>NC_092709.1:223663419-226252356 GCF_047496885.1 Scyliorhinus torazame
GAAATGCTGGAGAATGAAAGGTTTGGTGAGAGGGAAGAACTGAGGGAGATCAACTTTAGTAGAGAAATGGTGCTGGGAAAATTGGTCGGATTGAAGGCAGATAAATCCCCAGGGCCTGAGAATCTGCATTCCAGAGTGCTTAAGGAGGTGGCACTGAAAATCATGGATGCATTGGTGGTCATCTTCCGGGATTCTATAGACTCTGGAACAGTCCCTGCAGAATTTTAGGGTAGCTTATGTCACTCCAATATTCAAAAAGGGAGGTAGAGAGAAAACAGGGAATTATAGACCAGTAAGCCTAACACCAGTAGTGGGGAAAATTTTTGAATCCATTGTCAAGGACTTTATAGCGGAACATTTAGAAAGCAATGGCAGGATCAGTCAGAGTCAGCATGGATTTATGAAGGGGAAATCATGCTTGACAAATCTTGGA
This sequence comes from Scyliorhinus torazame, assembly GCF_047496885.1. Classification (NCBI taxonomy): domain Eukaryota; kingdom Metazoa; phylum Chordata; class Chondrichthyes; order Carcharhiniformes; family Scyliorhinidae; genus Scyliorhinus; species Scyliorhinus torazame. The sequence continues at coordinate 223,663,853 of NC_092709.1, forward strand.
ATTCTTTGAAGATATAACCAGTATAGTTGACAAGGAGGAGCCAGTCGATGTGGTATATTTGGCCTTTCAGAAGGCGCTTGACAATGTCCCGCATAAGAGATTATTGTGCAAAATGAAAGTGCATGGATTGGGGGAAGTGTATTGAGGTGGATGGAAAACTGGTTGGCAGAGAGGAAACAAAGAGTAGGAATTAATGGATCCTTTTCAAATTGGCAGGCAGTAACTAGTGGGGTGCCACAGAGATCGGTGCTGGGACCCCAACTATTCACAATATATATCAATGATTTGGATGAGGGAACAAAATGTAACATCTCAAAGTTTGCAGATGATACCAAGTTGGGTGGGAGGGTGAACTGTGACGAGGATGCAGGGATCCTACAGCATGACCTGAACATGTTGGGCAAGTGGGCAAATCAATGGCAGATGCAGTATAATTTGGAAAAGTGTGAGTTTATTCACTTTGGAAGCAAAAACAGGAAGGCAGATTACTACCTGAACGGTTGTAAATTGGGAGAGGGAAGTGTGCAGCGGGACCTGGGTGTCCTTGTGCACCTGTCATTGAAGGTAACCTTGCAGGTGTAGCAGGCGGTAAAGAAGGCTAATGGTATGTTGGCCTTCATTACGAGAGGTTTTGAGTACAGAGGCAGGGATGTGTTGCTGCAATTATACAGGGCCTTGGTGAGGCCACACCTAGAATATTGTGTGCAGTTTTTGTCTCCTTTGCTGAGGAAGGATGTTCTTGCTCTCGAGGGAGTGCAGCGAAGGTTTACCAGTCTGATTCTAGGGATGGTGGGACTATGAGGAGAGATTGACTAGGTTGGGATTATTCTCGCTGGGGTTCAGAAGAATGAGGGGGGGATCTCCTAGAGACTTATAAAATTCTAACAGGACTAGACAGGGTAGATGCAGGGAAGATGTTACCAATGATGGGTGTATCCAGAACCAGGGGCGTCATTCTCCGAACCCCCAGCGGGTCAGAGAATGGCCGTTGGCCGCCGTGAATCCCGCCCCCGCCGGTTGCCGAAGTCTCCGAAGGGAGAAAAGTCGGCGGGGCATTAATGGCGCCGCTGACGTCGAAGAATGGCACGGGTCTGCGCAAGGCAGCCGATTTTCGGCCTGCCGATATTCTCCCTTCGGATGGGCCGAAGTCCCGTCGACGTGATGACCGTTCACGTCGACGTAAATCAAACCTCCTTTTCATCGGCGTGAACCTGTGCTCCAGGTTCACGCCGACCAGCGTGGAGGTGGGCGACGGCCTGGGGGGTTGGCCGCTGGGCAGGCGTTGGCGTGGCCGCAGTCTGAATGTGTGGGGAGAGGTGTGTCTCGGGTTGTGTGTGTGTGTGTGCGGCGGGGGGAGGTGGTTAGAGTGGGCTGGGCTCCGGGGGAGTGCCGGGAGGGGGGTCCGTGCCGGGGAGGGGAATGGGGGGGGTCCGTGCCGGGGAGGAGGTTGGGGACCGTGCCGGGGAGGGGGATGGGGGGGTCCGTGCCGGGGAGGAGGTTGGGGTCCGTGCCGGGGAGGGGGATGGGGGGTCCGGGCCGGGGAGGGGGATGGGGGGTCCGTGCCAGGGAGGAGGTTGGGGTCCGTGCTGGGTAGGGGGATGGGGGGGTCCGTGCCGGGGAGGAGGTTGGGGGGGTCCGTGCCGGGAGGGGGATTGGGGGTCCGTGCCGGGGAGGAGGTTGGGGTCCGTGCCGGGGAGGGGGATGGGGGGGGGTCCGTGCCGGGGAGGAGGTTGGGGGGGTCCGTGCCGGGGAGGGGGATGGGGGGGGTCCGTGCCAGGGAGGAGGTTGGGGTACGTGCCGGGGAGGGGGATGGGGGGGTCCGTGCCGGGGAGGAGGTTGGGGTCCGTGCCGGGGAGGGGGATGGGGGGTCCGGGCCGGGGAGGGGGATGGGGGGTCCGTGCCAGGGAGGTGGTTGGGGTCCGTGCCGGGGAGGGGGCTGGGGGGGTCCGTGCCGGGGAGGAGGTTGGGGGGTCCGTGTCGGGGAGGGGGATGGGGGGTCCGTGCCGGGGAGGAGGTTGGGGTCCGTGCCGGGGAGGGGGATGGGGGGGGTCCGTGCCGGGGAGGAGGTTGGGGGGGGTCCGTGCCGGGGAGGGGGATGGGGGGGGGTCCGTGCCAGGGAGGATGTTGGGGTCCGTGCCGGGGAGGGGGGTGGGGGGGTCCGTGCCGGGGAGGTGGATGGGGGGGTCCGTGCCGGGGAGGAGGCGGGGTCCGTGCCTGGGAGGGGGATGGGGGGGTCCGTGCCGGGGAGGAGGTTGGGGTCCGTGCCGGGGAGGGGGATGGGGGGGTCCGTGCCGGGGAGGAGGTTGGGGTCCATGCCGGGGAGGGGGATGGGGGGTCCGGGCCGGGGAGGGGGATGGGGGGTCCGTGCCAGGGAGGAGGTTGGGGTCCGTGCCGGGGAGGGGGATGGGGGGGTCCGTGCCGGGGAGGAGGTTGGGGGGGTCCGTGCTGGGGAGGGGGATGGGGTGTCCGTGCCGGGGAGGAGGTTGGGGGGGGTCTGTGCCGGGGAGGGGGGTCCGTGCCGCGGAGGAGGTTGGGGGGGTCCGTGCCGGGGAGGGGGATGGGGGGTCCGTGCCGAGGAGGGGGATGGGGGTTCACGTCGACGTAAATCAAACCTCCTTTTCATCGGCGTGAACCTGTGCTCCAGGCTCACGCCGACCAGCGTGGAGGTGAGTGACGGCCTGGGGGGTTGGCTCTGGGCAGGCGATGGCTTGTCCGCAGTCTGAATGCGTGAGGAGAGGTGTGTCTCGGGTTGTGTGTGTGTGTGTGCGGCGGGGGGGGGGTGGTTAGAGTGGGCTGGGCTCCGGGGGAGTGCCGGGAGGGGGGTCCGTGCCGGGGAGGGGGATGGGGGGTCCGTGCCGGGGAGGAGGTTGGGGTCCGTGCCGGGAAGGGGGATGGGGGGGGTCCGTGCCGGGGAGGAGGTTGGGGGGGTCCGTGCCGGGGAGGGGGATGGGGGGGGGTCCGTGCCAGGGAGGAGGTTGGGGTCCGTGCTGGGGAGGGGGATGGGGGGGTCCGTGCTGGGGAGGAGGTTGGGGTCCGTGCCGGGGAGGGGGATGGGGGGTCCGGGCCGGGGAGGGGGATGGGGGGTCCGGGCCGAGGAGGGGGATGGGGGGTCCGTGCCAGGGAGGAAGTTGGGGTCCGTGCCGGGGAGGAGGTTGGGGGGGTCCGTGCCGGGGAGGGGGATGGGGGGTCCGTGCCTGGGAGGGGGATGGGGGGGTCACGTCGACGTAAATCAAACCTCCTTTTCATCGGCGTGAACCTGTGCTCCAGGCTCACGCCGACCAGCGTGGAGGTGAGTGACGGCCTGGGGGGTTGGCTCTGGGCAGGAAATGGCGTGGCCGCAGTCTGAATGTGTGGGGAGAGGTGTGTCTCGGCTTGTGTGTGTGTGTGTGTGCGGCGGGGGGAGGTGGTTAGAGTGGGCTGGGCTCCGGGGGAGTGCCGGGAGGGGGGTCCGTGCCGGGGAGGAGGTTGGGGACCGTGCCGGGGAGGGGGATGGGGGGGGTCCGTGCCGGGGAGGAGGTTGGGGTCCGTGCCGGGGAGGGGGATGGGGGGTCCGGGCCGGGGAGGGGGATGGGGGGTCCGTGCCAGGGAGGAGGTTGGGGTCCGTGCTGGGTAGGGGGATGGGGGGGTCCGTGCCGGGGAGGAGGTTGGGGGGGTACGTGCCGGGGAGGAGGTTGGGGGGGTCCGTGCTGGGGAGGGGGATGGGGTGTCCATGCCGGGGAGGAGGTTGGGGGGGGGTCTGTGCCGGGGAGGGGGGTCCGTGCCGCGGAGGAGGTTGGGGGGGGGGTCCGTGCCGGGGAGGGGGATGGGGGGTCCGTGCCGGGGAGGAGGTTGGGGTCCGTGCCGGGGAGGGGGATGGGGGGGTCCGTGCCGGGGAGGAGGTTGGGGGGGGGTCCGTGCCGGGGAGGGGGATGGGGGGTCCGTGCCGGGGAGGGGGATGGGGGGGGTCTGTGCCGGGGAGGGGGGGGTGCCAGGGCAAGTGAGTTGGTCTACCTGGCCAGGTGCCAGCCTCCAACAGTTGGACCCATGCGGTCCATGCCACCTGGCTGGGGGGAAGGAGTGGATATGGGCAATGATGACATGTCGTCGTTCCCCCCCCCCCCCCCCCACCAGGCCGTCATGTTTTCCGATCAGCCAGCGATGTTGGCCGCCGTGGCGGCAGCCGCTAATGTCCATGTTGCCCTGGATGCGGAGGAGGAGGATGAGGAGGAGCGTGCCAGAGAGGCGGCGCAGGCTGCCGCAGAGGGGCAGGCGGCAGCTGCCCAGGCTGGAGGGACACCTGACCGACAGGACGAGGAGGGGGAGGACGACGTCGCGGCCCCACGGCAACGGAGGCACCCGAGGGCGCCCCATGTGTACTGGCCCCGGCAGTCATACCAGGACCTCACGGACCGGGAATGCAGGAGGAGACTCCGGATGAGGCGGGTAACCGTGACACACATCTGCCACCTGTCCGTCAAGGTTACGGTGGCCCTGAACTTTTACGCAACGGGTCATTCCAGGCACCGAGTGGGGACCTGTCCGGCCTATCGCAGACATCGGTGCATCCGGGCAGTGACAGATGCCCTATATGCCATAGCGCACCGCTACATCCGCTTCCCTGTGGACCGGGCCAGCCAAGATGCCCGGGCCGTGGGCTTCGCTGCCGTGGCTGGGTTCCCCATGGTCCAGGGCGCGATTGATGGGATGCACGTCGCCGTGCGGCCACCTGCAGATAACAGGGCCGTGTTCACCAATAGGAAGGGGACCTATTTGATGAACATACAGGTGGTCTGCGACCACCGCATGATGATCCTGCAAGTCTGCGCCCGTTACCCAGGCAGTGTACACGACTCATACGTGTTGTCGAGGTCATCCATCCCCAGCATGTACGAGGGACGCCATCCCCGGCTGAGGGGCTGGTTGCTGGGCGACAGGGGCTACCCATTGCGATCGTGGCTGATGACGCCTATACGGAGGCCATGCAATGAGGCGGAGAACTGCTACAATGATGCCCATGTAGCGACAAGGGGAGTGATAGAGAGGTGCTTTGGCGTGCTGAAGATGCGTTTCAGGTGCCTGGACCTCTCTGGGGGCGCCCTCCAGTATCGGTCAGATAGGGTCGGCCGAATCATTGTGGTGTGCTGCGTCCTGCACAACATAGCCCAGCAGAGGGGCGATGTGCCGCAGGCAGAGGAGGGCGGAGTGGAGGAGCAGCAGGAAGTGGCGCAGTCCTCCCCAGATGAGGGGGATGGGGGTAATGGTCAGGGCAGACGGGGTAGACACAGGCGGGTGGCTGTCCACCGTTACCGGCTGGCCCAGCGGGCACGGGACAGACTGATAGACGCCCGCTTCACTGACTTGATGGGCGTGGGAATCGGGTAGTATGGCCACAGACCGCACACCATGGCAACAGCCGACCACCCACACCCCCCACCCATCCACCCACCCAGCACCCTCACTCCCCTCCCCACCCACCCCACCCGCATGCACCCCCCCCCCCATTGCCGATCCACCTGAGGCACAACGGCCGGGCTCACACAGTTGCGGGTGGACGCGTGTCTATTGCAGGCCATGGAGGATGATGACAACCCTCCCTGCGGTGAGCTCCTGGCTCCACATCGTTGGACTATGTCTGACCCATGGCCACAGTACCACCATCCACCCGGACCATCCCTGCATGCGGCTGTGACACTGCAGCGCACGGTCCCGTCCTCTGCCCGGGGGGAACGGGGCAGACTCACCTGGGGCTGAGGTAAGACCACCCTTCACACACACACTTGCGCTCAACGTACATGACACCCCCGCACGCTTTGGACAGAGCACAAAGGCAGCTTCTGTAGGTGTAACATTGACTTTAATAACCAAAGGAGTTCATGCACGTGCCCTAGCCCCTAAAACTCATCTGTGCCCTGCACCCGTGCCAACTTACTCAGTGTCTAATTGTTTGGCCTTACGGGCCCTTTGACTACGTCTACGTGGTTCCCCAGACGGTACAGCAGAACTGGAGGTGGACTCCTGTGATTCCTGCCCTCTGACACTGGATCCCTTTGGCGGCCGTTTCCTGGGGCGTCCTGGCCTAGATGGGCCAGGCTGCGGCCCGGGCGACTGGGATGGCGAGCTGCCAGCCTGTCCTGCCCGTTGCCCACCCGATGCACCTGGGACGGAAGGGGGGGAGTCCGAGGTGTCGCGGTGTTCCCGGACCTCCCCTACAGACGGAGCCGGGACGGACCACACCACCTCCTCCTCCCTCGGGGGCCCGATGGCCCCCAGGCCTCTACATGGGTGGGGGATGCGAACGGACTGGCCATCCGACGCCCCCCCCGACATCTGGCGCTGCCAGTCCTTGAGGCCCGTGCTGGTATCGACAGGGGTCTGCAGGTTTGCAGCCATGGAGCCCAGGGGGTTGGCAAACCCTGTCTGTGACAGTGCGACGCCGGCTCGCACATGGCCACTGGCGCCGATGCCCTCAGCGATGGCCTGCAGAGACTGGGCCATGGCCTGCAGAGACTGGGCCATGGCCTGCTGACACTGGGCTATGGTGTTGAGCGCCTCTGCCATCTGGCGCTGGCACTGGCTCATGGCCTCCTGTGAAAGGGCAGCCATGTCCTGGGCCACAGACGCCTCCTGCACGGAAAGCCCCAGGCCTCGCAAACCGTTCCCCATGCCTGACACCGTCGCACCCAGTGCCTCCACCGCGGACGCCACCCGTGTGGTGTCGGCCTGGGTGGCACGCATGACCGGCACCACTTCCAGCTCCTGGACGCGGGTGGACTCCTCCACCTGCGACTGCAGCCGCCGCAAGCCGGCCGTCACCCTCTTCGCTCGTCTCCAGTTCGGTGGTTGCATCAGATCTATGTGTGGGTGTGGAAACTCTAGGAACTCGGGATCCATCCGGGCGGCAGAAGTTCGCTTGGGCTGGGCTGCCCTCCGACCGCCCGGCCCCTCTGCTGCTCCTACCTCCACCTGCTGTACCGGGACGGCTGTGTTGTGCGCACCAGTGAGTGTACCAGACGCCTCATCACTAAAGTGCCCAACCGAGGTGAATGTTTCTGCGATGGTGGAGGGTGTTGGTGACAGCAGTGGCGTTGTGTCGTGCTCTTCGTCCCACTCTGAGTCCATGGCACTTTGGGGTGGGGTTCGTCTCCACCCATCCACTCTGAGTCACTGTCCGGTATTTCGTCTTCCTGGGTAGTGCTGTCCCGGGTAGGGGTGTCCTGGGCAGTGCTGTCCCGGGTAGTGGTGTCCTGGGTAGTGGTGTCCTGGGTAGTGGTGTCCTGGGTAGTGGTGTCCTGGCTCGGATGTGACGGGGGCCTGTGGCTGCCCCCCTCGTCGCTGGGTGGTCGTTCCCGCACGTGACGGGGGTGTCGTCTCCCTGTTGCTCCAGGTCTCTCCGTCTCCCGTGGTGTGCGAGGGGCATCCTGTGGGCGTCGCATGCTGGAGGGTCCGGGTCTCACTGTCTCCCGTGGCCTCCGAGGGGCATCCTGCGGGCGTCGCATGCTGGAGGGTCCGGGTCTCTCTGTCTCCCGTGGCCTCCGAGGGGCATCCTGCGGGCGTCGCATGCTGGAGGGTCCGGGTCTCTCTGTCTCCCGTGGCCTCCGAGGGGCATCCTGCGGGCGGTCTGCATCTGCGGGGATGGGTGCCTGGACGTTTGGTCCTGCGATACACAATGAAGCATGCATGGTTAGACACGCAGGCAGTGATCAGGTGATATGGGGGAGGCGGATATAGGGGAGGGGGGATATGGGGACGGGCTGTTGGTGGCTCACTTGCTCGTGGGCCCCCGACCTCTGCATCAGCAATCTCCCGGTCCTCAGGTCCGCCAGCCAGTTCCAGGGCCCTTTCCTGGTGTTCGGTCAGTGGCCTCTCATCAGCGGGGCCTCCTCCAGCCCTCACATGCCATCTATTGTTGTGTGCGCGCTTCTCCTGTGGGGGAGGGGGTGGGTGGGGGTGGTGGCAGGGGTAAAAGGCAACACTGTTAGGCAGGTATATGAATGCACGCCATCGGTTGCGCGTGCATTGCAGAGGTTAAGGTTAGGGCTGGATTCACTTGGGGACATGGGTGATATGGGGAGGGGGGATATGGGGGATATGGGGGAGGGGGGATATGGGGGAGGGGGGATATGGGGGACATGGGGGAGGGGGGATATGGGGGAGGGGGATATGGGGGAGGGGGATATGGGGGGGGGATATGGGGGAGGCTCACCCTGCCTGCTCTGGCGAGGTCGTTCACCTTCTTGTGGCACTGGGTGCCTGTCCGTGGTGTCAGGGCCACAGCGGTGACGGCCTCTGCCACTTCCCTCCACAGACGCCGGCTGTGGCGTGGGGCAACTCTGCGGCCGTGCCCGGGATACAGGGCATCCCTCCTCTGCTCCACTGCGTCCAGGAGCGCCTCCACATCCCGTGACTGGAACCTCGGGGCTGAGCGGCGGCCGGCCATCCAGTCGGGTGTTCCGGTCGGGTGGGGGGGAGCAGCGTGGCCTTATGAGCCGTCACGCCGTGCAGCGCGTATGACGCTGCACGGCGTGAACCACTGCGCAAGCGCGGATCCCGTTACGTCGCTGCTAGCCCATTTTGGGCCGGAGACTTTCGACCCATTTCTCCGACGTGACGCAAGTCGGATTTGCGCCGTTTTTTGCGCCGATCGGCGGATTTTGCGCCGATAACTGAGAATTTCGCCCCAGGGGTCACAATCTGAGGATTCAGGGTAAACCATTTTGGACAGAGATGAGGAGACATTTCTTCACCCAAGAGTGGTGAGCCTGTGGAATTCATTACCACAGGAAGTAGTTGATGCTAAAACATCGAATATATTCAAAAGACGGCTAGATATAGTACTTGGGGAGAATGGGATCAAAGGCTATGGGGAGAAAGCAGGATTAGGCTATTGAGTTGGATGATCAGCCATGATCGTGATAAATCGTGGAGCAGGCCGAAGGGCCAAAAGGCCTCCTCCTGCTCCTATCGTCTATGCATCTATGTATAACATAGAACAAATCCAATTGGCTGAAGGCTGACACCTGTGATTTTGGAAAGCTCAGGAAGAGGATGAGAATGGATCATTCCCTTGGTGCTGCAAGGCATACATTAATTTCTCTTTGATATTGATTTTATTTGGCTGTGATTGACAGCATCTACACACACCCAGCTGCCAGCATTGCTCCATGCATTTTTCTTCAAGGTTGAGTAACTCTGAAGTGCTCTAACTGTAATGTTTATAAACATTACGCCTTGATTGACAGCTCCTGCACCACTTCAAACAGAATTAAGTGTTGTCAATTTCCAGCTGACCACTTCAAAATTATTCAACTGTGAAGGGAGGTGATTAGAAAACACTTAATTCTGTACCCCTGTACTTGGGGTGGGGGGGGGGGGGGGAGTGGTCTGGACCCAGAAATCCAAGATTAGGGCTGAATTGTGTTGCAGGGGAGGGAGGTCCAGCAGTGGGACCTTGCTATCGTGCTGCCCGCTCACAATGGCAGCCAGAGAGCGGGATTCCTTCGAGAATCCCTTGCAATCCTTGTCATGCGTAAATTTGCATGCCTGAGGATTGGGAATTGCTTGGGAGCGCAAATTAGGTGCAATTCAGCTCCGACGGGAGAACATAGGGCTGGATTCTCCGATTCTGCGGCTATGTCCGTAGGATCCATCTGGTCTTCGATCATAAAGTCGGCGGCGCCCCTGCACTGATGCTCCGCCCGGTGGGGGGCTTGCAGCCGCGCTGCGTAAAGCCCCTGGCTTTACCTGCGGATACAGCAGCAGAATGGCTGGGTCCGTTGCCGCGGCAGCCTGCGGTGGCTGCGCCGTACAACATGATGCCAGCCGTGCGCAGACCCGGCCTGGCAAAAGCTGGCCCCCTGTGGCCCCCCTCACCACCCCTGGTTCCCCCAGCCCCCGTCGAAGCCTCCCCTGCCAGCGGAACATCTTCTCCCCCCCCCCCGACTGTGGCGCCGCTGGACACAGTCCGCAGCCGCCAAGCGAGGTCCACGAAAGTTGTGAGCACACGCGCCCCTTGCCGTCGGGGACTCGGCCCATCGGAGGCGGAGCATCGGGGAGGGCCTCAGTTGCCATCCTGAGGCCGTCCTGACGGCGTGCGGCGTACTCCTTGAGTACGCTGTTTTTGAGTGGGCGGAGTATCAGAAAAACGGGGCCACCCCCGATTCCAGTGTAAAAATGGATTCTCCAACCGATCGCCGAATGCGATTTTGGCGTTGGCAATCGGAGAATCCAGCCCTTAGTCTTCCAATCAGAGAATTGTGCCCATGATGTTGTGGCTATAACATAGACCTGCCTCAAAGAAGGTCAGGACTGGGTATTAAATATTCTTGGGGTTGCATTTTAAGGATATCAAGTGATTGCTGCTACCGCCGATTCTTGGAAGCTCACTGCTATTTACCGCTCACTTGAGCATTGATTGGCAGTGGGTGGGCCTTCCATCCACCCTTGGAAGGAAGTCCCGCCCATGAGCGCTGTTCGCCAATCAGATTGGCGGACAGCTCTCCAACTCCGCCAGCCATAGTGCTGCACTGGCCAGAAGCAGAAATGCAGCCCTCTGCTTGGAACTAAGTCTGGGTCCATTGGAAAGGTAAGTCCTTGGTGTCCGGGGTCAGGAGGATAGGGATTCCCTGAGGAGTTGGGAAGGGATGATTGTGGCATTAAGGATAGGGCAGGGGAGTGGGAGGCCCAGAACGCCAAGGTCCCAGAGGGGAGGGTGTCCCAAACCTGAAGGCATCTCATGTTCTGAGGCCCGCTCTGGCCCCACCACCAACCGGTGCGTTTTCCATGGTAATGCCTCTACTAATCAAAGTCCACTTGCCAGCCAATCAACTCTCTTTTCATACAGAATAAAGTTGTTGTTTCCCCTGACAACAGTGATTCTGTTGGCAAATGGGATTAGGTGTTCAGGCAGATGTCTTTCATGTGTCGGTGCAGACTCGATGGGCCGAAGAGCCTCTTTTGCACTATTATTCTGTGATTCTGTGATTTCTGATTCTGTGATATTGAGGTCTGGACATATAGGGAGAAACTGTTCCCATTGGTGGAATAATTGAGAGCAAGATGGCATGGCATTAAGCTAAATGGCAACAGACGTAATGAAGACATGAGAAGAAATATTTTCACGGAGCAAGTGGTTGGGATCTGGACTGTGCTGCCTGAGAAGTTGGTGGAGGAGGGGTCAATTTAGATATTTAGGAAGAAATAGGATTAATATTTTAAAATGAAGAATGCCCAAGGCTATGGGAAGAAAGTCAGGGAGTGGCGCTCGGTAATTGGTGCTTTGGAGAACCATTGCATACATGATGGGCTGAATGGCCTCCTCTTAATTGGATAGAATCCTGACTGCAGAATGAGGCCATTCAACCAATCCAGCCTGCACCGACCCTTCGAAAGAGCTAACTGTGCTGTAACTATTCTGTGATTCTGCAGTTCATATCTCCCTTCCTCCCTGTTTGCACCATAGAATCCCCAAAAGAACTCTTCCTAATTCCTGGGGCCTGAATGCATAAAACGACTTGTAATGCCTGGGATAAACCCCCTCTTAATATATTTGCACAAACTCCAAATATCAGAAATATTGCAAACTTGTCTATTGAAGGATCAGAAAAATGTGTTCCTGCTACAGGATTTAAGGGACTGATATAGTTTAGAGGGCGTAAGAGTCCTTCCTGTTTATTTCCTTTGTTTCCATTTCTTTCATTTTATTATTTTAGTCCGTTGACCCATAATCATGATGTGCTTTTAAACAGCAGATTGAAAGTGAAACAGCCTGCTTGCCAGGACACTGTGTTCCCAGGTTTTGTGTTTTGGAACACAAAAGCCAGACTCTTCGGCATTGCAAAAAACGCAAAGTAAATACACTTCAGAAAATTATGAATTGGTTGTAAAAGCACTTTGGGATGTTCTAAGATTAAATGTGTTTTTGTGCTACATATTTTTACCTACCCTAAACATGATAAACAACCTTTCTGCAACTATTTCTCCTTTTTACATTTCAAACCCTTGCTAGTTTAGTCGGTGTCTACTGTATAAAGCAGAAGGTCAAATGTACAAAGAAGGAAATGTGGGGAATTGGCTCTTCTGGCCAGATGTTGAGCAGCTTTCAAGCCAGACTGAAATTGAAGCTGGTTCAGGGTGTAAAGGCATGGCCCAGATCTGTGATGCCACTTGAGCAGTATAACTAAAAGGGACACCCACTTGAGGGTTTCATTGTTTGTAACAAAATGGGCATGAAGACATCTTGAGTCGGTTATTTTTCCATTGAATTTGACGAAAGATGTTCTCACAATGTTTTCCTGCCCTTTAATTAAGGATTGCTTTAATTCATGAAGGTGAAACTCCACGTTTGAAAGTAGCTGGATTATAAGATGCTGAATGACTAACCTAATTAACATGATTGATTATCTTCACTTCTAGAGGACCGCCCAGAAAGAAGAAAGCCTTGGTGGTTACATGATCCCACAGTTTTTCCAACCTCATTGCCAGATAACAAAACTGCAACCAATCCCCATCGACAAAAGAGATCAGTAAGCCTCGAGCGCTTTGTGGAAACTCTTGTAGTGGCAGACAAAATGATGGTGGGATATCATGGTCGTAAGGATATCGAACATTATATCTTATCTGTAATGAATATTGTAAGTTTTATCCCTTTGTATTTTAAAATGATAAACATCTGTTGAATTTACTTCTTTTTAACAAACGTTTTATTCAGGCATTTATGGTTTTCTAACAACAAAAGATACAAATACAAATGTAAACATAATTCAGGACGTAACATCCCCCCCAACCAACAACACACACAATTCCCAAGTCCCTCCATCTTCTCTCGCTGATCCTGCCTAAGCTAAACTAAACTATCTCCCCATCCCTCCTCATTCCCTAACCCCCCCCTTTTATTGTAGTTGAATCTATTTTCTTGTTTTCTTCTCCCTGCTATTTTAGCGAAGGTATTAACCTATCCAATATGAATGAGCACCTTCACTAAAATAGAAGAGTGGAGTTTCACATTAAGAATTTGTATCTTTTATTGCATAATGTAATTCTAAGACTATTCTCACTAAAATGAGCTAGGCAGGAACATTCAAGGGGAATTTTCAGCTTGGAGCATGATTCAAGTGTGTGAGGGTCCCAACTACATGCTGCCTGCCTGAAATGGGCAGAAGGCACCAGCTAGCCAGCAGACAGGGGAATGGAAGTTTGAGTGGCAGGTCATTGGCTTAGCACCAATGGGAGACTTGCCATTGAGAAGGAAGCCTCATAGTTAGCAGGGGAGCTCATACTCCTCGGGCCAAACGGGGAAAACAATCAACCCCACCCCGTGTGTCCTGTGCCGGTTATTACATGAAGTGGAGATGCCGGCGTTGGACTGGGGTGAGCACAGTAAGAAGTCTTACAACACCAGGTTAAAGTCCAACAGGTTTGTTTCGAATCACTAGCTTTTGGAGCGCTGCTCCTTCCTCAGGTGAGCAGCGCTCCTTCACCTGAGGAAGGAGCAGCGCTCCGAAAGCTAGTGATTCGAAACAAACCTGTTGGACTTTAACCTGGTGTTGTAAGACTTCTTACCAGGTTATTACAGAGAAGGTAAGTTATAAGAAGGGAATTTCAAGGGGGTTTTGTGAGTGGGAAACCCAGTGCACAAGAGACCTAATTATCCACTGGGAGTCCCAGAGAAGTGCTCCAGGGGCACAATTCTACCAACCTCTGGATGGTGGCTGGGAGGCCGCTGGGATGGCTGCCAGACGCAGTCCCACCACCAGGACACCTTTTCAGTAGGGGGATCGGATACGTAGGTACTGTCCACTTCAAGGCAGGCCTTGGGGCCCCAACAATCTCCCAAGAGGGGTTTCCTCTCTGATCCTCAGCCGGTTTATTTTATTATGTGCCTGGTCTAACTCTTGAAGCCTCCTGTATGCTTCAGCGGCACTGTTGAGGCTTCACAACTGCCTACCTTTTGATTGGATTGGCAGCTTCAGAAGTCCGCCCACCACCCTTAATTGGACGGCAGTCCGACAGGTGGTTAATTAGGAGGCCACCTGTGGTGAAATTGCCAAGGTGATCCTGCTGTCGACAGGTGCGGGCTCAGGACCCACTTTTCACCTCAACGTCCGGGTGCTGAGGGCCATGCTAAAATTCAGGCCTTGGCTTCACAAGGGAAATAAAATAACTTGCCTGATGAATGAACATGTCAAAATTGAGATCAGCATGAAGCGGGAGCAAATCAGTCGATAAATCACCTGGGCTTTTTAACCGAATGACTGGTTGCTGCTCGGTGGGAAAAGCCAAAATCAATCCCTTTTTTAACACTGATAATCAAATGTTTGCAAAACGATGTATTTCCCTCCTTTTATTCACTAGAGAGAAAATGAAGATAATAGATGGCAGTAAGTAAGTTGCATGACAATAATTCTGCATTATATTGCCAATCATGAAAATAAAACTCAAGCATTTTATAAACATTACGAACTCTCCTATAGAGTTTGAAAGAACATAATAACATAATGAATATGAGTGTGATGAGGCCATACGGCCAGTTGAACCTACTCCGTAATTTAACATTATCATGACTGATCCTTAACCTCAACTCCACTTTCCTGCCTGAACCACATAACCCTTGATTCCTTCTTAGTACAAAATTCTATCGATCTACAACGTTGAATATACTCACATGTCTACACATCCACAACTTACTGGTGTACAGCATTCCAAAGATTCAAAAACGTTTGAGTGATGACATTTCCCCTCATCTCAGTCTTCAATGGCTGTCTCCTTATCCGGACACCATGGGCAGAATTCTCTTCCCCCCCCCCACGCCGGGTGGGAGAATAGCGGGGCGCCGCGCGTGTCCTGCCACGCCGCCCCGACACCCGCACGCGATTCCCCCCCCCCCCCCCAAACCGGCGCGGCGTGAATCACGGCTGGCCACTGGGAGAATCGCCGCTCGCCGTTTGCAACGGGGGAGCGGCGATTCTCCGGCCCGGATGGGCCGAGCGGCCTGCCCAATACGACGGGTTCCCACCGGCGCCGTCCACACCTGGTCGCTGCCGGCGGAAACAGCGCGGGAACGCTGAGGGGGGAGGGGGCGGCCTGTGGGGGGAGGAGGGGGGGTTCCTGCACCGGGGGGCCTCAAATGGGGCCGGACTCTCTGAAGGAGGACCTCCTTTCCTCCGCCGCCCCGCAAGATCCATCCGACATCTTCTTGCGGGGCGGCCTTGGGGAGGACGGCAACCGCGCATGCGCGGGTTGGCACCGGCCAACCCGTGCATGCGCGGGTGACGTCATTTACGTGGCGCTGGCCGCGTCATTTACGCGGCACTGCTTTTACGCAGCGCCAAGGCCTGGTGTGCGTAAATGACGCGACGCCGCTCCTAGCCCCCCGGGGGCGGGAGAATAGGGGGCTGGGAGCGGGCTCCGGTGCCGGAGTGAAACACTCCAGTTTTCACTCTGGCGTCGGCACTTAGACTCCCGATAGGAGAATTGCGCCCATGTCCCCTACCCCAAAGCTCCCAGCCCTAGACAGCCATGGAAAACAAGTCTCAGTATCCAGCGTGTTGAATTCTCTCAGGTTATTATCAGATCACTCTTCTAAATTTGAGATGCTATAAGCTGGTGCTTCATAAATATTTTCCCATTCTGACACTATTTGGATACAGCACCCCACAGAAAGAGAATGGTTTTGAGACTGTTTTTGACTTAGTGTCAGAAGATCTGATCAGAAAGCTTGGCTGTGTTTTCTGTCAGAACCTGTCATTTTGCCTTTTTTTAAAAACAATTCCACCCCTGCTGTTGGATGACTTCTCAACAAAATGGACTTCATTGGGTTTGGATGTTTTGCAATTACAATCAGGTAGCAGGAGGCTGCTGCTGGGGACCAAAGGCCCTTGAGACTACGATAAATATTAATTGGGAATTGGCCCAACACAGTATTTATATGGCTAGTCCAGCGATCGCAGATCGGAGAGGAGATTGAAGCCTGAGACAGGGGAGGCCCATGGTTTTCTTCTGATGTCTGAAGGAGAACTTTTATTCCTCCTGGACACAAAGGGCCCTAATTTTGTTTCTTTAAAGTAGCTTCCCTTTCTGGCCCTCTCCTGTAATGTTGAACTCCAATTATGCCATTGGAGCCTATTTGCATATTTCAAGAAAGAACCCACTAGCTTTGGATGGATGAGCTTGCAGCTTACAATTTAACATTGCCATTGATGGGTAAATTCCATTTTCATTGCCCACCAACAGGACGGAATTACCCCAAGCCCGCATCGCGGGTTTGACAGTGGGCATGAGGGGAGAATATGATGGGAGGCTCAGAAATTCGTGTTGCACAGATGTGAGATTACAGCGGGATCTTCCACTGGTGCCCGCCATGGCGGGTCAAGAAGCCCACCATGGCGGGTCAGGAAGCCCGCCAAAGGCCAGCATGAACCTAATTTTCCTCACATTAATAAGATGCAGATGAAGGCCCGCAGGAATTCACGCCAGCGTGAAACGTGTTTGGAACAACATGGCGAGCAGATGTTGGGACTCACCTGAACAATGCCTGGGAATTCGGGATGGAGGCCGCCTGCAACCCTGGACCCTGATACACCACAGCAGTGTGCCAGGGGAGCATCTGCAGGGGGACCTTCTAATTCAGGTGCCCTGGATGGGTCCATCTTCCAGCCTCAGAATGTTCCCGGAGATCCATCTTCTTTCTCAGGAGGCCCATCTCATGGTCTCGGAGCGCTCCTGGAGAGTTAACTCCATTTTGAGGAGATCCACCTTCTCCCTTCAATAGTGGGCCAGTGATCGTGGGTGCCTTTTCAATGTGGTGCCTGGATATGGTGGTGGACTACACACCATCCAGGTCTGCCCTGCCACTGAATATGGTGTCAAACACCCGGGTGCATAATTAATGACGCCGGTGCCAGCCTCCGCAGTGGGGAACACGCCAAGTTCCCGCCCCACCACAGCACTTAGTCACAAAATGGGAGGATCCACACCCCAGTTTCCAGCAGGTTTACATTTTCCCAATGTTCCTAACAACTGATCTTGCCTAACATTTCAGTCCATTTACTGCTGTATGTCACACTGGAGTAATTGGAGAACAAATAAGAATATTGCTTTGAAAGAATGTATTTGGACCTTTTTGGGTGGAGCAATTGTCAATGAATTATAACTACCTGAAGAATGTGGAAGCAGACGCAATGACTCTTGCAATAAAAATCTATTTATAACTGTCTGTTCATCTATAAATATAGAAATTTGGAAGACACGGATGTGTAACAACATGCAAAATTAAGGCGGTGGTTACTCAAACAGGAAGATTTTCGACACTAGTTCTAAGATATGAGGAATAATTTTATAACATCATATTCTTGGCGGGGTATCCTCTCAGCTGAGAGCATAAATCAGGAATTGAGGCATGCACTCCCCTGGCTTTCTGTCCATTAAATCATATGTCTAAATTCCTGATATTTTCTCTGCACTGGGAGCATGATTTCATAAAATTATCCATGAAGCAGTAATGAATTATGCTTTTGCTGTCAATGTGAAGTTGTCACAATAAAAGTGGAAACAAAAAGAGGAATTTTACTCTTGTCTGACTTTGTGTCTTTTCTTATTTTCTGGAGGTCAGGTTGCCAAACTTTACCGTGATTCCAGTCTAGGAAATGTTGTGAACATAATAGTCACTCGTCTGATTGTTCTTACTGAAGATCAGGTAAGAAGAGGAATCCAAAAATGGCTGTTTACTTAAATAGTTACTTTTTACTTTGATTGCTTTGCACAAATAGAAAGGAAGTTTTTTTTACCTGGCAAAATGCTGGGGAAGGAATGCTCTGGTCATATATGTCACAACATTGTAAATGTTTTCAACAGAATGTAATATTGTCAGAAGTACTTATCTCTTGATCTATCGAATCATTTACTGGGCTGAAATCAAGACATCAAGAAATGTCAAAATAGAAAATTGTTACATGAAATAAAGGGTTCTTTTTCAAAAATAAATTTTAAAAAGAAATCTGCCCTTACTAATTATCATCTTCATTTTTATTCTTTGAAGAAAAACTGGTTCTTCAGTAATGTGTTTGGATTTCTCTGGTATACTTGTTGCATTGTAGCCAAACTTGGAGATAAATCATCATGCAGACAAGTCCTTGGACAGCTTCTGTAAATGGCAGAAATCCATTCTTTCTCACCAAAATGATGGAAACACCATTCCAGAAAATGGGATTGCTCATCATGATAATGCTGTTTTAATTACTAGGTAAGATGTGGATATTTGCATGCAAGTTCTAATCACAAAGTAAATGTCTTAGACACGGTGACTAGTTATTTACCTAACTTATGTCAGAATGTGGACTTCAAACTTCTAAACTTTTTTCCTATCTTAACTTTCGTTCATGTACGTTGTCCCCCTCTTTTGTTCACTTGAGCTAGATTCTTCTGTGAGTGTCGGGCAGCTGCCAATGCCACAGGCGCTCTGTTCTCAGGAGGTAGTCAGGACTGCCACTCACCACCTCTGATTTTTCCGACACTAATTGGAAGAGGTGCAGACCCTGCATTGCTATTGACCTAATATGTGGGAGTCAGGTTGGGAGATGAATGGAGACTGGAACAGAATTTGAGCACCAGCTTTCTTATGCTCTATTACTGAGCCAACCTAATTTCAAACTTCCAACAATTTCATTTCTAATCTATGGTTGTTCAAGTGGACTATATGTTGAAGGTCTATGCAATTTAGTATCAGTCAGGCTTGCACGCTAAAAGGTGAACAAAAGCTGATGCCAGTAGCTATGTTAGGGGAAAGGAGAAGCAAATTTACAATATGCCTAATGTATGTCCAGTATTCATATACTGAATGCCATTACTGAGGTTATGCAATAAACAGGACTTTTATTCATTCATAGGATGTGAATGTCACTGGCTATACCAGCATTTATTGCCCATTCTTAATTGCCCTTGAGAAGTTGATGATGAGCTGCTTTCATGAATCGCTGCAGTCCATGTGATGTAGCTACACCCACAGTGCTGTTAGGAAAGGGGTCCATAATTTTGACCCAGCAGTGAATGTAGCCGCTATATTTCCAAGTCACGATGCTGAGTGGCTTGGAGAGGAACTTCAATGTGGTGGTGATCACCTATGTCCTGCTCTTGTCCTTCTAGCTGGTAGTAATTGTGGATTTGGAGGGTACTGCCTAAGGAGCCTTGGTGAGTTCTTGCAGTGCATTTTATGGATGGTACACATGGCTGCCACCGTGTGTCGGTGGTGAAGGAAGTGAACATCTGTTGGTGAGGTTCCAATCAAGCATGTTGCTTTGTCCTGGATGGTGTCAAACTTCTGGAGTGTTGTTGGAGCTGCACTCATCAAGGCAACTGGAGAGTATTTATTACACTCCTGACTTGTGCCTTGGAGATGGTGGACAGACTTGGGGGAAGGAGGTGAGTTATTCGCCACA
Organism: Scyliorhinus torazame; assembly: GCF_047496885.1. NCBI lineage: Eukaryota > Metazoa > Chordata > Chondrichthyes > Carcharhiniformes > Scyliorhinidae > Scyliorhinus > Scyliorhinus torazame. The sequence goes on from NC_092709.1 coordinate 223,683,259, forward strand.
TGATTCTTTCTGACCTGCTCTTGTAGACACTGCATTTATATGGCTAGTCCAGTTCAGTTTTTGGTCAGTGGTAATCCCCGGGATGTTGATAGTGGGGGAATTCAGCAATGATAATGCCATTGAATGTCAAGGGGCCACGGTTACATTTTCTCTTGTAGGAGATGGTCGTTGCCTGGCACGCATGTGGCACAAATGTTACTTGCCACTTGTCAGCCCAAACCTGCATATTGTCCAGGTCTGGCCGCATTTGGATATGGCCTGCTTCAGTATCTGAGGGTGACACGGTGGCACAGTGGTTAGCACTGCTGCCTCACAGTGCCAGAACCTGGGTTCAATTCCAACCTTGGGTCACTGTCTGTGTGGAGTTTTCACGCTCTCCCTGTGTCTGCATGGGTTTACTCTGGGTGCTCCTGTTTCCTCCCACAGTCCAAAGATGTGCAGGTTAATTGGATTAGCTATGCTCAATTGCCCCTTGCTGTCCAAAGATATGGAGGTTAGGTGGAGCTATGGGGATTGGGCAGGGAGTGGGCCTAGGTAGCGAGGGTTAGTGCAAATCCGATGGGTTGAATGGCCTCCTTCTGCACTGTAGGAATTTTGTGGTTCTATTCTGTGGAATCGTGAGTGATGCTGAACATTGTGCAATCACCAGCGAACATTCCCACTTCTGACATAATTGATGAAGCAGCTGAAGATGATTGGGCCTAGGACACTACCCTGAGGAACTTCTGCAGTGTTTTCCTGGAGTTGAAATGATTGATGTCTATTGAGTGCAGTCAGCCATCTGCTTGTGAAATAAAGCTGTACAGCATTTCAATTGCTCTTAAAGACCTAATTGCATTTATCAGTTAGATACACAGAAACACAGAAATGGCATTATGCAATGTCAAAATACAAAAGCCAAATGTACTTCCAATACATATTTTACTTTCTATGTGTAAGACAAATGGGTTGCTTTCCTTTTTGGAAGAAACTTGAGCAATTCTGTGCCAGATTGAGGGAATATGAAGTAAAAGTACATTTTTAAGGATGTGATGTATTTCTGAATGTTTTTCTTTTTATATCAGCTGTGACTTTAATAGAGTAAAATGTATGAAATGTGCAAACACCATATTTAGCAAAATCAGTTCTGCTTCTCAATCTTAAATTATGTGTAAAAGAGTGTTTTACAGTTGCCAGGATAGTTACAGTCATGTTATGAATTAATGTCAAGCATTGACGGGAATACGATTGAGTTTCGGACAGTGGATTTAGACAGACTGTTAATTTTCTTTCAAAGTTTTGTTGCTAAATGAGGTTTAATGTGAGGGTGAAAAAAAATCACCTAATTTACAAGTAATGCTTTTTGTTGACCTTTTGTCATCCGTTTCCCTGAGCCCTCCCCCAACTACACGCGAGGGAGCAACATTGACAGCCTCCATTCATGCAGGTCAAAAGTAGCCGTAAAAGGAGTCATGAGTGTAGTCCACGAATAAAGCTTTTATTTTGGCCCCCCATCATTCTGAGGGAGGAAACGGAAAAGTGTCTCTGATCCGCAAGGCAGTGCTGTGCAGGACCATGAGCCTAACCCATCGCATGATGGTGTTGTGTGCTTTTCATTCAGTGGTTTGTAATCTGTAATCATCTCTCAGATCACATTAGCAGCTTTCTTTATGGCTTTGTCAGTTTAGCCACTGAGTAGCTGAGCTGTATAGGTCACAAAACTAATTGGTTGATCTCCAGTCTCTGCTGAGTTAGCTGATCATGTGGCTTTAGGAGCACTTCAGTTGGCTTCAACTCTTTTGGATATGGTCGGGACAGAAAAAGTTTGACATCTTTGGCAAGGGCAAAGAAGGAGTCAGTTTGAAGGATGGTCATTATATAGATAAAGAAATCACAAATTGCTAGGAGATAGGCTGGGAGGAAGGTTGAAAGAGCGATTGGCAATGGAAGCTTGTTCCAGCAACCTAGGGTAAAACCAAAAATGTGACTAGTCTCCTCCCATTGAATAGTAGAATAATTAAAGGGGAAAATTGAGTATTGGATTATTGTTACTGTCACCAGATATTCAACCTTCAGCCTTGGGAAGGATGGGGAGTCAGTCTCCGTGTATCGTTCTTAGCAGGTTAAATGTTGCAGTGCCACTGCTGGTGAACATGCTTGGAGGTACTGACGGTTATCGGGCCCCATTCCCAGATGTCAGTCGCAGGAAAATCTGTTTTTAGCCACAAGGCAGTATGAGCAGAACACACTGGTATGTGCGAACACATTTGCAGTCTGTTATCTAATAAGGTCAACTCGTCAGATGTATGTCTTTCTTCATACACACTAGAAAATGTCATGAAAGAGAAAACATTTATAATCATAGCCAAAAGCTCTAGATTTAGAAATGCATTCCCAGCTGACACTATTTCTGTTTGACTTACAATAGTAAAAGTAAAGGAAAAATTGTCTTTAAAAGTAGTGATGCTTTCTCTTTGTTGAAGGTATGTGTTTGCATTTTTTACATTATCCGTCCTCTACTTGCACAGAGATAAGAGCTTTGAGGAATGTGATTGCAGATTGGTCAGGGACAGCATGAAAACAGAAGTTTTTAAAATGTGTATATAATATATATATATATTTAAACTGTTGTGACATGTAATTCCACACACAGATACAAGATTTAAAAAAAGGTCAATAGATGAAAAAAAGCCATTGTCCCAAAAGTGATTAGAATTTTCTTATGAGTATGTTAAATGTGAAAGGAGGCTGATTAGCTCAGATGGCTAGCATGTGGTTCTCAATAATGCCAGCAGTGTGGGTTCAATTCCCGTTCTGGCTGAGATAGACTTGGGACCTGCTTCCTTGCCAGGCCTCCGAGAGTGGAAGGCAATGGTAAACCACCACTGACAAAAAGAAAATGCCAAGGGAATGGCTGTAGATGAAGCATCAGCAGGCGCTGAGCCAAGGACCTTCCTTCAGGCCAAGCACACATGAATGAATATAAATATTGAGGCAAAAATGTAATTAGTGTACTTCTAATTTTAATTCTCCCTTTTTATCACATGGGTCTGTAATTAGTGAACCATTGCTGTAATCAATCTCGCATGTTGACAGAAAACATGCAGTGCTTCACATATTTAAAGAAAATTGATAGTGTGTTGTCCACTATTTTTCCATCTCCCTCTGGTGAAATTATTGTTTTCATCTAAGCAAGCCCACTGACCTCACAGCTAACTCTCACAATATATCACGTGGAACCACATGTTTTTAAATTAAATTGTTATTGTAACATTTCGCAGAATATTTGACAATTATCGTTTGTCATGTTGAGAATGTAACTTGGCTATTAAAATATAAACAGGAATTTTAGAAATCTAGAATTACACAAATTACTGTTACAGTACTAGTAATTTTAAAATTTCATCTATGGGATGTGGCTAGGCTGACATTTCCTGCGCATTCCTAATTGTCCTTGAGACAGTGGTGGTGAGCTGCCTTCTTGAACTGTTGCAGTCTATGTGGTGTGGGTACACCCACAGTGCTGTTAGGGAGGGAGTACCAGGATTTTGATTCAGCGACAGTGAAGGAACGGTGATATAGTTCCAAGTCTGGATGGTGAGAGATTTGGAGGGAAACGTCCAGGTGGTGGTGTTCCCAGGTATCTGCTACTCCTATTTTTATAAATGTTTTTTATTGGGTTTTTGAACAAAGTACATTTGCCGTTATGTACACAGGATATGACATGTATATATACATATACATGAAGAGCAGGGCACACACAAACATATCACAAAAAAAAGTAATAATAAGAAAGAAAGAAAAAAATAAAATAAAGTAACTGATAAGGTATTATGCACCAGCTCAACAGCAGCAACTCAGTACACTTGGCAAACTTATTTACAACACATAAGTAGGCATCTGTTTGTGGAGGGGGGGGTTAGGTTTGTCTTCTCGCGCTCACCTCCGCTTCAGCCGGCCCTCCCATCCTCCGCCTGTATTCTCCTTGTTCTCTGTTCCTGTAGATGCCAAGTTTGTTAACGTTTCCCTGCCCCCACCCACCTCCCTGGTTCTCCTCTATTGTTCCCTGTCTCTTCTCTCTTCACCCCCTCCCCCGCTTCTGCGCCTTCCCCCCTCCCTGTGGTTCACCTTTCCTTCCTCTTAGGTTTAGCTGCCCCCCCCCCTTCCCGGTCTATCTCTCCCTCTCATGCTTTGGCTACTTTCCCCTGATTCTTGGCTACTTGGCTATTCTTCTGCTTGTTCGTTAGCCACAAACAAGTCCCGGAACAATTGGGTGAATGGCTCCCACGTTCTGTGGAAGCCGTCGTCTGACCCTCGGATGGCGAATTTGTTTTTCTCCATTTGGAGAGATTCCGAGAGGTCGGACAGCCAGTCTACAGCTTTGGGTGGTGCTGCTGACCGCCAGCCGAACAGGATTCTACGTCGGCCGATCAGGGAGGCAAAGGCAAGGGCGTCCGCCCTCCTCCCCAGGAATAGATCTGGCTGGTCTGAAACCCCGAAGACCGCCACTTTTGGGCATGGCTCCAACCTCATCCTTACCACTTTGGACATTGCCTCGAAGAAGGCTGACCAGTACCCCGCAAGTCTGGGGCAAGACCAGAACATGTGGGCGTGGTTGGCCGGGCCTCCTTGGCACCGTTCACATCTATCCTCCACATCCGGGAAGAACCTACTCATACGGGTTCTTGTTAAGTAGGCTCTATGTACCACTTTTAGTTACGTCAGGCTGAGCCTTGCGCACGTGGAGGTGGTGTTGACCCTGTGCAGTGCTTCGCTCCAGAGTCCCCCCCCTATTTTAGTCCCCAGGTCCTCCTCCCATTTCTTTATTGTTGCGTCCAGTACAGTGTCGCCCTTTCTACCAGTCGGTCATACATGTCACGACAGTTCCCTTTATCTAGGGTGCTTGCGTCCAGTAACTCTTCCAGTAATGTCTGTGGGTATGTCCTTGTCTCCTTTCGTAGGAAGTTTTTGAGTTGCAGGTACCTTAGCTCGTTCCCCCTGTCAGTTTGTCCAGTGTTGTGATCCTGCCGTCGGTGTACAGGTCCCTGACTGTCAGTGTCCCTCCGTCCTGCCCCCACCTTTTGAAGGTGGAATCAGTCAGCGTTGGTGTGAACCTATGGTTGTTGCAGTTGGGAGCTTTGTCCGACATTTTGGTCAGGTCAAATTGCTGCCGTGGTTGGTTCCAGGATTGGAGGGTGGCTATCACCACCGGGCTGCTGGAGTGTTTTTTGGGTGGGGATGGGAGTGCTGCCGTGGCGAGGGCCCGGAGGGAGGTCCCCTTGCAGGAGGCCTCTTCCACGCATACCCATTCGGCTTCTGGCTCCTTGATCCATCCCCTTATTCGCTCGGTTGTCGCCGCCCAGTGGTAGAATTGTAGGTTTGGGGATGGCTAGCCCCCCCCTGGATTTTGTTTTTTGTAAGACCTTCTTTGGGATCCTAGCATTCTTCGCCCCCCCCCCATACGAACGCCATGATTAGTTTGCCTAGTGCTTTGAAAAAGGCCAGGGGATGTAGATCTGGGTGGATCTAAGGAAGAGGTACCTGGGCAGCACGTTCATTTTGATCGCCTGGACTCTCCCTGCGAGCGAGAGTGGGAGTGTGTTCCATCTTTGCAGGCCCTTTTTGACTTCCTCTGTCAGACTGGTGAGGTTCCATTTGTAGATCTCTTTCCAGTCATTGGCTATTTGGATCCCCAGGTAGCGGAATTTGTGTCGGGCTTGTTTAAACGGCAGCCCTGTTAGTGCTGCCCCACCTACTTGTGGGTGTACCGGGAAGATCTCGCTTTTGCTCATGTTGAGTTTGTAACCCGAGAAGCCGCCAAACTCTTTCAGGAGCGACGATTCCGTCCATGCTGCTTTGTGGGTCCGAAATGTAGAGGAGCAGGTAATCTGCATAGAGTGAGACTCTGTGCTCTCTGCCGCCCCTTTGGATCCCCCTCCAGCTTTTTGCTGCTCTGAGTACAATTGCTAGTGGCTCAATCGCTAGGGCGAACAGCAGCGGGGACAGTGGTCATCCTTCTCTGGTGTCCCTGTACAGCTGGAAGTATCGGAAGTTGGTGTTGTTTGTCCGTACGCTAGCTATGGGAGCATTGTATAGGAGTTTTACCCAGGAGGTGAATCCTATTCCAAGCCCGAACCGCTCAAGTACCTCTATGAAGTATTTCCATTTGACTCTGTCGAAGGTCTTTTCTGCGTCTAGGGAGATGATCACCTCTGCAATCTCTCCCCGGAGGGGGTCATTATCACGTTCAGCAGGCGCCTGATGTTCGAAGCAAGCTATCTACCTTTGACAAAGCCCATCTGGTCCTCTGTGATCACCTCTGGTATGCAGTCTTCTAGCCATTTGGCTAGAATCTTGGCCAGTATTTTGGCATCTGCGTTCAGCAGTGAGATGGGTCTGTATGACCCACATTCTGTTGGGTCTTTATCTTTCTTAGGTATCAGTGAGATTGGGCCTGTGCTAGCGTGGATGGCAGTGTGCCCCTAGCTAGCGAGTCTGTGAACATCTCCCGCAGGTGCGGGGCCAGTGCTGTCGCAAATGTTTTGTAGAAGTCCGCCGGGACCCCATCTGGTCCCGGCGCCTTCCCTGCCTGCATGGAGCTAATGCTGTACATGATCTCTCCCAGTGCTAGTGTTGCTCCCAGGCCCTGTTTTCTGCCCTCCCCTACGACTGGTATGTCCAGTCCATCAAGGAACCGTTTCATCCCGGACTCCCCCATTGGGGGCTCTGAGGTTTACGGCCATTGGTAAAAGGCCTTGAAGGTTTTGTTGATCTTTTCTGGTTCTGATGTGCCTTTGGTATCCCAGATTTGTGCAATTTCCCTGGTGGCTGCCTGCTTTCTCAGCTGGTGTGCCAGCAGGCGGCTGGCTTTGTCTCCGTGTTCGTTTAGGGTCCCACGTGCCTGGCGGAGTTGGTGCACTGCTTTCCTGGTGGAGAGCAGGTCAAAGTTCCTTTGTAACTCTTTCCTCTCCGCCAGGAGCTCGACGGTCGGGGCCTCTGAGTATTTACGGTCTACCTCCAGTATGGAATCGACCAGCTGCTGCCTAGCTGCCCTTTCCTCCCTATCTCTCCGCGCTTTGAAAGCGATGATTTCCCCTCTTAGTACGGCCTTTAGAGCTTCCCAGAACGTGGAGGGTAAGATCTCACGGTTCTGGTTGTTCTCCGTGTACTCTGCTATGGCCCGCGATATATTTTCGTTGAAGGCCTTGTCAGCTAGTAGGGCAAGTAGGGCAATGTCCAACCTCCATGTGGGGCATTGGGCCCTGCCCGTCTCCAGTCTCATGTCCATGTAGTGTGGAGCGTGGTCTGATATCACAATTGCGGAGTATTCCACTTTGTCTATCCCCGGAAGCACCGTTTTCCCCACCACAAAGAAGTCAATTCTGTTGTATACGTTGTGTACTGGGGAGAAGAAGGAAAACTCCTTCTCTCCTGGTGGGTGAACCTCCAGGGGTCCACCGCTCCCATCTGTTCCATAAAGTGACCGAGTTCCCTTGCCATGCTTGAGGTTTTCCCCGTTTTGGGGTTTGATCTGTCTGTCGTTGGATCCTGTACACAGTTGAAGTCCCCCCCCATGATTAGTCGGTGCGTCGCTATGTCAGGGATTTCTGCCATGGTCCTCTTGATGAAACCTGGGTCGTCCAAGTTGGGTGCATACACATTAACTAGTGCTACTGGTGCCCCATCCAAGGCCCCGCTGACCACTACGTACCGTCCCCCTGGGTCTGTAACCGTCTTTGTCGCCCTAAACATCGTCCTTTTGCTGATCAGTATTGCCACCCCCCCGGCCCTCTTCCCATAACAGGAATAGTAGGTCTGTCCCACCCAGCCCTTTCTTACCCACAGTCGGTCCTGCTCTCTCAGGTGTGTCTCTTGGAGGAAGACTATGTTGGCCTTCATATTTCTTAGGTGGGTGAGGACTCTGGATCTTTTCATTGGGCCGTTGAGTCCCCTACGTTCCAGGTGACTACCCTGGTGGGGGGCTTCTGTCCCCTCGCCCCTGTGAGATTAACCATACTTACCTGGTGGATGCGCCCCTGCCCTCCGGGGTTTCCCTTTCTTAGGGGGCCGTCCAGGATGGCCGCTGTCACTGCTCTCTCCATGCGGTCGGGCCCCTGCGCTCCGGGGTTTCCCTTTGTCCAGGGGGCACCTAACATGGCCACGCGGGTAGCTCCCTGCACTCTGGGGTCTCCCTTCGCCCAGAGACAGTACTGGGTGGATGCTTGCAGCGATTCCTTGTTCCGAGCCCTTGGTTGTGGCAGTTTGTAGCCCTATTGCTGTTCCTTTTCTAGCCTTGTTTGTCCCTCCCTCCCTGTGCCACCCCCACCCCCCGGCCCCTCCCTTTCCCTTCTCCATTTTTCCCCCCCTCTCCCGTATACCCCTGCTTTGTCCCTCTTTCCCCTGGTCCTATCCCCGTTTGCTCTCCCGCCTCTGTTGAGTGGTCCCCCCCCGGGCCTGGCGCCTTCCCCCCTATTGTGGGCGCGCTGCGGCCCTGCTTTGTTGCATGCCCCCGGCGCTAGCTTTCCTGCTAGTGCGGTGGCCCCCCTCTCGGGAGTTACTGCCTCGCTTCTCCCCTGCCCGGCCTCTGCGATTTTCTGTCCGCTCTTCCCCCATCCTACCCTGCACTCCTTTCGCTTGCTCTCCCTTCTCTGTTACTCTCGTTCCCTGGTGCTGGGGCCTGGTCTCCCACCTGATGCGGTCCCTTGGATAGTGGTTTGCTTTTTGTTCAGGGTGCGCTCGCCGGGGTGGGGGCGGGGGAGCCTGGCGTTGCCTCCCCCAACCCCCCTCCATCGGCGAGCCCCTTATTTCTACCCTAGCTGTTTGCTTTCCAGCCCGTGTTCCTCGATAAACTTGTTTGCTTTGGCGGGGGCTGTGAAGAAATACTCTCTTTCTTGGTATGTGACCCAGAGTTTCCCTGGGTACAGCATACCAAAACGCACTTCGTTCTTGTGAAGAGCTGCTTTCGCTCTACTGAATTCGGCCCATGTGGTAGTCGCCATTGTTGTATTATATTGTATATACTGCACTGCATACGAGGATATTACGGTAAGGCCCCTGTACTACAGGTACGGGGGTAGATCCCTGCCTGCTGGCTCCGCCCAGTAGATGGAGTATAAATGTGTGTGCTCTTCGAACTGCAGCCATTTCAGCAGCAGCTGTAGGAGGCCACACATCTCTGTGTAATAAAGCCTCGATTAGTCTCTACTCTCATCTCGTCGTAATTGATAGTGCATCAATTTATTACATAGAGATTTTACAACGATGGACCTCCGCATCAAGCCGGATCGCCTGCAGCTGCATCCTCAAGCAGGCAAAGCCAAAAAGGACTTCACACATTAGCTACCTTGCTTTGAAGCATACATCGGGTCTGCGACAGACGCAATCCCAGAAGCACAGAAGCTCCAGATTCTGTACGTGCGGCTGAGCTCCGATGTCTTTCCCCTCATCCAGGACTCGCCTACCTACGCAGAGGCCATGGCACTACAGAAGGAGAACTACGCTCAGCAGACCAACAAGATCTATGTCACGCACCTCCTGTCCACGTGGCACCAACTTCCCGGCGAGTCTGTGGAAGATTTCTGACGTGCCCTGCTCGCCCTGGTGAGAGACTGTGTTGCCAGGCTGTTTCGGCTGCTGAACAATCTAACCTGCTAATGAGAGACGCGTTCATTACGGCCATAGGGTCGGCCTACATCCGCCAGCGCCTCTTAGAACGGGCTACGCTTCACCTTGCGGCGACAAAGAAACTAGCGCTCTCGCACACAGTCGCCTCACGCAACGTACAGGCTTATGCCCCCGACCGCACGGCCCAGCCCTCCTGGGCATCGTGGACCCCACCAGCGGCCACCCCATCGTGGACCCCGTCAATGACTGCCCCCAGCCAACCCCACGCCTGCGCCGCGCGGCAGCCAACCAATCCCGGGGGACCCAAGTGCTACTTCTGCGGACAGACAAAACACCCCCGGCAGCGCTGCCTGGCACGGAGCGCGCTCTGTAAGGCATACGGCAAGAAAGGACATTTCGCCACAGTGTGCCAGGCCCGCTCAATCGCCGCTATTGTCCCTGCACCCCCCGCGTGTGGCCAGTGGGCGCCGCCATCTTCCTGGCCTCAGAACACGTGCGGCCCGTGGGCGCCGCCATCTTGCTTGTCTCACAACCAATGGCCAGAGCCATCTTGCCTGCCCCAGGTCACGTGCGGCCTGAGGGCGCCGCCATCTTGCCTACCTCAGGACACGTGTGGCCCGTGGGCGCCGCCATCTTCCCCGCCTCAGGACCCCTGCCCGTCGGGCACCTTATCGGGCCGCTCATCGCCTGCAACCGCCATCGACCAGCCGCATCTCGCCTCCGTCACGATCGACCAGTCCCGACCGCACAACCTCGCAACTGTGTCGACAAAGGTGAAGATCGTCGGGCATGAGATATCCTGCCTTCTGGACTCCGGGAGTACTGAGAGCTTCATCCACCCCGATACGGTAAGGCGCTGCTCCCTCGCGGTACACCCCATTAACCAAAGAATCTCCCTGGCCTCCAGATCCCACTCCGTGGCGATCCGGGGGTGCTGCATCGCCACCCTCACCATCCAGGGTGTAGAGTTCAGCGGCTTCCGGCTCTACGTCCTCCCCAACCTCTGCACTGCCTTACTACTTGGCCTGGACTTCCAGTGCAACCTCCAGAGCCTAACCCTGAAATTTGGCGGGCCCCTACCACCCCTTACTGTATGCGGCCTCACGACCCTTAACATAGAACATAGAACATAGAAAATACAGCACAGAACAGGCCCTTCGGCCCACGATGTTGTGCCGAACCTTTGTCCTAGATTAATCATAGATTATCATTGAATTTACAGTGCAGAAGGAGGCCATTCGGCCCCTTGAGTCTGCACCAGCTCTTGGAAAGAGCACCCTACCCAAACTCAACACCTCCACCCAACACCAAGGGCAATTTGGACATTAAGGGCAATTTATCATTGGCCAATTCACCTAACCCGCACATCTTTGGACTGTGGGAGGAAACCGGAGCACCCGGAGGAAACCCACGCAGACACGGGGAGGACGTGCAGACTCCGCACAGACAATGACCCAAGCCGGAATCGAACCTGGGACCATGGATCTGTGAAGCAATTGTGCTATCCACAATGCTACCGTGCTGCCCTTAAGAACAAATAAATCTACACTATATCATTTTCCCGTAATCCATGTACCTATCCAACAGCTGCTTGAAGGTCCCTAATGTTTCCGACTCAACTACTTCCACAGGCAGTGCATTCCCTGCCCCCACTACTCTCTGGGTAAAGAACCTACCTCTGATATCCCTCCTATATCTTCCACCTTTCACCTTAAATTTATGTCCCCTTGTAATGGTGTGTTCCACCTGGGGAAAAAGTCTCTGACTGTCTACTCTATCTATTCCCCTGATCATCTTATAAACCTCTATCAAGTCGCCCCTCATCCTTCTCCGCTCTAATGAGAAAAGGCCTAGCACCCTCAACCTTTCCTCGTAAGACCTACTCTCCATTCCTGGCAACATCCTGGTAAATCTTCTTTGCACCTTTTCCAGAGCTTCCACATCCTTCCTAAAATGAGGCGACCAGAACTGTACACAGTACTCCAAATGTGGCCTTACCAAGGTTTTGTACAGCTGCATCATTACCTCATGGCTCTTAAATTCAATCCCTCTGTTAATGAACGCGAGCACACCATAGGCCTTCTTCACAGCTCTATCCACTTGAGTGGCAACTTTCAAAGATGTATGAACATAGACCCCAAGGTCTCTCTGCTCCTCCACAATGCCAAGAACTCTACCGTTAACCCTGTATTCCGCATTCATATTTGTCCTTCCAAAATGGACAACCTCACACTTTTCAGGGTTAAACTCCATCTGCCACTTCTCAGCCCAGCTCTGCATCCTATCTATGTCTCTTTGCAGCCGACAACAGCCCTCCTTACTATCCACAACTCCACCAATCTTCGTATCGTCTGCAAATTTACTGACCCACCCTTCAACTCCCTCATCCAAGTCATTAATGAAAATCACAAACAGCAGAGGACCCAGAACTGATCCCTGCGGTACACCACTGGTAACTGGGATCCAGGCTGAATATATGCCATCCACCACCACTCTCTGACTTCTATCGGTTAGCCAGTTCGTTATCCAACTGGCCAAATTTCCCACTATCCCATGCCTCCTTACTTTGTGCAGAAGCCTACCATGGGGAACTTTATCAAATGCCTTACTAAAATCCATGTACACTACATCCACTGCTTTACCTTCATCCACATGCTTGGTCACCTCCTCAAAGAATTCAATAAGATTTGTAAGGCAAGACCTACCCCTCACAAATCCGTGCTGACTATCCCTAATCAAGCAGTGTCTTTCCAGATGCTCAGAAATCCTATCCTTCAGTACCCTTTCCATTACTTTGCCTACCACCGAAGTAAGACTAACTGGCCTGTAATTCCCAGGGTTATCCCTAGTTCCTTTTTTGAACAGGGGCACGACATTCGCCACTCTCCAATCCCCTGGTACCACCCCTGTTGACAGTGAGGACGAAAAGATAATTGCCAACGGCTCTGCAATTTCATCTCTTGCTTCCCATAGAATCCTTGGATATATCCCGTCAGGCCCGGGGGACTTGTCTATCCTCAAGTTTTTCAAAATGCCCAACACATCTTCCTTCCTAACAAGTATTTCCTCGAGCTTACCAATCTGTTTCACACTGTCCTCTCCAACAATATCGCCCCTCTCATTTGTAAATACAGAAGAAAAGTACTCATTCAAGACCTCTCCTATCTCTTCAGACTCAATACACAATCTCCCGCTACTGTCCTTGATCGGACCTACCCTCGCTCTAGTCATTCTCATATTTCTCACATATGTGTAAAAGGCCTTGGGGTTTTCCTTGATCCTACCCGCCAAAGATTGTTCATGCCTTAAGGTTGACCCGCCTTCTCTGTCTGCAAATCTCACCCCGGATTGCGAACCCATCGCCACCAGGAGCAGACGGTACAGCGCCCAGGGCAGGACCGTCATTAGGTCTGAGGTACAGCGGCTGCTACGGGAAGGTATCATCGAGGACAGCAACAGCCCCTGGAGAGCCCAAGTGGTAGTGGTGAAAATGGAGGAGAAAAACAGGATGGTCGTTGACTGCAGTCAGACCATCAATCGGTCCACGCAGCTCGACGCGTACCCCTTCCCACGCATATCTGATATGGTCAATCAGATTGCACAGTACCGGGTCTTCTCGTCAGTGGACCTGAAATCTGCCTACCACCAGCTCCCCATTCGCAAGGCGGACCGCCCATACACGCGTTTGAAGCGGATGGCTGCCGTTACCATTTCCTTAGGGTTGCCTTCGGCGTCACTAATGGGGTCTCGGTCTTCCAACGGGAGATGGACTGAATGGTTGACCGGTACGGACTGCGGGCCACTTTCCCATACCTGGATAACGTCACCATCTGCGGCCACGACCAGCAGGACCACGACGCTAACCTTTCCAAATTTCTCCACACCGCCAAACTCCTCAACCTAACCTACACCAAGGAGAAGTGGTTCAGAACAGAGTTCTAGGGCCTGACCCCGATCGCATGCGCCCCCTCATGGATCTCGCCCTTCCCCACTGCCCCAAGATCCTCAAACGATGCCTGGGGTTCTTTTCGTACTACACCCAGTGGGTCCCTAACTATGTGGACAAGGCCCGCCCACTCATCCACTCCACTGGTTTCCCACCGACAGCCGAGGCTCACCAGGCCTTCAACCATATCAAGGCCGACATCGCCAAGGCGCGATGCACGCAGTCGACGAGACGCTCTCCTTCCAAGTCGAGAACGATGCATCAGACGTCGCTCTGGCCGCCACCCTCAACCAGGCAGCCAGGCCCGTGGCATTCTTTTCCCGCACTCTCCATGCCTCCGAAATTCGGCACTCCTTCGTCGAAAAGGAGGCCCAAGCTATCGTTGAAGCTGTGCGGCACTGGAGGCATTACCTAGCCGGCAGGAGATTGACTCTCCTCACAGACCAGCGGTCGGTTGCCTTCATGTTTAACAACACACAGCGGGGCAAGATCAAAAATGATAAGATCTTGCGGTGGAGGATCGAGCTCTTCACCTTTAATTACGAGATTTTGTATCGCCCCGGTAAGCTCAACGAGCCCCCCGATGCCCTGTCCAGAGGTACATGTGCCAGGGCACAAGTGGACCGACTCCGGACCCTGCACGACGATCTCTGTCACCCAGGGGTCACCCGCTTTTATCACTTCATTAAGGCCCGCAATGTGCCCTACCCCATCGAGGAAGTCAGGGCTGTCACCAGAGACTGCCAGGTCTGCGCTGAGTGTAAACCGCACTTCTACCGGCCAGACCGTGCCTTTGAACGCCTCAGCGTGGACTTCAAAGGGCCCCTCCCCTCCACCGACCGCAACACGTATTTTGTCAATGTGGTTGACGGATATTCCAGATTCCCCTTCGCCATCCCTTGCCCCGATATAACGTCTGCCACCGTTTTCAAAGCCCTCAACACCATCTTCGCTCTGTTCGGTTTCCCTGCCTATGTCCACAGTGACCGGGGATCCTCATTTATGAGCGATGAGCTGCACCAGTACCTGCTCAACAGGGGCATTGCCTCGAGTAGGACGACCAGCTGCAACCCCCGGGGAAACGGGCAGGTGGAGCGGGAGAATGGGACGGTCTGGAGGGCCCTTCACTCCATTCGGTCGATCCTGTGCATGGCGACTAACGAAACCCCCATGAACGTCTCTTTGCCTTCCCCAGGAAGTCCACCTCTGGAGTTTCGCTCCCAATGTGGCTGGCAGCTCCAGGACCCGTTCTCCTCCGCAAGCACGCGCGTCTCCACAAGGCGGACCCGTTGGTTGAGAGGGTACAGCTACTCCACGCAAACCCGCAGAATGCCCCGACGGCCGCCAAGACACAGTCTCCCTCAGGGACCTGGCACCAGCTGGGTCCCCACACACCTCCCCCCGCTTTGCACCGGCACCACCCTTCCTTCCCCCAATGCACCCCACCACAGCCCCCGCTCCAGGACAATCCGTCGTCCCCTTGGTCCCAACCGGGGATGAAGAGGATGTCGACACGCTCCCGGACTCACCGACGACCGAGCCTACGCCTGACTCGCCACCAGCACTGTGGCGCTCTCAACAACGGATCACGGCACCCGATCGTCTAAATTTATAACCTTTTTTAATGACAATTTTAATGACAACCTGTATGTAAATAGTTTTCCACCACCCCCGCTGGACTCATTTTTAACAGGGGGTGAATGTGGTAGTCACCACTGTTGTATTATATTGTATATACTGCACTGCATATGAGGGTTTCACGGTAAGGCCCCTGTACTACAGGTACGGGGATAGATCCCTGCCTGTTGGCTCCGCCCAGTAGGCGGAGTATAAATGTGTGTGCTCTCCGAACTGCAGCCATTTCGGCAGCAGCTGTAGGAGGGTACACATCTCTGTAATAAACCCTCAATTACTCTCTACTCTCATCTCGTCGTAATTGATGGTGCATCAGCCCGTCTCCTGGCTAGGTCTGCTCCAATGTCCTCGTAAACTCTAATGAAGTGTCCTTCCAATTTGCAGGTTCTGTTTTGCCTGGTCCACCGCAGGATTGGTTCCCTGTCTTGGTACCGGTGTAGTTTAGCTATAACTGCCCTCGGGTGGTCCCCTGCCTTGGGCTTCGGGCGCAGCGACCGGTGTGCTCTGTCCATTTCTGGTGGGTTGGGGAAAGGTTTCCTCCCCACTAAGTTGCACAGCATCTCGGCCACGTAAGCCGTGGGGTTTCTACCATTGATCCCGTCTGGTAGGCCCACTATCCTGACATTCTGTCTTCTTGAGCGGTTTTCCTGATCGTCCACTCTGCCCTTCAGGCTCCCTTGCGTTGTGCCCAGTCTCGCCACCTCCTTCTCCAGGGCTGTGATCTGGTAGCCCATGTCAGTCGCGGCTTTTTCCAGCTCCTTAGTGGTCGCCTCTTGGGCCTCCAGTTTCTCCTCTTGGGCTTCCAGTTTCTCCTCTGCTCTGCCCAGAGCGAGCTGCACCTCTGCCTGGGCCTTGGCCATTGCTGCCTACACTGCGGCCTCTATGTCTAATCTGTCCTCTGCCTTGTTTTCCTGCTGATGTTCCCTCAGCGCCTCGGCAAAGGCTGCCTTCCAGTTCCAGTTACCCTCTGGCCCAGGGGGGAAATACTCCTGTCTGACCAGTTCTTTTTGTTGCGGCGAACCTTCCGTTCCCCCGCTTCGTGCGCCGATTAGCTTGTCTGAACGGACTCGCCCATTGCCCCGTCTGCTTTTGGTGCCCTTTCTCTCTCTGCTTTGGCTCCCTTCTGGCACTTTTTTTTTTCCCCTCCCTGTTTATTTTTTCCCCCCTTTTTCTTTTCCCCTCCCTTCTCTCCTTTAACATTTAAAAAAAAAGACTCTTTTCAGGTAAATTTGTTTTTTGATAAGAAAGTGAAAAAATTTCTTTCCCTTTAAAAGATTTCTTTTCAAAGTTTTTTTTTTGGAGAAGTTCTTCGGTCCCCGCTCGGTCTCCGCATTGGTGCCGCTTCTCTTCGGCTGCCCACGCTGTGCTGTGCGGGGGGGAGGGGGGTGGGGGCTCGGTCGGGCAGTCTTGCGCTCTTAGGCGTTAGCTCTGTTGAGGGACGCGACTCTTCTCGGCTGTTTCTGAGTCTCCGGCTCCTCTCGCACACTTTTTTTTTCCTCCCACGGGCCTCAGCTTACCGTCGGTCCGGTCCCTTGCGGGTTTTCTTTTTTTTTTTCCCTGCTCGTACTTTCGGGTGAGCGCTGCGTGGGTCCTTTCTTTTTCCCCCCACAAGAATAAAAAAGAAAAAAAAAACGCCGCCCGGACTAAACTAGCAAAAGAAAACCGCTGAAAGTTTAGTCCTTTAGCGGGAGCTGCCCCGTACACGTCTTCCCCTTACAGAGCTCTACCGGAAGTCCCGGTATCTGCTACTCTTGCCTTTCTAAATGGTAGCGGTCATGGGTTGGAAAGTGCTGCCTAAGGAACCTTGATGAGTTCCGGTAGTGCATCTTGTGGATCAGAGTTTTTCAAATTGTGGGTTGTGACCCCCAGGTGGGTCGCAGACGTGTGTCAGGAGGTTCGCAGAGCAATCGATTGTGCTGTTCCTGCGGTGGTCCCGATTACGCGAGAATCGCCTCATGGCCGCTACCGGATTTTACATTCAAAATGGCGGCCGTTGCCATCTTTTAAATGAAAATAAATGAGTCTGTTTGGAGTCTTCCGGCCAGAAGTGGCAGCAGAGAGCAAGGCTCTCCCCTTCACATACACTTGACGTCAAGCGCCCTCCATGTACGTGCTTTTGGCGTCAAATCACTGAGCAGAGCTGCTTTCATTTTCCAGTTGCTGGCAAGGGGGCTATGAACATGGATCATTTTCTTATAAGTAAGAGATAAGTAAGATGATTTCTTGATGTATGGTTTTGTCAGTTGTGCCAAATAAGGATGCAAAGCCCATGTGTGTTATATGCAGGGAAGTACTGGCAAATGAGAGAAGTTTCAGATTTTGAAAGAGAAGTGATTCCTTTTTAATTGAGATCCAAAGTCAGTTATTAACTTACAGCTGACTCCAAATTAAAAGACTATGCTGCTGTAGCTGACCTGTGATACCACATTTAAAACATGGCAAAGGCCCATGAGGCTGTCAGCATTCTAGTGTAGCATATACCAGGAGTATCCAGTGCTGAGGTAAACAAGCATTTTATTGCTATTGCCCTTCATGACGACCTACATGTGCGAGGCTAGATTTTCCGTTTTCATAAAGATGAAGATGGCACAAAGGAACATGATGAAGTCTCAAGCTATGAAACCCATTACCCTCTACTCCTTCGAACCTGGTTCAAGTGAGATCATGAGGACCCAGCAGGCTCCCCTTTCACATTAAAGATAAGTGAACGAGGTGTGTGTCGCCATGGTCGGCCAGCACGAGTCCCGAAGGTCAGCTGGTTGGCAAAAGTGGGTCCTGGGAAAAAAAGTTTGAAAAACACTATTGTAGATGGTACCCATGGCTGCCATTGTTCATTGGTGGTAGAGGGAGTGGATGTTTGTGGAAGGGGTAGCAATCCGGAGGGCTGATTTGTCCTCGATGGTCTTGAGCTTCTTTCATATTGTTGGAGTTGCACTCATCCAGGCAAGTAGACATTCAATCAAACTCCTGACTTGTGTCTTGTAGATGGTGGACAGGCTTTGGGGAGTCATGAGGTGAGTTACTCACCACAGAATTCCGAGCCTCTGACCTGCGTTTGTAGCCCTAATATTTATATGGTTAATCCAGTTTAGTTTATGGTCAGTGGTAAACCCAGGATGTTAATAGTGGGGGATTCAGCGATGGAAATGCCATTGAATGTCAATAGACAATGGTTAGATTCTCTCTTGGAGATGGTCATTGCCTGGCATTGGATGGCATGAATGTTACTTACCACTTGTCAGCCCAAGCCTGGATATTGTCCAGGCCTTGCTGCATTTCGACAGATACTGCTTCAGTACATGAGGAATTGCGAATGATGCTGAACATTGTGCAGTCACCAGCAAACATCCTCACTTCTGACCTTATTATGGAAGGAAGGTGATTAATGAAGCAGCTGAAGATGGTTGGGCCTAGGACACTACCCTGAGGAACTCCTGCAGTGATGTCCTGGAACTGAAATCATTGACCTCCAACAACCATGACCATCTTCCTTTGCGCTCCAACCAGCGGAGAGTTTCCCCCCTGATTCCCATTGACTACAGTTTTGTTAGGGCTCCTTAATGTTACACTCAGTCAAATGCTGCCTTGATGCCAAGGGCAGTCACTCTCACCTCACCCCTGGTGTTGAGCTCTTTTGTCCATGTTTGAACCAAGGCTGTAGTGAGTCAGGAGCTGAATGACCCTGGCGGAACCCAAACTGGGTGTCAGTGAGCAGGTTAAGCAAATGGCGCTTGACAGCACTGCTGATGACCCCTTCCATCACTTTGCTGATAATCATGAGAAGACTGATGAGGCGGCAATTGGCCAGGTAGGATTTGTCCTGCTTTTTGTGTACAGGACAGACCTGGGCAATCTTCCACATTGATGTGCAGGTGCCAGTATTGTAGCTGTGTTGGAACATCTTAGATAGGGGAATGGCAAGTTCTAGATTACGAGAATTCAGTACTATTGCCGGAATATTGTCAGGGCCCATAGCCTTTGCCGTGTCCAGTGCCTTTAGCCGTTTCTTGATATCACGTGGAGTGAATTAAATTGGCTGAAGACTAACGTCTATGATGCTGGGGATCTCCAGAGGAGGCTGGGATGGATCATTCACTCGGCACTTCTGGTTGAAGATTGTTGCGAATGCCTCAGCCTTTTCTTTTGCACTGATGTTCTGGGTTCCCTCATAATTGAGGATCGGGCTATTTGTGGAGCCTCCTCCTCCAGTGAATTGTTTTTAAAAAATAAATTTAGAGTACCCAATTCATTTTTTCCAATTAAGGGGCAATTTAGCGTGGCCAATCCACCTAGCCTGCACATCTTTGGGTTGTGGGGGCGAAACCCACGCAAACATGGGGAGAATGTGCAAATTCCACATGGACAGTGACCCAGAACCGGGATCGAATCTGGGACCTCGGCGCCGTGAGGCAGCAGGGCTAACCCACTGCACACCGTGCTGCCCTCCAGTAAGTTGTTTAATAGTCCTCCACCCTTCACGGCTGGATGTGGCAGGACTGCAGACATTAGATTTGATCCGTTGGTTGCGAAACGCTGAACTCTGTCTTTACTTGCTGCTTCTGTTGTTTGGCACATAAGTAGTCCTGTGCTGTAGCTTCATCAGGTTGACACCTCATTTTTCGGTCTGGCTGCTGTTGCTACCCCAATGCTCTCCTGCACCCTTCATTGAACCAGGATTGATTCCTTGGTTTGGTGGTAATGGTAGAGTAGGAAATATGCCAAGCCACAAGGCTTTGGTGTTTTATGATTATTGATTGCTCTGTCAGTAAAGTAGGGTTGGTGTTCTAAAACCTGTTAACATAAAAATGTCAAATGAAATTAGAATAAAAAATGCTTTGATTGAAGTGTAAAGCTCCAAAGAGTTTTGTCAAAGAGCAAGTTTGTACCTGCAAATTCCTTACATGGTCAGCTTCTAATTTCAGCTATGGGATCAGGAGGAGGTACAGAACAGCTGTTTCCTCACATTAAAGAGAAAGTTTGGCAATTGAGTAACTCTGTTCCATTCTGCTACAGTATATAATTGCTTATTGAAAGCAGAGCCTGACCACCATTTTTCTTGCTGTCCTCTTGGTTAGGGTTTGTACAATAAGACTGCCAAAATCCCACGATACAGATTGGTGGTGCAGTTGATTGTTGCACAAGTACATCACACAATGGATTATGGGTATCTCCTAAAGTTTGCTTATTTTGCTTGGGATACAGGGGCAAGAATGAAGTAATCATCCTGAGCTAGTCTTGCCAATCGGACAGTGGTTGGTTTTAACCTGATAATAACATCCAAGTTTGCTCTCTTAGTGGGCAGTACGGTAGCATATTGGTTAGCACTGTTGCTTCACAGCACCAGATTTGATTCCCGGCTTGGGTCACTGTCTGTGCGGAGTCTGCACATTCTCCCCGTGTCTGCGTGGGTTTCCTCCGGGTGCTGCAGTTTCCTCCCACAGTCCAAAGATGTGCTATTAGGTCATTTGGACATTTTGAATTCTCCTTCTGTGTCCCCGAACAGGCGCCGGAATGTGGCGACTAGGGGCTTTTCACAGTAACTTCATTGCAGTGTTAATGTAAGCCTACTTGTGACAATAAAGATTTTTAAAAGGAAGAGGGATATTCCCAAACCATGGTCTTTGACCGTTAAACATATCTAGTGTAAATATTCTAGAAGCATGAAAGAGATATTGTTACCTCACAATCTTTCGCATTACCTGAAAGCTCACTTACGGTCTGGAACATTTTTTACAACTGTTGAAAAGCTGATAGCTTCCATGTTTATATATGTGTAAGGCAGTATGACCTGGTATCAAGTTGGCATGAATAGCTGCAACTATTGAGTCTGGCTCAATGTTCTCTCTAAGCCATGCGGTCACGCCACAACCTCAAACTTCCCGTGCAGATTGCGCACAAGTTGGCCCTTCTGAGTTATCATGAGCTTGCAGCTGTGCATAAAAAAAGGTGGCACACATTTAACAAATTGCCTGTGCAATCCAAATAAAAAATTAGCGGGCATGTTGGGTCTGAAGTAAGTGTTTTTTTTCTTTGGCAGTGCAAATGGAGTGATATGTTTTTACTATTCATGGTTCACACTATAGCTACAAATTAGAATTTGTTATGAATTTATAACATTAAGTTTAAAGGAAATGGCAACTTGGAATATGGGTCGGATTCTCCGGAAATGGGGCTATGTCCCCGCGCCCACTGGAAAACGGGTGCGAATCACTCCAGACCTTTTTCAAAAAGTCCGGAGTGATTCTCCGGAGTTAAGAATAGCAGGGTCCCGGCGGCGCCCCAAAGCTCCTGCTGCCGATATGGGGCCTTGCACTTCCGGCCACGGGTCCGCGACTGCGGGCGGCGGCTGTTTTCGCGCCGGCCCCCGCGCAACATGGCGGAGCAACAAGTTTCCGGAGACGGCGGGCGGGAGGCACAA
The DNA here is from genome assembly GCF_047496885.1 of Scyliorhinus torazame. Classification (NCBI taxonomy): domain Eukaryota; kingdom Metazoa; phylum Chordata; class Chondrichthyes; order Carcharhiniformes; family Scyliorhinidae; genus Scyliorhinus; species Scyliorhinus torazame. Next base: position 223,704,861 of record NC_092709.1, read on the forward strand.
TGGAGGGCTCCCGTTCGGGAACGGCATTTTCGGGGCTTTAAGCCCGGTCCCAGGGTCCACGGAGGCTGCAAAAGCAGGGAGAAGGCACAGAGGCGGCAGAGTGAAGGCAGAGTGAAGAAAAATGTTGCGGGTGAGCAAATGAACGTCCGTAAGGAAAACAGCTGAAGGTCTGTCGGGGAGTGGAAAGGTCACTGCGGGGTCACCAAGGAAAATGGAGGCTGGAGCACCAGGGGAGGCCGCATTGCTTACGGCTGAAGAAATAACCAAGGTGATGGCTGCGGAATTCGAAAGGCAGTTTACAAAATACATGGAGACAATGAGGAAAGAGATGAGAGAGGTTTTGAGTGCGCTGGTGGAGGAGGCGATGTCCCCGGTGGTGGCGAGTGCAGTGGCGGAGGTGCGGGAGCAAGGGGAGGCGCTGAAGGAAGTGGAGGAGACGTTATTGCAGCACGGTGATCAACTTGCCTCGATGGGGAAGGAGATGCGGAAGGTGATGGACATTAACAAGGATCTGCGAGGAAAAATGGAAGACCTTGAAAACAGATCCAGGCGACAGAATTTGAGGATTGTGGGGCTGCCCGAAGGAGTTGAAGGACCGAGGCCGACTGAGTATTTTGCCGCGATGCTGGCGAAACTATTGGGGGGAGGGGGAATATCCCTCCCGATATGAACTGGATTGGGCTCATCGGTCGTGGAGGCCTGTGCCAAAGGCGAGTGAGCCGCCAAGGGCAGTGACTCTGTGCTTCTGAAGGTACAGTGTAAAGGAGAAGGTCCTGAGCTGGGCCAAGCAGAAGCGGGTGGTGCAGTGGGCTGGAGCTGGTATACGTGTATACCAGGACTTTGCGGTGGAGCTGGCGAGGAGGCAGGCTGCCTTCAACCGGGTGAAGAGGGCACTGTACATTAGCAAGGTGCAGTGCGGCATTGTATATCCAGGGAAGCTGAGGGTGACTTACAAGCTCAGGTACTTTTACTTTGGAACGGCGGAAGCAGCGGAGGAGTTTGCGAAGGCAGAAGGACTGTGGCAGAACTGAGAAATTGAGAAATGGCCATGTGCCGATGTAACCTCATGACTGTATTTTCTTCTTTTTTGTTTCACTGCGTGCGGGTGTAGGGGCTAAAGGAGCCAATGTTGTATATATTTGGACAAGGTAAGTGATGGGACTTTTACTCGAAATGAGGGTTCTTTGGGGTGTAGGTGGAGATGCGGGGTTTGTGTGCTAAAAGGGGATCTTCGGGCTTTCCTGGGGCCGGGCAAGTGGGAAAGGGACCTGGGCGGGGGCCTCCACGCTGGCCGGTTTAAGCCAGTCAGTGAACGGGAGTGAGGTGGGGGGGAGGGGCTGCGGCCATCGGAGCCTGGCAGAACAGGGTCCGAGTGGTCTAGCCGGGGTGGAAAGTTGGGGGGAAGGAATCGACGTTGGGGGGAGGAGTTTTACAAGAGGCAGTGGAGGGGAGGAGTTGGAGACTGGGGGGGGTGTACAACTCTTGGGTATCATGTACGGTACTCTTTCAGAGGTTGGAGGGTGTTGAGTGTAGGGGGGGAGGGGGAGTGGACTCTATAGGTCAATGGTGACCATGGGCGGGCCCGGACTCCTTTTGCTTTTTCTCCTTTGTTTTTTTGTTGCCACCGTGGGAGGGTTTGTTTTATTGGATGCATATATTGACAGGTGGGCCATTGTTTGGGGTGGTGGGAGGATGGGATCATTTGTATTGTTAAGGGGATTGATTTTGTATTGGTTACCATTTACTGTCTGTGGGTGGGGTGTAAACTTTGAAGGAAAATGTGAAAATGGAGAATAAAAACATAATAAAAAAAAAAAATGGCGGAGCTACACAGAGGGCCGGCGCGGAAGAAGATAGGCACCCCTCGGATTGCACGCGTCTGCCGATTGGTAGCCCCCGCTCGCGGGCCTGGCCGTCGTGGAGACCCCCCGGAGACTGATCTCCCTGCACCCCCACCAGCACCGTATCCGCAAGTCCGAGCTCCCGCTGGGTGAAACCATACGGGAACTATGCTGGGGGAACTCGGTTGAGTCGACTGCGCGCACACCACTGCCGCCAATTCTCCAGTCACCAGAGAATCGCGAGCCGGCATCGGACCCCATTTTCCGACACCGTGCCGGGCGTGAATTTGGTGCGGGGGCTTGGAGAACCCCGGCCCTGGTGTTCCATAGTCAATGATTGTTTATCATTGTCTTTTAAATTTATTTGAATTATAATAATATATGGAATGTGATTCAAATACCGGGTAGTAGGAACCCAAACCCAAAATCGGAACTGTGAAAGAGTATGTAGTACTGAGACAAATCAAAATATCTTGCTTGTTTTTAGTTTGTGCAACCAAAATTTAAAAATGAATTTATGGGATATGGGTGCCGCTGGCGAGGCCAGCATTTCTTGCTCATCTCTATTTGCCCTTGAGAAGGTGGTGAGGTGCTGGTTCAGCACAGTGGGCTAAACAGCTGGCTTGTAAAGCAGAACAAGGCCAGCAGCGCGGGGTTCAATTCCCGTACCAGTCTCCCTGAACAGGTGCGGGACTGTGGCGACTAGGGGCTTTTCACAGTAACTTCATTTGAAGCTTACTTGTGACAATAAGCGATTTTCATTTTTCATTTTCATTCTTGAACTGCTGCAGCCCATGCGATGTAGGTACTCCCGCAGTGCTGCAAGGGAGAGAGTTCCAGGACTATGATGCAGAGACAGTGCAGGTTTGACAACATATTTCCAAGTCAGGATGGTGAGTGACTGTTCCCAGGTATCTGCCGCCCTTGTCCTTTTCGGTGATAGCAGTCGTGGGTTTGGTAGGGTTTGGAAGTTACTGTCTGGTGTAATTTATTTGTCTGCACAAAGAGTCATTGTTTGAGCTGATGTAACGCACGTCTAAATGGTCGAGAACTGTTGTCAATCTTGCTGGAATGGTAAAGTGCTGATGGTACTCTGATGAACTGTAGCAGCTGTATCTGACCAACACTACTACTGGCTATGCAAGTGCTATATTGCACTATATTGGAAAAGGGTGATTTTTGCAGGTTGGTGACACAGCTCTGTATCTGGATTTCTTCTTTCCCAGATCCTATGAAAACATGTCCCCACAACCATTGCCAGTCAGGTGCAACAAGAGTATAAATATGATCGACATTTTGGCAAGTGTGGCAAATCAGGTGCCATGCTGGCATCCTTCCTTTGATGCAGTAACATGCTTCCAAAGAATCATCCAGTGTAATGTTTAATTCGGCATTTGCTCAGATCTGTGAAACCAGACGTGCTGTCTAATCTACAAAGTTGGAACTGCTTCATGCACAAGTCATCATAGATTATCATAGAATTTACAGTGCTGAAGGAGGCCATTCGGCCCATCGAGTCTGCACCGGCTCTTTGAAAGAGCACCCTACCCAAGGTCAACACCTCCACCTTATCCCCATAACCCAGTAACCCCACCCAATATTAAGGGCAATTGTGGTTACTAAAGGCAATTTATCATGGCCAATCCACCTAACCAGCACATCTTTGGACTGTGGGAGGAAACCGGAGCACCCGGAGGAAACCCACGCACACACGGGGAGAACGTGCAGACTCCGCACATATCCCAAAAGATATGTTTGTTGGGTGAAGTGGACATTCTGAATTCTCCCTCTGTGTCCCTGAACCAGGTGCCGGAATGTGGTGGTTGGGGGATTTTCACAGTAACTTCATTGTAGTGTTAATGTAAGCCTACTTGTGACAATAAAGATTATTGAAAAAAAGCTGAAATTAAGGCGTGACCTCAAAAGCTGCTGAATCAGTTTTTCTTTCTCACTCTTTAGAAATACGTTGAGAGATTATTGGCTATCCTTTGGATGCCACACATTTCCAGAACAGAGGGCATAGGAGATTATGTAAAATACCATTATCATATTTTAATGAAATTCCCAATTGAACTTTCTCTGTCTGCTCCTTCATGGTGACTGTGATTTCGAGTGTCTCCAATCAGGTGGGTGGTTATTGGACCAAAAGAAGTGATAAGACTCAATCAGGACCAAGGGTCGGCAGGCTGACAAAGCCTTCCCTGGCACCCATAAAGTTTCAGTCATGTTGGAGTTGGGTTGGTAGGTGGTGGGAACCAACCTTCAAACTCGGCAGAGTGAGGAGTGTGAAATGCAGCCCGTTGAACCTTTACTCTGCTGTTGAGTTTGGAAGTCTGACCTGGGAGGACTTAATGTTAAGGCTGGGTAACAAATGTAAGAAAATTCCAAGTCTACCCTTCGTCTTGATAAGTACAAAATTTAATATAAAATTAAAATCATCAAAAGAAAAAAAATGAAGCTGCCAGTGTAATCTGGCATGTAATTTTATTTTTAATAGTAAATATAAAGTGTGTTTTTTTTGGCCTGTGTTTTCCACATCTCTTCAGAAAGCTACGGTTCCATCAATGCCAGTGGCCTAAGCGGTCACACTCACGTATGAGCCTGCCCAGCAAATATTAGTGTATTTGACCACAGGGAGTATCATAGCCAAGCCTGAAACAATTCTTGCCTGCTGATCGCTCGTGTGCTCTCTCTGGTAGGAGATAGTGCTGGGTAGTGATGGGGAAGCAAAATGGTTGATTATTCTCTTCACTATCCCAAGGGTGCTGCAGTGAACGAGCTTTTCTCATCTTTCGTAGTGTTAAAATAACATTTCTTTTTGGATCTGATAACTTGACATAGAGCAGAGATCAAATTTGTAACTTTCTCTAATGTTCTTCTGTTGTTCATCACAAATACAATCTTCTGAGGTAGGGTTTAACATCAACTACATCCGAAAGGAGACTTCATCCTTGCCCTGAGGCTGCAAGAGAAGAACCCGCTCATGAAGTCACATGGGGCGCAATCTAACAGAATAGTTTCAAAGTGTGGTAGTGAATGAGAATTGCCATGTGCTTCCCGACGGCCTACACCGCGAGACTGCCACCAGTATCTAACAGAAATGAAGTCCGTTAATGATGCCCCACGGGCTTCATGCAGGAAATCTCGTCACCTGATTTGCCTGGATCGCGCCCAGAACCTCCCCGCTAGCGAGTGGGAGCAGCTCTTAAACCCACCCTACAGAGCAAGCCCCAAACAGCACACAGCCATGCCACTGCTCCACCATTAGGAGATGCCGACCGTACCAGATTAATGGTCATGGTAGAGTCGCTACAGGATACCCTGTTCCCCCGAGGGGGATCAGCCACAGTTCAGCTAGGGTCACCTGGGAGGCAGTGGCAGTACCCGTCAGCGCGGGGAGTGTCACAAGGAGGATCACCATCCGGTGCCGCAAGAAACTCAACAACCTCCACCGGACCGCAGGGGTGAGTTGGCATCGGTCCCCTGGCACCGTTCCCCCTTGCTCTCCAGCCTGATGATCCTTCGGTTGGGACCGCACCACCCACCCCTCCAGTACAATACTGCCCCTAGGCCGCAGCACACCCTGGCACCCACCAGCACAACCCACCCTTGTCCAGCAGCGGTGCCTATGCCTGCCTCTCGCCATAGACCTCCCCCTCCCCATGATGCATGGTGTGCGGCTCACGATGCCTTCCCTCTGTCGTCTGAGGAGAAGTTGGCCTATAAGAGACGGGAAAGGGGTAGTTGGATGTTGGGGTGCCGAACATCAGAGTCCTCACTCCCAACGAAGAACGGGCCCTGGAGGCCGTGTGGGTGACCGAGGACAGAGCAGAGTCACCGACGTTGTGCTTGGCCTGCTCTACAGAGGTGAGTATTCACTGACCCCCACCCAGATGACCTGTCACATGTGTGTTGTTCACACCAGGCATAATGATCATTTCCTCTCACTGACCACATGTCCATTATCCCACAAAATGGTGCTGCCCATCCAAGGTGGCCCATTCCCTCGGTCGCCCGTGTCCAGCAGTTCTTCCATTAATAAATGTCCTTGTATCTGGGGGTATTATGTTGTTTCCTTACAGAGGAAGTTTTTGACCTGTATGAGTCTTAGCATGTTTCCTTTTGGCAATTAGAACCTCTCCGTGAGTTCCTCCTGGGTTGCTACTCTATCGTCCATGTACATGTCCCTAACCATCAGTGTCCCCATATCCTGTCTCCACCATTTGAAGGTGGCGTCCATTATGCTGGGAGTAAACCTGTGGTTGTTGCAGGTGGGGGTCATGGTAGACATTTCGGTTAGGCCGAAGAGCTGTCTCATTTGACACCTCAGGGCTTCTTGAGTGCTTGGTCGGGGGGCATGGTTGTGCAGATGTGACTAGGGCTTGGAGGGATGTCCCTATGCAAGCACTCCCCTCCATCTTCACCCATTCTTCCCCTGGTTCCTTCACCCATCCCCTCACTATTTCTGTGGTGGCCGCCTGGTGCTCCACCTGCAAGTTTGGGAGGGCCAGGCCTCCCACGTTTCTTTTCCTTTCTAGGACCTTCTTTTGGATCCTCGGGTTCTTCTCCCCCGACACAAACTCCATGATTAGTTTGCCATCCGTGCTGAAAAAAACCTTGTGATGGAGATCGGAAGGGATCGGAACAGGAAGAGGAACCTGGGCAGCATGTTCATTTTGATCGTCTGTACTCTCCATGTGAGGGAGAGTGGGAGTGTGCCCCACCTCACAGGTCCCTTTTAAACTCCCCCACCAGACTCATCAGGTTTCATTTGTGGATCTGTGTCCAGTCATAGGCTATTTGGATCCCCAGGCAGCAAAACTTTGTCTGGACCCGTTTGAACGGCAGTCCCTCCAGCTCTGACCCAACCCCCCCCGGGTTCACAGGAAAGATCACACCTTTGTTCAGGTTACATTTGTAATCCGAGAAGGTTCCAAAGTCCATTAGGAGTTTAATTATACCTTCCATACTGGCCCGGGGGTTTGAAATGTAGAGGAGTAGGTCATCCGTGTAAAGTGAGACTCTATGCTCTCTGTCCCACCTTTGGATATCTCTCCACCCCGTTCTGAGGGCGATCGCCAGTGGCTCGGTTGCCAGAAAAAACAGCAGCGTGACAGTGGGCATCCCTGTCTCGTGCCTCTTTACAGCTGAGGTATTCAGAGCTGGTGGTGTTAGTCCATACGCTCGCCATGGGAGCGCTGTATTGTAGTTTTACCCAGGAGGTAAATCCTGGCCCAAACGCAAACTGCTCCAGTACCTCTATGTGGCACATCCACTCGACTCTGTCGAAAGCCTTTTCTGCGTCCACAGAGACGATCACTTGTGGTGTCCTCTCCTAGATAGGGTCATTATTACGTTCAGTAAACACCTGATGTTCGTGGTCAGCTGCCTACTCTTGCCAAAGTCCGTCCGGTCCTCTGTGACCCCCTGTGGCATGCAGCTCTCCAGCGCTTTGCCATGGCCGCTGCGAGAATCTGTGTGTATACATTGAGTAGCGAGATGGGGCTGTACCGCATTCAGTCAGGCATTTGTCCTTTTTGGGTATCAGCGATATTGAGGCTTGCGTCAGTGTCGGTGGCACGGTGCACCTAACTAGTGAGTCTGCAAACCTCTCCCGTAGGTGCGGGACCAGTGCCGGTGTGGATATTTTGTAGACGTCTGTCAGGAATCCATCTGGCCCCAGCACTTTCGCCGCCTGCATGGAGTTGATACTCACCATGACTTCTCCCAGTTCTAATTGTGCTTCTAGTCCCCCATCGCTTTTCTTCCCCCATAACCGGCCTGTCTAATCCGGCGAAGAACTGTTTAATCCCCGTGTCCCCCTCGGGGGGACTCAAGAGATATACAGCCCCCTGTCGAAGATTGCGAAAGCCTCGTTGACCCTTTCTGGTGGGGTGACTACCGCTGCTGTCCCTAACCTGTCGCTAACTTACGGCTGCCTGCTTTCTCAGCTGGTGGGTCAGCAGGGGGCTGGCTTTGTCTCCATCATCGTAAATGGCCCCCCCATGCCTGGCAGAGCTAATGCACTGCTCTCCACTTGGAGAGTCATTTGTGTCAAAGTCCATTTGTAGCTTCTTCCTCTCCACCAGTAGCTCGAAGGCAGGGCCAGAGAGTTTCACTGATTCACCTCCAGTATGGAGTCGACCAGCTGTTGCCTAGCTGCCTTCTCCTTCCTATCTCTGCACGCCTTGTACGCAATGATTTTCCCCTTTAACACTGCCTTCAGCGCCTCCCAGAACGTGGAGGTGAGACGTCCCCATTCTGGTTGTTGGTAACATACCTTTCTATGGCCTGTAATATCTGTTTGCAGAAAGCTTTGTCGACCAGGGGATTGTGTCCAGCCTCCATGGGGGATGTTGTGCCTGGCCCGTCTCCAACCTCACATCCACGTAGTGCGGAGCGTGGTCGGAGATTACAATTGCAGAGTACTCCGCTCTTACTACCCCTGGAAGCATGGCTTTCCCCACTACAAAGAAGTGGATCTTAGTATTTACCCTGTATACCCTTGTGGGCAGCACGGTAGCACAAGTGGCTAGCACTGTGGCTTCACAGCGCCAGGATCCCAGGTTTGATTCCCTGCTGGGTCACTGTCTGTGCGGAGTCTGCACGTTCTCCCCGTGCCTGCGTGGGTTTCCTCCAGGTGCTCCGGTTTCCTCCCACAGTCCGAAGACGTGCAGGTTAGGTGGATTGGCCATGATAAATTGCCCTTAGTGACCAAAAAAGGTTCGGAGGGGTTATTGGGTTACAGGGATAGGGTGGAAGTGAGGGCTTAAGTGGGATGGTGCAGACTCGATGGGCCGAATGGCCTCCTTCTGCACTGTATGTTCTATGTTCTATAATACCACTATCTTATACTGTTATTTGTTTACTATGCATTTTTTTTTTCTAAATACAAACCTGCTATGTATCATTCAATTGTCGGGCTTCATTATCTTTCTATAATGCAATACCAGATACAATACATTTATATTAATCAATGGTTGACCTTTTAATATTACTATCCAGTTTCATTCATTAAAGTAATAATCTGACATCACACATTAAGAAACATTTTGTAGTAAGTTGACAGACTCTAGAAAAACTGCCCTCTGCATGGATATATAATCAGCATCCAAAGAAAATGGTCTTGATCATCCCATAAGTTCAGAGTACCAGAAAAAGAATATGTCACATTACACTTTTTATATTGGGACCCTGGCGCTGTGAAGCCACAGTGCTAATCACTTGTGCTACCGTGCTGCCCAAATTATATTATATTAAACTTTCCTTTTTATTCCACCTAAGGCATGTTTACATTGTTGGAGTGCCATTAGTGGCAGACATTCAGAACCCCCACCATTGACGATACTCTGAAATGCAAAACGCTCAACCTCTGGAGTCATGATGGCTTCGGGAACTCTACTTAAAGCTACATTTTTTTACTGTTTAGCTGTGGGACTTGCTAGTTTCTAACCTCTGACATGATTAGGAGGCTTGTTGTTAGCCCTAGATGAAGTAAACAGGGAGATTTGCTCGCTGATATCACTGGTCAAATTATATTTGCTCTTGTGAAGTCCTTTGGAATTTTTGAACTATTGTAATGGTGCTATATAAATGAACATTATTGTTGGTCTTGATTTAAATATTTCACAATATAAAAATAGTTTCAGATATAACATATTTTTTAGCATTCCCAAAAAGTATGACAATTCTAATCTTGCTCAGATGAAGCCTGTCTTTTAATGTTTAGCTTAAATTGGTGGTTTATTTAACTTGACTTATATTCCATTCAACCTGTATTCAAACGTATGGGAATAGTGAAGAGGAGTAGCATTTCTTTAACACCAGCAGAAATATACTGCAATAAGCAGTAAATGTGCAGTATCTCCACAATGTGCAGAGTGATTCCGCAGATGTGGATGGAACAGAATTCAAGATAATTTTTATTACCTATTCATGCAGACAATTTCTCCTGGTTGACCAGTAATGTTGACACTTTGATCAAGTAGGGTACTGTACAGTCTGCACACAGCTCAGAATGATCGTGCCAAGTTTTGACTATGAATAAAACAAGGCGATGACATATATCAAATTTTCAAATACATGTTATGCCAGTGAACTGAAAAATCTAAGGCCATTACTGTTTAGAAAGTAGGACTTGTTTTGAGTGCTAGTGTGAAGTACTATAATTAGCTTTGGAGGTGTAATAAGGAAATTGTTGACAGTGTATTTCTAGTATTAAGTGTGCATAAAAGGATGTGTGAAAAAGAATGAGTGGAGGGGTGACTATATTTGCTAGACCCTGGTCTGTTTAGAAGGGCTCATGCAGATTGAACTGAACTGGTTGTTTGGACGTGTTCGTGAAAAGCTGCCAGCTACATGGCAAATGTCAGACAGCAGGCGATTTGCAGCTAATTAACATGTGGACTGAATCTGTGGAATGCATTCATGGTGCCAAATAATGTAACATAACTCAGCTTCATTGGCACAGTGGTCAATGCAGAGCTTTAATTTCACAAGATTTATGAACAGGTGTCTTATTTTATCAAATGTTTTACACTCTGGCAGTATGTATATTTACAAAGTGTGAAGAGTTTATATTTTCCACTGTCAAAGCGTGCATGGTAAAGTTCATTTTTTAAATGGAACCACATAGGTTATGCATTCATTAGTTCCAAAGACTTAAAAAATTTTTTTTAAGAGTACCCAATTCTTTTTTTCCCAATTAAGGGGCAATTTAGCGTGGCCAATCCAGCCACCTTTGGGTTGTAGGGGTGAGACCCACGCAGAAACGGGGAGAATATGCAAATTCCACACGGAGAGTGACCCGGGGCCGAGATCGAACCCGGGTCCTGGGTGCCGTGAGGCAGCAGTGCTAACCACTGCACCACCGTGCTATCCTTCCAATCAAAGACTTGTGTCCCTTTTCGATGAAAGTGTCTGGATCTTTAGATCAGAGACACTGTTGCAAAAAACTTGAGCCAGTTTGCAATACTTCATTCAAAGTAACAACTAGACGGTAAATGACATTTCTGTTGTTACTACTATAGATAAATGCCGCAAATAATTACAACACCTTTTAAATGAAAGCTGGATTTAACCGAATTGTACTTCAGGTTTCAATCAAAGTTTGAGTTATTCAAACTCGTGATGGGAAGCTGTTAACAATGATCATGATAATCATTAAACTTTTCTACTTTTATGGCTCCTGCACATTGAGAATCCTCATTTTCCTTGGCAGTGCCTCACGGAATGTTGAGAGCCATCTGAAAAAGTGACTTTATTACCTCACCCCATGATTTCCAGTGGCAGCAGTGCTAAAAGTAGAAAGTACAGACACTGCTGGCTGCTAGCATTTAGTCACAGGTAGGCTGAGTACTCTGTCTTCCACTGAAGTCAGCAGACAATTTTTAATTTGGAACATTCGCTGACTACAAAATCTGAGCACTTGAAGTTGTGTTGCAGCTAGAAAGACAGCTCTGCAATATTGTGAGATGGATTCCACAGCACCAGGATGTCCAGATTATTACAGGAATGCTTCTACTTGAAAGAGTTCTTTAATATATAGGCGGTATTTAAGTTAGAACCATTTGGACTTTAAAAAAAAAGAAACATGGGTCTAGTGAATGCCATGCACATTAGATATTAATATGGGAAGTTAAAAGCTGAGAAGTAATGGAGCCAGTTATCATTAAGCTGGTATGTCTAGACTATGGAGCTGACTCTTTATCAGATTCTTATGATTTCAGAAATGAGTATTAGGCAGACTTACGATAAATATATAGGTGAACCCTGAGTTATTCCACTCTCAATATTTTGCAAACCATATTAGATTAAAAAAAAAATTTTAAAGTACCCAATTCATTTTTTTCCAATTAAGGAGCAATTTAGCCTGGCCAATCCACCTACCCTGCACATCTTTGGGTTGTGGGGGTGAAACCCAAGCAAACACGGGAAGAATGTGCAAATTCCACATGGACAGTGACCCAGAGCCGGGATCGAACTTGGGACCTCGGCGCCATGAGGCAACAGTGCTAACCACTGCACCGCCATGCTGCCCCACAAACAGTATTAGATGAATGGAAAAATGGTCAGGAAAGCTTTCTTAGTTTACTGAATGAAAAGTTGGAAGATTCTAATTCCAATTCCTTTCCCACACCTAGGGAAACTTTTTATACAATGTGTTATTCTATGATAATGCAATGAAATGTTTATATCTTGTAGCCTTTTTCCGAATAGACAGAGGCTTTTCCCGTCGTGGCAAAAATCCCAGAAATGGCTGAAAATTCCAGGACCTTCCCCCAACCTCAACAGACTTTTGTCTGTTTCTACAGCTAGTAATTCCCGGAACAGGCTGCTTGTCTGTCGCCAAAGTTTTATAGCTCCATATCAAGTATGGCTGACCATGAGTCTCTCCCTCTCTTACCACCAGCTATTGCATGTTTGGAAGGAATTGTAGATTGATACACTGTTTGGCCACGTTATGAATGCACCTTCTTGGCCATTAAGTCCTGGGATAGGATTAGAACCTGGGCCTTCTGGTTCAGAGTTAGGGAGTATACCCACTGTGCCTGAAGAGGGCTGGTTTAGCGCAGTGGGCTAAACAGCTGGCTTGGAATGCAGAACAAGGCCAGAAGCACGGGTTCAATTCTCATTTTCTCCCCGAACAGGTGCTGGAATGTGGTGACGAGGAGCTTTTCACAGTAACTTCATTGAAGCCTACTTGTGACAATAGTGATTATAAAGTTGGAACATAGACTGTTTTAATGATAAGACATAACATACAATGTGTTATTCTATGATAATGCAATGGAATGTTTATATCGTGTAGCCTTTTTCCGAATAGACATAGGCATTTCCCATTGTGGCAAAAATCCCAGGAATGGCTGAAAATTCTAGGACCTTCCCCCAAACTCAACATGTTCAATTTCTGCGGGGACAGGATTGGAGTCAGGCCGATGTTGACCCATGTGTATTTCACAGAGGCAGCCAGCCATTTAAATCACCAGCTGTCTCCTGTGAAGTTGTGATGTGGAGATGCCAGCGTTGGACTGGGGTGAGCACGGGAAGAAGTCTTACAACACCAGGTTAAAGTCCAACAGGATTGTTTCGAATCACTAGCTTTCGGAGCACTGCTCCTTCCTCAGGTGAATGAAGAGGTCTGTTCCAGAAACATATATAAAGGCAAAGTCAAAGATGCAAGACAATGCTTAGAATGCGAGTCTTTGCAGGTAATTAAGTCTTAACAGGTCCAGACGGAACAACTGGAGACTGGTTAATCACAGGTTAAAGAGGTGGGAATTGTCTCAAGCCAGGACAGTTGGTAGGATTTCGCAAACCCAGGCCAGATGGTGTGGGGTGAATGTAATGCAACATGAATCCAAGGTCCCGGTTGAGGCCGTACTCATGTGTGCGGAACTTGGCTATAAGTTTCTGCTCGGCGATTCTGCGTTGTCGCGCGTCCTGAAAGCCACCTTGGAGAACGGGTACCCGAAGATCAGAGGCTGAATGCCCTTGACTGCTGAAGTGTTCCCCGACTGGAAGGGAACATTCCTGCCTGGTGATTGTTGCGCGATGTCCGTTCATTCGTTGTCGCAGCGTCTGCATGGTCTCGCCAATGCACCACGTTTCGGGACATCCTTTCCTGCAGCGTATGAGGTAGACAACGTTGGCCGAGTCGCACGAGTATGTACCACGTACCTGGTGGGTGGTGTTCTCACGTGTAATGGTGGTACCCATGTCGATGATCTGGCACGTCTTGCAGAGATTGCCATGGCAGGGTTGTGTGGTGTTGCGGTCGCTGTTCTGAAGGCTGGGTAGTTTGCTGCAAAAAATGGTCTGTTTGAGGTTCCGCGGTTGTTTGAAGGCAAGTAGTGGGGGTGTGGGGATGACCTTGGCAAGATGTTCATCTTCATCGATGACGTGTTGAAGGCTGTGAACAAGATGCCATAGTTTTTCCGCTCCGGGGAAGTACCGGACGACGAAGGGTACTCTGTCGGTTGTGCCCCGTGTTTGTCTTCTGAGGAGGTCGGTGCGGTTTTTTGCTGTGGTGTGTTGGAACTGTCGATCGATAAGTCGAGCGCCATATCCCGTTCGTACGAAGGTATCTTTCAGTGACTGTAGATGTCTGTTACGCTTCGCCTTGCCTGAGCAGATCCTGTGTATACGGAGGGCTTGTCCAGAGGGGATGGCTTCTTTGTGTTTAATGTGTTTAGGGTGGAAGCTGGAGAAGTGGAGCATCGTGAGGTTATCCATGGGCTTGCGGTAAAGCGAAGTGCTGAGGTGACCGTCTTTGATGGAGATGAGTGTGTCCAAGAATGCAACCGATTCTGGAGTGTAATCCATGGTGAGTCTGATGGTGGGATGGAACTTATTGATGTCATCGTGAGTCGTTTCAGTGATTCTTCGCCATGGGTCCAAAGGAAAAAAATGTCATTGATGTATCTGGTGTATAACGTCGGTTGAAGGTCCTATGCGGTGAGGAGGTCTTGTTCAAACTTATGCATGAAGATGTTGGCATATTGAGGTGCGAAGTTGGTCCGCATGGCTGTTTTGTGTGTCTGGATTAAGAACTTGTTGTCAAAGGTTTCTGCTGGGCGATATTTTGGAGCTTGGGAAGATTCTCACTGAATGATCCCGCACTTAGAATTTTTTCTCAAGTGGGGAACTAAAGGCGCTGGCAAGACTGGCTCCTCTGAGAGGGGGGAGCCCTTTGTAAAGGGTGCCCAGATCTCAATGTTACATTGAGGGTCCCCCACACACTCCCACCAATGGACATCGTGACCCCCTCACAGATATGGGCATCACCCCCAACCCTAGGCCCCGGAGAGGCAGCCTACTCCCCCATCTATCCAAGTTGGCATTGCCTCCCCCTTCCCAAGTGAGCATACCCGGCTAGGGGGTCGCTGAGGCCCCCCCCCCCCCCCCATTAAGGCCAGTGCACCAAAGTCGAATGATGACCATGAAACCATTGTTAATTGCTGTAAAACCCCATCTGGTTCACTAATGTCCTTTACGGAAGGAAATCTGCCGTCCTTACCTGGTCTGGCCTACATGTGACTCCAGACCCACAGCAATGTGGTTGACTCTTAAATGCCCTCAGGGATGGACAATAAATGCTGGCCCAGCCAGTGATGCTCACATTATATCAACGAATAAAGAAAAAACCTCTCCGACTCTCCTTCAGGCTCATTTGCTTCACCCCCCCAACCCTTCATAACCCCCTTCATCCTCACACTTCGTACCCCTCTTTGGCCCCATATCCTTCATACCTACCCTTCATACCCACCTTTACCCCATTATGCACTCCCTTTATGCCCCTTCACCACTCCTTTCAAAGGCCATGCCTCCCTTAGCCCCTGCCCCTTGGCAGTGCCCCTTGTAACTCAGGTGCTGTCAGTTGGCACCCAGGCAGTGATAACGTGACAGCCAGGCACTGCCCTAGCATTCAAGCAGTGCCAACCTGGCATCCCATGCAGTGCCAGGTTGGCACTGTCAGGCTCTCCTCGACCATTTAAGGGCTCCAATGGCCTTCGTGCCCCCAACATGGCCATCATGTCTGGTTTCCATTTTTGGAGTCCAGTGCTATTTCCCACCAGCCTCAGGCTTCGCCAGTGGGGCTCGTGAATGTCGGGAGCCAGGACACTTCAGCCTCGAATGTGCTGCGCATATTTAAATGAGTTTAATGATTCATTTTAACATGCTGGGCCTGATCCAGAACGTGCCGGATGTAGCGAGTCGGTGGCATCACGCTCAGCTACCGCAGTGCCTGGAGCGAAACCTGTTTTGACCATTCCCGCTATTTACCAGGAATAACTTGATTGGCACCGGGCGCAAAGCCGTGAGAAAATCGCACCTGTAGTGTGCAGATTGCACCATTAAAAGGAGGTCTGAACTTGGTTGACCTGTTTGTATAGTCAGTACCCATTTGGATCAGATCCAAGCACAACTCTGGGAGAGGTAAAGCATTCTTTGGGAGAAGTAAGGCTGCCTTTGGGATTGTTAAAAGTGAACATGACTATGTACTTTTTATACACAAATTTGCTGAACTGGCAAGCTGTCAAGGAACTGTCGAGCTGTCAAGTAGCTGCTGAAGAGCTGTCCAGTGGTCAAAGAATTGTCCAGCTATCAAGAATTGTCCAGCTGCTAAAGAACCAACCCACTTTCAAAGAGCTGTTGAATAACTGTCCAGCTGTCAAAAAACTGTCGAGCTATCAAACAACTGTTACAGAATTATCCAGCATTCAAGGCTCTCAAGGAAGTATCAGAGCTGTCAAGGAACTGCTCAAGGATACTAGGTAAGTTGGCATGGAGGAGTAAGGTTAAAGTGTGGTGTGTGGGGGCCATGGGTTAGCATGAATCAACACTAAGTTAGCATGGAGTTGCGAGCAGTGCTTGAGGGATGGAAAGGGAACATGGGTTGTCATAGGGGTTATGAGTGGCGATGGAGGTGGATGGGGGCATGGGTTGGCATATATAGAGCAAAGGAGATCTGTGAGGGTGAGGAGTATGAGGATGAGGCTGGAGGGAAGTGCTTGTTTTATTCTTTTTTATTTAAACAGAACGGCAGAGCACAGAGACAGGCCTTTCACTTTGGCGACACTGGCAACAGCCGGGCCATTCTATCCTTCTCATACATATACTGTCAGGAAAAGGGATGGTGAATGGTTGAGGATTTGTTGCCACTTTGAGATGTGACGATTCTACATGTGTTGTATGTTCGCTGAGGACAGACGGAACACAAACTTGCCTTTAAGAAAGCATTTCCCTGCTCTTTCATCGCCACTGCTTCTCAAACTGCATGATGTACCCAGTGAATTCTCTTGACTGTCACTTTCAAATTTCCTGGGTGAAATGGCCTGAATGAGTTATTTTTCAGGAGCAGAATTAGGGCAAATGCAAGTTGTGAGGTGCTGGCCTGCTTCATTGTCTGAATGTTGAAGTAAAACACCAAAACAATGAGAAGCATTTCCAAGATTATGTTTCGGCCAGCAGCAGCCGCATGCTATGAAACACCGGGCATGATCTTTGATAAGTAAAGACAAATACCAGGGTATGAAGACTGAGTTAGCTTAAGTGGACTAGAAACATAGGTCGTATGGTCAGATGGTAGAGAAGCAGTGACTGACATTTAAAGAGCTATTTCATAACTCTGAACAAATACACATTCCATTGAGAAAGAAAGATCCTATGGGAAAGGTGCACCATCCATGGTTAACTAAGGAAGTTCAGGATGGCATCAAGTTGAGAGAGAAGAATACCATTCGGTAAACAATAGTGGAGGGTGAGAAGATTGGGAAAACTTAGAAAGCAGCAAAGGATGACTGAAAAAAAAATAAAGGGCATGATTCTCCCAAAAGGGAAAAACGTCCCCGAGTGAGCGCGGTTAGCTGCGTGTTTCCCGGCACTCGTAGTGTCGAGAAACACATGGCTTTTCAACGCAACTCGTGTTGAATAAGGGACCTGAGCGGCGAATGCACGGCCGAGAGATGTAAAAGTTGCGTCCCGTTCTCCGAGGCCCCCGAAAGAATCTCTGACCTCCCTACCAGCCCGAACGCAATATGGGAGGGTCTCCAGCACCCCTCCCAACACCCATGCCGAGCAACCCCGACCCAATCGCGCGTGCGTGCAGAAAATGACAACTTTGCACCTTGGTAGTGCCACCCTGGCAGTGCCTACCTGGGCAGTGCCCATGCCAGCTGGCAGTGCCATATGGGCACCTTTGCAGTGCCAGGCTGACACCCAGGTGGCACTGCCAAGGTGCCAGGCTGGCACCAGAATGTCAGGGCACCACTCTGCCCAAAGGGCCTACAGCTGGGGACCTCTGATCTCTTGGGAGACCCCCACGAGTGCTGTTCCATCTAGTCCCTCTTTGTGGGGACCAGTGCTGAACAACATTCGCCCGAGGTCTCTGAGGCAAAGGGGTTGAATACCAAAGCCTCAGGTACCTCGCGAATCTGCACATTAGAGTGAGGCTTACTGTCGCGCCATTGTGGGCAGGATTCTCATCGCAACGTCTCACGGGATTGTGTTGCAACTCGCGAGGCGTTGCGAGCTGAGTGGACCCTGAGAGCGGGGTCTCCCGGTTTGCAACAGCCACTCTGCGGCACACGAGCAGTGTGACCGTAGGATCGTTCCCAAAGAGAGAGAAATTAGAGTATTCGAGAGAACTAACAAGAAATATAAACACAGATAGTAAAAGCTTCTACAAATATATAAAAAGGAAAAGGGTAACTAAAGCGAGCATTAGTCCCTCAGTGGGTGAGGTGGGTAATTTAAGTGGGATAAAAGGGAATGGCAGGAACTTTGAACAAGTTTTTACTATCTGTCTTCACGGTAGAAGACAGGAGAAGCATACCAAGAGTAGAAGAAAATCAAAGAACAAAAGGAAGGGAGGAAATTAAAACAATCACTATCACTGGAGATAAAGTACTAGAAAAACTAATGGGACTAAAGGTTGAAACATAATCTTGGAGACACTGATTTAGAGACCAACAATTTTGTCAGCACTCGAGAATGTGTTTGTCAGATCTGGATCTTTCCTCGTTATGGACAGCTAGAGAACTCTCCTTACCCCCTCTGTGACTTGGTGGAAACCTGCAGTCCAGAGAGATTGAAGAGCCTCTCTGAATGATACCTAATGTTGATGCCTGCAGGAATGTCTTTGCTGGTTCCTGAAGCATACAATCAAAAAAAAAGAGATTGAAGAGTTGAGGAGCCACAACGAATATGCCCGCCTGCTCGGTTCGAAAAGGGAGTGGCGGCAAAAATAGTGGATTCATTCACCATAATCTTCCAAAATTCCCTAGACTCCGGAAAGGTCTTAGTGGATTGCAACACCTATATTCGAGAAAGGAGGCAGACAGAAAGCAGAAAACAGTGGGCCAGTTAGCCTAGGTTTGACATTAGGAAAAATCAATGAGTGTGATCTAGCAGCAGCGTTAATCGTGGGAGCAAATCCTGCAATGGCCGCTAAATCCTGTGAGCAGCCAGTGAGATCATCCCGCCCCTCAGTGAGGGTGTGAATCTGATTTCCATGAATTTAAATACATTTAAATCCAATTTATAGGCTTGATGCCATAACTCCCCCCTGCCAAGGCAACATCACGCTGGCGCGAATCACTACTGGTTTTCAAAAACGAAAATCAGTCTTGATGACCATGTGGTGATATGAAGGAGCATATAGGCACTGGGGTGAGGTACACGCCTGGGCATTCCTCATGGGCACTCTGGCAGTGCCAGGGGGCACTGGCTAGGGGCACTGCCAAGGGGGCATTACAAAGCGGGCAAATGCAGTGGGCACTCCAATGGGCAAAAGTGGGGGTTTATCCTCCTCCAATGAGGGAGAGCGGTACCCTTTATCCATGGGGAAGGGTAGAGGGGGGGTCCACTTTGGGGGTTGGGGGAGTTCCCCTCATCCACCAGGGGGTCCCGATGCCCCTGGGGGATCCCAATGGTGCGGAGCGACCCAATGTCCGTTGTTGGTTAAATGTAACTTTGAGATGGCGCGTTTTCAAAACAGAGCCCTGAGCCAGGATTCTCCTAAGTCCCCATGCCCGCCGGAAAACGGGCAAAAATCACTCCAGAATTTTTCCTCGAAAGTCGGAGGTGATTCTCCGTTTTCCAGGGGGCTAGCAGAGCCCCGGTGAGCGACCCGCAGCTCTGGCTGCCGGCAGGGCCCTGCTATCCAGACCGCACGGCCGCGCATGCGCACAGCAGCCGCAAGTGGGTCCGCGCATGCACGTGGCGGCCCACCTCGGCGCGGGCGCCGCCGACATGGCGGAGCCACACAGCGGGCCCACAAGGTTGGTCCTCCACAGATTGCGATGGCCCGCCAATCGGTGGCACCGATCGCAGGCCTAGCCACCGTTGAGGCACCCCCGGAGTCAGATACACCCCCCCTCCCCCCTCCCCCCACGAGGCCACAGTTCCGAGCTCCTGCCGGGTGGTACCAGATGTAAACCACGCCGGCAGGAGTTCGGTCATCGACCGCGAGGAATCGCCGTGGGGGCCTGTTCCAACGGCCCCGAATGGCGCAGCGTTGACCGCGCGGGCACGACTGGCGGGTCCACGGAGGATCGCTGAAGCGCCGGCGTGGAGGGTCGGAGAATCCCGCCCCTGTTCTCAGAGCCCTGGTATTGCCAGCGTATTTCGGCCTCACCCCTCCAGCAGGCTGTGTGATCTTTGCCAGCATTCTGAAATTTTACAGAATGCCATTTAATCAGGCGAGAAAAAGCGGCTATGAAACTGGCGAGTTTCACACAACTTTCCTCGCCTGATCCAGCACTCTGTGCAATTTTGAGAGGATTGCACTCTATGGGCCCAATTCTCCTCTAAAAT
Organism: Scyliorhinus torazame; assembly: GCF_047496885.1. Lineage (NCBI taxonomy): Eukaryota > Metazoa > Chordata > Chondrichthyes > Carcharhiniformes > Scyliorhinidae > Scyliorhinus > Scyliorhinus torazame. The sequence goes on from NC_092709.1 coordinate 223,725,020, forward strand.
TTCTAAGTTAATTTGTGGCAGGTTTTTCAAGGAGTTTCCCGCTGGCTCTGCTGGCGAATTCCCCACTGCTATTCAATGACACTTAGAGCTGGATTCTCCCACCCCGCCCGCCGCAAGAACGCCACAGGCGAGCCGCGCACAATGGAGAACTCCATTGACCTCGGGTGGGAATCTCCGGTTGCCGGGCGAACGCTGCCAGAGAATCCCGCCCACAGTCACTTCTCTGGGCCCTGGGGAGTTTCTCACCGGTTTAGCCCACACTTAGGATTTTTTTTTAGCACTGGGGAGCTGACCTCAGAGATCTGGCCGCCATTTTGAAAGGAAGCCCCAATCTCTAAGTGAGCCTGTGAGTCCCCCCCCCCCCCCCCACCCATGGGTAATGTCACCCTCCACACACTTGGACACTACCCCACTCCCCCCAAATGAGGATACCCCGTGATGGGGTCCCTGGGGTCCCCCTTTTCAGGCTCCCCCTTACAGCATCCCCTCCCTTCCAAGACCCTCACCCATCACTCCCCCAACTTCCCGGAGGCCCCTACTTACTTGCCTGCACTCTCCCATCCTTCAAACACCCCCTCCACTCTCATTTTATGGGCATGGCCCCCCTTGCCCTTGGCAGTTCCACTCTGGCACTTGGGCAACCTATCAGTGGCAACCAGGCAGTGCTCCTACTGGCTTGGTAGTGCCATCCGGTCACCTTGGCAGTGCAAAGGTGGCAGTGCCAAGGTGCCCCTGTTCCAGGGGGAGGGCAAGGGGGCACCATGCACTTACCCTGACCACCTTGGGTCTCCAGTAGCCCGTGACATTCTGCCTGATCCACGGTTGTGTGGACCAGTACAGATCGGCGCCTGGCTGCAGCCTTGGCCGAAGAATCGAGGGAGGCCTATGTCTGCGAGCGTCTCTTGGTCCCACCCATTTGGGACGGGGTTCCGACTCCGACGTCTTGCAGGACTTCGGGGAATTCAGGGAGGCAAGGATGCTGTCAGGAGGCTCGCTGGAGGCTTCTCCCGGCATTCTCCTGAATTCCTTACTGGATTGAAGTTACTCCTCAGCCCTCTGTTTTCCAGAGAAAAGAGCCCCGCATGCTCAGTCTTTCCGAATAGGTAAATTGTAAACCTTCTGTTTTTGCACCTTTCCCAGTGCCTCATGTTGTTTCTTCCAGTTTTTTTAGATTATTTAACAGACACAAATATTACTTGCCCTAAGCATAATGGCATGCTGGATCCAAGTCCTGAGTTTATAGGGTAGTTTTAAAATAATATCAGAATGCTAGCCTTGCATATAAGCTCATAGCCATAAATAAGAATCAGTCCTATAATCTTGTATTCCACCCCTCAGCAGCAGTATCAAATGAATCAACTTTCAGCCAACTGCATATTTTGCTTTTATGGAAGAGTCCGTTGGTGTTCAGAGAGATTGAACTTGTTGGTTTCATCCAATAATTTGAAGCCTATTTAAAAATGTGCAGTTTTTTACAAAATAAAATCTTGGAGTTGCAGGTTATCAGAAAAAAAGACATTGGGCGTGATTCACAGAATTTTTTTCATAGAATTTACAGTGCAGAAGGAGGCCATTGGGCCCATCGAGTCTGCACTGGCTCTTGGAAAGAGCACCCTACCCAAGGTCAACACCTCCACCCTATCCCCATAACCCAGTAACTCCACCCAACACTAAGGGCAATTTTGGGCACTAAGGGCAATTTATCATGGCCAATCCACCTAACCTGCACATCTTTGGACTGTGGGAGGAAACCGGAGCACCCGGAGGAAACCCACGCACACACGGGGAGGATATGCAGACTCCGCACAGACAGTGACCCAAGCCGGAATCGAACCTGGGACCCTGGAGCTGTGAAGCAATTGTGCTATCCACAATGCTACCGTGCTGCCCTCTTCAGCGGACACGAGTCCAGGGGTTGGTTTAGCACAGGGCTAAATAGCTGGCTTTTAAAGCAGACCAAGGCAGGCCATCAGCGCGGGATCAATTCCCATACCAGCCTCCCCGAACAGGTGCTGGAATGTGGCGACTAGGGGCGTTTCACAGTAACTTCATTTGAAGCCTACTTGTGACAATAAGTGATTTTCATTTTATTTTTCAAATCTTCTGAATGGCGCGTAGGGGCTGAGAAACAACTCGCTATTCAACGGTACTATGCTTTTTTTTTTACCTCAGGGAGATTATCTCTGTAGAGGCTGCACTTAAGAGGGAATTCCTACTGGCGAGCTTCAGGAAAGGCTCCTCGCAGACCCGGGCACCATTTTGGAAGGCTGTCCCGACCGTTCCACCCCACCAACCTTTTCAGGACCCACCCTCCACCCCACTCCCTGTTTCCGACCACCCTCTCACTCCCCAACTTTGGGGAGGCCCCTGAGAATCCCCCCCACCAACTTGGCAAGACCCCCACTCATCAGGCCCGAACCCTGACAGTGCTAACCTGGCACTCTGGCACTGCCAGCTGACACACTGGTAGTGCCCTGCAAAGCCTTGCAATGCCCCTGCCAGCCTGGCAGCTCCACCCAGGCACCCTGGAAGTGTCAGGGTGGCACTGCGAGTCTGACAGTGTCTGGCACTGCCAATGTTCCTGGGTGCTAGAGAGAGAGCCAGGATGCCACCCTGCCCTGTTCCTGATCACCTGGGGGTTTCCAATGGCCTGGGAAACCCTCCAACGACCATTTGACCTGGTCCATGTTTGTGTGGATCAGTACCAAACGGCACTCTGGTGAGGTCTCCCAGGCACGGCTGTTGATTTCCGGGAGCCAGGTGATTCCGTCAGACGTTTATATAAATGAGCCATAGGGCTGATTTAAATATGCTGATCTGGATTACGCCCAGTGTGGGTGGGATCCAGATCACAACATCTCGCGAGATTCCGTTGAATCACATGAGACATTTCGAACATCACAATTCTCATGCGAGGCCTCTTGGGAGATTTAACGGCTTTGTCCCGACACCAGGTTGGGCTGGTCGAGGCCGCTGTATTGCGGCCATTACATTTTTGGCATTCTATCTGGAGATCAACTGCTTAATGCTTTTATCTCCTTTCAATAAATCCCCCCTCTTGTACTAGTGGCACTAACTGTCTAGAATTCTCTGGAGTGGGGGGGGTGGGGGGGGGGGGGGGGGGGGGAACCTGCTGGGTATTGGTGTCACGTCATGGCCTAAACAATCGTCCCACCCTCCATGAGAATTGTTGCCGGAGGGACCGAAAATTTAACGGACCAGCAAAAGGTCCATGGGCTTTGGTTGGGAAGTTCCAGTTAGTTTCTCAACACTTTAGAAATCTAATTAAATTAGAAATCAAATTAAATTCTGTCACTCCAAGCATTTTAATATTAATCAAGTGCACTTTTTAAACTTGCTGTGGAATATCTGGACCCTCCGGAAACAAAATTAATCTGTACATTACAAATGTTAAAAAACAGAATTATGTTAATAGATATTTGCTGAAGCATAAGTGTGTCGTAATTAACTAAACATACAGACCATTTAAGTTGGTAACTACAAGACAAATATTTTAAGTACAAGTACCATATTATCTGAATCGTTGATCATATCTTAATTTGTAACAATTACATTGAAAAATTACCCATGATATAATTTAGTGGTGTACTAATTTGATAATTTATGTTGTACACATTAAACCATGAAAATAACCATTGCAGGATGTCACTTTGTAATGATGCTGTGATTGTGAAGTTGAAATTGGAGGTGTGAAGGCTGGTAATATGGCAGAGGGAAGGCCTTGCGAGGGGAGTGCACTACCGTAGTGTATTAGCAGTATGGAAACCTCAGAGGTGTGGCCATCTTGTGAGCAGCCTATCGAGCAAATTATGTTCCCAGTTATTGGGCAACCCTTCCCCTTGGTGGCATTTTGCCAGCATTGAGAGGTGCCACCACCACATGGGGTTCCAGGGGACATGGGGGCGTGAGCCCCTTTACGGCCGTTGCATGGTCCATGGAAGATTCACCTGGTGGTAATAGCCAGCCCTGCCGCTAAGGTCATGGCTTGAAGGTGATAAGCCCCCCTTTCCACCGATTGCTGAGGCCCCCCAGACTGGCCCTGCCTCTTTTAAATAAATTTACCTTATCTTCAAGGGCACCTCAATATAAAGGCACTCTCTCTTTCATGTTGAAGCCTCAGCCTCAACCTGTAATGCTGGTACTGCCGAGGCTGCTTGCCCTCTGAGTGGGTCAGCAGCTCTGGACGGTGCGCTGGCTGTCCTCACTTGGAAGTCCAGCGACCTTTAAATTGGTTGGCACTGTTAGAAAAGGGTGCCCCAGAGTCCCATTGCCTACTGGCACAGGGTGGGGTTCCACATTTAGTCCCAGCAGCAGCACTTTGTAGCTCCTGATGAGATTCAGCACACTATGTCAGATGTACCACTTGAAGGAATGGTATGGTACTTTGCTGAGAAAAAGAGGCACCATTTTCATTTCACTTTTAAAATTCATATTGTACATGGTTGGGGGAGCGAATAGACAACTCTGCTTTAGTCATTTTGCAAAAGACAATGGCTCGGATTTTACAGTCAGCAGCGAATGAGCAGTACCAGCTGTTCATTCCATTTACAAGTGCCCACACACATGCCGTGAGCTTTTATTGAATGTTCTTCGAAAACCAGAATGGTGCAACATCCACTATGGAGGACATGGGACTGGGGTGAACAGGGAAAGTAGTGGTGTGGCAGGGAAAGCAGTGCCAGGTTGCCAATGCAAGGTGCGGACCCTCTGGGGTGGCCCATTGCGTGGGGGGGGGGGCTGGGGGGAGGGGGAAGGTGTCTCCCGGTGCCTATGAAGGGGTGAGTGCCTGGGCCGGGCGAGGGGGAAACTGCCCCGATGACTGGGGCGGAAGGTGGGCAGATGCCTCGAGTTGGGTGGGTGGAGTTGCCCCAATGTTTGCATGATGTGGCCGGGGGGGGGGCTACCTTGGTGGTTATGGACAGGTCCTCCATGGCTGTGGGGAAAGATTATTATCAGCACAGATTGGGTGCCCTTTAAAGATGGTGGCCCAATCTCTGTGGAGCCAGCCTTGCCAGCTCTATCAGACCTAGCCAGAGGGATGGCGCAAATCATGACCCCAGGGGCTGGTTAGCACACTGGGCTAAATCGATTCCCGTACCAGCCTCCCCGAACAGGCGCCCAATTGTGGCGACTAGGGGCTTTTCACAGTAACTTCATTGAAGCCTACTTGTGACAATAAACAATTTTTCATTTCATTTCAGATTCTCTGAGCACTGAGTGAAAACTCGGCTGTGCATCTGGAGAGATACACGCCAGTTATCAGCCTCAAACTGACACTGACAAAGTTGGAGGAAATTCCATTCTATAAATTGGACTATTTAATTCAAAGTCAAACCAGATGTAGAAAATAAAATAAAGAGAGGGAAATATGGAATGAAGAGAAATAAAGTTCAAGGGCTCAATTTACCGACCGCGTCCCACAGTCATTGGGACGGGATGCGGCAGGTAAATCCTGTGAGAGGCCTCTTCCGGGATTCCACTTTTTCTGGCATGTTTAAGTGCGTAACTACCACAACGTTACAACGTTCCATGTGTTTCAATGGCGAGTCTCCTGGAAGGTTGGTGTGAGAGCCAAGCTTATGGAGGAGAAGGGCATCTCAGACAGCAATCGACTGATTTTTGTGTTTTAACTGGGCATATTCAGTCTCCGGAAGTTGCTGTCCAATTAATAATGGTGGGTGCCATGATTTTTGTCACAAAATCTGGGCTAACAATTTTACTTTTCTTCCTGTCTCACGTATTTATAGCTGAAGAGGAAAATTGGTCCTCCTTTCGGTGAAGGAAACCAGTTTCTAACCCTTTAGGTTCTGCGACAGAATTTAAAAAAAAATAATATCCTGCTAATTTGTAGACACAACAGGTGTTTTTATGGCAGAGCACCAGGGGCGAGATTGTCCGACCCCCGCCGGGTCGGAGAATCGCCGGGGGCTGGCGTGTATCCCGCCCCCGCCGGTTGCCGAAGTCTCTGGCACCGGATATTCGGCGGGGGCGGGAATTGCGCCGGTTGGCGGGCCCCCCCCGCTCGATTCTCCGGCCCGAATGGGCCGAAGTCCCGCCGCTAAAATGCCTGTCCCGCCGGCGTAAATTAAACCACCTACCTTACCGGCGGGACAAGGCGGCGCGGGCGGGCTCCGGGGTCCTGGGGGGGGCGCAGGGCGATCTGGCCCCGGGGGGTGCCCCCACGGTGGCCTGGCCCGCGATCGGGGCCCACCGATCCACGGGCAGGCCTGTGCGTGGGGGCACTCTTTCCCTTCCGCCTCCGCCACGGTATCCACCATGGCGGAGGCAGAAGAGACTCCCTCCACTGCGCATGCGCGGGAATGCCGTCAGCGTCCGCTGATGCTCCTGCGCATGCGCCGCCCGGAGATGTCATTTCCGCGCCAGCTGGCGAGGCACCAAATGCCTTTTCCGCCAGCTGGCGGGGCGGAAATTCGTCCGGCGCCGACCTAGCTCCTCAAGGTTGGGGCTCGGCCCCCAAAGATGCGGAGCATTCCGCACCTTTGGGGCGGCGCGATGCCCGTCCGATTTGCGCTGTTTTGGGCGCCAGTCGGCGGACATTGCGCCGTTTCCGGAGAATTTCGCCCCAGATCTGCACTAACAAAAACCTATATGGGCCTGGGATTTACAGGCTGGTCCCACTGACGGGATCTTCCAGTCTCACTGACTGCCACCCCCTGCCATGGGTTCCTCGTCAGTGGAGGGTGCAAACAATGGAAAGCCCCATTGTCTGGTGAGTCCCCTCCGCCGCCGCAAAACAGGCTTCGAGGGGGGGCCTGCCCTTCACCTGTATTGCTTTTGAAAAATTACTGAAATTATAGGATAGTGTGTGGCACCTTGTATGTTTACCAATAAGGTGCATTAGTGAGTGGAATAGATGGATTCACTCTAATTCACCTGGATACAGTCACATTTATTGCAGTATCTAATTCTGTCGTGCAATAGATTTTTGAAGAATGTTGAACACTTGTTTCAGAAGAACTATGATACTCTTGGCCAATAAATGTATTTACTTCAATTGCACTCCCATTACTTTCTCCCCTTTTTGATGTTCTGCACCACTGCCTTTGGCTACCCCGCCTTCTGTTTGCACTGGGAAGCCTCAAAAGTAGACTTGTTCATAAATTCTTTCAGTCTCATTCTGAATCAGAAGGGAAACATAATTTGCTCAGGGGATAGATTAATCTGAACACTTTTCCTTGACTGTGATTAACACACCATTTCCTGTTACCACGCTAGCTCTCATTATTAATAGTTCCCTTTCTTCAGCTACAGTCCTCTCCCTTTCAAATTCCCATTTCACCCTCTTCCTCAAAAATCCATCGTTGACCCTCCTTTCCTTGAAAACAGGTGCTCCATGTACAATCTCCCCTACCTCTTAAGGCCTTGAACATATTGTCACCTTCCCTGTCATTGTCATTATTCCCAAGGTTTCCATTTTGAATTTTCAAAATCAGGCTACCACATATCTCACAGTAAAATAACCACAACCAAAATTACAAATGGCACCTTGTGACAGGGAATGTGGGCACCATCCCTCTTCACCCACCTCTACATTGCCACATTTTTTGACTTGGTAGATCACACAATCCTCATCCAATAAATCCATTGGTCAGCTCTGTGGATCTTCACCTTCTTGGATTCACTTTTATTGATCCAATCAGTAATGGCCTTTTTTTCTCATGTCCCACACCATTACTTCTGGAGTCTCCTCAAATCTATTCTTGGCCCTATAGCATTCCCCAATACATGCTGTTCTAGAGATGTCAAATGTGGACATGGGGTGGAATTAATGCAGCCCATTGCAGTTGGGAACCATGGTGTTTAATCATGGGTGGGTTTGCATGTCAGTGTCTTGGAGGTGGGAAAACCTGCAATTAAGTCAGAGGCAGAAAGGGGCCAATGCCTGAAACACTTGCTCACAGTGGGATGTCAATTAGAGCCATTAATTAATCAATTGACATTAATTATCCCTCAGCCCACCTGAATTTAATGGTGGTTCAGGGATTAAATGGGAGCCACAGTCTTTATCATGCCTCCCATAGACCTCGCAACAACTTGCCGTTGTCAAGCACTCATAGAATCCCTATAGTGCAGAAGGAGGCCATTCGGCAAATCAAGTTTTCACCGCCCCTGGAACGAACACCCTCTTTGAGGCCACGCCTCCACCCTATCCCAGTAACCCTACCTAACGTTTGGGACACTACGGGGCAATTTGGTGTGGCCATTCCACCTAACTTGCACATCTTTCGACTGGGAGGAAACGGGAGAATCCGGAGGAAACCCACGCAGACACAGGGAGAAAGTGCAAACGCCACACAGAGACTGGAATTGAACCCCGGTCTCTGGAGCAGTAAGGCAGCAGTGCTACCACTGTACCACCCTCCATGTTTAAACGAGTGACCCAACTGGGGAGGAGTTTCAGGCAAGTGAAAGCCAACTCCCTGTCCTTGCTTCTGACTACCCTGCTCTCCCTTCACCGGCAACCCTTTCCCAGCCATCCCAATCCTGGCCCTCACTTACCTGAGTCCAGGAATCTAGTGACGGAGGTGTTGCTGACATTGCAGTGCTGCTGGCCTCTGATTGGCCAGGAACGTTTGATGGGTATGGTTTCTGTTGCTGGGGTCTTACATCCCGGGAAAGGCCCAGCACTGCCCGGTAAATGCCTGCCAGGAAGCAATGCTCCAACTGGTGGGTGGGATCCACTTCAAGAACATTAACTCCAGCCCATGGGGTGAGTATCCATATATAAGTGCCGCTTATCATTAATTCTCCCAACTTTTTCGACCATTCCATAAGTCAAATTACAGACCAAACATTGAATTTGTTGTCATTCTTGTATTTTTCTTTATTCCTGTGCCTGGGGTATTACTGTTCAATATGTCTAAAGCCAAATCTACTGAATTTTGATTATTGCTTATTTCCATTAGCTGCTGGATGAGATCTGCTAAATCATGAAGGTAGTATAGATTCAACTGTAGGTGCTTTCTTAAAATTCAAAACAGTTTTTCCTTTTAAAAAAATTATTCAGATCACCAACTGTATGAAATGTGCCTTAAGTGTTATGATTACATGCTAAAGATGAAATTGTCTACAGTGGGACATTAATCTGTAATATAACAAAGAGCTCAAGGCTTATAAAGTGCTTTTTACTTTGCAAGCAATAAAGTTTAGCACTCCACTTCAATGTATACTTATTAAGTGTATAGTAGTTTTTAACAGCGCAGATTGTCCTCATCTGTTTATGTGAAGGTGATTTTGTTAAGTGCACAATAATAAGAACATTTGTTTTATGTGTATAATGTCACAACCATACCCCTGGCTCATCTTTTGGTAATACTGATCTGTGAATTGTCAATCTCTGTTCAAGAGCTACTCTAACCTGCATGAATGTCAGCAGGATAAACTCATCTATTATTGTAGAAAAGCAGGAGTACGTTTTGAAATATGGGCCTGTATCTTCCGAGAAGCGGCACATGTTGTCAGATTGCCACTCCACTCTGACTTTGCCCTCGACTCAGCACTACTCCGCCTTCCTTGCTGGGTCTTACGAGACGCCTTTAGGAGCACATTGTGCATCAGAGAGCTCTGTCGTCGTGGAGTAGAGTCGGCAGAAGTCAGGTCATGCCCCCTTTTTAGAGCACTAGCTGCCGTAAGGTAAGTTTGAATGAATGAGTGAATGGATAGGGTGGTAAGGTGGGTGAGGTGAGTAGGGTGGATGACGTGGTCGATTGGTAGGTGTGTCGGGTGGCAGGTGGGTGCGGTGATAGTTGTGTCTGGGATTGGTTAGATGGCGGAGGAGTTGTGGGGTCAGGGCGGTATTCGGTGGGGTCAGTGTGAGTGATTGGAGTATCAGTTCAGGGGTTTCTTGGGAGTTAGGAGATTTTTCTGGGTAATAATTTAGGCAAGTACATTGAAATCATCTGAAGCCTCCAACTCTAACTCAGAGTTCGAGATATTCATGGAGGGTCCTGGGAGCAGGAGAATTGCATATTGAAATTTGAAATTTCCATGTATGTCAGGACTTTCACAGGGCCCTGACAAGCATCTTAGTCATACTCCGGTCTCTGATGATCCAGAGAATTGAAGATTTGGACCATGTTTCTTGTACAGCATATTTTGTCATGGGATTAGAGAATGTTCGAGCACAGAAGGAGAGCGTTCTGCTGACTGTCCCAGTGTCAACCTTTTGAAAGAACTATGGAATTAGTCTTATTCTTCTGTCTACCTTTTGCCTACAGCCCCGCCAGTTTTCCTTCCCAAAGATTTACTCAATTCCATTTTCCAAGTTGCTAATGAATCTGAATCTGCTTCCAGTGCCCTTTCATTCTCTGCATTCCAACTCATTCATTCCTAATCTCTCTTTTTACCGGTTATCATAAATCTGTGTCCTCGGGATTTGGACTCTCTTCACAATGGAAACAAATATCTCCATATTTACTTCACATTTATTGAACACCTCCACTCTGTTTCCAATGAGGTTCTGCAGGGTTCAACACCAGGTGCCCTGTTTCTTGTGGTATATATTAATCATTTGGATGTAAATATAGGGGCATGATCATGAAGTTTGCAGACAACACAAACATTGTATGGCTGATAGTGAGGAGGGAAGCTGTAAACTGCAGGATGATATCAATGGACTGGTCAGGTGGACAGAAAAGTGGCAAATGGAATTCAACCCAGAGAAGAGTGAGGTGATGCATTTGGGGAGATCAAACAAGACAACAGCATATACAATAAATGGGAGGATACTGAACGATTTAGAGGAAGCGAGGGACCTTGGTTTCGTCTTCCCAGAGTATGCATGCTTACCCAACATCTTCTAAGGCTGTGATTGAGATAAAATAAAAACTGGCAGCATTGAGTGTCCTTTTCTGTTTTTTAAACTCCACTGGGTTTTCCAGATATGTGTTGTAACTGCAGCTTTCCAAGTATTGGCTGCCAGGGGAGAACACTTCTCTTATCAACATCAATCTGTTTGAATATGGTCTCCAGGTTTTGCCGCGCATTGAATGTCAGTGTAACTCGGTATCCTCAAACATACAGAGAGTGCCTTCAGTTCTTTTCCTGTCTGTCTTTGAACTAACTGTTGTGGTCTTTTGCTGCAAAAGATCAGTTACGTGTTATATTGTTGTCAATGGAGGTTGTAATGAAGTGAAGCTTGCTAAATCCTCATGTCCTTGAACGAAAGGCTTTACAAATTCGAGTTGACAGGGCAGAATGGTTTTGTTAACTTTCTGTAATATGTCTGCTGTTACAAAGAAAGCTAAGCAATATTAGGTTGTGTTTACATTTCTGTAATTAGTTCCATTTTGGCCCCAGATCTTTACTGCTTTCACAAAGTTGCCTTAAATTCTGGCAGAATTGAACTGTCTACATCCAGTCAAAACATTATTTTCTTGTTTTAAAGTTGCACCCAGAATACAATTTAAGAGAATATTCCATACAATTTTTCTTGCCTGGTGAACCACTATTTTTATGTAAAGGTTTGAATTGCTGCTAGATCCAAACATAACAGACAAATCATTCAAAAGCAAGTTTTCATACATTTCTGATAGACTATAATACCATTGAGATCCATTTTGATATAAGTACATAGTTCCACATTGAAACATTTTATATTATAACACACACAAACTTTCCAATTAAGACAAGAAGAGTCCATTCAGCCCCTTGAGCATGCTCCACCATTCAATAAGCTCATGGCTGATCAGATGGCCTCAACTCCATATTCAGCCTACCTCTGATAACCTTTGATTCCCTTGTTAGTCAGACTATCTATCTCTGCCTTAAAAGAATCCATTGACCCTGCCTCTATCGGTCACTGGGGAAGAGAGTTCCAAAGATTTACCACGCTCTGAGCGAAAAGGGTTTCTTCTCATTTCCTTGTTAAGTGGGAGGCCCCTTATTTTCAAACTGTGTCCCCGAGTAAAGTCTCTCCCACAAGGGGAAACATCCTCTCCGCATCCACCCTGTCAAGCCCCCTCAGGTCATATATGTTCCAATAAGATCATTTCTCATTGTTCTAAACTACAATGGATACAGGACTAATCTGTCCAACGTTTCCTCGTTACCTAAGCCCCCATCCCAGGAATCATTCACGTGAACTTTGAACTGCTTCTAATGCATTTATATCCTTTCTTAAATAAGGAGACAAAAAATTGTACACAGTACTCAAGAAGTATCTCACTAACGCTCAGCACAGCTACAGCAAAAACACCCCTGCTTTTATATTCCATTCCCCTTGCACTAAACGACAACAATATCCCATTAGCTTTCCTAATCACTTGCTGTATCTGCCGACTAACTTCTCATTTAAACAATATTCTGCTTTTCTCTTCTTGCCAAACTGGACAAGTTCACATTTTCCCACATTGTATTCCATCTGCCAAATTTTTGCACATTCACTTAACCTATCTTATGTCCCTTTGCAGACTCCTTGGGCTGGATTCTCCATTATTGGGACTATGTCCCCACTCCGGTGTCAAAACAGTAGAGTTTTACGCCTGAAAAACTTGGATCAAAGGGACACAAATTCACAGCCCTGCAGGGGGCTAGCAGGGACCCGGAGTAGATCTCGCAGCTTTTGCTGCAGATATGGGCCCCCGCACTTCTGGGTCAGAGGTTGCGCACGCGCACAGCGGCAGCCTCCAGCGGCCACGCGGTGCTCTATGGTGAACTCGGACCGCAGAGCTAGACCCACAAAAGAGACCTCCCGATCAGCCATGCGCCTGATCCTCAACCCCTGCGCAAGCATTCCCCGGGCCACCTATAAAGCCCCCCCCCCCCCCACACACCTATAACGCCCCCCCCGGCCTCCGATCCACCTGTCCCAGACCACGGCGGCCGCGGACTGAGTCCGCAGCCACCACGCGAGTATCCCGACTGGCTGGAACACGTTAGTTCCACGCCTTCGGGACTTCGGCCAGTGGTGGGCAGAGAATGGCTGAGCAGGCCTCTCGCAACGGCCCCAGGTAGGTCCCGGGGAGAGTACGCAGCTTTTCAGGGCTCGCAGAAACTCTGAACCGGCGCCGGTCCCGATTTCTTGCGGGAACAAGGATTCTCCGTCCCCGCGCCAGCCACGATTTTGGTGCGAGGGTGCAGAGAATCCAGCCTCTTATGTCCTCTTCACAACTTACTTTCCTACCTATCCGAGTGTCATCAGCATATTTAGGAACCATACATTCAATCCGTTCATCCACTTGATATAAATTGTAAATCGTTGAGGACCCAGTACTGATCGCTGTGACACTCCACTTGTCGCATCTTATCAACCCGAAAAAGACCCATTTATCCATACTCTCTGCTTCCTGTTAGCTAAGAAATCCCGGGCGGGATTCTCTCACCCTGGGGCCGGGCCGGAGAATCACTGGGACCGGCGCGAATCGTGCAATGCCGCCCCAACGACTCTTCACTCTCTGGCGCGGCGCTGGTCGGGAGCCGCTCTACGGGACACCCCCCCCCCCCCGGCGATTCTCGGCCTGGGATGGGCCGAGCGGCTACGCTAAAAGCCGAGTCCGGCCGGCGCCGTCCACACCTGCTATTACCCAGCGGGACCTCGGCGAGGATGCATCTGGTGGTGGCCTGGTTTGGGGGGGGGTCCGAACTCCAGTGGGGGGGCCTCCGCTGTGGCCTGGCCCGCGATCAGGCCTATCAATCGGCGGGCCGGCCTCGGGCTGTGGGCCTCTTTTGTTCCGTGCCGGACCCTATGCCATGTTGTGTCGGGGCCGACGCGGAAAAGGGAGCCACTGTGCATGCGCGGCAATCGCGCCGGTTCCACTGTGCATGTGCAGACACTCCGTGCCCTCTGACACCGGTATCGGCAGCTGGAGCAGCGTGGGTCTCTCCAGTGACATGCTGCCCCCCTGTAGGGGTCAGAAATGCTGCTCCCGAGGCCATGTTGACGCCGTTGAGAAATGCGACGGCTTTTACGACTGCGTCAACACTTTGCCTCAGGACCAGAGAATCCCGCTCCCTATGCCCGTTCCAATATATTAGCCCCTATGCAGTGAGCTATTTTGCATAGTAATCTTTAATGTGGCACCTTGTCAAATGCCTTCCGGAAATCTAAGCACCGCACATCCACAGATTCGCCTTTATTCACATTGTTTGTTACTTCCTCAAAGAACTCCAATAAATTAGTCAAACATAATTCCCTTTTCACAATAACATGTTGACTCTGCTTGGCTGCACTGAGAATTTCTTTTTAAAAATACATTTCCCAATTCATTTTTTCCAATTTAGGGGCAAATTAGCGTGGCCAATCCACCTACTTTGAACATCTTTGGGTTGTGAGGGCGAAATCCACGCAAACACTGGGAGAATGTGCAAACTCCACACGGACAGTGACCCAGAGCCGGGATCGAACCTGGGACCTCGGCTCCGTCAGGCAGCAGGGCTAACCCGCTGCGCCACCGTGCTGCCCAGCACTGAGACTTTCTAAGTGCCCATCTATAACCTCTTTCATAATAAATCCCAGCAATTTCCTGGGAACAGATATTAAGTTAACTGGCCTGTAGTATCCTTATTCCTGTCTCTTTCCTTTCTTGGATATGATGTGGAGATGCCGGATTTGGATTTCTTGGTTAGAGGAGTCAAATTTCCTATTTTCCAATCTGATGGACCTTTCCATAATCTAGGGAATTTTAGAAAATTAAAACCAGTCCATTATCTCAGCAGCCACTTCTTTAGGATTATGTCTACCAGGACCTGGGGATTGTCAGCTTTTAGTTCTAATACTTTTCTCAGTACCCTTTCCCTGGTGATTGTAACTGTTTTAGGTTTTCCCCCCTCCATTTCACCTCCTGGTTCACACTTGTTTCTGGGATATTTGATGGTGGTGGTGGGGGGAGGGGGGAGGGGGGGAGAGAGATCCTCTGCTGCCTGATTTTCCGATGCCCGATTCTGGTAGCGGAGTTCCTGGAGCGGTGAAGAATTCCATGTCGGGGTTTACACCGTTCCGGTCCCACACTGGCGGCAACATCCGGGTTTGCTTGCCGTGCCAGCGGGAGAATGCTGACCCATTTGTATCCTATTAACAGGCTGGACACCTGGGGCGGGATTCTCCGAGCCTCGAGCAGGGCCGGAGAATTGGTGCAACTGCGCCACGCCACCCCGACGCCGGCACGCGATTCTCCGAGGAGTGGAGAATCGGCGCCATTTGCTGGGCCGCCGATTCTCCGGCTGTGCGTAAACGGCAGAGTCCCGCTGGCGTCGTTCACACCTGCTCGCAGCTGGCGGGAACTCTGCGCGTAGGGGTGGGGGGTGCTCCTTCACCGAGGGGCGGGGGGGTACTCCAATGGGGCCCACCGATCGGCGGGCTGGCCTCTCCAGCCCCGGCCCTATTTTATTATGCGGCCGGCTCATGAACCCCCACGCCATGTTGCGTCAGGGTTGCGCGGCGCCACTGCGCATGCGTGGGTTGGCGCAGCTCCACTGCTCCAGTGTCTTAATCAATAATTATATTGTCTGAACATTATTACATTGGTGATTGTTAGCACTAGCTATGCACAAATTAGCTGTTGCATTTCCATACATTAGACCCGTGATAATCCTTTGAAAGTATTTGATTGGCTGTGACGCATTTTGGGATGTTCTGAGGTCATGAAAGTGACTCTGCAAATGCATTTTTTTTATTTTATATTTTCTTTGTTGCTGCTACAACCAGTGATCATTTGAATTCATGACTGAATCAGTCTCCTACTGCAAATATAGAAACATCGTTCCAATGTTGGTGAAGTGAATGTGAGATACGGTTATAGTTCTATGATGGGTTAAAGACAGTAGAGGGAAGTAGAGTCAATTTGGGCAGAGTTGAGAAAAAACACTAGACAGAAAAGACTGGTGGGAGTAATCTATAACCATATTTGTGGTGTCAGGCACTGTACAAATCAGGAACATAGAAATGCCATGTAACAAGGGTAATTGGGTAATCACCGGGGCGTTAATCTTCCTAGAGCCTGGGCAGAAACAAACTTCTAGTAATAGTACAACGGATAAGTTAATAGAATATATTCAAGGTAGTTTTCTCAATCAATATGTCAAGGAACCAACTGGGAAAAGGCTACTCATTTTGCAGTAAGGCAAGGTTAATCAATAAACTGGTAGTACAGAAGCCTGCTGTGTGGTGTATGTTAGAAAAAGAAACATAAGCATCTTGTTGCGCTGTTTCAGTGGAGGTCCTTGGAGAAATGTCAACAAAGGTTATTATGAATGCTTAACTGAGCTTCAAAAGCTACAATTAACTCAGCAGGTTGTTCTGAGTTCAGAACTTGATTACCACTTTGGAGTGGCTATTAAATGATTGGCTGTCTTTGATGTGGGATCTGAATAGAATTATATTTTAAGTGATAAACCACTTGAGGAGTTTGAAAAGCCCTTCATGAAGGATTGGGAGTTTTTTCACCATCAAGTGTGTATAGCTGAGAGTATTAACTGTGTGTATATATTTTCATCTCAACGTGGATCCTAAGTTCTTCCGATGATGAACACTGGGTGAGTGGCTGTGGAAGTGGCATCAGAGCTATAAGGGGGCATGGGGGAGATGTTGGGGTTATGAGTTGGCATTTATTTGGCATTGATGTGCTTAAGTAGGACGCCCTTTCCAAGGGCGGGTACAGACATGATGGGCCAAATGGCCTCCTTCTGCACTGTAAATTCTATGATTTCTCGCCGATGTGTGTGTGTGTGTGGGGGGGGGGGGGGTGATGAGGGGGATGAAGTGGTGTGAGTTTTGAGAGCTAGAGGGTCTAACAGCTTCTGAAACCACTGCAATAAAATTCCAGGAAACCAACCCACCATGGCACTTGCCCCACCCCGTGGCCCTCGATGAGCAGCATCCATAATCTGACTTCTGCCAGTGCTCCCTCCCCCGGGTTGTCTCCATCAAGGACTCCACACTCTTCTCCCTATTCCCTTCGCGCCTCACCTCGACTCCCTGCCGTGCGATTTCTGGGTCCGGAAAATCTGGGAATTGCTTGCTGGCCACTGGGGCTGCTGGAACGACAAGAGTTGCCTGTCAATCAGATTGGCCAGCAACTCTCTGAGCCGGGACTTGAGCCCGAGTGAAATTTGTAATTGCCATGAATTCTGTTTGTTTTAACTTGCCACTACATTTATGGTTGTTGAATTTTACTTTGTGGCTTTGCATCATAGGAAGTTTATTTTAAAGCAACATTATGACACTGCTGGGAGTTTTTTGTTGGCAAATGAAATGTGTAGCCTGCTGATGTGACAGGAAGAGAAGTTTTAATAAAAAGAGAACACATTCCATTTTGCAATGATAAATTAAACTGAAGGGTACAGCATGCAGCTTAATGATTACTGAGAAAAATGAAAAAAAAACCCAAAATTTGGCACATTGAATTGAGTTTTGTGTATTTTGGAAGGCAACTGCAATGTTATTTTACTATTTGGTTCTAACAAATCACTTAAGTGGTTAACAGATAATGGCAATATTTTTCCAGGAGTTGTATTTGATTTTTAACCAGCCAAATCTGCATTGACATTGGATGACATGTCTGATTACTGTTCCTTCAGTGGCTTCCGTTCTATTTCTGTATATTTAAAAATAACACTGATGTAAGAGCTGCCCTTTTGATGTTGTATTCTATCTGTAGTGACCAGGCACTTTCTAGAAGAAAAAAAGTGTATGAAAGCTGATGACAGTTCTATTTTTACAAACTCCGAAGCTCATGTTTAAAATGAAGTGCCAGTTTAACCAGGATCTATGATCATGTCTGATTCATTTGACAAATGTATTTCACAGAGGCATAGACCTTGAAAGGAAAGTTACACTATATTTTATTTCTGTGTGTGAATGTTTCTTTTTTGTCTCCCCACTGCTCGCCACAGGCTCTGTCGCAACCTCAACTGGTGGGCAGCGCATTCCTGGAGCGGAATTTCATGGGATTGGGGGCAGTGGGGGTGCTGGGGTAGCATGCTGCTCACCCGCCCTGTTGCAAAGGTTGGAAGCCAGCCAACCAGCTTAATAAAAGTCCATCCCCCAGCGATGACATGGTGTAGACTGACTAAATGAGCAGAGAGTTGGGTTTCCATCCTTCAGTATGAGAAAGTCCTCCCCTCGTGAGCTGCTGGCCAATCTAATTGGCTGGTAGCACCGAAACTGAGAATTGGGGGTTACTGGGACTACAAGTAGGCCCCAGGACTAAGATAGCCAAGGTGCCCGGACCTGCATCGGGGGTTTTGAACGGGGAGGGATTGGAGAGCCTACGGAGTGGGGCTGATGAGCACCTGGCATCTCATGATGACACTCCCCCTCCTCACCATTTCCACAAAGTTGCAAATAAATGTCATTTTCACTCCTGACCGCCTGCCCATGTCAACCATATTATGGCGCAGGTAGTATAATATTCGGGTCAATTGATTTGGTAACAAAGGACATAAAATCCAGCCTCTTGGTTTGTTCCTGCTCTGAACCAACTATGAAGAAGCACATTACAGCAGAATAAAATCTCTTTATAATCTCATTTTGCTCCAATGAGGAGGCTTCCAACCTCCACTCAGTGTATTATCACAGTGGGAAGCTAGGAATTTGGGGAAATGTGCATCCCCGGGGGACACGGTAGCATAGTGGTTAGCACAGTTGCTTCACAGCTCCAGGGTCCCAGTTTCGGGGATGCACGGTAGCATAGTGGTTAGCACAGTTGCTTCACAGCTCCAGGGTCCCAGGTTTGATTCCCGGCTTGGGAATCAAACTCTGTTATGAGCTTGCACTTTCTCCCATGTCTCCGTGGGTTTCCTCCGGGTGCTCCGGTTTCCTCCCACAGTCCAAAGATGTGCGGGTTAGGTGGATTGCCCATGTTAAATTGCCCTTAGTGTCCAAAAAAGGTTGGGTTGGGTGGGGTTACCGGGTTAGGGGATAGGGTGGAGGTGTGGGCTTGGGTAGGGTGCTCTTTCCAAGGGCCGGTGCAGATTTGATGGGCTGAATGGCCTTCTGCTGCACTGTAAATTCTATGATCTCACTGATCTATGAAGGTATACATTCTAATATCCTACACCATTTATCATGAATGACATGAAGCTCCTCTCTTTTCTCTCTAGGTTCACATATTGCCTGCAGTGAAGATAGCAGTCAGCAGGGAGACTACATTGACACCTATATGTGTACAGTTCTAAAACAGAGCTGATAATGCAGTGACCACTGTGGGTAGCATGGTAGCACAGTGGGTAGCACTGTTGTTTCACAGCGCCAGAGTCCCAGTTTCGATTCCCGGCTTGGGTCACTGTCTGTGTGGAGTCTGCACGTTCTCCCCGTGTCTGCGTGGGTTTCTTTCCGGGTGCTCCGGTTTCTTCCCCCAAGTTCTGAAAGACGTGCTGTTGTGTAATTTGGACATTCTGAATTCTCCCTCTGTGTACCCGAATGTGGCGTCTTGTGGCTTTTCACAGTAGCTTCATTGCAGTGTTAATGTAAGCCTACTTGTGACAATAAAGATTACTTTACTTAGATGCGCATTTGCTGCTGGCTACCAATAAAATTAGGCTTGTGTACTAATTCAGCCAATTATGCGTGTATGAAGCTTAATAAGACCTTGTTTTCAATAAATTTTAATTAGACCTGCTCTACATCACACAGTTGTAGTAGTTGAGAACACCTGTTACAATCGAGAATTGCAAACGGGGAGGACTTGCTATTGCAATTTTGCTTAACCTCGATAGTCTTGACCTTCCACTGGGGCCGACCAGCTTCCTTTCTGCTTGACCTTTTGAATCAAAAGGTGGAATTTTCCAGTGTCATTCGTCCGTCCTACCCTGGCCCTTTCTTCTCTAAGCATTAACCACCAGTTATACAAACTCAAGGTGGTTCATTCAAATCTTTTATTTTGCTCCCAGTACATTGCTAATGTCATTCTGGAGCGTGCCTTACTTGTGGGCAGTGCACGTCGCACCTTTTGGGCAATCACCTTGATGCTGGGATTGCATTTTGGTCCTTAGATTTGTGAAGATGCCTGAAAGTTGGTCATCTATTTTTTTTCTTATTACTCTTCAACCTTCTCCCAGCCTAGCCACTTGAAGAGTTACCTGACTATGGTTCAGTGCCTTTCCTCAGACTAAAGGGTATTTTGTTTTACTCTATTGAGTATAATTACTTACAATGTATCTATTCATAACTTTCCCATCAATTAACCACTTATTCTGTTTCCACTTTAGCCCTTTCTGATTGCCTTAACTCTGGCCCAGTATTGAGTTAATATTTGCAGGTTGCCCAAACTGTCAAAAGTTATTGCTAGGCTCATAAAGTGCTATTGATTGACACGTGTAACAAAGCACTTCTCAGATTAAGAGGCTAGAGAGTTCATGCATTACAATTCTGGCGCTGGCAAGGTCAGAAGCTGTTGAAGGCAAATGTATCAATGTTGAAGAACGCCACAGGGCTGTTTGGCAAATGAATTAATGCATTTTTCACCATTGGAATCAATTCTGTGCAATTCAGACACTTAAATTAATGGAGTATTCCATATAACAATCTTGCAGATAGTGACATACTTGTATTATAGTGCAGCAAATAATGTACTCCAGACAGAAAGTATTTCACTGGACACAGATCTAAGCTTGGTCTATGTTATCTAACCTGTTATCTTTAGTGGTGAGCAAGGGCAGAGTACACAGAGGTTTTCTATAAGGGAGAGAAATGATAACAGGAGCTGGTTTGTCAAAGCTACAGCAAAGCATTTTCTTATATTTCTACAGTAAACACAGTGAAAATCACAAGCTTTGCTGATATAGGTATGGCACTACTATTGCAAACAAGCATATCTTGGTATTTCCAGGCGAACATTAGAGAAAAAAGGTTTCTTGTTTTGAGAAATGAACCTGTATTTTAAGAATTTTGCTAGGGTAGGGTACAAGTACCAAAGCACTGTTAAATCTGGGCTCAAATATTTCAAGAATGATTATTAATGTTTCCTTTTTTGGCAAGTGAGGCAGGGTTGCCTAGTGGTTAACATTGCTGCCTCACAGCGCCAGGGACTCGGGTTCAATTCCGACCTTGGGTGTCTGTCTGTGTGTCTTTTGTACATTCTCCGCGTGTCTGTGTGGGTTTCCTCCGGGTCCTCCTCTACTTACTTCACAAAGATACTCACTGTAAAGATTTAGGGAGTGATCCGACGGCCACGCTGTGCCAGAAAGCCAGCCCGCTGAAGCACAAGCGTGGCTGTTGAAAGCCGGGAGACCCCGCTCCCGGGATCTACCCGGCTCACAACGACTAGCAAGATTCAACACAATCTCACGAGACATTGCAATGTGAATACCACCAACAATCACTTTTCAGCAAATCTATATATTAGAGCAAGGCAGTAAGCCTCACTCTAATGTGCAGATTCCCGAGGTACCTGAGGCTTTGGGATTAAACCCCATTGCCCCAGAGACCTTGGGTGAGTGCCGTTCGGCACTGGTTCCCACAAACCGGGACCAGATGGAACGGCACTCGTGGGGGCCTCCCAGGGGCTTGCATGCCCTTTGAGCAGGTTGGTGTCCTGGCAGTGCCACCATGGCACTTTTCAGTGCCACCTGGGTGCCTGCCTGGCACTGCCCGTGTGGCACTTCTGGCTGACAGGGGCACTGCCAGGTTGGCACTGCCATGATGCCAAGCTGACATCTTTTGTGTGCCTGCGAACGGGCCAGGGTTTCCCGGTCTGGGTGTTGGGGGGGATCTGGATCTCTTGCTATAATGGAAAATTCCGATGAGCAGAGCTCCCCACTGTAAAATATAGGCTATGTACGGCCTCGGCCGTACTGTCCCCATTCAGACCCCTTATTTGATCCAAGTCGAGTTGAATAGCCATGTGCTCCTTGGCACTGCGAGTGCCGGGAAACATGTAGATAAACGGGCTCGCTAGGGGACTTTGTACCCTTTTGGGAGAATTGTGCCCTTAAATTCAATACCTCCATTAAGAAGTATTTTAAATGTAGTGTGAAATTCATTTGCTTTTGGCAGTGTGTACATATTTACATCTTGATTTTTGATGGGACTGAAAGGATCTTTGTTTCAGATTATTTTCATTCATACATGACCTGCTTATTTTTTTCCAAATCCCAACAGGGGACATTCTTGGGGAAAGAATGGAAAATGGCTGGATCGCTTTCGAGGCATTGAACAGCCGAGCCAGCAGGCCTCGAAGGGACTGCTGCAGGCTATTTTGGAAGAAGCTAACTAAAAGTTTTGAGCATTTTTGTGGAGTCATGAGGAACATGGCCGCCCATTCACACTCCCTTCACCATCATTGCCTCCTCCTCATCCCCAGCGTGACTGCTGGACTGCCTGCTGGAGCTGATTCAGCACAGCTTGCCAGCATTATCAAACTGGGATATTGCCATTAAAATGGCTTCTCCCCTTCTCCGTGCACATCAGGCAGGAGATGCGGTTGCACTGCCCTCCTTCTCAAAGACAATATTGCCCCTTACTGTTGACTGATTAACTTTCACGCCAAGGGCTGAAAATAGGTGTTTGGGGATCAGCTGTTTATCATACTCACTGCCTAATTTTTTGCTATCCATGACTCCAGTGGAAAGGGGGGAAAAACGTGCAGGGCACCTGACCTGTTTTACCATCAACATTTTGTCAGGACATTGGAAGTTTAATTCGACCCCAAAGAATGTATCACTGAATGAGAGGACCAACCATGATTCAATGAAGAGTGCAAGAGGGCATGCTGGAGCAACAGCAGGCATACTGAAAATTGAGGTGCCAACCGGGTGAAGCTACAACACAGGATTACTTGCATGTCAGAGAGCGCAACCAGCACCCAATAGTCAGAGCTAAATAATCCCATAGCCAACAGATCAGATCTAGCCTGTGCAATCCTGTCACAACCACGGTTAGCACTGTTGCTTACAATGCCATGGTCCCATGTTCGATTCCCGGCTTGGGTCACTGTCTGTGCGCAGACTGCACGTTCTCCCTGTGTTTGCGTGGGTTTCCCCCCGGGTGCTCCTGTTTCCTCCCACAAATCCCGAAAGCTGTGCTGTTGGGTGAATTGGGCATTCTGAATTCGCCCTCAGTGTACCCGAACAGGCGCCGGAATGCGGCGACTAGGGGGTTTTCACAGTAACTTCATTGCAGTGTTAATGTAAGTCTACTTTTGACACTAATAAAGATTATTATTATCCAGTCATGGGTGGGGGGAGACAATTAAACAACTAACCGGAAGATGCTCCCCAAGTATCCCTACCTTCAACAATGAGCCTAGGATGTCAGTGTAAAAGACAAGGTGAAGCACGAGCAGCCATTTTCAACCATTAGTGCCGCATAGATGATGCATATCAACTCCCTCCTGAGGTACCCAGCAGTCCAGATGCCAGACTTCAGCCAATCCAATTCAGTCCACATGCCTCAAGAAATGGCTGAAGGCACTGAGTACAGCAAAGGCTGCATGCCCTGACAACATTCCAGCTATAGTATTTTTATGGGATGTAGGCATCATTGGCAAAGCCAACATTTAGTGCCCATCCCTAATTGTCATTGAGAAGGTGATGGTGAGCTGACTTCTTGAACTGCTGCAGTCCATGCGGTGTAGGTATACCCACAGTGCTGTTCGGAAGGAGTTCCAAGATTTTAACCCAAGAGTGAAGGAACCGAGATATCAACCACCTGGAAGGACAAGGGCAGTAGATGCAAGGGCGGCACAGTGGTTAGCACTGCTGCCTCACAGCGCCAGGGACCCGGGTTCAATTCCGGCCTTTGGTGACGGGACTGTCTGTATAGGGTTTGCACATTCACCCCATGTCTTCGTAGGTTTCCTCCGGTTTCCTCCCCCAGTCCAAAGATGTGCGGGTTAGGTGGATTGACCACGCTAAATTGCCCCTTGGTGTCCAAAGATGTGCAGGTTAGGTGGATTGGCCTTGCTAAATTGCCCCTTCGTGTCCAAAGATGTGCAGGTTAGGTGGATTGGCCAAGATCAATGCAGGGGGTTACAGGGATACGGTGGAGGGGTGGGCCGGGGACGAATACTTTTTCGGAGGGTGAGTGCAGACATGATGAGCCGATAGGCTTCCTTCTGCACTGTAGGGGTTCTATGGAATACCACCAACTGCAAGTTCTCCTCCAAATCATACACCATTGAGACTTGAAACTATATCACTGTTCCTTCACTGTCGCTGGGTCAAACTCCTGGAATACCCTACCTAACAGCACTGTGGGTCAATATGCAGCTGGTGTACTCAGGATATTTAGAGTGTCATGCAGATTAATACTCTGTATCCTGGCGACCAATGTGAGAAAACAGAGGGTGACCAGTGAGCAACAAGTGCTATATGCTGAGTCCCTGATTGCATGCTCAACCCATGCATGTGGACATCGTGCATATAAAGAGAGCCATGTTGCTGCACAATATATCATCAACCAGATCATTGGGGTGCTTCAGCAATGCTCCTATTACTTGGACCGCTCTAGAGGAACCTTACTGTGCTCTCCAGAGTGGGTGGAGCAGTTTGTTATGGTCTGTTGCATCCTGCACAACCTTGCTATCGAAAGGGCAAAGCCCTTGGCACCAGGTAGGCAAAGAGCAGTTGAGGAAGAGAGGAGGCAATCAACACATCCCTTTCTTGTCAAGCCATGTGTACTCGGTTCATCTCACTCTCGAACCAGTGACGTCAATTCCATTTCCCCATTCACCAACAATCCCACACCTGCCTTCCTTCAGTTACCGATCATCACAGTGCCCACTCACCCACGATCCTGAAATAAAAGCCACCACAAAACCATCATTCCACATCAACTTCAACAAACAATCATCCAATATTCCTTATTAAAGCCAATTAATTACCCTTAGTGCCCATTTTCTGCCTGCCTTTGCCTGTCCTGGTGCAGCTGCACAGTGCTACCCCAGTGGCTGCAGCATGTCTGGACAGGGCAATGCAGATGTCCTTGCAGAATACGCTGAAGCACCTCTGCCCCTAGAAGGACCAAGGTTTTGCACTGTGCAACCTTGCCACGTGCTGCATTCTGGGCTGGCTGGCAGACAGGCAACAGTAAGGTTGGTGGCAGAATGGAAGCAATAAGAGCAATACGTTTTGTCATTCTGAGAGAGGAGAGCAGGTATGTGTTCTGTGGAGTCCCAGTGGCAGTGCCTCAGCAATCCTAATAACCTGCTTGAGCGTTGATGCTGAGGTACTGTGGGATTTAGTAGCCCCTTTGAGTACTGGCATTCACTGCTATAATGCCAACAGTCTGAACATGTGTGGCAGAAAGCTGCACTTGCGTGATTTGTTTGCGCTGCAGCACTCCCATTGTGTGGCTTCTGTTTGTGCTGCAATAGAAGCTGAGATATCGGCCATCAAATGCTGCATCATGGAATTGGCCATCACTCCCCAGCTGGATAGGCTAGACTCCAATCTCTGTGTGACGCCCTGGGCAAGGTTAGTGTTGGACCCTTCCAGGCTCCTTGATCACAGGCTTTCTGACAGGCACAAAGTGTTTTGTGTGCATGCCAACAGCCATGTTCTGGAGGCTACCACATTGAAATCCTCACATGTGTCCTCTGCAGCAGAACCTGTGGGTGAGCTGATGTTTTCACTGCCCTCTTCCCCCTGCCCTGGCTGCTGGTCCCTCGTGCCCAGGGCCTCTCCATATAAAAATCTTGCTCACAAGTAGTACACACGGCGTCAAAGTCTGAGCTGGTATCCATAAATTGAGAGTGAGGGACAGTATTTTTTCAGCATCAGTCTCTCCTTTCTCTGCCAATTTTTGGTCCTGCACCACTGCCTGTTTGGATATCTGAAAGGGCATAAGGATAGTGTTGTGATGACAGAAGGGAGAAGTGTAATAGCTGTATGTTTATATCAGCAGCTCGTAAATCACAAAGGATTGTAGGGTGACATAGAAGTGGGATGTGAGAAGAAGGATGAGTTATGAGGATACCATTATCTTCAGTGGTTTCAGGCCCACCAGTCACTGCTTCACTAGTGGCAACATTTCACCTCCATTTGGGTGTGAACATGCATCCTTGCCTGTCCCCTGCCAATCAAGTGTTGTTGCCTCTAATTGTGGTCATCTTGCAAGAGAGAAGGAAGTGGTTCAGTGATTGGGCATTGGAGCAGTGTGAGAGGCTACTGGTTAAGATGTAGGGGTATAACATTTGATGAACTTGCATCTGCTCCGTAGCCTTATGGGTGTTTGAATAGCTCCCTGGGGATAGAGGACCTTTCTCCTTTCCATCACCTGAACCAAGGCCTTCAATGCAGCACCTGAGAACCTTGGAACATGCTGTCACTCCTATTACGCACTTTTCTTTCTTTTTCAAACCCTCTTTCCCAGTCACTTCCAGCACCTGCTCCAGCCAGAATACACTTCCTCATTAAGAGATGAAGGTTAACATTAAATAGTGGAGGCTAGCTTTAAACTGTGCTAGGCTTTCACAAACTTGGGTCCACTGCTGAGGTAAGCAACCACTTAACCGCACGTTCAGTGTTGGGCTGCGTGCCACTCTCGTGTAAATGAGCTCAAGATTTGTGTGCAGCCTGCAGTTGTGGAAAGGACATGGGTTAATCATGCTATGGGATTCCGGTCTGATTTTGTACCTCAGTAAGGTAAACAGATGGGTGTGATTTAATGACCGTGTTGCACCTGACACGATCTGTGCATGCCAGTTGGATCGCCGGAGAGGCTGAAATTGGGATCCGCACCAGCAGGTTTGCGGGTTCCGGATCCTGCCTGGATGTGGTGAGACTCAATTAAGGGCAATCACCGTCTCATTAACGAGACAGACGTCCTATCTAATGGCCTCCTGCGATTTAACTGGTACTCCAGTGAGAGGTCATGCAGGCGCTGTTTAGTACTGCTCCACACAAACGTGGACCAGTCGTTACAGCACCTAGGGGTCTCCAGGCCATTGGCGACCTCTGGGTGATCAGGGGCAGGGCAAGGTGGCACCCTGGCTATCCCTCTGGCCACAGTGCTTGGGTGGCACTGCCAGTGTGACAGTACTATGGTGCCAGGGTGGGGCCAGGGCACATGGGGGGGGGGGGGGCATGCCAATGCCATGGGGGGATAGGCGGTATGAAGGTTGGGGGAGTGAAGGGTGAGTATGAAAGTTGGTTGGGGGGTGAAGGATGGGGTCCTGAAAGGTGGGGGGGCACGAAAGGGGGGATGGGGAGGCATAAAAGGGGAGGACCACAGTGAGCCTTAAGTGGGGTGTCCTCACTTGGGGTATGGGGTAATGCCCATGTGTGTGTGTGGGGTGACATTGCCCGTTTGGGGGGGGGGGGTCCCTCAAGCTCACTTAGAGGTCGGGGCACCCTTTCAAAATGGCAGGCCAACTTCTGAAGAGCCGGTCTAACCAGCGAGTTGAGCTCCCCAGTGATGACAACATTTTTAAGCGTGAGTTAGACCGGGGGGGGGGAGGGGGGAGGGAGGGAAGAAGAGGGAGGGAAGAAGAGGGAGGGAAGAAGAGGGAGGGAAGAAGAGGGAGGGAAGAAGAGGGAGGGAAGAAGAGGGAGGGAAGAAGAGGGAGGGAAGAAGAGGGAGGGAAGAAGAGGGAGGGAAGGGAAGAGGGGGGGGGGGAAGAGGGAGGGAAGAAGGGGGGGGGGAAGAGGGGGGGAAAAGGGGGGGGGAAAAAGGGGGGGGAAAAGGGGGGGGGAAAAGGGGGGGGGAAAGAGGAGGGGGGGGAGGAAAGAGGAGGGGGGGGAAAGAGGAGGGGGGGGGAGGAAAGAGGAGGGGGGGGGGAAAGAGGAAGGGGGGGGGGAAAGAGGAAAGAGGAGGGGGGGGGGAGGAAAGAGGAGGGGGGGGGAAAGAGGAAGGGGGGGGGAAAGAGGAAAGAGGAGGGGGGGGGAAAGAGGAGGGGGGGGAAAGAGGAGGAGGGGGGGGGAAAGAGGAGGGGGGGGAGAGGAGGAAGAGGGGGGGGGAGAGGAGGAAGAGGGGGGGGGAGGAGGAAGAGGGGGGGGGAGGAGGAAGAGGGGGGGGGAGGAGGAAGAGGGGGGGGGAGGAGGAAGAGGGGGGGGAGAGGAGGAAGAGGGGGGGGAGAGGAGGAAGAGGGGGGGGAGAGAGGAAGAGGAAGAGGGGGGGGAGGGGGGGGGGGAAAGAGGGGGGGGGAGGAAAGAGGAGGGGGGGGAGGAAGAGGAGGGGGGGGAAGGAAGAGGAGGGGGGGGTAGGGAGGGGGGGGGGGTAGAGGGGGGGGGTAGAGGGGGGGGTAGAGGGGGGGGTAGAGGGGGGGGTAGGGGGAGAGGAAGAAGAGGGGGAGGAAGAAGAGGGGGGGGGTAGAGGGGGGGGAAGAGGAGGAGGAGGGGGGGGAGAGGAAGAGGAGGGGGGGGAGGAAGAAGAGGGGGGGGGGAGGAAGAAGAGGGGGGGGGGGAGGAAGAAGAGGGGGGGGGGGGAGGAAGAAGAGGGGGGGGGAGGAAGAGAGGGGGGGGGAGGAAGAAGAGGGGGGGGAGGAGGAAGAAGAGGGGGGGGGGAGGAAGAAGAGGGGGGGGAGGAGAAGAGGGGAGGGGGAGGAAGAAGAGGGGGAGGAGGGGGGGGGAAAGAAGAAGAGGGGGGGGGAAGAAGAGGGGGGGGGTAGAGGGGGGGGGGTAGAGGGGGGGGGGGTAGAGGGGGGGGGTAGAGGGGGGGGGGGAGAGAGGAGGAGGAGGAGGGGGGGGGAAGAAGAGGAGGGAGGAGGGGGGGGGGGAAGAAGAGGAGGAGGAGGAGGGGGGGGGAGAGGGGGGGAAGAGAGGAGGAGGAGGAGGAGGGGGGGGGGAGAGAGAGGAGGAGGAGGGGGGGGGGAAGAAGAGGTGGAGGAGGAGGGGGGGGGGGAGAAGAGGAGGAGGAGGGAGGGGGGGGGGAAGAAGAGGAGGAGGAGGAGGGGGGGGGAAGAAGAGGAGGAGGAGGAGGGGGGGAAGAAGAGGAGGAGGAGGAGGGGGGGGGGAAGAAGAGGAGGAGGGGGGGGGGGAAGAAGAGGAGGAGGAGGAGGGGGGGGGAAGAAGAGGAGGAGGAGGAGGGGGGGGGGAAGAAGAGGAGGAGGAGGAGGGGGGGGGAAGAAGAGGAGGAGGAGGAGGGGGGGGGGGAAGAAGAGGAGGAGGAGGAGGGGGGGGGAAGATGAGGAGGAGGAGGAGGGGGGGGGGAAAGAGTGGGAGGAGGAGGGGGGGGGAAGAAGAGGAGGAGGAGGAGGGGGGGGGAAGAAGAGGTGGAGGAGGAGGGGGAGGGGGGGAGAAGAGGAGGAGGAGGAGGGGGAGGGGGGGGAAGAGAGGAGGAGGAGGAGGGGGGGGGGAAGAGGAGGAGGAGGAGGGGGGGGAAGAAGAGGAGGAGGAGGAGGGGGGGGGGAGAAGAAGAGGAGGAGGTGGAGGGGGGGGGAAGAAGAGGAGGAGGAGGGGGGGGGAAGAAGAGGAGGAGGGGGGGGGGGGGAGAAGAAGAGGAGGAGGAGGAGGAGGGGGGGGGAAGAAGTGAGGAGGAGGAGGGGGGGGGGGAAGAAGAGGAGGAGGAGGAGGGGGGGGGGAAGAGGAGGAGGGAGGGGGGGGAGAAGAAGAGGAGGGGGGGGGGAAGAAGAGGAGGGGGGGGGAAGGGAAGAGGGGAGGGGAGGGGAGGGGGGGGAAGGGGAGGGGGGGGAAGGGGAAGAGGGAGGGGGAGGGGGGGGGGGGGGGGAAGAAGCACGCCACAGCCCAGCATGTCCGATAATATCTGGGAGACCCGCTCCCAGGATCTATCCGGCTCGCAATGCCTTGCGAGATCTAACAAGACATTTTGTGATGTAAATCCCGCCCATTATGGGCAGATCACCTTTTGGCAATTCTGCAAATTAGAGTGAGACAGCAAACTCGGGAACCCCCCCTCAGAGTGAGTTGGGTCTTAAGGGGAGAAGGGTCATGTCGGGGGCTCCAGAGATCAGGAGGCCATTTAAAAATGACGTCCCAATCTCTCACTACACTGAGGAGTTCCGGTGAGCGGAGCTCTTCAGTGCAGGAAACGGGTCTATGTGCAGCCTCGACCACGCTTGCCTGCGGGGGGGTCCCCTATCTAACCCGAGTGCCGTTCGATAACGTGTTTCTCGGAACTACGAGCGAGGAGAAAGACATGGCTAAATGCGCTCGCTGTGGGACTTTGTTCCCATGTAGTTAAATCGTGCCCTAAGTGTGGATAAATACCAGTATGGATCTCACCGACGAAGCCGACGGGAAACATCCCGCCAAACCTGTCCAAAATAGCACTTCGAAACATTTCCGTTAAATCGCGGCCGACCTTTCTTTTTCTCTAATGCTTGGTTTAATTTGAAATTTATTTAACTTGTCTAATTATCTATATAGATCTTTCTTCCTTCCTTTCACTTTCAGCTGCTCCCATGTCTCATGTCGTCACCACTGGGCTGGTTGATCAACCTTCATAGCAACCATCATTTTAAAAATATTTGGGTTGGGTATCTCTTGTGTTACTCTGCCAACCGCTAATGCAACAGCTGGATTTATTTAAATGACCTCCTATCATCTGTACAGCGCTTCTTAATTCCATGTGGGGAAAAGTGGAAATAATGCACTGTATCACACCGAATAATTTGGCAGAATGACTGCCTCTTTCACGGTGCAGAATCCAATTGCTGGTGTAATGTCAAATCAAAACTAAATATATTAACCAAGTAAGAATTCATGATAGTTGCTATGCAAACAGTTAAGTTTGTTTAAACTAAGGGCGGCATGGTTGCGCAGTGGTTAGCACTGCTGCCTCACGGAGCCGAAGACCCGGGTTTGATCCCGGCCCCAGATCACACTCCAGGTGGAGTTTGCACATTCTCCTCGTATCTGCGTGGGTCTCACTCCCACAAACCCAAAGATGTGCAGGGTAAGGTGGATTCCCCACATGGAATTAAGAAGCGCTGTACAGATGATAGGAGGTCATTTAAATAAATCCAGCTGTTGCAATAGCGGTTGGCAGAGTAACACAAGAGATACCCAACCCAAATATTTTTAAAATGATGGTTGCTATGAAGGTTGATCAACCAGCCTAGTGGTGACGACATGAGACATGGGAGCAGCTGAAAGTAAATTGCCCCTTAATTGGAAAAAAAATGATATAAAATTTATTTTTTTAAAAGTTGTTTAAATTAAATGTTGCTTTTCCTGTTTACAATGATTTTAGATATTTACATGAGAGAGAATTGGTTTAAATTATTGTCAGTCAAAATGCTAATGAATAGGCTTCAGTCTATCCCCCTTGTTTAATTTCCTTTTCCATTGAAGTAAAGGAAATCAAACATTGCTGATTTGCTGTTACACACTTTGTGCTTTAGTCCAAGGCCAATTTCATTTTCCCTGTGCTGATCCAGTGGAGAAGGAAGGTAGGAGTGCCGGAACAATGTCACAGAAAAGAACATACCGGCTGAATAATATCCGCACACCTTCAAACTTTTAGGGTGGGATTTGGAACACCATTGCCGCAGCTGGAAAGGCAGCCATGCAGCTGCGCACGCCGCTGACTGCTCACTGTGAACTTAGGGCCACGGGTTGTGTAGGTATTCTCCCAGGCCACCCCCCTGAGTGCCCTCTGGCCCCAGCCGACCCAACAGTTGCATGGGTGCGCTCCAGCACAACCAGTGCCACCTTTGGCTGGGATGGTGTATGTGGGGAGTGAAGTGTGTATATGTGGCTGCAGCTTGTCGGCCTCCCGAGTTTCAATCACGCAGCCAGCGAATCCCACACTGTTTTTTATTGGAATCGATTAAGTTCCACATGGCACCGGTGCTAGCCCCTCCACAGTCGCTGAATCAGTCCAGCTTCGGTGCCGTTTTTGCTGTCATGAAAGTCCACGAATTCTGCCCCGGGGTGAACACTTATGGATTCTCCGGTTTTGAGGCTATGTCCAGAGCTTGGGCGTCATTCTCCGACCCCCCGCCGGGTTGGAGATCGCCGGGGGCTGCCGTGAATCCCGCCCCCGCCGGTTGCCGAAGTCTCCGGTACCGGATATTCGGCGGGGGCGGGAATTGGGCCTCGCTGGTTGGCGGGCCCCCCCCGCTCGATTCTCCGGCCCGGATGGGCCGAAGTCCTGCCGATAAATTGCCTGTCCCGCCGGCGCGGATTAAACCACCTTTTGAACGACGGGACAAGGCGGCGTGGGCGGGCTCCGGGGTCCTCGGGGGTGGGGGGGGGGGGGCGATCTGGCCCCGGGGGGTGCCCCCACGGTGGCCTGGCCCGCGATCGGGGCCCACCGATCCGCGGGCGGGCCTGTGCCGTGGGGGCACTTTTTCCCTTCCTTCCGCCTCCGCCACGGTCTCCACCATGGCGGAGGCAAAAGAAACTCCCTCCACTGCGCATGCGTGGGAAACTGTCAGCGGCCGCTGACGCTCCCGCGCATGCGCCGCCCCGAGATGTCATTTCCGCGCCAGCTGGCGGGGCAACAAAGGCCGTTTCCGCCAGTTGGCGGGGCGGAAATTCCTCCGGCGTCGGCCTAGCCCCTCAATGTTGGGGCTCGGCCCCCAAAGATGCGGAGCATTCCGCACCTTTGGGGCGGCGCGATGCCCGTCTGATTGGCGCCGTTTTGGGAGAATTTCGCCCCTTGTGTCTAGTGTAACGACCAAAAAGGCGGTGCCGACCCCGCACCAATGCGCCGCCTGGTGGGGCCGTGCCACGTAAAGTTCCGGCTTTACCTGCAGTTACGGATGAAGAATTGCCAAGTCCGTGGTCGCACATGGGCACGGCGGCGACCTGCAGTGGTCGCGCCGTACAACATGGCGCCGGCCACGCGTGGACCCGGCCTGCCAGATAGTGCCCCCCTGTAACCCCTCACCAGTCCCCCCACACTCCGCCGAAGCCCCCGGCCAGCAGGACAGCACCCCCCAACTGCCGGCGCTGGACACAGTCCGCAGCTGCCATGCAAAGTCCCTGAAAACTGTGAGCACACTCTCCCCACCCCCACCCCCCACGCCATTGGGAAGTCAGCCCATCGGGGTGGAGCATCGGGGGAGAGCATCAGGTGACTTCCTGAGGCCGTCCCTGTGGCGTATCAGCGATTGTGTTTTTGAGGGGGCGGAGCATCCCAAAAAACGGCGGCACCCTCCAATTTCGGCGTAAAAACGGATTCTCCGGCCAATCACCGAATGCGATTTTGGCTTCGGCAATCGGAGAATCCAGCCCATAGTCTCAGAAAAGTAGAGTCCAGCTCGCAGCCCCCAAAGCCTTCCACAGACTCCCTTGGGAACAGAGTAAGGGCTGTTTTCCTCTGAGAATAAGGATTTTGAACACTGCTGGGCTCACACTTGTCTGAGTCCTCCTGATGATTTTGGGCAATCGTGGATTACAAGCTGAACAAAAAAATATTGAAGAGTTTGGACCATTAAAGGAACACAGCTTGCACCTCTGTGCCCACAACAACACCCTCCTAAGAGCACCATTTGGCCACTGCATTGGTGGCAGTAAGGTGCAGAGAATCTTGCAAGTACGAAAAGAAAGGTTTTGAACTGGCCTGTGAGGGGCGGGGGTTTGGATGGGCTGTGGCTGGTGAGGAATAGCTTGTATGCAAAGGATAGTCCACCAGTACTGGCTCCTCCTGAGTGCCAGCTCTGAGGGTGCGAGGTGGAGCAAGTCCCTGCAGTAGAAATTTATAAGGGAGCTAATTTCACTCTGCCTGCATTTTCACTTCTGAATTATCCCAGGCCATGAACCTCAGTCTGAAACGTTCCTGTTGACTCTACTTGATACTGTCTCAATTTACTAAGTGGCAGCAGAAATTGACGACCGTTTTGTTTTCCCACTGCAGATTGGCAAATAAATACAAGCACATAAAAGCAAGTGATATGGAAGTATACTTCTTCACCTTTATTGTCCGTCTGTTTAGCACATCAATTTTCATAATGAAGAGAAACATAAATCTAAACCATAGAAACACAGAATGATTTACAGCACAGAAAAAAGTTGTTTGGTCCACTGTGTCTGTGTTAGCCAAGATAGAACTTTCTAATACAGTTCCACCTTCCAGCTCTTGTTCAGTACTGAGCCCTACCAAACTCTACTGGAAACAGCCTTCCAGTCCCAAAAATACCTGTTGACCATTACCCTTTGCTTCCTAACTCTGAGCCAGTTTAGACCCAACTTCCCTCTTTCCCTCTGATCGCATGAACTTTCAATTTTCTGACCCGTCTACCACATGGGATCTTGTCAAATGCCTTGCCAAAATCCTTATAGAGTACACCAAACAATTCACTGAATTTATTCAGCGCAGAGTTCGACAGATTTTTGATAAACAAGGGCTGTTAAGGGCAGGGGGTGGGCAAACGGGAAAGTGGATTTGAGACCACAATCAGATCCGCTATGATCTTATCAAATGGCAGAGCAGACTTGAAGGACCGACGGCTTCCTCCTGCTCCTGAGTGCTACATTCCTACGACCTATGTAACAGGCTACCCTCAGCGACCCTCCTCGATACCTTAATAAAAAATTCAATCGTTAGTCAAACACAACCTATACTTCATAAGTCTACACTTACTAGTGTTGATTAATCTGTGCCTTTTGTAAAGGATGGTTTGTGGTAATGTTGCTCTCTTCTAATGGCTATAAATATAGCGATTAATAAGGCCGCCTTTCTTAATCCTAATTATGAATATGCTTTCAGAGTCGCCAGCTATCTCTTGATACCGCCACAAGGTTCAACCGAATACCGATCAACGAGCCAATACACTTGGAGTACACCAAACTGTACTCTATACAGTTAGTTAGTTCAAAGTCAATACTACTTTAGTAAACACACAGTATGATTTACTCATGCACAATAACACTACAGGCTAAACTATGTCTATCACTAACACCTATACTTAACTTCGGGTGCCCACTTAGGTCAGAGGAACAATGGCCGTTGTTTGGATCTGAGGCTGTTGGGTTCGAAGAGGTAACAGGAGAACAGCTAAGGTCGTCCGTCTGGTAGCGAGCGTTGAACTTGAACTTACTTGCTTCTGGTGGTGCAGGTGGAAGGGTCTCTCCAGCTGAGAGCCGAATACAAGAGAGGGAACACATGGCGAGGGTTCCTTCTTATACTTGGGGGCTCCGCGCGCTTTTAGGCGGGCCTTAAACTTGGTCCCAATTAACTGGGCAGCTTCTCGATCACTGCCATCGATCTGAGCCAATAAAGGGGCGGGTGCCTTGATGGCTGGGTGTGTCCTAAGTGGCCGTGGGCTTGCTTTGTTTGTGTCTTCTTGCTGGGGTAGTGGCGCCGGAATGTCTGGGACAGTATCGGCTACCTGAGCACCAGTCTTTGTTCATCGGAGATGGGCCATCAATGTGCAAATCGGCCACGAGTTTCGGCTCCGCCTGCAGTCTGTCTTCTAAATACACATTCCAGCTCCGTGCCTGCTTGTTGCTTTGCATTGTCCATTTCCCTGTATGCTCTGCGAGTGTCCATTTTATATGCTGAAAGTGGCCATCCCAGATGGCTACAATATCTATCAGAACTTTTTCAAATAGTTTGCCAAGATCAGGCTGTTCTCTTTATCTCTTTTCAAACAACGCACAAAGTTAGCAGTCCTTCGTAGTCAGAGAAGATTGGAAAATTATGGTCAGTTATTTCATCTTGGGCTTCTCCAACCTTGGATACCTTTCACCCTGCTTTGGTGATTTATTTACTTTCAAGGAGGTTAAATTTCAAAAGATAAAACTAATTAATAATTTTCCCTCCTGAATGTCCAAATATTGTTAAAATATTTAAAATTAACAAAATGCTCCATTCAAGTTAACCCATTTAAATCTAATGCTTTTATTCCGAGTTGCCTTTCAAATTTGAAAAGTAGTATTTTGAGAATTACTTGCTTTGTGTATTTATTCTGATTATTACTTTAAAAATGTCACCATAGCCCCAGAGACTGCTTTTCGCTTTGAGAGCTGACCCTGGTGATTTAACCTGAGGGTCACCACACCTCAGGTAAGCGGCAAGATTGAGAAGGTGGAGCCTTCATGAATAACCTCACCCGGTACGGGAATTGAACCCATGCTGTTGCTTCACATCCCGACTCTGCCGTCCAGCCAATTGAGCTAACTGATCCCCTCAAATGCAACAATCCTTTCCTGTGAATTAATGACTGAAATTGTCCAAATAACTGCAGACAACGAGTTCACAATGGGCCTGCAAACTTCTAGGTCCTTCTGAATTTGGAGGGTACATTGATGATGGAATTCCATGTGTCGGTTGCTGATTCCTAGTCCAGTCTCACTGGTGTACTGGAGTGTGGTGACAACAATTGCTTGGTTCAGTAGGAGTTCTGTTGATTTGCGGAGGTCACTGCTATAGTTCATAGAAGGTTGAAAGTTGATGTGGTATTGGATCTCCTCATCAATGGTGGCCTTTTGTGAGAGTTGGCTGCCAAAGATGGAGACGAAGTGTTTGCGCCGTCGTGAACGCCGTCGCGTTTCACGACTGCATGAAACGGGCACGGGGACGACCGATTCTGTCCCCCACAGGGGGCCAGCACGGCGCTGGAGCGGTTCATGCCGCTCCAGCCTCCCTTCCCGCCAACCTGCGCATGTGTGGGGACTTCTTCAGCGCGCCGGCCCGATGCAACATGGTGTGGGGATTCGGGGGCCGGCTGCGCAACAAAGTAGACCCTGGGGGGGAGGGGGAGGCCGGCCCACCAATTGGTGGGCCCCGATCGCGGGCCAGACTCCATCGGAGGGCCCCCCCCCCCCCGGTGAAGGAGCACTTTTCCCCGCCCCACAGGCCGCCCCCCCCCGACCCTTCACGCAGGGTTCCCGCCGGCAGCGACCAGGGGTGAATGGCGCCGGCGGGACTCTGTCGTATCCGCTCGGCCCATGTGGGCCGGAGAATCGGTGGACCCGCCAATTACAGCGGCCAGCGCCGCGTCAAACACGCCGGCGCAAATGGCGCCGATTTTCCGCATCTCCGAGAATCGCGCGTCGGCGTAGGGGCGTCATGGTGCGGTTGCGCCAATTCTCCGGCCCGGCGCGGGGCTCGGAGAATCGCCCACATGGGAGGTATTCAACATATTCCAAAGTCTCTCATTTGACATATCTGGAAAGTGGAATATTTAGCATGTGTTTTGGGTTGGCCACAATCATGAGCAGGCCGAGTCTCCTGTGTGCACAATTGAAGGGATCAAAAGTGGCTTGCAAAACTGGTGCACAGTGAGCAATGACACTGCAATCATCTGTCGATCATTTATGTCTATGGTGGTCAGTTCACTTTTGGCACTGAGGTGGTAGAAGTTTCAGTAGGGGAGCATTTCGGGAACAGTGACCACAATTCAGTAAGTTTTAAAGTGCTGGTGGACAAGGATAAGAGTGAACCTAAGGTGAATGTGCTAAATTGGGGGAAGGCTAATTATAACAATATTAGGTGGGAACTGAAGAACCTAGATTTGGGGCGGATGGTTGAGGGTAAATCAACATCAGACATGTGGGAGGTTTTCAAATGTCAGTTGAAAGGAATTCAGGACCGGCATGTTCCTGTGCGGAAGAAGGATAAATATGGCAAATTTCAGGAACCTTGGATTACAAAAGATATTGTAGATCTCGTCAAAAAGAAAAAGGAGGCATTTGTCAGGGCTGGAAGGCTGGGAACAGCCAAAGACTGTGTGGAATATAAGGGAATTAGGAAGGAACTTAAGCAAGGAGTCAGGAGGGCTAAAAGGGGTCACGAAAGTTCATTAGCAAATAGGGTTAAGGAAAATCCCAAGGCTTTTTACACGTACATAAAAAGCAAGAGGGTAGCCAGGGAAAGGGTTGACCCACTGAAGGATGGGCAAGGGTATCTATGTGTGGAGCCAGAGGAAATGGGCGAGGTACTAAATAATACTTTGCATCAGTATTCACCAAAAAGAAGGAATTGGTAGATGTTGAGTCTGGAGAAGGGTGTGTAGATAGCCTGGGTCACATTGAGGTCCAAAAAAGATGAGGTGTTGGGTGTCTTGAAAAATATTATGTTGGATAAGTCCCCAGGACCTGATGGGATGTATCCAAGAATACTGAAGGAGGCAAGAGAGGAAATTGCTGAGACCTTAACAGAAATCTTTGGATCCTCACTGTCTTCAGGTGATGTCCCGGAGGACTGGAGAATAGCCAATGTTGTACCTTTGATTAAGAAGGGTAGCAAGGATAATCCAGGTGAGCCTTATGTCAGTGGTAGGGAAATTACTGGAGAGAATTCTTCGAGACAGGATCTACTCCCATTTGGAAGCAAATGGACGTATTAGCGAGAGGCAGCATGGTTTTGTGAAGGGGAGGTCGTGTCTCACTAACTTGATAGAGTTTTTTGAGGTCACAAAGATGGTTGATGCAGGTAGGGCAGTGGATGTTGTCTATATGGATTTCAGTAAGGCCTTTGACAAGGTCCCTCATGGCAGACTGGTACAAAAGTTGAAGTCACATGGGATCAGGGTTGAGCTGGCAAGATGGATACAGAACTGGCTAGGTCATGGAAGGCAGGGAGTAGCAATGGAGGGGTGCTTTTCTGATTGGAGGGCTGCGACTAGTGATGTTCCGCAGGGATCAGTGCTGGGACCTTTGCTGTTCATAGTATATATAAATGATTTGGAGGAAAATGTAACTGGTCTGATTAGTAAGTTTGCGGACGACACAAAGGTTGGTGGAATTGCGGATAGCGATGAGGACTGTCAGGATTTAGATCATTTGGAGACTTGGGTGGAGAGATGGCAGATGGAGTTTAATCTAGACAAATGTGAGGTAATGCATTTTGGAAGGTTTAATGCAGGTAGGGAATATACAGTGAATGGTAGAACCCTCAAGAGTATTGACAGTCAGAGATCTAGGTGTCCAGGTCCACAGGTCACTTAAAGGGGCAACACAGGTGGAGAAGGTAGTCAAGAAGGCAGATGGCATGCTTTCCTTTATTGGCCAGGGCATTGAGTATAAAAATTGGCAAGTCATGTTGCAGCTGTATAGAACCTTAGTTAGGCCACACTTGAAGTAGTGTTCAATTCTGGTCGCCGCACTACCAGAAGGATGTGGAGGCTTTCGAGAGCCTGCAGAAGAGATTTACCAGGATGTTGCCTAAGCTATAAGGAGAGGTTGAATAAACTCTGTTTGTTCTCACTGGAACGACGGAGGTTGAGGGGCGACCTGATAGAGCTCTACAAAATCATGAGGGGCATAGACAGAGTGGATGGTCAGAGACTTTTTCCCAGGGTGGAGGGGTCAATTACTAGGGGGCATAGGTTTAAAGTGCGAGGGGCAAGGTTTAGAAGAGATGTACGAGGCGAGTTTCTTACACCGAGGGTAGTGGGTGCCTGGAACGCGCTACCGGAGGAGGTGGTGGAAGCAGGGACGATAGTGATGTTTAAGGGGCATCTTGAAAAATACATGAATAGGATGGGAATAGAGGGATACGGAACCCGGAAGTGTAGAAGATTTTAGTTTAGACGGGCAGCATGGTCGGCGCAGACTTGAAGGGCCTGTTCCTGTGCTGTACTTTTCTTTGTTCTTTGTGCTGTCACTGTTGGGACTACAGAGCTGCTGACCAAATTGATTATCAATTAAGGCTGCTTCCAACATATTTTACTCATTTATTGCCCATCCCTAATTGCCCATGAGAAGATGGTAGTTTCTTTATTTGTTTATGGGATGTGGGTGTCACTGGCTGGCCCAGCATTCATTGCCAATCCTTGAGGGCATTCAAGAGTCAATCACATTGCTGTGGGTCTGGAGTCACATGTAGGCCAGACCAGGTAAGGACGGTAGATTTCCTTCCCTAAAGGACATTAGCGAACCAGATGTTTTTTTTTAATGACAAGCATTGGTTTCATGGTCATCATTGGACTTTTAATTCCATATTTTGTATGAATTCGAATTCCACCATCTGCCCTGGTGGGATTCGAACCCAGGCCCCCAGAGCATTACCCTGGGTCTCTGGATTACTCGTCCAGCGACAATATCACCACACCGCTCCCACAAGCTGCCTTCTTGAACTGCTGCAGTCCATGTGGCGCAAGTACACCCAGAGTGATGTTAGGGACGGAGTTCCAGGATTTTAATCCAGCGACAGTGAAGGAATGGCAATATATTTCAAAGTCATGATGGTGAGTGACTTGGACGGAAACTTGCAAGCAGCATTGTTCCCATGTATCTGCTGCCTTTATTCTTCTAGATGGTCGTGGGTCTGGAAGATGTGGTTCAAGGAACCTTTGTGAGTTCCTGCAGTGCATTTTGAAGATACAGAAAATACAGCACAGAACAGGCCCTTCGGCCCACGATGTTGTGCCGAACCTTTGTCCCAGATTAATCATAGATTATCATAGAATTTACAGTGCAGAAGGAGGCCATTCGGCCCCCTGAGTCTGCACCGGCTCTTGGAAAGAGCACACTACCCAAACTCAACACCTCCACCCAACACCAAGGGCAATTTTGGACACTATGGGCAATTTATCATGGCCAATCCACCTACCCTGCACATCTTTGGACTGTGGGAGGAAACCGGAGCACCCGGAGGAAACCCACGCAGACACGGGGAGGACGTGCAGACTCCGCACAGTCAGTGACCCAAGCCGGAATCGAACCTGGGACCCTGGAGCTGTGAAGCAATTGTGCTATCCACAATGCTACCGTGCTGCCCTTAAGAACAAATAAATCTACACTACATCATTTTACCGTAATCCATGTACCTATCCAATAGCTGCTTGAAGGTCCCTAATGTTTCCGACTCAACTACTTCCACAGGCAGTGCATTCCATGCCCCCACTACTCTTTGGGTAAAGATGGTACACACTGCTCCTGTTTGTCAGTGGTGGAGGAAGAGAATGTTTGTGGAAGGGTCCACTCAAACAGGCTGCTTTGTCCTGGATGGTGTTGAACTTCTTGAGTGTTATTGGAGATGCACTCACCCAGGCAAGTCGAGTGTATTCTATTACATGCCTGACTTGCGACTTGTAGTTTGTGGACAGGTTTTGGGGAGTCAGAATGTGAGTTACTCGCTCCAAATTTTCTAGCCTCTGAACTGTACGGTGTTCCAGCTGAGGTCTGACTAGTGTCTTGCATAAGTTCAGCATAACCTCCTTAGTCTTGACCTCTATTCCTATTAATAAAGCCCAGGATACTATATGCCTTATTAACCGATCTCTCTACCTGCCCTGCCTCCTTCACTAATCTGTACATTAATACACCCAGGTCCTTTCGGACTAGACTAGCTCAGTCAGTAGTGGTCTACCAAGTCACTCTTCGTGATGGACATTGAAGTTCCCCCACCCAGAGTACATTATGTGCACTTGTCACCCTCAGTACTTCCTCCAAGTGATGTTCAACATGGAGGAGTACTGATTCATCAGCTGAGGGGGGAAACGGGACGTGGTAATCAGCAAGAGGTTTCTTTACATATATTCAACCTGGTGCCATGAGATTTCATGGCCTCCAGAGTCAATGTTGAGAACTCCCAGGGCATCTCCCTTCCGACTGTATACCACTGCCCTGCCACCTCTGCTGGGTCTGTCCTGCCGGTGAGACAGGACATACCCAGGGATGGTGATGTCTGGGTCATTGTACGGTATGACTATGTCAGGGTGTTGCTTAACTTGTCTGAGACAGTTCTCCCAATTTCGGCACAAGCCCCAAGATGTTAGTATGAAGGATTTTTCAGGGTTGACAGGGCTGTTGATTCTGGTGCCT
Organism: Scyliorhinus torazame; assembly: GCF_047496885.1. Taxonomy (NCBI): domain Eukaryota; kingdom Metazoa; phylum Chordata; class Chondrichthyes; order Carcharhiniformes; family Scyliorhinidae; genus Scyliorhinus; species Scyliorhinus torazame. The sequence continues at coordinate 223,766,558 of NC_092709.1, forward strand.
AGGCCGATGCCGGATGAAGCATTCGGTTTCATTCCTGGCAGGTTTCTGGTCGGCACAGTGCCTATAGACCTTTCTGTCAGCGCCGGATAATCTGGCCTGCCCCACCCCATAACGTTCACCCCTAAATGTCAGTTTCTGAACCACTGAATCGATGAAACAACTGGGGATCCCAAGCCCATTGTGTCACTTTCTGCTCTCCCAAGGCAGAAAACAATGTGAGATCAAAGTATTCTGTGCTTCTAGGTTGTGATATTGATTGGTTTTACAATTTAGATTGAAGGATATCAATGAGTTTTGTGGGTTCCTGCTGCCTTTGTTTTACTCGAGACACTAGATGTGCATGCATGACTTCAAGAGCAGCCATAGTGTGTGCCGCTCATCTGCAGATTTTGCATGTAGTTAAAAATTTGAGAGACAGGAAAGAAATTGCATCAGAATGGATAATCAGTATAGATAATCTAGGAATGCTGCTGGAAACCTACTTCTGTAACAAATATTTATCTCTGGATAGATTTTTATGATGTCTTACTTCCTCCCAAAAAGAAAATCATTATTTTTGGAACACAGCTAATTAAAGTTAATTTTAAAATATGACTTATCTCGAAGACACTTTTTAAAAAAAAAAAAAAGGTTTATTTTTGATTTGACACAAGGCCACATTTATTTCCATCGAATCCACAGCATCCATAGAATTCCTACAGTGCAGAGGAGGCCATTCGACCCGTCGAGCCTGCACTGACCATCTGAAAGGGCACCGTACCTAGGCCCATTCCCCTGCCCTAGCCGCATAACCCCCACGCATTGATCATGGCCAATCCACCTAACCTGCACATCTTTGGACATTGAGTATGAAGAAGTCTTTCTTCAGCTTTGGAGTCCATCACAAAGCAAGGACCCGACATCAAAAAGGCCAAATTTCTTTCTCATTTATTTTAAAGCAAGCACCAACAATTACAAACAACAGGTTCACCTCAAATCTGTTGCAGGGGCGATGCTGATCTAGTTTCCTTTCCAGACAATCTGCTTTCCCAAGATTGACATCATTTTTGATGCCTACCTGTTAGTTCCCTAATTTAAATGCTTAGATTGAGGTATTGGTACCAAACTTGGTTGACTTGTTTTGGTTAAAGGTTATCATTTTGCTTTGTCAGACAGACCAATGTCAGTAGGCCTGCCAGATTTGGTGCCTCGCACAAAACAACTTGTAGTTAGTTTTTGAATGAACGCCATTCTTAATAATAATCTCTCATTGTCTGAACTAACACTTCAGCAATCACAAGAAACATCTCTTACAACAGGAATTAAGTTTCAAAGTCGAGAGATATAGACTGGGATTTTATAAGCATGCAATAATGGCTACACCCCAGGAAACTGCCTTATTTGGCGGGTTGAACCAGGAGAGGGTAGCTGTCTCCTGCCATCAACAACTTAGTGACTAGTCTGCCCTGGCCTGGCATGTGCTTTTCAAATTTTCTTTTTTATAATCAAGATTTATCCCCCTGAATGCCCACACGACATAAAGGTCCAGGAGTGTCTCAAGGCTCAAGTAAGCCATCATGAGAGAAACTTGAGAGTCACATGTGCACAACAATGGACACTCACTGCATTGAGGATGACTGGGTGACCTTCAGGGATATAGTGAACTCCACTGGTCTAAAGGCAGTTGGCCCTACTTCTCATTAGCATCAAGATTAGTATGACGAAAACAATGAGGAGATAGAAACATTGGGTTGGATTTTCCGTTCCACCGGCTAAGTGCCAGCTCAAAAGGATAATTTGTGGGCGTTGCACGACGCCAAAATCGGTGCCGAACCCTCACCGATTCCAGGACCGGTAAAGGGCTAGCAGCAGCACCGGGTGAAACTCCCATCTCCCGCGCCGAAAACGGCCAGAGAATGGCCGGGTCTCTGGCCGCGCATGCGCAAGGTGACGTCCTGCAGCGGTCGTGCCGTGAACATGGCGCCGGCCGTGCACGGACTCGACCCGCCACCCGCGACCCCACAGGCCACCCACTGACCTCCCCCCAGCCAGTGGCACGGATCCCGGCCGAGTGTGGACAGTCCGCAGCCACCACGCCGGGTACCTGACTGCTGAGGCCACGTGTGGATTGCGGGAGGGCCTTCTGGTGATGCGCCAAATCATTGCAGCGGTGCGTGACACGATTACGCGATTTTGGAGGGGTGGAGCATGGCTGTCCGGTGTGAAACCGGCGCCGACCCCAATTTGCGTCCCTGTGGGGGTCACCGCCCCTATGGGGGTCCCCCATTACCAGGAGTCCCTGTGGGGGGAGGAGGTCTCCCTATTTCAGAGGTCGCTGGACCTCGCTATCGGGCCATCCGCTCAAAATGGCGGCCTGATAGCGGGATTTCCCTGGGAATCCCTCGTAATCCACGCCATGCATAGATTTGCATGGCAAGGAATACTGAATTGCTTGCTAGTTTGGGCTCCCAGGGGTTCGTAAACTGATCGCAATTTATTCTGGGCGGGAGAACATAGGGCGGGATTCTCCGCCCCCGCAATGGGCCCCTGCCGGTGGCGGGATTCTATGTCTCACCAGCTGGCCAATGGGGTTTCCCATTGTGGGCAGCCCCACACCGTCGGGAAATTCCCGGGCGTGGTGCGCTGCTGGCCAATGGAGAATCCCCACAACGGAGAATCCAGTCCATAATGTCTTCATATAGCGATTGAACTTCCAATGAGTAACTGTTTTATATATTATGTCTAAGCTAAAGAAGATTAGCAATTGGCTTTTATAATTATACTGAACACCTTAAAGAGTTTTTTATACCTTATTTTCTTTTATGGTATTGTGTAATGAGGAGGGATTAATTAATGACTTCATAGATAAGGATCCCCTCGGGAGTAGTGACCATAGTCTGGTAGAATTCAAAATTCCACACTTACGTTCTAGAATTATACAAAGGAAATTACATAGGCATGAGGATAGATTTGGCCCGAATAGAGAGGGCAGGAAGACTAAAAGGTAGGACAGCTACTGAGCAGTGGCAGTTGTTTAGGGAGATGCTCAATTCCTCACAACTAAAATATATTCCAGTGAGGAAGAAAGATGCTAAGAGGGGTAAAAACATTCATGGCTAAACAAGGAGGTCAAGGACATTCTAAAGACAAAAACTGAGGTACATCATATTACAAAGGCCAGGGTAGGCAGAAAGATTGGAACTTTCAAACATAAAGAAAGGGATACTATGTTGGTCCCTTGGAAGATGAAACTGGTGAGTTAATAGTGGGGAACATAGAAATGGCAGAGATGGTAAATCAATATTTTGCCTCAGTTTTCATGGTGGAGGACATTGGTACCAAGATTGCCGAGTTTTTATCGGGATGGGCAATTTAGAGGTAATAGAAAGGGAGGAACCTGGAACAATCAACATTAATAGGGAAACCGTACACAAACTATTAGGAATTTGGGCAGACAAGGCTCCCAGGCCTGATGGCCTACATCCTAGGGTGTTAAAGGAAGTGACAGTGGCGATAGTGGATCCATTGATTATAATATTCCAAAATTCCCTGGACACGGGAAACGTTCCAGTGGATTGGAAAAATGCTAGCATAACATAACTTCAAAAAGTGAGGGAGGCAGATTATGGGGAATTGCAGACCAGTTGGTTTAACATCTGTTGTTGGGAAATTGTTAAAATCAATTATCAATGAAGTACAAACAGATCATTTGGAAAGTCAAAACGCAATCCATCAGAGTCAGCATGGTTTATGAAGGGCAAATCATGTTTGACTAATTTGCTAGAGTTCTTCGAAGATGTAACAAGCAAAGTGGATAATGGGGATCCTGTAGATGTAGGATATCTGGACTTCCGGAAGGTGTTTGATAAGGTGCCGCACAGAAGGTTAATTCACAAGGTGAGATCACATGGGGTTAGGGGTCATTTATTAGCTTGCATAGAAGACTGGCTGACTGATAAACGGTCTTTTCTGGTTGGCAAGTTGTGACTAGTGGGGTGCCGCAGGGTTTGGTTCTTGGGCCCCAGCTATTTACAATCTGCATAAACGACTTGGATACAGGGATAGAAGGTTCTATAGCCAAATTTGGGGATGACACAAAAATAGGTGGGATAGTAAGTTGCAGTGAAGATATAAGCACCTTACTAATGGATGTAGATAGGTTAGGAGACTGAGCCAAAATGTGGCAGGTGGAGTTTATTATAATCTTTATTATTGTCACAAATAGGCTTACATTAACATTGCAATGAAGTTACTGTGAAAAGCCCCTAGTCACCACACTCCAGCGCCTATTCGGGTACACAGAGAGAATTCAGAATGTCCAATGCACCTAACAGCATGTTTTTCAGGACTTGTGGGAAGAAACCAGAGCACCTGGAGGAAACCCACGCAGACGAGGGGAGAATGTGCAGACTCCACACAGACAGTGACCCAAGCCTGGAATCGAACCTGGGACCCTGGCGCTGTGAAGCAACCGTGCTAACCACTGTTACCGTGCTTGTCTGCCCATGGATAAGTGCGAGGTCATGCATTTTGGTTGGAAAAATGGGTTGGAAAAATGGGAAGGCAACTTATTATCTAAATAGGGAGAGACTTTGGGGTGCTCCAATGCAGAGGGATCTGGGGTCCTTGTTTATGAGTCACAGAAAACTAGCATGCAGATATAGCAGGTAATCAAGAAAGCGAATGGAATGTTGGCATTTATAGCTAAAAGAATTGAGTATAAAGGTAAGGAAGTGTTGTTGCAACTGTACAAGGCATTGATGAGATCCCACCTGGAGTATTGTGCACAGTTTTGATCCTCTTATTTGAGGAAAGATATAAGGCATTGGAGGCAGTTCAGAGGAAATTCACTAGGTTGATTCTAGAGATGAGGAGTTTGTCGAATGAAGAAAGATGAACAGTTTAGGTCTATATTCTCCAGAGTTTAGAAGAATGATGGGAGATCTAATTGAGGTATACAATATGATAAAAGCTATGGCTAAAGTAGATGTGGATCAGATGCTTCCTCTTCTGCTCCTATATTTTATGAACTTATAAAAACATTCTTCACAGTATCACTTGGGGAGTAAGATGTGCCTCCACCTCACAGATTTGGTATTCGTCCCTCAGTGATGGGTTAGCATTCTTTATTGTTGATGTTGTACATGTTGCTCCTGGTGTTGCTGGAGTTGGAGATGATTCTGATATTGTGTCACTTGTTAATGATTTGGTTGATGTTCCACCACTTGTTCATGATGCTATTGATGTCTCACTGATCAGTGATGGTCCTGGTATTGCTGATGATCTTTCCTGATTCATCAGCTCTGGTGTAGGTCGAATATGGACTCTATTTCTCTCATCTACTAACCAGTTTCACTCTTGATGATGTAAGACCTTGGAGCCTCTGCTTCACCAACTACTATTGCTGGTTCCAAGTTCTCAGGATTGGGTCCTGTGCAAGTGCAGTTTGCTCCCTCAACAACTCAGGCAAGGATTTAGCATGCTTGTTGAGATGTTGACCTCTTTCTACCTGTACATCAATGAGTTGTTGTCTTACCTCCTGGTCATTTGGAGGATGTATTTTGTTCGGCGAAGTTGTCTTGTACTTTCTGCCATTGAGTAACTCTGCAGGTGATCTAATATGAGCCTTGAGAGGTGTAACTCAGAGTAACAATAAAACAAGGTTTAGGTCTTCCTTTGTTTCTCAGCATTTCCTGAAGGTTCTCTTGACCATCTGGATGTGAGCATCTATAAATCCATGTGCCTTCGGGTAATGTGGCGATGAGGTGATGATTTTGTACCTACCCTGTTCAAATTCCTTAAACTCTCCGGAGGTGAATTGGGTTCCAGTGTCACCCTCTTTCATGAATCCTTTGCTCAGCAAACAGAACTCGTGTGGCTGGGATGATTGTAGCCCACAAATCTTTCACCTTTCTGATAAAAGGTAACTTTGAGTAATAATCTGCTACTGTGTGATGCCATTCTTGATTATGAATAAACCAGCTTCCACTGTATGCCGTGGTCTGGGTGGTACTTCAGTAGCTACCATCTCTTCTTTCTGCTGTGTATTTCTATACTTTTGGCATACACTGCATGTAGACACCATTCATTCAATGTCTATCCAGTACACAGCTGATCTGGCTCTGCGGTTACACTTCTCTATTTCGATGTGACCTTCGTGTAGCTTCTGGAGAGATTCTTTCTGCATTATTTGGGGTACTGATTACACTGGATCTGGCCAGCAGAACAGCTTCTAGTGATGGGCCAAACTGCCGTAATGATGGTTATGCTTGCTGTATCTCAACAGGTCTTTCATGGATCACTTGCTGAATGGGCATCTGTAACTCTTTGTCTTTGTTGGTCTCATCTCTAATTTGACTCCGTTTTGGAGGTGTTACATTCACTATATGATGGATCTTTAAACCCAGATCTTTTATCTCATGTTTACTCTGTGGCCTCAACTAAGCTAGTGCATCTGCAAGCGCCATTTCTCTTTGTGGTTTGTATTTCAGAGTGAAGTTGTAACTCTGAGCCTCAAGAGCAGCCTCTGCAATCTCTGCTGGTGTTTGACAGAGATTTAGCCTGTAAATTTGCTCTCATTCATGATGATCATTCTCCACTCTGAACTTTCATAGAGATTTTGTATGGAATTTCTCACATCTATTCTTGACTGCCAAAAGCTCTCTTTTAAAAGGGTCTCCGCTGATGCTCAGCTTTGGATAACAATGCTATTTATTGCCTTTTCAAGCATCTGCTTGCAGAGTGACATGTTTCTCTGTGTTGTCTGTTGACAGATTTGCCTCCTTGCATACTGCTTCTTTGAATTTGCTGAAACCCCCCTTATGTGTCTCTGACCACCGATACTCAGTATTTTCTTTCATCAGCTCTTGTAGGTTTTCTGTGTGTTCTGACATGTGAGGTATGAATGAAATCACTTGCTGGATCAAGCCAAGGGAACCTGTCAGCTCTCTCTTATCTCTTGGAGCTTCCATCTCCGAGATAGCTGTGACATTTCCAGCACTTGTTTGGCTCTGTCAGATGCGTACACCATTCCAAAGAATTGGCATCCTGTAACCATTACAATGTGTTTATTTGCGTTTAACCTGACCCCAGTTTTCCTGGTTCTCCTGGCTTCATGCCGTAGATAGCTTTTTCATCCATACCATAGATCTGGCTATCATTAGCTATGTTGAGTGTTCCTTGTCATCTCATCTACTTTCTGCTGGGACACATCCTGGGTCATTTTAGGGCCAAATGGTAGTTGCAGGAATTTATACTGCCCAAAGGATGTGCTGAATGTTTCAACAATGAAGCTTTCTTGTCAAGTTCATGCTCCAGCAGCCATTTCTGACACCAAGGTTGTTGAAAATCTTTATTCCTGCCAGTGCTGGCGTGATCTTTTCCAGTGTTGGATTCGGGAAGTGATTCCTCTTTGTTGCTTGATTAAAATCTTGGGGATTCAGGCAAATTTGTAGCCACCCATTTGGTTCCTCGCTCACAATAATGGCATTTACCCAGTCTGCAGGCTCTGACTCTGGCAATCACTCATTTTTCTTCCATCTCTTGGAACTGTCTTTCAAGCTATCCTTTTAGTTCCATTGGTACAGTACTCTACAGGGAAGGATGAATCACTGGTTTCTTCAGTGAAGCAAAAGTGACGTGATACTCAAAACCTTCAAAGCATCCAACCGCCTCATTGATATATTCTGTAGGACACGGGGACCGCAGCAGTTCAAGTTTAGGTGACACAGTGGTTAGCACTGCCTCATGGCGCCAGGGACCCAAGTTAGAGTCTGGCCTTGGGTGACTGTGTGTGTGGAGTTTGTAAGTTCTCTCTGTGTCTCTGTGGTTTCCTCGGTGCTCCAGTTTCCTCCCACAGTCTAAAGATGTGCAGGTTACGGTGAGTTACGGGGTTAGGGTGGGGCAGTGCACCTGGGTGGAGTGTGCTTTCCGAGGTTTGGTGCAGACTCGATGGACGAATGGCCTCCTTCTGCACTGTTGGGATTCTATGAAGAAGGCGGCTCACCATTAGCATCTCAAGGTCATTTAGGGATGGGCAATAAATGCTGGCCAAACCCTAACCCATAAAATTAAAATAAAATAATTTTCCGATCGGACGTTATTCTTCACCGGGAGTACTAACTTCCACCCTCAGTGATTCCTCCTTCAACTGCTCCACGCCAAGATAACAGGACCATCTGTTCCTGTGACATAAAACATGTAGTTAATGTCTTTTTCTCTGTGTTCCTCTGATTTGGGTCGCTACCAGCTGTTGATCCTCAGTTCCATTATATGGCTCCGGTTTAGAGCAATTTTCTTTTGGCAAACCATTTTCTTTCAAATTTCCAGACCAGGGCCGGGATTCTCCGAAATCCCGGCCAAACGTTGATGGCTTCATAAACACTGGAGTGGTGTACGCCGGTGTCGACGGGCCTCCTGGCCCAGCAATTCACCGGTCTTCAGGGGGCTAGCACAGTGCCGGAGTGCTGCGTGCTGCTCCGGCGGCCCAGCACGGCCGGCCTGGGTCCGTGCATGTGCGCGACGGGGGTCTTCGCGCCGGCGCATGCGAGTGGTTGCCGTCTCCGCGCGGCACGGAACAACATGTCGGGGACCTTGCAGCGGGCCGCGCGGAAGGAGGTAGGCCCCCTCCAGATCGTGGCCGCCCGCCGATCAGAAGCCCCCGATCGCAGTCTCCCCCCACCCCCCCCTGAGTCTGATCCCACCCCCCACCAGGACGTCCACCGCGGCCACAGGACCGAGCTCACCGCGGCCGCTGGTCCGAGCTCACAGCGACGGGTCTCGGCGGAACTCGGTGGGCGTTCGGCCCATCGCTCACGCAGAATTTCAGCGGCCCCCGACCGGCGCCGCGGCGACCGCACGGTCGCGATTGGCGCCGATTCTCCTGTCATTGGAGAATCGTGTCCCGGGGGGGGGGGGATTTCCCGGGCCCCCGGCGATTCTCCGACCCGGCAGAATCCCATCCGAGGGGTGAAATTCTCCGTTATCGGCGGAAAGTCCGCCGATCGGCGCAAATCCGACTTGCGTCACGTCGGAAAAATGGGTCGATAGTCTCCGGCCCGAAATGGGCTAGCAGCGACGTAACGGGATCCGCGCTTGCGCAATGGTTCACGCCGTGCAGCGTCATACGCGCTGCACGGCGCGACGGCTCATAAGGCCGCGCTGCTCCCCCCCCCCCCCACCCGACCGCAACACCCGACCGCAACACCCGACTGGATGGCTGGCTGTCGCTCAGCCCCGAGGTTCGAGTCACGGGATGTGGAGGCGCTCCTGGACGCGGTGGAGCAGAGGAGGGACGCCCTGTATCCCGGGCACGGCCGCAGAGTTGCCCCACGCCACAGCCGGCGTCTGTGGAGGGAAGTGGCAGAGGCCGTCACCGCTGTGGCCCTGACACCACGGACAGGCATCCAGTGCCACAAGAAGGTGAACGACCTCGTCAGAGCAGGCAGGGTGAGCCTCCCCCATATCCCCCCCCCCTCCCCCATATCCCCCCCCCTCCCCCATATCCCCCCCCTCCCCCATATCCCCCCCCTCCCCCATATCCCCCCCCCCTCCCCCATATCCCCCCCTCCCCCATATCCCCCCTCCCCCCTCCCCCCTAACCCCCCCCACCCCCATATCCCCCCTCCCCCATATCCCCCCCTCCCCCATATCCCCCCCTCCCCCATATCCCCCCCTCCCCCATATCCCCCCCTCCCCCATATCCCCCCCTCCCCCATATCCCCCCCTCCCCCATATCCCCCCTCCCCCATATCCCCCCTCCCCCATATCCCCCCTCCCCCATATCCCCCCTCCCCCATATCCCCCCTCCCCCAATCCCCCCCTCCCCCATATCCCCCCCTCCCCCATATCTCCCCCCTCCCCCATATCTCCCCCCTCCCCCATATCTCCCCCCTCCCCCACATCTCCCCCCTCCCCCACATCTCCCCCCTCCCCCACATCTCCCCCCTCCCCCACATCTCCCCCCTCCCCCACATCTCCCCCCTCCCCCACATCTCCCCCCTCCCCCACATCTCCCCCCTCCCCCACATCTCCCCCCTCCCCCACATCTCCCCCCTCCCCCACATCTCCCCCCTCCCCCACATCTCCCCCCTCCCCCACATCTCCCCCCTCCCCCACATCTCCCCCCTCCCCCACATCTCCCCCCTCCCCCACATCTCCCCCCTCCCCCACATCTCCCCCCTCCCCCACATCTCCCCCCTCCCCCACATCTCCCCCCTCCCCCACATCTCCCCCCTCCCCCACATCTCCCCCCTCCCCCACATCTCCCCCCTCCCCCACATCTCCCCCCTCCCCCACATCTCCCCCTCCCCCACATCTCCCCCCTCCCCCACATCTCCCCCCTCCCCCACATCTCCCCCCTCCCCCACATCTCCCCCCTCCCCCACATCTCCCCCCTCCCCCACATCTCCCCCCTCCCCCACATCTCCCCCCTCCCCCACATCTCCCCCCTCCCCCACATCTCCCCCCTCCCCCACATCTCCCCCCTCCCCCACATCTCCCCCCTCCCCCACATCTCCCCCCTCCCCCACATCTCCCCCCTCCCCCACATCTCCCCCCTCCCCCACATCTCCCCCCTCCCCCACATCTCCCCCCTCCCCCACATCTCCCCCCTCCCCCACATCTCCCCCCTCCCCCACATCTCCCCCCTCCCCCACATCTCCCCCCTCCCCCACATCTCCCCCCTCCCCCACATCTCCCCCCTCCCCCACATCTCCCCCCTCCCCCACATCTCCCCCCTCCCCCACATCTCCCCCCTCCCCCACATCTCCCCCCTCCCCCACATCTCCCCCCTCCCCCACATCTCCCCCCTCCCCCACATCTCCCCCCTCCCCCACATCTCCCCCCTCCCCCACATCTCCCCCCTCCCCCACATCTCCCCCCTCCCCCACATCTCCCCCCTCCCCCACATCTCCCCCCTCCCCCACATCTCCCCCCTCCCCCACATCTCCCCCCTCCCCCACATCTCCCCCCTCCCCCACATCTCCCCCCTCCCCCACATCTCCCCCCTCCCCCACATCTCCCCCCTCCCCCACATCTCCCCCCTCCCCCACATCTCCCCCCTCCCCCACATCTCCCCCCTCCCCCACATCTCCCCCCTCCCCCACATCTCCCCCCTCCCCCACATCTCCCCCCTCCCCCACATCTCCCCCCTCCCCCACATCTCCCCCCTCCCCCACATCTCCCCCCTCCCCCACATCTCCCCCCTCCCCCACATCTCCCCCCTCCCCCACATCTCCCCCCTCCCCCACATCTCCCCCCTCCCCCACATCTCCCCCCTCCCCCACATCTCCCCCCTCCCCCACATCTCCCCCCTCCCCCACATCTCCCCCCTCCCCCACATCTCCCCCCCCTCCCCCACATCTCCCCCCCCTCCCCCACATCTCCCCCCCCTCCCCCACATCTCCCCCCCCTCCCCCACATATCTCCCCCCCTCCCCCACATATCCCCCCCCTCCCCCACATATCCCCCCCCTCCCCCATATATCCCCCCCATACCCCAAGTGAATCCAGCCCTAACCGTAACCTCTGCAATGCACGCGCAACCGATGGCGTGCATTCATATACCTGCCTAACACTGTTGCCTTTTACCCCTGCCCCCCCCCCCCCCCCCCACAGGAGAAGCGCGCGCACAACAATAGGGAGCATGTGAGGACTGGAGGAGGGCCCGCTGATGAGAGGCCACTGACCGTACACTAGGAAAGGGCCCTGGAACTGGCTGGCGGACCTGAGGACCGGGAGGTTGCTGATGCAGAGGTCGGGGGCGTACTGGCGAGTGAGCCACCGACAGCCCGTCCCCATATCCCCCCTCCCCTATATCCCCCTCCCCCGTATCACCTGATCACTGCCTGATGTCTAACCATGCATGCTTCATTGTGTATCGCAGGACCAAACGTCCAGGCACCCATCCCCGCAGATGCAGACCGCCCGCAGGATGCCCCTCGGAGACCACAGGAGACGGAGAGACCCGCACCCTCCAGCATGCGACGCCCGCAGGATGCCCCTCGCACACCACGGGAGACGGAGAGACCTGGAGCAACAGGGAGACGACACCCCCGTCACATGCGGGAGCGACGAGGCAGGCGTGTGCCACCCAGCGACAAGGGGGGCAGCCACAGGCCCCCGTCACATCCGAGCCAGGACACCACTACCCAGGACACCACTACCCAGGACACCACTACCCGGGACAGCACTACCCAGGAAGACGAAATACCGGACAGTGACTCAGAGTGGATGGGTGGAGACGAACCCCCACCCCAAAGTGCCATGGACTCAGAGTGGGACGAAGAGCACGACACAACGCCACTGCTGTCACCAACACCCTCCACCATCGCAGAAACACTCACCACGGTTGGGCACTTTAGCGATGAGGCGTCTGGTACACTCACTGGTGCGCACAACACAGCCGTCCCGGTACAGCAGGTGGAGGTAGGAGCAGCAGAGGGACCGGACGGTCGGAGGGCAGCCCAGCCCAAGCGAACATCTGCCGCCCAGATGGATCCCGGGTTCCTGCAGTTACCACACCCACACATAGATCCGATGCAACCACCGACCCAGAGCGAGCGAAGAGGGTGATGGGCGGCTTGCGGCGGCTGCGGTCGCAGGTGGAGGAGTCCACCCGTGTCCAGGAGCTGGGAGTGGTGCCGGTCATGTGTGCCACCCAGGCCGAGACCGCACGGGTGGCGTCCGCGGTGGAGGCAATGGGTGCGACGGTGTCAGACATGGGGAACGGTTTGCGAGGCCTGGGGCCTTCCGTGCAGGCGGCGTCTGTGGCCCAGGAAATGGCTACCCTCTCACAGGAGGCCAGTGCCAGCGCCAGATGGCAGAGGCGATCAACGCCATGGCCCAGTCTCTGCAGGCCATGGCCCAGTCTCTGCAGGCCATGGCCCAGTCTCTGCAGGCCATGGCCCAGTCTCTGCAGGCCATGGCCCAGTCTCTGCGGGCCATGGCCCAGTCTCTGCAGGCCATCGCTGAGGGCATCGGCGCCAGTGGCCATGTGCGAGCCGGCGTCTCACTGTCACAGACAGGGTTTGCCAACCCTCTGGGCTCCATGGCTGCAAACCTGCAGACCCCTGTCGATACCAGCACGGGCCTCAAGGACTGGCAGCGCCAGATGTCGGGGGGGCGTCGGATGGCCAGTCCGTTCGCATCCCCCACCCATTTAGAGGCCTGGGGGCCATCGGGCACCCCGAGGGGGGAGGAGGAGGTAGTGTGGTCCGTCCCGGCTCCCTCTGTAGGGGAGGTCCCGGTACACCGCGACACCTCGGACTCCCCCCCTTCCGTCCCAGGTGCATCGGGTGGGCAACGGGCAGGACAGGCTGGCAGCTTGCCATCCCAGTAGCCCGGGCCGCAGCCTGGCCCATCTAGGCCAGGACGCCCCAGGAAACGGCCGCCAAAGGGATCCAGTGTCAGAGGGCAGGAATCACAGGAGTCCACCTCCAGTTCTGCTGTACCGTCTGGGGAACCACGTAGACGTAGTCAAAGGGCCCGTAAGGCCAAACAATTAGACACTGAGTAAGTTGGCACGGGTGCAGGGCACAGATGAGTTTTGGGGGCTAGGGCACGTGCATGAACTCCTTTGGTTATTAAAGTCAATGTTACACCTACCGAAGCTGCCTTTGTGCTCTGTCCAAAGTGTGCGGGGGGTGTCATGTACGTTGAGCGCAAGTGTGTGTGTGTGAGGGGTGGTCTTACCTCAGCCCCAGGTGAGCCTGCCCCTTCCCCCTGGGCCGCCATCAACATCCCCCGGGCAGAGGACTGGACCGTGCGCTGCAGTGTCACAGCCGCATGCAGGGATGGTCCGGGTGGATGGTGGTACTGTGGCCATGGGTCAGACATAGTCCAACGATATAGAGCCAGGAGCTCATCGCAGGGCGGGTTGTCATCATCCTCCATGGCCTGCGATAGACACGCGTCCACCCGCAACTGTGTGAGCCCGGCCCGTTGTGCCGCAGGTGGATCGGCAATGGGGGGGGTGGTGGTGTGCATGCGGGTGGGGTGGGTGAGGTTGGGGAGGGGGGTGAGGGTGCTGGGTGGGTGGGGGGTGTGGCTACCCGAGTCCCACGCCCATCTAGTCAGTGAAGCGGGCGTCTATCAGTCTGTCCCGTGCCCGCTGGGCCAGCCGGTAACGGTGGACAGCCACCCGCCTGTGTCTACCCCGTCTGCCCTGACCATTGCCCCCATCCCCCTCATCTGGGGAGGACTGGGCCTCTTCCTGCTGCTCCTCCACTCCGCCCTCCTCTGCCTGCTGCACATCGCCCCTCTGCTGGGCTATGTTGTGCAGGACGCAGCACACCACAATGATGCGACCGACCCTATCTGACCGATTACTGGAGGGCGCCCCCAGAGAGGTCCAGGCACCTGAAACGCATCTTCAGCACGCCAAAGCACCTCTCGATCACTCCCCTTGTCGCTACATGGGCATCATTGTAGCGGTTCTCCGCCTCATTGCGTGGCCTCCGTATAGGCGTCATCAGCCACGATCGCAATGGGTAGCCCCTGTCGCCCAGCAACCAGCCCCTCAGCTGGGGATGGCGTCCCTCGTACATGCCGGGGATGGATGACCGCGACAACACGAATGAGTCGTGTACACTGCCTGGGTGATGGGCGCAGACGTGCAGGATCATCATGCGGTGGTCGCAGACCACCTGTACGTTCATCGAATAGGTCCCCTTCCTATTAGTGAACACGGCCCTGTTATCTGCAGGTGGCCGCACGGCGACGTGCATCCCATCGATCGCGCCCTGGACCATGGGGAACCCGGCCACGGCAGAGAAGCCCACGGCCCGGGCATCTTGGCTGGCCCGGTCCACGGGGAAGCGGATGTAGCGGTGCGCCATGGCATATACGGCATCTGTCACTGCCCGGATGCACCGGTGCACCGATGTCTGCGATATGCCGGACAGGTCCCCACTCGGTGCCTAGAATGACCCCGTTGCATAAACGTTCAGGGCCACCGTAACCTTGACGGACACTGGAAGAGGGTGTCCCCCGCCAGTGCCACGCGGTGACAGGTGTGCCAGCAGGTGGCAGATGTGTGCCACGGTTTCTCGGCTCAGCCGGAGTCTCCTCCTGCATTCCCGGTCCGTGAGGTCCTGGTATGACTGCCGGGGCCGGTACACATGGGGCGCCCTCGGGTGCCTCCGTTGCCGTGGGGCCGCGACGTCCTCCTCCCCCTCCTCGCCCTGTCGGTCAGGTGTCCCTCCAGCCTGGGCGGCTGCCGCCTGCCCCTCTGCGGCAGCCTGCGCCGCCTCTCTGGCACGCTCCTCCTCCTCCTCCTCCTCATCCAGGGCAACATAGACATCAGCGGCTGCCACCACGGCGGCCAACATCGCTGGATGATCTGAAAACATGACGGCCTGGTGGGGGGGAGGGGAACGATGACATGTCGTCATTGCCCATATCCCCTCCTCCCCCCAGCCAGGTGGCATGGACCGCATGGGTCCAACTGTTGGAGGCTGGCACCTGGCCAGGTGGACCAACTCACTTGCCCTCCCATCCCCCTCCTCGGCACGGACCCCCCCCCCCCCCCCAACCTCCACCCCGGCACGGACCCCCCCCCCCACCTCCACCCCGGCACAGACCCCCCCCCCCCCCCCAACCTCCACCCCGGCACTGACCCCCCCCCCAACCTCCACCCCGGCACGGTACGGAGCCCCCCCCCCCCCAACCTCCACCCCGGCACGGCACGGACCCCCCCCCAACCTTCACCCCGGCACGGACCCCCCCCCCCCCCCCAACCTCCACCCCAGCACGGACCACCTCCACCCCGGCACAGCACGGAACCCCCCCCCCAACCTCCACCCCGGCATGGACCCCCCATCCACCTCCCCGGCACGGACCCCCTCCCGGCACTCCCCCGGAGCCCAGCCTACTCTAACCCCCCCCCCCCCCCCCCCCCCCCCCCCCCCCGCCGCACACGCACACACACAACCCGAGACACACCTCTCCTCACGCATTCAGACTGCGGCCACGCCATTGCCTGCCCATAGCCAACCCCCAGGCCGTCACTCACCTCCACGCTGGTCGGCGTGAGCCTGGAGCACAGGTTCACGCCGATGAAAAGGAGGTTTAATTTACGTCGACGTGAACGGTCATCACGTCGACGGGACTTCGGCCCATCCAGAAGGGAGAATATCGGCAGGCCGAAAATCGGCTGCCTTGCGCAGACCCGTGACATTCTCCGCGGCAGCGGCGACATTAACGCCCCGCCGACTTTTCTCCCTTCGGAGACTGGGCCCCTCTGGGGGGGTCGGAGAATGACGCCCAAGATCTCTGGTATCGCCGAAGTGTGACGATGATGCTCCGGTATCATTCAGCTTTATGATTCTTGGCTTTTTTCTCACCGTCGTGATCTGGATGGTTGTGTTCTCTGGGAACTGTCATATTTAAGCATTTCATGTAGCTTATCTATTGTGTCCTCAATGCCATCGTCATCCTCCAGGATACAGATACTTTGTTTTTATTCCTTCTATTCACCCTGTTGCTCTGCTCTGGCAACACCCTTTCCACCTTATTTCTTTTGTTTTGCATATCTTTCTTCAGTGATTGGTATTTCCACAAACTGTGCAGATTAACCTGTATGTGCGACATTTTCTTCTGTTTATGAACACGTGGTTGTCCACAGCTCATGCACATCTGCCGCTTTGTCTGCTGTGCATTATTTTGTTGCTGTTTCACTGCACCAACCTTGACTTAACTGAAGGTTATCGGTTAGGGTGGTAAGCATCTGTCTACTTGTCACTCCCTGTGCTCTGGTAGTGTCAGCAGGCTGTGATATCGTAAACTTGTCCTTTCCGACAGAGCTTGTACATCAGGTTATACAGAGCCCCAAATGAGCTGATATACCAGCCTCTTATCCATTTCCTTGGAATTAGACTTGCTGGCTACGTTACTCAATCTTAAGAAACTGTCAACAGACTCACCTGGTTCCTGCCTCAGGCTTTGAAGCTCACATTTGACTTTGGCTGGATTTGTGCTGCATTTGTTAAAGATTTTACCTGGGCTTTAACTGCCATCCTCACTGCTCTGCTAGCTGTTAAACAGTTCTAAACCTTTCTCTCCTGCATGTAGAATTATGTAGCTTACCCTTTCCTCTTCATGCATGCCTTTTTGAAAACTACTGAATGTCAATCTGCACTTCTTTTGTTTAAATGCCTCCATCAGCCTCCCAATCCATCCTGAGTTGGAATTTCGGTTTTTCTTTGCACAATCCACCCATTTTCTCTTCCTCTGGCGCTAATTTGGATTGACCTTTCTCAATCTAACTCCGCATTTATTTTGTTTATGTCGAATGAGTTTTACTCGCAGACATCTACTACCACCATATGTGGTTGGTTGCAGAAGTTGAAACATTACGTCATCTTACACAGATCCAGGAGCTGACATCGAATGTATTTCTCAGATTTTACTATGCGCTGCAGAATGCTATCTTGTTGATTTGGTACACTGACTGTAATGCAGTAGTAAGTGTTGTGGCATTCTTTATTTGCATGTATACACGCATAATAATAGAGTTCAAACTCTTTTTGACTAATATTTTTTTTTTAAATTTAGTGTACACAATTCATTTTTTTCAATTAAGGGGCAATTTAGCGTGGCCAATCCACCTACACTGCACATCTTTGGGTTGTGGGGGCGAAATCCACGCAAACTCTGGGAGAATGTGCAAACTCCACACGGACAGTGACCCAGAGCTGGGATCGAACCTGGGACCTCGGTGCCGTGAGGCAGCAGTGCTAACCACTTGTGCCACCGTGCTGCCCCCTTTTTGAATAATATAACAGTACAACACTCATCAGCCCTGGACTGGCATTGAAATGGGCCAACACATGAGGATTCCACCAGCTTCATTGAGGTAGCCCCCGAGCAGCTTCCCGAGGGGGAAGGAGCTTCCTTGTTGGCTGCTCAAGTGGGTTCAAGGTATCAGAATTCAGACCAGTCACTGGTGGCGGGGGCAGGGTCAGCTGTTACCATCTGGGCTGAAATCTACGGTTCCCCAGCCGCGTGTTTCTTGGCGGCATACCATTCACTGGTGGCGGGATTCTATATTCCCGCCACTTGTCAATGTGATTTCCCATTGAAGCCACCTCATGCCGCGGGGAAATCCGCGGGCGGGAGTGTGCTGCCGACGGGAAAAATGAATCTCAACAGCTGGAGAATTCTGGCCCGGTTTTAAGAAGATGCCGTTCGAAAGAGGCTGAGCTTGGCAGCGGAAAACCTCATTTTATACAAGTTCACTGTTTTTAAAAAAACTGTCACCAGCCTACAATGTCAGGTTTCCAAGTCTCCCACTGACCCCTGAAATGTGAAAACTTTGAACTTGGCATCTTTTCTCCTAAAACATGAATGTGCAAATGGCAGCCACAGCAATGGCTGCTGATTCGAGGCCAGAACATACCTCACTTCCCTGGGTCCAATCTCCATTCCCATCCCACCCCGGCGACTAATTTGGTGACAGACCCTTCTCTCGGACCCAAATGCCCAGAAAATCCTGCTGACGATAGAGGTTGGTTCGCAACACGGAATTGAACCTGCCTCCTGATTCCCAACTCTTAGGGGAAAATCGGCCCCAGATCTCTACTTTTGTGACTTAGACAGTTGATACTTAAGCTAAGTACAGTGGATACTGGAAATCGGAGTAAAACACAGGAAATGCTGGCAATACTCAGCAGATGTTTAAAATTCTGTGGTGAGAAGAGCAGTGTTTGTTCCAGGTCAATGACTTTTCCTCCTTCACCCTTGCCTGTTTATTACCTTTCCCAGTTGACATTTTCCTCCTGTTTCTCTACTTTCTGGTCTCCAATCCTCTTACGATCCTTCCAGCTCCAGTTTTACTAAATTTCCAGGTCCATCATTTCTGTGTTTCTTGTCCCTCCCATCATGATATCCAGCTCACACCTATAAATTGTACTTTCCACAGTCTTTTCGATTAAAATCTATTCTACTGCTTGCATCCCCCTCTGTACAAGAGCATGGATAATTGTTTAGTTTAGGTGAAACCAGTTTATTTGTTCAGCTTCCCCTTTCCCAAAACTTGTCTAAGTATCCGAGTGCTCCCTTAATCTTTAAAGCCATATGCTGATGTGTCCATCTAATATGCCTTTCCCGAATTTATGTGGTTCTGGGAGCAATCTTGAGATTGTTTCCCTTTTCAATCTGAAGCTTAATTCCTCAAACTCCTTTATAAGGATCTTTGGCCTATTTTACATCACATGAATCATGAAGCCTGAATGATTAACCCTCCCTTTTGTAGTCTTTCCAGATTTTCCCCCATGACACTCGGAAGGCAACGCTTCAATAAGAATACGGGGAGTCCACTCCGAGTAAAAATAAGAACAAAGTTTTATTTATACAACAATATATATACACTATCTGGTCAGTGCCTTACTGGCCGACCTTGTATACAGGATAAACATGCGGGACATTAAACACTATCCAGAACTCTTCAACCCCCCCCCTGCTGGCCAACCCACTCATGTAACCCCTTCCTCCAAATGCTTGTAAGATCTATCTTCCTTTTGTAGGTGTTACAAGTCAGTCGGTACCCCATACAACTATTAAGTAGTGTCTGCATTAGCCTTCAAATACATTTTATACACTCATGCACCAAACATTTGCCTTTTGAGCCTGAAATTTATGTGTATCGCGATACATTGCTTAAAGGTATTTTGATTGTCCACATTCATTTGCCACTCTTGGGGAAAGAGCTGACACTGCTCAGGAAAAGCATATCTTTTATGTGATGCCCGAAGGAGAGTAATGGAAGCAACATCCTAATGTCATTATGTTACTGCCACTCAGTGTTGAAGGGGTGTCACTTCTGCAGTTCACAGTACTGTTAACCTGGACTTATCCTATTGGCTTGGGGAAGATGTTTTCCAGTCAAAGAATGAAGAAGACCTGTTTAGGGAAGTATTCTATTTTTTTTAATAAATGTGATGTACCTTTTGTTTCGCCATTCATATGCCCTTTTTAAAAAAAAAAAGCATTCATATCACCATCTTGGAAGCTCATCATCCATCCATGGTTAGAATTTTCTTTATTTTATTTAAACGGAAAGGTCCCAGATCCAGCCATTTGCTGTGACTATATGTTTCCAGACATGCTGCTTCTCTTCATCTCAAACCATATTCTTTTCTTTGAGGCTTATGACTACAAAGATCGAGTTTAACTTTTGTTTTTAATTGGCTGATGTCCCATTGGCTTGAAGCCAGCTTGCTGTAAGCGTGCTGTGCACATCATTTCACTACAGTGCTGAAAATGCCAATACTAGCTGGAAACATACACTATCCCCAATCCTCATCGACAAATGTTAACCATGCTTTGTTAATGGACTAGCTATATACAACAAAACAATATTTAATATGCTACTGAATTCTTCCCAATTTCTCCCCTTGTAGATATGACATCTGCACCTATAAAAACAAGCCCTGTGGAACCCTGGGTAAGTTTTTACTGCTGCAGTTAATATTATTTTCCAGTCGTTCTTATTGATCCATAATATTTTTTATTTTGATGCCAGTTTGTTTTCCTTCACCCGAATAAATAAGGCAATTTATTTTCGATTATTTTAAGCTGCCCTTTATAATTATTTGAGGCTTTCAGATTAGGTAAAGCATTGTTCTCTTTTCCTGTTACATTTTCTCAACTTGGAGCTTTATGCATATATAACTAATATATATGATAACTAACGTTGTTTCCAGTAATGCACTTGCAAATTAACTCGCGTATCACTTTTTTTTCAATTCGGTATTTTTGTTGTACCTTCCCAGCCTGTCGAATGTTATCTTCAGGAAACTACCATGATCGACAATAGAAAGTCTTACTGATGCATTGAATTTTGTAGCACTGTGTCTCGGTACATTTTGCCCACACAAACAAAAACACAGTTACGTTGGGTTCATGTGTTGCGCACAAACCCCATGACGTTTATTTGTTACATTTTTACGAGGGTAGATTTTACATTCCACATCAGGACTTCATGGTCTTGACTGTGTTGCAGTTTGCTCCAGCATATATGTTGTGCAATATTTATCTCATTATCAGAATCTAATTTCAATGCACAATCTATCACTTTTATCATTGGTAGAAATTATGCTGGAACAATTTTTAAAAACTGCTGACTGATGCTTTCTAACTCTACAGTTTGCCTTCAAGCTTAAATGAGATTGGCTCCGACAAAACTTAAAGGTGCACAGATTATACCGTGTATAAAGAATACAGAATGCACCTTATGGCCATAAAGTGTATTTTTCATTAAATATTTAGATATTTTCTTATGGATAATTTATTACTTAAAACATTTAAAGATAAATTCCTCACTGCAACTCTGGGCTATTTCAGAATTATTTGCTCTTCTATTTATAAAACTGCTCCACGTGACAAATTCAAACTTGTTAAGATAACTCTTACTTATTTCAACAATCTGCTGTAATATAAACAAATGCCTAGTCCAAAAAAAATTGCTTGACAAAAATGTACAATTTACTCCTTGCTAGGTAAGAATAGAAGAAAAAATAGAGATGTTGGTTTTAGTTCCCTCTTCAGGTTCAGGTTTCAGGTGGTCCCAAGTTACCAGAAGTAAATTTATAAATCTAACCCCTAGTCTAGACGTTTTCCAGCGCTGGCTGTGGCTCAAAAAAAATTAATGTCTGGCCTGTAAAGAGCAATTCCCTCCAGTGAATACGCAAATGACTATAAACTTAACCTTATGCCAATTATTCCTTCTGTGTATGTAGGTTTTTTAAAATCTATATGTATTTGATATATATATATATTGTGTGTGTATATATTTACATATTTATATGTGTGTGTGTGTGTGTATATATGTGTATATATATCAAACCTAAGCCTTTATTACAAGGGTATTTAAGTCTGAAACGCCTTGGCTTCACCCTTTGTGTCTCCCTGTATTTATTCAGGCTTGGCCTCAGTGGCTGGAATGTGCGAGCCTGAACGAAGCTGCAGCATCAATGAAGATATTGGCTTGGGTTCAGCATTCACAATTGCACATGAGATTGGTCACAAGTGAGTGAATTAAAAGTAATCCCTATTCCCAATTTTAAAATGAATTCTTTGTATTTCTTTGCCAGATTCACAGAAATGCAATTCTTAGTAACGAGGTGATATTAGTTTATGAATCCTAACTATAAATGTCAAATAAGTGATATTTCCCCCTGTTGTGCCTCCTGTCTGTGGTACAGTAGCTGTAAATACACGCTTGCTTTTTTGGAAAAAAAGTGACGTGAGTTTTAATAATATTTTAACACTTCAGCTTATTGCTTCATTGCGCACTCCTCCCCCTTCCACCCATTCCCCTCCACTTTTAGAATTGACTTTTCTCTACAGTATATCCAGTATCATTCAGGACTGATTATTACGAACCACTCAAAGATGATTCTAACTCTAATATACGTTGGGAGTGACTGGTCTTCAATTTTCACTTCTCCCTATGGACATTGGAAAGTTTCTGCTGCAGACTCTAAGGTCCATATTTTCACCACAAAGGGGAGCCTTTCCATCAGGTTGAAAATGGCGGAAGCGCACAAATAACTCCCGTCCTGGAGACACTGTACTTCCCATTTTTGTAGGGGGCAGGAAAGGGGTGGGGTGCATTTCATGCATGCGTGGTTCAAGGAGATCAGCTACCTGCACTTAACTTGAATCTATATGATATGAACTCTTTAAAGTATTCATTGGCAAACTGCGGCCCATTTTCTGAGAGTCCATGGCCTGGGTTTCCCTATTTTGCAAATATCTCCTCCAGTGATGTAATCACTGCTTCACATGTGTGGCTCTGCAGTTGCTTGGCTTATATCTATCTGAAGTAGTCATCTGCTTTGTAACTCTCTGCCTCGGAAGATGGTGGAGGTGGGGGTCATTAAATATTCGTAAAGGGAGGTAGATAGATTTTGTTAGGCAAGGGAATTGTAGGTTATCAGGGTAGATGGGAATGTTGAAGTTGAAAAACAAATAGATCAGCCATGATCTTATCGAATGGTGGATCAGTCATGAGGGGCCAAATGGTCTACTTCTGCTCCTATTTTGTATGTTTGTATGTACTATGATCAAGGACATCCTACCTCCATGTACAAAGAGATCTCTCCTAAGACAGTCCCATGGACTTGATGGACCGGCAAATTACAACAATGGTTTTCTTGTCTTCTGATGTTGAGTAGCACCAGTAATACAGTTTGATATCATCTCTTCCAATGAGTTTGAGATACCTGGCCACCAAACAGAATACCTTGATCTGGTTCAACATTTTCTTGCCCAAATGTCCTTTGTACAATTATTGCAGTACGTCAAGCCTCCAAACTCTCAGAATGACTGATCCCTCATGAGATGAGTAACTCATCAAGTACACTAACATGTCATCTCTATTCACAATATTGTCTGTGAATGGGTTTGTGTGGCATGTCTCCTGTCTATCCTGGCGTAAACAGACACACAGGCTGGAAATTTGCCATTGTTCACGCCGACAACGCATTCCTGACATGGGTTTTATTGCAGCAAGGAGTGCATCCAACAGGAAACTCCGTTGACACCGGTGGGACTAGAAGATCCCGTCACCGATCAATGGAGGCCACCTCGCGTCGCCGCAAAACATGCGGCAGATTGCACGCTAACTCCCGCTC
The DNA here is from genome assembly GCF_047496885.1 of Scyliorhinus torazame. Classification (NCBI taxonomy): domain Eukaryota; kingdom Metazoa; phylum Chordata; class Chondrichthyes; order Carcharhiniformes; family Scyliorhinidae; genus Scyliorhinus; species Scyliorhinus torazame. The sequence goes on from NC_092709.1 coordinate 223,790,172, forward strand.
ACTTGTTTTGATTCAAGATGAAGGGTGATGTGGTTTGCTGTCTTCCACTTTCCTAGTCTTATCACATTGAGGGAAATAATTTATGACTCCAGCAAAAACACATCCTAATCAGAAGAAAAGACTCTAAGGGCGTGAAGAATCTACCATGAATAAGCAAGTAAGTTAAGGAGGGTACTTAGTTGAAAGTAGAAATATTTAACATGGCAAAGGTTAATGGTAGGCCAGAAGAAGGATAGATTCAGAATGTAACAAAGATGAACTAAAAAAATAATCAGGAAGGAGAAAAGAAACTGAGGACAAGCTAGCGAAAAACATAAAACTGACGATAAGAGCTTTTTAAAAGGAAGAGAAGAGTAAAAGAAAGCATTGACCCTTTATCACTGAGTGCTGAATTTGGTGCATTTGAGTGCGATAGTGAGAGTTTGGTGACCGAGGGAGTTAGGTGAGGAGGGAGTAAGGCACTCCTTTCATTTTGTTACCGACATTTCCGCAAAGAGTGCGAAGAGAGCCAGGAGTTTACAGAAAGTGTAGCTGACTGGGAGCAGGGTCGGAGGGCGGAGATCTAGTTAGTCCACAGGGCAGCTATATTCTGTCAGGTAAGAGGGGATGGAGGCTAGGCCAGTTACATGCTCCTCCTGTAGGATGTGGGTGGTGAGGGATACCACCGGTGTCCCCACTGACTATACCTGCGGGAAGTGCACCCAACTTCAGCTCCTCAAAGACCGTGTTAGGGAACTGGAGCTGAAGCTGGATGAACTTCGGATCATCCGGGAGGCAGAGGGGGTGATTGAGAAGAGTTACAAGGAGGTAACCACACCCAAGGTACAGGACAAGAATAGCTGGGTTACAGTCAGGGGGAAAAAAACAAACAGGCAGAAAGTGCAGGGATCCCTCGTGGCCGTTCCCCTTCAAAACAAGTATACCGTTTTGGATGCTGTTGGGGGGATGACCTACCGAGGGAAGGCCCTAGCGGCCAGGTCTCTGGCACTGAGTCTGGCTCTGGGGCTCAGAAGGGAAGGGGGGAGAATAGAAAAGCAATAGTTGTAGGAGATTCAATGGTTAGGGGAATAGATAGGAGATTCTGTGGTCGCGAGCGAGACTCCCGGAAGGTATGTTGCCTCCCGGGTGCCAGGGCCAGGGATGTCTCGGATCGTGTCTTCAGGATCCTTAAGGGGGAGGGTGAGCAGCCAGAAGTCGTGGTGCACATTGGTACCAACGACATAGGTAGGAAAAGGGGTGTGGAGGTAATAAACAAGTTTAGGGAGTTAGGCTGGAAGTTAAAAGCCAGGACAGACAGAGTTGTCATCTCTGGTTTGTTGCCGGTGCCACGTGATAGCGAGGCTAGGAATAGGGAGAGAGTGCAGTTGAACACGTGGCTGCAGGAATGGTGTAGGAGGGAGGGCTTCAGGTATTTGGATAATTGGAGCGCATTCTGGGGAAGGTGGGACCTGTATAAGCAGGGCGGGTTGCATCTGAACCAGAGGGGCACCAATATCCTGGGAGGGAGGTTTTCTAGTCCTCTTCGGGAGGGTTTAAACTAATTTGGCAGGGGAATGGGAACCGGATTTGTAGTCCAGCAACTAAGGTAGCCGATATTCAGGACGCCAAAGCGTGTAATGAGGCAGTGGGGAAGGGAACACTGACAAAGGAGAGTACTTGCAGGCACGGAGAGGGGTTGAAGTGTGTATACTTCAACGTAAGAAGCATCAGGAATAAGGTGGGTGAACTTAAGGCATGGATCGGTACTTGGGACTACGATGTGGTGGCCATCACGGAAACTTGGATAGAAGAGGGGCAGAAATGGTTGTTGGAGGTCCCTGGTTATAGATGTTTCAATAAGATTAGGGAGGGTGGTGAAAGAGGTGGGGGGGTGGCATTATTAATTAGAGATAGTATAACAGCTGCAGAAAGGCAGTTCGAGGAGTATCAGCCTACTGAGGTAGTATGGGTTGAAGTCAGAAATAGGGAAGGAGCAGTCACCTTGTTAGGAGTTTTCTATAGGCCCCCCAATAGTAGCAGAGATGTGGAGGAACAGATTGGGAAACAGATTTTGGAAAGGTGCAGAAGTCATAGGGTAGTAGTCATGGGCGACTTTAACTTCCCAAATATTGAGTGGAAACTCTTTAGATCAAATAGTTTGGATGGGGTAGTGTTTGTGCAGTGTGTCCAGGAAGCTTTTCTAACGCAGTATGTAGATTGTCCGACCAGAGGAGGGGCAATATTGGATTTAGTACTGGGTAATGAGCCAGGGCAAGTGATAGATTTGTTAGTGGGGGAACATTTTGGAGATAGTGACCACAATTCTGTGACTTTCACTTTAGTAATGGAGAGGGATAGGTACGTGCAACAGGGCAAGGTTTACAATTGGGGGAAGGGTAAATACGATGTTGTCAGACAAGAATTGAAGTGCATAAGTTGGGAACATAGGCTGGCAGGGAAGGACACAAGTGAAATGTGGAACTTGTTGAAGGAACAGGTGCTACGTGTCCTTGATAAGTATGTCCCTGTCAGGCAGGGAAGAGATGGTCGAGTGAGGGAACCATGGTTGACAAGAGAGGTTGAATGTCTTGTTAAGAGGAAAAAGGTGACTTATGTAAGGCTGAGGAAACAAGGTTCAGACAGGGCATTGGAGGGATACAAGATAGCCAGGAGGGAACTGAAGAAAGGGATTAGGAGAGCTAAGAGAGGGCATGAACAATCTTTGGCGGGTAGGATCAAGGAAAACCCCAAGGCCTTTTACACATATGTGAGAAATATGAGAATGACTAGAGCGAGGGTAGGTCCGATCAAGGACAGTAGCGGGAGATTGTGTATTGAGTCTGAAGAGATAGGAGAGGTCTTGAACGAGTACTTTTCTTCTGTATTTACAAATGAAAGGGGCGATATTGTTGGAGAGGACAGTGTGAAACAGATTGGTAAGCTCGAGGAAATACTTGTTAGGAAGGAAGATGTGTTGGGCATTTTGAAAAACCTGAGGATAGACAAGTCCCCCGGGCCTGACTGGATATATCCAAGGATTCTATGGGAAGCAAGAGATGAAATTGCAGAGCCGTTGGCAATGATCTTTTCGTCCTCACTGTCAACAGGAGTGGTACCAGGGGATTGGAGAGTGGCGAATGTCGTGCCCCTGTTCAAAAAAGGGACTCGGGATAACCCTGGGAATTACAGGCCGGTTAGTCTTACTTCGGTGGTAGGCAAAGTAATGGAAAGGGTACTGAAGGATAGGATTTCTGAGCATCTGGAAAGACACTGCTTGATTAGGGATAGTCAGCACGGATTTGTGAGGGGTAGGTCTTGCCTTACAAATCTTATTGAATTCTTTGAGGAGGTGACCAAGCATGTGGATGAAGGTAAAGCAGTGGATGTAGTGTACATGGATTTTAGTAAGGCATTTGATAAAGTTCCCCATGGTAGGCTTATGCAGAAAGTAAGGAGGCATGGGATAGTGGGAAATTTGGCCAGTTGGATAACGAACTGGCTAACCGATAGAAGTCAGAGAGTGGTGGTGGATCGCAAATATTCAGCCTGGATCCCAGTTACCAGTGGCGTACCGCAGGGATCAGTTCTGGGTCCTCTGCTGTTTGTGATTTTCATTAATGACTTGGATGAGGGAGTTGAAGGGTGGGTCAGTAAATTTGCAGACGATACGAAGATTGGTGGAGTTGTGGATAGTAAGGAGGGCTGTTGTCGGCTGCAAAGAGACATAGATAGGATGCAGAGCTGGGCTGAGAAGTGGCAGATGGAGTTTAACCCCAAAAAGTGTGAGGTTGTCCATTTTGGAAGGACAAATATGAATGCGGAATACAGGGTTAACGGTAGAGTTCTTGGCAATGTGGAGGAGCAGAGAGATCTTTGGGTCTATGTTCATACATCTTTGAAAGTTGCCACTCAAGTGGATAGAGCTGTGAAGAAGGCCTATGGTGTGCTCGCGTTCATTAACAGAGGGATTGAATTTAAGAGCCGTGAGGTGATGATGCAGCTGTACAAAACTTTGGTAAGGCCACATTTGGAGTACTGTGTACAGTTCTGGTCGCCTCATTTTAGGAAGGATGTGGAAGCTTTGGAAAAGGTGCAAAGAAGATTTACCAGGATGTTGCCTGGAATGGAGAGTAGGTCTTACGAGGAAAGGTTGAGGGTGCTAGGCCTTTTCTCATTCGAACGGAGAAGGATGAGGGGCGACTTGATAGAGGTTTATAAGATGATCAGGGGAATAGATAGAGTAGACAGTCAGAGACTTTTTCCACGGGTGGACCAAACCATTACAAGGGGACATAAATTTAAGGTGAAAGTTGGAAGATATAGGAGGGATATCAGAGGTAGGTTCTTTACCCAGAGAGTAGTGGGGGCATGGAATGCACTGCCTGTGGAAGTAGTTGAGTCGGAAACATTAGGGACCTTCAAGCAGCTATTGGATAGGTACATGGATTACGGTTAAAAGATATAGTGTAGATTGATTTGTTCTCAAGGGCAGCACGGTAGCATTGTGGATAGCACAATTGCTTCACAGCTCCAGGGTCCCAGGTTTGATTCCGGCTTGGGTCACTGACTGTGCGGAGTCTGCACGTCGTCCCCGTGTCTGCGTGGGTTTCCTCCGGGTGCTCCGGTTTCCTCCCACAATCCAAAGATGTGCGGGTTAGGTGAATTGGCCAATGATAAATTGCCCTTGGTGTTGGGTGAAGGTGTTGAGTTTGGGTAGGGTGCTCTTTCCAAGAGCCGGTGCAGACTCAAAGGGCCGAATAGCCTCCTTCTGCACTGTAAATTCAATGATAATCTATGATTAATCTAGGACAAAGGTTCGGCACAACATCGTGGGCTGAAGGGCCTGTTCTGTGCTGTATTTTCTATGTTCTATGTTCTATGTTTAGAGAATGAAACTGGGGAAGTAATTTGGGAGAACAAGGAAATGGCAGAGGAGTTAAATAGATATCGGTCTTTACTGTAGAGGATACAAGAAGCATCCCAGAAATAGTAAAACATTTGTGGAAGGAAGTAAATACACTCACCATCACCAAACTAATGTGGTTAAAGGCTGTTAAGCCCCCTTGTCCTGATGGTTTGCACCACAGGATCTTAGAAGAGATAGCCACAGAGATTGAGGATGCATTGGTAGTCATTTTCCAAAAATGCTTGGATTCTGGAACTGTGCCAAAGGATTGCAAAACTGCCAATGTGGTTTCCTTGTTCAAAAAGGGAAGGAGGCAAAATGTGGGAAACTACAGGACAGTTGGTCTAACTTCAGTCATTAGAATTGATTATTTAGACGAAAGTAGCAGTGCATTTGGAAAGTCATAATCTGATCGAGCAGAGTCAGCATGGTTTCATGAAGGGAAAATTATGGGCTGGATTCTCAGGTCCTCCAGTTTAGATTGGATTGGATTTGTTTCATTGTCACGTGTACCGAAGTACAGTGAAAAGTAATTGTTCTACGTACAGTCCAGACAGATCATTCCATTATTGAAAAAAAAATACAGCAAACATAAAATACACAAATGTAAATACATAGACACAGGCATTGGGTGAGCATATAGGAGTGTAATACTACTCTGTAGAGAGGATGTGTAAAGAGATCCGATCAGTCCGTAAGAGCGTCATTTAGGAGTCTGGTAAAAGCAGGGAAGAAACTGTTTTTAGTGCGTGTTCTCAGACCTTTATATCTCCAGCCCGATGGAAGAAGTTGGAAGAGTGAATAACCTGGGTGGGAGGGGTCTTTGATTATGCTGCCCGCTTTCTTACGGTCTTGGGCCGAGCATTTGCCATACCAGGCTGTAATGCAGCCAGATAGGATGCTTTCTATGCTGCATCTGTAAAAGTTGGTTAGAGTTAATGGGACATGCTGAATTTCCTTAGTTTACTGATAAAATATAGGCGCTGTTATGCTTTCTCGGTCGTAGCGTCGACATGGGTGGACCAGGACAGACGTTTGGGGATGAGCACACCTAGGAATTTTAAGCTGTCAACCATCTCCACCTCGACCCCGTTGATGCAGACCGGGGTGTGTACAGTACTTTGCTTCCTGCAGTCAATGACCAGCTTTGCTGACATTGAGCGAGAGATTGTTATCGTTACACCATGCCACTAGATTCGCTATCTCCCTCCTGTACTCTGCCTCATCATTGTTTGAGATCTGACCTACTACAGTGGTGTCATCAGCAAACTTGTAGATGGAGTTGGAGCCAGATTTTGCCACGCAGTCGTGTGTGTATAGGGAGTATAGTAGGGGGCAGAGTACACAGCCTTGCGGGGCCCCACTATTGAGGACTATCGTGGAGGCGATGTTGTTGTTTATCCTTGCTGATTGTGGTCTGTGGGTCAGAAAGTTGAGGATCCAGTTACAGAGGGAGGAGCCAAGTCCTAGGTTTTGGATCTTTGATATGAGCTTGGCTGGGATTATGTTGTTGAACACGGAACTGTAGTCAATAAATAGGAGTCTGATGCAGGAGTCCTTGTTGTCGAGATGCTCCAGGGATGAGTGTAGGGCTAGGGAGATGGCGTCTGCTGTGGACCGGTTGTGTGTTTCTCTGTGGTGCACCGTTGCATGGGGGTGGGATTCTCTACTCCAGCCACTTGTCAATAGGATTTCTCTTTGAAACCACCCGACGTCGCCGGGAAATCCGCAGGCGGGGGTACGCTGTCTGTGGGAAAAGAGAATCCCAACGGCCGGAGAATTCCAGCCCATGTCTGAAAAATTTACTGGTGTTCTTTGAGGAGATATCAGCCAACAAAGATAGAGGACAACCAGTTGATGTTGTATATTTGGATTTTCAAAAGGCATTTGATGAGGTGCCATACAATGGGCTACTACACAAGACAGGAGCTCATGGTGTTTGAGGTAATATTCTGGCATGGATAGAGGATTTGCTAACTGATTAGAAGCAGCGAGTAGTGATAAGGACATCTTTCTCAGCTTGGAAGGCAGTAACCAGCCACAGCGATCACTGCTGGGACCATAGCTCTTCACAATACATGTTAATGATTTGAGGAAGGAACAGAGTGTACTGTGGCTAAATTTGGGATGATACAAAGATGGGAGGGAAGGCAGGTTGTAAGGAGAATATAAATAGTTTACAGAGAGATATTGACAGGTTAAGTGAGTGGGCAGAAATTTGGCAATGGAATTCAAAGTCGGACAATGTGAGATTGTTCATGTGGAAGAAAGAATGAGAAGGGAGATTGTTAGTTAAATTGAGAGAGACTGCAGAAAGCTTCAGCACAAAGGGGTGTGGGGGTTCTTATTCATGAAACCAAGAAAGCTAGCATATAGATGCAGAAGGTAATAGGGAGGCAAATGGAATGTTGGCTTTTATTTCAAGAGAGTTGGAGTATAAAAATAAAGAGGTGTTGCTGCAACAGTACAAGTACAGGTGATTCCATAGTTAGAATACTGTGTACAGCTTTGGTTCCCTTATTTAACGGGAGATATATTGAGCACGATTCCGCAACCCTGTTGCGCCCGGCGCAAATCCTGGCGCAATGGGTGAATCGGACGCGAGCCCAAAATCGGGCTGTGTGTTGGGTGCCGGGCCGATCATGAGACACCCAACTCGCTCTTCCCAGCGTGATCTGAATCCTGCCAATGCTACCCTGGCACTGCCAGGGTTCCCATGTGGCGGTACCTGGGGAACTGCCAGGGTGCCAGCCTGGCGGTGCCAGTGTACCCAGGTGTCAGTTTGGCATTTCCAGTGGAGTTTGCACATTCTCCCCGTGTTTGTGTGGGTTTCGACCCCGCAACCCAAAGATGTGCAGGATAGGTGGATTGGCCACACGAAATTACCCCTTAATTGGAAAAAATGAATTATTTTTTTTTTAAAAAGGGGGAGTGGGGGAAATGATCACTGGAGGCAGTACAGAAGAGGTTTACTCAGATTATCCTGGTTATGGAGGGACTTCAATATGAGGAAAGATTAAACAGGTTGGGTCTGTACTCCTTGAAATTCAGAAGAATGAGAGGCGCTATGATTGAAACGTTTAAGATTCGTAGGGGGTTAGACAGGGTAAATGTTGGGAGGATGTTTCCACTCGGTTAGCTGGGGTGGTTAATGTACACTCTTTCTGCATCTCATGACTTTGTATGGCCACCCCCCCTGCTATTAAATTTAACATACTCCACTATGCCAGTCATTTTTGGGATGTGGTTCTCCCTGTCACCCCAAATCAGCAATGACTTTGCTTCCTGGCCTCAGCTTGTCTGCTCAGTTGAATTGCCATCATATATTTTTATATGAAACTACAACGGAAGGCTATATAAGATTGGCACGGTAGCACAGTGGTTAGCACTGTTGCTTCACAGTGCCAGGGAGCCGGGTTCGATTCCCGGCTTGGGTTACTGTCTGTGCGAAGTCTGCACATTCTCCCCGTGTCTGTGTGGGGTTACTCCGGGTGCTCCAGTTTCCTGCCACAAGTCACGAAAGGCGTGCTGTTAGGTAATTTGGACATTCTGAATTCCCCCTCTGTGTACACGCACAAGTGCCGGAATGTGGCAACTAGGGGATTTTCACAGTAACTTCATTGCAGTGTTAATGTAAGCCTACTTGTGACAATATTAAAGATTATTATTATTACGAAGACCTGAAGCTCCTAATCAGAAAAGTGCAGGGAAACTGGATCTATCCCTTCCCCATGTCTCCTATCCCTTCCCCATTATCTCTTATCCCTTCCCCAGTGTCTCCTCTGTGTGACATTCTATGAATAAAAACGTAAGATGAAAAGAGTCGTGAGCAATTAAGATTACAATGCTCTCATTCACTTTTGTGTGCTTAACTGCACTAATCATGTTCACCATATTGTCACTGATTACTGGAAAGGTTTGGTGGAGAAACTGGCTCTGCACAAATTCTTAATGCCATGTATGTTGCGGCTGTGACTGGAGGACAACATACTGTGCTCTGTGACCACGGGCGGTCCTGCCTCTTTCTCATACTGTTATGCTGTGAGAGTCGGCAGATGTGAGGGATCTGGTCAAGAGTCAACAGTGTGGGTGCATCCTGATAGATGAGCAGCAAGAGGGCATGTGGCAGGGCCAATGAGCACAGCAATGTTCATCATTCATCCACCCTCTGAGTATAGGTGGCGACGACATGACTGAATAACATCTGAACCAGGCAGTGGTGACAAAATGATGATATCTTCATGGCTGTGCCTTGGGAATCCATTCTGTGCTTTCAGTGCTTCAATGGAGAGCACTCCAATTAGGCAGCAACAATGACAATTCTTCCGCAGGCAAAATCCTCGATGGGCCACCTGTTCCAGGGTTAGCTGACAGTTGGGTAATACTTACAGCTTTGACACTCACCCGACCAGGCAGTAATGTCTCCTCCAGGCTCAGGAAGCTTACCATTGTCATCCAATCTCAAACATAGGCCTTTCAGTGGGCCTGTTGTTCAATCCATCTGAGTCACCCAATCCGCGCCAGGCCTACCTCCGACTTTTACTGATTTTGTGGTTGTCCGTCCCGACTTCTAATGTAGCCCCCCTCCCCTAGACTTAAAATCAGAAGTTCTGTCGGCCATCTTTAAAGGTCAGGTTTATGGAGCTGGGAATTCTCCTGATTCTGAGCACCTGATTTGTGGACAGGCTAATGTGCCAAATGGCCTCATGCATTATGATATTCTATGATATTAGCAGTTCCTTAGTCTGAAGGGATACTGCAAGAATACACATCCCTTTATTCTACTGTATTGCGCACTGTTGCAATGATGCATTGCATATCACACTACTCAATATTTGAAGAATAATTAAATTAAGATGAATGTTGCTTGGTAATTTTTGTAAAAAAGGTAAGACACAAAGGATTCTGGCACAAAACAGTCATACAGCCTAAAAATTGTTTTGATTGGTGGGTTTGCCCAGATCTGACCAGAGGCTACAGATCTGACCTTAACCTACAGTGTGGCAGACACATATTTATGGAAGAAACATAAACACTCTTGAAGGGTGGAAAAGATCTGTTTCAGTGTTATGATCTGAAGTTATTCAAATCCACAGCCCTTTAAAAATGAACCAAAACAGGCTGCAGCTTCCAGTTGGAGTAAAAAAGGAGACATGACTTCCGGAGCGCATAGATTGACAGGGCATCTGGTATAGCTTATAAAAACCCATTACTCATCAATTCCTGTAGCTTCAATAGACTTCATGATTGACATTTTGCAAGCATAATTTTTTAAAATGTATTTTTATTTAGATTTTCATGTTTTGCATGTTTATTTTGCAAATATCGCAGCAAAACAAAAGAAAATGAGAAAAAAGGCCACATAATAGAAGTCATTGCAGAGGAACAGAAAGGACAGGATCAGTTGGGAACAATATCCCTAATGTGTTCTCTTCACAGATACAAGACCCTTCTGCACAAAATCAAGATGCAGTTAACAACACAGAGTTATAATGCACCCATTACTTCAAAAAAGAATAACAGAGGGAAAAAATGATTCATGAGAACCCCAGAATAAAGGGATTTATATTGTGATATTCCAAAATGCAATTCAATCCCATCCAGGCCCAGGACAAAACAGACAACCGTCATATGACTACAAGGAGAGGACTGGCAGGCATTTATAAAGCACAGTCCTCACCAGCATAACATGCAGTCTGCCTGGCCCCCAAAAGGATAAAGCACAGATGGTCAGAATCAAAATTAAAATAAAGAGGAAAAAGAAACCCAATTAGCTCTAACTGGGTGGGTGAGACTTCTTCGATCACAGTGAGGACAAATGAACCCTACCAACCCCAACTTTCCACCCTTCACCCTGCTCCGGCTCATCTCACCTTCCTTCTAAATGTGACAGCAGGGAGACAACAAAAGAATACCTGCTCCCTCCACCACAAGAATTTTTTAATATTATAAGGTTCAACTATGTTTAGGATAAAGACTGTGCACACATCCTGCATTCAACATGATATAAACATGTCAAACCAGGATAACCAATGGTACAGATCATCACACTCGCATTATACAATTTCCTGTAAAAGGAAAAAAATTGACAACACCAAGCAGGTAACAACATGATTAACAGGGAGCAAAGTTTAGGATAACAACTGAGATGCAGGGCTTCATCATTGGCGGATGAAGAAAGCAAAAATCAAGGATGAGGTAGCATCAGAAGCAATAAGCACTGTTCAGGTTCTCTCAAAGATTCCACCAATCAAAGCATGAGACACCATTACTCCCACCATATTGTCTCACCAGAACCCTGGCGGTCAACAACCTAGGATCTGGCCGGGGGGATAGCTACCTCCAACTCCCCACGATTAACATTGGAACAAGACAATACAGGACCAGTGGTTGGAAGGCCAAACCAACCCCTGGCCTTGAAGACAGATTTAGATGTGCTCCATCGAATTTAACATCGAGACTCCAGAAACATGCCACCTAATTCTCGAACTCAGTCGGGACCCAGGCTCAGCAGGACACCTTTCTCATTCCCCCCTCTCTCATTTCCCTTCTCCTGAATCTGAGGTTGGATGACAGGCAATGAGCAGGAACTCGGCTGTATGGAGACAGGCTCCCACCAGGGCCAGTGCAAGTTTGTGGGGGTTTGAGTGACTTAAAACTTCGCCCTGTGGCACTGAGGTCAATTGTAAAGTCCCAACCACCACTCAGGCTGAGGTAAATTGACATGGCACAGATTGAGGATCAAATCTGGGATTATCTTGATCAGCAAATAAATAACTGGAATTAAAAGTCTAAAGGTGACCATGAAACCATTGTCGATTGTCGTAAAAATCCATCTGGTTCACTGATATCCTTTAGGGAAGGAAATCTGCCGTCCTTACCTGGTCTGGCCTACATGTGACTCCAAACCCACAGCAATGTGGTTAACTCTTAAATACCCTCTGAAATGGCCTTGCAAATCACTCAATTGTATTCAACCACTACGAAAACACAAAAAAGAAATGCAATCGACAGACCACTCGCATCGATCAACGGCGAACCCAGCCCTGCCAACTCTAAAGCCCTCCCTACTAACATCTGGGGGTTGGTGCCACATAAGTGGCAGGCAATGACCATCTCCTACAAGGGTGGATCTAACCACCACCCCTTGACATTCAATGGCATTACCATCGCTGAATCCCCCACAATCAACATACTGGGGTTCACCATTGATCAGAAACTGAACTGAACTAGCCATATTAATACTTTGGCTACCAGGGCAGGTCAAAGGCTAGGAATCCTATAATGAGTTACTCATCTTCTGACCACTCCCACCCCCCCCCCCATGCCTGTCCACCATCACAACTGTGGTGGGCCGTATCTCAAACAACGACGAATCAGACTACAGGAGGGAGATAAATCACTTGGTACACCATAAACAACGTCTCTCTAAATGTTGGAAAGACCAAGGAACTGATCATCAACTTCAGGAAGATTAGCACGACACACACTCCCGTCTACACAAATGGCTCCGAAGTAGAGATGGTCGATAGCTGTAAGTTCCTGGGGCTCACCATCACCAACAGTCTGTTCTAGTCCACTCACGTTGATGCAACAGTCAAGAAAGCCCAACAACATCTCTACTTCCTACGGAAGCTGATGAAATTTGGCATGTCTGCATCGACTCTCTCAAATTTCTCCAGATGTGCGATAGAGAGCCTCCTATCCGGCTGCATCACAGCCTGGTATGGCAACTGCTTGGCCCAAGATCACAAGAAACTGTAGAGTGTGGTGAACTCAGCCCAACGCATCACACAAGCTTGCCACCCCCACATTCATTCAGCACACACCTCCCGCTGCCTCAGGAAGGCAGACCGCATTATCAGAGACCCCTCCCACCCAGGCATTGCCTTCTTCCGGACCCTTCCATCAGGCAGAAGGTACAGAAGTCTGAAGACCCGCACATCCAGACATAGGAACAGCTTCTTCCCCACAGCTACAAGACTCCTCAACAACTCCCCCTGGGACTGATCTGTTCCCTGTAAGAACACTATTCACGACACCCTATGCTGCTCTTGCTCATGTATTTGCTTTGTTTGGACCCTTGTTCTGCACTGTAACCAATCACTGTTTGTCGATGTACCATTTATGAATGTTCTCTGTTGATTATTCTTTTGTCTACTATGTACGTACTGTGTACGTTCCCTCGGCTGCAGAAAAAATACTTTCACTGTACTTCGGTACATGTGACAATAAAGCAAAGCAAAAACCAAATCAAATCAAGGCACAAGTCAGGAGTGGAATGGACTCTCCACTTGCCTGGATGAGTGCAGCTCCAACAACACTCAAGAAGCTAGACACCATCCAGGACAATGCAGCCCACTTGATTGCTCCCTCTTCCACAAACATTCAATCCCTCCACCACCAACGAACAGTAGCAGCCGTACACCACCACCTGGAGGTTCCCCTCCAAGTCACTCACCACCCTGACTTGGAAATGTATATTCCTTCACTGTCGCTAGATCAACATCCTGGAACTCACTCCCTAACAGCACAGTGGATGTACCTACACCTCTAGGACTGCAGCGGTTCAAAAAGGCAACTCACTACCACCTTCTGAAGGGCAACTAAGGATGGCAATAAATGCTGAGCTAACCAGCGACACCCACATCCCATAAATGAATTAAAGAAAAGACTGATTGATCCACTTACTGAATAAATTTTGTAGTGATCAAGGAAATCCCACCAAATTCACTTCAAGAAACTTCTGGGCCGGGATTCTCCCCTACCCGGCGGGGCGGGGGGTCCCGAAGGGATGGAGTGGCGGGAACTACTCCGGCATCGGGCCGCCGAAAGGTGCAGATTTCTCTGCACCTTTAGGGGCCAAGCCCGCACCTTGAGGGGCTAGGCCCGCGCCGGAGTGGTTGGCGCACCGGAGTGGTTGGCGCGCCGCCGGCAGGAAAGGCGTTTGGCGACACGCCAGTCGGGGCCGAAGGGACTCCGCCGGCCGGCAGAAGTCCGCGCATGCGCGGGGGGGGGGGGTCACTTCCGCATCGGCCATCGCGGAGGCTATGGCCGAGGTGGAAGGAAAAGAGTGCCCCCACTGCACAGGCCCTCCCGCGGATCGGTGGGCCACGATCGCGGGCCAGATCGCCCCGCGCCCCCCCCCAGGACCTTGGAGCCTGCCCGTGCCGCCAGTCCCGCCGAGAAGGTCGGTGGTTTGATTCACGCGGCGGGACTGGAATGACAGCAGCGGGACTTCGGCCCACCGCGGGCCAGAGAATCGCCGGAGGTGGCCCGCCGATTGGCGCGTTCGATTCCCGCCCCCGCCGAATTTTCGGTGCCGGGGGATTCGGCGGCCGGCGGGGGCAGGATTCTCCGAGCCCCCTCCAGGTTGGAGAATTGCCAGGGCGCGGTGTGAATCCCGCCCCTGAAGTTTTGTTGTGCTTAATTCAAACAACATCTTTTTTGAAAATGTGGGAAATCTTAGCATCTTTAGTCAATTAAGCCGTTTTGCTGTTCTTATTGTATGCTGCCACCTAACATGATTGGCTTGCTTGTAAACACTGCATTCTAATCAAATTATTGCTTGGAAATTAGACAGAGATACCTTGAAATGTGACAAGTAAGGGGATTTTGCAAATCAAACTTTTCATACTGTATTCATAATCGGTGAAAGTCAGCTTATGTTTAAATATCAGTCTTTCGGATAGGAATGAGTTAAACGTGCTTCCCATTTCCTATCTACTCTTTTGATTGAAATGATGAAGAGACACTGGGTAATAGCAATATAGTTCATCAAATCTAACAAAAGTGTGTTATTTTTAGAGGGAAACAACTGATAAAACCCAAATCATAAAAGAAAAAATAATTGTTTTACATACAGTGGCCAATGGTCATGGAAGACTTCAAGTGTCCAGCAGACATCCCACCCCCTCCTTCTCCAAAGCCCCCAAATGACTGATAATGTCAGAGAAGAGAGGCTGGCATCTAAAGGTACCACCACCATGGACCATTTTCAAAACCTACTCTTATCACTTGACTCAGTCCATGCAGTTCAATGGCCTTGGTGTAATTGCCTCCTGGACTTAAATCAGCGATAATTTGCTTGTAAATCTGCATAAATGATTGCACCTTACTGATTGC
The DNA here is from genome assembly GCF_047496885.1 of Scyliorhinus torazame. Classification (NCBI taxonomy): domain Eukaryota; kingdom Metazoa; phylum Chordata; class Chondrichthyes; order Carcharhiniformes; family Scyliorhinidae; genus Scyliorhinus; species Scyliorhinus torazame. Next base: position 223,805,182 of record NC_092709.1, read on the forward strand.
GGAAGAGTTGTATTTACACCTGCTTCCCAGGTTATTTGAAGTGATGTGGTTTGAAACCCGGTTGGGATTCAAACAGCCAAGTATTCCTCTAAAGCTAAGAATCCGATTTAAAAAGAAAGGAAACAGAATATGAACATAAAACATGAACTAATACAATGTTGCACATCCTATCAGGTTCATTCCAGACACAGATCATGTACAGTCTGTCCTCTTACTGACATTATCCCACGTACTTACTCTCCCAGGGAATCATTCTGCAAAACATTTTCCTGACACCCACAGATAATTGAGGAAAACTGCAGATTTTCTGACTGATGATATATTATTCCATTCTGACTCATTAGCTCTTCACTGCCAACGCGAAAATGAATTGTTGCCTGTTGCTTTCTGCTTTCTAGGTGACGATGTTCATGGTGTAAGAGCTGCTGTGATTAGACAGACTTGCGGCAAAAAGGAGAACATAGAGCCAGGAATCTCCATACTCAAAACTATTCTAAAGGTGCCACGACTTAGGAATTGTATGGTGCAGAAAAATCAATATCATTACTCCATAGTAGTGAAATAACTTTCGTGGAGTAGGATTTTCAGCACTTGCAATCTTTCAAAGTCCATTTTCTTTTTTTAATAAATGTTTTATTAAAGTTTTTCCAATGAGTGTTTTTACATAACAAAAATAGAAATACAGATAGTAATAAAAAAATAACAATAAACATATCCCAAAGCTTACAGTGAAACTACTTACACAACAGAATTTTTAAAAAAACAGAACAAGGTGGGTTTTGTCTCCATGCCCAACTCACATTATATCAACAGTACCCCCACCTGAACCCCCCCCACCCAGGATGCTGCTGACACTTACTGCTCCCCTAGAAAGTCAAGGAAAGGTTGCCACCGCCGGGAGAACCCCATCAAGGACCCTCTCAAGGCGAACTTTATTCGCTCCAGGCTGAGGAACCCCACCATGTCACTAACCCAGGTCTCCACACTCGGGGTTTTCGAGTCCCTCCACATTAGCAAGATCCATCTCCAGGCTACCAGGGAGGCAAAGGCCAGTACCTCGGCCTCTTTCACTTCCTGCACTCCCGGATCCTCCGACACCCCAAATATCGCTACTGTTGGACTCGCTTTCGCCCGAGTGTCCAAAATCCTAGACATCACCCTCTCAAACCCCTGCTAGAATTCTTTAAGCGCCGGGCATGCCCAAAACATATGGGCATGGTTCGCCGGACTCCCTGCACATCTCGAGCACCTGTCCTCCACCTCAAAAAACGTACTCATTCTTGCCGCCGTTATATGCGCCCGATGCACCCCCTTAAACTGGATTAAACTGAGCCTGGCACATGATGAGGAGGAGTTCACCCTGCCCAGGGCGTCGGCCCACAGGCCCTCATCCAGCTCCTTGCCCAGCTCCTCCTCCCAGTTGCCCTTCAACTCCTCCACTGAGGCTTCCTCCACCTCCTGCAGCTCCTGATATATGTCCGACACCTTCCCCTCCCCTACCCAGATGCCAGACACCACCCTGTCCTGGATCCTACCCGGGGACAGCAGCGGAAATGTCCCCAACTGTTTTCTAAGAAAGCCTTAGTTCAGGTCCAGCTTCTCCTGCCTGATGAACGACCACGCCTCGTCTGGGGTATCAAAATAGTGGTGCCTGTCCTGGTATGTTACCCACAGTCTCGCCGGGTGCAGGAGCCCAAACTTCACCCCTTTTCAAAGTCCATTTTCAAGCTTGAGATGGACATCATGCACAGAGCATGCATTCTGACTGAGGTCAGGTCAAAATTGGGTCAAGAACGGATTTTATACATATTACAATTTGGGTATGCTGCCAGTGCCTGTCGCACCTCCATAGACAGCCTGACCATGTTAAGAAACTGAATGTTGCCCACTTACCTCACCAGCTAATAATGGCCCTGAAAGCATATCCTGTGGTGGAATGGGAATGCTGTTCCGGATACTGTGGAATTAGGGGTACACACCTGTCCCTTCGGACTCCATAGCAATTATATTTTGCACTCACTCACCCTCCATTGGTAAATTCTAATTTTTAAATAGCCATCGGGAAAGTCTGGGAAAGGTCCGACCCAATACTGGATGCAGAGGCGGACTTTCAATGAAACGCACAGCATTGCAGAGCGGGACCCTGGCCAATGGGGGGGTGACTATTGTGGGAATATCGCAGGAACACCAATCGGAGCCTTCTTGGTAGCTCTAAATTTGCTGATAGGTTCCTATCAGCAGGGTACAGCATCATGCTCTGGTGAACTCCCCTTTAGAAGGGGGTAACAGTTTGCCAGAGGTTGAGAGGTGGTGGAGACTTAGAGCAGTTCAGGCATGGATCTCCTGATTTGGTGTTAACTTTCTGAACTTCCATTCAGTAAAGGGGCAGAGCAGCAGCCAGGTTTCAGGCATTCGGTAAGGTGGATAGCCTGAGGCAAAAGTGAGGTTGCCGACCTAACATCGGGGTGTGAGCCTGCAAAACCTTTAGCGGGGCAGGGAGGAGGCCCTGACCAATGGCCACCGGGGGAGCAGTGGAGCAACTTTTGACCTCCAGACATAGAACATAGAACAATACAGCGCAGTACAGGCCCTTCGGCCCACGATGTTGCACCGAAACAAAAGCCGTCTAACCTACACTATACCATTATCATCCATATGTTTATCCAATAAATTTTAAATGCCCTCAATGTTGGCGAGTTCACTACTGTAGCAGGTAGGGCATTCCACGGCCTCACTACTCTTTGCGTAAAGAACCTACCTCTGACCTCTGTCCTATATCTATTACCCCTCAGTTTAAAGTTATGTCCCCTCATGCCAGCCATTTCCATCCGCGGGAGAAGGCTCTCACTGTCCACCCTATCCAACCCCCTAATCATTTTGTATGCCTCTATTAAGTCTCCTCTTAACCTTCTTCTCTCCAACCAAAACAACCTCGAGTCCATCAGCCTTTCCTCATAAGATTTTCCCTCCATACCAGGCAACATCCTGGTAAATCTCCTCTGCACCCGCTCCAAAGCCTCCACGTCCTTCCTATAATGCGGTGACCAGAACTGTACGCAATACTCCAAATGCGGCCGTACCAGAGTTCTGTACAGCTGCAACATGACCTCCTGACTCCGGAACTCAATCCCTCTACCAATAAAGGCCAACATTCCATAGACCTTCTTCACCACCCTATCAACCTGGGTGGCAACTTTCAGGGATCTATGTACATGGACACCTAGATCCCTCTGCTCATCCACACTTTCAAGAACTTTTCCATTAGCCAAATATTCCACATTCCTGTTATTCCTTCCAAAGTGAATCACCTCACACTTCTCTACATTAAACTCCATTTGCCACCTCTCAGCCCAGCTCTGCAGCTTATCTATATCCCTCTGTAACCTGCTACATCCTTCCACACTATCGACAACACCACCGACTTTAGTATCGTCTGCAAATTTACTCACTCACCCTTCTGCGCCTTCCTCTAGGTCATTGATAATAAGACCTGAAGAGGGAGGGCAGGCAACCAACCAACATCTTCTTTCATTTTGTTATTTTTGCATGTTGAATTTACTGCCTTTTTTGGTGTCAGTCATTTCTCTCTCTGATTGATTGCGGTGTGTTTTATGATACCCGGCTTGCGTTGACCATCCATCGGCATCACCGCTTTCCCGAAAATTATTACCAGCAGCCAGTTGCCCTGGTAGGATTTTGGCAGTGAACTCCGACTCGTCCTCACAACAATTCTTTTCATAATTTCCAACTCAAGCTTTGATTAAGTCATCACTGCTTTTGAGCAGCTTAGACAATCGACTGCTTTTGCTTAAGGAGCCTTCGCTCAACAGAAAAGTCTGAAGACATATTTGTGAATTGTTGAAATCAAGACAGATCAACCCCAGTCAATGTGAAAAGCCAAGGCCGCATTTACCTTCATTTCCTGCACTAACAAGCTCAGCTGGTCAGTGCAGGAAGAGACCGGGCGGCGTTTTAAAATGGCGCACCGATCTCTGGCCGCCCCCCCCCCCCACTACGGTGTCCGGATTCTCCCCAACATCCAACTTGCCTGTTGGGGGGGGGTCCTCGAGCCCCACCTCAGAAGGGCAGGGCACTTCCGGGCCTTATCCTGGCAGTGCCAACCTGGCACCCGGGTGGCACTGCCAAGATGCCCAGGTGGCACTGCCAGCCTGTTAGGGGCACTGCCAGCTGGGCAGCGCCAAGGTGCCTGAGTGGCATTTTACCCATGCTGAGATCGAGTCTCGGGTGCCCTGCCCTAGATTGGGTGTGGGAGGGCCAAAGCTCCTCAGTGCAGGAAATGAGACTAACTGGAGTCTTGGCAGGTTTTACTCGCTGAGGCCTCGAAATAAAACAAGAGTCCTGTTAGATAACGGGGTCTTTCTTGATGTTGCAAGCGCGGAAAACACTCAGCTAAATGCGCTCGACACGGACTCTGTTTTGGTTTCGCTAAATCGGGCCCTATATTTTTAAAACAGAAATACATATACACCAAGCATTTTCACAAGTTCAAGACATAACTCTTAAGTACTTTCTCAGCCATTCCCACATACCAGTACAGTTTACTTTCCCATGACTCTGATTCAGTTATTTTTGTAATTTTTTCCCCGCTCCAATGATTCGAAGACTGTTCACCCACAGATGTCATAAGACTCCTGGTTGATTCAGCAGTATAAGCTGCTGTTAGACTATGTGGGAAATTTCCCAGACCTCCTGCGCGGTTTTCCATCTTGCCACGCCTTGGTTGAGTCACCAGGAGGAGGCATTCTAGAATGTACTGCCAGTTTTTCCTCCCTTTCGCTGAAGATTTTAAGTTTTTTTCCAGAGCTGTGGATGCACAGAATAGGCTGCCAGCTAAGACATTTATGTTTGATAAAACTTGATTAATTTACAGCCAGAAACTTTGATGTTCATTGTGCTAATCATGATTAGCAATGAACAGATTTGCAGAAACTTATCAAAGGAGATGAATTGGATAGAATCCATAACAGAACAGGTTCGGCAGGGTCTGTGGAATAAAAACACGAGGATGCTGGAAACACTCAGCAGGTCAGGCAGCATCATTGAACCTGGGAATGGAGTGGGAGGAAAGAACCAGAGAAAGGTCTGTGCTAGGGTGGAACAGAAAATTCTGGAAACACGAAGCAGGTCAGGCAGAATCCTTGGCTCTGTACTTGCTTATTAACTGTTAGATTTCTAACTTCTTCCAGTTCTGATGACAAGTCATCAACCTGAAATGTTGGGTGCGATTCAAGGGGACAGAAAAAAACAAGAGTCCCATTTGGGGCACGTTTAGCGGGGTGTTACGCGGTGCCTGCAGATCTCGTGGAGGTCGCACTTACCTAAAGCCAGCCCAGCTCGCCATTGCAGGAAGATTCGCAGATTGGGGCACCATTTCTAAATGCCCGCCCCCTCCCCCCGGATCTTTCAACCCACCCCTCAGTCACTCCACCGCAGCCTCTGGAACCACCCACTGCACCCAACTTACCTCTTAGGGGGACTTCGAGCCCCCTCTTAAGGGCAAGGCACTCCCCAGCCTGATCCCTGGCATGGGCAATCTGGCACCTGGGTTTATTGGCACTGCCATCCTGCTACCCTGGCAGTGCCCCTTCCAGCCTTGCCAGGGTTGCAGTGTCAAGGTGCCAGGTTGGCAGTGCCAAGATGTCCAGGTGCCACCAGGAGTGTCAGGGTACCACCCTGCCCAGAGCCAGACCTGGTGGTCTCTAAAGGGTTTGGAAACACCCCCCCCCCCCCCCCCCCCTCCAAGGGCTGTTTATGCCTGGTCCACGTTTGTGGAAACCAGCGCTAAACGGCGTCATGACGAGATCTCCTGGTTGTTAATTTCCGGGCTCCCGCAGAATCCGGCGTAGACATATCTAAATGGGCCGAATGGCTCACTTAAATATGTTAACTTGAATCTCGCCCAGCGAGGGGAGATCCAGATCGCCACGTCTCACGAGATGTAGTTAAGTCTCGCGAGGTGTTTTGAATATTGCGAACCTCATGAGAGGCCACTCGCGAGATCCAATGGCCTGGTCGTGTATCCAACTCGGGCGCGACGAGGCCGCTGTATCGCGACCGTGAACTCTGTTTCCACAGATGTTGTCTGTCCAAATAACTGTTTCCAGCACTTTGTTTGTATTTCAGATTTCTAACAGCCACAGTGTTTTCTCCCTGTTTTAATGTCTGTGGAGAGAGGTTGCTTGTTCTTTGCTGAGTCCATGGTATCTTATATTCTTTGAACTTGTTCAGGACAGGCAGGCTGATCCCTGGGAGAAGCCCGAGACAGAACATCCCCACAGGAGGTTAATTAGCACATGGGATAGGAGGCAATACACTGTCATGGACTGAGGATTGGCCAACAAGCAGAAAACAGAGAGTAGGAATAAACAGATCATTCTTGTGTTGGCTGGCTGTCACTAATAGGGTACCACAAGGATCAGTACTTGGGATCCAGCTGTTCACAGGATGTAAATGATTTGAATGTGGCGGCCACATGCAACATTTCCAAGTTCACAGATGATACAAAGCTAGGTGGGAATGTGTGTTGTGTGGAAAATGTAAAGCGGCTGCAGGAGGATTTCGGCCGACTTAGTGAGTGGGCAAGAACATGGCAGATGGAATATAGTGTGTAAAAATGTGAGGTAATCTATTTTGGCAGAAGGAACAGATGTGCAGAATATTTCCTAAATGGTAAAACATTAGAAAGTGTAGGTGTACCAAGAGATCTGGGTGTCCTTGTCCATAAATCACTGAAGACTAACCTGCAGTGCAGCAAGCTATTAGGAAGGTTTTGTAAGGGCCACGAAGAATCCAGCACGAGTTTTAAGGATACAAAGTAATAACATTTATTTACTATAACATATATACATAACAGTAGCAGTAACTTCCCTTGCTACATACTCCTTCCTGCTGGTTCCTGAACTGGCCAGCTTTATTTATACTAGGAGTTTACTAGTGGTTTCTCCACCCCCCCTCATTGGGGAAGCTCATACTCCCACAGGATTGTGGGATAGTCATTAGTCCCCAGCCAATGGTAAGTAGGCAGGTTATAACACCCCTCCCCCCCCCCCCCCCAAAGTCCAAGGAATCCACCGAAGACCCTGGCGAAGGCGGGCGTCAGACTCGTTTGGCCGCAGGCTGGACATCATTTGCACGCGGCGCTGGATCAGGCGGCGTGTAACGAGACGGAGACCGGCGCTTCCGTGATGAACGACGCAATGGTTGTACATCCACGGCCCGTGGACCCGAGGATTCCCCCTCTGATGCATCCTGTGTCTCCATCTCGGAGTCAGAGTCTGCTGCCTCCGTCATGTCAGCGTCTCTATCTCCATTCGGTTCTGTAACGACCTGCGCAGGCTTTGAGTGAGGCACCAGTGGAAGATTGTGAGGGCTACCTTCCCTTGTCTCTGTGGCTGATGAAATGAGCTCCGGGGGCGGGGAATCTTTTGAAGGGATGGTCTTCTGGACCGAACGTGGTCTACATTTTTTCGCTGGAGACGATCCTGGGCTTGCACTTGGTAAGATATAGGGCCCGTTTGGCGAAAGATTACACCAGGAACCCATTGGGCCCCACCAGCAAAATTCTGAACGAACACTGGGTCACCGGGCGCAAACTGCCGAATCGGCCAATGTCGAGAAAATCCTTGTCCCTGCCGTTCTTGTGTGCGGCGTACTTTTGCGCCAATGTCCGGGAAAACCATACTAAGGCGGGTGTGAAGTCTCCGGCCCATTTGGAGTTCTGCGGGAGCTACCCCAGTCACCGCATGGGGGGTGGTCCTGTACGTAAACAAAAAGCGAGCCAGTCTCGCGTCCATTGATCTGGAAGACTGCTTCTTTAGGCCTCTTTTGAATGTCTGCACTGCGCGCTCTGCCAACCCATTTGAAGCCGGGTGGTAAAGGGCAGTGCGGATATGGCAGATGCCGTTCATCTTCGTGAACCTCGCAAACTCCTCACTCGTGAATGGAGTGCTGTTATCCGTGACCAGCACCTCGGGAAGGCCATGCGTACTAAACGATAAATGCATCTTTTCAATTGTTGCGCAGGACGTTGTCCCCTGAATCTTATGCACCTCTAGCCATTTGGACTGGGCGTCAATTAGTAGAAGGAACATGGATCCTTGAAAAGGGCCTGCGAAGTCTGCATGCAAGCGTGCCCAAGGCCGCCCTGGCCATTCCCAGTGATGTAGGGGCGCGGCCGGCGGAAGCTTCTGATGCTCCTGGCAAATGGAACAGTTTTGGGCCACCTTCTCAATGTCGGTGTCGAGGCCTGGCCACCAGACATAACTCCGGGCCAACATTTTCATTTTGGTCACGCCTGGATGGCCATTGTGCAAGTCTGTTAGTATCAGCTCCTGGCCTTTTCCCGGGACAATCACACGCGTCCCCCACAAGAGGATGCCGTCTTCCACGCTGAATTCTGTCAGCTTGGAGGAAAATGCCCGCAACTCACCTGGGAGCTGTCTATGCTGCCCACCATACAGGACTATGTGCCGAACCTTTGACAGGACTGGCTCCATCTGGGTCCACTGACGGATCTGTGATGCCGTGACAGGCAAGGTGTCCATAAAATTTAGGGTTGCAACCACCTCACCGGTCGTGGGGGTCGACATGGGGCCGGTCGATAAAGGCAATCGGCTCAGTGCGTCGGCATTTGCTATCTGCGTACCTGGTTTGTGCTCCAGAGAATACTCGTATGCAGCAAGCACCAAAGCCCAGTGCTGGATCCGTGCAGAAGCAATGGACGGTATTGGCTTATCCTCTCTGAAAAGTCCCAGCAGGGGCTTATGATCAGCCACGATAGTGAAATGGCGGCCGTACACGTACTGGTGGAAGCGTTTCACCGCAAAAACCACTGCTAGGCCTTCCTTCTCGATCTGCGCGTACTTTTTCTCCGCTGCAGTCAATGTGCGGGAGGCGAAAGCTATCGGTCGTTCGGCCCCGTTCTCCATCTTGTGGAACAGGACGGCCCCAATACCATACGGGGATGCATCACATGTGACGAGCAAAGGCTTTCCAGGATCATAGTGGGTTAGTAACCCAGACGACGACAATTGTTGCTTTACCCGCCGGAAAGCGGTTTCTTGCGGCTGACCCCAAACCCAGGTGTGATTTTTCTTTAGCAGCAGGTGCAAAGGGGCCAGCGTAGCTGCCAGATTGGGGAGGAACTTCCCGTAATAGTTTACGAGACCGAGAAAAGAACGAAGATGCGAAGTGTCAGTCAGGGCTGGGGCATGTTGAATTGCACGCACCTTCTCTGCGACGGGGTGCAGACCTTCGCGGTCCACCCGATAACCTAGGTAGTCTACTTCCTTTGCCTGAAATACGCACTTTGTGTGACGTAAACGGACTCCAGCCTCCAAAAGGCGTCTAAGGACAGCCTCCAGATTTTCCAAATATTCCTGCTCCGACGTCCCTGTAATCAAAACGTCATCTAGGTAGACAGCCACACGTGGTAAACCTCTCAAAATGCCCTCCATAACACGTTGAAATATTGCGCAGGCAGAGGATACTCCAAAGGGCAACCGTGTATATTCATACAGGCCCCAGTGTGTATTAATTGTTACATATGGTCGGGAGGCAGGGTCCAGCTCCAACTGCAGGTAGGCGTGACTCATATCTAATTTTGTGAACGAGAGTCCACCTGCAAGTTTCGCGTAGAGATCCTCTATGCGAGGCATTGGATATCGGTCGAGTCGGGAAACCGTATTCACTGTAAGTTTATAGTCGCCCCACAAGCGAACTGTGGCATCTGGCTTCATTACAGGTACAATTGGTGCTGCCCAGTCAGCAAAACGGACGGGCCTGATAATACCCAAACTCTCCAAACGAGTGAGCTCCCCTTCTACCTTCTCGAGCAAGGCGTAAGGCACTGGGCGTCCCCGGAAATAGCGCGGCGTGGCTCCTGGTTCAACTTGGATACGGGCTACGGCCCCTTTTATTTTCCCCAAACCAGGCTGGAATATATCTGGGTATCATCCTAGCACCTCAGTCAACCCTTCAGAAACTGTTTGGAGGATGTGCTGCCATTGAAACCGCAAATGGCGCAACCAGTCCCGACCCAACAGGCTGGGCCCATGGCCGCGCACCACGATAAGTGGGAAACGCCCCTCCTGGCGTCCATAGACAACAGGGGTCATTGTAGTTCCTGCAATGTCCAGTGGTTCCCCCGTGTCGGTGGCCAACCTGGCCTGTGAGTCAGTTAATGTAAGGGTCTGTATACCCTGCTTGATGCGGCCGAATGTCCTCTGGGCGATCACAGAGACCGCTGCGCCAGTGTCCAACTCCATCTCAAGCGGGTGGCCATTGACCCATACTGTCACCTTAATGGGGGCCACACAGTGAGCTGCCACACAATGCAGCTGCAGGCAGTCGTCCTCCGTCTCCATGTCCTCAGGAGTAGTCGCCGCAGGTTCATCCACATGGAAGGTACGGCCTCTGGGCTGGTCCCAGTTATGGCCCCTGGGCTGGTCCCAGTTTCGGTCGGAAAGACGGCGCCTCTGGCGCCCCCAGGACCGCCGTCCGCGACGGGGTCGGCGCCTACTAGTCTGACACGGACATGGCTCCTCATCCATTGGCTCTGGAGAAGGCTCCCTTCGGGGAGGAATGTCCGACGGCCACTGGCGTCGGTCCGGACGTTGCCTCGCCCAAGGTACCGCAGGAGTGCGGGGGGACGTTTTCGGACGGAAGGGGTTGCGCCCCAAGGCATGCATTTCCATTCCCTGTAGCTCCTGTACTCCTCGCTCTGCGCTCTCTCGGGACAATACTATTTGAATGGCCTGTTGAAAAGTCAATGTTGGCTCAGCTAACAACTTTCTCTGGGTGGCCGCATTGTTAATACCGCAAACCAAACGGTCGCGTAACATTTCTGACAAGGTCTCACCATAGTCACAGTACTCCGCAATCCTGCGTAGCCTGGATAGAAAATCGGCAAGGGATTCTCCAGGGGTCCTCTCAGCGGTATTAAACCGGTAACGCTGGACTATTGTGGACGGGGTTGGGTTAAAATGTTGCCCCACTATATTCACGAGTTCATCAAACGTTTTGGTGTCCGCTGCAGCTGGGTACGTAAGGCTCCTAATCACCCCAAACGTATGCGGGCCGCAGGCGGTGAGCAATATGACCACCTGGCGCTCGTTTTCGGTGATATTGTTTGCCCGGAAATAGTAACGCATCCGTTGTGTGTACTGGTTCCAGCTTTCCAGCGCAGCATCAAAAACATCCAAACGTCCGTACAGAGGCATGGTATAATAGAAAACAACTTCCAACCTGTATCCAACAAAAATCCAGGGAGGTGGCTTCAGCAGTGTAGACAGCTATTCACTTTAACCTTCGTCGCCAGTTTTGTAAGAGCCACGAAGAATCCAGCACGAGTTTTAAGGATACAAAGTAATAACATTTATTTACTATAACATATATACATAACAGTAGCAGTAACTTCCCTTGCTACATACTCCTTCCTGCTGCTTCCTGAACTGGCCAGCTTTATTTATACTAGGAGTTTACTAGTGGTTTCTCTGCCCCCCCCTCATTGGGGAAGCTCATACTCCCACAGGATTGTGGGATAGTCATTAGTCCCCAGCCAATGGTAAGTAGGCAGGTTATAACAGAAGGCTAATGGAATGTTAGCGTGTACCGCACGAGGATTTTAATACAGGGGTAGAGAAGTCTTGCTTCAATTGTACAGAAGCTTTGGCTAGACTGCACCCAGAGTACTATGTGCAGTTTTGGTCCCCTTATCTCAGAATATTATTGCCATAAAACCAAAGACATAGGTGCAGAATTAAACCATTCGGCCCATAAGAATAATAATCTTTATTGACACAAGTAGGCTGACATTAACACTGCAGTGAAGTTACTGTGAAAATTCCCTAGTCGCCACATTCCGGCACTTGTTCGGGTACACTGAGGGAGAATTTAGAATATCCAGTTCACCAAACTGCACATCTTTCGGGACTTGTGGGAGGAAACCGGGGCACCCGGAGGAAACCCAAGCAGACACAGAGCGAACGTGCAGACTCTGCACAGACAGTGACCCAAGCCGGGAATCGAACCTGGGACCCTGGAGCTGTGAATCAACAGTGCTACCCACTGTGCTACCGTGCTGCTCTCTTACCTTTCATATATTGAAAACAATTGCTAGCTTCTTTGATATAACTAGCTAGCTTACACTCACATTTCATCTTTTCCCCCCTTATTGCTTTTTTAGTTGTCCTCTGTTCGCTTTTAAAGGTTTCCCAATCCTCTGGCTTCCCACTATTTCTTGCCAATTTGAATGCTTTTTCTTTTTCTTTTATGCTGTCCTTGACTTCCCTCATCAGCCATGGATGCCTCGTCCTGCCCTGAGCTTGCTTCTTCCTCCTTGAGATGAATTTCTGTTGTGTCTCTCGAATAACCCCCCAAAACTCCTGCCATCGCTGTCCCACTGTCTTCCCTGCCAGGCTCCCCTTCCAATCAACTCTGGCCAGCTCCTCCCTCATGTCTTTGTAGTTCCCTTTATTCAATTGCAATCCCATTACGTCTGATTCTATCTTCTCCCTCTCAAACTGCAGGGTAAATTCTATCATATTGTGGTCGCTGCCCCGAAGGGCTCCTTCATCTTAAGTTTCCTAATCAGGTCCGTCTCATTACACATCACCAAATCCAGAATTGCCTGTTCCCTAGTGGGCTCTACCGCAAGCTGCTCCAAGGAACCACCTCGTAGACATTCCACAAATTAAGTTTTCTCCGCCATTCGATCATGGCTGATCTGTTTCTCATCCCCATTCTCCTGCCTTTTCCCCATAACCCCTGATCCCCTCATTAATCAAGAACCTATCTAGCTCTGTCTTAAAGACACTCGGTGATTTGGCCTCCACAGCCTTCTGCGGCAATGAGTTCCACAGATTCAGCACCCTCTGGCTGAAGAAATTCCTCCTCATCTCTGTTTTAAAGGATCATCCCTTTCGTCTGAGGTTGTGCCCTCTGGTTCTAGTTTTTCTTACTAGTGGAAACATCCTCTTCACGTTCACTCTATCTAGGCCTCTCCGTACTCTTAAGTATGGAGGGAGTGCAACAAAGGTTCACCGGACTTGTTCCGGGGGTGGTGGGACTGTATTAGAAAGAAAGGTTGGGAAAATTGGGTTTGTATTCTCTAGAGTTTTGAAGAATGAGCGGTGATCTCCTTGAAACTTACAAAATACTTAAACGACTTTTAAGGGGCATCTTGACAAATCCATGAATAGGATGGGAATAGAGGAATATGGTCCCCAGAAGCGTAGAGTGGTGCTGTAATTTTCTTTGTTATTTTTTTTCTTTAAATAGATAGGATAGATGCAGGTAGGCTGTTTCTCTTGGTTGGGGTGTTTCAACCCAAGGGGCACTATTTCAAGATCAGAGGCATGGCACTTAGGACTGAGATGAGGAGAGATTTCTTCACAGAGCGGGTGTGGGGGTGGGGGGGGGGTGGGGGGTGGGGGGGGGGGTGGGGGGGGTGGGTGGGGGTGGGGGGGTGGGGGGGGGGTGGGTGGGGGGGGGGTGGGGGTGGGGGGGTTGGGGGGGGGTGGGGGGGGGGTGGGTGGGGGGGGGGTGGGGGGGGGGTGGGGGGGGGTGGGGGGGGGTGGGGGGGGTGGGGGGGGGGTGGGTGGGGGGGGGGTGGGGGGGGGGTGGGGGGGGGTGGGGGGGGGTGGGGGGGGGGGTGGGGGGTGGGGGGGGGTGGGTGGGGGGGGGTGGGGGGTGGGGGGGGGGTGGGGGGGGTGGGGGGTGGGGGTGCCCCCCCGACCAGGCTGTTCACATGCAATGTCAGAGGGCTGAATGGGCCGTAAAGAGGGCTCGCGTATTCGCGCATTTGAAGAGGTTGAAAGCGGACGTGGCAATGTGACAGGAGACACACATGAGGGATCAGGCTAGGTTGAGGAAGGAGTGGGTCGGGCATGTATTTCATTCAGGGCTAGACTCTAAAACTAGGGGGGTTGAGAGCTTGATCAATAAGCAGGTGTCATTTGAGGTACGGAATATAGTGGCGGACTCAGGGTAGGTATGTCATGGTGAGTGGGAAGCTGGAGGCGATGCCGGTGGTGTTAGTGAATATTTACGCACCAAGCTGGGATGATGCGGAGTTTATGAGGCGGGTGTTAGGGATGATTCCGGACCTGGACACGCATCGGTTGATCATGGGGTGGGGGGACTTTAATACGGTCATTGATCCGAGGTTGGATCGGTCGTGTTCAAGGATAGGGAGGGCGCCAGCCGCGGCGAAGGAGCTAAAGGGGTTTCTGGAACGGATGGGGGGTAGACCCGTGGAGGTTTGGACGGCCAAGAGCGAAGGAGTTTTCTTTTTTCTCCCATGTTCACAAAGTGTACTCCCGGATTGATTTTCTCATTTTAAACAGGGCTTTACTGGCGGGGGTGGTGGATGCCGGGTATTCGCCGATTGTTGTGTCGGACGATGCTCCACACCGTGGATTTACGGGTGAGCAAGGAGGGGGTCAGCACCTGCAATGGAGATTGGATGTAGGACTGTTAGCGGATGAGGGGGCGTGCGGGCGAGTGAGGGGGCCATCCAGAATTACTTGGAGATAAATGCTGCGGGGGAAGTTTCGGCAGCAACGGTGTGGGAGGCGCTGAAGGCGGTGGTTAGGGGGAGCAAATTTAGATCTGAGCTCATAGGGAGAAGGTGGTGCGGGCAGAGATGGATAGGCTGGTTAGGGAGATACTCCAGGTGGATAGAAGATATTCTGAAGCCCCAGAGGCGAAACTGTTGAAGGAGCGGCAGAATCTGCAGATAGAGTTTGGTCTGATATCCACAGGGAAGGCGGTAGGGCAGTTGAGGAAGGCGAGAGGGGCAGTATATGAGTATGGTGAGAAGGCCAGTAAGATGTTAGCACACCAGCTCAGGAAAAGGGAGGCGGCCAGGGAGATAGGAAGAGTGATAGGAAGGTGGAACACAGGGTCTCGTTATATGCAGACGACCTATGACCTACTCCTATATATTTCTGACCCGTTATGCGGATCTTAGGGGAATTTGGCTGGTTCCCGGGGTACAAGTTGAACATGGGTAAGAGTGAGGTTTGTGTAATCCAGGTGAGGGGACAGGAGAGGAGACCAGGGGAGTTGCTGTTTAACGTGGTGGGAGGGAGTTTTTGCTACTTGGGTATTCAGGTGGCACGGGGATGGGAACAACTACAAAAATTTAATCTGGCCCTGCTAGTTGAACAAATGAAGGAGGACTTCCGGAGGTGGGACGTGCTCCCGTTGTCACTGGCGGGGAGGATACAGACTGTAAAACTGACGGTCCTCCTGAGATTTCTGTTTGTTTTCCAGTGCCTCCCTCTTTTTATATCAAAGGTCTTTTTTAAGCGGGTGAATAGGGTGGTATCTGGGTTTGTGTGGGCGGGTAAAACTCCGCGAGTAAGGAAAGTGCTGTTGGAACGGAGCCGAGGCAGGGAGAGGGATGGCACTGCCGAACGTTAGGAACTACCACAGGGCGGCAAATATAGCCATGATTAGGAAGGGGGTAGTGGGGGAGGGGTTGGTATGGGAGCAGGTGGAGAATGCCTCATGTAAGGGCACAAGTTTGGGGGCATTGGTAACGGCTCCTCTGCTGTTCTTGGCGGCCAGGTACTCCACAGGCCCAGTGGTAGTGGCGGCCCTGAGAGTTTGGGGACAGTGGCGGAAGCATATGGGAGTGGAGGGTGCTTCGGTGTGGGCTCCAATTTTTGGTAATCACCGGTTTGTCCCGGGGAGGATGGATGGGGGGGTTTCCAGAGATGGCAGAGAGCAGGGATTGAGAGGCTGAGGGTTCTGTTTATTGATGGGAGCTTTCCCTGTTTGGAGAATTTGGAGGAGGAGTTTGAATTGCCTGGTGGGAATGGGTTCCAATATCTGCATGTAAGGTATTTTGTGCGAAGGCAGGTTTCGACCTTTCCGCTTCTACCGCCACAGGGGATACAAGACAGGGTCGTTTCTAGAAGAGGGGTGGGGAACGGGAAGGTATCGGAAATCTACAAATAACTTATGGAGTGGGAGGAAACCCAGATAAATGAGATAAAACGGAAATGGGAAGATGAGCTGGTTAAGGAGTTAGAGTCAGGCCTGTGGGAGGATGCTCTGAGCAGAGTCAACACGTCCTCATCATGTGCGAGGCTCAACCTGATACAATTCAAGGTGGTTCACCGGGCATACATGATGGTGGCCCAGATGAGCAGGTTTTTTGGGGTGGAGGACAGGTGTGTGAGGTGTGCAGGGGGGCCTGCAAACCATGTCCTTATGTTTTGGGCATGCCCGAAGCTGAGGGAACACTGGCAGGGATTTGCGGATGTCGTGTCCACGCTGCTAAAAACGAGGGTGGTGCCGAGTCCAGAGGTGGCGATTTTTGGAGTGTCAGAAGACCCGGGGGTCCAGGGGGCGAGAGAGGCTGACGTTTTGGCCTGACTCCTTGGTAGCCCGAAGACGGATCTTATTGGCGTGGAGGGACTCGAAGCCCCCGAAATCAGGGGTATGGGTTAGCGACATAGCTGGGTTTCTCAGAGTTGAGAAAATTAAGTTCGCCGAGAGGATCAACGTTAGGGTTCATTCGGAGGTGGCAGCCGTTTATCGCCTTCGGAGAAAACTAAACTGTCAGCAGATTCAATAAAGGGGGGGGTTAGAGAGGAGGGGCGGGTAGGGGGGAGTTAGGCTATTTTTTGACTAGATTAGGCGGGGACAGTGGGAGATGGAGGGATGTGTTACTCCCTGAACTATGTTTACATTTGTATCTTTTATTGTTAGAAAACCATAAATGCCTTAATAAAATGTTTGTTCAAAAAAAAGAAATATATTCTCTGATACATTTACTTCATTAACGCAATGACAGCGACTTTGCATTAATACAATAGATCCACTCATGCAATGGGCTGGATTCTCCGTTCTAGAGACAAAGTACTGCCTCTGTTGTAGAATCATGGAAACTGTGCATTCCCCCTAGAGCGCGAGCCAGGACAAATTTATGTCAATCAAATGTGTCAGCACGCAGCCCACATGCAGCCTGTCTGATTCCCAGCCTCACTGGGGTCTGATTCATTGGGGTCGGGATTCGCGTTCAGAGCCTCACAAGCTGGAGCAGCTTTTAAGCACTCCACTCAGCACAGACTGGCATTCCAGCCAAGTGGGTGGCAGCTAAAATATCTGCACCAAGGTTCCTGGAATCGGAGATTGACTGAATGCTGGATGTGTTGAGGAAAAGAGGGGCACCCTCTTCCTCAGGGTAGGGCAGAGACTGAAGCCCGGCATACAGAACAAGGCCTGGGATATCTTGACAGAGGCTGCGAATGCTGCCAGTCTCACCATGCGGGCCGGTGTGCAACACCGTAGCAAGATGAATAACTTCCTTTGAGCAGCTCGGGTGAGTAGCCACCTCTGTGGCCCTGGCATCACTCCAGTCCCTCATTCGTCACATCTGTCCTCAATCCCTTAGATGCCAACACCACGCCACTTGCCTGTATCTCCCATATAACCCACCCTCCACGAAACCCCAAAACATGTGAGTGTCGTTATAATGGTTCTCCGCTTCAGTCTGGAGCCTCCCCACAGGTGCCATTAGCTATGACCTCAACATGTAACTTTTGTTGCCCAATAGACAACCCTTCACCCGAGGGAGCACCACAAAGGTGCCGGGAACCTCCGAGTGCGCCAGGTGTATACGCCGTGGCTGCTGCCTGGGCACAGCATGCATTATGTGCTGCTGGTGGTCACACACCAATGGCATATTCAAGGAGTGGAACCCCTTATTATTGATGAAGGGCACTCCATGTTGAATCGGGCTCAGTGAAAGACTTGCGTGCCATTGATCACCCACAGGGCCTGGGGCACGCCAGCGATGGCAGCAAATCCTACTGCCCGGGCACCTTGTTGGAGCTGGTCCAGGTTGAAGATGATGTAGTCCGATGCTCGGGGTCATAGGGCATAGGGCATTCTTGACAGCGCGCATGCACCTGTGCATGAAAATTTGCGAGATCCCACACAGGTCCCTGCTCGAGCCCTGGAATGAGCCAGAGGCGTAAAAGTTCAGGGCGGACCGTCAACTTGACGACCATCAGGAGTGAGTGGCATCCTCCATATCCCTGCAGTGCCAGCTGTGCCAGAGTTGTTGGCCCAGGACAGGCCCCAACGGTATACATGTGGCCTGATGCAACGCCTCCTTCGTACCGCCTCCTTGGCCTGTTCGATGATCGGCACTTGAGCCTCACCAGCTGGCCCCTGCTTTTCTGGGCCAGGATCCTCTTGTAAGGGTCCTCCCTGGGCTGATCCTGGCGCTCTCGTTGCTATGCATCCACAATGGTAAATAGCAAGCGTAGCTGGCTGCATTCTTGATAGCCATGTCTCCTGGGGGGGGGGGGGGGGGGGGGGGAGGGGGCAGAAATGAGGTCTAGTGTGGGTCTCCTCGCTGGGTGGGCTTTGTGCTATCCCACCAGGAGGGTGGCAACTGGTTGTGTGGTGATGACCTTCATACTGTGCAGTCTTCATCTCCATGCCAAGAGCCTGGTGTGTGGGCAGGTCCTACGATGGAGGTGAGCAAGGGATGTGTGCATTTGCTGGGACCTTAGCTGCAGTGTTATGTGGCGCCTGGGTTTTACACATTGGTTGTGACAGGGATCTGTTCAGGTTTTCTGGCTAGGTACAGGATGGATGGGATCAGGGGCACGGTGGATAGCAGGGCTTGGAGTCATCTCGTGATCCTCAGGTGTGAATTAGCTGAGAGTGTCACTGGTGAGATGTTTATTTTGAGAGGGGCGATGTGCCAGGGAGGGTTTCAGGAGTAATGGTACATGTGTCCTTTGGGGTGAGCTCTGCTAATCCCCTGCTTGCTCTGCTGTGCCGCTGTACTTCCTAAGGCTGCCGTGAGTGCCAAGACATGGTGGGCCGGCGATTGAGCATGGCCACACCCATCCCCTCGATGATACTGCTGGGATATGAGGATTCCCAGACGGATGGGCTGGGTGGATTACCACATAACCAGAAGCCCTCAGAGCATTTGCAGGGTTTTGTTAACAGTTACCAGTGTGAACAGCCAGGAGCCCGTAAGTTGCAGCTAGAGGGGGGGATTTAAATGAATTTACAGTAACAATGGGGTGTCATAGCCAGGGCACCCTGATCCCGAGAGGACACCCCAAGTCCACGCACTTGCCACCAACCTGTACCCCACTACTTCCTGAGGTCCAGGCATCCAACCCCCAGCAAGCCCAAATAGCATGAAACGTTTGCTTACATCCTTTATAAATGTTTTTTATTGGGTTTCAGAACAAAGTACATTTCCAATTATGTACACAGAATGAAATATATATATATATATATAGAAGAGAAGAAAACTAAAGAAAAAACAAACTGGTAGGATATTTTGCACTAGCTCAACAACAGCCACTCTGCACAGTTAGCAATATTATTTTTAACACATAAGTAGGCACTGTTTGGGGGGGGGGGGTGGAAACTGGGGAGGTACATATACATTTGGGTGCTGGAGAAACAATGACATTGTTTATGTCCAATACAGAGAGGACAATATGGGAATGGATCTGGTGTTGGTGTTGTCACTTGCTTCTCCTGGACGATTTTCGCTGCCGTTGTCATCTCGCGTTCACCTCCGCTTCGGCCGTGCGTCCCGTCTTGCGCCCGGATTTTCCTTGCTCTCTGTTCCTGTATTTGCCAAGTTTGTTACCGTTTCCCGTGCTCTCCTTCCGGCTATCATTCCCTTGCCTCTTCCCCCCCCCCCCCCCTCTGGTTCCCCTCTATTGTTCCCTGTCGTTTGCTAACCTCCTTTATCCCACTCGACGGCATGGCGCCTGGGTCCCGCTTAGAAATATTTGCACCAATTTGCACCCACGTTACTTCTGGCTGAGAGGGAGAGGGAGAGCGTCATGGAGAGGGTGAGATTTGGGCTTCTAACCTAACCTGTTAATCATATTAATATCCATGCAATATGTGGTTTTGCACGGTGCCGGCGGCACGGGCATGTAGCTCAGGCACGGGCATTTAGCTCACTGCCACCGCCGGCAGGAGACCGGAGCATTGGAATGGAATTGGTGCCTGGCGCCGGTCCCGTTTTTCAGCCAACACTTCACTCTCCGCCAAATCAGGAAACCCACTACCGGTGTCGGGAAATGGAGGATCTACCCCACCATCTTTATACATATATACAATTCAATGAGGCAGTCTCTCAGTTGGACACCTGTAACTTTCTGTTTGAATTCAGTGTTCTGAAACCTGGCAACGTGAGACCTTGGAAGTGTTCTTATTCCCTTCAGTAGTTAGTACTTCCTGGATAGTTACTTCGTTATCTTTTTTTTTAATCATAGAATTTACAGTGCAGAAGCAGGCCATTCGGCCCATCGAGTCTGCACCGGCTCTTGGAAAGAGCACCCTACCAAAGGTCAACACCTCCACCCTATCCCCATAACCCAGTAACCCCACCCAACACTAAGGGCAATTTTGGACACTAAGAGCAGTTTTATCATGGCCAATCCACCTAACCTGCACATCTTTGGTCTGTGGGAGGAAACTGGAGCACCCGGAGGAAACCCACGCACACACGGGGAGGATGTGCAGACTCCGCACAGATAGTGACCCAAGCCAGAATCGAACCTGGGACCCTGGAGCTGTAAAGCAATTGTGCTATCCAAAATGCTACCGTGCTGCCCTTATCTGTCACTATAGGTATCGGAAAGTCAAGAATCATAGAGGTCTACAGCACAGTAAAGGCCCTTCGGCCTATTGCATCTACGCCGGTCGAGTGGAGGGGGCGAGTGTTAGATACTTGGGTATCCAGGTGACTCGGGGCTTGGCGCAGCTGCAGAAGCTGAACCTGGCTCGGCTGGTGGAGCAGACAATGATACCCTGTGCTCATCACCAGCTCAATCCCTCTCCAGTCCCTCGACGCCCGAAGCACCATTGCCAGCGGCTCTGTAGCCAAGGTGAAAAGCGGCAAGGAGAACGGGCACCTCTGCCTCGCCCCCGATGCAGCCCAAAATACCCCAAACTCACTCAGTTTGTCCGCACAATTGCGACCGGTGCCTTGTACAGCAACCAGACCCAGTCCACAAATCCCTGTCCAAACCAAAACTTTTCCAACACCTCCAGCAGATACTCCTACTCTATCCGATCAAACACCTTCTACAGGTCCATTGCCACCACTACCGCTACCTCCTGCCCCGCTGGAGGCATCATGATTACATAAAGTAGCCTCGTCATGTTCGCAGTCAACGGCCTCCCCTTCACAAAACCCGTTTGATTCTCGCCTATCACCCCCAGGATGCAGTCTTCGATTCACGAGACCAACACCTTCACCAACAGCTTGGCGTCTACATGTAGTAATGATATTGGGCAGTACGGCATTGTTCCGGATCTTTCTCCTTTGTTAATATCAGGGAGATGGAAGACTACGACAATGTAGGGGACCCATTGACCACCCCGCATTGACAAGACTTCTGGCTGAGAGGGCTGGCTTACTCAGCCTAGCTTCAGTTCTTGCAGTAGCTTGGTTACATTGCCCCTTGAGTGATCGTGAACTTCGTCTACTAATTTATAAACATGACCAGTGTTTTTAGATATGTTTCTTCTTGCACATTCTTGCTGTAAGGTAGGTTTGCTGGGCCCAGCATGCCTGGACAATATGGCCCATTTTGCCACTATTCTGGCATGTATTTGTTTTACTCCAGCATTCTCCTGCTGAATGTCCAACCTGTGTACATCAGTGACATGGTTTTAACCTTGCAGCCTTGATTCTCGTGGTGTCCATTTTATGGATCTTAGTCCATTCCCTGGGCGGGATTCTCCCCCACCTGGCGGGGCGGGAGGTCCCGGTGCCGAGGAGTGGCGTGAACCACTCGGGCATCGGGCCGCCCGGAAGTTGCGGAATCCTCCGCACCTTCAGGAGCTAGACCGGCACTGGCGGGGTTGGTGTTGCGCCAACCGGTGCGGAAGGGGCGTGGCGCCGCGCCAACCCGCACAAGTTGGTGCATGCGCGAGAGCACCAGCGTGTGCTGGCATCATCCCAACGCATGCGCAGGGGGATTCGTCTCTGCACCGGCTATGGCGGAGGTCCACAGCAGCCGGTGCGGAGGGTAAGAGTGCCCCCACGGCACAGGCCTGCCCGTGGATTGGTGGGCACCTCCGGGGCCAGATCCCCCCGGGCCCCCCCGAGAACCCTGGAGGCCGCCCGTAGAGCCATGTCCCGCCGTTAAGTACCAGATCTAATTGATGCCGGCGGGACAGGCCTAAAACGGGCGGCCGCTCGGCCCATCGCGGGCCGGAGAATCGCCGGGGGGGGGGGCCGGAGAATTCGGCAGCCGGCGGGGGCGGGATTCACGCTGCCCCCGGCGATTCTCCGGCCGGGCGGGGGGTCGGAGAATCGCCCCCCCTATCTCTAAAGGTTCTCTTGTTGCTAGCTCCATAGACGTGGCAATTTCCACAGCAGCTTTTAGGGTTAAATCATTTACAGTAAGCAGCTTCCTCTGAATAACTTCAATGCGGAGTCTATAAACCATCCTATCACGGAGAGTATCATCAAGACTCTTACCAATCTTTACAGATGCACCATAGAAAGCATCCTATATGGCTGTATCACAGCCTGGTATGGCAACTGCTCGGCCCAAGACCGTAAGAAACTTCAGAGAGTCATGAACACAGCCCAGTCCATCACACAAACCTGCCTCCCATCCATTGAATCTGTCTACACCTCTTGCTGCCTTGGGAAAGTGGGCAGCATTATCAAAGGCGCTTCCCACCCGTGTTATTCTCTCTTTCAACCTTTCATCGGGCAGAAGACACAAAAGTCTGAGAACACGCATGAACAGACTCAAAAACAGCTTCTTCCCCGCTGTTACCAGACTCCTAAATGACCCTCTTATAGACTAAACTGATCTCTCCAGGCATTTTCTCTACTGAGTAGCACAACACTCCGTGTGCTTCACCCGATGCCTGTATTTACATTGTGTATTTATCATATGTCCTATGTTTTTCACATATGGATCCAAGGGGCTTGTTTAGCACAGTGGGCTAAGCACCTGGCTTGTAAAGCAGCACAAGACCAGCATCGTGGGTTCAGTTCCCGTACCAGCCTCCCCGAACAGGTGCTGGAATGTGGCGTTTCACAGTAACTTCATTGACGCCTACTTGTGACAATAAGCGATTTTCATTTCATTTTTCGTCAGTCTGGACAGTACGCAGAACGATACTTTTCACTGTACCTAGGTACAAGCAAGAATAAATTAAATCCAATCTAATCCAAAGTGTTGCACCAACTTCACCAATTCTGCTTGCATCCTGAAAATTGCTACAAATTGTAAAATGCTTTCACCTTCTTGCTAGCTACAGCAGTGGAAGCGAAACCTTTCTCCAATCAATAACCATCTAGGAGAGAAATGCCCCTCTAAAGTTTTCATTCATTCGACTTATCTCCTGGATTTGTTGGGGAACACAATTTTGTAGCAGCATAAGCATTTTACAAAAACAAAAAATACTGGACAACCTCAGCAGGTCTAACATCTGTGGAGAGAGAATGGAGTTAATGTTTCGAGCCTGGATCACTCTTTGTCAAAGCTGAAAGTTCTACATCCTACTGAACCGTTAGTTTATCCGGTATCTGATTCGCTATGAGATATAATTGGAATCTTTCCTCATGAATTCCGAGTCTCACAGTCTTGATCAAATGCATCCATGGCACCTGTTTTCCACTGCATTTTGGATCCCTGCTCCTAGGGTCTATATTTCAACCAACTTCCTCCCTTCCGAATCTTTAGGAAAGTATATCCCAAACGAGCCCCTTTTATCACAAGCAACTAGAATTTGTTTTCCGTCTTGCCTGACTATCGTTCAACTTTTCCCCGACTAGTGATCCGTGCAGAGTCGGCAGACTTTGGAATCTCCGTTTGCTGCAGCCTGTTTAGCTTCACCACGTGGGCGGTTCCTGCAGCCCAGACCCACTCACTTCAACGGCAATTACGTTTTCCTGAACTATCAGTCTTTGCTCATGGTTGTAGTTGAAACTTTTTTTCAAAAACCTTTAACATTGGTGACAGTGCTTCGCCCGACGTATGTGTTTGAGTCCGGTCCTGAGACTCTTCCTTTGCTCCCGATGCCGTATCCACTAGTTAGTCGACAAATTTCTTCTTCCAGTAATTCTTCTGCCTCAATCCTCATCGCCAGTTTTCTCTCCTGTTAGATTGCTTTGTTGCTGCAAAGAGAAAGGGTATGGAGGTTCCCACACTCTGGATTCTTTGAAACATCATGAGAGACTTTATTAAGACGTGTTGCTCACACAATCTAAGATGGAGTCCGGCAAAGCTCACGCACTCTGCTCAGGTCACTACATATCACGTAATGTTTTACCAGCAGGGATGTACTCTCTGCTACATAACAATGGTGGAGCAAGCTCAACAGGCTGAGTGGCCTCCTCCTGTTTCTAGGATCCTATTCAAGGTAACAATTCAAGCTTGCTTCTTACAGTTGAGAATCAAGCCCTCTGGCAATATAGCTACTAATCACACCCTGCTGTGATGCTAATCGCAATAAGAAGTTCCTCCTAAACTCAGTCCTAAATCTACTTCCCTTATTTTGAGGCTATGCCCCTAGTTCTGCTTTCACCCGCCAGTGGAAACATCTATCCTATTTATTCCATTCATAATTTTATATGTTTCTATAAGATCCCCCCCTCATCCTTCTAAATTCCAACGAGTACAGTCCCAGTCTACTCAACCTCTCCTCCTAATGCAACCCCTTCAGCTTTGGGATTAACCTAGTGAATCTCCTCTGCACACCCTTCAGTGCTAGTACGCCCTTTCTCAAGTAAGGAGACCAAAACTGAACACAATACTCCAGGTGTGGCCTCACTAACACCGTATACAATTGCAGCATAATCTCACTAGTCTTAAACTCCATCCCTCTAGCAATGAAGGACAAAACTCCATTCGCCTTCTTAATCACCTGTTGCACCTGTAAACCAACTTTTTGCAACTCATGCACTAGCACACCCAGGTCTCTGCACAGCAGCATGTTTTAATATTTTATCATTTAAATAATAATCCCTTTTGCTGTTATTCCTACCAAAATGGACAACCTCACATTTGTCAACATTGTATTCCATCTGCCAGACCCTAGCCCATTCACTTAACCTATCTAAATCCCTCTGCAGACTTCCGGTATCCTCTGCACTTTTTGCTTTGCCACTCATCTTAATGTTGTCTGCAAACCTGGACACATTGCACGTGGTCCCCAACTCCAAATCATCTATGTAAATTGTGAACAATTGTGAACAAGTCTGATCCCTGCACGTTCATCATGCATGTCGTGCACACTGCCTACGTATCAGGTGCAGGCGGGCATGATGAACAACTGGTGGTCGCACATCAACTGTACTTTCACCGAATGGAACCCCTTTCAGTTAGTGAAGGCCAGTCCCTAATGCAGCGGAACACATAGGAGGGCATGCATCCCGTCAATCACCACCTAGACCCGTGGCATCACAGCGATAGTGACAAATCCGCTGCCCGGGCAAGCTGGTGGGCTCAGTCCATATTCAGCTTGATGTACAGCGATGCCCGGGCATACAGGGCCTCCGGAAAGGCATGGATGCATCTGTGCACAGAGGGCTGTGAGATCCCAGACAGGGCCCCACTTGGCGCCTGGAAAGACCCTGTTGCATCAAGGTTTAAGGCGACCATCACCTTGATGACCACTGGGAGCGGGTGTTCTCCCCCATGCCCCCACTGTGTCAGGTGTACCATGATCTGACAGATATGTCGCACCATCTCCCTGCATAGCCGGACTCTTTGATGACATGCCCCGTCCAGCAGGTCCTCAAATGACAGGCGGTGCCGGTACAGACAAATCCTCATCTGGCACCTCCTCCTCCTCCTAGGCCTGTTGGGCGGCTCTGTAGCCTATGCGGCTGCCTCCTGTTCCTCTGGGGCATGCTCCATTGCTGAACGCTCTGCCGCTGCACACTCTGCTGCGACAGCTTCTTCCTCCTCGAGCAGCTCCAGCTCGTACAGCCGCAGGGCATCCCCCAGGGCTGCAGCGACGAACAGGAAGGCCACCATTGCTGGTTGAATTCCAATATCCATTGTCTGCAGGGGGTGAAAGGCCGACATATCAGCATGGTACATACCCCCGTGCCCAACCAGTTTAACCGGGCTACATGGTGGCCCCGGTTGGCACTGCGGGCTCTGCCCCTGCATTAAACACCCCCCCCCCCCCCCCCCCCCCCCCGTCGCCGCACTCCAGGCCCTGTCATTGCCTGGCACCGTGGGGCATCTGGCCCTGGCGTCCATCCCTGCTGCCAGGGGTACTGTTGCCTGGCGGTCTATCGGGCTGCATCACAGCCTGGTATGGCAACTGCTTGGCCCAGGACCGCAAGAAACTTCAGAGAGTCTTGAACACCGCTCAGTCCATCACACAAACCTGCCTCCCATCCATTGACTCCGTCTACACCTCCCGCTGCCTGGGGAAAGCGGGCAGTATAATCAAAGATCCCTCTCACCCGGCTTACTCACTCTTCCAACTTCTTCCATCGGGCAGGAGATACAGAAGTCTGAGAACACGCACGAACAGACTCAAAAACAGCTTCTTTCCCACTGTTACCAGACTCCTAAATGACCCTCTTATGGACTGACTTCATTAACACGACACCCTGTATGCTTCATCCAATGCCAGTGCTTATGTAGTTACATTGTATATGTTGTGTTGCCCTATTATGTATTTTCTTTTATTCCCTTTTCTTCTCATGTACTTAATGATCTGTTGAGCTGCTCGCAGAAAAATACTTTTCACTGTACCTCGGTACACGTGACAATAAACAAATCCAATCCAATCCCTTGCCAGCGGTACGTTCCGCGGCCTCTGCCTGCTCTCCCCCCACCCAGTAGGGGCTACAGTGGTAGTTGCCCTTGATGGGCCGTGTGGTGCCCCGCCGGCGGGTGGCCAGTGGGTTGCGCTGCAAGATGGGCCTGTGGGGGGTCACCCAGCCACTCGACTCGTCCCTCCACCTCCCTGGCAGGCCTCCCCAACCCAGCCAGCGCGGCCAATGTCCGGCCCGGCAGCCCACAGTCGCTCCTCTGTGTCCTAACTCCTCTCTTTCCCTCATCAGCCACTACGCCGGTTTCATGATCTTAAAAGCACAAGTGAACCGCGCCGTCGGGAACTCGGGCCATCGCAGGTGGAGAATCGCGGAGTCCCCGGAGAATACCCGGTCAGGCCCGCTAATGATACGCAAACGGTATTTACTGTACATGCTTTTCGGAATGCATTGACACCGCTATTGAGGTGACGGTGAATCGCGATTTGCCATCAAATCAGTGCCCACCGTAATTTCAGATTCAGAACCAATTCTAAACCCAATCCCGTTTCCTGGTTTCGACGTCAGCCAACAGAGAATCCCGCCCAGGCAATCCCTCCTGCCCCTCTCAGGACATACCTGTGCATCATTGCCAGTGAAGCAGGAGGCTCAGGACTGATTTTCCCATGGGGTGAGTTGCCTTTAGAGTCATGATAGGCTCTAGTGGCAACCCCCCAAATATGTAGATGAGGTCTGAAAAAATCCCTGGCATCTCTTGGGCCTTTGTTCAGGTGGACACTTCTCCTGTGAGCCCAGACAAAAATCGACCCAAATAACTTTCTTTAACTTTCTTTTGAACAGCAAATAAAAGAGCTCACTCAATCCTGTTGCAACACTATCGCGAAAGCTTCAAATGAAGTGATCTGGCTATTAAAACCATAGTAAAACCTGTGTAACACAGCTGCATAGGTACTTGAGAGAGGAATTACTCAGCACACTAGGAAGCCTGACATTGACTTTGTGATTTGGATATCTAGAGTGGTAGAATTCTCACATTTACGAAAGCTGTGACTGATACTGCACCATAATGTTTTAATTAGATTGGCTGCTGTCACTAGTCTGGAATTTGCTGCTGTGGTGACATTGGTATCAAATGCTGTAAATTAGACGATGATAATGCTCTCTGATCCTCGAGAGATGAATACATGCCAACATTGACTGGACAATTCGTCTGAATACATTGCAGTGTGGTCAGTGTCCAAAATACATTCAAGATGTTTGGGGATCATGTCCTCATGTTTTTTTATTCATTTACAGGGTGTGGGCGTTGCTGGTTAGGGCAGCATTTATTGCCTTCCCTAGTTGCCTTTCAGAAGGTGGTGGTGAACTGCCTTCTTGAACCGCTGCAGTCCTTGAGGGGTGGGTACATCCACTGGGCTGTTAGGGAGGGCGTTCGAGAATGTTGCCCCAGCGACAGTGAAGACATAGATTTAAGGTAATGTGGAGGAGATTTATAGTGGATTTGAGGAAAAACCTTTTCACCCAGAGAGTGGTGGGACTGTGGAACTCACTGCCTGAAAGGGTGGCAGACACCGGAGTCCTCGCAACATTTAAGAAACATTTAGATGAGCACTTGAATGCCATAACATACAAAGCTGTGGACCAGGTGCTGGAAATGGGTTTTGAATAGAGAGGTTATTGTTGGCCCGCACAGACACGATGGGCCGAAGGGCCTCTTGCTGTGCTTTAAGATTCTGACTCTAAACTCTAATGAATACAGGACCAACCTGTCCAAACTTTCCTCATAAATTATCCCTTCATCCCAGGAATCAGTTGAGTGAACCTTCTCTGAACTGCCTCTCATGTAACTATAATGTAATAATAACCTTTCTTAAATAAGGAGACCAAAAGTGAACACAGTATTCCAAATATGGTTTCACCCATGCACCATACGACTAGCAAATCGTACCACGTTTGTATTCACAATGAACAACATCCTATTTGCCTTCCTATTTACTTGCTGTCGCTACATACTGACTTTCTGGAATTTATACACCAGGAATCCCAGATCCCTCTGTGCCTCAGAGTTCTGTAGCCTCTCTCCATTTAGATCATATGTTGCTTTTGTATTCTTCCTGTCAAAGTGGACAAGTTCACATTTTCCCACTAATGGAAATAAAAGGCCATTTTAAAAATTCATTTACGGGGTGTGGGCATCTCTGATTCGGCCAGTATTTATTGCCCATCCCTCATTGCCCCTCAGAAGGTGGTGGTGAACTGTCTTCTTGAACCTCTGCAGTCCCTGAGATGTATGTACATCCACTGTGCTGTTAGGGAGGCGTTCCCAGGATTTTGGCACAGTAACAGAGAACGAATGGCAACATATTTCCAAGTCAGGGTGGTGAGTGACTTGGAGGGGAACCTCCAGGTGGTGGGGTTTCCAGGTATCTACTGCTCTTGTCCTTCTAGGTGGTAGTGGTTGCGGGTTTGGAAAGTTCTGTCTGAAGAACCTTGGTGCGTTACTGCAGTGCATCCTGTAGATGGTACACACGGCTGCCACTGTTCATCGGTGGTGGAGGGATTGAATGTTTGTGGCGAGTGGAGAGTATCCATTAAACTCCTGACTTGTGCCTTATAGATGGTGGACAGGCTTTGGGGAGTCAGAAGGTGAGTTACTCACCGTAGGATTCCGAGCCTTTGACCTGCCCTGGAGCCACAGTATTAACATGGCTAGTCCAGTTCAGTTTCTGATCAATGTAACCCCCAGGATGTTGATTGTGGGGGATTCAGCGATGGTAATGCCATTGAATGTCATGTGGCAGTGATTAGATTCTCTCTTGTCGGAGTTAGTCATTGTCTGGTACTTGTGTGGCGCAAATGTAACTTGCTACTTGTCAGCCCAAACCTGGATATTGTCCAGGTCTTGCTGCATTTGGACACGGACTGCTTCATTATCTGAGGAGTCGCGAATGGTGCTGAACATTGTGCAGTCACCCACTTCTGACCTTATGATGGAAGGGAGGCCATTGATGAAGCAGCTGAAGAATCGGGAAACAGGTGCCAGGGCTGCTGAGGGAGGGAGAGTAGGTACGACATGTTGACTGTGAGCAGCCAGTCCTGCTGCTGGCCGGGGGGGGGGGTGGCGGCACCACCAGGGCCGGGGAGAGTAGTGGGGGGTGACCAGGGGATGGTCCGTGGGGGTGGAGGAGACCTCCGGGACCGGGGTGTCCAGGCATGGGCCACCATTGCAACGGCATGCAAGGCAGCCATCTGAACATCCACTGTGGCCTGTAGTTGCACTGAGCGGGTCCAGCTGCATGGATGCCCATTGGACCTGGTTTGACACGGGGGTATGCACCATGATAACATGTCTGCCTTTTATTCCCTACAGAGAATGGATTTCGGCATTCAACCAGGAATGGTTGGAATCTGCCAAGCAGTTACAGCCCTGCGAATGCACTGAGGCTGCATGAGCAGGAGCTGCTCAGGGAGGACCCTGCAGAACAGGTGCTTGCCCCAGAGAAGTAGGAGCCAGCCAGTGGGGATGGAGAGCCAGCCACCCGACAGACCGAGGAGCAGGTGGGAAGGTGGCGTCGTATCAGGCTCATGTATATTGGCAGCGCCTGTCCTTTAAGGACCTGCCGAGCTGAGCGTGTCGCCGAAGACTCTGGCTGAGCGGGGGGACCATGCGACATCTTTGCGCATCCTGCCGCACCTGGAACTGTGGTGGTATGGGGGAGGACGCCCGCTCCCGGTGGCCATCAAGGTGATGGTCGCCTGGAACGTCCATGTGATGTTCCAGGCCATCCACAATGTTCACCCACCCCATCCCCACACCCACTCTGTGGCCAGCCCAGACCTGCTCACCCCTCACACCCATCTGACAGAGCACCGAGCCAGATTGTAACAGTGTGAACAGGTGTTTGATGTGACAACATGTTTACAGATTTGTGCCCTAGCCCCTATCAGTAAGCTGTACCCTGCACCCGTGCCAACTTAGCTAGTGCCTGACTTTCTGGCCTTATGCGCTCTAACGCTACGTCTAGGTGGATCCCCAGACGGCACATCAGGAGTGGAGGCGGCCCGCTGTGATTCCTGCTCTGCGGCCTGCGTCCCCAATGGCGGGTGTCTTCTGGAGCTACTCGGCCTGGATGGACACGGCAGCTGCTCGGGTGTCCCAGGTGGCGTGATGCCACCCTGTTCTGCCCGCTTCCCACCAGATGCACCAGGGACAGGCGGGGAGAGGGGGAGTCCGAGGTGCTTCGGTGTTCCAGCACCTCCGCTGCGGGGGTCACTGGCACAGGCCCCCTCACCTCCTCCATGCTCGGGTGTCTGATGGCCCCCGGAGTATTCCATGGGACAGGGGGTGCGATTGGAGCCATCCCCTGGGGCTCCCAAACCACCTGGTGCTGCCAGTCCTGGAGGTCCGCTCTGGTCTCGACAAGCGTCCGCACGCTCACGGCCATGGAGCACAGGAAGTGGACCACCTCCGTCTGGGACTGTGCCACATCACCCATTGGCTGTGCCACCACCTTCTGGATCTGTGTCACATCAGCCAGTGACTGCGCTATCTCCCTCTGGGACTGGGCCACCTCCCTCTGTGCCTGCGCCGTGTTAGCCAGTGCCTGGGCAATGCCGTCGACGTTCCCAGCCATGGCCTGCTGCGACTGGGCCACGCTCGGGAGCGCCGCTGCGATTTCCAGTTGGCTCTGGGACATGGCTGCCTGTGAGACGGCAACCCCGTCCTGGGCCTCAGCCAGCACCCGCACAGAATGCCCCAGGCCTTGGACACGATGATCCATAGCCGCAACCCTCAACCCCAATGCCTCCACCGCGAACGCCACCCGTGCAGTGTTGGCCCGCGCCGCACAAATGGCCAGCACCACCTCCTGCTGCTGCACACGTTTGAACTCCTCCAACTGCACCTGCAGGTGCTGGATGTTCGCCGACACCCCCTCATGTAGTCCCTGGCTCTGCGACTGCATCTCCACAATCAATGGGACTGTCCGTTCCAGAAGCCTGAAATACGTCTGGATGGCAGATAGTCCCTATGGTCGGCCTGCACTCCGACCGCTCTCCGCCTCGGGAGTTCCTACCTCCACCTGATGTACCGGGTCAGCTGTGTGGTGCACACCAGTGTCCCAGCATTAAATCACCATTAAAGTGCTCAACTGAGCTGAGTGACTCTGGGATGGTGGAGGGTGTTAGAGACAGCTGTGAGGGGAAATCCGTGTCATCCTTGGACTCGCGCTCTGGGGCGCCTGAGTCTCGGGTCAAGGACTCCTGTCCAGGCTGCTCTCCTCGATGCTGCTCGGCTCTCAGGAGGGGTGGGGGGGGAGGTGTCTGTGGCACTGGCTGGGGGCGAGGCATCTGTGGCACTGGCTGGGGGCAGAGAACACCCGCCCCATCACCAGCAGGCCTTGCAAGACGTAAGACAAAACACATGATTAGACCGGGGAGGGGGGGGGGGGGGGGGGGTGATGGTGATGCTGGTGGTGTGGGGTGAGGGTGGCGTGGGGGCGGGTGGGGGTGACACGCGTGTCATGGGGAACCGCAACTCAACAGGGTCTCACTTCCTCACCCATGGCCGGCCTGCCTGCCCGTGACCTCCCTTTCATCCAGGCCAGCAATCACATCCAGGGCCTTCTGCTCATCCACAGCGAGGCGCCCCAGGTCCAGCGGTCCCCCTCCAGTTTTTTCCTGCTCCCGGCAGTTGTGAGCGGCCTTCTGCTTGGGGTGGGAACAGTAAATGACAGTCCAAGTCATGCAGCCCAGGGGGTGGGTATCTGGTGGCTTCAGTAGCCAGGGAACCCGGCCATGGCGGCTGGTATGGGTACTGGCATGTGGTTCAGCGTGGGGGTCCGGCCGCTCTCCGTGTGCCGGGGGGGGGGGGGGGGGGTACGGTTGTATGGGGGGGGGGGTTGGTGGCAGGGGCACAGATTGCCTACTCAGCCTGGCTGCCCTGCGGAGGTTGTGCAGTTTTTTCAGGCAGACCGGACGATGTTAACCATGGCGCTCACTGCCTCTCCCACCTATGCCCAGACACGATGAACGACGGCGTCTGGCCAGAGTACAGCATCAACTGCCTCTCCACCACTGCGTCCAGAAGGTCTCCGCTCGGCGTCTGCGAAACATGGAGCCGCTCTTCTCGCTACCATCTTGTTGGCTGGGATGGTGTGTGTGGGGTGTGAAGTGCGTACATACGGCTGCAGCTTGTCGGCCTCCTGAGTGTCAATCGTGGAACTGGTGAATCCAGCACCGTTTCTCATTGGAATCGATTGTGTTCCTCGTGGTGCCGGTGCTAACCCCTCAACAATAGCTGAATCAGTCCAGGTACAGCGCCAGTTTTGCTGTCCTGGAGGTCCATTGGGGGAGGGCCTTCAGGTGGCTCGCTGAGGCCATCCCAAAGGTGCGCGGCGCGCGTCACGATGACGCC
This sequence comes from Scyliorhinus torazame, assembly GCF_047496885.1. Lineage (NCBI taxonomy): Eukaryota > Metazoa > Chordata > Chondrichthyes > Carcharhiniformes > Scyliorhinidae > Scyliorhinus > Scyliorhinus torazame. The sequence continues at coordinate 223,838,394 of NC_092709.1, forward strand.
ATTTCGGAAGGGGTGGAGTATGCAAAACCTGCACCAAACAGGTGCGCCCCAATCTTGGCGTCAAAAGGGATTCTCCGCCCGATCGGCGATTCTGAAGTCGGTCTCGGGGAACGGTGAATCCCGCCCTGTCTCCGGAATGGAGAATCCCGCCACCGAGGTTTGCGATGATAGAGAAGTTGAATGAACACTCCTATTCCAACTATCAAAAGGAAGGATTGTTTTTAATGGTCTGAATGAACGGGGCAGGGCAGGAGCAACAACTGCTGCAGGTCCCGTCAACAAATTTCTCAGTCACGTATTTAAGAAACCCAGCCATTAATTTATGTGGCCATCCGGTGCCTTTGGAATTTAACAGATTTGTGCAAGCTGTCTGATGCTACGTTTGGACGCAATGCACCCCTTTACATCTGAAAACAAGCCTAATTATACCAATTTCTAATCTTTAACATTATGCCAATGAACATTTTTCTTCCAGATGGCTCAGCTGTATAGAGAATGCTGCACTTGAAATTCTCAGGTTGGGTAGGAGGCATTAACTTAGCCGTCACATACTTTTTCCAAAAATGTTGTATGTGAAAGACATAAGTAACATTTAGTCTACATATACTGTATCATTTATTTTGTTCCTTATTCATGGAATGAGGCATTTTTCAGCGAGCTATTATATATCATTTATGTATCTTAGAGCTATGCTCTCGCTTGAAGTTGTGAACGTGTTAAAAATCCCCAAGAAAGTCTGTTGAACACCGCACCCACTGAGTGCTTCAGTATGAAAGAAGGCTGGAATAGAAAATCTTTTGAGAATAAATGTATATCAACGCACTTGATCAAGAGGAATCATTTCTCTGAGCACGTACAGGGGTGTTGAAAACCTCCCTGTGCTGAGACTGATGCTGTGTGTCAAGACACTCGTTGCTTTGAAAGTGAGATGGTGGCCGTGATAGATAGTTGTCTGGCTGCACACTCCGCTAACACAGTACTTCTTTCTTGACAGTTTCGGCATGAACCATGATGGAATTGGAAACTCCTGTGGGACGAAAGGTCACGAAGCTGCAAAGCTCATGGCAGCTCATATTACTGCCAACACCAATCCATTCTCCTGGTCTACGTGCAGCAGAGATTATATCACCAGCTTTTTGGAGTAAGTGCCCAGCAGCACAGCAGATTAGATTACCCAATTTATTAAAAAAGTAGCCACTATTTGTTGCCATGAATAAATATACAATTAATTGATATAATTGGGCCTGCAGCTCAATGAAAGTTTCATGTGGAAATGTAACTGATCATATTTAGATTTTGCTGAATGCACCTTTGATTATAAACTAAATGCTCCCGTTGACATTTGCTCATTCAAGTGCAAGGTAAGCACAGATTTGCAACAGTGAAAACCAGCTGATGGATTTTAAATTTTTCTCCTTTTAGTTTTTCCTTCTTTTGTTGCATTAGCCTTTCCAATTAAAGATTGTGATATTGAGCCATTAGAAAAGTGGTTATTTATTCCCATGTTGAGAAAATGTGTTCGCAGGAGTTTGAGCTGTTCTGCTCATGTTGGTTTTGATTCATCCTTTGCATTGCGACCATGTCTAAAAGGAACTAATGAATTGGTTCTGGGGCTAGGAAGAGATCGTGGGATGTGTTCAATGCACTTTATCTCTCTCTCTTCCTTTTAAAACTCCATCCCTGCTGTTCATTATATCTGCTGCTGAGTATTTGATGGAAGATAAGTGACATGGAGCTCACTTTTGGTCTTTTTGCTAATTAATCATTGACAGCAGGTATTTGCAAATTAATTCTGTCTATCTAAGACAAATTGACTCTCGGATTACATAGATTACATATCTGTTTGATAACTGGAGAAAGTACAGATTGTCAAATTGTCAAACCAATAAAAAGGCACCAGAATGTTCCTTTCCATTATCAGCCACCAGGAGCCTGAGCAGTGATGAGTTATAACGGCCTATACTGTACTGCTGACATGTGGAACTGATATTCCAACCTGTACAAATAATAGCTTACTGATCCTGTGGGGGTTTTATGTGATTTGGAAACAAAGTGGGGGGTAATCACTGAAGCTTCCAACCCAGAAAGAAGAGTGGTTTTGCGAAATGCTCAGATCTGTCTTTTACATTTGTCCCCCTGCTCAAGTACGTTCTTTTTCTCAGTGGAAAAGCCTACAGAATGCTAGAGACCTGTCCTTAATAGAAGAAACAGCTGTGTGTAATCCCTACAGGCAGGGGCAGTATATAATTTTTTTTTTCCGGAACTAACCATTTGGCCCAAAACGTACCGTCTTCTACAAGGCTGAATGCTACCAGCGTTGTATTTAAATGTTTTAAACAAAGAGGGAAACACGGACATTAGTCAAGATGGGACTTATTTCTTGACGCACAACGATTATCTACCTGTCCACTTGCAAAAGGAAGCCATTGTTTTATATTCAATGTTTATGAGGCCAGTTTACTGATCAGAATATGTACATGTCAGGGACATTGCAGAATCGGTTTTATGTCTGGTATGTTTAGTCAAAAGATTCTCCCTTACTACACATTCAGAGTGAGCTCACAAGACGCATAAGGCCAGTAATTAACCTGGCTGATTGAAAGTAAGATGATGCGATAATCCTGCAAGTGCTTAGAGGATATTATAATTTACTGCAGGTGTTTAGAGGAAATTTGATGCTGATACAGGTGTTGAGAGGATGCTAGATAATGCCACAACTTTTGAGAGGATGATTGACCGTGCAGCAGGTGTTTATTGGATATTAGATACTTCTGAAAGTGTTTAGTGGATGTTTGATACTGCTGCAGGTGACTAGAGGATGTGTGATACGGCTGTAGGTGGTTGGGGATGTTTGATACTGCTGCAGCTGTTTAGAGGATGTTTGATACAGCTGCAGGTGTTTCGAGGATGTTAGATATTGCTGCAGGTGTTTGGGGATGTTAGATACTGCTACAGGTGTTTAGAGGATGATGGTTACTGCTGCAAGAATTTAGAGGATGTTTGTTACTGCTGCAGGTGCTTGAGGATGTTTGATACTGCTGCAGATGTTTCAAAGATGTTTGATACTGCTGCAAGTCATGAGAGGATATTTGTTACTTCTGCAGGTGTTTAGAGAATATTAGAACCTGCTGCAGGTCTTTAGGGATGTTCAATACTGCTGCAGGTGTTTCGAGGATGTAGATACTGCAGCAGGCGTTCAGAGGATATTGATTACTGCTGCAAGTGTTTAGAGGATGTTTTATACGGCTGCAGGTATTCAGAGGATCTTTGATACTGTTCCAGGTGTTTAGAGGATGTTTGAAACTGATGCACATGTTTAGAGGATATTTGATACTGCAGGAGGTGTTTAGAGGATGTTTGATACTGCTTCAGGTGTTCAGAGGATATTGATTACTGCCGCAAATGTTTAGAGGATGTTTGATACGGCTGCATGTATTTAAAGGATGTTGGATACTGTTCCAGGTGTTGAGAGGGTATTTGATACTGCTGCAGGTTTTTAGTGGATGTTTGATACTGAGGCATGTGTTTAGAGGCTGTTTGATACTGGTGCACGTGTTTAGAGATATTTGATACTGCTGCATGTGTTTAGAGAAAGTTTGAGACTGCTGCAGGTGTTTAGACGGTGTTAGATACTACTGCAGGTGTTTATTGGATATTAGATACTGCTGCAGATGTTTAGAGAATGCTAGATATTGCTGCAGGTGTTGAGAGTATTATGGGCCAGGGTTTAGTGAACACCAACGTATATCATGGAGTTTACCTGACCTACAACTGTTGATAGATTTTAGTTACGAGGAGCACAAGGGCCTATTTTTCAGGTGTTATTCAACAGGGGCCTTAAGAACTTGTAATCAAAAACATAGTTTATTCTACGAATTCAGCTAACACTTTATAAACACACACAGGAAGCATTTTATCAACTACAAACATAAATACCCCACACAGCTACAGTACTCTACATTTAACCCTTAATAACTTCCCTTTACTGTTTCACTCAAGTAACAACATCCATAAATCAGACCATCCCTTATACCACAAAACAGTAGGTTTGAATTCCTTCCAGAACACAGTTATTACTTTGAAGTTATCAAGTGACCTGGAGACACATTTTTTAACATGTAGAAAGAGAGACTCCAAGATCCTAGTAGTCTGAATACAGCTTCCAACTGTCGAAACTGAAAATAAAACTCAGAGCCACAAAGAGCTTCCAGCTCAAAACAAAGGTAAAAACCAGAGCCACCGCCCAGCTCCACCCTCACAATGACATCACTGCAGCTATTACAGAAGACAGCCAGTTCTTAAAGAGACATTCCCATGACAAGAGGATGTTTGATTCTGCTACAGGTGTTTTGGGGATGTTTGATACTGCGGCAGGTGTTTAGAGAATGTTAGATATTGCTGCAGGTGTTTAGATTGTTTGATACTGCTGCAGGTGTTTAGAGAATGTTAGATACTGCTGCAGGTGTTTAGAGGATGTTTGATACTGCTGCAGGTGTTTAGAGAATGTTAGATGCTGCTGCAGGTGTTTAGAGAATGTTAGATACTGCTGCAGGTGTTTAGAGGATGTTTGATACTGCTGCAGGTGTTTAGAGAATGTTAGATACAGCTGCAGGTGTTTAGAGAATGTTAGATACTGCTGCAGGTGTTCAGAGGATGTTTGATGCTGCAGGTGTTTAGAGAATGTTGGATACTGCTGCAGGTGTTTAGAGAACGTTAGATACTGCTGCAGGTGTTTAGAGAATGTTAGATACTGCTGCAGGTGTTTAGATCATGTTAGATACTGCTGCAGGTGTTTAGAGGATGTTTGATACTGCTGCAGGTATTTAGAGGATGTTTGATACTGCTGCAGGTGTTTAGAGGATGTTAGATACTGAAACAGTGTTTAGAGGATGTTTGATACTGCTGCATGTGTTTAGAGGATGTTTGATACTGCAGCAGGTGTTTAGAGGCTATATGATATTGCAGCAGGTGTTTCGAGGATGTTTGATACTGCAGCAGGTGTTTAGAGGATATATGATATTGCAGCAGGTGTTTAGAGGATGTTTGATACTGCGGCATGTGTTTCGAGGATGTTTGATATTGCAGCAGGTGTTTTGAGGATGTTTGATAATGCAGCAGGTGTTTAGAGGGTTTTTGATACTGATGCAGATGTTCAGAGGATGTTTGATACTGCAGCAGGTGTTTAGAGGATGTTTGATACTGCAGCAGGTGTTTAGAGGATGTGTGATACTGCTGCAGGTGTTTAGACGATGTTTGATACTGCAGCAGGTGTTTAGAGTGTCATAGGAGTGCCCCTTTAAGAAATGTGTTTGTCTTAGCACATGGCCTCAGTTATGTGATTGTGTGGGTGGAGCTCAGCTGTGGTTCTGAATTTTACTTTCGCTTTGAGTTTGGACTGGTTTAAACTCCACAGGTTGAAAGAAGGGTCTCTCCATCTTCATTTTCTAAAAGCTGTTTTCCGACTACTTGGTAACATAAAAGTGATAATTGTTTCTGGAAGGAATTCAAACCTGCTGTTTGAAAAGGGGAACAGAGTATCAACAACACGTCTTATACCAGTGAGAATGCTGTGTGCTGGGCCACACCTTTGAAAAGGGGGGCGGGATTCTGTGATCCTGAGGCTAAGTGTTGACGCCGTCGGAAACGCCGCCACATTTCTCGACGGCGTCAACATGGCCTCAGGATCAGCAATTCTGGCCCCTACAGCGGGCCAGCACGGCACTGGAGCGGTTCACACCGCTCCAGCTGCTGATCCCGGTGTCAACTGGGCGCTGTGGGATCCGTGCAAGCACAGTGGCTCCCTTCTCCGCGCCAGCCCCGACTCAACATGGCGCAGGGCTACAGGGGCCGCGCGGAAGAAAGGAGGCCCCCAGCCCGAGAGTCCGGGCCGCCGATCGGTGGGCCCCGATCGTGGGCAGGCCACATCGGGGGCTTTCCCCGGGGTCGGACCCCCCCCCCCCCCCCCCACACACAGGCCACCCCCCGACCCTGCCACGCCGAGTCGGCGGCACCAACAACGTTGGCGTCATTGGCGCCGATTCTCCACTTTGCGGAGAATCGCGTGCCGGCGTTGGGGCAGCATGGCGCGATTCGCGCCGATCACGGGGATTCTCCGGCCCGGCCCCGGGCTGAGAGAATCCCGCCCAGAGTTTCTGGTTTTACTTGGATTATGTTGTGGAATTGGATCAGTTGAGCGGGAAATTCATTAAGTGTTACACATAGATTGCTGTAGCTGTGTGGGGTCTTTATGTTTGTAGTTGATGAAGATTCATACTGCATGTGTTTGTACAAATGTTAATGAAATTTGGAGAATAAAGCTTGTTTTTTGATTTAAAACGCCGAAGACCACTGTTGAATATCACCTGATAGGCAGGCTCTTGTGCTCATCGTAACCAAAATCAACATGCAATTATAGGATAGGTGAACTCCATAATATAATTTGGTGTTTTCTAAACCTTTGGCCATAACAAGAGGATGTTTGATACTGCTGCAGGTGTTTAGAGGATGTTCAATACTGTTCAAATGATATTGGATACTGCTGCAGGTGTTTAGAGGATATTAGATACTACTGCAGGTGTTAAGAGGATGTTAGATACTGCTGCAGATTTTTTGAGGATGTTTGATACTGCTGCAGGGATTTAGAGGATGTTTGACACTGCTGCAGATGTTTAGAGGATGATACACAATGCAGCAGGTGCTTATTGGATGTTTGATACTGCTGCAAGTGTTTAGAGGATGATTGATACAGCTGCAGGTGTTTATAGGATGTTGAATACTGTTCCAGATGTTTGGAGGGTATCTGATACTGCTGCAGGGTGTTTATTGGATATTAGACATTGCTGCCGGTGTTTCAAGGCTGTTTCATACTACTGCAGGTGTTTAGAGGATGTTTGATACTGCTCAGGTGTTTCAAGGATGGTTCATACTGCTGCAGATGTTAAGAAGATGTTACTTACTGCAGCGAGTGTTTATTGGATGGTTGATACTGCTGCAGGTGTTTAGAAGATGTTTGATACTGATTCAGGTGTTTGAGGGTGTTGGATACTGCAGCAGGTGTTAAGAGGATGTTTGTTACTGCTGCAGTTGTTAAGACGATGTTAGATACTGCAGCAGGTGTTTCGAGGATGTTTGATATTGCAGCAGGTGTTTTGAGGATGTTTGATAATGCAGCAGGTGTTTAGAGGGTTTTTGATACTGATGCAGATGTTCAGAGGATGTTTGATACTGCAGCAGGTGTTTAGAGGATGTTTGATACTGCAGCAGGTGTTTAGAGGATGTGTGATACTGCTGCAGGTGTTTAGACGATGTTTGATACTGCAGCAGGTGTTTTAGAGGATGTTTGATGCTGCAGCAGGTGTTTAGAGGATATTTGATACTGCTGCAGATGTTCAGAGGATGTTTGATACTGCTGCAGGTGTTTAGAGTTTCATGGGAGTGTCCCATTAAGAAATGTTTTTATCTTATCACATGGCATCAGTGATGTCATTGTATGTTTGGAGCTGGGCTGTGGCTCTTTGGATTTTACTTTCGCTTTGAGTTTTCGACTGGTTTTGAACTGCACAGGTTGAAAGAAGTGTCTCTCTATCATCATTTTAAAAGCTATTTCCAAACTGCTGATAACTTAATAGAGATACTTATTTTCTGGAGTGAATTCAAACCTGCTGTTTGAAAAGGGGAACAGAGTATCAATAACAAGTCTACTACCAGTGAGAATGCCGCATGCTGGGACACCCTTTGAAAAGGGTTTTTAGGTTTTATTTGGATTTTGTTAGTGAATTGGAACAGTTAAGGGGGAATTCATTGAGGGTTACACATAGATTATGGCTGTGTGGGGTCTTTATATTTGTAGTTCATAAAAATTCTAACTGTAGAATAAAGCTTGTTTTTTGAGTAAAAGCGCATAAGAACTCTGTTGAATAACACCAGAAAGGCAGGTTCTTGTGCTCATCCCGGCCAAATTCAATAAACAGTTGTAGGTCAGGTGAACTCCATGATATACTTTGGAGTTTTCTAAACCCTGGCCCATAACAAGAGGACATTTGTTACTGCTGCAGGTGTTTATTGGATATCAGGGGCGAAATTCTCCCCCAACGGCGCGATGTCCGCCGACTGGCGCCAAAGACGGCGCCAATCAGACGGGCATCGCGCCGGCCCAAAGGTGCGGAATGCTCCGCATCTTTGGCGGCCTAGCCCCAACATTGAGGGGCTAGGCCGACGCCAGAGGGATTTCCCCCCCGCCAGCTGGCGGAAATGGCGTTTGTTTCCCGCCAGCTGGCGCGGAAATGCGGCGCATGCGCGGGAGCGTCAGCGGCTGCTGACAGTTTCCCGGCGCATGCGCGGGAGCGTCAGCGGCCGCTGAAAGTTTCCCGCGCATGCGCAGTGGGGAGAGTCTCTTCCGCCTCCGCCATGGTGGAGGCCGTTGCGGAGGCGGAAGGGAAAGAGTGCCCCCACGGCACAGGCCCGCCCGTGGATCGGTGGGCCCCGATCGCGGGCCAGGCCACTGTGGGGGCACCCCCTGGGGTCAGATCGCCCCGCGCCCCCCCCCCCCCCCCAGGACCCTGGAGCCCGCCCACGCCGCCTGGTCCCGCCGGTAAATACCAGCTTTGATTTACGCCGGCGGGACAGGCAATTTCTGGGCGGGACTTCGGCCCATCCAGGCCGGAGAATTGAATGGGGGGTCCCGCCAACCGGCGCGGCCTGATTCCCGCCCCGCCCAATCTCCGGTACCGGAGACTTCGGCGGGGGCGGGGGCGGGATTCACGGCGGCCAACGGCCATTCTCCGACCCGGCGGGGGGTCGGAGAATGATGCCCCAGATACTGCTACAGGTGTTTAGAGGATGTTAGATACTGCTGCAGGAGTTAAGAGGGTGTTTAATACTGCTGCATTTATTTCGAGGATTTTACATACTGCTGCAAGGATTTAGAGGATGTTAGACACTGTTGCGGGGATTTAGAGTATTTTTGATACTGCTGCAGATGTTCAGAGAATATTGGTTATTGCTGCAAGTGTTTAGAGGATGTTTGATACAGCTTCAGCTATTTAGAGGATATTCAATACTGTTCCTAGTGTTTAGAGATGATTTGATACTACTGCAGGTGTTTATTGGATACTAGATACTGCTGCAGGTGTTTCGAGGATGTTTGACACTGCTGCAGGTGTTTAGACGGCGATTGATACAGCTGCAGGTGTTTAGAGGATGTTCAATACTGTTCCAGATGTTTAGAGGGTATTTGATACTGCTGCAGGGTGTTTATTGGACATTCGATATTGCAGCCGGTGTTTTAGAGGTATGTTTGATACTGCTGCAGGCGTTTAGAGAATGTTAGATACTGCTGCAGGTGTTTAGAGGATGTTTGATACTGCTGCAGGTGTTTTGAGGATGTTTGATACTGCTGCAGGCGTTTAGAGGATGTTTGATATTGATGCAGGTGTTTAGAGGATGTTTGATACTGCTGCAGGTGTTAAGAGGATGTCCGATACTGCAGCAGGTGTTCAGAGCATGTTTCATACTGCTGCAGGTGTTTCAAGGATGCTTGATACTGATGCAGGTGTTTAGAGGATGTGTGATACTGATGCAGGGGTTTCAGGTCTGTTTGATACGTCTTCAGGGGTTTACTGGATGTTTGATACTGCTGCAGGGGTTCAGAGGATGTTTGATACGACTGCAGGTGTTTATTGGATGATTGATGCTGCTGTGGGCATTTAGAGGATGTTTGATACTGCTGCAGGTGTTCAGAGGATGTTTGTAACTGCTGTGGGCATTTAGAGGATGTTTGATACTGCTGCAGGTGTTTAGAGGATGTTTGATACTGCTGCAGGTGTTTAGAGAATGTTTGATACTGCTGCAGGTGTTTAGAGAATGTTTGATACTGCTGCAGGTGTTTCAAGGATGTTTGATAGTGCTGCAGAAGATAAGAAGATGTTACATACTGCAGCAGGTGTTTAGAGGATGTTTGATACTGATGCAGGTGTTTAGAGGACGGTTGATACTGCAACAGGTGTTTAGAGGATGTTTGATAGTGCTGCAGAAGATAAGAAGATGTTACATACTGCAGCGGGTGTTTAGAGGATGTTTGATACTGATGCAGGTGTTTAGAGGACGTTTGATACTGCAGCAGGTGTTTAGAGGATGTTTGATTTTGCAACAGGTGTTTAGACGATGTTTGATACAGCTTAAGATGATGATTGGATGTTTGTTACTGTTGCAGGTGTTTAGCATTTGATACTGCTGCAGGTGTTTATTGGATATTAGATACCACTGCAGTTGTTTGGAGGATATTGTTACTGCTGCAGGTTTTTAGAGGACATTGGATACTGCTGCAGGTATTTTTAGGATATTTGTGACTGCTACAGGTGTTTAGAGGATGTTTGATTCAGTTGCAGGTGTTTATGGATATTTGATACTGCTGCAGGTGTTTAGAGGATGGTTAATACTGCTGCAAGTGTTTAGAAGATGTTTGATACTGTTGCAGGTGTTTATAGGATATGTGATACTGCTGCAGGTGTTTAGAGGATGTTTAATACTGTTGCAGGTCTTTAGGGGTTGATTGATATTGCTGCGGGTTTTTAGAGGATGGTTGATACTGCTGCAGGTGTTCAGAGGTTGTCAGATACTGCTGCAGGAGTTTAGGAAATATTGGTTCCTGCTGCAGGTGTTTAACAGATGTTAGATACTGCTGCAGGTGTTTAGTGGATATTTGATGCTGTTGCTGTTTTGAGTATGGTCGATACTGGTGCAGGTGTTTAGAGGGTGTTAGATACTGCTGCAGGTGTTTAGAGGATGATTGGTATTGCAGCAGGTGTTTAGAGGATGATTGATATTGCAGCAGGTGTTTAGAGGATGATTGATACTGCTGCAGGTGTTTAGAGGATGATTGATATTGCAGCAGGTGTTTAGAGGATGTTTGATACTGCTGCAGGTGTTTAGAGGATGATTGATATTGCAGCAGGTGTTTAGAGGATGTTTGATGCTGCTGCAGGTGTTTAGAGGATGTTTGATACTGCAGCAGCTGTTTAGAGGATGATTGATATTGCAGCAGGTGCTTAGAGGATGATTGATACTGCAGCAGGTGTTTAGAGGATGATTGATACTGCAGCAGGTGCTTAGAGGATGATTGATACTGCAGCAGGTGTTTAGAGGATGATTGATACTGCAGCAGGTGCTTAGAGGATGATTGATACTGCAGCAGGTGTTTAGAGGATGTTTGATACTGCAGCAGGTGCTTAGAGGATGATTGATACTGCAGCAGGTGTTTAGAGGATGTTTGATACTGCAGCAGGTGCTTAGAGGATGATTGATACTGCAGCAGGTGTTTAGAGGATGATTGATATTGCTGCAGGTGTTTAGAGGATGATTGATATTGCAGCAGGTGTTTAGAGGATGTTTGATACTGCAGCAGCTGTTTAGAGGGTGATTGATACTGCAGCAGGTGCTTAGACGATGATTGATACTGCAGCAGGTGTTTAGAGGATGATTGATATTGCAGCAGGTGCTTAGAGGATGATTGATACTGCAGCAGGTGTTTAGAGGATGTTTGATACTGCAGCAGGTGTTTAGAGGATGATTGATACTGCAGCAGGTGTTTAGAGGATGATTGATACTGCAGCAGGTGTTTAGAGGATGTTTGATACTGCAGCAGGTGTTTAGAGGATGATTGATACTGCAGCAGGTGCTTAGAGGATGATTGATACTGCAGCAGGTGTTTAGAGGATGATTGATACTGCAGCAGGTGTTTAGAGGATGATTGATACTGCAGCAGGTGTTTAGAGGATGATTGATACTGCAGCAGGTGTTTATAGAATCATCGAATCAGAGAATTTAGAGTGCAGAAGGAGGCAATTCAGTCCATCAGGTCTGCACCAGCTTTTTAAAATAGCACTCTATTTAAGCCCACACATCCACCCTCCTCCGTAACCAAGCAACCCCACCTAACATAAGGGCATTTTTGCATAGTTAATCCACCTAACCTGCACATCTTTGGTCTGTGGGAGGAAACCCACGCAGACATGGGGAGAAAGTGCATACTCAGCACAGTGACCCAAGCCGGGTATCAAACCTGAGACCCTGGAGCTGTGAAACAACTGTGCTGACCACTGTAGATGTCAGATACTGCTGCAGGTGTTTAGAGGATGTATGATACTGCTGCAGGTGTTTTTAGGATATTTGTGACTAAAAAGGAGTTTAGAGGATGTTTGTTTCTGTTGCAGGTGCTTATGGATACTTTACACTGCTCTAGATGTTTAGAGGGTGTTTGATACTGTTGCCAGTATTTTGAGAATGGTAGATACTGCTGCAGGTGTTTAGAGGATATTGGTTACCGCTACTGGTGTTTAGAGGATGTCAGATACTGCTGCAGTTTCTTAATCATAGATTATCATAGAATTTACAGTGCAGAAGGAGGCCATTTGGCCCATCGAATCTGCACCGGCTCTTGGAAAGAGCACCTTACCCAAGGTCAACACCTCCATCCTATCTCCATAACCCAGTAACCCCACCCAACACTAAGGGCAATTTTGGACACTAAGGGCAATTTAGCATGGCCAATCCACCTACCCTGCACATCTTTGGACTGTGGGAGGAAATCGGAGCACCCGGAGGAAACCCACGCACACACGGGGAGGATGTGCAGACTCCGCACAGACAGTGACCCAAACCGGAATCGAACCTGAGACCCTGGAGCTGTGAAGCAATTGTGATAACCACTATGCTACCGTGCTGTTAACGGTGGTTAGATACTGCTCCTAGTGTTTAGAGGATGTTAGATACTGCTGCAGGCGCTTCGAGGAAGTTTGATATTCATAAATATTTTGGTACTGTTGCAGGTGTTTATAGGATATTTAATACTTTTGCAGGTGTTTTGTGAATGGTAGATATTGCTGGAGGTATTTTTAGGATATTTGATACTACTACAGGTTTTTAGAGGATGTCAGATTCTGCTCCTAGTGTTTGGAGGAAGTTTGATACTGCCGCAGGTATTTAGAGGAAGTTTGATACTGCCGCAGGTATTTAGAGGAAGTTTGATACTGCTGCAGGTGTTTGGAGGATATTTGGCACTGCTGCAGGTGTTTGGAGGACTTGTTTGCTGCTGACGAAATGGAGTAATCGCAATCGCACCCAAAGCACGTGATGTTGACGTTCGGGGGGCGTGACCTGCTCTCTCTCTCCTTTCAGGCAGGAAGACAACGGTATTTTTGAAAAAATTCTTCTGCATATCCGATTGCGCAAATTTGTGGCAACAGCCACAGCAGCGGGCTTTTAACAATGCCGGCTGCGAGCGGCCTTCAAAAAGGCTGCGACCCACGCGCGGGTCGCGACCCCGACTTTGCAAATGCCTGGTTTAGAGGATATTTGACACTGTTGCAAGTGTTTAGAGGATATTTGCTACTGCTACAGGTGTTTGAGGCTGTTTAATACGACTGCAGGTGTTTGAAGGATGTTTGATATGGCTGCAGGTGTCTGGAGGATACTGCTGCAGGTGTTTCGAGGACGTTTGAAACTGCTGCAGGTGTTTGGAGGATAGTGGATACTGGGGCATGTGTTTGAAGGATGTTTGAAACTGCTACAGGTGTTTGGAGGATGTTTGAAACTGCTGCAGGTGTTTGGAGGATAGTGGGTACTGGTGCAGGTGTTTGAAGGATGTTTGAAACTGCTGCAGGTGTTTGGAGGATGTTTGATACTGCTGCAGGTGTTTGGAGGATGTTTGAAAATGCCGCAGGTGTTTGGAGGATAGTGGATACTGCTGCCAGGTGTTTGAGGCTGTTTGATACTGCCGTAGCTGTTTTAGGCTGTTTGATACTGCGGCAGGTGTTTGAGGCTGTTTGATACTGCGGCAGGTGTTTGGAGGATGTTTGAAACTGCGGCAGGTGTTTAGAGGATGTTTGAAACTGCTGCAGGTGTTTGGAGGATGTTTGAAACTGCTGCAGGTGTTTGGAGGATAGTGGATACTGCCGCAGGTGTTTGAGGCTGTTTGATACTGCCGCAGGTGTTTGAGGCTGTTTGATACTGCCGCAGGTGTTTGGAGGATGTTTGAAACTGCTGCAGGTGTTTGGAGGATAGTGGATACTGCCTCAGGTGTTTGGAGGATAGTGGATACTGCTGCAGGTGTTTGGAGGATAGTGGATACTGCCGCAGGTGTTTGGAGGATAGTGGATACTGCCGCTGGTGTTTGGAGGATGTTTGAAACTGCTGCAGGTGTTTGGAGGATAGTGAATACTGCCGCAGGTATTTTGAGGATAGTGGATACTGCGGCAGGTGTTTGGAGGATGTTTGAAACTACTGCAGGTGTTTGGAGGATAGTGGATACTGCCGCAGGTGTTTGGAGGATGTTTGAAACTGCTGCAGGTGTTTGGAGGATAGTGAATACTGCCGCAGGTATTTGGAGGATAGTGGATACTGCGGCAGGTGTTTGGAGGACGTTTGAAACTACTGCAGGTGTTTGGACGATAGTGGATACTGCCGCAGGTGTTTGGAGTGTGCAGCATATTTTCATATGGATGTGCATTTTTTGTGCAAATATTGTTTTAAGGGGCGGGATTCTCCGACCCCCCGCCGGGTCGGAGAATCGCGGGGGGCTGGCGTGACTCCCTCCCCCGCCGGTTGGCGAATTCTCCGGCACCGGATATTCGGCGGGGGCGGGAATCGTGCCGCGCCGGTTGGCGGCCCCCCCCCGGCGATTCTCCGGCCCGAATGGGCCGAAGTCCCGCTGCTGGAATGCCTGTCCCGCCGGCATGGATTAAACCACCTCTCTTACCGGCGGGACAAGGCGGCGCGGGCGGGGTCCTGGGGGGGGGGTGGCGCGGGGCGATCTGGCCCCGACGGGTGCCCCCACGGTGGCCTGGCCCGCGATCGGGGCCCACCGATCCGTGGGCGGGCCTGTGCCGTGGGGGCACTCTTTTCCTTCCGCCTTCGCCACGGTCTCCACCGTGGCGGAGGCAGAAGAGACCCCCTCCACTGCGCATGCGCGGGGATGCCGTGAGCGGCCGCTGACACTCCCGTGCAGGCGCCGCCCGGCAAAGTCATTTCCGCGCCAGCTGGCGGGGCACCAAAGGCCTTTCCTGCCAGCTGGCGGGGCGGAAATCAATCCGGCGCGGGCCTTGCCCCTCAAGGTTAGGGCTCGGTCGCTCAAGATGAGGAGGATTCCGCACCTTTGGGGCGGCGCAATGCCGGACTGATTCACGCCGTTTTTGGCGCCGGTCGGCGGACATCGCGCCGATTGCGGAGAATTCCACCCCTAATGTATCCTTGAACTTAAGGGGCGTGATTCTCCCACCCCCCTGGCGGGTCGGAGAATCCCCGGGGGGCGGCTTGAACCCTGCCCCTCCGCTCCAACGACGGCTGCCGTATTCTCCGGCGCCGGTTATCGGGCGGGGGCGGGGTTTACACCATGCCGGCCGGAGGCCATTGGCAGCGGCCCCCCCCGGCAATTCTCCGGGCCCCGATGGGCCGAGCGGCCGTCAGTTCCTGGCCAGTCCCGCTGGCGCGAAATGGACATGGCCCCACATGGCGGGATCTGGCTCGTAGGCCGTCTAGTGGAGTCCTCCGGGGTTGTGGGTGGTTCCGGTCCCAGGGAGGGGGGCCCCCACGGTGGCCTGGCCCACCTTCGAGGCCCACCGACCTGTGGGCGGGCCTGTACCATGGGGGAATTCCTTCTTTCCACGCCGGCCTCTGTAGGGCTCCGCCATGGCCGGTGCAGAGAAGAACGCCCCTGCGCCTGCGCGGAACCACGCCGGCGGTTCTGCGCATGCATCAACCCGTGCCTGCCCTTCGCCGCCGGTTGGCGCGGCGCCAACCCCTCTGCCGCCGGCCTAGCCCCCGGAAGTGCAGAGGATTCCGTAACTTCCAGTTGGCCCAACGCCGGAGTAGTTTGCGCCATTCTTGGCGCCTGCATCGGGCCATCCCACCAATTGCGGGAGAAACTGGTCCCAGATTTCTCACTTTCGGAACTGCAAGTTTGGCTGACTCCTCAATCATAGTTATGTTGGAAATATTGGCGTCTGCGCCTATACTTTGGACAAAGGTTCTTCATGCCTGGGAAGACGTGGCACTCTTCAATTCTAGGTCAACCATGGATCTGGTTACAAAAAGCTGAAATATTTGTAGATGTGACAATATCAGCCATTCTTTATTGTCAAGTTTCTGAAAAGCATAATTTACTTAATTTGGGAGATGTGGGCATCATTGGCAATGTCAGCATCAATCAGCATCTCTGAAGAGGCACAATTAACAGCTTTTTCTTTGCATCTGAGCTGTACTGGTCTATGGATTCTTCAGGCTATTGGCAATATGAATAAACTGCAGGGAATGAATTGAGAAGTTTATTCTGATTCTGGACTGGTCTTTCAAAGTTGCCTATCCATGGGCACAATGGAACGGATTTGTCGCGCCCGACATGGTGATGCGACACGGCTGTTCAATCGTGTCAGAGGCCTCTCGCCAGATTTGCAATGCTCAGAAGGCCTCGTGAGATCAAACGAGATCTCATGAGACGTGAGCTAGATCTCGCTCTCATTGGGAGAGATCCAGGTTTACATATTTAAGTGAGGCATTGGGCTTTTTTGAATGTGTCGACGCCCGATTCTCCCGTGGCCAGGGAATGAACACCCGCGCCTGGGAGACCTTGCCATGGCGCCGTTTAGCACAGGTCCTGGGGTAACTGTTGGTGGGGGGTCTCCCAGGGCATTGGAAGACCCCAGGTGCTCGGGCTCTGGGCAGGGTGGTTCCCTGGCACTGCCGCTCCCACCAGTCACCTTGGCAATGTCAGCCAGGCACCCTGACACTGCCACTATGGCACTGCCCATATGGCACTGCCAGGGTGCCCGGCTGCCAGGTAGCCCCTTCCAGGGATCAGGCCTGTGGGTGCGCTGCCCTGATGAGGAGAGGTGAGTGGGGCCCGACGACTCCCTAAGAAGTACATTGGGTCGTTTCAAGGGTCCGGAGGCCATGGTGGGGAGTACAAGACAGGGGTGTGTGGGCTGTCAGAGATCGGGGCAGCTTTAAAAATGGCACCCCAATCTCTTCCTGCACTGACAAGCCCAGCTCATCAGTGCAGGAAGTGAGGTAAGTGCGGCCTTGGCAGGTGTTCTCAAGGGTCCCATTAGTTAGCAGGGTCGTTCTCGGCACTGACAAACACCCCGCTATGTGTGCCCAAAACCGGTCTATTTATGGGCCTTAAATTGCCATATTTTGGGGGGGGCCTCTTAGCTCTTCTGTTAATTGTAATGTGTTCAGCCTGTGTAGCCAAATCCTTTTAACTTGTTTGTTTGGTTCAGACACAACTGAATCAAGAAGCCATGGGCGGGTTTCTCCATCCCGCCATGCCATATTTCTGGTTCAGCATGCCGGCGGGAGTCTCCGTTATGCCGGCTGGTCAGTGGGTTTCCCATTGTGGGGCAGCCCCACGCCGTCAGGAAACCTCTGGGCTGCCGGCAAAACAGAGAATCCCGCCGGCGGAGAATCCACCCCCTTAGTTATGTACATTGTTTGCATATTTTGAATTTGGAAATGACGACAACTACATTCTAATTGAAACTGGGACATTTTATAGACATTCTGACAATATCACTTGCTCTTCCTTCTGCTGTGATACCGGAGCCAAGTGTCACTTTTGCATGCGTCTTTGAAGCTCCGCCCACAAAGACAAGTTGCGAGAGGAACCCACCACAGAGTAATGGAGTTGTTGCTTTGCATTCAACTTATTTTTCAGCAATTCCTGATGCCACCCTTTATAATCGCAACCTTCATTGGCCCGATTTGTATGGGTTTTTTTTTCACTCGCACTGCGCCACTCACAGAACTGACACCCTATGCCCTGCAATCTCACCAACTCTGTTTACAACAACTCTTTATTTGAGCACTTGTTCGACCCTGTGTTTCCAAAGCTTTTCCTCACAACCAATATGCTGCGTTTTCAACACGTTCCAATGCTAATATGTCTTTGTTGTGGTCTGACCAAAACAAGGACCTTCTCATGCTATATGGCACGAACAAACACCGTTCACCATGTCATGTGTATAATTAATCTTTTTCCATTCTTGCTATCAAGGCAGCAGAGTAGCACAGTGGTTAGCACTGTTGCTTCACATCTCCAGGGTCCCAGGTTCGATTCCCGGCTTGGGTCATTGTCTGTGCGGAGTCTGCACGTCCTCCCTGTGTCTGCATGGGGTTCATCAGGGTACTCCGGTTTCGTCCCACAAGTCCCGAAAGATGTGCTGTTAGGTAATTTGGACATTCTGAATTCTCCCTCAATGTACCCAAAACAGGCGCCGGAGTGTGGCGACTAGGGGCTTTTCACAGTAACTTCATCGTAGTGTTAATGTAAGCCTACTTGTGACAATAAAGATTCTTATTATTATCATGTTGTGGATTTGATTAAAGATGTCTATTAGCTGCCTCCATTGTGATTCAGAAGGAACCACCACTGGACACTGTCTTGTTCTTATAATGATATTCATTCTTGAGCTTATTTGCCCTATTAGACACAAGGCACCAGTCACTCATAAGGGATTGGGTAAACATATTGTAGGCATATGTGAAGTCATTGTTGTGAAGCGTGGAATATTCGGTGCTTTTGCTCAACTGCTTCAAGTAAAAGTGGAATTAAAACTGGAACACACAATATCTATATAATTTTCCTGCTTTTCTTCTTAATTTGGTGTACCTAATTCTTTTTTTTTTCCAATTAAGGGGCAATTTAGCATAGCCAATTCACCTACTCTGCACATCTTTGGCTTGTGGGGGTGAAACCCACGCAGACATGGGGAGAATGTGCAAACTCCGCACGCACAGTGACCTGGGGCTCGGTGCCGTGAGACAGCAGTGCTAACTACTGTGCCAACGTGCCGCCTCATCATTTTCCTTCTAACAGTGTATCAAGGCACATGTTAATCCTTTTAAAGGCATACTACAACACCTTTCATCCTGTACCACTTAAAGAATGGTAAGGAAACCCCACACAGCAAGTCGGAGCATTCATTTTCTATTGGCTTGGCAAACAGTCCTGGATTTCGTAACTTGGAGTCAGATACCCTGTCGCACTCTGAGGGAGCAACAATGTCGAACCTTAGGAAACATGTCAAGTAGCTTTTAAGGATCCTCTTGTTCTTCTCAACTCTGCTGAAAGGGAAATGGCTTTTTTGCAGGACGTTTCTCAGTGGTGTTGAAGATAATCATTTGCTGCTTGGTCTGACAACAACAAGCTCAAAAAAGCTTCTGAAAGCTAGTTAAATCCAGGGAATGCCCTAATTTAATGATGTGTGTCACTTTAGCAACTCCTTTGGCATATAGATGTAGTTAATTCCAGGGTTCCTCCATTCTCAGGAGCGCCGCTGCAATGTGCAGGTGGCCCTGGCACATGGCTGCCTGTGAGGCGGAAGCCCTGTCCTGGGCCTCGGCCAGCGCCTGCACAGAGTGCCCCAGGCCTTTGGCATGCTAATCCAAGGCAGAAATCATCGCCCCCAATGCCTCCACCGTGGACATCACCCGTGCGGTGTTGGCCTGGGTGGCACACATAGTCGGCACCGCCACCTGCTCCTGCACGGGGTTGGACTCCTCCACGTGCACCTGCAGCTGCTGAATGCTCGCTGAATACGGCTCATGTAGTCCCTGGCTCTGTGACTGCATCTCCACAATCGATGGGACTGTGAGGCACGATCAATCTGGCTGGAGACGAAGTTGAATTTAAACTGAGACTTTATTAGTATCTGAAGTGTGGCCTCCTACAGCAGCGGACGAAATGGCTGCTAGCTGAAGGCCACGCATATTTATAACCCGGCTCCTGGGCGGAGCTAGATTGCAGGGGTCCAGGTTGAACCTGTAGTGCAGGTTCTACCGTACAACCCTTAATATAGGAACACAGTGGTTTACCACAGACTGTCCATTCCAGAAGACCGAAACCCGTCTGGACGGCAGCTAGTCCCTGGGCCGGCCTGTCCTCCGACCACCCGCCCGCGCGGGAGTTCCTACCTCCACCTGCTGCACCAGGTCAGCTGTGAAGTGAGCACCAGATAGTGTCCCAGGAGCCTCTTCACTAAAATGCCAAACTGCGGTGAGTCACTCTGGGAAGGTGGAAGGTGTTGGAGACAGCTGTGACGGGAAGGTCAGTGTCACCCTCGGACTTGAGCTAGGGAGTGTCCCGAGTCTCGGGTGGAGGGCTGGTGTCCGTGCTGCTCTCGTCATCAGTGCTGAGCTCAACGAGGGCGGGGCCCTCTGGCTGTGGCACTGGCTGGGGTGGGGGGGCCTCCAGCTGTGGCACTGGCTGGGGGGGCCCTCTGGCTGTGGCACTTGCTGTGGGGGGCCCTCCGGCTGTGGGACTGGCTGGGGGGGGCCCTCTGGCTGTGGCACTGGCTGGCGGGGGGGCCCTCCGGCTGTGGCACTGGCTGGGGGAGGGGCCCTCCGGCTGTGGCACTGGCTGGGGGGGGGTGGGGCTCTGGCTGTGGCACTGACTGGCGGGTGGGGCTCTGGCTGTAGCACTGGCTGGGGGGGACCCTCCGGCTGTGGCACTTGCTGGGGGTGCCCTCCGGCTGTGGCACTGGCTGGGCGGGTGGGGCTCTTGCTGTGGCACTGACTGGCGGGTGGGGCTCTGGCTGTGGCACTGGCTGGGGGGGCCCTCCGGCTGTGGCACTGGCTGGGCGGGTGGGGCTCTGGCTGTGGCACTGACTGGCGGGTGGGGCTCTGGCTGTGGCACTGGCTGGGGGGGGCCTCCGGCTGTGGCACTGACTGGCGGGGGTGCCCTCCGGCTGTGGCACTGATGGGGGGTGCCCTCCGGCTGTGGCACTGGCTGGGGGGGGGGGCCCTCCGGCTGTGGCACTGGCTGGAGGGGGGGCCCTCCGGCTGTGGCACTGGCTGGGGGGATGGGGCTCTGGCTGTGGCACTGGCTGGGGGGATGGGGCTCTGGCTGTGGCACTGGCTGGGGGGGGCCCTCTGGCTGTGGCACTTGCTGGGGGGTCCTCCGGCTGTGGCACTGGCTGGGGGGGGGGGGCCCTCCGGCTGTGGCACTGGCTGGGCGGGGGGGGTCCTCCGGCTGTGGCACTGGCTGGGGGGGGCCCTCCGGCTGTGGCACTGGCTGGGCGGGGGGGGTCCTCCGGCTGTGGCACTGGCTGGGGGGGCCCTCCGGCTGTGGCACTGGCTGGGGAGGGTGGGGCTCTGGCTGTGGCACTGGCTGGGGGGACCCTCTGGCTGTGACACTGGCTTGGGGGGAAGTGGGGGTCGGCTGTGGCAGTGGCTGGGGGCGGGGGGGGGGCGGCTGTGGCACTGGCTGGCAAGGGGGCACTCAGGCTGTGGCACTGGCTGGTGGCGCTCCATCACCAGCAGATCCTGCAAAACAAGACAAGACGCATGATTAGACCAGGGGGAAAGGTGGGGTAGTGAGGGTGACTGTGGTGTGGGGATGGGGGGGGGGGAGGATGGGGGGGGGGGTGAGGGTGGTTTGGGGGTGAGGGGATGGTGAGGGTGAGGATGGTGTGGGGATGAGGTGGCGTGGGCGCGGTTTTGGGGGTTGTTGACACACGTGTCATGGAGAAACGCAGCTCAGCAGGGTCTCACTTCCTCGCCCGCAGCCGACCTCCACCTCGGTGACCTCCCTTTCCTCCAGGCCACTGATCATGTCCAGGGCCCTCTGCTCTGCCATGGTGAGGGGCCGCAGATTCGACGGCCCCCGTACGTTTTCTCCTGCCCCTAGCGGTTGTGGGCGGCCATCTCCTTGGATTGGGGGGGGGGGCAAATGGAAAACAGGAGTGTTAGACAGTCCGACTCATGCAGCCCAGGGGGTAGATAGCTGGTGGCCTCAGAGGCCAGAGCACGCGGTCATAGCAGCCGGTATGTGGGTCTGGTTTAGCTCAGTGGGCTAGACAGCTGGTTTGTGATGCAGAACAAGGCCAGCAGCGCGGGTTGAATTCCCGTACCAGCTCTGTGTACCCGAACAGGCGGTGGAATGTGGTGACTAGGGGCTTTTCTTCAATGCAGTGTTAATGTAAGCCAACTTGTGACAATAAAAGATTATTTCTATTATTTATTTCTATTTCTATGGGTAACGGCATGTGGTGCAGGGTGGGGGTCTGGCCGCCCTCCAGGTTGGGGGTGACGGCAGTGGAAGGATTCCGAGTGTGTGGGACGGGTGTTAGTGCCAGGGGCACAGTGCTGCCTATTCACAATGGCCGCCCTGAGGAGGTCGGGCAGTTTCTTTTGGCGAGGTTCACTTGTGATTTAAAAAATCGGGAAACAGCTGCTGTTGCTGATGAGGGATACAGAGTAGGTGGGTACTCGACCTTGGGCTGCCAGTCCTGACACCAGCCGGAGTGTGGGGAGCCGAGGAGGGGGGTGGGGAACGGGCCACACGGCGAGGGCAACCCCCACAGGACTGCTGCAGTCTCCAGGAACAAATCACCATTGCCGCGGCCTTTAAGGCGGCCATCTTGCTGCGCACCCCACTGATCACCTAACTTGGCCCCTGGTTCTCCAAAATGCCATGGCCGTATGGGTGCCCCACCCCTACACCTCAGCCCCCATCCTCGCACCCCATCCTCCGAGATACCGCACAGCTGCCCCCAACTGGCTGCCACCCGCCGGCGGGGCATCGCCCGGCCAAGGACAACGACCATAGTAGCCCCTACAGGGGGCCGCTGGATGGGGGCTTCAGAGTGCATCGACGATGGTACCCCTAGCAGCAGGGGCGGGCACCATGGCTAGAGGCCTTCATGGTGCCAGGCACTGACGGGGCCAGGGGTTCAGGGTTGGGGGGACATGTGGAACAGGTTCTGCATTGTCAGCCGGGGCTACCAAGTAGCCCAGTGGACCTGGTTGGGAACGGGGTGTGCATCATGCTAACATGTCGGCCTTTCACCGCCTGCAGACAATGGATATTGGAGTATTGGAAGCAGCAATGGTGGCCTTTATCATAGTCGCTGCAGCCCTGGGGGATGCACTGCGGCTGTACGAGCTGGAGCTGCTCGAGGAGGAGGAGGAAGCTGCAGCAGCGGAGACAACCTCAGAGGAACAGGAGGCAGCCCGTGAGGATGGAGAGCTGGCCAAGGAAGCGGAGGAGGAGAAGGTGCAAAGGATGCGCCATATGAGGCCTCGGGTGTACCGCCAGTGCCTGTTGTTCGAGGTCTTGCAGGACCGGGCATGTCGTTGAAGACTTTGGCTGAACAGGGGGACCCTGTGAAATATCTGCCAGATCATGGCACATCTGGCACTCGGGAATGGAGGTGGACACCCGCTCCCAGTGGCCGTCAAGGTGACTGTCGCCCCGGAACCTATACGCCACGGGGTCCTTCCAGGCGCTGAGTGGGGACCTGTCCGGGATCTCACAGACTTCGGTGCACAGGTGCATCCACACCATCATGGAGGCCCTATATGCCCAGTTGGCACAATTGATTCACTTCAAAATGGACCGAGCCCACCAGGATGCAGGGCAGCGGGGTTCACCGCCATCGCCCTGGGTCCAGGGGATGATCGATGGGATGCAAGTTGCTCTACGAGCACCTGCAGATGACAGCCCGATCTTTACAAACCAAAAGGGATTCCACTCAATGAACGTGCAGCTGGTGTGTGACCATCAGATGCGTTTCGTGTACGTCTGCACCCTATACCCGGGCAGTGTGCACAACGCCTTTATCCTGGCACACTTGGCGGTTCCCGACCTCTTACCACCATCAGATTGGTGCCAAAGAAGAACAGGCAATGTGCCTCAATGACTACTGTCCGGTGGCCTTGACATTGAACGTAATGAAGTGCTTCGAGAGGTTGGTCATGAGGCACATCAACTCCATACTCCCAGAATGCCTAGATCCACTGTAATTTGCATACCGTCAAAACTGGGCCACTGCAGATGTCATCTCCATGGCCCGACAGTCTTCCCATCCCCGAGTTATCTCAACAACAAGGACTCCTACATCAGACTCCTATTTATTGACTACAGTTCCATCTTCAACACCATAATCCCAGTCAAGCTCATATCAAAGCTCCAAAACCTAGGACTTGGCTCCTCCCTCTGCAACTGGATCCTGACCCACAGACCACAATCAGTAAAAATAAACAACAACACCTCCTCCATGATAGTTCTCAATACCAGGGCGCCACAAGGCTGTGCACTTAGCCCCCTACTATACTCCCTGTACACACACGATTGCGTGGCAAAATTTGACTCCAACTCCATCCGTTTGCTGACGACACAACCATAGTGGGTCGGATCTCGAACAATGACAAATCAGAATACAGGAGGGAGATAGAGAACCTAGTGGAGTGGTGTAACGACAACAATCTTTCCCTCAATGCCAGCAAAACTAAAGAGCTGGTCATTGACTTCAGGAAGCAAAGTACTGTACACACCCCTGTCAGCATCAACGGGGCCGAGGTGGAGATGGTTAGCAGTTTCAAATTCCTAGGTGTGCACATCACCAACAATCTGTCCTGGCCCACCCACGTCGACGCTACCACCAAAAAAGCACAACAGTGCCCATACCTCCTCAGAAATCTAAAGAAATTTGGCATGTCCACATTGACTCTTACCAACTTTTACAGATACACCATGGAAAGCATCCTATCGGGCTGCATCACAGCCTGGTATGGCAACTGCTCGGCCCAAGACCACAAGAAACTTCAGAGAGTCGTGAACACAGCCCAGTCCATCACACAAACCTGCCTCCCATCCATTGACTCCGTCTACACCTCCCGCTGTCTGGGGAAAGCGGGCAGCATAATCAAAGACCCCTCCCACCCGCCTTACTCACTCTTCCAACTTCTTCCATTGGGCAGGAGATACAGAAATCTGAGAACACGCACGAACAGACTCAAAAACAGCTTCTTCCCCGCTGTCACCAGACTCCTAAACGACTTGTGGACTGACCTGATTAATATTACACTCCTGTCTGCTTCACCCGATGCCGGTGTCTATGTATTTACATTGTGTACCTTGTGCCCGATTAAGTATTTTCTTTTCATGTACAGAATGATCTGTCTGAGCTGCACATAGAAAAGTACTTTTCACTGTACCTCGGTACACGTGACAATAAACAAATCCAAATCCAATTATTCGAGGCGCATCCCCGGCTGAGTGATTGGCTCCTGGGTGATGGGTTATCCACTGCAGTCGTGGCTGGTGCCGCGTTTCCAGGGGCCACAGTCCGACGCAGAAACGCTCTTCAATGTAGTGACAAGGGGCATGATTGACTGCGATTGGGCATCCTGAAGATGCGGCTCAGGTGCCTGGACCGTCCTGGAGGGGCCCTCCAGTATAGCGCTTAGCGGGTCGCCCTCATCATGGCGGCCTGCTGCTCCTCCACAACATCGCACAGTACAGGGGCGACCTGCTGGAGGAACAGGATGAACAGCAGTCCTGGTCCGACGAGGAGGACGCGGAGGAGGGCGGGGTGGGCAGGACATGGGGCATGGGTAGGCACAGGAGCCGCGCAACCTGTGCTCCAGGGCCTAGCACATGGGACACTTTGATCGCCTCAAGGTTCACCGACTGGAAGTGGGGTGAGTGGGGGGGGGGAGTGGCCAGGGCCACGGACACCGCATCCTGCCTCCATTCACCTCCCTCTGGCAGCCGCCCCCCCCAGCCAACACCCAACTGCAACTCTCTCCGTGATCCCTACCTCTCGTAATGCGGGGTGTGGACCCAGGGTTGGCAGGAACAGCGGGCCTGCTCCATGGGATGGAAGATGATGACATCCCGATTTATGATGAGCTCTGGTGCTCCACATCGTTTGACAATGTCTGACTCCTTCCCACGGTAGCACTTTCCACTGTCTACCTGGGTGACCCCTGTACGCGAGCTGGTCATTCCATCACACTGTCCCATCGAAACCCTGTGGCGGTGGAGGTGGGGCGGAGGGGGGGTGTGGGGGCGGATACGGGAGCAATGAGCGCTGGCTGAACCGCGGTCCCTGGGCCAAGCCCACCCCAATATCCGACCATTGCCACAACCCCCCCACCCCCCTCTGCCACCAGACCATCCCACCCTTCACACCCTTCTGACAGAGCACCGAGGCAGGTTGTAACATTGTGCACAGGTCTTTAATGTGAAAACATGTACACAGGTTTGTGCCCTAGCCCCTAGCACTAAACTGTGCCCTACACCCGTGCCATCTTAACTGGTGATTCCTTTCTGACCTTATGGGATCTAACGCTACGCCTGGGTGGATCCCCAGATGGTACATCATGAATGGAGGCGACTTGCTGGGATTCCTGCCCTGCGACATGGGTCCCCTGTGGCGACCGTCTTCTGGGGTGACCGGGCCTGGATGGGCCCTGCTGCTGCTGGGGTGTACCAGTTGGCATAGAGCCACCCTGTTCTGCCCGCTGTCCATGTGATGCCCATGGGACGAGGGTGCGAAAGGAGCAAACCCCTGAGGCAGAACCCCACCTGGTGCTGCCAGTCTGGAGGCCCGCTCTAGTCTCGACCAGGGTCTGCATGCTCATGGCAATGGGGCACAAAGAGTGGACCATCTCTGACTGGGGCTGCACCATTTCACACTGTGACTGTGCCATCACCCTGTGGGTCTGTGCCACATTAGCCAGTGTCTGCGCCATCTCCCTCTGGGACTGGACCACTTCCCTCCGTGTCTGTGCCACGTCAGCCAGCACCTGGGCAATGCTGCCGACGCTCTTATGCATGGCCCGCTGTGACTGTGCCACGCTCAGAAGCACCGCTGTAATGTCCAGGTGGCTCTGGGACATGGCTTCCTGTGACAAGGCAGCCTGGGTCTCGGCCACCACCTGCACATGTTGCCCCAGGCCGTGGACATGCTGATTCATGGCCAAAATCTTCGCCCCCAAGGCCTCCATCACGGATGCCACCCGTGCGGTGTTGGCCTGGGAGACAGTGGCATTGTGGTATTGTCACTGAACAAGTAAACCAGAGACCCAGAGTAATGTTCTGGAGACCCAGGTTCAAATCCTGCCACCGCAGATGGTGAAATTTAAAAATCAATAAAAAAATCTGGAATTAAAAGTCGAATGATGACCATCAAACCATTGTTGATTGTAGAAAAAAAACATCTGCTTCATTAATGTCCTTTTGGGAAGGAAATCTGCCGTCCTTATCTGGTCTGGCTTAAAGGTGACCCCGGACACACAACAATGTGGTCAACCCTCAAGGGCAATTAGGGATGGGAAATAAATGCCCACATCCCATAAATGGAAATAAAACATATGGTGAGGGTGGTGTGGGGGTGATAGTGGGGCCCGGGGTGTGGGGGGGGTAACACAAATGTCTAACAGGGAACCGCAATTCAGTGGGGTCTCACTTCCTCGCCTGATGCCAACCTCCGCCCCTTCTTCGTTTCTTCGGGTCCACTAACCACATCCAGTGCCCTCTGCTCTTCTGTGGTATGCGGCCGCAGGTCTGACAGTCCCCCTCCAGTCTTGTCCCGCTCCCAGCGGTGATGAACGGCCTTCTCCTGGTGGGGAGGGGAGGGGGGGGGCCACAGAAAATGCACAGTGTTAAGACAACCTGAAGCATGCAGCCCAGGGGGTGGGTAGCTGTTGGCTTCAGTGGCAAGGGTACCCGGCCATGGTGCTGGTATGGGTCCCGACATGTGGTGCAGGGTGGGGGTTTGGCTGCCCTCCGTGTGGGGGGGTTATTATGGGTGTGTGGATGCAGGTTGGTGCTCGGGGCACAGCCTGCCTACTCACCCAGACCCCCTGAGGAGGTGTGCAGTTTTATCAAGCACTGATACCTGGTCCGGATGGTGTTGCCTACGGTGCTGACCATCTCTGCCACCTGCGCCGAGGCACGGCAAACGACGATGGCTGGCAGCCTCCTCCCTACCCCGGGGTGCAGGGCCCCGCGCCTCTCCTCCACGGCGCCCAGCAGGGTCTCCAGTTCCGAGTCAGTGAATCTCAGGGCCGCGCGTCTTGCTGTCAGCTTTTTGGCTGGGATGGTGTGTGTGGGCAGTGGAGTGTGTACATGCGGCTGCAGCTTGTCAGCCTCCCGAGTGTCAATCCCAAACCTGGCGATAACCTCACCATTTCTCATTGGAACCGATTGTGTTCCATCTGGCGCCGGTGCTAGCCCCTGAACGACCGTTAACTCAGTTCAGGTGCAGCGCCAGTTATGCTGTCGTAAAAGACCACTAATTCTGCCCCGGCGTCAACACATAGGGGCAGGAGTCTCCATTCCTGAGACTAAGGGCTGGATTCTCCGATTTTGAGGCTATGTCCAGAGGAAGTGTCTAGTTTTACGACCAAAAAACTGGTGAGGCCCCAGCACTGACCCTCCAACCAGTGAGGGTCGAGCAGCCGCACCCGTAAAACCCCCGGCCTTCACAAAATAAACGGCTGGAGAATTGCCGGGTCCGTGGCCGTGCATGCACACGGCGGCAACCTGCAGCGGTCGGGCCGCACCACATGGCGCTGGCCGCGTTTGGAACCGACCTGCCAGATAGTGCCCCCCTGGACAGCCCCTCACCAGCCCCCCCAGCCCCCTCCAAAGCCCATCCAGCCAGCAGCACGGCTCCCGCCCAACTGTGGTGGTGCTGGACACAGCCCACAACCGCCCCGCCGTCTTCACGAAAACTGAGAGCACACGTGTCCCGCGCTGTCAGGAACCCGGCCCATCGGGGGAGGGCCTTCTGGTAACGGCCTGAGCATTCCCAACGGCGTGCGCCGTATTCCTTGATGACGCCGTTTTGGAGGGGGTGGAGCATCCGAAAACAGGCACCGCACCTAATTCGGCCGTAAGCAGGAATTCACCGCCCGATCACCGATTACGATATTGGCGTCGGGCAACAGAGAATCCAGCCCTAAGTGTTGACATTGGGGCAGGATTCGTGGAGTTCCACGACAGCAAAACTGACGCCGTACCTGGACCCATTCCGAACACAATTGATTCCAGTGAGGAACGGAGCCGGATTCGCCGGTTTCCCGATTGACACTCAGGAAGCTGACAAGCTGTAGCTGCATATACACCCTGCACTCCCCACACACACCATCCCAGCCAACAAGATGGTAGCGAGGAAAGTGGTACCACACTTCACGGATGCTGAGCTGGAGACCCTCCTGGACCCGCTGGAGGAGAAACCGGCCACCATATATCCCGGCCCGGCAAGGAGACCGCCAGCCGCCGGTTTCACCATGCCTGGTCAGCGCCACCAGCAACACTGTCCGGACAGGCCTGCAGTGCCATAACAAACTGCACCACCACCTCAGAGTGGCCAGGGTGAGTAGCCAGCACTGAGCCCCTGGCACCAACCTCCGTCCCACACACCCATTACCCCAGTCGCCCAACTGGCGGCCGAACCCCCACCCTGCACCACATGCCGGCACCAATACCGGCCGCCATGACCGGCTGCCCTGGCCACTGAAGCTAAGAGCTAACCACCCCCTGGGCTGCATGCATCGGAGTGTCTAACACTGTGCGCTTTCTCTTCACCAACCGCCCCCCCCCGCCCACACAGGAGAAGGCCGCTCATAAGCGGAGGGAGCGGAAAAAGACTGTGGGGGGGTCTGCTGGACCTGCGACCCCTCTCTGAGGTAGACCAGCGGGCCCTGGACGTGGTCGGCAGGCCTGAGGAAGTGAGACCCCGCTTAGTTGCGGTTCCCCATGATACGTGTGTGAGCCACCCCCACTCCAACACCTCCCTCACCCCCGCAAGACCCTCACACCACCCCCACCGTCTAATCATGCGTCTTGTCTTGTGTCTTGCAGGAGTGCTGGTGACGGGGCGGGTCCATCTGGTGTCCTCCGCCCACAGCCAGAACCACCCCCCTCCCTGCGTGAGCCGAGCAGCGATGATGACACCGATCTGGAGGGACTCCATATGCCTGAGACCCAAGACACCCTGGAGCTCGAGTCCGATGATGACACCAATTTCCCTTCACAGCTATCTCCAACACCCTCCACCATCCCAGAGACACTCACCTGGGCACTTTAGTGAAGAGGCACCTGGGGCACTATCTGGTGGGCAGCACACAGTTGCTCCAGTACATCAAGTGGAGGTAGGAACACCTGAGCGGGTGGACAGTCGGAGGGCGGGCCAACCCCAGGGACCAGGACTAACTACCGTCCAGACAGGTTTCGGGCTTCTGAACAAACAGTGCCATCCATTGTGGAGATGCAGTCGCAGAGCCAGGGACTACATGAGGGGTCGGCAGCGAGCATCCAGCACCTGCAGGTGCAGTTGGTGGAGTCCAACCACGTGCGGGAGTAGGAGATGCGTGCCACCCAGACCAACACCGCACGGGTGGCGTCCGCGGTGGAGGCCTTGGGGGGGCGTGGGTTTTGGTTATGGATCAGCATGGCCAAGGCGTGGGGCATTCTGTGCAGGCACTGGCCGAGGCTCAGGACAGGGCTGCCCTCTCACACGCAGCCATGTGCCAAAGCCACCTGGCCATTATAGCAGCGCTCCTGAGCATGGCCCAGTCACAGCAGGCCATGGCTGGCATTGCCCAGGTGTTGGCCGATGTGGCACAGACACAGAGGGAGGTAGACCAGTCCCAGAGGGAGATGGCGCAGTCACTGGCTGATGTGACACCGGCCCATAAGGTGGTGACACAGTCGAAACGTGATGTGGCGCAGTCTTAGACACAGGTGGTCCACTTCCTGTGCTCCATGGCCACGAGCATGCAGAACCTGGCCAAGACGAGAATGGGCTTCAAGGACTGGCAGTTCCAGGTGGCGTGGGAGCCTCAGTGGATGGCTCTGCTCGCACCCCCGTCCCATGGAGTAGCCCGGGGGCCATCGGGTATCCCGAGGGAGGAGGCGGTGATGGGGTGCGTGCCGTTGACTCCCGCAGGGGAGGTGCCGGAACACCGCAGCTGCTCGGATGCCTCCCCCCTCCTCCCCCACTCTTGTCCTTGGCGTATCTGGTGGGCAGTGTGCAGAACAGGGCGGCACCACCCCACTTGGGACACGTGAGCAGCAGCCGGGCCCATCCAGGCCTGGGGACCCAAAAAGAACAGGGACCCAGGTCGCAGGGCAGGAATCCCAGCAGGCCACCTCCACTCCTGATGTACCATCTGGGGACCCACCCAGACTTGGCGTTAGGGCCCGTAAGGCCAGAAAGATAGACACCAGTTAAGTTGGTACAGCTGCAGAAGACAGAATAGTGATCGGGGCTAGGACACAGACTGTATATCTTTGTTCACATTAAACACCTGTTCACAATCTGCCTCGGTGCTCTGTCGGAAGAGTGTGAGAGGTGGGCTGGCCAGAGAGGCTGGGGGCGGGGGGGAATAAGCGGATGTTGGGGGAAAGCTGGCCTCAGGAACTGCAGTTCAGCCAGTACTCACTACTCCGGTGTGTGTCACCTCCCACCCCACCCCCCGTCCCCCTCTGTGCCGCCCCAGGGATTTGATGGGACCGTGTGATGGAATGACCAGCTCGCATGCAGGGATCACCCAGGTGGAAGGTGGGAAATGCTACTGTGGGCAGGAGTCAGAAATTGTCGAACGATGAGGAGCACCAGAGCTCATCGCAGAAAGGGTTGTCATCATCCTCCATCTCATGGATCATATCCTCTGTTACGGCCAACCCAGGGCCCACACCGCATAGTGCGGCAGGCAGGTATCACGGATGCAGTGTCCGTGCTGCTGGCCAGGTGCCCCCCCTAGTCAGTGAACCTGGAGGCGATCAGAGCATCCCGTCCGCGTTGGCCCCTGGCGCACACATCGTGCGACCTCTGTGCCTGCCCGGGCCCCATGTCCTGCCCATCCTCGCCCTCTTCTGCAAACTCCTCATCGGACGAGGACTGGCATTCATCCTCCTCCTCCAGCACATCGCCCCCTCTGCTGCGTGATGTTGTGGAGGATGCAGGAGGCCGCCACGATGCGGGTGACCCTCTCAGCATCATACTGCAAGGCCCCTCCACAGCGGTCCAGGCTCCTGAACCGCATTTTCAGGATGCCGAAGTACTGCTCAATCATGTCCCTGGTGGCAACATGGGCATCGTTGTAACAGGTCTCTGCGTCGGTCCGTGGACTCTGGATAGCCGTCGTCAGCCGCAACCACAGTGGATAACCCCTGTCGATCAGAAGCCAACCCCTCAGCCGGGGGTGCACTTCGAAGAGGCCAGGAATCATTGAGTGTGTCAGGATGAAGATGTTGTGCACACTGCCTGAGTATTGGGCACAGACGTGCATGATGCGCATCCATCGAGTGGAACCCCTTTCGATTGGTGTAGAGCGACAGGCATTCGTAGGAGGACATGCATCCCATCGATCACCCCTTGGACCCGGGGCATCCCAGCAATGGCGGCGAACCCAGCTGCCCAAGCTTCCTGGTGGGCTCGGTCCACATTGAAATGGATCTATTGTGCCGCCTGGGCATATAGAGCCTCTGTGACAGCACGGTGCACCTGTGCACCGAGCTCTGTGAGATTCCTGACAGGTCCCCACTCGGTGCCTGGAAGGACCCTGTGGCATAAAAATTCAGTGCGACCGTCACCGTGACACCCAGGGAGCAGGTGTCCTCCCCCTTACCCCCACAGTGCCAGGTGTGCCATGATCCAGCAGATATGTCGCTCCGTCCCCCTGCTCAGACGGAGTTTTCGATGGCATGCCCAATCCGGCAGGTCCTCGACTGTCGGGCGCTGCTGGGACACACGGGGCCTCGTGCGGCGCCTCCTTGGTACCTCCTCCTCCTCAGCCTGTTGGGCAGCTGGCTCTCCATCCTCAGCGGCTGCCTCCTGTTGCACTGCTGAACGCTCTGCTGCTACAGCTTCCTCTTCCTCCTCGAGCAACTCCAGCTCTTACAGCCACAGGGCATCCCCAGGGCTGCGGCAACTAGTAGGAAAGCCACTATTTCTGGTTGAAATCAAATGTCCATTGTCTGCATGGGATGAAATGCTGACATGTTAGCATGGTGTCTACCCTCTGCCCACCCGGATACAATGGCCTACACGGTGGCCCCGGTTGGTAGTGCGGACCATGCCCCCACATGTCGCCCCTCCCTCATCTCCACACCCTTCACCATGTCATTGCCCAGCACTTGTGGGCGTCCTGGGCCCTGGCGCCCATCCCTGTTGCCCATCATCTGACGCTGCCCTTGCCAGCGGTATGCTCTGCCACCTCTGTCTGGCGTCCCCGTAGGGCTTTGCCCTGGGTGGGCCGCCAGATGCCCCACCGACGGGATGCGGCGGATTGGGAGGGTGGTATTGCGTAGGGGGGTATGGGGGTGGGGGCACACCAATATGGCTGGTGTCACTCTGCAGAGGCAGGGGGCCACGGTGGTCAGTGGGGTGCACAACAAGATGTCTGCCTTGCAGGCCTTTGCAATGGCGGTCCATGCCTGGACACCGCCCCAGACCCGGGGGGGGGGGTCACCCGGGCCTGTTTTCCCCCATCACCATATCTATAGATATGTCAGGAATAAACGAATGACTAGGGTAAGAGTAGGGCCAGTCAAGGACAGCAGTGGGAAGTTGTGCTTGGAGTCCGAGGAGATAGGAGAGGTGCTAAATGAATATTTTTCTTACTTTTTCACACAGGAAAAAGACAATGTTGTCGAGGAGAATACTGAGATTCAGGCTACTAGACTAGAAGGGCTTAAGGTTCATAAGGAGGAGGTGTTAGCAATTCTGGAAAGTGTGAAAATAGATAAGTCCCCTGGGCCGGATCGGATTTATCCGAGGATTCTCTGGGAAGCTAGGGAGGAGATTGCTGAGCCTTTGGCTTTGATCTTTAAGTCATCTTTGTCTACAAGAATAGTGCCA
Organism: Scyliorhinus torazame; assembly: GCF_047496885.1. Classification (NCBI taxonomy): domain Eukaryota; kingdom Metazoa; phylum Chordata; class Chondrichthyes; order Carcharhiniformes; family Scyliorhinidae; genus Scyliorhinus; species Scyliorhinus torazame. The sequence continues at coordinate 223,872,044 of NC_092709.1, forward strand.
GAAGACTGGAGGATAACAAATGTTGTCCCCTTGTTCAAGAAGGGGAGTAGAGACAACTCCGGTAACTATAGACCAGTGAGCCTTACTTCTGTTGTGGGCAAAATCTTGGAAAAGTTTATAAGAGATAGGATGTGTAATCATCTGGAAAGGAATAATTTGATTAGAGATAGTCAGCATGGTTTTGTGAAGGGTAGGTCGTGCCTCACAAACTTTATTGAGTTCTTTGAGAAGGTGACCAAACAGATGGATGAGGGTAAAGCAGTTGATGTGGTGTATATGGATTTCAGTAAAGCGTTTGATAAGGTTCCCCACGGTAGGCTACTGCAGAAAATACGGAGGCATGGGATTCAGGGTGATTTAGCAGTTTGGATCAGAAATTGGCTAGCTGGAAGAAGACATAGGCTGGTGGTTGATGGGAAATGTTCAGACTGGAGTCCAGTTACTAGTGGTGCACCACAAGGATCTGTTTTGGGGCCACTGCTGTTTGTCATTTTTATAAATGACCTGGAGGAGGGCGTAGAAGGATGGGTGAGTAAATTTGAAGGTGACACTAAAGTCGGTGGAGTTGTGGACAGTGCGGAAGGATGTTACAAGTTACAGAGGGACATAGATAAGCTGCAGCGCTGGGCTGAGAGGTGGCAAATGGAGTTTGATGCAGAAAAGTGTGAGGTGATTCATTTTGGAAGGAATAACAGGAAGACAGAGTACTGGGCTAATGGTAAGATTCTTGGCAGTGTGGATGAGCAGAGAGATCTTGGTGTCCATGTACATAGATCCCTGAAAGTTGCCACCCAGGTTGAGAGGGTTGTTAAGAAGGCGTACAGTGTGTTAGCTGTTATTGGTAGAGGGATTGAGTTTCTGAGCCAAGTTGCAGCTGTAAAAAACTCTGGTGCGGCCGCATTTGGAGTATTGCGTGCAATTCTGGTCGCAGCATTATAGGAAGGATGTGGAAGCATTGGAAAGGGTGCAGAGGAGATTTACCAGAATGTTGCCTGGTATGGAGGGAAGATCTAATGAGGAAAGGTTGAGGGACTTGAGGCTGTTTTCGTTAGAGAGAAGAAGGTTAAGAGGTGACTTAATTGAGGCATAGAAGATGATCAGAGGATTGGATAGGGTGGACAGTGAGAGCCTTTTTCTTCGGATGGAGATGTCTAGCACGAGGGGACATAGCTTTAAATTGAGTGGAGATAGATATAGGACAGATGTCAGAGGTAGGTTCTTTACTCAGAGAGTGGTAAGGGCATGGAATGCCCTGCCTGCACTAGTAGTGGACTCGCCAACACTAAGGGCATTCAAATGGTCATTGGATAGACATATGGACAATAAGGGAATAGTGTAGATGGGCTTTAGGATGGGTTTCACAGGTCGGCGCAACATCGAGGGCCGAAGGGCCTGTACTGCACTGTAATGTTCTATCACCACTCCCCCCCCCCCCCCCCCCCCACCCCCACCCCACCCCCCCCCACCCCACCCCACAAACCTTGGCAGATCCCTCTCCTATCCCGGCCAGTGTCAGGATTGGCAGCCCACCACCGGGCCTCTCCATGTCCTACCTCCTCCCTCTCAACAGCCATGATGCCAGGTTCATGATTTTTAAAAGCACAAGTGAACAGGAATCGCGGAGGCCCTGGAGAATACCGGGCCGGGCCCGCTAATGATATGCCAACGCCGTTTACTGTCCATTCGATCCGGACCGCATTGATGCACTGTCGAGGCAGCAGAGAATTGCGATTTGGCGTGAAACTGGCACGATTTCGGTGTCAAAACCGATTCTCCGCCCAATCACGTTTCCTGATTCCGGCGTCGGCTGTCAGAAAATCTCGTCCATAGTCTCAGGAACGGAGAATCCAGCTACCTGTCTTATCACCAACGCCAAAAGCGCGTTCGACGATCGGCCGGAGAATCCATGTTTACAACCAAATTGGGGGCGGCGCCGCTTTTGCGATGGTCCGCCCCCTCCAAAGCGGCATACTCGAGCAGTATATGCGCCACGTATCGACGGCCTCAGGACATTGCCTGAGGCCCGCCGCCCGATGCTCTGCCCCCGACCGGCCGAGTTCACGATGGCGTGGGTCTCTCATGGTCTCATCCATCGGGAACTCAGCCTGGCGGCTGCAGACTGAGTCCAGCGGCGCCACAGTCGGAGGAGGCCCGATCTGCGGACAGGGGGGGACATTATTCGGGGCTGGGGGCACTGTGGGCATGGTCCGGGGCGGGCGAACCTGCAAAAGGGGGGGCACTATTTTGTGGGCCGGGTCCGTGGGCTGCGTCCGCCATGTAGCACGGCGCGGCCGCTGCGTTTCGGCATTTAGACCGGCTGCTCCAAGGTGCCGTCCTGCCCGCCCCCAGGAAAACGAGGCATTGGTGGCCATTTTGCGCCAGTTTTTCTCACGTAAAATGCCACCGTTCCCACGCTGGCATAGCCCCAGAATCGGAGAATCATCTCTGCCAAAATTAGTGGATTCTGTGGTCTCTTGTTTCCAAACCAAACAAATTAATGAAATTCAGTACCATTGTCAGAAGGTAACAGGGAATTTAAAAAAATGTTACAGTAAGAAGTCTCAACACCAGGTTAAAGTCTTATGGTTTATTTGAAATCACAAGCTTTCAGAGTGCTGCTCCTTCATCACGAGCAGTGCAGATACTCGTACCTCAGTGGGAACAACTAGTAGGCAGGCTTCTGGGTCACTCACTGGTGATCACTTCACAGCTGACGATCCACAGCAGGCGGAAGCAGGGACACATAGACATAGAATTTAGAATTTACAGTGCAGAAGGAGGCCATTCGGCCCATCGTGTCTGCACCGGCCCTCTGAAAGAGCTCCCCACCCAAGCCCACACCTCCACCCCATCCCCACAACCCAGCAACCCGACCCAACACTAAGGGCAAATTTGGACACTCAGGGCAATTTAGCATGACCAATCCACCTAACCTGCACATCTTTGGACTGTGGGAGGAAACCGGAGCACCCAGAGGAAACCCACGCACACGTGGGGAGAACATGCAGACTCCGCACAGACAGTGACCCAAGCCAGGAATCGAACTGGGACCCTGGAGCTGTGAAGCAATTGTGCTAACCATCATGCTACCGTGCTGCCCTACAGGGACCTCAGGGATTTAACACGCGAAGGGATGCTGAAGCCCAGGACACTGCTGAGTCCCAGGCCGATGACAGACCCTTGTGTTCAGTCGTCCCAGAGCTGCTGGAGCTACAAAGGCAGAGTTGCGAAAATCAGGAAGGGGATGTCCGCATCCCTCCCCAGGCAGCAAGGCCAACTGGTGGAGTCCCATCGAGGAGATGGTGCCGTCGCTCTGAGGCAACCAGGCAAACACTGGCATCTGCAGTGGAGAGCATGGTGCAGGAGGCACTCCATGGCGGGGCCTGTTCACTGAGTGGTTCAGCTCATATACTCCGTGGCTGAGGATGTGAGCTGCAGGACACACAAACTTGTGGGAATCCATGAGGGTCAGCATCAGAACATGGCGGGACTTCTGCATTCCACTCCAACTGCCCTTCCATCTCATGGAGGAGTCCAAGGCCCATGTGCACCCTTAGGGAGGAGGATAATCCGTGGCAGAGCCAGGGGCTTTCCACCCAGGAGACTCGGGGGGTAGCCAGGGGGGGGGGGGGGGGGGGGGGGGGTGTTCCAGCCCACTTGGCTCCCCCTGTCCTGTGACTGACAAACTTCCAGCCCCACATACCAACAAGGGCAGCACTGCTACACCCATGCTGCCTGAAAGTAGGCCCGGGCCCTCAAGATTCCTGCCCTCCAGAGGACACCCGCCAAGGTCATCTCAGGCAACAGGGCGTGGCATCATCCTCAACTGTGAATCCTGGGGAGATAGCTAGACATAGCTGTAGGGTTAGGAAGGCTGAACAATTATAGTCACAGCGTGGGCACGTGAGTTCAGGCATGATTAGATATTAACCACCTATGTTAGCACCAATTAATCTATTGTACTCATGTTATGCACCCTTAAAATGCCTCCCCATTCTCATTTCATTGCAGCTTGTGCAGTCAACCCCCACATTTAGGCTGGAAGCACAACGCCGGCTTGTGCTCAATCTCCTCTCAGAAGATGGCAGCTCAATGGTTGCCCTCTCCCCCACTACCACCCCCCCCCTCCCCGCCCCCCACGACACAGTCCTGCTGATGTATTCCTGTTCACGGCACCCTGCCTCCCACCCTCACACCAACCCATCCAACTCACAGGCGTTTCGTCTGTGGAAGTGCTCTTTCAGTGTGAGGAAGCCATTGGCTGAAAGCTTGTGAGAGTCTGTCCACCTGTACCATAGGTGCGGACCCATACCAGCACCCCTACCTGTCAATCAGTGTCTTATCGCCCACATATCACCCTGTTCAGTGGCAGGTCGCGTTTAGGTTTCTGTCAGGCAGCAGGGGACATGAAAAGCATCGCTCTGTCCTTACTGCAGGTCATCATCATCCTCCTGCACCGTTTGGTTATTGGGTTTCCAAGCCCGCCCATGAAAAGAGCGATCTGCAAGGAGACCTCCCAATAACACCACACAGGTAAGAAAGGAATATCTCTCATGGGGGGACAGATCTCCCTACCCTAGTCCTGGTGCTCGCCAAAGCGAGAGGCTATCAGCGCACCCTATGCCTGGCACCCCATTCGGGCCCTGGCCATTGCCTGGCATCCTTTGTCTGCCTCCTCTGGGGTTTCCCCTCCTCACCCTCCTGGACACCCACCTCATGGCGGTCCACCATCTCCTTATCTAGTTCCTCGCTCTGTTGTAGCCTCAGGTTATGGAGGGTGCAATACACAACAATCATGCGCAAGACCGTTGGGGGCTATACTGTCCCTGTCCAGGCACAAGAACCACATTTGCAGATGGCTGTCGTCTGCTCCACACGTGTAGCAGCTTGAGCCTCATCAGAGCGAGTCTTGGCGGCTGTTTGTGGGTTCTGCACTGACATCATCAGCCATCTCCTGAGGAAGTACCACTTGTCCTTGAGGAGCCATCCCTTCAGCCGCTGACCTCCTTCAAAGATGGCCAGGATCTGAGAACATCTGAGAATGAAGCTGTTGTGGATACTCCCCGGGAACCGGGCACACACCTGCATAATGCGCCGAGCACTGTCATAGACGATCTGCTCATTGTGGGAGTGTAATCCTTTGCATTTCACGACGTGTGCTACATGCCACCATGGGGAATGCAGAGCCATGTGCATGCAGTCAATGAGACCCTGCAATTGGAACAGGCCACCTATGCGAGCAAGACCCATGGCTCCGGCGTCCTGGCTAGTCTGGCCGCAATCAAAGTTTATGTAGTTATGCGCCCTCACAAAGAGCATATCGGCAACCTCCTTTATGCACTTATCATAGCAACCCTGCAGTGCAGAAGGAAACCATTTTGCCCATTGATTCTGTACCGACCCACCTACCTAGGCCCACTCCCTACCGTATGTCCGTAGCCCCACCTAACCTGCACATCTTTGGACTGTGGGAGGAAATCTGAACACCCGGAGGAAACCCACGCAGAAAAGGGGTGAAAGTGCAAACGCCGCACAGACAGTCACCCGAGACTGGAATAATAATAATAATTGCTTATTGTTTCAAGTAGGCTTCACTGAAGTTACTGTGAAAAGCCCCCAGTCGCCACATTCCGGCGCCTGTTCGGGGAGGCCGGTACGGGAATTGAACCCGCGCTGCTGCCTTGTTTTGCATTACAAGCCAGCTGTTTTGCCCACTGTGCTAAACCAGCCACTGTTGAACCTGGGTCCCTGGTGGTGTGAGGCAGCAGTGCAACCACCATGCCATCTTATGTGCAGCGGACTGGAAGATGCCACAGAGGACCCCCATGCAGCCCTGAAATGAGATGCTGGCATGAAGGTTCAGTGCAGCTCTGACGTTCAGGACCACAGACAATGGGTGACCTCCCAGCCCATGTGGCGCCAACTAATGCATCGCCTGACACAGATGGTCCACCGTCCCTCGGGACATCAGCACTCATCTCCAGCACTGGATCTCCGTCACTTGAAGTTATGCTGTTCTCTTCCGGTACACCTGTACCCAGTAGTGTTGCCTCTGAGCCACCTCAGTGTGTGGCCTTGCCCCCAGTAGCTCTGTACACACTGCCACAGACCCCCCCCCCTCTGCAAGGCGCTGGTCCTCTCCACATACAGCCGCACGTTGACGCCCTCGTTCCTGTTCCACTGTAATCGGAAGCACAGCCAAATCCAGTGGCCACATGATCCACACACTCCAAGAACTGAAAGGGAGGAAACAGATCCGTGAGCAATGAGGAGTATTGTCAATGTCCTGACCCATTGCCGTATCACGACATGGGACATCCACCCATGCACATTCCCTTACGTGAGCAACTTTCCATTGGGCTTAACTTCCTTACACTCACACACGATGACCAGGTCCTCACACGAGCCACTCCTAACTCCACGTGGCAGATGGACATCTACCTTGGATAGCCTTAGTGGCCCAATAGGGTGAGGACTGGGGGAACATGCGTACAGTGGATTGGCCTGTGTGCTGACTTCCTGGGGGACTAAATGATGCCACAACATTTCTCATTTCAGAGCTGCCTGCTGGGCCCTGTTACCTTTGCCCCTTGTACTGGGGCTAAACCTGTGTCACCTCCCTCTTATTGAGATGTGAGTGCAAGCCATGGATTTCAATGTTTGGGAGCTGTTAACTCGTGGGTGCTAATCACTGGCAGCATCGTCCATTACGGGGATGTTATTAGGGAGTGGTTTCCTCCTGTGGCAGGCGAGGCTCACCTGATTATTTTCAAGCCTCCAGATTACACTCAACGTGATCTGTAACTTTAACCTGCAATCCCCCATGGGTAGCAGCAAATGAGCTTTCCATCTTGTACACTGAGCCACCTCAGTGTGTGGCCTTGCCCCCAGTAGCTCTGTACACACTGCCACAGACCCCCCCCCCTCTGCAAGGCGCTGGTCCTCTCCACATACAGCCGCACGTTGACGCCCTCGTTCCTGTTCCACTGTAATCGGAAGCACAGCCAAATCCAGTGGCCACATGATCCACACACTCCAAGAACTGAAAGGGAGGAAACAGATCCGTGATAACATTATAACATCTCTTATGACCTGGCCTCCCCGGACCATTGGCAGTTCCCATCCACACTTCTCATGCCCTACAGCTGTTCCTGGATGTGACTAGCCTCGTCTGTGTCAGGGTCGTATTGCCCTCATGGAGCTAACACCGCCACATGTCTGAGTCCCCCACATTGCCCATTTGACCTGGAGTATCACCCAAACCCCACCTTGGGACCTCGCAGTTGCCCCCTGTGGATGTTCCCGCTCCCACCCCCTTCCAGTTGCCAGCCCAGAAAAGCAATCCCTTTGGGGGACCATTGCTTAAAGCCCAGCAAAGGCGACCCGAGATGCTCATAGTCCATACAAAGGCCACCCTACCCGCCACCAAGTGTTAGATACATTGGAGACCAAGAGCACCAAAATAACGGAGGCCCACAAAGACTTACAAGCAGCAACCCTCCCCCTCCCCCACAAGTGCTGGTTCCCCCAGCCTTCTCCGGTGCCCCCTCGCCTTTGGACTCCCTGGTGTGTAATGGCCTCGGATAGCCTCTTCGGAGGCGAGGTTGCCAGGGTCACATTTTCATATAGCTGGTGGGCTCGTCATGATATTATTATTTATTAAAATGAAGTACCTGACCTTCCCGAATGGAGAATCCAGCCCAAGGTTTAAGGAGTGTCTGAAACTAGGAAAGGGAGGTGGAGAGGTTTGAGGGGGATATCCAGAGCTGAGGGATCAGCTGCCGACGGTGAAGCAATTAAAATCAGGGATGAGCAGGGGGCCAGAATTGGTGGATTTCAGGTATCACAGAATCACAGCATCTTTACAATGCAGAAGGAGGCCATTCGGCCCATCGGGTCTGCACCCTCAAAATAGCAACCTACCAAGGCCCCCACCCCTGCAACCCCACCTAACCTTTTCGACAATAAGAGGAAATTTAGCGTGGCCAATCCACCTAACCTGCACATCTTTGGACTGTGGGAGGAAACCGGAGCAGTCGGAGGAAGCCCACGCAGACACGGGGGAGAAAGTGCAAACTTCACACAGCTAGTCACCCAATGCCGCAATTGAACCCAGGTCCCTGCGCTGTGAGGCAGCAGTGCTAACCACTGTGTCACCCTCCAAGATCTTGGAGGGTTGTAGGGCTGGAGGAGGTCACAGAGGTTGAGAACAGCAAGGCCATAGAGAGATTTGAAACCAAGGATGATAATATTAAAATGCAGGCATTACTTACCTGCGAGTAGGTCGGTGAGCGTATGGATGGTGGTTGAACAGGACCTGCTGTGAGTTTAGGCACAAACAGTCAAGTTTTGGATCAACTCAAGTTTCCAGATGGTAGAAAATGGGAAGCCAACCCGAAGTTCAGTGCAAAGGTCAAGGCTGGAGGTGACAAAGGCGTGGACAAGGTTTTAGCAGCAGACTGAGTCAGGCAATGTTCATAATGATATTAAACAATATTAGATGTGGAAATAGGTGTGGATACATGGTCAGAAGTACATCTTAGAATCGACTATAACGCCAAGATTGTGATCGGTTTGATTCAGCTTTAGATGGTTAACAGGGAGAGGTATGAAGCCTGTAGCCAATGAGGGAATTGGTTATAGAGACAGAAGACAATGGGATGAGTTATCCAGGCTGCCTGTGGGCAGGAAAATAGGCAGATGGACTCACAAATTAGGGTGCCATGTCATCAACAGTGTGCCAGCTGTAGTCCGCCTGCTCACCTATCCCTGCCCCACCATGATTTTACAAACAGTGGGGGGGGGGGAAACGTTGGGTGGCTCACCTGCCTATGACCCAGTTCATTCCCTTAAGCGGGCTTCTTAAACCCCTGCTCAAACACCTCTTCCCAACCTCCAGGCATTCACAAAGTTCAAATCCATTACGGTTCATCTCCTCATTGTTGAAGTGCAGTACCGGCTGTGGCCACCATTCCTGCTGGCGCTACCAGTATTGGGGAGAGCACCGACCTTTGGTTGGCTCGCACCTCTCTGAGATGGGACTTCCTGTCCCTGAAGGAAAGATCACTTCCGAACTAGTAACAGTCAATTGGCCATTAAATACTTGCAGGGAAGTCAGTGTTCACTTCAGCGGGCAACCCCGCCTGTGGTGCAAGGACCAAAGCGCTCAGTGTAATTCAGCGCAAGGAATCATAGAATCATAGAATTTACAATGCAGAAGAAGGCCATTCGGCCCATGCAGTCTGCACCAGCCCTTGGAAAGAGCACCCTATGCTCTACCTTATCCCCATAACCCAATGACCCCACCTAACCTTTTGGACACTAAGGGGCAATTTAGCATGGCCAATCCACCTAACCTGCACATCTTTGGATTGCGGGAGGAAACCGGAGCAACCGGAGGAAACCCAGGCAGACACGAGGAGAAAGTGCAAACTCCACACAGTCACTCGAGGCCGGAATTGAAGCCTGGTCCCTGGAGTTGTGAGGCAGCAGTGCTGACCACTGTGCCACCGTGCTGATCAATGGCTTTGATCTTTTCAGAATTTAGTGAGAAGAAATTTCTGGCCATTCTGTGCTGGATGTCGGATAAGCAGTCTAGCAATTTAGAGACAGTGAAGGAATCGAGAGAGGTGATGGTGAGGTTGAGCAAATCTCGTCAGCACATATGTGGAAGTTAACGCCATTTGTTTGGATGATGTCACCAAGGGGCAGCTCATGGGTGAGAGACAGAGGAGCAGGCCGTAGAAAGTGGGAGCTGGAAGAGAAGCTATTGCAGGAGATTGCCTGGCTACGATTAGATAGACATAAATGGAACCAGGTGAGAGCACTCGCAGCCAGCTGATATACTATTTGATGTATGAATCTTTTATTTGTTTCCAATGTTACGAATTGAAGTTTCTGTTGGTTACAACAATAAAATAATTCTTGTATCATAATGTTTTGCGTTGGCATCAATGAGGGTGCCTCGGGCAACTTTGTGACTTAATTACCACACTAGTTTATACCAGTATTTTGTTTTGCCCAACAAGTGTATATATTGTGGTTTGGAGTGTATCTGTGGCAATACGTGGGGCCAGGATGATAGGAAATATTCTTCAAATGCCAGTGTGTATCCTTTTATAAATTTGCTCGACAGATAATTAATAATTTTTTGGAATAGGTAATTTTTTCACATTATAAAATTTTTCATTTTGCAACAGTTCTGGGCGTGGAACTTGCCTGGATAACGAACCACCAAAACGTGATTTTCTTTATCCAACAATAGCACCGGGCCAGGTGTATGATGCTGATGAACAATGTCGGTTCCAGTATGGTACCACGTCACGCCAGTGTAAATATGGGGTAAGACACCTGATTCCTAACATTGTTCAGTAGCAGCCTATCATGCCTTCCAGCAATCCTCGAACACTGTTATGCACATTCCCGGTCTCCCTGCACCTTATGTGCCATCCAAATGGTCAAACCCATTTTGCCTTGCACGCCTCTGATTTTATTTAAATGATTCTCATGCATTCATCGTGACTTTTTCAGTAACTTTATTGTTAATATACTAGCGGAGTAGCTTCATGAAACTCACACAGGTGCAGACATGTTGGGCCAAATGGCCACCTTCTGTGCCATAACAGTTCTGTGAAATAAATTTCCCCCCAACTCTGGGGCTGGTTTAGCACACTGGGCTAAATCGCTGGCTTTTAAAGCAGACCAAGGCAGGTCAGCAGCGCAGTTTAATTCCCGTACCAGCCTCCCCGGTCAGGCGCCGGAATGTGGCGACGAGGGGCTTTTCACAGTAACTTCATTTGAAGCCTACTTGTGACAATAAACGATTTTCATTTCATTTTCAACTCAGGTCATCATGGAATTATAGAACCCTACAGTGCAGAAGGAAGCCATTCAGCCCATCGAGTCTGCACCGACCCTCTGAAAGAGCACCACAACTAGGCCCAATTCCCCATCCTTTCCTCGTAACCCCATCTAACCGTTTGGACACTAAGGGGCCGATCCAACTAACCTGTGCACCTTTGGGCTGTGGAAGGAAACAGGAGCACCCAGAGGAAACCCACGCAGACACATGGAGAAAATGCAAACTCCACACAGACGGTCACCCGAGGTCAGAATTTAATCCATATCCCTGGCACTGTGAGACAGCAGTGCTAACCACTGTGCCACCCCTGAGATGAGGTAGTGCAGCTTACCCGCTGCCACATTTGGCACAGGGGCTGATTTAGCAGAGTGGGCTAAACAGCTGGCTTGTAATGCAGAACAATGCCAGCAGCTCGTGTTCAATTCCCGTACTGGCCTCCCTGAACAGGCGCCGGAATGTGGCGACTAGGGGCTTTTCACAGTAACTTCATAGAAGCCTACTTGTGGCAATAAGTGATTATTATTATTATTATTACATTTCTGTCAATGCTTTTCTTGAGTCAGGCGTTGACAGGTACCTGAGAGCCTCTTGGACTAGATCTCATTTATTTTCCTACCCCTTATGTGGAGAAGAAACACCTGAAACTGCTTTATATCTTCACCCACAGCATGGTCATGACTGTCAACATACATGTGGGCTATCAAGCACCAACTCGTATTCTATGTCCCCAAATACCCAAGATTTATTTTTCAAAACTATGAAGGTGGCTGGACATCTGACACTACACAGACCGACATATGCTTTTATGTTAATGTTTGCTTCTTGTTAGTAGATTGTATCGACCTGATTCTCAATTTTAAAATGGGATGTGTGGAAATAAAATTGATCGGAAAAGCTAGCATCTTTCCTCCTGTGAATGAAGAGGGAGTGCTGAGAACTAATAAGACTTTCACAGATCCTTATGTACACTTCTGGGACAGCACAGTAGCACCGTGGTTAGCACAGTTACTTCACAGCTCCAGGGTCCCAGGTTCAATTCCCGGCTTGGGTCACTGTCTGTGCGTAATCTGCACGTTCTCCCCATGTGTGCATGAGTTTCCTGCAGGTGCTCTGGTTTCCTCCCACAGTCCAAAGATGTGCAGGTTAGGTGGATTGGCCTTGCTAAATTGCCCTTAGTGTCCAAAAAGGTTAGGTGGGGTTATTGGGTTACGGGGATAGGGTGACAGCATGGGCTTGAGTAGGGTGCCTTTTCCAAGGGCCGGTGCAGACTCGATTGGGCCGAATGGCCTCCTTTTGCACTGTAAATTCTAAGATTCTATGCCTGTCTCACACGCTAAGATGGAACAATTTTACATGTCGGGTAATTCATACTTTATTACTTAACACATTGTAATGTTGTCTCCTGTTCAGGCATTACACTGATCAAAATTAAATAGGTAGTGGAATTTTCAATCAACTTCAAGAGTACACATTTTACAACTAAACTGTTGATCATAATTCCTCATCTCTTCACACTTGCTTTGAAATTCTTTCCTCTTGTTTCCCTATGGACAGCTAAAGATGACACTTTATTCTATGCAAATGATGGTATGTAAAGACAAGTTATTGCCACATAGATTAAATCACCACGTTTTCTGTACTACATTTCAATCATGGATTACAGATACAATTTCAATCACAAAGGAATCTTCCGATCAAGAGTCTAGGTCCGTGGTGGGTGGAAAAATCAACATGATTCCCGCTGGATGTGATTTTCCACTGTTCAACTCATTAATTATGCATCCAAGAGGAGTTTGGCCAATCTTGTGCTGAGGCAGGCATAAGGTTGCCCGCTACATTGTTACCTCATGGGGCTGAAGGTCCTGGTGCCATATTTAAAGAGCACCCAGACAGCCATTAACCCATTGCAAGCCAGGAGCTCCACATTACTATTCCAGCATCATTGCGGCTGCAGCTCGTAATGGAGAAGCTGGCAGCTCAAGGACCACATCCTGGAACATCTGAAGATGCCTCCAGCATGCCTTGTACACATTTGAAGATAGGAACATTGCCTGCGATACACCCATGGTTGGGTCAATGCTTGCCGTTGCAGTGGACACGGTTCGCCAGCTTCGTGACCTTGAGGCCCCGCTGCCGCTTGCTTCTCAAGCTCTTGCTCCTGATGGTCCTGTGCCAACTTGTGACGGGCCCTCCTCCTCATCTGGACAAGAGCCATTACTTAAGGCAGGGTTGCCTGAAGCCTGCAACAGTGGACCTGTGAATGGATTGAAGTGATAAATTTAGTCAGCACATCCTTTACAGGTTTCCTTCCATCTCAAAGTCAACAGGCCAGTGCTAAGCTCTTTGCCTGGTCTCTGTCTAGACATTGCATCCCCTCCCCACACCTTCCATGCATAGGACATCTGAAGGATCAGAGTTGGATATTTCTCCCATTCATACATGATTGTACATGGAGATATTGCTGTTTGTCAAAGTTAATGAAAGCCAGGTGCAAGAAGACTCCCTCTGAGACTTGTCTGCTTACCTCCACTACCCGAACGACTCTATAGAGAGACCAATGCTGGGACAGCATAGAAAGGCAAGCCACATGAGCCCTCATCTGCCATGACCATTCACTTGGGAAGATGGAGATTTGAAGTCGCAAGTTGGCTGCTCTACACCAGCCATGCGCCTAGGAAGCATCCACCTCCCTCCCTTCATTGCTGCCTCTGACTGCAGTGGGTGGCAATGGCACAGAATGAAAGGCAGCTCCACACCTTTCTGGGATTTCGATGTTATGAGATTCATGAGTCATGAACGAACCTGCTGCAATGCGGCCTTCACCATAGAGAGGAGAACACAGCTGAGCATGGTTGATTTCCAGTTGCTTCATAATTATTAGGGTGTCCCTTTAGTCAGCCACTTGTGCTGACTTTGAACTCTACCCACCCAAAAAGACCCTCCTCCCACTTCGAGGGATCTTATTGACTGAATAACTGTGTAGTCAGATTGGGAAAATGGTGCACGTCACATTCCAGGCTCACCATTCCTCTCCTCTTGTCGCCCTGAACATTCCCCCCAGTTACCCTGGACCCTATCACAATTCACCTCCACATGCCTTCACTCCCCTCTGGACTGGCACCTGTTACCGTCACCATGCCCACCCTAACTCTGCCAGTCTACTCCCCTCAACCCCAACTCCCCCATTTGACCTGCCTCCCGTGTCCAGCCTTGGTGAAGCTTTTGCTACCGGCACACGATATGGGTGAAGTTATGTGAGGTCCCGAAGAGGGTTAAAGCAGCATCTACAAACCTCCAAGTTATGGAAGAGATGCAACTCACCACTGACATACAATCTTAAATCTGAAAATTTGAAATTCACGCTGGCGGGGCACTTAATTTGGAGGGTAAAGTTAATTCCTGCAAGGTGGCCTTTTAATGAGCATACATAAGATGGAAATGCAAGCTAATTATATTTCCGACATCGTTTGTCAGGTATCCTGGCTCGCCTTTAACCACCTTGAAAGTCAGGAGAATAAAATTCAAACAGTTTATCTTAAAGGAACATTGCCTCAAATAAAGCGAAGTACAAGGAAACTTAAAACATCAAATCAAAATGTGACTAATGGGGCTGCTAAAACACTCCAGTCCCCTGGTGCCCACCAATCACGCAAGGCTCAAACAGTTTATCCCACCATCAGGAATCAGGGGCTGGATTCCCCAGGCTCCGACGCTGAAATCGCGTTTGGCGATTGGCCGGAGAATCACAGTTCCCGACCAAATCGGGGGTGGTGCCGCTTTCGCGATGTTCCACCCGCTCCAAAGCGGGGTACTCGGAGAGTACGTATCAATGGCCATGCACCGAAGGCCTCAGGACATTGACTGAGATCCACCCCCCGATAATCCACCCCTGACCGGCCAAGCTCCCGATGGCGTTGGTCGCTTGTGGTCTCATCCGTCGGGAACATAGAACATAGAACATAGAAAATACAGCACAGAACAGGCCCTTCGGCCCACAATGTTGTGCCGAACCTTTGTCCTAGATTAATCATAGATTATCATTGAATTTACAGTGCTGAAGGAGGCCATTCGGCCCTTTGAGTCTGCACCGGCTCTTGGAAAGAGCACCCTACCCAAACTCAACACCTCCACCCAACACAAAGGGCAATTTGGACATTAAGGGCAATTTATCATTGGCCAATTCACCTAACCCGCACATCTTTGGACTGTGGGAGGAAACCGGAGCACCCGGAGGAAAACCCACGCAGACACTGGGAGGACGTGCAGACTCCGCACAGACAGTGACCCAAGCCAGAATCGAACCTGGGAACTTGGCATACAGCTGCGGACTCAGCCCAGCACTGCCACAGTCAGGGGAGGGCCAATCCGCGGGCAGAGAGGGACATTATTAGATGCTGTGGGGCATAGTGGGAGGGTGGTCTGGGGGGCGCAAGCCGTCCAAAGGAGGGGAACTATTTTGCGGGCCGGGTCTGCTAGCAGCCTCCGCCATGTAGCACGGCTGGCCGCTGCAGGCCGTGTGCATGCAATTCTCCGGGCCGTTTCGGCAGCCAGAGCCAGGTGCTCTACGCTGCCGGCATGCTAGCCCCCAGTAAAACGGGGAATTGGTGTCTGTTTTACGCCATTTTGTCTGGCATAAAACGCCACAGTTCCAACGCCGGCATGGGGACCTAGCCCTAGAATCGGAGAATCCAGCCCCAGATGTTTTTTGTCTCCTGCCAAATGAAGTGGCCCCACCCACCATGATGATTCACATGGTTGACAGGTCTAGAAGATTCCGCCCGAAGGTTCTCACAGTGAAAATATTTTCTCTAGCTAAGCTGAACTCTCTTCCTTCGTCACCTGTCAGTGCAATAATGTAACATACTTTCATTTTTCTATCATTTCTTTCTTCCTTCTGACCCAAAGAGGAGGTGGTCTCATTCTGAACACCCAGAACAACAATCATTTGAGCTCTGATTTTCCCTATTTCCCTGTGGAGATGGGCCTAACCTGCACTCAGTCAGCAGCTAAGCGTGTGCAGGCTGATTAATCCTTCTGCTTTTCTTTCCTTGTTTAGAAGTAGCTGAACTCAGTTGTGTGTTTCACAATGATAGAGAAATCCTTTGGCTGCAACCTTACTGTATAAAGAATTATGGTCAGAATCAGCATTCTACCAGCCTATAATGCAGCAAGTTGGATCTCTAAGCTCCCCATGCTTTCCCCTTCACTGCGCAGTTTTTTTTTAGATATGCTTTTGTACTTGAGAAATGCTCAGCTGCTCAATTGTAAGTTTGCAAGTGATTTTGCAGCATATTTCAATCTTCTAAGTGAGGAGCTGGCAAAGCAAAAGAGGATGCGAGCCCCGATTCAAATGTGTGACTGTGTTGTAGGATTTTGCTTTCAGTGTTTCCCTGTCCAGTGATATCTTAATAAATGTTCTGACATGATACAGAAGCACAAAGGGCTAGCTTCTTTATAAACAAGGCCAAATCAGAGAATAAATGTTTGACTGCTGTTGTTGCAGGTGTCCTTGTAGATGGTTGCAAATAAATTGTCTCCCCTTTTGGTCAGGGAATGCTGCATGATTCAAAGAAACCAATAAAGGAAGAAAAAAGTGACAGTAGAATGAAAATTGGCGATTGTACTGTATTTGTTTATTTTTACAGCAATTAAAGTTGTGCGCATGTAAGGAAGCCCAGACTTCTTTGATCTATGTGCTCAAGTCAATGTAGCTTTATAGGCTTGGGCCATCAGAAATAACTGAAAGTTCAATGATGGCTGCCAGGATAACCATAAATATAAATGTAAAGTTTCAGGTGCTGTGGACAAATAGTACGATGTTCTAGCTTCAGTCCTGCAATTAAACTATCACTGAAGAAAAAAAGCTTGGCGCACATCACATTTAACATAGAATAAAACTCCTTGCTGTAAATGGAATATTTTTAAAGCTTTTCCACATCGTGAGATAGAAACAGCATGAACAAAAAAGGACATAAATGCAATCCTCTCTAACCCTCCATAATGAACTATTACTTATAAGGAAGATGTAAAGATGGACACTTTCCTAGTAGGTGCTTTCTGCAGAGCCGGAAGGAATGTGTGACTTATTCAGGCTCCATTTGTACACCACATTAAACAAAATTAGAAACAAGCGTATTTTGCAAAGTAGTTTGGTGAAATTAGGTTACGAAAGTTCTTAATAGTTTTGGATACTTTAGCTTATTCATTTGCTAAATTTCTGTTGTATTTTATGGGATAATTTCCATCTCTATAACAGCACTTGATTCTGCCTCAGCTCATCTGGTGAATCTCTTTTGTGTTTGTTACCTCTGTTACTTTTAGACTTGACTATTCCAATGCACTTCTGGCTGGCCTCCCATCTTCCACCCTCCATAAGCTTAAGGTAATCTAAAACTCTGTTACCTGTATCCTAATTCGCATTAAGTCCCCATCACCTTGTGTTTGCCAGCTTAGATTGGCTCCTGGTTAAGTGACTCCTTGGGGTATTAAAATATACACCTGTAATTACAAGTCCCTCAATGTCCTTGTCCTTTTCCATCTATGTAAACTTCCCCATTCCTACAACCCTCCGTGACTGCTCTCCTTAATTCTGACCTCTTGCACATCCCGATTTTAATTGCTCCCCCATTGGTGGCTGTACATTCAGCTGCCAAGACCCCAAGCTCTGGAATTTCCTCCCTAAGTCTCTCCACCTCTCTACCTATTTCTTCCATTAAATCCATAGAATCCCTACAGTGCATAAGGAGGCCATTCGGCCCATCAAGTCTACACCAATCCTCCGAAAGAGCACCCTACCCATGTCCACCCCTCTCCTCTATCCGTAACCACGTAACCCAAACTGCACACTATGGGACAATTTAGAATGGCCAATCCTCCTGACCTGCACATCTTTGGACTGTGGGAGGAAACCGGAGCACCCGGAGGAAACCCACGCACACACGGGGAGAAAGTGCAAACTCCACACAGATAGTCACCCAAGGTCGGAATTGAACCCGGGTCTCTGGCACTGTGAGGCATCAGTGCTAACTATTATATGGCCGTGCCGCCCTCAATCGCTCCATACGATCTGAATTTTTGACTAAGCTTTTGATTATTTGTCCTGATATCTTCTGTGGCTTGCTGTTACTTTTTGCGAGGATTAAGAAGGATATTTTGCACAGAAACAGGCCATTTGGCACAACCAGCTCATGTGCCAATTGGCCTGTTTCTGTTTGCTCGACCCCTCCTGTCTTTCCTCCTTAAATCTGTCACGTAATCATCTATTCCCTTCTGCCTAAATTACTTGTCTAGCTTCCCCTTAAATTCATACACACGATTTGCTTCAACCACCCCCTGCGTCAGTGAGTTCCACATTCTCTCCACTCTTTGTGTAAAGAAGTTTCTTCTGAATTCCCTATTGGTTACCTTATATCAATGGCTTCTAGTTGTGCTCTTAATCACAAGAAATTGCATCCACTCTATCAAAACCTTTCACAATTTTAAAGACCTCGAGTAGGTCAATCCTCAGCTTTCTCAAGAGAACAGAGACACAGCCTGTCAATCCTCTCCTGACATGTACACTCACGCCTTTCTATTATCATCCTTTCAAATCTTCTCTGCACTCTCTCCAGTGCATCCGTATCCTTTTTATAATATGGTGACCAAAACTGTATGCAGTGTTCTTTTGAGTATTGCTTAACCATGGTTCAATATATGCTTTGTTTCATAATGCCATGTGCACCACCTTGGAATATTTTACTGTTAAAGGCACTATATAAATATACATTACTGATGGAAGGCTTTCAGTGAATGGTATGGTTTTTGCTTCATCAACAAATTGACATAATGCTAAATGGAAAGGGAGGGTAAAATACACACCACTTTTGAAAAGGTGATGTGGAATTCGCACTATGCTTTTCAGCAGTTTATATAGCGCATGGTCACCATGGGCAGGGTTTTCCTCCCCCTCCGTGGTGTGTTCTGCAATGGCAGAGGGTGACCAGTGACCAGCGACGGGATCTGTTGGTATCGCTGTTGTCAGTGGGGTTTTCCATTGATCTCACCCCTCGCCATCGTGAAACCTGTGTCAGGGGTGCGCCGTCGGTGGGACCGTAAGATCCCGCCAGCGTAAATGGTCCCGCATTGCTGTCCCACTTTAAACATTGGCCGCAATCTCAGTCTGAAATTTCAAAGTAATCTTTGAACGTTTGGTGTTAATGACATATTGTCATGTCTGCTTTCTCAGAGTGCCATTAGAAACAAGTGAAGTTGTGTTGTCTGAAACAACTTGGGACCCATTCTGTTGCCCTTTTGCTTGGATTTTGATGGCAGGAATGGAGTGCCTCACAAGCTATGCATTCAGTGAAAGATTCAGATCATTTAAAATCAGCAGTGACATCAGTGAGCATAATCTGGAAGTTGCACCATAATTGTACTCTGGGTTGTGCCAAAGTATTCTACCAATTAGGGCAGGTCCAAACTTAAAACGGGCATGTACGGACAGAAATCAGTGTAAAAGATTGGAACCCCAGGAAATGCCAATCCTACATCAGTACATATCTTCTTCAAGTTTTAAAATTAAACATTCCAATTTACTTCTCCATCATGCACATCAGGTGAAGAGGGGCAGGAATTTGTCTTGGGTGGTGGCACAAAACATCTGGTATTGGATCATAGGAACATAGGAGCAAGAATAGGCCGTTCAGCCCATCGGGCCTGCTCTGCCATTCAATTAGAGCATAGCTGATCATCTACCTCGAAGTCACTTTCCCACGCTATCTCCATATCCCTTGATGTCATTGGTCTCCAGAAATCATTCGATTTCTGTCTTGAGCACACTCAACGATTGAGTTTCTTGCACCCTGGGGTAGAGAATTCCAAAGATTCACCAACCTCTGAGTGAAGCAATTCCTCCTCATCTCAGTCTTAAACAGCCTACCCCTCACTCTGAATTTATGTCCCCTGGTTCTAGACTTTGAAGCCAGGGGAAACATCCACCCTACCAGGCCCTGTAAGGGTTTTGTAAGTCTCAATGCGATCAACTCTCATTCTTTGAAACGCTAGAGTATATAGGCCCAGTTTAACAATCGCTCCTCATTATCCCACCATCGTAGGGATCAATCTGGTGAACCTCTCTCAATGCCAAGTATATCCTTCCTTAGGTAAGGAGACCAAAACTGCACACATACTCCAGATGTGGTTCACCAAGGCTCTATACAGACATCTTTACTCCTGTACTCAAACCTTATGATGAAGGCCAACATAGGATTTGCCTTCCTTACTGCCTGCTGGCCCTGCATACGAGCTAGCTTTTAATCACTCAAGAACAAGGACATTCAGATCCCTTTGGACATCACCACTTGCCAACCTCGCACCATTTAAGAATTGTTATGACTTTCTGTTTCTTCTACCAAAGTGGATAACTTTGCACTTATTTATATTTGGTATTCCACCTGCCACGTTCTTACCTATTCACTTAGCTTTTTCAAGTCCACCTGAAGCCTCTTTGCATCCTCCTCACAATTTACATTCCCAGCTCATTTTGTGTCATCGGCAAATTTGTAAATATTACAAATTGTCCTGACATCCAAATTATTTATATAAATTGTGAACAGCTGTGGCCCAAGCACTCATCCTTGAAGTACCCACTAGTAACAGCCTGCCATCAAGAGAATGACCCATTTGTTCCTACACTCTGCTTTCTGTCTGTTAACCAATCCTCAATCTGTACTAGTATATTTCCCCCAATGCTATGCAATCTAATTTTATTCACAAACTTCCTGTGTGGGACCTTCTGAAAATCCCAATACACTTCATCCCCTTGTTCTCCTTTATCTAAGCTACAAGTAACTTGCTCAAAAAACTCCACCAGGTTTGTCAAATATGATTTCCCTTTCATAAATCCAAGTGGACTCTGCCCAGTTTTATCATTACTTTCTGAGTATCCAGTTATCACATCCTTTATGATAGATTCTAACATTCTCCCTGCTCCTGACCATCAAACTAACAGGCCTGTATTTCTGTTTTCTCTCTCTCTCTCTCTCCCTTCCCAAACATTTACTACATCCAGTCTGCAGGAACCTTTCCGGAATCTTTGGAATTTTGAATGTAAACCACCAATGCACCCACTATCTCTCACCACCTCCTCTCGTACTCAACATCAACTGATATTCAGCTCCTCTGCAGTCAATGAAATTAAATATCAAGAGTTATATAGGACAGAGAACCGATATGGCATGACCAATTTCTCACGACAGTCCTTGACGAAATTCTACCCCAGGGAGAGCAAGAGAAGTTTTAAATTTTTAAAGTGACGAATACTTCACCATGAAAGCAACAGTATAATGCAAGTTTCAATGAGGATACGTTTTAGAAAAATACATGAAAAAACTGCAGCTAAAAGGGCAGAATATTCATTTTGGTTCCTGCTGTGAATGAAATTAAATTTGGATCATGTTGCCACCCCCACCCCCAAGCAAGCACAGTTGTAGTATACTCACATTTCAGAGCTGGGAGTGTGGCTAGTTTTGTCGGAGCAGCTTATGAAAATCATAGAATGTACAGTGCAGAAGGAGATCATTCGGCCCCTAACCAAGCCCACATCTCCACCCTATCCCCCTAACCCAGTAACCCCACCTAACCGTTTTGGGCACTAAGGGCAATTTAGCATGGCCAATCCACCTAACCTGCACATCTTTGGAGTATGGGAGGAAACCCACGCAGATACGGGGAGAATGTGCAGACAGTGACCCAAGCCGGGAATCGAACCTGGGATCCTGGAGCTTAGAAGCAACAGTGCTAACCACTGTGCTACCATGCCACCCAAATAGAGAGCGCGATTCTCTGATCGCGGGACAGAGTGTCCACGGCATCGTGAACGCCGTCGCATTTCACAACGGCACGAAACGGGCATGGGCGCGGGCACTAGCGATTCTGGCCCCCACAGGAGGCCAGCACGGCGCTGGAGCGGTTCACGCCGCTCCAGCCTCACCTCCTGGCGCACAGTGGGGGTGGCGCCAACCCGCACATGCGCGGTGGCTTTACTGAACGCTCCAGCCCCGACGCAACATGGTGCGGGGATTCTGGGGCTGGATGCGCAACAAATTAGGCCCGGAGGCGGGGGGGGCGGCCCGCCGATTGGTGGGCCCCGATCGCGGGACAGACTCCATCGGAGGCCCCCCCCGGGGATGGAGCATTAACCACCCCACAAGCCGCCCCCCGACCCTTCGTGCAGAGTTCACGGCGGCAGCGACCAGGTGTGGCCGGCGCCGGAGGGACTCTGCTTTTTCCGCGCGGCCGCTCGGCCCATCTGGACCGGAGAATCGGCGGCCCGGCTACAAACAGCTGTCCGCGACCAGCGCCGCGCCAAACGCGCCGGCGCAAATGGCACCGATTCTCCGCACCTCGCAGAATCGCGCGCTGGTGGCGCGCCGCGAGTGCGGCGATTCTCCGGCCCGGCGCAGGGCTGGGAGAATCGCGCCCAGAATTTTTAGTAGATGGATATAAAAGGTTGAAGTGACAGTCATTCTTTTTCGGAGTTATGCCTGTAGCTCACATACGCCCAGAATTCCACAATGTGTTGAACTGTGTAATTGGTTTGTATCCAGATTACGAGAAATCTTGTTGTGATTTCATGATACTGTGTGCGCCATGCTGTCAGATGGTGAGTTGAATTTTGACCCAGATCTTTTTCTAAACAATCTACTGAATGCTGAAGACTGATGACAATCAGGATAATTGGTAAATTTCCATGTCTTGCTGGCTGCTAAATTTAATCTGGCAAGTTTACATTGGTGGTACCACCAGTTACACAAGTCTAAGCACATCTATAGCTGGTGGGCACAGGCGCAATAAAAATGTGACTGCTGGTGTTAAAATCTTTCTTCTGATCAACTTGCCACTGATTCTTTCCTAGGAAGTTTGCAGAGAGCTCTGGTGCCTCAGCAAAAGCAACCGATGTGTAACCAACAGCATTCCTGCTGCTGAAGGTACCCTGTGCCAGACAGGAACTATTGAAAAAGGGGTAAGTATGCTTTAAAACTCTGTTCAGAACTTTCACACAACAAAATGCAAGAGTACATTAAGTCACTTTGCCCTAACGATAAGCACTTCACGTGGCTGTAAATGTATTTGAAACAGAGCTCTATTAAGGTTTGCAACTATGGTGATGCTGTTGATCTCAGTTGAATTATTGCTATATGTTTGAACTGCTCAGATTTAACAAGTTATATGGACATGTTACGAAACAGAAATCAGCTAATCAACATTATGATACCACCAATGTATTTTTGAAACTGACAGCATAAGGATTACAGATCAGCCTGGGGCCAACTCTTTCCCCTGATGTCATGCGCACATTTGCAGAGATAAACATGTAATACGGCCGTTTTCACATGTCAACTTTTACAACACACTGGATTGAATCATGAATAAAGTTGGAAGAAAAGTGATAGAGATAGTTTTAAAGTTTTGACATGTCTTGATGGTGAAAACAGAACCAGGACACCAGGTCAAGCCCATCTCTCAACATTTAAGCTGTGCAAACTGTCCGAGTCAAAGCTGAATTTTCCCTTATTTGGAGTTGGAGAAGTTGGGATTGTTCCCCTTCTCCTTCAGTAACAATGTAGAAAGGTGAAAATGTGAGGAGACAAAAGCAGTATCAGATCAGGCCAAGTTTTAGTTGAATCAAGCCAAGCCAGCAATTTCAAACTCTATATTTATCCTGATTCTGTCACTATAGTTCTTGCTCGCTTTTCTGAGCTAGAAGGGCCTCTCTAAGGTGCAGTGTAGTATTTCAATGGGTAGATAGCCTTATTGTAAATTTAATAGCTGTCAGAATACTTGGGGTCTTTTTCGCACTGCCGAGAAACACACAGCTGGCGGACCAGAGAATCCCGCCAGAGGAGGCTGATTTTCCATCTCATCTCCACCTTCCTGCATTATCCCCATATCCCTTAATTCTCTTAGTATCCAGAAATCTATTGATTGATCTCTGTCCTGAATAATATATTCAATGACTGAGCATCCACATCTCTCTCAGGCTGAAAGTTCCAAAGATTCACAACCACAAATGGCTGATCCCTTATTCTGGGAATGTGACCCCGTGTTCTAGACTCCCCAGCCAGGGAAGTAATTTTCTGAACATCTACCCTGTCAAGCCTCTTAAAAATTGTTCAGGTTTCATAGAATCCCTACAGTGCAGAAGGAGGCCATTCGGCCCATCAGGTCTGCAGCGACCCTCTAAAAGAACACCCTACCTGGGCCCACTCTCTCCCCCTCCACCCACCCTAACCTTGTAATCCCACCTAGGGGCAATTTAGCATAGCAAATCCACCTAACCTGCACATCTTTGGACTGTGGGAGGAAACCGGAGCACCAGGAGCAAACTCACACAGAGACAGGGAGAATGTGCAAACTCCACACAGACAGTCATCCAAGGCCAGAATCGAGCGCAGGTCCCTTCCTTTGAGGCAGCAGTGCTAACCACTGTGCCACCGTGCCACCCCAATTAGATCACATTTCAATTAGATCGCATCTCATTCTTCTAAATTCGATGGAATATAGGCCTTGACTAAACTATATTTCATCATTGGATAAACCCCCATCGCAGGAATCAGTTAAGTGAAGCCTTTTTTTGCATACCCTCAAGTATATTCTTCCATGGGTAAGGAGACAAAAAGTGTTCACAGTACTCCAGGTGTAAAGGCAAAATATCATTATAACAAGACTTCTTTACTCTTAAAGTCCAAATCCTTTTTAATAAAAGCTAACATAATTTTCTTAATTTATTACTGTACCTGTATTTTAACTTTTTGTGATTTGTTTACAAGGACATCCAGGTCCCTCTGACTGCAAAGTTTCTCAGTCTCTTACTTTCAAATACTGACCCAAATCCCGATCCTAGGCCACACTCCTCTGCCTGAAGGATTAGGGAGTTGTTGACCTCTGATTGGTCAGCACGTCTCTATAGCCGACTGAGGGTCAGAAATCCCACTTTCGGTCTATTACTGGGCAATTGACAGTTAAATGTCTGCAGGGCAGACTGTGTTCCCCTCAGCGGGCTCCCCACCAACCCCAACGTTTTCACCGAGGTAGAACGGGGAATCTGGCATCTCGTATAATTCAACGCAAAGTGCCCATTTTGGTGCTCATATTTGTTTGTGCAGCGTACTTTGAAACAAAGTTAGGTATGCAGTCCAGATTTCCAGATAGTAATACATTTTTATTAATTCAAGGGATGTGGACATTGCTGGCTAGGCCAACATTTATTGTCCATCCCTAATTGCTCTTGAGAATGTGAAGAGCTGCCTCTTGAACCGCTGCAGTACATCTTGTGTAGGTACACCCATAGCGATGTTGGGGAGGGAGTTCAGAATTTTGACCTGGCGACAATGAAGGAGCGGCAGTATATTTCCAAGTCAGGGTGGTGAGTGGTTTGCAGGGGAACCTCGCGGTGGTGGGGTTCCCATCTATCTGCTGCTCTTGTCCTTCTAGATGGTAGTGGTCGTGGGTATGGAATTTGTTTTATTTTTAAGTGATCTTCTAAACAAATGAGAGCTTTTTTATTCATTTGGCACTATCTTCAATTCATCTTATATAATATGGAGCAAATGCAGTTTAGAACTGTTGTAATTAGAACAGTATTATGACTTTCTATTCCGTCATATGATGAGACATTGTTCTAAAAAATAGGCAAACTATGTTTTGTACTGAAGAGCACAACATAGAAATGCTAGTTGTCATTGTTTGACATCCATTTTTATCTTCTGTGATTGTTTAATCATGTGTTGTGTAAATACAAAAAGAACCTCTCTGTCTTTAGTATTCTGCATAATAGTCCCATGTAGAACAAGATAGTTTTCAGGGAATATTTGGATTGCAAAATGAGAAGCAACTACTAGAACTTGAGAGATATCGGTTCCAATAATAACTCTGAGGTGGGTGAGGAAAGGGATGGGTTTTGGGGGGCAAGGATTTGTGGCCACAGATCCTGCTGAATTTAGTGACAGATTTCCCAGCCCCAATTACCCAGATTGGGTGTCCTATTGGCTGCTGGATGACAATGGGTGAGCTGAATGGAGATAAGTTTGACACTGAGGGAGAGGTGAGTATAATGTCACAATGTAAGGGAAGAGGGGGAAGATTTGGATATCCCGGGGCATTTGTCGGATATTGTGGGGCAGGGAGGCCAAATTGAATATCATAAGTGGGGATGGAATCACAAGAGTTTTTATTGCTTGGAGATAAATGTGGTGGGCTGGAGGATGCACTTCTACTCCTCCTGACCCGCAAGCACTTCACACTTTCCCTTTACTGGCAAGCTTGCCGTGTGTAGGTATGTGGTGATGCTCTGGTTAAACCACCACCAGTCAGCTCTCCCCCTCAAAGGGGAGAGCAGCCTATGGTCATCTGGGACTATGGCGACTTTACATTTTAGTGCCTCTATTGAAACTGGATGTGGGTGAGTTGCCTATTATTTTATTTTTAGCATCTCCACGCCATCCACCCCGGGCATTAAATCTACTCTCATTGAGTTGGCTTTAATGATCAATCTGATGTGCGCAACTTTTGAATACTTCCATCAAATATGAAAATGAACAGGATCTAGATGAAGGGGAGAGTGATCGATATTATCAGGTATCACTTGTATAACGGCTTCTGAACATCCTACAGTAACTGCGCAACATGGAAGCAATGTTCCTTTCCATTTCAAAGAACTGCTTTGTCATCTTGAGTTTGATTACATTTGTGGACAACTCATACGTTTACTGAAACAAAATCAGAAAATAGTGGACAATCTCAGCAGGTCTGACAGCACCTGTGGAGAGAGAACGTTGACAGAGCTGTTTACTATCCCGAGTACAGTTCCCAATTTATTAAGATACAGCTTGTTGGGTTTGATATATGTGTGCGTGCGTGTGGAATATTTCCTGGCAGTACCAATTGCCTTTCCCATTTCTCCAATAAATAGCATATTCACTGAAGGATAGTTACCAATAATGACAAATGTTAATCAATGTCTGTCTGTGTTCCTGTTGTTTTCTACATTCTAAATGGTTCCATTCTGTAATTTGAAGCTGATTTTTGACTGGACGACATGACAGAAATTTAGTTCTTTCCAAAAGGCAGAGATAATTGAGCACATATCAGGCTGATGTTTCTGACCCTGCAGGAACGGTGGTGGGGGACAGTGTACAAAATCAGCAAAAAGGACTGGGGTGCAGAGTATCTGTCACTTTCCTGCTGTCATGGCATTTTACCAGCCATGGGGTAATGGAGGAATGCTCTCCTGCTCAGAGGCCATCCTGATCAGACATTTGTAGACCATGGATCCTGAAGGCAATGGTCACCCATGCAGCAACATGGTTGGTTTAATTTTGGAGGGACTGCACAAATTCAAGGCTGGCAGCAGTGCTACAAGTGTGATGGATAGCCCCTGCTGGAACTACACTCACGCTGAAACTTTTCCAGCTGGAACTGCCCACAACACTCATCAACCAACCCCTCGTGACCTTGCTGCAAGACTGGCATCCATCGATGATTCAGCTGTATGTGGTTCCATCAGGGGCCAGCACTGCTGTGACAACACTGGGACTGACCAGCTGCCAACCCTCTAATTTGCGCAGTCCTAATAAAATCTAACCCATCATGTTCATTTGATATTTATGGCCTTGAGTCTTAACACTTCTAAAATTACAGTACAAGGTGGTTTGATAATACAGCACTGCATATCTGCAAATGTGTTTCTAATGTACACTGTACAACATGGCATCAATGAATAATTTTACAAACAACGTATTAGAGAGCAGAAATGACAGTGAATGCGGGAGGAATTGAACCAAGAAGGTTACACAGGAATAATGTAACGCCACGCAGCGATCTGAGCAGTGCCATCGGCTGTACTTGCCCTTTGCAAAGCTCATTGAATGCATACTCACTCATGGTACATATAACAGGTGAGTGTGCTGAGTGAGCGTACAGTCCCATTTTGGTTCAACCCCTCATGGAACAAATGCTATCTTTGGGCACATTGCAAATTGAAGAATGTTAATCACCAAAGACGGTGTGGAAGGGGATTGAATTCATTATTTAAGAAGACAACTGCATTAAACGACCACTTTTTGCAAGGAATAATCGGAGAAACACATACAGAAAAAGAAGTTGAATTTATTTATTTCACAAAGTCAAAAGGTATGGCACTTTGTTATTAGTTATACATATTTTTAATCATTTTGAAAAATGTATTCGTTTCCCATAATTTCTAAAAATAAGACATTTTAAAAATAACTTGCTAAATATAACATACTATATTATTTACACACCTGCTTTTCCTTTGTCACAGGTGGGTGCCCATTTGGTGGCCATTCCCTGTATCCCTATTGTATTACCTTGTGGCTTGGTTAGGAACACCAGCACCAAATTTCCAAACAAGATAATTGTAGATATCTGACTGAAGGAAGCCAGTGAATGTGACCCCCAACTGATGCCACAGGCGTAATTCTGTCCATCTATATACCCTCCCTTCCTTGCTCTGCGACTTTTCACCCATCTGTAGCTTCCCACAATGCTTTTTCTAATCGCCCTACGAAAAGCTTTCTAGTTTACCTGTTGCTCATCCATCATTGTGCAGTCTTTTACATTCTTTTAACTATCTGCTCGACCTTAATTTACTGTTTGAATTCTCATTTGTCTTTATTTTGTTCAGAACTGTTCCAAATGCCTATTGTATGTTCATCTGGCCCTGACTTGTTTCTTTTTACAGGTCCAGGTAATCCCTCTTCTTGGCACAATGCCATCTCCCGACGTACTGGGAAGCACTTGGTGATACAAATGCACCATTTAATGAAGAAGGTTGTGAGGGATTGATGACATTTCCTGGTTGCTTTCTGAGACATGGACTGGAAGCTGGGAGAAGGCTGCATCTGAGATTCTGCCAATTGTAAAGTGGAAGGACATTGAGCAATACAAACATCAAAGTAGAATGTCTATGATTTGAATTCGAGAAAAAAAATTGTAAAATAAGAAACCTGCAGTGAAGCAAACTTGAAGAGGAGACTTCCTTTTACTGATGACTGGAAATGTCATGGGCAACCTTGTTCAGTGTATTTGTCAACATTACATCACCACATAATTACAGATAAAAATAGCCATTTAAACTATCTTTATTTATTTATTTATCTACGGAATCATCCTGAATGCCGCTCCCCATCGCAGCCCACTATAGCATTCAGTTTCTCATATCACTTCTCAATAACTTTCCTACTCTGTCGGGAAGTATAGTCCACACTTCTTGGGGCTGACTATTGCTTGACACACCTTGTTGAATTAACTTCAAAATGGAGTTGGCAGCCTTCCTGCACCATCAACATTGACAATGCAGCCTTTATTCGATAGAGGGCTACCACTGGGTACCCAAAGCACCTGTCTGTTTTGTGTGGTGGACCTTCTTCAATATACACATCATACTTCAAGCACCCGACAGTTGACCAGCCTGATTTTAATGAGGTCAGTGTCTCTAAATAGTAGTCTCCTCTTCGCTGCGAATATGAGCAACCACTTGCGCGCTCTATCGCTTAACCACCCAGGAGTTAAAATTGACTCTTTTGAAGTATTTCCAGTGGTTGAATGTCTCCCTTCTTTCTTGGCAACCAGGATTAGATGCTTAGTCTGTCTAATCAGAGGACAATGAAGTATGATCGCTGCAACATCAGGTTTTCTATTCAACTGTTTTGGGGATGTAGTTCAACATTCTATTGACCTTCAAGATACTCCACCTGTCTTACACTAAAGTGGATCCTGAACAATATCCCGGAATTCATTTGCTTTTCCTGTTTCCTCATTTCATTGAATTTAACTGTAAGCTTTTCTGACTCTTAAACAATGTTAAACGTGACCATTCTGTGATCACTGTTCTCCAGGCGTGCTGCAACTTACATTTTTGAAATTCATTCATGGGATATGAACACCACTGGCAAGTCTTAACATCTGTTTCCCAACACTAATTGCCCTTGAGAAAGGGTGGCGAGTCACCTACTTGAACTGCTGAAGACCATGTGGTGTAGTTACACTCACAGTGCTTTCAATGAAGGAGTTCCAGGGTTATGATCCAGCGACAGTGAAGGAACAGCGATGTCGTTCCAAGTCAGGATGGTGTGCGGCTTGGAGGGGAACTTGCCGATGATCATGCTCTCTTGTGCCCATTTCCCTTGTCCTTCTAGGTGGTAGGGTTTGGAAAGTGCTGTCAAACGAAATGGTACACACTGCTGCCATTGTACACAGATGGTGGAGGGAGTGGGTAGAGGGAGTGCATGTTTAAGGTATTGGGTAGGTGCCAATCAAGTCACTGCTTTGTTCTGGATGGTGTTGAGTGTTGTTGGAGTTGCACTCACCTAGGCAAATGGAGGGTATTCCATCACTCTCTTGACTTGTGCCTTGTAGATCATGACCAGGCTTTGGGGAGTCAGTAGACAAGTTAATTGACATATTCCATCACGTTACTAATGATTCAGACTAGAAAGATGGGCAGTAATTGGCCTGATTGGATTTGTCCTGCATTTGTGGGTGGGACATACATGGGCAGTCTACCCCAGTGTTGGATAGTTGCCTGTGTTGTACCTGTACTGAGAAAGCCCCGATGACAGTGGTGTAGCCCTGTATGCTAACAGTGCTAAGTCAAAGTCCTTTTTTGAGAAGCTGATTCACAATTCCCACCCCTTTCTCAGCCTTCCCATTTGCCTGCGGGTATAGTGGGCTAGAAGTTACATGTGTAAAGTTATAGTCATTGGCAAATTGTAATCACTCCAGGCTGCTAAAACACGGTCCATTGTCTGTGACAACAGTAACTGGTACACCATGTCTGGCAAATACATTTTTCACTGCCCTGACAACTGAATGCATTATTGAGTCGGATAATTTGATAACCTCCAGAAAATTTGAGTAATAGTCAATGATTATCAAATAATCACAGCCTTGAAAGTAAAATACGTCCATGGTGACTTTTGCCCATGGTTGAGTAACTAGTTCGCTTTCCACCAAGATCTGCTGACATTGAGCCGGTTGGTGCATTTGGCATATTGGACACTGTTAAATGTAGTTGTCTATATCCTTGTTGATTCCCAGCCAATACTCCGATTTCCATACTCTTCTTCTACATTTCTCAATGCCTTAATGTCCTTCGTGGATTTGTGCGAGAATGTCTTGTCGAAGACATGATGGAATTACAATGTGGTCCCCTTTCAATAGAAAGTCATCTATTGTTGTCAGGTCGTCTCTGATTTTGCAAAAGTTTGCACATTTCCCTTTCGGCCAGTCAGTACGTAGATACTATATCACTTGCTGAAGTGTCGTATCTCGTAGAGTTTCTGCCTTGATTATCTGTCGTTTAGCATCTGTGACAGGTAGCATTGCTGTGATGAAGTTGGCTAGTGCTTCAGTACTGAGTACAACGTCAACAACTTTGTTATCCTCATGCATTGTGGCTCTGGATAATGTATCTGCAAGTACTAAATCTTTCAAACCAGGGAAAGAGTTGGCAGTGTGAATTCTCTGCACAGGTTTAGCTGGATACATGCATCTACACCAATAAGTGAGGATTTTGTGTCATCCACAATTTTAGAATCAAGTGGAATTTTAATGTCACTACGCGGAACTATGAGGTAGCATGAACCTTTTGTTGCTATTTAATTTCCATTGTAGTCTGTTAATCTACAATGTGCCTTTTTATATTTTGGACCGGCTGCTGCTTATCAGATTAACATGTGCGCCAGTATCCAATTTAAATTGTATCTCTGATCCATTTATGATCAATGTTTCTATCCAATCTTTATTTCTATCGGATAGTTGACTGGTTGGTTTATCAGCAGTATCGTGTCCATTTGTTTTAGTGATTGCTTCTATTATGTAGTTGTCCAGTGAAGTAGGCATAGTGAGAGCAATCTTTGATTTTAAAATTTTTTGTTCTTCTTCCTTGTTTTGTATAAAGTTAACTTTTTTATGCTGTTGAAATGCCTTTTTAAATTGATTCTAGTTTGTTGTCGTGTTAAATCTGCATTGTGTAGCAAAATGATTGAGTTTGTTACATGGTGTACACCTTTTTCCAAATGAAGGACAATGTTGCTTTATGTGGGAGTGTCCACAGCGTGTATGCATAAACCTCTCAGGCGCATGCGCAAATTGGTCAAATTCCGGTTCTTGTCCTTTTTCAAAGTGCACATGCGCAGAACGTCGAATGTCCGTTTCGAGTTCTTTTCTTACTCGCATAAAATGGCTACATGCTGCAGCGCGATTTGTTTTAAACTGCGCCTCAGAGGCAATGGTGCCGATCACATTGCTGAAATTCTTTTTCACGAGATCTGAATTCAGCATATTCATTGGTGGCTTGCTCACTTGCTTTACAGAGGTTGATGGCTTCTTCTAAAGTTAAGTTTGGTTTTCTTAGTAAACGTTCCCGCATTTGCTCTTCAAATATGCCCAACGCAGGATTGATTCAGTAATTGAGGAAAAACTGCAGGATTGTGCTCAGAGCCTTAAATCAGTTAGAAAAGAGTCAAAAGATTCCACTTGTAGCTGCACCTTTTTTAAAAAACATGTATCTCTCATACACCTCATTGACCTGTTTTTTGCAATGAGAGTCAAATTTTCCCATTACTTTCTCATACTTATTTTTACCTTCATTTTCTGAGAAATCAAATGAGTTAAAGAGTTCTAATGCCTGCGGACCTGCCAGCTTTAGTAGGAGAGCTATTTTCCTAACGTCGGGAGCTGATTCAAGCTCAGATGCAGAGAGAAAGACTTCAAACTGCTGCTTGAAGTTTTCCCAATTGAAACTTACTTTACCGGACATCTTGAAGTTATCTGACTTTTGCACAGCATTCATTTTGGTCTTGGTTTTTCTTTGTTCTTTGCAGATTTTCAGATGTGTAGCTATGCTCTGATTTCTTTTCTTCCTTCTTTCTTACTGCTTGGTACCATGTGGTGATCTTTGTGAGGAGTTTCCAGGATAGAAGGTGTAGTGATCAGAAAGATACACAAAGCTCTTTTAAAGAAGTAAACTAACTTTATTAACACTACTAAATTTGAGTTCGACACTTATTCTGAATCGCAAATATACATGTAAGAATTAAACTACATTCACTAACCCTATCTCTATCTACTAATTATAACTATTATATCTCAACTAAATCTGCAATACACTATGAATCTTATCTTCGTCAGATCCAGTCTTATCTCCTCTTAGCTTAAGAGCCAGTGCAATTGAGAGCTCTGTCCCTGAGCTCCCTCGAGTGGCTAGGCTTAACATAACATTAACTCTTCACATGCTGTACATTTGTATAATGTCACAAGCACCTCACGGATGACCAGTTTTTAGCTGGTATATCTGTTCTGAATTTGTCCAATTGAGTACGCTGGTGGTGTCACACAACATGATGGAGGGTATCCTCAATGTGAAGACAAGACTTGCCCTTTACAAGGACAACAATGGCCACTTCTGTCAATACTATCATGGACAGATATATTTGCTGCAGGTAGATTGGTGAGAACGAGGTCAAGTAGGCTTTTCCCTCTTGATAGTTGTCTCGCTACATGTCACCGGCCCATTCTGGCAGATATATCCTTCAGGTTCAGCTAGCTTGGTTAATAATGGTGCTAACGAGCCACTTTTTACAATGGACATTGAAGTCTCTATTCAGAGCACATACTGTGCCCTGTATTTGGGGGGGGGTATAAACGTCAAAAATTGACAAAATTGTGTTCTTATGAAATTATGTTTAACTATTTAAGGATGAATTAAATGAAGGAGGTGCAATGGACTCAATACTCAATGCAGCCAAATAAGCAATAAAACAAAAACAAAGTAACAGGATGTTGAAGTACATTACCAAAACTGTAAAATACATGTTCCAGGAAGTCATGTTCAAACTGTATAGTCCTTTGGCCAGGCCACATCTTGAATACTGTACCCAGTTCTGGTTGCTGAGAAACATGGAGATATTTAAGCAGTGGGTAAGCTGTAAGGTTGGAAGACTGTTCCCGAATGTCATCGGTTTGAGCTAGGAGGTAAGACTTGGGCCAGAATTTCACGCTTCCCCAGGAAGTTTTTAGGTGGAGTGGGGCGGGGTGTGGCGTGAAATTGCAAGGATGGGATTCCCTCCAAGTTCCTGTCTGACCGACCTTGCGGCAATTTTTCGTTGAGGCGGACAAGCCTTGGACAGGAAGACCACCCTCAACCCAATTGGCCGTTTCCAACCCAGCCTAAATTTTTAGGCTGGCAAGCAGTTTGAATGTCCATGGGGGAAGGCCAGAAATAAAAGAATTTAGGTCTTGGGTAGGAAGGGGCCATGAGGTGGGCCCCTTCTACTGGGGGTGCCATCCCCTTAAGGCCCGATGATCTCCACACCTGATTTCAGCCCCCAGCCTATTACCTGAGAACCGTACCGCCTTCCTTGCAATGCCCTAGGACCTTCCTATCCTGAGACCCCGGCACTTACCTGGGTCTCCGGTTCCCTGGACTTAGTCTCAGGCAGCTTCATGCAGTTGCCTTTCTGGCCACTGTAGCACTGTTGATGAAGAGAGGGTGGCAGTCCTGCCAAATTCCAGTCAATACACACTAGAGCATAAACTGGCTGCAGGGCTGTCAGAGTCAGTGGGAAAAAGTTCCTCACTAACATTTCGGATACATTCAGGCCTTGGCGATTCTTGGGGCGGAATTCTCCAGCCTCCGCACGGTAGGGTTTCCCACACCGGAGGTAACTCATCTGTAGTCGGATCTTCTGGTTCCGGTGAAGTCAGTGGAGATTTACATTCCTCGCTCATGCTGTTGTCGGAGAACCCGCAGTGGGGGCTCACTTCGGCAGGACTGGAAGATCTCGCTGGAGAATTTCGCCCTTGGACTTTTCGTTTTGGAAACAAGGGAAATTAAAATTAGTCGAACAGACTTACTTAAATTGTACGTGGCATGTTTAAGACAAAGTTGGATTGCTATTTTAAATCCAACTAGGAGGGGACAGAAATTCAGACCATAAATGGCAATTTTAAGACCAATATCAATAGGTTCTGCAGACAGAGAATCATCAACCCTTGGAATGTATTTACTGGTAGATTGGTGGAAGCAAAATCCTAAAATCATTTAAAGAGTGTTCTTAGACGCAACAATGGGTGAGTCAGGGCTGTTCTGAAAGAATGTACAGTATTAAGATTCAAAAGTATTTTGCAATCTTAGTTATTCTGCTCCTGAATTTTACTTACCCTTTTTATATATCTTAAGCTGCCTACTGTTAGCTTTAATATTTTACTTCAGGTTTTCTCTTTGATTCCACTTTTGCTAGGTTTTGATGTTTTCTTTTTACTTTTAATAATTGTCCTTTACGTCTTTGCATTCATATATATGTTCCTTTTTAAATAAATTCACTTCTGCCTATGTTGCTGTTGTTTAGACTTATTTAAGTTAGCAATCTACTTTTAGCACTTTGTCAGCCCTTTTGGTTTAGACAGCTCTACCTGAAGCATTACACCAGGCGCTACTGCTCCCACGGAGGTGGTCAACATGGCTGTTTCTTTAGTTTCCCCCTTGCTAATAGCTCTCAATGCAGGCTATACTTTGGGCGGATTTGGCAGGGTGTTTCTCGATGGCTGCAGTGCCGTGATTGACACAGCTATTCCATGGCACTTAGTCATTTTTGGGCCTCAGGGAATTTCTCCTCATCGAGGCCGCACTTAGAAAGTTTTCCTGCACTGGGGAGCTGAGCCCGCCAGCCAGACCAACTCCTCACAGATCAGGGTGCCATTTTGAAAGGCTACCCTATTCTCTGCACCTTCTTTCAGGAACCCCTGCTTTCAGGACTCCCCCTTCACCCCACCAGCCGTTCTACAGCCCCCTCACACCTTCCCTCACCACCCCTTTGATGCACGATCAATGACCACTAAAGCGAGGTTGTAGTCCAACTGAAGGCTTTAATAAGCTGTATGTTTCCCCTAGCAGCTCAGGTACAGAATGAGGGTTGCTGGGGCGGCACGGGTTCTCATACCCTGCCCATCAGGGCGGAGCTATTATCCCTTCTAGCCATAGCAAGCATACAGGTTCTACCAATGGTACTTTAGCCTCTCAGGTACCGTAATACCTATAATACCACATTCACCCCCTGTTAAAAAAAAGTCCGGCGGGGGTGGTGGCCAGAAACTACAAAACATAACAACACGGTATAATTAGTTATGGAGGTACCATAATACCTCCGTACAGTGTTTAGTAACTATTTACAAGTCTAGTAGCTATGTACATTTGGTGGTTTATATTTACAGATTACAGTTAAAATGAAGCAATCAGTCGATCGGGGGCCCTAGTCGTCCTCTGTGATCGTTGGAGCCTCGGTGGTGACTCCGGTGGAGGCTCGGGCGTCTGTGACTCCGGGAGCGTGGCTTCGATCTCCATGGCAGCTTCGTCACCCCTAGACGGCGCTGGTGGGGAAAACGGCTGACCTGGGAAGGGAGCGCCCGCGGGGGGTGTCGGTGGGTGGGGGGGGCCTAGACAGGGGCGGCGGAAGGACCGATCCTCCTGTAAGGTGCTGCGGTGGAGGGGAGGGTGGGACTGGTGGCTGGAATGTGCGTGGAGTTCCAGCGGGCGCCAGGTCCTGTAGGGAGACCGTATCTTGTCGGCCGTCGGGGTACGCCACGTAGGCGTACTGGGGGTTAGCATGGAGCAGATGGACCCTCTCGACCAACGGGTCCGACTTGTGCGCCCGCACGTGTTTTCGGAGCAGGATGAGTCCGGGTGCTGCCAGCCAGGTCGGGAGCGAGGTCCAGGAGGAGGACTTCCTGGGGAAGACAAGGAGACGTTTGTGAGGTGTCTGATTGGTGGTTGACCGGATGGAGTGGAGGGCATCCGGGAGGACTTCTTGCCAGCGGGAGACTGGGAGGTTCCTGGGCCGTAGGGCCAGTAGGACGGTCTTCCAGACCGTTCCGTTCTCCCTCTCTACCTGTCCGTTACCCCGAGGGTTGTAACTAGTCATCCTGCTCGAGGCAATGCCCTTGCTGAGCAGGAATTGACGCAGTTCGTCGCTCATAAAGGAGGACCCCCTATCACTGTGTATGTAAGCGGGGAACCCGAGCAGTGCAAAGATGCTATGGAGGGCCTTGATGACGGTGGTTGCGGTCATGTCGGGGCAGCTGATGGCGAATGGGAACCGGGAGTACTTGTCAATCACGTTCAGGAAGTACGTGTTGTGGTCGGTGGAGGGGAGGGGGCCTTTGAAGTCCATGCTGAGGCGTTCAAAGGGACGGGAAGCCTTTATCAGGTGCGCTCTCTCTGCACTCAGCGCAGATTTGGCAGTCCCTGGTGACTGTCCTGACCTCCCCGATGGAGTAGAGCAGGTTGCGGGTCTTGACGAAATGGAAAAAGCAAGTGACCCCTGGGTGGCAGAGGTCCCCGTGGAGGGCTCGGAGGCGGTCCACTTGTGCGGTGGCACATGTGCAGCGGGACAGGGCGTCAGGAGGCTCGTTTAGCTTCCTGGGACGATACAAGATCTAGTTGTAGGTGGAGAGTTTGATCCTCCACCGCAAGATCTTGTCGTTTTTTATCTTGCCCCGCTGTGCTTTATCGTACATGAGAGCAACCGACCATTGGTCCGTGAGGAGCGTGAATCTCCTGCCGGTCAGGTAATGCCTCCAATGTCGCACAGCTTCTACTATGGCCTGGGCCTCCTTTTCGACTGAGGAGTGGCAGATTTCGGAGGCATGGAGGATACGGGAGAAGAAGGCCACGGGTCTGCCCGCTTGGTTGAGGGTGGCCGCCAGAGCTACGTCGGACGCATCGCTCTCGACCTGGAAGGGGAGGGACTCGTCGATGGCGTGTATCGTGGCCTTTGCAATGTCTGCTTTGATGCAGCTGAAGGCCTGGCGGGCCTCTATCATCATGGGAAAAACTGTGGATTGGATCAGGGGATGGGGACCCACTGGGCGTAGTAGCTAAAAAACCCTAGGCAGCATTTCAGGGCCTTAGAGCAGTGAGGGAGGGGGAACTCCATAAGGGGGCGCATGTGTTCAGGATCGGGGCCTATAACTCCATTTCGCACTACGTAGCCGAGAATGGCGAGATGGCCGGTGCTAAACACGCATTTCTCCTTATTGTATGTTAGGTTAAGGATTTTAGCGGTCTGGAGAAATTTTCGGAGGTTGGTGTCGTGGTCCTGCTGGTCGTGGCCGCAGATGATGACATTATCAAGATACAGGAATGTTGCCCGTAAACCATACCGGTCAACATTCAGCCCATCTCACGCTGGAAAACCCTGACCCCGTTAGTGACACCAAAGGGAACCCTGAAGAAGTGATAGAGCCGCACGTCTGCCTCAAAGGCAGTGTATTTGCGGTCACTAGTGCGGATGGGGAGCTGGTGGTAGGCGGACTTGAGATCCACCGTGGAGAAGACCTTATAATGCGCGATCCTGTTTACCAGGTCGGATATGCGGGGGAGAGGGTACGCGCCCAGCTGCGTAACCCTGTTGATGGTCTGACTGTCGTCGATGACCATCCGATGCTTCTCCCCGGTCTTTACCACCACTACTTGAGCTCTCCAGGGGCTGTTACTGGCTTCAATGACCCCCTTCCCTCAGTAGCCTTTGGACCTCTGACCTAATAAAGATCCGGTCCTGGGCACTGTAGCGTCTGCTCCTGGTGGTGATGGGTTTGCAATCCAGGGTGAGGTTCGCAAACAGGGAAGGCGGGTCGACCTTATGGGTTGCGAGGCCGCAGACAGTAAGGGGGGGTATAGGGCCGCTGAATTGGAAGGTCAGACTTTGAAGGTTACACTGGAAATCTAAACCCAGGAGTGTAGCCGCGCAGAGGTGGGGAAGGACGTAGAGACGGAAATTTTTGAACTCCCTTCCCTGGACTGTGAGGTTTGCTACACAACACCCCTTTATCTCCACTGAGTGGGAACCGGAGGCCAGTGAGATTTGTTGATTAACAGGGTGGATGAGGAGGGAACAGCGCCTTACCGTGTCGGGGTGTATGAAGCTCTCCGTGCTCCCAGAGTCAATTAGGCAGGACGCCTCGTGCCCGTTGATGAAAACGGTCGTCGAAGCGCTTGAGACTGTTCGAGGTCAAGACTAATCCAGAGTCACCGAGGCCAATCGCAGTAGTTAAGAATTCTGTTCAGGCAGTGTGTGGTCGTCCGAGCTGGGGTCCTGGGGGTTCATTCAAGATGGTGTCTCCCATAGGTCGCACATAGCCGGGGGTGCACAAAATGGCGGTGTCCATCCCTCAAGCCTGGCGTCCGCGTAACAAGATGGCGGCGCCCGTGGTCCGCATGTGGCCCTGGCATATGGGGGTGGCGGCGACCGTTGGCCGCACTGTGCCTGGGAGAAGTTTGTGGTGGCGGTCTGGATTTGCCACTGGAGACCACGGCCACCGCTCGGGCCTGACATACCCACACGTAATGGCCCTTTTTGCCGCATCCCGTGTAGGTGGATGCGCGGGCCAGGCAGTGTTGGCAGGGGTGCTTGGCCTGCCCGCAAAAGTAGCAGTGGGGCCCCTCGGGGTTGCCACACCG
This sequence comes from Scyliorhinus torazame, assembly GCF_047496885.1. Lineage (NCBI taxonomy): Eukaryota > Metazoa > Chordata > Chondrichthyes > Carcharhiniformes > Scyliorhinidae > Scyliorhinus > Scyliorhinus torazame. Next base: position 223,911,421 of record NC_092709.1, read on the forward strand.
CCTTGCAGCGCACGCCTGTGGGGGAACGGGGCAAGTCTCTGGGTCGGCCGCTGCGGGGTTCCACGCTGCCCAGGGGGCTGCCGCGCGGTCGGGAACGTAGGCGCGGGCTTTCCTGGAGGCCACATCCAGGGAGCCTGCAAGGGCCCGTGCCTCCATGAGACCCAGGGTGTCCTTCTCTAACAGGCGCTGGCAGATTTGTGACAAAAGCATACCTGCCACGAAAGCGGCCCAGACTAAGAGTTCCGTGTGTTCGCTCGCCGAAACTTGCGGCAGATTCAGCTTCTTCCCAGCACCAGGAGCGTGCGGTAGAATTCCTCCAACGATTCCCCAGGGGTTTGTCATCTTGTTGCAAGCAGATGCCGAGTGTAGACCTGGTTTACCGGGCGAATACAGTGTCCTTTTAGCAGCTCGATTGCTGCATCGAAGTCTTCCGCTTCCTCGATAAGGGTGTAAATCTCCGGGCTCACCCTTGAGTGCAGGACGTGCAGTTTCTGCTCTCCCGTGGGTGCGTTTTCGGCCGTCTTGAGATACCCTTTAAAGCACGCCAGCCAGTGCTTAAAGATTGCCGCTGAGTTCGCCGCGTGGGGGCTAAGTTGCAGACACTCCGGCTTGGTTCGGAGCTCCATCCTTTCTTCTTAAAAAACTAGCTTATTAAATTGATGCACGATCAATGACCACTAAAGCGAGGTTGTAGTCCAACTGAAGGCTTTAATAAGCTAGATGTTTCTCCCAGCAGCTCAGGTACAGAATGGGGGCTGCTGGGGCGGCACGGGTTCTTATACCCTGCCTATCAGGGCGGAGCTATTATACACTCTAGCCAATAGCAAGCTTACAGGTTCTACCAATGGTACTTTAGCCTCTCAGGTACCGTCATACCTATAATACCACACCCTTTCATGGGCATGGCCCCCCACAACCTGGCACCTGGATACTTTGGCACTACCAGCCTGGCACCCTAGCAGTGCCCCTGGCACCCCAGCAGTGCTAACCGGACACCCTGGCAATGCCAGGTTGGCACTTTCAGGGTGCCAGACTGGCCATGCCAAGGTGCCTGAGTGCCAGGGTACTACCCGGCTCTGTCTCCGACCAACCGGGGGGCTCTTATGGTCTGATCCACAATTGTGGAAACCAGTGCCAAATGGCGCCCGGTTGAGGCCTCATAGTTGCAGCCATTGACTCCCGGGCACCAGGTGAAAACGGCGTCATATATTGAAATGAATCTAATGGCTGGGCGTGATCCAGATTGTGCCGGGTGCCATGTGTCGGATGACTCACATGAGGTTTCATGCTCGCATGGAGCCCGATTTGGGGCTCTGTGGCAATTCACCCCAGCTCTGGGTGCGATGCTGTGGGAAGATCGCGCCCCTTGTCTCTATTTCTGATCATCCCTCCCTTCACTTATCTTATCTGGTTGCACTGTAGGTTTGTGTTACCCTTAAGGGTTTAAAATATTGCCTCATTACAGATTACCTTTGTTATCATTTGGTAATTCGTGATGAAGTCTGTTATCCACCCTGTTGTACCACTGACGGATCTTTGGTGCCCTTCTACTTTAGTGTTGGCGCTTTAAGTATCCACAGGAGCCCTCTGGAAGCAACTATCTAGGTCCACTAACACTAGAAAAGCAATATGTGTTTCATTCAAGGGCAGCACGGTAGCATAGTGGTTAGCACAATTGCTTCACAGCTCCAGGGTCCCAGGTTCGATTCCCGGCTTGGGTCACTGTCTGTGCGGAGTCTGCACGTTCTCCCAGTGTCTGCGTGGGTTTCCTCCGGGTGCTTCGGTTTCCTCCCACAGTCCAAAGATGTGCAGGTTAGGTGGATTGGCCATTCTAAATTACCCTTAGTGTCCAAATTGCCCTTAGTGTTGGGTGGGGCTACTGGGTTATGGGGATAGGGTAGGGGTGTGGGGTTGGGTAGGGTGCTCTTTCCAAGAGCCGGTGCAGACTCGATGGGCCAAATGGTCTCCTTCTGCGCTGTAAATTCTATGATTGGACCAAATTCTTTCAGCTACTCATTTTTCCAATTGGTATTTTCCCCTTTGTTGTGCACATCTCAATGTTGACTATCACTGGGAAAAATGACAAATAAACACGTGGTTTAAGAGGAAAGTTGATGTGTTAATTTGCCCCTTTTTTATTGATCTTAATCACACCAAAGTATCTTCGCATCTGATGTCTTAATTGCCTGCCGTAGGAACATAGCTAGTTGGATGACTTCACGCTATTTACTTAAAAAGCTTTTCCTAGTAATTTGTTCCATTTGTCCATTGCCTGAATTTCCTATTTACGTCTGAAGTATTGCACCAAATTCAGCATAATACATTTGTTTACAACCAAGTCCTAAATATTCAATACATCACGTGCATGTTCAAGAACTAGTAAAAGTGCTATATTTGAAGAATGTTCTTACTTTTCTTATTACTCATTGATTAATTATGCTTAAAGATAATCATACAAAATTATATTTTAAAACTGCAGATGCTTCTGTTTTATTTCCAAAATAAACATGATGGAAAATCTTGAACAGAAGATGGACAATTCTTCCTCAACTTAGAAGTTGTTGCAAAGAGTAAATTTGAAAAGAATGCCGGGCTTTTTTTATTTGATGCATATTTTACATGTATAGTTTTACACTTAATTTAAATGAAAGCTGTTACATTTTTCAGAAAACAATTTTTAAAACAAATATGGTACATTTTAATGAATGCATTATTTGGATTCAGCACATAGTAAAGAGATACATTGATTCAGTGTTAATATACTTTCAGTAAAGCAAACATGTGGGGGACGATTCTACCAAATGGAGCCCAAGTGTTCGCGCCGTCGTGAACGCCGTCACATTTCACGATGGTGTGAACCAGGCCCGGGTACGACATATTCTGTCCCCCACAGGGGGCCAGCATGGTCCTGGAGCGGTTCATACTGCTCCGGCCTCCTTTCCCGGCGTCAAATGGGCGCTGCGTCAACCCGTGCATGCGCAGTTGGGCCGCGCCAACCTGCGCATGTGCGGGGGACTTCTTTAGCGCGCCGGCCCTGACCCAACATGGCGTCGGTGTTCAGGAGCCAGCCGCGCAGGGAAGAAGGCCCGGGGCGGGAGAGGCTGGCCCGCCAATTGGTGGGCCCCGATCGCGGGCCGGACCCCATCGGAGGCCCTCCCCTGGTGAAGGAGCCCCCCCCCCCCTCCTCCCACAGGCCACCCCCCGACAGTTCGCGCAGACTTCCCGCCGGCAACGACCAGGGGTGAACGGCGCCAGCGGGCCTCTGTCATATCCGCGCGGCCACTCAGCCCATCCGGGCCAGGCAATCGACAGCGGCCCGCGGCCAGCGCCGTACGAAACGTGCCGGCGCAAATGGCGCCGATTCTCCGCACCGCGGAGAGTTGCGCGGCGGCGTCGGGGCGTCATGGCACGGTTGCGGCGATTCTCCGGCCCGGCGTGGGGCTCGGAGAATCGCCCCCGTGGTTCCAGGGATCGTTTCCTAGCCCTAAAACTTGTATTTGAAATCAATTTTTAGTGATGGATTGAAAATCTTCCCTTTCTATAGGCTAAAATGGTTTGATATTAAGTATAAGTTGGCAATCACAACTCAGTTCTTAATGAATGTTAACCAGCATGCTCAACTAACTCATATTAAAGACTAAATTAGCAATGTTATTCAGAGAAGCTATAAGTTGAAATGGAGGGTTGGATTCTAAGGTTCCCAGCCACGTGTTACTCGGTGATGCGCCATTCACTGGGGGTGTGATTTTCACTTCCCGCCGCTTGTCAATGGGATTTCCCATTGAAGCCACCCCACACTGTTGGGAAACCCACAGGCAAGGGTGGGCTGCTGGCGAGAATAGAGAATCCCAACAGCTGGAGAATTCTGGCCAGAAAATAGAAACATTTATGCAGATGCAATGACAGGTCCATATTTTGAAATTGGGATTGGGATGCAGCACACATCTGGATATGTAATACTTAACTTTGATGATGATACAAAGTGAACAAAATGCTGCATTCCTCTGATCCAATCCTTCACCTTGGTGAACGCTCAATTGGCCTAAGAAACTCATGCAAACTCAGCTATAGCAACTTTGAATGACACTGTGGTCCGTACTCAAATTTCTAATGAAAGCGCAATGATGTACAGACTTCATTTTGTGCAAGTTTGGTAGCGATATGGGAACCAGGAATATTAGAGAGAGATACCGAGGTGCAAGAATATTTTGGGGGGGGGAGCGGGTGGTAGGAAATAGTACAGTGGATTTAGAGTACGGTGGAAAGTAGTAAGGTTAAATCCGAGTTACAGTGCATGTATATGAATGCACAGAGTGTGGTAAATAGAATTGGTGAGTTACAGACACAGCCATGTGAAAATATGATATTGTGATGACAACAGAGCTGGCTGAAAGGGCAAAACTGTATCAAGTATTCCTGGATACAAAGTGTTCGGGAAAAATGGGAAAGGAAGGAAAGGAGACGAGTCAGCAATATTGAGCAAGGAGAGAATTGCAGTACTGGAGAGAGGGGAAGTCCCAGCAAGGTCAAGGACAAAATCTATTTGGTTAAAAAAGGTGTAATTACACTGCTCGTTTTAGTCACCAACTATTGGGAAAGATGTAAAGGAACAAATTTGCAAGGAAATTAAAGAGAATTTCAAGAATTATAGAGTAGTTATAATGAGGTACTTTAATAATCGCAATATAGACTGGGATAATAGTAGTGTAAAGGACAGTATGGGACAAGAGTTTAAGGAGTATGTTCAGAAGAATTTCCTTCAGCAGCATGTTTCCAGTCCACCAAGAAAAGAGCCACTACCCAACCTGGTTCTTGGGAATGAGGTGGGCCAAATGGATCAAGTGTCCGTAGGATAACATTTTAGAGGACTGTGATCATTGTATCATAACATTTAGAATGGTTATGGAAAAGGACAAGGAACACTTCAGAGTAAGAATAATTAACTTGGGAAGCCAACTTCAATGGGATAAGAATGGATCTGGGCCAGATAAACGGGCGGCATGGTGGCACAGTGGTTAGCTTTGTTGCTTCATGGCGGCAGGGACCTGGGTTCGATTCTAGCCCTGATGACTGTCTATGTGGAGTCCACATGTTCTCCCCGTGTCTGTTTAGGTTTCCTCCTGGTGCTCCAGTTTCCTCCCACTGTCGAAAGATATGTAGATTAGGTGGCTTGGCCATGCTAAAGTGTCCAAAGGTTAGATGGGGATTGCGCCTAGGATGGGTGCTCTTTCGCAGAATCAGTGCAGACCTGATAGGCCAAATGGCCTCCTTCTGCCCTGGAGGGATTCTATGATTCTATGAAATCAAGATCAACGGTTGGCAGGGAAAATAGTAACTGAAGAATGAGCTGCCTTTAAAGAAGAGATAGTTCAAGTACAGTCAAGGTTTATTCCCACCGAAGGGGAGGGTCGGGCAAACAAATCCGGAGCTCCTGGATGATGAAAGAGATGAAGCAGAAAATGTGTGCCTATCTCAGATGTCAGGTGTGTAATACAATAGAGAACCAGGCTGAACATCAAAGATTGAAAGGGAATTGAAAAAAAAACTAATAAAAGGAACAAAGAGAGAATATGAGGAGAAACTGACAGCTAACGTAAAAGGGAACAGAAAGGCTTCCAGATATATATATAAAAGCAAAACAGTGGTAAGAGGAGGAGTGTTTGGGACCAAAAACACATGGAGGCCTGGAGCTTTGCTGAGGTACTAGTGCATCTGCCTTTACAAAGAAGAAAGTGCTGCTCAGGTGATGGTGATAGAGAAGGTAGTTCAGACACTTGAAGGGTTTAGAATTGATCAGGAGGAGGTATCAGGTTGGAAGTCTGTACTTATAAGTTTATAAGGCACCAGGACCAGATGAGATGCATTCAAGGATACTGAAGGAAGTGGGAGTAGAAATTGCGGAGGACCTCCATAATTTTTGAATATTCCTTTGACTCGGGCAATGTCAGAGGACTGGAGAATTTCACATTTAAAAAGGGTGCAAAGATAAGCCCAGCAACTACAGGCCAGTCAGTTTAACCCTGGTAGTGTGGAAGCTTTTAGAAACACTAATTTGGGATCAAATTAATAATCACTTGGGCAAATGTGGCTAAATTGAGGAAAGCCAGCATGAATTTGTTAAGGGAAGATCATGTTTAACTAACTTGTGGAGTTTTTAAAATAAATAACGGAGAGGGTTGATGAGAGTAACGCTGCTGATGTGGTGCACATGGATTTCTAAAAGTGCCACATGACAGACTTGTGAGCAAAGCTCGAGCTTGTGGAATAAGAGGGACAGTAGCAACATGGAAGCAACATAGGAAGCAGAGAGTAGTGGTCTTCCGCCCTTTATTTCAGACTGGGCAAAATTTATATTGGAGATCCCCAGGACCCATGCTCCTCCTGATTTATATTATTGACCTACGCCTTAGTGTACAGGGCACAATTTCAAAATTTGCAGAGGAAAGGAAAATTGGGAGTGTTGAGAACTCCCATGAGAAGGATAGTGGAGAAATTCAAAAGGACATGAACAGTTTGATGGAAATCAGGGACAAGTGGCAGATTAAGTATAATGCAGATAGATAGGAAGAACACAGAGAAACAATGTAAAAAAAGACACAAAACTCTGAAGGAGCAGCAACAGCAGAGGGACTTTGGTGTCTAAGTTCATAAATCATTGAAGGTGGATGGACAGGTTGAGAGAGTGGTTAATAAAGCAAGGAAGTTATTTTAAACCTGTATATAACACTGGCCCCGGTTTCCAAGGGGTGGCAATCAATGTCAGATTGCCGCTCCACTCCTACTTTTCCCCACCCCGACATAGTTCCACATTTCTGGCCGTGTCTTCCTGGTTCAGCTTCTTCAGAAATGCAAACCGCAGCTTCCATCAAAAAACTCCGTTGCAGTGCTGAAGCATCAGGAAAAGACTGGACATGCCCCTTTTTATGGCACTAGCAATCTAATGTGAATGTTTGTAAATGGATAAATTGATGAATGAGTAGATGGGCTGGGTGAAAGGGTAAATATATCAGTACTGTAAATGGGTCGGTGGTAGGTGGGTTGGGTGGCAAGTGGGCAAGGTGGTAGGGTGGCAGGTGAGTGGGGTGGATAGATGGGTGAGTGGGTATGCGCGTAGTCATGCCATGGGGTAGTCGGGTGGTGGGGGCTAGTCGGGTCGGGGCAGGTGGGGGTTGGTTAGCATCATTGGGAGGAGGGATTATTGGTTTGAGCTAGAGGATAAAGGGGATAATTGAATAGTCGGGTTGAGGGAATCATAGGGAGTTGTCGGAGGATGAGTAGGGTAGTCGGGACATCAAGCAAGGAGTCGGGGGGGGGAGGATCATTTGCGTGTTGGGGTGGGGGTGGGGGAGGTCAATTGTATAATCACCGTGGAGGTAGACTCGGATTTTTCTGTCTTAACATTTATTAGGTGACTATTGGGATAAGTATGCCAGAGCTGTACGAAGTCTCCAATTCTAGCACAGAGTTGGAGACTTTTGCCGAAGGTCCGATGGAATAGGGGAAGTTCAAACTTCCCAGACAATTCACACGGAGGTCAGTGCATCAGCAATTCGACTGGATTGTCTCTGATAATCCAGTCTCAACTGGGATTCAGTCTCAACTGGGGTCTTGGGTCCAGTTCTTGGCATCACTCTTTAGGAAGGTTGCGAAGGTATTAGAGAGGGTGCTGTGAAGAGTCATAAGGATGTTTCCAGAGATGAGGAACTCCAGTAATGTTCAGATAGATTGGAGATGTTGGGACTGGTAATTGAAGAAGAGGAGGTTGGGAGGAGAGTTGACAGAATATTCAATATCATAAGGGGTCTGGACGGAATAAGTAGAGAGAAACTGTTCCCGTTGGAGGAAGGGTTTAGAACAAGAGGACATGGATTTAAAACAGTTGGTAAATGAAGCAATAGCGATGAGTAAACATGTTTTCACACAGCGAATGGTTAAGATCTAGAGTGCACTGCCCGAGTGTGTGGAGGAGGCAGGGTCAATGGACGCATTCAGAAGGGAATTAGATCATTAACTTAAAACAAGAAAATTGCAGGGTTTCTGAGGAAAAGGCAGCAAAATGCAATAGGGAAATTGCTCCTTCAGAAGTCCAGCACAGACATGATGGGCCAAAGGGCCTCCTTCGGTGCTGTAACCATTGTGTGATTCTATGAAATGTCACAACATTTGTGAGCAAGATCAGAAGCATCTTATTTCTGGTAACTCTACCGCTGAGACTCGTTTCTTCAGAGTCAGGAAGACTCCGCAATGCTTTCCAATGGCAGATGGGACTCAGATACAGAAGCCCGCCCCCATTTCTGACTGATTCAACTTTGCCAGCAGGGGGAAGGGGAGGAGTCTGATTCATATTGGAGGGAAGTCAGCAAGACCATTTCAACCTTGTGCTAAGTTTAAATAAACACAATTTTGTCCAATTGACGAGCCTTAACCCGCAGTGCGGGAGGCAGCCGGTAGATCGTGCCCAAAAGCTTTGAATAGAATTCATGAATGGAAGTTTTATTCACTGTCAAGTGTGTATGTGTTAAAGGTGTATTAGATTGCTAAAAGCTTATGTCATTTTCACTCCACATGGCTCATAAGACGTTCCCATGGTGGATGCTAGTAAGTGGCTGGAGAAGTGATATAGGGGATGGATGGGGGCCTGAGTTGGCAGGGGGGTGGTATGAGGACATGAAATGAAAATCGCTTATTGTCACAAGTAGGCTTCAAATGAAGTTACTGTGAAAAGCCCCTAGTCGCCACATTCCAGCGCCTGTTCAGGGAGGCTGGTACGGGAATTGAACCGTGCTGCTGGCCTGCCTTGGTCTGCTTTCAAAGCCAGTGATTTATTACTGTGCTAAACCAGCCCCTATGGGGAAGGGGTGAGTGCATAAGGGTTAGTGTGTCTAACAGCTTCCAAAACAACTGGGACACAGAACCAAGCCGATGCGAGCCTTCTAGCAAGCCCAATTTGGTACTCATTTGCCTCCATGGCCATCTGCCATAGAAGGCCTGAATCTATCCTGCCCATGCCCCCCTGAGTGGAAATTGGGTCTAACAGGATCTTCTAAAATTATGTAATTTCCCCACTCAAGCTACTTGCCTTAGTCGTAAAAATCCAGCACCACTAGTTGAACAAAAGTGAATTGGTATTTAATCTTTCAGTATACATTTTGTTAGGACCAGGATGACTAATTGTTCCAATTCATTATTGCTTAAGCTGTTAGACTTTTTGTACTCTGCCAGTTAAATAACTAATTCTGTGTTTCTCGGTCTTTTACAGTGGTGTTGTCAAGGTGAATGTGTATCTTTCGGTACTTGGCCTCAGAGTGTAAATGGAGGCTGGGGACCATGGTCCATATGGGGAGAATGCAGTAGAACATGTGGGGGAGGAGTCTCCTCATCTTTGAGGCACTGTGACAGTCCAGCGTAAGTAACTAAAGTAAGCCAGAGCAAAAAGACATATTTGAAAACAACACAGTAATTTGATTACATATGTTCTCTTTAACAAGCATCAGAAGATTGCAACTGAAGAATATGACTGAATATTGCGTTTTCGCACCTCTAAATAATGCTGTTTATCGCATATCCGTGGACAGAGACAATAGTTGATAGCATGACTTGGATAACATGCTGGGCTGTCATTATTTCTAACAGTGAAGCAGCTTGCTAGACTAATTTAAGTGCTGCTTAATAATTCCTTACCAGCACCATTAGATGCGTTACTCTCGCAGGGATCTGCGCTGGGCCCCCTATTGTTTGTCTTTTATAAAAATGGCATAGATGACTATGTGGCAGGTACGATCAGTACGTTTGCAGATGACACACAGATTGGCTGGGTGGTTAACAGTGAGGTTGAATGTCTTGGGTTACAGGAAGATATAGACGGGATGGTCAAATGGGCAGAAAATTGGCTGATGGAATTTAACCCTGAAAAGTGTGAGGCGATACACTATGGAAGGAGTAATGTGACTAGGAAGTATTCAATGAATGGCATGACACTGGGAAGTTCTGAGGAACAAAGTAACCGTGGCATGTTTGCCCATAGATCTCAAAAGGCAGAAGGGCAGGTGAATGGGTGGTGAAAAAGGCTTATGGGACACTGCCTTTTATCAATCGCGGCATAGATTACAAAAGCAGGGAGGTCATGTTGGAGTTGTATCGAACTTTGGACAGGTCACAGCTGGAGTACTTACAGGCGCCGGAATGCGGCGATGAGGGGCTTTTCACAGTAACTTCATACTTGTGACAATAAAAGGTTATTATTATTATTAGGAAGGATGTGATTGCACCGGAGGGGAACAGAGACGATTCACTGAAGAGAGGTTGGATAGGCTTGGGTTGTTTTTGCTGGAGGAGAGACTGAGGGGGTGACCTGATTGAGGTGTGTAAGATTGAGAGGCATGGACATGGTGGATAGGGAGCAGCTGTTCCCCTTAGTTGAAGGGTCAGTTACGAGGGGACAGAAGTTCAAGGTGAGGGGCAGGAGGTTTACGGGAGACTTGAGGAAAAATATTTTTACCCAGAGGGTGGTGACGATCTGGAATGCACGGCCTTGGAGGGTGGTATAGGCGGTTTGCCTCACATCCTTTAAAACGTACCAGGATGAGCACTTGGCAGGCCATAACATTCAAGTATATGGGCCAAATGCTGGCAAATGGGATTAGGCAGGCAGATCAGGGGCAGGATTCTCTAATAATGGGGCTATGTCCCCACGGCGGCGTGAACACAGGCGCCAACGACTCCTGTGTCAACGGCCCCCCAAAGTGAGACATTCTCCCCTTTCTAGGGGGCTAGGTTGCCGTCGGAGTGGTCCCTGCAGCTCCAGCCGGCGCGGAACGGACCGCGCGAGTCCGCGCATGTGTGGAACGGCCGGCGCATTTCCACGCATGCGCAGGGGTTCTCTTCTCCGCGCCGGCCCCCGGGGCAATATGACGGAGCCCTACAGGGGCCCGCAGCGGAGTAAAGTAGGCCCCCATGGAACCAACCCGCCCGCCGATCGGTAGGCGCCGATCACGGGGCAGGCCACCCACTCCAGGATGGCCCCCCCACACTCACCTTCCAGGTCCCACCGTGTAGGAGGTGAGTAATCCACCCAGGTGGGACTCGGCCAAACTCGTCGGCCACTCGGCCCATCGGGGCCGGGGAATCGCCGGGGGGGAGAGGGGGGGCACTGTCAACAGCCCCCCACCGGCGTGGCGGTGATCCCGTGGGCGCCCGATAAAATGGTGCCGGAGAATGGGGAAGCCGGCGTCGGGGCGCGATTCTCGCATCCCCCCCCCCCCCCCCCCGGGGATTCTCCAACCCGGCGCCAGGTCGGAGAATCCCAGCCCAGGTGTTTTTCATACGTCAGTGCAGACTCAATGGGCCGAAGGGCCTCTTCCGTGCTGTATTATTCTGTGATTCAGTGATATGTTACGATCATGTTATAACTGGACGGAAAGATCCCAGAATGGAACCCTGGCTCAAAAGACCGCAACTTTATTTATTTTATAAAATGCGGAGGAACAGATCACAAGACCACTAATTAGTTCTAACAACAAGAAAAGAATTATTAAAGATGAAAAGGAGTATTATTATACAATACTCCTTTACTCCCCCCTTAGCTTAACAAACACACACCGATTTTAAGATTAACACAAATTGCAAAGTACATCTTAAGTTACAGTGGTCGCATTAACACAAAGTCCCTTTTAAGCACACAGATTAGCTGTGGTTAAATACGCATTCTGTTCTGAACCCAAGTTAGTGTCTGTGGTTTACTCTTCAGGATCCCTCCAGATGATTGTTGCATGAGAGTTTCCAAACTTCACTCCCAAAAACAGGCTTTAAAATCTTCTCTCATAATACTGTTTTTCCTTAGCAGTTTGCGTTCCGAAATCCAGTACAGGTTTTGCAAATTACATAAGACCATAAGACTTAAGAGCAGAATTAGGCCACTTGGCCCGTCGAGTCTGCTCCGCCATTCAATCATGGCTGATATTTCCTCATCCCCATTCTCCTGCCTTCTCCCCATAACCCCTGATCCCCTTATTAATCAAGAACCTATCTATCTCTGCCTTAAAGACACTCAGTGATTTGGCCTCCACAGCCTTCTGCGGCAAAGAGTTCCACAGATTCACCATCCTCTGGCTGAAAAAAGTCCTCCTCATCTCTGTTTTAAAGGATCATCCCTTTAGTCTGAGATTGTGTCCTCTGGTTCTAGTTTTTCCTACAGATGGAAACATCGTCTCCACATCCACTCTATCCAGGCCTCGCAGTATCTTGTATGTTTCAATAAGATCCCCTCTCGTCCTTCTAAACTCCAACGAGTACAGACCCAGAATCCTCAAACGTTCCTCATACGACAAGTTCTTCATTCCAGGGATCATTCTTGTGAACCTCCTCTGGGCCCTTCCCAAGGCCAGCACATCCTTCCTTAGATATAGGGCCCAAAACTGCTCACACTACTCCAAATGGGGTCTGACCAGAGCCTTATACAGCCTCAGAAGTACATCCCTGGTTTTGTATTCTAGCCCTCCTGACATGAATGCTAACATTGCATTTGCCTTCTTAACTGCCGACTGAACCTGCACATTAACCTTAAGCATTAACATGTTTACATTACAAATGTTCTGCTCCACTTTCAACAGTTAATCCAGTCCAGGATTTTATATCATCCCCCTTTATGTTTCCTTTTATACATACTGCAAAATACAGCCATCAATTTCCATAGATATTTCAACTCAAGTTCCACAGGCTTTAGTAAAATCTCACAAACCTGAAAGTCACTTCCGATATCTTTCTGGCGTCTCATCCTTCTTTTCAGCTCTATCTGGCTTTACTGATCAGCTTTTTTCTAGTACCTTTAGCCTCAGACCTCTTGGAAATTTCTCTTTATTTCTCTAGTTTACTTTTTTTTTATTAAATATTTTATTGAAAATTTTTGGTCAACCAACACAGTACATTGTGCATCCTTTACACAATATTATAACAACACAAATAACAATGACCTATTTTATAAACAAAAAATGAATAAATAATAAATAACAAAAATGAAAATTAGCCCTAATTGGCAACTGCCTTGTCACAAGTAACACTCTCCAAAAATATAATTTAACAGTCCAATATATAATTATCTGTAGCAACGACCTATACATACTATACAGTATATATTAACAACCCTGAGAGTCCTTCTGGTTCCTCCTTCCCCCCCCCCCCCCCCCCGATCCTGGGCTGCTGCTGCTGCCTTCTTTTTCCCATTCCGTCTATCTTTCTGCGAGGTATTCGACGAACGGTTGCCACCGCCTGGTGAACCCTTGAGCCGACCCCCTTAGGACGAACTTAATCCGCTCTAGCTTTATAAACCCCGCCATGTCATTTATCCAGGTCTCCACCCCCGGGGGCTTGGCTTCTTTCCACATTAGCAATATCCTGCGCCGGGCTACTAGGGACGCAAAGGCCAAAACATCGGCCTCTCTCGCCTCCTGCACTCCCGGCTCTTGTGCAACCCCAAATATAGCCAACCCCCAGCTTGGTTCGACCCGGACTCCTACTACTTTTGAAAGCACCTTTGTCACCCCCATCCAAAACCTCTGTAGTGCCGGGCATGACCAAAACATATGGGTATGATTCGCTGGGCTTCTCGAGCACCTCGCACACCTATCCTCCACCCCAAAAAATTTACTGAGCCGTGCTCCAGTCATATGTGCCCTGTGTAATACCTTAAACTGAATCAGGCTTAGCCTGGCACACGAGGACGACGAGTTTACCCTGCTTAGGGCATCTGCCCACAGCCCCTCCTCGATCTCCTCCCCCAGCTCTTCTTCCCATTTCCCTTTTAGTTCATCTACCATAGTCTCCCCTTTGTCCCTCATTTCCCTATATATATCTGACACCTTACCATCCCCACCCATGTCTTTGAGATCACTCTGTCCTGCACCTCTTGTGTCGGCAGCTGCGGGAATTCCCTCACCTGTTGCCTCGCAAAAGCCCTCAGTTGCATATACCTGAATGCATTCCCTTGGGGCAACCCATATTTCTCGGTCAGCGCTCCCAGACTCGCGAACTTCCCATCCACAAACAGATCTTTCAGTTGCGTTATTCCTGCTCTTTGCCACATTCCATATCCCCCATCCATTCCCCCCGGGGCAAACCTATGGTTGTTTCTTATCGGGGACCCCCCCAAGGCTCCAGTCTTTCCCCTATGCCGTCTCCACTGTCCCCAAATCTTCAGTGTAGCCACCACCACCGGGCTTGTGGTGTAGTTCCTCGGTGAGAACGGCAATGGGGCTGTCACCATAGCCTGTAGGCTAGTCCCCCTACAGGACGCCCTCTCTAATCTCTTCCACGCCGCTCCCTCCTCCTCTCCCATCCACTTACTCACCATTGAAATATTAGCGGCCCAATAATACTCACTTAGGCTCGGTAGTGCCAGCCCCCCCCTATCCCTGCTACGCTGTAAGAATCCCTTCCTCACTCTCGGGGTCTTCCCGGCCCACACAAAACCCATGATGCTGTTTTCAATCCTTTTAAAAAAAGCCTTCGTGATCACCACCGGGAGGCACTGAAACACAAAGAGGAATCTCGGGAGGACCACCATCTTAACCGCCTGCACCCTCTCTGCCATTGACAGGGATACCATATCCCATCTCTTGAAATCCTCTTCCATCTGTTCCACCAACCGCGTTAAATTTAACCTGTGCAATGTGCCCCAATTCTTAGCTATCTGGATCCCCAGGTAACGAAAGTCCCTTGTTACCTTCCTCAGCGGTAGGTCCTCTATTTCTCTACTCTGCTCCCCTGGATGCACCACAAACAACTCACTTTTCCCCATGTTCAATTTATACCCTGAAAAATCCCCAAACTCCCCAAGTATCCGCATTATTTCTGGCATCCCCTCCGCCGGGTCCGCCACGTATAGTAGCAAATCGTCCGCATACAAAGATACCCGGTGCTCTTCTCCTCCCCTATGTACTCCCCTCCACTTCTTGGAACCCCTCAACGCTATCGCCAGGGGCTCAATCGCCAGTGCAAACAATAATGGGGACAGAGGGCATCCCTGCCTTGTCCCTCTATGGAGCCGAAAATATGCAGATCCCCGTCCATTCGTGACCACGCTCGCCACTGGGGCCCTATACAACAGCTGCACCCATCTAACATACCCCTCTCCAAAACCAAATCTCCTCAACACCTCCCACAAATAATCCCACTCCACTCTATCAAATGCTTTCTCGGCATCCATCGCCACTACTATCTCCGTTTCTCCCTCTGGTGGGGCCATCATCATTACCCCTAACAACCTCCGTATATTCGTGTTCAGCTGTCTCCCCTTCACAAACCCAGTTTGGTCCTCGTGGACCACCCCCGGGACACATTCCTCTATTCTCATTGCCATTACCTTGGCCAGGACCTTGGCATCTACATTTAGGAGGGAAATAGGTCTATAGGACCCGCATTGTAGCGGGTCCTTTTCCTTCTTTAAGAGAAGCGATATCGTTGCTTCAGACATAGTCGGGGGCAGTTGTCCCCTTTCCTTTGCCTCATTAAAGGTCCTCGTCAGTACCGGGGCGAGCAAGTCCACATATTTTCTATAGAATTCGACTGGGAATCCATCCGGTCCCGGGGCCTTTCCCGCCTGCATGCTCCTAATTCCTTTCACCACTTCTTCTACCTCGATCTGTGCTCCCAGTCCCACCCTTTCCTGCTCTTCCACCTTGGGAAATTCCAGCCGATCCAAGAAGCCCATCATTCTCTCCCTCCCATCCGGGGGTTGAGCTTCATATAATTTTTTATAAAATGTCTTGAACACTCCATTCACTCTCTCCGCTCCCCGCTCCATCTCTCCTTCCTCATCCCTCACTCCCCCTATTTCCCTCGCTGCTCCCCTTTTCCTCAATTGGTGTGCCAGCAACCTGCTCGCCTTCTCCCCATATTCGTACTGTACACCCTGTGCCTTCCTCCATTGTGCCTCTGCAGTGCCTGTAGTCAGCAAGTCAAATTCTACCTGTAGCCTTTGCCTTTCCCTGTACAGTCCCTCCTCCGGTGCTTCCGCATTTTGTCTGTCCACCCTCAAAAGTTCTTGCAGCAACCGCTCCCGTTCCTTACTCTCCTGCTTCCCTTTATGTGCCCTTATTGATATCAGCTCCCCTCTAACCACCGCCTTCAACGCCTCCCAGACCACTCCCACCTGGACCTCCCCATTATCATTGAGTTCCAAGTACTTTTCAATGCACCCCCTCACCCTTAGACACCCCCCCCTCATCTGCCATTAGTCCCATGTCCATTCTCCAGGGTGGGCGCCCTCCTGTTTCCTCCCCTATCTCCAAGTCCACCCAGTGTGGAGCGTGATCTGAAATGGCTATAGCCGTATACTCCGTTCCCCTCACCTTCGGGATCAATGCCCTACCCAGCACAAAAAAGTCTATTCGCGAGTAGACTTTATGGACATAGGAGAAAAACGAGAACTCCTTACTCCTAGGTCTACTGAATCTCCACGGGTCCACCCCTCCCATCTGCTCCATAAAATCCTTAAGCACCTTGGCTGCTGCCGGCCTCCTTCCAGTCCTGGACTTCGACCTATCCAGCCCTGGTTCCAACACCGTATTAAAATCTCCCCCCATTATCAGCTTTCCCATCTCTAGGTCCGGAATGTGTCCTAGCATCCGCCTCATAAAATTGGCATCATCCCAGTTCGGGGCATATACGTTTACCAAAACCACCGTCTCCCCCTGTAGTTTGCCACTCACCATCACGTATCTGCCCCCGTTATCCGCCACTATAGTCTTTGCCTCGAACATTACCCGCTTCCCCACTAATATAGCCACCCCCCTGATTTTCGCATCTAGCCCCGAATGGAACACCTGCCCCACCCATCCTTTGCGTAGCCTAACCTGGTCTATCAGTTTCAGGTGCGTTTCCTGTAACATAACCACATCTGCCTTAAGTTTCTTAAGGTGTGCGAGTACCCGTGCCCTCTTTATCGGCCCGTTCAGCCCTCTCACGTTCCACGTGATCAGCCGAGTTGGGGGGCTTCCTACCCCCCCCCCCTTGTCGATTAGCCATCACCTTTTTCCAGCTCCTCACCCAGTTCCCACGCAGCTGTATCTCCCCCAGGCGGTGCCCCCCCGCCCATCCTCTCCCATACCAGCTCCCCCCTCTCTCCAGCAGCAGCAACCCAGTAATTCCCCCCTCCCACCCCCCCCCGCTAGATCCCCCGCTAGCGTAATTACTCCCCCCATGTTGCTCCCAGAAGTCAGCAAACTCTGGCTGACCTCGGCTTCCCCCCGTGACCTCGGCTCGCACCGTGCGACGCCCCCTCCTTCCTGCTTCTCTATTCCCGCCATGATTATCATAGCGCGGGAACCAAGCCCGCGCTTCTCCCTTGGCCCCGCCCCCAATGGCCAACGCCCCATCTCCTCCACCTCCCCTCCTCCCCCCATCACCACCTGTGGGCGAGAGAAAAGTTACCACATCGCAGGATTAGTACATAAAACCCCTCTTTGCCCCCCACATTCGCCCCACCACTTTGTTCGAACGTTCTTTTTAATAACCCGCTCATTCCAGTTTTTCTTCCACAATAAAAGTCCACGCTTCATCCGCCGTCTCAAAGTAGTGGTGCCTCCCTCGATATGTGACCCACAGTCTTGCCGGTTGCAGCATTCCAAATTTTATCTTCTTTTTATGAAGCACCGCCTTGGCCCGATTAAAGCTCGCCCTCCTTCTCGCCACCTCCGCACTCCAGTCTTGATAAACGCGGATCACCGCGTTCTCCCATTTACTGCTCCGAGTTTTCTTCGCCCATCTAAGGACCATTTCTCTATCCTTAAAACGGAGGAATCTCACCACTATGGCTCTGGGAATTTCTCCTGCTCTCGGTCCTCGCGCCATCACTCGGTATGCTCCCTCCACCTCCAACGGACCCGCCGGGGCCTCCGCTCCCATTAACGAGTGCAGCATCGTGCTCACATATGCCCCGACGTCCGCTCCCTCCACACCTTCAGGAAGACCAAGAATCCTCAGGTTGTTCCTCCTTGCGTTGTTTTCCAGTGCCTCCAACCTTTCCACACATCGTTTCTGATGTGCCTCCTGCGTCTCCGTCTTCACCACCAGGCCCTGTATATCGTCCTCATTCTCGGCTGCCTTTGCCTTCACGACCCGAAGTTCCCGCTCCTGGGTCTTTTGTTCCTCCTTTAGCCCTTCGATCGCCTGTAGTATCGGGGCCAACAGCTCGTTCTTCATTTCCTTTTTGATCTCTTCCACACAGCATTTCAAGAACTCTTGTTGTTCAGGGCCCCATGTTAAACTGCCACCTTCCGACGCCATCTTGGTTTTTGCTTGCCTTCCTTGCCGCTGTTCTAAAGGATCCACTGCAATCTGGCCACTCTCTCCTCCTTTTTCCATCCGTATCCAGGGGGGATTCCCTTCTGGTTTACCGCACAGTGTTTTTAGCTGTCAAAATTGCCGTTGGGGCTCCTATCAAGAGCCCAAAAGTCCGTTTCACAGGGAGCTGCCGAAACGTGCGACTCAGCTGGTCATCGCCGCACCCGGAAGTCCCTTTCTCTAGTTTACTTAACTATCTGTTCTTCAGTTCTCTGCATTTGTTTTGTTACCCATTACTCCATGATATGGCTTTTCCTCGAGAAAAACGGGAGAGATGTTCCCTCTCTAAGCTTCTAAACAACTGATTCTAACAGAGCTGTGAGAGCTGCCTCTCTCTCGCTACCTACCTTCAACTGCAAACAAATAGGCTAAACTAAAACTTAAAAGCTTCTCTGCCTCACAAGGCACCATTTGCTCAGCAACCACTGCTGGTTTATTTATTCTTCATGTTGTAGCTCACTCTTAGCACAATGGAAATACAGTTGGAACTTAACCAACCCCCACACATACAAATAGCTTTGTCCAGCATGAATCTAACTATAGGTTTTACCATTCCAGGCACAGAAACATTAAATTAAAACCACTTAAAACTGTACCTTATTTCTAATATGTCCAATACAAATATAATTCCCTAAAAACTCCTTTTGTTTTCTTAACACCCCCCCCTTTGAAAGAAAGAAATCTTCATAACCATGAAGATTTTTTTTACACTGGTATTACATCCACGTTGTACAAATTTAACATGACAAATGTCAAACCACATAACTATTACATCATACAAGTACAATTTTCTTACTTCACAATAACACATGTCATATTATGTAATTATAATGATTGCAAAGCCAATGGGCGGAATTCTCTGAAAATGGGGCTATGTCCCCACACCTGCGAGAAAATGGTCCCGAATCTCCCGGAGAAATTCCAGAGTGAATCTCCATTTTGAAGGGGGCTTGCAGGGCCCCGGAGTACTCCACGCAGCTCCGATACGGGGCCCTGCACCTCCGGCCGCGGGTCCGTCCATGGCGGACCCACACAGCAAGCCAGCCCCAACCAATATAGCCCACCACCCCCGGATCGCGTGCACCTGCCAATCGGTGGCCCCCGATCGTGAGCCTGGCCATCCTAGAAGCCCCCACCAGGGCGGCCGTGGACTGGTTCGCATTTGCCACTCCGTGCTCCCGCCGGGTGGAACCATGAGGGAACCATGACGGTGGGAACTCAGCCAGCTGCCGGCTGAGAATTGCCGCGGGGGCCTCTTTCAATGGCCCCTGACCGGCACCGCGTCAACCGCGCGCGCGACTGGCGGCGATTCTCCAGTCAGCGGAGAATCCGATCGTGGGTCTGCCGCCCCATTCTCCGCCCCTGCGCCAAGAGCGATCTTGGCGCGGAGTCTCGGAGAATCCCGCCCAATGGCTGGAATTCTCTGGTCGTTGCGATTTACTTTTCCTGGTGGCAGCACATTCCCACCGATGCGTTTTACAGCACCATGGGGTGCTTCCAATGGGAAATCCCATCGAGAAGCGGCAGGAAGATAGAATCCCGCCGCCAGTGAACGACGTCCCACCGGGAAACACGCGACTAGGGAACCGGTGAATCCCTTCCTTTGAAATTCCCCCCTTTGATACAAAATATCAAGAACCTTCAATTGCCTGACTTTCTTCACCAATATTCAAATAATTCTCTGAACTATCTTGAGATCTATCCACTTTTCTCATTGAAACTGCTACAGTTTTAACAGCCACTTCCTTTACATATACCTCCTTCTCTGCTTCCGTTTAGTTTCCAGCAATCTGCTTGCGTATGCCCCACTTTGTTACAGTAGAAACACTTAGGCCTCTGAATGTCACTTCCACTCTCAGTACATTCCCTATTGATCTGAGGTGAAATTTCCTGACCATTTCCATTTGTTCCATCTCTTTCTTGTCTTTTTGTTTGATTTTCTCCTTCCCACCTTATTTCCTCTCTTGTTTAAAAGGATGAGGAAAAAGGGTTTGGTTCTATGGATCAGTTTGTGATCATCAGCTAGTTCTGCTGCCTGTCTAGCAGTTTTAACTTTTTGTTACTTAACATACGTCCCAATAACCAAAGGAAGTGAATCTTTAAATTCTTAAAAAAGATTCAATAGGAGTTTGTCCAAGCTGTTTCCATGCATTTTAAAATTTCTGCCTGTATGTCTCAAGAACCAACTCATGTGCACTAAAGATAGCTTTCTTTACACACATCATAATTTACAGATACTTCTTCCAACAATGATACTTACACCTCACAAGCTCTACCTGCCGGTGTACTTTGTAAAAGTAATGTCCAAATTTCTTTTGGCCATTTCATCTGTTTAGCTACCTTTTCAAAAGAAATAAATAATACTTCCAAATTCTTTTCCTCATATTTTGGAAGAACTGGTATGAATTTAAACATTTCCCCACTAGATTCTTGACTAGAACTGCGTCCTTCCTCAACCTGCTCTTGTGTCTCTGCTTAAAGAAAATCTGCAATACAAAGGCAACGATAAGTTGTGCCTGTGTTTGAGATCCTTCCTGCATAGATGCCAGTGAGGATTTGGGTGCCAGCTACTTGCCCATACCTGTGGTGAAGGGGCAGCAGCAATTTTAAGGCCCTGGCATTTGCATTGAGCCAGTGGCATCAAATGACCCATCTGATGCAGCTTACTGGACTGAATCTGGCCACCAGATTAAAGCACAGCCTCTTGAACCTGTTCCATTATTCACTTAGGTCATGGAGGATCTGTACCTCCACTCAGGGGCAGCACAGTAGCACAGTGGTTAGCACTGTTGCTTCACAGCTCCAGGGTCCCAGATTCGTGGACATCTGCCCGCCTCAAGGAGGCAGACCTACAATTTCTATAACCAATGGCTGGAGACACTGTCTGTGCGGAGTCTGCACATGCTCCCTGTGTCTGCGTGGGTTTCCTCTGGGTGCTCCGGTTTCCTCCAACAGTCCAAAGATGTGCAGGTTAGGTAGATTGGCCACGCTAAATTGCCCTTAGGGTCCAAAAGGTTAGGTAGGGTTACTGGGTTACGGAGATAGGTTAGAAGTGTGAGCTTAAACGGGGTGCTCTTTCCAAGAGCCAGTGCAGACTCGAGGGGCCGAATGGCCTTCTGCACTGTAAATTCTTTGATTCGTTATTTACCCATATTTGTTCTGGATCCTTATTCAGGTATCTTTAGCCAACAAAAATCTACTAATATGTCTTGAAAGTTTCAATTGCTCCAGGATCCACAGCCTTTGAGTTGCAAATTTACACCAGACTTTGACTGATTTCCGTCCTGAGTGGCTGATCTCTCATTTTAAATTCATGCCCCTGGTGCTGGATTTCCTCCTGCAGAGAACATAGTGGACCCCTGGGAGTTTGGTGGGAAGCAAGTAAAATTGTCGCAACTTGATCTGATCAGTTTCCCAATGGGGGTGGGGGCGGGGGGGGCGACAGGTGAGGGCATTTTACCGACAGTAGGCCTGGAAGTGGACATCTGCCTGCCTCAAGGAGGCAGACCTACAATTTCTATAACCAGCGGCTAAATTAGGGGCCATTTTAGGATGCCATTAGTGGGCAGACCGATCCTCCGCTGTTTGAGGAGACCATTGGCTAAATGGAAGCAGCCTCCCAGTGGCAGTGCTAGGGAGGAGGTTTTAAAAAGCAAAGAGAGTGTCGGGCAGGGGAGGCCCCATGATTTTCCCAGAGGGCTTTCAGCTCCAACACTCAGCACGGTCTTGGTTTTGAATCTTGTCTTCACCTATCAGCTGTAGGCCCCTGGTCTTCAAGCTTCCTCAGCATTGGCCACTGCTCCCAGTGGCGTTGCTGAAGCTATTGGGCTACATGCTCTCTGATTGGGTCAGCAGCTCTTGGCAGCAGGAGGACCATTCTGAATAAGACAGCAGCTCTAGTGGGAGACGATTAATTGGTTGTTGCCAAGTCCTGCTGCCTTCCCATGCATTTTTTCCACTTGTTATTGGTACCTCCGCACAATTGGTAAAATCCTGGTCATTTTCTCTGTACCTAATCTCACAAATCGATTTGCCATTTTAAACAGCTTAATTAGATCACTCTTCGAACTTCTAAACCCAAGGGGATACAAACTCAGCTATTCTTATAATTTAAATTTTAAAGCCTGGAATTACTGTGGTGAATATGCAGCCCAGGCCAGCAGCAATACAAGTATAGCTAGGCGGCTGAGACCCAGATTAGTTTTGTGGAATCCAAGGGAGCATTTCTGTTTTTCTGGGCCCCAGACAATAATTTCAAACTTACTGGGCTTTGCTGGACTTCTTTGTCTGTATATTACCCATGGAATGATTGGTGTGTAGACAAGGCACAATCCGACAGCCAGGGCCCTACCATAGGAAAGGTGAACAGGAAATGGTAGGTTCTCTCAAAATGGAACTTTACACAGCATCAGCCTCTGGAGTGTACTTCCTGCGCTATGCGGAAACTCCAGGATTCCAGATCACCCTTCGGCTTGAGGCTATGCAGGGAGAGAGGGAATTGATGACCACCGGACCATCAAGAAGAAACAGGTAGGCAGTGCACGAGTCCCCTGAGTACATCCCACCCTGCAGCCAGTATTCTATTCTGAATAGCGATGAGAGTGATGGTACATCCAGAGCTAAGTCCATGGCTGGCTTGGGAAATAGGAGCAGGAAAAGGGGAAGCAAGAAATTCCAAGATGACTTTGGGGAGGGTTTCCACTCCATGTCTAGTGGAAGAATCACTGAAACCCTGGCTAGATGGTGGCAATGGTGTTTGTGCCATCCCTTCTGAAGATATAGGAGACCCCTGCAATAATTCACCCTTCATATTTTAATGTATAATTCAGCATAGATACAAACCAGAGGACTGTGGACTGGTCAATTTAATATCCTTCTTCATGTCGGGAGCCAGAACTAATCCAAACGATTACAGGTCAGTTAGCTTGACATTTGTAGTAGAGAAAATGCTAGAATCTTTAATCAAAGATTAATTACCAAATATCTAAATGTAGTAAAAAAAAAATAGTTAAAGCAGCCAGAAATGAACTTCAATCAAGAAGATTGTGCTTAACAGATATGGTAGTGTTCTTCTGGAAATTTTGGGCGCGATCCTCCGGTCACGTTGGGCTGGAACATCAGCTCGCTGCGTGGCCGGTGAAAGCCGGGAGGCCCCGCTCCCGGAATCTACCCAGCTCGCAACGCCTCGCGAGATTCAATGCAATCTCGCGAGACATGAAATGAAAGGTGAATCCCGCCCACAGTGGGCAGAATCGTTTTTTGGCTAATCTGCATATTAGAGCGAACCAGTAAGCCTCATTCTAATGTGCAGATTCCCGAGGTACCTGAGGCTTTGGGATTCAATCCTTTCACCTCAGGGACCTCAGGCAAGCGCCGATTGGTACTGGTCCCCAAAAACGGGGACCAGATGGAACGGCACTGGTAGGGGTCTCCAAGGAGATCAGAGGCCCCAGCTGCATGCTCTTTGGGCAGGGTGATGCCCTGGCATTGCTGGTGCCAAATGGGTAGCCTGGCACCCTGCCACTGCCACCTTGGTTCCTGCCTGCCACTGCCAAGCTGGCATTTCTTGCATGCACGTGATCGGGCCGGGGATGCCCGGTGTGGGTGTTGGGGGGGGGGGCGTTGTTGGGGGGTGCCGGGGGACCCTCCTATGTTGTGTTCGAGCAGGGAGGGAGAGGTTGGGGATTCCTTTTGGGGGCCTCGGCGATTGGGACGCTATTTAAAAATGGCATCTCGATCTCTCGCTACAACGGGGAGTTCCGGCGAGCGGAGCTCCCAATTGTAAAAAGCGGGACCAAGAGCGGGAAACAGGTGGCTAAACGTGCTCACTCGTGGACTTTGTTCCCTTTTGGTATTTTCGCACCCTATAGGTCTGGTGGTTGGCGGACATGCACTGAATTTGGTGCATATTCCATTTCAGAAGATTTATGATGAGATACCATACAGGGGATTAATGGAGAAGGCGTAGGAGTATGATATTAGAGGGAGAAGTTAATAGGCACTTTCTCGGAGTGGCTGGAAGTAGCTAACATTGCCCCAGAGGATTCTCTTCTGGGACTGTTCCTTGTCATTGTGTACCTCAATGATTTGGTAAACGTATAGTCGCCATAGTCCCATAGGCTGTTTTCGCCTTTGAGGGGGAGAGCTGACTGATGGTGATTTAACCTGAGGATCACCACACCTCATGCGAGGGAGAAGATTGAGAAGGTGGGCCTTCATGAATAACCTCAGCTACTATGGGAATTGAACCCACGCTGCTGGCCTCCCTCTGCATCACAAACGAACTGTTTAGCCAACTGAGCTAAACCAGGCCTGGTTGCTAAAAAAAGTATTTGGTATAGTGCTAGAGGGAGTAGATTCTTCAAAAATGGTAGACATTTCAAAATGTGGGCAGCACGGTAGCATTGTAGTGGGCAGAACGGTAGCATTGTGGATCGCACAATTGCTTCACAGCTCCAGGGTCCCAGGTTTGATTCCGGCTTGGGTCACTGTCTGTGTGGAGTCTGCACATCCTCCCTGTGTGTGCGTGGGTTTCCTCCGGGTGCTCCGGTTTCCTCCTACAGTCCAAAGATGTGCAGGTTAGGTGGATTGGCCATGATAGATTGCCCTTAGTGTCCAAAATTGCCCTTAATATTGAGTGGGGTTACTGGGTTATAGGGATAGGGTGGAGGTGTTGACCTTGGGTAGGGTGCTCTTTCCAAGAGCTGGTGCAGACTCGATGGGCCGACTGGCCTCCTTCTGCACTGTAAATTCTATGATAATCTATGATAAAAGAAGCTGCAAGGGGATATTGATAAGATGGGAGAATGAGTAAACAAACAAGATTAGAATTCAATGTAAGCCGATATATTCTCATCCAAAAACTAAAGTAATAAATACATATTGAATGGGGAGTTTGAGTTTTGAGGAAGAACCGAAGGATTTGGGGGTTTAGGTTCACCGGACATTAAAAACAACACCCCAAGTGAATAAGGTCATACAACAATGATTGAATGTTGGGTATGTTGCAAGAATCATTGAAGGGTGAGATATAATACTGAATCAACATTATAAACAGAAACATAAAAAAGCAACAAAGCATTGGTTTAGCCTCAGAGTATCGTGTCCAATTCTGGTCATCACACATCAAGAAGGATGTGAGGACTTTAGAGAGGATATCGAAACGATTTACAAGAATGGTTCCAGCGATGAGGAACTTAGGTTACAGGTCAGTAACAGTGGATGTTCTTCCTGGTGAAGAGAAGGTTGAAAAGAGATTTGATTGAGGTTTAACAGAACAGATAGAGATAAATTGTTCTCATTGCTGGAAAGGCCAAGAACCAGAGGACACAAGTTCGAGGAGAGAAGGTTGAAAGGAGCTTTACTATATGTTTAACAGACCAGATCGAGAGAAATCGTTCTCACTGATGGAAAGGTGAGGAACCAGAGGACATCAGTTTAAGATGATTGGCAAAGAACCAGGGGTGACAGGAGGAAAAACCTTTTTCAAAGATATTTTATTCAAAACTTATTCAACATAATAACACAACCATAGCGTCCAACAGAGTATACAGTTTGTACATCTTTTCCCCATTTACTCC
The DNA here is from genome assembly GCF_047496885.1 of Scyliorhinus torazame. Classification (NCBI taxonomy): domain Eukaryota; kingdom Metazoa; phylum Chordata; class Chondrichthyes; order Carcharhiniformes; family Scyliorhinidae; genus Scyliorhinus; species Scyliorhinus torazame. The sequence continues at coordinate 223,937,337 of NC_092709.1, forward strand.
ACCCCTCATCCCACGACAAACAGCTCCTCAAATACAGCCATTAACAGCCTCCACCATACCTAGAAGCCCTCCTCCGACCCCCTTAGGGCAAATTTGATTTTCTCCAACCTGAGAAACTTGTACAAGTCTCCCAACCAGGCCACAACCTCCGGCGACGTGGCCGACCTCCAATTCAAAAGTATCCGTCGCCTGGCAATCAGAGAGGCGAAGGCCACGACATCGGCTCCTTCCCCTCCTGCAGCTCCGGCACCTCCGACACCTCGACCATTACCACCAAAGGGTCCGGCTTCATCTCAACCCTTACAATCCTCATTGCTGCTGGAACAGACGTTCCTGAACACCGCCTCCCAAAAGTTCTCCAACTCTTCACACCCCCAGAACATATGGCCACGGTTTGCCGGCCCCCTCCCACACTTCTCGCACTGTCCGTTACCCCCGGAAAAAAAACACTCATCCAGGACTGAGTCATGTGGACCCTGTGCACCATTTTAAATTGTATAAGACTCATTCTTACGCAGGAGGAGGTTGAGTTCACTTTGCGCATTACTTTCCCCACCCTATCTTTCTCCCCAACTCCTCCGCCCACTTCCGCTTGATCCTTTCATAGATTTCATAGAATTTACAGTGCAGAAGGAGGCCATTCGGCCCATCGAGTCTGCACCGGCTCTTGGAAAGAGCACCCTATCCGAGGTCCACACCTCTACCCTATCCCCATAACCCAGTAACCCCACCCAACACTACTGGCAATTTTGGACACTAAGGGCAATTTATCATGGCCAATCCACCTAACCTGCACATCTTTGGACACTAAGACCGTTCCATGCTCCCCCAACCACCCAAATATATCCCCAATCTCCCCGCCCCCCCCCCCCCCCCCCCCCGATCCAGGAACAACATTTTCCTCAGAAGTGTATGCTCTGGCAATGAGGTAAATTCTTAGATGCAGTGAGTGGTATGTACTGCATAAGAATGTGTTGGAGGCTTTCAAAGCAGAGCTGGATAAACACCTAAGAAAAACAAATTGCAGAGCTACAGCGAAAGGTTAGAGAAGTGGGATTAACTGAGTTGCTCTTGCAAATAGTACATGGGTACAATCAGCCGAATGCCTCCATCTGTACCAAAATCTCTCTCTGAATCGATAAACCATTGTAAAACCAGAGTTGGACTAGTGTGTGAGAAACACTCCCCTGTTACCTCAGGCCCAGCTCAAGAAAGGTCCAGGAAGTCGTATAAGCAGAAAATGGGCAGAATTTGGGTGATCCCTGATCCTTGGCAGTGAACTGGATCTTGCTCGAGGACAAGAGCGAGGAAAATCTCCCCACAGATCTTTAGTTCAATGAAACTGTTCATGAAACCTACTCAGGAAAATATGCTTTAGAGCGCTTTTTAAATTCCATTGTGAAAAAACGTAGGTAGAATGTTCAGAAAAAAATAATATGAACATGCTTCACGAATATGCACCAAATGTTTTTGTAACTAACCTTTCAAATTTTAGTTCATAGAATAGATCGAATTGGTGGGAAACACGAATTAATGTTTCTCAAAATTTCTTCTCCAAAGCCACCCGTAACTTTATTTGGCAGAAAGCCCACTTGCTCGTGCAGAGGTGGTTTCCACTAATCCTCTGTCAGAGTTACGCAGCAGAGCAGGCAAAGTTGCAAAGAAATTCTGCCATAACATTTGTCAGCCTTTCTTTAATATTCTTTTCCTTCACTTCGTGCCTGCACCAGTACTGTCTCAGCTTAAAAATAGTTAAATTGTTGTCTATTTAAATTATCTTTTCCTATTGGCCGTTTACTAATAAGATAACTGTACTCAGCTTTTTACCTTATATGGGCTAGCTTTTGTCATCAAGATACTAAAATAGTGGATAACGTGATCCATCCAAATTCAGTAATGCTTAGATGCTTGTCCTATGGGAAATGCTTAAAGCTCCGCAGATTTCAACAAAAAAGTGCTAATCAGGAGGTAATAGAGCTAGGAAAAGGTCATCATGAGCAAGTAAAATGTAGAGATTTTGGGAGGGGGTTGGGTGGCAGGGAACGGGGGGGGGGGGGTGGGGGGGGGCAGTGTGGGGGAGGTAACTCCCAACTTTGGCAAGGGTGTAACATGGGCCATATGTGATTAGTGAGATATATAATGGGCAGCTGATGCAATGCTGCATTTTTGCGTCCCCACTTAAGTTGAAAGTTACATTACGTGAAATAAACACTGGGGGAGATTTTGAGGCCTCCTATAGCCTCTGGAGTCGTGGAAGAAGGCTTTCCACCCGCTTCCTGCTATTGGTGTGGCCATCGGCAATTTGTTCAGGTGCTAAAAACAGGCAGCTGCTTGAAGCAAGCAGGTCACTAATTAGAATATTAAAATCAGGATACTATAATACCTATATAGAATACAAATGCCATTTTAAGACTCAACTGGGCAGACCATGTGCCAGGCTTACAGCCAAAGAAGAGCCCAGAAATCAGTATTTATTTTTGTGTGGCTGAGAGAAGCAGGACTGCCCCTCCGGGTATTGGAGTCAGACTCCATTTTCCATCCGGTCTGCTGGTCCTGTTTAAATGTGGGAAGTCCTTTAAAATAGACCAGTTAGGTCTACCCTTGTAGGTTTCCTGTTGTCTGACCATATAGTTTGTTTTGGCTAGAACATGGATGAGATATTTTGCACAAGGACAACAAGTGTAAGAAAGTTTGCTTTGATGAGGATAGCAGTGTGGCACAGTGGTTATCATTGCTGCCTCACAGCGTCAGGGACCCGGGTTCAATTCCGGTCTTATGTGTGACTGTGTGGAGTTTGCACTTTCTCCCCATGTCAGCGTGGGTTTCCTCCTGATGCCCCAGTTTCCTCCCACAGTCCAAAGATGTGCAGGTTAGGTGGATTGGCCATGATCGATTGCCCCTTGTGTCCAAGGATGTGCAGGTTAGGTGGATTCGCCATGATAAATTTCCCGGTTAGTGTCCAAGGATGTGCAGGTTAGGTTGGGTTGCTGGGATAGGGCGAGGAAGTGGGCCTGGGTCAGAGGTTCAGACTCGATGGGCCGAATGGCCTCCTACTGCGCTGTAGGAATGTATGATTCCTCGATAATGATTGAATTTTTTTGTCATTTTATTGAACCAAAAAGTGAACAGCTTTAGCTAGTCTCCGCCGAATATTGCCAAACATTTTGAACAAAATGTCTTTATGTTTCTTTTGACGAACAAAATCAATTCTTTCCTCAGCAGTTTTAAATTTAAATATTTCTAGCTATGAGCAACTTGCTGCTACTGCTAATGAGCGTGGTGAAACACTGCTTAACGTTTCAATGTATTTTTCAGACATCTTTATTCTGGCTGTGATATGCTGGCTACAGTTTGAATTTTTATTTTGTTAATCTCTCAAGGCTTATGGGGCAAAATGGAATATAATTTCTTTAATCATTATTTTTTCAAATTGTCAAATAGGCCGTCTGGTGGTGGGAAGTATTGTCTTGGAGAGAGAAAGCGTTACCGCTCCTGTAACACTGACGTAAGTGAAACATTTAAAGATTGTTGGCAATGGCGATGGATGATAAAGTTTACATTTCCAATTGTAGAATTCCCCCAGAGAAAACAACTGTTCACTATTAAATATAGAAAGTTCTGGAAATGCACAGCTGGCCAGCCATAACCTGCATGAGAAAGATAGTTTTTAATATTTCCTGTGAGAGTCTTATATTGCAATCGTTCTGGAGAAGACCTTCCTTTGAACAGTAACCTACATTTAATTTTTAGATGCTGGTTCACCTGTTGTGCATTTACAGCATTTATTTTTTGCTTTTATTTCCAGTGTACATGGTTTTTTATTTTTACCTTTTCACCAGCATTGACAATTTACATTTTCTGTATCTTTCGTGCATACCATTTTGGGGAATACTTTCCTCGATAACTCTTCAGTGATTTATTCTGCTGACAATTGACCTGGCACGAGACATCACCTGGTTGTGAGTTTGCATGGGATGGCCCGATCATTCCTTCATGATAGGACCGATAGGACTGACAAGCAATAACAAAACACAGCGGGCGGGATTATCCGATACTCCGCGCTAGAATTGAGCCCTGCGCGGGGGCGGAGAATAGCCATTCACGCTTCCGTGATTCTCCGCGGACCCGCCAGTCACACGCGCGCGGTCGATGCGGCGCTGGTTGGGGTCCGCTAAAAGAGGCCCCTGCGGCGATTCTCCGCGGTCAACCGGCCGAACTTCCGCTGAGTCCCGCCGGCGTGGTTCCAACCTGGCACCACCTGGCGGGAGCTCAGACCCGCGGCTGCGGTGGACGTCCTGGTGGGGGGGGCGGGGGGGGATCTTACTCCGGGGAGGGCCTCCACGGGTTCCAGGCCCGCGATCGGGGGGGCTTTCAATTGGCGGGCACCCGCGATCTGGAGGGGGCCTTCCTCCTTCCGTGCAGGCCCACTGTAGGTCTTCGCCATGTTGCTCGGCGCTGAGACAGCAACCATGCGCCTGCGCCGGTGCAGAGACGACTGTCGTGCATGTGCGGACCCGCGCTGGCCGTGCAGGGCCGCCTTTCGGCGCCGGAGCATCGCGCAGCACTCCGGCACGTTTAGGCCCCCTGAAGACCGCTGAATTGCCAGGCCTGGAGGCCCGTTGATGCCGGCGTGTACCTCTCCAGTGTTTACGCTGGCGTCAACACTTGCCCAGGATTTCGGAGAATCCCGGCCAGCAACTTTTGTAACTAGCTCCCGAAGTGAATCTCAAACAGGATTTTCTACAAAATACAATGTTAAAGAGAAAAGAATGAAAACTCCTCGTCACATAGCACCTTTAGCAGAACAAAACGCCTCAAGGTACGGCAGTTTTATTAAGGAATATTTGGCCCTGAGCCACACAGGGGAATTGAGACACATGAGAGCTGAAGCTTGGTCAAAGAGCTCAGCTTTAAGGCGCATCTTAAAGGGGGAAAGAGAAAAGTTGAGACGTTTAGAGAGGAAACATCAGAGCTTAGGTTCATGGCAGCTGAAGGCGTAGTGATCAATGGTCGGGTGATTAAAATTGGGGATGATCGGGATCAAATTTGACAAGTTTGTGAACAGTTCATTTCAGCTTGAAAGGTTGATTTTTAGAGGATTCAAATTGGAATTAGCCAGTGTCATTTGGGTCATGCTTTCAGATAGATATAACCAATTATAATATAGACCAGGGGACTGTTAGGGTGCACTGTTAAAATACATACCATTCACCGGAGTATTCCTTTCCCTCAATATTCACCAAACGCTCTTGTGACGTCACATGGGCGAGGTTTGAATATCTAGTGAGGGGGCAACCATGTGGCAGGGGACGCTGGGCCATTACATTCAAATGTATTCATAAACATTAAAATGAGGCTTTTGCCCCTTGTGGGAGTGAACCTCGCAGCATCACTGGCGAGAGGCACATTTCCCGATTCTCTCCGGATTTTCTGCCTGCGTCAGCAATCCCGCGGACCGCTAACATGGGCTCAAATCACCTACCCCCATGTCTTGTCAACTGTGAAATGTTTGAAAGCTCAGTTTGATTTTTCAGGTTTGACCCTGTGCCGTGAAAATATATCAGCAAGAAGGCAATATTTTTGGGAATGTGATTTGTTGCAAATTTATTACCAATGGCCAGTAGATTGACAGTGTATTGTTTGAAAAGGGACATTTAAATCATCACATAGGGAGGAGGGTATATTCCAGAGCAAGTTCAGTGGTTTTACATTGGAGCCCAACAGCCCTGAGGCATTTGTTCAGACAATTTATAGATTTAAAGAGTTACTACATCTGGTACAGGTCATTAAATATATGAAAGAGAAAAGGGACCTTTAAAAACCAAGCGCATGATTTCAAAAATTCCTAACCATTTTAGCAAATCAGGATTTTCCAGTGCCGCTAGCTACGGGCATAGTCGTGGGCAGGACAGGATCAATTGGAGAGCAGCCAAAGGTCAGTTAACTTTTGTCCACTCTCCAAATTTTCCTGCCCCACCCACGATGATGCCCGTTGCTGATGGGGCTGGAAAATCCCACCCTTTGGCAGAAATGTGCCAGAATCTAGATCAACAGCTGGATACAAGGAGAGCTAGCACTGATATATCCAGGTGTTATTTTTTGGAGTGGAACATTAGTTAACAACAAACAAAGCCATCACTACAAGTGAAGGTGGGAGTCCCTACATCACAAATTCTTGCATTTCAACACCTCAAGGTACTCCAGTGCATTGTAATCAGAGAAACACCTAGTCTACGTGCCATTGTGTGGGCCCTCTGGTATCCCAGGTTGGCCATGAGTAATTTGAGATAGTGTTCAGGACTCTTACCAATTGAATTAATGCTGCTCAAAATCACAGAATAGCAAAATAATACAGAAGAGGCCCTTCGGCCCATCGAGTCTGCACTGCCACATGAAAAACACCTGACCTGTCTACCTAGTCCCATTTGCCTGCACTTGGTCCATAGCCTTGAATGTTATGACGTGCCAAGTGCTTATCCAAGTACTTTTTAAAGGATTTGAGGCAGCTCACCTCTACCACCCTCCCATGCAGTGCATTCCAAACCATCACCACCCTCTGGTACAGCCCCCACCACAGTAGACTGGGTGTGCAGTAAAGGACTGTACATTAACTTGTGAATGGATACAATGGTTTACCAGCCTTCTTCTATAGTTTCTGGGAAAGCATCCAGCCGCCCTCAGCAAAGCCAGTGGTATGAAAGGAAATGTGGCCAGCAGTAAAGTCACCACAATCCAAGATGACGTTAGGCTGCTTTCCCCTTTGAGGGGGAGACTGGTGGTGATTTAACCTGAGGATCACTACACCTCAGGCGAGGGGGAAGGTTGAGAAGGCGGGCCTTCATGAATAACCTCAGCCGGTACAGGAATTGAACCCATGCTGCTGGCCTTACTCTGCATCACAAACCAGCTGTCCAGTCAACTGAGCGGGAGTTGCCAGCCTGCGGATATCCAAACAGGGGAATACTGCATCGCTGGACCGTCGTACGAACTGAGACTGTGGATCAATATTTTCACCTGGAATTTTGGGATCCCCATTCCTACATCTAAATAGCTCAATTAAGGTTCCTTGCCTCCTTCTAGCAGACGGGCTTCTGAGATATGCTGCTCGTGACATTGCCCTCTACCCACTCCTTCTCAATGAAGGGACCTTAATCACCAGGCTGGCATTGGAAGTCCTGGGCGAGGGTCAGTCACACCAGTATGTCTGACCCTCAGAACTTTAACTCTAATTAATTTTCTGGTAACATATGGAAATTAGATCTAGTGTACTTATTTTACTTGGATTCAGAGTAATTTTGAGGAAAATGCGTTTCATTTAATGTGGGCCGAAATGCCATTTTGAGTTTTATTACTACGAAAGGTTCTAGCCCCAATTACATCCTGTTGTACTCAATAGAGATCAGCAAATATCTTTGGATTTAATTAAGTCATCTATCATTTTAACTGACAATGGGGGCCTGTTTACTTACAATTCATGCAGCTACTGAAGTTATTTCAAATTGTGCTGCGTGTAAATACTGTCATGTCTAGCTATAATCAAGAGATAATGGCCGAATTACAAGAAACCATGCAATTCATTCAATAAAAAAAAGACTTGACTTTTGTTCCTCAATTTACATATTCGCATGCGCTAGTAAAGTTAATTTGTAAATTTTGAGGGACCAGTTGTGATGTGCTGCAATGTTCTTCATTGACCATTGCTAACAATGAAAAGTCCAAGGTGGATACTCGGGGAATTTCCAGATCCCCGCCCCAAACGTTCCTGTGTTTACGGTTGAGGGGGTGCATCTAAAATGGTTCGGGTGGGTAACGCACTGCCTTCCCACCCACCCCCAACCTGGTTGCCATAATACAGGAGGTGGACAAGCTGCACACCAGACCACCTGCCCGTAGGCCTATTGAGGCACTTAACTGCCCAATTAAGTGGAAATTAAGACCCTGAATCCGCCTCCATTGCCATAAAACACTGGACAGTGGAGGGTTGGAGTGAGTGCAAGGCCATTTTTCACCAAGGCTGATGAAAAGGCAGGAAGGGGGGGTTATTCCTCGGGGGGGGGGGGTGCCTTGTGTGCATTAGGGTCACAACACCGCCCCCCCCCCCCACACACAAACACCCACACCCTCCCCCTCCCACGGCATGTACCTGATCCCCCCCCTACCCAAGAAACCCTAACTCACCTTGTCCGGTGCCCATGACATTTCTTCATGGATCTCCTTGCATTCTCACTAGTGTCCTTCATTCTCTTCTAGTGATGCTGGGACTGCATGGTGGCACAGTGGTTTGCACTGCTGCCTCACAGCTCCAGGGACTCGAGCTCGATTCAGGCCTTGAGTGATTGTGTGGAGCATGCACATTCTACCCATGTCTGTGTGGGTTTCCTCCGCACGCTACGATTTCCTACCACTGTCCAAAAATGTACAAGTTAGGTGGATTGGCCATGACCAATGCACGGGGTTAAAGAGATAGGGCGGGGGCGGGGGGCGGGCCTAGGTCCGCTGCTCTTTCAGTGGGTCAGTGCAGACTCAATGGATTAAATGGCCTCCTTCTGCACTGTCGGGATTCTATGGAGGAGTTGTCAATCTCTCAAATTGGCCCATAGGCGTTGAGGGCGGGACCAATTTCTTTCACTTAATGGGGAAGTTTGACTCTCAGCTTGTTATCACTGCGGAGCAGACTTTTAAAAAAATTTTGTAACTGATTTTTTCTTCTGGGGTTGGGGAGGAATAGTAGTACACCGCTCCCCTCACCAAAAACGTTGCAGTAATTGTAATGATGTTGTGTGAAATGAAAGTGACCATAGTCCCCGAGAGCTATAAGCTACCTTCCCCTTTTGAGAGAGAGCTGATTGGTGGTGATTTAACTCCAGGATCACCACACCTCAGGCAAGGGGCAAGGTTGAGAAGGCGGAGGCTTCATGGATAACCTCAGCCCATACGAGAATTGAACCCACACAGTTGGCATCGCTCCACATCACAGGCCAGTTCTCCTGGCAACTGAGCTAACCATTCAGCAACTGTCATTCTGGGCTCTTTATTAACACAACTCTTATATTCACTTTCAAGAAAGAAAATTGGTAGCAGTTTTACTTTTTTTTGTAAATTCCAGCATCAACTCATTATGATCAAATGCTAAACACATTTACGACAATAATGCTCAAGCTGCATGCTCATGCTTAAATTAGGCAATGGCAGTTTAATGCTGCTTTGGTAGACAAGCCTTTGGAGCTACACCAAACAAAGTCAAAGCTACATGGAGCAGTTAAATTAACACTTAGCGATCACTCCTGAAATTTTCTAATTTCGTTTCAAAACAAATGTGTTTATATTTAGTTTTTAGTTGAGGCAATTGGCATTCAATTCCTGTAGCATTTGACTTTGAAAATGTTTTTCTTGGGAGGGAAAATAACCATAGGATAAAGTAACGTGATATTTGTCTACAAATAAAACACAAAAATGTATCTTTATTTGCCTCCCAATTCCATTTAGCCATGTCCAACAGGATCTCGTGACTTCCGTGAGAAGCAGTGTGCAGACTTTGATAATTTACCTTTTCGCGGGAAGTATTACAACTGGAAACCATACACTGGAGGTTAGTGCAATTTTGTGTCAGTTCACTGTTTTTCTTTGTCAGGTGTTTTCCTGTTTGCCCTTTTCCTCCTCCTGTAGTCTCCGTGACCATATAACTGTCAGGCTTTTTTAGATGGGGAGGCAGCTCTCTGCCAATACTACTCTGTAACTGTCCCCAGGACATGTGTAGAAGCAATTAGAAGTGACCCCTTCTCTCACTCTTCCCTCCCTTTTTTACAGGGATCAATCTAGTGTCTTCTCCTTCTGGTGGCAAAGTTGAGAATCGCAGAAAATAACGCATACCCTATGATTTGGTTGGGGCAGCATTTCAGAGTTCTGTGGCTTTCCACTTTCTATTTACATGTATAAATTCTGACAAAACCAAATTCATTTTCTTTAAATTCTTCATTCCCTTTAATATTTATGGTGCTAATATAAAGCTGAAAACATTAATCAGAAAATCAGTCCATGGTCACTACCCATTGACACCTAACGAAAAATTCATATTTGTGAATGACAGGTGATGTTGGAGTTTATTGTGGTCGCAGGTGGGAATCGGACAGCAGAGGACAAGCTCTATAGACCCTGCATCATCGTCCTCTTTGTTGACCTCAACCATTTGTTTTCCTCCCCCAACTCAAAGTTAAAACTTGGGCGGGATTCTCCAACCACCCGCCGGGTCGGATAATCGCCGGGGGCTGGCGTGAATCCCGACCCTGCCGGTTGCCGAATTCTCCGGCGCCGGATATTTGGCGGGGGTGGGAATCGCGCCGCACCGGTTGGCGGGCCCCCCCCACGGCGATTCTCCGGCCCGCAATGGGCCGAAGTCCCGCTGCTGGAATGCCTGTCCCGCCGGCGAGAATTAAACCACCTCTCTTACCGGCGGGACAAGACGGCGCGGGCGGGCTCCGGGGTCTTGGGGGGGGCGTGGGGCGATCTGGCCCCGGGGGGTGCCCCCACGGTGGCCTGGCCCACGATCGGGGCCCACCGATCCGCGGGCGGGCCTGTGCCGTGGGGGCACTCTTTTCCTTCCGCCTTCGCCATGGTCTCCACTATGGCGGAGGCGAAGAGACCCCCTCCACTGCATATGCGCGGGGATGCCGTGAGCGGCCGCTAACGCTCCCGTACATGCGCCGCACGGCAAAGTCATTTCCGCGCCGGCTGGCGGGTTACCAAAGGCCTTTCCCGCCAGTTGGCGGGGCGGAAATCAGTCCGGCGCGGGCCTAGCCCCTCAAGGTAAGGGCTCGGCCCCTCAAGATGTGGAAAATTCCGCACCTTTGGGGCGGCGCGATGTCGGACTGATTTGCGCCGTTTTTGGCGCCGGTCGGCGGACATCGCGCCGATTACGGAGAATCCCGCCCCTTATGTTTGGTCAACCATGCGTCCATAGGATGAACAGTAATTTGGATGAGTTATAAGGAAGCTGCTATTGCCAGTGAAGCTGTACCCTTGCAACAGGCATGGGCTCCAAGAGAGGTGGGAGAAAACAAAGGACTGAATAAGGATTAATAACAATATTTATTTTTCTGATTATATGGCATGCATGAATGCTCAGAAGATTAACGTTGAATAAACTTGTAGGAAATGCTGCCTTTTGAGTTTTTACATTTAAAGAACATCAGGAGCTTATTTTATATTTTAGTTCTTCTGTTCTCATTCAACAGGTGGTGTGAAGCCATGTGCTTTAAACTGCTTGGCTGAAGGATATAATTTTTACACCGAGCGGTCTCCTGCAGTTATTGACGGAACTCGTTGCCATGCAGACTCACTGGATATCTGTATCAACGGAGAGTGCAAGGTTGCGTATACTTTGTTACTAATCGTATCACATATCCTTAAACTTGTAAATTCCTTCTTCATTGTTGCAAATGGTTTCTTATGTGAATCAAAAGTAAAAATCCAAGCAGTGCACACGAAAGTGTGTTTCACTTAACTAATTTAGAGGGTTAATGAAACACAATTGTTACGACATCCTGGGCTAGTGCGCAGGTCAATTCCTGCCATATTTCAAAAAAATTTTTTTTTAGAGTGCCAGCGTGTGCTGGCGTCATCCCAGCGCATGGGCAGGGGGGTGTTCATCACCGTGTCGGCCATTGCGGAGGACCACAGCAGCCGACGTGGAGGAATAGAGTGCCCCCACGGCACAGGCCCGCCCGCGAATCGGTGGGCCCCGATCGCAGGCCAGGCCACCGTGGGGGCACCTCACGGGGCCAGATCCCCCCGCGCCCTCCCGAGGCAGCCCGCGCAGCCAGGTTTTTCCAATTAAGGGGCAATTTAGCGTGGTCAATCCACCTACCCTGCACATCTTTGGGTTGTGGGGGCGAAACCCACGCAAACACGGGAGAATGTGCAAACTCCACGCGGACAGTGAGCTAGAGCCGGGATCAAACTGGGACCTCGGCGCCGTGAGACAGCAGGGCTAACCCACTGCGCCACCGTGCTGCCCTATTCTGCCCAACTTGACCCGGAGTCACAGCACAAGTGAATTCACCAATAATTTGTTGAAAAATATCCGAAGTCTTTGGCGCTTGGCTGCCCAACAATATGAGTCACCAGGTTTGTAAGTTTAAATACAATTATACTTCTTTATTTATAACAAGAACTATAATGGAATATGCAAGAAAACAACTGGTTAACTATTATTTGATTACTAATTCTCCACTTTAACTTTCCCCCTGCCCTCTTTACACACACACACACACACACACAACAAGACAAACAAACACAGAGGGGAAGAAAGAGGGTTAATAAAACAGAAGTAAAAGCGAAAAAGAGCTTTTGTTTCAAATGGGTGTTTCCAGAACCTGGGGCGGATTCTCCGACCCCCCGCCGGGTCGGAGAATCGCCAGAGGGCGGCGTGAATCCCGCCCCCGCCGGCTGCCGAATTCTCCGGGGCCGGGGATTTGGCGGGGTCGGATTCGCGCCGCGCCTGTCGGCGGCCGCTGACAGCGGCTCCTCCGGCGAATCTTCGGCCCACGATAGGCCAAGTGCCCGCCGGCGTAAAATTACAACAGGTACTTACCGGCGGGACCTGGCTGCGCGGGCGGCCTCGGGGGGGGGGCGCGGGGGGATCTGGCCCCGTGAGGTGCCCCCACGGTGGCCTGGCCCGCGATCGGGGCCCAACGATTTGCGGGCGTACCTGTGCCGTGGGGGCACTCTATTCCTCCACGTCGGCTGCTGTGGTCCTCCGCAATGGCCGACACGGTGATGAACCCCCCCCTGCGCATGCGCTGGGATGACACGCTGGCGCTCACGCGCATGCGCCAACCCGCGCCGGCCGGCGGAGGCCTTTCGCCGCCGGTTGGCGTGGCGCCAAGCCCCTTCCCCGCCGGCTGGCGGGGCGCAAACCACTCCGACGCCGGCCTAGCCCCTGAAGCTGCAGCGGATTCCGCACCTTTGGAGTGGCCCGACGCCAGAGTGGTTCACGCCACTCCTTTTCGCGCCGGAGTTGCCCGCCCGCCGATTCCCGCAGAATCCCGCCTCTGACCCCTCTTCAGACTTTGCTTTCAGTTCAAGGTTTTTACTGTAGATTCTTTCATGTCTCTGTGGTTTCAGGAATGCAACACTCACGGACTTTCTGGAGAGGGAGAGAAAGCAGCCTCTTGTCTTTCTAAGTCTAGGACTCAACTTCTCCCTGAGGTCTCTGTGAGGACCATCCCACTGGGACAGGATCAAATCACCACCTGTTCCCGAGCAGAGCACAGCCTTTTGGCCAATCATTGCCAATCAACCTGTCAAACCGAGTCCCACTCCATCTCTCTCTGGTGCCAAAATGTCTGAAACTCCTGTTCAAACTAGCAGAGATCAGCAGAGTGGTCTCTCCTGTAACTTCTGAATTCTTCAATCTCTCTGCTGCTTGACTTAAAGTTACATGTCCATTAATCACCCATAGATCAAAAATGATAAAGCAAACTAAAAGAAAGGAGAAATAAAGGAATAAACAGGAAATACCCTCACAATCATTGCAGTAACTTAAGACCACAAAGGAGGTAGTCGAATGTATTGTTTAAAAGAAGAAACTTATTTCTATCAATAAATAATGAAGTTTGACAATAACAGTAATTCAGCAGAACTATGGTAACAGTAAGAGCTATGAAAACAGGAGCACTGGTAAAAACAGCTGTTGTTTACAGGTCACCGTCTTGCAGACTGAAGAACGTGCCAAAGCCCCCAAAGCTGAGAACCCTCAACCAATGGCAGATAAACAATCACATAGCAGAAAGGCTGAAAAGAACACTCAATTCAAAACGACTCTCTGAAACACTGATCAACCCCTTTTCTAGCATCGTGAACAGGCCCATCCTTCTGTTTTGTGGTTTTAAACCTTTGTACCCGAGATTTCTTCTCATCAGTCAAATCAATGTATTAAAATGGGGAATTATTGTGTCGAAGAAAGTCTATATATGCAATAACGGAACCATGTGAGCACCATATATATACATTTATTATTGATTGGCTTATACATAGATCAATCTGGGTGGCCCGGTGGCACGGTGGTTAGCATTACTACCTCACAGCAGGGACCCCGGTTCAATTCTAGCCTTGGGTGGCTGTCAGTGCGGAGTCTGCACATTCTCCCCGTGTCTCCATGGGTTTCCTCTGGGTGCTCCAATTTCCTGCCACAGTCCAAAGATCTGCAGAGCCAGGAGCCTCTCCCGGGGGTGAGCCTCGAAGGAGTCGGGAACCGTTGAGTGTGCCAGGATGAACGCATCATTCACACTGCCCGGGTATCGGGCGCAGATGTGCATGATGCGCAGCTCATGGTCATACACCAGCTGTATGTTCATCGTATGGAACCCTTTTCTGTTTGTAAAGACTGGCCTCTCATGCGCCGGTACAGCACGGGGCTGCCGGTACACACAAGGCCTGATGCAGCGGCTGGGCAGCACGGTAGCATTGTGGATAGCACAATTGCTTCACAACTCCAGGGTCCCAGGTTCGATTCCGGCTTGGGTCACTGTCTGTGCGGAGTCTGCACATCCTCCCCGTGTGTGCGTGGGTTTCCCCCGGGTGCTCCGGTTTCCTCCCACAGTCCAAAGATGTGCAGGTTAGGTGGATTGGCCATGATATATTGCCCTTAGTGTCCAAAATTGCCCTTAGTGTTGGGTGGGGTTACTGGGTTATGGGGATAGGGTGTAGGTGTTGACCTTGGGTAGGGTGCTCTTTCCAAGAGCTGGTGCAGATTTGATGGGCCGAATTGCCTCCTTCTGCACTGTAAGTTCTATGATAATCTACACGTAGGGGGACATGCATCACGTCAATCACCCCCGGACCTGGGGCATCCCGGTGATGGCGGTGAACCCTGCTGCCCAGACATTGTGGTAGGCTTGATCCACATTGAACCTGATATATTGTGCCAACCGGGCAAACAGAGCCTCCATTAAGGTGCGGGTGCACCTGTGCACCGAGATCTACAAGATCCCTGACAGGTCCCCACTCGACGCCTGGAAGGACCCTGTGGTGAAAAAGCTCAGGGAGACTATTACCTTGATGGCCCCCGAGAGCGGTTCCCCCCCATAACCCTGTGGTTCCAGGTGTGTCATGATCCAGTAGATATACCGTACGGTCCCCCTGATCAGCCAGAGTCTTCAACGACATCCTCGGTGCAGTAGGTCCTTGAAGGACAGGGGCTGCCGGTACACACGAGGCCTGATGCAGCAGCCCCATCCCACCTCCTCCTTGACCTGTTGGGCGGCTGGCTCTCCATCCTCACCACATGGCTCCTGTTCCCTATAGGACCTGCCTTCCAATTTGGTTACTTTTTGTAACTTTTACCATGGGAAAGTTTGTGGAAGGACTGTAGAGTGTTTTCAGACATGTGGTGAGTTTCAGGATTTGGCAGGGAACACAATTTGGTGATCTTTCCAGGAAAAAGCTGCAACAAAAATGGAGAGTTTAAAAAAACTTATTTCAAAGGATGTGGGTGTCACTGACAAGACCAGCACTTGTTGTCCACCCTAATTGTTCTTGAACTGAATGGCTTGCTAGGTTATTTCAGAGGGCAGTTAACCACACTGGTCAGACCAGGCAAGAATGGCAGATTTTCTTCCTTACAAGTCAACAAATATTTTATGGTCATCATCATTCAGCTTTTAATTCCAAATTTTTTAATTGTATTCAAATTCCAACATCTGCCATGGTGGGATTCGAGACTGCATCTCTAGATTACTAGTCTAGTGACAGTACTACTACTCAACAAAACTGAGCCTATGGATCGGGAACATGCCAGGGAAATGGAGCAGAGACTGCAGGGGAGGGGAGCTATGTGCAGAGGGAGGATGAGGAGGTAGGGAAGGGGCATTATTCACTCCTGTGCATTCCCTTAGTATCTGCCATGTGATGCTTAGTGCCTGCCATGTGATACTAAGTGCCTGCCGTGTGATGCTTAGTGCCTGCCATGTGATGCTTTGTGTCCGCCATGTGATGCTTAGTGCCCGCCATGTGATGCTTAGTGCCTGCCATGTGATGCTTTGTGTCCGCCATGTGATGCTTAGTGCCTGCCATGTGATGCTTAGTGCCTGCCATGTGATGCTTAGTGCCTGCCATGTGATGCTTAGTGCCTGCCATGTGATGCTTAGTGCCTGCCATGTGATGCTTAGTGCCAGCCATGTGATGCTTAGTGCCCGCCATGTGATGCTTAGTGCCCGCCATGTGATGCTTAGTGCCCGCCATGTGATGCTTAGTGCCTGCCATGTGATGCTTAGTGCCTGCCATGTGATGCTTAGTGCCCGCCATGTGATGCTTAGTGCCTGCCATGTGATGCTTAGTGCCCACCATGTGATTCTTAGTGCCCGCCGTGTGATGCTTAGTGCCCGCCGTGTGATGCTTAGTGCCAGCCGTGTGATGCTTTGTGTCCGCCATGTGATGCTTTGTGTCCGCCATGTGATGCTTTGTGTCTGCCATGTGATGCTTAGTGCCCGCCATGTGATGCTTAGTGCCTGTCATGTGATGCTATTACATGTCCTATAATGCTCCTGTGCAGTGCTAGCCCTGTGCCTGCAGCATCGCTGGTGGAGGCTGCTAAGTTTCAGTTATAAGGCTGCAGGTGACCTCGCAAGATGATCTTGAGTATCTCTGTGCCTTGAGGGTCCAGCTTCTGACTGCAGCACCATGGTGTGAGTCGCAATGGCCTTGACTGGCTGCCAGTGAGGCAGCAGCAAGAGGACCACTGGAATTGCTGTAATGCGAGCATGAATATTGTCATCCTGGTTCCTGCTGGTTCCACACTGTCACTGCCATTCTCACAGAGCAGCACTTTAACAATCCCAGTAATTTGTTGCTTGTTGGATTTCTGTTGAAGTCTGCCTGCCCCTTTGAACACTGAAATTCACAGCCATGATGACAACAGTCTGAACCTGAATGACAGCAAGCATGGATCTTCTGACCTGTGTCTCAGTTCCATGGCAGCATTGAGACATTGGGTAGTTTCTGCCTTTACTGTATTGGAAGCTCAGGCAGCTGCATCAGGGGTGGCTCTTCAAGTGCTATCAAGGTACTGGCCACTATCTCCTTGCTGGAATAGATGGGCACCAAGTTCTGTCCAATGTCCTTTGCCAAATCGGGATTGGACACCTCTGTGCTCATTTTCCAGTGACAGGAGGCTGTTTGACAGGCCTGCCAATGCCCCAAGCATCTCAATGTCCATGCCATCAGTGTGCTTGTGTACACCACCTGATCAAAGTCTCCATCTGAGACTCTGGCACTAGAACCTATGTGCGATGCCCCCTGGTAAGCTGGTACATGCACTATCCTTTACTCCTGATGTAGCCCATCTGTGGCCTGTGAATAACCAAGTGCAGATCCTGATTCTATATTGCTCTCTAAAGTAGGCACAGCACCAGTATCTAAGCTGGTGCTTTTGGGTGTTAGATCACGAGATAAGGCTTCTTCATCATTGCTACATCATTGCTCTCTCACTTCCTCTTGAGGCTTCTGTTACTGGACAGGCACAGTTCATGGGTATCTGAAAGTAAAATCTCAGAAGAGGAAGATTAGAGTGAGCACAGGAGGTGGTTAGAAAGCAAGAGTTCACATTTACAACATCAACAGCTTGCACATGTTGCCAGATGGCAGGATAAGGATGAGGGTGAGTAGGGGGTTGAGAAGCTGCATGAGGTAGGGACATAGGCTATTCTCAATGTTCTCCATGATGCCAAATGCCACGGGCTCTGTCACAGCTGGACCCAGTGATGCAGAGAACCATCTCCTCTACCAACCTCAGGAGATGCAGGCGTCCTTGTCCCCCTCTGTTTCTACTCTGCTAGCTTCTGTTACCAGCCTCTGGCCTGCTCTTGCAATCATCACCCCACTTCCCCAATCACAGGCCTTAATGAAATTTCAACCCTCTATCTTCTCTGCAACCTTTTGCAAATCTCTCCTACCTCACAGAAGACTTGTGGAATTAACCAATATTACAACCCTTTGTGCCTGTCACTGGTTTTGTAGCATCTACAGCCCTGGGGATGAATCAATGTAAGTGACTTGGATTGGAAGTTCATGAGAGTTTTACTCCCATCAATAAGCAGAAATACATCATCAGGTTTAAGAAGGCTCTACTTTCATATTTTAAAGTATTTAAGCCTTTGCACTAACCCATGTGTTATGGGCGAGGCGTTTTCCGAACCCCAAAATGTATCATGGAGTTCAACCAACCTCCCCCTTTAATGGATTGTTGCTTTTGAAGCACGTGGCTTGTTCTCCAGGTGTGATATTACAATTATGGACACGTGGGTTTTTAAACACAAAATGATGTTTATTCCATGAACTCAACTTAACCTCTTAAATAAATATTGGATCTCTTAACACCCATTACTTCAAAGATAACCCTGAAAATATTACAACACTAAATAATCCTTCAGTTATCCCTTTCAACATCCATGAGACTTAACACCTTTAAACAGGAACACATCAGGTTAAAGGCTTTACTATTATGAATTTAAATCACCCAAATGATCCAGAGATAGTCTTTCATGGCAGAGATCACAGCAGATCCAGCTCACTGCAAAACACAGACACACCCCAAGCTCTTTTTCAAACTGAAACTTCAAAATGGCTGAACAGAGCTCAGCTCCACCCACTCTCTGATATCACTGTTTTCTTAAAGGTACATTGCTTAAACATCCATTTCTTAAAGGTACTCTCACATGACACATGGAAACACTGGAATTTTTATAAAAGAAAACAACAAACAAAAGCTGAATGATATTTGACACAATTGCAAGGGCCACAAAGCACATTCTGGGCCAGAGCAAGAGGATCTTTCCTGACACCGAATAGCAATCCGTAAGTCTTTGGGTGTCCACAAGTGACATTCGTAAAGACAAGCTGCACCTGTATGGACTCCACGGGGCTCATGCAGAGAACAAATAAATACTGTAGCCACATAGAATGATAAATGTGCCAAAGATCAGCCCTCAGCTCTGTTATAATGTTAGAATTTGCCAAACCTTCCTGGATGTTTTACTTGGGATTAGGTTAGATCTACGGGAAAGTTCTTTAAAATGTTTGCTTTGGTGAAAGAAATGTTGCAGCAGTTAATGCCCAGGATGTTTGCCACAAATGCAGAAAGGTCACATTTTAATTGCTGGTTCTTAGAACTATTGCTTTTTGTTCCCTATCAAACAAGTATGCACAAGGAGTAAAAGGTTAGCTCTTTAGTCTGAAATTATTAATATATTTACATAGTGATTAGACTGAACTGCTGAATGATATAATTCAGGCGTTGTTAGATGAACCTAATTCTGAAGGTTTTCTGATGTTACATTCTTTATAAGAATGAAGAAAATTAAGTAGTGTTTTTATAAAATTTTGTTCTTATTGGTATTATTATCATCATTACTTTTAGTTTCCTCCTCCGTTAGGTTTCCATATACCAAAAGAGTCTTGAATATTAATTTTGCAAATCAACAAAACAACTCACTCAATATGAAATTAATATAAGAGAAAAACAATGATATATGTTAGATAATCAATAGTTATGGAGCTGGATTCTCCATCAGCGGGATGCTTCGCTTCACTGGCAGCACACTTACGCCCGCGGATTTCTCAACGGCGTGAGGGTGCCCTCAATGGGAAACCCCATTGGCCGGCTGCCGGGACGGAGGATCCCGCTGTCAGCGCACCAGCGCACTAGTAACCGCACCAGAAAACGGGTTCAGCGGGACGGAGAATCCCGTCCTTAAAATTCCAGACCCAGAGATTCAGATGGTGGCTGTCTGATCTGAGAATGTTTAAATTATGCACACAAGCATTTCAATTGTGCATTTAAAAAATACCACCCAACAGTTAAGTTTCTTGTTTTGAAGCTCAAGTGGCAATATTCCATAAATGTGAATCTCCATTTATTGTTGTTTCAAGAAACAAAATCGGTTGTCCTAATGGACTTCATATCTGCCACAAAGTAAAAGTTTTTTCTCTCTCTTTCTCTCCTGAATGCTCAAGGCATACAACTGAATTTAGTAAAATAACCTACCTCTGACATCCCTCCTATATCTTCCACCATGAACCTTATAGTTATGCCCCCTTGTAACAGCTACATCCACCCGAGGAAAAAGTTGCTGAACATCCACTCTATCTATCCCTCTCATCATCTTATACACCTCAATTAAGTCACCTCTCATCCTCCTTCGCTCCAATGAGAAAAGCCCTAGCTCCCTCAACCTTTCCTCATAAGACCTACCCTCCAATCCAGGTAGCGTCCTGGTAAATCTCCTTTGCACCCTTTCCAATGCTGCCATCCTTCCTCTAATGAGGTGACCAGAACTGCACACAATACTCCAAATGTGGTCTAACCAAGGTCTTGTACAGTTGCAGCATAACCTCACGGCTCTTAAACTCAATGCCCCTGTTAATAAATGCTAACACACTATAGGCTTTTCTCATGGCTCTATCCACTTGGGTGGCAACTTTCAGAGATCTATGGACATGAACTCAGAGATCTCTCTGCTCCTCCACATTCTTCAGAACCCTGCCGTTAACCCTGTAATCCGCATTCAAATTTGTCCTACCAAAATGAATCACCTCACACTTATCAGGGTTAAACTCCATCTACCATTTTTCAGCCCAGCTCTGCATCCTATCAATGTCTCTTTGCAGCCTACAACAGCCCTCCACATTATCCACTACTCCACCAATCTTGGTGTCATCAGCAAATTTACTAACCCAACCTTCAACTGCATCATCCAAGTCATTGATAAAAATCACACATAGCAGAGTACCCAGCACTGATCCCTGTGGTACACCGCTGGTGACGGCTCCAGGATGAAAATTTACCATCGACCACCACCCTCTGTCTTCTATGTGATCGCCAGTTACTGATCCAATCGGCCAAATTTCCCTCTATGCCATGCCTCCTTACTTTCTGCATGAGCCGACCATGGGGCACCTTATCAAACGCCTTACTAAAATCCGTGTATACAACATCAACTGCTCTACCTTCATCTATGTACTTAGTTACCTCCTCAAAGAATACAATCAAACTTGTGAGGCAAGACTTACCCCTCACAAATCCCTGCTGACTATCCTGGATTAAGCTGTATCTTTCCAAATGATCATGAATCCTATCCCCCAGGACCCTTTCCAATAATTTACCTATGACCGAAGTGAGACTAACCAGCCTATAATTCCCAGGGTTATACCTATTCCCTTTCTTGAACAAGGGGACAACATTCGCCTCTCTCCAGTCTTCTGGCACTATTCCTGTAGACAGTGAGGACATAAAGATCAAAGCCAAAGGCTCTGCAATCTCATCCCTCGCCTCCCAAAGAATCCTAGGATATATCCCATCAGGCCAGGGGACTTGTCTATCCTCAGGCTTCTCAAAATTTCTAACACATCTTCCTTCCGAATATCTACCTTCTCCAGCCTACATCGCACTATCCTCCTCAACAACATGGCCCCTCTCCTTTGTGAACACTGAAGAAAAGTATTCATTTAGGGCCTCTCCTATATCTTCAGACTCCATGCACATGTTCCCACTACTGTCCTGTACCGGCCCTAACTTCACCTTGGTCATTCTTTTATCCCTCACATAAGTGTAAAAAGCCTTGGGGTTTTCCTTGATCCTACATCCAAAGCAAGAATCATGCCCCTACCCATGCCTTGGGTCATTGTTTTTACCAGAGCCTGATCCTATTTGACCTTTCAATTCACTATCACAGTGCGTGTATTGCAGAATTATATTTTAGGAAGGAGTCTAGACAATGTGTGAGACAATTGAGTTTGGATTGTAGAACATATGACCTGTGCTAATCTGATGCCTGCATTAATCACTGACCTGCACTCAGCAACATACATATATAATCAACAACGTGACAAACATTTCAGTGCGTACATACATTGAGAATTGTCTGTGAATCTCTTGTAATGACCTATTTATAAGTCCTTCATTCCCACAGATTTATTTTGGTTTTATACTGGCGTCAGCTCTGCTAGGTGAGACCACTGATGGTAACTCAGTGAATTAACCCATTGACTAGCTAATTTAACTCAGCAGGAAGGACCCAGGTTTGAATTGTGTTGCATTAGCTGATTTCAAAGGGGTGGCATTAGCGGTACGACAATGAGCTTCAGTGCCATAGGCTCAGGGAGAGGACAAATCATCAAAAGCTTCTGCTCCTGATTAACACTCATGTTGGAAATCATGGAATTTACAGTGCAGAAGGAAGCCATTTGGCCCATCGAGTTTGCACCGGCTCTTGGAAAGAGCACCCTACCTAAGGTCAACACCTCCACCTATCCCCATAACCCAGTAACCCCACCCAACACTAAGGGCACCTTAGTACAATGAAGATGGATTGGCATTAGATATGGAAAGAATTGACCTCAGTTCTAACACCGCTTACTCATCCCAGGCCAAGCAAAGGACCTGCAAACACCTTTTGTTAAAACTCGCACCTGAATAATGGACACTGGACCAAGGTGCCAGGGAATGGGCAGTGTCTATGGTATCATTCCCTAGAAAGAAGTCAGGGTATTCAGGAGGAAGGAAATAGGGAGAGAGAAATGATGCCCAAGTTTGTGTATCATTTTCTTTCAGCAACCTATATAAAGCCTGCTTTCTGTTAATGGTTTTGCCTGTATCAATTAGCAATGCATAATTTTTATTATTTCAATCAGTGTTACAATGATATCACAACTGTTTTAATTGATCTATTTCTTTGTGTCTAAAGCATGTAGGATGTGATCATATTTTGGGGTCAGATGCAAAAGAAGACAGATGTCGTATTTGTGGGGGTGATGGAAGCTCTTGTGAAGCAACAGAAGGTCTATTCAATGATTCCCTGCCTCGAGGAGGTAAGTGGACATAATCATCATTCACCAAGTACAATAGACTATTGAGTAGCAGAGAGATAACTTTTGTTCTTGGATAAGGCCTGGATTTCCATCCTCATGGTGGATATAGGCAGTTGCGCAAAATCTCTGGCTTGACTTGCCTGCCTCAGGAGAAAGTGCCCACAGAGATGGGATCTTCATTGCCTGCGCTGGAGTCAGGCCAACTGACCTGGGAATAAGTAAGGAGGCAGCCACAGGAGCAGACAGTTGCTGAGGAAGGCCAACTTCGGTGTTTGGAGTTTTATCCCAGTGGCAAAACCACAAATGCTTCCAGCCCTAACCCCTCACACTCCTGTCACTCTTCAAACGCTTTTTATGTCCTATCCATGCTGCCTCTTGCCTCCCAACCATCCCCGATGTGCCCTCATGCCACCATGTCAAGCTTTATTCTTCAACCCACCCCACTATGTCTCTCATTCCCCATATGCCAAGCTCTGGCATTTCCATACTGTTATGGGCAAGGTGTATACAGAACCCCAAAATGTATCATGGAGTTCAACCAACCTCTCCCTTTAATGGATTTGTTGCTTTTCCTAGCACACGGCTTTTTCCCTAGGTGTGGGATTACAATTATGGACACGTGGGTTTTTAAACACAAAACACTGTTTATTCCATGAACTCAACTTAACATCTTAAATAAACATTGGATCTCTTAAAACCCCTTACTTCAAACATAACTCAGAAAATATTGCAACAGTAAATACTTCCTTAAAATGTTCCTTCAAACTTCCAAGAGACTTAACACCTTTAAACAGTATCACATCAGGTTAAAGGATATATATTTTTTCTGTAGAATGGCAGAGATATATTAGCTTGGTTGACTTCAGCTCCAGCACCTTGCTTTCTTCCTGCAAACTACAAAACTAAACTGCAAAATGGCTGACCTGACCTCAGCCCCACCCACTCTCTGACATCACTGTTTTCTTAAAGGTATATTGCTTAAACATCCATGTCTTAAAGGTACCCTCATATGACACCTCCCCCCAAGAAAAAAATAAATAAACCATCAACTTCAAGATGGTTTCATTTTTCACTTTTGCACCATTCACTAAGAAATGTACACAGTAAATGTACCTTTTCGTTTTTGAAAAAAAAAACAACACATGCAAACAGGTATAATAATATAGTCCATTTTTCTTTGTTCTTCTTCCTCCAACCGAAATCCTTCTCAATTGACAGTTTCTTTGAACAAAGTCTCTGCACGATCCATCCATTCCTCTACTCCTCGGCATTTCTCTTTACAATCAGATACTTTAGTTCAATCTGACCACAGAGCCCCTTGCAATTCTCCAATACAGGAGATCACAGCTTTCAGGCGGTCAAATGCCTGTTGAAAGTCTGCTGTCCATTGAAATATTTTAGGTTTCTTTAGCAAGTCCATCAGTGGAGTAATCACGCAACAAAACTTTTGCACAGCTGTTCGATCCAATCCACTCATGCTAAGAAATCGCATTATTTCCCTTTGTCTTGAGGATAACGGAAAGTCTGCAAGGAAAGTGATTCGGGCTTCTCCAAATTCACTTTCGGCTAGGTTCATCACCAAACCCGCCTCTTGAAGTTGATCGAAGAACTCCATACGATATTTTAAATGTTCTTTCCATGTCCGGATGTTGAAAATAAAAGCAGATTGTCCCACTTTCTCCATGCAATCCTTCAATGGTGGGACAGGACAAGAGTCCATTCTTGTAACTGCATTCACCTTTCTATAGTCCACACACAACCGTTGGGTACCATCTGGTTTTGGTACCATCACTATGGGTGAGCTCCATTGGCTGCAACCCACTTCAATTATGCCATTCTTCAGCATACTCTCAATCTCTCTGTTAACCTGTGCCAATTTTAAAGGATTAAGTCTATATGGATGTTGTTTGATAGGAACAGCATTTACTACATCTACATCATGTATAGCCATTTTAGTACTTCCCAATTTATCTCTACAAACTTGCCCATGTGATATCAATAACTCTTTCAGGTCAGTTTGTTTTTCCTCTGCAAGTTAACTCAACAATTCATCCCAATATTTAAGAACATCCTCATTTTCCAATTTACTTTGAGGTATGTCAAATTCACAGTCATCTGGATTTGGTTCGTCACTTTGAGTTGGATTCATTAAAACCTCCTTTTTCTCTCCTTCCCTTTCAAAGTACCTTTTAAGCATATTCACATGACACACTCGGTGAGTTTTCCTTCTATCTGGTGTTTTTACCACACAATTCACCTCACCTAATTTCCTTTCAATCTGATAGGGTCCACAAAACCTAGCTTTCAAAGGTTCACCTACCACTGGTAACAACACTAAAACTTTATCCCCACTAGCAAAACTACGAACTTTGGATTTCTTGTCCGTGACCCGTTTCATCACATTTTGTGCAACTTTCAAATGTTGTCTAGCCAATTCACCTGCTCTATTTAATCGTTCCCTAAAATTTGACACATAATCCAATAGTGTAATTTCTGATTTCTCACCCACCAATTTTTCCTTAATCAATTTAAGTGGTCCTCTTACCTCATGACCAAAAATGAGTTCAAAAGGACTGAATTTGGTTGACTCATTAGGTGCATCCCTAATTGCAAACAATACGAATGGGATTCCTTTATCCCAATCCTCTGGATAATCTTGACAATACGCCCTCAACATTGTCTTTAATGTCTGATGCCACCTTTCTAATGCTCCCTGCGATTCTGGATGGTACGCAGTTGATTTGAATTGTTTTATTCCTAAGCTATCCATAACTTCTTTGAATAACTTTGAAGTAAAATTTGTTCCTTGATCCGATTGAATTTCTGTGGGTAGTCCATATCTAGTAAAGAATTCAAGTAACCCCTCCATAATCCTATTAGCTGTAATATTACCTACTGGAATGGCCTCTGGAAACCTAGTAGACACATCCATTATCGTCAAAAGATATTGATTCCCACTTTTTGTTTTAGGAAGCGGACCTCGACAATCGATTAGGACCCTTGTAAAAGGTTCCTCAAATGCTGGAATGGGTATTAAGGGCGCTGGTTTTATCACTGCTTGAGGTTTCCCTATCACTTGACATGTGTGACATGATTGACAAAATGTAACTACATCTTTATGTAGTCCAGGCCAATAAAAATGTTTTTGGATTTTAGCTTGAGTTTTCCTTATTCCCAAATGACCTCCCACTGGTACCTCATGTGCAACTCGCAACACCTCCTTTCTACACCCTACCGGCAATACTACTTGATAAACTTCTGCCCACTTTTCATCCACCTGCATATGTACAGGTCTCCATTTTCTCATCCAGACATCATTTTTACGGTAATAACACTCTGGTATACTCTCTGATTCCTCTTCCGTATATGTTTTCTGATATATCCGTTTAATTTCGACATCTTTCTGTTGTAACTCCGCCACTTTTCCTGAGCTAAAAATATCCACCTCATCCTCCACCTGTTCTTGTTCTTTTTTAACCATTTGATCAAAAATCGTTTCTGATAATTGCACTTCAACTTCATCTCCACTCTTTGATTTCTCATCTTGTCTTAACCTGTGACTTTGCGACCTTGTTACTACACAATCCGGAAAAATCCCAGGATATTCGTCCTTCAACCCTTCAGTTGTCTGATTTTCCACTGGCTTATCAACCACAGTAGGCATCACTCCCACCTGTGATCCAGCTGTATCATTACTCAAGATAAACTGTATTCCTGGACAAGATAGTTTATCTATTACTCCTAATACCACATCACCACTCTTCACTGGACTTTCCAACCTTACCTTATATAATGGAACGCTACTCCTCTAACCCTGAATTCCACATATCACCACCTTTTCTGGCAAAATTCTTCCCAAACTACATAATTCCTCATCTCTTACCATTAAAGATTGACTAGCCCCTGTATCTCTTAAAATTGTGACTTCTTTACATTCTCCTCCTGATACACATGAGTAAGCTTTACCCACACAAGTAAATTATTTAAAGACATCTGGCACCTTCTTAACAATTACTTCTTGAACAGGCTGTACAATCGTTTGCACTTCTTTCATTTCCCTTGGGTTTTCCTTTACCACTCTAACAAATCCCACTGTCTCATCCTGTTTTACCACATCAGCCTTCCCAGTGCTTTTCTTCAACCACCAACACTGTGACTTTACATGGCCTAGTTTATTACAGTGAAAACATTTGAAACTTTTCATCTCTTTTCCACCCTCCTGGATTTCTTTTTTAATCTGAGGTACACTCTCTTTATTGTCTCCCATCAGATCACCTTTAACATTACCACTTGAGTATTTCTCATGTCCCCAGTTTCTATCCCTCACCGGCTGAAACTGATGTCGGAAACAAATCTTTGATTTATGATATAATTCATAATCATCTGCCATTTCTGCTGCTAATCTCGCAGTTTTAACCCTCTGTTCTTCCACATGAGTTCTCACTACATCAGGAATTGAATTTTTAAACTCCTCCAAAAGTATAATTTCTCTAAGAGCTTCATACGTTTGGTCTATTTTCAAAGCCCTTATCCACCTATCAAAATTACTCTGTTTGAGCCTTTCAAACTCCATGTATGTTTGACCAAATTCTTTCCTTAAATTTCTAAACCTTTGTCTGTAAGCTTCAGGCACTAGCTCATATGCACTTAAGATGGATTTCTTCACCTCCTCATACGTTCCAGATACCTCCTCCGGTGGTGATGCAAACACTTCACTAACTCTACCTACCAGCTTTGTTTGAATCAGTAATACCCACATGTCCTGTGGCCATTTCATTTGTTTACCTACCTTCTCAAATGAAATGAAAAAGAGTTCCACTTCCTTCTCGTCAAACCTTGGCAATGCTTGGACATATTTAAATAGATTCTCACCACGTCTTCGACTATGACACTCTGTCTCACTCTCCTCATCACTATCATCCAACTGTATGTTTCCTTTTACGTCTGCCAATTTTAACTGATTGTCATGTTTCATGGCCATTTTTTGAAGTTCAAACTCCCTCTCTTTATCTTTTCCCCTGATCTGTATCTCCATTTCTTTTTCTTTTTGTTCTGCTAGGGCTATTCTTTCTTTTCTCCTTTCTTCTCTCTCTTTTTCTTTTTCCTCTCTCTCACTCTCGTATTCAAGCCGCTTTAATTCTTTCTCATGTTCCATTTTTTAAATTTGCAACTGAATTTTTGCCATTTCCAATGAGTCAAACTCTATCTCAGGCAACTTTAAATGCTTAACCACCCCCATCTTTACCTCACCTTTTCGCATTTTGTCAGGTACTGTTAACTGCAATGTTCTTGCCAAATCTAACAGTCTACTTTTTGTTTCTGTCCGTAAAGTACTACGTGTGACATTCTCTACCCCCAAAAACTTCTGAGCCTCTGAAAGAGCCATTGTTCACAACACTCTCCCCACTTAAATTAAAATACCACACCGGAAAAGCAACAATCTTTCACTGTCTTTAAGTTCACAAAAGCCAATCCAATAGATAAGACTTTTATCCCCTCTCGAGCCCCCAATTGTTATGGGCGAGGGTTGTTCTAGAACCCCAAAATGTATCATGGAGTTCAACATACCTCTCCCGTTAATGGATTTGTTGCTTTTCCTAACACACTGCTTCTTCCCTAGGTGTTTAATGGATTTGTTGCTTTTCCTAACACACTGCTTTTTCCCTAGGTGTGGGACTACAATTATGGACACGTGGGTTTTTAAACACAAAACACTGTTTATTCCATGAACTCAACTTAACATCTTAAATAAACATTGGATCTCTTAAAACCCCTTACTTCAAACATAACTCAGAAAATATTGCAACAGTAAATACTTCCTTAAAATGTTCCTTCAAACTTCCAAGAGACTTAACACCTTTAAACAGTATCACATCAGGTTAAAGGATATATACATTTTCTGTAGAATGGCAGAGATATATTAGCTTGGTTGACTTCAGCTCCAGCACCTTGCTTTCTTCCTGCAAACTGCAAAACTAAACTGCAAAACAAAACTGCAAAATGGCTGACCTGACCTCAGCCCCACCCACTCTCTGACATCACTGTTTTCTTAAAGGTACATTGCTTAAACATCCATGTCTTAAAGTTTCCCTCACATGACAATACCCATTGACGCACTGTGCACATTCTAGAACCAATGAATACCATAGTGCATAGCAAAATATGTTTAAAAAAACTTTGAAAATATGTAATCTATTAATAACTTTCTCATGTGCTTGAAGCAAGTCGGGACCAAGTTTGTAAAAGTCAATCATGCAGCTCCTTAAGTTTAAAAGACCGCTGAACCTTTGTCAACAAACATTGTGAAATTGACTGCAGAGATCAGAGAACCTGAGCAGTCAATCAAACAATGTTTCCTTGGGGAGCAACTATTCTAGAGTTCTAATACTTGTCAGGAATCTCGGTGGTTCAAAGGTTTATGGCTTTTGAAATCTCAAAGGGCCTGGAAGATTGAAACGTTTATGATTCCATTCAGACTTTTTTTTCAAGAATTGGTGAAAGTCATCAGTGGGTTACCTATTTTTTTTATACATGCCACTATACACCATGATGTTCATTGGTTTTACAAAGTGTACAGTGGGTCAATGGACTTGGAAGTGCCAGAGTGTGGCATAGGGGACATGAAGGGTCTGAGTGGGTGGGTGTTGTGCCCACAGAGGAATCCACACGAGAGACTAAAAGAAGCTGTTTGTTTATTGAGCAAGAAACTATTTCAACGTCGTACACAGGACCCAGTCGGGACCTCTCTGCTCGGCTTCCACTCAGGCTGATCTTTTATACGTTGCACCCATGGCTCCACTGATGGGGGCCCACCCCTCAGCAAGGAGGTTCATACTCAATGAGAGTCACGAGTAGACTAATGGGTCCAACCCTGCAGATCTCGTGCGGGTTATAGCAATGGGTCAAAGGGCAGAGCTTGGCACGGGATTGTGAGGGGACATAGGAGGCAGTTGGAAAGGCAGAGAGCTTGGCATAGGAACATAGGGTATATGGGGATGGGTTGAAGAGGAGAGCTTGGCATAGAAGGCATGAGGCAACATGGGATGGTTGGGAGTGTGTAACATGGCATAAAGGGCTTGAGGGGACCTTTTGAACGTACCATTTAAAAGGTCCCTTCATGCACACCAGGGTTCACAACTCCTCTACAGGACTTTACTACTACTCTTTAAAAACCTGGCGTCATTCCATGAAAATTGCGGAATAGGAAATGCCTATCTCCGCAATGGAGCCAGAAAGGTTGAGAGCGCCGAATGCTGGCTTCCGATAGGAAGCATCCCGCGCCCTTTAGAAGCACTCTCAAAAATCAGACAGCTTAGGAATGGGGTTGAGGATCCTGGAATTGGGACCCGTCCGCCATTTTTAGAGGGCTCCTGGGTCAAGCCGACTTGGTGAAAATCCAGGTCTAAGTGTTTCTTTCTCTTGGAATTAAATGATTTATGACAATCAAATTAATTTTTGATTAAATTAAAGTGGTTATAATGTGCCAATTTCAGAACTCCAGTGTATTACTGTATTGCTGTGAAAGGTTTGAGATTTAATCAAAACATTATTCCTACCTGGGGCCTGTTTCCTTAGAATATCATATGATATTCAGTCAAGCATGACTAATAACTTGTCTTATTTCCAGCAGAAGGTATTGGACATGGAAGCATAGAATTGCTTCGCTGTGTTTGTATTTCATTCTCGTGAATTTTATTTGGACATGTTGAATGTTTGCAGTACATAGGTGCTCAAACAGCACCAGTGAGCACAGGTAACATTCAATGGAGATATAGGCTTAGAAGCTAAGATCTGATTATCTGATTATAATTTATGATCTGAACCCCTCTCCCCACCCCCCCACCCCCAAGATTTCATAACCTCTTAAGAATGGGGATAGGCTTCCAGCTCATCCATTCAAACACCCCGCCATGATACCCAATTGTTTCCTTCTAGATTCCATGGTCGATAGGTTCATATAGTGCCACTTCAAGTGATGCTATAGAGATTTGCACCGATTCTCAGGGGGTAGATATAATGTCGCAGGCAATGTTTCCTGGCCAGCAACAGCTCAAATGTTCACACACAAGCTGAGCACAAGTTGGCTCCTTTGTTAGTATGCATGAACAGCCGTACAAACCATTTAAAGGGTTCACACGCTTAAATTGTAAAGCCACATATAGGAAAGCAAGATTAGAGGGCATGGTAGAACATAGAACATTACAGCGCAGTACAGGCCCACAGCCCTGTTGGCTGGCGACAGCTCCTAGCGCAGTCAATTTGAGATTTCTCATCAATATCATTGGGGATCGCTGTACAGGCTGTACAAATTGTGGCCTGCAGCACAATCTGCCTCAAGGAACCAACAGAGTCTGCAGGCAGTGCTACGTGAACATATTTCTACCCCCAAATATATGTTAAACACTGTGACAAACTCTCTGACATCTGCCCTAAATTTAGCTACAGCTGTGGTGAAAATACCCAATTTACTATTCTAATAGAGGAGGACAATACTCACCCATCACCACTTTGCCAGGAATGTGCAATTTTGTAGAGTAAATCAAGGTCTCTAAAATGTGTAATATGATCCAGTCATATAAGGCAGGTTTCAGAATTCAGACAAAGCACAGTGTTCACAATTCTGATTTCAGAATACAGACAGAGCTAACATATGGAGTTCGGAGAACAAACAGTGCTAACTCTACCGAGTTCAGAAAATATACAGCACGAATATTCTGGAATTCAGAGAACATGAGTGTTAACATTCAGGAGTTCTGAGAATGCACAGCACTCGCGCAACCAATTGCTGAGGACACAGAGCCTTACTGAATTCAGAGAATGCACAAGGTTAATATTCTGGAGTAGACAGAATGCACAGGGCTAATACTGGAGTTCAGAGAACACACAACTCTGGCACTGCCAAGTTCAGAGAATGTCCAGCACTAACAGTGCGGTCTGCTTCTTCATACTCCATATGCTTTGCTACCTCCTGTATGAGACAGTTAACCATTGGCAGTCTTCATCTTCCAGCATTTACTTTGTAGCACCAGCTTTATCATCATCTTGAGAGTTCCAACAACCCAACCTAAAATGGCCGTTTTCCTTTACTGCCCCTCAGCAGGCCTCACTCCCTGCCCAACTGTTACAACAGCACCCTGTGTGCACAAGGAAAACCTGAATTTAGAGAGGCCAGCAATCTACACCATCAGTGTGGGAGCACATCTGCTATGATTTCCCACAATCACAGAATTGACCCGAATAGCTCATCGAAATAGTGGTACAACCAATAATCAAACAGTGTTTCACTGCGTTGTCCACATATGTGAAGACACTAACAGCTGTGTTTTCCATCTTACACAATCCTTTCCATCCTTCACTCTGTACCCAAAAGAAATGTGCAGTCAAAGTAGATAACAGATGGAATAGTTGGTGATTTAGAAGGATTGAGATAGGGTGTTATAATCTATCCAGCCCTGTCCAACTTGTTCGAAGACAAGCACTAGAAATGACTGATTGTGGGGGAGTAAGTCTAGTTGGCTAAGTGACGAATAATCTTAGGCATGCAAACAGCAGATGCAGTTGAAGTCCCTTAGTGCCTAGTCAGCCAGAAAGCAAAAATGTGCAACTTGTGAAATTAATACCAAAAACAGGAATAGCAGCACCCAGAACAATTTTCTTAAAAATCAGGATCAATGTTAAAAGATGGAACAAGTTGATTCCTTTGCCTGCTTATGAATAGCATGTCCAGAAAATCTAAGCTGCACAAAAAACTTTCCGTGTCAGTTAGGTTTATCAAAAATCCATCAAACAAGACACGGATAATATGGGCAAACTTAGGCATAAATAAACTTATAAAGCTCAACTGCTGAAAGCACTGACTTTTTTGAATCCCATCTACCTCTGCAAAGTTTGAATAATAAATGCTCTGGTGCTATTGAAAAATATCGCAAACTTAGCAGGTAGCCAATAACACTGAAATGAATGAATTATTGGTTAAACAATTGGGTTTGGCCAACCTTGGCCTGGCTCCTAGTGGGTATGGGTACATAGGCTAACAGTACCTAGAATCCATCTCATTGGCACCAAATTGGTTTTGTAATTCAGAG
This sequence comes from Scyliorhinus torazame, assembly GCF_047496885.1. Taxonomy (NCBI): domain Eukaryota; kingdom Metazoa; phylum Chordata; class Chondrichthyes; order Carcharhiniformes; family Scyliorhinidae; genus Scyliorhinus; species Scyliorhinus torazame. The sequence goes on from NC_092709.1 coordinate 223,970,282, forward strand.
AGGCCACAAGGATGATTGATCAGGGAAACTATAAAAAAATTGCACTGGTATGATAGATGTTTTTCTGAGGTTGGAATTAAGACAATTTGGCAAGAAATTCGTCTTCCAGCTGCTTGTTTCCCATTTCTAAAACCTCTGCATTGTAAGTTGTGCTCTGCTGTGCTGGACTGTGCCAGAAGTGCACAGCATGTCACATTGACTCAGATGACTTTTAGAAATCCAGCCTTCAAACAGGTGTCAGGTTCCTCAAATACTAGGTCGAGTGTCTGCACTGGTTGTAGGATCCTGAATGTAAACGTCAGGTACATTTGGTTGGAGTTTGCAATGCACATTTTCTGTCTAGTTATGCCAGGTGTTGAGTAGCCAAACCAATGATCCTTAACAGTATTACTAAACGCCGCTCTAAAGAAACTCAGGAAGTATTCAATATTTAATTCACAGTAGAAACTCCAGGTGGCTACTGGAGATCACCTCATCCTAACCACAGACACACCACAGCAGATGGTCAATGAACTGCTGCCCCTGACTAGTGACCAGTTTGATACCCATTTGGTGTCTGGAACTAATGGCAACTCAAGCCGGTACAGACTGGTGCACTATTGCTATACTGACTTTTTCAGTACAAATCAGATTCCTTTGCTAATGTTGAAAGAAGGAATGATTTTCAATTTGGCTGTCAATTAGCTGATGTTGGCAGTGGGTGACCCAATTAATTTTGTTGATCTTGCAACATAATGATCAAACATAAATGAGCAGTTCACCAGTCGATGGTGAAGAGGTGGGAAATCCAGAGTGTAGCCAGCCGAGACAACGTAAGAGGAGTGGAAGCATGTGACAGCGGAGGTCACAGTGGAACTAGCAGCAGGTGCAGTGCAGGAGCATTCATTGTAGCCCAAAATTCCATTGATGTCCTAAATACTTCATAGCAACCTGATTTAAACACACTGTCCACATTTATTGCGGACAAACACCTATATTGGCAAATAGGATTCAATAACAAAATCACTACTGATTTATGACAAAGCCTTCTGGTACTTGCACCCCATTAATGTGTATTTATGTCAGTGATGAGATTCTGGATGCAACTGCTAACAATTGAGAGGCAGTTGCTACCTGAGTCTTCGGGTGCAATTCAGTGGACTTGAGCTAAAGTCCGCTGAATAGCGCATTTAGCAGGCACCAAAAAAAAATCCCGCTATTCAACAGCAATTTGCCGTTTGTTGGGGCTTTGGGGAGATTTTCTCCACCGAGGTCCCAGTTAGAGCGATTTCCTGCTGGCAAGCTTCCGTTCAGCTCATTTAAATATACTGATCTGGATCTTGCCCTGACTGGACGTTTCAAGCGTCGCAAATCTCGTGAAAGGCCTCTCGCAAGATTCAACAGCCTCGTCCCAGCACCAAGTCGGGCACAACGATGCCGCTGGATCACACCCTTCATTCTTTTCGAAAAGTTGATTACTCTTCTTTTTGGCCTTACTCTCCACTGCATATAGGGGGCAGATTACATTAATACTGACAGGTCCGCTATAAGGGATGGGGACTACAGATTAATGAGCCTCCCATCTGTTTTGACTCTGCCAATAATATATAATGAGGCAGTGATGAAAACCCATAAATCCATTAGACTGATGAAACACCTGAGCTCCAGGGAACAATTGCTTGATTGACAGCTCTGGCTCTCTGATCACTTCTGTCAATTGCGACATGTTTATGTATACATGATAAAGAGGTTTCAAGTGCATGCCTTCAAGGGTCTGGATGGTTGACATTTTTATTGGCCTGCGGTAAAAAATAATGTTTTTTGAGCAAGTGGAAAGTTATCAATAAATTACCTTTTTAAAGCTTTTTTAAAATATCGTATTGTCAATATAGGGATTGGCCCTTTACAGTACAATGAGTGAATGGGCATAGAAGTGCCATAGCTTGGCATGGGGGACATGAGGGCCATTGTGAGTGATTGGGGGACATAACTGTGCACGGGGGCATGAGGGGCATGAGAAGAACATTTGAGCTTACCTTCCAGCAGTTTCCTCATGCAGAATATGATTCACCAAATCTCTGAAATGCTGTGAACTACATTCTTTGAAAAGCTGCTCTAGCTCCATGAAATTGTGGAGGACTAGGACATGTGAATACACGCAGTGGAGCAAGCCAGGGCAGGAATTCAGGGTGTCAGCTTGCAACCCGAATCAGCCACACCCTAAAAAGGCACCTCTGAAAATTAGAACCCTGGGAATGGGGTCATGAATGCCGGAATCGGGTCCAGGTCACCATTTTTACCCCTCCACAGAGTCTTCCCAACTCCATAAAAATCCAGCCCCAAATGTTGCTGCCAGTGCCTGTGGTATTGATGGTGAATGTGATGAATGTAGGAATTTCAGATATAGTGCATTATAAGAAGTTGGTGAAGTAAAGGTTAAAAGCTTGGGTTAGAGTATGTTTGACTGCTGAAGTCATGTTTTAAAAAGTTTGTAGGTTGAAAGACAACAAAGATTTTGGGAGCCAGAGGTGCAATTAGCCATCATAAAAAGCTTGGGCTGATGGAATTTTGTTTTGATTCAGGGGATTCCCTGGGGAGTGAATTCATTTTCAGCTTGGTGAGATGACATCATCGCTAGGTGGAGCTACGGCATTAGGGTTTTTGAGAAAGCATTTTTAGCTCAGTCCTGTTCTGGATGAAGCTGGGACCACAGGTTTTGCTCTCTGCAATTTAGTTAAAAATAAATTAACAGTCTTCAAGGCAATGTAGAATTGCCTGAAGACAAGGGGGGAGTTGAAACAAACCAGTTGAAAAAGCGTTTGAAGACATACAGCCAGAATTTCTGCATGGGTGTGACAGGAGTCAGATCATTTCTGTTAAGCCGTGTCAAAAGATCTCTTTCTCAAATAATATCTCTGTAAAGCAAGTATCCCCATGTGCCATCGGTATTTAAGGTGGATTGAGAGCTGAGGGGTGACATGGTGGCACAGTGGTTAGCACTGCTCCCTCGTGGCTGTGTGGGTTTCCTCCAGGTGCTCCGGTTTCCTCTCAAGGTGCCCTTTCCAAGGGCTGGTGCAGACTCGATGGGCTGAATGGCCTCCTTCTGCACTGTAGGGATTCTATGGATTCTAAGAGATGGTTTATTTGCTTGTTTAAGTGGGAATAAAGATAGCAGTGAAGGGTATTGTATTCACTGTATTGATTAGTATTATTTAAGGGGCAATTATAAGTTATTTTCTGGTGCGATGTTAAAGATTTTAATACTGTGTTAGTAATAACTTTTGTTTTAAAATTCTAAGGGAGGGATTCTCTGACCCGCCGGACCCATTTTCTGGTGCGGAGCGTTCCTGCCGGCAGGGGGATCCTCCGTCCCGGCAGCCATCGTGCAACATGGCGCCGGCCGCACGTGGACCCAGCCTGCCAAAAACTGCCCCCCTGTAACCAGCCTTGCCACCCCTGGGCCTGCCACCACCTGTCCCCCTAGTCCCCCCTGAAGACACCCCTGCCAGTGCTTCCCCCCGACTGTGGTGGCGGTGGACTCAGTCCACAGCCGCCGCGCGAGGCCCCCGAACGGTGTGAGCACACGTATCCCACACTGTCGGGAAATTGGCCAATCGGGGGCGGAGCATCGGGGGCGGAGCATCGGGGGAGGGCCTCATGTGACGTCCGGAGGCCGTCCATATGGCTTGAGGTGTACTCCCCGAGTACGTCGTTTTTGAGGGGTCGGAGCATCGCAAAAAAACGGCGGCGCCCCTGATTCCGGCTAAAACGTGGATTCTCCGGCCGATCACCAAATGTGAGTTTGGTGTCGGCGATCAGAGAATCCAGCCCTATATCTTTATTTCTTCTTGCAGTCACTCCTGGAGTGAAGTATCCTTTCCTCACAGTCTTACAAGATTAAAATAAAATATTGGAGTTATTGTCCAATATCCTAGCCACTGTTGGGGGTCTGGTGGTCTGGAGTCGTAATATGAACACTGACAGACAATTTTGCCATTGTTACAACTGCAAAATCTGGGCCATAACTAAACCAATTAAGGTTGAATTTTTGTTTAAGAAATGGAAGAGCAAAGTCAGTTATTTTCAGCATATCCATCTAAATAAAGTCATTCATGCACTAAATGTTGTGTTTCTAGGTTACATGGAAGTAGTACAGATACCAAGAGGATCAGTTCATATTGAAATACGGGAGCTCGCAATGTCAAAAAACTACATTGGTGAGTTTTTAGTGATGAAATATATATAGGTGGAGGTGGGTTGCTTCGTTTCTTTGCAAGAATTAAAATTGGATGCAAACTTTATGAATTTTTAAAAAGTGTGTAAATTGCTCCACTGAAAGGAGTTTTAAGCAATAAGATAAAAGGAAAATACTGGAGATGCTGGAAATCTGGCATAAAAATAGAAAACATGGAAATACTCAGCTAATCTAGTAATATCAACCTGAATCTTTGGGGTAAATTTTCATTTGAAGTTCAGACCATGTCCAGGCCCTGACTCTGCACCCTGACACTGGGGTAATTTTGATTAACCAGTGGCCAGATGATACCTCCACGATCCAATTATGGACGGCGGCCAGGTGCCTGATGCTGGAGTGACTGAGAATCGTCAGGGGCAGGTGCTGCCAATGCAGGCAGGAGAGAGAGGGTGCCTCAAGAGGGAGGAGGCACCATTGTTTTTCAAAACTGGAACTTGCTAGAGTTACATGCCCGGCATTGTGGAAAGGAAGTCTGTGACTCTAGCTGTAGCCATCTTATTATGTCATCTGCAGTTGAGGGGTGTGCTGAATGTAAATACAGTTAATTCACCAGTTATGTTCTATGTTTGTAAATACAGTTAATTCACCAGTTATGTTCTATGTTATTAACCCTGTGGGTTTTATCTGTGGGCCATTGTATGGCTTCACCCATAGGGGGAGATATTGGAGGATGTTGGAGCATGTACAGGCTCTGCCCATGGCTCCGCCCCTTTGAAGGAGTATAAGAGTAGCTGGCCTGTGGGACTGTCCTCAGTATGTACCAGTCGCAGGCAGGCAAAGTTGATAGTTAATTAAAACCACTGTTTTATCCCGACACGAGTCCTTGAGTGAATTGATGGTTGCATCAATTTAATTAACTATCTGAACAAAAACGATTATGGAGTCAGCCCTCAAACCTGACAGACTGGAGCTCGACCCACAGGCCTCGGAGGCGAAGGAAATTTTTTCACACTGGCTGCGGTGTTTCAAGGTCTACCTTGCCGCGTCATCGACACCATCCGTTACGGACGAACAAAAATTGAGTCTCCTCCACGCACGGGTGAGTCACCGCATTTCTGTGCAACTCGAAGAGGCCACCTCATAAACCACCGCTCTCGCAATCCTCGAGCGCATCTACGTGCGGCCTGTGAACGAGGTCTATGTGCGACATATTCTCACTACTCGACACCAACGCCCCGGGAGTCACTCGACGACTATCTGCACAACCTCAAAGCCCTCACCTGCAACTATCAGGCCGTTACGGCCACTCAGCACATGGAGCTCGCAGTCCGAGACGTCTACGTTGCGGGGGTCAGATCAAATTACGTGCGGCAGCGACTGCTCGAGAAAGGGGCCCAGGACCTGGACGAGATGGTGAAACTGGCGACTTCACGGGAGGTCGCTTTCCAGAGCCTCACTGCATTTCCAGCCGAACACTCGACCCCCTCGTGCGCTCCCGACCAGAGACTACCCCAGGCCTGTGCTGCGCGCCCACCCGCTCATCATGGGGGGTTGCCTTGTTATTTTTGCGGCCAGCAACAACACCCTCGACAGCACTGCCCGGCCCGCAACGTGCACTGCAACAGTGGCCGAAAAGGGCACTTCGCCAAGATCTGCCTCGCCAAGCGTAAGCACGCGAACTCTCAGACCCGGACTACCGACTCACAGGCCCGCAGACCTCGCAATGTGACAGCGTGCCTGCCGAGTCCGCACAGCACGTGCGACTCACGGGGGCCGCCATTTTGGCCATCCTCCCCCACGCGGCCGGCCACGTGCGATCCATGGGGGCCGCCATCTTCCTCGACGCCCGCCATGCTTGATCAATGGGGGCCGCCATCTTCTACGCAGCTCAATGCATACGACCTGCTCGGACGGTCACTGGGGGGCCGCCCCAGCACAGGCGACGACCCTGCCGGTTACCCTCACCTCAGCACAGTCACCTTTGACTAGTCGCGACCCAAGCACCTCAAGAGCTCAATGATGGCCGTCCGAGTTAATGGGTACGAGACACCTTGCCTGTTCGACTCCGACAGCACCGAGAGTTTCATCCACCCGGATCTGGTAAGCCGCTGCTCGCTCCCGATATTCCCGGCGCAACAAACAATTTCCCTCGCCTCCAGGTCGCACTCGGTACAAATCCGAGGGTGCACTACGGTAACCTTAGTGGTACAGGGCGCTGAGTACACTAATTTCCAGCTGTAGGTGCTCCCAGACCTCTGCGTGTCCTTTTAGGGCTCGATTTTCAATGTAATCTCAAGAGCCTGACGCTTAGCTTTGGCGGACCCCTGCCCCCACTCACTGTGTGCAGCCTAGCCACTCTGAAAGTCGACCCTCCTTCCCTCTTTGCTAATCTCACCGCTGATTGCAAGCCAGTAGCCACTCGCAGCAGGCAATATAGCATGCAGGACAGAATATTTATTAGGTCTGAGGTCCTGCGTCTCTTGCGGGAAGGGGTCAGAGGCCAGCAATAGCCCCTGGAGAGCTCAGGTGGTGGTCGTCAAGACCGGGGAGAAGCTCCGGATGGTGGTTGATTAAAGCCAGACCATTAACCGGTTTACGCAACTTGATGTGTACCCCCTTCTCCGGATTGCAGACATGGTCAATCAGATCGCTCACTACTGCGTGTTCTCCATGGTGGATCTGAAGTCTGCATACCACCAGCTCCCAATCCGCCTGGAGGATCGCCACTACACGGCTTTTGAGGCAGACAGCCACCTTTTTCATTTCCTCCGGGTCCCTTTTGGCATCACAAACGGGATTTTGGTGTTCCAACGAGCAATGGACCGAATGCTGGACCAGTACAGGCTGCGGGCCACGTTTCCGTACTTGGACAATGTCATCATTTGCGGCCATGATCAGCAGGACCATGACGCCAACCTCCACCGATTTCTCCAAACCGCCCAAAAACTTAATCTCACCTACAACAAGGAGAAATGCGTTTTCCGCACAACCAGGCTAGCCATCCTCGGCTACGTCGTGGAAAATGGGGCCCTGAGGCCCGACCCTGACCGTATGCGCCCCCTCCTACAACTCCCTCTCCCTCACTGTCCCAAGGCCCTCAAGAGGTGCCTTGGATTGTTTTCCTACTACGCCCAGTGGGTCCCCCATTTAAGGCCACCCTTTTCCCTCTGGCAGCCGAGGCCCGCCAGGCCTTCAACTGCATCAAGGCGGACATCGTGCGGTGGACAAGTCCGTCCCCTTTCAGGTGGAGAGCGATGCATCAGAGGTCGCTCTTGCCGCCACCCTCAACCAAGCAGGCAGACAGGTTGCGTTTTTTTCACGCACCCTCACCGCCTCTGAACTTCGACACTCCTCGGTCGAAAAAGAGGCTCAAGCCATCGTGGAAGCCGATCGGCACTGGAGTCACTACCTCGCTGGTAGGAGGTTTACCCTCGTCACCGACCAACGATCGGTAGCCTTCATGTTCACAATACGCAGCGGGGCAAAATTAAGAACGATAAGATCTTGAGGTTGAGAATTCAACTCTCCACCTATAATTACAATATAGTATATCGTCCTGGGAAGCTCAACGAGTCCCCAGATGCCCTGTCCTGCGGCACATGCACCAGTGCGCAAGAGGACCGACTACGGGCTATCTACGACGACCCCTGCACCCGGGGGTCACCCGGCTCGCCCATTATATCAAGGCCCGCAACCTGCCCTACTCCACCGAGGAGGTCAAAGCTGTAACCAGGGACTGCCAAATCTGCGCGGAGTGTAAATCGCACTTCTGTTGACCAGATAAGGCCCACCTGGTGAAGGCATCCTGGCCCTTTGAACGCCTCAGTATCGATTTCAAAGGGTCCCTCCCCTCGGAATAATCGCAATACCTACTTTCTCAATATTATTGATGAGTTCTCCCGTTTCCCGTTTGCCATCCCGTGCCCCGACATGACCACCCCCGCTGTTATCAGAGCCCTGCACAGTGTCTTCACCCTGTTTGGTTTCCCCAACTACGTACACAGCGACAGGGGCTCGACGTTCATGAGCGACGAACTGCATCAGTACCTGCTCAGTAAAGGCATCGCCTCGAGCAGGACTACCAGTTATAACCCCCGGGGAAACGGACATGTGGAGAGGGAGAACGCGACGGTCTGGAAGACCGTCCTACTGACCCTACGGTCCAGGAATCTCCTGGTTTCCCACTGGCAGGAAGTCCTCCCCGATGCGCTCCGTGCTATTAGGTCCCTCCTTTGCACGGCCACAAACCAGACTCCTCATGGCCGCTTGTTTATTTTCCCTAGGGGGACTACCTCAGGAGCCTCGCTCCCACCCTGGCTGATGACACCGGGTCCGGTTCTCCTCCGGAAACACGTTCGGACCCATAAGACCGATCCCCTGATAGAGAGGGTCTAGCTCCTGCACTCAAACCCGCACTACGCATATATTGATGGTCGACAGGATACCGTCTCCCTCCGAGACCTTGCGCCCGCAGGCTCCACCACTACTACGTCCACAGTACCCCCCGCGCTGTACCCCGCTCTTTCTCCCATGCCCCGTGCCCATTTGGCTCCCGCTCTCCCTTCCACCCGGCACACCAGTCCGCAGGAATGAAGCTCAGGAAGAGCCGCTCCCGGAGTCCACCCCTGGGGCTGCACCGGACCCACTTCCCAGCCACCTGAAGCGGCTGCAACACCAGTGCTTCGGCGGTCGCAGCGTACGATTCGGGCACCGGACCGGCTGAACTTGTGACCCATCACCCCCGCCGGACTTTATCTTTTTACAGGGGGTGAATGTGGTGAATGTAAATACAGTTAATTCACCAGTTATGTTCTATGTTATTAACACTGTGGGTTTTATCTGTGGGCCATTGTATTGCTTCACCCACAGGGGGATGTTATAATGTACACCAGTATATCATGTTGCAGATACACACACACAGCGGGACCAATCAACACACACAACACCGCAGCCAATCACCAGTTAGAGCACACTCACTATATAGACAGAGGGCATCAGAGTTCCCGCTCATTCGGGATGCAGCCTCTCAGAAGGACAGAGCTCACAGCTTACAGCACAGATCGTCACATGTGCTGAGTGCATCGACTGGTTAGGACAAGGCATAGGTCTTTAGTTCAATCTAATATTGTGTTAACCCACAGTGAAAGTATGTTCAACAGTTCCTGACTTAATAAAGTAGTGTTGCACTATTTTAAGTGTTGGTGGCCTGTATGTGTTCCATGGATCCAGAGCACCCAACACATCATGATACCAGGAGTTGAGGGATATTAGAACTTCTTAGACCTACCTGCAAGTGATCTGTCTTCCACCAGCATACCGCCATCTGGCAATATGGACAGCGTCTGCCCGCCGCCGCCGCTCCGCATCACCAGTAACCCAGGGGCCAACTGGAAGATATTCAAACATCGCTTCCAGCTCTACCTTGAAGCCACAGACCGGGAAGTTGCCTCGGACACCAGGACGATCGCTCTCTTCCTATCTACGGCCGGGACCATGCCATCCACATTTTCAATTCTCTCACCTTTGCGGATGATGAAGATAAAACAAAATTCAAGACGGTCCTCCTCAAGTTTGACACTCACTGCAGCATAGAGGTGAATGAAAGATTCGAGCACTATGTATTCCAACAGCGTTTGCAGGGTAAGGATGAAACTTTCCAGTCCTTTCTTACCTACCTCCGCATCCTTGCACAGTACTGTAGCTACGGGCCCACATCCAACTCCATGATACGTGACCAGATCGTTTTCGGTGTTCAGTCGGACCCCCTACGCCAGCAGCTCCTCAAGGTAAAGCAGCTCACCCTAGCGACCGCCATCGAGACCTGCGTGCTACTCGAAAACGCCACTCGTCGGTATTCCCACATCCAAGCGGCTGAAACGGCGCGGCAAGGTCCCCACGAGGCACAACTGGACCAAGCAATCGAGCAACTCCAGGGCCTCAGCCTGGAGGAGGGCGGCCATTTCGCGCACTTTTCGCAGCCTACCGTGTTTGTGCACATGAAACAAGGGGACAGCGACGTCGACGAACGTAATGCGCAGGCGCGCACCACGTACGACCACACCACGCATGCGCAGTGGCGCAGCGAACGTACTGACGCTACGACGTGCGGCAACCGTGGCTCCGCCCATTTAAAGCGGCAATGCCCTACCAAATCCCAACAATGCCTGAGATGTGGCAAACTTGGCCACTATGCTGCTTTATGCAGAGCAGCATAGCCTGCCAACTCTCGTCGCTCCAGCCAGCCTCCCGGGAATGTCTGGGCCATTCAACCTACGGTCTCCGAATCCGATGCGGACCTACTACCCAACATTGACACCGTGGACCCGACGGTGCCTTTTTGAGTCGGTATCGGTACAAAAAACAGGGTGACCCGAAGCAAAGAATCCAGCCTCTATCGGTATACAGCATCGATCCAGACGATGAGTGGTGTGCCACCCTTATGGTCAACTGGTCCCAAATACGATTCCGCCTGGACACTGGTGCCTCCTCCAATCTCATTGCGCGGTCTGACCTCCACAGCCTTTGTGTCAAACCAGCCATCCTTCCATCAGCCTGCCAGCTATTAGATTGCAATGGCAATGCCATTGCTGCCAGTGGCTCGTGCCAACTTGAAGTGATGCACAGGTCACGCAAAGCCATCCTTCCCTTTGAAATCGTGGGCTCCCCTAAAGCCTCCCTGCTTGGCGCGAAGGCATGCAAGTTTTTGAACCTAGTTCAGAGAGTTCACTCTCTCTCTCTCCTGCTGACACGTCTGCCTTTTAGGACACCGACTTCAGGGCGCAACTCAACGCCATTATTAACCAGCACCACAACGTCTTCGAGGGCATGGGCACACTCCCGTACACCTACAAGATCTTATTAAAACAGAATGCCACGTCTGTGGTGCACGCACCTCGCAGGGTCCCAGCACCCTTTAAGGACCACCTCAAGCAGCAGCTGCAGGACCTCCAGAACCAAGGAGTGATTTCCAAAGTCACGGAACCAACCGACTGGGTCAGTTCCATGGTATGTGTAAAAAGGCCTTCCGGCGAATTGAGAATTTGCATTGATCCCAAGGATCTAAATCGCAATATCATGAGGGAGCATTATCCAATTCCCAAGCGCGAAGAGCTCACATGTGAGATGGCTCACGCCAAGCTCTTCACCAAACTCAACGCCACAAAAGGATTCTGGCAAATCCAGCTCGACAAATCCAGCAGGAAAATTGGCACATTTAATACCCCCTTTGGCAGATATTATTACAACAGGATGCTGTTTGGGATCATATCTGCTTCAGAGGTATTCCATAGGATTATGGAACAAATGATGGAAGGCATTGAAGGTGTTCGCGTCCATGTCGACGACATAATCATTTGGTCCACCACCCCGCAAGCATATTAGTCGCCTCCAGCGCGTATTCAAACGTATACATGAGCAGGGCCTCCGCCTCAACAGGGCCAAATGCTCGTTTGGTCAAACGGAACTCAAGTTCCTCGGGGACCACATCTCCCAATCGGGTGTGCAGCCGAATGTGGACAAGGTAGCTGCCATCACAGCTATGAAAACACCAGAGGACAAGGAGGCGGTCCTCCGATTTCTGGGCATGGTCGATTTTTTAGGGAAATTTATCCCTAACCTCGCCCCTCATACCACGGCTCTCAGGAACCTGGTCAGGAAGACGACAGACTTCCAATGGCTCCCTGCCCACGAGCGCGAATGGAGAGAACTCAAAACAAAACTGACCACGGCCCCGGTCTTAGCTTTCTTTGATCCAGCAAAGGAGACCAACATTTCGACCGATGCCAGCCAATCCGGCATTGGGGCAGTGCTCCTTCAACGTGATGAGGCCTCATCATGGGCCCCCGTTGCATATGCATCACGTGCGATGACCCCCACGGAGCAGCACTACGCGCAGATAGAAAAGGAGTGCCTGGGCCTTCTGGCCGGTGTGGTTAAGTTTCAGGATTATGTCTACGTACTTCCTCAATTCATCATCGAGACCGACCATCGCCCGCTGGTCAATATAATACAGAAAGCCTCGCCTCCAGCGTATTCTTCTCAAGCTCCAGCGATATGACTTCCAGTTGGTATATACCTCAGGCAAAGACCTCATCATTGCTGACGCTCTCTCCAGGGCAATCGACACTCCATGTGACCCAGCGGGATTTGTCTGCCAGGTTGACGCCCATGTTGCATTCGCAGCCTCCAATCTAGCTGCCACGGATGAACGCCTCGTCCAAATTCGCCGCGATATGGCGGCTGACCCCTTGCTACAGCGTGTCATGCGCCACCTAACAGGCGGGTGGCTCAAGGGCCAATGCCCTCAGTTCTATAATGTCAGAGATGATCTGGTGGTAGTGGACGGGGTTCTTCTAAAACTGGACCGCATTGTCATCCCGCATAGCATGCGCCAACTTGTCCTGGAACAACTACACGAGGGCCAGCTTGGCGTGGAAAAGTGCCTCCGACGGGCCCGAGAGGCAGTGTACTGGCCCGGCATTAATGAGGACATAGCCAACACAGTACTCGACTGTCCCACTTGTCAGCGCTTCCAGCCGGCCCAACCACGTGAGACCCTGCAGCCCCATGAGTTGGTCACGTCACCATGGACCAAGGTGGGCATCGACCTGTTCCACGCGCTGGGTAGAGACTATGCCTTGATCGTGGACTACTTTTTGATTTACCTTGAGGTGATACGGTTGCACAACATCACCTCGTCTGCAGTCATTCGTGCCTGTAAAGAAACCTTTGCTCGACACGGCATCCCGCTCACGGTTATGTCGGACAATGGCCCCTGCTTCGCCAGCCAGGAATAGTCCAACTTTGCCAGGCGGTACAATTTTGCCCATGTGACATCCAGTCCTCTGTACCCCCAATGCAACGGCAAAGCGGAGAAGGGAGTACATATAGTCAAAAGGCTCCTCTGCAAGGCTGCCGATGCTGGGTCCGATTTCTACCTTGCCTTGCTGGCCTATCATTCCACCCCACTGTCCACTGGCCTGTCGCCTGCCCAGTTGCTCATGGGTCGTACCCTGAGGACAACGGTGCCGTCCATTCATGTCCCAGACCTCAACCACGTTCCAGTCCGTCGCCGGATGCAGCTGTCTCGTGCACAGCACAAGGCGGCTCATGACTCCCGTGCAGCTGGTCTCCCTGCTCTGGCTCCAGATGACAACGTCCGCATCCATCTTCCGGATGGTGGCTGGTCTGCAACCGCTGTTGTCCTTCGGCAGCTGGCCCCCCGCTCGTTCCTGGTTAGTCTACCGGATGGCTCCATTTTGCGCCGCAATCGACGCACCCTTCGTCTCGTTCTACGCTCGCTACGTGATCCTCCACTGTGGCCTCGCCCTCCTGCTGACCCTGCCACGGACTATGCAGAGCTCCCTGTCACTCTGCCTCCCCTTGACTCTGTCGCAGTCCAGCCCGCTCCTGAACCGGCGGCTCTCGACCCACCCTTGAGGCGGTCAACCAGAATTTGTCGCCCACCTCAGAGACTTAATTTATGAACTTTGCCGACTTATAGACTTTCTGAATTGTTTTGTTGCTTTGTTTGATCATTTCCCTGGTTTGTATATAGTGTTCATCTTGTTACTCTAGTTGCATACTGCTTCTCTGCACCAGGCACCTTCCCATGTAAATAGCTTAGTTCTCATGTACGTAGTCCTGTAAATATGTCTTCACACCCCACACGTAGTTAGGAACATTCTCACCATACATTATTTATTGCCACACACATACATTCTTTTATAAAAGGAGGAATGTCATAATATACACCAGTATATCATGGTGCAGATACACACACACTGATGGACACACAGCGGGACCAATCAACACACACAAAACTGCAGCCAATCACCAGTTAGAGCACACGCACTATAAAGACAGAGGGCATCAGAGTTCCCGCTCATTCGAGCTGCAGCATCCTAGTCAGACAGAGCTTACAGCTTACAGCACAGATCTTCACCATGTGCTGAGTGCATAGACTGGTTAGGACAAGGCAGAGGTCTTTAGTTCAATCTAATATTGTGTTAACCCACATTGAAAGTATGTTCAACAGTTTCTGACTTAATAAAATAGTGTTGCACGGATCCAGAGCACCCAACACATCAGGGGAGATGTTGGAGGATGTTGGAGCATGTACGGGCTCAGCCCATGGCTCCGCCACTTTGAAGGAGTATAAGAGTAGCTGGCCTGTGGGACTGTCCTCCGTATGTACCAGTCGCAGGCAGGCAAAGATGATAGTTAATTAAAACCACTGTTTTATTCCGACACGTGTCCTTGAGTGAATTGATGGTCGCATCAAGGGAGAAGGGTGATTTAAAATTATGCTGGTGGTCTGACCCCTAGTCTGCCACCGGGAGGCCACCTCCATGTTTCAGCTGTCGCAGCTGGCCAACTAGGAATTTCCAGGCGCCTCAGAACATTGGCCTTAATTGATCTATTGATTAGTTAATCTATTGATTGTCATAGCTGCCCATTGCTTGGGGGAAGGTAGCCATCACCACCACCACTCCATCCCCACAGAAACCAGTCTCTCCCAAGATGTGCTGATGGTGGGAAGATACCAGTAAAACGACAGGCTACAATATTCTAGCCCTCACTCCTCCAAGCCCACCCTCAACGTGATTTGAAAATTCTGCCCATCAGCTCTGTTTTGACTTTCTTCAAGTGCCCTAACCTACTGAGTATTTCCAACAGTTTCAGTTGTGGTCATTTTTAAGCAGTGTTTTACACTTTTATATTACTTGCAAAATACTTTGTTGTTTCTTTATGAAGTTGTTGAAGCTTTGCCTTAAGAGTAATTTAGAAAATTTTACTTCTAGCTTTGAAATCTGAAGGCGATGAATATTACATAAATGGTGCCTGGACCATTGACTGGCCAAGAAAATTTGACGTTGCTGGCACAGCTTTCCATTATAGGAGACCTGCAGATGAACCAGAGTCTCTGGAGGCATTAGGGCCTACCACAGAAACTCTAGTTGTCATGGTAATTCTTCATTAAAAATTCCTACATTAATTTATTTTATTCTTGTTTTTTCTGTCATCCTCTGCCCTTCTTCTTTCAAAAGTATCGACTCCTTGTTATAGCTTGTTTGATATGCTGTTTATTCTCCACCAGTTTAGACGGTGAGTGTCAACAGGGAACAATTACAGCCAAGTCTGGCCCTGTCCACTTACACATACTCCAGTCAGAAACTGGAACCCTGTCTGATTGTCCCCTTCCTGAGGCAGGACCACCAATGCAA
Organism: Scyliorhinus torazame; assembly: GCF_047496885.1. NCBI lineage: Eukaryota > Metazoa > Chordata > Chondrichthyes > Carcharhiniformes > Scyliorhinidae > Scyliorhinus > Scyliorhinus torazame. The sequence continues at coordinate 223,985,681 of NC_092709.1, forward strand.
ACAGTAGCACCCCTATTGCCACCCTGGCTGAGATCAGTTAGCAGCAGAGACTTATAGAGTCCAATTCGGGCCTACTTGACTTGTGGTTCATGTGCTTATTTGCCAGGAATATTCGCAGGGAATCTCCCCTAAAAATCAGCAAAAATGTCGAAGGCATTGTGTAGCTGGCATTTCTGCCTACCTTCAGCCAAATTTTCAGTGGACTGTCGGGAGAATCCCTGAGGAAAGTCCTGCCGACTTTCAACCAGCTGAGCCACCAAGAAGTTGTACTACATTTGTATTTCCGAGTCCTCTTCCAGAGATATGTTTCCCATTGTAACAATTCTAATTTCTCTTGACTAATGGCCAATGTTGTTCAAAAATAGAAGTATTTTGCATCGTACAGCGGCAAGAGCAATTCAGATTTATATAACCAAAAGAGAAAATGCTGAAAAATCTCAGCAGGTCTGGCAGCATCTGTAGGGAGAGAAAAGAGCTAACTTTTTGAGTCCAGGTGACCCTTTGTCAAAGCTGGACATCAGACGGGACATCAAAGCAGGACATCAGATTTCTATAGGTCTTTTGACATAGTAAAATGTCCCATGAAGCCTCACAAGATCATTAGCAAGCAAACGTTTGACAATCATTACATTTAGTCTAAATTTACTGCTTCAATTGATGAATGACAAGCTCAGTTTTGCAAAAGAAGAACACATTCTAATATTGACTGGGCCCCCCCATTGCTTATTTTGAGAGGTTGCACCAAGTACTAACAAAGCAATTGCTGGGGTGGGATTCTCAGGTTCAGAGACTAAGTGCTGATGCCGAGACCGAATTGCGGGTGTTCTGCAGTTACAATGGGGGTGCTGGTCCTGAGGCATTCAAGACATGTTAATTGGTCAGCAGTGGCGCTACGTGGATTTTGTGTGATTCCAACACATGCCGGTGTATGATCCGCTGGGGTCAGGATTGGCACTCAAGCGCCTGACAAGCTGCAGCCGTATATAGCACTCCACTCCCCACATCATCTAATTCCAGCTCCAAAGGTGCCACCCCAAAGAGCAGACCGAGATTCACCGAAGCAGAGCTGGAGACAATGCCGGGTGCCAGGGAGGAGATGCGGGACATGCTGTTCTTTGGGGTGGGAAGGAGGCTGCCACCGGCTGACATCAACCGGGCCTGAGCGTAGGTGGCAGAGGCTGTGAGCACCATGGCGTCAGTAGCAGGACCAAGCAGCAGTGCAGGAAGAAGATGCACGACCTTCTCAGGACAACCAACGTGAGTCACCACCTCCGTGCCCCTGGCATCACCCCCGCCCCACACTCCCTACACACACCCAATCACCTGACAATGAGGTGGGACCGTCTGCGATCCCCCCCCCCGCGGCAATCCTGTGACTTGCCTGACGATGAGGCGGGATCTGCTGCTGCCCCGCATCCCCAGCTGCAACCCCACAACAGCACATGTCCGGGGACAACACCGATTTCTCGACACTGCTGTCACCGGCACCCTTCACCATCCCAGAGACACTCACCTTGGTTGGACACTACAATGAAAGAGGCTCCTGGGGCGCTATCTGGTGCACACCACACACATGCAGCGGTAGGTGGAGGTAGGAACCCTCAAGGGGGTGGATGGTCGGAGGGCGGCCCCACCCCAGGGACGAGCTGCCGCCCAGACGGGTCTTAAGCTTCTGGAAAGAGCGGTTCCATCGATAGTGGAGATGCAGACACAGAGCCAGGGACTACATGAGGGGCTGTCAGCAACCATCCAGCGCCGGCAGATGCAGTTGGAGGAATCCAATCACCTGCAGGGGCAGGAAGTGGTGCCGACCATGTGTGCCACCCGGGCTAAAACCACACGAGTGGCATCCGCGGTGGAGGCCGTGGTTGTCAAGGTATTGACCATGGGCTAGGATGTCCAAGGCCTGGGGCACTCTGTGCGGACAATGACTGATGCACAGGACAGAGCAGCTATGTCAAAGACATCCATGTACCAGAGCCGCATGGAAATTGCTGTGGCGCTCCAGAGCTTGGCCCACTCACAACAGGCCATGGTTGGGGGTGTCAAGGGGATTGGCCTGGCACTGGCTGGCCTGACCTGGTCCCTGAATGAGGTGGCACAGTCCCAGAGGAATGTTGGACAGTCCCAGAAGAACATGGCATAGTCCCAGAGAGACGTGGCACAGTCCCTGTGCTCCATGGCTTTGAGCATTGAGACTCTGAGTGGGCCTCCAGGATTGGCAGCGCCAGGTGGTGGGGGAGCCTTCGGAGCTTGCTCTGGCCGCACCTTCGTCCCAAGGAGTCGCCCTGGGGATATCGGGTACCCCGAGGGAGGATGGAGCCGCTGCTGGTGACTCGTGCAGGGGTGGTGCTGGAATACCTCATTGCCTCTGAATCACCCAGCACCTGTCCCTGGTGCATCCAATGGGCAGGGGCAGAACAGGGTGGCACCATGCCACCTGTGACACCCAGAAGACTTGCCAGGCTCATCCAGGCCCGGTCAATCCAGAAGATGGCCTCCAAAGGGGACCCAGAGCAAGGTACACAGCAGGCCGTCTCCACATCTGATGTACCGCCTGGGGAACCACCTAGACGGAACACTAGGACACACAATATTAGAAAAGTAGACACCATTTAAGTTGGCATTGGTGAGGCACATAGGTTAGCGATAGGGGCTAGCGCATAATACTTGTATATATCACAATAAATACCTGTTCACCATCGTTCCGAACTGCTTCGGTCCTCTGTCTGAAGGCTGTGAGGGATGGGCTGGACTGGGAGAAGTAGGTGGGGGGGGGTTGGTATGCCAGTGATGTGGGGCACGGGTGTTGGAGGTGGAAACGGGTCAGGGCCCCCAAGCCAGTCGGAGGTTACCCCCTGTGTGGCCACGGACTGAAGCCATGCTTGCTGGCATGTGTGTGGGCAAGGCCTATGGGTGGGATTCAACCAGGGGGGTGGGTACCTGTGGAGACCATAGCTGTGGTGTGCTGTGGGTCCTTTGTGCGATGCATCGGTTGTGCTTACTTGACTGGGGGCAGGATGAATAGGGGCAGGGGCGCAATGGGCAAACAGGGTTTGGTGACAGCCGGTGGTGCTGTGGGACGGGCTAGCTGATGGTGTCACTTGCACGACGTCTGGCCTGCGAGCAGTAGTGTGCCTGGGGGTTGCTGATGTCCACGGTCAATGCGCACACTGGTCAAGGTGCGCTCCGCGGCTCCCATGCTGCCTCTGCAATGGGGCAACGCCTTGGATGGATGCATGGAGGAGCGCCAACACCTGGTGGGCAACGGACTGCGCTAGACCATGCCCATCCCATGGATGGGCTGGCTGGTGTCTGTAGGCCTCTAGGGGAGGTGGCCTGGGGATAGGGGGGCACTGGTGGCGTTCTGCCCATTTACGGGCCACAGCGGGCAGTGAGTGGGGTGTGCAACCAAATGACTCCCTTGCAGCCTGAGGCAATGGCGGTCCATGATTGGACACCCTGGTTTCGGGGGGGGGGGGCACCACCCCAACCCCAACCCTATGGAGCATATCCTGGTCACCCCCACCCCCCCCCCCACTACTCGCCCTGGCCCTGGCAGACGCCCCTCAGCCAGCGTCACAGCTGTCAGCCCACAGTTGTGCTTTTAGGGCCATTACCTACCTCCTCTCCCTCAGCGGCCATGGCGCCTGTTTCCTAATTTTAAATAGATCAAGTGAACCGCGCCGTCGCCACTTCTGCCTGGTGGAGGCAGAACATCGCGGGAGGATGGAGATACCAGGTCAGACCGTTTAATGAGATGTTAATGCATGCTCCTGTACATTTGGCATGCCCAGGCCGGCGCTCGGTGTGGAACGCATTCATGCCGCTATCGAGGCGCACGAGTATGGTGTTCCGCTGGGCACCCAGCTCCGACCTCAATTTTCGGCTGACACCATATTCTCCGCCCGATCGCGATTCGCAATTCCGCCGTCGGCCGACAGAGGATCTAGTTCCAGGGGCGACATTCTCCGACCCCCCGCTGGGTCGGAGAATCGCCGGGGGCTGGCGTGAATCCCGCCCCCGCTGGTTGCTGAAGTCTCCGGCACCGGATATTCGGCGGGGGCAGGAATCGCGCCGCGCCGGTTGGCGGGCCCCCCCCCCGCGATTCTCCGGCCCGGATGGGCCGAAGTCCCGCCGATAAATTGCCTGTCCCGCCGGCGTAAATTAAATCACCTACCTTACCGGCGGGACAAGGCGTCGTGGGCGGGCTCCGGGGTCCTGGGGGGGGGCGCAGGGTAATCTGACCCCGGGGGGTGTCCCCATGGTGGCCTGGCCCGCGATCGGGGCCCACCGATCCACGGGCGGGCCTGTGCCGTGGGGGCACTCTTTCCCTTCCGCCTCCTCCACAGTCTCCACCATGGCGGAGGTGGAAGAGACTCCCTCCACTGCGCATGCGTGGGAAACTGTCAGCGGCCGCTGACGCTCCCGCGCATGCGCCGCCCGGAGATGTCATTTCCGCGCCAGCTGGCGGGGCAACAAAGGCCGTTTCCGCCAGCTGGCGGAGCGGAAATTCCTCCGGCGTCGGCTTAGCCCCTCAATGTTGGGGCTCGGCCCCCAAAGATGCGGAGCATTCCGCACCTTTGGGGCGGCGCGATGCCCGTCTGATTGGCGCCGTTTTTGGGCGCCAGTCGGCGGACATCGCGCCGTTTCCGGAGAATTTCGCCCCTGGTGTTTTTTTAATGGTTTGATGGTATAATGTTTTCTTGTAAGTTGCGTTATCTGCAGGTATGCTACATTTGTTTTTCAACCCTGGTGATATTGCTCCACTGTAGACGCAAGGTCAGTAGAACAAAACTCCATGAGTAGTATTATGTTGTAACTTCTGTGCACACTCAAATACATAAATGCATCGAGCGGGATTTAAAACGGGTGCGGCGCGCCCCCGCCGGCAGCGGGATTCTCCGTCCCGGCAGCCGACCAATGGGGTTTCCCATTGTGGGCATCCCCACGCCGTAGTGAGATCCACGGGTGTGAGTGCGCTGTTGGCGAAATGGAGGATCTCGCCAACGGAGAATCCAGCCAGTCATATTTTAGATAAATTTGAAATGACTCTTGTTGTTTGAATTTTGGATTCCTTTTATAAAGTTAAGAATTTAGAATTATTCACATTCCCTGTCCACTCACTTACATGGGGTATGTGAGTGTGATCCTTGGTAGAGGAAACCTCAAAATAGCGAATAAGCTACAGGCTTGAGGACTGTCACTGACTGAGAGAGTTCACTTACTGAGGTGTGGGCGATAAGGGATCAGACATTCAGCGGGCTGGATTCTCAGTAATTGAAGACTAAGTGCTGACGCCAGCCTGAGAACAGTGAGGTTTTATGCCTGAAAAAATGGCGCAAAACCTGCACCGATCCTCCGTCTGGTGGGGGGCTAGCTGGCACGGAGCGTAAAGCCCCCGGCTTCAGCTGTGGATATGGCCGGAGAATTGCCGGGTCCGTGGCCGCGCATGCATATGACAGCGGCCGTGCCGTGCAACATGGCGCCAGCTGCGCGCCGACCCGCCTTCCAAAATCAGCCCCCTTTGACCAGGCTCGCCACCCCACACCAGTGCCCCCAACCCCCACCAAAGCCCCCACTGCCCGGGGAATGGCTCACACCCGACTGTGGCGGCACTGGACTCAGTCTGCAGCCGCCACGCCGGGTTCACAAAAATAAATAGCATGACTGACCCATGTCATCGGGAAATCGGCTCATTGGAGGGGGCGGAGCATCAGGGTAGGGCCTCAGGTGACGTCCTGAGGCCGTCCATACGGCGCGCGCCGTCCTCTATGAGCATGCCGTTTTGGAGGGGGTGGAGCATCGCAAAAGCGGCGCCGCCCCAGATTTCGGCGCAAACGGGGATTCTCCGGCCGAACGCCGAATGTGATTTTTGCGTCGGAGACCGGAGAATCCCGCACCCTATTTCCACAATTGGAATGAATCTTTGTACTTCTGAGACCTCTGCCCAGCACAGAAAGAGTGATAGAAAGAAAGAAAGAATTGGATTCATGAGCGCCCCTCATGACCTCAGGGCTTCCTAAGCGCCTTACAATCAATTGAGCTTTTCCTAATGCAGTCAAGTGTTGTAACATAGGAAATGTGGCAGTCATTTTCTCCACAGCAATGTCCCAAAACAGCAATGAGATAATGACCAGATAATCTGTTTTAATGGTGTCGTTTGAGAAATAAATGTTGACCAGGGCATTGGGAGAACTCCCTGTCCTGTGGCCCTGGAAGGCTTTCCCATCTCAAGTTCATTCGGAGCACATGGCGAAGTGCACTGAAGAGTTACGATGCCAATAGTCATTACAGTGACAGAAGAGTTTCTCAAAAAACATCTCAAGTAGTTTGGCAAGCTTTAATCTTTAAGTACTCTCCATTACCCCCAACATTTAAAAAAATATATATTTTTATTTGTTTTTTAACATTTTATACATAAAACAGAACAAGGCAAAACATCAAGAACAACTGAAACTCCCCCCCCCCCCTCTCCCCCAACCAATACCCCAATAATACAATAGATCCTTCATTTCCATCACCCCCAGCTCCTCCCACCCCTGAAACCTAGCATCCAGCTTCGCCGGCTCAAACATATGGGCCAGGATTTTCTGAAAATGGGGCTATGTCCCCATGCCTGCTGGAAAAAAGTCCGGAGTGATTCTTCGATTTCAAGAGGGATAGCAGTGCCCCGGCGTGCGCCCCGCAGCTCCTGCTGCCGATACGGGGCCCTGTGGCCGGCCTCACATCAGTGCATGGGCGTGACGGGCGTTTCTGCACCGGCCTCCGCGCAACATGGCGGAGCCACACAGCGGGCAGGCGCGGAAGAAGACAGGCCCTCCCCTGGATCGCGCGCGCCCGCCAATTGGTAGCCCCTGATCACGGGCCTGGCCGTTGTGGAGGCCCCCCCCCCCGGAGTCTGAACCCCCGCCCCCCCCCCCACCAGGATGGCCAGCTCAGCCGCCAGTCCGGGAACCATGCCGACGGAACTCAGCAGGTCGACCGCGGAGAATCAGCGCAGGGGCTTCTTTTAACGGCCCCTGACCGGCGCTGCGTCACGCGCGGCTGGTGCTGATTTTCCGGTCCGTGGAGAATTGTGTCCTGGCGTCGTAGCTCATCGCAGGTCTGAGACCCCATTTTCCGCCCCCTCGCCAAGCGCGATTTCGACGCGGAGGCTCGGAGAAGCCCGGCCCTGTATTCTCCCGGACCGCCATCAACTTCCACCCCGCCCCCAACTTAAAGTTCTGCCAAAATTGCCTCCAGATCTTGCGCCGGGCCACCACCACCGGACTACCCGAGTATTTCCCAGGGACAAATGGGAGCGGCGCCGTTGCCAGCGCTCACAGCCCTGACCACATACAAAAGGCTGCCTCTGTCTCCACCCACATCGCCTCTGGTTCCCTACCCCAGCCCTACACCTTCTCGCCATTCACCACATAATACATAAGATTTGGAAAAGCCGAATCCCCTGACTGTCACCCTCTCTGAAGCACCCTCTTCCGAATCCTCGTTACTGTACCTGCCCAGAGAAATGACAAAATCATCCGTTCCACCCCTGTAAAAGACGCCTTCGGCTAAAAGACCGGTAAACACTGAAACAAAAATAAAAACCGCGGCAAGATATTCATTTTTACCGCCTGCACCTGGTCTGCCAATGATAGGGGGAAGCTGTCGAATCTCAGCAAATCTGCCTTGACCCTACCCATCAGGCTTGTAAAATTCAATTTACGGATCCGGGCCCAGTCTTGAGCCACCTGCTCTCTGAACTACCTGAAGTGAGTAGTAGCACACAAAACAGCAATATCCCCAAGTCAACTCCCACCCCCAGAAAAAAACCAAAATAGCACTCGCTCTTTTCCAAATTCAGTTTATATCCAGAAAAAAAAAACCTCTTGAGCAGCCTCATTATATCCCCCACCGATGGACCCGGGTTAGACATAGACAACAAAAGGTCGTCCAACCACCCCCCCCCCCCCCCCCCCCACCCCGACTATCCTCCTCCACTTATCCGAGCTCCTGAGCGCATTGGCCAAGGGTGCTATCGCCAAAGCAAACAAAAGGGGATTCCCCTATGCAGCTGAAAATATCCCGGGTTCACCTCATTTGTACGCACACTTGCCTTAGGTTCCTTATATAATAATTTGTCCCACGCCACAAACTTAGGCCCAATCCCAAACAGCTCCAACCACAAACAAATAATTCCACTCTACTCGTTGAAATGCCTTCTCCACATCCAGCGCCACCACCAACTCCTGCTCCTCTCTCCTGATGGGGAGAGCACTATATTTAACAAGCCCGCACATTTGAGGACAACTTCCTACCCTTTACAAACCCCGCCTGATCCTTCCCAATCACCTGCAGAAAGCACTCCTCCAACCTTAACAACAGCGAAATAGATGCCTTTTCCATCATCTCTGGGAGCACCCCTTAGCCACCGCATCCTCAAACATCTCCACCTGCTCCGGTGTCACCGCCAACCCCCTCACCCCATCCTGGACCTGAAACACCCTGTCCCCCGTCCCCATCCACCAAAGGGGTCAACCAGTGCGGCTTAGACCAATCCATCTCTGGATTCTACACAGTGTTTAAGTCTCCACCAAAAGTTAACTGTGCACAGTCAGAGTACTTGGTATGGCAGCCAACATCCTCTTCATAGACCCTACATCATCCCAATTCGGGGCATAGGTGCTAACCAACACCACCAACCTGCCCTCCACAGCACCTGCCACTATAACGTATCTGGCCCCCTGAACCACCACCATCTTCTCCACCTGAAACCTAACTCTTACATTCTAGCACCGCTACCCCTCGGGCCCTGCTCTCAGATCCTGAGTGGAACACATGACTGACCCAACCCTTCTGAAGCCTAACCTGATCCTTCACCCTCAAATGGGTCTCCTGCAATAGCACCATGTCGGCTTTCAAGCTCTTCAAATATGAGAAAACTCTCACCTGTTTCACCGGTCCACCCAACCCCCACATGTTCCACATTACCAGTCAAACTGGGGGTCTCTCAACCCCTCTCCTCCCTCCCCCTCCTATCAGTCATGACCGCAACCCCCGGGCCTGCCCCACGAGCGGGACCAGGCCCTACCCCTAGTCACCGTCAACCAGAAACCCTTCCCGCCTTCCCAGAAACCGTCCCAAGCACTTTCTCTTAAAACCACCTTTGTCTGTATACTCCCCACCCCCCTCCATTCCCACTTCCCAGTCCCATCGAAACCTGTTCACACAGGCTCGGCTAATCACGGCCCCTCCCCCCACCTCACTCCCATTCACTAGCCAACTCAAGTTTGCTAGCGAGGAGGCCCCCGCTAGAGCCCCCTCCCCCCACATACTTAGTACAAAATCCAACAGAAAGCCCTACCCCACACCCAACCGTTCTAAACAACCAAACATGATAAACCCCAAACAAAAGGGAAAAGACCCCAAACCATACCCCCCCCCAACGCATCCAAAAACAAAGTCAAAACTCAGTTCACTTTCAATCTTTTGGTCCTCACGAACGACTCCACCATTTCAAAGTAATAGTCCTTGCAGTTATGTGTAACTCTCAACTTTGCTGGGTTAACCACCCCGAACCGCACATTACTCTTGGAAAGTGCTGCCTTCATCCTGTTGTAGGCCACCCGCTGCCTTGCCAGCTCCACCGTGATGTTTTGGTATATTCGAATATCATTGCCTTCCCACCTCACCTCCCAATTCTGCTTGGCCCATCTCAAAACCTTCTCCTTCATCTGAAAGCTGTGAAAACAGACTATCACAACTCCAGGTGGCTCATTTGCCTTTGCTGTTTAACCGGAGCTACTGATGAGTCCTATCCAGCTCAAAGAGGGAGGTGTTCTCCTCCTCCCCCAACAACTTGGCGAACATCTCCGAAAAGTACTCCATCGACCTCAGGCCCTCCAGCCCCTTGGGCAGACCTACGACCAGCAGATTCTGCCACCATGACCAACTTCCAGGCCTCCACTTTGGCTCTCAGCCCTTTATTACTCTCCTCCATCTTCCGCTGCTTCTCTCCCATCGAGGCAAGCTGGTCACTGTGCTGTGACCATGCCTCCTCCACTCCGTTCAACACCTCACCATTACCTCGCACCGCCGTCGACGTCATTCCAGAGCCTCCTTTATCGAGGCCAACATATCGTCCACCAACTGTTTGAGCGTTCCCATCATCTCCTTCCCATGCCACTCAAAATGCTCGACAAACTGCCCGTCAAACTCCACTGTCATCATCTCAGCCAACATGTCCACTGTAATGGGCAAAGCCCCACCCGACGAGCTAACTCCTGCCATCTTTCCTCACACAGAAATCTGCACCGAACCTGAGCTCTCAGGCGGACTAGCACTCGTACCCTTTCATCCCATATTCTTCTGTTGCATTTCCGACATCCTCTCAGTACCACAACTTTTCTGAAGACCGATGAAAGATCCTCTTACCTCTACTCGGTATAAGGTACTCAGTCCGGCTGAAGAGGTATTCAATAATTCACTTAATACATTTGCTCAAAATTAAATCGAAAAACGTTTGAGAGTACATTGAAAAGTCCTTGAGATACGGGAGAGTGAAAGAAAAGACTTCAAAATAAGAGTAATTTCAACAAGGGCTTTAAAATTAATTTTCATGGATGCTTCAATATCCTTCTCATAATCAATGATATGGATCACGTTCTTAAGGGAATCATTATCTATGGTTTAGTCCCTTATTTACTTTCATTGGTTCTAATTCCCAGCTGACACCCCCTTGATTCGTTCAGGAAAGTGTCAGTCAGTTAACAGGTGATTAGTTAATTAGACATTAATCAATTACTCCAAATTAATTATCCTTTCTTTGATGTCGCATGATTCTTATGACCCCTGCCCCACAGTCAAACTCCCTACGTCACGCCTGGTCTAGTCATGTCATTCTTATGAGATTGTTGCAAATTCACTGACTGTACCCATGTATCGCTTCTCTCGCAGTACATCTTTTGCAACATTTGTCAGCATCTATAGACAGACATAGAATCATATCATAGAATTTACAGTGCAGAAGGAGGTTATTCGGCCCATCAGGTCTGCACCGGCCCCCGGAAAGAGCACCCCACCCAAGCCCACACTCCCACCACACCCCAGCAACCCAACCCAACCTTTTTGGACACTAAGGGCAATTTATCATGGCCAATCCACCTAACCTGCACATTTTTGGACTGTGGGAGGAAACCGGAGCACCCGGAGGAAACCCACGCAGACACGGTGAGAAAGTGCAAACTCCGCACAGACAGTGACCCAAGCTGGGAATCGAACCTGGGACCCCTGGAGCTATGAAGCAACTGTCCTAACCACTATGCTACCGTGCCTCATGGTCAAGATTCAATAGTTTAATCAATTTTTATAACTTGGTCATATTTCTGCAGATTCAGTAATTTTCAAGAATCATTTTATTTTCCAGTATAACCCTAACCCTAACCCTAATTCTCTTAAAGAGCCCCCCTCAATAATTGTTGAATCCAACAACCGATCATACAAAATTTCCCCCAAACTCTGGGTGAAAAGGGCCAAAAACCAAAAGCTCTGGAAGGGGCCACCCAACGTGCGACCTCAATCTACATGTCACCACCAGAAGTCCACCCATCAAAATTTTAGATGGGAGGGAAATATCAGAATGATAAATCTGGGTGGGAATGTGACAGAATACACACTTAATCTAGTTCCTATCCAGTCAGCCCAGTTGTGCCAAAAGGAATTAGCAATCAGAGGGCTTAGAATTCTTGCCTACATGTTGGCACAGAATTTAAATGTCTACAGGAGCTTGGCAGGTCAGGCATCACTATCATCATTGCCAGTATGAGTTCTGGAGCTCCTGACAATTTTTTCCAAAATGGTCTGAGAGGTCAGTTAAACAGCATAGGACCGCTTCCCCCTACAACCTGCAACTTCTGAGATACAGCAAAGGAAAGATGTTCAGATACTGGCACTGCACAAATTCTAGGGGCTAGTATAGGGTTGGGATCTGCGCATGACGAGCCACTGGGTACAAGTGGCCTGTGGCTCGGCCTGGGGAAAGAATAGTTCATGTACCAGCTCACAGAAGGTAAGGTTGCAGATGAGTTCTGCTACAGATGAAGTTTTGATGGGCCAGGCTACAGGGGAACACTGATGAGGATGCATACCAAGTAACTTGGAGGATTTGACAGCCTCCAGTCACTATCACGGAGCAAAGAGGAGTCCAGCTCTAAAGTAGCACAGGAAGTCATGCAGAACTTGGAGCCCACCCTTTTCAGCATTGATGTGGTGGTCAGCACTTGCAGATCCAGCTGTGATGCAGCATCTGGTGGCTGCCATCCCAGCTTCCGCTGTGACATTGCAAACGCTAGGTATGTCTCCACGCTATAGTAGAAACACAGACATGGCCATGAGAGCCATACTTGTTGCTCTGCAGGCTCAGACTGCTGCCATCATGCCTATGGCTCTCAGTCCTCAAAGGGAAATTACTCTTGCAACGGTTCAACAATCTATCCTTCAGCTGATTACCAGGATTGCTGAAATGTCACACTGGGGTAGTAGCAGTGGCTCCTTGGTTCACAAAACCTCTCGCAGATCGACATTGTTCTTGCTCCCATCACTACCATTCCGCATTGCTCTTGCCATTGTCTCGTAGCTGGCTATCCCAGACTGCCATACCACCCATGCTGAAGTCTGAAGCCAGGCCCTCAAGACCGAGAGCTGTTTACGGGCATCCTCCAAAGCCATCGATAGTCTCTCCCAGTGAAAGGCTGCAGCCTTCTATCCGTCATCCTGCAGCCAATGGGGTAACACTGTGTAGGAGCACTCAGGCAGGGAAAGGCACTGACAAGACATAGGGTGGGATTCTCTGGCTGCTTCCGCCTGCCGACCGGAGAATCCCTCCCGAGGTCAATGGAGTTCACCATTCTACACAGCTCGCCCATGACTTTCTTGCGCCGAGTGGTACGCTATGGAAATGTTTAAAGGTGATTAGTTCATTTCTATGTATGTGAATTTTTAGAAAAGAAAGTTATGATGAGTATACTGGTGGTGGAGGAGTGAATGGTTAAGCTGGTGGATGGGTGGTGTTCAACTGGGCCCCGATGTGTTGGATGGTGTCAACGTCTTGATGGGGCTGCATTGATTTGTACAAGTGGGAATACTCTCTACACGTGCCCTGTTGATGGTTAACAGGCGTTGGGGAGTCAGGAAGTGAGCTACTCACTACAGAATTCCTATTTTGTCCTCCTCTTGTCGCCGCAGTATTTATATGATGGTCCAGTTATTTTTCTGATCAGTGGTAACCCTCGGGATGTTGATATTGGGGATTCAGCAATGGCAACGGTTGTCATTGAGAGTGAATGCACTTGCCATTTAGGCAGCATAGGTCAGAGTTTGGCAGCAAGGAGCCAGCACAACACTGGCGTCAACAGAATCAGAAGGAAAACTCTCTGCTGGTTTGGAGTCATACCTAGCACAAATAAAGATGGTTATTGTTGTTGGAGGCCAGTCATCTCAGTCCCAGCTTTGACTTTTACACTGACATGGTGGGCTTCACCAGCACTGAAAATGGGGATATTTGTTGAGCCTCCTCCCGCAGTCAGATGTTTAATTGGCCATTACCATTCAAAACTGGATGTGGCAGGATTGCAGAGCTTTGATCTAATCAGTTGGCTGTGGGATTGCTTAGCTCAGCCTAATACATGCTGTTTCCACTGTTTAGCATGTAGGTAGACTTATGTTGTCGGTTCAATGACTCTGTGACTTTGGCCACAGCAGTATATTCCTTGCCCTGGTGTGAGTCCCCAGGTTGTGTTGATGGAGGTGGCACAGTTCGATAACCGCCTCCTTCGTGAAGCTGAGGCACTTCAGGCATTGTTCTTACCTCAGATGGAGGTTAGAGAAACGCTCTCAAAAGCCCTGTGCAGGAAGGGCCTTCTGTGAAGAATGTTCTCCCTCTTTGTAGAGTTTCCTTTTTCTGCAGCCTCTGTTCTATTTGTTGGTCCTGTTGCAGACTCAGAAGTACTGCACACCAGCTCTCATACCTCTCGCAAACCTGAGTGGCAAAATCCTCTGCCCTCCCTAAATGGGTGCACACTCTCACCAGCAGATCTCCAAAAAGCAAACCACACCACTTCAACAAACTTTTCCATTGCAGAAGTAAGTCGACAACCCCTTACCTGCTCTCTGGATAGATGACTTTTAAATAACACTAGTTTGGTGGAGCTGGGGTTGGGGGGGCTGCTAACGCAGCTTATACAGCCATGACTGATTAACACAGGTATTCAGAAGAGCTGTGTGATACAAGTTTCAGGAACATGCGTCAAGTCAGCGAAGACGCTAACAACATTCCCTGCCTGGGGCACAGCACAGGCCTCACCAGAATTGGCCAAAGTGCAGGCTTCGCCATTCATCATTTTATGGCTTTTCAGCTCCCGTAGTGCCAGCACCGATGAAACTATGGAGCCCAATTTCCCAGTAATGGTGTTCACCATTTGCTGTGCATGCAAATGTTGCTCTTGGAAAGGTGCAGCAGTTGCCATTGTGAGCTGCAGGAACAGAAGAAACTGAGGAAATGGCATATTTACGGAGGGAAGGATGGAGATGTGCACAGGCCTGCTAATAGTCAGCAGAATGTTTCCATTGTCTAGTGGCACAAATATGTCTTGTTACTGGCAACAGCATATATCATTTATCCTCTTAATTACTAGCCTGCCTGATTAGTAACTCAAAGGGGCACTAGTTTCAATACTTGCCCAAGCTTTTTTGTTGTTGTTTACAAGCACACAATGTGAAGACAATGATCATGTCAGAATGCATCATTTTATCAATTTTTCATGCTATTGTTGTGAGACCAGTAAACTCTTCTGGCTGTACTCCCCCTCTCTCCAAACAAAAACAAGTTTGGGAAACAGGAACATACCTTCTTCATTAAAGTATTTGCTCATCTGGATCCAAGATGGGTGAATTACATCAGTGGTGTCCATTGTTGTTCAGGGTACTTGGGAAGGATTTTAAATTTATAGGGTAGGGTGATTCCAGAGTGATTGAGTGTGTCAGAATGCATCATGGAAACTCTTAGCTCTTTCACTTAAACTGTGGTGAAAGATTATAGTAACTTCCCACCCCCTCCTCACCATCTTGCTCCCATCTGATCCCAGTGTCCCAGCTACATAGTAGGTAGTACAGATTTCCAGCAAAAGTGTGCAAACATCCCTGAGTCCAGGATTTGGGATGGGACATCCATGGAAGAGTGAACATCCGTTATTTTTATTATAAAGTTGCAAAGTGATTTGGAATGGGATACTGGAATAATAGATAATGAATAAAAACATAACATTAAATAAAAAGACCAATTTGCTTACCACAGAGCCGTTTAATTCTCTCTGGCCAGAAAAAAACCTAATTATTTCAATCTGTAACCTGAACCATTTATAACTTGCAAACGATGACCAGTTTGAAAATTGTCTCTTAAATGTTGAATCTGCTTGTAGGAATCATCTCCATTGGAACTCTGGGTGGAGCCCAGCACTCACTTAGAGTTTGACCTTTAACAGCTGCCCGAAAATCTCTTCTTTTCTTCCAGCTGGCAGGGAGCATGGTTTTTCATAGGTGAAGTGTAATGGCAGCAACAGATCTCCTTGCCAGCTGTACCAGCAGGCCTGTGGAGCCGCACTTAACCATTACCAGGAAAAAAAACCTGAATGCTTTGAAAATGAAATTACTTAGTTCCAATATTAGTTAAAAAGAAACACTTTAAGTTGAAATTCCTATACCCTGTATTTTGATATCAAAACAATAAGAATAATTCAGCAGCCTACAGCCTGTTGGATTGTTCCCACCACCAGGTGTGTCTATGACTGTGGATTACTGCTGTCCCACTGTCATACCTCCTCCCAATTGCCTTCCTCCACCCAGTCTCCAGGGGTTTTTGACTGCTCTCTGTGACAGATGATCTTGCCGCGCTTCCTGCAAACCATGAGCTGCCTCTGGGGCCAGGGACAGCACCCACAGCTCATTGGTAATATGATGATGAAGCCAGGGGACGGATTTGCCTTGGTCTTGGTGTCAGATTCATTAATTGTGTCGCATCGTGTGTTGCTTCCAGATTGCACCCTAATTTGGATACAATACAATTTCTAAACCATTGCATTTATTACAGGAGCTGTGTGATTCTCCCAATTGATATGAAATTAAAATCTCCCATTTTGTGGCTGCGTGATGTCGGGATCCTGTATCACAAGCTGTGTCAATGTTGTATTTGCCATGTTAGAGGGCTCTGTATGGCATTCATGGCTTGGTCCCAGTCGTGGGTTGGGGGGTGCGGGGGGGCTCTCTGGCAGTGATGGTTGTACAGTATACTGTGCAGGGTGTGGTTAGTCGCCTCAGGAATTTGGTCCTGAGGGTTTGAATCATGGGGCGCAATTCAACGGAAACATTTCCAAGTGCTATTTTGGGTGCTTTTGCGGGGTGTCCCTCGACTGCCCCGTTGGCGAAATCATGGCCCGTATTCAACGATACTTAGTGCCAAAAATGAGACCCGATGAGCTCCTCGCCATTACTGGCTGTCTCGCCTCCTGATTCACCAGACTCCCGCCTCAGCTTCTCGCCACTAACAAGGGGGGGTTGTTTTAGACGCTCCCTCACCACTCGCCCCCAGTCAACACACAAGCATGGCAGCATGCAGTCCTGCTCCTCGCTTTGGCGATGCCGACCTGGCCAGATTTCCCGACATTGTGAATGAGAGGTGCACATCCTGTTCCCCCTGACGGGGTCGGAGGACCAGCAGCAGAGCCAGCAATGCCGCCTGGGAGGCAGCGGATGTCAGTGAGAGCAGCAAGACCAAGAAGACCGCCGTCCAATGTTGGAAGAAGACCAACAACCTCCACCGAGCTGCAAGGGTAAGTTACCATCTCTCCTGGCATAGGTTCCGCCTGCCGCTCCTCAAATTCCCAAACCACCACCCCTCCCCCAGATCACTGACTGACAACTTGCGCCTCCGCACATCTGATCTTGAGCTTGTTCCTCAAAACCCTCTGGCACCCACCAGCACAACCTCTTCATGTCCAATCGCAGTGCCCACACATGCCACCTGCTATAGACCCCTCTGATTGATCAAGCACGCGGCTCACAATGCCCTCTCCTTGTCCCCACGGGAGAAGTTGGCTCATAATAAACGGGAAAGGGCCAAGACAGGGGTGGAGTCCCAGAGATCCTAGTCCTCACCATATGAGGAACAGATTAGTGATCGCAGGGCTGACTGAGGAGAGAGCAGTCACCGGATAGGTTGGCCTGTGCCACAGATGTGAGGATCCACTGCCCCTTCACCCAGATGACCTGTGTCAAGTGAGTTTTTCATGTCAGACAAAATGATCCTTCCCTCTCACTGACCACATGTCCACTGTCTTGCAGGGTCTCCATCTGATGAGGCCGAGCCCCATCACCCAAGAGCACCAGGTCCCACAGCATCGTGTGCTTCAAACCGGATTGCCTTCTGGACAAATACATTCCCCCTGCATCCGGTGTTCCAGGACCCAGAATACTTAGAAAACATTGTCCTTCTTTCCGGCTACAGAAAAGGAAGGAAACAGCAACAGCAGCCTCCAGACATTTGCAGCCACCAGCTGGAGCAAGCACCAAACACAACCTGCAGCTGTGAAGTGCTCTCACAACTAACAAGGCTACATCATTTGCAGAAGCCTTCAGTTGTGAAGCGAGAGGCTGCTCACAGTCAAAGGAAGTGAAATTGACTTTCAGCAATGAAGCCACAGCAAGGCTCTGTCCTGGATGTGTTTGGTAGGACAGACCACCTGCAGCTGAGGGTCTCCTCAATATTTAAAGATGCCTTGAAGGCCTCATAGACACATAGCCCCTCATCCCCGCCCGACCTAACTCCTAGTTCCCGTCAGCAGCCATTGCACCAGCTTCATGTTTTTAAAAAGGAGTACTAAACGACGCCTGTGTGATTTCTCGCTGGGAGTCAGGTAATTCCCGGGAGGTCGCTGCATTCGACTTCAATCTCCGGTAATGAGATTCAAATGAATGCAAATGAGGGATAATGATATGTTCGGCATTTTGGGGCAAGATCGAGCGCGCTGGGTGAATTGCGAACTGGTTCACACCAGGCGCGGATCTTGATTATGGCCTTGACCGCTGTTTACCCTAGATCCACGCCGGGTGCAAGGTGGTGGTGAATCATTCCTATGTTATTTAGTGGGATGGGGAACTGGGTCCAGTTTTTGATGGAGAGTGTGGAGTGAGGCTCTTCACAGGGTCAACTCCACCTCCTCTTGTGCTAGGCTCATCTTGACCCAGCTCTAGGTGATGCACTTGATCATCATTGCTTGATCAGGGTGAGGATGAGTGCTTTCTTCTCAGGGATGGTGGATCGGTGCGATCGTTGTGCTGGGGGATCGGTACATGTTCTGGTCTTAACCTAAATAGTGAGCTACTGGCTCTCCTTTTTCAGCAGCATGTTGGGGATTCTGGGGATTCAGCTGGAGCTATGCCCGTTGGAGGATATTTTTGGTGTAACGGAATCGCTGGGGCTGCAGACGGGGGTGAAGGGAGATGTCCTTGCCTTCACCTCATTAATAGCCCTGAGGCAAGTCCTACTTAGGTGGAGGTCCCCGGTACTGTCCAGTGCCTTGGCCTGGTTAAATGATCGAATGGAATTGTTGTATTTTGAGAAGGTTAAGTACACTATGATGGAAGATGTCGTTGGTGGAAGATTTCTACTCAGGCTGGCAGCCTTTCATCTTTTCCAATGAATTGGTCACCGCCAATTGGGGGGGTTGGTTGGTTTTGTTAAGTTTTGTTTGCTTATGGGGAGGTCAGGAGGGCAGGGGGGGTTGTTGTGAGTGGGTGTATTTTGCAAAGGTGTTTATTCTATGTTATTGTTTTGTTTTACTTGGGCTCAATCTACTAGACACGTTGCACCCCAATGGGAGCGCGATGTGACCGGGAGATGCAGGGTAAAGCCTCCCATGGGCTTATCAATAGCCACGACACCGTACAGGGTCAGTCAGGAATCCACCCTCGCGTTGAATAAGGGGCCTGAACGGAGAATGCGTGGCCAAGGCCGCACATCGTCCCGTTTTATACAGTGGGGAGCTCTGCTCGCCGCAGCTCTGCATTGTAGCCAGAGATCCGGACACCATTTTTAAATGGTAATCCGATCTCCAAGGCCCCTGAAACAATTCCCTCCCCACCCCCACCCCCACCCCCCAGCCAGAACACACAATGGGAGGGTCCCTGGCAGTGCCCGTGCCAGCTGAAAGTGCCACCTGGGCACCTTAACAATGCCAGCCTAGCACCCAGTTGGCACTGCTAGGGTGCCCAGCTGGCACCGGCAGTGCCAGCGCACCACCCTGCCCAAAGGGCATGCAGCTGGAGGCCTCCAATCCCCTGGGAGATCCCCACGAGTGCCATTCCATCTGTTCCGCGTTTGTGGGGACCAGTTCTGAACGGCGCACACCCGAGGTCTCTAAGGCAAAGGGGTTTAATCCCCAAACCTCCAGTACCTCAGGAATCTGCACATTGGCTTACTGCCTCACTCTAATATGGTGATTTGCCAAAAAGTGATCAGATTGGGATTCACATCACAATGCCTCATGAGATCACATTGGATCTCGCGAGGCGTTGCGAGCTGGGTAGATCTCTCGGAGTGTGGTGCCCCAGCTTTCAACGACCATGCTGCGCCACAGCAAGCTGCTTTTTGGGCTCAGCATGAGCATTGGATCGCACACTCAGTGTCGTTAGATAGTGATGGGGAAGTCACTGACAGTACCAGCAGAAAACACCCACCAAAACCCGCCACAAATGACATTGAGAAACATTCCTGTTAAACTGTGGCCTTTGTTATAATGAAAAACTTTTCTGAATAAAAATATATTTTAAAAAAATCTTTGGAAGGCACAGTAGCCACGGGACCATGCGACCTCCAAGGAATGGGATAAGCACTCCACTGGAACACATTCTTAAGCAACTACACATAGTGCAGACGTTTCAACCATGGTGCCAAGAAGCCCTTGGCCATGGTGTCTTTCAAGAGGCTGAAACATATTGCATACATGCCAGTGTGACAGCAGCTTAGCAAGTTGGAAAGAAAAATATGAATCAATGATTACTGCTTGACCGTCTCAAGGGGGGGCTACATCCGGACAGCACCATCTCGCCAAACGCCAGCTCTCATGCATGATTAATGCAGAGGCCACACCTTGATGCTGAGCCCCAAAATGCCATTGGGCATCAGGATGCAGTGATCTGTTGCATGACAGCATGGATGCAAAGCTGTGAGTTATGTTAGCATTGTCCTCACTGAGGTTTAGCAGGACCATTGTGTGATTATTGACAAACACTCATTATTACCCTGCGTTCGCTTAAAGCCTGCCAAGTTTATGTCTCGGATTGCCATGGCATCTGAGAAAGACGTGACCCAGTCAGTTTTAACACAGCAACCAATGATAACTTAATCCTTCATCAATACTGCTGAGAATGACTTCCGGTTGCGGCTATGCTGAGGTAGGTCGCACTTTCGGCAGCTCCCGCCAGGAACAGACTTTTGGGCTCGTTAGAGGGGCCCCAACGGGAATTATTCAATGGCTCCCAGTGTGGGAAGGTGACAGCAAGGTTCCCCCGGCACTGTATGGATTGGACCAGGAGTGGAGCGGTTAAAAAAGTGATTTTGTTGCAGCGGAAAGTGCGAGGGAGAAGTAAGATGGCAGCGGGTGGAGACCGAGCAGCGTGGGCGTAGTGGTCGCAGGAGCAGCAGGAGTTCCTCAAACGCTGCTTGGCAGAGCTGAAGGCAGAAATGCTGGCGCCAATGAAGGGGTCGATTGAGAAGCTTGTGGAGACCCAGAAGGCCCAAGGGACGGCGATCAGGGAGGTGCGGCAAAAAGCCTCGGAGAACGAGGACGCGATCTTGGGCCTGGCGGTGAAGGTGGAGGCGCACGAGGCGCTGCACAAGAGGTGGCAGGAAAAATTTGAGGACCTGGAGAATAGGTCGAAGAGGAAGAATCTTCGGATTCTGGGTCTCCCTGAAGGAGTGGAGGGGCCCGATGCCGGGGCATATGTGGGCACGATGCTCAATTCGCTGGTGGGAGCTTTCCCGAAGCCCCTGGAGCTGGATGGGGCTCATCGGGTCCTGGCAAGGAGACCCAAAGCCAACGAGCCGCCAAGGGCTGTAGTGGTGAGGTTCCACCGCTTTATGGACAGAGAGTGTGTCCTGAGATGGGCCAAAAAGAACGGAGCAGCAGGTGGGAGAACACGGAGATCCGAATCTACCAGGACTGGAGTGCGGAGGTGGCTAAGAAGAGGGCTGGTTTCAACCGGGCTAAGGCGGTTCTCCATCGGAAGGGGGTGAAGTTCGGGTTTCTGCAGCCAGCGCGATCGTGGGTAACGTTCCAAGATCGGCACTATTTTGAGACGCCTGATGAGGCATGGAACTTTATCCAGTCTGAAAAGTTGGACTCGAACTGAGGGTTTGTCGCGCGGGAGGGGGTTACGGTGTTTACTGCGTTTGGGGAATGTTCTTTTTGTTTTGGTGCTGGGTGGGGATGGGTGAATGGATTTGATGTGGGGGCTGTGGGAGAGTGTAGGCGTCGGTGTTGGAGGGGCAGGGCCCCACGGAGGAAGAGGGGGGGTAAAGGCCCTGGGATGGGGAGTTGAGGTAAGGCCGCAAAAAAGGAGCTGCGCCAGAGGCGGGGCCAACTCAGATGGAAAGGGCGGGCTTTTTCCCGCGTTAGGGAAGGATGGGGGTGGGGCGGGGGGGGGGGGGGGGGGGAGGGCGGTGCTGGAGAGGAGCGCACACTGATTGCCAAGGGGTGGGGGGATTCTCACACTGGGGGGTCGATGGAATGGCGGGTGAGGCCGGGGTCAGCAGGAGTCAGCTGACGTACGGGAGTGTCATGGGGGGAGCAAAATGGCTAGATGAGGATCTAGAGGGGGATGGAGGGGTGGGGGGGGGGGGGGACTGGGTTGCTGCTGCATTGGCCAAAGGGGAGCTGGAAGTATGAGAGGTAGTTGGGATGGGGCTCCGCGCCTGGGTGACTGGAGGGTGCGGGAGGTGTGGGCACATCGCTGGCCTAGAAAAGGAGATGGCTAGCTGGCAGTGGGGGTGGGGGGGTGGGGGGGGTGGGGGGGGGGGGGGGGGGGGGTGTAGCCCCCTGATCCGGCTGATAACTTGGAATGTGAGGGGCCTGAACGGGCCGGTCAAGAGGGCCTGGGCGTTCGCACACTTAAAGAGACTGAAGGCAGACGTGGTTATGCTCCAGCAGACACACCTGAAGGTGGCAGATCAGGTTAGGCTGAGAAAGGGATGGGTAGGGCAGGTCTTTCATTCAGGGCTGGATGCGAAGAACAGAGGGGGTTGCAATACTGGTGGGGAAGCGGGTCTCGTTCGAGGCGCTGAATATGGTGGCGGTTGATGGAGGTCGATATGTGATGATGAGTGGTAGGTTGCAGGGGATGCGGGTGGTACAGGTGAACGTATATGCCCTGAATTGGGATGATGCCGGATTTATGAAACACATGCTGGGTCGGATTCCGGATCTGGAGGTAGGAAGCTTGATAATGGGGGGGCTTCAACACGGTGCTGGACCCAGCACTGGACCGTTCTAGGTCCAGGATGGGTAAGTGGCCGGCTGCGGCCAAGGTGCTCAGGGGGTCTATGGACCAGATGGGGGGAGTGGATCCATGGAGGTTTGCCAGGCCGCTGGGTAGGGAATTTTCCTTTTTTTCCCACGTCCATAAAGCCTACGCCCGGATAGATTTTTTCATTTTGAGTAGAGCGCTAATCCCAAAAGTGGAGGGAACAGAATATTCGGCCATAGCCATCTCGGACCACGCCCCGTATTGGGTGGAGCTGGAGTTGGGGGAGGAGAGGGACCAGCGCCCGCTGTGGCACCTCGATGTGGGACTGTTGGCGGATGAGGGGGTGTGCGGGCAGGTGCGGGGGTGTATTGAAAGATACTTGGGAGGCCAACGACAACGGGGAGGTGCAGATGGGGTAGTCTGGGAGGCGTTGAAGGCGATGGTCAGGGGAGAGCTAATTTCCATTAGGGCCTACAGGGAGAAGAGGGAGAGGTTGGTAGGGATGATTTTAAGGGTGGGCATGAGTTATGCAGAGGCCCCCGAGGAGGGGCTACTTAGGGAGCGACGGAACCTCCAGACGGAATTCGACCTGATGACTACGGGGGAAGCAGAGGCACAGTGGAGGAAAGCGCAAGGGGCGGCGTATGAGTATGGGGAGAAGGCAAGTCGGATGCTGGCACATCATCTTTGTAAGTGGGAGGCAGCGAGGGAGATTGGTGGAGTTAGCGATAGAGGGGGAATACGGTGCGGAGTGCGGTGAGAATAAACAAGGTATTTAGGGACTTCTATGGGGATCTGTACAGGTCTGAGCCCCCAGCGGGGGAGGAGGGGATGCAACGATTCCTAGATCAGCTGAGGTTCCCGAAGGTGGAGGAGGAGCAGGTGGTTGGGCTGGGGGCGCCGATTGGGCTGGAGGAGCTAGTTAAAGGATTGGGGAGCATGCAGGTGGGGAAGGCCCCGGGGCTGGATGGGTTCCCGGTTGAATTCTACAGGAAATACGTGGACCCGCTGGGCCCGTTGCTAGTGAGGACGTTTAATGAGGCGAGGGAGGGGGGGGGGGACTTTGCCCCCGACAATGTCCAGGGCGCTGATTTCTTTGATTTGGAAGCGGGACAAGGATCCGTTGCAATGTGGGTCGTATGGACCGATCTTGCTCCTCAATGTTGACGCTAAGCTGCTGGCGAAGGTGCTGGCTACGGGAATTGAGGACTCTGTCCCGGGGGTGATCCATGAGGACCAGATGGGATTTGTGAAGGGTAGGTAGCTGAATACTAATGTGCGGAGGCTCCTCAGTGTGATTATGATGCCCTCGATGGAGGGGGAAGCAGAGGTATTGGCAACTATGGACGCGGAGAAGGCCTTTGATTGGGTGGAGCGGGAGTATCTTTGGGAAGTGTTGCGGAGGTTTGGGTTCGGGGAGGGGTTCATCAGTTGGGTCAGGCTGCTATATGGAGCCCCTGTGGCGAGTGTGGCTATGAACCCACGGAGGTCGGAGTACTTTCAGCTGTACCGGGGGACGAGGCAGGGGTGTCCCTTATCCCCCTTGTTGTTTGCACTGGCAATTGAGCCACTGGCCATGGCACTGAGGGAGTCCAGGAAATGGAGGCGATTGGTTCGGGGGGGGAGAGGAACACCGGGTGTCGTTGTATGCCGATGACCTGTTGTTATATGTTGCGGATCCAGTGGAGGGGATGGCGGAGGTCATGCAGATCCTTACGGAGTTTGGGGACTTTTTGGGGTATAAGTTCAACGTAGGGAAGAGTGAACTCTTTGTGGTGCATTCAGGGGACCAGGGAAGGGGGATAGACGAGCTACCGCTGAAGAGAGCGGAAAGGAGCTTTCGGTACCTGGGGATCCAGGTAGCTAGGAGTTGGGGGGCCCTGCACAAGCTCAATTTGACCCGGTTGGTGGAGCAGATGAAGGAGGATTTTAAAAGATGGGATATGCTGCCACTCTCACTAGCGGGCAGGGTGCAGTCGATCAAAATGACGTTCCTTCCGAGGTTTCTCTTCGTGTTCCAACGTCTTCCCATTTTGATCCCCAAGGCCTTTTTCAAACGGGAAAGCAGGAGCATCATGGGATTTGTGTGGGCGAATAAGACCCCGAGGATGAAGAGGGTGTTTCTGGAGCGTAGCACGGACAGGGGCGGCGCTGCCGAATCTATGTGGCTACTATTGGGCAGCCAATGTGGCGATGATCCGTAAGTGGGTAATGGAGGGAGAGGGGGCGGCGTGGAAGAGGCTAGAGATGGTGTCCTGTGTGGGCACGAGCCTGAGGGCGCTGGTGACGACCCCACTGCCACTCTCGCCAACAAGGTACACCACGAGTCCGGTGGTGGCGGTGACGCTGAAGATCTGGGGGCAGTGGAGGCGACACAGGGAGCCTCGGTTTGGTCCACGATTCGGGAGAATCATCGGTTCGTCCCGGGAAGGATGGATGGGGGGTTTCGGAGCTGGCATCGGGCAGGGATTAGAATAATGAGGGACCTGTTCATCGATGGGACGTTTGCGAGCCTAGGGGCGCTGGAGAAGAAGTTTGGGCTACCCCCGGGAAACGCTTTCAGGTACATGCAAGTGAGGCCGTTTGTGAGGCAGCAGGTGAGGGAATTCCCGCTGCTTCCAACACGTAGGATTCAGGACAGGGTGTTTTCGGGTGTATGGGTTGGAGAAGGCAAGGTTTCGGCGATTTACCAGGAGCTGCAGAAGGAGGAGGAGGCCTCGGAGGAGGAGTTAAAGGGCAAGTGGGAGGAGGAGCTTGGGGAGGAGATAGATAAGGGTCTGTGAGCTGATGCCCTGAGTAGGGTTAATTCTTCCTCCTCTTGCGCCAGGCTCAGCCTAATACAGTTTAAAGTTATTCACAGAGCGCATATGACAGGGGCGAGGTTGAGTAGGTTCTTTGGGGTGGAGGACAGATGTGGGAGGTGTTCGGGGAGCCCAGCAAATCACGCCTATATGTTCTGGTCGTGCCCGGCGCTGGATGGGTTTTGGAGGGGTTTTGCGAGGACTATGTCCAAGGTGGTGAACGCCAGGGTCAAGCCGAGCTGGGGGTTGGCATTATTTGGGGTATCGGACGAGCCGGGAGTGCAGGAGGCGAAAGAGACCGGTATTCTTTGCGTCCCTGGTAGCCCGGCGGAGGATTTTGTTACTGTGGAAAGATGCGAAGCCCATAGTGTGGAAGCTTGGATCAATGACATGGCAGGGTTCATCAAGCTGGAGAGGATAAAGTTTGCCTTGCGAGGGTCTGTGCAAGGGTTTTTCAGGCGGTGGCAACCGTTGCTAGACTATCTCGCAGAACGTTAGGAGGAGGTCAGGGACAGGTTGGGGGGGGGTTCTTTTGGGGTGGCATTTGGGTTAAGATGGGGGGGGGGTTCCCTATTTGTGTTTTCTACTGTTATCTGGGGGGGTTATTGTATTTGGGGGAAATCCAATGTATAATTTCTGCTAGTTGTGTTTTTGTTTCTTTTTCTTGTTGGGGGGGGGGGTTTGTTGAAAAGTTGTTGAAAAATTTGAATAAATATATTTTCAAAAAAAAAAATACTGCTGAGAACTCAGGAGATGTTCCGGAGCATTGCTTTCATACAATTACTGCCCTTGTCATTGTCCTTCGCACAAAGGCCAATCCTTTCTATCTACCTTAAATCACTGAGTGCACGGTCATGCAATGATTCCATATCGGTTTACATTCTGTGCCTTTATGGAAAGATACTGTGAAGCAATGCTGGGCAGCCATTCAGGAGCAAAGTAAGGCCCTCACAGGTAAGCAGACAGGGGGCGTCATTCTCCGACCCCCCGCCGGGTCGGAGAATGGCCGTTGGCCGCCGTGAATCCCGCCCCCGCCGAAGTCTCCGCTCCCGGAGATTGGGCGGGGGCGGGAATCCGGCCGCGCCGGTTGGCGGGACCCCCCGCTGGATTCTCCGGCCCGGATGGGCCAAAGTCCCGCCCAGGAATTGCCTGTCCTGCCGACGTAAATCAAACCTGGTATTTACCGGCGGGACCAGGCGGCGTGGGCGGGCTCCGGGGTCCTGGGGGGGGCGCGCGGGGCGATCTGACCTCGGGGGGTGCCCCCACGGTGGCCTGGCCCGCGATCGGGGCCCACCGATCCGCGGGCGGGCCTGTGCCGTGGGGGCACTCTTTCCCTTCCGCCTCCGCCATGGTGGAGACCGTGGCGGAGGCGGAAGGGAAAGAGTGTCTTGTGTCTCGAGCATGCGCAGTGGGGAGAGTCACTTCCGCCTCCGCCATGGTGGAGACCGTGGCGGAGGCGGAAGTGACTCTCCCCACTGCGCATGCGCGGGAAACTGACAGCGGCCGCTGACGCTCCCGCGCATGCGCTGGGAAACTGACAGTGGCCGCTG
This sequence comes from Scyliorhinus torazame, assembly GCF_047496885.1. Classification (NCBI taxonomy): domain Eukaryota; kingdom Metazoa; phylum Chordata; class Chondrichthyes; order Carcharhiniformes; family Scyliorhinidae; genus Scyliorhinus; species Scyliorhinus torazame. Next base: position 224,012,589 of record NC_092709.1, read on the forward strand.
ACGCTCCCGCGCATGCGCCGCATTTCCGTGCCAGCTGGCGGGGCAACAAACGCCATTTCCGCCAGCTGGCGGGGCGGAAATCCCTCCGGCGTCGGCCTAGCCCCTCAATGTTGGGGCTAGGCCGCCAAAGATGCGGAGACTTCCGCGCCTTTTTGCCGGCGCGATGCCCGTCTGATTTGCGCCGGCTTTGGCGCCAGTCGGCGGGCATCCCGCCGTTGGGGGAGAATTTCGCCCAGGATGTTCACACAACCCTGACAGCGCACACTCATTCCTGCCTCGCAGCCATTTCAAATGTCACCGAGTGGAACCAACGTCCTTCGCTCAGTGTCATGTATGGGGGAGTGAGGACCTAATAAAGGAATAATGTTCAGCCTTAAAAGTGGAGACGACACAATGCTGCAGGAAGGCATGAAAGGCTATGATGCTCCACGATGAATACTGCTTGTCCCAAAACCTCACAGTTGTAAAATGAACCTCATTGCAAAGCACATTTGGGTAAAAAGACTCCAACATTGATTGCAACAGCTGCTTACAACGTCCCCAAACTACAGATTTCAGTGCAACAGCATCGGAAGAATGCTAAATCTTGATAAACAATTATTGTGAGGTTACATATCTGCTCGAGACACAAGGGTTACTTGTGTTTTATCCAGCCATCATTTGCACATAGGAAGCACCTTTGTTCATGTCACTGATGTGGAATGAAAGGCGAGTCACTGTGATGAGATTGAGTGAGTCTTAATGCAACTGAGGGACAAGATGGGAGATAATTGGAGGGTTCATTTGGTACCCTTGAATGAAAGCAGAACCTTGCATCACATCAATTAGCTACTCAATACATGAGATGTGGAGAGGGATAAATGCTAAATATATTTAAAATGTTGAAGATTACAAACAGTAATGAACACCCATGCCACTATTGTGCAATCAAAACTTATTAATTGTTCCAGTTCTACCACTACGTCTCGATACAGCCCTGATATCTGCAGCAGAGATGGAGTCAGCCGCTGACTGTGATGTCCTGGTGTCTGAGATTACTTTGTTGGCTGCCCTTTGGAAGCCAGAGACCTGGCTGGCCCAAGCCTGTTAAGCGTCTCCTGCTCTGCGGCAAGTGAACCCTCCTTGGCCTGGAGCTGATAGAATTACTGGAGTGGCAGGGCACCTTTGGAGAATCCTGGGTGGATGTCGTCCATATGTCTGCCTGAGGCTACTCTCCTTTTGTGTCCAATGATCCCTCCCTGACCTCTTGAGGAGAAGGGGCTGTTGCTCTGTTTCTCTGGTTCTGAATATGGCGGTCAAGATGGTCGCCTTCCTTAATCCTAATTATGTTTGCTTTAGAGTCGCCAGGTATCTCTCGATACCGCCTCAAGGTTCAAACCCGAATAATAATCAAAGGGCCAATACACCAGTTAGTTAGTTCAAAGTCAATACTATATATTTACACAGACAGTAAGATCTACACATGCACAAAGTACTACAAACTAAACTATCTCTAACGCTAATGCCAATACTTAGCTTCGGGTGCACACTCAGTCAGAGGAACAATGGCCGTTGTTCGGATCTGAGGTTGTTGGGGTCGAAGTGGTACAAGAGAACAGCTAAGGTCGTCCGTCTGGTAGCGAGCGTTGACCTTGGACTTACTTGCAGCTGGTGGACGGGTCTCTCCGCTTGAGAGCCAAGTCCAAGAGAGCGATCTCTCTCGGGGCCTTCTTCTTATACCCGAAGGAGTTTTGCACGCTTTTGGGCGGGCCTTGAACTTGGCCCCAATTAATTGGGCCGCATCTTGATCACTGGTATTGATCTTGACCAATAAAGGGGTGGATGCCCTGATGGCTGGGCGGGTCTTAGGTGGCCGTTGGTCTTGCTTTGTTCGCGCTTTCGGTTTGGGGAACTGGCGCCGGGATGTCTGGAGCTGTGTCTGTTGCTTGAGTGTCTTTCCTTTGTTCCCGGAGATGGGCCATCAATATGTCAATTGACCTACAGTTTCAGTCCCGTCTGGGAGCTGCCTTCCCAATACGCATACAGGCTCTGTGCCTGCTTGCTTTCCTAACATTGTCCATAGTTCCCTACATTAATTGCGAGCAACCATTTTGTATTCTGGAAGTGGCCATCCCAGATGGCTACAGGGCACCTGGAGGGAGGTCGAGGTGCCCCATCCCTCTCATGCCGAAACACTGCTGGAACCCATGGCTAGAGTGATGGAGTGCAGTTTCAAGCACAAATCTACCAGTAACTGCTGGACCAGGATCTCCAAAGTGGACACCACCCTTCCCATGGGGATTTTGATGCACTTGCAAGCCAGAGCCACAACCTCAGACAGAACAGAGGTGCACTCCATCCTTCATTCCAGTCTGGTGATGGCCTTAAACAACCCTGTCTGATGTTCCCCTGCCTGCCTCCCCATCTCCAAAGTTCCTCTCAGGGCCAATTGCATACCTTCATCATAGGCCGAGGTGGTCAGGGGAAGGACCACCTGCTCCTATCCCTCTGAAAGAGGCCTCCTGTCTTTCCTGGGCGGACTCGCTGAACTGTGCAGTTGAGCATTTGTTACATTTGGGTAGCTATGGAGATGCAGAGGTTCACAATACATCTGGCCTGCAATGAGTTAATGTCTGTGTGGGTGCCTTTTAAATGCGGCACCAGGGCATTCAACCTCATAAGATAACAGTGGGGCACATGAATCGCTGCTCACCCAGCCACGGAATGCGACAAGCTCCTCGTGATGCATAATTAATTATCTTAAAATTAGAAATATTGGCGTAAAAGCTCACCCCACTGCCCTGTAAGTATCACTCTGACTTTCCAACACCGCAATTAGGCTCCAGTATGGAAAATCCCAGCCATTATTTTTAATGCATGCTTCCCACAATCAGCAGGCCTGCAGACTGTCACTACCCATGTTTTTCATCCTTTGCTGTCATTAACTCAACCCAATATGTTACCTCTACCCAAACACCTTTACTGTTGCAATAATGTTTTTAATCAATATCTCCATTCTCCCTTCTTTCCCAATTTCCCTCTCATTTCTAATGATCTTATATCATGTAATATGTAACTCTATACCAGGACAGTTTATAGCTAGACTCTGGAATGGCAATTGCATCATACTCCTTCTACCTGTGGTTTTAGTTCCTTTGAAGCCTGCCCAGAAATCTTGCCAATCTTTTTTCCACACCTTTGGCTTATCTTGTGAATTTTCCCCATCCACGATCCCACCATCAGCTACCAGTTTTCCACAGAAACTCACAAGTTAATAAAGAGGTACCTCAAACTATTTTTCTTTGAACCCTTCTTTGTTGATATTGCCAGTGGGCCAGAATTATCTGTTTAACATGAGACCTTTATGTCTACAGCTTCCTCCAGACAATAGGTTGAGGGAAGTGGCACGGAAAGAGGGCATCAGAGGCAAAATTGGAAAGGAATTCTGCTTGATGGTGTAATCCCTTCTCCAGTAAAAGGGTGATGACTTTGAGACTCACCCGCTGTCACACCTGTAAACCCAGACACAGCCAAAATAGAGCAGGATTTGTAAACGTGTTCCACCTGCCCCAATAATGAGCTTAGTGTGCCAGAACCTCTGAGCAAATCTAGTCCTTCATTCTGCCTCTTCCTTGGGAAAATGCAGTACTAACACCAAGTGACAAATATGGAGAAAGCATCCAATTCTGTGGCACTGACATCCCTAATTTTGATTAGAACAAAGGAAGTCACCAAAAGAGAATTTTAAAAAATAATTGTCTGAGCAATGGAATGAGATGAAGGAAGTTTTTGTAATATTAAAGATTAAATTGAATGGCATTACATGTACATGACCCTAATAAGCAAGGTTCCAGACCTAAGCCTATCTGATCTGCTTTGTTTCATCATAGGTGCTTCTACAAGAACCAAACCAGGGAATTCGATACAAATTTAACGTTCCAATCACTCGCACTGGTAGTGGTGACACAGAAGTGGGATTTGCATGGCATCATCTGCCATGGTCAGAATGCTCTGCCACCTGTGCTGGAGGTAGAACTGCATGAATACTGCCGGATTATCAATAATTACTGATTCTTAATGAAAGTTGTATGGTTTGTGGATAAAACTGCAGTGTACTTGTGCACCTGTGTAAACTTTGCAAGGTATAGTTAAATTAACTGTTCCTCAGAATGTACATAAGCACAAGTATTAGGCATTTCACAATATTATCCACACTTAGAATCTTATGTATCGAAGAAGACCATTTGTCCCATCAGGCTTATGATGGCTCTTTAAAGACCTACTCAATTAGTCTCATGCCCCTGCTCTTTCCCCAGTTCCGGACTGTTTACAACTATTACTTATGCACTAGATCCCACCAGTTTCATTAGGTAAAACAATTGAAAAAAAAACCTTATTAATTGTAGATGATTTCTCCAATGGTCTAGTAGGTAAAATCATTGCCTAGTGTAGCAGTAAACCATGCACACCAGAATGTCCTCATCTTTATTCCCAATCTGTGCTAAACTCTCTCAATATCAGTCAGGTAAGTGATTAGGCAGGAAGGAAAATAAGCTATAGTGCCAGCAACAGATCATGACCTTGGCTGGAAATCGTGGATGTCTGGCGATGACAAAAATGGGCTCATCTCGGATTCCTTTCACGGTTGAATAACCTATTGCTCACTGTCTGGGCTCACACTGGAAGAACATGGTCACTTCTTTGAAGTACTGGAGCACCTTTGGAATTCAACCTGAATATTCTGAAGAGGGGGGAAGATTTTTAGTAGGCTTTTTTGCAAACAGTGAATTATATCTAACATAGGGGCATAATGGCAATGTCATTGGACTGGCAATCTAGAGGCCCAGGCTTAAGCGCTGGGAACATGGGTTCAAATCCCACCATGGCAGCTGATGGAATTTAAATTAAATTAATAAATCGGGAATTGAAAGCTAGTCTCCGTAATGGTGACCATGAAACTATCATTTATTGTCGTTAAACACCCATTTGGTTCACCAATGCCCTTTGGGGAAGCAAATCTATTATCCTAGCATGGTCTGGCCTACATGTGACTCCAGATTCACAGCAATGTGATTGACTCTTAATTGCCCTCTGCGACTGTCCATTAAGATACTCGGGTTCAAGGACAGTCAGGGATGGGCAACAAGTGCTGGCCTTACCAGCAACGCCCATGAATGAATAAAGAAAAATAATACACTGGATTCTTGAGCTTCTTATTTAAGTGATTTCAGTGGTCAGATTATTCTATCTTTGGTCTAATTGACCAAATTGAGACGCAACTGGAATGTACACTGGAAGATGGCGTCACTTCTCTCTGAAAAACTTTGATTGTTCCATTTTTGCTTCAAGTTAAAACATGTGTACTATATAAAGAATATCCTATTCTACTTTATTCCATCCTATTATATCTGAACACAGTTTGACAGTTTTCATATAATTTCCAAATTTATACCAATAAATTATATAAGTTAAATTTACTGGCCCTGGAATCTATGGGAATTCTCTCAATCTCCTCCTGTAGCTTCAGAGGGAGGTCAGTGGAACGCCTGGAGAAATGATAAAAATTCTTGTTACAGCCATTTCTCTTGGGGGTTCTGCTGATCTTACGCCCAAGTTATGGCAGAAGGTCAGGACAACCATTAAGGAATTCAGAGCCGATGGTGAAATTTGAATTAAATACAAATCGGGAATTAAAAGTTCAATGATGACAGGAAACCGTTGTTGATTGTTGCAAAAATCCATCTCGTTCACTCATGTCCTTTAGGGAAGGAAATCTGCCGTCCTTACCTGGTCTGACCTACATGTGACTCCTGATCCACAGCAGTGTGGTTGACTCCCAAAAGTCCTCTGAAATAGAGAGCAGTTAAGGATGAGCAACAAATCCTGGCACACCCAACAATGCCCACATCCCGTAAACAAATTTTTAAAAAAATCATAGCCATTCTGATTGTGGCCTCAACGCCACTTTCCTTCCGACCCCTTTTCCCTACGGTTGCCTTGTTCGCCAAGAATCTAACTACTTCTGCCTTAAAATTATTCAATGACCCTGCCTCTCCCTCTCCCCAGGGAAGAGAGTCCCGCAGATTCATGCCCCTCTGAGAGAAAAAAACTTCTCCTTATCTCTTTCTTAAACGGGAGACCCCTTATTTTTAAACTCCTCGAGTTCTGGTCCCTCCCACAAAGGGAAACATCCTCTCAGCATTCACTCTGTCAAGTTCCCTCAGGATCTTATATGTTTCACAAAGATCATCCCTCAGTGTTCTAAACTCCAATGGATACAGGACCAACCTGTCCAACCTTTCCACATAAGATAACGCCGCCATCCCAGTAATCAGTCAAGTGAACTTTCTCTGAACTTCTTCTCATTTCTTAAATAAGGAGACCAAAGCTATACACTGCACTCGTGATATGTCTCCCCATTGTCCTGTAAAATTGTAACAAAACATCCCTACTTTTATATTTAATTCCCCTTGCAATAAGTGACCACATCCCATTTGCCTTCATAATCACTTGCTGTAGCTGCATACTAACGTTTTGTGATTCATATACCAGGCATACTAACGTTTTGTGATTCATGTACCAGGAATCCCAGATCCCTCTGCACCTCAGAGTTCTGCAATCTTTAGGTAATATGATGTTTTTTTATTTTTCCTGCCAAAGTTTATGGAATTTAATCCGGACAAATGTGAGGTAATGCATTTTGGAAGGTCTAATGCAGGTAGGGAATATACAGTGAATGGTAGAACCCTCAAGAGTATTGAAAGTTACAGAGATCTAGATGTACAGGTCCACAGGTCACTGAAAGGGGCAACACAGGTGGAGAAGGTAGTCAAGAAGGCATACGGCATGCTTGCCTTCATTGGCCGGGGCATTGAGTATAAGAATTGGCAAATCATGTTGCAGCTGTATATAACCTTAGTTAAGTCACACTTGGAGTAAAGTGTTCACTTCTGGTCGCCACACTACCAGAAGGATGTGGAGGCTTTAGAGAGGGTGCAGAAGAGATTTACCAGGATGTTGCCTGGTATGGAGGACATTAGCTATGAGGAGCGGTTGAATAAACTCGGTTTGTTCTCACTGGAATAACGGAGGTTGAGGGGCGACCTGATAGAGATCTACAAAATTATGAGGGGCATAGACAGAGAGAGTGGATAGTCAGAGGCTTTTCCCCAGGGTAGAGGGGTTAATTACTAGGGGGCATAGGTTTAAGGTGCGAGGGGCAAGGTTTAGAGTAGATGTACGAGGCAAGTCTTTTACACAAAGGGTAGTGGGTGCCTGGAACTCGCTACCGGAGGAGGTGATGGAAGCAGGGACGATAGTGATGTTTAAGGAGCATCTTGACAAATACATGAATCGGATGGGAATAGAGGGATACGGACCTCGGAAGTGTAGAAGATTTTAGTTTAGACGGGCAGCATGGTCAGCGCAGACTTGGAGGGCCGAAGGCCTGTTCCTGTGCAGTACATTTCTTTGTTCTTTGTTCTTTGTTCTTTTTGTTAAAGTGGACAAGTTCACATTTTCCCACATTATGCTCCATCTTCCAAATGTTGCCCACTCACATAATCAACTGTATCCTTTGCAAGACTCTTTGTGTCCTCTTTATAACTTATGCTTCCATTTATCTTTGTGTCATCAGCAGACTTAGCAACCATACATTCGGTCCCTTCATCCAAGTCATTGATACAGATTGTAAATGGTTGAGGCCCCATCACTGATCCCTGTGGCATTCCACTTGTCAACCTGATAATTACCTATTTATGCCTACTCTCAGTTTCCTGTTGGCTAACCAATCTTCTATCCAATATATATATATATGATACTTTATGCCCCTGAATTTTTTTCAACCATTTCAATGCTATATTCATGTTTACAGAATGGGAAACTATCTTTTCTTGTAAATGATTTTCCTGATGTCAAAAGCCCAATATTAGTTCATCATGTGTGATGTATTCAACCAACAGTCTTCAGTGGTGGACTGCTTACCTGGTGTAACCAGCTAACTCAACAACAATCATGGTCATTAATGGACATATTTTAATGGAAGTAACAGTATTATTTTAGCTTTTTTCCAAGTTGATGATGCTTCTGCACCTGAAACTTCAATCTATATTTTCTCCACTCAGAAGCTGGTACACGCCAAAATACGTTTTGTCACAGATCTGTCATCCGTTTTTGGACTTCACATGTACATATAGAAGAGCATCTTGCAAGCACACTCCTGGTTTCTCTGTTCCTACACCCGTTTTAAACATTTCCTAACCAGTTTGTATTGCCCATCTTAATTACTCTCTCCGAAACGCTTCTCTACATATCTGTACATTAAATTGTGTCACTCAATTTCACACTATTTCGCTTGAAGTCTCCTCATTGATGAATCATTAGAAATGGAGCCATTTTTTCTGGGTTCTCACAGCACAAGTATAAATCAAAACATTTGTGTGTACTATCCATCATTTGCCGATATGCAAGAGGGCAACATGGTGGCGCAGTGGTTAGTACTGCAGCCTCACGGCGCCATGGAACTGGGTTCTATCCCGGCCCCAGCACTGTCCATGTGGAGTTTGCACATTCTCCCCAAGTCTGCGTGGGTCTCACCCCTACAATCCAAAAAGATGTGCAGGGTAGGTGAATTGGCCACGCTAAAAAAGAATTGGTTACTATTTAAAAAATAAAAATAAAAATTTAATTCACTGATATGCACTTGCAAGCTATTTTGTCATGTACAAAAAAGTTGGATCATGTTGTGCTTTTTGTAATTAAAAATTTGCACACCTAGACCGATTCAGGATATTCTGCTTCTAACCAATGAAAAACAGACATTTTCTAAGACTGCCAACAAATCAATACTTAATACTATGATTTTTTAAAATGTGGTTATGAAAATAAATTCTTATTTACAGTGCTTATCTTAACAAAAAAGGTTAAAACACTTCTTCTTTTACAGGTGCACAGAAACAAGAAGTAGTTTGTAAAAGATTAGATGACAATTCCATTGTCCAGAATAGTTATTGTGACCTTGACAGTAAGCCACCAGAAACTCAGAGAGCTTGCAACAGTGAACCGTGTCCACCAGAGTAAGTTCGCAAGTCTTTTCTATATAACTTTGTGCACTATGGAAGCAATAACAGTGTTTCCATCTGCAGCAATTTAAATGAGCAGAAACTGACTTATGGAATACGTATCTTGGGCCAGAATTTGACGTGTGTACAAGCTATAAGATGCCGTGTGTACCATCTATAAGGTGCCGTATGTACCATTTCTAAGATGCCGTATGTACCATCTACAAGATGCATTGCAAGAACTCACCAAGGTCCCTCTGCCGGCACCTTCCAAACCTGCGACCACTACCACCTAGAAGAACAAGATCAGCAGTTACCTGGGAACACCAACACCTGGAGGTTCCGCTCCAAGTCACTCACCACCATGACTTGGAAATATGTTGCCGTTCCTTCACTGTCACTGGGCCAAAATCCTGGGAATGCCTCCCTAACAGCACAGTGGGTGTATCTACACCTCAGGGTAATGTTGCCTTCAGCGATATTTGGACATGCACCCCAAGATCCCCTGGTCCTCTGTACTTCCTAGCTTCTTAACCGCCATTGTGTATTCCCTTGCCTTGCTCCTCCTTCCAAAATGCAATATGTCACACTTTTCAACATTAAATTTAATTTGCTACTGTTCTGCTCATCTGACTAGTCCATCTTTTTTCGTCCTGTAATCTAAACTTTCCTTCTCACTATTTACCACACCACCAATTTTCATGTCATCTGTGAACTTACTGATCATACCCCCCCCCCCCCCCCCCCCCCACATTCACATCTAGATCATTAATGTACACTACAAAAAGCACAGGACTCAGCCCCGATAACTACCATCCCTTTGTCCGTCACCCTCTGCCCCCTGCAGCTAAGCTATTTTTTGGTCCAATTTGTCAAATTGCCCTGGATCCCATAGGCGTTTACCTTCTTGATCAGTCTCCAATGTGGGACCTTGTCAAAACCCATACTGAAGACCATGTAGAGTACATCAACTACACTATCCTCATCTACACACCTAGACACCTTCTCAAAAAATTTAATCAAATTTGTTAGACATGATCTTCCCCTGATGAAGCCATGCTGACAAGCCATCTCCATGTGGAGATTAATTTTGTCCCTCAGAATTGTTTCCAATAACATCTCTATCAGTTATATTCATTGCGCTATAATTGTCTGTTTTTTCTCAACTCCTGTTCTTGAGTAATGGTACCACATTAGCTGTCCACCAGTACTCTGGCACGTCACCTGAGCTGGATAGGATTTGAAAATTAGTGTCAGAGCCCCTGTAATCTCCTCCCTTGCCTCACACAGCATCCTGGGATATATGCAAAATACTCTTTAAACACCTCACCTAGATCTTTTGGCTCCACGCACAGGTTGTCACTTTGGTCCCTAATAGGCCCTACTCTTACCCTGGTTACCGTCTTGCCCTTAATATACTTATAAACACTTTGAGATTATCCTTTATTTTGCCTGCCCCTCTTTGCTCTCCTAATTTCTTTTTAAGTATTCCCCAGCCCTGCACTTTCTATACTCCCCTCGGGCATCCACTGCTTTGGTTTTTCTGAATCTGCCATTAGTTTCCCTTTATTTCCTTATCCAATTCTGTATATCCCTTGATACCCAGGGTTCTCTAGACTTTTTTGGCCCAACCCTTTACCTTTGCAGGAACATGTTGGCTTTGTACTCTCACTCTTCACTTTTTGAATGACTCCCACTGCTCTGACATGGATTTTCCTACAAATCGCTGCTCCCAATCCAATTTGGCCAGATCCTGACTTATCTTATTAAAATTGGCCTTCTCCCAATTCAGAACCTTCATTTCCGGTCTATCCCTATAAATACCTTAAATCTTACCGAGTTTTAGGGCGTGATCTACCGGTCACGTTGCACCTGAAAAACAACAAGGCAGCACGGTAGCATTGTGGATAGCACAATTGCTTCACAGCTCCAGGGTCCCAGGTTCGATTCCAGCTTGGGTCACTGTCTGTGCGGAGTCTGCACATCCTCCCAGTGTGTGCGTGGGTTTCCTCCGGGTGCTCCGGTTTCCTCCCACAGTCCAAAGACGTGCAAGTTAGGTAGATTGGCCATGATAAATTGTCCTTAGTGTCCAAAATTGCCCTTAGTGTTGGGTGGGGTTACTGGGTTATGGGGATAGGGTGGAGGTGTTGACCTTGGGTCGGGTGCTCTTTCCAAGAGCCGGTGCAGACTCGATGGGCCGAATGGCCTCCTTCTGCACTGTAAATTTTTGGCAAATCTGCATATTAGAGCGAGACAGCTACTCTCACTTTAATATGCAGTTCCCTGAGCTAAACAAGGCATTGGGATCTATCCCCTTGCCTTGGAGACCTCGGGTGAGGGCTGTTCAGTACTGGTCCACACAAACCAGTGTGGACCAGTACTGAACAGAGACCAGATCGAACTGCACTCGTGGAGTTGTCCCAGGGAATCAGAGGCACCCAGGTGCTTGCCCACTGGGCAGAGTGGCACCCTGGCACTGCTTTCATCAGTGTGGCACCCTAGCACTGCCAGCCTGGCATCTTTTCATTGCCATATGGTGCCAGCCTGGCACTGCCAAGGTGCCTAGGTGGCACTGCCATGGTGCTAAGCTGCCATGTGCACGTGAGGTGGCGTGGGGGGGGGGGGGGGGGGTGGCCCCGGGGGTGGCCCCGAGGGTGGCCCCGAGGGTGGCCCCGAGGACCACCTTGTGGCGAATTGGAGCTTTGTAGGGGTTTATGGGTCACCTTGGGGGCTCGAGAGATTGGGACATCATTTAAATATGGCGTCCCAATCTCTCCCTGCACTGAGGAGCTCCAGCGAGCGGGGATCCTCAGTGCAGGAAACGGGACTAAGCGCGGCCTCAGCCCCGTGTTCCCTACTGAGGCCCAGTTTCTAACCGGAGAAACGTTACATAACGTGTTTTTTGGTGCTGCGAGCGCCTGGAAACACGCAGCTAAATACACTTGTTATGGGACTATGTTCCCATTTGGTTACTATTACCGAAATGATTCCCCCACTTACACATCTACTATGCTCAACTTTATTCTCTAAAATTAGGTCCAGAACCGCTGACTCTCTTACAGGCCTTTCTACGTGCTGGCTCAGAAAGTTCTCCTGGATGCACTTCAGGAATTCTGTCCCCTCTAAGCGTTTCAGACTTTGCCTATCCCAATTAATATTGGGAAAGTTGAAATCCCCGACTATTATTACCCTTTTAGTTGATACTTGTCTGAGATTTGCATACATATCTGCTCTTTTCTTTCTCCCTGACTGTTTGGGGGCCTATGGTACACTGAGCAAAGTGATTGTCCCCTATTTTGTTTTTAAGTTTCACCCATTTGGCCTCCACAGTAATTGTGTCTATATACACTAACATTACACTACCACCTCCTCTTTACACACACACACACCCTTCCAGCTCACCTGAAGACTCTATACCCCGGTATATTGAGCTGCCAGTCTTGCTCTCCCTCAACCATGTCTCTGTGATAGCAATAATATCATACTCTCATGTGTTAATCAACACCCTCAGTTCATCAGCTTTACATATAAGACTTCTTGCAATAAAATAAATACCATCCAGCCTTACCAAATTCCCTTGTGCCTTAACATGTCTCTCTTTGCTCTGCTTTCTAGACTAATTTGGTTTTACTTTTATGTTTGGCTGTGCATCACCATCTACTGCAGCCCCTGTCCAACTGGCCTATTCCTGCTCCTAATTACACTAAAGTAGGTGGGACAGTAAGTTGCAATGAGGAAATAAGAAATTTACAAATGGACTTGATCGGTTAGGTGAGTGGGCCAAAAATTTGGATAAGTGTAAGGTTATCCATTTTGGTCAGAAAAATGGGAAGGCAACTTATTATCTAAATGGGGAGAGCCTTTGAGGTGCTCCATTGCAGAGGGATCTGCGTGTCCTCGTGCATGAATTGCAGAACACCAATATGCGGATATAGCAGATAATCAGGAAGGCAAATGGAACTTTGCCTTTGTAGCTAAACGAATAGAGTATAAAAGTAGAGAAGTGTTATTGCACATGTACAAGACATTGGTGAGTACCTGGAGTACTGTGTGCCGTTTTGGTCCCCTTATTTGCGGAGGGATTAGAAGCAGTTCAGAGGAGGTTTACCAGATTGATTCCAGGGGTTTGTCTGATGAAGTGAGATTGAGCAATTTAGGCCTATACCCTGGCGAGTTTAGAAGAATGAGAGGAGATCTAATTGAGGTATATAAGATGATAAAAGGTATTGACAAAGTACACTTAGAGTGGATGCTTCCTCTTGTGGGGCAATCTAGAACGAGAGGTCACAGTCTTAGGATAAGGGGTAGCAGATTTGAAACAGAGATGAGAAGGAATTACTTCTCTCAAAGGGTCGTGAATCTGTGGAATTCACTCCCCCCAGAGTGCGGTGGATTCCGGGACATTGAGTAAATTTAAGGAGGAGATCAACAGATTTTTTTTTTTAATAAACATTTTATTGAGGTATTTTTTGGTATTATAACAACAACACAATAAACAATGTACATGAATTTATAAACATAGCGCAAAAGCCGTCTCCCTCCCTTGCAGGTCCCACCTTTATTAACCCCCTACTCTAAGCTAAACTGACCCCTCCCCCCTTCTGCTGATGATTAATTTTCCGCGAAAAAGTCGACGAACAGTTGCTACCTCCGGGTGAACCCTAACAGTGACCCTCTCAAGGTGAACTTTGATTTTCTCCAAACAGAGAAAGCCAGCCATGTCCGATAGCCAGGTCTCCGACTTCGGGGGCTTTGAGTCACTCAAGCTAATAGTATCCGTCAGAACGTCTGCCACTTTCTCCTCCTGTATTCCCGGGTCTTCCGACACCCTGAATATCGCCACCTCTGGACTCAGCGCCACCCTTGTTTTTAACACCGTGAACATGACATCTGCAAACCCCTGCCAAAATCCCCTAAGCTTCAGACATGCCCAAAACATGTGGACATGATTCGCTGGTCCTCCCACACATTTTGCACACCTGTCTTCCACCCCAAAGAATCTGCTCATCCGGGCCACTGTCATGTGAGCCCGATGAACGACCTTAGATTGATCAGGCTGAGCCTGGCACATGTTGCAGACGCGTTGACTCTACTCAACGCATCCGCCCATAGACCATCCTCTATCTCTCCTCCCAGCTCCTCCTCCCACTTGCGCTTCAGCTCCTCGGTCTGCGTCTCCTCTGACCCCATAAGTTCCTTGTAAATGTCCGAGACGCTCCCTTCTCCAACCCACCCTCTGGAAACTACCCTGTCCTGAATCCCCCTTAGCGGTAGGAGCGGGAAAGTTGACCTGTTTACATAGGAAGTCCTGCAGGTACCTGAATTTGTTCCCCCTTGCCAACCCAAACTTCTCCTCCAGTGCCCTCATGCTCGGAAAGCTCCCCATCCTCTCAATCCCTGCTCTCCGCCATATCCGGAACCCCACCCATCCATACTTCCCGGGGCAAACCGGTGATTATTACAGATTGGGGATCAGACCGATGCTCCCTCTGCTCCCACATGTCTCCTCCATTGCCTCCAGACTCTCAGGGCCGCCACCACCACGGTGCTGGTGGAGTACCGTGCCGGCGGGAACGGCAGAGGCGCAGTTACCAACGTCCCCAAACTGGTGCCCTTGCATGAAGCCGCCTCCATACGCTCCCATGCCGACCCCTCCCCCACCACCCACTTTCTGATGAGATCGACAGATTTCTAATTAGCAATGGGTTCAAGGGTGTGGTGGTATGTATTAGGGGTAATACGGTACACCACGTGTCGACAGGCTATTGGTGGAGGGATGCCAGGTCCTGATAGGATCTGCCACCTACTGGACTCCACCCAGAAATGCCGGTATAAGAACCCAGTTTTCCCCTCCATTTCCCTCAGCAGTTGCATTCTGTAACCACGCTGCTGGGGATAAAGTTCTGCTTAATAAAGCCTTCAATTGACATTACCTCAACCTGCCTCGCGTCATATTGACGGTGCTACAAAGGGTTTTGGGAATGGGCAGGAAAGTGGAGTTGTGGCCAAAAGGAGACCAGCCATATATTGAATGGCGGAGCGAGTTCAAGGGGCTGAATTGCCTATTCCTGCTCCGAGTTCTTATGTTCTTATTCATATGTTCCTATGTTTGTATCATTGTCCTGCTTAGGGCGGCATTCTCCGGTCGCACCTGCCCGAAGACCAGAAATTCCAGTGGCCCTTCACAGGATTTGTGTCCCGCCCGTGGCAATCTTGCGATGGGCGGGGCGGAGAATCCAACCCTTAGACTCTATAAACCCCTCCACCTCTTTACCTTCTCAAAATATCTCATGGGTCATGGTTTTAGTCACCTGTCCGTATATTTTTCAATACAGATCCACGTCAATTTTATCCAATTGAACTCTGGAGAAGCACCTTGGAATGTTTTAGTATGTTAAAAGCGCTAAATAAATGCAATTGCTTGTTGTTGTGAATGAAGAAAACACTTGAATGTATCAGCTTCCACAGTGAGGATCACATGCAGTAAACAGCACCGAAATCTACCTGGCACAGGAATGTTCTGTTCAGATACTCTGATACCTTGCTTACCTGGAGCAAATTCATACTGAGGAGACGTTTGTTGAGCTTGGACAGCTGGTCATTCATGTAGGCCTGAATTCTCCATTCGGGAGCCTATGTTCCCCCACTAGAGGTGAATCGCTTTGGGTTTGAGCTAGCAGTGCCCAGAAGCGATTCACATTCTCTTGCCATGCAAATGTATGCATGGCGGGGATCACAAGGGTTTCCGCTCAAGATGGCGATCTGAGAGCGAGGTCTGGCGGCTGGCACCCTCCCCACTGCAAGCAGATTCTGTACCCCCCCCCTCCCCCCTGACCAGTTGGGGGATCCGCATCACCTCCATCCCACATGAATTGCTGGGTAACCCCACACAGAAAGCACAAATGAGTGTGACCTGACCCCCTCCACCGATCCCCCCCCCCATGTCCCCCACCATGTGACCCCCCATCAGACATCCCCCACCAGTGGCCCCCACCAGAGGCACCCCCCCCCCCCCACCAGAGACCCCCTCCATAACAGTGAACCCACATATCGGAGAACCCCCCCATAACAAGGAGCCCATATATCAGAGAACCCCCCATTACAAGGAATCCCCCATAGCAGAGACCCCTCCATAGCAGAAAACCCCCTTATGGGAGAACCCCCCCATAGCAGAGGATCCCCGATAACAGGGAACCTCCCCACAACAGGGAAGCCACATATCAGAGAACCCCCCAAGCAGAGAACACCCCCCCCCCCAAATCAGTCACTCCTGCCTGGAAGCTAAAGAGCAGACCAGACAGAAACAGTGAAAGAAAATCACTGCCTTTTCACTGTGCCCTACACCTGCTGCCCCAGACAGATGTCGAGAAAGCAGCAGCTACAACTTAATAGACAGCCAAAACCACACTACAAGGCTTTAAATCCCCTGAGATCCTTTGATCTGCAAGACTTATATTCATTTCAAAGAGCAATAGGTTTTGGTAGCCTGTAATTGATAGCTTCCAGACAGCCATATGTCAGGATTGTTTGTTGAAACATATAGCTATGATTGGCAGGCCATTATGACATTAAAAGCAGTTAAGTGCTTTCTGCTGCGAAAAATATAAAGTGAACGCACTTAACTCTGTGATGTTCTCCATTATGGGGGCTTCTCTGTTATGGGGATTCTCTGTTATGGGGGAATCTCTGCTTTGGGGGATTCTCTGTTATGGGGGGTTCTCTGTTGGGGGTTCTCTGTTATGGGGGGTTCTCTGTTATGGGGGGTTCTCTGTTATGGGGGATTCTCTGGTATGGGGAGTTCTTTGTAATGGGCGTTCCCTGTTGGGGGATTCTCTGTTATGGGGGGTTCTCTGTTATGGGGGAATCACTGTTATGGGCGACTCTCTGTTGGGGGGGGGGGGATTCTCTGTTATGGGGGGTTCTCTGTTATGGGAGATTCTCTGTTATGGGGGAATTCTTGGTTATGGGGGGTTCTCGGTTATGGGGGATTCTCTGTTATGGGGGGTTCTCTGTTATGGGAGGTTCTCTGTTATGGGGTTTCTCTGTTTTGTGGGATTCTCTGTTATGGGGAATTCTCTGTTATGGGGTTTCTCTGTTTTGTGGGATTCTCTGTTATGGGGATTCTCTGTTATGGGGGTTTCTCTGTTTTGTGGGATTCTCTGTTATGGGGAATTCTCTGTTATGGGGGTTCTCTGTTATGGGGGTTCTCTGTTATGGGGGGTTCTCTGTTATGGGGGATTCTCTGTTGGGGGGTTCTCTGTTGGGGGGTTCTCTGTTTTGGCGGGATTCTCGGTTTTGGCGGGATTCTTGGTTATGGGGGATTCTCTGTTATGGGGGGTTCTCTGTTGGGGGATTCTCTGTTATGGGAGGATTCTCTGTTGAAGGGGATTCTTTGTTATGGCGGGGTTCTCTGAAATGCGGTGTCTCGCGTAGAGAGGGTATTTGTTTGGGGGGGGTGGATTTGCATTGTGTGGGGGAGGGGGTCCTTCGATGGATTTCAGGGCACCTACCTTAAATACTTAGCACCTTGGTCCACTTCAAGCCCCACTACGTCAGGGCCACGTTGGAAAATTGTTGCACCAACCCATGCCCGCTTAACTCCCAGCCCAGAGGGCCGGGGCATTACGATGGCATGGAGAATCCAGTGCCTAGCCAGTATCTCCTGCTGGCGTGGGGCAAGAATCATGATACCCCTGCTAGCAGTTGACTGGAGCACTGCAAACGTATCGGCTCCGGACGCCGATTCTGTTTTTACCCCACACAGGATTCTCCACCACATTGGGCTCTCTGCTACTGGTGGCAGAGAATCTAGCCCATTATATACAGTGGGGCGGCACGGTGGCACAGTGGTTAGCACTGCTGGCTTACAGCGCCAGGGACCCGAGTTCAATTCCAATCTCGGGTGAATGTCTGTGTGGAGTTGGCATGTTCTCTCCGTGTCTGCGTGGGTTTCCTCCGGGTGTTCCGATTTCCTCCCACAGTCCAAAGATGTGCAGGTCAGGTGGGGATACGGGGTAGGGTGGAGGAGGGGCCCTAGGTAGGTTGTTCTTCAGAGGGTCAGAACAGACACAATGGGCCGTATGCCCTCTATTGCACTGTAGGGATCCTACGGATTCTATTTTATTCTATTCAATGGGCATGTTAGGATTTCATTAGAAGACATAGAAGGAATGCAAAATAATATTCTTTGGTATATTTTGGTATATTCTTTAAAGAAGAGGGCTGACCAAAAATTTGAAACGGTAAGAAAGTGCCGTCAATCTGGTCTGAAAATAACGTTAACTTTTAGCAGTAACAGAATAATTCTGGAGCATTGAGGACTATTACAAGAGCTTGCACCTAAATAAAGCAGAAATAGGAGACTTCCAAGGAACATAAGAGACAGCTAGTGGGAATAATTTAAACCAGATAGGCAGCGGGGGAGGGCAGAGAGGAAATTAGATCCCAGACAAGATGGATCACAGGGTGAAAGGTAGTCAATACTCACGTATGGGCACGCAGGCTTAGAGACAAACAGGAGCCAGATTCCAGGATCAGACAGACATAGGACCAAGAAAGGAAACAAATCTATAATTAAAATATATATTCATGAATACTAGAAGCATTGGAGATGAGATGCTGGGACTGGAGGCTGTTATAGCAGTAAGGCACACAATGTGATAAGAATATCAGAAACATGGTTGACCCTAGAGGGTTGTAATGAATACAGCATACGTGAGTATAGTGTCAGAAAAGAAGTAGAAGACAGGAAAGGGGGTAGTGCAGCCCCATATGTCAGAGTTACATGGGAGGTTAATGAAGTTGATCCTATGGGAGTTGAAAAGTTACAAAATGAATTCCTCTGGTTGGATATCGTTAATGTGAAAGACAAAACATGTTCGACCACTAGGTCAGAAAAAGATGGAAGACAGTTTACTCTATAAGCGATAAGGAAGGCATGTGTAAACAGGAAAGTTACTTTACTGGGTGATTTCAACAATTTGGAAACACCCAAACAGTTTGGCGTCTGAGTTACATGATTGCTCCATGATCAAGTGTGTGCAGAAAACTATGAGAGACAGTGCATAAAGACTTTGTAAAACTATGGGAAGTAACCATACAGCAAAGGAAATCTATGCCTTCATTAGAGGATTGTGACCATACAAGTACCAAATTCATTGTGATCTGGGTTTTTAATTGTAAAGTGGCTACTTTAAAAGCAAAGAAGAAACTGCTTGTGCAAGTTGATTGACAGGGCTTGTTCCATAACATTTCAACAGATAAGTGGAATATACATACTGCTGAACATGCAGGAGAAATACATGCCTAAGGTCAGCAAACTTAGACTAAACAAGCATGACCTTAAATCAGAAGCAAAATAAAGAGGAAGGGCAACCTGTATAAATAATACACAGAGGAAAGGACTGACTGGAATGAATGGTGGAACTTGGAGAAATATGTTAACAAGGTGGTCAGAGGGGTAAGAGAGGGACATGGAGAAAAATATAGCTGCAGACTGTAACATACATTAAGAATTATTTTAATATTTCGATAATAAGAGGGCAGTCAGAGAATTGGTAAGCACTCTCAAAGAAGCAAATGAGGCTGAAATAGAGGGTGTCCATAAGATTGAATCTTCCAGATCTTCACAAGGGAAGACATGAGCAAAATGCCCCCCTCAGAGTAACCTAAATAAAATTAATGACTTTAATATAAATGGGGTGCAAGTTCCAACAAACTAAATAGGCTCAAAAGAAATGAAGCCCAAAGACATTATTTAACCTAGTATAATAAGAAAGTTCTGACTCACTAATGTACTCACTAGAGAGTGGAACACTGAGGAGACACCAGGGGCGGGATTCACCGTTCCTGAAATTGGCGATTGGGGGAGAATCCCTTTTCACGTGCAAATCAGGGGCGGCGCTGGTTTGACATTGGTTTTGTATTCTCCTCCCCCTCGGAAATGGCATCATCGCGTCGCGCAGCGCCCGCCGTTGGAACGGCATTGGAGCATCACCTGAAGGCCCTCCCCCGATGCTCCAAAATGGGCCGAGTTTGAAAACAAATTACTTTGGTACCAACATTCAGAAATGGTTGCAAAGCAGATGTAGGAAAATATAAACTGATTAGTCTTACTTGGTATCAAGCAACTAGTGGAATTCATTATTAGAAATAAACTTGAGGATCATCTGTACAATAGTAACCAAGTAAACAGCACAGATTCAGAAGAGGAAAATCTTGCCTGATAAACCTTTCAGAAGAAGTAGCCTCAGAAGTGGATTATAGAAAGTCTTCGACTTGGTTACCCGGGAGTTCTTGCAAATTCTTGCCCCAATTGCTCAACAGATATTAGCTCTTTCTGCCATCATAAAGGGCACTCTCTGGCCTACATGTATTTTTAAAAATATATTTTTATTCTCCTTTTTCACATTTTCTCCCAAATTTACACCCACTAACAATAAACAATAATCAGTAATTTATTTCTTTTATTTTTTAAATAAATTTAGAGTACCCAATAAATTTTTTTTTTTCCCAATTAAGAGGCAATTTAGCGTGTTCAATCCACCTACTTTGCACATCTTTGGGTTGTAGGGGCAAAACCCACGCAAACACGGGGAGAATATGCAAACTCCACACAGACAGTGACCCAGAGCAGGGATCGAACCTGGTTCCTCAGTGCCGTGCTACCACTGCGCCACCGTGCTGCCACAACAATAATCAGTAATGAATGCAATGTCAATCCCCATATCAATAACAACAATCCCATCCTTCCACCAAACTCCCAAACAGCATCCCCGCATGTTAACATAAACAAATAACAAAAAGGAATCAGGAATCACCCATAGTCACCTTTTAACACATACAGTCCCTCTCCCCCCAACCCTCCCAGCCACCACCCCCCCCCCCTAATGTTCAATGTAATCCAATTCTCGAAAGTGCATGATGAATAATGCCTATGAATTGTAGAAACCCTCCACCCTTCCCCTCAGTTCAAATGTTCAAATTTGACCTTCTCAAGAGTCAAGAATTCCAGCAGCCCCCCCCCCCCCCCCCCCCCCCCCCCCCCGCCACGCCAGGGCACAGGGTTGAGAGGTTGATCTCCATCCCAACAGGATCTGCCTTCGGGCGATCAACGAGGTGAAGGCTACAACATCTCTCTCCGCACCCATTTCCAACGCCGGCTGGTCCGACACCCAGAATATGGCCACCTAAGGGCCCGGGTCCAGTTTCATGTGCGGCACTTTATAGATTACCCTAAAAACCTCCTTCTGGTAATCCTCCAGCTTTGGACAGGACCAAAACATATGAACGTGGTTTGCGGGGCCCCATGTTCTATATACCACCTTCAGCTGTATCAACCCCAACCTCGCACACGAGGTGGAGGCGTTCACCTTCCGGAGCACCTCACACCGGAACCCCTCCTCCATACCCTCTCCCAACTCTTCCTCCCACTTTGCTTTGATCCCTTCCAGTGGTACCTTCACCTCTTCCATAATAGCCCCGTAAACCACTGATACTACTCCCTTCTCCAGTCCCCCTGTCGTCAGCACCTCCTCCAGCAATGTGGAGGCCGGCTCTACCGGGAAGCTCTGTATCTCCTTTCTGGCAAAATGTCGAACCTGCATGTATCTAAATATTTCCCCCTACACCAGTCCATACTTCGATCCCAGCTCCTTCAATCCTGCAAACCGACCCCCAAGACACAAATCTTTTAGTGTCCTAATTCCTTTCTCCTCCCATCTCCAAAAATTTTCATCCCACTTCCCTGGCTCAAATCTATGGTTCCCCCGAATCGGCATTTCCCTTGACCCTGCCCCCAACCCGAAGTGCTGGAGAAACTGCCTCCAAATTCTCAACAAAGCTATTACTACCGGACTCCCTGAGTATTTCCCAGGTGGCATCGGGCGCGGTGCTGTTGCTAGCGCCTTCAATCACGATTCCCTACCCAAACTCTCCTCCATTCTGACCCACTGTGAGTCAAGCCATCTGACCCAGTTCCGTATCTTCTCCACATTTGCCGCCCAGTAGTAATACAACAGGTTCGGAAAACCCAAACTCCCTGCCTGCCTTCCTCTCTGTAGCAGCACCTTTCTAATTCTGGCCACCTTCCCTCCCCATATGAATGAGGTAATCATCCCTTCAATCTCTCTAAAATATGCCTATGGCAGGAAAATCGGCAGGCATTGGAAAATAAACAGAAATCGCGGCAACACGTTCATTTTAACCGCCTGTACCCGACCTGCCAGTGACAGAGGGAGACCATCCCACCTTGCCAGATCAGCTTTCACCCTCCCCACCAAACTAGAAATGTTGTACCTATGGAGCCCCCCCCCAATCCCAAGCAACCTGCACCCCCAGGTATCTAAAGTGAGTCACTGCCCTACGGAATGGCAGCCCCCCACCTCTGCCCCAACCTGGCCGGGACACCACAAAATATTCACTCTTGTCTAGATTTAATTTGTACCCCGAGAAAGCCCCAAACTCCCAAAGCAGTTCCAGTATTCCCCCTATTGACACACTCGTTCCGACATGTATAATAACAAGTCATTGGCATATAAGGACACCCTATGCTCTATTCCACCACCACCACCCCCCCCCCCCTTCCATACCCTCAAACGTCTTAACGCGATGGCCAATGGCTCAATCACGAGTGCATACAACAAGGGGGACATAGAACATACAGTGCAGAAGGAGGCCATTCGGCCCATCGAGTCTGCACCGACCCACTTGAGCCCTCACTTACACCCTATCCCCGTAACCCAATAACCCCTCCTAACCTGTTTGGTCACTAAGGGCAATTTATCACGGCCAATCCACCTAAACTGCACGTCTTTGGACTGTGGGAGGAAACCGGAGCACCTGGAGGAAACCCACACAGACACGGGGAGAACGTGCAGACTCCGCACAGACAATGACCCAGCGGGGAATCGAACCTGGGACCCTAGCGCAATGAAGCCACAATGCGATCCACTTGTGCTGCCCTTCCTGCAGGACATCCCTCCCTAGTCCCATAGTGGAGAGAAGAGAAAAGTATTCCGAGCTGATGTTATTATCTAGCCTACACGAATATCCAGATTCTTCAAATATTGCTTACAGTGAATTTTTATACAAATATTTCCAGATTTTAATTGTGTGGTTCGAATATGAGCAGTTTTAACATTTTCTTTCTGGATTCAGAGTAATTTTAGGATTTGGGTATGTATAAAAATGCAGGGCTCAATGGAAAGGGCAGGGGAGTGGGCCAAATTGAACAGGGGCGGGATTCTCTGATCCAGAGGCCAAGTGTTGACGGCGTCAGAAACGCCATCGGGGACCCAACACGGCGCTGGAGCGGCCCACGCTGCTCGAGCTGCTGATCCCGCCGTCAACTGGGCGCAGTGGGGTCCTCGAATGCTCAGTGGCACCGGCACCAACGTGCACATGTGTACTGGCTCCCTTCTCCGCGCCGGCCCCGATGCAACATGGCGAAGGGCTAAAGGGGCCGACGCGGAAGAAAGGAGGCCCCCAGCCCGAGAGGCCGGCCTGCCAATTGGTGGGCCACGATCGCGGGCCAGGCCACAATGGAGGCCCAACCCCCCCTTCCCCCCCCCCCCCCCCTCCTCCCAGGGGTCGATCCCTCCTCCATAGGCCGCACCTGGACCCTTCCACGCCGAGGTCCCGCCGGCTGAGAGCAGGTACCAATGGCAGCAATTCTCCGCTCTGCGGAGAATTGCGTCCCGGCGTCGGGGAGGCGTGGTGCGATTCGCACCGGTCGTGGAGATTCTCCGGCCTGGCCCCGGGCTGAGAGAATCCCGCCCCAGCTCTTTTGAAAAGGTGGCACAGGCTTGAAGACTGAATGGGCCCCAGTGCTATATAATTCTAAGCTTATCTTCTTTGACTTTCAGATGGTTTATTGGAGATTGGTCTGAATGCAGCAAAACATGCGATGGTGGAATGCGTATACGAACTGTACTGTGCATTAGGAAAATTGGTCCCTCTGAGGAAGAAACCCTAGATGACAGCCACTGCCTAACACACAGGCCTATTGAGAAAGAGCCCTGTAACAACCAGTCCTGCCCACCACAGTGGGTTGCACTAGATTGGTCAGAGGTACAGACAACAGAATGCTTCCTTACGATTGCATATATGCTTATTCTGTTCAAACATGTTGTGATTTTATTACATGTACTTTAATTGCAAGTATAAATTCCTGTTAGTTTAAGAAAAAGACAAATAAGAACTATCGTTTTAAAATTATTGCTGAGTAATGAGCCTCACATGTGCTTATGTTGGACCCTGAACATTCTCTGCAGGGTATCTGGTGAAAGGACAATTTATGAGTGAACTTTCTATGGATAAAAAAAACTTACTGTCATCTGATATTCTGCATCAATTAACAAAACATTTAGGGGCCTATTTTCATGACTTGCAGACATGTAATAGCATTTACAGATTTTTAGAATGAAATTTTTACTTGTGTGTTTTCCTTTGCACTTGCCAAACCCTAATTGATTTTAAGGACGTATGGTATGTTGTCTGAGCATCGCTTTCTTTATGCATTTATCAAGATCATCATAGAATTTACAGTGCAGAAGGAGGCCATTCGGCCCATCGAGTCCGCACCGGCTCTTGGAAAGAGCACCCCACCCAAGATCAACACCTCCACCCCATCCCCATAACCCAGTAACCCCACCCAACACTAAGGGCAATTTTGGACACTAAGGGCAATTTATCATGGCCAATCCACCTAACCTGCACATCTTTGGACTGTGGGAGGAAACCGGAGCACCCGGAGGAAACCCACGCACACACGGGGAGGATGTGCAGACTCCGCACAGACAGTGTCCCAAGCCGGAATCGAACCTGGGACCCTGGAGCTGTGAAGCAATTGTGCTATCCACAATGCTCCCACGCTGCGGGATACTGGTTGTAAAGTAAATCTTTTCACCTTGGCGCCAGTGGAGTGAAGTGAATTGCCCACTCCCTTCAGGAAAGGTTTACTTGTGCAACAGAGATCATAAGCTCATTTCAACATATGGGCACTGAATTTCCTCAGCCAGCCTGGTCTACTGATGGTTTTAGTGGGGAAGACTAGGGGTTCCTATGGTGGTAAGGCATTAATGTGAGTGGAAATTGGGGCAACTTTGAGTCTCTCCCCTATTTTCTTTGTGCCTGGGGTTTCAACAGGTAGAGCAGGTCGGGAGGGACAGTTGTTTCATTTTCCCCCTTTCAGTTTGTGTCACAGGAAAAACAAATAGGATTAATAAGATGATTCTATATATCGGAGT
The DNA here is from genome assembly GCF_047496885.1 of Scyliorhinus torazame. Classification (NCBI taxonomy): domain Eukaryota; kingdom Metazoa; phylum Chordata; class Chondrichthyes; order Carcharhiniformes; family Scyliorhinidae; genus Scyliorhinus; species Scyliorhinus torazame. The sequence continues at coordinate 224,037,874 of NC_092709.1, forward strand.
TCTTGGATTGGTGACAGTGATATACCATATGTTCACATGAAGCCAGTGGCAGTGCGGTCTGCCAAAACAGAATAGTCAGGAATCCTTACATCACCTGACCACAAAGTCTGACCGACTGGCTGAGCTTTTGGGCTGGCCAACAATGCAATTTCCTGTCCTCCCACCCAGAGGGTGCCACTTGTACTAATATAGGTGTCCACCTGTTGGTCAGGCTTTTCAAATTGTAGTGCTGAACAAGAGACATTCCACTGTTGGTGTGGGAATGAAATAGGGACCACCAATTATCAGCACCACCGAGTACTGTCCACTTTTCAAAAATTACATGAAGTGACTGGTCCTAAATAGATGTAATTTTTTTTTATAAAGAAGAGTAAGGTAGACAAAATTTGCCTTCCCCCAGTTCAGAATTTTTTACTCCTGCTTTATCTCTGTCCTTTTCCATGGTAATACTAAATTGTGATTGCTATCCCCGATATGATCGGCAACTGTCACTTCACCCACTTGCCCTTCTTCGGCCCCCAAGACTAGGTCTAGAATTACATCTCCTCTCGTTGGGTTTGTTACTCATTGGGTGAAAATATTTTCCTGGACACACTGCATGAATTTGTCTCTCTGAGTTCCCCTTACATTTTTTGAATCCTAGTTGATATTGGGATAGTTAAAGTTTCCTACTATCATTGCCCTCTTGTTCTTACAGGCAGAAATTTGGCTATGTTTTTGATCTTCTCTCTCACTTTCACTATTTCGGGGTCTGTAGTATACTCCCAGTAGTGTGACTGCCCCTTTTTTATTTCTAAGCTCAACCCTTAAAGCCTTGTTTGTTGACCAGTTTAGTACACAATCTCTTCTCACAACTGCAATTGATTCTTAAACCATTAGTGCAACAGCCCCTCCTTTTTAATCTCCCACACTGTCATGTCTGAAGTGTTATGGGCCAGGATTTAGAGAACCCCAAAGTGTATCATGGAGTTCACCTGACCCACAACTTTTAATAGATTGTGGTATGGGGAGCACACGGCCCACTCGACAGGTGTGGTACAGCAGAAATGGAAAAGTATTTTTTAAAGCAAAACAATGTTTATTCTATGAATTCAAGTTAACCTTTTTAAAACATAAAGTGAACATCTTAGCAACCATCAATTCAAATACAACCCCCAAAGTAATCCTTTAAGCTTTCCTTTTAACTTCCATAAGACTTAAAACACCTTTTACCAGAAGCACATCAGGTTAAAGTCACTACTGTTATTAGTTTTAAATCACCAGGAATGATTTACAGTCTTTAGATTACAGAGAGAGACTCTAATACACCTTCTGGCCGTGACTGCAGCTATCCAGCTCTGAAAACGAAACTAAAACACATCCTGCAGCAAACAGCCTAAAACGAAAGTAAAAAAGCTGACAGACAGCCCAGTTCCACCCACTCTCTGACATCATTGCAGTAATAAACACCCATTTCTTGAAGGTACTCTCACTACAGATATTTATATACATACCCATTTATAAACAGCCATTTCTTAAAGGTACTCTCACATGACATAAGACTCTACAACCAGGGATATCGTGCTGCCAATTTTGTCCATCCTTTAGCCAGGTTTCCGTTATAGTATTTTGTTTCAAGTTACCTTGCGGTAGTTTCTATAGCTGTAGGTAGCACTGATATAGAATGGACAGTCAGTTGTATCTGCATCAAGGGTAGCAGTAGAGATTAGATATGGACAGATCGAGAAGTAACTTCTCGTGATTGTGTTCACCTGTGATAAATTTGAAACTTACATCTTGGCTGGAATGTAGTGAATATTAAAATGGATTACCAACCGTCAGATCAATAGTTCATAAGGCACTATAAATTGCTTCTGTCACAAATATGTTCTGAAAGTATCTTCTAAAAATATCCCAACGAATACTTTGAGTAGATCATACTGGTGAGATATTAACGTCTGTGATTTACATATGAGCTGGTAGAAATTGATCATCACAAATCACACTTGCAATAACTTAAAAACGCATTGCAGTAGATGATCCAGCTTCGAACCAACTGCATTTATTTTTTAAAAGATTTTATTGAGGCATTGATATATATACACATCAAACATAACCATTAAAAAGCAAGCAAACAGGAATGCAAATAATCAAAACAAATAAATAACTAACACCCCACCGTCCCTTCTCCCGCTTCCCAGCTGCCCTACCTCCTTTTTTAACCCCCCCCCCCCCCCCCCCCCCCCCCCCCCCCACTGCTGACATCTTAACTATTTTCAAAGAAGTCGATGAACGGCTACCATCTCCGGGCAAACCCCTCCACAGACCCTCTCAAGACCTTCTCCCACACCCCAGCCTCCACCTCCCTCCACAACTCTTCCTCCCACTTTGCCCAATACCCCTATCTGGACTTCCTCCCAATCCATCAACTCCTTGTAAATTTCCGACACCTTACCCTCACCAACCCCTGTTTTTCACACCCCCTTTTCCTGTAGCCCGTTGGGTGGCAGCTGGGGAGAGGACAGCATCTGCTTCCTGACAAAATCCCTCACCTGTAAATACTGGAACCAATTCTCATGGGCAACTCAAATTCCTCCACCAGCATCTCCAAACTCAAGAAGCTGCCCCCAACGAATAGATCTCCAAACTGCTCAATCCCTGCCCGTTGTCAGCCCCAAATCCCCTCATCCAGCCCCCCCGGAGCAAACCTATGATTCCCGCAGATTGGTGCCCAAACAGAGGCCCCCCAAACCAGCCTCAGGTGCTGCCGCCACTATTCCCACACCCTCAGAGCCGCCTCCACTACCGGACTTGTGGAGTACCTGGCCGGTGAGAACGGCAAAGGCACTGTTAACAGTTCCCCCAAACTCAAGTCCTTCCAAGAAGCTGCCTCCATCCACTCCCATACCGACCCCTGCCCCACTACCCACTTCCTAACCGTGGCTATATTCGCTGCCCAAAAGTAATTCTACAAATTAGGAAGAGCAAATCCCCCCCCCAACCCCTACTTGACCCCGCTCCAGCAGCACCTTCTTCAGCAACTGCATTTTATTATTCAACCAGAGTGGCCTGTGATTAAGTCAGATGTACCTAAATGCCTCCACCCTTACTTTGATTTTTATGACGAACTAACTCTGCATGAGAATTTGACATTCGAAATCCAGCAACGCATGCTATTAGCTGATTGTAACACCATTTCGCTCACACTTATGTTCTTGGGAAACATAAAAAAGCCTCTGTGATGTGTTCCAAATAGTGCAAGTTGCTTTATGCAATCACTATCACCACTGCCACCATATGTCGATACCTCTTGAAATAGTAGGTGTAGCTGTGAGTTATATTAGCATTTTATTTACATGTATAAAATAACAAGCTTACCAGATCTCACACAAAGTAGGAGCGAGAGAAAACAAATCCCATGATTCATACCTTTGATATTTATTGCCAACGTATACCTTGCATCACAGTTTAGGAAGGCACTGGTCCCTGGGATTATGATAGAGAGTCCAAGGTTAAAAGAACAAAGTCCCATAGCGAGCACGTTTAGCCACATGTTACCCGGTGCTCGCAGTGCTGAGAAACACATGGCTATACAAAACAAGGGGCCTCAGCGGGGAACGCACGGCCAAGGCCGCACATAGCCCCGTTTTGTACACTGGGAAGCTCTGCTCACAGGAGCTCCCCATGTCGTGAGAGATCAGCACGCCATTTTTTAATAGTGTCCAGATCTCCGAGGCCCCCAAAGTAACCCTTGACGCCCCCTCCAGCACAAACGCACCATTGGAGGGTCCCGCCGGCGTGGATTAAACCACCTCTCTTACCGGCGGGACAAGGCGGCGCGGGCGGGCTCCGGGGTCCTGGGGGGGGCGCGGGGCGACCTGGCCCCGGGGGGTGCCCACATGATGGCCTGGCCCGCGATCGGGGCCCACCGATCCGCGGGCGGGCCTGTGCTGTGGGGGCACTCTTTTCCTTCTGCCTTCGCCACGGTCTCCACCATGGCAGAGGCGGAAGAGACTCCGTCCACAGCACATGTGCGGGGATGCCGTGAGCGGCCGCTAACGCTCCCGCGCATGCGCCGCCCGGAAATGTCATTTCCGCGCCAGCTGGCGGGGCACCAAAGGCCTTTTCTGCCAGCTGGCGGGGCGGAAATCAGTCCGGCGCCGGCCTAGACCCTCAAGGTTAGGGCCCGGCCCCCCAAGATGCGGAGGATTCCGCACCTTTGGGGCGGCGCGATGCCGAACTGATTAGCGCCATTTTTGGCGCCGGTCGGCGGACATCGCGCCGATACTGGAGAATTTCGCCCGTGATCCTGCCCACAATGACCGGGATTTACATCGCAATGTTTCGCGAGATCGCATTGTATCCCGTGAGGCATTGCGAGTCGGGTAGATCCCGGGAGCAGGGTCTCCCGGCTTTTAGCGGCCATGCTACGCCGCAACGAGCTGCTTCTCAGGCGCAGCGTGGCCATTGGATCATGCCTTCTTGGCATGGAGTTCATTTGGTGGAAACACTGGTCAGAGAATGGAGCTGTTGGTTTATGAAACTCCCAAAATCCTGGCCATTGGGGTAAAATTCCCACAGGGGTTCTCCATTCTATTGTCACAGCTTCGGAGGGATTTTTGTTTTCTTCATTTACGGGATGTGGGCGTGGCGAACTAGGCCAATATTTATTGCCCATCCCGAGTTGCACATCAGAGGCATATCAGCAAAAAATAAAGAGAAGTTCGGAACATCCGATCGCACTTCCTCTGGACTTTGTGTTGAGAATACGGAGGGAATGTATTGGTACTTATGTGTTGTGGTCCTATTTCCTTTGCAGTGTTTTATATCAAGTGCAGTAGGCATTGTGGGATAACAGTATGCTGTGTTCTGTTTTTTGCCTTGAGTGACCTGAAGGCATTGGCTAATGCTTAGGTACCATTTTACAGGAACTCCTCGTTCCCTAGTTTCTTGCCCAAGTAATCATTCTTTGTGAATGGCAGTAGCTATTTAACATGGAGCAAGAAAGCTGAACTTTGGCCCGTCACCACCCGATATCCACACACATGCAGTGGAATCTTACAACCCTATCACGGTGGGGCAGGGCCATAAAATGCAGCGAGCCATTCAAAAAATTCATTGACAGCGGTGCGACCATAAAATTCCGCCAGCGTAAAATACCGCAAGTATAAAATACCGCCTATATATTCATTAGATATTGATTAGTGCAGTAATCCCATCCAATGTTCCATCTCCAGTTAGGGATCACTGAGACCAACATCAGAGCCATTCTACTTGAAAGCAGTTAACTTCGATAAGACGAAGGGTGGGATTTTCTGCACCGCCAGCAATATGTGCTGTGGCGGTGGAGGCAGCCCACCATGGGCCGGCGGAGGGATACTTTGGTCCGTTGCTGTCAACAGGGTTTCCCATTGTTCGTACCCTCTGCTGCCAGGGAGCCCACGATTGAGGATCGCCAATAGCGAGACCAGAAGATCCCATCGGTGGAAACAGCTGGAAATCCCACCCAAAGAATCAAACTTGGAACCTTTTTGACCTCTGTAGTTCTTTGCTTTTATAAATTTAGAGTACCCAATTATTTTTTCCAATTAAGGGGCAATTTAGTGTGGCCAATTCACCTACCCTGCACTGCACGTCTTTGGGTTGTGGGGCGAAACGCACACAAACACTGGGAGAATGTGTAAACTCCACACAGTGACCCAGAGCCGGGATCGAACGTGGGACCTCAGCGCCGTGAGGCAGCAGTGCTGACCACTGCGCCACTGTGCTGCCCGACCTCTGTATTTTTATACTGAATCAAGCATTTTCCCCTTGCTTCTTACAACACCAACATTTATTTCAGCTAATAGATCATAGTGGTGATTGCAAAACCAAATTTGGTCACTTGTGTTGCAGCCAGTGTTGGCATTTCACGACTCACGAGACCAACAGCCATTTTATAAATATTTATGTCAAATATTTATGAACATAAACAAAGGTTTTTCCAAATTTTTATTGAGCCACATTAATTTACTGTCAGGTTACACGCAGAATTCTGATGTTATTTCCTTCTGGAATGCAAACATTGCCACTCCTGGCACATTGGAAAAGCCTAGTAGGCTTCAAACATTTTGAAAACGAAGAATCCTGAAAGGCTAACTAATTCCCTCCTCTTTTGCAGTGTACTCCAAAATGTGGCCCTGGATTTAAGCATCGAATTGTATTGTGTAAGAGCAGTGACCTGAGCAAAACTTTCCCACCCTCCCATTGTTCAAATGAAAGCAAGCCCCCAGTCCGGATTCGCTGCAGCCTAGGGCGCTGCCCGCCGCCTCGTTGGGTCACAGGAGAATGGGGCCAGGTAAGTTGGCAGTCTTTCACATTTGTACTATTCTGAATCTTTACATATATATCCATGGTGATTCGTAGTGTGCAGACTAACATGGGCTGCACTTGGTAGAAGGAGACTGTATGAATGGGCCTGAATTATGTTGTTATTTCAACACACATGGAGGCTATCAAGCCCACTGAGTCCATTCTGGAACATTGTAGAGCAATCCAATCAGTTCCACTCCCCCACTTTGTTCCTGCAGTTGAGCAAGTTTATTTCCCTCAAGTGCTCATTCAATTTTGTTTTAAGAGCTAAGATCATTTCCACTTCCACCACCCTCATGGGCAACGAGTTCCAGGTCACTGCCATTCACTGTGTAAAAAGATTCTTCCTCACATCCCTTGCCTACAACCTTAAATCTGAGTTACCTAGGCCTTGTACCAGCTAATGGGAGCTGCTTTTACATAGAAAATAGGAGCAGGAGTAGGCTGTTCGGCCCTTATAATTATAGAATCATACAGTACAGAAGCGGCCCTTCAGCCCATCAAGCCTGCACTGACAAATATAAAATAACTCTAATCTTGATTAATCCCACTTCCCATCACTTTGAATGCTAAGACATTTCAAGTGCTCATCTAAATACCTTTTAAAGATTGCGAGGTGTCCTGCCTCGACTACCCTCCCAGGCAGTTCATTTCAGATTCACATCACCCTCTGGCTGAGAATAGTTTTCTTCAAATCCCCTTTCATCTTAAAACGATGTCCCTTGATTATTGATCAGGCTACACTAGGGTAGGTCGAGAACGGGCTACACCATGGCAGGCCGAGGATCAGACTACACTGGGGTAGGTCGAGATCGGGCTACACCATGGCAGGCCGAGGGTCAGGCTACATTGTGGTAGGTCGAGATTAGGCTACATTGTGGTAGGTCGAGATTGGGCTACACCATGGCAGGCCGAGGATCAGGCTACATTGGGGTAGGTCGAGAACGACCTACACCATGGCAGGCTGAGGATCAGACTGCACTGGGGTAAGTTGAGATCGGGCTACACCATGGCAGGCCGAGGATCAGACTACACTGGGGTAGGTCGAGATCGGGCTACACCATGGCAGGCCGAGGATCAGGCTACACTGGGGGAGGTCGAGATCGGGCTACACCATGGCAGGCTGAGGATCAGGCTACACTGGGGTAGATCGAGATCGGGCTACACCATGGCAGGCCGAGGATCAGGCTACACTGGGGTAGGTTGAGATCAAGCTACACCATGGCAGGCCGAGGATCAGGCTACACTGGGGTAGGTTGAGATCGGGCTACACCATGGCAGGCCGAGGATCAGGCTACATTGGGGGAGGTCGAGATCGGGCTACACCATGGCAGGCCGAGGATCAGGCTACATTGGGGTAGGTCGAGATCGGGCTACACCATGGCAGGCCGAGGATCAGGCTACATTGGGGGAGGTCGAGATCGGGCTACACCATGGCAGGCCGAGGATCAGGCTACATTGGGGGAGGTCGAGATCGGGCTACACCATGGCAGGCCGAGGATCAGGCTACACTGGGGTAGATCGAGATCGGGCTACACCATGGCAGGCCGAGGATCAGGCTACACTGGGGGAGGTCGAGATCGGGCTACACCATGGCAGGCCGAGGATCAGGCTACATTGGGGGAGGTCGAGATCGGGCTACACCATGGCAGGCCGAGGATCAGGCTACATTGGGGGAGGTCGAGATCGGGCTACACCATGGCAGGCCGAGGATCAGGCTACATTGGGGGAGGTCGAGATCGGGCTACACCATGGCAGGCCGAGGATCAGGCTACACTGGGGTAGATCGAGATCGGGCTACACCATGGCAGGCCGAGGATCAGGCTACACTGGGGGAGGTCGAGATCGGGCTACACCATGGCAGGCCGAGGATCAGACTACACTGGGGTAGGTCGAGATCGAGCTACACCATGGCAGGCTGAGGATCAGGCTACACTGGGGTAGGTTGAGATCGGGTTACACCATGGCAGGCCGAGGATCAGGCTACACTGGGGGAGGTCGAGATCGGGCTACACCATGGCAGGCCGAGGATCAGGCTACACTGGGGTAGATCGAGATCGGGCTACACCATGGCAGGCCGAGGATCAGGCTACACTGGGGTAGGTCGAGATCGGGCTACACCATGGCAGGCCGAGGATCAGGCTACATTGGGGGAGGTCGAGATCGGGCTACACCATGGCAGGCCGAGGATCAGGCTACACTGGGGTAGTACGAGATCGAGCTACACCATGGCAGGCCGAGGATCAGGCTACACTGGGGTAGGTCGAGATCGAGCTACACCATGGCAGGCCGAGGATCAGACTACACTGGGGTAGGTCGAGATCGGGCTACACCATGGCAGGCCGAGGATCAGACTACACTGGGGTAGGTCGAGATCGAGCTACACCATGGCAGGCCGAGGATCAGACTACACTGGGGTAGGTCGAGATCGGGCTACACCATGGCAGGCCGAGGATCAGACTACACTGGGGTAGGTCGAGATCGGGCTACACCATGGCAGGCTGAGGATCAGACTACACTGGGGTAGGTCGAGATCGAGCTACACCATGGCAGGCCGAGGGTCAGGCTACACTGGGGTAGGTCGAGATCGAGCTACACCATGGCAGGCCGAGGATCAGGCTACACTGGGGTAGGTCGAGATCGGGCTACACCATGGCAGGCCGAGGATCAGACTACACTGGGGTAGGTCGAGATCGAGCTACACCATGGCAGGCCGAGGATCAGACTACACTGGGGTAGGTCGAGATCGAGCTACACCATGGCAGGCCGAGGGTCAGGCTACATTGGGGTAGGTCGAGAACGAGCTACACCATGGGAGGCCGAGAATCAAGCTACATTGGGGTAGGTCGAGAACGAGCTACACCATGGCAGGCCGAGGATGAGGCTACACTGTGATAGGTCGAGATCGAGCTACACCATGGCAGGCTGAGGTTCAGTCTACATTGGGGTAGGTCGAGAACGAGCTACACCATGGGAGGCCGAGAATCAAGCTACACTGGGGTAGGTTGAGATCAAGCTACACCATGGCAGGCCGAGGATCAGGCTACACTGGGGTAGGTCGAGATCGGGCTACACCATGGCAGGCCGAGGATCAGGCTACATTGGGGTAAGTCGAGATCGAGCTACACCATGGCAGGCCGAGGATCAGGCTACATTGGGGGAGGTCGAGATCGGGCTACACCATGGCAGGCCGAGGGTCAGGCTACACTGGGGTAGGTCGAGATCGAGCTACACCATGGCAGGCCGAGGATCAGACTACACTGGGGTAGGTCGAGATCGGGCTACACCATGGCAGGCCGAGGATCAGGCTACACTATGGTAGGTTGAGGGTCAGGCTACATCAGGACAGGCTGAGAGTCAGGCTACAATGAAGAAGGTCGGGGATTGGGCTATGTTGTCGCAGGCTGATGGTCAGGTTATATCAGATCAGGCTATGCCATGGCAGGCCCAAGCTCAGTCTACACCAGGGACAACTTACACCAGGGACAACCAAGGGTCAGGGTCAGGCTATGTCGGAGCAGGTCAAGGGTCAAGCTACACGTGGACTGATTGAAGATCACACTATGATGGGACAGACCAAGTGTTAAATATGCAGCAGCTGGCCAAGGGTCCCTGTATGACAAGCAAAATTGTGACAGCCAGCAGTCATATTACATCAGGATAAGCTCTCAGATCTAATTGGCATTTGCTTAATCCTTTAGCCGAAGGATGTGGAGCTCATCAATATTACTCAAATGAGTCACACCATAAATTCAGCGGAATCAGCAGCATATCCTTTCAACCAACTGAATTTCCACCTTGGCACGCCTCCACTGTTATGCAGTCAATATCTTCAATAAAGTTATCAAAAAATAACAACGCTTTAGCCCTTTGCAAGATTAAAGTCAAAACAAGTTTTAAGCTGAGCATGTTTTCATTATCTGCATGAAGTCTATGAATGCGAAGTATTCAACATGAAATTCTGTTCTTTATTTATTGCAGTGTTCTGCACAGTGTGGTCTTGGCCAGCAGATGAGGACAGTCCAGTGTCTCTCATATACGGGTCAACCATCCAGTGATTGTCCTGAAACTCTTCGACCACCCTCAATGCAACAGTGTGAGAGCAAATGTGATGCTACTCCCATCGCCAATGCAGAAGGTTGGTACTTAAAAAATACACAATTGGATTAGGTGACACTTCAGGAAATACTTTTAGAATCCCATCAGTTTGAATTGTCTCAAGTATTTTTATGCACAGGATTCCTGTTAAGAGACACTCAAACTTTCTAAATTGCTCCAGTGTGGCGTGTTGCTAACTGGTTCAAATACATGGGCCTCTTTGTTGTGCCAGCAAAACCTCTGCCAAGTGAAAACAATGGCATTTGAAAACATCAGTGCTGTTTTAAAAGGAAACAAATTTGTGGATCATGTGTACATAGAATTTTATAAAAGAACAGTAGATTCATGTCAATTGACGTAGGCTCCATATTCCAAATGTCAAGTGGCAAAAGATGAGTTCCTTCTACTGGTAAAGGTCAGTCCTTTGAACTGTTTAATTCATTGACATTTGCTTTGGCACACACAATTTTGAAAGTTAAATGCAAAATATTACCAGATTTTAACAACTGGGATTGTGGAAAACAGTGAAACAAATACTCTAGGTAGTTGGTTGCTTTTTTAAAAAAACAATTGTTTAGTTCCTATTTTTAACAGCTTTGTCGTCAACACGCCATGTTTACTTACAGATTGGTTTTGGAGCAGATTGGGCAGTTGCAAACAGTCAAAATAAGTTTCTTATCATAAATCACTTTTTAAAAAATAATCATTTTTGGAGAAAATGTCTGTATGTTTTCTCAATTGGTGACAGAAGTGAGGCTGCATTTAGCAAAGCAGTTTCAAACAGTTTATACCAATGACAGACATGCTGTTGAACTCAGCATCTGTTTGGGTTCTTGAGCTATGCTTTTTGCATTCTGGTATTTGTTTGAAGCCAGACTTTGAAGCATTGCTTCTGTTAAGTGTACTGTTACATTCGGTGTTGAGACTATACTGTAGTACAAACACCAACAGCCCAGCCTGAACTACAATCTATGAAATACAGTTCTGTTCCATTTCTTTTAAGGTATGTGTGTGTGGCTACAGGATTGAGACAGTGCAAGATCACCTGAAAATTAAACCAAAATTCAATTTTAGTCATTTTCCATGCAGTTTCAAGTTTCCTTGTAGATTATGTAGCGTACTTCTCACAGTAGCTGCCAGTACTTTGTCATTTGTTGTTTATTGTTTTGAGCGTAACATATATCCTTGGTGTATTCCACATATGTAAATCAAGAGGTGGATATTCTTTACGATTCATTGATTCCAGACTAAGTATCCTTTAACCAATTGTTGGGCAAATTCCAGAAAGAATATTCCACCCGTGGTTATTGTACATTTTACAAAAGTAAATCATAAACGATAAACCATGAACGTAGCTTAGCAAAGTAAAAGTTGGAAATTCTTGAAATAAGCTGCAGCATAGTCATTACCTGAAAGAGAAAGAAACCTTAACATTTTGGATGGGATCATTCATCAAATCATAAAGCATTTCCTTTCTTCTGAAGAAATTAATTTTGACATTGGCCTGAATTTTATGCTCTCCCACCAGCAGGAGGAGGTGAGTGTGAAATTGCAGGGACAGGATTCCCTCCGTGCTCCCATCCGCCCCGACCACCCAGTGACTTTAAGCTGGGGAATGCAAGACCTCAGATGGGAAGCCCATGCTTGCCTCAATTGAGGCCCTTAAGTGGCCAATTAATGGTGACTTGAAGGCCGTTTCCCACCTTGCCTTAATTCTTAGGCTGGCGGGAACAATGAACTTACAGGGGGCAAAGCTGGAAAGAATCAAAGTTAGTTCTCGGGAGGAAAATATTGGGGGGGGGGGGGGGGGGGGGGCGGGGCGGGTTGTGAGGACACCTCCATAAGGGCAGCACGGTAGCATTGTGGATAGCACAATTGCTTCACAGCTCCAGGGTCCCAGGTTCGATTCCGGCTTGGGTCACTGTCTGTGCGGAGTCTGCACATCCTCCCCGTGTGTGCGTGGGTTTCCTCCGGGTGCTCCGGTTTCCTCCCACAATCCAAAGATGTGCAGGTTAGGTGGATTGGCCATGATAAATTGCCCTTAGTGTCCAAAATTGCCCTTAGTGTTGGGTGGGGTTACTGGGTTATGGGGATAGGGTCGAGGTGTTGACCTTGGGTAGGGTGCTCTTTCCAAGAGCCGGTGCAGACTCGATGGGCCCAATGGCCTCCTTCTGCACTGTAAATTCTATGATTCTATGAGATGCCCACTTCTGACTTAAGGCCCGGTGACCTCTGAACCCCCTGGTCTCTTCCTCAAGATGCCGATCATCCCCAACGCAATCTTCCAGGCCTTCCCTACCCTCCCCATCCTGGGGCCCTTTACACTTACCCTGTCCTCCAGCACTTAGGCTCAGGCAGCTTGATGCAGTTCCTCTTCTGATTACAGCAGCACTGTCTTATCGACTGGCAGCTCTCTAAGGCTCCCACGTGAGAGGCGGAAATCCTGCAGTCAATCAATGGTCATTGGAGGTCTAAATTGGCTGTGGGGAAGTCGGAATCGGTGGGGACTCTTTGCATGGTGGGTGGAGAGCCACCACCACCCGAAAATTCAGGCCAATCGTTGATGACTTTCCTATATTCTTCCCAATGCTGAAATAGGAATCTGGCTTTAATGGCAATCGCTTTGATATGGTAGGACTAAGGCAAATAACATGTAGAAAAATGCATATTTCATTGCTTTCGGAAACAGTAGGAGATACCTTCAGCATGTGACCAACCACCAGTTCTTCTAACAGCAAATTATAGGATAAATTCCACTGAGAATCTGCTCTGAATGGCAGTATGGTTCATAAAATCAAAGCTAGAACATTGCAAGGCAATCTCCAATCTCTGATTCCTTAAAGTGGGCTCCACATATGAGTACGGGATTGGGATATTTATCCATCTATGTGCATGATAGGATATGGAAATGCAACATAGATTTTTTTTAAATAGCTTATAAACTGGAAATAAAACAAATTGGAGCAAATGCCACAACAGTTCATCAAAGATTTACTTCATCCATCTGGAGGATAAGTGAGGTGCTTCTCGTGGAGGCATATACATCTTGGAAGTGAGTCATGTCAGTTTTGTTGCCTTACTCAGTGCTGTCAATTCTTTTACTTTTCATAGAATGCAAAGATGTGAACAAAGTGGCTTACTGCCCACTGGTGCTGAAGTTCAAGTTCTGCAGCAGAGCATACTTTAGACAGATGTGCTGTAAGACCTGCCAAGGACATTGACCCGAAACAAGCCTCGTTAATTCTATCATGGAAAACGTGCCTGCCCTGAATACACACAATGGAATGGGATTTGATGTCCCCCAAAGTCTTTACCCTGTGGAAAATGTAACCACTGGTCAGCTTCAGCTGACAAAAATTTGCTGTTATTTTAACTTCTGTGAAGTGGGATTTTAAAAAAAACAAAGGTGCTGGACACAGAGGAGGAGATGCCAGTTTTAAGTTTTCTGCTCAGCCACATGAAAAACACTCAGCTGTTAAGAACATGCATGGTCACTTGAACAAATTGAATAGTTGGTTCACCTCCAGGGACCAGAACGTTAATGTAATATATATTGGATCTAAATAAGACAGAGAGCAGTTTGTATATGTTCAAAAGCCGATAAAGCAGAAAACAATAATTATCTGAGCTTGCCTAGCTATATAAAACTCTGAAATGTTTTCGATACACTTCAAAAACGTTACAATTATTTATCTCACGTAACAGTGACCAAAAAAGTTTTATAGTATCAACTGATAAGTTATTTAAAAAAGAACCAAAAATGGAACACATTTATTCTGTATGAGGTGCTACAATTCCAGTGCTTTCTGCTGAAATTCTATTTTCAAGGAGCCATGGTTTTAAAAAATAATGATGTATCTACCCTGGAACTCTCAATCAGGAGAGTTAATCCATTTAGTAAGTGAAAGTGGAGCAAATCATTCATCCTGTAGGTCTACAGGAGTGCTTCAAAATCAATGAACGTTTCTTGCTGTCAGGCAGAGTTGAAAATTAAGGCATGTTGACAAAATAATTTTACCATGATTCCATTCACTAAGATTTGTTAATAAAATAAAAGGGAAACACAGATGTTTCTGCTGAAGCTATTGTAAAGTAAGGGGTGGCAGAGATGATGAACTCAAGCATTGTTCTGCCAGTGCAAATGATGCCTAGAGCTTGGATTCGACCAGTCTCACTACCTTTGTTTATGCTACTGGTTTTGGAGTGGCCTCGACCACACAGGCATCCAGTTTCTTAAATCATGCTCGGTTCAAGCAGTTCTAGTCAAGACCACCATGCTAGGCATAATGCAAAGACAGACTATTCACTTTGAAATGAGTCACACCTTTCAGCAAAGCTTGTAATAAAAAGAAAGAAAGAAATTCTCCAGATGCTTCCCTGCTTCGAAAGGGGAAACACCTGTTTCAAAATCATTTCTGTGCTGCTAAACAGATAAGTGCAGCCAAAGAATATTTGCAAAAGAGAAAATATAAATGGTGTTAGGATATTTAGGTAGCACTACTCTCACTAGGAATATTAAGCAATACATTACGTTTAAAGTTGACAATGTATTGTTTGTTACCTTAATTATATTTAAATGTGAAACCACATAGTATTTGTACACTAAAGCTAAAAGAAAACAGACATGATTCCAAAGCCCAATGCTAGCAGAGTAAATGGCCTAGCTTGATTAAGGACTCGATATTGAGATAATAAAAGAGGATACTTGTTCATATAACTATAGTACTTGAAAACTTGGCAGTTTGCAGCAGGTACTTTATGAATGTGCATTTGTGTTGGACTGTGCCTCTTTTGTCTAGTGCAATGAACCTATCTTAAGTGAGAATATTTGTAAATCATTGTGTACAAAAACCATTAACATGCAAAACAGGGCACTTTTCATCAGTTAGGTGAGATTCTGTAGATTTTGAATGAAACAAATGTTTAGTAGAGTACATTTATTTTCATTTCAAAATAATTATTTTAAAGTAATTTTCATGAAAAATGTGATTTTTTTTTAAATAAAGAGAACTAACCAGCTAACTATACATCACAAAATTAAATAAGCAAGGATGTGATTTGTTACACAAAAATATACAAATTGACAATTTTCTTTCACGGCAATCTGCACAGGAAATTGTCATGTCGCACATTTGGTCTGAAGTCATAGCTACAAAAAAAATCCTTTCTGATGTAAATACAGACCACAAGGTTTTTTTTTGACAATCTGTATATGATGTTTTGCTGCACACTTGGTCATAACCATGGAAATCCTGTCTGTCATCTACTACCTCTTGACAGTATTTTTAAACAGCTTTCTTCCACAACGCAACTGTCCATCAAACACCTATCACGAGGCTTGCTTAACAAACTAGTTCCAAACATTGGACATCTTTCTGAACAAAACTATCTATCCTGGTGCTGTCATGCCTTGAGAAGTCTAAGTTATCATAAAGGGAATACTGTTGCTATGACAATCCCAAGAATGGGGCCCTCATATTAGTGCTTTAATACTCCAGGGCATGAGTGTGTTTATCAATAAATGTTGCATTTCAACAAGGAACTTTATTTAAAGAATTCTTCTTTACCTCAGATTAGGTATTTACATTGCAAAGATTTGTTTCCATGGACATATTTTTGTTCTGTGGTACTGGTGCTATATAACTAGGGAGTTGAATGTATATCTACATATAGAACAGCACTGAGTGGAATGAAAACAACTCCCTCGACCAATATTGGATTACATTATTAAAGGGAACAGAAGGAAAAATGTATTTGAATTAATAAACTGAGAAAAAAAAACTAGCTGAGAAAAAAAACTTCAAACTGGGACTCAATGTGGAACTGAAATTGGACCAGAAAGTAATGTGTTCAAATAGCACAGTACATTGCTGCTGCTACTTTGTAGCCACCTTAATATCAAAGTTGGATCCTTTCTATAGTTTTCAAACTGATAACAGAAATAATTGCGCAAGCTGTAAAGGAGTTTGACAGGTCTGCCATTGCTGAGAGGAACAGTACATTGTAGCCAGTACGATGAAGAGCCCAAGGCACACATTGCAGTATTATCAGCATCTGGTCATAGAGACTGAGAAAGGACTTGTCCACAGGTATATCCCCAAGGTGCATACTTCATGGAGCGATACACTTAATTATGGATTCTATTAATCACTGAATGTCACATAAATATCCTTATCCAGAATGGAAACTAGCATTGTATTATTGTGATTAGTTGCTTATATTTTATATTCAGTATTAATGTGGTACACTGTTACTAAATATTTTCTTTTTTGTAAATTATATGCTAATTTATTGCCATGTTTCAAGACACTTGTTCTACATTCATTTCACTGCATATATTGAAAGGTAATACTGAATGCAGTGAAATGATATTCCATATTTGTGACACAGATTGTTTTTTTTCCCCTAGGTAATTTAAAACAATAAAAATGCAGCTTCTAAACATAGAAGAATTTCTGTCACCCTTTTGTTTATTTGCTGGATTACCTATGAACCTAGGAACATACGAATTAGATGTGGGAGTAGGCCATTCGCCCTTTGAGCCTCCCCTGTCATTTGACAAGATCATAGCTGATCTATTGTGGTCTCAACTCCACTGTCCAAACTTAGCAACAGTGCCTTCAGTTCCTTCCTCCAGATCATTAATGTATATTGTGAAAAGTTGTGGTCCCAACACCGACCCCTGAGGTACACCACTAGTCACCAGCTGCCATCCTGAAAAAGGCCCCTTTATTCCCACTCTCTGCCTTCTGCCAGTCAGCCAATCCTCTATCCATGCCAGGATCTTACCCTTAACATATTTAACAGCCTCCTATGTGGAACCTTGTCAAAGGCCTCCTGGAAATCTAAATAAATCATGTCCACTGGTTCTCCTTTGTCTAACTTCCTTCTTACCTCCTAAAAGAACTCTTAACAGATTTTTCAGACTGACCTCCCTTTGGCAAAGCTGTGCTGACTATTTTATCATGCACTTCCAAGTACTCCGCAATCTCATCTTTAATAATGGACTCTAAAACCTTACCAATGACCGCAGTCAGGCTAACCGGACTATAATTTCCTGGCTTCTGCCTCCCTTCCTTCTTGAACAAGGGCGTTATATTTGCCATTTTCCAGTTCTCTGGGACCCTCCCTGCCTCCAGTGATTCCTGAAAGATCGCCACCAATGCCTCCACAATCTCCTCAGCTATCTCCTTTAGAATCCTGGGTTGTAGTCCATCTGGTCCAGGTGACTTATCCATCGTCAGACCTTTCAGTTTCCCCAGAATATTGTCCTTCGTGATGGCCACTATACTCACCTCTGCCTCTGATTCTCAATGGATATTGTTGATGGTCAATGGATATTTTTTGGCTGGAGGAAGGTTTGTAGTGGTGTCCCCCAGGGGTTGGTACTGGGACCCTTGTTGCTCCTGGTATATATTAGTGATCTAGATCTTAGTGTGCAGAGGACAATTTCAAAGTTCGCAGATGATATAAAACGTCAAAGTGTTGTAAACCGTGAGGAGGATGGTGTAGAACTTCAAAAAGTTGGCAAAATGGGCAGATTGGTGGCAGATGAAGTTAAATGCAGGGAAGTGCGAGGTGATACATTTTGGTAGAAAGAATATGGAGAGACAATTGGCGCAATTCAGTGAACTTAAAGCTAACTCAATTTTCAGGAACATTTGGCAGGGTCTTTCTCAGTAACGACGAGATTCACCTCACTATTCACTGGCATTTTGTTGTTTTTTTTAGTCTTGGGAGGTTTCTCCCCACTGAGGCCACACTTTAGTCAATTTCTCACAGATCGGGGAGTCATTTTGACTGGCAGCACCGATCCCTGCACACTTAGTCACCGCCGCTTTATGGGTCCTCCTTTCATCCACCCAACCTTCTTGAGGCCCCTAGTGCCACCCCCTCACCCCCCTCTAATGGGCAAGAACATGCGTGCCCGATCCATGAGCAGTGCCAACCTGGTACCTTAGCACGATCAGCCTGGCACCTTGGCAGTGCCCCCTGGGCACTGGCACTGCCACGGTGCCTGGCTGAAATTGCCTGAGTGCCAAGGGGAATGCCAGGATATTACGTTGCTTACC
This sequence comes from Scyliorhinus torazame, assembly GCF_047496885.1. Taxonomy (NCBI): domain Eukaryota; kingdom Metazoa; phylum Chordata; class Chondrichthyes; order Carcharhiniformes; family Scyliorhinidae; genus Scyliorhinus; species Scyliorhinus torazame. The sequence goes on from NC_092709.1 coordinate 224,056,374, forward strand.
ATCTGGAGATGGCTAATGGCCTGCGAGACACCCCAAGGTGTTGCCATGCCTGGTCCACGTTAGTGGAAACCAGTGTTAAATGGCTTCTGGTTGCGGTCTCGCTGGCGCGGCGTTGGCACTGGGTGAAAGCAGCCTCCGGGTATTTAAATGAGCCTAATGGCCCTGAAAGGGGGACCCTAAAGGTGGGGGCCGTCGTGACCCCATTGCAGGGTATACTCACTAGGGGGGGTAGGGGAGAGGTGATACCCACAATCCCAATCTCCTCACTTCCATTTCTTTTTGCTGCACCTCTAATTGTTTTAAATTTAGAGTACCCAATTCACAACATCTTTTTGGGTTGTGGGGGTGAGACCCATGCAGACATGGGAGAATGTACAAATTCCACACAGACAGTGACCTGGCACTTGGATCGAACCCGGGTCCTCAGTGCTGTGAGGCAGCAGTGCTAACCACTACACCTCTGTGCTGCCCCTTTAACTGAAAATTAGGTAATTCTATTGATGGTTGCAATGACCAAGGCTATGTTTCTGGCATGTCTTTCAAATTTCAGTACTGAACAATCGCTTCAGTTATCTCTGCCTTTCTAGCTTTAAATGGTACCTCTATTTTTAATTCACCTACCAATTCGACTAGCTTGTCTTTTCGAAACCCTTTTAAATAAACCAAAGACATGTCATCCACCTGGAGACAGCTTTTGAGCCATCCTGTTATATCACTACAAACCTGGCGTCTCTGTTTAATTTATACTGTAACCCAAACTTTGCTGACTGTCGCTCCAAAGTTCCCGGACCCGAGTCCTCAAATTATGTTACGACACCTTGGGCTAGTGCGCGGTCAATTTCAGCACCCCCTTGACTCAGAGGCACAACACAATTGAATTGGCAAATAATTCCCAAAATACCCAAAGGCTTTAGCCCTTGGCTGCCCAAGGTGCACATGGGACACTCCAGGTTCACCGACGAGGGGGCCTGGCCGATGGTACAGACATCCCATCCCACCACCCGGCCGACCATCTCCTCCCATGACCACCCATCCTACACCCCCCGCCATCCCATCCAGCAACCCGCTCAGTGATTCCTACTGGCAGGTGCGGGCCCTGGCTTGGCAGTAACTCCGGGTCTGGTCGATGGGTGGAGGATGAGGACAACCCGCTCTGCGATGAGCTATGGTGCTCCATGTCATTTGACAACATCTGACTCCTGCCCAAGGTAGCACTTCCCACTGTCCACCTGGTTGATCCTTGCATGCAAGCTGGCCATTCCATCACAAGATCCCACTGAACCATTCGGGTGGCGGAGGTGGGGACGGGTGCAGGAGGGTGGAATCGGGCGAGAGGAAGGGGGAAGAGCAGGGCACCAGGATGAGTGCAGGGTCTGACCTGGGGGTCCTGGCGACTACCTCTGTCCAACCCCACCCCCCCCCCCTCCCCCCTCCAGCGTCCCCTCTGCAGCCAGCCCAGCCCAGCTCAGCCCATCAAAACTCAACTGGTCACCGAAGAAAAAGTTGGATAGCTTGAAAACACCACAAAGTAACTGGTATTGTAGATGCAAATTGGCACACTTTTAAGCAACAGTTTACCTTGTACATAGCAGCTCTAGGTTTACAGGCACAGCCTAATGAGAGAAAATAGTGTTGCTGCTCACTGTAGCAGGCCCACAGCCAATCAAAATCTTTAACACGTTTGTATTTGAGCAAGAGGCAGATCGTGAGAACTTTGATGCCATTGTTAAAAGGTTCAATGAGCATTGCACCCCGAAGAAGAACAAAACTTTTGAAAGGTACATTTTCAGAATGCGCACGCAGCTGACAGGCGAGTCGTAACAATTTTCTCACAGATCTAAAATTAAAGGCTCAGACTTGTCATTTTGCCACATTAAAACATCAATGATCAGGGATCAAATCACATTTGGCATAAAAACTGATAAAGTGTGTGAACGTCTTTGAGGGAGAATGAGTTCCAGCTCAAAGATGCAATAAAAATTTGCCATGTCAGCGAGTTAGCTGCGCAGCAAATCCACGTTAAACATGAGAGGTTTAGGAGCGAAAATCAGGAATTAAGCCGATGCCATAGATGTTGTGACGCACCCAAAAGTAAAACGTGGTCTCAACAGCGGTGGCCATTTTAAGCGATTGCCAGGTGCCACCATTTTGTGTAAGCGGTGTGGAAATAGGCGCTTACCATGGCAATGTCCCGCCTTTGGAAAAATTTGTGCAAAATGCAAAGGCACTTTTTTTCCAACAAAAAAGTTGACTCACAAAAATCTGTAAACACTGTTGAAGAAATTAATTTAGGGGATACATTCTTCATTTATGTCATTACTAATGAAGACAGGGCCAACGTAGCCAAGCAAAATGAAATGTCTTTGACAAATATAAGAAGTAATAATAATGAAGTATGTGCTGTAAACAAAGATAACTGGACAGTTTCTTTACTCAGAAATCAAACGTTTATAAATGTCAAACTCGACACAGGAGTGAGAGCGAATCTCATCAGTATCACGGATATTGAAGCGATGAGAATCAAGCCCAAGATTTTGAACAGACCAGTATTTTTAAAAGATTACAATGGTCAAACGATTAATTCTTTAGGTGTGTGTGAGCTTGAAGTTCAAGTCAAGGATAGAATCCATAAAGTGAAAATTTCAATTGTAGCCACAGAATCGTTACTAGGTATGGAAGCTTGTGAAACACTTCAGTTAGTCAAGAGAGTATATAGTACTGACTATGCTTTGAATGCGCATAGTGGATCGGTGGATTCAATACTACAAGCATTTCCAGAGATTTTTCAAGGTTTCGGTGTCTTGCCATTTACTTATCGAATTCAAGTAAAGGATAATGTGCAACCTGTGATACATGCTCCTAGGAGAGTACCAGCACCATTAAGGGATCGGTTGAAAGCTGAACTTGATAGAATGATGAATCTGGGGGTCATTAAGAAAATCAAAGAACCAACAGATTGGGTAAATTCAATGGTGTGTGTTAAGAAACAAATAACGATTTAAGAATATGCATGGATCCTAAAAACCTCAATGCCAACATCAAGCGAGAAATACTATCCAATAACAAAACGTGAATAAATAACGAGCAAAATATCAGGTGCAACGTGCTTCAGTAAACTGGATGCATTGCAGGGTTTTTGCCAACTCAAATTGGATGTAGAGAGTACAAAGTATTGTACGTTTAACACTATGGGCGAAATTCTCCCCCAACGGCGCGATGTCCGCCGACTGGCGCCAAAAACGGCGCCAATCAGACGGGCATCGCGCCGGCCCAAAGGTGCGGAATGCTCCGCATCTTTGGCGGCCTAGCCCCAACATTGAGGGGCTAGGCCGACGCCGGAGGGATTTCCGCCCCGCCAGCTGGCGGAAATGGCGTTTGTTGCCCCGCCAGCTGGGGCGGAAATGCGGCGCATGCGCGGGAGCGTCAGTGGCCGCTGACAGTTTCCCGGTGCATGTGTGGGAGCGTCAGCGGCCGCTGAAAGTTTCCCGCGCATGCGCAGTGGGGAGAGTCTCTTCCGCCTCCGCCATGGTGGAGGCCGTGGCGGAGGCGGAAGGGAAAGAGTGCCCCCACGGCACAGGCCCGCCCGCGGATCGGTGGGCCCCGATCGCGGGCCAGGCCACCGTGGGGGCACCCCCTGAGGTCAGATCGCCCTGCGCCCCCCCCCCAGGACCCCGGAGCCCGCCCACGCCGCCTGGTCCCGCCGGTAAATACCAGGTTTGATTTACGCCGGCGGGACAGGCAATTTCTGGGCGGGACTTCGGCCCATACGGGCCGGAGAATTGAACGGGGGGTCCCGCCAACCGGCGCGGCCCGACTCCCGCCCCCGCCCAATCTCCGGTACCGGAGACTTCGGCGGGGGCGGGATTCACGGCGGCCAATTGCCATTCTCCGACCCGGCGGGGGGGTCGGAGAATGACGCCCTATATTTGGGCGCTTCTGTTTTCTTCAAATGCCTTTTGGGATAATATCCTCATCTTCAATCTTTCACAGGACAATGGGGCACATTGCGGAAGATATTCAAGGAGTTTGTGTGTATGTTGATGATATAATAGTCTGGGGTTCTATGAAGGAAGAACACAACGACCGACTCATCAAAGTACTACAGAGTGTTAAGGGGTATGGGCGAAGGTTGAACAAAGCCAAGTGTCAACTTGGCGTTAAAGAAATCACGTTTCTGGGCGACAGGTTGTCTGCTCAAGGCGTACAACCTGATCAAATGAAAATACAGGCAATAATGAATATGCCATGACTGTCAGACAAGAAAGGAGTTCTGAGGATGTTAGGAATGACCAACTTTATAGGCAAATTTATTCCGAATTTGTGAGCCAAGACAATGTGTCTGAGGGAACTTACCAAGAAGATGAATACTTTTGAATGGACAGATAAGCATGCGCAAGAATGGCTTACCATGAAGACAACTTTGACAACAGCTCCAATGCTAGCACTTTTTGACCCAACCAAGAAAACAAAAATCTTGGATGGACTTGGTGCAGTTTTGTTACAGCAGGAAGATGGAGAAGATTGGAAGCCAGTTGCCTATGGGTCTAGGTCCTGACCTAGTGTCGATAGGCTCAAATTGTTAATGGCTTGGAAAAGTTTCATAGCTATGTGTATGATCTACCAACTTTTCTGGGAAAAACGGATCACAGATCATTGGTAGCCATCGTCAAAAAAACCTAAGTGAGATGTCACCATGCATCCAGAGAATGATGAAGCTCCAGCGATATGATTTTGATCTAATTGACACGCTGGGCAAGCACATTGTAGTTGCAGATGCACTATGAAGAGCTACAGCCGTGCTGGAAGACAGCCATATGGAAGATGTGCAAGTGCACGTCAATATGATAATGGAAACACTGCCGGTGTCTGATGAAAAATCGAAACTAATAGTGGCAGAAACCAAGAAGGATGAAATTCTGCAGATGGTAATCAAGAATCTCAATGAGGGGTGGCCAAAAGGGTCATGTTCAAAGTACCACAACATCAGAGCAGAACTAAGTGTAGCCAATGGATTCATACTCGGGCAACAAAGAATAATAATATCACAGTCTCAGCAAGCCAAAATTTCACAAAACATTCATGAGGGCCACCTCGGAATTGAAAAGTGTAAAAGGAGAGCATGAGACTTAATATATTGGCCATGGATCAACAAGGATGGTAGAAGAATGCGCGACATGTCAAAAATTTCAACATAGACAAATGAAATAACCAATGTAGATGGGCGACATAGTGACACTTCCATGGCAGAAAGTAGAGATAGACTTGTTTTATCTCAAAGGAAAAGAGTATTTACTCGTCATAGATTACTTTTCCAATTTTCCTGAAGTGGTACAGTTATCCAGTTCATCGGCCAGGTGTGTTATAAAACTATTTTTGCTCGTCATGGCATGCCACAGGTTGTCATGAGGGACAATGGTCCGTGTTTCAGTTGTCTGGAATGTAGGGAATTTGCGGAGAAGTACAACTTCAAGCATGTCCCATCCAGTCCTTAATACACAAAGAACAATACAGCACAGGAACAGGCCCTTCGACCCTCCAAGCCTGAGCCAATCATGTGTCCTATCGAGACCAACTGCCTGTATCCTTCTATACCCTGTCTGTTCATGTGCCTATCCAGATAAGTCTTAAAGGTCGCTAACGTATCTGCCTCAACCACCTCACTTGGCAGCGCATTCCAGGCCACCACCACCCTCTGTGTAAAAAACGTCCCCCGCACATCTCCACTGAACCTTTCCCCCCTCGCCTTGAACTTGTGCCCCTTTGTAATTGTCATTTCCGCCCTGGGAAAAGCCTCCAACTATTCACCCTATCTATACCCCTAATAATTTTATAAACTTCTATCAGGTCGCCCCTCAGCCTCTGTCTCTCTAGGGAGACAATCCCAGTTTATTCAATCAATTATATCCACAGTCAAAGGGAAAGGGAGAGAAAGGTGTGCAAATAGTAAAACAATTATAAAAAATCGATGGACAGCCAGGATGATCCATACCTGGCATTGCTCGGTTATCGAGCATCATCTTTGAGCAATGGTGTATCACCATCACAATTACCGATGAACAGGAAGATAAGAACAACATTGCCATGTTTTTCAAATCAACAAGCAAGTCACAAAATAACACATCAACTGCAGTCTGAAAAGAGGAAGCAGAAGAGATACTATGACACGTCAACCAGTTCTCTACAATCTTTAGAACGCAATGATTTTTTAAAATAAAGTTAGTGTACCCAATTAATTTTTTTCCAATTAAGGGGCAATTTAGTGTGTTCAATCCACCTATCCTGCACATCTTTGGGTTGTGGGGGCAAAACCCACGCAAACACGGGGAGAATGTGCAAACTCCACATGGACAGTGACCCAGAGCCGGGATCAAACCTGGGACCTTGGCGCTGTGAGGCAGCAGGGCTAACCCACTGCACCACCGTGCTGCCCTAGAACACAATGATATCGTAAGGGTGGAGGATCCTGATGGCTGGTCAAAGTGTGCGAAGGTGATATAGAACATAGGTCTGAAATCCTACACAGTCATCACAGAATAAGGACACGTACTCACGAGAAACAGAAGGGGCGCGATTCTCCGAGCCCCGCACCGGGCCGGAGAATCGCTGCAACTGTGCCACGACACCCCGACACCGGCGCGCGATTCTCCGAGGTGCGGAGAATTGGCGCCATTCTTGCCGGCTCGTTTGACACGGCGCCGGCCGCTAGAATCAGCAGGGCCGACGATTCTCCGGCCCGAATGGGCCGAGCAGCCGCGCGGAAAAAACAGTGTCCTGCCGGCGCCGTTCACCCCTGGTCACTGCCGGCGGGAATTCTGTGCGAAGGGTGGGAGGGCGGCCTGCGGGGCGGGGAAAAGGGCTCCTTCACCGGGGGGGGCCTCTGATGGGGTTTGGCCCACGATGGGGGCCCACCAATCGGCGGACCAGCCTCCCCCCTCCCCCCCCCCCCCCCCCCCCCGGGCCTACTTTGTTGCGCGGCTGGCCCCTGAACCCCTACGCCATGTTGTGTCGGGGCCGACGTGCTAAAGAAGTCCCCCGCGCAAGCGCTGGTTGGCGCGGCCCAACTGCGCATGCGCGGGGTGACGCAGCGCTCATTTGGTGCCGGGAAGGGAGGCTGGAGCGGCATGAACCACTCCAGCGCCGTGCTGGCCCCCTGTGGGGGACAGAATCGGTCGTCCCCGTGCCAGTTTCGCGCCGTCGTGAAACGCGACGGCGTTTACGACGGCGCGAACACATTGTCTCCATTTTGGAGAATCGCCCCCAAGAGCTTCGGTAAAAATTCAACAACCTGTTACTTCACTGTCAGCAGATGAAGTGTGTGAAAACCTCTGACTATCCAAACCAATGCAACCTGAACAAGAATCAAGGGCACAACCTGAAGATGCACAGGGTAATGCAGTTCCAACAGAGGCACTGTAGGAGCCACTAGAATGTCAAGCAGATTTGGCGAATCAACAAAAGCTTAGTCGGACAGACTGAATCTGTAGTGGACACTGTAAATGTAAATAATCTAAATTGTTGTGCTATGCAAATCATATATATGATAATTGGTTGAAATGATGTACATTATATTTTTGTTAAAATCTAAAGGAAAGGGGATGTAATGATATGCATAAGCAATTCTGTATGTTAATATGTTAGACGTCAAACTAGCAGGTGGCAGTTGAACTACACCACGTGACATTGCAACCTCGAGTTAATCTGGTCTATGAGTTAATCTGATCAAGTCCATGATCCCCTCTGATCTTGTCCATTAGCTTCTCTAGTCTACCTTGAACTCCTGTCATCTGACCTGAACACTGGTTTCACTGACCTGGCCCATGAGCTCCTCTAATCCGATCCATTCCCTCATGGGCTGGATTAGAGGAGGATCACAGATCAAATAAAAGGGGTTCACATTCTGCATCCGAGTTTATCAAAGGGCATGGAACCAGGTCCCCATCAGAATGTGATCATATCCTCCTTTGGAGTTACTTCTCTCTCACATTATTAACATTGTGATCACTGCATATTCCGACATGAGGATGCTTTAGTACTGGTCACCAGGACTTTGATACTCCATTCCATCCCGCTTGCAGGATTCTCCAGCCCCGCTGCAGTGAATGGAGATTTGGCTGAGTACCAAATTCTGCGTCGCCCCTGGCAGAGGTAACGAGTCAAACTCGCAACGGAGAATCCACCCCATGTATGAGTGTGCAACTTGGACACGCATTCTGCAATTACTTGCAGCTCACCATATTCTGTGCTCTGGGACGAAATTCTCCCCCAACGGCGGGATGTCCGCCGACTGGCGCCGAAGCCGGCGCCAATCAGACGGGCATCGCGCCGGCCCAAAGGTGCGGAAGTCTCCGCATCTTTGCCGGCCTAGTCCAAACTTTGAGGGGCTAGGCCGACGCCGGAGGGATTTCCGCCCCGCCAGCTGGCGGAAATGGCGTTTGTTTCCCCGCCAGCTGGCGCGGAAATGCGGCGCATGCGCGGGAGCGTCAGCGGCCGCTGTCAGTTTCCCAGCGCATGCGCGGGAGCGTCAGCGGCCGCTGTCAGTTTCCCGCGCATGCGCAGTGGAGGGAGTCTCTTCTGCCTCCGCCATGGTGGAGGCCGTGGCGGAGGCGGAAGGGAAGAGTGCCCCCACGGCACAGGCCCGCCCGCGGATCGGTGGGCCCCGATCGCGGGCCAGGCCACCGTGGGGGCACCCCCCGGGGTCAGATCACCCCGCGCCCCCCCCCCAGGACCCCGGAGCCCGCCCACGCCGCCTGGTCCCGCCGGTAAATACCAGGTTTGATTTACGCCGGCGGGACAGGCAATTTCTGGGCGGGACTTCGGCCCATCCGGGGGGGTCCCGCCAACCGGCGCGGCCGGATTCCCGCCCCCGCCCAATCTCCGGGAGCGGAGACTTCGGCGGGTGCGGGGGCGGGATTCACGGCGGCCAACGGCCATTCTCCGACCCGGCGGGGGGTCGGAGAATGCGCCCCTGATGTCTACACAGAGTATACAACAAAGCCATTGCATCCTCTACTGCTGTTGCCTTCATGTGAGAGGTGGATGCATGCAGAGTCACCACGGGTAACTAAACCAACTGTGTGAGTGGCAAGAAACAAATGCAGTTTGTGGGTAAAAAGAGTGAAGTTCTCCATTGTGGTCTGAAGAATAGAAAACCAGAGACTTCCCTAATTTGATGAGGTGTGCACGGCCAATGGTGCTTGGCTGTCCTTGTTCAAATGTAATATTGAAGTACCAATATCCTGGGGGGGAAATTTGCTAATGCTCTTCGGGAGGGTTTAAACTAATTCAGCAGGGGGATGGGAACCTGAATTGTAGCTCCAGTGTACAGGAGGTTGAGAGTAGTAAGGTCATGAGAAGGGTTTCAAGGTCGCAGGAGAGTACTGACAGGCAAGAAGATGGTTTAAAGTGTGTCTACTTCAACGCCATGAGCATCCGGAATAAGGTGGGTGAACTTGCAGCATGGAACTTCGATGTTGTGGCCATTTCGGAGACATGGATAGAGCAGGGACAGGGATGGTTGTTGCAGGTTCCGGGATTTAGATGTTTCAGTAAATTCAGGGAAGGTGGTAAAATAGGGGGAGGTGTGGCATTGTTAGTCAAGGACAGTATTACGGTGGCAGAAAGGACGTTTGATGAGGACTCGTCTACTGAGGTAGTATGGGCTGAGGTTAGAAGCAGGAAAGGAGAGGTCACCCTGTTAGGGGTTTTCTATAGGCCTCCGAAACGTTCCAGAGATGTAGAGGAAAGGATTGCAAAGATGATTCCAGATAGGAGCGAAAGCAGCAGGTTAGTTGTTATGGGGGACTTTAACTTTCCAAATATTGACTGGAAACGCTATAGTTTGAGTACTTTAGATGGGTCAGTTTTTGTCCAATGTGTGCAGGAGGGTTTCCTGACACAGTATGTAGATAGGCCAACGAAAGGCGAGGCCATATTGGATTTGGTACTGGGTAATGAACGAGGCCAGGTGTTAGATTTGGAGGTAGGTGAGCACTTTTGTGTTAGTGACCACAATTCGGTTACGTTTACTTTAGCGATGGATAGGGATAGGTATATACCGCAGGGCAAGAGTTATATCTGGGGGAAAGGTAATTATGATGCGATTAGGCAAGATTTAGGATGCATCGGATGGGGAAGGAAACTACAGGGGATGGGCACAATTGAAATGTGGAGCTTGTTCAAGGAACAGCTATTGCGTGTCCTTTTTAAAAAAATATATATTTATTCAAAATTTTCAACAAAACCCCCCCCCCCAATAAGAAGAAAAAAAACAAGAACAGAACAAGCAGAAATTATACATTGGATTTCCCCCATATACAATCACCCCCCACATAACATATAAAAACTCAAGTAGGGAAAACCCCCGACCTTCACCCAAACGCCCCCCCAAAAGAACCCCCCCCTTCATTCCCAACCCCCCCCCCCCCCTGCCCTTGGGCTGCTGCTGCTGACCTCCTCCTAACGCTCCGCGAGATAGTCTAGGAATGATTGTCACTGTCTGAGGAACCCTTGCACAGACCCTCGCAAGGCAAACTTTATCTTCTCTAGCTTGATGAACCCTGCCATGTTATTGATCCAAGCTTCCACACTAGGGGGCTTCGCATTTTTCCACAGTAGCAAAATCCTCCGCCGGGCTACCAGGGACGCAAAGGCCAAAATGCCGGCCTCTTTCGCCTCCTGCACTCCCGGCTCGTCGGATACCCCAAATAATGCTAATCCCCAGCTCGGCTTGACCGTGGCGTTCACCACCTTGGACATAGTCCTGGCAAAACCCCTCCAAAACCCATCCAGCGCCGGGCACAACCAGAACATATGGACGTGGTTTGCCGGGCTTCCCGAGCACCTCCCACATCTGTCCTCCACCCCAAAGAACCTACACAACCTCGCCCCTGTCATATGCGCTCTGTGAATAACTTTGAACTGTATTAGGCTGAGCCTGGCACAAGAGGAGGCAGAATTAACCCGACTCAGGGCATCAGCCCACAGACACTCATCTATCTCCTCCCCGAGCTCCTCCTCCCACTTGCCCTTTAACTCCTCCACCGAGGCCTCCTCCTCTTCCTTCAGCTCCTGGTAAATCGCCGAAACCTTGCCTTCTCCAACCCATACACCCAAAATCACCCTGTCCCGAATCCCACGTGCCGGTAGCAGCGGGAATTCCCTCACCTGCCACCTCACAAACGCCCTCACTTGCATGTACCTGAAAGCATTTCCCGGGGGTAGCCCAAACTTCTCCTCCAGTGCCCCTAGGCTCGCAAACGTCCCATCAATGAACAGGTGAGTCAGTTTCAGCGGGAGCATTGCGGAAGTGGCTGCTGGGAGGTAAGTGTGTCCTTTAAAAGCACTTGTCTTTGCAGGGGCAGGCCAGTCCATTTCGGCGTGAGAACAGCTGGTGAGTCAGTTTCAGCGGGAGCATTGCGGAAGGAGGTTGCTGGGAGGTAAGTCAACCTTTAAAAGCACTTGTCTTTGCAGGGGCAGGCCAGTCGATTTCGGCGTGAGAACAGCTGGTGAGTCAGTTTCAGCGGGAGCATTGCAGAAGGAGGTTGCTGGGAGGTAAGTCAACCTTTAAAAGCACTTGTCTTTGCAGGGGCAGGCCAGTCGATTTCGGCGGGAGTGGAGCTGGCTGGTTAGTCAATTTCAGCAGGAGCTGAGAATTTTTCTTCTTTTTTTTTAAATTAGTTTTTTAGGCGGGAATAGGAAGTCGACCCGCGGACGTCTGGGAAGACCCTCACCAATAAATTCTGGTGGAGAGGAAACCCGAGACACTACACGTGTAGTGTCTCCCACCCGCCCTCCTCCTCTAACCTAATAATAAAACCCATTGGTCTGAGGTAAGTACCATATTTTATTATATTATTATTATTTTTTATAAAAATTTAATTTAGTTGTTAGCCAGATCTTGGTAGAAAGTTAGAGGAATGGCAGGGAAGGGAGTGCAATGTTCCTCCTGCAGGATGTTTGAGGTGAGGGATGCAGTTAGTGTCCCTGCTGATTTTACCTGCAGGAAGTGCTGCCATCTCCAGCTCCTCCAAGACCGAGTTAGGGAACTGGAGCTGGAGTTGGAAGAACTTCGGATCATTCGGGAGGCAGAAGGGGTCATAGATAGCAGCTTCAGGGAATTAGTTACACCAAAGATTGGAGATAGGTGGGTAACTGTAAGAGGGACTGGGAAAAAGCAGTCAGTGCAGGGATCCCCTGCGGTCGTTCCCCTGAGAAACAAGTATACCGCTTTGGATACTTGTGGGGGGGACGACTTACCAGGGGTAAGCCATGGGGTACGGGCCTCTGGCACGGAGTCTGTCCCTGTTGCTCAGAAGGGAAGGGGGGAGAGGAGCAGAGCATTAGTAATTGGGGACTCTATAGTCAGGGGCACAGATAGGAGATTTTGTGGGAGCGTGAGAGACTCGCGTTTGGTATGTTGCCTCCCAGGTGCAAGGGTACGTGATGTCTCGGATCGTGTTTTCCGGGTCCTTAGGGGGGAGGGGGAGCAGCCCCAAGTCGTGGTCCACATTGGCACTAACGACATAGGTAGGAAAAGGGACAAGGATGTCAGGCAGGCTTTCAGGGAGCTAGGATGGAAGCTCAGAACTAGAACAAACAGAGTTGTTATCTCTGGGTTGTTGCCCGTGCCACGTGATAGTGAGATGAGGAATAGGGAGAGAGAGCATTTAAACACGTGGCTACAGGGATGGTGCAGGCGGGAGGGATTCAGGTTTTTGGATAACTGGGGCTCTTTCTGGGGAAGGTGGGACCTCTACAGACAGGATGGTCTACATCTGAACCTGAGGGGCACAAATATCCTGGGGGGGGAGATTTGTTAGTGCTCTTTGGGGGGGTTTAAACTAATGCAGCAGGAGCATGGGAACCTGGATTGTAGTTTTAGGGTAAGGGAGAATGAGAGTATAGAGGTCAGGAGCACAGATTTGACATCGCAGGAGGGGGCCAGTGTTCAGGTAGGTGGTTTGAAGTGTGTCTACTTCAATGCCAGGAGTATACGAAACAAGGTAGGGGAACTGGCAGCATGGGTTGGTACCTGGGACTTCGATGTTGTGGCCATTTCGGAGACATGGATAGAGCAGGGACAGGAATGGATGTTGCAGGTTCCGGGGTTTAGGTGTTTTAGTAAGCTCAGAGAAGGAGGCAAAAGAGGGGGAGGTGTGGCGCTGCTAGTCAAGAGCAGTATTACGGTGGCGGAGAGGATGCTAGATGGGGACTCTTCTTCCGAGGTAGTATGGGCTGAAGTTAGAAACAGGAAAGGAGAGGTCACCCTGTTGGGAGTTTTTTATAGGCCTCCTAATAGTTCTAGGGATGTAGAGGAAAGGATGGCGAAGATGATTCTGGATATGAGTGAAAGTAACAGGGTAGTTATTATGGGAGACTTTAACTTTCCAAATATTGACTGGAAAAGATATAGTTCGAGTACAATAGATGGGTCGTTTTTTGTACAGTGTGTGCAGGAGGGTTTCCTGAAACAATATGTTGACAGGCCAACAAGAGGCGAGGCCACGTTGGATTTGGTTTTGGGTAATGAACCAGGCCAGGTGTTGGATTTGGAGGTAGGAGAGCACTTTGGGGACAGTGACCACAATTCGGTGACGTTTACGTTAATGATGGAAAGGGATAAGTATACACCGCAGGGCAAGAGTTATAGCTGGGGGAAGGGCAATTATGATGCCATTTGACGTGACTTGGGGGGGATAAGGTGGAGAAGTAGGCTGCAAGTGTTGGGCACACTGGATAAGTGGGGCCTGTTCAAGGATCAGCTACTGCGTGTTCTTGATAAGTATGTACCGGTCAGACAGGGAGGAAGGCGTCGAGCGAGGGAACCGTGGTTTACCAAGGAAGTGGAATCTCTTGTTAAGAGGAAGAAGGAGGCCTATGTGAAGATGAAGTGTGAAGTTTCGGTTGGGGCGATGGATAGTTACAAGGTAGCGAGGAAGGATCTAAAGGGAGAGCTAATACGAGCAAGGAGGGGACATGAGAAGTATTTGGCAGGAAGGATCAAGGAAAACCCAAAAGCTTTCTATAGGTATGTCAGGAATAAGCGAATGACTAGGGAAAGAGTAGGACCAGTCAAGGACAGGGATGGGAAATTGTGTGTGGAGTCTGAAGAGATAGGCGAGATACTAAATTAATATTTTTCGTCAGTATTTACTCAGGAAAAAGATAATGTTGTGGAGGAGAATGCTGAGCCCCAGGCTAATAGAATAGATGGCATTGAGGTACGTAGGGAAGAGGTGTTGGCAATTCTGGACAGGCTGAAAATAGATAAGTCCCCGGGACCTGATGGGATTTATTCTAGGATTCTCTGGGAGGCCAGGGAAGAGATTGCTGGACCTTTGGCTTTGATTTTTATGTCATCATTGGCTACAGGGATAGTGCCAGAGGACTGGAGGACAGCAAATGTGGTCCCTTTGTTCAAAAAGGGGAGCAGAGACAACCCCGGCAACTATAGACCGGTGAGCCTCACGTCTGTAGTGGGTAAAGTCTTGGAGGGGATTATAAGAGACAAGATTTATAATCATCTAGATAGGAATAATATGATCAGGGATAGTCAGCATGGCTTTGTGAAGGGTAGGTCATGCCTCACAAACCTTATTGAGTTCTTTGAGAAGGTGACTGAACAGGTAGACGAGGGTAGAGCAGTTGATGTGGTGTATATGGATTTCAGCAAAGCGTTTGATAAGGTTCCCCACGGTAGGCTATTGCAAAAAATACGGAGGCTGGGGATTGAGGGTGATTTAGAGATGTGGATCAGAAATTGGCTAGCTGAAAGAAGACAGAGGGTGGTGGTTGATGGGATATGTTCAGAATGGAGTACAGTCACAAGTGGAGTACCACAAGGATCTGTTCTGGGGCCGTTGCTGTTTGCCATTTTTATCAATGACCTAGAGGAAGGCGCAGAAGGGTGGGTGAGTAAATTTGCAGACGATACTAAAGTCGGTGGTGTTGTCGATAGTGTGGAAGGATGTAGCAGGTTACAGAGGGATATAGATAAGCTGCAAAGCTGGGCTGAGAGGTGGCAAATGGAGTTTAATGTAGAGAAGTGTGAGGTGATTCACTTTGGAAGGAATAACAGGAATGCGGAATATTTGGCTAATGGTAAAGTTCTTGAAAGTGTGGATGAGCAGAGGGATCTAGGTGTCCATGTACATAGATCCCTGAAAGTTGCCACCCAGGTTGATAGGGTTGTGAAGAAGGCCTATGGAGTGTTGGCCTTTATTGGTAGAGGGATTGAGTTCCGGAGTCGGGAGGTCATGTTGCAGCTGTACAGAACTCTGGTACGGCCGCATTTGGAGTATTGCGTACAGTTCTGGTCACCGCATTATAGGAAGGACGTGGAGGCTTTGGAGCGGGTGCAGAGGAAATTTACCAGGATGTTGCCTGGTATGGAGGGAAAATCTTATGAGGAAAGGCTGATGGACTTGAGGTTGTTTTCGTTGGAGAGAAGAAGGTTAAGAGGAGACTTAATAGAGGCATACAAAATGATCAGGGGGTTGGATAGGGTGGACAGTGAGAGCCTTCTCCCGTGGATGGAAATGGCTGGCACGAGGGGACATAACTTTAAACTGAGGGGTAATAGATATAGGACAGAGGTCAGAGGTAGGTTCTTTACGCAAAGAGTAGTGAGGCCGTGGAATGCCCTACCTGCTATAGTAGTGAACTCGCCAACATTGAGGGCATTTAAAAGTTTATTGGATAAACATATGGATGATAATGGCATAGTGTAGGTTAGATGGCTTTTGTTTTGGTGCAACATCGTGGGCCGAAGGGCCTGTACTGCGCTGTATTGTTCTATGTTCGATGTTCTAGGTCCCCATTCTTCTAATCCCTGCCCGATGCCAGCTCCGAAATCCCCCATCCACCCTTCCCGGGATGAACCGATGGTTCTCCTGAATCGTGGACCAAACCGAGGCTCCCACCTCGCCCCTGTGTCGCCTCCACTGCCCCCAGATCTTCAGTGTCACCGCCACCACCGGACTCGTGGTGCACCTTGTCGGCGAGAGCGGCAGCGGTGCTGACACCAGCGCCCTCAGGCCCGTGCCCAAACAGGACGCCATCTCTAACCTCTTCCACGCCACCCCCTCTCCCTCCATTACCCACTTACGGATCATCGCCACATTGGCTGCCCAGTAATAGCCACATAGATTCGGCAGCACCAGCCCCGCCCTGTCCCTGCTACGCTCCAGAAACACCCTCTTCACCCTCAGGGTCTTATTCACCCACACAAATCCCATGATGCTCCTTCTTACCCACTTGAAAAAGGCCTTGGGGATCAAAATGGGAAGGCACTGGAACACAAAGAGAAACCTCGGGAGGACCGTCATTTTGACCGACTGCACCCTACCCGCTAGTGAGAGTGGCAGCATATCCCATCTTTTAAAATCCTCCTTCATCTGCTCCACCAACCGCGTCAAATTGAGCTTGTGCAGGGCCCCCCAACTCCTAGCTACCTGGATCCCCAGGTGCCGAAAGCTCCTTTCCGCCCTCCTCAGCGGTAGCTCGTCTATCCCCCTTCCCTGGTCCCCTGAATGCACCACAAAGAGTTCACTCTTCCCTACGTTGAGTGTATACCCCGAAAAGTCCCCAAACTCCCTAAGGATCCGCATGACCTCCGCCATCCCCTCCACTGGATCCGCAACAAACAACAACAGGTCATCGGCATACAATGACACCCGGTGTTCCTCTCCACCCCGAACCAATCCCCGCCATTTCCTGGACTCCCTCAGTGCCATGGCCAGCGGCTCAATTGCCAGTGCAAACAACAAGGGGGATAAGGGACACCCCTGCCTCGTCCCCCGGTACAGCTGAAAGTACTCTGACCTCCGCTGGTTCGTAGCCACACTCGCCAACGGGGCTCTATATAGCAGCCTGACCGAACTGATGAACCTCTCCCCGAACCCAAACCTCCGCAACACTTCCCAAAAATACTCCCACTCCACTCGATCAAAGGCCTTCTCCGCGTCCATAGCTGCCACTACCTCCGCTTCCCCCTCCACCGACGGCATCATAATCACATTGAGGAGCCTCCGCACATTTGTATTTAATTGCCTACCCTTCACAAATCCCGTCTGGTCCTCATGAATCACCCCCGGGATGCAGTCCTCAATTCTCGTAGCCAGCACCTTCGCCAGCAACAGAGCGTCAACATTGAGGAGCGAGATCGGTCTATCCGACCCACATTGCAACGGATCCTTGTCCCGCTTCAAGATCAAAAAAATCAGCGCCCTGGACATTGTCGGGGGCAAAGTCCCCCCCCCCTTCCTCGCCTTATTAAAAGTTCTCACTAGCAACGGGCCCAGCAGGTCCACGTATTTCCTGTAGAATTCAACCGGGAACCCATCCGGCCCCAGGGCCTTCCCCGCCTGCATGTTCCCCAATCCTTTGACCAGCTCCTCCAGCCCAATCAGCGCCCCCAGACCAGCCACCTCCTCCTTCTCCACCCTCGGGAGCCTCAGCTTATCTAGGAATCGTCGCATCCCCTCCTCCCCCGCTGGGGGCTCAGACCTGTACAGATCCCCATAGAAGTCCCTAAATACCTTGTTTATTCTCACCGCACTCCGCACCATATTCCCCCCTCTATCCTTAACCCCACCAATCTCTCTCGCTGCCTCCCTCTTACGAAGCTGATGTGCCAGCATCCGACTCGCCTTCTCCCCATACTCATACACCGCCCCCTGCGCTTTCCTCCACTGTGCCTCTGCTTTCTCTGTGGTCAACAGGTCAAATTCTGTCTGGAGGTTCCGTCGCTGCCTAAGTAGCCCCTCCTCGGGGGCCTCTGCATAACTCTTGTCCACCCTTAAAATCTCTCCCTCTCCCTCCTCTCTCTCATCTCCCTGTGGGCCCTAATAGAGATTAGTTCTCCCCTGACCACCGCCTTCAACGCCTCCCAGACTACCCCCACCTGCACCTCCCCATTGTCATTGGCCTCCAAGTATCTTTCAATACACCCCCGTACCCGCCCGCACACCCCCTCATCCGCCAACAGTCCCACATCGAGGTGCCACAGCGGGCGCTGGTCCCTCTCCACCCCAACTCCAGCTCCACCCAAAGTGGGGCGTGGTCCGAGATGGCTATGGACGAATATTCCGTTCCCTCCACTTTCGGGATTAGCACCCTACTCAAGATGAAAAAATCTATCCGGGCGTAGGCTCTATGGACGTGGGAAAAAAAGGAAAATTCCCTGGCCAGCGGCTTGGCAATCATCCATGGATCCACTCCCCCCAACTGGTCCATAAACCCCCTGAGCACCTTGGCCTCTTACCCATCCTGGACCTAGAACGGTCCAGTGCTGGGTCCAGCACCGTGTTGATGTCCCCCCCCCATTATCAAGCTTACTACCTCCAGATCTGGAATCCGACCCGGCATGCGTTTCATAAATCCGGCATCATCCCAGTTCGGGGCATATACGTTCACCGGTACCACCCGCACTTCCTGCAACCTACCGCTCACCATCACATATCGACCTCCATTATCCACTACAATATTCAGTGCCTCGAACGACACCCGCTTCCCCACCAGTATTGCAACCCCTCTGTTCTTCGCATCCAACCCTGAATGAAAGACCTGCCCTACCCATCCCTTTCTCAGCCTAACCTGATCTGCCACCTTCAGATGTGTCTCCTGGAGCATAACCACGTCTGCCTTCAGTCCCTTTAAGTGTGCGAAGACCCAGGCCCTCTTGACCGGCCCGTTCAGGCCCCTCACATTCCAAGTTATCAGCCGGATCGGGGGGCTACTCGCCCCTCCCCCCTGCCAACTAGCCATCTCCTTTTCTAGGCCAGCCACCTGCCCGCGCCTCCCGCACCCTCCAGTCCCCCAGACGGTGGACCTCCGCCCTGACTACCTCTCCTTCTTCCAGCTCCCCTTTGGCCAATGCAGCAGCAACCCAGTTCCCTCCCCTCCCTCCCTCCCACCCCCCCGCCCCTCCCGCCCGCTAGATCCTCATCTAGCCATTTTGCTCCCCACATGACACTCCTGTAAGTCAGCTGACTCCTGCTGACCCCGGCCTCTCACGCCATTCCATCGACCCCCCAGTGTGAGAATCTCCCCACCCCTTGGCCGTCAGTGTGCACTCCTCTCCAGCACAGCCCTTTCCCTTAATGTGGGAAAAATCCTGAGCCGGCCCCGTCCCCTCTGGCGAAGCTCCTTTTTGCGGCCTTACCCCAACTCCCCATCCCCGGGCCTCCACCTCCCTCTTCCTTCGTGGGGCCGTGCCCCTCCAACACCGATGCCCACACTCTCCCACAGCCCCCACATCAAATCCATTCATCCACCTCACCCAGCACCAAAACATAAAGAACATTCCCCAAACGCGGTAAACACAGTAAACATCCCCCCACAACAAACCCTCAGTTTGAGTCCAACTTTTCAGTCTGGATAAAGTTCCATGCCTCATTAGGCGTTTCAAAATAGTGGTGCTGATCTTGGAACGTGACCCACAATCGTGCTGGCTGCAGCATCCCGAACTTCACCCGCTTCCGATGGAGCACCGCCTTCGCCCGGTTAAAACCAGCCCTATTCTTAGCCACCTCCGCACTCCAGCCCTGATAAATTTGGATCTCCGTGTTCTCCCACCTGCTGCTCCGCTCTTTTTTGGCCCATCTCAGGAGACATTCTCTGTCCATAAAGCGGTGGAACCTCACCACTACAGCCCTTGGCGGCTCGTTGGCTTTGGGTCTCTTTGCCAGGACCCGATGAGCCCCATCCAGCTCCAGGGGCCTTGGGAAAGCTCCCGCGCCCATCAGCGAATTGAACATCATGCTCATATATGCCCCGGCATCGGGCCCGAATCCGAAGATTCTACCTCCTTGACTTATTCTCCAGGTCCTCAAATTTTTCCGCCCACTTCTTCTGCAGCGCCTCGTGCGCCTCCACCTTCACCGCCAGGCCCAAGATCTCGTCCTCGTTCTCCGAGGCTTTTTGCCTCACCTCCCGGATCGCCGCCGCTTGGGCCTTCTGGGTCTCCACAAGCTTCTCAATTGCCACCTTCATTGGCGCCAGCATTTCTGTCCTCAGCTCCGCAAAGCAGCGTTTAAGAAACTCCTGCTGCTCCTGCAACCACTGCGCCCACGCTGCTTGGTCTCCACCCGCCGCCATCTTGCTTTTCCTCCCTCAAACTTTCCGCTGCACCAGGATTACTTTTTTAACCACTCCACACTGGGGCTGTTTAGCACAGGGCTAAATTGCTGGCTTTGAAAGCAGACCAAGGCACGCCAGCAGCACGGTTCAATTCCCATACCAGCATCCCCGAACAGGCGCCGGAATGTGGCGACTAGGGGCTTTTCACAGTAACTTCATTTGAAGCCTACTTGTGACAATAAGTGATTTTCATTTTCATTTTCATTTCATTCCTGGTCCAATCCATATAATGTCGGGGGGACCCTGCTGTCACCTTCCCACACTGGAAGCCGTCAAACAATTGCCGTTGGGGCCCATCTGAAGAGCCCAAAAGTCCGTTCCCGGCGGGAGCTGCTGAACCTGCGACTTACCTAGGCATAGCCGCAACCGGAAGTCTCGCTACTGCGTGTCCTTGATAAGTATGTACCTGTCAGGCAAGGAGGAAGTGGTCGAGCGAGGGAACCGTGGTTTACTAAAGTAGTTGAATCACTTGTCAAGAGGAAGAAGGAGGCTTATGTAAAGATGAGACGTAAAGGTTCAGTTAGGGCGCTCGAGAGTTACAAGTTAGCCAGGAAGGACCTAAAGAGAGAGCTAAGAGCCAGGAGGGGACATGAGAAGTCCTTGGCAGGTAGGATCAAGGAAAACCTAAAGCATTCTATAGGTATGTCAGGAATAAAAGAATGACTAGGGTAAGAGTAAGACCAGTCAAGGACAGTAGTTGGAAGTTGTGAGTGGAGTCCGAGGAGATAGGAGAGGCGCTAAATGAATATTTTTCATCAGTATTCACACAGGAAAAAGACAATGTTGTCGAGAAGAATACTGAGATACAGGCTATTAGACTAGACGGGATTGAGGTTCATAAGGAGGCGGTGTTAGCAATTCTGGAAAGTGTGAAAATAGATAAGTCACCTGGGCCGGATGGGATTTATCCTAGGATTCTCTGGGAAGCTAGGGAGGAGATTGCAGAGCCTTTGGCTTTGATCTTTATGTCGTCATTGTCTACAGGAACAGTGCCAGAAGACTGGAGGATAGCAAATGTTGTCCTCTTGTTCAAGAAGGGGAGTAGAGACAACCCCGGTAACTATAGACCAGTGAGCCTTACTTCTGTTGTGGGCAAAGTTTTTGGAAAGGTTTATAAGTGATAGGATGTATAATCATCTGGAAAGGAATAATTTGATTAGAGATAGTCAACACGGTTTTGTGAAGGGTAGGTCGTGCCACACAAACTTTATTGAGTTCTTTGAGAAGGTGACCAAACAGGTGGATGAGGGTAAAGCAGTTGATGTGGTGTATATGGATTTCAGTAAAGCGTTTAATAAGGTTCCCCATGCTAGGCTATTGCAGAAAATACGGAGGCATGGAATTGAGGGTGATTTAGCAGTTTGGATCAGAAAATGGCTAGCTGGAAGAAGACAGAGGGTGGTGGTTGATGAAATGTTCAGCCTGGAGACCAGTTATTAGTGGTGTACCACAAGGATCTGTTTTGGGGCCACTGCTGTTTGTCATTTTTATAAATGACCTGGAGGAGGGCGTAGAAGGATGGGTGAGTAAATTTGCGGATGACACTAAAGTCGGTGGAGTTGTGGACAGTGTGGAAGGATGTTGCAGGTTACAGAGGGACATAGATAAGCTGCAGAGCTGGGCTGAGAAGTGGCAAATGGAGTGTAATGCAGAAAAGTGTGAGATGATTCATTTTGGAAGGAGTAACATGAATACAGAGTACTGGGCTAATGGTAAGATTCTTGGTAGTGTGGATGAGCAGAGAGATCTTGGTGTCCATGTACATAGATCCCTAAAGTTGCCACCCAGGTTGATAGGGTTGTTAAGAAGGCGTACGGTGTGTTAGCTTTTATTGGTAGAGGGATTGAGTTTCGGAGCCATGAGGTCATGTTGCAGCTGTACAAAACTCTGGTACGGCCGCATTTGGAGTATTGCGTGCAGTTCTGGTCGCCGCATTATAGGAAGGATGTGGAAGCATTGGAAAGGGTGCAGAGGAGATTTACCAGGATGTTGCCTGGTATGGAGGGAAGATCTTATGAGGATAGGCTGAGGGACTTGAGGCTGTTTTCGTTAGAGAGAAGGAGGTTAATAGGTGACTTAATAGAGGCATACAAGATGATCAGAGGATTAGATAGGGTGGACAGTGAGAGCCTTTTTCCTCGGATGGTGATGGCTAGCTTTAAATTAAGGGGAGATAGATATAGGACAGATGTCAGGGGTAGGTTCTTTACTCAGAGAGTAGTAGGGGC
This sequence comes from Scyliorhinus torazame, assembly GCF_047496885.1. NCBI lineage: Eukaryota > Metazoa > Chordata > Chondrichthyes > Carcharhiniformes > Scyliorhinidae > Scyliorhinus > Scyliorhinus torazame. The sequence goes on from NC_092709.1 coordinate 224,078,741, forward strand.
AGGGAATGCCCTGCCTGCAACAGTAGTGGACTCGCCAACATTAAGGGCATTTGAATGGTCATTGGATAAACATATGGATGATAATGGAATAGTGTAGATGGGCTTTAGAGTGGTTTCACACGTCGGTGCAACATCGAGGGCCGAAGGGCCTGTACTGCGCTGTAATGTTCTATTCTATTGTAACATGCAGGTGAAGGCTGCAAGTAAGGGTGTAATGCACATGTTGGCCTTGGTTGCAAGAGGGATTGTGTGTGGGATTAAAGAGGTGCATGAGCAGCTGTCCGAAGCCTCTGTGAGACTGCACATGGAGAATCGTTTGGCCTGTTTGTCGCTTTATCAAGGATAGGAATAGACCTCAAAACCAATTCCGCTCGGCTGGCCATGTGCTTAGGATGTCACTGAAGGCATAATTCTAACTCTAAGCTTATTGCTCATTTCACACCAAAGTTCTTGGGCCAGGATTTTTAGGATGACAGGGTTTCCTATTCTGCCATTGGAAGAGTTGGTAGGGAACACATTCCCACTGGCACTGTCTGCCCCGCAGCAAATTCGTGCGCCGAGCATTAATTGGCTGCAGGCAGGAATTCCGCCCCTCACTCAGGAGGAAATCCCACCTTTGAGAGCTGCTGGCTAATCCGCTCTCTAATCCCGACAACAGCAGAAGCTTCAGTGGACAGAACTGGGACTGAATGCATTCCAGAAGCCTAAGTCCTGGCATTCGAGAAAGAGGTAGGTTTTGGTAGTCTCAGGGTGGGGATGGTAGGGGAGGCCTGGGGGAGGGTGTTGACAGTGGGGGATTGAGGTGTTGGGGGGGAGGTGGGGGGGAGGGAAGACCGATGGTTACTTCAGACGGGGTGAGAGGCGCAAAGTTGTAAAGGGTCTTCTGATGAAGATACCCACCCACTTGCCGCCCAAGCCCTGAACTCAGTTACTTTTGGGCTTCTCCCATACCCGCTAACTCCTCCTACCAGCCTAAACATTGTGGCTGTGCAGGAACCAGCCTTTAACTGGTCAATAATTGGCTACGTAAGGGTCTTGATTGAGGCAAGGACGGATAACACGTCCGAGGCCTTGCCTGCCCCAGCATAAAATTGCAGTGACGTCAGGGTGAGTGGAAACCAGGAGGAAGCACACCCGAGGAATTTTATACTCACCCCGCCTAAAAATCTGTCGGTGAGAGAGCATGAATTTCAGGCCTTGTGTTTTATTTCTGCATTCAACTAATTGTTCTGATTCACCAGCGATTTATTTTCCTGTTCAAGGCGACACTTCATGGATACGTCTGATGCTTGAAGTTCACCTGGTTTCATCTGAAGATCTACCTTTGATGAATTTGCTTCAACGAGTTTATCATTTAGACATTTAAAGTCTTCATTCAAGTGTTTTGCTTCCTGTGCTCATCACTTCAGTGTTCTCACGAGCACCCGCTTTTCACTAGCAAACCCATATTTCACGTGTGAGAGTTGATTCTCTACACTCATCAGTTTTTGCTTCAATTGATGGTTATCAGCACTAAGCTTCTCATTGTTGGCCACAGTAACTTTTAGGAGTGTGGTAAGACTGGCACATGCAAGTGCTTGCTGCAATCCAGTCATCACCATTTTACTTTCTCCATTAGCCAAATCATTACCGAATGCAAAATCTATCCCTTCAATAGGTAAACTGGGAATAATTCCCACTATAACAGTTCCATTTGCTATGTCACTTCATAAATTGACCATACACAAGGGAACAGATTCAGAAATTTCATGAATGTCTCCTATTACTATCTTTGCCTTCATCAAACCACCTGGAACACAAATTACATCATCAGCCCCCATCAGTAACTAATCAGCCCAGTATTTCTCAAAATATTAATTGGTTTATTTATTATGTTCGAGGAGTAAGGAAACACTTTCCCTTCGAGTTAAAACATTTAGAGCCTCCATTAGCCTGACTCACTTCAACAGTAATCGAAGAAGAATTCTCTTAACTATCCTGAGTCATAGCATGAACTGAGGGAACATCTGTACTGCTGTTACGGTGTCAGTGTCCATTTCTTCTTCTGGTACTTTTGTGAGGGCCACGAAGAATCCAGCACGAGTTTTAAGGATACAAAGAAATAACATTTATTTACAATAACATATATATACAACAGCAGCAGCAACTTCGCTTGCTGCTCACTCCTTCCTGCTGGTTCCAAACTGGCCAGCTTTATTTATACAGGTAGTCTGCTAATGATTTCTCCACCCCCCTCATTGGGGAAGCTCATACTCCCACAGGATTGTAGGATTGTCATTAGTCCCCAATCAATGGTAAGCAGGCAGGTTATAACATCCCTCCCCCCCAAAGTCCAAGGAATCCACCGAAGACCCTGGCAAAGGAGGGCGTCGGACTCGTTTTGCCGCAGGCCGGACACCATTTGCACGAGGCGCTGGATCGGGCGGTGTGTAACGAGACGGAGACCAGCACTTCCGTGATGAACGGTGTAACGGTTGTACATCCACAGCCCGTGGGCCCGAGGATTCCCCCTCTGATACGTCCTGTGTCTCCATCTCGGAGTCAGAGTCTGCTGCCTCCGTCATCTCAGCGACTCTATCTCCATTCGGTTCTGAAACGGCTGCGCAGGCTTTGAGTGAGGCACCAGAGGAAGATTGTGAGGACTTTTTAATGTAACCAGCGGAGGTGGTGGAGGCAGGCACGATAGCAATGTTTAAGATGTATCTCGATAGACACATGAATGGGTGGGGAATGGAGGGATATAGATCATTTGGGCAATAAGCAGTAGGTCTAAATATCTGGATCGCGCAGGCTTGGTGGGCCGAAGGGCCTGTTCCTGTGCTTTAATATTCTTTGTCTTTGTACTTTCCATTGTCTCTGGTCTCTGTGGCTGTAGAAATGAGCTCCGGGGGCGGGGAATCTTCAGAAGGGATAGTCTTCTGGACCGAACGTGGTCTACATGTTTGCGCTGGAGATGACCCTGGGCTTGTACCTGGTAAGATATAGGGCCCGTTTGGCGAAAGATTACGCCAGGGACCCACTGGGCACCACCAGCAAAATTCGGAACGAACACTGCGTCACTGGGCGCAAACTGCCGAATCGGCCGATACCGAGAAAATCCCTGTCCCTGCCGTTCTTGTGTGCGGCGTACTTTTGCGCCAATGTCCGGGAAAACCATGCTAAGGCGGGTGCGAAGTCTCCGGCCCATTAGGAGTTCTGCGGGAGCTACCCCAGTCACCACATGGGGGGTGGTCCTATACGAAAACAAAAAGCGAGCCAGTCTCGTGTCCATTGACCTGGAAGACTGCTTCTTTAGGCCTCGTTTGAATGTCTGCACTACGCGCTCCACCAACCCCTTTGAAGCCGGGCGGTAAGGGGCAGTGCGGATATGGCGTATGCCGTTCATCTTCATGAACCTCGCAAACTCCTCATTTGTGAATGGAGTGCCGTTATCCGTGACCAGCACCTCGGGGAGGCCATGCGTACTAAATGACAAACGCAGCTTCTCAATTGTTGCGCAGGACGTTGTCCCCTGCATCTTATGCCACTCTAGCCATTTAGATTGGGCGTCAATTAATAGAAGGAACATGGATCCTTGAAAAGGGGCGGCGAAGTCTGCATGCAAGCGGGCCCAAGGCCGCCCTGGCCATTCCCAGTGATGTAGGGGCGCGGCCGGCAGAAGCTTCTGATGCTCCTGGCAAATGGAGCAGTTTTGGGCCACCTTCTCAATGTCGGTATCAAGGCCTGGCCACCAGATATAACTCCGGGCCAACATTTTCATTTTGGTCACGCCTGGATGCCCATTGTGCAAGTCTGTTAGTATCAGCTCCTGGCCTTTTTCCGGGACAATCACACGCGTCCCCCACAAGAGGATGCCGTCTTCCACGCTGAATTCTGACAGCTTGGAGGAAAATGCCCACAACTCACCTGGGACTTGTCTATGCTGCCCACCATACAGGACTACGTGCCGAACCTTTGACAGGGCTGGCTCCGTCTGGGTCCACTGACGGATCTGTGATGCCGTGACAGGCAAGGTGTCCATAAAATTTAGGGTTGCAACCACCTCACCGGTCGTGGGGGTCGACATGGGGCCGGTCGATAGAGGCAATCGGCTCAGTGCGTCGGCATTCGCTATCTGCGTTCCTGGTTTGTGCTCCAGGCAATACGCGTATGCAGCAAGCAACAAAGCCCAGCGCTGCATCCGTGCGGAAGCAATGGACGCTATTGGCTTATCCTCTCTGAAAAGTCCCAGCAGAGGCTTATGATCAGTCACGATAGTGAAGTGGCGGCCATACACGTACTGGTGGAAACGTTTCACCACAAAGGCCACTGCCAGGCCCTCCTTCTCGATCTGCGTGTACTTTTTCTCCGCTGCAGTCAATGTGCGGGAGGCGAAAGCTATCGGCCGCTCAGCCCCGTTCCCCACCTTCTGGGACAGGACGGCCTCAATACCATACGGAGATGCATCACATGTGACGAGCAAAGGCTTTCCAGGATCATAGTGGGTTAGTAACCCAGACGACGACAATTGTTGTTTTACCTGCCGGAAAGCGGTTTCTTGCGGCTGACCCCAAACCCAGGTGTGATTCTTATTTAGCAGAAGGTGCAACGGGGCCAGCGTAGTTGCCAGATTGGGGAGGAACTTCCCGTAATAGTTTATGAGACCGAGAAAAGAACGAAGATGCGAAGTGTCAGTTGGGGCGGGGGCCTATTGAATCGCGCGCACCTTCTCTGCGACGGGGTGCAAACCTTCGCGGTCCACCCGATAACCCAGGTAGACTACTTCCTTCGCCTGAAAGACGCACTTTGTGCGACGTAAACGGACTCCAGCCGCCGAAAAGCGTCTAAGGACAGCCTCCAGATTTTCCAAATGTTCCTGCTCCAACGTCCCTGTGATCAAAACGTCATCTAAGTAGACAGTGACACGCGGTAAACCTCTCAAAATGCCCTCCATAACGCGTTGAAAAATAGTGCAGGCAGAGGATACTCCAAAGCGCAAACATGTATATTCATACAGGCCCCGGTGTGTATTAATCGTTACATATGGTCGGGAGGCAGGGTCCAGCTCCAACTGTAGGTAGGCGTGACTCATATCTAATTTTGTGAACGAGAGTCCGCCTGCAAGCTTCGCGTAGAGAATGTCCGACGGCCACTGGCGTCGATCCGGACGTCGCCTCGCCCAAGGTACCGCAGGAGTGCTGTGGGACGTTTTCGGATGGAAGGTGTTGCGCCCCAAGGCATGCACCTCCATTCCCTGTAGCTCCTGCACTCCTCGTTCTGCGCTCTCTCGGGACAATACTATTTGAATGGCCTGTTGAAAAGTCAATGTTGTCTCAGCTAACAACTTTCTCTGGGTGGCCGCATTGTTAATACTGCAAACCAAATGGTCGAGTAACATTTCTGACAAGCTCTCACCATAGTCACAGTACTCTGCAATCCTGCGTAGCCTGGATAGAAAGTCGGCAAGGGATTCTCCTGGGGTCCTCTCAGCAGTATTAAACCGGTAACGTTGGACTATCGTGGACGGGGTTGGGTTAAAATGTTGCCCCACTGAATTCACAAGTTCATCAAACGTTTTGGTGTCCGGCGCAGCTGGGTACGTAAGGCTCATAATCACCCCAAACGTATGCAGGCCGCAGGCGGTGAGCAATATGACCACCTGGCGCTCGTTTCCGGTGATATTGTTCGCCCGGAAATAGTAATGCATCCGTTGTGCGTACTGGTTCCAGCTTTCCAGCGCAGCATCAAAAACATCCAAACGTCTGTACAGAGGCATGGTATAATAGAAAACAACTTCCAACCTGTATCCAACAAAAATCCAGGGAGGTGGCTTCAGCAGTGTAGACAGCTATTCACTTTAACCCTCGTCACCAATTTTGTGAGGGCCACAAAGAATCCAGCACGTGTTTTAAGGATACAAAGAAATAACATTTATTTACAATAACATATATATACAACAGCAGCAGCAACTTCGCTTGCTGCTTTACTCCTTCCTGCTGGTTCCAAACTGGCCAGCTTTATTTATACAGGGAATTTGCTAATGATTTCTCCGCCAAACCTCATTGGGGAAGCTCATACTCCCACAGGATTGTGGGATTGTCATTAGTCCCCAGCCAATGGTAAGCAGGCAGGTGATAACAGGTACGCTCTTTTCTGAGCATTCTTTAAGCGTTCTTACCACTGCCACTTCCAGCAATGGGCTTTGAGATGCCTGTCCTATGGCAATAAAAGCATACTGGCTTATTTTCATACCTTTGTTCTCTACATTTTTCTTGACCCGAACATCTTCTGTCTTCTCCATAAAGCTAGATTTTTTCCCCCTTTCCTCCAGCTTCTCTGATGGTTTACAGATGAAGGTCTACTGTCCCTAGTTTCCTAAGTGATATATCATACCAATCTGCCAGAATTGCTGCTTCTCTTACCTTAGAAACTTTACTACCTGCCAGTTGTGACCCAATAGCTGTTGGGATGTTATTTTGACATCACTAGTTCCCTCACATTCCCTCACATTCTCAAAATTTAATTCTAACTTCAGGGATCAAAACTGCCTGCCCCACAGCATTTCTTTTTCTCTGGCAAATTCTACAAATGTTTCATTTGGTCTTTAAAGTCTGAATTTCAACTGCTTCAGACATATGCTTCAGGGATAAGGTCATAAGCTTTAAGTACTGCAGCTTTAACTATCTCATAATCTGAAGATTGTTCTTCTGAGAGACTACAATTTACATCCATAACCTTCCCAACCAAAACACTTCTGCAATGAGAGTCCATGGGCAGGATTCTCCGTAGCCGATGCTGAAATCGTGTTCGGCGGAAAATGCGCTCCGTCGCCAAGATCGGGGCCGGTGCCGATGCCGGTTTGACACCGGGTGTCAGCCATGCTCCACCCCCTCCGATATGGCATCACGCGGCACGCAGTCACAATGCCGTTGGCGCCTCATTTGCTGGCCCACCCACGATGCTCCACCCCCGATGGGTCGAGTTCCCAATGGTGCGTACCACGTGGGGTCCCACAAATCGTCAAACTGCGTGCTGGTTGCGGACTGTGTCCAGCGCTGCCAAACTCGTCCGGGATCTGTGCCGCTGCCTTGGGGGCTTCTGCAAGGGCTGGGGGGGACTGGTAGGGGGGTGACCAGGTTGGCAGGTTGGGTCCGCGCACAGCCGGCGCCATGTTGCACGGTGCAACTGCTGCAGGTTATCAGCCGTGTGCATGCGTGGACCGGGACCCAGCCGTTATGGCAAGGCAGCCAGTGTTTCAGTTAGCGCCGGTGCCAGCCCTTCACCGGTCCCGGAATCGGTGAGGGTTCGCCGTGAACCTCCCGCAGATTCCCCTTTCGAACCAGCACTTAGCTGCCGAAACGGAGAATCCAGCCCCATATATCCTTTCAACTGGTCAGTTGGTTATTTGCCTTTTCAACTGAGATAAATATCTCTCAAACATGCCTTCATGAATTCAGGCAAAAGACGAAGGTTCTTTGTTATATCAAAGGTCTGAATGGAACTTGTTCCTCACCTGAATTACTGGACACTCTTTGACCCTGTACCTGAACCTTTTCTATAGCCAGTTCAGGCTGTCTGATTTATTTCTCTCTTTGAAGCTCAAGCTTTGCATTTCCTCTTTCTTCTTTCTGTTTCTCTTTTGAGAACTCGAGCTTCTTCATTTCCATTTCTTTTTCCATCACAAGTTGCTTCATTTCTACTGCGTCTTCCATGTTCTGCTCCAGCTTTTGCATCCCCAAGGTTCCCTCTGCCTGCCTTTGTTCCCCGACTTCCCCCTCACGCAACCAAGACCACCCTCCTCTGCACCTTTCACCCTCATTGTCTCTGTCATTCCGCCCACCCCGGCCCTGTAGCCATGCTGGTCTCTGTTTTAGAGTGCAGTCCTGAGACCCGAAGCACACCATGAATGCTCTAGTCTAGGAGAAACGCAACTGCTCACCAAAGACACCAATGTGAGAGACCCTCCTACAGACCTGAGGCACCCACTGTGAATAGCCCTCCTGTACACCCAAGGCACCCACTGGTAGCAGCCCCACTGCACACCTGTGGGGCTGGTGAGCAACTCTACTGTACAGCTGAGCAGCCCTCCAAGAGAGTCCCACACTTGTTATTAGACAGGAACCAATGTAACAAGCATTGGAGCATCCTGTATCTTAAACATTACAATCTTCACAGACAGCTAATTTAAAACTCAAGCACACACAGATCACTGATTCCACGACATCCTTCAAACATACTTATCCCATTATGGGTTAAATTTAACATGTGATAATAATAATCTTTATTAGTGTCACAAGTATGCTTACATTAACACTGCAATAAAGTTACTGTGAAAATCCCCGAGTCGCCACATTCCGGGACCAGTTCGGGTACACGGAGGAAGAATTCAAAAATTCCAATACACCTAACAAGCACGTCTTTCGGGACTTTTGTGAGGAAATCGGAGCACCCGGAGGAAACCCAGGCAGACACGGGGAGAACGTGCAGACTCCGCACAGACAGTGACCCAAGCGGGAATCGAACCTGGGACCATGGTGCTGTGAAGCAATAGTGCTAACCACTGTGCTGCCGTGCCGCCCACATTGAGAGCACCCTGGTGTCCATCTTATTTGACATTTACTGCACTTCTATGAATTACATTCTAGAATTTTATAGAAATTCTACAGTGCAGAAGGGGGCCATTCGGTCCATCGGGTCTGCACTGACCCTCTGAAAGAGCATCCCACCTAGGGTCCGGCCCCCACCTTATCCCCATAACCCAATACAGTAACCCCACCTAACCTTTTAGACATTCATTCTGAATAACAACATTGATATGACACACCATTAATTTTTAGTTGCATTAAACAATTCTCAATAACAGAAAAAAAAGAAGCTGGCAATTCATTTATCTCTGCCTTCGGGCAGCAAAACCCTCAACTAATTGATTCAATGAAGGGGAATTTTCTCAGGGGCTGTGGGCAGGCACGGAGTTCCGTTTGGCCCCTTGCTTTAAAGAACCATGACATCGTCGATTAGCTGCAATGGAAAAGATACATTCAAGAATTCAGCGCACTGGAAAAAAAAGGCACACATTCATCCCTGCACACACACATATTTCATTCATTAATGGATGATACTAAAATAATACCATACTTACAAGGGACCTACCTTCACAAAATCAAGCTTCAGAATTAATCCACCTTACTATTGTAATGAAGAGCAGGTTAGAAGAATAAAAAAATGCCTAAATAAAATACTTATTCAAATGAATAGTTGTGGCGTATGATATCCATTCCACTTCTAAATGTCAGCGGCAACCTGACTTGGAAGAGTATAGACCCAAATTTTGAATGAATATTTTTCGTCAGTATTCACACAGGAAAAAGACAATGTTGTCGAGGAGAATACTGAGATTCAGGCTACTAGACTAGAAGGGCTTGAGGTTCATAAGGAGGAGGTGTTAGCAATTCTGGAAAGTGTGAAAATAGATAAGTCCCCTGGGCCGGATGGAATTTATCCTAGGATTCTCTGGGAAGCTAGGGAGGAGATTGCTGAGCCTTTGGCTTTGATCTTTAAGTCATCTTTGTCAACAGGAATAGTGCCAGAAGACTGGAGGATAGCAAATGTTGTCCCCTTGTTCAAGAAGGGGAGTAGAGACAACCCCGGTAACTATAGACAAGTGAGCCTTACGTCTGTTGTGGGCAAAGTCTTGGAAAGATTTATAAGAGATAGGATGTATAATCATCTGGAAAGGAATAATTTGATTAGAGATAGTCAACACGGTTTTGTGAAGGGTAGGTCGTGCCTCACAAACCTTATTGAGTTCTTTGAGAAGGTGACCAAACAGGTGGATGAGGGTAAAGCAGTTGATGTGGTGTATATGGATGTCAGTAAAGCGTTTGATAAGGTTCCCCACGGTAGGCTGCTGCAGAAAATATGGAGGCATGGGATTCAGGGTGATTTAGCAGTTTGGATCAGAAATAGGCTAGCTGGAAGAAGACAAAGGGTGGTGGTTGATGGGAAATGTTCAGACTGGAGTCCAGTTACTAGTGGTGTACCACAAGGATCTGTTTTGGGGCCACTGCTGTTTGTCATTTTTATAAATGACCTAGAGGAGGGCGTAGAAGGATGGGTGAGTAAATTTGCAGATGACACTAAAGTCGGTGGAGTTGTGGACAGTGCGGAAGGATGTTACAGGTTACAGAGGGTCATAGATAAGCTGCAGCGCTGGGCTGAGAGGTGGCAAATGGAGTTTAATGCAGAAATGTGTGAGGTGATTCATTTTGGAAGGAATAACAGGAAGACAGAGTACTGGGCTAATGGTAAGATTCTTGGCAGTGTGGATGAGCAGAGAGATCTCGGTGTCCATGTACATAGATCCCTGAAAGTTGCCACCCAGGTTGAGAGGGTTGTTAAGAAGGCGTACGGTGTGTTAGCTTTTATTGGTAGAGGGATTGAGTTTCGGAGCCATGAGGTCATGTTGCAGCTGTACAAAACTCTGGTGCGGCCGCAGTATTTGGAGTATTGTGTGCAATTCTGGTCGCCGCATTATAGGAAGGATGTGGAAGCATTGGAAAGGGTGCAGAGGAGATTTACCAGAATGTTGCCTGGTATGGAGGGAAGATCTTATGAGGGAAGGCTGAGGGACTTGAGGCTGTTTTCGTTAGAGAGAAGAAGGTTAAGAGGTGACTTAATTGAGGCATTCAAGATGATCAGAGGATTGGATAGGGTGGAGAGTGAGAGCCTTTTTCCTCGGATGGTGATGTCTAGCATGAGGGGACATAGCTTTAAATTGAGGGGTGATAGATATAGGACAGATGTCAGAGGTAGGTTCTTTACTCAGAGAGTAGTAAGGGCGTGGCATACCCTGCCTGCAACAGTAGTGGACTCGCCAACACTAAGGGCATTCAAATGGTCATTGGATAGACATATGGACGATAAGGGAATAGTGTAGATGGGCTTTAGAGTGGTTACACAGGACGGTGCAACATCGAGGGCCGAAGGGCCTGTACTGCGCTGTAATGTTCTATGTTCTATAGGGCGAGTGACAAATGTATCAGCAAATTGATGAAAGAATTGGATGAGTACCTCATGAGAATTTAAGATGGAGGGACATGTGTGACCTGGTGATAGGATTTTCTGTCTGATCCCGCCAGCAGGATCTTCAGGTCACGCCAATGGTGAACCCCGCCGCAGGTTTCCCGACGGTGGGACGCGGATTCAATAGGAAATCCCATTGACAGAGGCGGATCCAGAAGATCCCACTTCTCGCCAACCAACCACCCCTAGTTGTTGGCCATGAACAAGTCCTTAAGGAAGGTGATGCACAGCTTCCACCTAGACTAGAACCCTTCCTCCCCGTTCCTCCAATGGCAAACTTAATCTTTTCCAGTCTCAGAAACTCTGACAAGCCCCCAACCACTCCAACGCCTTAGGCTGCGCCGACGATCTCCATCCAAGAAGGACACGGCTCCTGGCTATCAGAGAGGCGAAGGCTTGGACATCAGACTTCCTCCCCTCCAGGAGCACCGATGAGTCCGACACCCCAGAGATCACCACCAATGGATACAGCTCCAGCCTGAACCCCACAATCTCCGCCATAATCTCAAAAAAGGAGACCCAAAACTCAAACAGTTTAGGGCAGGGCCAGAACATGTGTGAATGGTTTGCCGGCTCCCTTAGACATCGCTCACACCTGCCCTCTATTCTGGGGAAGAACCCACTCATGCATGTTGTGGTCAGGTGCGCGCTGTGAACTACTTTAAACTGTATCAGGCTCAACCTGACGTACGGCGAGGTGGAATTCACCCTATGCAAGATCTCATTCCACACCCCTCCATCCAGCCCCAGGCTCAGCTCCTCCTCACACTTCCCCTTTACTTCCTCCAATGGTGTTCTTTCTTTCTCCAACAACCCTCCATATATATTGGATATCTTCCCTACCCCCGTATAAACTTAAGGTAGCATCCTGTCTTTAAGTGTAGGTCCTGGTAACCGTGGGAACAAAGACAGTTCCTTATGAACAAAGCTCCTCACCAGCAAATACCTGAATGCACTCTCCCGGGAGCTGAAATTTCACCACTAACTCCTCCACTCCCACAAACCTACCCTCCACAAACAAATCCTTGAACCTCTTGACCCCCTCCCTCTTCCGAATCTTATACATTGCATCTATCCCGGATGACACAAATCTATGGGGCTGGATTCTCCCAAAATGGGGTTATGTCCCCACACCGGCATAAAAACGCTGGAGTTTTACTCCAGAGATTCCTGTAAAAATGTTGACCTAATTCACAGCCCTGCAGGAGGCTAGCAGGGACCCGGAGTGATTCTCGCAGCTTTAGCTGCGGAGACGGGCCCCTGCACTTCTGGTTTGGAGTCCGCGCAAGTGCACGGCGGAGGCCTCCAGCGGCCGCGCGAGCCCCATGGCGGACTTGGACCGCGGAGGCAGACGCAAAGATTAGACACCCCCCCCCCCCCGGTCAGCCGCGTGCCTGATCATCTAACCGCGCGGATCTAACCCACGGCCGCCCATAGGGCTCCCCCCCAGGTGTCCGATCCCCCTGCCCCCCCCCACCAGGGTGGCCGCGGACCGAGTCCGCAGCCGCCATGCCAGCATCCCGACCGGCAATAGGTGGTTAGTTCCACACCGTCGGGAACTCGGCCGGTCGGGAGCAGAGGATTGCTGGGCAGGCCTCTGTCAATGGGCCCCCAGCCACACGGATTAGTCCCCGATCACACCGATTTTCGGGTCCCGGAGAATCGCTGGACCAGCGCCAGGCCCGATACCGGTGTGAAAATGGATTCTCCGACGCCGCACCGAACGCGATTTGGTGGTTCTTACAGATTGGTGACTAATGACATTGGCCTGGATTCTCCGCCGCCCCACATTTCAATTTCACCCCGCCGGTGGGATTCTCCCTTACGCCGGCTGGTAAATGGGGTTTCCCATTGTGGGACAGCCCCACGCCGTCGGGAAACCCCCGGGCTGCCGGCAAAATGGAGAATCACGCCGGCGGAGAATCCAGCCCATTGTTCCCAATTAAAAGTGCTGCCAAATTCTGAGAGATGCCACCACAAATGGACTCGAGAGAACCTGGCCAGTGAGAGAATGGAAAAGGAGACGCAACCAATGGCCTTAGACATGAACCTTTCTCAATGTTCGCTGCCCAAAGTAATAGGGCATCAGATTTGGTCGTGCCAGTCCACCAGATTGCCACTGCCTCTGCAGGAATGTTCCTCCAATCCTTGGAGTCTTACCCGCCCAGACAACTGCCGAGATTAATTTATCAACCCTAATGAAAAAAGATTTCGGGAGAAAGATTGGGAGACACTGGAACACAAATAAGAACCTCAGTAGAATGTCCATTTTAATCGTCTGTTCTCTCCCTGCCAAGGACAATAGGAGGGCACCCATGTCTTTAAACCTCCCTTCACCCCCTCCACCAGACCGGCCAGGTTCAGTTTGTACCTGAACTTCGTCTTGGCCAGCCTAAATGGCTGCCTCCCAAAATCCGTTTCCTCCCCCAGGGGATTCACTGAGAAAACCTCACTCCTACTCACACTCAATTTGTACCCTGAGAAGGACCCAAACTTCCTCAACAGCTCCATTAGCTTCCCCAAACTAGAGAGGATCTGAAACATATAGCAACAGGTCGTACACTTAAAGGGACATCCTGTGCTCCATGCTCCTCTTCCACCCGCTTGTCAATCTAAGAGTGATGGCCAGTGGCTCAATCGCTAGCTCAAATAGTAATGGGGACAGCGGGCATCCCTGCCTTGTGCCCTTGTACATCGGAGGTACCCTGAACTCACCGTGTTGGTCCATCCACGTGCCGTGGGGGTGCTATGCAGATAAAAGTTTGTCCAAACCTAAATCGCCCCAAAGTCTCAAAGAGATACCTCCAAGCCACCTGACCAAATGCCTTCTTAGCGTCCATGGAGATGATTACCTCCGGAACGTTCCCCAAGAATGACAAAAGGACTATATTAAAAAGTCTCCTGATGTTGGCCAACACCTGTCGGCCCTTATCAAAGCCTGTCTGGTCCTCAGAGATCACCCCCGACAAGCATCGCCCCCGAGGTATCACCAGCATCTTAGCTAACACCTTTTCTTTGGCATTCAACAGTGAAATAGGCCTATATGAGCCACACTTCATGTCCATAATCTCCTCCTACCCCAGTGGTACCTCCAGCCCCTGCCTCCTCTCCCTATCCACTACTGGGAAGCCTAACCCATTCAAAAACTGCTCCATCCCCAAGCCAACCTCCAGAGGTTCAATTTGTTCAGCCCCCGGTAGAAAGCTTCAAAATAGGGTGCTCTTTCCAAGGCCCGGTGCAGACCCGTTGGGCCGAATAGCCTCCTTCAACACTGTAAATTATATGATTCAATGATCCTATGCCCCATTAATGTTATCTTGAGCAGTAAATAACCATCTTCCCCTTGTCCTTAACCTTGGCTATCTCCCGCGCAGCCAGCAGCCGTCTCAACTGGTGTGCCAATAAACATCTGGCTTTCTCACCGTACTCATAAAATCCCCAACACGAACGACAAAGCTGGCTCAACGCCTTCCCTGTCAATTCAAGCTTGAACTCTATCTGTAGCCTCTTCCTCTCCCCTAATAATTCTGTCGCTGGTCCACCTCCAGAATAGAGTCAACCAACCTCTCCCTCTCCGCCCATCCAACCTTATCCCTGTGGGCCTTATATGAAATTATCTCCCTCCTGACCACCGCCTTCAATGCTTCCCAAAATGCGGAGTGTGAGGCCTCTCCATTCTTGTTAAAACCCACATAATTCCCGCTGGCCGAAGCCACATTCTCGCAAAACCCCTTATCTGCAAGAAGCGTTTTGTCTATCCTCCATGGGGAGCGCTGAGCCCAGGCGGTCTCCGGCCGCATATCCACAAAATGTGGGGCATGGCCTGATATTACAATCGCTGTACTCAGGGTGATGCACTATCAATTACGACGAGACGAAGGGTAGAGTGTAATCGAGGCTTTATTACGCAGAGATGTGTGGCCTCCTACAGCTGCTGCCGAAATGGCTGCAGTTCGGAGAGCCCACACATTTATACTCCGCCTACTGGGCGGAACCAGCAGGCAGGCATCTACCCCCGTACCTGTAGTACAGGGGCTTTACCATAATACCCCTCGTATGCGGTATATACAATACAACAGTGGTGACTACCACACAGGGATAGACCCCAGTGCACATGCGAGAATAAGGAAAACTCCCTCTCCCTCGGACACGAACGCTGCCAGGTCCTTCACAATCCCCAAAGTTACAAAATACTTGGGACTCGACCTATCCATCCGGGTTCTATGCACAACTGAAATCTCCCCCCATGATCAATTGGTACGAATCCAACTCTGGGATGGCCACCAACACCTCCTTGATAAAGTGCGCGACATCCCAATTTAGTGCACATATGTTCACTAAAACCACTGCCACGTATCCCCCCCCCCCCCAAGGTCTTTCAAAAATACTGGCTCCTGTTAAACAACACCACCACACCCCTCGTTCTCGCATCAAAATTCAAGTTGAACATTTGCCCCACAAAACCCTTGCTTAGCCTCGTCTGATCCGTAATTTTCAAATGTGCCTCCTGCAAAATGATGACATCCGCCTTCATACTCTTCAAATGGGCAAACACCCTGGACCTTTTAACCGGACCGTTTAACTCCCTCACGTTCCACACAACCAATCTAACTGGGAGTTTCTGTACCCCCACCCCCCCTCCCACTCTACTAGAATCAGCCATACCCCACCTGTGAGGAAGTCAAACCAAGCCCAACTCTACCCCAATTACAGGACCACTCAAAATGGCCACCGTTACCACCCTCACACAGCCCCATAAACAAAGAAACCTTCATCGCCACCACTCTACCTTCCCCCTCCCTCAGGTAGCCAGCCACAATCCTCTCCCCCACTTTGCTTCCATTAACTAGCATAACTACTGACAGGGTGACCCCCCCCCCCCCCACTTGGGAAACAAGAACAGAACCAAACAAAAAAAAAATCCTTTTACCAATCTGTCATCAAAAATCGTACATACTGGGAATATGTAGCAACCCCATACGACCATAGGAAAGAAACAACGGAAAACATAATAGCAAAAACACAGAAAGAGACAAGCAACATGAACATGTAAAATTCATTAATCCATAACATCCAACAATCACAATCTGATCTCTCCTAGACCATTTTTCCTCACAAAGTCATTTGCCTCCTCCAGCATATTTAAATAATGGTCTCTATCCTTGTGCGATACCCACATTTGAGCCGTGTACACCACTTCAAACCGTGCCTTGCTCTTGTAGAATGCTGCCTTGGCCTTGTTCAACCCAGCTTGTTGTTTTGGAAGTTCTGCCCCGATACCTTGATAAATTTGGATGGGATGACCCTCCCATCTACTATCTCGCGTGGACTTTGCCCATTTTAAAATCTTCTACTTGTCCAGATCTGGAGGCAGACAATGAATGCCCACAGTGGACCCCAGACCTGGGCTTCTGTCGCAATGACTGTGGGGCCCAGTCCACCTCAGGAGGGTTCACAAAGACCCCCTCCCCGATCAACTTCCCGAACACCTTTGCCACGTACTCTGTGTCGTTTGTACCTTCAATGCCCTCCGGTAGCCCAACAATCCTCAGGTTCTGGTGCCTCGGCCAGGTCGCCTGGTCATCCACCTTAGCCTTCAATACCTTCTCGGCCCCCGCCAGCAACGGCACCTCTGTCTCCAATGAGGTAATCCGGTCACTGTGGTCTGAGACTGCGTCGCCACCTCCCGAATCGTTGTGCCCTGCTATTCCAACCGCTGCTCCACCCTATCCAAAATCACGCGAATGGGCACCACTGCCACCTCAATCACTTTACACAGGTCCTCCGACATCACCAGTCTTTACCTCTGGAATTCCCCCATAAGGAATTCCACTAACTTCTCCGTTGTTGATTGGGAGGGTATCGAAGACATGGAGGGCTCCACCATTTTCTCTTCCACTCTGCCACAATGACATGCTGAGTCTGAGGAGGGGCCTTTACTTGATTTCTGCCTCATGTAGTATCCTGTAGACATCCCACACCAGAGGAGAAACCAACGAACTTCAATTACTCCATCTTTCTTTCCAAAACTGCAAAAAGGGCCAAAAACCAAGTCTCCAAGTGGGAGCCACCTTGTGTGTGACCGCTCACCTCATTCTCGTCACCGGAAGTCTGAGAAATGGGATTTCTTTGACAGCTCGAAGAGCTTCAGCCACCTTTTCCTGTCATGCATTCAACCAGTAATATCAAAAATAAACTAACTGTTAACTCATTTTATTTATTGACTATAAAACCTTTGCATAAGCCTGTTACTTACAGAGCAAACCAAAGTAAGTTGGGATAACTTGACAATGCGATAAAATGATGTAAATATTCCCAATGTCACCGTCTACATCATATTAAAGTCTGAACCCATGTCTAGTTTTCATCTTTCTCCTCACTTTCATTGACCGAGATAATACTAATGAATTCTCACAAAGCATTCCATATGTTACCCTTTCTCACCATTTACTTCCATCTGTTCCAGTCTCTCCTGAGTACTTAATTCACTGGCAATATTGAATACTACATACCAGCTCCCAGAGTCCTTGCATCTTGGGTTTATTTCTACTCTTTTATTCCCATCCGCTTTGCATTAAGTGACAAATTTGCAGCTATGCCTCATTGTTTTTCTATCACCAATATTGCTTTTCTATTGCAACATCAAATTTGTACCATGCATTTTGATAACTGTCCATCATTTCACACTGGGTTTTTTTTGTAAATAACTTCCCGCCTCGCAGTGCCAATCAAAATTACACAAGAGCTTTTGTTTTTGTCATACGATTTTGTCTAACAATGAATTATGGTCACTATTGGAGATGCAGTAACACACAAACAATTTTGTTAATGGAACCAAGGACAGTGGGGAATCAGAAATCAGCCATACACGTATCAGAGTCACAATGTTTCATTTCCGCCTATCTTGGCAACAACTGTGCTTTTTATTCCTTATTCTAACTTGCCCGAGCGCATTGAAAATGTAAAAGAAGAAAACTCGGAATAAAACAACTGCTCATTCTATTCTAACAGGTGGAAATAAGTTCACTTGGGGCTCAGTAGACAGCTTGGGGGAAGGATAAAACAAAGTACAGAAGGATCAATTATGGGTCAAAAATCCGCATAAAGAGCTTTTACCACATTTTTCTGGCAAAAATATTACTTACTCCGATTGTACAGTGAAATTCTCCTGAAAACAGTGAAATTCCTAAACTTATTGTTGGATGGGAAGCTGAATGGTGGAGTTTAGAATGGTGATCAGTCATGTAGAAACTAATTCCAGAAATGGTAAAACACCATTTTCATTGAGCTTGTAAACATAATTTTTTAATATTTGGCAAAAAAATGAAGGAAAATGTGGTGGTCTTTTTTGCGTAGAGCATTATGATCTGAAAGAGTGGTGGAAGCAAATTCAATTTTATCTTTCTAAGGGGAATTGGATATATATTTGAAAAGGAAATATTTGTAGAGCTCTGCAGACAGAGAAGAGGCATAGAACTATTTGCACAGCGTATTCGAAAAGCTGGCACCAGCACAATGAGCCAAGAGCCTCTTTCTGTCTGCAAAGTTGTATATATGTCAGGGTGTTTGCAATAGTTTTAGAGTTATCTTTAAATAATTCAAAGAAGTTTCTCAATGATAAAGCTTGCCTGAAGTAAATTAAGTTCACAATATTTCAAAATAATTTAGGTACACAGCTCACTTGTAACTCTTCCTGCATCAGTCATGATGCTTACATACCAGGAATTGTCCAAGAGGTTGCCCTGACCAGCTGATGTAACTTTGGTGGAAGATTAGCAGAGACTTCACTTAAAACTGGACAGTTACATTAGCCGCACACCAGAATTGTCACAATTCAGGGAATTCAAATCCTTTTCTGTCATGAGAATTTTAAAGTCAGGGGGCGTGATTTTCCATTGGCTGACGCCGAAATTGCAAAATGCGATTGGGCGGAGAATAGGTTCCGTGCCAAATCGTAATTCCCTGTCACCTCGACAGTGGCATCAATGCATTCCAGGATGTACGCACAGTAAACACCGCTTGCATATCATTAGCGAGCCCGACCCGGTATTCTCAAGGGCCTCCGCTGGGCCGTGTTCCCGACTGCGAGGTTCACTTGTGGCTGCCAAGGGAGAGAGAGGAGGTAAGACACATAGAAACATGACTGTGGGCTGCTGGGCCGGAAATTGGCCGGGCTGGTTGAGTTGGGGGCAGCCCTGCCAGGGCTGGGAGGGCTGGGAGGTGAGGGGGGAACAGGCCAAGTAGCTGGGGTGACCCCCATGGGACTGGGGCGGTGTCTAGTCACGGACCGCCATTGCCACAGCCTGAAAGGCAGCCATCTTACTGCACACCCCAATGACCACCCACCTTGGCCCCTGGTTCTGCAGAGTGACACCGGACATATGGGTGCCCCCATCCCTGCACCCCACCCTCTGCCATACACCCTCGCTGGCCAACACACGCACTTTCTACCATCCACCTGGGTGATCCCTGCATGTGAACTGGCCATTCCATGATACAGTGCCATTGAATCCCTGGGGTGATGTTGGAGGGGCGGTTGGGGGCTGGGGGGGGAGGGGGCGGGGGGGGCGGTGCGTGCCACCCACAGCATCCACCCATTCCCCGCCCTCTGGCCAGCCCACCCCTCAGTCCCATCTGACAGAGCACCGAGGCAGGTTACAACAGTGTGAACAGGTGATTAATGTGCCCCAGCCCCAATCACTAAACTATGCCAACCCGTGCCAACTTAACCGGTGTATAATTATCTGGCCTTACGGGCCCTTACGCTATGTCTTGGTGGTTCCCCAGACGGTACAGCAGGAGTGGAGGCGGCCTGCTGTGATTCCCGTCCTGCGACCTGGGTCCCCGTTGGCAAGCGTCTTCTGGGGCACCCTAACTTGGATGGGCCCGGCTGCTGCTCGGGTGTCCCTGGTGATGTGGTGCTGCCCTGTTCTGCCCGCTGCCCACCAAATGCACCAGGGACAGGAGTGGGAGTTTGCGGTACTGCGGTGTTCCGGCACCTCCCCTACTAGAGTCAGCAGCAAGGGCCCCCTGTCACCTCTTTCTCTCTCGGGGTGCCCGATGGCCCCCGGGCTACTCCATGGGACAGGGGCATGAGCGAAGTTGTCCCTTGAGGCTGCCCCGCCACCTGGCGCTGTCAGTCCTGGAGGTCCGCTCTGGTATCGACCAGGGTCTGCATGCTGGTGGCCATGGAGCAGAGGGAGTGGGCCATGTCCATCTGGGGCTGTGTCACATCACCTATTGACTGTGCCACCACCTTCTGGGTTTGTGTCACATCAGCCAGTGATTGTGCCATCTCCTCTGCGACTGGACAACCTCCTCTGTGTCTGCACCTCTTCGGCCAGTGCCTGGGCAATGCCGCCGACGTTCCCAGCCATGGCCTGCTATGACAGGGCCACACTCAGGAGCGCAGCTGAGATTTCCAGGTGGCTCTGGCACATGGTTGCCTGTGAGGAGGCAACTCTGTCCTGTGCCTCGGCCAGCACCTGCACAGAATTCCCCAGGCCTTGGACATGCTGATTCATAGCCAAACCCATCGCCCCAATGCCACTGTGGATGCCACCCATGCAGTTTTGGCCTGGGTGACAAGCATGGTCGGCACCACCTCCTATTCCTGCACGCGGTTGGACTCCTCCAACTGCACCTGCAGGTGCTGGATGCTCGCTGACAACCCCGCATGTAGTCCCTGGCTCTGCGACTGCATCTCCACAATCAATGGGACTGTCTGTTCCAGAAGCCTGAAATGCATCTGGATGGCAGCTGGTCCCTGTGGCCAGCCCGCCCTCCGACCGTCCACCCCCTTGGGTTTTCCTACCTCACCTGCTGTACCAAATCAGCTGTGTGGTGCGCACCGGATAATGTCCTAGGAGCCTCTTCACTAACCATAGACACACAGAGAGATCTGGGCATGCAGATGCACAGATCCTTAAAAGTGTCAGCACAGGTGAAAATGGTGGTAAAGAAAGCATACGGCATGCTGCCTTCAACGGACAGGGCATCGAGTATAAAAATCCGCAAATTATGTTACAGTTATATAGAACGTTGGTTAGACCACATTTGGAATACTGTGTCCAATTCTGATCACCACACTACCAGAAGGACGTAGAAGTTTTGGAGAGAGTACAGAAAAGGTTTACCAGGATGTGCCCTGGTATGGGTTAGGGTTATTTGGAGGGTATTAGCTATGAGGAGAGATTGAATAAACTGGGATTGTCCTCGCTAGAAAGACGGAAGTTGAGAAGCGACCTAAAATTATGAGGGATATCGATAGGGTGAACATTTCCCAGAGTGGAAATGACAATTAAAAGGGGGCACAAGTTCAAGGTGAGGAGGGATAGGGTCAGTGGAGATGTGTGAGGGAAGTTTTTTTACACAGAGGATGGGTGGTGACCTGGAATGTACTGCCAAGTGAGGTGGTTGAACAGATAAGTTAGCGACCTTTAAGACTTGCCTGGATAGACACATGAACAGACGGGGTATAGAAGGATACAGGCGGTTGGTCTAGATAGGACACATGATCGGCGCAGGCTTGGAGGGCTGAAGGGTCTGTTCCTGAGCTTTATTGTTCTTTGTTTATTAGGGCAGGCATTAAATCATTGCACAGTAGTAATACAGTTAATAGGAAAGACGATTTGGCGGGCATCTATTCCACACTGGTTGCCTGTACACTTCAGGGATTTGGTTGTTCTTGACCTTAGATGTATTCTCAGGTTCTTCAGTGGATGTCTCTATCCTGGAAGGTGTTTCAATCTCTTTTTCAGAAGGAAGATTAGTAACAGCAGGAAATTCTTTGACAATCATCTGCTTCAGAGGATTGACCAGAAGTCACAGTCACACAATTTGGTTGTATGGACGGTGTTTCCACCTGAGGCAGTTCTCTCTTACATGGTACGGGCATGTACATATGTGCAGATAACAACTGTGACATGTCGTTTGCACACTAACTCATCTTCAGTTTGCACTGTATAAGAGATTGATCCAGTTTGAGCCAATACACTGGCAGAACCCACTTCTCGCTAGTGCTAAAACTGCGCGCCAACACTTGCTCTCCTTGTTTAAACAAAACAAAATACCTTCTCTTCACAAGTTCTGTGACTGCTGGTTGCATTCTACTATCTCAGACATCTCCTGCAATAGGAGTAGATCAAAGGTAGTTCACAGCTTCCTCTTCAATACTGGTAAAGCTGGGGAACTCTGAGTAGTCACATGGGTGGTGTTGCAATACTTTGCTAAGAAACTGTTCAGAAGATGATGTAATGAACTTTGGTCCTTGGAGGCTTTCAGAGCATGTTTCAAGGACTGGACAAACCTTTCGGATAAACCATTTGTGGATGGATGGTAAGGTGCTGATTTTGTGTATTGGATACCAGTCAACTTTAAATAGTCCTCGAGCTCCTGAGCCGTGAACTATGGACGTTTGACACTCATGATTTGATCTGATTTCCCAAATCTGGCAAAAATCTCATTGAGTTTTTCAATGGTTTGTTCCACGGTTGTTGACTTCATCAGGACCACCTCAAGCCATTTGGAGTGCGGGTCTACAACGACCATGAACATGTGACCCTCATATGGACCAGCAAAGTCAATGTGTAGGCGAAGCCGTGGCATTTTAGGCCACTCCCATGGATGCAATGGGAACAATGGCAGAGCGTTCCCTGCCCGTGGACATGACAGGCACAGTCCAGCTTTTTCCTTTATCTGGGCATAGATTTGTGGCTACCAAAAGTAGCTCCGTGCGAGTTCCTTTATTCGAACTGTATCTGGCTTTCCTTCATAGAATTGTTCCAAAACACTTTGTCACAAGTTGAGAGGAATTATTACCCTCATCACCCACAATAGGCGTGTGCCTTGTACAGTCAACTTGAGTTTTCTGGAAATATACGGCTTTAATTCAGGATGCGTTCCCGCTATCCTCCTCTTTAATACCATTTCCAGTACCTTCCCCATCACAGGATCATTTCTGGTATGTGGTTGGATTTGAGCTGCAGTCAGTGGAATGTGCACAATAGAAGATATTTTCCCTACTGGGTGATATCAGACCAGCAGGAAAAGACAAACGTGACAATGCAGCATTGACTTCGTTCTCTGACTGACGGCATTTGATCGCGTAGAATGTGCAGATAATATTTAGGCATAGAATTTACAGTGCAGGAGGCCAGTTGGCCCATCGAGTCCGCACTGGAAAAGCCATCCCACCTAAGCCCAACCTCCACCCTATCCCCATAACCCAGTAACCCAACCTAACCTTTTTGAACACTATCGGCAATTTATCATGGCCAATCCACCTAATCTGCACATCTTTGGACTGTGGGAGGAAACCGGAACACCCGGAGGAAACCCACGCAGACATGGGGAGAACATGCAGACACCGCACATTCGGGAATCGAACCTGGGACCGTGGAGCTGCGAAGCAACTGTGCTAACCACTGTGCTAATGTGCTGCCCTGCCCTATTAAAGATCATTGTTGAAGTCTACTTGCTGCCAACAAGGAAATACCTTAATGTGGCCCAAAAATAGCTGTTAGGCTCCTGTCATTCATCAACAACATGAAGAGGTATTGGTGACATTTTCTCACACCAAAAATAATGCTCAGTGCCGCCTTCTCCAACTGAGTGAAGTTTGATTCAGCAAAAGCTATCGGGCTTTCTTTGATTTGGATTTGTTTATTGTCACATGTAATAATAATCTTTAATAATAATCTTTATTGGCACAAGTAGACTTACATTAACATTGCAATGAAGTTACTGTGAAAAGCCCCTAGTCGCCACATTCCGCCGCCTGTTTGGGTACACAGAGGGAGAATTCAGAATGTCCAAATTACCTAACATCATGTCTGTGGGACTTGTGGGAGGAAACCGGAGCACCCGGAGGAAACCCACGCTGACACAGGGAGAACGTGAAGACTCCACACAGACAGCACTGAGGTACAGTGAAAAGTATTGTTCTGCGTACAGTTCAGACAGATCATTCCATACATGATAAGAAAATATATAGGGCAAACATAAAATACAAAATGTAAATACATTGACACAGACAATGGTTGATGCATATGGAGTCAATGTGGACATGCCGAATTTCCTTAGTTTCCTGAGAAAGTATAGGCGCTGGTGTGCTTTCTTGGTCGTAGCGTCGGCGTGGGAAGGTAATATCTGTGACACCTACTCCAACTCCATACAGTCACACTTAGCTTTCGTCACAGGAATACAATGCATCTGAAGGTGTTTCAATGTGGCTTTGAAGTTACGTAAGTGTTCCTGTCCATTGGCATCTGTAATTAATATATCATCAAAGAAGGGCAGCACGGTGGTGCAGTGGTTAGCACTGCTGCCTCTCGGCACCAAGGTCCCAGGTTCGATCCTGGCTCTGGGTCACTGTCCGTCTGGAGTTTTCACATTCTCCTCGTGTTTGCGTGGGTTTCACCCCCACAACACAAAGATGTGCAGGTTAGGTGGATTGGCCATGCTAAATTGCCCTTTAATTGGAAAAATGAATTGGGTACTCTAAATTTTTTTTAAAAATATGTCATCAAAGTAACACTGTACCCTCCGTAAACCTCGAAGGTTCTGGTCCAAGGACATTGAAATAAAGCAGGTGCAAACATTATTCCAAAAGGTAATCTCATAGTGTAAATAGTGTTTTAATAGTGAGCAGGTGTTGAGATTCAGCAGCAACATTCATTTGCAGGTCAATCATGCTGATCTTCTGTCCTCCTGCTAGGCTGGCAAACAAATCTTCAATTAATGGTAGCGGGTATTGATTTGTGCATAGAACTGGATTGATGGTTGTTTTAAAGTCTCCACAGATACAAATAGTTCTGTCCTGCTTCATTACAGACACAATAGGGGTTGCCCAGTCACTAGTAGTGATGGGTTCTAAGACTCTTTATCGATAAGTCTCGTTAGTTCATATTTTACCTTTGGACATATGGCAAAAGCCCTAGCCTTGAGACACTTAGGCTGGCCATTTTGCTTGATTTTTAATGACATTTGTATTCCTTCATGGACCCGGGTGTGTTGTTATGGGCCAGGGTTTAGAGAACCCCAAAGCATATCATGGAGTTCACCTGACCCACAACTTTTAATAGATTGTGGCATGGGGAGCTCACGGCCCACTCTACAGGTGTGGTACAGCAGAAATGGAAAAGTATTTTTTAAAGCAAATCAATGTTTATTCTATGAACTCAAGTTAACCTTGTTTAAAACATACAGTGAACATCTTAGCAACCATTAATTCAAATACAACCCCCAAAGAATACACCAAGTAATCCTTAAGCTGTCCTTTTAACATCCATAAGACTTTAAAAAAACCTTTAAAACAGAAGCACATCAGGTTAAAGTCACTACTGAGAGCATTTATTAGTTTTAAATCACCAAAGTATTGATTTACAGTTTTTAGATTGCAGAGAGAGCGACTACTACCCTTTCTGGCTGTGACTGCAGCTATCCAGCTCTGAAAACAAAACTAAAACACACCCTGCAGCAAACAGCCTAAAACGGAAGTAAAAAGCTGACAGACAGCCCAGCTCTACCCACACTCTGACATCACTGATAAACACCCATTTCTGAAAGGTACTTTTCTTAAACCGCCATTTCTTTAAGGTACTCTCACATGACACCTTCCCCCAAGAAAAAAAAATAAACCATCAACTTCAAGATGGTTTCATTTTTCACCTTTTCACTATCCTTTAAGAGATGCACACAGTAAATATACTTTTTTGTTTCAAAAAAACAACACACGCAAACAGGTATAATAATACAGTCCATTTTTTTTCGTTCTTCTCATCCAACTGAAATCCTTCTCGATTGACAGTCTCTTTGAACAAGAAGGTCTCTGCACGATTTGGTACTGGGTAATGAACCGGGCAAGTGTTAGATTTGTTTGTGGGAGAGCACTTTGGAGATAGTGACCACAATTCGGTGTCTTTCACTATTGCAATGGAGAAGGATAGGGCCAAACGGCAGGGCAAGGTTTATAATTGGGGGAGGGGTAATTATGATGCGATTAGGCAAGAATTAGGGAGCATAAGATGGGAACAGAAACTGTCAGGGAAAGGCACAAATGAAAAGTGGAGCTTGTTCAAGGAACAAATATTGCGTGTCCTTGATAGGCATGTCCCTGTCAGGCAGGGAGGAAATGGCCGTGTGAGGGAACCATGGTTCACAAAAGAGGTTGAATGTCTTGTCAAGAGGAAAAAGGAAGAGTATGTAAGGATGAGGAAACAAGGTTCAGTTGGGTCGCTTGAGGGTTACAAGGTAGCAAGGAATGAGCTGAGAAAAGGGGTTAGGAGAGCTAGGAGGGGGCATGAGAAGTCCTTGGTGGGTCAGATCAAGGAAAACCCCAAGGCTTTTTACTCTTATGTGAGAAATAAAAGAATGACCAGGGTGAGGATAAGGCCGGTCAAGGACAGTAGTGGGAACTTGTGCATGGAGTCAGAAGAAATAGGAGAGGCGTTGAATGAATACTTTTCTTCAGTGTTCACAAAGGAGAGGGGCCATGTTTTTGAGGATGAGAGTGTGATTCAGGCGGGTAGGCTGGAGGAGGTAGATGTTCTGAGGAAGGATGTATTAGCAATTTTGAAAAACCTGAGGGTCGACAAGTCACCTGGGCCAGATTGGATATATCCAAGGATTCTTTGGGAGGCAAGGGATGAGATTGCAGAGCCTTTGGCTTTGATCTTTGGGTCCTTGCTGTCCACGGGGATTGTGCCAGAGGACTGGAGAGTGGCGAATTTTGTTCCTCTGTTCAAGAAAGGGAATAGGAATGACCCTGGTAATTATAGGCCAGTTAGTCTTACTTCGGTGGTCGGTAAGATAATGGAAAAGGTCCTGAAGGATAGGATTTATGACCATTTGGAAAGATGCAGCTTAATCCGGGATAGCCAACACGGATTTGTGAAGGGTAGGTCTTGCCTCACAAATTTGATTGAATTCTTTGAAGAGGTAACTAAATGTGTAGATGAAGGTCGAGCAGTTGATGTCGTATACATGGATTTTAGTAAGGCGTTTGATAAGGTTCCCCATGGTCGGCTCTTGAAGAAAGTAAGGAGGCGAGGGATAGAGGGAAATTTGGCCAATTGGATAAGTAACTGGCTATCACATAGAAGACAGAGGGTGGTAGTGGATGGAACATTTTTAGACTGGAGACCAGTTACCAGCGGTGTACCACAGGGATCAGTGCTGGGTCCTCTGCTATTTGTGATTTTTATCAATGACTTGGAGGAGGGGGCTGAAGGGTGGGTTAGCAAATTTGCTGATGACACCAAGATTGGTGGAGTAGTGGATGAGGTGGAGGGCTGTTGTAGGCTGCAAAGAGACATTGATAGGATGCAGAGCTGGGCCGACAAATGGCAGATGGAGTTTAACCCTGATAAGTGCGAGGTGATTCATTTTGGTAGAAAACATTTGAAGCAGATTACAGGGTCAACGACAGCGTTCTGAGGAATGTGGAGGAACAGAGAGATCTTGGGGTTCATGTCCACAGATCTCTGAAGGTTGCCACTCAAGTGGCTAGAGCTGTGAAGAAGGCCAATAGTCTGTTAGCGTTGTTATGGGTGAGGTGTTTTCAGAACCCCAAAATGTATCATGGAATTCAACCAACCTCCCCCTTTAATGGATTGGTGCTTTTGAAGCACATGGCTTGTTCCCCAGGTGTGATATTACAATTATGGACAAGTGGTTTTTAACACAAAACAATGTTTATTCCATGAACTCAACTTAACCTTTTAAATAAACATTGGATCCCTTACTTCAAAGATAACCCTGAAAATAATGCAACACTAAATAATCCCTCAAAATGTTCCTTCATACATCCAAAAGACTTCCCCATTAACAACAGACATGAGGTTACATTCAATATACTTATAGTCTTTGGATTTGCAGACATCAACAGACCAGTTCTGTGTTTTCTTCTTGCAACTCTTTTCAAAACACCCAGACACTCCCAGCCTTCTCCTCAAGCTGGCTTTCTCCTTTCAAGCAGCTCACATCAAACCAGAACTTCTCAAGCTGCTGTCTCAAACTGGCTTTCTCCTTTTAAGCAGCTCACAGCAAACCAGCCAAGCACTTTTCAGCTGCTCTCAGCAAAACACACAGACACACCCAAGCTGCTCTCAGCAAACATACAGACACCCCCAAGCTGCTCTCTCCCAAAACTGAAACTAAACTTCAAAATGCCTGATCTGAAGCTCAGCTCCACCCACACTCTCACATCACTGCAGTTATTAAAGTTACATTACTTAAACATCCATTTCTTAAAGGCACTCTCACATGACGCCTCCCCCCAAGAAAAAAAAATAAACCATCAACTTCAAGATGGTTTCATTTTTCACTTTTGCACCATGCACTAAGAAATGTACACAGTAAATATACCTTTTTGTTTTTTAAAAAAAAACAACACACGCAAACAGGTATAATAATATAGTCCATTTTTCTTTGTTCTTCTTCCTCCAACCGAAAACCTTCTTGATTGACAGTCTCTTTTAACAAGAAAGTCTCTGCACGATCTATCCAGTCCTCTATGCCTCGGCATTTCTTTTTAGAATCAGATACTTTAGTTCAATCTGACCACAGAGTCCCTTGCAATTCTCCAATACAGGAGCATTGGTTACCACAGCTTTCGGGCAGTCAAATGCCTGTTCAAAGTCCGCTGTCCATTGAAATTTTTTGACTTTTCTTTAGCAAGTCCATCAGTGGAGTAATCACGCCACAAAACCTTTGCACAAAGGTTCGATCAAATTCATTCATGTTAAGAGATCGCATTATTTCCCTTCGTCTTGAGGGTATCGGAAATTCCTCAAGGAAAGTGATTCGGGCTTCTCCAAATGCACTTTCGGCTAGGTTCATCACCAAACCCGCCTCCTGAAGTTGATCGAAGTACTCCATACGATGTTTTAAATGTTCTTTCCATGTCTGGAAGTTGGAAATGAAAGCAGATTGTCCCACTTTCCCAATGCAATCCTTCAAACGTGGGATAGGGTAAGAGTCAGTTCTTGTAACTGCATTCACCTTTCGATAGTCCACACACAACCGTTGGATACCGTCATGTTTAGGTACCATCACTATGGGTGAGCTCCAGTGGCTGCAACCCACTTCAATTATGCCATTTTTAAGCATACTCTCAACCTCTTTGTTAACCTGTGCCAATTTTAAAGGATGAAGTCGATATGGATGTTGTTTGATACGAACAGCATTTCCACATCTACATCATGTACAGCCATTTTAGTACTTCCCAATTTATCTCTACAAACTTGTCCATGTGATATCAATAACTCTTTCAGGTCAGTTCCTTTGTCCTCTGGAAGGTAACTTTACAATTCATCCCATTTTTTAAGAACATCCTCATTCTCCAATTTAATTTGAGGTATGTCAAATTCACAGTCATCTGGATTTGGTTTGTCACTTTGAGTTAGAATCATTAAAACCTCCTCCTTTTTCTCTCCTTCCCTTTCAAAGTACCTTTTAGGCATATTCAGATGACACACTTGGTGAGTTTTCCTTCTATCTGGTGTTTTTACCACATAAATCACCTCACTTAATTTCCTTTCAATCTGATACGGTCCACAAAACCTAGCTTTTAAAGGTTCACCTACCACTGGTAACAACACTAAAACTTTATCTCCACTGGCAAAACTACAAACTTTGGATTTCTTGTCCGTGACCCGTTTCATCACATTTTGTGCAACTTTCAAATGTTGTCTAGCCAATTCACCTGCTCTATTTAATCGTTCCCTAAAATTTGTCACATAATCCAATAGTGTAATTTCCAATTTCTCCCCCACCAATTTTTCCTTAATCAATTTAAGTGGTCCTCTTACCTCATGACCAAAAATTAGTTCAAAAGGACTAAATTGGGTAGACTCATTAGGTGCATCCCTAATTGCAAACAATGCGAATGGGATTCCTTTATCCCAATCCTTTGGATAATCTTGGCAATACGCCCTCAACATTGTCTTTAATGTCTGATGCCACCTTTCTAATGCTCCCTGCAATTCTGGACGATACGCAGTTGAGTCAAATTGTTTTATTCCTAAGCTATCCATAACTCCTTTGAATAACTTTGAGGTAAAATTTGATCCTTGATCTGATTGAATTTCTGTGGGTAGTCCATATCTAGTAAAGAATTTAAGTAATCCTCCACAATCCTTTTAGGTGTAATATTATGTACTGGAATGGCCTCTGGAAACGTAGTAGACACATCCATTATAGTCAAAAGATATTGATTTCACTTTTTGTTTAGGACGCGGTCCTACACAATCGATTAGGACCCTTGTAAAAGGTTCCTCAAATGCTGGAATGGGTATTAAGGGCGCTGGTTTTATCACAGCTTGAGGTTTCCCTATCACTTGACATGTGTGACATGATTGACAAAATTAACTACATCTTTATGTAGTCCAGGCTAATAAAAAATTTCTGGATTTTAGCTTGAGTTTTCCTTATCCCCAAATGACCTCCCACTGGTACCTCATGTGCCACTCGCAACACCTCCTTTCCAAACCCTACCGGCAATACTACTTGATGAACTTCTGCCCACTTTTCATCCGCCGGCATATGTACAGGTCTCCATTTTCTCATCAAGACATCACTTTTACGGTAATAACACTCTGGTATACTCTCAGATTCCTCTTCCGTATATGCTTTCTGATATATCCGTTTTATTTCTACATCTTTCTGTTGTAACTCCGCCAATTTTCCTAAACTAAAAACATCCGCCTCATCCGACACCTGTTCTTGTTCTTTTTCAACCATCTGATCAAAAATTGTTTCTGATAATTGCACTTCAACTTCATCTTCACTCTTTGATTTCTCATCTTGTCTTAACCTGTGACTTTGCGACCTTGTTACTACACAATCTGGAAAAATCCCAGGATATTCGTCCTTCAACCCTTCAGTTGTCTGATTTTCCACTGGCTCATCAACCACGGTAGGCATCACTCCCACCTGTGATCCAGCTCTATCATTACTCAAGATAAACTGTACTTCCTGGACAAGATAGTTTATCTATTACTCCTAATACCACATCACCACTCTTCACTGGACTTTCCAACCGTACCTTATATAATGGAACGCTACTCCTCTCACCCTGAATTCCACATATCACCACCTTTTCTGGCAATATTCTTCCCAAACTACATAATTCCTCATCTCTTACCAGTAAAGATTGACTAGCCCCTGTATCTCTTAAAATTGTGACTTCTTTACCTGCTCCTGATACACATGAGTAAGCTTTACCCACACAAGTAAATTATTTAAAGACATCTGGCACCTTCTTCACAATTACTTCTTGAAAAGGCTGTACAATCGCTTGCACCTCTTTCGTTTCCCTTGGGTTTTCCTTTACCACTTTCTAACAAATCCCACTGTCTTATCCTGTTTTACCACATCAGCCTTCCCAGTGCTTTTCTCAACCACCAACACTGTGACTTTACATGGCCTAGTTTATTACAGTGAAAACATTTGAAACTTTTCATTTCTTTTCCACCCTCCTGGATTTCTTTTTTAATCTGAGGTACACTCTCTTTATTGTCTCCCATCAGATCACCTTTACCTTTACCACTTGAGTATTTCTCATGTCCCCAGTTTCTATCTCTCACCGGCTGAAACTGATGTCGGACACCAATCTTTGATTTATGATATAATTCATAATCATCTGCCATTTCTGCTGCTAATCTCGCAGTTCTAACCCTCTGTTCTTCCACACGAGTTCTCACTACATTAGGAATTGAATTTTTAAACTCCTCCAAAAGTATAATTTCTCTGAGAGCTTCATACGTTTGGTCTATTTTCAAAGCCCTTATTTTTTGAGCCTTTCAAACTCCATGTATGTTTGACCAAATTCTTTCCATAAATGTCTAAACCTTTGTCTGTAAGCTTCAGGCACTAGCTCACATGCACTTAAGATGGATTTCTTCACCTCCTCATACTTTCCAGATACCTCCTCCGGTATTGATGCAAACACTTCACGAGCCCTACCTACCAGCTTTGTTTGAATCAGTAATACCCACATGTCCTGTGTTGCTGATTTTCTCCTTAGTTCAATTGCTCTGTTTTATTACCTTTGCTCTCGAGTCGCCAGGTATCTTTATGATACCGCCACGAGGTTCAAGTCCGAGTTCTGATCAATAATCCAATACACCGATTAGTAAGATTTAAATCAAAGCACATTTATGATACACAGTAATCGCTACTCATGCACAAATTCTACGTCTAAGCTACTTCTACAACTAACAGGCCTATACTTAACTTTGGTCTGGCCCACGAGGTCAGGGGAACAAATGGCCTTTCGTTCGGGTTCTGAGTCTGCGGGAATCGAAGGTGGTACGGATTGGTAGCTAGGAGTGCCTATCTCGTAGCGAGCGTTGAATTAAGACTTACTGGTTTCGATGATCACTGGAGTCACTGCGCCTGTCACGGTCAATGTTGGTTCCTTTTTCTGGGTGACCCGGGCAGGAAGAAGAGAGCAGTGAAGAGAGGTGAAGAGTGAAGAGAGCGATTTGAACTTGGGGCTCAACTCTTATAGTCCTCAGGGGCTTCCCGCCTTTCGGACCGGACCCTGTACCTGGTCCCAAGTGATTGGACTTTGTCCCAATCGCTTGGTTCGATTTTCTCCAATACTGGAGCGGTTCCCTGATCGATGGGCGGTCTTGAGGTGCTCGTTCACCTCCTTTGTTTTGGCCCCTGCTGGCGCCGAGGAGTTTGGCTTTGCTTTGTGTGTCAAAATGTTACTTATTGTTCCCGGGGATTGCTCATCAGTATGCAGATGGCTGTTTACTTTGTTATGCTGATGGTCGCTGGTATCGATGCTGTCTGGTTTTTGCAGAGGTAAATACACAGCAAACCTGCAGCTGCTGGTTTTTGTCTTGTTGGCTGACTTTCCCATCAGCCTTTGCCGTTCGCCATTTTAAATCGGGAGTTGGCCACTTTAGGTGGCTACAATCCCTCCTTGTGATCCTAACGCGAAGCGTGAAGGATCACATAACTATGTTGCTTTCCATTCCCTGACCTGGGGGGGGGGCACTTCTTTTATGGCCTCTACACTGACCATAACTATGCAAAACATTTTTAACTGACAATTCTAAGGGGCGCTATGTCAACAGGGACATGCATTACAAAACAATAAAAATGGGAACCTCTAACTATTCTTAATACACTACACTCACTTAAACATTTCATCATTCTACCTTCCTCAATCATACAAACAAAATCATAGCAGTTTATACACAGTTTTCCTGGCTTGGCAGTCAAGCTCAGGATTGTACAATTTGCTCATAAATATTTCTATACATTTCTTTATTTACAATAAAACCACAAATGAATGCTCTTTATTATAGATCGCAGGGGTCGGGGGTCTGGTCATATCCGAAAATAGGGGACCTGATCCTATATACCGGGGTTCGAGCGCGGGAGGCTCTCCTTCTCCATTTCCTTAGACGCATAGTCTGCACGATGCAGCAGAGTATCGCTAATACTAGTAAGGTTTCTATTACATATGACAGGGAGTACCAGGTTATAAACCTGGCACACCAAGATGGTGTGGTGTCGCTGGTGACTGAGCTCTGGGTACTGCGGGGAAGTGAAACATTTTTTTTTTTAATAAATATTTTATTGAAAATTTTTGGTCAACCAACACAGTACATTGTGCATCCTTTACACAACATTATAACAATACAGATAATAATGACCTTTTTTTATTTAAACAAAAAAAAACAACAACAAATAAATAAATATTAAATAACAAAAATAAAGACTAGCCCTAATTGGCAACTGCCTTGTCTCAGGCCACACCCCCCCCCCCCCCATCCCTCCCCCCCCCCCGCCCCCCAAGTCCTGGGCTGCTACTGCTGCCTTCTTTTTTCCCCCATCTATCTTTCCGCAAGATATTCGACGAACGGTTGCCACCGCCTGGTGAACCCTTGAGCCGACCCCCTTAGGACGAACTTAATCCGCTCTAACTTTATGAACCCCGCCATGTCATTTATCCAGGTCTCCACCCCCGGGGGCTTGGCTTCTTTCCAAATTAGCAATATCCTGCGCCGGGCTACTAGGGACGCAAAGGCCAAAACATCAGCCTCTCTCGCCTCCTGCACTCCCGGCTCTTGTGCAACCCCAAATATAGCCAACCCCCAGCTTGGTTCGACCCGGACTCCTACTACTTTCGAAAGCACCTTTGTCACCCCCATCCAAAACCCCTGTAGTGCCGGGCATGACCAAAACATATGGGTATGATTCGCTGGGCTTCTCGAGCACCTCGCACACCTATCCTCCACCCCAAAAAATTTACTGAGCCGTGTTCCAGTCATATGTGCCCTGTGTAATACCTTAAACTGAATCAGGCTTAGCCTGGCGCACGAGGACGACGAGTTTACCCTGTTTAGGGCATCTGCCCACAGCCCCTCCTCGATCTCCTCCCCTAGCTCTTCTTCCCATTTCCCTTTTAGTTCGTCCACCATAGTCTCCCCTTCGTCCCTCATTTCCCTATATATATCCGACACCTTACCATCCCCCACCCATTTCTTTGAGATGACTCTGTCCTGCACCTCTTGTGTCGGGAGCTGCGGGAATTCCCTCACCTGTTGCCTCGCAAAAGCCCTCAATTGCATGTACCTGAATGCATTCCCTTGGGGCAACCCATATTTCTCGGTCAGCGCTCCCAGACTCGCGAACTTCCCGTCCACAAATAGATCTTTCAGTTGCGTTATTCCTGCTCTTTACCACATTCCATATCCCCCATCCATTCCCCCCGGGGCAAACCTATGGTTGTTTCTTATCGGGGACCCCCCCAATGCTCCGGTCTTTCCCCTATGTCGTCTCCACTGTCCCCAAATCTTCAGTGTAGCTACCACCACCGGACTCGTGGTATAGTTCCTCGGTGAGAACGGCAATGGGGCTGTCACCATAGCCTGCAGGCTGGTCCCCCTACAGGACGCCCTCTCTAATCTCTTCCACGCCGCTCCTTCCTCCTCTCCCATCCACTTACTCACCATTGAAATATTAGCGGCCCAATAATACTCACTTAGGCTCGGTAGTGCCAGCCCCCCCCTATCCCTACTACGCTGTAAGAATCCCTTCCTCACTCTCGGAGTCTTCCCGGCCCAAACAAAACCCATGATGCTCTTTTCTATCCTTTTAAAAAAAGCCTTCGTGATCACCACCGGGAGGCACTGAAACACAAAGAGGAATCTCGGGAGGACCACCATCTTAACCGCCTGCACCCTCCCTGCCATTGACAGTGCTACCATATCCCATCTCTTGAAATCTTCCTCCATCTGTTCCACCAACCGCGTTAAATTTAGCCTGGGCAATGTGCCCCAATTCTTAGCTATCTGGATCCCCAGGTAACGAAAGTCTCTTGTTACCTTCCTCAACGGTAGGTCTTCTATTTCTCTACTCTGCTCCCCTGGATGCACCACAAACAGCTCACTCTTCCCCATGTTCAATTTATACCCTGAAAAATCCCCAAACTCCCCAAGTATCCGCATTATTTCTGGCATCCCCTCCGCCGGATCCGCCACATATAGTAGCAGATCATCCGCATATAAAGATACCCGGTGTTCTTCTCCTCCCCTAAGTATTCCCCTCCATCTCTTGGAACCTCTCAGCGCTATCGCCAGGGGCTCAATCGCCAGTGCAAACAGTAATGGGGACAGAGGACATCCCTGCCTTGTCCCTCTATGGAACCGAAAATATGCCGATCCCCATCCATTCGTGACCACACTCGCCACTGGGGCCCTATACAACAGCTGCACCCATCTAACATACCCCTCTCCAAAACCAAATCTCCTCAACACCTCCCACAGATAATCCCATTCCACTCTATCAAATGCTTTCTCGGCATCCATCGCCACTACTATCTCCGTTTCACCCTCTGGTGGGGCCATCATCATTACCCCTAACAGCCTCCGTATATTCGTGTTCAGCTGTCTCCCCTTCACAAACCCAGTTTGGTCCTCATGAACCACCCCCGGGACACATTCCTCTATTCTCATTGCCATTACCTTGGCCAGGACCTTGGCATCCACATTGAGGAGGGAAATTGGTCTGTAGGACCCGCATTGTAGCGGATCCTTTTCCTTCTTTAAGAGAAGCGATATCGTTGCTTCAGACATAGTCGGGGGCAGTTGTCCCCTTTCCTCTGCCTCGTTAAAGGTCCTCGTCAGTAGCGGGGCGAGCAAGTCCAAATATTTTCTGTAAAATTCAACTGGGAATCCGTCCGGTCCCGGGGCCTTTCCCGTCTGCATGTTCCTAATTCCTTTCACCACTTCTTCTACCGTGATCTGTGCTCCCAGTCCCACCCTTTCCTGCTCTTCCACCTTGGGAATTTCCAGCCGATCCAAAAAATCCATCATTCTCTCCCTCCCATCCGGGGGTTGAGCTTCATACAATTTTTTATAAAATGTCTTGAACACTTCATTCACTCTCTCCGCTCCCCGCTCCGTCTCTCCTTCCTCGTCCCTCACTCCCCCTATTTCCCTCGCTGCTCCCCTTTTCCTCAATTGGTGTGCCAGCAATCTACTCGCCTTCTCTCCATATTCATACTGTACACCCTGCGCCTTCCTCCATTGTGCCTCTGCAGTGCCTGTAGTCAGCAAGTCAAATTCCACATGCAGCCTTTGCCTTTCCCTGTACAGTCCCTCCTCCGGTGCTTCCGCATATTGTCTGTCCACCCTCAAAAGTTCTTGCAGCAACCGCTCCCGTTCCTTACTCTCCTGCTTCCCTTTATGTGTCCTTATTGATATCAGCTCCCCCCTAACCACCGCCTTCAACGCCTCCCAGACCACTCCCACCTGAACCTCCCCATTGTCATTGAGTTCCAAGTACTTTTCAATACATCCCCTCACCCTTAGGCACACCCCCTCATCCGCCATTAGTCCCATGTCCATTCTCCAGGGTGGGCGCCCTCCTGTTTCCTCCCCTATCTCCACGTCTACCCAGTGTGGGGCATGATCCGAAATGGCTATAGCCGTATATTCCGTTCCCCTCACCCTCGGGATCAATGCCCTACCCAACACAAAAAAGTCTATGCGCGAATAGACTTTATGGACATAGGAGAAAAACGAGAACTCCTTACTCCTAGGTCTACTGAATCTCCACGGGTCCACCCCTCCCATCTGCTCCATAAAATCCTTAAGCACCTTGGCTGCTGCCGGCCTCCTACCAGTCCTGGACTTCGACCTATCCAGCCTTGGTTCCAACACCGTGTTAAAGTCTCCCCCCATTATCAGCTTTCCCGTCTCTAGGTCCGGGATGCGTCCTAGCATTCGCCTCATAAAGTTGGCATCGTCCCAGTTCGGGGCATACACGTTTACCAAAACCACCATCTCTCCCTGTAATTTGCCACTCACCATCACGTATCTGCCCCCGTTATCCGCCACTATAGTCTTTGCCTCGAACATTACCCGCTTCCCCACTAATATAGCCACCCCCCTGTTTTTCGCATCCAGCCCCGAATGGAACACCTGCCCCACCCATCCTTTGCGCAGCCTAACCTGGTCTATCAGTTTCAGGTGCGTTTCCTGTAACATAACCACATCTGCTTTAAGTTTCTTAAGGTGTGCGAGTACTCGTGCCCTCTTTATCGGCCCGTTAAGCCCTCTCACGTTCCACGTGATCAGCCGAGTTGGGGGGCTTCCCACCCCCCCCCTTGCCGGTTAGCCATCATCTTTTTCCAGCTTCTCACCCAGTTCCCACGCAGCTGTATCTCCCCCAGGCGGTGCCCCCCCGCCCATCCTCTCCCGTACCCACTCCCCCCTTTCCCCAGCAGCAGCAACCCAGTAATTCCCCCCTCCCACCCCCCCCGCTAGACCCCCCGCTAGCATAATTACTCCCCCCATGTTGCTCCCAGAAGTCAGCAAACTCTGGCTGACCTCGGCTTCCCCCCGTGACCACGGCTTGCACCGTGCGACGTCCCCTCCTTCCTGCTTCTCTATTCCCGCCATAATTATCATAGCGCGGGAACCAAGCCCGCGCCTCTCTCTCGGCCCCGCCTCCCATGGCCAACGCCCCATCTCCTCTCCCTCCCCACCTCCCCCATCACCACCTGTGGGAGAAAGAAAAGTTACCATACCACAGGATTAGAACATAAAACCCCTCTTCGCCCCCCCCCCATTCGCCCCACCACTTTGTCCAAACGTTCTTTTTCATAATCCACTCATTCCAATTTTTCTTCTACAATAAAAGTCCACGCTTCATCCGCCGTCTCAAAGTAGTGGTGCCTCCCTTGATATGTGACCCACAGTCTTGCCGGTTGCAGCATTCCAAATTTTATCTTCCTTTTGTGAAGTACCGCCTTGGCCCGATTAAAGCTCGCCCTCCTTCTCGCCACCTCCGCACTCCAATCTTGATAAACGCGGATCACCGCGTTCTCCCATTTACTGCACCGAGTTTTCTTCGCCCATCTAAGGACCATTTCTCTATCCTTAAAACGGAGGAATCTCACCACTATGGCTCTGGGAGTTTCTCCTGCTCTCGATCCTCGCACCATAACTCGGTATGCTCCCTCCACCTCCAACGGACCCGTCGGGGCCTCCGCTCCCATTAACGAGTGCAGCATCGTGCTCACATATGCCCCGACGTCCGCCCCCTCCACACCTTCAGGAAGGCCAAGAATCCTCAGGTTGTTCCTCCTTGCGTTGTTTTCCAGTGCCTCCAACCTTTCCACACATCGTTTCTGGTGTGCCTCCTGTATCTCCGACCTCACCACCAGGCCCTGTATATCGTTCTCATTCTCAGCTGCTTTCGCCTTCACGACCCGAAGCTCCTGCTCCTGGGTCTTTTGTTCCTCTTTCAGCCCTTCGATCGCCTGTAATATCGGGGCCAACAACTCTTTCTTCATTTCCTTTTTAATCTCCTCCACGCAGCATTTCAAAAACTCTTGTTGTTCAGGGCCCCATATGAAACTGCCACCTTCCGACGCCATCTTGGTTTCTGCTTGTCTTCCTTGCCGTTGTTCCAAAGGATCCGCTGCAATCCGGCCACTTTCCTCTCCTTTTTCCATCCGTGTCCAGGGGGAACACCCTTCTGGTTTACCGCACGGTGTTTTTAGCCGTTAAAATTGCCGTTGGGGCTCCTATCAAGAGCCCAAAAGTCCGTTCCACCGGGAGCTGCCGAAACGTGCGACTCAGCTGGTCATCGCCGCACCCGGAAGTCCACGGGGAAGTGAAACATTAACGGCTGGGGGTCTTGAAGTCATGGGGTTCGCGTTCACTCGCAACCAAATGTCCATTATTAAGATGATGATCCATGTGGAGGAAGTCCTCATGGCTCTTCTCTTTCCTTTTCTTCTCTTTTCTTCTCCGGTCCTGGAGCTTCTGGAGTTCTGTGGAAACAAGCATAGTGTCTGTAACTATCTTGGTTTAACATCTCGTATGATAGTCTGCTGTCTGTCCTTTAGTGCCAATTACTCCCTTTATAATTGGTCACTATGTGTGACTCCCTCATTTTTTTTTCAAAAACCGAAAGGGAGAACTGAGTCCCAAGTGGTGTTGTTCTGCTGGACCATTTTTCTGAGGGTGCATTTTAGGGTCCGATTCATGCGCTCCACGATACCACTCGACTGTGGGTGGTATGCTATGTGGAATTTTTGGGTGATGCCAAATATCGTGCGGACGTTCTGCATGACATGTCCCGTAAAATGGGAGCCTTGGTCGGATTCAATGCTGCGGGGGAGTCCCCATCTTGTAAAGATGTGGTGGGTCAAAATCTTGGCTGTGGTTTTTGCAGTGTTTGTGCGGGCTGGGAATGCTTCCACCCATTTCATAAATGTGTCAATTACCACAAGTACATATTTATAGCCATTCCTGCAAGGGGGCAATGGTCCTATAAAATCGATCTGGAGGTTAGTCCAGGGGCCATTAACGGGTCGGGTGTAGCTAAGTTGAGCCTTTTTGGCATATTTGGCCGGGTTATTCTGGGCACAGATAAGACAATTCTCGATGCAGTGATTTACATCGTCCTTTAAATTCGGCCACCAACAAAGCTGCTTGAGATGGGCTGTAGTGGGATCGATTCCCTGATGTCCATGACCTTCATGGAGCAAACAAATCAGTTGATTCCTGTCCTGTTCAGGAACCACATAAAGGGTGTCTTTTAACACCACACCGTCATGTGTGGTCAGTGCATTTTTGAACCTCTTATAGGGTGCTGGATATTTTCCTTTTACAATCTCCCTGAGATTGCTGTCCTGCTTCTGGGCCTCCACTAGATCCTCGATCTTTGTCTGTGAGACGTGAACTGCACTCACTGGGGCGCTTTTGGGGGGTGTCCAAAAATATCCGTGCCTGGAACCTGCTTTAGCCAGTGCGTCAGCTTTTACATTTCCAGGGGGGGAGGAACGATGGTGACTGCGAACTTTGATTATCCCAAAAGTCCTGTTCTGGGCTCTCTCTAAAATGTGGCGGAGCAATGGGGCTGAGGGGAGGGGTTTTCCGTCTGCGGAAACAAATCCTCTTGCTTTCCACAGGGGCAGGAATTCCGTGAGGCTGTTGCAGACATAGAGGCTGTCCGAGTATATGTCTGCTGGGCTGGGG
This sequence comes from Scyliorhinus torazame, assembly GCF_047496885.1. Classification (NCBI taxonomy): domain Eukaryota; kingdom Metazoa; phylum Chordata; class Chondrichthyes; order Carcharhiniformes; family Scyliorhinidae; genus Scyliorhinus; species Scyliorhinus torazame. The sequence continues at coordinate 224,119,321 of NC_092709.1, forward strand.
AAGGAATCTGGGTGTTCCACTATATACGCGATGGCCGCGAGCTCTGCTGCCTGCGCGCCTAAGTGGCCTGGCAGTTTTAACGATATTTCCTCAAGGGCGCGTCCCTGCGAGTCCTCGACATAGATACCGCAACCTGTTATGCGCTTCCCATCCAAGACTGTGGAAGATCCGTCCACATAGATCTTTATGGGCTCACACGTGTCTGTGTGCTGGGGGCTCTGGGTTGAACTACCTATCTTTCTGGGGGGTGTTTTAGCGATAAAGGGGCCTGTGTTGTGGTGTGGAGAGATAATTTTGCATTCATGGGGGGTTCCGGGGTACTGTAAGTTGTCGGCTAAAAAGGTGTGCGTCTTTGTCCTTTTAACAGTGATGTCCCGTCCCTGCAAGAGAAGGGTCCATCTCGCTGCTCTAATCTGGCTTACTGTACCGTCCTTGAGTCGTCCGTCCAATAAAAGTTGGGTGGGGGTGTGTTCGGTGAGAATGGTAATGGGGTTCAGTCTGGTAATATATGAAAAATACTGCACTGCCCAAAATACTGCGAGCAGGTGCCTCTCACAGGCTGAAAATCCCTGCTCCACAGCATCTAAAATTCTGGAGGCGTAAGCTACGGGCCTTAACTGGTCGTGCCGTTCCTGGAGGAGCACGGCCGAAAGGGTGCGGTCTGTGGTCGCTACCTCTATGGCGTAAGGGGAAAGCGGGTCTGGAACTTGCAGTGCGGGGGCTGCTATGAGTGCCTGTTTTAAAGAGTCCACAGCATCCGTATGCTGCGGAAGCTATTCCCAGGGGGCTCCCTTCTTTAGGAGGTCTGAAAGGGGCGCTGCCTTGCTGGCGAAACCATCAATGTGGTTTCGGCAGTAGCCAACCAGTCCTAAAAACGGCCGGAGAGCTGAAACGTTCTGGGGAAGGGGTACTTTAGCAATCGAGTCAATCCTTTTATGCTCGATCTCGCGTTTACCATGTGTGATAATTGTTCCCAAATATATCACCTTTTCTTCCAAAATCTGGGCCTTTTTGGGGTTGACTTTACAACCGATTGAGTGTAACAATTCCAGGAGTTCAGACAGAAGCTCAATGTGCTCTTCCTTGGTGTCTGTCTGCAGTCGTAGGTCGTCTACGTACTGAACCAGATATTCGGGGCGGGAGAATTTGGCTAAACCATTTGCCACCTGTCGGTGGAAAATGGAGGGGGAGTTGTGGAAGCCTTGTGGCAGGCATGTCCACGTGTACTGCTGTGCTTTAAAGGTGAAGGCAAATTTGTACTGGCACGCCTTTGCCAATGGAATGGACCAGAATCCATTACTGACGTCCAAAACCGTAAAGAATCGGGAATTGAGTCCCTGCTTGAGCATGGTCTCGGGACTTGTTGCTACTGTGGGGGCTGCTGCAGGGGTGACTTTGTTGAGTTCCTGGTAATCGATGGTCAGTCGCCATGATCCAGCGGGCTTTCTCACTGGCCAAATCGGGGCATTATTAGTGGAGGTTACTGATCTAAGTACGCCCTGCTCTAATATGCTTTCTATTACCTTGGAGATTTCTCCCTCTGCCTCTTGGGGAAATCCATACTGTTTTTGGGGTCTAGGGTCAGGTCCTGTTATTTGTACGGAGCCAGTCATCCGTCCACAGTCGTGCTTGTGGGTTGCGAATGCTGCCCTGTTCTTTTGCAGAACTGCCCTAACCTGCTTGTCCGTACTAAGCGTGGTCGGGTTGAACCAAAATTCGCCTACAGCGCTAATTCTGTTCACGTACTCTCCTATGTTAAGCGTTGCGGGGGCTCTTGCGGATTTTGCCATCTTCGAGACACACTGGTTGACTGGATCAAAAGAAAGATTGTGGGAATTCATGAAATCGATTCCCAGAATGTGTTCTGCTGTGTGGGGCAGGTCAACTAAAGCTACGGGGTGCTTGGTGGTGATGGCCCTGATTTGAATGGGTACAGGGGCTGTGGTGTGGGCCACGTGTCTTTTTGAAACAGGGTGGAGGAATTTATTGTGGTGCGGGACCCTCCTGTGTCCCAGAGAAATTCGATGGGCTGTCCCCGAATTTTCGCTGCAACTATCGGTCGTCCGGACCTATCCCAAAGGGTGCAGCAGATCCAACTGGGGGAGCCCGTACACCCTCAGTCCGTTCCGGTCAAGTCCGTCTGATCTGAACGGGCGCTAACGCTATGAATGGGCTCTGTCTTTTTCTTACTCAGAGTGCCCGTCTGCTGGGCTCTCTGTGGCTTTTTAGGGGCATTGCACTCTCTTGCGAAGTGTCCCAACTGTCCGCAGTTGTAATGCTCCTGTGACTTGGGTGGGGGGGCTGTTCTTTCCCTCATTCACCCATGCGGGGTTCTGGTGTGTTTTTACTGCCTGCATATTGTCATGATATTCAAACACACATATCATGATAGACACACCAACAGACAAATCAGCACACACAACACGTCAACCAATCATAGACAAGGACAGAGACAGTATAAGAGAAGAAACACGACACCTGGTGGCCAGTAGATCTGGAGACCAGGACAAGGACAGGACCTGATTAACATCACACACAGGGAGTCACCACGTGCAGAGTATCAAGACAGAACTGTAAATAACAAGTTGAAATAAAACAGCGTTGTACCAAATACAACCGTGTTGGTTCATCTGTACATCAGAACACCCAACACTACACATATCTGTTCCGGCCTGCTTTTCCTCGGGATTCTTGACTGCGGGTTTACTTTGTGTAGATTGCTCCCAAGCGCGGGACAATCTTTTCACTACCCACTTCTCGTTATGGGCCTCCTCTGAGGGATCATAACTCGCACAAGCTTTCTGTCCTGTTTCTGTGGCATGGGAGATAAGGGTGCGGGTCCATTTGGCCATGTTGTCTGGGCACAAATGGGCACGGTCTAAGTCTCCAAAGACTGCTGCAAAGTGGATCCACAGGCGTCCAGCAAACGCTGTGGGGTGCTTGGATTTCTTTTGCCTACATTTGTTGAGGCCATCTACGGGGTCACCCCGGTTATACCCGATCGCATCCAGGATCACGGTATGCATCTCTGCAAGGGTGCCTCCTCCTACATTCTGTGGGTCGGGAAGGGCTGCTGCTACTGACGGGTCTAAACTTAAAACGGTGAGCTTTCCATGCTCTTGCTCATCCAGGCCGTACATGGTCGCCTGATGTTTGACTGTGGCAAAGAAATGGTGGGGGTCTGAGGTGGGGAGGAACGGTGTGATCTTATCGCACGCGTCCCGTAATTGGGTCACTGTTAGGGGGGTGGAATATAGAAATTCCGCATCGTCCGATGTGGCTGTGCGGTGGGTGGTGACTGGGTTCATTGGAGCCTGAACTATCTGCTCTGTGGGGGGTTGGGGCGCTTTCCTCTTTTGTGGCTTTCCCTACGCACATGTTCCCTGAACATATCTCTGCGCTGTTTCATTCAATTCTTCCCAATCAGGGCCGTCTTCCTGCTCTAATTTCGCTCCAAACGTTTCCTGGAAACCTTTCTGAACTGAAAGCAGCGATTGCAGCTCTGCAATCTGCTCCCGGCACTTTGCGTGATCTAGCGTGCTTTGTCTTTGTTCTGTGGTGGCAGCATGGAGTGCTCTTAATGCTGCCTTTAGGTCACTACACTGTCTCTGTAATGCCTCTACCTGCTTTTCTGTTTCTTCACGTACCAGGACTGCACGTTGCGTGTCCTGATAGGCCTTTTCGTATTGAGACTGGAAGCTGCTTAAGTGCACCAGACAACACTGGTGTGCCCTTTTGGCATCCTCCACCTCTCCATCTTTTGCTGCCAACTTCCTTCCCAATTCCAAATTCTCCTTTTCTACCTCGCTTACATCGACCTTACTCATTCGATGTATGCCCTCAACTTCTTTCCGGAGCGTCCTAACGACCTCCTCTGTGCCTCGCAATTGTGCCAAGCAGGACACGATTGCCATCGGCTTGCGAGCTTTCCCTAAACTCTTTTTGTGGATCTCGCTCAGGTTCTCCCACCAAGTATGTCCTATACTCCCGGGGCCTGATTCCTCATTATCACAGAATTCATTCCAAAGGGGCCATCCTTTCCCTTTGAGATATTTCCTGATCTCTTCCTCCCAAATGGGACATTGTCCCACTCTACTGCTGCTGGTCGCTGCGACCGCAAATTCCTCTGGGTTCATGAGGCGCTGCATTGCCCGCATTGCCATCTTTCCTGTCCGAATGCTGCTCTTCAAATTTTGGGACAGGGGTATTAATCCAAATGCTGCTCTTCAAATTTGGGACAGGGGTATTAAGGCGGTGCTGTAAATACGGGTACGGCTTTCGCTACTTTCCGAAATACAAACTTCCGACAGTTTTATCGCAACAAAAAATCTATCAGTTTTACCTTATCGCCCTGTTAGTTACGCATGCATACACACACTTCCGAATTATGAGTATTGATCAGAACTGCTTGAACGCTTGTGGTTTTCTGTTTCCAATTGGATCTCTAATTCAAATTCTTGGGTTCTCCCGGAGTGGTTTTCCACTTCTAGATCGGGTCCCGTCAGGATGTCGCCAAATAATGTTGCTGATTTTTTCCTTGGTTCAATTGCTCTGTTTTATTACCTTTGCTCTCGAGTTGCCAGGTATCTTTATGATACCGCCACGAGGTTCAAGTCCGAGTAATGATCAATAATCCAATACACCGATTAGTAAGATTTAAATCAAAGCACATTTATTATACACAGTAATCGCTACTCATGCACAAATTCTACGTCTAAGTTACTTCTACAACTAACAGGCCTATACTTAACTTTGGACTGGCCCACCAGGTCAGGGGAACAAATGGCCTTTCGTTCGGGTTCTGAGTCTGCGGGATTCGAAGTTGGTACGGATTGGCAGCTAGGAGCGCCTATCTCGTAGCGAGCGTTGATTTAAGACGTACTGGTTTCGATGATCACTGGAGTCACTGCGCCTGTCACGGTCAATGCTGGTTCCTTTTGCTGGGTGACCCGGGCAGGAAGAAGAGAGTGGTGAAGAGAGGTGAAGAGTGAAGAGAGCGAATTGAACTTGGGGCTCAACTCTTATAGTCCCCAGGGGCTTCCCGCTTTTCGGGGCGGACCCTGTACCTGGTCCCAAGTGATTGGACTTTGTCCCAATCACTTGGTTCGATTTTCTCCAATACTGGAGTGGTTCCCTGATCGATGGGCGGTCTTGAGGTGCTCGTTCACCTCCTTTGTTTTGGCCCCTGCTGGCGCCGAGGAGTCTGGCTTTGCTTTGTGTGTCAAAATGCTACTTATTGTTCCCGGGGATTGCTCATCAGTATGCAGATGGCTGTTTACTTTGTTATGCTGATGGTCGCTGGTATCGATGTTGTCTGGTTTTTGCAGAGGTAAATACACAGCAAACCTGCAGCTGCTGGTTTTTGTCTTGTTGGCTGACTTTCCCATCAGCCTTTGCCGTTCACCATTTTAAATCGGGAGTTGGCCACTTTAGGTGGCTACACCTGTAGCCATTGCATTTGTTTAGCTACCTTCGCAAATGAAATGAAAAAGGCGTCTACCTCCTTTTCATCAAACCTTGGCAATGCTTGGACATATTTAAATAGATCCCCACCACGTATTCGCCTATGACGCTCTGTCTCATTATCCTCATTCATTTCCTCCAACTGTACGTGTCCCTTTGCGTCTGCCAATTTTAACTGATTTTCATGTTTCAGAGCCAATTTCTGAAGTTCAAACTCTCTCACTTTTTCCCTTTCCTCTCTATCTCTTTCTTTGTTTCTTTCTTCTCTCTCCTTTTCTTTTTCCTCTCTATCTCTATCTCTTTCTTTTTCTTTCATTGCATATTCAAGCTGCTTTAATTCTTCTTCATGTTCAAGTTGCTTTAATTCTTTTTCATGTTCAAATTGCTGAATCTGCAACTGGAGCTTTGCCATATCTAATGAGTCAGAATGTATCACAGGCAAACGTAAATCCGCAGATACCGTGTTAAGTACCTCATCTTTTCGTATTTTGCTAGTGTTGGGTGGGATTACTGGGTTATGGGGATAGGATGGAGGTGTGGACTGCAATGCTTTTGCCAAACCTAACAGTCTGTTTTTACTCTCTGTCCATAAGGTATTACGTGTTACCGCATCCACCCCCAAAATCTTCTGAGCCTCTGAAAGAGCCATTGTCCACAACACACTACCTACTTAAACTAGAATACCACACCTGAAAAGCAACCACAATATGCTCACCCCTCACTGTCTTTAAGTTCACTAAGCCATTCCAATAGATAGACTTTTGTCCCCCTCGAGCCCCCAATTTTATATGGGCCAGGGTTTAGAGAACCACAAAGTGTACATGGAGTTCACCTGACCCACAACTTTTAATAGATTGTGGCATGGGGAGCACACAACCCACTCTACAGGTGTGGTACAGCAGAAATGGAAAAGTATTTTTTAAAGCAAAGCAATGTTTAGTCTATGAACTCAAGTTAACCTTTTTAAAACATACAGTGAACATCTTAGCAACCATCAATTCAAATACAACCCCCAAAGAATACAACACTAAGTAATCCTTAAGCTGTCCTTTTAACATCCATAATACTTTAAAAAACCTTTAAAACAGAAGCACGTCAGGTTAAAGTCACTACTGAGAGCAGTTATTGGTTTTAAATCACCAAAGGATCGATTTACAGTTTTTAGATTGAAGAGAGAGAGGCTACTACCACTTGTAGCTGTGGCTGCAGCTATCCAGCTCTGAAAACAAAACTAAAACACACCCTGCAGCAAACAGCCTAAAACCAAAGTAAAAAGCTGACAGACAGCCCAGCTCCACCCACTCTCTGACATCACTGATAAACACCCATTTCTTAAAGGTACATTTCTTAAAGGTACTCTCACATGACAGTGTGCTCAAATACACTGCTGTATTTTCCAAGATGGTTTGGAAGGCTGTCTTTGAGTCAAGTTTGTTGTTCACAGCACTCTAGTTCAATTTTATCTTTTCCAGCCAAGAGTGGCCAAAGAGAGCTGGAAAACTATGGACTGGCAGCACTGCAGTTTGCCCATTTAACTATACTTTGACAATGATGCATCCTCTATGAGGCGCTATTTCCTCAAGATGACATCTGCTGGTTTTAAGGGTAGGTGATTCAGTTTCCATCAATAGACGGCCTCAAGAATTAAGGAGACAGCAGCCCCCGTATCGTAAAAAGAAAGGGGTGGTATGGTGGCACAGTGGTTGGCAGTGTTGCCTCACCGCACAGGGACCCGGGTTCAATTCTGGCCTTGGGTGACTGTGTGGAATTTTAACTTTCTCTCCGTGTTTGCGTGTGTTTCCTCCGGCTGCTCCGGTGTCCTCCCACAGTCCAAAGATGTCCAGGTTATGTGGATTGGCCATGGTAAATTGACCCTTAGAGTCCAATGGTTAGGCGAGGTTATGGGGATAGGGCGGGGGAGCGGGTTTGGGTAGAGTGCACTTTCAGAGGCTCGGGGCAGACTTGATGGGCTGAATGGCCTCTTTCTGCACTGTAGGGATTCTATGGTTCTATTCTATGACATCCATTTTTCTAGGTTGTCCATTCACCTTTGCAACTATCCAGAACTGATGTGACTCACCTTGAACTGAAAGTACATTTAACTTCAATTCTTTATCAGAATGATGTGCAGTATCTTCATTGGTGTTTTTATTCTTTTCTTCAATGTTGTGAATTATCTTAGTTGAATTTGTTTTCTTTCTTCCTTTAAATGCATTCGCTGTTTTTCTTTGAGTGTCCTTGTCTGGAGAAACTGATTTACTCCAGCAGGTTTTGCTATGTCACCAGTTCTGCCACAATTTCTGTATTGGCTATCCTTGCTCTACCAATCAGTCTGTGAACGGCCCATTTCTGCACAGCGACATGCTTGTTTCTGGGTAGACTTTCTCTGGGCAGCAGCCAGTTTATGGATCCTCTTGCCTGCTTTGAGTTGTGCTATAATAGTGAGCAGGTGTTGAGATTCAGCAGCAACATTCATTTGCAGGTAAATCTTACTGATCTTCTGTCCCCCTGCTAGGCTGGCAAACAAATCTTCAATTAATGGTAGCGGGTATTGACATGTGCATAGAACTGGATTGATTTTTGTTTTAAAGTCTCCGCAGATACGAATAGTTCTGTCCTGCTTCATTACAGACACAATAGGAGTTGCCCAGTCACTAGTACTGATGGATTCTAAGACTCCTGTATCCATAAGTCTCATTAGTTCATATTCTACCTTTGGACATATAGCGAAGGGTACTGCCCTAGTCTTGAGACTCTTAGACTGGCCATTTTGCTTGATTTTTAATGACGCTCGTACTCCTTCATGGACCCGAGTATGTGCTCAAATACACTGCTGTATTTTCCAAGATGGTTTGTAAGGCTGTCTTTGAATCAACTACATTGTTCACAGCACTCTAGTTCAATTTTATCTTTTCCAGCCAAGAGTGGCCAAAGAGAGCTGGGAAACTTCCTTGGACAATATGGATTGGCAGCACTACAGTTTGTCCATTTAACTATACTTTGACAATGATGCATCCTCTAAGAGGCACTATTTCCTCAGTGTAGGTCCTCAAGATGACATCTGCTGGTTTTAAGGGTAGGTGATTCAGTTTCCATCAATAGATAGCCTCAAGAATTAAGGAGACAGCAGCCCCCGTATCGTAAAAAGAAAGGGGTGGCATGGTGGCACAGTGGTTGGCACTGCTGCCTCACCACACAAGGGACCCGGGTTCAATTCTGGCCTTGGGTGACTGTGCGGAATTTTAACTTTCTCCCCGTGTTTGCGTGTGTTTCCTCCGGCTGCTCTGGTTTCCTCCCAAGATGTCTAGGTTATGTGGATTGGCCATGCTAAATTGACCCTTTGTGTCCAAAGGTTAGGCGAGGTTATAGGGATAGGGTGGGGGAGCGGGTCTGGGTAGAGTGCACTTTCAGAGGCTCCGTGCAGACTTGATGGGCTGAGTGGCCTCTTTCTGCACTGTAGGGATTCTATGGTGCTATTCCATGACGTCCATTTTTATAGGTTGTCCATTCATGTTTGGAACTATCCAGAACTGATGTGACTCACCTTGAACTGAAAGTACATTTAACTCAATTCCTGATCAGAATGATGGGCAGTATCTTCATTGTTGTTGTTATTCTTTTCTTCAACATTGTGAATTATCTTAGTTGAATTTGTTTTCTTTCTTCCTTGAAATGCGTTCGCTGTTTTTCTTTGAGTGTCCTTGCCTGGAGAAACTGGTTTACTGCTCCTCAGCAGCAAGCTCCTTTGAAATGGCTATATCTAATGCTGTATTCAGACATGGAATTTGTTCGGTTAATAATCTCCTCTGAACAGACTTGGCGATTAAGGTGGAGCCATGGCCACTAGTGGCGCCTCTCTGATCGCCAGGCGGAGACTTCTGCTAGGCTGGAAGTCGGCAGCATCACTTAGAACCTCAGAGTGGCTCTCAGATCTGGCTACAATCCTGAAGCTAGGAAAACTAAAATTCTCAACCAGGAGGTCCGAAGAGAGATTCCAGGACAAGTGGAGAAGGTTTACCAACCTGTTCGAGGACCTGTTTGACAGACGGGAAAGGAGGAGGAAGTAGGGGGAGAGCACACAAAGAGGGAGGGGAGAACCGCCAGGCAGAAGGGAAATACACACATGACACAGTAGAGAGAAAGGGAGGAAAGCCTGGAGGGACACAGACCCCTCCCACATGTAAAGAACCAGGGAGGCAGAACATCCACTCAACCTTTAAAATCAATGGTTCGACATGACTCTTCCCATCACGATAAATGTAAATAAAATGTTTTCTGTGTATTACTGTACACCAGTGTAAATAAGGAAACGTGATTGTGAAGATGATGGTCACAAACACTGGGACAAGCTGTGATATATGTGTTTGTTGTTCTGGTTCTGTTTTTAAAAAATATCCATGTGTTGTGTAAGTTTTGATATTAAATGTTAAAATTCCAATAAAAGTACTTTTTAAAAATCTCCCCTGAATGGCTTCATCCCTCAACCCAAACCAAGCGATCGCTATCTGTATCATCTAGAGAGTTACTAAATTCACAATACTCTGCGAGGCGCTTTAGGGTCACAGCTGTATTATATTTTTTACATATTTTCCCCTTCTAGCTGATTCCTTTGGTGAAATTGAAACCTCTCCATGATAATTAATGGCTTTGGTGCATAATAATCTAATATTTCTTGATACGTTTTATCACCAGGTTTCTCAGGTTGGACCAGGCTTCGAGTAGATTAAAAGTTTTATTGCCAATTGTGCTAAGGAATGCAGGGACTAGAATATTTTCTGAAAGTTTATTGGCGAGGATATAATAATGGATTCTCTCTGCATATGATTCCCAGTTTTCTAAGTTTTTCTCAAATGAGCCCATTGCGCCCAATTTTCCTACAATTTTACAGCAATATCGGAGGCCTCTCATAACTTCCCTTATATTAATGGTCTAGTTTTTAAAAATAAATTTAGAGTACCTAATTGATTTTCTTTTTCAATTAAGGGGAAATTTAGTGTGGCCAATCCACCGAACCAGCACATCTTTGGGTTGTGGGAGTGAAACCAATGCAAACACGGGGAGAATGTGCAAACTCCACATGGACAGTGACGCAGGGCTGCGATTTGAACCCGGGTCCTCAGCGCCAAAGTCCCAGTGCTAACCACTGCACAACATGCCGCCCTGTATTAATGGCCTAGTTAATAATGCTGAACAAGCCAATAGTAGCGGCTTACGATGCCAGAATTTTCTTTTCTTTTTGCCCCACTCTACCTCCGTGTCTTACTGTACAGCACATGGTGGGCTCTGCAGCCTGAACTCAGTGGGGTGCCAGATTAACTTTAAGGTATGAAACTTTCGTAACTGAGGAAGGCAGTGGTAGTGGAACAAGGATTTATTAAACAATATACAATACTCTGCCCACGGCAGTAACTCTCTCACAATCCAGCCCTGTTGGAACAAACAACAGGCACAGGCCCTGCTTGGGCCGGTTTTATATGTAGGTCTAACGAGCTCCAGCAGAGTCCCATGGAGAGATTGACAGAAGGAAACCATAGTGGTTTCCCTGTAGTCCTCCTGGACCTGTCCTTTTTAACTTGTGCCCAACTACCTTACCGTTCTGATGCAAGGCGCGGGGTGCAATCTTCCTCAACATTGACAGTCAAAAGTTTTGATTTTGTTTTTCTTTTCAGAAAACCATTTTTCTTCCGACCCATTCCTCGTCATCAGTTTTCTTTACATCATTTATATCGTTGCAGGATAAAAGAATGGAGATGCTGAAGCACGTGGGCTGAACACAATAATCAACAGAGGCTTATTAGACGATTGGTAACTATACAAAGGTAAAAGGCCACAAATGATGACCATGAAATCATTGTCAATTGTTGTAAAAACCCATCTAGTTCACTAATGTCCTTTAGGGAAGGAAATATGTTGTCCTTATCATGTCTGACCCCATCTGTGACCCCAGATGCACAGCAACTTAAATTCCCTTCTAAATGGCCCCGCAAGCCACTGAGTTGAAAGGCAATTAGGGATGGGCAGTAAATGCTGGTCCAGTCAGCAACCCCCACATCCCATGAATGAAGAAAATAATTAAATCTCTCCCAGCAATGTATCGAGGATGATGACACCATACTCCTTCTGCAGACCTCCTCAGCAACTTCCAGCCATGTGATCTTGTTCCCTGCATCGGGCTTCTTCCTCCCATTGGCTGTACATCCTTACTATCCACAGCATCATGTCAAGAGAGTAATTTTGATGAAATGAAATGCTGCCTTGTTACTGTTTCCATTGCTCCAAGTTCTGATTCAATCAAAACACCTGTGCAATGCTTCAAATCCCATTCACATAGGCTTCCTGGAAATAGTTGAGCTGAAAAAGACTGGGCTAAAAAGTGGCTTCAAATTTCAGGTTTCCCAAGTGATGCTAGGTTCACCCACTGCCAGAGGTTGAAAGTTAAAATCCAGGCCAGAGAAGGAGCTGAGATTACAAACAGTCTGATTCAGCCTGACACAGTGTATGAGGATAGGGATGGATTCAATGAGAGGCAATGGAGTTTGCAACCAACTTTAATCTAGTGTTTGATTTTCCTTTAAATAAAGGAAGCAACAATTTATCTAAGACTGGATATTGGAGAAGCAGTCGGACAGCAATAGCAGTGAAGGGAATTTAAGTTGCTGTGCATCTGGGGTCACATGTCGGTCAGACATGATCAAGGGAGGTAGTGAGAAGGTAAAACTGGATATCATTGGTATGCGTGAGGCAAGAATGGAACCAATGAGTTGAACAATGAAGAGGCATTGGAGAAGGTGACAATCCCCTAGTCACCACACTCCGGCACCTGTTTGGGTACAGTGAGGGAGAATTCAGAATGTCTAATTAACTTAATAAGCACATCTTTCGGGACTTGTGGGAGGAAACCGGAGCACCCGGAGGAAACCCACGCAGACACAGGGAGAACGTGCAGATTCTGCACAGGCAGTACCCAAGCGGGAATCGAACCTGGGACCCTGGCGCCGTGAAGCAACAGTGCTAACCACTGTGCTACCTTGCCGCCGGTAACCTTACACCTTTTTTTGCAGTTTATGCAATTCCAAAACTTACTACAGTTACTCTGTTAGGTTAAATACTTGGGTTAGGTGAAATACTTGGCACTTGCAAAAAATGCACAGAGTTTTCCAGCATTTAAACACATGCACATATTTATGTGTAAAATAAAAAAAAATCTAATTTAGCATGGAATACTTACAGAAGAAATAACAAAACTCAAGGTTGCGATGAACTTTTCTTACTTTCAAATAGTTCGACTCACTTCCATAAGATTCTTCAAGTCCTTGATTATAAAACAAGAAAGTGAATTATAGAACTAAACAATTTTTATTCAAAAGGTTTTCGTATTTCCTGTAAATGCGGAAACTAGCCTAAGGTATCACATAGTTTATCTCAATAACACCCTATTAAAAATATCCGGGATAAGGGATATCTCCAGCTTCAACATTTTAAGTTATTATTAATGAAATGAGCAAATCCTTTCCTTTCTTTGAAACAGGTGTTTAAATGGCTCACACATGTTTGGGATTTAATACTTAAGTAGTTAGGCTGTCTATTAATCATGTGGACTGTATAAAAACACTCTTAGTCTGTTGTAAAATCCAGACATGATAGAATGATCTAAAGCATTCTACACAGATGTAGCTGATAAATTCTGGGAAATCAGTGACAATCAAATCAGTTGAGATGGAATTATTTTCTTTGTAGTTGCTTCTGAGGACGTTGAGTTCCAGAACTGAAGTAGTAAGTTTGACTGCATCTGGCATGAGATTTAAAAAAAAAAATGATTCCTAGGTAGTTCTTAACAGTGTTCATGTTATGTTAATGCATTGTTAAATGTTCAAACTGATATGGCCTGCTCCCTCTGCAAGTTTCTTTTCACCGACGAGCCATTGCACAACTTAATCAGAATGCAGAGAATTTTGTGTTGATTTCATGTTTTTTTGTAACATTTCTGTTAGTTGGCTAAGTTTGTAAGTTAGTTAGGAGTCAGAAATATAGTTAGCAACAGAGTCATTTACAGTAGGTATGGTGGTGTAGCATGCAGAGGTATCGACAGATTGGTTTAATTCTTCACTCTGATCTGCATGGTAACGGCAGCACGTGCTGGGGCAGCACGTTACCATGCAGATTTCAGAGTCAAAAGGGATTCTCCGCCCGATCGCCGAATACGATTTCTGTATGATGGGCAGCACCATAAAGAATTGGTCTAAGAGAATGTTTTGTATAATTTCTTTAATGAGGGAGCCAAAAGTAATAATATATATTAACATCTGAAGTTGTGGTGCAGGAAATATCGTCAGCGGAAATACTTTTTGTGAAGGCAATGAAACACGCAGTGTTGAAGCATCAGCGCAATGGTCCATAGAGAATCATGATAACCGTGCAATTTATCCAAGTTGCTGAGTTCATAATACCAACAGAAGTGCTGAACCAAGACTAGGGGCGTGATAGGCAGGCTGTTTGCCATGGGTGCAAATCCCAACAATGCCACTGAATTTCGCAAGAGGCCAAAAACAGGATTTGTGCCGACAAGATTTTAGAAGGCAATCTTCCCAGCCTCTTTCGATTACACAATGAGGTTCACGCACAGGAAGGCCATCATCAGACCTCATTGAACCTTCCTAACCACCAGGCGTGACGTCACACTACCGCGAATCACTACTGCTCTTTAAAAGTTGCAGCCAGGTGCAACACTGAACAACACTGTCTCCACTGAGCACCATGGAGTACAAGGGGACAGAGGCCACTAGGCAGAACTCCGGATGTCTGGGGGTCCGAGGGCGGGGGGGATTGGGGGGTTTGGTCAGAGGGGCTGAGTGAAAGAGGAGGTCAGATGTCGTGCGTGGAAGGTTTCACTCGCGTCACAGTTGGTGTCAGTGGTCTTGGAGTCTATGGTCTGTGATATGTAACTCTGCTTTCAGTGCTGTCTGAGTATGCTGTCTGTGGCATGGGAGGCAGCAGACTGTAGCATGCAAATCTGGGGCAGAGTTGTTTGGCACGGGACACATAGGTTGGGGGTTGGGATGCGATGAAAGCCTGGAGCTGGGCCAGAAGCTCTTGGTGGATGAGGCCCAGAAAGAGAAAGCAACTTGATGCCCACCAGGAGTGGGGGGGGGATGTCAGCCTACGAATGAGCTGCCCCCGGAGGCTTAGGTATAGAGGGATGACAGCAATGAGTTCTCTGAATTAACCAGCCTGACGAAGCAGGGTGCGTATTAGCTCTATCTCTCCCTGAAGGAGAAAGCAACTGCGTTCAGTTGCATTCCTGAGACTCATACTCGTGACACAAATTGGCAATCAAGAGTTAAGCAACATCATTGCCCCACAGCCTCAAAGTCAAGGAATCTACCTCGTGCGGAGAGGGGCGGAGGACCTCCTCGTGAACTTCGTACAGGGCCTGGCGAAACTTGCCATTAACAGGTCAGGCGGGGCGGGCCATCGAGGAGACCATCCAACCCAACTGTCTGCCCCTCTTCCACAGCTTCATTCGGTGCTGGGTGTCCCAGGAGAGGGAGCCTGCGGTGTCCACTGGCACCATTGAGGCCTTCCTTGCCTGGTGGGCACCGTCGGGTCAGGGGTGCTTTATTGGCCGTTTTAATCACCTTTTGCCTTCAGTTTTCTTTGTTTCAGTTGCTCTTCATTTTTGGTGAGGGCAGTGCCCCTTTGCCCCTTTAAAGAGCGGTCCTTGTTTTTTTGTCCCTCAAATAGTTTAATTAGTTAGAACTATTAAGAGTTCAAAGTCGAATATTGGCCTCTACGCTCGGTGGCACGGTTTCAAGAGGCAACGGCGTCACTTCTTTGCCAGGTCCCCAGCGCCTGCCACTCAGGATCTGTCAGCTGTACCGCCACCCCCCCCCCCCCCCACCCCCCCCCCGCCCACCCCCACCCCCCCCCGCCCACCCCAAGTCAGGCATACGCGTCCAGTTAACCTTGGCCATCCGGGATAAGTGAGCACATAACGCTACTGAAAGGACCCCCAGTGTTAGCGAGCTTAAGGGAGCAGAAACCCAGGCTGAAGGCTAGAGGCAGGTCTAAGTGGGCAAGCACATATGCGAGTGGCAGCCCTATTCTGGAGGTGGGAGGGCACCAGGTCTGTGAGTGTGCGATCGCTGCCAGCGATGCTTGGGGACTGGCTGCTTCCAGGTCCAGAAGGCCTGTGGGTCAGGGGAGGTAATGGTGGTCAGCAGCTGCGACACCAGCCTGACTCATCCCTCGCAGGATTCCGAGCGATTTCAGGATGGAGCAAGCGGAGCTGGCTATCTTACCAGTCACTGCGCTGGAGGAGCACAGACTCCAGCGGCAAAGTGGCAGCTCCGAGGGGAGATCCTGCAGAATAAGACCAGGGGGCCAAAGGGCAGGATCAGGGGACGGAGGACGTATCAGCCTTGCAGGGTCAAAGAAGATGAGGGGTCTACTGGAGTCATGTGTCTTTCCTCGAGCTGTCCGACACCATGTGCTGCCGAAGGCTCCACAGACCGCAAGTCCTTGCAGACTTGCCGACACATGGCGACGGAGGCCACCCGCTCCCATGGCTGTCAAGATCACAGCAGCCCAGAACATCTTTGTCATGGGGTCCTTCCAGGGCTCCACTGGGGAACTATGTTGTATCTCAAAGACATGTCCATAAGTGCATCTGTGAGGTGATTCGTTCACTGTATGCAAGAGCTGTCGACTACATACACTTTGACCAGGACCCATCCCAGCAGGTTGAGAGGGCTATGCGGCTTGGGCAGATAGCTGGTCTGCCACACGAGCCACGATAGACTGCACCTATGGCGCTCTCCGTGCCCTTTGGCACCAGGGAGTTCCCTTCATCAACTGGAAGGGGTTCCACTCTTTCAATATCTTATTGGTGTGTGACTACCAGATATGGGTCATGCACAGGTGTTCCCGTTTTCCAAGGAGCGTGTATGACAGCTTCATCCATGGTCTGTCTCTATTCCTGGACACCCCAGGCAACATGGGTGTCTCCTTGTGGACAAGGGATACCTCCACAGGTTGTGGCTAAAGATACCAGTGTGGAGGCCACAGACCGGTGCGGAGACCAGGTATAACAAGGCTCATAGAGCGACCCAATTTGTTGTCATTGAGCAGTGCACTGGTCGGTTAAAGATGTTGCTGTGACAGGTCCAGTGGGACCCTTCAATACAGCCCCCAGAGGGTCTCACACCTTGTTGTGGTCTGCTATGCCCTCCACAACCTGGCTTTGCAGCGGGGTGAGTAGCTTCCTGAGGACGAACTAGAGGAGCGGCACATGTCCTCTGACGAAGAGGAACTGCCTGAGGATGCCGAGGAAGAGCCCGCTGAAGATCCATAGGATCGAGGCCAGACGGAGGCAAGGGTGCGCATGGACAAGAGGGTGCCCTCATCGCCTCCCATTTCATGGATGAAGACTAGCTCGCTGGCCTACAATGCGACCCCTCCAAGACGTTGTCACCTCTCTGCGACCAGAGGATGAAGGTGGCTGAGATCTCAATCATCAGGGTATTGGGGTTTGAGAGTCCTTGAGTGTCTGCTGCCCAGCCAGTGCAGAAGTACGGTGACGACTCGCAGTGTGGAAGGGCCTGTGATGCTTCACAGAGATACTGCTTATGTGTGACTCCTGTCTTTTGCTGCCAGCACGCTGACACCCCAGCTCAGATCTGAGTGATGTTCTGCACTACACTCCCTTTGCTGTAGAGGGGGATGAGCGCCAAGGGTCTAGGGCAGTGATGGGCAACCTGGGCTAGTGGGTGGGCTGCATTAGTGGCCTTCTTCATCCCAGTAGCTGCTAGAGTGAAATCAGGCTTGTTAATTCACCTTGAACCCATGAATAAGATTAAATACATGCCGTATATTTAATAACGAGTTATAGAAATACTTAATCATTATATATTAATAGAATTATCAACTTCAAATGATAAAAACAAAATTAGTATTTACACTCTGGATGCAGTGAGCCCATGGCCCTCACAGTCAATGTGTGCAATCAGCACCCACCTCACCTCACTTACCGTTGATTTACATGCAAATCACTGCAGTCACACTGGCAGACAAATATCTATGTGGACGTAAATCATGGAATGTGGCAACCCTGCACACGGGCAACAGTCAACAAAACGTCTTGTGGGCCGCATTCAGAACCCAGATGGGCCACATGTGGCCCCCGGGCCATAGGATGCTCACAATTGGTCGAGGGTACACTGAATTATGCCTGAGTGAAACTGCGAGTGAAACATTCGCACTGATAGGGCCTAGCCGTCTAGCGGGCATGAAGGGCCCATGTGAGCAGCTGTGTTCCGCTGGTGAGAAGTGCCATGCCACTGGGAGGGAGGAAGGTTAAACATTCTGAGTTGTTAAAGCGGTGAGCAACAGTTGCCGGAGGTCCTGAGCTGGTGAGGAGCCTGAATCTTCTCCATGGTGCCGGGATACATTCGCTGGTCGTCACGGAACGGACTGAGGTAAACAACCTAGATTAAACAGTCTCCTGGTAGCATGATGTGTTATGTACTCTGGGATAACACAGGCTGCAACTGGATGCAGCTTTAACCAAAAGATACTCCAGAGCTTGAAGTTAATTTAATCTGATTTATTGAACCAGTAGCACAGTTAGCACAGTTCTCTATGAGTTTGATTCTCTGCTAACCTAAGTGTGGTTACTCTGTATGACTGAACTAGACTAGCTCTTAGCCACGTGCTGGAGGTGTGATACTGTACATACACCCTGACTCACTCTGTAGATGTTCATCAGTGGACAGAGACGGAGTGTGAGCGCCTCGTGCCTTTTATAGTGAGATACCATCCCTGGATGTCCTGCCTGCTCATTGGTCATGTCCTGTTCTCTGTGATCATTAGCTGCCTGTCGTGCCTGTCTGTATATCATTATCTGCACGTCTGCATATCATGACAAGCAACAGTATCATTTAATTTTGGATGATTTCAAAAATTTGTAAGTGCCAATGTCCCCCAACAAGTGGTGCCTAACTACACTCATGCCCACGCTATACCCCTATAATTCCTTAGCCTTCCAAACTTAGAAACATAGAAAATAGGAGCAGGAGGAGATCATTTGGCCTTTCGAGCCAGACCTGCCATTCATTATGATCATGGCTGATTATCAAACTCAATGGCCTAATCGCACGATCCCCTCATATCTTTTGATCCCCTTCGCCCCAAGTGCCATATCTAACTGCTTCTTGAAAACATACTGGGCGGCATTCTCCGTTTCTGAGACTAAGGGCTGGATTCTCTGATTTTGAGGATATGCACGGAGGAAGTGTCTAGTTTTATGCTGAAAAAGTTGACGTCGTCCCTGCACCGATGCTCCGCCCAGTGGGGGGCTAGCAGCCGCGCCACATAAAACCCCGACATTCCCGACAGAAACGGCCGGAGAATTGCCGGGTCCGTGGCCGTGCATGTGCATTACCCCTAATTCTATGCGCATTTAATTTTATACGCTAATCTCTTATGTGGGACTTTGTCAAAAGCCTTCTGAAAGTCCAAATAAACCACATCCACTGCGCCCCCCTCATCAACTCTACCAGTTGCATCCTCAAAGAATTCCAGTAGATTTGTCAAGCATGATTTCCCCTTCATAATCCATGCAGACCCTATCTGATCTGGCTACTGTTTTCAAAGTGCTCTGCTATAAAATCTTTGTTAATGGATTCTAGAATTTTCCCCATTATCGACGTGAGGCTGACTGGTCTATAGTTCTCTGTTTTCTCTCTACCTCCTTTTTAAATAATGGTGTTACATTACCTACCTCCAATCAGTAGGAACTGTTCCCGAGTCTATAGAATCTTGGAAGATGACCACCAATGCATTTCCAGAGTCACTTGAGAACAAAGAACAAATAACAAAGAATAGTACAGCGCAGGAGCAGGCCCTTCGGCCCTCCAAGCCTGCGCCGACCATTCTGCCCGTCTAAACTAAAATCTTCTACACTTCAAAGAACAAAGAAAAGTACAAAGAACAAAGAAAAGCATGTGCTTAAGTACTCTGGGAGGTAGATTATCAGGCCTTGGGGATTTATCAGCCTTCAATCCCATCAATTTCCTTAACACCATTTCTCTATTAATATTGATCTCCTTTAGTTTCTCCCTCTCGCTATACCCTCCCACTACGTCTAGATGTGTCCCCAGGATGCCCATCAGAGGTGGAAGCAGCCTGCTGCCTTCCACACTCTGTTATCTGGGATGCCCTTGGCTGGTGTCCAGTGGAGGGCTGAGACGGAGAGGGACCCAACTACATTCGATGGCATTGGTGTTGTAAATCACCCTGTTTTGCCCGCTGTGCATGAGTTGTGATGGTCTCAAGAAGGGGGAGATTCAGATTGGCTGGGCACTCTGAAGGTCTCCTGGGTGGAAAGCCCCGGGCAGAGCTTCTGTGGATTATCATCCCTCTGGGTGCTTATGGGCCCCTGAAGTATCCCATGGGTTAGAGGGGAGCTGGAGTGAGCTCCAGAAGCTTCACTGCCATCTTGCGCTGCCAGTCCTGGAGGCCCAACAATAACTGCACCATGCAGACAAAGCCCTCAACCATAGTCCTCAGAGATTGAGCCATGCTTCGAACATCTCCCACCATGGATCTGACTTTGAGCCCAGGCGTACCATTGCGGACGCCACCCTTGCAGTGTTGATTTGGGTGCCAGGCATTGCCGGCACCATCTTCTGTGACAGAAGGCTTTTGGACTCCTCCATTCATCCTTGCAGTCACTGAAAACCCGTCATGGTATTCCTGGCTCTGCTTTTGCATCTCAAGCAGCTGAGGGATGCATCTGTCCAGAGGCACGGCATCTGGCTGGGGCACATCTGGGTCCTAGGATCCAGCAGACCTCCAACTGGCCAATCCCTGGGAAGTTCTTGCCTCTATCTGATGGGCAGCACAAGTGGATAGCACTGTGGCTTCACAGCGCCAGGGTCCCAGGTTCGATTCCCCGCTGGGTCACTGCCTGTGCGGAGTCTGCACGTTCTCCCCCTGTCTGCGTGGGTTTCCTCCGGGTGCTCCGGTTTCCTCCCTCAGTCCAAAGACGTGCAGGTTAGGTGGATTGGCCATGATAAATTGCCTCTTAGTGTCCAAAAAGATTAGGAGGGGTTATTGGGTTACAGGGATGGGGTGGAAGTGAGGGCTTAAGTGCGTGGGTGCAGACGCGATGGGCCGAATGGCCTCCTTCTGCACTGTATGTTCTATGTTCTATGATGTGCATCAGAAGTACTGCGGTGCTCACCAGATAGTGACACAGAAGCCTGCCTGCCAATATCATCCACCGAGGTCTGTGTCCCAGCGATGGTGGGTGGTGCAGGTTGTAGCCGTGATGCTTCTGTTCCCCTTATTTGAAGAGTCAGTTTCGAGGGGGACACCAGTTCAAGATAAGGGCCCAGGAGGTTTAAGGGGGAGTTGAGGATTTTTTTTTTATCCACAGGGTGGTGACGGTCTGGAATACACTGCCTCGGAGGCTGGTCGAGGCGGGTTTCATCATATCCTTTAAAAAATACCTGAATAAGCACTTGGCATGTCTTAACATTCAAGGCAATGGGCGAAGTTGAGGCAAATGGGATTGGGTAGACAGGTCAGGTGTTTTCATGTGTCAGTGCAGACTCGATGGGCTGAAGGGCCTCTTCTGCTCTCCATTATTCTGTGATTCTTCACTTCCCTCCTCTGACATTTCTTCTGAGGTCATGTCAAGGGTGGGTGATGGGACACTGCTGGTGGACGGACATGGCCGATCGGGTGATGTTCCTGCCAGGAAAGGAACATGGTATTAGTACATGGCCAGGACAGTAGTCTGGGTGCACAGAGCCTACTTGAGTTTGATCAGCTGGAAGAAGGTTCAGTGGACCCTCACTTTACTCTCACAGGCCAACCTTGCACTCAGTGCAGGTCTGCTTCTGCAGGCTCCAGAGTTCTCTCCTCAAATGGAGTCCAGATCTTCAGCTTGACCATCCCACCACCCATCTTCACATGCTCATCGAGCTTATGAGCAATCCTATCCTGCAGGTACACAAATGGGGGTGATGTTAACTGGTCACCTGGCGTGTTAGATGTCGATGAAACCTGGCATGTGTTGACACGGCATTGGTGAATTGCGGATTCTTTCTTGCCATCCTCCAGGCTTAACTGTAAGCAAGTGCTGTGGAGCTGTTTAAATGCAGGCCCCTTTGATCGAACTGCCCCGATGACCCCTGGGATGGGCAAATCAGACGCTTTGCACCTCTGGCACGGCATTTTTCACATGGGGAATTTTAACCCACTGTAATTCTGTCAAGGCAATGCAAAGTGTTATTCAGTCAATTATATCCCATCAAAACTGTTGTGGAAGATGAAATAACCTCATACCCTGTTAGTTTCGACTATCTCAAAATGTGTCAAAAAGTTTCTGAGATGAAAGATTAAAAACTGTGATTACACAAACAGCAGGTTTAAGAACTAGTTTTGTAAAAGCAGAGAGAGAGGGAAGAATCATCGGAGTCACCTGGAAACAAACTGCTGAAAAAGAAGTGAAGATAAGAGTATCTTCTCCAGCAAAGAGGAGTACCTGAACTTCAATTCTACTCCAGGGTTTTAAAAGAAACCAATTCACCTCAAACGGCCACAACATTCAACTAATTACACATTGCAGAAAAACAAAAGGACTTAATCATATATTCTTTTAACTTTTATTTGAACTCTAACTTTCTCATTCCTGATATCCGAGTGTGGTGTCTTTTATTATGTTTTCTCAGGATTAGTAACAAATAAACTTACTCCTTCTTTAACACAAGAAAACTCGATTTTATTGGCTCTTTGTTAAAAAGAAACATCTGGAGAGGGGCTTAAATCGCCACGGCATAGTAGGCTATGGATGAAGTGCTAGTAAATGGGATTAGTGCAGGTTGGTAATTGATGGTCAACATGATGGGCCGAAGGGCCTGTTTCTGTGTGGCTCTATGACACTAAATAAATTTGGATTGGAAAAGGCTTTCACAGGGAAAATACATTAAAAAAAACGTTGTGAGCAACTGAGAGGGCTGAAATAGAGAAAAGCCAATTTACTCCCCAGAAACCATGTGTAACAATAGTGAATGAACACCCATGTCACCAAAGCCACTTCTTCGGCAATTTAAGTTGTAAAACAATGAAATGTTGTTTTTCACAAGCACAACAGCCTCCCTGTGAAGAATCCCAATTGTCTTGACTGTACATTGTCTCACCAACAGAAATTCAAAGTAAACCATTTAAAAGGTGGTTATGGAACGCAGACCAACAATAAAACTTAAAGGACATCCTTGGAATGTCCTGGGTGGATGCCCCTAGGGTGACTGGCTTGCACTCCTACTCCTTCCAGGTGCCCAAGAGCCCCTCACTGACTCTTTGAGGAAAAGGGGCACCTAGAGGGAGGTCAGGGTACCCTGTCCCTCTCCCATTTGGCCACTGCTGGAACACAGCCATGGTATGGCAATGGAGTACAGTTTTGAGAGCAAATCCCGTTGGACCTGGGTCTCCAAAACAGCCGCCACCCTTCCCCCGGAGACTTCTATGCATTTGCATGCTGGAGTCACAACTTCAGACAGAGCGTGGACAGACTCCTCCATCCTTCATCCGAGGCCTCTGACAACTCTGCCTGCCTCTGCATCTCCAAAATTTCTCTCAAGGTCGATTCCAGAGGCTCTTCCTCAGGCTGGGATTCAGCAGGGGCCAGGACTCCAACAGTCCGAAGATGTCAGAGGCCTACCTCGGCTGTCACTGCCTCTGCCTGTGTCAATGGTGTGCTCACCAGATTGTGAACCTGAACCTACTCCAGAACTAGGTCCCACCAAGATGCATGTATCTGCACTGGTGGGGAATGCAGGTGAATGCAGTGACAGATTCTTTTCAGATAGATGTTCGGCATCTTCATCAGAGGTGGTCTGGGAGCTGGGGCTGAGGAGCTTGCTTGAGGGTAACCTCCCCTTTTTGTTGCTGGTAGCTTGAATAGAGAAAATAAATAATTAGTGATTGTCTAGGCAGACTCAAACATTGGTGGTCACTCACAGTCATTGTCCGCATGTGACTGATGTATACCGGATGGACCCTCACTTGCTTCTTGGGGAGACCAATCCCGTCTTCCACACAGGGAAGATCCCGATCTTATCCTCAGAGTCCTGCAGTCTATTCCTCATGGGTGGAGAGTGTCATCAAATCTGGGGTCCACCGATTTGCACTCTCCCCCTTTTGTTTTGGGAAATCTTGTTCTTCATAAAGACAGATGGATTAACTGTGAGCACTGTGGATGAGAGAGCAGCTCAGAAGCATGTATGTCTGCTGCGTGTGCTGAGCCCTCCTCAGTTGGGGATCAAGATGCCATTTGTGCAAGAATTTACTTGAGATAATGAGTTTAAAGTGGCTGGCAGAAATGCAGTGCTGATGCCCCCTGCTGGCCGTGTGTGGCATCTCTATGGACTCTAACCCTTGGTCTCCCCAGTGAGTATGTGAGTTTGGAGTGAGTATAAGTTTCACTTACCCTGGCAGAGCACATCAGATTATTCATACGTTTCCTGCACTTCAGGGTGGTCCTTTTCTGGTGGCCACGGCTGCTGACGTCCTTGTGGACGTCCTCCCAGACTCGTGTGGTCAGGCGGGAAGGACTCCCTGCTCCCATCCCTTAGAAAGAGGACCCCCCCCCCGCCCCACCTTTTCTGAATGGCCTGGAGAAGAATCCCCAAGGAGACCTTACTGAACTGTGGAGTGGGGGATTTGGTTCTTTAATGCACCATTGAGAACCAGAATGACACAACACACATGTCCTGCAGTGAGCGAATGTGTGTGCGGGTGCACAGATGGGGCTGATATGCCATCAATCAAGACGGAGAACGCAGAGTGAATTAACTGTGGCTTTAATTGACTTACAACAGAACTGGCAGTGTGCCCCAGAATGAGGCAGTGTGAAAGGTCGGCAGCCTATATACCCAGGCCCTAGGGGGAGGAGCCACGGGCAGAGCCAAAACCGTACAACATGTAATATAGTGGCAATACTGTACAACACGTAATACTGCGGCAGCACAATACAACAAAGTGGTTTCACCACATTCGCCCCCTGTTTTAAAAAAAAGTCTGGCGGGGGTGAAGTGAACAAGTTGCCTCAGAGATTGAGCCTGACGGGGACTTTGACTCTCCGCCGTGACCGCCTCAGTTCCGGCAGTGGTGTGGGCATCGTAGTCGATGGAAGCATTGAGGCTGGCGTGTCCGGGAGCAAGACAGCTTCTGTGTTCCCAGACGTGTGGGCAGCAACGGGGGAAGGGGGTATAGTGTCGGGTCGAGTAGTAGCAGAGAGGGGAGGAATAGTCGGGAGCGCCGGTGACAGTCGCTGGGGAACCTGCGGTTGCCAAATCTCGAAGGGAGACTGTGTCCCCCCGCCCATCATGGTGAGCCACGTAGGCGTACTGGGGATTTGCATGGAGAAAAAGAACCCTCTCGACCAGAGGATCCGTCTTAGGAGTCCTCACATGCCATCGGAGGAGGACGTGCCCCAGAACCGTCAGCCATGTCGGGAGCGAGACCCCCGAGGTGGACCTTCTGGGGAAGGCAAACATCCTCTCGTGGGGGGTCACATTAGTAGCGGTGCAGAGAAGCGACCGGATGGATTAGAGCGCATTGGGAAGGACCTCCTGCCAGCGGGAGATTGGGAGACCTCGAAACCGATGGCAAGAAGGACGGCCTTCCAGACCGTCGTGTTCTCCCTCTCCACCTGTCTGTTCCCCTGGGGATTGTAGCTGGTAGTCCTGCTTGAGGCGATGCCCTTGCTAAGCAGGAACTGACGCAGCTCATCACTCATGAAGGAGGAACCCCGATCACTATGGATGTAAGTGGGGAAACCGAACAAGGTGAAGACACTGCTCAGGGCCTTGATGGCGTGGCAGAGGTCATGTCTGGGCATGGGATGGTGAAAGGGAAGCGTGAGTACTCGTCAAGGATGTTGAGGAAGTACACGTTACAGTTAGTGGAGGGGAGGGGCTCTTTGACATCCATGCTGAGGCAATCACAGGGGCGTGAGGCCCTTACCAGGCGTGCTCTGTCTGGCCGATAGAAGTGCGGTTTGCACTCCGCGCTGACCTGGCAGTCCCTGGTCATGGTCCTGACCTCCTCGATGGAGTAAGGCAGGTTGCGGGCCTTGATATAATGGAAAAACCGGGTGACCCCCAGGTGACAGAAGCCATTGTGGAGGGCCCGCAGTCAGTCTACTTGTGCGCTGGCACAAGTACCACTGGAAAGGGCATCTGGGGGCTCATTAAGCTTCCCAGGACGATACTGGATATCATAGCTGTAGGTGGAGAGTTCGATCCTCCACCTCAGTATCTTAGCATTTTTGATTTTTCCCCGTTGTGCGTTGTCAAACATAAAGGCTACCGACTGTTGGTTGGTGACGAGGGTGAACCTCCTACCCGCTAGGTAGTGTGGTGATACTTAGCTTGTTCAATTTGCTTTAACACTGTACAGAAAATATGTAACACGAAAAAAAGGTGGATGTGGTGATATATCACTGTAAGTACACAAAGGGTTAATGTACATACACTACACCTAGCTAGAGACTAAAGGGAACACCAGAGACATGACACACAGGCAGTCAACCAATAGGTCAGTAAGATAGGACACGACCAATGGGCAGTCACGATACACACAGAGGTGACAGGAGGGCATTACGCCAACCCATCACACATGCTCAGTCTCTTTCCAGTGGAGACACTCAGTAAGTACAGACACAGGGTTGATTGAGAATCACACCCACCACGTGGATTGTAGCAGACTGGTTCGTCAGTCTGAGTAGCTATATCAGGATTAACAGTAGAGTCGAGCCCAAGTAGGAGAATTGTTAATAGTTTAATAAACGTGTTAAATCTATCTTCAAGTCTGAACCTTCCTTTGTCAGAATGCACATCAAGGAAGCAGCTTAAGCTACGTCAAGAGCATAACAAAACAGGTAGTGCCTCCAATGCCGCACAGCTTCCACAATGGCTTGTGCTTCCTTCTCGACAGAGGAGTGTCGAATCTCGGAAGCATTGAGGGTTCTAGAGAAGAAGGCTACTGGCCTGCCCGCCTGGTTGAGGGTAGCAGCCAGGGGGACGTCTGACGCAGCGCTCTCGACCTGGAAGGGGATTGACTCATCCACCACGTGCATGGCGGCCTTAGTGATATCGGCCTTGATGCGGCCGAAGGCCGAGCGGGCCTCAGCCATCAGGGGAAATGTAGTGGTTTTAATAAGTGGGCAGGCTTTGTCCACATAGTTGGGGACCCACTGGGCATAGTAGGAGAAAAGCCCCGGGCATCGTTTGAGGACCTTGAGGCTGTGGGGAAGGGGAAGATCTGTGAGGGGGCGCATGAGGTCGGGGTCGGGCACTAGGACTCCGTTTTCCACGACATAGCCGAGGATAGCTAGCCGGTTTGTGCGGTAAACACACTTCTCCTTGTTGTAGGTCAGGTTAAGGAGCTGGGCAGTGTGGAGGAATTTCTTGAGGTTAGCGTCGTGATCCTGCTGATCATGGCCACAGATGGTGACATTATCTAAGTACGGGTATGTAGCCCGCAGCCCATACTGGTCCACCATTCGGTCCATCGCTCGCTGGAAGACCGAGACCCCATTGGTGACGCCGAAGGGAACCCAGAGAAAGTGGTAGAGGTGGCCAGCTGCCTCAAAGACAGTGTACTGGCGGTCCTCCGGGCGGATAGGGAGCTGGTGGTACGCGGACCTCAGCTCCACGGTGGAGAAGACCCAGTACTGCGCAATCTGATTGACCATGTCAGATATGCGGGGGAGGGGGTACGCATTGAGCTGCGTGTAACGGTTGATGGTCTGACTGTAGTCGATGACCATCCGGTGCTTCTCCCCAGTCTTGATGACCACCACCTGAGCACTCCAGGGGCTGTTACTGGCCTCTATTATCTCTTCTCTCAGGAGTCGCTGAACCTCCGACTTGATGAAGGTCATGTCCCCAGCACTGTATCATCAGCTCTTAGTGGCGACAGGCTTACGCGTAAAACGGGAAGGAATAGCGCCGTACCGTGTCCGGGTATATGATGCTGTCTGTGCTTCCGGAGTCAAAAAGGCAAGCCGTCTCATGGACGTTGATCCGGACCGCCATCATAGATTTAGCGAGGCCGCGAGGCCGAGACTGGTCTAGGGTGATGGAGGCAGCCATGGGACGACGGGCTGGCTTCGGACGGCGGGCGGGCTTCGGACAGTGGGCGGGCTTCAGACAGCAGGCGGGCCGGTCGAGAGTAGCAGAGGCCAGCTGACGGACGGGCGAGCCGGGTTCCGGGAGGCGGCGGTGGAATTCAAAAATGAGGTCGGAGATGGCGGCCCCTGCGGGTTGCCCGTGGCAGGTGGCGTCGAAGGTGGTGGACCCCGAGGGTCGCACGTGGTGAGTGGTGTCACAAATGGCAGCCCCCACGTCCCCAAGGGTGCCGCGTGGTCGGAGGCATAGGCACGCACGTCACGGAAGGCCCCCTCCAGCGATTCAGCAAGCTGCACCGTTTCCCGGAGGTTGAGTGTCTCCCTCACTAGCAGGTGCTGGCGAACGCAGTGAGAGTCAATGCCGGCAACATAAGCGTCCCGGATCAGAGGTTCGGTGTGCTTTGTAGCCGACACCGCCTCGCAGTTGCAGGCCCTGCCGAGCACCCGCAAAACGCGCAGAAATTCTGCCAGCGACTCTCCAGGGCGCTGACGCCGCGTGGCAAGGAGGTGCCTGGCGAACAGTCCGTTAACCCGCCTCACATACCGTCCTTTCAAGAGAGTAATGGCTTCATCAAACGAGGCCGCGTCCCGGAAGATGAGAAAAATTTGCGGGCTCATCCGGGAGATGAGGACTCTCAGCTTGTGCTCCTCGGAGATGGCGACGGCGGCAGAATTGATGAAGGATTCTAGACAACGAAGCCAGTGTGCGAAGAAGACATCGGCGTCGGCTGATTGGGGGTCGACCTGCAGGAGGTCTGGTTTGAGACCCGGATCCATGTTAAACAGCTCTTTGATTTAATGTAAGTCAATTAAATTGATATGCCATCAATCAAGACGGAGAACGCAGAGTGAATTAACTCTGACTTTAATTGACTTACAATAGAACTGGCAGCGTACCCCAGAATGAGGCAGTGTGAAAGGTTGGCAGCCTATATATCCAGGCCCTAGGGGGGGGAGCCACGGGCAGAGGCAATGTAATATAGTGGCAATACTGTACAACACGTAATACTGTGGCAGCACAATACAACACAGTTGTTTCACCACAGGGGCCAGGACCTTTGACCCCACCAGGCAAAAGAGGGGCCGATGAATCACTGCCTGCCCCACGACGAGCTTCGAAAATCTCGCCACTGGTAATAATTAATGAGCTGAAAAGCAGAAGATCGCAGGGGTTCATCCCACCTGTCACCCAACAAGAATCACGCCACCTTCCCCAGCAGCCGCCGCCCATAGTCTCCAGAGTGGGAAATTCCGTCCACAGACTAAGTACCATCCCCAAAAAGGAGATGTGCTTGAACTTTGGGAAACTATCTATTCTTTTGCAAATGCAATCTGAGCTCAAAAGGAATTTGCTGCTGCAATCCTTTGTCAATTTCTTTCCAAACTGGCTGCCAGAAGATACACTGACTTTCCTGGACTCCATGCATAGCAACACCATAAATGCACTCAATTTGCAGACAATTATTATTTGTTAGAATCGATGATAACTTTCACAAAGTTATTTGTACTGCCACTGCTTATAGCAACAGGGGATAATCATTTCCACTGTATGGGTTACCCAAGGAAAATCCAAGTTTTTTAGTTCCGTTTGATCTACAGAAAATGAAGTGAAAGCTGTTCTTTCTCAGTTTGGGAGATGTTCTCATCTGAAGAGTTTCTTTGAAGTAACTGGTTTGTACTCTACAGGATCCAGCTGTTCTCCAGTTGGACCATTTTGTTGACAAGTGTTTGGTTATAACCACTTCTCTTATACATAGTGAGTAGAACACCATAAATCGGAACCTCTCTCTGCTTGGATTCAAAGTAATTTAGATTCACAGTAATATATTATTTGGGCTCTTTTACAGTCTCAGACTGCAGAGCCTCTCCACATGGAC
The DNA here is from genome assembly GCF_047496885.1 of Scyliorhinus torazame. Classification (NCBI taxonomy): domain Eukaryota; kingdom Metazoa; phylum Chordata; class Chondrichthyes; order Carcharhiniformes; family Scyliorhinidae; genus Scyliorhinus; species Scyliorhinus torazame. The sequence goes on from NC_092709.1 coordinate 224,148,859, forward strand.
ACATGCTGCCCTCAAAGCAGAAACAAGGACAGAAATGAATAAATCTGGAATTGACAGCCAAATGGAAGTGCTGCAGATTGCTTGGCAGCTCACAGGCAGAAAGATAAGGACAACTCTACACACCCCATGTCATCCCCCTCACTGTGCCCGTTTCAGCACTGCCCACAATTAAAAATCTTTCAAATTGTGTAGTAGCGAACTCTGCATGGGAACAGGCAGGAAGTGGGAACAAACCCAATTCAATTCTTCAGCTTTTTGAAGATTTCAGCTGTCTTACATATTTACAGGGCATTACAGCATGCAAAATGTCACAGATTGCACTCATAACTCCAATCTGAGCTACAGATTACTAACTCCAGTTTATGCCAGATTTATCCCGTCTATGGTCAAATGCAAGTTTAAAGGTAAGGAATCTTTTTGGTCTGTTTTACTTGATTGAATAATTTCCACAATATATAACCCCTCTTGAACTAAAGTGACTTTCTTCTGTAGGAGATGCAGGTGAATTTTAACACCCTCCTTGCATATGTTGACGATCCTGAATTCTTGAAGAAGGTATCAGCTATCCTGAGGAAAACAGAGCATGGAAATCAATTTTTTATTCATATACCAAGGGCACTGTTGCTTCACAGCACCAGGGTCCCAGGTTCATTCTCGGCTTAGGTCACTGTCTGTGCGGAGTCTGCACGTTCTCCCCGTGTTGGCGTGGGTTTCCTCTGGGTGCTCCGGTTTCCACCCACACGTCCCGAAAGACGTGTTTGTTAGGTGAATTGGACATTCTGAATTCTCCCTCAGTGTATCCGAACAGGCGCCGGAATGTGGCGACTAGGGGATTTTCACAGTAACTTCATTGCAGTGTTAATGTAAGTCTACTTGTGACACGAATAAAGATTATTATTACTTTGCCAAACAAGGGTTTCTGTACATTAATGCACTTAGAGCTAGTGGGTGCCAATTAACATAAATATTCCTACGTGTCTTTTGGGGCACAATTGGCAGGGTGTTTCCCGATGGCCGTGATGGTGAGATCGCGACTCGTATTTAATGGCATCCTGCGGTGGTCATCGAAGACACCAGAGATCACTGAGTGTCCCAGGAAATAGCTGTCATGCACAATCCTTGGAAAACGTGCACACAAGTGCATGATCCGGAGATAGTGGTTGCACACGGGTTGAACACTCAGGGAGTGGAACCCCTTTGTGTTAATGAAGGACACTTGCTGATGCCCCGGTGCACACTGCCGGTGGGCAGGGTTCGGTCGCCCTCTGGGTGGGGGGACTACGGGTGTTTGGGAGGGGGGTTGGTGCTGGGGCATAGTGCTGCCTACTCACCCTGGATGACACCCCAGGCTCCCATGTGCCAGGATGATGTGGCTAGAAGACAGTTCCTCTGGTGGGGCGTGTCATAATACTGGTCCCCTTCTCCTAAGGTGAACTGCCCGCTCGGTGAGCCTATTCGAGGAAGGGTGACACGGGGGCTGTGCGTATGTGCCTCACCCCGTTTGCCTTCACAAAGCATTCAAAATCATCACTGGTGAACGGTGTACTATTGTCTGTGACTAGCACCTCCGGGTGCTAAAGGAGAGTAGCCTTTGGTGACATTCGATGGACTTCCAGCCATTAGGAATGTGTGTCTATCAGAAGGAAGAGCATGGACTCTTGGAAAGGGCTGGCAAAATTGGTGTGGAGGCGCACCCAAGGCCGCCCTGGCCATTCCCACAGATGCAGCAGGGCAGCTGGCGAGATCTTCTGATGCTCCTGGCATGTGGTACATTATTGGGTCAATCGTTGGATTGGTTCATCCAGGCCTGGCCACTGCACATAGCCTCCGGCCAGCATCTTCATTTTTGATGCCTCTGGGTGTCTGTTGTGTAGGTCCTGCAGTTTGGTCTGTTTGCCCTGGTTTGGAACCATGACGCAAGCCCCCCACAGGAGGATGCCATCTTCCACACTAAGTTCCTGCACCTTAGCTTCAAAGGCCCATAGTTCTTCAGGCAGCTTCCCTTGTTCGCCCCTGTGTAAGATGATGGGGCAGTACGGTGGCACAATGGTTAGCACTGCTGCCTCAAGCACCAGGAACCCGGGTTCAATTCCAGCCTTGGGTCACTGTCTATGTGGAGTTTTCATGTTCTCCCCACATCTGCGTGATTTCCTCCGGGTGCTCCGGTTTCCTCCCACAGTCCAAAGATGTGCAGGTTAGGTGGGTTAACCATGAAAGATTGCCCCTGAGTATCCAAAATGTTAGGTGGGATTACTAGGTTATGGGGATAGGGTGTGGCCTGACCCTAGGTAGGATGCTCTTTCAGAGGGTTGGTGTAGACTCAATGGGCTGAATAGCCTCCTTCTGCACTGTAGAGATTCTATGCCAATCCTTTTGCATCCAGTCGCAAATCTGGGTGTGGTGACTGGCAAGGTGTCCATGAAGCTAAGTGGCAAAATTGCTTTGTCAGCCCTCAGTGGGGTTGGAGGGCGTGTCGGCAACCGGAGATGTCTCAGCGCATCCACATTTGCCTGGATGTGCCTGGGTCTTGCTTGAAGGTGTACACGTATGCTGCTAGCAAAAGGGTCCATCACTGTATCCAGATATATGCTATTGGCGTGATCACCTTTCTGTTTAAGAAGCCCTAGCAAAGGCTTGTGGTCTGTCACAATTGTAAATAGATGCCCATACATGTATTGATGAAATTTCTTCACCGCAAATACAATGGCCAACTCTTCTTTTTTGATTTGGACTTAATTGCGTTCTGCCGCGGGCAAAGGCCGTGATGCGTATGCTAGCGGCCTTTCCCATCCGTCAACCATGTGGTGGGTCAACACTGCCCTGATTCCATTAGGTGAGGCATCGCCGTCACCAAAAGTGACTTGGAGGGTTCATAATGGGTCAACAACCCTGATGACATTAGCTGCTACTTTACCCTGGCAAAGGCTTCCTCTTGAGGCGCTATCCACGCTCATTCCTGGTCCTTCTTCAGCAATGCATGTAGTGGGGTGAGGATGGTTGTTAGGCCAGGAATAAATTTCCTGAAGTAGTTTACGAGGCCTTAGAACGACCTCAACTCTGTCATGTTTTCCGGAGTGGAGGCTTGCTTTGTCGCCCGCACCTTTTGCTCAACTGGGTGTAGGCCGTCACGATTCATTCAATATCCCAAGTGGAATGACTTCCTAAGTGTTGAAAATGCACTTTCCCATCTTGAGGCAGGTGCCCACCTTGGGAAACCAGGAGCAGACTTCCTCCAGGTTGCTTAGGTGTTCCTTTTCCATGGTTCCGGTGATTAGAATGTCATCCAAATAGGCTACCACACACGGTAGCCCTCTCAGGATATTCTCCATAATGCACTGAAAAACTGTGCAAACCGATGATACTCTAAATGCCAATGTCGTATATGCAGAGAGGCCCCTGTGGGTTTTAATGGTTACGGATGTCTTGAATCAGTGTCCAGCTCCAGCTGGAGATTGGCGTGGCTCATATCAAGCTTGGAAATGGAATGACCTCTAGCTAACTTTGCATATATCTGCAGCATTGGGTATCTGAACAGGGAGGTCTTGTTTACGATCAATTTATAATCTTCGCACAGGCCTATGGTTTTGTCAGGTTTTAGTACCAGTATTGCCAGCCTTGCAAATCATACCGGCCAGATGATACCGAGGCCTTCCAATCGGTTGAGCTCGTCTTCAACTTTCGCCTGCAACGCATAGGGAACCGGACGGCACTGAAGAATTTTGACTGGGCTTCAGGCTCTACATGTATCTTGGCCACGGTCCTCTTAATTTTGCCCAGTCCCTCCTGGAAGACTTCTGTGAACTTCCTCAAGGCTTCATAAAGTACTTTGGTGCCCATCCAGATGATCTGTTGCTAGCCCACTCAGAGGTGGTGTAGCTACTTATGCGAGCAGACTTAGTTCAGGGCTCTGCACTATTATTAGGGGCAGCCTAACAGACTGCTGCCCTCAAGTAACTGGGGTTATTGTCGTGCCTGCTATAACTAGGTGTTCCCCGTATAGATTGCTAGCCGTGTCTCGGTGTTCTGCAAACCCAGCTGTTGAATTCCTGTCCTAATTTTCTCGAACGTCTGCCTCCCTATTACTGAAACTGCCGGCTCCTTTTCCAACTCCATCTGTAACGGGTGGCTGTTCACCTGGACAGTAATCCTGATGGGGTAAACTCGTGGCACGGCAATGCAATACAATTACATACTATCATCATCATCAGGCTATTCTAAGTGGAGGGTCCTGGCTTTAGGCTGGCGTCCCCTCAGATGGGGCAGCGAGTTTGCTGGCTGGTCTGTGGTTTCCTATCCCTGTGGTTTCAATTGCCACATGTGCAATACTGCCTTTGATCATCCTCCATCGATTCCGGAGGGTTGTCCCCCTGGATAGAACAAAGAACAAAGAAAATTACAGCACAGGAAGAGGCCCTTCGGCCTTCCAAGCCTGCTCCGACTATGCTACCCGTCTGAACTAAAAAAACCCTATATTTCCAGAGACCTTCCCATCCGATTCATGTATTTGTCAAGACTATCGTATTGCTTCCACTACCTCCCCCGACAGTGAGTTCCAGGCACCCTTGACCCTCTATCTAAAGAACTTGCCTTGCACATCTCCTCTAATCTTTGCCCCTCGCACCTGAAACCTATGCTCCCTAGTAATTGACTCTTCCGTCCTGGGAAAAAACTTCTGATTATCCACTTTGTCCATGCCCCTCATAATCTTGTAGACTTCTATCAGGTCGCCCCTGGACGCCCTTCTCTGCGTTCTCCCATGAGAGGGAGATCTCGACTGCCTTTTTTTAGGTCCAGCAGGGTTTTGACCCGCAATTTCCACTGGGTCAGTGTGTTATTTACTCCGTATGCAAGGGGGTTCCATAGCATTTCGGGTAGGGAAGACCCAGGGTTACAAAACTCTGCCAATTTGCGCAACTACGCCAAAAAACCCGTAACGGACTCCCCTGGGGTTCTCTTGGCCATATTAAATCAGTACCTCTGTACAATGACTGACGGCTTGGGGTCATCGTGGTTTGTCACAAGCGCCACTAGCTCTTCAAATGTTTCAGAGTCTGGGACCACAGGGTATGTTCCCACAGGCGGTCAGAAGAATTATATAATAATCTTTATTGTCACAAGTAGGCTTATATTAACACTGCAATGAAGTTATTGTGAAAAGCCCCTAGTCGCCATACTCTGGCACCTGTTCGGGTACATTGAGGGAGACTTTAGGGGGCGGGATTCTCCGATCCCGCGCCAGATCGTAGAATCGCAGAGGGGGGCGCACGTGAATCGCGGCGCACCCCTCCAAAGCCGGTTCCCCGGGCGGTTCGCCGCGCCTCGACGGGCCGAGTGCCCACTGAATTCGGCCAAGTTCCGCTGGCGTGGGATACGCATGGTCCCACCCGGCAGGACCTCGGAGCTCTGGCTGTGGGGGCGTTCCTGTAGGGGGGCGGCCTCCACGGTGGCCAGGCCCGTGATCGGGGCCTACCGATTGGCGGGCGGGCTAATTCTGTGGGGGGCCTACGTTCCTCCCAGGGGCCAGTGCGGAGACGGCAACCCATGTGCATGCGCAGACCCACGTCGGCCATGGCGCGCCGGCATTCGAGCGCAGTAGCAGTGGACACCACTCTGGCGCCGTACTAGCCCCCTAGGAAGGGGTGAATACCTGGGCCTGGAGGCCCTTTGATGCCGGAGTCGCTCGCGCCACTTTTGACTCCGGTCAGATCTTGGTCGCGGGATCCGAGAATCCCGGCCAGAATGTCCAAATGACCTAACAGCACGTCTATCGGGACTTGTGGGAGGAAACCGGAGCACCCAGAGGAAACCCACGCAGACACGGGGAGAACGTGCAAACTCCACACAGACAGTGACCCAGCCGGGAATCGAATCTGGGACCCTGGAGCTGTGAAGCAACAGTGCTAATCACTGTGTTACCGTGCTGCCCAATTACCGTCTGGCGATCATCCAAACGCAGGAGTTTGCCTTCAAACAAAAGGACATACGCTGAGGTGGAAATGAATGCAAATGAGAGTTAATGATATGCTCTCCATATTTGGGAGAGATCCGGAATGCACCATCGTGAGTGGGACACAACAATGGTGTTATAATGATATATTTTAATTTTTAATGTTGGCTTAGATAAGCAAAACAACTCAAGTAACAGAGTTAATGAAGTTCGAGCAAATATTCAGGATAATTTACGAAAACAATACGTTTTGGAATCGACAAGAATTAACGCTGCTTTTGAGGAAAATTCTGACCTTTACATGGGTAGGAATTAACAGGTGACAGAGTTTCGCACCCTGCCACTGAAAATGTCATGAAACCTGCCATCCCTCTGAGGGGCTGCCTCACCGCCATTTCAGGAGCATTAAATGGCTTCGGCGGAATTACAGCCTTCATCTAGGGAGGGAATCTCACCTCTGAGAGTTGCTAGCTAGTCTGATTGACTGGCAGTTCTCTGGTCCCCGCAGGGCCAGGAGCAGCGGCCCCTACTAGGACTGCATCCAGTCTCAAAGAAGAGCCAGGATTTAGGGATGAGTAATAAGTCTGAATTAGTTAATCTGATGGGAAGGGAATAGCTCACAAATCGTGGCTAAAGTTTCAAATTTAGGTAACCAAACTTAAAAGAGATCAGAAACAAGATTGGCCACCGTAAACTGGGCTGAATCGTTAACGGTAAGCCAACAGTATAAAATGTCCAAAGAAGCACTTGCAACAATGCAAAATATCCCTAAAAGGAAAGGCCCCACTTGTGTAGTTAAGCAACCAGGTCAACAAATGATATAAGACTGTATTAAGCTAAAATAAAGACTCGCACAAGTGCAAGGAAAAGTGGAATCCAATGGAGATTTTAAATCAATGTTGATAGATACAGGTAAACTGTATTCCTCTGCTGGGAGCAAGAACAGAAGGGAATAATCTTAAAGTAGGCTATTTGGGAGTGAAATCAGCAACACTTTTTCATGCAATCACAAAATTCCTCTCTAATAGGTTGTGAATGCTGGGCAGATTAATCTTTTCAAGTAGGGGATGAATTCTCCGCTGACGGGATTCCCCGTTCAGTCGGCAGCGCACCCCGCCCGTGGGCCCCGATTGACCAGCGGTGGGAACAGAGAATCCCGTTGCCGGCAATGGCGCGCCGTTGAGGAACATGTGGCTGGGGTGGCAGAGAATTCACCCGTAGATTTTTATTGGGCATGGGCAACATGGAAAATGGGACATGGGGCAGGGGTGAGTAAACTAAATGAAGGTACAGATCAACCATAGTCTAACTGAATGGTAGGACATGATCGAGGGGCTGAATGGCCTAACTCTATTTCTATGACTTTAACCCTTCCCTTGCTTAGCCAGTGATTAGAATTCCACTTGTTAATAGGCGAGTGATAATAAAAGAATTAACACTGCTTTTGAGGAAAATTCTGACCTTTACATGGGTAGGAATTAACAGGTGACAGAGTTTCGCACCCTGCCGCTGAAAATGTTGTCATGAAACTTGCCATCCCTCTGAGGGGCTGTCTCGCAGCCATTTGAGGAGCATTAAATGTCTTAGGCGGAATCTCACCTCTGAGAGTTGCTAGCTAGTCTGATTGGCTGGAAGTTCTCTGGTCCCAGCAGGGCCAGGAGCAGCGGCCACTACTAGGACTGCATCCAGTCTCAAAGAAGAAGGGCAAGGAGTTGGATAACAGGTATATTGGAGGATCTTCTTGTAATAATAAATGCTTATTGTCACAAGTAGGCTTCAATGAAATTACTGTGAAAAGCCCCTAGTGTGGGGTCAAGCTAGGAGGCCTAAGGAAGGGAGAGAGTTCAGGGATCATGGGGAGCATCCAATTGTAAAAGGTGGTCCATGAATGATGTAACACCTCCCCATTCCTGCCTAAGTCCCAAGCAAGCTTACCTGCTGAGCTTCCTACTTGTCAGCCGACCTCCGCCTTCTGAATTGTGGCTGGGTGGAAAGTGCCCCTTCAGTCACCCTTGAGGCCTGAATTGGTGCAAGGTGGGGCAGGGCACTGTTAAACCCACTGTTAAATCATGGCCAAATCTGGGCAGACCGGTAGATGGTAGAAAGGCACCAAAGAATTTTACAGGATCCTCTCTCTTCCTGCAATCTAACACGCCAAGTGACTAAAGAATTCTGCCCCATGTTACTTGGCTCAGTAATGGCTCAGCAATGAGAGATTGCTTGGTGTCAGATGTGCCCCACCTACCTGTTAAAGTGGATATAAAAGTCCCCATGATATTATTCAGACAAAAGCTGAGAGCTTTTCTGGCATATAACCAAAACACTTCCCTCAAGCAATACGAACACAAAAAACTATCTGGTCAACCATCTAATTTTCTGTTTATGGAACGTTGTGCTGAGTGGTAGGCTGTCATACCTGCTTACAAAATAACAGTGGTTGTATTTCAAAAACAATCAATATTTTCTGTACGACGGAGGGGCATTGCAACAATATAAAAAGGCAGGATGCAGATGCAGGCTCATTCTTTACTTGTGATCAGATCAAAACATATAAAGGAGGATAATTACAATAGCAATAATAAGTCTTTCATATTTATATTTGATTGTTTAATAAATGATTCAGATCCTAAAATTAGCCAAATGGCTTTTAGATGTTAATTTGCTTTGAATATATTATTGTGGCCCATAGTTATTTAGATTTAGCATTGATTCTTCACAGTCAATTGATCTGACATTACAATCGAGTAAGTAACATACAATATTCAACAGCATTTCCTAATCAGCAATCTACACACTTCCCTCGTAACATTAGGAATGAGGGAATTTCCATTTAATTCCTATCGAGGTTTACACATACTTGCCCCTGCAGATGCATGCACCAAGATGTCACTTTAAACACGTACAGTGGAAGAGTGCTGCTCTTTTTCCAACCAATGGAACATGCATGGTCATTTGTTGCACAGCCATTCATTATTTCAAGGCTTCGGGCAATGTCAATCAAAGGTAGATCTTAGTTTAAAGGTTACATACCAGAATTCATGAAGACAGTAAATAAATCCATACCTGCATTTTTGTGGTAGCAAGATTATTTCAAATGTATTTTGGGCCCGGTACCTTTAAAACAGTAAAAATGTACTCACTTTATATATCAAAGGTTATGTTACTAAAGTCAAGAGAAAAACAAACATCTTGTAGCCTGGAAAACTAGCAATTTAGATTAGCTAGTGATATTGCCTGCATCAGTTGCTTTCTTTGCATCCTGCTTGGTATTTCTAGGAGTAATATATAAAGGTAATGATAACATAACCCTAAAGTTATGCTGACAACTTTGTTTTAATATCTGTTGTGATTTAATTGTTTTCTATGTTATTTTTTCCACTCTGGCAACTTCAAATTTTGGACTTCCTTTGAAACACTTATCCATGCCGTTATTATCTCCAGACTTTACTATTCTGACACACTCCTAGCCAACCTCCCACATTTTACACTTCAGATACTTGGGGTCATCCAATGCCCGTGTCATAACTCGCACCAAGCCTTACTCACCAATTTCCCGTGCACTCACTGATCTACAATGGTTCGTGGCCAAGTAACCCTTACATTTTGAAGTTCTGATCCTTGTTTTAAAATCCCTCCATGATCTCAGCCTTCCCTATCTCTGAAATATTCTCGAGCCCTACATTCCTCACCCCACTGCCCCCAGATCTCTGCTCTCTGCCAATGCTGGTCTCTTGATCATTCCTGATTTTAATTACTTTACCGCCTGGTCTAGGACACCCTTTGTTCCATAATGTTCCTGTAATGCACCTTGAAATATTTTATTATTTGAGAATGTTACAAGTAGGGTTGACAAAGGTAACCAGTGGAAGTAATGTATTTGAATTGCAAAAATGCATTTGATAAGGTGCCAAATAAAAGATTACTTCAGAAAACAGGAGCTTATGGTGTTGGGGTTCTACATCAGCACAGATAGAGGATTTGGAAACGAATAGTAAACAGAGAGTAGGGATAAATGGGTTATTTACAGGTTGGCAAGATAGATTTTGATTGACAAGAAAGTGAAAGGTCATGGGGGACATTCAATTTTATTGAATGATGGAGCAGGCTTGTTGGGCCGAATGGCCTACAGCTGCTATGAGTTCTTCTGCTCTAATGTCCTTATAAATGCAAATTGTTGTGGTGGCAGTAGTGAAGTCTACCCACTAGGAATTTCGGTCATATTACCTTAACTTATTTCATGCCAGACCTTTAAAACCATCAAAGGGAAAATGGATTTGAACCTAAATGACAGTGGAGAAAAGAGAAAATGTAGGCCCACATGTTCTATGCCTGCAACTGAACTGGAACATATTGTTAATTCCTTTTATGGTCTCATAATGTGAATGTAACATAAAATATAAAAGGAAAAAACATATGTCTCCTGATTTGTCAGTTAATATTATTTCAGCCTATTATATTCTGAATAATAAAAGTCTATGGGCGGCTGAGTTATCCCTGAAGCAGAAAGCAATTGTGCCCTCTAACTTTCCTAATACTCATGCTCATCAAACTAATTGGCCATCAAGAATTAACCCTTAATCATGTCAGCTGCCTACAATCTCATAGTCAAGGAATGGGACTGATAGATTACAGATTTATTGATTTACTGATTGCCTCAGTGATTTATTTGGGACTCTTAAGAATTTAATGCAGTATAATTTTTAAATTCAGTACTTAGACAGAAAATGGAATATCCACAAAGCGAAAGTCATGGTTTCAAATAAAGAATATGAGATTTGCTGTACAAAGCTAATATTATTTCAAAAGAAAAGTTGCATAAAGACCTTTGCAATGAAGAGACCTTTGTTCCACAATGCATTTAGTAATAAGAAAGTGTCACAGCCTAGCAACAGCCTAGCAACAGAAACATTTAGTAATAAAAATGTATCAAAAGCAAGGTTAATGCAAGCAATATTTGTAGGAATGGCATATGTGGCAGGTGCACTTAGATATTTAATTGATTATTTGATTATAGAATTTACAGTGCAGAAGGAGGCCATTCGGCCCATCGAGTCTGCACCGGCTCTTGGAAAGAGCACCCTACCCAAGGTCCACACCTCCACCCTATCCCCATAACCCAGTAACCCCACCCAACCCTAAGGGCAATTTTGGACACTAAGGGCAATTTATCATGGCCAATCCACCTAACCTGCACATCTTTGGACTATGGGAGGAAACCGGAGCACCCGGAGGAAACCCACACACACACGGGGAGGATGTGCAGACTCCGCACAGACAGTGACCCAAGCCGGAATCGAACCTGGGACCCTGGAGCTGTGAAGCGATTGCCATTAAAGCCAGATTCCTATTTCAGCATTGGGAAGAATATAGTATAAGTCATCAACGATTGGCCTGAGTTTTCGGGTGGTGGTGGCTCTCCACCCACCATGCAAAGAGTCCCCACCGATTCCGACTTCCCCACAGCCAATTTAGACCTCCAATGACCATTGATTGACTGCAGGATTTCCGCCTCTCACGTGGGAGCCTTAGAGAGCTGCCAGTCGATAAGACAGTGCTGCTGTAATCAGAAGAGGAACTGCATCAAGCTGCCTGAGCCTAAGTGCCGGAGGACAGGGTAAGTGTAAAGGGCCCCAGGATGGGGAGGGTAGGGAAGGCCTGGAAGATTGCGTTGGGGATGATCGGCATCTTGAGGAAGAGACCAGGGGGTTCAGAGGTCACCGGGCCTTAAGTCAGAAGTGGGCTTCTCATAGAATCATAGAATTTACAGTGCAGAAGGAGGCCATTGGGCCCATCGAGTCTGCACCGGCTCTTGGAAAGAGCACCCTACCCAAGGTCAACACCTCCACCCTATCCCCATAACCCAGTAACCCCACCCAACACTAAGGGCAATTTTGGACACTAAGAGCAATTTATCATGGCCAATCCACCTAACCTGCACATCTTTGGATTGTGGGAGGAAACCGGAGCACCCGGAGGAAACCCACGCACACACGGGGAGGATGTGCAGACTCCGCACAGACAGTGACCCAAGCCGGAATCGAACCTGGGACCCTGGAGCTGTGAAGCAATTGTGCTATCCACAATGCTACCGTGCTGCCCGGTTCATCAAATTAATTTGATAAACATCAGTGAATTGAAGTAATGACCAATACCTGGATAACAAATCATGTTTTAAGTGAAAAACAGTTGTTTGAATAAATCAGAAAGCTTCAGCTGAGAATTAGAACCAATGAGAGTAAATAAGGGGGTTAGACCATAGATATGGATTCCCTTAAAAATAAGACCTTGTGGGCAAAGTTTCGCTCTTGAATTCCTGCCTTCCTGAGTCCTTTAATCATCTATCTGTTTGTGTTTAAAGTAATATCTTTATGCTTTTATGTTTAACGCTTTTTGCTATGTCCTGACCAGTTTATGGATTATTTTGATCTAAGTTTTCGATTTATTTGTGAGCAAATGTATTAAGTGAATTCTTGAAAAATAAAGAGTGTTTTGGATGCCTCTTAATCGGACTGAGTACCTTATCCGAGGGAAGATAATAAGATCTTACAGGACAAATATGTAGAATTCAATGCTAAACACGTGGGATAGGCACTGGGCTTGCTTATGTGCCGGACCCCAATGCCTGAAAGTGAGATCCTTTGGTCCCCATCCAGTTGGCTCTGCCCATTAGGAATGTGCGAGCATTTGAACCTCCTGTCAGAACTCCCAGTATTATAGAGAATAAGGGAGGGGACAACCAGATGTGGGGCCAAAGGTGGCTCTGACTGGGCGATGGCATAGGGATGCAATGGAGATGGGAGGGCACCAGAGCTGCCAGTGAGTGGTAGCCGTCGGATAAGGTGTGGGTCTCGCTGCTTCTAGGTCCGGAGGAGGCCAATTGGTTAGAGGAGGTACTGACGTTATCCGGCTGCAACACCAACCTAACTGTCTATCTCATCCCATGCAGGTAGCCACGCCATATCGGTATGGAGCCAATGGAACTCGCCATCCTTCTTATTACAGTGCTATAGGAGCACAGACTCCAGCAGCAACACACAGCAGCACCCAGGGAAGATCCAGCGGCAGGAGACCAAGGCAAGGCAGGCTCCGGGGCCAAAGTCTGCACTAGCTGTACAGGGGGCACAAAGGCACAGAAGGAAACCGGGCGTGCACAGGATCTGAATGCCCTTCACTGAGCTGTGGGGCAACATGTGCCAAGGGAGACTCTGCCTCACCAGGGAGATGGTGCAGTGCCAGTGCCACATCCTTGCCGACTTAATGCCACCTGGCTGCAGGGGACAGCTGCTTCCTGTGGCTGTGAAGGTCATGTCAGCTCTGAATTTTTACGGAACAGGGTCATTCCAGGACTCCACGGGTGAACTGTGTGGCACCTTGAAGGCATCCATCCTTAAATGACAGCTGCATTGTGTGCAAGAGCTTAGGACTTTATTCATTTTACATGAACCAGTCCCAGCAAGACGAGAGGTCTATGGGATTTGGTATCATAGCTGGCCTGGCACAGGTGCAGGCGATGGTCGACTGCACCATGTCGCTCTAAGCACCTGTGGCATCAGGGAATCCCTTTCCTAAATAGGAAGGGGCTCTAATCCCTCAATATGCAGCTGGTGTGTGACCAGCAAATGTGATTCATGCACGCGTGTGCACATTTTCCAGGGAGCATGCAAGGTAGTTACATAGATTATCATAGAATTTACAGTGCAGAAGGAGGCCATTCGGCCCATCGAGTCTGCACCGGCTCTTGGAAAGAGCACCCTACCCAAGGTCAACACCTCCACCCTATCCCCACAACCCAGTAAACCCCACCCAACACTAAGGGCGATTTTGGACACTAAGGGCAATTTATCATGGCCAATCCGCCTAACCTGCACATCTTTGGACTGTGGGAGGAAACTGGAGCACCCGGAGGAAACTCACGCACACACGGGGAGGACGTGCAGACTCTGCACAGACAGTGACCCAAGCCGGAATCGAACCTGGGACCCTGGAGCTGTGAAGCAATTGTGCTATCCATTGGCACATCCTTGGCAATCACAGATCCCTGGCATTTTCAAGGGTCAACCCAGGCTGCAGGGATTGCTTATAGGGGATAAGGGATATTCCCTGAGGTCTTGGCTAATGACACCAGTGTGCAGGCCAGAGACCGCAACAGAGACCTGGCACAAGGTGGCTCACAATGCCTCCATCTGTGATAGTGCGGTGCATTGGCCTCCAGAAAAGGCGATTCCACTGACTGGATTAATCAAATTGGCAAGGGTAGCCTCGAGGAGATTTCATAGAGTGTATGACGGATTGTTTCTTAGAGCAATATGTTATGGAGCCAACGAGGGAGCAGGCTATTTTAGATTTAGTATTACATAATGAAGAAGGTTTGACAAATAGTCTTATCGTTAAGGATCCTCTTGGAAGGAGTGACCACAGCATGCTAGAATTTCAAATTCAGATTGATTAAGAGAAGACAGAGTGCTAAACTAGGGTTTTAGAATTGGGCAGAGGTAATTATACAAGCCTGAGGAAAGAGTTGGCCCAAGTAGACTGGGGACAGATAATTGAGGGTAGGACAGTTGAGGATCAATGGTGGATGTTCAAGGAGATATTAAATACCACTAAATTAAAGGGCACCTCTGAGAAGAAGAGGAATAGAAAAGGGCAAAAACTATTCCATGACTAAACAAGGAAGTCAAGGAAGACATAAAGACAAAAGCTAGGGCATACCATACTGCAAAAGCTAGTGGTAAGCTGGAGGATTGGGAGAACATGAAGGTCCAGCAAAAGGCTACTAAAAATAAAATCATAAGAGCTGAAATGAACTATGAAAGGAAACTAGCACAGAACATAAACCCTGATTCAATAAGCTTCTATCAGTATATAAAGAAAAGAATAGCTAAAGTAAATGTTGGCCCTTTAGAGGGCAATACTGGTGAGGTAATAATGGGGAACACAGATTTGGCAGAGGCACTAAACCAATATTTTGCCTTTGTCTTCTGGTAGAAGATAATAAAAAAATTCTAAAAACTGCAGTTAATGCAGAGGAACTTGGTGCAATAACCATCACGAGGAAGACAGTATTGAATAAACTGATGGGATTAAGGGCAGATAAGTCTCCATCCTGCACCCTCGGGTATTAAGGGGGGTGGCAGCGGAGATATTGGAGGCATTGGTTATGGTATTTCAGAATTCCCTGGATTCTGGAAGGGTCCCAATGGATTAGAAACACACTAATGTGACACCCCTAATCAAAACGTAGGAAACTATAGGCCGGTTAGCTTGACCTCTGTGGTGTGGAAGTTGCTGGAATCAATCATTAAGGAGGAGATGACAACTTTTGGCAAGACAAAGCTCAATTTGCCATTGTCAGCATGGTTTTATGAAGGGAAAGTCATGCTTGACAAACTTGCTTGCGTTCTTTGAGGACGTTACCAGCAAGGTGGATAATGTGGAACCTGTGGTTGTGGTATATCTAGGCTTCCGAAAGGCGTTTGATAAGGTGCCGAATAAATGATTGATCCAGAAGGTGAGATTGCAGGGAGAGTGTAACATAGCACAATTTACGGGTGATACTAAAATAGGTGGGAAAGCAGTTGGTGAAGAGGAGATAAAGATTTTACAGATGGATATAGATAGGCGAGGAGATTGGGCCAAAATGTGGCAGATGGAGTTTAATGTAGATAAGTGTGAGGTTTTCCATTTTGGCAGAAAAAATAGAAAAATAGAAAGGCAAAATTATTATCTAAATGGAAAGCAGATTCAAAATGCATCTGGGTGTCTTTGTTCATGAATCACAGAAAGTCGATGTGCAGGTACAGTATATAAGTAAAAAGGCAAATGGAATGTTAGCGTTTATTGCAAACGGACTGGAGTTTAAAAGTAGAGAAGTGTTGTTGCAATTGTATGTGGTGTTGGTGAGACCACATCTGGAGTATTGTGTCCAGTTTTGGTCTCCTTATTTGAGGAAGGCTGTGGTGACATTGGAGGCAGTTCAGAGGTAGTTCACCAGATTGATTCCAGGGATGAAAGGGCTGACGTATGTGGAGAGATTAAACAGTTTGGGCTTATACTCGCTGGGGTTTAGGAGGATGAGAGAGAATCTGATCGAGGTGTATAAAATACTAAATGGGATTGATAAAGTAAATGTAGACCAAATGTTTCCCCTTGTGGGGAAATCTATAACGAGAAGTCACAGATATAGGTTGAGAGGTGGTAGATAGGTGGTAGATTTAGAACTGAGATGAGGAGAAACTCCTTCTCGCAGAGCGTGGTGAATTTGTGGAACTCGCTGCCCCATAGTGGGGTGGAATCTGAGTCATTAAATGGTTTTAAGAAAGAAATAGATATATTTTTGATTCAAAAAGGGTTAAAGGGATATGGACAACAGGTGGGAGGTGGATTTGAGAGCAGGAAGAGATCAGCCATGATCTGATTGAATGGGAGCAGGCACGAAGGGCTGAATTACCTACTTCAGTTCCTAATTCCTATGTTCCACTGACTCAGCAAGTCCACTGCGGCTCTCCAGTACAGCTTCCAGAGGGTCTCCTGTATCGTGGTCGTCAGCTGTGCCTACATAACCTGACTCTACAGAGGGGCGACGACCTTCATGAGGAAGACATGGTGGATCAGCATGTCAAGGAGGCCGTTCAAGAGAGAGTTGAGGAAGAAGCTGCTGAGGATTTGGAGGATCGAGGCACTGCGAGGGCGATGATGCACATGGGCAGAAAGACTAGGAATGCTCGCATCGCTTCCCGCTTCATGGAGTACAACCAGCACGTTGTCCACTCTTGGCAGGCATCCTCTGGAAGGCCAGGACCGGGAGGGCACTGGCCTACCTTTTGGTGGCATTGATGTTTCCACACCACCCTGTTCTGCTTGCTGCGCCTGAGTTGTGATGGTCTCAGTAAAAGGGGATTCAGATAGGCTGTTCACTCTCAGGATCTCCCGGCTGGAAGGCCCTGGGATATGCTCCAGTGAATCCTTCTCTCTTCAGGTGCTCATGGGTTGCTGGGTTACTTCATGGGACATGGGGGCAGCTGGATTGAGCGCCAGAAACCTCAATGTCATTTGGTGCTGCCAGTCCTGGAGGCCTGCCATTGTCTTCACCATGGTGCTGAACCCCTCAGTCATGGTCCTCAGGAACTGAGCCATTCTTCAGAGTTCTCCCATCCTGGAATTTACCTTTTGCCCCAGGCTTTCCACTGTGTTTGCCATCCTTGCAGTGTTGGCCTAGGTGCCACACATTGCTGGCAACATCTCCTGCAACAGAAGGCTTTGGGACTCCTCCATTCAACCTTGCAATCACAGGAGTGTCATGACAACCCTTCCTGGAATTCCCAGCTCTACCTTTGCAACTCCAGCAGCTGATGGGTGAATGTGTCCAGAGGCACAGCACCTGGCCGGGCCACAGCTTTGTCTTAGGATCCAGCGGATCTCCGACTCTCCGATCTCTGGGATGCTCATGCCTCCACCTGATGTACCTCGGAAGCTGTGTGGTGCTCACCAGGTAGTGACCCAGAAGCCCTGCTAAGATTACCCATCAAGGTGTGTGTATCCACGATGGTGGATGGTACAGGCGATAGCTGTGACGTTTCATCCACGTCCTCCTGCAAGGCGATGTCGAGGGTGGGCAGTAGGACCTGCAGCCAGTGAGATTCCACAGGGATCTGTGCTAGGACCATAGTTGTTTACAATATATATTAATGATTTGGAGGAAGGAAGCAAATGTTCTGTAGCAAAATTTACAGACAACACAAAAATAAGGGGAAAGGTGAGTTGCAAGAGGGATACAAACAATTTTCAAAGAGCTATCGATAGGTTAAGTAATGTGGAAAAAGTTGGCAAATGCAGTATAATGTCGGAAAATGTGAAGTTTCCATTTTGGAAACGAGAACAAAAGAAGAGAGTATTATTTCAATGGAGAAGGACTGCAAAAGGCTGCAACATAAAAGGACTTGGGGTACTTGTGCACAAAACACAGAAAGCTAGCACACAGGTGGAGCAGGTAATCAGGAAGTCTAATGGAATGTTGGCCCTGATTCCAAAGGTGTTGGAGTATAAGAGTAGGGAAGTCTTGCTGCAACTGTGCAAGATACTGGTGAGACCACATCAGGAGTACTGAGAGCAGTTTTGATCCCCTTATTTAAGGAAAGATATTATTTATTCGTTGTGGTTCAGAGAAGGTTCACTAGGATGATTCTCGGAATGGAGGGATTGTCTTATGAACGAAGGTCAAACAGGTTGGGACTCATTGGAATTTAGAAGAGTGAGAGGTGATCTCATTTAAACATGTAGGAATCTTAAGGGGCTTGACAGGATAAATGCTGAGAGGATGTTTGCCTCATGGGAGAGTCTGGGACCTGAGGGTATAACCTCAGAATAAAGGAGGGTTGTTAATCTTTGGAACTCCTTGTCATAGAGAGCTGTGAGGGTAGAGTCCTTCTGTATATTTAAGGCTGATGTGGATAGATTCTTGATCAATAAGGAAATCAAGGGTTACAGGGAAAGGGCAGGAAAGTGGTCCTGAACAATGTTGAATCAGCCATGATGCTATTGAATTGCGGAGCAGACTCGAGGGGCCGAACAATCTACTCCTGTACCTATCTTTATGGCCTTATGGACACTGCTGGCAGATGGGCCAGGCTCTTTGGTTAATGTTCCTGCAAGGCAAGGGACATAGTTTTAGTACATGGCCTGGCCAAGGGTTTGGCTACAGTGAACTCACATGAGACTGGTAATCTGGATGGAGGTGCAGTGGATCCACACTTTAACTCACAGGCACACCTCGTTCTTAGCACAGGCCCTCTCCTGCTCCGCCCCTGTGAGCTCTGTGGCTCTCTCCTTGTACAGAGTCAGGATCCACAGCTCGGGAATCCCACCACCCGATTTCTCTTGCTTGCGGTGGTTGTGGGGCAGCTTCTCCTGCAAGAACACAAATGAGCATAATGTGAGCTGGACACCTGGCGGGTCAGAGGTCAATGACACCTGGCATGAGTGGGCACTGCGCTTAAAAAGGAAGAGGTTCTGATGAGGAGCACCAAGGGATTTTGAGGATGCTGCTGGGAGATCGGGACCTGGGTCTCTGCGAGGCTGAAGCATAACATAAGAACTAGGTGCAGGAGATGGCCATCTGACCCTTCGAGCCTGCTCCACCATTCAATGAGATCATGGCTGATCTTTTGTGGACTCAGCTCCACTTTCCTCCCCGAACACCATAACCCTTTATTCCTTTATTCTTCAAAAAACTATCTATCTTTATCTTGAAAACATTTAATGAAGGAGCCTCAACTGCTTCACTGGGCAGAAAATTCCATAGATTCACAACCCTTTGGGTGAAGAAGTTCCTCCTAAACTCAGTCCTAAATCTACTTCCCCTTATTTTGAGGCTATGCCCCCTAGTTCTGCTTTCACCCGCCAGTGGAAACAACCTGCCCGCATCTATCCTATCTATTCCCTTCATAATTTTATATGTTTCTATAAGGTCCCCCCTCATCCTTCTAAATTCCAACGAGTACAGTCCCAGTCTACTCAACCTCTCCTCATATTCCAACCCCCTCAACTCTAGAATCAACCTAGTGAATCTCCTCTGCACACCCTCCAGCGCCAGGACGTCCTTTCTCAGGTAAGGAGAGCAAAACTGAACACAATAGTCCAGGTGTGGCCTCACTAACACCTTATACAATTGCAGCAGAACCTCCCTAGTCTTAAACTCCATCCCTATGCAAAGAAGGACAAAACTCCATTTGCCTTCTTAATCACCTGTTGCACCTGAAAACCAACTTTTTGCGACTCATGCACCAACACACCCAGGTCCCTCTGCACAGCAGCATGTGAATATTTTATTATTTAAATAATTATTGTAAGAGATAATGGGAAGAATGTCATTTGAAACATGGATCTGATGATAACCTAAAGGAACATGAAAAAGGCGAAGCAGGAGAAATGGAAAAAGATCCTATAAATGCAAATGCAATAAAATGCTTAAAAATGTTAAAGGATTAAAAGGCTGAAATACAGCACAGTAATCAGCAGGAAGCGTCCCTGCCAGTGTTCAGCCAAGCCTCCTTGCCGATGTTCAGACAAGCCAAGGTCATGTTACCACCACAGAGCCCTCATTTTAACACCACAGCACCCTCATGTTAACACCACATCACCCGCATGTTAACACCACAGAGCCCTCATGTTAACACCACAGAGCCCTCATGTTAACACCACAGAGCCCTCATGTTAACACCACAGCACCCTCATGTTAACACCACAGAGCCCTCATGTTAACACCACAGAGCCCTCATGTTAACACCACAGAGCCCTCATGTTAACACCACAGCACCCTCATGTTAACACCACAGAGCCCTCATGTTAACACCACAGAGCCCTCATGTTAACACCACAGCACCCTCATGTTAACACCAAAGAGCCCTCATGTTAACACCACAGAGCCCTCATGTTAACACCACAGAGCCCCCATGTTAACACCACAGAGCCCTCATGTTAACACCACAGAGCCCTCATGTTAACACCACAGAGCCCTCATGTTAACACCACAGCACCCTCATGTTAACACCACAGAGCCGTCATGTTAACACCACATCACCCGCATGTTAACACCACAGAGCCCTCATGTTAACACCACAGAGCCCTCATGTTAACACCACAGAGCCCTCATGTTAACACCACAGCACCCTCATGTTAACACCACAGAGCCGTCATGTTAACACCACAGTGCCCTCATGTTAACACCACAGAGCCCTCATGTTAACACCACAGCACCCTCATATTAACACCACAGCACCCTCATGTTAACATCACAGAGCCCTCATGTTAACACCACAGAGCCCTCATGTTAACACCACAGCACCCTCATGTTAACACCACAGAGCCCTCATGTTAACACCACAGCACCCTCATGTTAACACCACAGAGCCCTGATGCTAACACCACAGCACCCTCATGTTAACACCACGGAGCCCTCATGTTAACACCACAGCACCTCATGTTAACACCACAGCACCTCATGTTAACACCACAGAGCCCTCATGTTAACACCACAGCACCCTCATGTTAACACTACAGCGCCCTCATGTTACCACCGCAGCACCCTCATGTTAACACCACAGAGCCCTCATGTTAACACCACAGCACCCTCATGTTAACACCACAGCACCCTCATGTTAACACCACAGCACCCTCATGTTAACACCACAGAGCCCTCATGTTAACACCACAGCACCCTCATGTTAACACCACAGAGCCCTCATGTTAACACCACAGCACCCTCATGTTAACACCACAGAGCCCTCATGTTACCACCGCAGCACCCTCATGTTAACACCACAGAGCCCTCATGTTAACACCACAGACCCCTCATGTTAACACCACAGAGCCCTCATGTTACCACCGCAGCACCCTCATGTTAACACCACAGAGCCCTCATGTTAACACCACAGCACCCTCATGTTAACACCACAGAGCCCTCATGTTAACACCACAGAGCCCTCATGTTAACACCACAGAGCCCTCATGTTAACACCGCAGCACCCTCATGTTAACACCACAGAGCCCTCATGTTAACACCACAGAGCCCTCATGTTAACACCACAGAGCCCTCATGTTAACACCACAGAGCCCTCACGTTAACACCACAGAGCCCTCATGTTAACACCACAGAGCCCTCATGTTAACACCACAGTACCCTCATGTTAACACCACAGAGCCCTCATGTTAACACCACAGCACCCTCATGTTAACACCACAGCACCCTCATGTTAACACCACAGAGCCCTCATGGTAACCCTACAGAGCCCTCATGTTAACACCACAGAGCCCTCATGTTAACACCACAGAGCCCTCATGTTAACACCACAGCGCCCTCATGTTAAGACCACAGCACCCTCATGTTAACACCACAGAGCCCTCATGTTAACACCACAGCACGCTCATGTTAACACCACAGAGCCCTCATGTTAACACCACAGAGCCCTCATGTTAACACCACAGCACCCTCATGTTAACACCACAGAGCCCTCATGTTAACACCACAGCACCCTCATGTTAACACCACAGAGCCCTCATGTTAACACCACTGAGCCCTCATGTCAACACCACAGCACCCTCATGTTAACACGACAGAGCCCTCATGTTAACACCACAGAGCCCTCATGTTAACACCACAGCACCCTCATGTTAACACCACAGCACCCTCATGTTAACACCACAGAGCCCTCATGTTAACACCACAGAGCCCTCATGTTAACACCACAGAGCCCTCATGTTAACACCACAGCACCCTCATGTTAACACCACAGCACCCTCATGTTAACACCACAGCACCCTCATGTTAACACCACAGAGCCCTCGTGTTAACACCACAGAGCCCTCATGTTAACACCACAGCACCCTCATGTTAACACCACAGCACCCTCATGTTAACACCACAGCACCCTCATGTTAACACCACAGAGCCCTCATGTTAACACCACAGAGCCCTCATGTTAACACCACAGCACCCTCATGTTAACACCACAGCACCCTCATGTTAACACCACAGAGCCCTCATGTTAACACCACAGCACCCTCATGTTAACACCACAGAGCCCTCATGTTAACACCACAGCACCCTCTTGTTAACACCACAGCACCCTCATGTTAACACCACAGCACCCTCATGTTAACACCACAGCACCCTCATGTTAACACCACAGAGCCCTCATGTTAACACCACAGCACCCTCATGTTAACACCACAGATCCCTCATGTTAACACCGCAGCACCCTCATGTTAACACCACAGCACCCTCATGTTAACACCACAGACCCCTCATGTTAACACCACAGAGCCCTCATGTTAACACCACAGAGCCCTCATGTTAACACCACAGAGCCCCCATGTTAACACCACAGCACCCTCATGTTAACACCACAGAGCCCTCATGTTAACACCACAGAGCCCTCATGTTAACACCACAGCACCCTCATGTTAACACCACAGAGCCCTCATGTTAACACCACAGAGCCCTCATGTTAACACCACAGAGCTCTCATGTTAACACCACAGCACCCTCATGTTAACACCACAGCACCCTCATGTTAACACCACAGAGCCCTCATGTTAACACCACAGAGCCCTCATGTTAACACCACAGAGCCCTCATGTTAACACCACAGAGCCCTCATGTTAACACCATAGCACCCTCATGTTAACACCACAGAGCCCTCATGTTAACACCACAGAGCCCTCATGTTAACACCACAGCACCCTCATGTTAACACCACAGAGCCCTCATGTTAACACCACAGCACCCTCATGTTAACACCACAGAGCCCTCATGTTAACACCACAGAGCCCTCATGTTAACACCACAGCACCCTCATGTTAACACCACAGAGCCCTCATGTTAACACCACAGAGCCCTCATGTTAACACCACAGAGCCCTCATGTTAACACCACAGAGCCCTCATGTTAACACCACAGCGCCCTCATGTTAACACCACTGAGCCCTCATGTTAACACCACAGCACCCTCATGTTAACACCACAGAGCCCTCATGTTAACACCACAGAGCCCTCATGTTAACACCACAGAGCCCTCATGTTAACACCACAGCACCCTCATGTTAACACCACAGAGCCCTCATGTTACGCCACAGCGCCCTCATGTTAACACCACAGCACCCTCATGTTAACACCACAGAGCCCTCATGTTAACACCACAGAGCCCTGATGTTAACACCACATCAACAAGAGGTGTGTTTACGCTTTAGCTGAATTAAACATCAAGCCTTGATGATGTCAACAAATGGACAAAATGTACACATAGATAAGCAGAAGATATTACCTTAGGAGAAGATCATGTAATCAGTAAGGCTTCTAGAAGGGTAATTAAAACATATAAAAACCCTGAATCGCTTGTTGCCAGCATGAGCTCTTTGCAGCAACTTCGGTACATGGGAACACCTGGACTCAGAAGCCAAACAGAGAACTACTGAGAACATCAAGAGGAAGAGAGATTGTCAAGGAGGCCACGAAGGTCTGATCAACTCGAAGCGCCTCCAGAAGCAAGATCTTTTTACTTGTTGTAAAACAGTAATTTTATCTTTTGAAACAAATAAAGTAAACTAAAAATTTACTCTAACCTGAAATAGTGGTTATTACAAAATATTGAAAGTCTACCATACTATTACCTCAGCAAAGCAGGACCCAGGATCGAAGCAACTGAGTGCGAAGTAGATAAAATCTTCTTTGTAGATATAGGTTATACCAGGAATAACTTGAAATATTTGTTTGACTCTGAATAGCACCTACTTAAGTTTGCATTAATGAGTCTAGGAGTGAATCCTAGCACCATAT
Organism: Scyliorhinus torazame; assembly: GCF_047496885.1. Classification (NCBI taxonomy): domain Eukaryota; kingdom Metazoa; phylum Chordata; class Chondrichthyes; order Carcharhiniformes; family Scyliorhinidae; genus Scyliorhinus; species Scyliorhinus torazame. The sequence goes on from NC_092709.1 coordinate 224,173,136, forward strand.
AGAGTCTTTTTGACCCTTAGGTTTATGGGAAATTTCAAAAAGAAGTTTGTGATAAAAATACATAATCCCTTTTGCTGTTATTCCTACCAACATGGATAACCTCACATTTGTCAACATTGTATTCCATCTGCCAGACCCTAGTCCATTCACTTAACCTATCCAAATCCCTCTGCAGACTTCCGGTATCCTCTGCACTTTTTGCTTTACCATTCATCTTAGTGTCATCTGCAAACTTGGACACATTGCACTTGTTCCCCAACTCCAAATCATCTATGTAAATTGTGAACAAGTGTGGGCCCAACTCTGATCCCTGAGGGAACACCACTAGCTATTGATTGTCAACCAGAGAAACACCCGTTAATCCCCATTCTATGCTTTCTATTAATTAACCACTCCTCTATCCATGCCACTACATTACCCTTAACACCATACATCATTATCTTATGCAGCAACCTTTTGTGTGGCACCTTGTCAAAAGCTCTCTGGAAATCCAGATATACCACATCCATTGGCTCCCCGTTATCTACCGCACTGTTAATGTCCTCAAAAAATTCCACTAAATTAGTTAGGCACGACCTGACCTTTATGAACCCATGCTGCATCTGTCCAATGGGACAATTTCCATCCAGATGCCTCGCTTTTTCTTCCTTGATGATAGATTCCAGTATCTTCCCTACTACCGAAGTTAAGCTCACTGGCATATAATTACCCGCTTTCTGCCTACCTCCTTTTTTAAACAGTGGTGTCACGTTTGCTAATTTCCAATCCACCGGGACCAGCCCAGAGACTAGTGAATTTTGGTAACTTATCACGAGAGCAATTTCTCTAGTCATCTCTTTTAGTACTCTGGTATGCATTCCATCAGGGCCAGGAGACTTGCCTACATTTAGCCCCATTAGCTTGTCCATCACTACCTTCTTAGTGATAACAATCGTCTGAAGGTCCTCATCTGTTATAACCTCATTTCAATTAGTCACTGACATGTTGTTTGTGTCTTCCACTGTGAAGACCGACCCAAAAAATCTGTTCAGTTCCTCAGCCATTTCCTCATCTCCCATTATTAAATCTCCCTTCTCATCCTCTAAAGGACCAATATTTACCTTAGCCACTCTTTTTTGTTTTATATATTTGTAGAAACTTTTACTATCTGTTTTTATATTCTGAGCAAGTTTACTCTCATAATCTATCTTACTCTTCTTTATAGCTTTTTTAGTAGCTTTCTGTTGCCCCCTAAAGATTTCCCAGTCCTCTAGTCTCCCACTAATCTTTGCTACTTTGTATGCTTTTTCATTCAATTTGATACTCTCGCTTATTTCCTTAGATATCCACGGTCGATGTTCCCTCTTTCTACCGTCCTTCCTTTATGTTGGTATAAACTATTGCTGAGCACTGTGAAAAATCGCTTGGAAGGTTCTCCACTGTTCCTCAACTGTTTCACCATAAAGTCTTTGCTCCCAGTCTACCTTAGCCAGCTCTTCCCTCATCCCATTGTAACCTCCTTTGTTTAAGCACAGGACACAAGCTGGTAGTGTTCACTTCTGGACCACTCCCAGACATGTCCCCAGTCTTCAGCATCTCTGTCGCATGGCTCTGCGAAGAGTGATGGTCACCAGTTCTGTTGAAAACCCACCTATCCCACCAAAGATAGTCGACTACCTAACCTACCGCACAATCTGACCATTTGGAGCTGTACAACTTGCAAAAGGTTGTGGCGTGTGTTGCTTTTATTGTATAGGTGTAGAAAAAAGGTGCATTTTGCTGCCTTACAAGCAATGACGTTTTCTCTATTTACAGCGTGGTCGAGTTCATACAGATCTGTTGTTCTGTAAAAACTGTATATATTCTGTAAACATGTATCATTATATATAAATATCAGCATGTACCATGATTATTTTCTATTCTGTTGTTCTTGGTGGTCCAATCTATGTTGTAAATAAATGTTTGATGATCAGCTTTGTAAATTTAGTGGTGTGGAAATGTGATGTTTGATGGATCTTTCGTAGTATGCAACCGAGAAAGGAAAAAATTGCCATGTCAACTGCCAAAGACTTGAACCTTGTTTTGCTTTTATAAACCATCATTTACAAATGCAGGTGAAAATGTTTCAAATGTAAATTTATATATTTTTGTCACGTATTAAAGAGGAGTTGAGTTTTTTTTTTAAAAACCACTAGTGTTAGATTTTACCTTCTCACCCTCCATCTGTATTTTAAATTCCACCATATTTTGATCGCTCCTTCCGAGAGAGTCCCTCACTATTGATGAATGTGATATAAAATAGTAAGTTTAAATACAGTAATGTAGATAGAGGCCAGTTTAATTCTCGTGAGTTCACAGACAAAGGATTTCAGAAAGCATGGCAAGGAAGGGGGAGGGGTGTCTGGTAGAGGAGGAGAAAAGGATGCTGGGTAACAAGAGGCCCGCACTAAGGTCCTCAAGGAGCTCCATGGCCAGGTCCGCGCGGCTCACCCGCCACCGCCCCATTACCTAGCTCACTTTCAGTGCAGCCCGGTAGTTATGTCATGGTCAAAAATTGGACTCAGAAAGGGTCGGGGCCGCGATGGGAGGGGCCCTTCCAAGTTCTCCTTACCACCCCCACTGCAGTTAAACTGGAGGGGCGGAGTGCTTGGGTCCACCTCCACCACTGTAAAAAGGTCAGTTACTAACCTGCCTCCCTTCCCCAGCACTGTTTTACAGGTGTGAAGCATGATGGGGTGGCTGCACACCGCCTGTGTAATCTTCGGCCTCGCCTCGCTTGGAGTGACATCGGCGACGGACATGGAAAACGGAAATATCATCTACATCTGTAACCCCAACCAAACTACTAGGACATTTTGTTTATGCAGAGGTGATGTTCTTCGCTGCCCCCTTATACGAGGACATGGTATCGACTCATGGAAGGTCATCAGGTTAACGGACAATGCAGGACTCATGAAGCAACTGCACCGGTCCCGGCGATGGGAAGGGAACATTACATGGACATTGCCTTGTTTTTGGAGTACATGTAAATTTGATTTTGGATATGTTAAGATTGGTGCCATAAAGGTAAAATCAGACCGTCAGGGGAGGGTAGGAAGAGGTTGTGAGAGAGAGAGGGGGACTAGAGAGAGGATGGGGCATGTAAGGAGGGGAGTACAACTAGAACGTAGGTTATCAGGAGATACACTTAATTCATTTAGGTCCCAGACTGAGGAAAACCCGAGTAGTATGAATCTCTTCTACCAGATTTACCACCGCTTGTATGTCCAGGGACGGGTTCTTGGTTGGACCCAGAGGTCCCTAGAATCAGCTTGATGAACTGAGATGGTAGCTCTCAGATAATCCACGAAAAGCAGCAGGAGACTTCTTCCTGTCTGGGATTGCAGCCAGAATAGCCATCATCTCACTGGGTCTCCATGGGAAATAAACGTCTATCGTGGGCTGGGCGGCCGCCGTTTCAGCATCAGGGTTTGGTATTTTCCTAATCGGCAACTGTCTCAGAGTCTCACTAGGGGGCGCTCTAGCGGATTCCTCTGGCTCTTCAAAGACTTCAACGTCATTCCCTCCAATCTTGTCTCATTACATAGGACCAGATCTAGGATCGCTTGTTCCCTCATAGGTTCCATTACATACTGTTCTAGGAAACTATCATGGATACATTCTATAAACTCCTCCTCAAGGCTGCCTTAACCTACCTGGTTCAACCAATCGACATGTAGTTTAAAATCCCCCATGATAATTGCTGTACCATTTCTACAAAGTTATTTCTTTGTTTATTTTCCGCCCCACTGTAATGCTATTATTTGGTGGCTTATAGACTACTCCTATCAGTAACTTTTTCGCCTTACTATTCCTGATTTCCACCCAAATGGATTCAACCCTACTTTCCATAGCACCGATGTCATCCTTCATTACTGCCCGGATGTCATCCTTAAATAACAGAACTACACCACCTCCCTTACCATCCACTCTGTCCTTCCGAATAGTTTGATACCCTTGGATATTTAACTTCCAGTAGTAACCATCCTTTAACCATGTTTCAGTAATGGCCACTAAATAATAGTCATTCACAATGATTTGCGGCATCAACTCATTTACTTTATTCCGAATATTACGAGCATTCAGGTAAAGTACCCTTATGTTGCCTTTTATACCTCCGTTTTGAAACTTTTTTTAAAAATTTAGAGTGCCCAATTAATTTTTTTTTCAATTAAGGGGCAATTTAGCATGGCCAATCCACCTACCCTGCACATCTTTGGGTTGTGGGGGTGAAACCCATGCAGACATGGGGAGAATGTGCAAACTCCACATGGACAGTGACCCAGATGTTTTGAATTTTAACACCTCTATTAGTAACCTCTCCTAAGTTATTTTTCTTTTTCACTTTTCTCCTAATGTTCCTTATCGTTGAACCCATATCTTCATATAAAATAACTTGCTGCTTCGCTTTTCATTTATATTTTTATTTCCCATTTTATTCCTTTTACTATTACTGGGCCTATTGACAGAGCTCTCCTCAGTCACTGTACCCTGTTCTGTGGCACTTTATGATTTTTGACTATGGCTTCTCTGCCTCACACTTTCCCCCTTACTGCCTTTTGTTTATGTCCCCGTTTTACTTCCCTCCGACTTCCTGCATCGGTTCCCATCCCCCTGCCACATTAGTTTAAACCCTCCCCAACAGCACTAGAAAACACCCCACCAGGACATTGGTTCCAGTCCTGCCCAGGTGCAGACCATTCAGTTTGTGCTGGTCCCACCTCCCCCAGAACCGGTTCCAATAGCCCAGGATTTTGAATCCCTCCCTCTTGCACCATCTCTCGAGCCACGCATTCATCCTATCTATCCTGATATTCCTACTCTGACTAGCTTGTGGCACTGGTAGCAATCCTGAGATTACTGCCTTTGATCTCCTACAGTTTAGTTTAACTCATAACTCCCTGAATTCAGCTTGTAGGACCGCATCCCGTTTTTTTACCTATATCGTTGATGCCTATATGCACCACGACAGCTGGCTGTTCACCCTGCCCCCCCCCCCCCTCCCAGAATGTCCTGCAGCCACTCCGAGACATCTTTGACCCTTGCACTAGGAAGGCTACATAATATCCTGGAGTCTCAATTGCGTTTGCAGAACCACCTATCTATTCCCCTTATGCTGGATTCCACTATCACTGTAGCCCTGCCATTCTTCTTTCTGCTCTCCCGTGCAGCAGAGCCAGCCATGGTGTCATGAACCTGGCTGCTGCTGCCTTCCACTGGTGAGCCATCTCCCTCAAAAGTATCCAAAGCGGTATATCTTTGTTGCAGGGAGATGACCACAGGGGACACCTGCACTGCCTTCCTACTCTTGCTGTCTTTTGATCACCCATTTTCTATCTCCCTCAGTAATTTTCACCTGCGGTGTGACCAACTCAGCGAACGTGCTATCCATGATGTCCTCAGCATCGCGGATGCTCCAAAGTGAGTCCACCCGCAGCTCCAGAGCCATCAAGCAGCCTAACAAGAGCTGCAGTTGGATGCATTTCCTGCACGTGAAGGAGTCAGTGACGCCAGAAGGGTCCCTGAACTCCACATCGCACACGCGGAGCATGGCATGGGTCTGGGTTCTCCTGACATGTCTTAACCCTTAAATTAACTTATATATTATTGTTATTATTTTTAAAAACTTTTTTTTTATATCTCCTTATTATACTGATTTGGTTTTTAAACTTTAATTTATAAACTTTAAATTCTTACCTTCACGTACCATTTACCTTCACATTCACCACAGATGCCAAGGTAGGTTTTTCTATCACTTACCTTCCCAGGATGCTCCTTGGTTTTCTCCCTGCTGATGCAAAAGTTGCAAAACAGAAGGAGTAACAATGGAAAAAGCACCTCTTTCCAGTCTGCACCGAATTCCCGCTCTGCTTCAAATTCCCAAGGTTTGCCTTCACTCTGGCCGCTTCACTCCGGATGTTTCCTCACTGCACGTGTGCAAACTTACTCAAGTGTGCATGAGGTGGCGGATGGGTGGAGACCAGGGAGGAGACCGGGAGCACTTACCCTGACTGATCAGAATAGGTTATTTATCTTTTTCCTACATTGCACACCCGCCCTCTTGGTCAGGCTGCTGGCACTAACCAGTGCTGCCGCCGTGTTGCAGGTGGTATTCATCACCTTGCTGGAGCCCTCTTACCAACTAAGGGTATATTTACAATGTGTCCAGCATTGGCAATGTCCCCAGCATTTACAATGTGTCCAGAATTGACAATTTCCCCAGCATTTACAATGTGTCCAGAATTGACAATTTCCCCAGCATTTACAATGTGTCCAGCATTGGCAATGTCCCCAGCATTTACAATATGTCCAGCATTGGCAATGTCCCCAGCATTTACAATGTCCCCAGCATTGGCAATGTCCCCAGCATTTACAATGTGTCCAGAATTGACAATTTCCCCAGCATTTACAATGTGTCCAGCATTGGCAATGTCCCCAGCATTTACAATGTGTCCAGCATTGGCAATGTCCCCAGCATTTACAATGTCCCCAGCATTTACAATGTCCCCAGCATTTACAATGTGTCCAGCATTGGCAATGTCCCCAGCATTTACAATGTGTCCAGCATTGGCAACGTGCCCAGCATTTACAATGTGTCCAGAATTGACAATTTCCCCAGCATTTACAATGTGTCCAGCATTGGCAATGTCCCCAGCATTTACAACGTGTCCAGCATTGGCAATGTTCCCAGCATTTACAATGTGTCCAGCATTGGCAATGTCCCCAGCATTTACAATGTGTCCAGCATTTACAATGTCCCCAGCATTGGCAATGTCCCCAGCATTTACAATGTGTCCAGCATAGGCAACGTGCCCAGCATTTACAATGTGTCCAGAATTGACAATGTCACCAGCATTTACAATGTGTCCAGAATTGACAATGTCACCAGCATTTACAATGTGTCCAGAATTGACAATTTCCCCAGCATTTACAATGTGTCCAGCATTGGCAATGTCTGTAGCATTTACAAAGTGTCCAGAATTGACAATGTCACCAGCATTTACAATGTGTCCAGAATTGACAATTTCCCCAGCATTTACAATGTGTCCAGCATTGGCAATGTCTGTAGCATTTATAATGTGCCCAGCATTTACAATGTCCCAGCACTTACAAGGTGACCAGCACTGGCAATGTCCATAGCATTTACAAAGTGACCATCATTGGCAATGTCCCCAGCATTGGCAATGTCCGTAGCATTTACAAGGTGACCAGCATTGGCAATGTCCCCAGCATTGGCAATATCCCCAGCATTTACAATGTGACCGGCATTGGCAATGTCCCCAGCATTTACAATGTGTCCAGCATTGGCAATGTTCCCAGCATTTACAATGTGTCCAGCAGTGGCAATGTCCCCAGCATTTACAATGTCCCCAGCATTGGCAATGTCCCCAGCATTTACAATGTGTCCAGCATTGGCAATGTCCCCAGCATTTACAATGTGTCCAGCATTGGCAACGTGCCCAGCATTTAGAATGTCCCCAGCACTTACAATGTGTCCAGCCTTGGCAATGTCTGTTGCATTTATAATGTGCCCAGCATTTACAATGTCCCAGCACTTACAAGGTGACCAGCATTGGCAATATCCCCAGCATTTACAATGTGTCCAGCATTGGCAATGTCCCCAGCATTTACAATGTCCCCAGCATTTACAATGTGTCCAGCATTGGCAATGTCCCCAGCATTTACAATGTGTCCAGCATTGGCAACGTGCCCAGCATTTACAATGTGTCCAGCATTTACAATGTCCCCAGCATTGGCAATGTCCCCAGCATTTACAATGTGTCCAGCATAGGCAACGTGCCCAGCATTTACAATGTGTCCAGAATTGACAATGTCACCAGCATTTACAATGTGTCCAGAATTGACAATGTCACCAGCATTTACAATGTGTCCAGAATTGACAATTTCCCCAGCATTTACAATGTGTCCAGCATTGGCGATGTCTGTAGCATTTACAATGTGTCCAGAATTGACAATTTCCCCAGCATTTACAATGTGTCCAGCATTGGCAATGTCCCCAGCATTTACAATGTGTCCAGCATTGGCAATGTTCCCAGCATTTACAATGTGTCCAGCATTGGCAATGTCCCCAGCATTTACAATGTGTCCAGCATTTACAATGTCCCCAGCATTGGCAATGTCCCCAGCATTTACAATGTGTCCAGCATAGGCAACGTGCCCAGCATTTACAATGTGTCCAGAATTGACAATGTCACCAGCATTTACAATGTGTCCAGAATTGACAATGTCACCAGCATTTACAATGTGTCCAGAATTGACAATTTCCCCAGCATTTACAATGTGTCCAGCATTGGCAATGTCTGTAGCATTTACAAAGTGTCCAGAATTGACAATGTCACCAGCATTTACAATGTGTCCAGAATTGACAATTTCCCCAGCATTTACAATGTGTCCAGCATTGGCAATGTCTGTAGCATTTATAATGTGCCCAGCATTTACAATGTCCCAGCACTTACAAGGTGACCAGCACTGGCAATGTCCATAGCATTTACAAAGTGACCAGCATTGGCAATGTCCCCAGCATTGGCAATGTCCGTAGCATTTACAAGGTGACCAGCATTGGCAATGTCCCCAGCATTGGCAATATCCCCAGCATTTACAATGTGACCGGCATTGGCAATGTCCCCAGCATTTACAATGTGTCCAGCATTGGCAATGTTCCCAGCATTTACAATGTGTCCAGCAGTGGCAATGTCCCCAGCATTTACAATGTCCCCAGCATTGGCAATGTCCCCAGCATTTACAATGTGTCCAGCATTGGCAATGTCCCCAGCATTTACAATGTATCCAGCATTGGCAACGTGCCCAGCATTTAGAATGTCCCCAGCACTTACAATGTGTCCAGCATTGGCAATGTCTGTAGCATTTATAATGTGCCCAGCATTTACAATGTCCCAGCACTTACAAGGTGACCAGCATTGGCAATATCCCCAGCTTTTACAATGTGTCCAGCATTGGCAATGTCCCCAGCATTTACAATATCCCCAGCATTTACAATGTGACCGGCATTGGCAATGTCCCCAGCTTTTACAATGTGTCCAGCATTGGCAACGTGCCCAGCATTTAGAATGTCCCCAGCATTTACAATGTGTCCAGCATTGGCAATGTCCGTAGCATTTACAATGTGACCATCATTTACAATGTCCCAGCACTTACAAGGTGACCAGCATTGGCAATATCCCCAGCTTTTACAATGTGTCCAGCATTGGCAATGTCCCCAGCATTTACAATATCCCCAGCATTTACAATGTGACCGGCATTGGCAATGTCCCCAGCTTTTACAATGTGTCCAGCATTGGCAACGTGCCCAGCATTTAGAATGTCCCCAGCATTTACAATGTCCCCAGCATTGGCAATGTCCCCAGCATTTACAATGTGTCCAGAATTGACAATTTCCCCAGCATTTACAATGTGTCCAGCATTGGCAATGTCCCCAGCATTTACAATGTGTCCAGCATTGGCAATGTCCCCAGCATTTACAATGTCCCCAGCATTTACAATGTCCCCAGCATTTACAATGTGTCCAGCATTGGCAATGTCCCCAGCATTTACAATGTGTCCAGCATTGGCAACGTGCCCAGCATTTACAATGTGTCCAGAATTGACAATTTCCCCAGCATTTACAATGTGTCCAGCATTGGCAATGTCCCCAGCATTTACAACGTGTCCAGCATTGGCAATGTTCCCAGCATTTACAATGTGTCCAGCATTGGCAATGTCCCCAGCATTTACAATGTGTCCAGCATTTACAATGTCCCCAGCATTGGCAATGTCCCCAGCATTTACAATGTGTCCAGCATAGGCAACGTGCCCAGCATTTACAATGTGTCCAGAATTGACAATGTCACCAGCATTTACAATGTGTCCAGAATTGACAATGTCACCAGCATTTACAATGTGTCCAGAATTGACAATTTCCCCAGCATTTACAATGTGTCCAGCATTGGCAATGTCTGTAGCATTTACAAAGTGTCCAGAATTGACAATGTCACCAGCATTTACAATGTGTCCAGAATTGACAATTTCCCCAGCATTTACAATGTGTCCAGCATTGGCAATGTCTGTAGCATTTATAATGTGCCCAGCATTTACAATGTCCCAGCACTTACAAGGTGACCAGCACTGGCAATGTCCATAGCATTTACAAAGTGACCATCATTGGCAATGTCCCCAGCATTGGCAATGTCCGTAGCATTTACAAGGTGACCAGCATTGGCAATGTCCCCAGCATTGGCAATATCCCCAGCATTTACAATGTGACCGGCATTGGCAATGTCCCCAGCATTTACAATGTGTCCAGCATTGGCAATGTTCCCAGCATTTACAATGTGTCCAGCAGTGGCAATGTCCCCAGCATTTACAATGTCCCCAGCATTGGCAATGTCCCCAGCATTTACAATGTGTCCAGCATTGGCAATGTCCCCAGCATTTACAATGTGTCCAGCATTGGCAACGTGCCCAGCATTTAGAATGTCCCCAGCACTTACAATGTGTCCAGCCTTGGCAATGTCTGTTGCATTTATAATGTGCCCAGCATTTACAATGTCCCAGCACTTACAAGGTGACCAGCATTGGCAATATCCCCAGCATTTACAATGTGTCCAGCATTGGCAATGTCCCCAGCATTTACAATGTCCCCAGCATTTACAATGTGTCCAGCATTGGCAATGTCCCCAGCATTTACAATGTGTCCAGCATTGGCAACGTGCCCAGCATTTACAATGTGTCCAGCATTTACAATGTCCCCAGCATTGGCAATGTCCCCAGCATTTACAATGTGTCCAGCATAGGCAACGTGCCCAGCATTTACAATGTGTCCAGAATTGACAATGTCACCAGCATTTACAATGTGTCCAGAATTGACAATGTCACCAGCATTTACAATGTGTCCAGAATTGACAATTTCCCCAGCATTTACAATGTGTCCAGCATTGGCGATGTCTGTAGCATTTACAATGTGTCCAGAATTGACAATTTCCCCAGCATTTACAATGTGTCCAGCATTGGCAATGTCCCCAGCATTTACAATGTGTCCAGCATTGGCAATGTTCCCAGCATTTACAATGTGTCCAGCATTGGCAATGTCCCCAGCATTTACAATGTGTCCAGCATTTACAATGTCCCCAGCATTGGCAATGTCCCCAGCATTTACAATGTGTCCAGCATAGGCAACGTGCCCAGCATTTACAATGTGTCCAGAATTGACAATGTCACCAGCATTTACAATGTGTCCAGAATTGACAATGTCACCAGCATTTACAATGTGTCCAGAATTGACAATTTCCCCAGCATTTACAATGTGTCCAGCATTGGCAATGTCTGTAGCATTTACAAAGTGTCCAGAATTGACAATGTCACCAGCATTTACAATGTGTCCAGAATTGACAATTTCCCCAGCATTTACAATGTGTCCAGCATTGGCAATGTCTGTAGCATTTATAATGTGCCCAGCATTTACAATGTCCCAGCACTTACAAGGTGACCAGCACTGGCAATGTCCATAGCATTTACAAAGTGACCAGCATTGGCAATGTCCCCAGCATTGGCAATGTCCGTAGCATTTACAAGGTGACCAGCATTGGCAATGTCCCCAGCATTGGCAATATCCCCAGCATTTACAATGTGACCGGCATTGGCAATGTCCCCAGCATTTACAATGTGTCCAGCATTGGCAATGTTCCCAGCATTTACAATGTGTCCAGCAGTGGCAATGTCCCCAGCATTTACAATGTCCCCAGCATTGGCAATGTCCCCAGCATTTACAATGTGTCCAGCATTGGCAATGTCCCCAGCATTTACAATGTATCCAGCATTGGCAACGTGCCCAGCATTTAGAATGTCCCCAGCACTTACAATGTGTCCAGCATTGGCAATGTCTGTAGCATTTATAATGTGCCCAGCATTTACAATGTCCCAGCACTTACAAGGTGACCAGCATTGGCAATATCCCCAGCTTTTACAATGTGTCCAGCATTGGCAATGTCCCCAGCATTTACAATATCCCCAGCATTTACAATGTGACCGGCATTGGCAATGTCCCCAGCTTTTACAATGTGTCCAGCATTGGCAACGTGCCCAGCATTTAGAATGTCCCCAGCATTTACAATGTGTCCAGCATTGGCAATGTCCGTAGCATTTACAATGTGACCATCATTTACAATGTCCCAGCACTTACAAGGTGACCAGCATTGGCAATATCCCCAGCTTTTACAATGTGTCCAGCATTGGCAATGTCCCCAGCATTTACAATATCCCCAGCATTTACAATGTGACCGGCATTGGCAATGTCCCCAGCTTTTACAATGTGTCCAGCATTGGCAACGTGCCCAGCATTTAGAATGTCCCCAGCATTTACAATGTATCCAGCATTGGCAATGTCCGTAGCATTTACAATGTGACCATCATTTACAATGTCCCAGCACTTACAAGGTGACCAGCATTGGCAATGTCCCCAGCATTTACAATGTCCCCAGCATTGGCAATGTCCGTAGCATTTACAAAGTGACCAGCATTGGCAATGTCCCTAGCATTGGCAATGTCCATAGCATTTACAAAGTGACCAGCATTGGCAATGTCCCCAGCATTGGCAATGTCCGTAGCATTTACAAGGTGACCAGCATTGGCAATGTCTGTAGCATTTACAAAGTGTCCAGAATTGACAATGTCACCAGCATTTACAATGTGTCCAGAATTGACAATTTCCCCAGCATTTACAATGTGTCCAGCATTGGCAATGTCTGTAGCATTTATAATGTGCCCAGCATTTACAATGTCCCAGCACTTACAAGGTGACCAGCACTGGCAATGTCCATAGCATTTACAAAGTGACCAGCATTGGCAATGTCCCCAGCATTGGCAATGTCCGTAGCATTTACAAGGTGACCAGCATTGGCAATGTCCCCAGCATTGGCAATATCCCCAGCATTTACAATGTGACCGGCATTGGCAATGTCCCCAGCATTTACAATGTGTCCAGCATTTGCAATGTTCCCAGCATTTACAATGTGTCCAGCAGTGGCAATGTCCCCAGCATTTACAATGTCCCCAGCATTGGCAATGTCCCCAGCATTTACAATGTGTCCAGCATTGGCAATGTCCCCAGCATTTACAATGTGTCCAGCATTGGCAACGTGCCCAGCATTTAGAATGTCCCCAGCACTTACAATGTGTCCAGCATTGGCAATGCCTGTAGCATTTATAATGTGCCCAGCATTTACAATGTCCCAGCACTTACAAGGTGACCAGCATTGGCAATATCCCCAGCTTTTACAATGTGTCCAGCATTGGCAATGTCCCCAGCATTTACAATATCCCCAGCATTTACAATGTGACCGGCATTGGCAATGTCCCCAGCTTTTACAATGTGTCCAGCATTGGCAACGTGCCCAGCATTTAGAATGTCCCCAGCATTTACAATGTGTCCAGCATTGGCAATGTCCGTAGCATTTACAATGTGACCATCATTTACAATGTCCCAGCACTTACAAGGTGACCAGCATTGGCAATATCCCCAGCTTTTACAATGTGTCCAGCATTGGCAATGTCCCCAGCATTTACAATATCCCCAGCATTTACAATGTGACCGGCATTGGCAATGTCCCCAGCTTTTACAATGTGTCCAGCATTGGCAACGTGCCCAGCATTTAGAATGTCCCCAGCATTTACAATGTATCCAGCATTGGCAATGTCCGTAGCATTTACAATGTGACCATCATTTACAATGTCCCAGCACTTACAAGGTGACCAGCATTGGCAATGTCCCCAGCATTTACAATGTCCCCAGCATTGGCAATGTCCGTAGCATTTACAAAGTGACCAGCATTGGCAATGTCCCTAGCATTGGCAATGTCCATAGCATTTACAAAGTGACCAGCATTGGCAATGTCCCCAGCATTGGCAATGTCCGTAGCATTTACAAGGTGACCAGCATTGGCAATGTCCCCAGCATTGGCAATATCCCCAGCATTTACAATGTGACCGGCATTGGCAATGTCCCCAGCATTTACAATGTGTCCAGCATTGGCAATGTTCCCAGCATTTACAATGTGTCCAGCAGTGGCAATGTCCCCAGCATTTACAATGTCCCCAGCATTGGCAATGTCCCCAGCATTTACAATGTGTCCAGCATTGGCAATGTCCCGAGCATTTACAATGTGTCCAGCATTGGCAACGTGCCCAGCATTTAGAATGTCCCCAGCACTTACAATGTGTCCAGCATTGGCAATGTGCGCAGCATTTACAATGTGTCCAGCATTGGCAATGTTCCCAGCATTTACAGTGCACCCACCATTTGCAATGTCCCCAGAATTTACAATGTGCCCAGCCTTTGCAATGTCCCCAGCATTGGCAATGTCCTCAGCATTGACCATATGCCCAGCATTTGCAATGTGCCTAGCATATTCAATGGCCCAGTATTGGCAATGTTTCCAGAATTGGCAATGTTTCCAGCATTTACTATATGCCCAGCATTGGCAATGTCCCCAGCATTTACAATGTGCCCAGCATTGGCAATGTTTCCAACATTGGCAATGTCCCCAGCATTTGCAATGTTGATGTGCTTTGATTTGATTTATTGTCACATGTACCGAAGAAATGTACAGTGAAAAGTATTATCCTGCAGCCGAGGGAACGTACACAGTACGTACATAGTAGACAAAAAAGAATAATCAACAGAAAACATTGACAAATGGTACATCGACAAACAGTGATTGGTTACAGTGCGGAACAAGGGGCCGAACAAAGCAAATACATGAGCAAGAGCAGCATAGGGCGTCTTGAATAGTGGGCGGGATTCTCCCATCTGACGGCAGAGTGTTGACGCCATTGTAAAACCTGGAGAGTTTAACGACGGCCTCATCGGACCGCTACGTGTAGCAATCCTCTACCCTACAGGGGGCCAGCATGGCACTGGAGCGATCCACGCCCCTCCAGCTACCGATACCGGTGTCAAATGGGCACCGCGGGTCTGCGCATGCGCGCTGTGACCAGCACGAATGAGCACAGAGACCGGCACAAATGCCCGCATGTGCACTGTGACAGGCGCAAAGGGACCGGTAGCTTCCTTCTCCACGCCGGCCCCGATGTAACATGGTGTACGGCTACAGGGGCCGGCGCGGAGCAAAAGAGGCCCCCACCTGGAGAGGCTGGCCTACCGATCGGTAGGCCCCGATCATGGGCCACGCCACGGTGGAGCCCCGCCCCCCCCCCCACAGGGTCGGATGCCCCCTCCCCCCCCACCAGGCCACCCCCGACAGGATGGACGCCGAGGTCCCGCCAGGTAAGACCAGATGTACACGGCGCCGGCAGGACTCGGGCTCTTTTGGGCGGCCACTCGGCCCATCCCGGGCCAAGAAGTGGCGGGGTTTCCATGTAGAGCGGCCCCCGACCGACGCCGCGCCGACCGTGCCGGTGCCAATGGCGCTGATTCTCCGGTCAGCGGAGAATCGGCAGACCGGCGTCGGGGCGGCGCGACGCCTGGCCCGGGATTTCTCCGAACCGGCGTGGGCTGAGAGAACCCCGCTAGTGTTCTTACAGGGAACAGATCAGTCCGAGGGGGTGTCGTTGAGGAGTCTTGTAGCTGTGGGGAAGAAGCTGTTCCTATGTCTGGATGTGCGGGTCTTCAGACTTCTGTACCTTCTGCCTGATGGAAGGGTCTGGAAGAAGGCCATACCTGGGTGGGAGGGGTCTCTGACAATGCTGTCTGCCTTCCTGAGGCAGCGGCAGCGGGAGGTGTATACAGAATCAATATGAGGGTAGCAAGCTTGTGTGATGCGTTGGGCTGAGTTCACCACACTCTGCAGTTTCTTGTGATTTTGGACTGAGCAGTTGCCATACCAGGCTGTGATGCAGCTGGATACGATGCTCTCTATTGCACATCTGTAGAAGTTAGTGAGAGTTGATGCAGACATGCCAAATTTCTTTAGCTTCTGTAGGAAGTAGTGACGTTGTTGGACTTTCTTGACTGTTGCATCAACGTGAGTAGACCAGGACAGACTGTTGGTGATGGTGACCCTCAGGAACTTAAAGCTATCGACCATCTCTACTTCGGAGCCATTGTTGCAGACGGGAGTGTGTGTCATGCTATGCTTCCTGAAGTCGATGATCAGTTCCTTGGTCTTTCTGACATTTAGTGAGAGGTTATTTATGGTATACCATGCAACCAAGTGATTTACCTCCCTCCTGTAGTCTGATTCATTGTTGTTTGAGATACGGCCCACCACAGTCATATTATCCGCAAATGTATAGATTGAGTTGGAGTTAAATCTTGCCACACAGTCATGAGTGTATAGGGAGTACAGTAGAGGACTGAGCACACATCCTTGCAGGGCCCCGGTGTTGAGGACTATTGTGGAGGTGGTGCTGTTGCCTATCCTGAAAGATCGCGGTCTGTTGGTGAGGAAGTCAAGGATCCAGCTGCACAGGGAGGGGTCAAGTCCAAGATTGAGGAGTTTGGTTATTAGTCTTGTTGAGATAATGGTGTTCGAAGGCGGAGCTGTAGTCGATGAACAGTAGTCTTACCTTGTTGTCAAGGTGTTCGAGTGTTGATTGTAGAGCCAGGGAGATAACATCTGCTGTGGACCGGTTGCGGTGATAGGCAAACTGCAATGGATCGAGACCATCTGGGAGGCTGGCAATGATCCGTGTCATGACTAGCCGCTCAAAGCATTTCATGATAACAGATGACAGGGCCACCGGTCGGTAGTCGTTAAGACAGGCTACCTTGTTCTTCTTTAGTGCTGGTATTATGGTAGTGTTCTTGAAGAATGTGACCAGCATTTACAATGTACCCTGCATTTACAATGTGCCCAGAATTGGCAATGTGCCCATCATTGGCAATGTTTCCAGCATTTACAATGTGCCCAGCATTTACAATGTGCCCAGCATTTACAATGTCCCCAGCATTGGCAATGTCCCCACATTTACAATGTGTCCAGCATTTACAATGTGCCCAGTATTGGCAATGTCCCCAGCATTTACAATGTGCGCAGAATTGGCACTGACCCAATATTTACAATGTGCCTAGCGTTGGCAATGTCCCCAGCATTTGGGGAGAGTTGGGTAGAGTTTGAACTAATGTGGCAGGGGGATGGGAACCGATGCAGGAAGTTGGAAGGTAGTAAAACAGGGACAGAAACAAAAGGCAGTAAGGGGGAAAGTGTAAGGCAGAGAAGCCATAGACAAAAATCAAAAAGGGCGACAGTACAAGGTACAGTGACTGAGGGGTGCTCAGTGAATAGGACCAGGAATACGAAAAGGAATAAAACGGGAAGTGAAAACATCAATGGTAAGCGACGCGGCAGGTTGTTACATGAAGATATGGGTTCAACGACAAGGAAAATTAGGAGAAAGGTTAAGAGGAAATATAACTTAGGAGAGGTTACTGATCGAGGTGTTAAGATTCAGAACAGAGGTAAAAAAGCCAACATAAGTGTACTTTACCTGAAGGCTCGTAGTATTCGGAATAAGGTAAATGAGTTGATGGCACAAATCATCGTGAATGACTATGATTTAGTGGCCATTACTGAAACATGGTTAAAGGATGGTCACGACTGGGAGTTAAATATCCAAGGGTATCAAACTATTCAGAAGGACAGAGTGGATGGTAAGGGAGGTGGTGTAGCTCTGTTATTTAAGGATGACATCCGGGCAACAGTAAGGGATGACATCGGTGCTATGGAGGATAAGGTTGAATCCATTTGGGTGGAAATCAGGAATAGTAAGGCGAAAAAGTCACTGATAGGAGTAGTCTATAGGCAACCAAATAGCAGCATTATGGTGGGGCAGGCAATAAACTAAGAAATAACTGATGCATGTAGAAATGGTACAGTAGTTATCATGGGGGATTTTAATCTACATGTCGATTGGTTTAACCAGGTCGGTCAAGGCAGCCTTGAGGAGGAGTTTATAGAATGTATCCGCGATAGTTTCCTAGAACAGTATGTAATGGAACCTACGAGGGAACAAGCGGTCCTAGTTCTGGTCCTGTGAAATGAGACAGGATTGATGAATGATCTCATAGTTAGGAATCCTTTCGGAAGGAGCGATCACAATATGGTGGAATTTAAAATACAGATGGAGGGTGAGAAGGTAAAATCAAACACTAGTGTTTTGTACTTAAACAAAGGAGATTACAATGGGATGAGAGAAGAACTAGCTAAGGGAGACTGGGAGCAAAGACTTTATGGTGAAACAGTTGAGGAACAGTGGAGAACCTTCCAAGCGATTTTTCACAGTGCTCAGCAAAGGTTTATACCAACAAAAAGGACGGTAGAAAGAGGGAAAATCGACTGTGGATATCTAAGGAAATAAGGGAGAGTATCAAATTGAAGGAAAAAGCATACAAAGTAGCAAAGATTAGTGGGAGACTAGAGGACTGGGAAATCCTTAGGGGGCAACAGAAAGCTACTAAAAAAGCTATAAAGAAGAGTAAGATAGATTATGAGAGTAAACTTGCTCAGAATATAAAAACAGATAGTAAAAGTTTCTACAAATATATAAAACAAAAAAGAGTGGCTAAGGTAAATATTGGTCCTTTAGAGGATGAGAAGGGAGATTTAATAATGGGAGATGAGGTAATGGCTGAGGAACTGAACCGGTTTTTTGGGTCGGTCTTCACAGTGGATGACACAAATAACATGCCAGTGACTGATGGAAATGAGGCTATGACAGGTGAGGACCTTGAGAGGATTGTTATCACCAAGGAGGTAGTGATGGGGAAGCTAATGGGGCTAAAGGTAGACAAGTCTCCTGGCCCTGATGGAATGCATCCCAGAGTGCTAAAAGAGATGGCTAGGGAAATTGAAAATGCACTAGTGATAATTTACCAAAATTCACGAGACTCTGGGGTGGTCCCGGCGGATTGGAAATTAGCAAATGTGACACCACTGTTTAAAAAAGGAGGTAGGCAGAAAGCGGGTAATTATAGGCCAGTGAGCTTAACTTCGGTAGTAGGGAAGATGCCGGAATCTATCATCAAGGAAGAAATAGCGAGGCATCTTGATGGAAATTGTCCCATTGGACAGACGCAGCATGGGTTCATAAAGGGCAGGTCGTGCCTAACTAATTTAGTGGAATTTTTTGAGGACATTACCAGTGCGGTAGATAACGGGGAGCCAATGGATGTGGTATATTTGGATTTCCAGAAAGCCTTTGACAAGGTGCCACACAAAAGGTTTCTGCATAAGATAAGGATGCATGGCATTAAGGGGAAAGTAGTAGCATGGATAGAGGATTGGTTAATTAATAGAAAGCAAAGAGTGGGGATTAATGGGTGTTTCTCTGGTTGGCAATCAGTAGCTAGTGGTGTCCCTCAGGGATCAGTGTTGGGCCCACAACTGTTCACAATTTACATAGATGATTTGGAGTTGGGGACCAAGGGCAATGTGTCCAAGTTTGCAGACGACACTAAGATAAGTGATAAAGCAAAAAGTGCAGAGGGTACTGGAAGTCTGCAGAGGGATTTGGATAGGCTAAGTGAATGGGCTAGGGTCTGGCAGATGGAGTACAATGTTGACAAATGT
The DNA here is from genome assembly GCF_047496885.1 of Scyliorhinus torazame. Lineage (NCBI taxonomy): Eukaryota > Metazoa > Chordata > Chondrichthyes > Carcharhiniformes > Scyliorhinidae > Scyliorhinus > Scyliorhinus torazame. Next base: position 224,192,695 of record NC_092709.1, read on the forward strand.
GAGGTTATCCATTTTGGTAGGAATAACAGCAAAAGGGATTATTATTTAAATGATAAAATATTAAAACATGCTGCTGTGCAGAGAGACCTGGGTGTGCTAGTGCGTGAGACGCAAAAAGTTGGTTTACAGGTGCAACAGATGATTAAGAAGGCAAATGGAATTTTGTCCTTAATTGCTAGAGGGATGGAGTTTAAGACTAGGGAGGTTATGCTGCAATTGTATAAGGTGTTAGTGAGGCCACACCTGGAGTATTGTGTTCAGTTTTGGTCTCCTTACTTGAGAAAGGACGTACTGGCACTGGAGGGTGTGCAGAGGAGATTCACTAGGTTAATCCCAGAGCTGAAGGGGTTGGATTATGAGGAGAGGTTGAGTAGACTGGGACTGTACTCATTGGAATTTAGAAGGATGAGGAGGGATCTTATAGAAACATATAAAATTATGAAGGGAATAGATAGGATAGATGCGGGCAGGTTGTTTCCACTGGCGGATGAAAGCAGAACTAGGGGGCATAGCCTCAAAATAAGGGGAAGTAGATTTAGGACTGAGTTTAGGAGGAACTTCTTCACCCAAAAGGTTGTGAATCTATGGAATTCCTTGCCCAGTGAAGCAGTAGAGGCTCCTTCATTAAATGTTTTTAAGATAAAGATAGAGAGTTTTTTGAAGAATAAAGTGATTAAGGGTTATGGTGTTCGGGCCGGAAAGTGGAGCTCAGTCCACAAAAGATCAGCCATGATCTCATTGAATGGTGGAGCAGGCTCGAGGGGCCAGATGGCCATCTCCTGCTCCTAGTTCTTATGTTCTTATGTTCATTTACAAGGTGCCCAGCATTGGCAATGTCCCCAGCATTGGCAATGTCCCCAGCATTCACAATGTGCTGAGCATATTCAGTGTGCCCAGCTTTGCAATGTCAGCACGGTAGCATAGTGGTTAGCACAATTATTACACAGAGATGTGTGGCCTCCTACACAGCTTACAAAATGGCTGCTGTTCGGAGAGCACACACCTTTATACTCCACCCCCTGGGCGGAGCCAACAGGCAGGGATCTACCTCCGTACCTGTAGTACAGGGGCCTTACCGTAATACCCATATATACAATATAATACAACAGTGGTGACAACCACATTCACCCCCTGTTAAAAATGATTCCAGTGAGGGTGGTGGAAAACTATATACATACAGATTGGTTTTAAAATTACAGAGTAGGTTACATATTTAGACGATCGGGCGCCTTGATCTGTCGTTGAGAGCGCCGCAGTGCTGGTGGCGACTCAGTCGTCGGCTTGGTCTTCGGTGACTCCGGGAGCGTGCCGAAATCCTCTTCATCCCCGGGTGGGAACAAGGGGAGGACGGATTGTCCTGGAGCAGGGGCCGTGGTGGGGTGCGCTGGGGGAGGGGAGGGTGGCACTGGGGCAGGGGAGGGGGGGGTGTTGGGACCCAGCTGGTACCAGATCCCTGAGGCAGACTGTGTCTTGGCGGCCGTCGGGGTACGCTACGTAGGCGTACTGTGGGTTTGCATGGAGTAGCTGTACTTTCTCAACTAATGGGTCCGCCTTGTGGAGCCTTACGGAGGAGAACAGGTCCTGGAGCTGCCAGCCACGTTGGGAGCGAAACCCCGGAGGTGGACTTCCTACGGAAGGCAAAGAGACGATCGTGGGGGGGATTCATTAGTCGCGGTGTACAGGAGCGACCGAATGGAATGAAGTGCGTCGGGGAGGACCTCCTGCCAGAGGGAGGCCGGGAGATTTCTGGACCGTAGGGCCAGCTGGACGGCCCTCCAGACCGTCCTATTCTCCCGCTCCACCTGCCCGTTTCCCCTGGGATTGCAGCTGGTCGTCCTGCTCGAGGCAATGTCCCTGTTGAGCAGGTACTGGTGCAGCTCCTCGCTCATAAATGAGGATCCCCGGTCACTGTGGATGTAGGCGGGGAAACCGAACAGAGCGAAGATGGTGTTGAGGCCTTTGATGATGGTGGCAGACGTCATATTGAGGCATGAGATGGTGAAGGGGAATCGGGCATATTCGTCGACCACATTAAGAAAGTACGTGTTGCGGTTGGTGGAGGGGAGGGGCTCTTTGAAGCCCACGCTGAGGCGTTCAAAGGGGCGGGAGGTCTTCACCAGGTGCGCTCGGTCTGGCCGGTAGATGTGCAGTTTACACTCCGCGCAGACCTCGCAGTCTCTGGTGATCGCCCTGACTTCCTCGATGGAGTAGGGCAGGTCGCGGGCCTTGATGAAATGGTAAAAGTGGGTGACTCCCGGGTGACAGAGATCGTCGTGCAGGGTCCGGAGTCGTTCCACTTGTGCGCTGGCACATGTACCTCGGGACAGGGCATCGGGGGGCTCGTTGAGCTTACCGGGGCGATACAAAATCTCGTAATTGTAGGTGGAGAGCTCGATCCTCCACCTCAAGATTTTATCGTTTTTGATCTTACCCCGCTGTGTGTTGTTAAACATGAAGGCAACCGGCCGTTGGTCAGTGAGGAGAGTGAATCTCCTGCCGGCCAGGTAATGCCTCCAATATCGCACAGCTTCAACGATCGCTTGGGCCTCCTTTTCGACGGAGGAGTGCTGAATTTCGGAGGCATGGAGGGTGCGGGAAAAGAATGCAACGGGCCTGCCTGCCTAGTTGAGGGTGGCGGCCAGAGCGACGTCTGATGCATCGCTTTCGACTTGGAAGGGGAGCGTCTCCTCGACAGCGTGCATCGCGGTTTGGCGATGTCGGCCTTGATACGGTTGAAGGCCTGGTGAGCCTCGGCCATCAGTGGGAAAGCGGTGGATTGAATGAGTGGGCGGGCTTTGTCCGCATAGTTTGGGACCCACTGGGCGTAATACGAAAAGAACCCCAGGCATCGTTTGAGGGCCTTGGGGCAGTGGGGGAGGGAGAGTTCCATGAGGGGGTGCATGCGATCGAGGTCGGGCCCCAGAACTCCGTTCTGAACCACATAGCCGAGGATGGCTAATCGGTTCGTGCTGAACACACACTTCTCCTTGTTGTAAGTTAGGTTGAGGAGTGTACCACGAGGGAGCAGAGTCTTACCGTATCGGGGTCGATGAAGCTCTCAGTGCTCCCGGAGTCCAGAAGGCTGGATATCTCATTTCTCATGCCCGTCGACCTTCACCTTTGTCGAAGCGGTCGCGAGGTTGTGTGGTCGAGACTGGTCGATTGTGACCGAGGCGAGACGCGGCTGGTCGTCGACGGTTGCAGGCAATGAGCGGCCCGATCAGGTGCCCGACGGGCAGGGGTCCTGAGGCGGGCAAGATGGTGGCGCCCACAGGCCGCACATGTCCTGGGGCAGGCATGATGGCGGCGCCCTCGGGCCGCATGTGTCCTGGGGCAGGCAAGGTGGCGGTGTCCATTGGTTCTGAGACAAGCAAGATGGCGGCACCCACGGGCCGCACGTGTTGTGAGTGGAGCATAATGGCGGCGCCCATATAGTGCGCAATGGGATAATAGGCCCCGACCCCGAACGCATGCGCCCCCTCATGGAATTTCCCCTCCCACACTGCTCAAAAGCCCTAAAACGCTGCCTGGTTTTTTTTTCATATTACGCCCAGTGGGTCCCCCAGTACACAGACAAGGCCCGCCCCCTAATACAGACCACGACCTTCCCCCTGTCGACAGAGGCTTGCCAGGCCTTCAGCCGCATCAAAGCGGATATCGCAAAGGCCACGATGCGCGCCATCGACGAGTCCCTCCCCTTCCAGGTCGAGAGCGACGCCTCCGATGTAGCTCTAGCGGCCACCCTTAACCAAGCAGGCAGGCCCGTGGCCTTTTTCTCCCGAACCCTCCACGCTTCAGAAATCCGCCACTCCTCAGTGGAAAAGGAAGCCCAAGCCATAGTGGAAGCTGTGCGACATTGGAGGCATTACCTGGCCGGCAGGAGATTCACTCTCCTCACGGACCAACGGTTGGTAGCCTTCATGTTCAATAATGCACAGCGGGGCAAAATTAAGAACGACAAGATCTTAAGGTGGAGAATCGAGCTCTCCACCTTCAACTATGAGATCATGTACCGTCCCGGAAAGCTGAACGAGCCGCCCGACGCCCTATCCCGCGGCACATGTGCCAACGCACAAATTAACCGCCTCCAAACCCTCCACGAGGACCTCTGCCACCCGGGGGTCACTCGGTTCTACCACTTTATAAAGTCCCGCAACCTCCCCTACTCTGTGGAGGAGGTCCGTACAGTCACAAGGAACTGCCACATCTGCGCAGAGTACAAACCGCACTTTTTCAGGCCGGATAGAGCGCACCTGATCAAGGCTTCCCGTCCCTTTGAACGCCTTGGCCTGGATTTCAAAGGGCCCCTCCCCTCCACCGACCGCAACATATACTTCCTGAACGTGGTGGACGAGTACTCCCGTTTCCCCTTTGCCATCCCCTGCCCTGACATGACAGCGGCCACAGTCATTAAAGCCCTGAACACCATATTCACACTGTTCGGTTGCCTCGCATACGTCCACAGCGACAGGGGGTCCTCCTTTATGAGTGACGAGCTGCGCCAGTTCCTGCTCAGCAACGGTATAGCCTCGAGCAGGACGACCAGCTACAACCGCCGGGGCAACGGGCAAGTAGAGAGGGAGAACGGCACGGTCTGGAAGACCGTCCTACTGGCCCTACAGTCCAGGGACCTCCCAGTTTCACGGTGGAAGGAGGTCCTCCCGGACGCTCTCCACTCCATCCGGTCGCTACTGTGTACTAGCACTAACCAAACGCCTCATGAGCGCCTCCTTGTCTTCCCCAGGAAGTCCTCCTCTGGAACGTCGCTGCCGACCTGGCTGGCGGTCCCAGGACCCATCCTGCTCCGAAAACATGTGCGGGCGCACAAGTCGGACCCGTTGGTCGAGAGGGTTCGCCTCCTCCACGCGAACCCGCAGTACGCTTACGTGGAGTACCCCGACGGCCGACAGGACACGGTCTCCCTGCGAGATCTGGTGCCCGCCGGCAACACGCACACCCCCCCGACACCAATCACCCCCTCCCTGCCACCGGCGCACCCCGCGAGCACCCCCTTCCCGGGGGAATCGGTCCTCCTCCCAGGTCCGACCAGAAGTGAAGCGGAAGCAGAAACCGTAAGGCTCCCGGAGACGACAACACGGGAACAAGCACCACCACCGGGGCCGAGGCGATCGACGAGGACGATCAGACCGCCCGACCGACTTGTGGCATCAATGTAACACTACCATATTGTGGACTGTAACGAGAACGTTTTCTTTTTCCCCCTTTTACTGTAAATAGTTCAAAACAAAAAAAAACCTCTGTACATGCAAAAGTTTTCCTCCCAGGACCAGCCTTGTAAACCCTTACCACCATACGAAGCACCACCCCGCCGGGTTCATTTTTAACAAGGGGTGAATGTGGTAGTATGCATTAGGGGTCATGTGGGACTGTGAAGCCGTGATGTCATTGGCTGACAGATCCCGGGTCCTGGTTGGCTGTTGACCTCTAGCTCCGCCCTGAAGGCGGAGTATAAGAACCTGGAGTTCTCCCCCGCAGGCCAGTCAGCTACTGAACTGCGGGGAACAAGTCACGCTTAATAAAGCCTCATCGACTTCATCTCTATTCGTCTCTCGTGAGTCTTTGTGCGCTACAACTAGTTCAGCAGGGTCTTGGGAACCTGAATTGTAGCTCTAGTATACAGGAGGCTGAGAGTAGTGAGGTCATGAGTAAGGTTTCAAAGTTGCAGGAGTGTACCAGCAGGCAGGAAGGTAGTTTAAAGTGGTGGTCTTCAATGCCAGGAGCATCCGGAATAAGGTGGGTGAACTTGCGGCATGGGTTGGTACCTGGGACTTCGATGTTGTGGCCATTTCGGAGACATGGATAGAGCAGGGACAGGAATGGTTGTTGCAGGTGCTGGGGTTTAGATATTTCAGTAAGCTCAGAGAAGGTGGTAAAAGAGGGGGAGGGGTGGCATTGTTAGTCAAGAACAGTGTTAGGGTGGCAGAAAGGACGTTTGATGAGGACTCGTCTACTGAGGTAGTATGGGCTGAGGTCAGAAACAGGAAAGGAGAGGTCACTCTGTTAGGGGTTTTCTATAGGCCTCCGAAAAGTTCCAGAGATATAGAGGAAAGGATTGCAAAGATGATTCTGGATAGGAACGAAAGCAACAGGGTAGTTGTTATGGGGGACTTTAACTTTCCAAATATTGACTGGAAACGCTATAGTTCGAGTACTTTAGATGGGTCCGTTTTTGTCCAATGTGTGCAGGAGGGTTTCCTGACACAGTATGTAAATAGGCAAACAAGAGGCGAGGCCATATTGGATTTAGTACTGGGTAATGAACCAGGACAGGTGTTAGATTTGGAGGTAGGTGAGCACTTTGGTGATAGTGACCACAATTCTATTACGTTTACTTTAGTGATGGAAAGGGATAGGTATATACCGCAGGGCATGAGTTATATCTGGGGGAAAGGCAATTATGATGCGATGAGGCAAGACTTAGGATGTATCGGATGGAGAGTTAAACTGCAGGGGATGGGCACAATGGAAATGTGGAGCTTGTTCAAGGAACAGCTACTGCGTGTCCTTGATATGTATGCACCTGTCAGGCAAGGAGGAAGTGGTCAAGCGAGGGAACCGTGGTTTACTAAAGCAGTCGAAACACTTGTCAAGAGGAAGAAGGAGGCTTATGTAATGATGCGACATGAAGGTTCAGTTAGGGTGCTCAAGAGTTACAGGTTAGCCAGGAAGGACCTAAAGAGAGAGCTAAGAAGAGCCAGGAGGGGACATGATAAGTCTTTGGCAGGTAGGATCAAGGATAACCCTAAAGCTTTCCATAGATATGTCAGGAATAAAAGAATGACTAGGGTAAGAGTCGGGCCAGTCAAGGACAGTAGTGGGAAGTTGTGCGTGGAGTCCGAGGAGATGGGAGAGGTGCTAAATGAATATTTTTCGTCAGTATTCACACAGGAAAAAGACAGTGTTGTCGAGGAGAATACTGAGATTCAGGCTACTAGACTAGAAGGGCTTGAGGTTCATAAGGAGGAGGTGTTAGCAATTCTGGAAAGTGTGAAAATAGATAAGTCCCCTGGGCCGGATGGGATTTATCCTAGGATTCTCTCGGAAGCTAGGGAGGAGATTGCTGAGCCTTTGGCTTTTATCTTTAAGTCATCTTTGTCTACGGGAATAGTGCCAGAAGACTGGAGGATAGCAAACTTGTCCCCTTGTTCAAGAAGGGGAGTAGAGACAACCCCGGTAACTATAGACCAGTGAGCCTTACTTCTGTTGTGGGCAAAGTTTTTGGAAAGGTTTATAAGTGATAGGATGTATAATCATCTGGAAAGGAATAATTTGATTAGAGATAGTCAACACGGTTTTGTGAAGGGTAGGTCGTGCCACACAAACTTTATTGAGTTCTTTGAGAAGGTGACCAAACAGGTGGATGAGGGTAAAGCAGTTGATGTGGTGTATATGGATTTCAGTAAAGCGTTTGATAAGGTTCCCCACGGTAGGCTGCTGCAGAAAATATGGAGGCATGGGATTCAGGGTGATTTAGCAGTTTGGATCAGAAATTGGCTAGCTGGAAGAAGACAAAGGGTGGTGATTGATGGGAAATGTTCAGACTGGAGTCCAGTTACTAGTGGTGTACCACAAGGATATGTTTTGGGGCCACTGCTGTTTGTCATTTTTATAAATGACCTGGAGGAGGAGGGCGTAGAAGGATGGGTGAGTAAATTTGCAGATGACACTAAAGTCGGTGGAGTTGTGGACAGTGCGGAAGGATGTTACAAGTTACAGAGGGACATAGATAAGCTGCAGCGCTGGGCTGAGAGGCGGCAAATGGAGTTTAATGCAGAAAAGTGTGAGGTGATTCATTTTGGAAGGAATAACAGGACGACAGAGTACTGGGCTAATGGTAAGATTCTTGGTAGTGTGGATGAGCAGAGAGATCTCAGTGTCCATGTACATAGATCCCTGAAAGTTGCCACCCAGGTTGTGAGGGTTGTTAAGAAGGCGTACAGTGTGTTAGCTTTTATTGGTAGAGGGATTGAGTTTCGGAGCCATGAGGTCATGTTGCAGCTGTACAAAACTCTGGTGCGGCCGCATTTGGAGTATTGCGTGCAATTCTGGTCGCCGCATTATAGGAAGGATGTGGAAGCCTTGGAAAGGGTGCAGAGGAGATTTACCAGAATGTTGCCTGGTATGGAGGGAAGATCTTATGAGGGAATGCTGAGGGACTTGAGGCTGTTTTCGTTAGAGAGAAGAAGGTAAAGAGGTGACTTAATTGAGGCATACAATTGGGGAGCACGGTAGCATTATGGATAGCACAATTGCTTCAAAGCTCCAGGGTCCCAGGTTCGATTCTGGCTTGGGTCACTGTCTGTGCAGAGTCTGCACATCCTCCCCGTGTGTGTGTGGGTTTCCTCCGGGTGCTCCGGGTCCTCCCGCAGTCCAAAGATGTGCAGGTTAGGTGGATTGGCCATGATAAATTGCCCTTAGTGTCCAAAATTGTCCTTAGTGTTGGGTGGGGTTACTGGGTTATGGGGATAGGGTGGAGGTGTTGACCTTGGGTCGGGTGCTCTTTCCAAGAGCTGGTGCAGACTCGATGGGCCGAATGGCCTCCTTCTGCACTGTAAATTCTATGATACAAGATGATCAGAGGATTGGATAGGGTTGACAGTGAGAGTCTTTTTCCTCGGGTGGTGATGGCTAGCACGAGGGGACATAGCTTTAAATTGAGGGGAGATAGATATAGGACAGATGTCAGAGGTAGGTTCTTTACTCAGAGAGTAGTAAGGGCGTGGAATGCCCTGCCTGCAACAGTAGTGGACTCGCCAACACTAAGGGCATTCAAATGGTCATTGGATAGACATATGGACGATAAGGGAATAGTGTAGATGGGCTTTAGAGTGGTTTCACAGGTCGGCGCAACATTGAGGGCCGAAGGGCCTGTACTGCGCTGTAATGTTCTATGTTCTATGTTCCCCGGTGGACCACTCTGCCACAGCAAACCACATTTCATAATGGCGGCAAACAGAAATGGACGGAAATGTTGCGCGACTCTCAAGCAGAAGACGGTCAAATGATGCTGCACGGTACTGCCGGATCCTCCAGGCCCCAGACTTCACCAAGCTTTTGCGCTCCACAAGCTGGCAGCAAAACCTCCGCCTGCAGCTCACCTTCCATGTCCGCACAGGCTCTGAAAAAGCACCACAGCAACTAATGCCCTTAGTACACTCCAAACAATATTTTTATGAGGTGACTCAGCTGAACAGGAAGCATGCCGACAGCACCAATTCACCCTCATCACCAGTATGATAAAGTGAGGGGAATCCGGCGAGTGGCATAAAAGTACTTTTATTCAGTAAAACAACATTACGTGGTGAGGCCCTCACCGGGTCCTCTCCCCTTTCTAATCGGCTCTCCTGTGGTCGAGCTTTTATACTTGTGCTGGGTAAGCTACCCAGCCCACAGCAGGGGAACTCACAATTCCAGTGAGCCCGGGGAAACAATCATCCCCAGCTGGGTGAGTCCTGTGCCGGTTATTGCAATATGGACTGCATAATGTGCTTTTGTGATGTTAATAGAGGGATGAGTATTGACCTGAACATCAGGGAGAACTCCCCTGCTTGTCTTTGAAATAGTGCGATGGAATTTCTTTTCCACCTGCGAGGGTAAACAGAGCCTCAGTTTAATGTTTCATTCCAAACACAGCACGTCCATCAGTGCAGCGCTCAACGGTGGCACAGTGGTTAGCTCTGCTGCCTCACAGCACCAGGGGCCAGGGTTCAATTCTGGCCTTGCGTCACTGTCTGTGTGGAGTCTGCACGTTGTCCCTGTCTCTGCGTGGATTTCCTCTGGGTGCTCCGGCTTCCTCCCACAGTCCAAAGATGGTTAGGTGGATTGGCCTTGCTAAATTGCCCCTTTGTATCCAAAGGTTGGCTGGGGTTACGGGAATAGGGCGGAGGAGTGGGCCTAGGAAGAATACTCTTTCAGAGGGTCGGTGCAGACCCGATGGGCCGAATGGCCTCCTTCAGCAATGTAATGATTCAGTGATTCCTTCAGTACTGCACCGGAGGGTCAGCCTAAGATTTTGCACTAAATTCCTGGTGTTAGACTTGAATCCACAAATCTGACTCCCCATTGAGCTTTACTGATACACAGACAGCAATACGTGTCATCTGGGCAGACAAGGCACAAAGGCAGGCGACTGCCTGGACAGATCAGCTCATGAGACTAAAACAGCTCAACTGAAACAGTTATCACCAATACAGCCATGGAGGCCTGAATTGCCTGCTTCTGTCTAGGATCTATTCCCATCTTTTCAGCCCTGACAAAAGAAATGAGATCAGTTGACAACACTTTTGTGCTATAGTTTGTACAATACTGGCTGTTGTCTTTACTGCTGGCGCTTCCTATGTTACTTACACCTTGCTATATTGACACCTTGTCAGAAAAGCCTGCAAAAATGATAAACTATTCAAAGGTGGCCCCTGTGCAGCCAAAACAAAAACTGATATGGTGGCAATTTGCCAGTAAACTGAGCACTGAGTGCACAGTATATAATAAAAGTGGCTCAGACAAAGAAACATTATAAGCACAAAAGCGAAGCCAAGGAAAACTTTTCCAGAAATGCCAGGCATGAAGCCTATTGGGAGAGGGGCAGCGAGAGGAAATTCCCATTGAGTTGACTAACTTGATAGAAAGGTGGGATTTTGCAGATTGCACAGGGAATTGGTTGGCACAGAGCTATCAACAGTCCCAATAAAAGACACACATTTATCAAATGAGACCTTTTCCCGTTCTGGCAAATAGCTGCACTTTCTGAAAGTGCTTGGAATCATTGTGTCGACAGATCTCAGGTTATTGAAAAAGCTGCTGAAGCATAATAATAATCCTTATTGTCACAAGTAGGCTTACATTAACAGTGCAATGAAGTTACTGTGAAAAGCCCCTAGTCGCCGCATTCCGGCGCTTGTTCAGGTACACAGATGGAGAATTCAGAATTTCCAATTCACTTAACAAGCACGTCTTTCGGGATTTGTGGGAGGAAACCGCAGCACTCAGAGGAAATCTACCCAGACACGGGGAGAATGTGCAGACTCTGCACAGACAGTTACCTAAGCCGGGAATCGAACCTGGGACTCTGTCGCTGTGAAGCAATAGTGCTACCCACTGTGCTACCATGCGACCTAATATCACAGCAGCATATAACAAGGTGTCGTGTAAACAGAAGAAAAGCGAGAAAAGGAAGAGAAAGAAATACAAACAAAGGAGGCAGAGGGAAAGGAACAGAAAGGGAATAATAAAAAGCTAGATAAACAAAAGTTATTTTGTTATTTGTTATTTACAGCACAGAAGGAGACCATTCGGCTCATCATGTCTGCACCTGCTCCCAAAAGAGCTAACCAGTTAGTCCCATTCCCCAACCCTACCTCCGTAGCCCTCTAAATTCATCACTTTCAAATATATATCCAGCTCTCTTTTGAAACCTCCTATGGAATCCACCTCCACCACTCTCCCAGGCAGTGCATTCCAAATCCCAACAACTCTCTGAGTAAAGAACTTTCACCTCATCTCACTCCTAGCTCTCTTGCTGACTATCTTGAATTTGTAGCACCTAGTCACTGACATGCTAACCAGTGGAAACAGAATATCCTTTTTTACCCTGTCAAAATTGTTCAGAATTTTGAACATCTCAATAAGGCCGCCTCTTAATCTTATCTGCTCCAAGGAGAATAAGCCCAATTTCTCCAATTTGTCCTTGTATCTAAAATTCCTCATTCTTGGTATCATTCTAGTAAATCTCCGCTGCACTCTTTCCAGGGCTTTAACATCTTTCCTTAACTAAGGTGCCAGAACTGAATACAATACACCAAATGTGGAGACTTGTAGAGGTGTAGCATCACTTCCATGCTTTTATACTCTATGCCTCTATTTATGAACCCAAGGATGCTATAAGCCTTCTTAACAACTGTTTCAATAGCCTGGCCACCTTCAGAGAATTATGCACTTGAACCCCAAGGTCCTTCTGCTCCTGTACTCCCCTCAAAGTTGCACTATCAAGCCTATATTATCTTCCAATGTTTCTTCTACCAAAATGCATTACCTCACATTTCGCTGCATTGAAGTTCATCTGCCAGGTGTCTGCCCATTTGGCCAACTTGTCAATGACCCTCTGAAGTCGCTCAGTGTAATTCTCACAGTTCACTATTCTCCCTAGCTTAGTTTCATCTGCAAACTTAGAGATTTTGCCCTCAACACCCACTTCGAAATCATTTATATAAATCAGAAAAAACAAGGGTACCAACATTGAGCCCTGGGGAACATCACTTTCAACTCTACTCCAGCCTAAGAAATGCTTATCTATACCTACCCTCTGTTTCCAATCTCTTAGCTAACTTCTAATCCATGCTGCCAAGGACCCATCAATCCCAAACATTTCTAATTTGCTAACCAACCTGCCATATGGCGCTGTATCAAATGCTTTCTGAAAGTCCAAATATACAATATCCATGGCACTACTGCATCTGCTGCCTGTCACTTCGTCAAAGAACTAAATTAAATTTGTCAGACATGACCTATCCTTGACAAAGCCACGTTGACTGTCTAGTATGAACTTTTTTTTCTCGAAGTGTATATGTATCTTTTCCCGTATTTTGGCTTCCATCGGTTTTCCCACTATTGATGTCAAGCTGACTTGTCTGTAGTTTCCTGGGCTATCCTTCGCTGCTTTCTTAAACATCACATTTGCAATCCTCCAGTCCCCGGGACTAATCACGTGTTCAGAGAGGCCTGGAAAATGTCTGTCAATGGCTCCGCGATGTACTCCCTTACCTCTCTCAGCAATCTAGGGTGCATTCCATCCGGGCCTGGCGACTTCTCTACCTGGAGTGCTGCCAGCCTTTTTTAGCACCTTTTCTTTATCTATCACTATACTGCTCAGTTGTTCAACACCCACATTTTCAACTGGGCCATTGTCACCATCTTCTAATTTGGTAAAAACAGAAGCAAAGTGCTCATTTAGTACCACTGCCATACCCTCCGCTTCAGTGAGCAGTTTGCCCTGCTTGCCCCTTATGGGCCCCACTCTATCCTTCACTAATCTTTTACCAATTAATATATTTGAAGAACATTTTGGTCTTTGTTTTAGCACAGCCTGCCATCCTTTCCTCATGCTTCCCCTTAGCCTTCCTTATTCCAGCCTTAGCCTCTCTCCTGCATTTGGGATTCTCTTCCTGATTTCTATTGCCATTATTATTCTGGTAGGCATCATAAGCCTCTTTTTTCTTCCTTATTTTATCATCAATATCCTTAGTCATTCAGGGTATTCTGGGCGCGATTCTCCACTCCCGCGCTGGTTGGGAGAATCGTCTGGATCGCCAAAACTTCCCGCGACGCCGGTCCGACGCCCTCCCGCGATTCTCCCAAGCGGTGAGAATGGCCCCGTCGTGCTCTGCGCTGCGCAGGCCGGAGAATCGCCCGACACCCAAAATGGCGATTCTCCGCCACCCCCGCTATTCTCAGGGCCGGATGGGGCGAAGTCCCGACGGCGTGACCCCAGTTCATGCCGTCGCCGTTCACACCTGCTATTTAAAGTCGTCAGTCAGTCGTGCTGGCTGACGCTGAGCAGGGAGGAGGTGAGCGGACTGTTCCGCACCTCCTGGAGACCGGGTCAGCCTCCCCGAGAAGGCTGCGGCCAACGGGGGGGGGGGGGGTGTGGGAGAGTGTGCAGGTGGGAGGGGGGGATGAGGGAGAGTGTGCAGGTGGGAGGGGGGGGGGGTGAGGGAGAGTGTGCAGGTGGGGGGGGGGGGATGAGTGAGAGTGTGTATGTGGGAGGGGGGGATGAGGGAGAGTGTGCAGGTGGGAGGGGAGTGAGGGAGAGTGTGCAGGTGGGAGGGGGTGAGGGAGACTGTGCAGGTGAGGGGGGGGATGAGGGAGAGTGTGCAGGTGGGAGGGGGGATGAGGGAGAGTGTGCAGGTGGGAGAGGGGTGAGGGGAGAGTGTGCAGATGGGAGGGGGATGAGGGACAGTGTGCAGGTGGGAGGGGGGTGAGGGAGAGTGTGCAGGTGGGAGGGGGGGATGAGGGAGAGTGTGCAGGTGGGAGGGGGGATGAGGGAGAGTGTGCAGGTGGGAGAGGGGTGAGGGGAGAGTGTGCAGGTGGGAGGGAGGGGTGAGGGAGAATGTGCAGGTGGGAGGGGGGGATGAGGGAGAGTGTGCAGGTGGGAGGGGGGATGAGGGAGAGTGTGCAGGTGGGAGGGAGGGGTGAGGGAGAGTGTGCAGGTGGGAGGGGGTGAGGGAGAGTGTGCAGGTGGGAGGGGGGATGAGGGAGAGTGTGCAGGTGGGAGGGGGGGTGAGGGAGAGTGTGCAGGTGGGAGGGGGTTGAGGGAGAGTGTGCAGGTGGGAGGGGGGGATGAGGGAGAGTGTGCAGGTGGGAGGGGGGATGAGGGAGAGTGTGCAGGTGGGAGGGAGGGGTGAGGGAGAGTGTGCAGGTGGGAGGGGGTTGAGGGAGAGTGTGCAGGTGGGAGGGGGGGATGAGGGAGAGTGTGCAGGTGGGAGGGGGGATGAGGGAGAGTGTGCAGGTGGGAGGGAGGGGTGAGGGAGAGTGTGCAGGTGGGAGGGGGTATATATATGCCAGCTCATGGCGCACCTCGTATCACGTGGAATGGGAGGAGGACACGCTATACCAGTCTCCATCAAGGTGACGGTGGCCCTAAACTTTTATGCGACCGGTTCCTTCCAGGCGCCGAGCGGGGACCTATCCGGGATATCACAGGCATCGGTCCACAGGTGCATCAGGGCAGTCACCGACGCCATGTACACCATCGCGGACAGGTACATTCAATTCCCCGAGGACCGAGCACAGCAGGAAGCACGGGCACGTGGATTCGCCAAGGTGGCCGGGATACCGATGGTCCAGGGTGTCATCGATGGTGTGCACGTCCCCATGCGCCCACCTGCAGACAACAGGGAAGTGTTCATGAACAGAAAGGGCGCATACACCATGAACATTCAGGTGGTGTGCGACCCCCACATGAAGATCATGCACGTGTGTGCAAAGTACCCCGGCAGTGTGCATGACGCCTACATTCTGGCAGTCATTCATCCCCACAATGTTCGATGGATGCTCCCCCGCGGCTGAGGGGCTGGTTGCTGGGCGACAAGGGCTATCCGTTGAGGTCATGGCTGCTGACGCCAATATGGAGGACTCACACCAACGCGGAGAGCCTATACAACGAGGCCCATGCAGCAACCAGGGGTGTGGTGGAGCGGTGCTTCGGCCTGCTGAAGATGCGATTCAGATGCCTGGACCGCTCCGGAGGGGCCCTGCAGTACCGGCCCGACAGGGTCGGTCGCATAGTTGTGGTCTGCTGTGCACTGCACAACATTGCCATGCAGAGGGGAGATGGCCTGGTGGAGGAGCCGGAGGGAGGACCCGACGGCAACGGAGCCAACGCAAACGAGGGGAAGAGGAGGATGTGGAGGATGAGGATGATGGTGCGCATCAGGGTGGGGGAGGAGCGCAGGACACAGAGACTGCCCGGCTGCTCGTTACGTCCAGGAGGCGCGTTGGTGGCCGCACGGTTCACGCACTGTGGGGGTGGGATTCACTGAACACTGCCACTTGCACCGTCACTCCTGTACACGGGCACCACACAGCATCCACCTCCCCCCCCCCCCCCGCGTTCACAGCACCAATTCCACATCACCTTACCACTGCGGCACTACGGGATTGCACAACATTGATGATTGCGTAAGCGGGTGTGATCAGTGCCATGTTGAATGATGACGGCCCGCTCTGCGATGAGCTGTGAGCTCAGATTCACCAGCCGAGGTCTGACTCATGGCTATAGCTGAACCATGCACTCCGGTGGTCACAGCCTTCGTGACGGATATTTCACCACATGCCCGTGGGGTGGCTGGCGTTGGTGTACCGAGGACAATGGTGTACGATTATTGGAGGCAGGGGGGAAAGGGTCAGCACATCCGGAACAGACCTTGAACGGCTCGTATACCACTACGCCAATCGGGCACCCTCACGAGCCCCCTGGCACCGGACATAGCACAGAGTCTTACAAGTCAAATTCAACAGTGAGTTTATTCGTGTGGTTAACATAGGTGCCCTACCCACTACAACTAGACTCTGCCCTGCACCCGTGCCAACTTCTTACGTGCCTAACGTCTTTGTCTTACGAGCCCTACCACTACGTCTAGTTGTGTTCCCAGATGGTACAGCAGGAGTGGAGGCGGACTGCTGAGAATCACGCCCTTCAACATGACTCCCCGTCGGCACATGTTTCCTGGGGCGGCACGGCTTCGATGGGCCAGGCTGCTCGGCGGGCGTGCTGGATGGCGTGGTGCCACCCTGACCTGCCCGCTCCCCACCAGATGCGCCAAGGACGGAACGGGGGGAGGCCGAGTGTACCGGGACGTCCCTTGATGGAGCTACCGGGACGGGCCCCAGAACCTCCTCCTCCCACGGGGAGCCCGGTGGCCCCCGGGCCTCACTGTGGGACGGAGATGCGATCGGAGACATGCCCCGTCGCACCACCGACACCTGGCGCTGCCAGTCCTGGAGGCCTGCAGCGGTGTCGACCACGGTCCGAATGTTCGCCGAGATGGAGCACATGGAGTGCCACATTCCTGCCAAGGACTATGCGATCTCGACCTGTGAGTGCGCGACGCCATCCATCATGTGTGCCAGGCGGTCAATGCTCTCCGCGACTGACTGCTGGGACTGTGCCATCGCTTGCTGGGACCGGGCCATGGCATGGTGAGACTCGGCCAGGGCCCGGAGAGCGGCGGCAATGTCCTGTTGGCTCTGGCGCATGGCTACCTGTGAGAGGGCAGCCCTCTCCTGGGCCATGGATGACGCGTGCACGTTAAGCCCAACGCCTTGCAGAACCTGACCCACGGCCAAAACCCCTTCACCCATTGCCTCCACCGCGGACGCCACCCATGCGGTGTCGGCCTGGGTGGCTGCGATGAGCGGCACCACTCCCTGCTCCTGGACGCGGATAGACTCCTTCAACTGCGTGTGCAGGTCCTGGAAGATGGCCGTCATCCCGTTACTCAGTCCCTGGGTGTCCATACGCATCGGTTGTCCGGGTGGGTCAATTACATCCAGGAACCCGGGAACCGTCTGGGTGGCAGCTGGTTGCTGGGCCTGGGCTGCCCTCCAACCGTCCAGCCCCTCGGCTGCTCCAAACTCTACCTGCTGTACCGGCTCGGCTGTGTGGTGCGCAACAGACAGTGACCCGGGAGCCTCATCACTTATCTGCCCAACCGAGGTGAGTGTCTCTGCGATGGTGGATGGTGTGGGAGACAGCAGTGCCGCAAGCTCGAGGTCATCGTCCGTCAGGAAGTCTGGTGTGTACTGGCCCCCTCATGGCCCGGCGCAAGCTCCATGCCGTCTTGACCTCCAGGTGAATCCAGCGGGTGTGTGGCCGTGATGTGCGCTTCGACATGACTGTCCAACCTGTGCCCCTCACTATTGTCTGTCTCGGTGGTCTGAGCGTCCCGGTTCTGCCTCCCAGACTGAGAGGTCTGCCCTCCTGTCCAACCGACTGCCAACCTCTGGCGTGCGTCCCTGGGTGCAGTTGCGGTTGCCGATGTTGCGCTGTTTCCTGAGCGAGACGTCCCTGGAGGTTCAGCGGATGGTCCTGGGGAACATAAAGATTCGGGGTTCGTTAGACACGGTGGCCCGGGTGTATGGTGGTGGTGGGTGCACAGTGTGAGGGTGGAGGGGATCGAGGGTGCAATGGCCAGAGTGTGAGGGGGGATGGGATCGAGGGTGCAATGGCCAGAGTGTGAGGGGGGATGGGATCGGGGGTGCAGTGGCCAGAGTGTGAGGGGGCCAATGACGGTTGGGGGTGGGGAGGACATGCAGGGTTCTCACACTTGCTTCTGTGCCTCCGACCTGGCATGGCGCGACCTCCCGGGTGGGGGATCCCCCAGCGAGGTCCAGGGCCCTCTGCTCGTGAACGGTTAGGGGGTGCAGGACAGGAGAACCCCCTCCGGTTCTCATGCACTCACGCTGGTTGTGAGCTGTCTTGTCCTGGGCGGGGGGGGGGGGGGGGTTGGATAAAGCATCACTATTAGGCGGGTATCATCAGGGCGTGCAGATAGAGACAACATTGTTGCTGGTTCAGGAGACAGCACGCCATGACATCGCTCCAGGGGGGGTCCCGGGGCTCATGTGGGTCGAGTAGATAGTTGGGCACCGTGACCCCCACCACCGCCCCTGATGCCCCAATCCCCCCCAACACTCCCAACCCCCCCCCCCACCCCACTTGCCGGGGGGGGGGGGGGGGCACCCTCATGGCACTTACCCTGGCAGCCCGAGTGAGGTCGTGCAGATTCTTGCGACACTGCTCCCCGTCCGGGGGGGTCTGCCCCACAGCACTCACAGCGGTGCCAACCTCACGCCAGCCGCGCCTCACTGCGCTGGATGGCTGGCGATGCCCACGTCTTGGGCAGAGGGTGTCCCTTCTCTGCTCGACCTCATCCACCAGGGTGTCCAGGTCCGTGTCCCGGAACCTCGGTGCGGCTCTTCGGGGCTCAGCCACCTCCTCTCTTCTCCTCCGGGTCCTCTGTGCGCGGATCGCGCCATTTATGACGCAGCGCCGCATCATTCAGGCGTCGCGCGGTGACGAAGCGGCCTTCGCGACACGGCCCCCCGAGTTTCTCGCGGCCCCGATCCTAACCCATTTTCGGGCCCTGAATCGGTCGGGATTGGGGCTGTTTTTCGCTGTCGTGAACCTCGACGGCGTTCACGACGGCGTGGGCACTTCAACGCGGGAGTGGAGAATCGCGCCCGCTATCTTTGGATAATCCGGATTTATTTCTCATGGGCACGTACCTAACTTGCACCCTATTGATCACTCCTTTGAAAGTCTCCCATTTTCCATCCACTGTTTTATCCACCAAAATGGGAAGAATTATTATAGAACAAATAGAAACAGATAGAGGAACCTAATTTTTTCTGCATCTTTTGCAGAATGGTAGACGAAGAAGCAGATAACACTAGAGTAAGAATTAATAAAACTCTGGGATCAGAGTAAGAAGGAATGCAATAAGGTCTAAATTAGGCTTATTTTGCATGTATGTAAATGAACAAAGCATGGTAAATAAGGTTGTTGAGCTCTAAGAGCAGCCAACCACACTGGAGTATGCTGTTGTGGTGATAATAGAGATCTAGCTCAAAATGAAAGAGGCTTGTGCACTAAATATTCCTGGATGCAAGTTGTTCAGGAAATATAAGTAAGGGAAGAATGCAGGAGGGCTGGCAGTGTTGATTAATGAGAATATTACAGCGCTAGAGAGGGAGGACGTCCTAAAGGAATCCGAAACATTCTATAGGTGTCCAACTAGTGTGAAAGATATGGGAACACGTTTGCAGAGAAATTGCAGGGGTCTAAAATATAAACTAGTGATAATGGGGGACGTTTTCAATTATCCTAATATAAACTGGGATAATAATAGTGGAAAGGGCAGAAAAAGGAAAGTCTATGAAGTATTTTCAGGAGATGTTTCTTGATCAGTACTTCTCCAATCCAACAAAAAAGGAGGCATTTCTGAATCTTGTTCTAGGGAATGAGGTTGGTCAAGGGGATCATTTGGATCAAGTGTTAGTAGGTCAACAATTATCATTGCTTCATAATATTTAGATTAGCTATGGAGAAGCACATGGAGAAATCTAGAGCAAAAATCCTTATTTCAAGGTCTAATTTCAATGGGGTGAAAACAGATCTGGCCCAGGTAAATTGGAGTCAAAGGTTGGCAAGCAAAGCTGTAACTAACAATGGGTTGCCTGAGGAGATCTTTCAAATATGGTCCAAGGGGTAAGATGGGGCAAGCAAAGCCAGACCTCTAGATAACAAAAGAGGTAGAGAGTAAGTTGAAGCAAAAAAGAATGCATATGATAAGAGGGCAGGAGAATCAGGCTGAAAATAAAAAGTTCAGAATGGAAGTGAAAAAAGAAATAAGAGAAACAAAGAGAAAGTATGAGAAGAGAGTTGCAGCTCACATAAAATGGAATCCCAAAGTCCTCTATGGGCATACACATAGTAAAAGGATTGTAAGAGGACAGTTCGGGCCAATTAGGAACCAAAAATTGAGGAAGCTAGCTCAGAAATTAGCAAGCAGGACTTGAAAACTTGTAATTTCTAAATGCTCGTTATTACGCAAAGGTGGGTATAATGTTACGGATGCCTGGTCAGCTCTCAACAGAGGTTAAGAGGCTGAACTAGATGCCACAACGTTTTTAGGTTTTAAGCAGCATGAAAAGATCGATACATTTCAGGAATGATAATATAAGAAATAGGGCTTGGTTAATTTATAAACAAACTTTATTAAAATAAAAAAAAGGAGAACAATATTTAAACTTTATTTCAGTTCTAATACCAACAGATTACATACAATTTCTTAACCGTAATACATTAGTTCCCATCAGGCATCCAATAAACATGCTGCTCTCATTCCACTTACATAGACAGGCAAAGATGATACTTGCATTTACGGAGCAATTCTCTGCTGTAAGTTAAATTTCTTTAGATCCCTTTTCAAAAGTCAATCTGGAACAGCTTCCCTCATGGCCTGTCTAGGTGTCCTCCAGACTTCTGCTGTAACTGTTCAAAAAAAAAATCTTTCTCTCTTTCTCTCTCTAAGCTCTGCCCTCCCTCTCAAACAAAGGTTCTCCCCTGAGGTGGCCAGATTTGAATCCCTTATCCTTATCTTTGCTGACTGCCCACTCCAATTTATGCAAAAGTACAGAGCAATGCCATTCATAGAATCATAAAATCCATACAGTGCAGAAAGAGGTTATTCAGCCCATCAAGTCTGTACCAACTCTCTGAAAGAGCACCTCACCTAGGTCCACTCCCCTGCCCCATCCCCACAACCCCACCTAACCTACACATCTTTGGACATTATGGGGTAATTTAGCATGGCCAATCCATCTAACTTGCACATCTTTGGACTGTGGGAGGAAACCGGAGCACTCGGAGGAAACCCACGCAGACAAGGGGAGAAAGTGCAAACTCCACACAGATAGTCACCCAAATTGAACCTTGGTCCTGGTGCCATGAGGGAGCAGTGCTAATCACTGTGCTACGGTGCTAGGATGGATGAAATGACAGATTGAAAGATGAGTGGAGCTGGAGCTTGCAAAAATGCAGCTGCTCCCGGGCTCACATCACATGACTTCCCGTATTAATTAAATTTAAATAGCAGAAGCTGCTGTGGAGTTCAGTTGTCAATGAAAATGGTGCTAATTTTACATAGGGGACTGTTGATAATGGTACATTTTACACTGATATTGTATGTTGTTGCTGTGAGCTGGATGTCGCTGGCAAGGCCACTTTTATTGCCCACCTGTACAATGCAACTAACCTTCCATTGACGGAAAAATAGGTCATCGGACTCTGTGATGGGCTGATGGCTGGACAAACAAGGATGTCCCGAATGACAATGGATCTTGAGTAGATCATCCTGGCTGAACCGGGGCATCCTGTGTATTCCTATTAATAGCTGGTTTAGCACAGTGGGCTAAATAGCTGGCTTGTAATGCAGAACAATACTAGTAGCACAGATCCAATTCCCGTACCGGCCTCCCCAAACAGGCGCCGGAATGTGGCGACTAGGGGCTTTTCACAGTAACTTCATTGAAGCCTAATTGTGACAATAAGCTATTATTATTAATGAGGTTAAGTCTGAATGGGACAGGGTAATTCAGGCTGTGGGCTTATCCGTCCAACTTGGCTGTTAGCAGTCTTTTTCTTCAGTCTGTTTAAACCCTAAATTGCCTGTTACATTTTGAATCTAATTTCTGGGCCCAAGTTCCTAATATTTCCCTATCATGACAATAGAAATAGGAGGATAAAGCAGATGAATGTGTGGCTGGAAAGATGGTGCAGGAGGGAGGGCTTTACATTCCTGTGACATTGTGACCACTCTGTACAGGCTGGACAGATTTCACCTGAACAGTGCCAGAACCAATTTTTTGTGTGGGAGATTTACTAATGCTTTTGTTAAGACCATAAGACATAGGAGCAGAAGTAAGGCCATTCGGCCCATCGAGTCCACTCCACCATTCAATCATGGCTGATTTCAACTCCATTTACCCGCTCTCTCTCCATAGCCCTTAATTCCTCGAGAAATCAAGAATTTATCAACTTCTGTCTTAAAGACACTCAACGTCCCGGCCTCCACCGCCCTCTGTGTTAAGGTCTAAACTAACTTGGCAGGGTGTGGTAACTAGGAGGTAATATCCGAGAGTAAAAGCAAAGCACACAGAATACTGGGAGAGATAGCTAGTACAAGAATAGGAAATAATAAGTTATCAAGTGGGTTTAGAGTAAAGGGAAACGTAATGCAGTGTCGAGGGTTACTGTACAGGAAGTGAATTTGTGAAGTGTAACAAATAAGATTGGTGAGTTGCAAGTGCAGATAGCCACATGGAAATATGATATTGTGGCTATAACAGAGGCCAGGCTCAAAGAAGGACAGGACTGGGTATTAAATATTCCTGGATACAAGGTGTTCAAAGGGGTTGGTATTGCAGTGAAAGCATTGCAGTGCTGGAGAGAGAGGATGTCTCAGTTGGGCCAAGGACAGGGTCTATTTGGCTAGACAGAAGGAGCAAAAGAGGTGCAATCAGTGTAGTTTATAGGCCATCAAACAGTGGGGAAATGTAGAGGAACAAAATAAATATAAAGTAGTTATAATAGGAGACTTTAATTATCTGAGTATAGACTAACATTCTAGTGGTGTAAATGGCAGAGAGGGGCAAGAGTTCCTAGAGTGTGTTCAGGAGAATTTCCTACAGAAGAATGTTTGCAATCCAACAAGACAGGAAGCTCTGCTAGATCTGATTCTTGCCAATGAGATGAGCAAAGTGGATCAAGCGTCAGTAGAACATTTAGGGTACAGTGATAATTGTGTCATAGAAACAGAAAATAAAAAGAGTAGTGTATTATCTCTTATTTTCTAATAAGAGATGGGGTCCGGTGGTAGTTTGAGATTAAGTTTATTCCAAAAACTTTCTATTCCAAAAAGAAACAAAAGCCCTGCAGGGCATAAGGAAGATAACAATGGAAAGAGAACAAGGAATAGAGAGATAGAGCAATGTGCATCAAGAGTGTTTTACCTGCACTTTCTGGTATCGCCCCACTCTCTGCCCCTAATGGGCTCACAAGCTTTGAATTGTGGCTTCTGAATGGTGCTCCAAACGATCACTCACGCTGGTATCGAACTTACTGGCTCTGCACATTTGTAGTCTGGATCCTTAAAGGCTGGTGTAACATTTCAACATTATCACTGCCAAACTGCAAATGTATAATCTGACCTTAACTCAGAACAATACAAGCTTGTATTTCATTCCACAATTACAATATTTTCAAAACTTGGTTTTAATATTTCCCCACAATCCCCCCCTTTGATTGTTCTTCTAAAAAAAGAATAAATCAATAAAAGCAACCAAATAGAAAATATTGCAGAGGAACACATTCACAGATGCCTTTGATTGTTCCTTTGTTTGGCAACAGCCAAATATAGGAAGCTCACTTATTAGGCTAGAGGGGATGATGGGTAGTCTTGAGAGGCATAACCTCAATAAGCATAAAAAACTGAAAAAGCAAGCAACAGATATAACAATATGGTTACACATGTTGGCAAACAAGAATTGTCCTTTTAAAAGATAAGAGTTTTAATCACGATGTGCTCGTTTAACGTGAGATGCGTGAATCCAAGCTTTCTTCCCCTGGACTTTAATAGCTGCTTGGGTGGTCAGTAGCAGCTGATAGAGTCCTTCCCACTTAGCATCCAGAGGTTCTTTATGTACTTTCTTCACGTAAACCCAAACTACAGGGACGATGTCATGTCCTACTTCTGGTGGGTCTCTCCAGGCCGCCAATACATGTTGAGAAGCAGAACTAATAGCATCTTGTTAGATTCAGACAATCTTCTAATAAGGCATCACTCATTGAGTGACAATTGGCTTTTTACAAATCAATGGTTCCTGGCAGAGACATAGTCTTCCTGTTATGATTTCCAATGGACTTAGTTTTATTTAGAGTTGCCCTAATACTGCACAGGGCGATTGGTAGTGCCTGGGGCCACGGGATTCCTTCCTGATGGTGTTTGGCATGTCGTTGTTTTGGAGTTCTGTTCATTTGTACCACTTGCCCTGACGATTGTGGGTGATGAGGACACTGTAAGTCCCAGGTGATGTTTAGCAGTCTGCAGGCATCTTGGCAAACAGCACCTGTAACGTGAGCTCCCTGGTCAGAGTCAATGCTGGTTGGGACTCCCCATCCTTACACAGGACCTGGTCATGTGATTGGCTGTGGTCCTTCTCGTTGGAATGGCTTCCATCCACCTTGAGAACTTGTCAATCTCCACAAGAACATCAATGTATCCTTGACATGGGGGAAGGGAGATATAATCGACCTGCAAATGCTGGATGTCCGACAGGGTCTGAGGACCTCAGTTGAAGCTTTACCGTGATAGGTCCAGGGTTGTTCTTCTGGCAGATCACACATCGGTCGGCTACCATCTGGGCATGTTTATCGAATCCCCGACTCCACCAGCTTTTCTGGAACCATGTCATCATTTGTTGCGGGGCCAAGTGCCCTCATGAATGGATCTGTTGTGCTAAATCGGGCAGCAGTGCTTGTGGCACGACTCGCTGCTCCATTTGTTATGGGCCATGGTTTTGTCTCCAGATGTCATCGACTCACCTGAGGAAGGAATTGCGCTCCGAAAGCTAGTGACTCCAAACAAACCTGTTGGACTTTAACCTGGTGGTGTAAGACCTGTTACTGTGCCCACCCCACTCCAATGCCGGCATCTCCACATTGTCAACAAAGGAGGAGCTGTGTGTAAATAGGACCTGGTCTGGGTTGTACAATGGTTCCTCTGCTGCCAAGCTCGATTCCTCTATTTTGTTCAAGATCTCCACGCAATCATGCCCCTCTCCTCCCCCCTCTTGTTCCTTGGGAAGCGGGAACATAGATGATGGGTTCACATCAGAATGTCATCCACAGACTGGATAACCGTGGAATGCAAGGTAGGTAACTCTCTCAAATGGCTTTGCAAGGCCACGTGGAATACCATAGGGTTGTTGTGAAAACCCTGTGGTAGTCATGTCCAGGTGTACTGTTGCTGTTGGATGGTAAAGACGAACCACAGTTGAACGACAGGAACCAATGGCACCGACCAAAATCCATTTGCCATATCTATTACTGAGAATCATTTATGTTCCGGCGTTAGAGCATTAAAAATGATGGAGGGGTCGGCTACCAAAGTTGCCTTTTGATCAAAATACTGGTTGGCCTTCCTGTAATTGACAGTCAGATGTCATGTCCCATTGGGTTTCCGAAGTGGCCATGTCAGCTGTTAGAGGAACTTTGGGCTGTTTCTGCGAATAAGTATTGATGCTAACGGAGAATCCGTGAACTTTTACGACAGGAAAATCGGCACTGCACCTGCATCGATTCTGCTACCGGTGAGCGGCTAGCACCGGTGCCGCATGGAACACACTTGGTTCCCATGAAAAACGGTGCGGGATTTGCCGGGTCCGTGATCGACACTCGCAGGGCCGAAGAGCTGCAGTCGCGCATAAACATACTGGTGACTGTTATTGATACACACACACACTGATCAATGCCAAAACGATAGGACAGGTTGTGTTGGAGTGCCCGTACAGCTGATGGATCAGCTGGGGCCAGAGGGCACCCAGGGGGGTGACCCAGGGGATCACCGATATGACTGAGGGTACCTGATTTAAAGCTGTCTGTCAGCGGCATGCGCAGCTGCATGGCTGCCTTGCCGGCTGTGGCAATGGTGTTGCGTACCGGTCCACCCCGACCCCACAGCCCACATCCTGGCCACCCCCCACTACTCCCCCCAGCCCTGACAGAAGCCCACCGGGCAGCGGCACGACTGTCAGCGAAGTATGGAGGTGTTGGACACTGTCTGTATACCCTCTCTCTCAGCAGCCACCACGCCAGGTTCACCATTTTTGAGAGCACACGTGGACTAACTGATTACACTAATCCGTCGGGAACTCAGCCCATCGGAGGCAGAGAGTTGCTGGTGGGCCCACTAATGATATGCAATCGTGCCTCAAGTATGTGCGGCGTGCATCGCATTGACGCCATTTTCGAGATGACTGAGAATTGTGATTTGGTGTCAAACCGGCATTTGCTGCGATTTTGGCCCGATTGCCCCCCCTCCCCCCCCCGCACCGATTTTGGTGTCGGCTAGTGGAGAATCCTGCCCTATGTGATTTTACCAGCACATCTTGCTCCTCTCGTTGTTGGATGTAAGGCAAGATGCCAGCAATGGAGGTTGGGCTGATGGGGTACTGTTTGGTGCTCGGTCGGGTGATCCCAGTAAATCATGCTGGTTCCATCAGGAGTAGGCCGCAATCATTCTTATCTTTGGGCCATATTGGGTGTTCTTCCAACTTTTCCTTCTTCAGACTTCTGATAGACCATGTTACCTGGCCATCTCCAAAATGCAACGAGGAATTCAATTGTGTTAAGGACATCCATGCCCAAAAGGGCATGTCCCACTGGACCTACCCAGAGTGCTGTGGTCAATTCATGTGTGCTAAGTCCAATGAGTATAGGTTGAGTTCTTCTGATTACCAAAACCTGGCCCCAGTCACGTGGGCAATTTGTATCTTGTCATCTAGAGGTAAAGAATTTTTGTATCATAGGGGCAAACATGTTAATTCGGCCCCTGTATCTAGGAGACAGTCTATATCTTTTTAAAAATAAATTTAGAGTACCCAATTATTTTTTTCCAATTAAGGGGCAATTTAGCGTGGCCAATCCACCTACCCTACACAGCTTTGGGTTGTGGGATCGAAACCCACGCAAACACGGGGAGAATGTGCAAACTCCACACGGACAGTGATCCACAGCCGGGATCGAACCTGGGACCTTGGCGCCGTGAGGCAACAGGGCTAACCCACTGCGCCACCGTGCTGCCCTCTGAGACAGTCTATATCTTGATCGCACACCCTCATAGTGATATACAATCCATCTCCTCACTGTTTGATCAGTGCCAGGAGAGGTGCTGGGAGATCGAGGGTGATGTGTTATGTGAGTTGGTTCAACGTTGACTGCAACTGGATGCAGTGAAACTCGAAACAGTATTCCGACATAGGAGATAGTCCAACACTGTTTTATTGAACTTGCTGATTGCTGTACATAATCTGCTGTGAGTTGATACTCTATTAATCTAACTGATAACCTCCTACTGGCTTGACCAGACTAACTCTCTACCTCACGGTGATAGTGCTCACTGGCTTGTGCACTCTAACTATCTCAGTAGCTGTGTACTGTGAGAGAGAGAGTCTTAATGCCCTGTGGGCTTTATAGTGGTGGTGTCCTGTCTGGTGATTGGTTGTTCTGTGTCGCGTGTGTCCATTGGTTATCCTGTGTGTCAATCACTGCCTGTCTGCATCTCATTATATACATGAGTGATATTATGACATCTCTGATGTGTTGGGTGTTCTGGATCCATGGAACACATACAGGCCACCAACACTTAAAATAGTGAAACACTATTTTATTAAGATAGAAACTGTTGAACATACTTTCACTGTGGGTGAACACGATGTTAGATTAAACTAAAGTCCTATGCCTGTCCAAACCAGTCTATGCACTCAGCACATGGTGAGGACCTGTGCTGCAAGCTGTAAGCTCTGTCCTTGTAGGAGGCTGCATCACGGATGAGTGGGAACTCTGATGCCTCCTGTCTTTATAGTGAGTGTGCCCTAACTGGTGATTGGCTGCGGTGTTGTGTGTGTTGATTGGTCTTGCTGTGTGTCCATCAGTGTGTGTGTATCTGCACCATGATATACTGGTGTATATTATGACATCCCCCCTTTTATAAAAGAATGTATGTGTGCGGCAATAAATAATGTATGGTGAGAATGTTCCGAACTACGTGTGGGGTGCGAAGACGTATTTACAGGACTACATACATGGGAACTAAGCTATTTACATGGGAAGGTGCCTGGTGCAGAGAAGCAGTATGCAACAAGAATAACGAGATCAACACTATATACAAACCAGGGAAATGATCGAACAAAGCAACAAAACAATTCAGAGAGTCTATAAGTCCGCAAAGTTCATAAATTAAGTCTCTGAGGTGGACGACGAATTCTGGTTGACCGCCTCAAGGGTGGGTCGAGAGCCGCCGGTTCAGGAGCGGGCTGGACTGCGACAGAGTCAAGGGGAGGCAGAGTGACAGGGAGCTCTGCATAGTCCGTGGCAGGGTCAGCAGGAGGGCGAGGTGACAGTGGAGGATCACGTGGCGAGCTTGATACGAGATGAAGGGCGTGTTGATTGCGGCGCAGAACAACGCCATCCGGTAGACGAACCAGGAACGAGCGGGGGTGCCACCTGACGAAGGACAACAGCGGTCGCAGACCAGCCCCCATCCGGAAGATGGACGCGGACGTTGTCATCTGGAGCCAGAGCAGGGAGATCAGCTGCACGGGAGTCATGAGCCGCCTTGTGCTGTGCACGAGACAGCTGCATCCGGCGAAGGACCGGAACGTGGTCGAGGTCTGGGACATGGATGGACGGCACCGTCGTCCTCAGGGTACGATCCATGAGTAACTGGGCTGGCGACAGGCCAGTGGACAGCGGGGCGGAGCGATAGGCCAGCAAGGTAAGATGGAAATCGGACCCAGCTTCGGCAGCCTTGCATAGGAGCCGTTTGATGATATGTACTCCCTTCTCCGCTTTGCCGTTGGATTGGGGGTACAG
Organism: Scyliorhinus torazame; assembly: GCF_047496885.1. Taxonomy (NCBI): domain Eukaryota; kingdom Metazoa; phylum Chordata; class Chondrichthyes; order Carcharhiniformes; family Scyliorhinidae; genus Scyliorhinus; species Scyliorhinus torazame. Next base: position 224,221,424 of record NC_092709.1, read on the forward strand.
GGGACTGGATGTCACATGGGCAAAATTGTACCGCCTGGCAAAGTTGGACCATTCCTGGCTGGCGAAGCAGGGGCCATTGTCCAACATAACCGTGAGCAGGATGCCGTGTCGAGCAAATGTTTCTTTACATGCACGAATGACGGCAGACGAGGGGATGTCGTGCAACCGTATCACCTCAGGGTAATTCGAAAAGTAGTCCACGATCAGGACATAGTCTCTACCCAGCACGTGGAACAGGTCGATGCACACCTTGGTCCATGGTGACGTGACCAACTCATGGGGCTGCAGGGTCTCACGTGGTTAGGCCGGCTGGAAGCGCTGACAAGTGGGGCAGTTGAGCACTGTGTTGGCTATGTCCCCATTAATGCCGGGCCAGTACACTTCCTCTCGGGCACGTCGGCAGCACTTTTCCACGCCAAGGTGGCCCTCGTGTAGTTGTTCCAGGACAAGTTGGCGCATGCTATGCGGGATGACAATGCGGTCCAGTTTTAGAAGAACCCCGTTTACTACCGCCAGATCATCTCTGATATTATAGAACTGAGGGCATTGGCCCTTGAGCCACCCGTCCGTTAGGTGGTGCATGACACGTTGTAGCAAAGGATCAGCCGCCGTCTCATGGCGAATTTGGACGAGGCGTTCATCCGAGGCAGGTAGATTGGAGGCCGCGAATGCCACATGGGCGTCAACCTGGCAAATCCCGCTGGGTCACTGTTGACTGCCCTGGAGAGAGCGTCGGCAATGATGAGGTCTTTGCCTGGGGTGTTACCAGCTGGAAGTCATATTGCCGGAGCTTGAGAAGAATACGCTGGAGGCGAGGAGTCATATTGTTCAAGTCTTTCTGTATTATATTGACCAGCGGGCGATGGCCGATCTCGACGGTGAATTGAGGAAGTCCGTAGACATAATCGTGAAACTTAACCACACCGGTCAGAAGGCCCAGGGACTCCTTTTCAATCTGCGCGTAGCGCTGCTCCGTGGGGGTCATCGCATAGGACGCATATGCAACGGGGGCCCAAGATGAATTGGGCCAATGCCGGATTGACTGGCATCGGTCGAAGTTTTGGTCTCCTTTGCTGGATCAAAGAAGGCTAAGAACGGGGCCGTGGTCAGTTTTGCTTTGAGTTCTCTCCATTCGCGCTCGTGGGCAGGGAGCCATTGGCAGTCTGGCTTCTTCCTGACCAGGTTCCTGAAAGCCGTGGTATGAGAGTGGAGGTTAGGGCTAAATTTCCCTAAAAATTGACCATGCCCAGAAATCGGAGGACCGCCTTCTTGACCTCTGGTGTTTTCACAGCTACCTTGTCCGCATCCGGCTGCACACACAATTGGGAGATGTGGTCTCCGAGGAACTTGAGTTCCATCTGACCAAAAGAGCATTTGGTCATGTATACATCTGAATATGCGCTGGAGGCGACTAACATGCTCCTGCGGGGTGGTGGACCAAATGATTATGTCATCGACATAGATGCGAACACCTTCAATACCTTCCATCATTTGTTCCATATGATGCAGATATGGGGCGAAATTCTCCGGAAACGGCGCGATGTCCGCAGACTGGCGCCCAAAACGGCGCAAATCAGACGGGCATCGCGCCGCCCCAAAGGTGCGGAATGCTCCACATCTTTGGGCGCCGAGCCCCAACCTTGAGGGGCTAGGTCGGCGCCGGACGAATTTCCGCCCCGCCAGTTGTCGGAAAAGGCCTTTGGTGCCCCGCCAGCTGGCGGGGAAATTACATCTCCAGGCGGCGCATGCGCGGGAGCGTTAGCGGCCGCTGACAGCATTCCCGCGCATGCGTAGTGGAGGGAGTCTCTTCCGCCTCCGCCATGGTGGAGACCGTAGCGGAGGCGGAAGGGAAAGAGTGCCCCCACAGCACAGGCCCGCCCGCGGATTGGTGGGCCCCGATCGCGGGCCAGGCCACCGTGGGGGCACCCCCTGGGGCCAGATTGCCCCGCGCTACCCCCAGGACCTCGGAGCCCGCCCGCGCCGCCTTGTCCCGCCGGTAAGGTAGGTGGTTTAATTTACGCCGGCAGGACAGGGCATTTTAGCGGCGGGACTTCGGCCCATCCGGGCCGGAGAATCGCGCGGGCGGTCCCGCCAACTGGCGCGATTCCCGCCCCCGCCGAATCTCCGGTGCCGGAGACTTCGGCAACCGGCGGGGGCGGGATTCACGCCAGCCCCCGGCGATTCTCTGACCCGGCGGGGGGTCGGAGAATCTCGCCCATGATCCCGAATGGCATCCTGTCATATCTGCCAAAGCGGGTATTAAATGTGCAAAGTTTCTTGCTGGATTTATCAAGCTGGATTTGCCAGAATCCTTTTGAGGCGTCGAGTTTGGTGAAGAGCTTGGCGCGAGTCATCACACATGTGAGCTCTTCGCGCTTGGGAATTGGATAATGCTCCCTCATGATATTGCGATTTAGATCCTTGGGATCAATGCAAATTCTCAATTCGCTGGAAGGCTTTTTTACACATAACATGGAACTGACCCAGTCGGTCGGTTCCGTGACTTTGGAAATCACTCCTTGGTTCTGGAAGTCCTGCAGCTGCTGCTTGAGGCGGTCCTTTTTAAAAAAAAAAAAATTTTTATTGAAGTTTTCACAAAATATCAACAACAAAATGAAAAAGGAACCCAGTAGAATTAAATACAGAATAAAATAAAACACCCCCGTGCCCCGCCCCCCCCCTTTCCATAAATAATAAATTAACACCCCGAATTAACACATAGAAAATATATACACCCCCTCAGATCCCCCAGTGTAGACAAACAAAAATAAAATAGAACCCCCCCCCCCCCCCCCGGGCTGCTGCTGACCATTGTCTACCGTTCTGCCAGGAAGTCCAAGAACAGTTGCCACCGCCTGAAAAACCCCTGGTACCGATCCTCTTAAGGCAAATTTCACCCTCTCCAATTTAATAAACCCCGCCACATCGTTCATCCAGGATTCCACGCTTGGGGGCCTCGCATCCTTCCACTGAAGAAGAATCCTTCGCCGGGCTACCAGGGATGCAAAGGCCAGAATACCGGCCTCTTTCGCCTCCTGCACTCCCGGCTCCCCTGCAACCCCAAATATTGTGAGCCCCCAGACCGGTTTGACCCTGGATCCTACCACCCTCGACACCGTCCTTGCTACGCCCTTCCAAAACTCCTCCAGCGCTGAGCATGCCCAGAATATATGGGTGTGGTTTGCTGGGCTCCCACAGCACCTAACACACCTGTCCTCACCCCCAAAAAACTGGCTCATCCTTGTCCCGGTCATGTGTGCCCTGTGCAGCACATTAAACTGTATGAGGCTGAGCCTCGCGCACGAAGTGGAAGAGTTCACCCTCCCAAGGGAATCTGCCCACGTCCCCTCCTCGATCTCCTCCCCCAGCTCCTCCTCCCACTTACCCTTCAACTCCACCACCGAGGCGTCCTCCTCCTCCTGCATCACCTGGTAAGTTGCCGAGATCTTCCCCTCTCCAACCCAACCCCCCGAGAGCACCCTGTCCTGTACCGTGCATGGCAGCAGCAGCGGGAATTCCACCACTTGTCGCCTGGCAAACGCCCTTACCTGTAGATACTTAAAGGTGTTCCCCGGGGGGGAACCCATAGTTCTCCTCCAGCTCACCCAGGCTCGCGAACTTCCCATCCGCAAACAGGTCCCCCAACCTTCTTATCCCTGCCCTGTGCCTCCCCGAAAACCCTCCATCTATTCTCCCTGGGACAAACCGGTGATTCCCCCGTATTGGGGTCTACACCGAGGCCCCCACTTCCCCCCTGTGCCGCCTCCACTGCTCCCAGATTTTGAGAGTAGCCGCCACCACCGGGCTCGTGGTATACCTCCTTGGAGGGAGCGGCAGCGGCGCCGTTGCCAGCGCCTCCAGACTCGTACCCTCACAAGACGCCGTCTCCGGCCTTTTCCAAGCAGCCCCCTCCCTCTCCATCACCCACTTGCACACCATCGCCACATTGGCGGCCCAGTAGTACCGACCGAGGTTGGGCAGTGCCAGGCCCCCCCCCCATCCCTACTCCGCTCCAGGAACACCCTTCTCACCCTCGGAGTCCCTCGCGCCCACACAAACCCCGTTATGCTCCTGTTGACCCGCCTAAAGAAGGCCTTCGGGATAAGAATGGGGAGGCACTGGAACAGGAACAAAAACCTTGGGAGCATCCTACCCGCCAAGGACAGCAGCAACGCGTCCCACCTCTTAAACTCCTCCTCCATTTGCTCCACTAGCCTCGTGAAATTAAGTCGATGCAGGGCCCCCCAGCTCCTGGCCACCTGGACCCCAAATACCTGAAGCTCCTCTCCGCCCTTTTTAGTGGGAGCTCGCCAATCCCCCTCTCCTGGTCCCCTGGGTGAACCACGAACAACTTGCTCTTCCCCATGTTGAGCTTGTACCCTGAGAAATCCCCGAACTCCCTGAGGATCCTCATTACCTCCGACATTCCCCCTACCGGGTCCGCCACATATAACAGCAAGTCGTCCGCACAGAGCGACACCCTATGCTCCTCCCCACTCCGCACCTGAGGTGTTGGGTGCTCTGAGGTACAGACGAACCAACACGGTTGCGATTGGTACAACACAGTTTTATTCCACCCAACTATTTATACATCTGACTTGGTACTCAGCACGTTGTGACTGTGTGAGTGTCTTGCTAATGAGGTCCTGGCCCTGTGCTGTCTCCAGATGGACTGCCCAGGAAGTGTCGTGTTTCTTGTCTTATACTGTGTCTGCTCTTGTCTGTGATTGGCTGTCGTGTTATGTGTGCTAATTGGTCCGTTGGTCTGTCTATCATTATGTATGTGTTATGATGTATGTTTGAATATCATGACATCCCCCCTTTTTTTTACAAGATTATGTGCCTACGTGGTTATAAATATAAATGTGTCCTGAGTGCAGCTAAAGGTATGTGTGCGTAATATTTACATCATTTACATGGGGCTTAACTATATACAAGGGGCGATGTCAGGTGTGACATGCTAACGAGGTTGTACCATAACAAAAGAAGAACGTTGAAATTTGGAACGATCAAACGAGGCCTGGAACGATAAAACAGTGAAATGTTACAAAACAGTAGTTGCTAAAGTTTGACGTGTGAACAGTCTCATAAGTCCAGTCTAGTAGGTGGGCGACAAATTCGGGTTGACCGCCTCAAGGGTGGGTCGAGAACCACCGGCTGAGGTGCGAGCCTGGCCACGGACGGCGATAGAAGGGGCATGGTATATGGCAGCTCCACGAAGTTGCTATCAGGAACCAGTGGAGGACACGGCGTCTGTGTAGGGTCCCGTTGCGAGCGTGGAAGTAAGCGAAGGGCTCGGCGATTGCGCCTACGCACGGATCCATCCGGCATGCGTACCAGGAACGAGCGGGGAGCCACGCATCGGAGAACTTCGGCAGGTGCTGACCAGCCACCGTCTGGTAGGTGGATGCGGACGTTGTCTCCAGGGGCCAGGGACGGAAGATCAGTTGCCCGTATGTCGTACGATCTCTTCTGGCGATCGCGCTGCAGTTGCATCCTATGCAGTACCGGAGCATGGTATGTTGTTGGTGCCAGGATGGAAGGCACAGTGGTTCTGAGGGCGCGACCCATCAGCAGCTGTGCTGGCGAGAGACCCGTGGCTAGTGGGGCCGAGCAATAGGCCAGCAGGGCGAGGTAGAAGTCCGACCCGGCAGCACCAGCCTTGCAGAGGAGCCGCTTGGCAATGTGAACGCCCTTTTCCGCCTTTCCATTGGACTAGGGATGCAGAGGGCTGGACGTCACGTGTGTGAAACCATACGAAGCAGCAAAGGATGACCATTCATGGCTGGCAAAACAGGGCCCATTGTCCGACATGACAGTCATCGGAATGCCGTGGCGAGCAAACGTGTCTTTGCAGGCCCTGATCACAGCAGACAACGTCAAATCGTGCAGGCGTATGACTTCTGGGTAGTTTGAGAAGTAGTCAACTATGATGACATAGTCCATGCCGAGCGCGTGAAATAGGTCGACACCCACCTTCGCCCAGGGGGACGTCACCAGCTCATGGGGCAGAAGCGTCTCAGGAGGTTGCGCCGGCTGAAACCTTTGGCAGGTTGTACAGTTGAGCACCATGTTGGCAATATCGTCACTGATGCCCGGCCAGTATACCGCCCCTCGAGCGCTCTGTCTGCAGTTCTCGACCCCCAAGTGGCCTTCGTGTAGTTGGTCGAGAACCAGCTGGCGCATGCTGTGTGGAATCATAATCCGGTCCAGCTTCAGAAGGACACCATCAATGATGGCTAGGTCGTCTCGTACATTGTAGAACTGCGGGCACTGCCCTTTGAGGCACCCTCCCGTCATGTGGCGCATCACTCGCTGCAGAAGGGGGTCGGCCGCAGTCTCTCGGCGGATACGGGCCAGACTGGAGTCGTCAGCCGGCAGATTGGCCGCTGTAAAAGCCACCTGTGCCTCGACCTGACAGACGAACGCCTCCGCACCTGGCGGCGTGCTCACTGCTCTGGATAGGGCATCCGTCACGATGAGGTCCTTCCCTGGAGTGTAGACCAGTTGGAAGTCGTACCTCCTGAGTTTAAGTAGGATGCGCTGGAGGCGAGGGGTCATCTCGTTCAGGTCCTTGTTTATTATGCTGACCAGGGGGCGGTGGTCAGTTTCGACTGTGAACCGTGGAAGACCATAGACGTAATCGCGGAACTTGTCTAAACCGGTTAGCAAGCCCAGGCATTCTTTTTCGATTTGCGCGTAGCACTGTTCTGTGGGGGTCATGGCCCGCGATGCATAGGCAACCGGGGCCCATGACGATGTGTCATCCCTCTGCAGGAGCACTGCTCCAATGCCGGATTGGCTGGCATCAGTTGAGATTTTGGTGGGACGCGACGTGTCAAAAAACGCCAACACTGGTGCCGTAGTGAGTTTGCGTTTGAGCTCCTCCCATTCCAGCTGGTGTGTGCGTTGCCACTGGAACTCTGTGGATTTTCTGACAAGGTGGCGCAGAGTCGTTGTGTGGGAGGCAAGGTTGGGAATGAATTTCCCGAAGAAGTTGACCATGCCAAGGAAGCATAGGACAGCCTTCTTGTCGGCCGGCTGCGGCATGGCTGTGATGGCGCTCACCTTGTCTGCATCCGGACGGACCACTGACCGGGAGATATGGTCCCCCAGGAACTTCAACTCGGTCTGGCCAAAGGAGCACTTGGCTCGGTTGAGGCGCAGGCTGTTTTCCCGTATGCGGGCAAAAACGCGTTGGAGACGATGTATGTGCTCCTGCGGTGTGGTGGACCAGATGATGACATCGTCCACATATACGCGCACCCCTTCGATGCCTTCCATCATCTGCTCCATGATTCTATGGAAGACCTCGGATGCCGAGATGATGCCAAATGGCATCCGGTTGTAGCAGAACCTGCCGAAAGGGGTGTTGAAGGTACATAGCTTTTGGCTGGACGGGTCCAGTTGGATCTGCCAAAATCCTTTAGAAGCATCCAGTTTCGTGAATATCTTCGCCTGGGTCATTTCACTGGTGATCTCCTCCCGTTTAGGTATGGGATAATGTTCCCTCATAATATTATTATTGAGGTCTTTGGGGTCTATACAGATGCGGAGCTCGCCAGAGGGCTTCTTTTTTAAAAAAATATATTTTATTGAAATTTTTTTCCAAACAACAATTTTTCCCTCTTACAAAGCAAACGAAACAATAACAAAACAGAAATTTTGAGCAATACACAGGGAACAAAACCCCATTGTCTATTGACCTAAACTAAACTAAACCCCCCCCCCCCTCCCCCTGGGTTGCTGCTGCTGGTCATCTGTCTTTCCTCTAACGTTCCCCTAGGTAGTCGAGAAATGGCTGCCACTGCCTGGTGAACCCTTGAGCCGATCCTCTCAGGGCAAACTTTATCTGCTCCAGTTTAATGAACCCCGACATATCATTTACCCAGGCCTCCAGTCCGGGGGGTTTCGCCTCCTTCCACATGAGTAGGATCCTGCGCCGGGCTACTAGGGACGCAAAGGCCACAACGTCGGCCTCTTTCGCCTCCTGCACTCCCGACTCTTCCGCAACTCCAAATAGAGCTAACCCCCAGCCTGGTTTGACCCGGGCCTTCACCACCTGCGAAATCACTCCCGTCACTCCCTTCCAATACCCTTCCAGTGCCGGGCACGCCCAAAACATATGTGCGTGGTTTGCCGGGCTCCCGCCACACCTCCCACATTTGTCCTCCACTCCAAAGAACCTGCTCAATCTTGCCCCCGTTATGTGTGCTCTATGTAGCACCTTAAATTGAATCAGGCTAAGCCTGGCGCATGAGGAAGAGGAATTTACCCTGCTTAGGGCATCAGCCCACATACCCTCCTCTATCTCCTCCCCTAATTCTTCTTCCCACTTTCCTTTTAGTTCGCCCACCGACTCCTCCCCCTCTTCCCTCATCTCTCTATAAATCTCTGACACCTTGCCCTCTCCGACCCACACCCCTGAAAGCACCCTGTCCTGTATCCCCTGTGTCGGGAGCAACGGAAATTCCCTCACCTGTTGTCTAGTAAACGCCCTCACCTGCATATATCGCAAGAAATTTCCCCGGGGCAACTTATACTTTTCCTCCAATGCTCCCAAGCTCGCAAAAGTCCCATCTATAAATAGATCTCCCACCTTCCTAATTCCCAACTGGTACCAGCTCTGAAATCCTCCATTCATTCTTCCTGGGGCGAACCTATGGTTGTTCCTGATAGGGGACCCCACCAGGGCTCCCCGCACCCCTCTCTGTCGCCTCCACTGTCCCCAGATATTCAGTGTTGCCGCCACCGCCGGGTTCGTGGTAAACTTTTTAGGTGAGAACGGTAGCGGCGCCGTCACCAGCGCCTCTAAACTCGTCCCTTTACAGGACTTTCTCTCCAGTCTTTTCCACGCCGCTCCCTCACCCTCCATCATCCATCTACGTATCATTGCCACATTGGCGGCCCAATAGTAATCACCAAAGTTCGGTAGTGCCAGTCCTCCTCTGTCCCTACTACGCTGAAGGAACCCCCTCCTTACTCTCGGAACTTTCCCTGCCCACACGAAGCTCGTGATGCTCCTATCTATTTTATTAAAAAAGGTCTTGGTGATTAGTATAGGGAGACATTGGAATACAAATAAGAACCTCGGGAGGACCATCATCTTAATTGCTTGCACCCTGCCCGCCAGCGATAGAGGCTGCATGTCCCACCTCTTGAAGTCCTCCTCCATTTGTTCTACCAGCCGTGTCAGATTAAGTCTGTGCAAGGTTCCCCAGCTCCTAGCGATCTGAATCCCCAGGTATCGGAAGTTTCTTTCCACTTTCCTTAGTGGTAAGCCTTCTATCTCTCTACTCTGGTCCCCTGGATGTATCACAAATAATTCACTCTTCCCCATGTTTAGCCTATACCCCGAGAATTCCCCGAACCCCCTCAAAATTCGCATAACCTCTATCATCCCCCCCGCTGGGTCCGACACGTATAACAATAGGTCATCTGCGTATAACGAGACTCGGTGTTCTTCTCACCCTCTAATCACCCCTCTCCATTTCCTGGAGTCTCTCAACGCCATGGCCAGAGGTTCAATTGCCAATGCGAACAACAATGGAGACAGCGGGCATCCCTGTCTTGTTCCCCAATATAATCGGAAATACTCCGATCTATGTCGACCTGTAACTACGCTTGCCGTTGGAGCCCCATAAAGAAGTCTAACCCAGCTAATAAACCCGTTCCCAAACCCAAACCTCCTTAACACTTCCCATAAATACTCCCACTCCACCCTATCAAATGCCTTCTCTGCGTCCATTGCCGCCACTATCTCTGCCTCCCCCTCCACTGGGGGCATCATTATCACCCCTAATAGTCGTCGCATGTTAACATTCAGTTGGTCTCCCTTTTACGAACCCTGTCTGGTCTTCGTGCGCCACCCCCGGGACACAGCCCTCTATCCTCGATGCCAGTACCTTTGCCAGCAATTTGGCGTCCACGTTCAATAGTGAAATAGGTCTATAGGACCCGCACTGCAACGGATCTTTGTCCCTCTTCAAAATTAGCGATATCGTCGCCTCCGACATCGTTGGGGGTAGAGTCCCCCCTTCCCTGGCCTCATTGAACGTCCTCGCCATCAACGGGGCCAACAAGTCCACATATTTTCTGTAATATTCCACCGGGAACCCGTCTGGCCCCGGGGCCTTCCCTGCTTGCATGCTTCCCAGTCCCTTAATAACCTCGTCCACCTCAATCGGCGCCCCCAGGCCTGCCACCTCCTGCTCCTCCACTTTCGGGAACCGCAATTGGTCCAGGAACTGCCGCATCCCCTCCTCTCCCTCTGGGGGTTGAGACCTATACAGTTCCTCATAGAAGGTCTTGAACACCTCATTTATCTTTCCTGCCCTTCGCACCGTGTCTCCCCTTTCGTCTCTAATTCCTCCTATCTCCCTCGCTGCTGCCCTCTTTCGCAATTGATGCGCCAACAGGCGACTAGCCTTTTCCCCATATTCATATCTCCTCCCCTGTGCCTTCCTCCACAGTACCTCCGCCTTTCTGGTGGTCAGAAGGTCAAACTCCGTCTGGAGTCGTCTCCTCTCCCTGGACAATTCCTCCTCCGGGGTCTCTGCAAATTCCCTGTCCACCCTTAAAATCTCCCCCAGTAATCTTTTCCTTTCCTTGGCCTCTGTTTTCCTTTTGTGGGCCCCAATAGAGATCAGCTCTCCTCTGACCACCGCTTTTAATGCTTCCCAGACCACTCCCACAGGGACCTCGCCGTCGTCATTGACCTCCAGGTATCTCTCAATACACCCCCGCACTCTTGCACACACTCCCTCATCCGCCATCAGTCCCACATCTAATCGCCAGAGTGTTCTCTGCTCCCTGTCGTCTCCTACTTCCAGGTCCACCCAATGTGGAGCATGATCCGAAACCGCTATGGCTGAGTACTCAGCTTCTTCCACCCTAGAGATCAACGACCTTCCCAACACAAAAAAATCTATCCGGGAGTACACTTTATGGACATGGGAGAAGAAGGAAAACTCCCTAGCCCTAGGTCTAAGAAATCGCCATGGATCCACTCCCCCCATTTGGTCCATAAACCCCTTAAGTACCTTGGCCGCTGCCAGCCTTCTTCCGGTCCTTGAGCTGGATCTATCTAGCCCCGGGTCCAGCACCGTATTAAAGTCCCCTCCTAAAATCAAGTTTCCTGCCTCCAGGTCCGGTATACGCCCCAGCATCTGTCTCATGAATCCCACATCGTCCCAATTTGGGGCATACACATTAATCAACACGACCTCCATTCCCTCCAGCCTACCACTCACCATTACATATCTACCTCCGCTATCTGCTACGATGTTCTTTTCCATTTCCCCACCAAAATGGCCACCCCTCTGTTCTTTGCGTCCAGTCCTGAGTGGAACAGCTGTCCCACCCATCCTTTCCTTAGCCTAACTTGGTCCGCCACCTTTAGGTGCGTCTCTTGGAGCATAACCACGTCTGCCCTTAGTCCTTTTAAATGCGCGAGCACTCGGGCCCTTTTTATCGGTCCATTCAGGTCTCTCACGTTCCACGTGATCAGCCTCACTGGGGGGCTACCTGCCCCCCTCCCGTGTCGACTAGCCATTACCTTCTCTAGGCCAGTCCCATATCCCGCCTCCGCGCTCCCGCTCGCTCCCCCAGCGTCGCACACCATCCCCGCCCACCCACTCTTTAGCCATTTCCTTTTGGATTTCCGCAGCAGCAACCCAGTTGTCCCCCCCCCCCCCCCTTCCCCCCCCCCGCTAGATCCCTATCTAGCATGATTGCACCCCCCATATCACTTCCGTAAGTCAGCTGACTTCAACTGACCACGGCTACTCCTGCTCACTCCTCGACCCCCCCCGTGTGGGGGAACTCCCATCCGCCTTGCGCCTGTCTTCCCGCCTTATTCTTTCTGGCGCGGGAACATCCCTTTACCTGACCCGCCTCTTATTGCGCAGCTCCCTTTCCCCTCCCCCTCTCCTTCCCCATTCTCCGATTATGTCCCATCTTTCCCCCCTCACCGGCGCCCACATTTCCCCAATGTCTCCCCCTTCCCTGTTTACTTCTCAATTAACTTCCACCTTAACATTAAGAAAAACAATAACAATAACATTTCCTGTAGCATCAGTCCCTCAGTTCCGGTCCAATTTCTCTTCTTTGATGAAGGACCATGCTTCCTCCGCCGTCTCAAAATAATAGTGTCTCTCCTGATACGTGACCCATAGTCTTGCCGGCTGCAGCATCCCAAACTTCACCTTCCTTTTATGCAACACCTCTTTGGCTCGGTTGAAGCTCGCCCTCCTTCTCGCCACCTCCGCACTCCAATCCTGGTATATCCGTACCACAGCATTCTCCTATCTGCTACTCCGCACCTTTTTAGCCCATCTCAGGACCTCTTCTCTGACCTTAAGGCGGTAAAATCGCACGATTATCGCCCTCGGTGGTTCTCCCGCTTTTGGTCTTCTCGCCGGGATCCGATTTGCCCACTCCACCTCCATGGGGCCCGCAGGGGCCTCAGCACCCATCAGTGAGCTCAGCATCTTACTTGCGTACTCTCCACAGTCCACTCCTTCCACACCCTCAGGGAGACCTAGTATCCGAAGGTTCTTCCTTCGCGCTCCGTTTTCTAGGGCCTCGATCTTTTCAGTACACTTTTTATGAAGTGCCTCGTGCGTCTGAGTCTTAACCGCCAGGCCCAGGATCTCATCCTCAATATCTGTCACCTTCTGCTCCACCACGCGGAGCTCAGTCTCCTGGGTCTTTAATGTCTCCTTGAGCCCCTCAATTGCCTGTAGCATCGGGGTCAGCACCTCCCTCTTCAGCAGCTCCACGCACCGTCTCACGATTTCATCCTGCTCAGGCCCCCATGTCACCTGCGCTTTCTCCGCCGCCATCTTGTACTTCTCTCTTTCTGACCCTTTGGTCGACGATTCCTCGCGCTGCAGCCGCCGCCGCCGGTTTTTTCCTCCTTCGTTTGGGGGGGACTCTCTTCTCACACACCCCACACCGGGTTGCGTCGTCGAAAAATTCCCCGTTGGGGCTCTTAAAAGAGCCCGAAGGTCCGTCGGAGCTGGAGCCGCCGAAGCGTGCGGCTAGCTAGGCATCACCGCAACCGGAAGTCCCTTCACTGGCCTTGATGAGATCTTTTCACAGTTGTTCCCTCTGCTGCTAGAATTCACCTTTGATACAGGCCCTCAGGTCAGCTTGCAGCTTTAAGCTTGCCCTTCCCCCGCCTGCATGCTGGAAGAGGCCCTGTTTACCCTGCAGTTGCAGCCAAATCTTTTACTGTTTCTGCCGTGTCTGGGAACCAAGAGACATACCCTTCCTGGGGGACACTGTCGGGGGAATGCTGCAGCCTTCTTCCCACACCGGGAAATGTCAAACAAATGCCGTGGGGGTCCTGTAACGAGCCCAAAAGTCCGTTCCAAGCAGGAGCTACCGAATATGCGACCTAGCTCTGCATAGCCGCACCCGGAAGTGCCAGAGGGCTTCTTGACACACACCATGGAGATGACCCATGGCGTGGGCTCTGTGACCCTGGATAGGACCCCTTGGTCCTGGAGATCCTGCCGCTGCTGCTTGAGGCGGTCTTTAAGTGGCGCAGGAACCCTGCGAGGTGCGTGAACGACCGGGATGGCGTCCGGTTTGAGGCGAATTCGGTAGGTGTATGGCAGTGTTCCCATGCCTTCGAATGCCTCCTGGTTGTGGGCGAGGAGCGATTGGAGCTGTGCGTAGAACTCTGCATCCGGGAAGTCAGACGTGCCGTCTGGAGAGAGAGAGAGAATTTGTTGCACAAGGTGGAGAGCCTTACATGCCTGTGCGCACAGCAGGGAGTCCTTCGATGAGCCAACTATTTCGAACAAGAGTGTGGCCGTGTGTGTTTTGTGTGTCACCTGGAGCTGGCAGGATCCCATGGCCGGGATAACGTTCCCGTTGTAGTCCACCATCTTGCACCGGGATGGCTGGATTGGTGGTCTGACCTTCATGGCATAGAAGGCTGACCATGCTATGAGTTGGCGGAGGCGCCAGTGTCCAGGCGGAAAGTGATCGGCGATCGGTTGACCGTCAGGGTGGCACTCCATTCATCGCCCGGATTGATGGTGTTGACCCGGTTCACATCAATGACCGGAACCCGGAAGGCGTCTTGGTCATCTGTGTCGTCGGTTTGGATGTCGTGATGTGGAGGCTGAATGGTCCGCACGTGTCTGCGAGGTTGTCGGAGATGTGGAAGATCCACAGGTTGAGCCGCTCAACAGGAGGCAGCGTAGTGGCCCATCTTGCCACAGCGTAGGCATTGTCGGGTTTTTGCAGGACATTGCCCATTTAAATGTGCAGCTCCACAGTTGCCGCACGTCATGACGTTATGGCGTTCGTTACGCCACTGCGCATGCGCAGTTCGGTCTTGCATCGGGCGCGCCTGCGCAGCACGTCCGTCGGTGTTGCCGTAGGTTTTGGCGCGCACAAACGCGGGAGGCCTTAAAAAGCGCGCGAAACGGCCGCCCTCGTCCGGGCCGCGGGCCGGGAGAAACTCGATTGCCTGGATGCGTTCGGCCTCGTGGGCGGCCTGGCTTGCCGATTCGATCGCGTGGGACCCCCTCCGTGCCGATTTGGTCGCCTGAAATTGGGCATAGCGGCTGGTCGCATTCTCATGCAGGTCACAGGCTTCAACTGCAGATGCTAAGGTCAGGCCTTTAATTTTTAGAAGCTGCTGGCGTAGGCCGCCGGAGGCAACGCCAAAAACGATCTGGTCCCGGATCATGGACTCTGAGGTGGTGCTGTAACCGCAGGACTGCGCGAGTATGCGGAGGTGCGTCAGGAAGGACTGAAAGAGCTCATCCTTACCTAGCAGGCGCTGCTGAAAGAACCTACCTCTCAAAGCTTTTGTTGACCTCAACGTTGAAGCGCTTGTCGAGCTTGAGGAGGACCGTGTCATACTTAGCTTTGTTCTCGCCTTCCGCTAACACCAAGGAGTTGTATACATCGATGGCATGCTGACCTGCGGTAGTGAGGAGCATGGCAATCTTTGTTTCGTCCAATGTTTTTCATTGGCGTGCATGAAGAGTTCGAATCGCTGCTTGAAGAGCTTCCAATTTGTGCCCAGGTTCCCAGCGACTTGCAACGGCTGCGGTTTGTTGCGGGTGTCCATGGCTCAGGATGGCAGATTTGCCGGTAGGTATCAATTCATCCTGGTATCATGAGGTGTTGGGTGCTCTGAGGTACAGATGAACCAACACGGTTGCGATTGGTACAACGCAGTTTTATTCCATCCAACTATTTATACATCTGACTTGGTACTCAGCACGTTGTGACTGTGTGAGTGTCTTGCTAATGAGGTCCTGGCCCTGTGCTGTCTCCAGATGGACTGCCCAGGAAGTGTCGTGTTTCTTGTCTTATACTGTGTCTGCTCTTGTCTGTGATTGGCTGTCGTGTTATGTGTGCTAATTGGTCCGTTGGTCTGTCTATCATTATGTATGTGTTATGATGTATGTTTGAATATCATGACAGCACCAACCCCCTCCAGTTCCTCGACTCCCTCACTGCCATTGCCAGGGGTTCAATCGCCAGTGCGAAGAGCAGGGGGGACAGGGGACAGCCCTGCCTCGTCCCTTGGTGCAACCGAAAGTACTCAGACCTCCTCTTGTTCATGGCCACACTCGCCATTGGGACCTCGTACAACCGCCTAACCCACCTGACGAACCCCTCCCCAAACCCGAACCTCTTCAGCACCTCCCACAAGTACCCCCACTCTACCCTATCGAAGGCCTTCTCAGCGTCCATCGCCACCACTATCTCCGCCTCCCCCTCCCTCGCCGGCATCGTTCAGGAGCCTCCGCACATTCCCGTTCAACTGCCTCCCCATCTAGTCTTCGTGGATCACCTGTGGCACCCAGTCCTCAATTCTCGTGGCTAAGACCTTCGCCAGCACCTTGGCATCTACATTTAACAACAAAATCGGCCTGGAAGACTCTCACTGCAGGGGATCCTTGTCCCGCTTCAGGATCAAGGAGATCAGTGCCCGGGACATCGTCGGGGGCAAAGCCCCCCCTCCCTTGCCTCATTGAACGTCCTAACCAACAACGGGCCCAACAGGTCCATATATTTTTTGTAGAATTCGACTGGGAAACCGTCCGGCCCTGGTGCCTTCCCTGCCTGCATGCTCCCTATCCCTTTGGCCAGCTCCTCCAGCCCAATCGGGGCCCCTAATCCCTCCACCAGTTCCTCCTCCACCTTCGGGAACCTCAATTGGTCCAGAAAGCGGCCCATCCTTCCCTCCTCCAGTGGGGGCTCGGACCGATACAGTTCCTCATAAAAGTCCCTGAAGATCCCATTGATGCCAACCCCACTCCGCACCACACTCCCTCCCCTATCCTTAACTCCCCCGATGTCCCTAGCTGCGTCCCGCTTCCGAAGCTGGTGTGCCAGAATACGGCTTGCCTTTTCCCTATATTCATAAACCGCCCCCTGGGCCTTCCTCCACTGCGCCTCCGCCTTCCTGGTGGTCATCAGGTCGAATTCGCCCTGGAGGCTACGCCTCTCCCTCAGCAGTCCCTCCTCCGGCACCTCCGCGTACCTCCTGTCTACCCTCACCATCTCCCCCACCAGCCTCTCCCTCTCCCTCTGCTCTCTCCTCTCCTTGTAGACCCTAATGGAGATCAGCTCTCCCCTAACCACCGCCTTCAGCTCCTCCCAGACCATCCCCACTCAGACCTCCCCGTTATCGTTGGCCTCCAGGTATCTCTCTATGCTTCCTCGGACCCGCTCACTCACCTCCTCGTCCGCCAACAGGCCCACCTCCAAGCCCCACAACGGGCGCTGGTCCCGCTCCTCCCCCAGCTCTTGGTCTACCCAATGCGGGGCGTTATCCGAAATGGCTATCGCCGAGTACTCGGTATCCTCTACTCTCGCTACCAGCGCCCTGCTCATAATAAAAAAGTCGATCCGGGAATAGGCCTTATGAACGTGCGAGAAGAATGAAAATTCCCTAGCCCCCGGCCTTGCAAATGTCCAAGGGTCCACCCCTCCCATCTGGTCCATAAACCCCCTCAGCACTTTAGCCCCCGACGGCTTCCTACCTGTCATAGACCTGGAGCGGTCCAGTGCCGGATCCAACACCGTGTTAAAGTCCCCCCCCCCCCCATTATCAGGCCCCCCATTTCCAAGTCCGGGATCTGACCCAACATGCGCCGCATAAAACCCGCATCGGCCCAGTTCGGGGCATACACGTTGACCAGCACCACCCTCTCCCCTTGCAGCTTAGCACTTACCATTACGTACCTGCCTCCATTGTCTGTCACAATGATCGACGCCTCGAACGACACCCACTTTACCACCAAGATCGTCACCCCCCGATTTTTGGCATCCAACCCTGAATGAAACACCTGACCTACCCACCCCTTCCTCAATCTTACCTGGTCTGCCACCTTCAGGTGTGTCTCCTGGAGCATGACCACATCCGCCTTCAGCTCCTTCAGGTGCGCAAACACCCGGGCCTGCTTGACCGGCCCGTTCAGTCCCCTTACATTCCAGATTATCAGCCGGATCAGGGGGCTACCCCCCCCCCCCCCTCCTCCCCCGCCGACTAGCCATAACCCCTCCTTGGCCAGCCACTTGCCCGCACCCCACGCCCGGCCCGTTCCCCAAGGCAGTAGACCCCCGTCCCAACCACCTATACTCGTTCCAGCTCCCCCTTGTCCATAGCAGCAGCACCCCAGTCCCCCCTCCCAGCTAGGACCCCTCCTAGCTGCTTTGCTCCCCCCATTGCACTCACGCAAGTCAGCTGACTCCTGCTGACCCTGGCCACTCCTGCCTCTCCTTCGACTCCTCCCATTGTGGGACATCCCCTCCTCCTCCATTGCCCATCAGCAGGCTCTCCGCCTCCCCCTTCCATCCCAAGCACGGGAAACAACCCTCGCTTCCCCGCCCCTGCCCCGGCCCCACCCCTCCAGCGTGGGAAAAAGCCTGCGCTTTCCACCTGCCCGGCCCCGCCACCTGTGACGCAGCTCCTTTTACAGGCCCAGTCCCCTCACCCCCGACTCGGGCCCCCCCTCCCCCATGGGGCCCCATCCCCCCTACCGGCCATCTAACCCTGTTCCATTTACTTGCCCCCCTCCAAGAGCCCACCCGACAGACCCAACCAAAACAGTGCCCAACCCACCCTAACCACCCTAACCGAACCAAAAAGAGACAAGAGCAAAGAACCCCCCTCAAAATATAACACACCAACAGCAATCCCCGACCACCCATCCCGACCCTCAGTTTGTGTCCAGCTTCTCGGCCTGAACAAAGGCCCACGCCTCCTCCGGGGACTCAAAATAATGGTGCCGGTCCTTGTAGGTGACCCACAGATGTGCCGGCTGCAGCATGCCAAACTTCACCCCCTTCCTGTGCAGCACCGCCTTCGCCCGGTTGTACCCGGCCCTCTTCTTCGCCACCTCCGCGCTCCAGTCCTGATATATTCGAACCTCCCCGTTCTCCCACCTGCTGCTCCTCTCCTTCTTGGCCCACCTGAGCACACACTCCCGATCAGCGAACCGATGGAACCGCACCAGCACCGTCCGCGGCGGCTCGTTAGCCTTGGGCCTCCTCGCCAACACTATATGGGCCCCTTCCAGCTCCAGGGGCCCCTGGAAGGACCCCGCTCCCATCAGCGAGTTCATCATGGTGACCACATTGGCCCCCACGTCCGACCCCTCCAGCCCTCCCGGTAGGCCCAAGATCCGCAGATTCTTCCGCCTCGACAGATTCTCCATCTCCTCGAACCGTTCCTGCCATTTCTTGTGGAGCGCCTCGTGCGCCTCCACCTTTACCGCTAGGCCCAAGATCTCGTCCTCGTCATCAGAGATCTTTTGTCGGATCTCGCGGATCGCCACCCCCTGGGCCAGCTTATCAATAGAAGCCTTCATTGGCTCCAGCAGATCCGCTTTGAGCTCCCTGGAGCAGCGCTGGATAACCTCCTGCTGCTCCTGCGCCCACTGCATCCACGCCGCCTGGTCCCCACCCGCCGCCATCTTGCACTTCTTCGCTCGCACTTTCTTTGGGTTCACCACCACTTTTTTAGTCACCCCGCTCCTGGTCCAAGCCATACACTGTCGGGGGAATGTTGCAGTCTTTTTCCCACACCGGAAAATGTGGCAAAAATGCCGTTGGGGGAGCTGCTGAACGTGCGACTTAGCTCTGCATTGCCGCAACCGGAAGTCTTGAGGTGGTCCTTAAGGGGTGCTGGGACCCTGCGAGGTGCGTGCACCACAGGTGTGGCATTCGGTTTTAATAAAATCTTGTAGGTGTACGGGAGTGTGCCCATGCCCTCGAAGACGTCGTGTTACTGGTTGATAATGGCGTCGAGCTGCGCCCTGAAGTTGGTTTCCTGAAAGGCAGATGCGTCAGCAGGAGAGAGAGAGTGAACTCTCTGAACTAGGTTCAACAGCTTGCATGCCTGCGCGCCAAGCAGGGAGGCTTTCGAGGAGCCCACGATTTCAAAGGGAAGGATGGCTTTGCGTGACTTGTGCGTCACTTCGAGCTGACACGAGCTGCTGGCAGCAATAGCATTGCCATTGTAATCTAATAGCTGACAGGCTGATGGGAGGATGGCTGGTTTGACACGAAGGCTTTGGAGGTCAGACCACGCAATGAGGTTGGCGGAGGCACCAGTGTCCAGGCGGAATCGTATTTGGGACCAGTTGACCGTAAGGGTGGCACACCACTCATCGTCTGGATCGATGCTGTATACCGATAGAGGCTGGATTCTTTGCTTCGGGGACACCCTGTTTTTTGTAACGATACCAACTCGAAAAGGTGTCTTCGGGTCCTCGATGTCAATATCGGGTAGTAGGTCCGCATCGGACTCGGTGACCGTGGGTTGAATGGCCCGGACATTCCTGCAAATCTGGCCAGAGCGATACGAATTGGCAGGCCGAGCTGATCTGCATAAAGCAGCATAGTGTCCAAGTTTGCCACATATCAGGCATTGTCGGGATTTGGCAGGGCATAGCCGCTTTAAGTGGGCGCACGTTGTAGCGTCAGTACGTTCACTGCGCCACCGCGCATGCGCGGTGTGGCCGTACGTTGTGCGCGCCTGTGCAGTATGTTCGTCGACATCGCCGTCCCCTCGTTCAGTGCGCACAAGCGAGGGAGTCCGCGAAAAGCGCGCGAAATGGCCGCCCTCATCCAGGCTGAGGCCCTTGTTGCTCGTTACCTTTAGCCTTAGTTTAATTGCTCTTGTTCTATCACCTTTGCTCTTGAGTCACCAGGTATCTTTCTGATACCGCCACGCGGTTCAAGTCCGAGTAATGATCAATAATCCAACACACCGCTTAGTAAGAGTTAAATCAACGCACATTTATTATATACAGTAATCAATACTTATACATTAATTCTACTTCTAAGCTACTTCCTACAACTAACAGGCCAATACTTAACTTTGGGAATGGCCCACCAGGTCAGGGAAACAAATGGCCTTTCGTTTGGGTTCTGAGCCTGCGGGATTCGAAGCTGGTACAGGTCGATAGCTAGGAGCACCTATCTCGTAGCGATCGTTGAAGTAAGACTTACGATTTGAGCGGTTGTTGCAGAAGGTCAGCAGAAGGGTCTCGAAGGGTGCGGAAGGATGAAGAAGGGAGAAGAAGGCGCGATTTGAACTTGGACGTTATTCTTATAGTCCCCAGGGGCTTCCCGCCTTTCGGGGCGGACCCTGCACCTGGTTCCAAGTGATTGGGACTTCGTCCCAATCACTTGGTTCGATATTCTCCAATGCTGGAGCGATTACTTGATCGATGGGCGGTTTTGGGGTGGTCATTCACCTCTCTTTGTGTAAGCTCCTGCTGGCGCCGAAAGGTCTGGGTTGGCTTTGTGTGTCTAATTTGTTGCACATTGTTCCCGGGGATTGCTTCTTAATATTCAGATGGCTGGTGTGTTGTTATGCTGATGGCTGCAGGTATCGATCCTGTCTGGCCTCCCCAGAGGCGAATATACAGTTTTACCTGCAGCTGCTTGTTTTAGTCCTGTTGGCTGATTTTCCCATCAGCCTTTTCCGTTCGCCATTTTAAATCGGGGTTGGCCATTCTAAATCGGGAGTTAGCCATTTTAACTGGTATACACCCTGGAGTTGCTCGATTGCTTGGACCCGTTCTGCCTCATGGGGACCTTGCCGCACCGTTTTGTTGCTAACTTTTGGTTGGCTCTTAATTTGGCTCTATTTAATCACGTTTGCTCGAGTCACCAGGTATCTTTCGACACCGCCACAAGGTTCAGAACCGAATACTGATCAATGACTCGATACACCAGTTAGTAAGTTCAAAAGCAATGCTCATTTATTTACACACAGTCAAATCTACTGATGCATAAACTCTACAAACTAAACTACCACTATTTCTAAAGCCTATACTTAGCTTTGGGCTCCCACTCAGCCAGAGGAACAATGGCCGTTGCTCGGTTCTGAGGCTGCTGGGTTGAGCTGTTTACAGGGTAGCAACTAGGAGTGTCTATCTCATAGCGTGCGTTGACTTGGAACTTACTTGGTCTGCTGTAGCTGCTAGGATGGTCGCTGAGAGCCAAAGCCAAAGGAGGGCGTTCTCCCTTTGGGGATACGTGTGTCGAGGTTGGAGCTACTATGATTCAATCCGTAATTGTCGGGCGGTGGGTCTGGGTCAGATATAAGTGATTTCAAATGGGTCGGTAGAATCATGCTCAGATTCACTGGGAGTGGGGCCTGGTGCAGGGGTGTAGGCGTGACGTGGTGTGCTGTGGCTATCGTCATCTTGATCGCTATCACTGTCGTTGTCGCTGCTGGTTGAGGGAAGGAAGAGGTGGAGTCGTGCCTCTGGGGGCGGAGTTGAAGTCATGTCTGAGGGTGGGCTGGAGTAGTTGGGGGAGGGTAGGAATACGTCACCTGTGGGTGGGGCGTGATTGTCTGCTGCTGCGAGCAGGATGTGGTGTGTGTGGTTATTCTGTGAGCCGTAAGCCTTGAGCTGGTTTATATGAAACCACACAGACTTACCATTGGGATATGTAATCTTGTATACCGAGGGGCTGACTTTGTCCGAAATGGAGTACGGTCCAGAAAGTTTTGGGGAGAGGAATGAATTGGGGTTGTAAAGGGAAAGTATAACTTGTTGCCCTCCTGTAAACTCAGTGGCGTGTACTGTTTTGTCAAAACAAGCCTTGCTCTGTTTCTTCCTGGTTCCAATGCTGCGGCAAGTTGGGCTGCCTTTATGTTCTGTACTAGTTGTGTGACCGCGTTTTCATGCGTGAGGGCTGTAACTGCGGGGCTGGCCAAATCCAGTCCTAATACATACTCAGTGCCTTTCATGGGGCGTCCGGTCATGAGGGTGTGGGGGGTGCATCCTGTGGATGTAGATACTGTGTTTCTTAAAAACATTAAAGCAAATGGGAGTACTGAATCCCAGATGCTATTACTTTGCTGTACCATTTTCCTGAGGGTGGCTTTCAATGTCCTATTCATTCGTTCTACAATACCACTTGACTGGGGGTGGTATGCGATATGGGACTTTTGTCTAATGCTGAAAATCGTGAGGACGTTTTTCATTACACGTCTGGTGAAATGGGAGCCTTGGTCGGACTCTATACTGCGTGGGAGGCCCCATCTTGTAAAGATGTGGTGTGTTAATATTTTAGCAGTAGCCTTGGCCGTATTAGTTCTTGACGGAAATGCTTCCACCCATTTTGGGAAGGTGTCTATGACCACCAACACATACTTGTAACCATTTCTGCATGGGGGTGGGAGTCCTATATAATCTACCTGGAGATTTGTCCAGGGTCCATTAACGGGGCGGGTATGGCCAAGTTGAGCCTTTTTAGCATATCTGTCCAGATTGTTCTGGGCACAGATTAAACAATTCTCTACGTAGTGTGTGACATCGGTTTTTAAATCAGTGAGACCTGAACTGCGTGTACTGGGGTGCTTTCGGGGGGTTCCAGAAATAACCATGCCAGGAGCCTGCCTTCGCTAGGGCGTCTGCTTTAACGTTTCCAGGGGGGGAAGAACGGTGATGACTGCGAACCTTAATTATGCTGTATTTCCTATCCTTCGCTGTCTCTAAGACATAGCGGAGTAGTGGGGCTGAGGGTAGGGGTTTACCGTCCGTGGAAACAAATCCTCTGGTTTCCCAGAGTGGTAGGAACTCTGTCAAATTATTACAGACATACAAGCTGTCTGAATAGATGTCTGGTGGGGTCGGGAACGAGTCTGGGTGGTCTACAATATATGCAATTGCTGCCAGCTCTGCTGCCTGCGAGCCTAAGTGTGCTGGCAACTTGAAGGAAATTTCATGTAGGGCGCGTCCTCCACATATATACTGCAACCAGTAATTCTCTTTCCGTTTAACACTGTGGAAGAGCCATCCACATAAATCCTTAGGGGTGCGCACGTGTCTGTGGGCTGGGGTCTCTGGGGTGTACTACCTGTTTTCCTGGGGGTATTTTGGGAATAAATGGGCCTGTGCTGTGTTTAGTGGTGATGATCTCACATTCATGAGGGGTTCCTGCATACTGCAAATTATCGGCAAAGAATGTGTGGGATTTGGTTCTCTTTACCATGATGTCCCGTCCCTGTAAAAGGAGGGTCCAACGGGCTGCGCGAATTTGGCTGACTGTGCCATCTTTAAGTCGGCCGTCTAACAATAGCTGTGTCGGTGTGTGTTCTGTGAGGATGGTGATGGGGTTGAATCCTGTAATGTAGGCGAAGTATTGTACTGCCCAAAAAACTGTGAGCAGGTGCCTTTCACAGGCAGAAAATCCTTGTTCTACGGGGTCTAACATGCATGAGGCGTATGCTACTGGTCGAGGCGTAACTGGTCGTGGCGTTCCTGGAGGGGGCACGGCCGAAAGGGTTCGGTCGGTGCTTGCTAACACTATAGCGTACGGGGAATGTGGATCTGGGACCTGTAGTGCGGGTCTGTGCTGAGTGCTCTTTTTAAAGCGTCTGTATGCTGTGGAAGCCATTCCCAAGATGCCTGCTTCTTAAGAAGTTCGGAAAGGGGCGCTGCTTTAGTGGCGAAACCGTCTATATGGTTTTAGCAGTAACCAACTAGTCCTAAAAATGACCGGAGGCCTGAGACATTGTGGGGAAGGGGCACTTTGACGATCAAGTCAATTCTCTTGTGCTCGATCTCGCGTTTACCACGAGTGATCACTGTTCCCAAGTAAATCACTTTTTCTTTCAGAATCTGGGCCTTCTTGGGGTTGACTTTACAACCAATTTCTTTTAGGAGTGCTAGGAGTTCGGCGAGAAGCAAAATGTGCTCTCCATTTGTGTCTGTCTGTAGTAACAAGTCGTCTACGTACTGGACCAGACAATCGGGGCGGGAAGATTTTGCTAATCCATTTGCCAGCTGTCGGTGGAAAATGGAGGGGGAGTTTTGGAAGCCTTGTGGAAGGCACGTCCACGTGTACTGTTGCCCTTGGAATGTAAAGGCGAATTTGTACTGGCACGCTTTAGCCAATGGAATGGACCAGAAGCCATTACTAATGTCCAAAACCGAAAAAAATATTTTGACTGGAGTCCCTGTTTGAGCATGGTCTCGGGACTTGTGGCTACGGTGGGGGCTGCTGCTGGGGTTACTTTGTTCAGTTCCCAGTAATCAATGGTCAGTCGCCATGATCCATGCAGTTTCCTGACGGGCCAAATCGGTGCGTTGTTTGTGGAGGCTACTGATCTGAGTACGCCTTGATCCAACAAACTCTCGATTACTTTGGAGATTTCTCCCTCTGCTTCCTGGGGAAATCCATACTGCTTCTGGGGTTTAGGGGCGGGACCTGTAATGTTCACAAAGCCAGTCAAACTGCCACAGTCGTGCTTGTGCTTTGCAAATGCTGCTTTATGTTCCTGCAGGACTGCCCTAACCTGTTTGTCTGCACTAATGGTTCGAGAGTCGAACCAGAAGTCTCCTACTGAGCTAATCCTATTTACGTACTCCTACTGTGAGCGTGGCAGGGGCTCTTGCTGCCTTTGCCATTTTCCATACACACTTGTTCACTGGGTCGAAAGGTTATGGGAGCTCATGAAATCGATCCCAAGGATATGTTCTGCTGTCTGGGGCAGATCAACTAAAACTATTGAGTGCTTGGTTGTGATGTTCCCTATCTGTATTGCTACAGGGGTTGTGATGTGTCCCTGTTGTAAATGGCCTGTTAAGCCGCTGAGTGTAATGGTGTCTGTTGTGGGCCACGTGTCTCGCTGGAACATCATGGAGGAATTGAGTGTTGTGCGGGACCCTCCTGTGTCCCAAAGAAATTCCACGGGTTGTCCCCGAACTTTGCCTGCTACTACCGGTCTACCGGACTTGTCCCAAAGGGTGTCGCAGACCCAAGTTGGGGAACCCGAACACCGTCAGTCAGTGCCGTTCATGTCTGTATTCTCTGAACGGGTGCTAACGCTATGGATCGGCTTTGCCCTATTCCTGTTTAGGCTGCCTGTCTGTTGGCTTCTCTGCTGCTTCTGGAGCACGTTGCACTCTCGTGCAAAGTGTCCTAGCTGTCCACAATTATAACATTCCTGAGCTTTGGGCTGGGGTTGGCTGTTCCTGCCCTCATTTACCCATGCTGGGATCTGGTGTGCCTTAACTGGGTTCATTTTTACCTGCTCTTCATCGGGTGTTATAATGCGGTTTTGCCTGCAATTGATTGCTCCCAATTTTCATTGTGGGCCTCATCTGAGGGGTCATAATTTGCCCAAGCTTTTCGTCCTGCTTCTGTGGCGTGGGAGACTAGAATTCGGGTACATTTGGCCATATTATCTGGGGACAAATGGGCACGGGCTAACTCTCCAAAAACTGCGGTAAAGTGAATCCACAAACGTCCAGCAAACGCTGTGGGGTGCTCTGTCTTCTTTTGCCTACACTTATTTAGGCCTTCTACAGGGTCTCCTTTGTTAAAGCCGATTGCATCAAGGATCGCTGTGTGCATCTCTTGGAGTGTGCCTCCTCCTACATTCTGTGGGTCGGGAAGGGCTGCCACGACTGAAGGGTCGAGGCTTAAAACTGTGAGCTTCACTTGCTCCTTTTCGTCCAGGCCGTACATGGTTGCCTGTTGTCTGACTTTCGCGAAAAATTGGTGGGGGTCGGATGTGGGAAGGAACGGTGTAATTTTTCCACACGCGTCCCGTAATTGGGTCACGGTTAACGGGGTTGTGTAAAGGAAATCTGCTTCTCCTTCTCCTGCGGTCCTGCGGTGTGTGGTCACAGGATTCATTGGGGTGTGTTCTGCCTGTTCGGTTGGGGGTTGGGGCGCTTTCCTTTTCTGGGGTTTCTCCTGCGTATCTATGGGCAGTCTCGTTCAATTCCTGCCAATCGGGGCCGTTTTCTTGATGTAACTGGGGTCCGAATGTACTCTGAAACCCATTTTGCACGGACAGCAGAGATTGCAATTCTGCAATTTGCTTCCGGCACTTTGCGTGGTCTACTGAGCTCTGCCTTTGTTCCATTGTGGAAGTATGGAGTGCTCGTAGGGCTGCTTTTAAATTGTTGCACTGTTTCTGCAATTTCCCAACTTGCTGTTCTGTTTCTTGTCTTACCAAGACCGCACGTTGCGTGTCCTGGTAGGCCTTATCATATTGCGTCTGAAATCTGTTCAAATGAGCGAGACAAGACTGATGTGCCCACTTGGCATCATCCACCTCTCTGTCCCCACTTGGCATCATCCACCTCTCTGTCCCTTGCTGCTAACTGCTCTTTCAGATCTCGATTCTCTTTCTCTACCTCACTCACGTCTACCTCACTACTTCTGTCTCTCTCCTCTATCTCTCTACGGAGTGTCCTAATGACCTCCTCTGTGCCTCGCAATTGTGCCAAACAGGACACGATTGCCATCGGCTTGCGAGCTTTTCCCAAGCTCTTCTTGTGGATCTCTGACAGGTTCTCCCGCAAAGTATGTTCTATACTCCCGAGTCCTGTTTCCTCATTATCATAGACTTCATTCCAAAGGGGCCATCCTTTCCCTTTGAGATATTTCCTGATCTCTTCTTCCCAAACGAGACACTGTCCTACTCTACTGGTGGTCGCTGCGACCTCGAATTCCTGGGGGTTCATAAGGCGTTCCATTGCCTTCATTGCCATTCTCTCTAATAGGTTCTCTACTGAATTTGGAAAAGGGGGTGATAAAGCGGTGATGCTTACGCTATTTTCCGGCCTACAAAACTCCCGACAGTTTTACCTTAGGTTTACCTTATATCCCTGTTAGTACGCATGCATTAACACACTTCTGAATCTCAGAGGCTTGATCAGTACTGTTTTGACGCTTGTGGTTTTTCTTTCTGTTCCCAATTGGATTCTCAATTCAAATTTTGGGTTCTCTCGGAGTGGTTAAGCTACTTCTTTAGTCACATTTAATGGGCATCTTGACAAATACATGAATAGGATGGGAATAGAGGGATACTGACCCAGGAAGTGTAGAAGATTGTAGTTTAGTCGGGCAACATGGTCGGCACGGGCTTGGAGGGCCGAAGGTCCCGTTCCTGTGCTGCACGTTTCTTTGTTCTTTGTTCTAAGTCGAGTCCCACCAGAGTCGCCAGTAAATGTTGCTAACTTTTGTTTGGCTCTTAATTTGGCTCTATTTAATCACGTTTGCTCAAGAGTCGCCAGGTATCTTTTGACACCGCCACAAGGTTCAGAACCCAATACTGATCAATGACTCGATACACCAGTTAGTAAGTTCAAAAGCAATGCTCATTTATTTATACACAGTCAAATCCAGTCATGCATAAACTCTACAAACTAAACTCCCACTATTACTAAAGCCTATACTTACCTTCGGGTGCCCACTCAGTCAGAGGAACAATGGCCGTTGCTCGGTTCTGAGGCTGCTGGGTTGAGCTGTTTACAGGGTAGCAACTGGGAGCGTCTATCTCATAGCGTGCGTTGACTTGGAACTTACTTGGTCTGCTGTAGCTGCTAGGCTGGTCTCTCTCTTCGCTGAGAGCCAAAGCCAAAGGAGGGCATTCTCCCTTGGGGGATACATTATATACTCAAAAGGGCTTCGCTCTCTTTTGGGCGGGCCTTGAACTTGGCCTCAACTAATTGGGTCTTTCCCAATCATCGGTATCTATTTATCTCCAATAGAGGGGTGGTTCCCTGATCGCTGGGCGTGTCCTAGTGTCTGTCAGTCTGCTTTGTCTTAGCTTCTTCTGGCACCGGGGAGTCTGTCCTAACGTTGTGTATCTAAATGTTTCCCTTTTGTCCCCAGAGATGGCTCATTAGTATGTAAATAGTTTGGTAGTTTCTGTCCTGTCTGAGCGTTTAAGGTTCTAATCAACAGACAGAGCTTGCACCTGCTTGTTTCTTAGTATTGTTCCAATTTTCCCTGCAGTCTTTGCAAGTGTCCATTTTGTAATCGGGAGGTGGCCATCCCAGATGGCTACAGTATCAGCCGCTTGGATGTGGGAATACCGACTAGTGGCGTGTTCGTGTAGCACGCAGGTCTTGATGGCGGTCGCTAGGGTGAGCTGCCGTACCTTGAGGAGCTGCTGGCGTAGGGGGTCCGACTGAACGCCGAAAACGATCTGGTCGCGTATCATGGAGTCGGAGGTGGGCCCGTAGCTACAGTACTGCGCAAGGATGCGGAGGTAGGTGAGAAAGGACTGGAAAGGTTCATCCTTACCCTGTAAACGCTGTTGGAATACATAGCGCTCAAAACTTTCATTCACCTCGATGTCGCAGTGACTGTCAAACTTAAGGAGGACCGTCTTGAATTTTGATTTATCTTCATCATCAGCAAAGGTGAGAGAATTGAAAATGTGGATGGCATGTTCCCCGGCCGTGGGTAGAAAGAGACCGATCTTCTTGGTGTCCGAGGCATCTACCCGGTCTGTGGCTTCCAGGTAGAGCTGGAAGCGTTGTTTAAATATCTTCCAGTTGGCCCCCAGGTTACTGGTGATGCGGAGCGGCGGAGGCGGGCGGACGCTGTCCATTTTGCAGGACGGCTGTATGCTGGTGGAAGGCAGATCACTTGCAGGTAGGTCTAAGAAGTTCCAATATCCCTCAACTCCTGGTATCATGATGTGTTGGGTGTTCTGGATCCGTGGAACACATACAGGCCACCAACACTTCAAATAGTGCAACACTATTTTATTAAGTTAGAAACTGTTGAACATACTTTCACTGTGGGTTAACACGATGTTAGATTTAACTAAAGACCTATGCCTGTCCGAGCCAGTCTATGCACTCAGCACATGGTGAGGACATGTGCTGTAAGCTGTAAGCTCTGTCCTTGTAGGAGGCTGCATCCCGAATGAGCGGGAACTCTGATGCCCCCAGTCTTTCTAGTGAGTGTGCTCTAACTGGTGATTGGCTGCGGTGTTGTGTGTTGATTGGTCTTGCTGTGTGTCCATCAGTGTGTGTGTATCTGCACCATGATATACTGGTGTATATCATGATAATCTCCCCTTTTTAAAATAAATTTTGGAATGTAGCGGTATATACATGCATGACTATGTACAAGTGGTGAATGAATGAACATATGTACATGGGAAGGTGTCTATCGTGCAGATACAAAGCAAACTGAACTAAATTTACAAGGTTTAAGTCTATAGATTCAGTCTTTGTGGTAGGCGACAAATCCTTGTCGATCGCCTCAGAGGTGGAGGGGGTGGGACGCCGGCACCTGGACAGGCGGGATCGCTGCCAGATCGGTTGCCACGTGGGGCGAGATGTCCTGAGGCGGCATGATGACATGTGGAGAAGTGCGGTCAGGTGGTGGGCAGGGAACTTTGCGTAGCACCCTCCTGTTGCGCCGTAGAATGGAGCCATCAGCCAGTTGAACGATGAAAGACCTGGGGGCAGCCTGTCTTACGACAACAGCTGGGGCTGACCAGCCTCCCTCTGACAACTGGACATGAACAACATCTTCTGGAGCCAGCGCAGGCAGATCCGTGGCATGAGCATCATACGTGATCTTCTGCTGGTCACATTCTGCAGCACCATGAGGTGGTCAACGTCTGGAACATGGATGGCTGGAACAGTTGTCTTCAGGTTGCGGTTCATGAGCAGCTGCGCCGGAGACAAACCAGTCGACAGAGGGGTTGCCCTGTATGCCAACAGCGCCAGGTTGAAATCCGAGGCTGAGTCTGCAGCCTTGCACAGCAACCGCTTGACCATATGGACCACTTTTTCGGCCTTCCCGTTTGATTGCGGGTAATGGGGACTGGATGTTAGATGCCGGAAGTTGTAGGACCGTGCAAAGTCGGACCACTCTTGGTAGAAACATGGACCGTTGTCACTCATTACTGTGAGTGGTATGCCGTGCCTGGCAAACGTTCCTTTGCAGGCTTTGATGACTGACTTGGACGTGAGGTCCGACAGTTTCATCACTTCCGGGTAGCTGGAGAAGTAGTCGACCAAGAGCACGTAATCACGCCCATTTGCGTGAAAGAGGTCTATCCCCACCTTGGACCACGCAGAAGTCACGATCTCGTGCTGTTGCAGTGATTCCTTGGGCTGGGATGGTTGGGATTTCTGGCATGTTGTGCAGTTGAGGACCGTGTTGGCAATGTCCTGGCTGATGCCAGGCCAGTAAACTGCCTGCCGAGCTCTGCGTCGACATTTCTCGACCCCAAGGTGACCCTCATGGATCTGTCTGAGCACCATGATTTACATGCTTTGGGGAATGACGATTCTATCGAGTTTAAGAAGGATCCCCTCAACAACCGTTAACTCGTCCTTAACGTTGAAGAACTGGGGGCACTGCCCCTTTTGCCAGCCATGGGCAAGGTGTTGCATCACGCGCTGCAGTAGAGGATCTTTGGCAGTTTCTTTGCGTATTTGGACAACTCGTTCATCAGTGGCTGGGAGGTTGCTGGCACACAACTGCACCTGTGCCTCGATGTGGTGAATGAAGTTGCCCTGTTCACATGGCGTGGTGATGGATCGGGATAGGGCATCCGCAATGATCAGCTCCTTACCCGGTGTGTAGACGAGTTCGAAGTCATATCGGCAGAGACGAAGAAGAATTCGCTGCAGCCGACGTGTCATGTCATTTAAATCCTTTTGGATTATGTGGACTAAAGGCCTGTGGTCTGTTTCCACCGTGAACTTTAGCAGACCGTACACGTAGTCATGAAACTTGACTATTCCTGTCAGGAGACCCAAGCACTCTTTTTCGATCTGGGCATACCGTTGTTCGGTCGGAGTCATGGCCCTGGATGCACATGCCACTGGAGCCCAAGACGAGGAGCCGTCTCGCTGGAGGAGCACCGCCCCAAAGCCGTCCTGGCTTGCGTCTGTGGATATTTTTATATCCTTGGTCGGGTCAAAGAACTCCAGTACTGGGGCTGTGGTGAGCTTCGCCTTCAGCTCAAGCCACTCGCTTGAGGTGCGGGAAGCCACTGGAACACTGTCGACTTTTTAACGAGATGCCGGAGGGCCGTGGTGTGGGATGCCATGTTTGGAATGAATTTTCCGAGAAAATTTACCATCCCGAGGAAACGGAGGACCGCCTTTTTGTCCTCTGGGGTCTTCATGGCATTGATTGCCAGCACCTTGTCAGCGTCAGGTTGCACACCTTGCTGTGAAATGTGGTCACCCAGAAACTTGATAGTGGACCGACCAAACGAGCATTTGGCCCTGTTGAGCAGGGGGCCATTTTCATGAATCCTCTGGAAAACCTGTTTGAGGCGAGCGATGTGATCCTCGGGCGTCGTGGACCAGATGATCATGTCGTCCACATAGACTCGCACCCCATCGATGCCCTCCATCATTTGCTCCATTATGCGATGAAATACTTCGGAAGCTGAGATGATGCCAAAAGGCATACGGTTGTAGCAGGGGCTGTTTAGCACAGGGCTAAATCGCTGGCTTTGAAAGCAGACCAAGGCAGGCCAGCAGCATGGTTCGATTCCCGTACCAGCCTCCCCGAACAGGCATCGGAATGTGGCGACTAGGGGCTTTTCACAGTAACTTCATTTGAAACCTACTTGTGACAATAAGCGATTTTCATTTCATTTAATTTCATTTCATACCTGCCGAACTGAGTGTTAAACGTGCACATCTTCCGACTGGACTCGTCCAGCTGTATCTGCCAGAAACCGCGGGAGGCGGCCAGCTTGGTAAAGAATTTGGCATGAGCCATCTCACAGGTTAATTCTTCACGCTTCGGGATCGGGTAGTGCTCTCGCATTATGTTGCGATTCAGGTCTTTGGGATCAATGCAAATGCGGAGTTTGCCAGAGGGTTTCTTGACGCAGACCATGGAGCTGACCCAGTCTGTTGGTTCCGTGACCTTTGAGATGATGCCCTGCTCTTGGACGCAGGGACACATCTGTGTTGCAGCTGGGATCGCTGGCTATTGCTCGGTGGAGCGGATCGTCAGAAAGGTGCGTAATGCCCAGGCTTTCCACACTGTACACATCGCCTTCCTTTGGCTGGACATTGCTGCTTTAAATGGGCGGAGCCACAATTTGGACACGTCATTACGATGACGTCAGAGCTTTCTGTGTGCCATCGCGCATGCGCAGTGTGGTCAGCCGACATTCGCACATATGCATTAGGGTCTTCGGCCTCATCGTCCACCCGGTCGTGGCGCGCATGCATCGGGAACCGGGAAAAGCACGCGAAACAGCCACTCTCCTCGATGCTCAGGCCTTGCATTTTTGCGATGGCCTGCACCCTTTCTGCCTCGTGGGAGGCCAGGTTTGCAGTTTCTGCCGTCCTGATGCGGGAGTAACGATTTTTTGTATGCTCATGGACAACGCACGTTTCGATGGCGATGGAGAGGGTCAACTGTTTGATTTGGAGTAGCTGCTCCCGCAAGG
This sequence comes from Scyliorhinus torazame, assembly GCF_047496885.1. Classification (NCBI taxonomy): domain Eukaryota; kingdom Metazoa; phylum Chordata; class Chondrichthyes; order Carcharhiniformes; family Scyliorhinidae; genus Scyliorhinus; species Scyliorhinus torazame. The sequence continues at coordinate 224,254,128 of NC_092709.1, forward strand.
AGTCGGACTGGACCACAAAAACAATCTGATCCCGGATCATGGAATCATCCATCGAGTCATAATTACATGACTGCGCTAGGATGCGGAGATGGGTCAAGAAGGACTGAAAAGGTTCATCCTTACCCTGAAGCCTCTGTTGGAAGATGTACCGTTCAAAGCTCTCATTCACCTCAATTTTGCAGTGGCTGTCGAATTTCAGCAGAACTGTCTTGAACTTCGTCTTGTCTTCGCCATCGGCAAACATGAGCGAGTTATAGATGTGGATGGCTTGATCCCCGCAGTCGACAGGAACAGCGCAATCTTTCTGGCATCTGATGCTGCCTCGAGGTCGGAGGCCTCGATGTACAGGAGGAACTTCTGTTTGAAGACTTTCCAGTTGTCGCCGAGGTTGCCGGAGATCCGGAGTTGCGGAGGGGGCTGGATCTTTTCCATGCCGCTGGGTGGCTGCTTGCTGGTCATTGCAGATGCACTCGAGGTAGGTTCGTTAGGGTTAATAGCACTCTGGTACCATGATGTGTTAAGTAAGTTGGTTCAACATTGACTGCAACTGGATGCAGTGAAACTAGAAACAGGCTTCTGACACAGGAGATGGTCCAACACTGTTTCATTGAACTTCCTGATTGCTGTACATAATCTGCTGTGCGTTGACACTCTATTAATCTAACTGATAACCTCCTACTGGCTTGACCAGACTAGCTCTCTACCTCATGGAGATGGTGCTCACTGGCTTGTGCACTCTATCTCAGTAGCTGTGTACTGTGAGAGAGAGAGTCTTAATGCCCTGTGTACTTTATAGTGGTGGTGTCCTGTCTGGTGATTGGTTGTTCTGTGTTGTGTGTGTTCATTGGTTATCCTGTGTGTCAATCACTGCCTATCTGCATCTCATTATATACCTGAGTGGATATTATGACAGAAGGTGAGCTCCCCTAGTTCTTTGCAAACTCCAGCAACTCCCTCTGTTGCTGTGGTGAAGTTGCTTGAATCTTTGCACCAGATCATCGCCACCAGAGACCATGCCTGGTTTGTGTGTCGGGTTGTTTCCCTGACATCCTTTTTCTTTCCACCCCCACATGGGACTGCTATCACGCTGTGACCGTGCCACCACCTTCTGGGTCGGTGCCACATCAGCCAATGACTGCGTCCTCTCCCTCTGGGACTGGCCATCTCCCTCTGCACCTGTACCATGCCAGCAATGCCACTGCTGCTCTCCGCCATGGCCTGCTGTGACTGGGCTATGCTCAGGTGCACTGCTGTAATGTCCAGGTGGCTGTAACACCTGGCTGCCTGTGGGAGAGCAGCCCTGTCCTGGGCCTCGCCACTGCCTGCACAGAATTCCTCAGGTCTTGGAGATGCTAATCCATGGCCGTAACCCTCACCCCCAAGGGCTCCATTGCGGATGCCACCTGTGCGGTGTTGGCTTGGGTGGCCGGCACCACCTCCTGCTCCTACATGCGGTTGAACTCCTCCACCTGTGCCTGCAGGTGCTGGATACCCGTCCTCAGCCCCTAATGTGGTCCCTGGCACATTGACTGCATCCCCACGATCGATGGGACTGTCCATTCCAGAAGCTCGAAACCCATCTGGACGGTAGCTACTTCCTGGGGTTGGCCCGTGCTCCGACTATCTGCCCCATAGGCGTTCCCACCTCCACTTAATGTACTGGAACATTTGTGTGATGAGCACCAGATAATGTCCCACATAATGCTTCACTAAAGTGTCCAACTGAGGTGAGTGTCTCTGGGGTGGTAGAGGGTGTTGGAGACAGCTGTGATGGGAAATCAGTGTTATCATCGGCGGTCTCAAGCTCCGGAGTGTCCCGGGTCTCGGGCTTATGGGTCTCCTCTGATATCATTGCTCGGACCTGGGGCTGTGGCTGTGGCTGTCGCTCGGGTCGGGGGACACCAGAAGGTCCCGCCCCATCACCAGGAAGTCCTGCAAGCTAGGCCACATGGTAGTGGTGGTGGTGTGAGGGGGGTGTGGGAGTGAGGGTGGTGCGGGAGTGAGGGTGGTGTGCGAGTGATGTGCATGTGTGTGTGGTGAGGGTGTGGTGTGGGAGTGAGGATGGTGTGGGAGTGAGGGTGGTGTGTGGGTGATGTGCATGTGTGAGTGGTGTGTGTGGTGAGGGGGTGGTGTGGGAGTGAGGATGGTTTGGGAGTGAGGGTGGTTTGGGAGTGAGGGTGGTGTTGGGAGTGAGGGTGGTTTGGGGGTGAGGGTGGTGTTGGGTGTGGGGGTGAGGGTGGTTTAGGTGTGAGGGTGGTGTTGGGCGTGAGGATGGTTTGGGAGTGAGGGTGGTGGTGTGGGTGTAGTGGTGGTTTGGGGGTGAGGGTGGTTTGGGGGTGAGGGTGGTTTGGGGGTGAGGGTGGTGTTGTGTGTGGTGGTGGTTTGGGGGTGAGGGTAGTTTGGGGGTGAGGGTGGTGTTGGGCGTGACGATGGTTTGGGAGTGAGGGTGGTTTGGGGGGTGAGGGTGGTGTTGGGTGTGAGGGTGGTGGTGTGGGTGTAGGGGTGGTTTGGGGGTGAGTGTGGTTTGGGAGTGAGGGTGAGGGAGGTGTGGGTGTAGGGGTGGTTTGGGGGGTGAGGGTGGTTTGGGGGTTGAGGGTGGTTTGGGGGTCAGGGTGGTGTTGGGTGTGGGGGTGGTTTGGGAGTGAGGGTGGTGTTGGGTGTGGGGGTGGTTTGGGAGTGAGGGTGGTGTTGGGGGTGTGAGGGTGGTTTGGGAGTGAGGGTGGTTTGGGGGTTAGGGTGGTTTGGGGTGAGGGTGGCGTTGGGGGTGGTTTGGGAGTGAGGGTGGTTTGGGGGTGGGGGTGGTTTGGGGTGAGGGTGGTGTTGGGTGTGGGGGTGGTTTGGGAGTGAGGGTGATTTGGGGGTGAGGGTGGTTTGGGGGGTGAGGGTGATGTTGGGTGTGGGGGTGGTTTGGGAGTGAGGGTGGTTTGGGAGTGAGGGTGGTTTGGGAGTGAGGGTGGTTTGGGAGTGGGGGTGGTTTGGGGGTAAGGGTGGTGTTGGGGGTGGTTTGGGGGTGAGGGTGGTGTTGGGAGTGAGGATGGTTTGGGAGTGAGGGTGGTCTGGGAGTGAGGGTGGTTTGGGAGTGAGGGTGGTGTTTGGGTGAGGGTGGTGTTGGGGGTGGTTTGGGAGTGAGGGTGGTTTGGGGGTGAGGGTGGTTTGGGGGTGAGGGTGGTTTGGGTGTAGGGGTGGTTTGGGAATGAGGGTGGTTTGGGGGTGAGGGTGTTGTTGGGGGTGTGGGGGTGGTTTGGGGGTGAGGGTGGTTTGGGTGTAGGGGTGGTTTGGGAGTGAGGGTGGTTTGGGAGTGAGGGTAATGTTGGGGTGAGGGTGGTGTTGGGGGTGGTTTGGGAGGGAGGGTGATTTGGGGGTGAGGGTGGTTTGGGGGTGAGAGTGGTTTGGGTGTTGGGGTGGTTTGGGAGTGAGGGTGGTTTGGGGGTGAGGGTGGTTTGGGGGTGAGAGTGGTTTGGGTGTTGGGGTGGTTTGGGAGTGAGGGTGGTTTGGGAGTGAGGGTGGTGTTGGGGGTGTGGGGGTGAGGGTGGTTTGGGGATGAGGGGGTTTGGGGGTGAGGGTGGTGTTGGGGGTGAGGGTGGTGTTGGGGGTGTGGGGCTGGTTTGGGAGTGAGGGTGGTTTGGGGGTGAGGGTGGTTTGGGGGTGATGGTGGTGTTTTGGGGGTGAGAGTGGTTTTGGGTGTAGGGGTGGTTTGGGAGTGAGGGTGGTTTGGGGGTGAGGGTGGTTTGGCGGTGAGGGTGGTGTTGAGTGTAGGGGTGGTTTGGGAGTGAGGGTGATTTGGGGGCGAGGGTGGTTTTGGGGGTGTGGGGGTGGTTTGGGGTGAGGGGGGTTTGGGGGTGAGGGTGGTGTTGGGGGTGAGGGTGGTGTTGGGGATGTGGGGCTGGTTTGGGGGTGAGTGTGGTTTGGGGGTGATGGTGGTGTTTTGGGGTGAGGGTGGTGTTGGATGTAAGGGTGGTTTGGGAGTGAGGGTGGTTTGGGGGTGAGGGTGGTTTGGCGGTGAGGGTAGTTTGGGAGTGAGGGTGGTGTTGGGTGTGGTGTTGGGGGTGGTTTGGGATGAGGGTGGTTTGGGATGAGGGTGGTTTGGGATGAGGGTGGTTTGGCGGTGAGGGTGGTGTTGGGTGAAGGGGTGGTGTTGGGGGTGGTTTGGGAGTGAGGGTGGTTTGGCGGTGAGGGTGGTGTTGGGTGAGGGGGTGGTGTTGGGGGTGGTTTGGGAGTGAGGGTGGTTTGGGAGTGAGGGTGGTGTTGGGTGAGGGGGTGGTGTTGGGTGCGGGGGTGGTGTTGGGGGTGGTTTGGGAGTGAGGGTGGTGTTGGGGGGGGTGGGGGAATCACAACTCAGCGGGGTCTCACTTCCTCGCCAAAGGCTGGTCTCCACCCCGGTGACTGCCCTTTCCTCGGGCCCGCCGCCATGTCCAGGGCCCGCTGCTCTGCCTCGGTGAGAGGCCGCAGGTCCGGCGGTCCTCCTCCCGCTTCCCTGCGGTTATGAGCGGCCTTCTCTTGGGGGCTAGGGTGGGGGGAAAACAGAAAATGCGCAGTGTTAGACAGTCCGACGCATGCTGCCTAGGGGGTGGGTAGCTGGTTGTTTCAGTGGTCAGGGCATCCAAGCATGGTAGCCTGTATGGGTGCCAACATGTGGTGCAGGGTGAGGCTTCAGACGCCCTCCAGGTTCGGAGGGGGTGGGATAACGGGTGTGCGGAACGGGATTTGGTGCCAGGGACACAGTGCTCAGCCGCCCTGAGGAGGTTGTGTAGTTTTACAGCACTGCAGGCCGGTCCGGATGGTGTTACTTGTGGTGCTGATGGCCTCTGCCACCTGCGACCAAGCACAGTGAACAGTGGTGGCTGGCAGCTCCCTTCCGGGCCAGGGCACGGGGTGGCCCGCCACTCTTCCACGGCGTCCAGGAGGGTCTCAAGCTTGGAATCGCTGAATCTTGGGGCCGCTCTCCTTGCTGCCATCTTGTTGGCTGGGATGGTGTGTGTGGGGGGCGAAGTGTGTACATGCGGCTGCAGCTTGTCAGCCTCTTGAATGTCAATCGCGAATTCGGCGAATCCGACACCATTTCTCATTGGAATCGATTGTGTTCCACGTGGCATCGGTGCTAGCCCCTTAACGGTCGCTGAATCGGTTCAGGTGCGGTGCCAGTTTTGCTGTCGTGGAACTTCACGAATCCTGCCCCGACGTCAACACTTGGTCTCAGGAACGGAGAATCCTGTTGACAATTTTTTGGTTTCAGCTACTTTCTGTGATAGCGAATTCCACAGGCCGACCACTCTTGGGTGAAGAGATTTCTCCTCATTTCAGTCCTTATCGTATCAATGTCCAGGATAGTTATGGAAAAGGACAAGGAACAATCCAGAGTAAGACCAATTAACTGGGGGAAATCCAATTTCAATACGGTATTATGGTATAGGGTGGGTATTTCCTCCTGTCCAGGAATCTAGAACCATGGGGATCACCATTTAAAAATAAGGGGTTGCTCATTTAAGACAGAGATGAGGAGAAAGGAATTCTCTCATAGGGTTGAGAAAGGAAGTGGAAACAGAGCTGAGATCACCATTCAGAGCAATACCGTCCGAGGTGGTGACCATCCTGATGCCCACTGCACCGCCGAGGTGCTTGCAAGCCTTTTCCTCAGCAATAATGTCACTGCAAGCTGGACCCCATCACAGCCAATTCTGACTACCTCACCCTCACGAGGATTCCTTACAATTTCACTGGGCTCCTCGTCGCAGGATCCAGGCAAAAAACATCCAGGCTGAAAGCTCCAGGCAGGATCATCCAGACATATTAATAACTTATGTCCCAAGAAAAGACAATTATGAAATGTGCAGAGATTAAATAAACGATTAAAAGACGAGCAGAGCCAGAGCTCACGAAAATGCAGCCGCTCCCACTCTCACGTCATGTGACCCCTGGGTTACACTTTCTTAATAGCACAGTCCACCAGCTAATGTACTGTGTTTGAAATTCAATGTCTGCCCTGCAATGGGTTTGGAGATGGGGAAAGCATTTAATCAAGTGGGAGGGTGCCCAAATACGTCCGGCGGCAGCAACTAGGATCCGGCAAGCCCGGAGGGCCAGGGAGGCTCTCATACTCACCCGTTTCACATAAGACGTGGCCTGGTCCAACATCGATACCTCCCCCCCCCCCCCCCCCCCCCCCCACCCCCCACACCTACCCCCATCCTCCCAGGGTATGTGTCACTCCAGAGTGCTGGGATTTTGTCGGCACCACCAGTGGGTCGCTGTTGAGGGCAAGGGGGTGATAACCCGCAGAGAGCTGAGCGCCAGTGCTCCTGAATCTCTGTCATAGTCTGACCCTTGCCTGTCTGCTGAGTGCTCGCTCACACCCATCACCTGCACGTAGTGTGACCTGGAGATGGGCCAAGGGTTCAGCCTGCATTGCAGAAGGAAGTGACAGAGGCATCATACTGGTTGTGCACAAGGGTGTTTAATGTGTAATACACTTCCCCACTCTCTAGGCCTAGCGCCGGGAAGCCTGCAGCAGTTCCCGCTCACTACCACACTTAGAAAACTTTACGGAGAATCGTGCCCATGAATTGTTTTCCATCACTGGCAGATGAAGTCATGGCCAGACTGGTTCCTCAGAAATCAGGTCACAATTTTGAACGGGTGCCCAATCACTAAGTGAGCTTGATGGTTTTCCCCACAGCCCTCATCCACAGGCAATGTCACCGCCCAGCCACATGGGCATTGCCCCACACCCCTCCAAGTGAGCTCACCCCACTATGGGGTTGCTGAGGGGCCCCTCCTTTCCAGGTCTTCCCATGTCCCCTTTCAGGCTCCCCCCCTTTCAGGACCCCTACCCTTCAACCCCTTCCAATCTTCCGGAGGCCTGTTAATAACCGCCTTTCACACCCTCCTCCCCCCACCTTCATAGCCCCCCACCCCTCCTTTCACAGGCATGACCCACATTAGGCCCTGACCCTTGGCAGTGCCACCCTGGCACCACCATTCTGACAGGGGGGGGGTGGGTTGGGGGGGTGTACAGGGGAAGGCTTCGAGCGGGAGCTGCTACGCAGGCAGGTAATGTTGGTGAATGGAGGTGAGGTGGGGGAGGAGGCCGGGAGAGGTGGCCAGGCTCAGGGGGATGGGGAAAGGTGTGGGGAGGGGGGGATTGCGATGTGACAGAGTTGGACACTGAGCGTGGTCATGGACGGAGAGGGGGACCATCTTGGATGGGCCCGATTTAGGGTGGTATTAAAGGAGGCAGTTCTGGAACGAGATGATGGCAAACGGTAGAGGGGAGTGGAGATGTAAGCCTCCAGTAAGCATTGTAAGGTGGAACGTCCGGGGGTTACATGGGTAGATTACGAGGACCTGGGTCTTTGCACACCTGTGGAGTTTGAAGGCGGAGGTGATCTTTTTACAGGAGGCGCACTTCCGGGTAAAGGTCCAGGACAAATATTTAACTCGGGGTTTGACTCAGTCGTTTGGGGGGGGGGGGGGGCGGCGCGGTAGCCATTTAGTTGAACAAAAGAATGGGGTTTGTGGGGGGCCAAGGAAGTGTGGGATCTGGAAAGAAGGTATGTGATAGTGAGCGGGGTGTTGGAGGGGATGCATCGCTGGTTAAGGATGAAATTAACACAATAGTGAGGAAGGATATTAGCTCAGACGATCTGGAATCTGTATGGGTAGAGCTGAGAAACAGCAAGGGGCAAAAAGCATTAATGGGGGTTGTATATAGACCCTCAAACTGTTATGGTGATGTTGGGAATGGCATTCAACAGGAAATTCGAAATGATTGCGATGAAGGAACATCTGTAATTTGGGGTGATTTTAATCCGTATATAGACTGGGTAAAACAAATTAGTAACAATGCCGTAGAGGAGAATTTCCTGGAGCGTATCTGGGATGGTTTTCTGGACAAATACGTTGTGGAACCAACCAGAAACAAGGCCATCCTAGATTGAGTATTATGTAATGAGAAAGGAATAATTGGCAGTCTGGTTGTGCGAGGCCCCTGGGGATAAGCGGCCATAATGATGGAGAGTGACATAGTTGATTCTGAGACTAGGGGCGGGATTCTCCCCTACCTGGCGGGGCGGGTGCTTCTGGCGTAATGGAGTGGCGGGAACCACTCCGGCGTTGGGCCGCCCCAAAGGTGTGGAAGTCTCTGCACCTTTAGGGGCCAAGCCCTCACCTTGAGGGGCTAGGCCCGCCCCGGAGTGGTTTCCGCTCTGCCGGCTGGCGGGAAAGGCCTTTGGCACCGAAAGGTCTTCGCCGGGCGACGCATGCGCGGGAGCGTCAGCGGCTGCTGACGTCATCCCCGCGCATGCACAGGGGAGGGGGTCTCTTCTGCCTCCGCCATAGTGAAGACCATGGCGAAGGCGGTAGAAAAAGAGTGCCCCCACGGCACAGAAGAAAAAGAGTGCCCCCACGGCACAGGCCTGCCCTGAGATCGGTGGGCCCCGATCGCGGGCCAGGCCACCGTGGTGGCACCTCCCCGGGGCGTGATCGCCCCACGCCTCCCCCCCAGGACCCCGAAGCCTGCCTGCGCTGCCTTGTCCTGCCGTTCAAAAGGTGGTTTAATCCACGCCTGCGGGAGGGTTGACAGCGGCGGGACTTCGGCCCATTGCGGGCCAGAGAATCGCCGGGGGTGGGCCCGCCAACTGGCGCGGCGCTATTCCCACCCCCACCGACCGTGCGATTCCCGCCCACGCCGAATCTCTGGTGGCGGAGAATTCGGGACATGGCGGGGGCGGGATTCACGCCAGCCCCCGGCGATTCTCCGTCCCGGTGGGGGGTCGGACAATCGCGCCCAAGGTCCTGATTCTAAATAAAGGTAACTACGATGATATGAGGCGTAAGTTGGCCATGATGGATTAGGGAACGCTACTTAAAGGGATGATGGTGGATGGCAATGGCAAACATTCAAAGAGCGCATGGGTGAACTGCAACAATTGTTCATTCTTTAAACTGGGAATGGTGGCCAAACCATGGCTTACAAGGGAAATGTGAGATAGTGTTAGATCCAAGGAAGAGGCACACATATTGGCCAGGAAAAACAACAGACTTGAGGATTGGGATCAGTTTAGAATTCAGCAAAGGAGGACCAAGGGATTCAGGCGACAATAGAGTACGAGATTAAGCTTGTGGGAAACATAAAAAACTGACTGTAAAGTTTTCTAGGGTATGTTTGGAGAAAAAGATTGGTTGAGACAAATGTAGGTTAAATACATACTTTCTGTCTTCACAAAGGAGAACACAAATAATGTTGGGGAACACATGTTGGGGGTTTAGTGAGAGGGAGGAACTGAAGGAAAGTAGGGAAATGGTGTTGGGGAAATTGATGGGATTGAAGGTCGATAAATCCCCAGGGCATGATAATCTACATTCAGAGCATTTAAGGAAGTAGCCATGGAAAGTGGTGATCTTCCAAGATTCTGGAAAAGTTCCTAAAGGTTGGTGTGTAGCTAATATAAGCCCCCCCAGGTTCGATCCCGGCTCTGAGTCACTGTCTGTGTGGAGTTTGCACATTCTCCCTGTGTTTGCGTGGGTTTCACCTCCACAACCCAAAGATGTTCAAAGTAGGTGGATTGGCCACGCTAAATTGGGAAAAATGAATTGGGTACTCTAAATTTTAAAAAGAAAGGGAGTTAGAGAGAAAACAGGGAATTATAGACCAGTAAGCCTCATGCCAGTAGTGGGGAAAATATGAGAGGCCACTCTAAAAGATTTTATAGCAGAGCACTTGGAACAGTGGCAGAATCAGACAGAGTCAGAATGGATTTATGAAGGGGGAATCGTGCTTGACAAATCTACTGGAATTTTTCGAGGATATGACTCATAGAGTTGATGAAGGGGAGCCAGTGGATGTAGTTTATTTGGGCTTGCAGAAGGCTTTTGACAAAGTTCCACATAAGAGATTAGCATGTAAAATTAAAGCCCATGGGATTGAGGGTGGTGTATTGAGATGGAGAGGAAACTGGTTGGCAGACACGAAACAAAGCAGGAATAAACATATCTTTTTCCAAGTGGCAGGCAGTGAATAGAGGTGTTCTGTAGGGATTGGTGCTCAGACCCGTGTTATTCACACTGTATATTAATGACTTAGATGAGGGAACTAAATGTAAGATCTCCAGATTTGCAGATGACTCAAAGTTGGGTGGGAGGGTGAGCTGTGAAGAGATTGCAGCGATGCTTCAGTGTACTTTGGACAAGTTGAGTGAGTGGGCAGATGCAATATAATATGGATAAAAGTGAGATTATTCACATGTCGCAAAAACAGGAAAGCAGATTATTACTTGAATGGCTATAGAGAGGGGAATATGTACTGAGACCTGGGTGTCATTGTGCACCAGACGCTGAAAATAAGCATGCAGGTGCAGCAGACGGTAAAGAAGGCAAATGGTATATTAGCCTTCATAGCAAGAGGATTAAAGTACAGGAGCAGGAATGCTTGGTGCAATTATACAGGGCCTTGGAGAGACCACACCTGGAATATTGTACAGTTTTTATCTCCTTATCTGAGGAAGCATGTTCTTGCTATGGAGGGTGTGCGGCGAAGGTTTACCAGATGGATTGCTGGGATGGGGGACTGATATATGAGGAGAGATTGAGTCAGTTAGGAATAGATAGAACACTGGTTAGCACTGTTGCTTCACAGCTCCAGGTTCCCAGGTTCGATTCCTGGCTTGGGTCACTGTCTGTGTGGAGTTTGCACGCTCTCCTTGTGTCTGTGTGGGTTTCCTCCGGGTGCTCCGGTTTCCTCCCACAGTCCAAAGATGTGTAGGTTAGTTGGATTGGCCACGCTAAATTGCCCTTAGTGTCCAAAAAGATTAGGTGGGGTTACTGGGATAGGGTGGAGGTGTGGAGTATTCTTTCCAAGGGTCGGTGCAGACTCGATGGGCCGAATGGCCTCCTTTCCACTGTAAATTCTATGTCTATGTCCATATTGATTGGAGTTTAGATGAGGGCGGGGGGTATCACATAGAAACCCCATCAAATTCTAACAAGACTAGATCCAAGAAGGAAGTTTCTGATGGCGGGGGAGTCCAGAAGCAGGGATCATAATCTAAGGTCACGGGTTAAATCATATAGGACAGAGGTGAGGAGAAGTCTCTTCACGCAGAGAGTGCTGAGCATGTGGAATTCTCTACCACAGAAAGCAGTTGAGGCCAAAACATTCTATGTTTTCAAGAAGGATTTAGATAGAACACGTGGGGCGAAAGGGATCAAAGGATTTTTGGGGAAAGCAGGAATAGGTTACTGAGTTGGATGATCAGCCATGATCATAATGAATGGCGGAGCAGGCTCAAAGGGCCGAATGGCCTACTGCTGCTCCTACCTTCTTTGTTTCTATGCACTACGCTTCGCCAGGCCTGCCTGACTGGCACTATGCCCGCAGATCCACTTCTCTGACTTTTACAATGTAAGAGCATCAATGCGCCTTCTAGCCTCCAGTTACAACATCAGCAATAGCCACTGCTGGCAATGGCATTACTGAGCTGCTGGTGCTCTGATTGGACCAACAGCTCAATGGCAAGTCACTGCCCTTAATAGGATGGCAGCCCAGCGACAGCCATTTAATTTGCTGCCACGATAAAATGCAACCCAGGTCCATTCATCTGTTAAAGTGGTGTTGTCCCAGCTGCCTCTGCAAAATTAACTCATGGAAAATTTCAAATATAGAGCAGTAGATCAAAATAATTCCCTCTTTACTCCCCACAGAACTTATATAGTGTTAAAGAGCATTATATTTAGACTTGTCCTGTAAAGGAGAATGTAGCATAATCTAGGTTTTTGCAGTGTTGACAAAACAGTGTTGAAGCACATTTGTCCAAGGAGGCTGAATTAAGTAGCAGAATATTTGATGCTTTGTGGGCAGGGGTTTCAGGCTTTGACGAGGTTGAAAATGGACGCAGAGGGACCTGAAAATACTAGAGCTGGCTGGCGTGCTGCTTTCCCGATATGGTTCCACCAGCCATTTTAGGGGAGGTGGGTTTGTGGCCTGGCAAGGCTGGCTACCCCCAGAGGTGGGCAGATGAGTAGGCTCACAAAAAGCCTTTTAATGAATTATGATAGAATATTCCAGACTGAATATTCCAGTCTGAAGGAAGGCACCCAACAGCAGGGTGGGGGGTGGGGGGGGGGGTGGAGTCAGCACTCCAGACATGCGTCCCTGGGTTCAGGTGCAGACAAAGGCTTCCTTGTAGTAGGTCTTAATTTTATCTAGATTTCTTAAAATTTCGGTGAGAGGCTGCTTCTATGTTGAACTTCCATGTTACTTTCAGCTTCGAGAGCCTACCTGCTGCCTTAATTAGCCAAGAAACCATGCCAATTAATAATAATAATGTAATAATCGCTTGTCACAAGTAGGCTTCAATGAAGTTACTGTGAAAAGCCCCTAGTCACCACATTCCGGCACCTGTTCGGGGAGGCCGGTACGGGAATTGAACCCGTGCTGCTGCCTTGTTCTGCATTACAAGCCAACTATTTAGCCCACTGTGCTAAACCCGCCCCAATTAAGAGGGTACCTATGCAAAAGTTCCAAAGAGTGACCATTGCCTCCCTTAGGAGTGGGCTCAGGACTCATATACAGTCCTGGCTCCTGTTTCCTGCCTTCAAGCCAAAAGTCCAGCCCTATATTTTTATTATGTAACCTACCCGAGTTCCAAAAGAGAGATTCACGTTGGACTCAAAACGTTAGTTTCTCTCTCCACATATTTACTCAGACCTGCTGAGTTTCTCCAATACTTTCTGTTTTAATAGAAAAGAACATTTAGCTGGGGAAATTCAAATGAGTGCAGTGTCTTGTGGGATAGAGGGAGGCTTCACCTCCTGGCTGGAGAGCTACAGAAGCCCTGTATTGACTCCTTTGGGAAGGCTCATCAAATCAAGTGCTGAACAGACACTTAATCCTGGCTGCCGCTGGCCACTTAAGTGCCCCGAGCAGAAATCCTGCCCTCCCTCCACTCTGCCTGAGAGCTGTTGGCCAACCCGAGGCTAGCAGCTGCCTATTTCGGCAGCATCAGCAGGAGCTTTGGCATCTGCCTGCAATTCACCCAGGGAGAGGCTTTGAACCATTGAAGGATCCAGGTCACAGGTGAGTGAGGGTGGGAGGGAGTATTGTGAACTGGGGTTGTGCGAGAGGTGGAAAGGGTCAGAAGGAAATGCATGGTGGCTCTTTGTAGGCCTCCCCCTTCTGATGCCAGATCCCTCAATCAGGCACTGAGTGCCTTTGAATGTGGGACCCACTGGGGCCCTGCAAGCAAATACAACAGGACATGCTTTTCCAGCTCTGTGCATGGCCAGCCCGCTGCTGGTTGAATACTAGCGGTGGTGCCAGAAGGCCCCGTTTCAGTAGTCAAAGACAGCGGGCCAAAAAGGCCATCAATGAGGCTTCCCACCCCAGACTTAATTTGGGCTTCCCCTACTTCCAAACTTGGCTATGGAAAGGAATTAAATTCCACTACTTGTATGGCCTGTCATTCTACAATGTCAAGATATGTGTGCTCTGTGTTAGCTAGTTGGCTGGTTCGTGATGCTGAGCGATGACAACAACACGGGTCGAATTCCTGAGGTTATTAATAAAGGCCCTGCCTCTCACCCGAGATGTGGTGACCCTCAAGTTAAACCACATTAGTCAGCTCTCAACGGGGACAGCAGCCTCTGGGAAAGTGGAAACATTTACATTTGCTCTGTATATAGTATTTTTTCGGATCCTACCAATCGAGGGTTTACTCCAATGGCATGTGAAAGATGATGAATGAAAAACAAAACTGTGACCACGTATAGAGTATCCCTGCAGTTATGTTACTTGGCCTTACAAAGATCGACAAGCTGTAAATTATGAAGAGGAATAAAATATTCTGCAATAGGAACTGCAGAAGAACAGCAAAACTGCTACAGTAAAATTTATTTTCAATTTTGAAGAAAATCATTAGAAAATGTATACAGACTGCATCAAGCTGCCTATGTACTTGCAGACATCACCTAGTACCATATGACTAGGACAGAACTTAATTTACATGCAACTTCTATTTACGGAGGAGTGGGACTTCATCTTCTCTCTTTCTTCTCTTTCATGATCTTTTTACTTTCCTCCCTCCTTCTTTTGTTCACTGGATTCCGGGGATCATGTATTTCGAAAGTGTCTTCATCCTGAATGTTTGCATCTTTTACTTTTCTTGTTTGCTCCTCAAACTGGAGGACATGCGACAACCTAGATGAGAAAGAAATTAGACAAACATGATGTAAGCATATAAAATTCACCTAAGTGATCACTTGCATCTAATAAACTTAATGCAGTAGCACATTGAAATAGAAGAGTAGATTTAACGATCTATGATTATTTTAATATACAACATTAAATACTCTACTAAACAAAACTTCAAGAGAACACTGACATGGGTCAGACTCCAGAAGTTTTAAACATATCAGCTTGCATTCATATTTTATTTATGCTCAAAAGAAAGTTTCAATACATGTAACCCGGTGGATAGTTCTAAATTTATGTACGTCAAATGTGCTTTAAAACAAAATAAAACATGTGTGCAAAAAAAGAGATGTTCCAAATACAGAACTGAATGCCCAGTTAGCACGCCCTAAAATTATGCCAAAAGTAAACTAAAAATATATTCATTTGGATTCCCTGTAAATAGAGACCAGATGATTTTTCTCAGGGGGACAGATTAATCATAAAACAAATCTTAGAATAGAATCATAGAATCCCTACAGTGCAGAAGAAGGCCATACGGCCCATCGAGTCTGCACTGATCCTCCAAAAGAGCTCCCTACCTAGGCCCAATCCCCCACCCTATCCCCATAACCCCGCTTAACCTTTGGACCATAAGGGGTAATTTAGCGTGGCCAATCCACCTTACCTACACATCTTTCGGACCGTGGGAGGATACCGGAGCACCCAGAGGATACCCACACAGACACGTGCAAATTCCACACAGCCACCTGAAGTTGGAATCAAACACGGTATCTAGCGCTGTGAGGCAGCAGTGCGAACCGCTGTGCCAGCATGCCACCCCAGTTAAGGGTCGCACGCTAGCACAGTGGTTAGCACTCCTCCTTCACAGCAGCAGGGACCCGGCTTGGGTCACTGTCTGCGCGGAGTCTGCATGTTCTCCCCGTCCCTGCGTGGGTTTCCTCCGGGTGCTCCGGTTTCCTCCCACAAGTCCCAAAATACGTGCTTGTTAGGTGAATTGGACATTCTGAATTCTCAGTGTTCCCGAACAGGTGCTCGAGTGTGGCGACGAGGGGGTTTTCACAGTAACTTCATTGCAGTGTTAATATAAACCGACTTGTGACATTAATAAAGATAAAGGTTATGATTGGTAAATAGCTCCACTGCCTTATGGATACCCTTGGAGAGTTGAAGGCTAAGGGAGTAATCCCTGGCGCACTGATATCTCAATATGTAATCTTTCCGGAAACTCGTGAGTGCATCGCCAACACCATCCAGGACAAAACAGCCCGCTAACTGCCACCTAACCACCACTTTCAACATCCATTCACAGCATCAACACACAATGGCAACACTACCATCTACAAGATGCACTGCAGCAACTCACCAAGGCTCCCTCGACAGCACCTTCCAAACCCACAACTTCCACCGCCTGGAAGGACAAGGTCAGCAGGTGCATGGATATACCAGCATCTATCTGCAAGTTCCCCTCCAAGGTACACACCATCCTGACTTGGAACTAGGGCAGCACGGTAGCATTGTGGATAGCACAAATGCTTCACAGCTCCAGGGTCCCAGGTTCGATTCCGGCTTGGGTCACTGTCTGTGCGGAGTATGCACATCCTCCCAGTGTGTGCGTGGGTTTCCTCTGGGTGCTCCGGTTTCCTCCCACAGTCCAAAGATGTACGGGTTAGGTGGATTGGCCATGCTAAATTGCCCATAGTGTCCAAAATTGCCCTTAGTGTAGGGTGGGGTTACTGGGTTATGGGGATAGGGTGGAGCTGTGGACCTTGGGTAGGGTGCTCTTTCCAAGAGCCGGTGCAGACTCGATGGGCCGAATGGCCTCCTTCTGCACTGTAAATTCTATGTAAATTCTATATCACTGCACTGTCACTGGGTCAAAATCTGTAACTCCCTCCCTCGTAGCACAGTGTGTGTACCGACACCCCATGGACCGCAACGGTTCAAGGCGGTTCACGCCAACCTTCTCTTTTTTTCCGCCATTTTTTAAATTCTCCTCCTTTTTCATATTTTCTCCCACATTTACATCCATCAACAATAAACAATAATCAGCAAGATATGTCAATCCCCATAATAACAACGATCCCATCTACCCATCAACCCCCAAACCGCATGTTTACATAAACAAATGGCAAAAAGGAATCAGGGATTACCCGTAGTCACCCTTAATCTTACACAGCTCTCCCCCACCCCCCACCGCAGGTCTCCAGCTCCTCCTGTCCACTGCCTCTTGTAAAACTCCTCCTCCCAACCTCGGTTCCTTCCCCCCAACTTTCCACTCCGGCTAGACCACTCGGACCCTGTTCTGCCAGGCTCCGATGGCCGCAGCCCCTCCCCCCACCTCACTCCCGTTCACTGGCCAGTTTAAACCGGCCAGCGTGGAGGCCCCCGCCCGGGTCCCTTTCCCACTTGCCCGGCCCTAGGAAAGCCCAAAGATCCCCTTTTAGCACACAAACCCCACATATCCACCTACACCCCAAAGAACTCTCATTTCGAGTGAAAGTCCCATCCCTTCCCTTGTCCAAATATATACCACATTGGCTCCTTTAATCTCTACGCCCGCGCGCAGTGATACAAAAAAGAAGAAAATACAGTCATGAGGTTACATCGGCACGTGGCCATTCCTCAATTTGTCAGTTCTGCCACAGTCCTTCTGCTTTCGCAAACTCCTCCGTTGCTTCCGCAGTTCCAAAAATAAAAGTCCCTGAGCTTGTAAGTCACCCTCAGCTTTGCTGGATATACAATGCCGCACCGCACCTTGCTAATGTACAGTGCCCTCTTCACCCGGTTGAAGGCAGCTCGCCTCCTTGCCAGCTCCACCGTAAAGTCCTGGTATACACGTATACCAGCTCCA
This sequence comes from Scyliorhinus torazame, assembly GCF_047496885.1. Lineage (NCBI taxonomy): Eukaryota > Metazoa > Chordata > Chondrichthyes > Carcharhiniformes > Scyliorhinidae > Scyliorhinus > Scyliorhinus torazame. The sequence continues at coordinate 224,271,164 of NC_092709.1, forward strand.
GCCCACTGCACCACCCGCTTCTGCTTGGCCCAGCTCAGGACCTTCTCCTTCACCTTGTACCTACGGGAGCACAGAGTCACTGCCCTTGGCGGCTCACTCGCCTTTGGTATAGGCCTCCACGACCGATGAGCCCGATCCAGTTCATATCGGGAGGGATCCTCCCCCTCCCCCAATAATTTTGCCAGCATCGTGGCAAAGTACTCAGTCGGCTTCGGTCCTTCAACTCCTTCGGGTAGCCCCACAATCCTCAAATTCTGTCGCCTGGATCTGTTTTCCAGGTCTTCCATTTTTCCTCGCAGATCCTTGTTAGTATCCATCACCTTCCGCATCTCTTTCCCCATCGAGGCAAGTTGATCACCGTGCTGCAATAACGTCTCCTCCACTTCCTTCAGCGCCTCCCCTTGCTCTCGCACCTCCGCCACTGCGCTCGCCACCTCCGTCCTCACCGGGGAAACCGCCTCCTCCACCAGCACACTCAAAACCTCCCTCATCTCTTCCTCACCGTCTCCATGCATTTCGCAATCTGCGCCAACTGCTTTTCAAATTCCGCAGCCATCACCGTAGTTATTTCTTCAGCCGTAAGCAGTGGGGCCTTCCCTGGTGTTCCAGCCTCCATTTTTCCTGGTGACCCCGCGGTGACCTTTCCACTCCCCGACGGACCTCCAGCTGGTTTTTTTCCGGCCGTTTTCTTGCTCACCCTCAACATTTTTCTTTGTTCTTTTTTTCCTCCTGTGTCTCCACTGTGCCTCCTCCGTGCCTTCTCCCTTCTTCTGCCGCCTCCGCGGACCCTGGGACCGGGCTTAAAGCCCCGAAAATGCCATTGCCGACCGGGAGCCCTCCATTGTGCCCACGCCAACCTTCTCAAGGACAATTAGGGATGGGCAATTAGGGTTGGCCTGGCAAGAGACAACTATAACCTGTGAAATAATATATTTTAAAAAAAACTCCTCTAATCAAGCCAGTGCCAAAATTAGTGCCTTGCATTCCTTTAGACTCAACCGGGGAGCTTGAGAGCGGGATCCTGATGATTTGGACAGTGCTGAGGCTTGCACATGGAGAGGACACTCCAGTTTTGCTGCAAATTGTTAACACAACATGGGGCACAGCAGTTATGAGTGATAAGCCCAACTTGATTGGTGTAGAGAACGGGTGCTACAGGTTTTCTCAAATGGTGACAGGGGCCAATGTGTCTGACTGGTCAAACACCGTCCATCCCAACTCAGGAACCCCTGACCAGTAAGGTGCTGACCTGCCATGCTCCATCAGCTTCAATGGCTGCTTGGCGCTGAGATTCTCTGCTCAGCAGGGGGATGAAATTTATTGCACCAGGAAAACAAATAAAGAAAGGAGATGCCAACTCCTTGATTGGCAAGCTAGAATGTCAGGACCATGTGCAGGGACTGACAGATGACTTTCAGCTGGTTAATAATATGTGCAAGACAGCTGTGATTGAGATGGTACTGAAAAGGTTGAACACCGACATAGCACCCTTACAACAGACAAGGCTCGCTGAGAGTAGATCACTGAAAGAAAAAATATTACACGCACATCTGGCAAAGGAAGAGTATAGAGAAATGCATGAACAGGGTGTAAGTTTAATTGGATAGCTCTTGCTGTGCTCAATGATAGAACCCTCTACAAATGGTTCAGATTGTGTTCTCTGATCATACCTCAGGCTATACCGCCTGAACTCATCAAGGAAAGGAAACCAGCACTCCTGCAGCATATGCACAAACGTCTCTGTCTCCTGGAGGGAGGGTGCAATGCCCCAGGATATGTGTGATGCAAATATTGTCACCCCATAAAATAACCAGGCCGACTGCAGCAATGGCAACAATAATAGAAGGATCTCCCTGCTGAGCATTGTGGGAAAATATTGACTCATGTTGCCCTTGTCACACTGCAGATCTTGGCTAAACGCATATACTCCAAGTCCCAGTGTAGTTTCAGAACTGGGAGATCCCAATCAGCATGATCTTCTGAGTCCGACAGCTGAAAAGGAAATGCTGTGAACAAAGGAGACCACTATATACTGCCTTCATCGATCTCACCAAAGCAATGACCATGTCTATTTCAGCTGCTAGTGAAAGTTGGTTGCCCGTCAAAGCTGTTCAATGTGATCTCTTTCCCTAACAATTGGTCAGTTTTGATACGGAAACATCAGAATGCTTTGAGATCTGCAATGGAGTCAAACAGGGCTGTGTTCTGGCACCAACATGGTTTGGTATATTCTCCTTTTTGTTGCTGTCATTTGCCTTCACGCCATCTGCAGACTTGCTTGCTTGCCTGAGGTCCAAGACAAAGGTGTATAACCCTTCATCAGAGATTTGCTCCATGCTGAATATTCACTATGTACTAATATTCCATACCGTGGAACACCTTCAGCGGCGAATGGACAGACTCTCTCGTGCCTGTGTACAGTTTGGTCTGACATTTATCATACAAGACAATACTTCATGATCCAGGATGTTGCAGTACTCCCATATTTCGGCACTGACAATGTGAACCTGGAAGTTGTTGACAGCTTTGCATATTTAAGGTACACAATCACCAGAAATTTGTCACTCGATACAGAAATCAGCATAGACATCACACAAGCTGCATGTGTTGCGTCTAAACGGAGTAAGAGAATTTGGAACAACAGCAACCTGACTGAGAACACTGCAATTCAACTACACTGCATCCTCAGCAGTGGTGAGACCTGGACAACATATGCTAGGCAGGGGGAAAGGCTGAACAGTTTCACCTTTGCTGTCTCAGACATAACTTTGGCATCTCTTGGCAGGACAAGGTCACTAACTTAAAGGTAGTGAAGGGCACAAAATACATCAGCATACTTATTGGTAAGCTAAAAATGTTTCTGCTGGCTCGGCCACATTCACTGGATGGATGACGGTTCGTCTACATAAAGACTTTTTGTATGGTGAATTAGCCATGGAGTTATGAGCTTCTGGGCAGAGGAGGAGAAGGTGCCAAGGAGACGCCACATCAGGCCTCGTGTATACCTGGATCATGGCGCACCTGGCACTGTGGGAGTATGGGGAAGGACACCCGCTCCCGGTGGGCGTCAAGATGATGGTGGCCCTGACCTTTTACACGACGGGGTCAAAGAACAAAGAACAGTACAGCACAGGAACAGGCCCTCAGCCCTCCAAGCCTGAGCCGATCACGTATCCTATCTAGACCAACTGCCTGTAACCTTCTATACCCTGTCTGTTCATGTGCGTATCTTGATAAGTCTTCAAGGTCACTAACGTATCTGCCTCAACCACCTCATTTGGCAGTACATTCCAGGCCACCACCACCCTCTGTGTAAAAAACTTACCCCTCATATCTCCACTGAACCTTTCCCCCCTCACCTTGAACTTGTGCCCCATTATAATTGTCATTTCTGCCCTGGGGAAGAGCCTCCAACTGTTCACCCTATCTCTACCCCTAATAATTTTATAAACTTCTATCAGGTCACCCCTCAGCCTCCGTCTCTCTAGGGAGAACAATTTCAGTTTATTCAACCTCTCCTCATAGCTAATACCCTCCCATACCAGGCTACATCCTGGTAAACCTTTTCTGTACTCTCTCCAAAGCCTCCTCGTCCTTCTGGTGGTGAGGTGACCAGAATTGGACACAGTATTCCAAACGTGGCCTAACCAACGTTCTATATAATTGTAACATAATTTTCGAGCTTTTATACTCAATACCCCGTCCTATGAAAGCAAGCATGCCATATGCTTTCTTCACCACCATTTCCACCTGTGCTGCCACTTTTAAGGATCTGTGGACCTGCACGCCCAGATCTCTCTGTGTCTCTATGTTCCTGATGGTTCTGCCATTTATTTTGTAGCTCCCCACCTGAATTGGATCTACCAAAATGTATCACCTTGCATTTGTCTGGGTTAAATTCCATCTGCCATTTCTCCACCCAATTTTGCAGTCTATCTATATCTTGTTGTATTCTCTGACAATCTTCATCACTATCCGTAACTTCTGCAATCTTAGTATCATCCGCAAACTTGCTAATCAGACCCGCTACGTTTTCTACCAAGTAATTTATATATATTACAAAGAGCAGAGGTCCCAGAACTGATCCCTGCGGAATACTACTCGTTACAGACCTCCATTCTGAAAAACACCCTTCCACTGCTATTCTCTGTCTTCTATGGCCAAGCCAGTTTTGGATCCATCCAGCTAGTTCACCCCTGACCTAATATGATCTAATCTTTTGCACCAGCCTGCCATGAGAGACCTTATCAAATGCTTTACTAAAGTCCATGTAGACAACATGCACAGCCCTTCCCTCATCAATCATTTTTGTTACCTCCTCAAAACATTCAATCAAATTAGTGAGACATGGCCTCCCTCGTACAAAACCATGCTGTCTGTCGCTAATAAATATGCACTTCCAAATATGCATAGATCCTATGTCTGAGAACCTTTTCCAACAATTTCACTATCACTAACGTCAAGCTCACTGACCTGTAATTACCTGGATTATCCTTGCAACGCTTCTTAAATAACGGTACAACATCGGCTATCCTCCAATCCTCTGGGATCTCACCTGTGGCCAATGAGGACACAAAGATTTCTGTCAGAGGCCCAGCGATTTCATCTCTTGCCTCCCTCAGTAATCTGGGATAGATGCCATCTAGCCCCAGGGATTTGACTACATTAATGTTTTTTAACACACCTAACACTTCCTCCCTCGTAATAACGACCTCCCTCTGAGACACCACCAATCAATATGTCCCTCTCCTTTGTGAATACCGATGCAAAATACTCATTAAGGACCTCACCTACTTCCTCTGGTTCTATGCATAATTTCCCTCCTTTTTCCTTGAGTGGCCAACTCTTTCTCTAGCTACCCTCTTGTTTCTAATATATGTATAAAATGCCATGGGATTCTCCTTAAACCTGTCTGCCAAGGACATTTCATGACCCCTTTTTGCCATCCTAACTCCCTGCTTGAGCTCTTTTCTACTTCCCTTGTATTCTTCAAATGCTTTATCTGTTTTTAGTTGCTGTACCTCACATATGCATTTTTCTTCTTTTTGACAATATTCACAATTTCTCTGGTCAGCCACGGTTCCTGAATCCTGCTTTTCCTGTCCTTTTTTACCAACACATGCCTGTCCTGCACTCCCATCAACTGCTCCTTAAAAGACTCCCACATGCCAAATGTAGATTTACCTTCAAACAGCCCCTCCCAAACAACAGCCTCCAAATCCTGCCTAATCTGGTTGTAGTTAGCCTTCCCTCAATTTAGCACCTTAACCCTGGGACAACACTCGTCCTTTTCCATGAGTATCCGAAAGCTTACGGAATTGTGGTCACTGTTCGCCACATGTTCCCCCACTACAACGTTGATGACCTGGACGGGCTCATCCCCTAGTACTAGGTCCTCTCTAGTCGGACTATCCACATACTGTTCCAAAAAACCTTCTTGGACACACTTAACAAATTCCTCACCATCCAGACCCCTATGCACGTCCCTCTAAGAGCACCTGCAGATGACAAGCCGAAAAGGAGTCCACTCAATGAACGTGCAGCTGATATGTGACTATCAGCTGCGCATCATACACGTCTGCGCCTGATACCTGGGCAGTGTGCATGATGCCTTCATACAGGCATACTTGAAGATTCCCAACATGTTTAAGACGCACCCCCAGCTGGGGGGTTTGCTCCTGGGACACAGGGGTTATCCGCTGAGGTTGTGGCTGATGACACCTATCCGGAGGTCACAGACCAACACTGAGAACCGCTACAACAAAGCCCATGCAGCAACCAGGAGCATGATCGAGCAGTGGTTTGACCTCCTCAAGATGTGGTTCAGGTGCCTGGCCTGCTCTGGAGGGGTCCTCCAGTATGATGCTGACAGGGTTGCCCACATTGTGGCGGCCTGCTGTGTCCTCCATACCATTGCGCAGCAGAGGGGTGATGTGCTGGAGGAGGCACCCCAGGCCTCGTCTGACGAGGAGGATGCAGGGGAGGGGGAGGATGGGCAGGACATGGAGCCCAGGCAGGCAAGGGAGGCCCTGAGGTCTGCCTGGTTCCTGCCACCCCAGCCTGAGTCTTGGTACCTGCATCCAGGCAGTGATCCATGCCACATTGGGAAACTGAAAGCCGACTGCAAAATCTCAGGCTCCCTCCTTAACAAAGCTCTTAATGAGCTTCGAGTAAAATATTGCAGATGCTGGAAATCTGAAATAAAAACAGAAAATGCTGGAAATACTCAGCTTGTCTGACAGGAACAGAGTTAACAAACTGATGAAATGTCATGACTTTAAGCACTGGGCAGGAATTTCTGGCCCCACCTCAGGGCTCGTCATTGTTAACCAGCGGGACCAGAAGATCCTACCAGTGGGAAGGGCCAGACAATCTCGGTCATTGGGCGTGGGTGAGTTGAGTGGTTAGGTACACAGGGATTTAATCAAGTGGGAGTATAGTCGGTTGCCTGTCAACTTCCAGCCTCCACCCCAACTAAGTCCATGCCTTCTCATCTCACCACCAATTGAGGCCCTTAAGTGCGCATTCATTTCCTCATCCTGCAGTGACAGGCTCTCCAAGGGCATATCATGGTAAGCAACCTTGTTGCTTGTGGGATCCCAAGGGGGGGGGGGGTGTCCCTTATTCATTGGCACTTGGTGTCTGGTGTAGGGCTGGTATCGGGAGAGGGGGGCGGTGGCTGAGAACCACCCCCATGCTCCCTCCTTCAGGGCCTCCATTACAAATTACCTGTGGCCTGGGATCCTGTGATGAAACTGGGCCTTGGATGGGTGTTGAACCAACAGTGGCCACAGCCTCTCCAACGCTGCAGCTGCTCAATAGAGCTGCAAGCCTCTGATTGGCTGGTAGTTCTTGGGGGGGATGGGAGAGGGATTTCCCCACCACTTTCTTGGTCCTCGAGAAAACCTGTTTCTGTCCATTTTAGTGGTACGTGCCTAAAAGGGGCAACACGGAGTTCATTCCTGGTCTCCAGCCTGGAACGAAACTCCTGCCACTTTCATTAAATCCAGCCTGTTAACTCTGATTCTCTCTCCACAGATGTGAGATATGTTGAGTATTTCCAGCATTCTGTTTTAAATTTCTTGATGAGCTAAAATGCTGTCTGCCTTGTGGCGTGGACGGCCTTTACATGCCCTGAGCCAGTGATAACTATAGGGTCATAAAGCCTATATAATATTTGAGCCCAGTCCGCCTCTGTCCCTCACATCAACGGGGCTCAATAGTTGTCCAGAGACAATCCTCGAGGTGGGTAGCAGGAGCTGGGAAAATTCCCGGCTTTGCAAACCTACCACATGAAAAATCGGCTCTGGGGGCGAAATCTTCAGTGCCAGGAGGCCGGAATGGGATCAAGGCGGGCCCGTAAATACATTGGAGGCAAAGGGTTTTCATGACTCAGTCCCTACATAGAGGGCCAACCAGGAAGTCACTCACTGTGACAGTAAGGGAGTTGTGAAGTGGTCGTCATTGCGTTTTTATGCCTGCATAGGTTTTTAATGTTGGCCAACAGGTTATTTCTGCTGCAAGAAATGGCACATGAAAGCCTTCTGTTGGAAACTTTTAGATGCTCAAGTCTGCGAATTGCAAATGTGCAAGCAGTGTCCCACAGCTGACATTCACTGTTTGAAAAGATCCACCATCTCCAGCCATGCAGATGTCAGATTCTTTGCAGCTACAGCAGGTCACAACAGTGTACAGCAAGTGAAATGCACCTCAGGGGCTGGTATCAAGCCCCCGCATGCAGATCCTTCATGCCCAGCCATGTGCTATTTCATCTGTCACATTTATAAGTATGGGCACCTAAAGTGTCTCCCCATAACTGTGACATCAGTACACTGTCCTTGCAGGTATGTATGACTTGGCAGAGGGTATTCCAGTGGATTCCTATAAGCTCCAGACCAGACTATGGCATTTTGGGGTGCTCGCACAGAAACACCGGGAGCAATTCAATGGGACAAAAACAGAATCCCGTTTTGGGCGCGTTTAGTGGGGTGTTTCTAGGCGTCTGTAGCGCCGAGAAACATCACGCCATTGAACGGGACTTTGCCGTTTCCTTTTGGCCTCGGTGAGGAATGCCCTGCCGAGGTCGTCCTTATCTCATTTCCTCGACTCATGGATCGGGACGCCATTTTTAAATGCCGCTCTGATCTTTCAACCCCCTCATTGCCCCCATTGCGGCCTCCAGACTTCCGCCCCCCACTGCACCCCTCTTAGGGGGTCATCCTCGCTCCACTCTTAAAGGCAAGGCATCCCTAGGCCCGATCCCTGGCACGGGCACCCTGGCTCATTTAAATATGTATGTTACTCTGGATCTTGCCCAGTGAGGGGGAGATCCAGATCGCAACGTAGCGCAAGGTTTCGTTAAATCTTGCGAGGTGTTTCGAGCATCGTGAATCTCAAGAGGTCTTTCACGAGATTCAATGGCCTTGTCGCGTCACCAAGCTGGGCGCGACAAGGCCGTTGAATTGTGCCCACAGTATGCTCAACCCATGAACAGACTCCCCAACAACATAAGTCTGTGCACTACTCAAGAAGGTTTCGGAAGGTGGTTACACATGGGCATTGAATAGTGTGGCATAAAGAGAGAATCTTGACTCATCCATGTGATGTATTAATTGTCTTGGCAGAACATAGGATTTAGGAGCAAGCCACTCAGCGCTTCTGGCCTGCTCGACCATTCAATAAGATCATGGTTGATCTGGTTGAATCTCAATTCCTCTTTGCCATGTGCTCCCCATAACACTTGTCTATCAAAAATCAGTCTAACTCTGCCTTGAATAAATTCTTAGACCCATCTTCCACTGCTTTCTTTTTTAAAAATAAATATTTTATTGAGGTATTTTTTGGTATTATAACAACAACACAATAAACAATGTACATGAAACTATAAACATAGTGCAAAAGCCATCTCCCTCCCTTACAGGTCCCACCTTTATTAACCCCCTAAGCTAAACTAACCCCCGACATGGTTCGCTGGTCCTCCCGCACATTTTGCACACCTGTCTTCCACCCCAAAGAATCTGCTCATCGGGGTCACTGTCATGTGAGCCCGGTGAACGACCTTAAATTGTATCAGGCTGAGCCTGGCACATGTTGCGGACGCGTTGTCTCTACTCAACGCGTATGTCCACAGACCATCCTCTATCTCTCCTCCCAGCTCCTCCTCCCACTTGCGCTTCAGCCTCTCCGCCTGCGTCTCCTCTGACCCCATAAATTCCTTGTAAATGTCCGAGAATCTCCCTTCTCCTACCCACCCTCTGGAAACAGTGTCCTGAATCCCCCTTAGCGGTAGGAGCGGGAAGGTTGGTACCTGTTTACTTAGGAAGTCCCGCACCTGCAGATACCTGAATTTGTTTCCTCTCGCCAACCCAAACTTCTCCTCCAGCGCCCTCAGAATGGGAAAGCTCCCCTCTGTAAACATATTCCCCATCCTCCCAATCCCTGCTCTCCGCCATATCCGGAACCCCCCATCCATACTTCCCGGGGCAAACCGGTGATTATTACAGATTGGGGACCAGACCGATGCTCCCTCTGCTCCCACATATCTCCTCCATTGCCCCCAGACTCTCAGGGCCGCCACCACCACGGGGCTGGTGGAGTACTGTGCCGGTGGGAATGGCAGAATCACAGTTACCAATGCCCCCAAACTGGTGCCCTTGCATGAAGCCGCCTCCAGACGCTCCCATGTCGACCCCTCCCCCACCACCCACTTCCTGATCATGGCTATATTCGCCACCTAGTAATAGTTTGTAAAATATGGCAGCTCCAGCCCGCCCTCTCCCCGACTCCGCTCAAGCATTACCTTCCTTACCCGCAGGGTCTTGCCCGCCCAAACGAAGCCAGAGATCACTTTGTTGACCCGTTTAAAAAAGGACCGCGGAATAAAGATGGGGAGACATTGAAACACGAACAGGAATCTCGGGAGGACCGTCATCTTCATCGTCTGCACCCACCCAGCTAATGACAACGGGAGCGCGTCCCATCTCCAAAAATTGTCCTTCATTTGGTCTACTAGCCAGGCCAGATTTAATTTATGCAGCCGGTCCCATTCCCGCGCCATTTGAATGCCGAGGTACCTAAAGCTTCCCCCTATTAATCTAAACGGCAGCTCCCCCAATCACCTCTCCTGTCCCCTCGCCTGGACCGCAAACATCTCACTTTTCCCCATATTTAGCTTGTACCCCGAAAACCGCCCAAATTCCCCTAGAATTCTCATGATTTCTTCCATCCCCTCTAATGGGTCCAATACATACAGAAGCATAGATAGATAGAGACTCTGTGCTCCACCAGCCCCTCCCCCCCTTCCTCCTCCCTCCCCGGACCAACCCCTGGAGGACCTTAGATCAATTGCCAATGGCTCTATAGTGATCGCGAACAACAGTGGGGAGAGGGGGCATCCTTGTCTCGTCCCCCGGTGCAGTCTAAAATAGTCCGATGTTGTCCTATTCGTCCGTACACTTGCCACAGGAGCCTGATACAGCAACCTGACCCAGTCAATAAAGCCCCCCCCAAATCCGAACCGTCCCAGTACCTCCCACAGATAATCCCATTCTACCCGAGCAAAAGCCTTTTCTGCATCCATTGCGATCACCACCTCCACCTCCCTACCTTCCGGGGGCATCACGATCACATTTAACAGCCTTCTTACATTGGCCACCAACTGCCTCCCTTAACAAACCCCGTCTGGTCCTCCCCAATAACGTCCGGAACACAATCCTCAATCCTGGAGGACAAAATTTGGCCAGCAGTTTGGCGTCTACATTCAACAGGGATATCGGCCTGTAGGACCCACACAGCTCTGGGTTCTTGTCCCACTTCAGAATCAGTGCAATCGTGGCCTGTGACATCGTCGGGGGCAGCACCCCTCTTTCCCTTGCCTCATTGAACATCCTCATCAACACCGGCCCCAATATTCCAGAGAACGTTTTATAAAACTCCACTGGGTATGTCCGGCCCCGGGCCTTTACCCGCCTGCATGGCCTTCAGACCCTCCACTATCCCAACCCGATCGGGGCCCCCAGCCCTTTGGGAAATTCAGCCCCCCCAAGAAGTGCCTCATCCTCTCGGCCCCTTAGGGGGTTCCGACCTATACAGCCTACTGTAGAAATTACTAAACGCCTTATTCACCCCTGCTGAATCTCCAACCAGATTCCCATCTCCGTCATTTACTTTCCCTATCTCCCTGACTGCCTCCGTCATTCTAAGCTGCTGTGCAAGCATCCTGTTGGCCTTCTCTCCATACACATAGATCGCCCCCCCCTCGCCTTTCTCAGCTGCTCCACTGTGGTTAACAAGCCGAACTCCGCCTGTTGCCTCCGCCGTTCCCTTAAAAGCCCTGCCTCTGGGGTCTCCGCATACTTCATATCGATCTATAGTATCTCCTTTACCAGTCGGTCCGTCTCTGCCCTGTCCACCATCTCCCTATGGGCCCGTATCGAGATCAGCTCCCCTCTGACCACCGCCTTCAGTGTTTCCCAGACCATCGCTGCTGAAATTTCCCCCGTGTCGTTGGCCTGCAGGTAGTTCTGAATACATTTCCTCAGCTGCTCGCACACCCCTTCGTCAGCCAAAAGTCCCACCTCTAACCTCCAGTGCGGGCGCTGGTTACTGTCTTTGCTAACCTGCAGGTCAACCCAGCGCGGAGCATGGTCTAAGATTGTGATCGCCGAGTACCCCATGTCCACCACCCGTGCCAGTAAGGCCCTGCTCAAAATCAAGAAATCGATCCGGGAGTACACTTTATGCACGTGTAAGTAGAAGGAGAACTCCTTCACCCTCGGCTGCCCAAATCTCCATGGACGCCCCCCCCCTCCCCCGCCCCAACCCCACCCTGCTCCATGAACCCTTTTAGTTCCTTTGCCATTGCTGGCACACTGCCCATTTTTGAGATTGACCGGTCCAAGCCAGGGTCAATAACTGTGTTGAAGTCCCCTCCCATGACCAACCTGTGCGAGTCTAGGTCCGGTATCTTCCCCAGCATCCTCGTTATAAACTCCACATCATCCCAATTTGGCGCATACACATTTATTAATACCACTTACACCCCCTCCAGTTTCCCACTGACCATAATGTACCGACCTCCCACGTCCGAGACTATTCTACCTGCCTTAAACACCACCCGCTTATTGATCAGGATCGCGGCCCCTCTAGTCTTTGAATCCAGTCCCGAGTGAAAGACCTGACTGACCCAGCCTTTCCTCAATCTAATCTGGTCAGTTACTCTAAGGTGCGTCACCTGCAACATTATCACGTGCGCCTTCAGTCCCCTAAGATGCGCGAACACACGTGCCCTCTTGGCAGGTCCATTTAACCCTCGAACATTCCAGGTGATCAGCCTAGTTGGGGGGCTCATTGCCCCCCCCTCTTCACCGATCAGCCATCCCCTTTTTTGGCCCACCTCCAGCCCATGCTCCGCACCTCCACAGGACCGCCCCCAGATAGCCTCCACCCCCAACCTCCTCTCTGACCCTTGGCCCAAGTCCCTCCCTCGTCAGCAGAATATTTTTACCCCCCGAGTAACAACATTCTGTAACCCAACCCCTTTGATAAACTGAACATATGCACACCCCCCACTGCGCTTCCGTGAGCTAGCCTGCCCAGCTAGCTTGGTGGCCCCCATCCCTGACGCTGGATAGTCTTCCACCCATTGTTCCCCCCCCCCCCCATGCCCCCGCTCATACAAACATGGTCCAACATCAAACAATCCCCACACAATTGCCTGACAGAAAAACACCAAAATCTAAACAAGCACACCTCCATCCCCCAACAATGCAAATGAAAATCTTAACTCACTCAGCTCTGCCACTGGTCCCAAATCAATACAGAAGGCATTACAAACAGCTTCCACAAAACGAAAAACGAGAAACCTCTTTTTAAAGAACAGAGAAACAAAACGAAAAAAAAACCATGAACGTTGCAGCAAAGTTCAAAAGTTCTCAGTCCACCACCAGGCTTTTCCTTTTCGCGAAGTCCAGCGCGTCCTCAGGCGACTCGAAATAAAAGTGCTGTTCCTCGTACATGACCCAGAGGCGGGCCGGATACAACAGTCCAAACTTCACCTTTTTCTAAAAAAGGATCGACCTAATCTGGTTGAAGTCTGCTCTTCTTCTGGCCACCTCCACACTCAGGTCTTGGTAGACCCACAGGATACTATTGTCCCATTTACAGCTCCGTGTCTGCTTGGCCCACGATAGAATGTGCTCCTTATCCAAGTACCTGTGGAATCTCACCACCATTGCCCTCGGCGGGGGGGGGGGGGTCTCCCGTTCACGGCTTCCTCGCGAGTGCTCTGTGAGCCCTGTCCACCTCCAAGGGTCAGGAGAATGCCCCATCCCCCAGCAGCTTCTCAAAACATATCTGCGATGTATGCCCCGGCGTCCGCTCCTTCGGACCCCTCCGGGAGCCCAACGATTAATCAAGTTCTGCCGGCGGTACCTATTCTCTAGGTCCTCTACCTTCCCCAGGAGCTTCTTCTGCTGGTCTCTCAGCATCCGCACCTCCAATTCCACTGCAGTTTGATGTTCCTCCTGCTCAGCCAGCGCCTTCTCCACCTTCTGGATCGTCTGATCTTGGGCGTCCAATCTAAGCTCCAGCCGCTCAATCAACTTTATAAAAAAAAAAAAAAAATCGGGTCCAAGCAGTCCCGTTTCTGCTTAGCAAAGCCTTCTTGAATAACTTGCATCAGTTGCTCTGTTGACTGCTGGTTCGACAAACCAGAGGTCCAGTCCTCCACCATGCTGTCTCCTGCTGCAGCTTCAGCCCAAGCCTTCTCTGTCTTTCTGCTTCTGCCTTTACGAGCACTTCTAGTTCTTCTTTCCATGCACCGATGTGGGAATTCAGTACACAATTGCCTCGGTCTTCAGTTTTACAGTTCAAGTCTGGTAGAAAATCGGGGGAAAAGGTCCAAAAGTCCGACCCGAGAGGGAGCCACCAAATGTGCGACTTACTCCTTCATAGCCGCCACCGGAAGTCGCCCTTCCACTGCTTTCTGGGGAAGAGCATTCCATATGCTGAAGAAATCTGAGAGAAAAATATTCTCTTCATCTCCATCTTAAACAGTCGACCTCTTAAGCTATGTCCCCTAGTTCTAGTCTCTCCCACAAATGGAAATATCCTCCTGGTATCCACCATCAAATCCCCTCAGAATCTTACACGTTTCAATAAGATCACCAATGAGTGTAGATCCAACCTATCCAATCTTTTTTCATAAGATAAGCCCCTCATTTGAAGAATGAATCCAGAGAACCTTCTCTGAACTGCTTCTAATGCCGTCCTATCTTTTTCAAATAAGGAGACTAAGTATTCCACAGTATATACACAGTATTCCACATGTGGTCTCAAAAAGGCCCTGCACAGCTGCAGTAAAACTTCCCAAACTTATACATCCCATTTGCCTTCTTAATCATTTGCTGTATCTGCATATGGACCTCTTGTGATTCATGAACCAGGACACCCAGATCAACAACTGGAGACTGGAAATCAAGAGATAACTGCTTCAGTTGACTACTCCAGCAACTGGTTATCATTGTGGTACTCAGAGTCATATCTATCAGCCAGCATTTTAAACACCTCCACCATCATTAGGGCTCATTAAGTGGTGGTAGGATCACATTATTTTACAAGTGAATGGTATTAGTTCATGAAATTTTGCAACACTGGCACTAAACTCAATTGAGTCGCATGGCATCAGAGCTAAGAAACCCTCTAGATTATCACCTACAATTTCTCTCAACTGGAGAATCAGTACACCTCCATATTGAACACCATTTGGAGGAAGCACTGAGGAAAGCATCAGTACATAATGTATTTTGGGTGGGCTAAATCCTGAAGGACATAGCTGGCAGGTTGGGCATGCATCAAGTTGTGAAGAGTGCAAAGGAATACTTGTACTTGTCAAGCTACTTGCTGCAAATGTTTCTCCATGGCAATACTGGCAGTAGCGATCACCAGACAGTGCTTAGAGTAGGCAAAGCTATGAATAGGTGCAGAGGCTCTCCTGATGTCTGCTATAACTTAACTTTGACACAAGAGACATGGAAATCTTGGAAAAAATGCATAAATTGTGTTCATGCCATTTCCTCCTCAGTCTCAAGTTTACAGTAAGGACACTTTCCAATGTATATTATTGGACTACCACCATGCAAAGTGGGAAAGATCGAAAGGCCAAAAATAAAAAAAGGTAGCAGATTTTTGGTCCTGAAAAGTAATGTTTCCTGGGGAATGAGTTAAATGTAAAACAAAAGGCAGAAAAAGCCACTGGTTCCAGTAAATTTCTTCCCTATTGTTTAACCAAATTGCATGTCAGACTGACATTAAATTAGAACTGAAACAAACATTTCAAAATTGAAGAAACATCACCTTTTATCAATATTGAAGAAAGCCGACATTTTTATTTCTGATATTGCAATATCAATTTTGAAATTATGAAACAATATAAACTGGATGGAATGAAAGATTACAAGACAGCTCATTTATTTTAATTTGTAATACTAGCACCAAAGATAAACAGCATCTAAATACAGCAGCAACAGCTTGGAAAGTAGTAGTCAAAATAAGAAAGTATCGAACAGAACACGTGAATCGTTATCATGCATTTTGTTTCATTATAGTGAAACCAAACTTTTGTAGCTGAATCTGCTCTTAAGACTACATAATAGTCAGGAGTGAAAGTATATGTATAGTAAGATTAGACAAAATCATTCACTATATAAACGAATGGCGGACTGCACAGCTGTTTGTCTAGACTACAGCCTCAATCTGGCTACTCAATGCTACTTATTATTTATACTGAGGGCACAAAAAAATCTAAATATACATGGGACTTTTATAAACAGCACTGAAAACATCAGTGTAATGCAAGTATAAAATACATAAATGATGTTAAAACATACAAACAGTGTGCAAAATATGTCAATTAAATTCAGACTGCTAGCCTTTTTGAAATTATGCATTTTCCAGAAAAATAATTGATGCTCATATCACACTACATTCTTTTCAGTGGAGGGTTAGGGGGTGGGATTGAAATCCAGGGTTGTAAGAGGTAAATTAACCATTAATCACATATTCAAGTGCCAAAAGAATTGAGACTTTATAGAAACTACTGGTGTGAGAAGGGCTTCTTGTTAGCCAAATACTTAGTAGAGAATATCTGTTTACCTTAAGATAGCAAAACAGTTCTAGTTGTTAAAAGGACAAGATTGCTTCCTGCTGGTATAACATAGAATGCACAATCTGATATCTAATAGTTTACATTTCTGGCCTGATGGTATTCTGAAAGCTGCACATGAATGCTTTATACTCTCCCAGTCTACATCATGACAACACAAAATCATAACTAAGTTTTATTTTAGCCTTCACACATGTGTAAACACTACATACACAAAAAAGCAAGTGTGTTTATTCTACTGCAATTTTAATACGATCATTTAATTTACTCGCAGCAAAAATAATTTTCAGCATTAACTGATCCAATAGAGTGGAGATGCACACCCTTTTGAAGGTTACTTTTAAATTTGCTTCCACCACCAGTGATTGAAAGGTTCTTTACTGAACATTCACAGCATGGATCAGGAATGTCATCACACTGTCCTTTTTAAAAATCCGTTCATGTGACGTGGGCGTCGCAGGTTGTGCCAGCATTTATTGCTCATCCCCAATTATTGCTCATTACCCTTGAGGGGGCAGTTAAAAGTAACCATGTTGCTGTGGGGCTGGAGTCACATGTAGGCCAGACCAGGTAAGGACGGCAGATTTTGAACCTCAAAGGACATTAGTGAACCAGATGGGTTTTTCCGACAATCGACAATGTTTCATGGTCATCATTAGACTTTTTAATTCCAGATATTTTATTGAGTTTAAATTCCATCACTTACAGTGGTGGGATTTGAACCCGGGTCCCCAGACATTATCCTAGGTTTCTGGATTACTAGTCCTGCGACAATACCACTGTGCCACCGCCTCCCCAGGCATCCAATCACATTCTGTGACACAGCACTAAACAATATATTACAACTTTGGGATTTCCATGCTGATCTGCGCATGTCCAATATCTTGAAGCTTATTTAAAAAAGTTAAAGATATCAAACTTAAAGCAAAAGCATATAATTGAGAAAGATGGGTGGCAGGTCAAAAGATTGAACAGAATTGGCAGGAAGACCAAAAAGGAAACTAAGATCGCAGAGCTCTGAGATGCAGCGAGATCTGGGTGTGCCAGTGCCTGAATCGCAAATTGTTAGTGTGCAGGTATAGCCAGTAGATAGGAAAGCTAAGAGAATGTTATCATTCATTGTGAGGGGAATTGAATACAAAAGTAGAAAGGTTATGCTTCAGTTGAAAAGGATGAGACTATATCTGGAGTACTGTGTACAGTATTGGTCTTCTTATTTAAGAAAATATGTAAATACAATTAAGAAAAGGTATGCTACACTAATATCTGGAATGAGAGGTTTGTCTTATGAGGAAAGGTTGGACAGGCCAGGTTTGTATCCGCTGGAGTCTAGAAGAGCAAGAGGCTACTTGATTGAAACATATAAGATACTGAGTGATTTTGACAGGGTGGAGGGTGATGTGAAAACGATGTTTTTTCATGTAGGGGAATTTAGAACTGGAGGCAGGATTTTCTGGCCCATCCCACTGCAGTGATCGTCCGGTCCTGCCGTATGTCAATGGACTTTTGGCTGGCCTGCCACATTCCCACAGCGGGTCCTGGCACAGTGAGGCCAGAAAATCTCAGCCTATAACTTCATTTTTTTTAAGGGCAGATTGTCAATAATAATAATAATCTTTATTCCTGTGAACAGTAGGCTTACATTTACACTGCAATGAAGTTACTGTGAAAATCTCCTAGCCGCCACTCTCCGGTGCCTGTTCGGGTACACGGAGGGAGAATTTAGAATGTTCAATTCACCTAACACACTTGTCTTTTCAGTTTAAAGTTAGATATTAATGCTTGATTAGTTAAGTAAAGATATAATGGATACTTTGTTGTTAATGGCACTCACCAGCCCTGATCATCTTCCCCTTCTGTTTGAACTGGTTCCTCCTCTGGAGTTTCTGAGATAGCCTTTGTTAGCTTTACTTTGAATCGATCAAGTAATGCCAAAGTCTGTTAACAGAAATCATTTGTAATTGGTTAACAAGAAATCGTGTCATAATTTAGGTATAAGATGTGAATTTGCTTTAGTATTTGGCTTTTCTGTAAAAAATCGGTAGTGCTGTCTTCCTTTCTTGAAAAGGCATTTTCTTTTATCTCCTGTTATCTACTATATTTTAGAAATACACGCAAGTGATTGGTTTATGTTGAATGCCCGTGGAAGAGAAAATTGAAGAACAAAGTTACATATTGTCCTTTCACTTCTCACATCTGAGTATGAATTCAGTATAGATTGATGTGACAAAGGTCTCCTCTCTGCTAGCTTTAAGAGTTGAACAGACTCAATCTGGTCCTGATGCCATCTGCACAAATCTGCTTGAACAAATGACTGCTGTGAGAAGTGGAATAATTCAGATGTTGAGCCCAAAGTATTTGCTGTGGCAGAAAAAATAAATGTTTTGCTACACCTGACCTAGGCATGCTCAGTGTTGATACTTGACAGCAAGGATGGGAAAACTGTACTAAATCTCAGTGACTTCTTTAACTTTGATGGAACACAAAATTCCTATCATCCAAATGAAAAAAACATTTTTTCAATAAAAACATTTATTGGTGCAATTTCAGATACTTTGGAGAATGTTGTCATATTCATGTACACACTTCATGGGGTAATTTTAATTCTGCATGGTGGGTGGAGGATTTAAAAAAAAAAAGGAAACCTGACTCCAACTTAGGCTGGTTGGAGGGATGTTGATCTACCCATTCTCAGAAGTCAGGTCAGTCAGTAAAACATTTTAAGGAAGTCGTGGGTCTCCACTTTAAATAATGCTTTATTTTTAACTTCTTCAAGACAAGTATCTTGGGGCTTGGGAAACCTGACAAATCATAATAATAATAATCTTTGTTAGTGTCACAAGTAGGCTTACATTAACACTGCAATGAAGTTACTGAGAAAATTCCCTAGTCGCCACAATACGGCCCATGTTAGGGTACACTGAGGGAGAATTCAGAATGTCAAATACACCTAACAAGCACGTCTTTCGGGACTTGTGGGAGGAAACCGGAGCACCTGGAGGAAACCCACGCAGACACGGGAAGAACGTGCAGACTTTGCACAGACAGTCACCCAAGCCGGGAATCGAACCCAGGTCTATGGCGCTGTCAAGCAACAGTGCTAACCACTATACTACCGTGCATTCCATTACACTCCTGAACTGTGCTTGTTTTTTAAAATTCATTTACGGGATGTAGGCGTCGCTGGTTAGGTCAGCATGTATTGTTCATTGTAGATGGTGGACTGGCTTTTGGGGGTCAGGGCGTGGGTTATTTGCCGTAGGATTCCTGCCCTGGTAGCTACAGTATTAATATGGCTTGTCCGGTTCAGTTTCTGATCAATGGTAACCCCCAGGATGTTGATTACACGGATTCAGCGATGGTAAAGCCATTGAATGTCAAGGGGCGGTTGTTAGATCCTATCTTGTAGGAGATGGTCATTGCCTGGCACTTGTGTGGCACGAATGTAACTTGCCACTTGTCAGCCCAAATCTGGACATTGTCCAGGTCTTGCTACATTTGGACATGGATTGCTTTATTTCTGAGGAGGCGCGAATGGTGCTGAACATTGTGCAGCCATCTGCAAATATCCCCACTTCAGATCTTATGATGGAAGGGTGGTCATTGGTGAAGCAGCTGCAGATGGTTGGGCCTAGGGCACTACCCTGAGGAACTCCTGCAGTGATGTCCTGGAACTGAGATGATTGACCCCCAACCACCACAACCATCTTCCTTTGTGCCAGGTATGACTCCAACCAGCGGAGAGGTTTCCCCCTGATTCCCATTCACACACCTTTTCACACATCTTCTCTACTGAGTAGTACTACACTGCCTGTGTCTAAACATGTATGAAACGATCTGTGTGGACTGTACGCGGAACAATACTGTACCTCAGCACACGTGACAATAAATCAAATCAAATCAAATTGATTCCAGTTTAGATAGGGCTCCTTGCTGCCATCCATGGTCAAATGCTGCCTTGATCACAAGAGCAGTTACCCATACCTCACCTCTGGCATTCAGCTCTTTTGTCCACGTTTGAACCAAGGCTGTAATGAGGTCAGGAGGTGAGTGACCCTGGCGGAACCCAAACTGAGCGTCAGTGGGCAGGTTATTGCTGAGTAAGTGCCGTTTGATAGCACTGTTGATGACTCCTCCCATCACTTTGCTGATATGCAGAGTAGACTGATAGGGCAGTAATTGGCTGGGTTGGATTTGTCCTGTTTCTTGTGTACAGGCCACAACTGGGCAATTTTGCACATTGTTGGGTACTTGCCAGTATTGTAGATGTACTGGGACAGCTTGACTAGTGGTGCGGCAAGTTCTGGAGCACAAGTCTTCAATACTATTGCCGGAATATTGGCAGGGCTCATAGTTTTTGCCGTATCCAGTGCCTTCAGCCATTTCTTGATATCACGTGGAGTGAATTGTATTGGCTGAAGACTGACATCTACCAGTGATGCTGGGGACCTCTGGAGGAGATCGAGATAGATCATCCACTCGGCACTTCTGGCTGAAGATTGTTGCAAATCTTGTCTTTGTCTTGTCTTTTGCAAATGTGTGTTGGGCTCCTGCATCATCGAGGATGGCGATATTTGTAGAACCTCCTCCTCTAGTGAGTTGTTGAATTGTCCACCACCATTCATGGCTGTATGTGGCAGGACTGCAGAGCTTAGATCTGATGTGTTTGTTGTGGAATTGCTTAGTAATGTCTATTACTTGCTGCTTATGCTGTTTGGCACACAAGTACTCGTGTGTTGTAGCTTCACCAGGTTGACACCGCATTTTTCAGTATGCCTGATGTTGCTCCTGGCATGCTTTTCTGCACACTTCATTGAACCAGGGTTGATCCTTTGGCTTGGTGGTAATGGTAGAGTGGGGGATATGCCAGGCCATGTGGTTGAATACAATTCTGCTGCTGATGGTGGCCCACAGCACCTCATGGATGCTCTGGCTTGAGTTACTGGATCTGTTCGAAGTCTATCCCATTTAGCAGGGTGGTAGTGCCACACAATACGATGAAGGATATTCTCAATGTGAAGATGAGACTTTGTCTCCATAAGGACTGTGCGGTGGTCACTTCTACCGATACTGTCAAGGACACGTGCATCTGCAGCAGGCAGATTGATGAGGATGAGGTCAAGCAGGTCGTCCCCTCTTGTTGGTTCCCTCACCACCTGCTGCAATCACAGTCTAGCAGCCATGTTCTTTAGGACCTGGCCAGCTGTGTCTGTGCTGGTTCTACCAAGCCACTCTTGGTGATGGACATTGAAGTCCCCCACCCAGAGCATATTCTGTATCCTTGCCAACCTCAGTGCTTCCTACAAGTGGTGTTCAACATGAAGGAGTACTGAATCATCAGCTGATGGTGGCCGGTACGTGGTAATCAGCAGGAGGTTTCCTTGATCATGTTTAACCTGAAGACATGAGACTTCATGGAGTGGATGTTGAGGACTCCCAAAAAAGGGCTACTCTCTCCCAACCGTATACCACTGTGCTGCCACCTTTGCTGGATCTGTACTGCCGGTGAGACAGGATATATCCTGGAATTGTGATCATGGTGTCTGGGACATTGTCTGTAAGGTATGATTCTGTGAGTATGACTATGCCAGGTTGTTGCTTAACTAGTCTGTTGACAGCTCTCCCAACTTAGGTGATAGTGACCATAACCCAGTATGATTTAAGACAGTTGTGGAAAAAGACAAAGATGGACCGGATATAAAGGTTCTGAATTGGGGGAAGGTCGCTTTTAATAGGATAAGACAGGATCTGGCCAAAGAGGCCTGGGAACAGCTACTTGTAGGAAAATGCGCATCAAACCAGTGGGAGTCATTCAAAAAAGAAATAGAGAAGAGTACAAAGCCAACATGTTCCTGTAAATTTAAAGGGTTGGGCCAAAAAGTCCAGAGAACCCTGGGTATCAAGAGAAATACAGGATTGGATCCCGAAAAATAGGGGGGCTTATGGCAGTCACAGGGGGCTGATAACAGTGGAAAGCCTCAGAGGAGTAAAGAAAGTGCAGGGGGGTACTGAAAAAAATAAATCAGGGGAGCGAAGAAGGAGCATGAAAAAACCCTGACAGACAAAATAAAGGAGAATCTCAAGGAGTTTTATAATTATATATTAAGGGCAAGAAGATAGCCAGGGAAAGAGTAGGGTTTATTAGGGACCAAAGTGGCAACCTGTGTGTGGAGCCAAAAGAAGGTGAGATATTAAATGAGTATTTTACATCTGTACACTATGGAGAAGGTTGATGTAGGTATAGAAAGCAGTGAGGGGGACTGGGAATATAATTGAACAGATTAGCATTGAGAGGGAGATGGTGTTAACGGGCTTAAAAGTGGATAAATCCCCAGGCCCAAATGAGATGTATTTTAGGCTACTGTGTGAAGCAAGAGAGGAGATTGCAGAGGCTTTGACATTAATTTTCAAATCCCCTCTGGCCACAGTTGAAGCGTCAGAGGATTGGAGGATAGCTAATGTTGTACCATTGTTCAAGAAGATCTGTGGGAAAGAACCAGGTTATTACAGGCCAGTGAGTTTAACGTGGTAGGGAAATTATTGGAAAACATTCTGAGGGACAGAATTAACCTCCACTTGGAGAGGCAAGGATTAATCAAGGATAGTCAGCATGGCTTTGTCAAGGGGAGATCGTGTCTAACAAATTTGAATGAATTTTTCGAGGAAGAGATTAGGTGTGTCGACAAAGGCAGTGCAGTCGATGTAGTCCACATGGACCTCATTAAGGCTTTTGAAAAGGTCCCGCATCCAGGGCAATTTGGCAAATTGGATCCAAAATTTACTTAGTGGAAGGAGGCAGAGGATGTTGGTTGAAGGTTGTTTTAGTGACTGCGTCCCAGTGGCATACTGCAGAGATCGGTGCTGGGTACCTTGCTGTTTGTAATGTAAATTGATGTTCTAGATGGGAATGTAGGTGGTATGATCAGTAAGTTCGCAGATGGCACAAAAATTGGTGGTGTGATAAATGGCAAGGAGGAAAGCCTTAGATTACAGGACGATTTAGATGGGTTGGTCACATGGGCACAACGGTGGCAAATCTAAAAAGTGTGAGGTGATGCATTTTGGTAGGATTAATAAGGCAAGGGAATACAGAATGAACGTTAGGATGCTAGGAAGTACAGAGGGCCAGGGAGACCTTGAGGCGCATGCCCATAGTTCCCTGAAGACAGCAGGGCAGGCAGAAGGTGGTTTAGAAGGCATATGGGATACTTGCCTTTATTAGCTGAGGCATAGAATATAAGAGCAGGGAGGTTGGTGGGAATCTGGGACTCACTGCCTGAAAGGGTGGTAGAGGTGGGAACCCTCACAACATTTAAGAAACATTTAGATGAACATTTAAAACGCCATAGCATACAAGGTTACAGACCAAGAGCTGGAAAATGGGATTACAATAGACATAGATGATGGACTGAAGGGTCTCTTTCTGTGCTGTAAAACTCTGGCTCTCCGTATAGTGGCCATGGTTTTATTGGGCACAAAGTGGTGTTTTCTCCGGCTCTTAACAGCCTCTAACATAGATATGCACGGCTCAGATTTAAAGGATTTCTCAAAGTATACTTGCGCACTATGTTTGGGCCAATCATTATGATGGTCAAAGTTTAGCCATGTTGGAAGGGTCTGTGGGAAGAGACATTCGCCTCCAGTTCCTGAGAACCTGTTACTGGGTCAGGAAGGGTCAGACAGCAATTGTCAATTTGTAAATTGCTGGTGCATATTACTAAGCATCTGTTGGTTTTATTTGGGGTACAACAAAGTAATTGCATTTTAGGATGAAAACATTTTACCAAACAGAGGCGCAGTTTCTCTTAGTTAGCAGTTTAGCTATTTTTTTGTGCAGTGAGATTGCTGGCCCTCTGATATGCTGCCTCCTCTCTTCTGCAAGTCTGTGGAAGGCCCTAGCATTATTGTCACCTGCTTACAACGCCTATTCAATGCACGCAGGTCCTACCTCCTGGGAGCACTCAGTGCCACTAATTGGGCATTGAGTTCGCCTCTGATCCAATTATGGAATCTACATTTGAAGATTGCATCACAAGTGATGCAGATGTCGCACGGGGTCAGGACCCGGAAGTTATCTAGACATCAGGTTCTTCGAGCCCAGATTGCAATTCAAACTTGTGAACGCTAAACGTCATACTACTGGTTATTTCAGAGCATTAAGCTGAAAATATGATCAAGGTTCTTGTGTAAGATCCATTACCTGTTCCTCACGGCTGGACCCATTCTTTGGTTTTTGTCTTCGTAATTCTTCATATTTTTTCCTTTCAATTAAATATTCTGCCACTGCACTATTTGGAGCCTGCTCAGTCTCTGTCAACAAATAACAAAAATTACATCTTTACACTTTTTTTGCAATTTGCATCCTGGAGGCAATGTATATTCAGCACTACTATTTCTATGTTCTTTGTAAAAAAGGGGAGAGGGATAAATTTAACAAATACAGGTCAGCCAGCCTTATGTAAGTGGTGGAGAAACTTCCAGAGACAATTTGGGACAAATCTAATTGGCAACTTGGGAAATAAATGAAATTTGTCATTGCAGCGTCAACTATGGCTCAGTTGGTAACATTGTCACCTGACTCAGGTCTTGAGCACATAAACCTAAGCTGACACCCCAGAGCAGTACTGCAGGTATACAGCATTGTCGGAAGAGACATTTTTTGGACTACTTGTTTACCTAAGGCCCGCATACCAAAACGCCACGTATTTCTTTGAAGAAGAGCAGGCAAGTTCTCCCCATTGCACTGGTCAATATTTGTCCCGCTATTAATACAATAAAATCAGATTAGCTAGTCATTATCACACTGCTGTTTGTGCTGATTGTTGTGCCCAAACTGGCAAGCCCGTTTCCTATACTGCAACCATGACTACACTTCAAATCTACTTCACTGGCTGGAAAGCACTTTGGGAAGTCCTATGTTCATGAATGGCAATATATAAATTCAAGTCATTCTTTTATTTCTTGTCCATCCCTAATATCCAGTGAGAAGTGGGTGGTTTTTTTAAACCCCTAAAGACCATGCAGTATACCTACACCCACAGCCTTGTTTGGTATGGAGTTCCAGGATTTTAACCCAGCAACAAAGAAGGAAAGGTGTGAAAGGGCGTGATTTAACGGAAACGTTTCTAAGTGTCATTTGTTGCGGGTTTTGCTGGGCGTTTCCTGCTAGCTTTGCCAGCGAGTTCCCCACCACTATCTAACGACACTTAGTCACTTTTTTGGGGCCCTGGGGAGTTTCTCACCTGTTTAGCTCACACTTCGAATTTTTGTCTTCACTGGGGAGCTGATCTGGCCACCATTTTGAAAGGGTGCCTAAATCTCTAAGTCAGCTTGTGGGTCCCCCACACCCCCAACCATGGGCAATGGCACCCCAACCACACATGGCCATTGCCCCAAAAACCCCCAAGTGAGGACACCCTGCTATGGGTCTTTGAGGGGTGCCATGTTGGCAGTGCTCCTAGTGCCTTGGCAGTGCCACCTTGGCCAGTACATCGGCCTCTCTCACCCCCTGCACTTCCGGGTCTTCTAATACACCAAATATCGGCACCTCCAGACTCGGAACCACCCCCACACCCAGCACTCGGACATCACCTCCGAGAACCCTTACCAGAACCCCTCAATCTTGGACATGTCCAGAACATGTGGATGTGGTTCGTGGCCGCCTTGCCCACCACCCACACCTATCCTCCACCCTCGTACTGACCTCTGCCTTCCTGATAGCCTGGAGACGGATTTTGTTGGGCTGGAGGGACTCAGAGCGGCCAAAAGCAGGGGTGTCGGTGAGCGATCTGGCAGAGTTCCTGAGGTTGGAAAAGGTTGTAGCGCAACAATTACTCACAAGTCGAGAAGTGATGAAGTCAATCGAGGCTTTATTAAGCAAGACCTGTTCCCCAGCAGCTCAGTTACAGAATGCGGCTGCTGGGAGAACACAGGCTCTTATACTCCGCCTTGCTGGGTGGAGCCAGCAGGCGGCAGATCCAACCAGGACCCAGTGTCTGTCTGCCAATAGCCTCTCGGCTTCACAGGTACCGTACTACCCCTAATACATACCACCACATTCACCCCTTGTTAAAAAGGAACCCGGCAGGGTGGTGGGTCGCATGTTGGTAGGGGTTTACAAAGCTGGTCCTGCAACTATTTTCGTACAGTGGCTATGCATTGAGCTCAACAGTTAACTATTTACAGGTTTTGTCAGAATTATTTACAGATTTTTGTCACACGGATTCCACGAGTCGAGCGGGTGCCCTGGTCGTGCTTGTCGATCGCCTCAGCCCCGGTGGTGGTGCAGGTGCTGGCTCGGGCACTGTCGTCTCTGGGAGCGTTGCGCTGTTCGTCCCTGGTTCTTTACTCCTGGGCGGGCACGGGAGGAGGACCGATCCCCCCGGGAAGGGAGCGGCCGTGGGGTGCGCCGGTGGGAGGGAGGGGGTGATTGGTGTTGGGGGTGTGTGCGTGTTTCCGGCGGGCGCCAGGTCCCGCAGGGAGACCGTGGCCTGTCGGCCGTCGGGGTACGCCACGTAGGCGTACTGAGGGTTTGCGTGGAGAAGGTGAACCCTCTCGACCAACGGGTCCGATTTGTGCGCCTGCACATGCTTTCGGAGCAAGATGGGTACTGGGGCTGCCAGCCAGGTCTGCAGCGACGTTCCGGAGGAGGACTTCCTACGGAAGACAAGGAGGCGCTCGTGAGGCGTTTGATTAGTGGTGGTACACAGCAGCGACCGGATGGAGTGGAGGGCATCCGGTAGGACTTCCTGCCAACGGGAAACTGGGAGATTTCAGGACCGGAGGGCCAGTAGGACGGTCTTCCAGACCGTACCGTTCTCCCTCTCTACCTGACCGTTCCCCCGGGGGTTGTAACTGGTCGTCCTGCTCGAGGCAATGCCCTTGCTGAGCAGGAACTGACGCAGTTTGTCCCTCATGAAGGAAGACCCCCCTGTCGCTATGGATGTACGCGGGGAAACCGAACAGTGTAAAGATGGTGCCGAGGGCTTTAATGACTGTGGCCGTGGTCATGTCGGGGCAGGGGATGGCGAAGGCGAAACGGGAGTATTCGTCCACCACGTTTAGGAAGTACGCGTTGCGGTCGGTGGAGGGGAGGGGGCCTTTGAAATCCAAACTGAGGCGTTCAAAGGGACGGGAAGCCTTTATCAGGTGCGCTCTGTCTGGCCTGAAAAAGTGCGGTTTGCACTCTGCGCAGATTTGGCAGTTCCTGGTGGCTGTACGGACCTCCTCGACAGAGATGGGGAGGTTGCGGGACTTCACAAAATGGTAGAATCGAGTGACCCCTTGGGTGGCAGAGGTCCTCGTGGAGGGCTTGGAGGCGGTCTACTTGTGCGTTGGCACACGTGCCGCGGGATAGGGCATCGGATGGCTCGTTCAGCTTTCCGGGACGATACAAGATCTCATAGTTATAGGTGGAGAGCTTAATCCTCCACCTTAAGATCTTGTCGTTCTTGATTTTGCCCCGCTGTGCATTATCGAACATAAAGGCTACCGACCGTTGGTCAGTGAGGAGAGTGAATCTCCTGCCGGCCAGGTAATGCCTCCAAAGTCGCACAGCTTCGACTATGGCTTGGCTTCCTTTTCCACTGAGGAGTGGCAGATTTCTGAGGCGTGGAGGGTCCGGGAGAAAAAGGCCACGGGTCTGCCCGCATGGTTGAGGGTGGCCGCCAGAGCTACATCGGATGCGTCGCTCTCGACGTGGAAGGGGAGGGACTCGTCGATTGCGTGCATCGTGGCCTTTGCGATATCCGCTTTGATGCGGCTGAAGGCCTGGCGGGCCTCTGTCGACATTCCATAAGGGGGCGCATGCGTTCAGGGTCGGGGCCTATCACTCCATTACGCACTACGTATCCCAGGATGGCCAGACGGTTAGTGCTAAAAACACATTTTTCCTCGTTATAGGTGAGGTTCATGGCATTAGCGGTCTGGAGGAATTTGCGGAGGTTGGCGTCGCGGTCCTGCTGGTCATGGCCGCAGATGGTTACATTGTCGAGGTACGGGAACGTGGCCCGCAAACCGTGCTGGTCAACCATTAGGTCCATCTCCCGTTGGAAGACCGAGACGTCTGCCTCGAAGGCCATGTACTTGCGGTCACTCGGGCGGATGGGGAGCTGGTGGTTTGCGGACTTGAGGTCTACGGTGGAAAAGACTTTGTACTGTGCAATCCGATTGACCATGTCGGATATGCGGGGGAGAGGGTACGCATCTAGCTGCGTGTACCTATTAACGTTCTGACTATAGTCTACGACCATCCTCTGCTTCTCCCCGGTCTTCATAACTACCACCTGGGCTCTCCAGGGACTATTGCTGGCCTGGATTATGCCTTCCTTCAGCAGCCACTGGACTTCAGACTGGATAAACGTTCGATCCTGGGCGCTGTATCGTCTGCTCCTAGTGGCGACGGGTTTGCAATCCGGGGTGAGGTTCGCAAACAAGGAGGGCGGTTCAACCTTGAGGGTCGCGAGGCTGCAGATTGTGAGTGGGGGTATAGGGCCGCCGAATTGGAACGTTAGGCTCTGGAGGTTACATTGGAAATCTAATCCCAAGAGAGTGGTAGCGCAGAGTTGGGGAAGGAGATAAAGCCGATAATTCCTAAACTCCCTCCCTTGCACCGTTAGGTTCGCGATGCAGAACCCTTTGATCTCTACGGAATGGGATCCCGCTGCCAGGAAAATCTTTTGGGTGCTCGGACGAATGGAAAGAAAACAACGTCTTACCGTATCCGGATGGATAAAACTTTCCGTGCTCCCAGAGTCGATCAGGCATGGAGTCTCGTACCCGTTGACCAGCACCGTTGTTGTTGCCGTTTGGAGCGTCCGGGGCCGCGATTGGTCCAGGGTCACTGAAGCCAGTCGTGGTTGTTGCATCGCGGCGTTTTCTTCAGACCCCGTGGAGCCTTCTATGCTGGGGTCCTTGGCTATCAGCCAAGATGGCGGCGCCCATGGATCGCAGGCGGTTGGGGGTGGACAAAATGGCCGCCCCCACAGATCGCACGTGGCCGGGGGGGTCACAAGATGGCGGCGCCCATCCTCCCCGCGTTGTGTCCGGGACCCAAAATGGCGGCGCCCGCGGGCCGCACAAAGATCGTTGGGGGGGTTGAGCCTGCTGTCCCCGTTCTCCCCCAGAGATAGCGGCGACCCCCCGGGACTGGCTCACCGCTGAGTAATGCCCCTTTTTGCCGCAGCTTTTACAGATGGCTGAGCAGGCCGGGCAGCGCTGCCGGGGGTGTTTCGCCTGCCCGCAAAAATAGCAGCGAGGCCCACCCGGATGGTCTGGTGCTCTGGCCGCGCAGGCTTGCGGGGGGGTGGGGGCTGCCGGGGAGTCGGTCGCAACGGAGGTCCATGGAGCCCAAGGGGCTGCCGCGCAGTCGGGGCCGTAGGCACGGGCATTTTGTGAGGCCACGTCGAGGGAGGCCGCAAAGGCCCGTGCCTCTGAGTCCTAACGAGTCTCTGTCTAACAGTCTCTGGCGAATTTGAGAAGAAGTCATACCTGCCACAAAAGCATCCCTGATTAGGAGCTCCGTATGCTCGTTTGCGCTCACCGACGGGCAGTTGCAGTTCCTTCCCAATATCAATAGCGCGCTGTAGAAGTCGTCTAGTAATTCTCCGGGGATTTGCCGTCTCGTCGCGAGTTGGTGGCGTGCGTAGACCTGGTTTATGGGCCAAATGTAGACTCCTTTCAGCATGGTGAGCGCCGTCGGGAAATCCTCCACGTCTTCGATGAGCGTGTAGATCTCCGGGCTCAGCCTGGAATGCAGGACCTGTATTTTCTGGTCTTCCGTGGTCCGGCAGGGGGCCGTTCGAAGGTAACCTTCGAAGCATGCTAGCCAGTGTTTAAACACGGCCGCCGAGTTTGCTGCATGGGGGCTGATTCGCAGACACTCCGGGCGATCCGGATTCCGGCTCCATAGTCTTTTTAAGTCTGCTTAATAAATTGTAGCGCAACAATTACTCACAAGCCGAGAAGTGATGCAGTCAATCGAGGCTTTATTAAGCAAGACTTGTCCCCCAGCAGCTCAGATACAGAATGCGGCTGCTGGGAGAACACGGGTTCTTATACTCCGCCTTGCTGGGTGGAGCCAGCAGGCGGCAGAACCAACCAGGACCCAGTGTCTGTCTGCCAATAGCCTCTCGTCTTCACAGGTACCGTACTACCCCTAATACATACCACCACAAAGGTCAAGTTCATTCTGCGGTGGTCGGTAGAGGGGTTCGCCTGGAGGTGGAAACAGTTCATCAATTTCTTCAAGGAAAACTGAGGGGTCAGCGGGGGAGGGGGGTAAGGGGGTTAAAATGGGGAAGGCGGGATTTGGCAGGGTGTTGGTGTCAGGGGGGTTGGAGGATTGTGGTTGTTTATCAGGTTTAAAAAAAAATAAAAATTTATTCTCCTCCTTTTTCACATTTTCTCCCACATTTACATGCATCAACAATAAACAATAATCAGCAAGATATGTCAGTCCACTCCCGCCCACTGCCTCTTGTAAAACTCCTCCTCCCAACCTCGGTTCCTTACCCCCAACTTTCCACCCCGGCTAGACCACTCGGACCCTGTTCTGCCAGACTCCGATGGCCGCAGCCCCTCGCCCCACCTCACTCCTGTTCACTGGCCGGCTTAAACCGGCCAGCGTGGAGGCCCCCGCCCGGGTCCCTTTCCCACTTGCCCGGCCCTAGGAAAGCCCAAAGATCCCCTTTTAGCACACAAACCCCGCATATCCACCTACACCCCAAAGAACCCTCATTTCGAGTGAAAGTCCCGTCCCTTCCCTTGTCCAAATATATACCACATTGGCTCCTTTAGTCTCTACACCCGCGCGCAGTGATACAAAAAAAGAAGAAAATACAGTCATGAGGTTACATTGGCACGTGGCCATTCCTCAATTTGTCAGTTCTGCCACAGTTCTTCTGTTTTCGCAAACTCCTCCGCTGCTTCCACCGTTCCAAAATAAAAGTCCCTGAGCTTGTACGTCACCCTCAGCTTCGCTGGATATACAATGCCACATCGCACCTTGCTAATGTACAGTGCCCTCTTCACCCGGTTGAAGGCAGCCCGCCTCCTCGCCAGCTCCACCGTAAAGTCCTGGTATACACGTATACCAGCTCCAGCCCACTGCACCATCCGCTTCTTCTTGGCCCAGCTCAGGATCTTCTCCTTCACACTGTACCTACGGAAGCACAGAGTCACTGCCCTTGGCGGCTCACTCGCATTTGGTACAGGCCTCCATGACCAATGAGCCCGATCCAGTTCATATCGGGAGGGATCCTCCCCCTCTCCCAATAGTTTTGCCAGCATCGCGGCAAAATACTCAGTCGGCTTCGGTCCTTCAACTCCTTCGGGCAGCCCCACAATCCTCAAATTCTGTCGCCTGGATCTGCTTTCCAGGTCTTCCATTTTTCCTCGCAGATCCTTGTTAGTATCCATCACCTTCCGCATCTCTTTCCCCATCGAGGCAAGTTGATCATCGTGCTGCAGTAACGTCTCCTCCACTTCCTTCAGCGGCTCCCCTTGCTCTCGCACCTCCGCCACTGCGCTCGCCACCTCCGTCCTCACCGGGGAAACTGCCTCCTCCACCAGCACACTCTAAACCTCCCTCATCTCCTTCCTCACCGTCTCCATGCATTTCGCAATCTGCACCAACTGCTTTTCAAATTCCGCAGCCATCACCTTAGTTATTTCTTCAGCCGTAAGCAGTGCGGCCTTCCCTGATGCTCCAGCCTCCATTTTCTTTGGTGACCCCGCGGTGACCTTTCCACTCCCCGACGGACCTTCAGCTGTTTTTTTTCCGGCCGTTTTTTGCTCACCGTCGACATTTTTCTTTGTTTTTTTTCCCTCCTGTGTCTTCACTATGCCTCCTCCGTGCCTTCTCCCGCCTCCGTGGACCCTGGGACCGGGCTTAAAGCCCCGAAAATGCCGTTCCCGAACGGGAGCCCTCCATTGTGCGGCCGCCTCCCGCCCGCCGTCACCGGAAGTTCGGTTGTTTATTAGGTTGATGTGCTGCTCGTCTGATATTCTATACTCTGTGTATATATGTTAAATGCGTTGAATAAAGGTATTTAAAAAAAATCCTAGATGAGGAAGAATTTCTTCAGCCAGAGGATGGTGAATCTGTGGAATTCTTTGTTGCAAAAGGCTGTGGAGGCCGAATCTTTAAGACAGAGATTGATAGGTTCTTGATTAAAAGGGAGATCAGGAGTTATGTGGAAAAGGCAAGAGAATGGGGATGAGAAACATATCAGCCATGAATGAATGGCAGAGCAGACTTGATGGGCCGAATGGCCTAACTCTGCTCCTATGTCTATGGTCTTCTGGAACTGCAGAGAGAGAGAGATCTGGGGAATGCAGAATTAATTGAGAAGGCTGTTATGGACCTTTGCTTTATTAATACGAGCACACAGTACAAAAGCAAGGATGCTCGGCTAAAGCTTGAAAAACACTGATTACAACACAGCTGGAGTACAACGAGGCTAATGCCACCACGCAGACATTGGGTGAGCATCTCATAGGGATACTGAAGATTTGATTCAGATGCCTGGACAGATATATTATACTCCCAGCGTGTGTCATGGATTACTGTGCCTTGTTGCGAGCTACACAACGTGGTGCTACAAAGGGGGACGGGTTGGCTGATCACGAGATGTTGAGCTTCACATCTTCCCCAATGAGGAGGATCTCGAAAGGGATGACAGCGATGGGTTCAAGGAAGCCGACGCTGCAAATGAAGAGGCTTTGGTAAAGGCCAGATGAGGGAAGTGTGCACAGGAAAGCTTCATAGCTGCAGGTTTCATAACCACAGGATTCCAAGAGGATGACGCCGACATGGAGTGAGCATCCTGTTGGAAAAATGACTTGCATGAGGGGCCAACATGAAGTTGAGCATTGCGATTCCTGTCATTTCAACTCCCAACTT
This sequence comes from Scyliorhinus torazame, assembly GCF_047496885.1. Classification (NCBI taxonomy): domain Eukaryota; kingdom Metazoa; phylum Chordata; class Chondrichthyes; order Carcharhiniformes; family Scyliorhinidae; genus Scyliorhinus; species Scyliorhinus torazame. Next base: position 224,304,229 of record NC_092709.1, read on the forward strand.
CAAAATGAGAGTCTGTAGTTGCACAACAGGTTTCCCTTGGCATTATCCCCTGAATGTTGACAAAGACTTGGGAGCTGCTTTGATGCTGTCTGGAGTAGGGCATGTTGCCAGCAAAAGTCTGAAGGTGTTGACTCGTCAAACATTTCTGCAGCATTTTGTTTGTAACAGCACGGACGGATACACTGTTATGAATAGCCTCACAGTGGTATCCTTCAATCAGACGGTGCTCCTTGAAGTAATCCATATGTGGCAATAAGAGGTGGATTTTGCCTTTTTGGTCAGAAACCTGATGCTGGGGTCGACTGGAGGTCACGACCCCATGCTATGTGGGAAACAACCACCTAAAAGTGATTTCCCCCAAATTGGCTAATTATTGGCCAAAGGGCGGACTCATTGTCCAATTAAAGTTGGGCAAGCTTTCAAAATTGGAGGTCTATATGAGGTCTCAATCCATGTACAATATTCAGTCCTCTGTGTCATCTTCTTCTCAATCCCATTGACTTCCGGCCCTTGCTCAGGGATGGTGGCCTTCATGTCTTGTCACCTTACTATGGATGTTGACTACCTGAGGCTGATGATATTCAATCAATTGCATGTCAGTCATTAACATGCCTCCTTTTTCCCCACATACATTGTGCCCTCACCACCAGTCAGCTCTCCCCCTCAAAGGGGAAAGCAGCCTATAGTCATCTGGGACTATGGCGACTTTACCTTCCACAATACAGCTTCACATATGAAGCATGCTTATCAATAAGCGGCTGACTGGTTTCCTGCAGATGAGGTTCGGGAGTTGCAATGCATCGTCTTTCAAACGTAAGCTTGTAAATATGTTTGCAAGGTGGTTAAAATCACCCCCAGAGGTGGATTTTGCCTTTTTGGTCAGAAACCTGATGTTGGGGTCGACTGGAGGTCACAATCCCATGCTATGTGGGAAACAACCACCTAAAAGTCATTTTCCCCAAATTGGCTAATTATTGGCCAAAGGGCGGACTCATTGTCCAATTAAAGTTGGGCAAGCTTTCAAAATTGGAGGTCTATACGAGATCTTCCAGCACAGTAGGAGCAGCAGCCTGCAGTTCAGGTAAGAGAGAAGAGGGGCGCTTCCATTTTGACATGACTTCTGTGCACATTTCAAAAGTATCAAATTTTTAAAATGACCTCACCAACTGGACGACGACACATGACGGCAGCTGTGGTCAGGTAACTGACTCAGGCCATTAACCCTATCTCCCCATCTTTGAAAAATCTCGGAAACAGATCTTTTTGGGAATAACAACCGTGCATCAATTTATGCAAAGTTTCATGTTGTCTAATAATGGGCAAGGATAGATGTTCTCAATGCACCACCAGATGTCACTTGGTTTGCTGCTAACTTTATTTAAGCTCCTTCAGACCTTCAAGGGTACCAAAGTACCTAGTTTGGACTGTAGGGCTATTCTTGCACTTTGTTTTCTTTTTTCCGCTCTACCTAGTTGGTCATAACCCCAAAAACGCCTGGCTGTGGAACAACTCGAGAACAGCTGTGAAACCAGCCAGTCCCATAACATGCATTTGAGATACCATAAACGAATCCCGCCTTTTGGACTGTCGATGCCAAGACCAGCTATAATCATCTTTTTTTTTGTTGGATGATCCTTCACAGCTGTCAGCAGTACTCTTCATGTTTGTACTAACTCATTTATGTCTCTTCTCCAGTGCTAGAAACTGACTGTAGCATATAGGATGCTGAATGATGTTGCCTACAGGCACTACGGAAGGGCACATTTCTTATCACTCCAGCTGTTGTTGCTAAATACTATTCTACAATTTGAAGGTCATTTGACAGGATTCCTGCTTTGTCCTGTCATTCAGGTTGAGGCAGCTACAAATCATACCACTGATGTTGTGGCAACAGGAAAAAAAACATAGAATTCTTTAGCATTAACAGATTTCACCTCGCCAATCAGAAGTTCAGTAAAGAAACAAACCAGTGTTCTTGAGAATACCCCGAGGCTGCTGTCCCCATAAATAACGTAATAGTTTCTTGCAGATTAGCATAGATGTCAAGTAATACCGAAAATTAGTGTTTGGTTGCAGCCAGCCTCTTATTAACTAATAGGTCATGGAAAATAATAATCACTACAAGCTAATAATAAAATGATGAAATTCCTCAAGTGATAAATTGAGTGCAATTGGTATTTGAAATGTTAATATTAAGGTGGTAGTGTGGCTTTACCTCTGTCAGGAAAAATGGTTTATTTATTTGTAATAAATGTAGTTTCTGTTTCTGGTGGTTTACACTTAACAAAACAAAACTTTTGAAAATTACTCATTTTTACTTGTTGTAAGAATAAATAAGTATTTTCAATTTGTCACACCAAAAATAAGAACATAAATTATGAATAATGCATTTGATTAAGTAACGTTTCACAAAGAAAATGCACTTATTCATTTGACTCATACAGATGCTTTGTTCTTTTCAGGACAGCAGTTACTTGAGAGTGGAGATGCACATTTAGCTTTCTAGGTTTTTCATTTGTTTCTCTGTTAACACCAAAATCATCAAGTCCGACAGATATTTGACACAGATATTATTGCAGTGCCACAAATACCTAATAATCCTTTAACATGTGATTTTGAAAAAGTTCAAAATTTAAATTTGATCTCTTAATCTTGCAAGAATTAAAATCTTATTGGTCACAATACTGAAGTATTGTACACACAAAATAACATGACAATAACCAGCCACTAAGTCCTGCTCGAAAACTAGTTACAAAAATGCTTTTTGGACTTGCGCAAGAGTAATTGGGCAGTATATATGATAGGATTCAACCTCATGGCTCGTCTGCATGGGATTCCCAAGATACACAAAGGTAATGTTCCTTTACACACTATCTTATCTATGACTGGTCTATACAGCTTGGATTGGCCAAATGGTTGGGCGAGTTGCTGCAACCAGTTCTGAGCAAGCTTTTGGCTTATTCGGTGGAGGATTCCTTCACCATTGCTAAACAATACACGTCTTGCATATCGTTAGCAATGCTGTGCCCATGTGTTCGTTCGACATTGCTAGCCTATTCACCAATGTACCGCTAAAGGAATCCAGAGATATTTGAACCACATCACTATATCACAAACTTATGAATTCATCAGCTTGTGCAGTTGAGTTCAGTTTTAACAAAACCATGTATGCCCAAATAGATAGTGTTGCCATAGGATCCCCTCTAGACCTAGTTCTCTAAAACACTGTTGTCAGTTTCCACCAAAAACACATTTTGACGGAATTACAGGTAACCTCCTACCTTTGTTTATTTCTGATATGTGGATAATATGTTTGCTATATTTGAATCCGCAGCTGCATGTAAGAATTTTCTTACTCACGTTAAAGGGCACCATCCTGCACTTAAATTCACCTTTCACTGGAATGATAAAATGAGCTCCCGAGTCATTTGCTCACCTGCTCAGATCACCGCTCGCTAAATATGGCGTAAACTCATGAAAGGGCCTAAGGACACCACTTTTGGCCCTGAAAAATGCCCAATCTACCTTCGGTTACCGTTGAAAGGTAAGGTGTCTCAAAAAATTTGAGAAAGAGATGAAGCTAACTGTTTCACGCTGCCAGTATGCAATAGCAACACAAGTGAGACTCTCCACTTACAGGATGGTGCCATAAAGTCAAAAATACATTTTTTAATGACACAAATGAGTAATGTGGTATAGGATTTCAGTGCCGGTGTGATGTCAGGTATGTAGGCTTTAAAGGGAAGCATGGTGGCCCAGTGGATAGCACTGCTGTCTCACAGCGCCGAGGTCCCAGGTTCGATCCCGGCTCTGGGTCACTGTTGTGTGGAGTTTGCACATTCTCCCCTTGTTTCCGTGGGTTTCGCCCCCACAACCCAAAGATGTGCAGGCTAGGTGGATTGGCCACACAAAATTACCCCTTAATTGGAAAAAATTAATTGAGTATTTCAAATTTTAAAAAATGGTATATAGGCTTTACATTCCAATGACTGGCAGATCGTATCAAGCAACATGTTCCTTCGGTTATTCACAACTGGCACAGTACTGGCCATATCCAACCTGCTCGCTTGCAAACTCCAAAACATAGTGTCCAACATTAGATGTGATTCCACGATTGGATAGCACTTGCTACACAATCCTGATTGTGCTAAGAATTGCACTGACAACTATTTTAGGATTATCATTGGGCTCGCAATGGGGTTCACATAGGTATGCCAGAGGTTACATATATTCACAAATGTCCTTTTCAGACAAGAGCATGTCCATACATTGCACTTTTTACAACTAAACAAAAGCTTGGGGGACAGCCATTCCCTGGTCATTTGCCATAACAAAGTCTTGACCAGAGTCGACCCATGGCAATGCCTTGTCCAACCTGCGTGGGGTGTAATTTAAACAAAAGCTTGACTGTTAACGGTTCCCTGGTGCTTTCCCCATGGCAACGCCTCTACCAATCAGACTCTGCTTGTCAACCAATCAACATTCTCTTCTCATGCAGTATAGCTTGATGTTCCCTTTACAATTGATACTCTTGTATATCTGTCCTGATGAGAACAAAATGAAAAGCTTCGACTGCATGTCTCTTTTTCAGCAATATTCACGTCCTGTACTGCAAAACAACTATTACATGACAATTATAGATTAACAGCCAAAAGCCATGATTAGTGGTGGACACATATTTTCTTACTTGAAAATCACCAATTGTATTCTTAATTTTTTTCAGTAAGGGTTTGAATTCCTATCTTTTCCTCTCTGTGCCATGTCACTTAAGCTAATTGCTAGGAAATGTCGAAGCGTAGTCTGCGGCACCCTCTCCTTTCAACTTGCCCTCCACACATCATCTAAGGCAAACTGGAGTTCAATTTTTATGCAGCAACTGGCCTACATTCTATGATGTAATTGGGATCACGGAGACCTGGCTCCAAGGTGACCGAGGATGGGAACTCAACATCCAGGGGTATTCAATATTCAGGAAAGATAGAAGGAAAGGAAAGGGAGATGGGGTAGCTTTGCAAGTTAAACAGGAGATTAATGCAATAGTAAGGAAGGATATTAGCCTGGACGATGTGAAATCTGTATGGGTGGAGCTGCGGAACACCAAAGGGCAAAAAACATTAGTAGGAGTTGTGTACAGACCACCAAACAGGAGATGTGAGGTTGGGGATGGCAACAAACAGGAAATTTGAGATGTATGCAGCAAGGGTACAGCAATTATTATGGGCGACTTCAATGTGCATATTGATTGGGCTAATTAAACAGGTAGCAATGCGATGAAAGAGGATTAATTAGCAACGTTGTAGTGCGAGATTCTTTAGGGAAGAGTGATCATAATATGGTAGAATTTTTCATTCAGATGGAGAGTGATCCAGTTAAGTCTGAGTCTAGGGTCCTGAACTTAAAGAAAGCTAACTTTGATGCTATGAGACGTGCATTGGCTAGGATAAGCTGGTAAAGGATACTTAAGGGGTTGATGGTGGATAGGCAATGGCAGACATTTAAAGAATACATGGATGAACTTCAACAATTGTATATCCTTGCCTGGCGTAAGATGGGGAAGGTGGCTCAAACTTGGCTAACAAGGGAAATCAGGGATATTGTTGAAGCCAAAGAGGAGGTATATAAATTGGCCAGAAAAAGCAGCAAGCCTAAGGACGGGGAGAAATTTAAAGAGGAGGACAAAAGACAAAAGACAAAAGGAGGACAAAAGACATGGAGGACAGAAGACGAAAATAGAATATGAGAGTATGCTTGCAGAAAACATAAAAACTGGCTGCAAAAGCTTCCATAGATATATGAAGAGAAAAAGACTGGTGAAGAGAAAAAACTGGTGAAAACAAATGTAGGTCCCTTACAGTTAGAATCAGGTGAATTCATAATGGGCAACAAATAGATGGCAGACAAGTTGAACAAATACTTTGGACCTGTCTTCACGAAGGAGGACACAAATAATCTTCCGGAAATACTAGGGGACAGAAGGTCTAGCATAAAGGAGGAACTGAAGGAAATCCTTATTAGTCAGGAAATTATACTGGGGAAATTGATGGGATTAAAACCCGAAAGGTGCCCAGGGCCTAATGTTGTGCATACCAGAGTACTTGAGGAAGTGGCCCGAGAAATAGTGGACGCATTGTTGATCATTTTCCAGCATGTATATAGACTCTGGAAGAATTCCAATGGATTGGAGGGTAGCTAATGTAACCCCACTTTTTAAAAAAGGAGGAAGTGAGAAAACGGGAAATTATAGACCAGTTATCCTGACATTGGTGGTGGGGAAAATGCTGGAGTCAATTATTAAGGATGAAATAACTGAGCATTTGGAAAGCGGGGACAGGATCGGTCCAGGTCAGCATTGATTCACTAATGGGAAATCATGTCTGACAAATCTTCTGGAATCTTTTGAGGATGTGACCAGTAGAGTGGACAAAGCTGAACCAGTGGATGTATCTGGACTTCCCAAAGGCCTTTGATAAGGTTCTACCACAAGATATCAGTGAGCAAAATTAAAGCTTATGGTATTGGGGCTAATGCATTGACGTGGATAGAAAACTGGTTGGCAGGCAGGAAGCAGAGAGCGGGAATAAACGGTCCTTTACAGAACTGGCAGGCAATGACTAGTGGGGTACAGCAGGGTTCAGTGCTGGGGCGCCAGCTGTTCACAATGTACATTAATGATTTGGATAAAGGAATTGTATGCAATATCTCCAAATTTGCAGACGACACTAAGCTGAGTGGCAATGTGTGCTATGAGGAGGATGCAGAGAGGCTGCAGGGTGACTTGGAGTGGGCAAATACCTGGCAAATGCAATATAATGTGGGTAAATGTGAGGTTTTGGTGGCAAAAAAAAGGAAGGCAGATTATCTGAATGGTGGCAGTTTAGGAAAAGAGGGAGTGCAACGAGACCTGGGTGTCATTGTGGAACAGTCGCTGAAGGTTGACATGCAGGTACAGCAAGCGGTGAGGAAAGCTAATGACATTCTGGCTTTCATAGCAAGAGGATTTGAGTAGAGGAGTAGGGATGTCTTGCTGCAGTTATACAGGGCTTGGTGAGGCCACACCTTGGGTATTGTGTGCAGTTTTGGTCTCCTAGTTTGAGGAAGGACATTCTCTCTGTTGAGGGTGTCCAGCAAAGGTTCACCAGACTAATTCCCGGGATGGCAGGACTGACATATGAAGAAAGTTTGAATCAACTGGGCTTTGACTCACTGGAGTTTAGAAGAATGAGAGGGGATCTCATAGAAACATAAAATTGCGATGGGACTGGACAGGCTAGATGCAGGAAGAATATTCCCGATGTTGGCGATGTCAAGAACTAGGGGGTCACAGCCTAAGAATAAGGGGTAAGCCATTCAGGGCTGAGATGAGGAAGGACTTCTTCTCTCAGAGAGTTGTGAACTGGTGGAATTATCTACCACAGAAAGCTGTTGGGGCCGGTTAGTTGGATATATTCAAGAGGAAGCTGGGCGTGGCCCATGCGGCTAAAGGGATCAAGGTGTATGGAGAGAAAGTGGGAGTAGGATACTGAACTTGCATGATCAGCCATGATCATATCGAATGATGGTGCAGGCTCGAAGGGTCGAATGGCCTACACCTGCACCTATTTTCTACGTTTCTATCATTGCTTTGGAGTAATGCATCAATTCTTTAATATGCTCCTTTCCATTTTGAAAATGAACATTTTCATTCAACAGGGAAAATCTATTGGGTGCAAAGTATTTTGGGTGCTGAGTACATCTATACTTTCCAACTGACAGTTTTCAGCATGTAAACACTCAGCAATGGCAAATGGTCTCAGAAAATTTCAATTTTGGAATCTCTCTAACAATGTATTTCATAGAATTTACAGTGCGGAAGGAGGCCATTCGGCCCATCGAGTCTGCACCGGCTCTTGGAAAGAGCACCCCACCCAAGCCCACACCCCTTCCCTATCCCCATAACCCAGTAACCCCACCCAACACTAAGGACAATTTTGGACACTAAGGGCAATTTATCATGGCCAATCCACCTAACCTGCACATCTTTGGACTGTGGGAGGAAACCGGAGAGCCCGGAGGAAACCCACGCACACACGGGGAGGATGTGCAGACTCCGCACAGACAGTGACCCAAGCCGGGAATCGAACCTGGGACCCTGGAGCTGTGAAGCAATTGTGCTAACCACTATGCTACCGTGCTGCCCCCGTAATGTGATTCCATTCACTAATTAATTGTAATACAGAATGTATCATAGAATTACTACAGTGCAGAAGGAGGCCATTTGGCCCATCAAGTCCACCCCTCTGGAAGAGCACCCTACCTAGGCCCACTCCCTCATCCTATCCCCGTAAAGCCACCTAATACACACATTTTTGGACACTTAAGGGGCAATTTAGCATGGCCAATCCACCTAACCTGCACATCAATTATGTTGGTATGTGGCACGTACAATTCATGCCAATGCTCAGCAATGTTAAAAAGCACTGCAGATTGTTTGATCTTTTTGTTTAGGACTTTGCCCATGTACCCTTATTAAGATTGACCATGACTTCAACAGCAACAACTTTTATTTATAGTGTCTTTAATGAAATGGAACGTTCCAAGGTGTTTCACAGGTTTATCAAACCAAGTATGACCCTGAGCCGCACAGAGAGTTATTAGGTGAGATGACAAAAGCAAGCTCAAAGATATTCGTTTTATTTAACTAGTTATTTCCTCAAAGGAGGAAAGTGAGATAGCTGAGATAGGTGGCAAGGTTTTTAAAGGTATTTCAGAACTGAGGCCAAGGCAACTGAAGGCATGGCCAGAAGTGGGGGATCAATTCAAATTGGGGATGCACAAAAAGCCAGAATTAGATGAGTACAGATGTCTTGGAGGGTTAACTAGATTACAGAGGACTTCCGGGTGCGGCGATGACCAGCTAAGTCGCACGTTTCGGCAGCTCCCAGTGGAAAGGACTTTTGGGCTCTTAATAGGAGCCCCAACGGCAATTTTAACGGCTAAAAACACTGTGCGGTAAACCAGAAGGGAATCCCCCCTGGACACGCATGGAAAAAGGAGAGGAAAGTGGCCGGATTGCGGTGGATCCTCTAGAGCAGCGGCCAGGAAGGCAGGCACAAAGCAAGATGGCGTCGGAAGGAGGCAGTTTAATATGGGGTCCTGACCAACAAGAGTTCCTGCGGCGTTGCGTGGAAGAACTTAAAAAGGAGATGAAGAAGGAGCTGTTGGCCCCGATATTACAGGCAATTGAAGGGCTAAAGGAGGAGCAAAAGACCCAGGAGCAGGAGCTTGGGGTCGTGAAGGCAAAGGCTGCTGAGAATGAGGACGACATACAGGGCCTGGTGGTGAAGACAGAGATGCACGAGGCACAACACAAAAGGTGTGTGGAAAGGCTGGAGGTGCTGGAGAATAATGCGAGGAGGAAGAATTTAAGGATTCTTGGTCTTCCCGAAGGTGCAGAAGGGGCGGACGTCAGGGCATATGTGAGCACGATGCTGCACTCGTTAATGGGATCGGAGGCCCCGACGGGCCCGTTGGAGGTGGAGGGAGCCTATTGAGTTATGGCGCGAAGACCGAGGGCTGGAGAAATTCCTCGAGCCATAGTGGTGAGATTTCTCCGATATATGGACAGAGAGATGGTCCTCAGATGGGCAAAGAAAACTCGGAGCAGTAGGTGGGAGAACGCGGTGATCCGCGTATATCAAGATTGGAGTGCGGAGGTGGCGAAAAGGAGGGCAAGCTTTAATCGGGCCAAGGCGGTATTGCACAAAAGGAAGGTTGAATTTGGAATGCTGCAGCCGGCAAGACTGTGGGTCACACATCAAGGGAAACACCACTACTTTGAAACGGCAGAAGAGGCGTAGACATTTATTGTCGAGGAGAAACTGGAATAAGCGGGCTAGAAAAAGAACGTTTGGGACAAAGTGGTGGGGCGAATATGTGGGGTGAAGAGGGGGAAAAGGGGGAAGAGATGATTTCCCAAGTTGTTAATCCTGCGACCCTGTAACTTTTCTCTCTTCCCCATGTCGTGGGGGAGGGGGGGGAGGGAGGATGAGGAGCTGGGGGCACCGGGCATTGGGGGCGGGGCCAAATGGGAAGGGCGGGCTTTGTTCCCGCGCTATGGTAATCATGGCGGGAACAGGGAAGCAGGAAGGAGGGGGCCTCGCACAGTGGGAGCCGAGGTCACGGGGGGAAGCCGAGGTCGGCCAGAGTTTGCTGACTTCTGGGAGCAACATGGGGGTGCAATTACGCTAGTGAGGGATCTAGCGGGGTGGGTGGGGGGTTAACTTGGTTGCTGCTGCTGGGGAGAAGGGGGAGCTGGTATGGGGTGGGGTGGTCGGGGCGGGAGGGCGCCGTTGGGGGGAGATACGGCTACGTGGGAACCGGGTGAGGAGCTGGATTGAAAAAGGGGATGGCTAGTCGACAAGGGGGGGGTTAAAGAGCCCCCCATCCCTGCTGATCACGTGGAATGTGAGAGGGCTGAACGGGCCGATAAAGAGGGCACGGGTACTCGCACACCTAAAGAAACTTAAGGCAGATGTGGTTATGCTGCAGGAGACGCATCTGAAACTGATAGACCAGGTCAGACTACGCAAAGGATGGGTGGGGCAGGTGTTTCATTCGGGGCTAGACGCAAAAAACAGGGGGTGGCTATACTAGTGGGGAAGCGGGTAATGTTTGAGGCAAAGACCATAGTGGCGGATAGTGGGGGCAGATACGTGATGGTGAGTGGCAAATTGCAAGGGGAGGTGGTGGTCTAAGTGAACGTATATGCCCCGAACTGGGATGATGCCAACTTTATGAGGCGTATGTTAGGACGTATCCCGGACCTAGAGGTGGGGAAGTTGGTAATGGGTGGAGATTTTAAAACGGTGCTGGACCCAGGGCTGGACAGATCGCGGTCCAGGACCGGAAGGAGGCCGGCTGCAGCTAGGGTGCTTAAGGACTTTATGGAGCAGATGGGAGGAGTAGACCCCTGGAGATTTAGTAGACCTAGGAGTAAGGAGTTTTCATTTTTCTCCTATGTCCACAAAGTTTATTCACGTATAGACTTTTTTGTTTTGGGAAGGGCACTGATCCCGAAGATGACGGGGACGGAGTACACGGCTATAGCTATTTCGGATCACACTCCACATTGGGTGGACCTGGAGATAGGGGAGGAAAAAGAACAGCGCCAACCTGGAGAATGGACATGGGACTATTGGCAGATGAGGGGGTGTGTTTAAGGGTGAGGGGTGTATTGAAAGGTACTTGGAACTCAATGATAATAGGGAGGTTCAGGTGGGAGTGGTCTGGGAGGCGCTGAAGGCAGTGGTTAGAGGGGAGCTGATATCTATTAGGGCACATAAAGGAAAGCAGGAGGGTAGGGAAAGGGAGCGGTTGTTGAAAGAACTTCTGAGGGTGGACAGACAATATGCGGAGGCACCGGAGGAGGGACTGTACAGGGAAAGGCAAAGGCTACATGTAGAATTTGACTTGTTGACTACGGGCAATGCAAAGGCACAATGGAGGAAGGCACAGGGTGTACAGTACGAATGTGGGGAGAAGGCGAGCAGGTTGCTGGCCCACCAACTGAGGAAAAGGGGAGCAGCGAGGGAGATAGGGGGGGTGAGAGATGAGGAGGGAGAGATGGAGCGGGGAGCGGAGAGAGTGAATGGAGTGTTCAAGGCATTTTATGAAAGATTATATGAAGCTCAGCCCCCGTATGGGAAGGAGAGAATGATGTGCTTTCTGAATCAGCTGGAATTTCCTACGGTGGAGGAGCAGGAGAAGGCTGGACTGGGAGCACAGATTGAGACGGAGGAAGTAGTGAAAGGGATTGGGAGCATGCAGGCGGGGAAGGCCCCAGGACCAGACGGATTCCCAGTTGAATTCTATAGGAAATATATGGACTTGCTGGCCCCGCTACTGATGAGAACCTTTAATGAGGCTAGGGAAAGGGGGCAGCTGCCCCCGACTATGTCAGAGGCAACGATATCGCTCCTCCTAAAGGTGCTGAGGAGATTTGGCTTTGGAGATGGGTATATCAGATGGGTACAGTTGCTGTATAGGGCCCCGATGGCGAGCGTGGTCACGAATGGACGGGGGTCTGATTATTTTCGGCTCCATAGAGGGACGAGGCAGGGATGTCCTCTGTCCCCGTTATTGTTTGCACTGGCGATTGAGCCCCTGGCCATAGCATTGAGGGGTTCCAGGAAGTGGAGGGGAGTACTCAGGGGAGGAGAAGAACACCGGGTATCTCGGTATGCGGATGATTTGTTGCTATATGTGGCGGACCTGGCGGAGGGGATGCCAGAGATAATGCGGATACTTGGGGAGTTTGGGGATTTTTCATGGTATAAATTGAACATGGGGAAAGGTGAGTTGTTTGTGGTGCATCCACATGAGGAAGGTAACAAGGGACTTTCGGTACTTGGGGATCCAGATAGCCAGGAATTGGGGTACATTACATAGGCTTAATTTAACGCGGTTGGTGGAACAGATGGAGGAGGACTTTAAGAGATGGGACATGGTGTCCCTGTCACTGGCAGGTAGGGTGCAGGCGGTTAAAATGGTGGTCCTCCCGAGATTCCTTTTTGTGTTTCAGTGCCTCCCGGTGGTGGTCACGGAGGCTTTTTTCAAAAGAATCGAGAAGTGTATTATGAGTTTTGTGTGGGCCGGGAAGACCCCGAGAGTGAGGAGGGGATTTTTGCAGCGTAGTAGGGACAGGGGGGGGCTGGCACTACCGAGCCTAAGTGAGTACTACTGGGCCGCCAACATTTCAATGGTGTGTAAGTGGATGGGAGAAGAGGAGGGAGCGGCGTGGAAGAGATTGGAGAGGACGTCCTGCAGGGGGACTAGCCTACAAGCTATGGTGACGGCACCGTTGCCGTTCTCACCGAAGAAATACACCACAAGCCCGGTGGTGGTGGCTACATTGAAAATTTGGGGGCAGTGGAGACGGCATAGGGGAAAGACGGGAGCCTCGGTGTGGTCCCCGATATAAAATAACCATAGGTTTGTTCCGGGGAGAATGGATGGGGGATTTGGAGCATGGCAAAGAGCAGGGGTAACACAATTGAGAGATCTGTTCGTAGATGGGACGTTTGCGAGTCTGGGAGCGCTGACGGAAAAATATGGGTTGCCCCAAGGGAATGCATTTCGGTATATGCAACTGAGGGCTTTTGTGAGGCAACAGGTGAGGGAATTCCCGCAGCTCCCGACGCAGGAGGTGCAGGATAGAGTGATCTCAGAGACATGGGTGGGGGATGGTAAGGTGTCGGACATATATAGGGAAATGAGGGACGAGGGGGAGATCATGGTAGATGAGCTGAAAGGGAAATGGGAAGAGGAGCAGGGGGAGGAGATTGAGGAGGGGCTGTGGGCTGATGTCCTACGTAGGGTAAACTCATCGTCCTCGTGTGCCAGGCTAAGCCTGATACAATTTAAGGTGTTACACAGGGCGCATATGACTGGAGCACGGCTCAGTAAATTTTTTGGGGTAGAGGATAGGTGTGCGAGATGCTCGAGAAGCCCAGCGAATCACACCCACATGTTCTGGTCATGCACGGCACTACAGGGGTTTTGGGTGGGGGTGGCAAAGGTGCTTTCGAAGGTGGTGGGGGTCCAGGTCGAACCAAGCTGGGGGTTGGCTATATTTGGGGTTGCAGAAGAGCCGGGAGTGCAGGAGGCGAGAGAGGCTGATGTTTTGGCCTTTGCGTCCCTAGTAGCCCGGCGCAGGATATTGTTAATGTGGAAGGAAGCCAAACCCCCGGGTGTGGAGACCTGGATAAACGACATGGCAGGGTTTATAAAGTTAGAACGGATTAAGTTCGTATTAAGGGGTTCGGCTCAAGGGTTCACCAGGCGGTGGCAACCGTTCGTCGACTACTTCACAGAAAGTTAGAGGGAATGGAAAAGAAGAAGACAACAGCAGCAACCCAGGGGGGGAGAGGAATCGGACGGACTCTCAGGGATGTTATTGTATATGTATAGGCACTTGTTTTAGGTAATGTATATTGGACTATTGGATTGTATCTTTGGAGAGTATTTATTTTTGACAAGGCAGTTGCCATTTAGTTTGGTTCTTGTTTCTGTTCATATATTATTTATTTATTTGTTTAAAACTGGCCACTGTTATTTATATTGCTTTATTGTTGTTTAAAAGAAACACTACGTACTGTTATGTTTGGCCAAAAAATCTTGAATAAAATATATATTTTTAAAAAAAAACTAGATTACAGAGATAGGCAGGTGAGGACAGGGAGGGATATGAAAACATATTCGGCAATTTTAAAATCAAGACGTTTCTTTTAAAAAAATAAAAATTTAGAGTACCCAATTCATTTTTTCCAATTGAGGGGCAATTTAGCGTGGCCAATCCACTTACCCTGCACATCTTTGGATTAAGGGGGCGAAACGCACATAGACACGGGGAGAGCGTGCAAACTCCACATGGACAGGGACCCAGAGCCGGGATCGAACCTGGGACCCTAGCACCGTGAGGCTGCAGTGCTAACCACTGCGTCACCGTGCTGCCCTAAATCAAGACATTGCTTGAACAGGAGCCAATGTAGGACAGTGAGCACAGGAATGATTTATGGCACAGGCAGCAATTTTGGATAACCTCAAGTTCACAGAGGTCAGAATATGGGAGACGAGCCAGCACGGAGTTGGAACAGTTAAGTCTACAGGTAGTAAAGGCATGACTAAGGGTTTCAAGCAGCAGATGAGTTGCAATGTGGTGAAGTTGGGCACTGTTGCAGAGGTGAAAATAGGCGGTTGAGTGATAGCATGAATATTAAGTTGGAAGCTTATCTTGGGGTTGAATGTGACATCAGGTTATGAACTGACAGGCTTAATCTCAGACGGTTGCCAGGAAGAGGGATGGACTCGGTAGCTAGGGAATGGAGTTTGGAGGGGGAACAAAACACAATGCTTTCCATATTCCTAATATTTAACCGGAAGAAACGTTTACTTACTCAGTAATAGCTATTGAATAAGCAGTCTGATAATTTAGCAACAGTGGTGGAACCAAGAGAGATGGTGGCGAGGTAGAGTTAGGTGGCATCAACATACATGTGAACGTTAATGAAGTGCGTTGGATGATGTCACTGAAGGGCAGCGTGAAGATTGAAAATGGCGAGTGATCAAGTGCAGATCCTTGAGGGGACACCAGAGGTAATGGTGTGAGAGCAGAATGAGAAGCCATTGCAAGTGACTCTCAGGCTATGATTAGATACACATGAATGGAACTAGGTGGGAGCAGTTCCACCCAGCTGAACAACAATGGAGAGGAGGATGGTTTGATTAACCGTGTCAAAACCTTGATCAGTATCACTTACATTGATGCATGAATTAGCTATATGCATTCATTTGTTATAAAAGATATTCAATCATCTAGCCTGTCTGCCCAGGATCAATATAAAATAACAAAGCCAATGGGGCTAATATGACAATCATGACGTGATACTCCCCTCCAGAAATTTTGCATTACTTCATTGCTGTCAAATATACTAAAGTCAAAGGTAGTATGGGGGGAAAAAAGTTCTCAAAGGAACAATATCCCCATAACCCACAAATGCTCCTGATGTACCTTTGACAATAACCATACTGTCAAAACGGCTTCTATAAAATTAGGCCGAGAACATCTCTTGATGCCTTTGGAAGCTGTATGCTGAAGCAGTGTGCAACTGAAGGTATCCAGCCATTGCTGGATGATGCAATATGTTTTCAATTCTGTACGTGGGCAGAATAATCTCTGAAACAAATGATTCAAGATAATTAAAAAAAATGTTTTGACCAACAACTTGTAAGATTTGAAAACCGGAAAGCAAACTTGTGAAAATCTTACATAAATTCCTGCATTGCGAGTATTGCACGAAGCCAGCTCCACAATTAAATGGGGATGAATTTAGCACAAAAGCTGCCCTGATATACTGCAGAGTCATTTTCAATTGCTTTCACTTGGATCACATTCACAGCCAGGAGAGTTGTATCCTGGGTTTGGCTAGCTCTGGATTGGATCCGAGGCAGTTTAATGTTACACCTTTTAATGAAGTTAGTCTGTTATCTGGGATGCTCCCTATAACTGACATCGTCAGACCGGCCAAACAGGAAATCTATGTAGCAACAAAATTGGTGCTTTAAATATATAAAGAAACCTAGATAAAATCTAACTGTAGATCCTATTAAAAAAAATTCTTACCTTTATGCAACATTTCCTGCATACAAAGTTTTTCATATTTTATGGATTTTTTTCATTTAAATTTATTTATAATTAAATGGATTATCCCCATAAGATTTGTCACTGTACTTTGAAAGCAGGATTGCACAATCTCTTAAAATCCCTTCTGACCTTTTTTCCTCAAAATAGAAACAGTCAAACATCGATTAAATTCAAAACATTATGGGCGAGATTCCCCGTTTGGGAGACTACTTTTTCCCGCCAAAGAATTGCAACCAATTTACAATCCCCTTGGGATGTCCGTATTCCTTGCCATGAAATTTTGCATGGCGAGGAATATGAGGGATTCCTGCTATTGTGCCGCCATTTTGAGCAGGTGGCCCGATAGCGAAGTCCCGCAGCCCCCCAACCCCGGATTGCCTGGGTTCCCCCCACCCTTCCCCCAAGTCGGGAGGTGACCCTCCCCTCCCGACCCCACCCCGGGACCCCCTTATTAGGGAGACCCCCCCAGGGACCACCTTAATAGAAAGAATCCCCTGAGCCCCTGCCTAAAGGGACCACCCCACACGGACACCCTGACTAAAGCCCCCCCTCCCCACAGGGAACTTCTGACTAAAAGGACCCACCAAAAGGAACCCCTGACTAAAAGGAGCCCCTGACTAAAGTAACCCCCCCATAGACCCTGCCCCCGCCAGAAAAGCGACCCCTTGTTTGGAATGGACTTACCTTTCTTTAATGTGGTTGATGTTTGTAAACATTGGGGCTTCAGCACTTAGAGGCTCCCATCCATGAAGAGAGTTGAATGAATCAAGACTGCAGCTGGTTTGTGGCAGCTGTCGCAATCACAGCCCACTACTAGAAATGAATGAATGGTTTGCAGCTAATGGATCTGAGGGGTTGAAACACAGGACACAGCTGTTCTCCTTCAAGGAATGGACATTTGGTGCTTCCAGTGAGTGTTACAGCTGTAGTTTTGTTCACTACCCCTGTCTGGGCTGCTCTCTAGCTTCCATACAGGGGTCTCTTAACTTCCTCCACCAGTCTGGTCAGATTCCACTTGTGGATCCGTGTCCAGTTGTGGGCTGTCTGGATGGGAGACCTTCCAATTCTGCCCCACCCCTCTCGGATTCACCAGGAAAACCTGAATTTTGCCCAGGTTGAGTTTGTAGCCTGAGAAGGCTCCGAACTCTTCCAGAAGCTTCATGGTTTCGTTCATGCTGTTTTGCGGATCTGAGATGTAGAGGAGCAGATCATCCGCACAGAGTAAAACTGTGTGCTCCCTGCCTCTCTTCGGATTCCCTTCCAGCCCCTCACGTCTCGCAGGGCGATCGCCAGGGGTTTAATTGCAGGGGCGAACAGGAACGGAGACAACGGGCCTCCCTGCCTGGTGCCACTGTGCAACTGGACGTATTCAGAGCTGGTGGTGTTGGTCCAAACTCGCCTTGGGAGCGTTGTACAGGAGTTTCACCCATGAGGTGAACCCCGTCCCTAGCTCAAACCCCTC
This sequence comes from Scyliorhinus torazame, assembly GCF_047496885.1. Taxonomy (NCBI): domain Eukaryota; kingdom Metazoa; phylum Chordata; class Chondrichthyes; order Carcharhiniformes; family Scyliorhinidae; genus Scyliorhinus; species Scyliorhinus torazame. The sequence goes on from NC_092709.1 coordinate 224,321,871, forward strand.
CGAGGTACTTCCACTCGACTCTGTTGGAGGTCTTTTCTGCGTTCAGGGAGACAATCACCTCTGGTATCAAATTCAGCAGCAGTCTGATGTTTGCAGTTAGCTGTCTACCCGTAAGAAAGCCTGTCTGGTCCTCTGCAACCACTTCTGTTACGCAGTTCTCCAGCCTCCTGGCCAGGACTTTTGCGAATATTTTAGATCCACATTGAGCAGCAAAATGGGTCTGTATAATCCGCATTCTGTCAGGTCTTCGTCTTTTTTGGGTATCAGCGATATGGTGGCCTGTGTTAGCATTGGAGGCAGGGTGCATCTCGCTAGTGAGTCTGCGAACATCTCCCGCAGGTGCAGGGCGAGAGCCGGTTTTGGGTTCCCTGCACCTTCCCCGCCTGCATGGTGTTGATGCTGTCCATGACCTCTCACAGTCTATCGGTGTTTCCAGCTCCCCGTCTGTGGTCCCCCACGAATGGCATGTCTATCCAGTCTATCAAGGAACCGTTTCATCCCCGAGCCCCAATCGGGGGGCTCAGAGGTGTACAGTCCCCGGTAGAAGGCCTCCAATGCTTTGATGACCTTTTTTGGTTTGGCTACCAGTCCGTCTCTGCTGTCCTTCACCTGTGCTATTTCCCTTGTGGCTGCGTGCTTTCTCAGCTGATGAGCCAGCATGAGGCTATCCTTCTCTCCTTGTTCATAAAAGGTCCCCAGCGCCTGGCGGAGTTGGTGTCCTGCCTTCCTGGTGGATAGCAGGTTAAAGTCCATTCGTAGCTTTTCCCTCTCCGCCAGAAGCTCTGCGGCCGGGGCCTCGGAGTATCTCCTGTCGACCCCTAGGATGGAGTCGATCAATTGCTGCCTAGCCTCCTTCTCTTCCCCATCTCTACGAGCCTTGTAGGTGATAATTTCTCCTTCAATCACTGCCTTCAATGCTTTCCAGAACATGGAAGGTGAGACTTCCCCATTCCGGTTGTTAGTAACCTATGGCCTGTGAAGTTTTCTGGCAGAAGACCTTGTCGGCAAAGAGGGCTGTGTCCAACCTCCAGATGGGTGTTGGGCGTGGCCCATCTCCAACCTCACATCCATGTGATGTGGAGCATGGTCGGAGATCACTAAGGCAGAGTATTCTGCCTGATTATTTATGGAAGCACCGAATTCCCCACATCTAGGAAATCGTTGCGGGTGTAGACCTTATGTCCTGGAGAGAAGAATGAAAATTCCTTCTCACCTTAGTGCAGGGCCTGCCATGGGTCCACTGCCCCCATACCATCCCACTTGATCTGCAACCACTTTTGTCGCTGTGATTATCATCCTCTTGCTCATCAGTATGGCTACCCCCCAGCTTTCGTCCTGTAGCAGAAATGGTATGTCTGTCCCAAACAGTCCTTCTTTACCCACAGTCGGTCCTTCTCCCTAAGGTGCATCTCTGTCACCTTTCAAACTTCTCAGATGGATGAAGACTCTGGATCTTATCACCGGGCCGTTAAGTCTCCTAACGTTCCAGGTGACTATCTTGGTGGGGGGTTTCTGATCCCCCGGTCCTACGGGATCAACCATTCTTAACTGGATGTCGCGCCCCTGCACTCCGGGGTTTTCCTTTGTTAGGGGGCCACCCAAAATGGCTGTGGTCACCGTTCTCACCATGAAGCCAGGCCCCTGCGCTTCGGGGTTTCCCTTTGTCCACAGGGCACCCACCGTGGCTGCCAACTTTGTGTATGCCATATGGGTGAGCCCCTGCACTCCATGGTCTCCCTTTGTTTAGGGACCCTCCAAAGTGGCTGCTTATGGTGCCATCTTGTTCCATTAACCAGAACCTGACCTGCTGAAGCCAGTCCTCATTACTTCCTTATCATTATTTTTCCCGATGGTCCCTATTCCCCTCTCTATCCCCCTTTCTACCCTCCCCTACCCCCCTATCACCTTCTCCCCTCATCCCTGTGTTCCTCCCCCACTGCTAGGCGCTTCCTCCTCGCTGGGAGATGCGCTGCAGCACCCTTCTTTTTCATACCTTCTAGCGGTAGCTTTCCCCGCTAGTGTGCTGGCCTCCCTCCGGGGGCTTATCTTCCCCCCTCCTTATCCCCGATTTGTTGCCATCCTCCCTGTCTCCTCTTCACCCTTTCCTGTGCACCGCTGCTCTCGCCCCTTCCTTCCTGTGAGCTAATGCTCCTGCTCAAAGTGAGGCAGTACTGTCCCGCGTGAAAATTGTCCATGGCTGTAACTTTCCTTTACTGTCCCTGCAAGTTCCTCACCGCTGCTTTGTTTGCCTTTTGTCTAGGCCATTCGCCTGCACAAACCCGTCTGCCTCTGCCGTGACAGCGAAATAGTGTTCTTTATTCTGGAATGTCACCCAGAGCCTGGCTGGGAATAACATGCCGAATTTTATACTGTTGTTGTACAGGGCCGACTTCACGTGGTTAAACTCAGCTCTGCGCTTTGCTTTGTCTGCCCCAATGTCTTGGCACACCTGTATTCTTTGTCCTTCCAAACTATTCGCTTTGGTCTGCCAAGCCCAACGCAGGATCCTCTCCCGATCCTGGTACCTGTGTAAATTGCCGATTATAGCCCTTGGCTGTTCCCTGGCCTTGGGCTTCAGTCGGAGTGACCCGTGGGCCCCGTCGATCTCAGGTGGCTTGGGGAAGTTGTTGCTGCCAACCAAGTTGCCCAGCATCTGGGCCACATCGTAATCGGGTCTGTGCCCTCGGTCTCCTCTGGCAGGCCCACTCTTCGAATATTCTGCCTCTGAGACCGGTTCTCTTGGTCCTCGACCTTCCCCTTCAAGCTCCCTTGGGTCACCACCAACCTTTTCATCTCTGCTTTCAGAGCGATGATCCAGTCGCTCTGGTCAGTTGATGCCTTTTTGAGCTCCCTGTCTTTCCCTGAGCCTCCAGTTTCTTCCCCATCCCATCGAGGCTGTCTGCATGGCGACCAGCGCCTCCACCACCTTGAACTGCAATTTCATCGCGGTCAATTCCTTGGTTAGGAATGTCTTCCATCCCTCTCCAGGTTATTGGGGGTGGCTGGGAACCCCTCGCCTCATGGATCCGCCGACCAGTTCGCTTGCTGCTCCTGCCCTTTTCCATCGCTTCGGACTTCCCTCCGGTCTCTTGAACTACTGCTTGCTGGCATTATGCTCTTCTTCTCTGCCTTTTATGTTCAGGAGTTGAACAAGTCCGAATTCTCCGACTAAATCTGGCCAACAGTGCCTATTTTACTGTATTCTGGAGGAGAACCACCTGATGTGCGACTGCTCAGCACATCTCTGTCACCGAAGTCTCCACAATAGCACAATTAAATATCCACGGAATTGTATTTTGTGTCTTCATTAAAGACTCTATTTGAAAGTCCAGACTCTTCCAAAAGCCTGGGCTTCAACTTAATACTTTTTGGTTCAATTTTGATTATGTGGTCTGGATTGCAAAGTTTCTAATTTTCCAGAATGCACCAGTGTAGTCACCATGGGCTCAATTTCAATTGCTGGTGGGGTCAAGTTTGGGAGCAAGCAGGCATGGAAAATCATGCACTCGGAAGGTGTCACTGGTCCCTGGAGCCTCTATGACATGTTTTGGGGGAATGGCGGGGGCGTCATCAACTAGCAAGCCTCCAATTAATTGTTACTTAGGTTTGTTGTAGACCTTGTTATGAGAAAAAGAACATAAGAACTAGGAGCAGGAGTAGGCCATCTGGCCCCTCGAGCCCGCTCCGCCATTCAATAAGATCATGGCTGATCTTTTTGTGGACTCAGCTCCACTTACCCACCCGCTCACCATACCCCTTAATTCCTTTACTGTTCAAAAATCTATATACCTTTGCCTTAAAAACATTTAATGGGGTAGCCTCAACTGCTTCACTAGGCAGGGAATTCCACAGATTCACAACCCTTTGGATGAAGAAGTTCCTACTCAACTCAGTTCTGAATCTGCTCCCTCTTATTTTGAGGCTATGCCCCCTAGTTCTAGTTTCACCTCCCAGTGGAAACAACCTCCCTGCTTCTATCCAATCTGATCCCTTCATAATTTTATATGTTTCTATAAGATCCTCCCCTCATTCTTCTAAATTCCAACCAGGGGCTGGTTTAGTACACTGGGCTAAATAGCTGGCTTTTAAAGCAGACCAAGGCTGGCTAGCAGCACGGTTCAATTCCCGTACCACCCTCCCCAAACAGGCACCGGAATGTGGTGACTAGGGGCTTTTCACAGTAACTTCATTGAAGCCTACTTGTGACAATAAGCGATTTTCATTTCATTTCATTTCATTTCAATGAGTATCTTCCAATTTACTTAGTCTCTCCTCATAAGCTAATCCTCTCAACTCTGGAATCAACCTCGTGAATCTCCTCTGCACACCCTCCAGTGTCAGTACATCCTTTCCCAAGTAAGGAGACCAAATCTGTACACAGTACTCCAGGTGTGGCCTCACCAGCACCCTCTATAGCTGCAACATAACCTCTGTTTTTAAACTCCATCCCTCTAGGACACAATTCCAGTTGCCTTCTTAATTAGTTGCTGCACCTACAAACCAACTTTTTGAAACTAATGCTCAAGGACACCCAGGTCCCTCTGCACAGCATCTTGCTGCAATTTTTTAGCATTTAAATAATAGTCCATTTTGCTGTTATTCCGACCAAAATGGATGACCTCACATTTACCAACATTGAACTCCATCTGCCAAACCCTTGCCCACTCACTTAAACCATCTATATCCCTCTGCAGACTTTCAGTGCCCTGTGCGCACTTGGCTCTATCACTCCTCTTAGTATCACCTGAGAACTTCAACACATCATACTTGGTCCTAAACTCCAGATCATCACAATTGTGGTCCCAAAACTGATCCCTGAGGCACACCACTAGCTACTGATCGCCAACCAGATAAACACCCATTTATCCTCACTCTTTGTTTTCTGTCAGTTAACCAATCCTCCATCCATGCTAATACATTACCCGTGATGCCGTGCACCCTTATCTTATGCTGCAGCCTTTTGTGCGGTACCTTGTACAATAATAATAATCTTTGTTGTCACAAGTAGGCATACATTAACACTGCAATGAAATTACTGTGAAAAGACCCTAGTCGCCACATTCCGGCGTCTGTTTGGGTACACAGAGGGAGAATTCAGAATATCCAATTCACCTAACAAGCAAGTCTTTCGGGACTTGTGTGGGGAAACCAGAGCACCCGGAGAAAACCCACGCAGACACGGGGAGAATGTGCAGACTCCGCACAGTGACCCGAGCCGGGAATCGGACCTAAGACTCTGGCGCTGTGAAGCAACAGTGCTACCCACTGTGATACCATGCTGCCCTCTCTCATAGATTTCATAGAATTTACAGTGCAGAAGGAGGCCATTCGGCCAATCGAGTCTGCACCGGCTCCTGGAAAGAGCACCCTACCCAAGCCCACACCTCTACCCCATCCCCATAAACCAGTAACCCCACCCAAGGGCAATTTTGGACACTAAGGGCAATTTAGCATGGCCAATCCTCCTAACCTGCACATCTTTGGACTGTGGGAGGAAACCGGAGCACCTGGAGGAAACCCACGCAGACACGGGGTGAACGTGCAGACTCCGCACAGACAGTGACCTAAGCTGGGAATCGAACCTGGGACCCTGGAGCTGTGAAGAAATTGTGCGAACCACTATGCTACTGTGCTGCCCCATGCTCTCGGATGTCTTCTGCAAATCTAGATACACCACATCCACCGGTTTCTCCGTTATCCACCCCGCTCATAATGTCCTCAATGAATTCCACTAAATTAGTCAAACATGACCTGTCTTTCATGAACCTATGCTGCATCTGCTCAATGAGACAATTTCTATCCAGATGTCTCGCGATTTCTTCCTTAATGATAGATTCAAGCATTTTCCCCGCTATGGAAGTTAAGCTAACCGCCTTATAGTTACCTGCTTTTTGTCTTTTTTTTTTTAAAAACAGCGGCGTCACATTTGCTGTTTTCCAATCTATCGGAACCGCCCCAGAGTCCAGCGAAGTTTGGTAAATTACCACGAGCACATTTGCTATTCCCCCCGCCACCTCTTTTAGTACCCTGGGATGCATTCCATCAGGGCCAGGAGACTTGTCCATCTTTAGCGCATTTAGCTTGCCTAACACTACCTCCTTGATAATGATCGTTTCTAGGTCCTCACCTGCCATAGTCTCCTTGCCTGTTATTTGTGTCTTCCACTGTGAAGACCGACACAAAAAACCTGGTCAATGCCTCAGCCATTTCCTCATTTCATATATAAAATCCCACTTCTCATACTCTAAATGACCAATGTTTACCTTAGCTACCCTTTTTCATTTTATATATTTGAAGAAACTTTTGCTTTCTGTTTTTATATTCTGAGCTAGTCTACTCTCATAATCTATCTTACTTTTCTTTATTGCTTTTTTGGTGGCTTTAGAACATAGAACAATACAGCGCAGTACAGGCCCTTCGGCCCACGATGTTGCACCGAAACAAAAGCCATCTAACCTACACTATGCCATTATCATCCATATGTTTATCCAATAAACTTTTAAATGCCCTCAATGTTGGCGAGTTCACTACTGTAGCAGGTAGGGCATTCCACGGCCTCACTACTCTTTGCGTAAAGAACCTACCTCTGACCTATATCTATTACCCCTCAGTTTAAAGTTATGTCCCCTCGTGCCAGCCATATCCATCCGCGGGAGAAGGCTCTCACTGTCCACCCTATCCAACCCCCTGATCATTTTGTATGCCTCTATTAAGTCTCCTCTTAACCTTCTTCTCTCCAACGAAAACAACCTCAAGTCCATCAGCCTTTCCTCATAAGATTTTCCCTCCATACCAGGCAACATCCTGGTAAATCTCCTCTGCACCCGCTCCAAAGCCTCCACGTCCTTCCTATAATGCGGTGACCAGAACTGTACGCAATACTCCAAATGCGGCCGTACCAGAGTTCTGTACAGCTGCAACATGACCTCCCGACTCCGGAACTCAATCCCTCTACCAATAAAGGCCAACACTCCATAGGCCTTCTTCACAACCCTATCAACCTGGGTGGCAACTTTCAGGGATCTATTCACATGGACACCTAGATCCCTCTGCTCATCCACACTTTCAAGAACTTTACCATTAGCCAAATATTCCGCATTCCTGTTATTCCTTCCAAAGTGAATCACCTCACACTTCTCTGCATTAAACTCCATTTGCCACCTCTCAGCCCAGCTCTGCAGCTTATCTATATCCCTCTGTAACCTGCTACATCCTTCCACACTATCGACAACACCACCGACTTTAGTATCGTCTGCAAATTTACTCACCCACCCTTCTGCGCCTTCCTCTAGGTCATTGATAAAAATGACAAACAGCAACGGCCCCAGAACAGATCCTTGTGGTACTCCACTTGTGACTGTACTCCATTCTGAACATTTCCCATCAACCACCACCCTCTGTCTTCTTTCAGCTAGCCAATTTCTGATCCACATCTCTAAATCACCCTCAATCCCCAGCCTCCGTATTTTTTGCAATAGCCTACCGTGGGGAACCTTATCAAACGCTTTGCTGAAATCCATATACACCACATCAACTGCTCTACCCTCGTCTACCTGTTCAGTCACCTTCTCAAAGAACTCAATAAGGTTTGTGAGGCATGACCTACCCTTCACAAAGCCATGCTGACTATCCCTGATCATATTATTCCTATCTAGATGATTATAAATCTTGTCTCTTATAATCCCCTCCAAGACTTTACCCACTACAGACGTGAGGCTCACCGGTCTATAGTTGCCGGGGTTGTCTCTGCTCCCCTTTTTGAACAAAGGGACCACATTTGCTGTCCTCCAGTCCTCTGGCACTATTCCTGTAGCCAATGATGACATAAAAATCAAAGCCAAAGGTCCAGCAATCTCTTCCCTGGCCTCCCATAGAATCCTAGGATAAATCCCATCAGGTCCCGGGGACTTATCTATTTTCAGCCTGTCCAGAATTGCCAACACCTCTTCCCTACGTACCTCAATGCCATCTATTCTATTAGCCTGGGGCTCAGCATTCTCTTCCACAACATTATCTTTTTCCTGAGTGAATACTGACGAAAAATATTCATTTAGTATCTCGCCTATCTCTTCAGACTCCACACACAATTTCCCATCCCTGTCCTTGACTGGTCCTACTCTTTCCCTAGTCATTTGCTTATTCCTGACATACCTATAGAAAGCTTTTGGGTTTTCCTTGATCCTTCCTGCCAAATACTTCTCATGTCCCCTCCTTGCTCGTCTTAGCTCTCTCTTTAGATCCTTCCTCGCTACCTTGTAACTATCCATCGCCCCAACCGAAACTTCACACTTCATCTTCACATAGGCCTCCTTCTTCCTCTTAACAAGAGATTCCACTTCCTTGGTAAACCACGGTTCCCTCGCTCGACGCCTTCCTCCCTGTCTGACCGGTACATACTTATCAAGAACACGCAGTAGCTGATCCTTGAACAAGCCCCACTTATCCAGTGTGCCCAACACTTGCAGCCTACTTCTCCACCTTATCCCTCCCAAGTCACGTCTAATGGCATCATAATTGCCCTTCCCCCAGCTATAACTCTTGCCCTGCGGTGTATAATTATCCCTTTCCATCATTAACGTAAACGTCACCGAATTGTGGTCACTGTCCCCAAAGTGCTCTCCTACCTCCAAATCCAACACCTGGCCCTGTTCATTACCCAAAACCAAATCCAACGTGGCCTCGCCTCTTGTTGGCCTGTCAACATATTGTTTCAGGAAACCCTCCTGCACACACTGTACAAAAAACGACCCATCTATTGTACTCGAACTATATCTTTTCCAGTCAATATTTGGAAAGTTAAAGTCTCCCATAATAACTACCCTGTTACTTTCGCTCATATCCAGAATCATCTTCGCCATCCTTTCCTCTACATCCCTAGAACTATTAGGAGGCCTATAAAAAACTCCCAACAGGGTGACCTCTCCTTTCCTGTTTCTAACTTCAGCCCATACTACCTCGGAAGAAGAGTCCACATCTAGCATCCTCTCCGCCACCGTAATACTGCTCTTGACTAGCAGCGCCACACCTCCCCCTCTTTTGCCTCCTTCTCTGAGCTTACTAAAACACCTAAACCCCGGAACCTGCAACATCCATTCCTGTCCCTGCTCTATCCGTCTCCGAAATGGCCACAACATCGAAGTCCCAGGTACCAACCCACGCCGCCAGTTCCCCTACCTTGTTTCGTATACTCCTGGCATTGAAGTAGACACACTTCAAACCACCTACCTGAACACTGGCCCCCTCCTGCGACGTCAAATCTGTGCTCCTGACCTCTATACTCTCATTCCCCCTTACCCTAAAACTACAATCCAGGTTCCCATGCCCCTGCTGCATTAGTTTAAACCCCCCCAAAGAGCACTAACAAATCTCCCCCCCAGGATATTTGTGCCCCTCAGGTTCAGATGTAGACCATCCTGTCTGTAGAGGTCCCACCTTCCCCAGAAAGAGCCCCAGTTATCCAAAAATCTGAATCCCTCCCGCCTGCACCATCCCTGTAGCCACGTGTTTAAATGCTCTCTCTCCCTATTCCTCATCTCACTATCACGTGGCACGGGCAACAACCCAGAGATAACAACTCTGTTTGTTCTAGTTCTGAGCTTCCATCCTAGCTCCCTGAAAGCCTGCCTGACATCCTTGTCCCCTTTCCTACCTATGTCGTTAGTGCCAATGTGGACCACGACTTGGGGCTGCTCCCCCTCCCCCCTAAGGACCCGGAAAACACGATCCGAGACATCACGTACCCTTGCACCTGGGAGGCAACATACCAAACGTGAGTCTCTCACGCTCCCACAAAATCTCCTATCTGTGCCCCTGACTATAGAGTCCCCAATTACTAATGCTCTGCTCCTCTCCCCCCTTCCCTTCTGAGCAACAGGGACAGACTCCGTGCCAGAGGCCCGTACCCCATGGCTTACCCCTGGTAAGTCGTCCCCCCCACAAGTATCCAAAGCGGTATACTTGTTTCTCAGGGGAACGACCGCAGGGGATCCCTGCACTGACTGTTTTTTCCCAGTCCCTCTTACAGTTACCCACCTATCTCCAATCTTTGGTGTAACTAATTCCCTGAAGCTGCTATCTATGACCCCTTCTGCCTCCCGAATGATCCGAAGTTCTTCCAACTCCAGCTCCAGTTCCCTAACTCGGTCTTGGAGGAGCTGGAGATGGCAGCACTTCCTGCAGGTAAAATCAGCAGGGACACTAACTGCATCCCTCACCTCAAACATCCTGCAGGAGGAACATTGCACTCCCTTCCCTGCCATTCCTCTAACTTTCTACCAAGATCTTGCTAACAACTAAATTAAATTTTTATAAAAAATAATAATAATATAATAAAATATGGTACTTACCTCAGACCAATGGGTTTTATTATTAGGTTAGAGGAGGAGGGCGGGTGGGAGACACTACACGTGTAGTGTCTCGGGTTTCCTCTCCACCAGAATTTATTGGTGAGGGTCTTCCCAGACGTCCGCGGGTCGACTTCCTGTTCCCGCCTAAAAAACTAATTTAAAAAAAAAAGAAAAATTCTCAGCTCCTGCTGAAATTGACTAACCAGCCAGCTGTTCTCACGCCGCCGAAATCGACTGGCCTGCCCCTGCAAAGACAAGTGCTTTTAAAGGTTGGCTTACCTCCCAGCAACCTCCTTCCGCAGTGCTCCCGCTGAAACTGACTCACCAGCTGTTCTCCCGCCGAAATCGACTGGCCTGCCCCTGCAAAGACAAGTGCTTTTAAAGGTTGACTTACCTCCCAGCAACCTCCTTCCGCAATGCTCCCGCTGAAACTGACTCACCAGCTGTTCTCACGCCGCCGAAATCGACTGGCCTGCCCCTGCAAAGACAAGTGCTTTTAAAGGTTGGCTTACCTCCCAGCAACCTCCTTCCGCAGTGCTCCCGCTGAAACTGACTCACCAGCTGTTCTCACGCCGCCGAAATCGACTGGCCTGCCCCTGCAAAGACAAGTGCTTTTAAAGGTTGACTTACCTCCCAGCAACCTCCTTCCGCAGTGCTCCCGCTGAAACTGACTCACCAGCTGCTCTCCCGCCGAAATCGACTGGCCTGCCCCTGCAAAGACAAGTGCTTTTAAAGGTTGACTTACCTCCCAGCAACCTCCTTCCGCAATGCTCCCGCTGAAACTGACTTACCAGCTGTTCTCCCGCCGAAATCGACTGGCCTGCCCCTGCAAAGACAAGTGCTTTTAAAGGTTGACTTACCTCCCAGCAACCTCCTTCCGCAATGCTCCCGCTGAAACTGACTCACCAGCTGTTCTCACGCCGCCGAAATCGACTCTTTAAAGATTTCCCAATCCTCTAGTCTGTGCGGCGTCTGCACGTTCTCCCAGTGTCTGCGTGGGTTTCCTCCGGGTGCTCCGGTTTCCTCCCACAGTCCAAAGACGAGCAGGTTAGGTGGATTGGGCGTGATAAATTGCCTTTAGTGTCCAAGGGGTTAGGAGGGGTTATTGGGTTATGGGGATAGGGTGGAAGTGAGAGCTTAAGTGGGTCGGTGCAGGCTCGATGGGCCGAATGGCCTCCTTTTGCACTGTGTGTTCCACGTTCTTTACCACTAATCTTTGCCACATAGTATACATTTTCTTTCAATTTGATACCTTCCTTTATTCCCTTAGATACCCTTTTCCTACAATCCTTCCTTTTCACAGGTATATACCTTTTCTGAGCACTGTGAAAATTCTCTTTGAAAGTCCTCCACTGTTCCTTTATTGTCCCACCACAAAGTCTTTCCTCCCATTCCATCCTAGCCAACTTCTCCCTGATCCCATTGTAGACTCCTTTGTTTAAACACAAGTCACTGGTATTGGATTTTACCTTCTCACTCTCCATCTGTATTTTAAATTCAACCATACTATGATCGCTCCTTCCGAGAGGATCCCTAACTATGAGATCATTAATTATTCCTGTCTCATTTCACAGGACCAGATCTAGGATAACTTGTAGATTAAAATCTCCCATGATAATTGCCGTACCATTTTTGCATGCATCAGTTATTTATTTGTTTATTGCCCGCCCCACTGTGATGTTATTATTTGGTGGCCGATAGACTATGCCTACCAGTGACCTTTTCTCCTTACTATTTCTACTTTCCACCTAAATGGATTCAACCATTTTCTCCAACTAACCTGTATCATCTCTCACTACTACCCTGATGTCATCCTGAAATATCAGAGCTACACCACCTTACTTCCTGTCTGTCCTTCCGAATAGTTTGATACCTCTGGATATTTAACACCCAGTCGTGACCATCCTACACCCATGACTCTGTAATGACCAATAAATCATACTCATTTGCAATGATTGGTGCCGTCAACTCATTTATCTTGTTTTGAATGCTACGAGCATTCAGGTAAAGAGCCTTTATGTGAGTTTTAATACCATTTTGAATCCTAACACCTCCATTAATAACATATCCTGAGTTCTTCTTCCCTTTATTTTTTTTTTCATAACTTTCCATGTAGTTGAATCCACCATCCCACGCGCTAACTTGCTGCTGTGCTTCCCATTAACCATTGTATTTCTTGTAGTGTTACCCTTCCCCTCCACTTGCTACTTTAAACTCCTTGAGACCACCTTATTTATCCTTTTCACTAGAACACGGGTCCCAGATCGGTTCAGGTGTGGAGACTGTTCCAACGGTACAGATCCCTCCTGTTCCAATACCGAACCAATGCACCATGAAATGAAACCCCGCATAGAATTTACAGTGCAGAAGGAGGCCATTCGGCACCCTACTTAATCCTATCCCCATAACCCAGAACCCCACCTATCCTTTTGGACACTGAGGGGCAATTTATCACGGCCAATCCACCTAATCTGCACATCTTTGGACTGTGGGAGGAAGCCGGAGCACCCGGAGGAAACCCTTCGCAGACAGGGGGAGAAACTCCACAGACAGTCACCCGAGGCCAGAATTGAACCCGGGTCCCTGGAGCTGTGAAGCAGCAGTGCTAACCACTGTGCCACTGTGTTGCCCCTCCTTCCTGCGCCATTCCTTTAGCCACGTGTTTACTTCCCTAATTTTCTTATCCCTATGCCAATTCGCACATGGCTTGGGTAGTAATCCAGAGATTATGACCCTTGAGGCTCTGTTTTTTAAATTTAGCTCCTAGTCCCTGATAATCTCCCAACGGGTCCTCTTCCCTAGTCTTGCCTATGTTGTTTGTCCTAACGTGGACCACAACAACTGAATCCTCCCCCTCCTGCTCCATTATCCTTTCAAGCTGGTCAAAGATGTCCCTCACCCTGGCACCGGACAGGCAACATACCATGCGGGACTCTCGATCCTGCTTACAAAGGATGCTATCTATCACCATAATTATAGAATCCCCTAGGACTACCACTTGCCTTTTTGCTTCCCCCGCTTGAATGGCTTATTGTATCACGGTGCAGTGGTCGGCTAGCTCATCCTTCCTACAGTCCTTTTCCTCATCCACACAGGGAGCAAGTACCTCATACCTGTTGGACAAGGTCAAGAGCTGAGGCTCCTCCGTTTCTGAATTCAGGATCGCTCTACCTGCCTCACTTGCAGTCACACCCTGCTGATCCTGACTATTGACCAAATATGAGGTACTTAACCTAAGGGGTGTGACTGCCTCCTGAAACAAAATGTCCAGATAACTCTACCCCTCCCGAATGTGCCAGTGTTTGAAGCTCAGACTCCAGTTCATCAACTCTGAGCCGAAATTCCTCAAGCAACCAACACTTAATGCATATGTGGTCACTGCAGCTTGCAATGGGATCTGCCAGTTCCCACATCATACAGCTGCAGCACATCACCTGCCCAGCCATCTTTACTTAGTTAATTAATTTGTTTTGTACTGATCTATTTCAAATTTAGCACTGATTTCTTAACCAGCCAAACAGGTCACAGCTTCCCTGTTATGTCACCTTTCCAGTTGTTTTTCCAGCTCAGTGGGATACCCGAGGTTACTAACTGAATATACTTTATACTCACCGCTCTCTGGAAACAAGGCTGCAAATCCCCGAGGTAAGTTTATATACTCACCGCTCTCCCTCCGAGACTGAACACTGGAAACAAGGCCGTGAATCCCCGAGGTAAGTTACTTTATACTCAACGCTCTGCCCTCCGAGATTGAACACTGGAAACAAGGCCGCGAATCCCCGAGGTAAGTTACTTTATACTCAACGCTCTGCCCTCCGAGATTGAACACTGGAAACAAGGCTGCGAATCCCCGAGGTAAGTTACTTTATACTCAACGCTCTGCCCTCCGAGATTGAACACTGGAAACAAGGCCGTGAATCCCCGAGGTAAGTTACTTTATACTCAATGCTCTGTCCTCTGAGACTGAACCCTGGGAACAAGGCCGCGGATCCCCGAGGTAAGTTTATATACTCACCGCTCTGCCCTCCGAGACTGCACCCTGGAAACAAGGCCGCGGATCCCCGAGGTAAGTTTATATACTCACCGCTCTGCCCTCCGAGACTGCACCCTGGAAACAAGGCCGTGAATCCCCGAGGTAAGTTTATATACTCACCGCTCTGCCCTCCGAGACTGCACTCTGGAAACAAGGCTGTGAATCCCCGAGCTAAGTTTATGTACTCACCGCTCTGCCCTCCGAGACTGCACCCTGGAAACAAGGCCGCGGATCCCCGAGGTAAGTTTATATACTCACCGCTCTGCCCTCCGAGACTGCACCCTGGAAACAAGGCCGTGAATCCCCGAGGTAAGTTTATATACTCACCGCTCTGCCCTCCGAGACTGCACCCTGGAAACAAGGCTGCGAATCCCCGAGGTAAGCTTATATACTCACTGTTCTGCCCTCCGAGATTGCACCCTGGAAACAATGGCTGCGAATCCCCGGGGTAAGTTACTTTATACTCACTGCTCTGAGACTGCTCCTTGGAAACAAGGCTGAATGGGGAGCAACAGATAGCAATTTTCAAATGGCTCCCACTGGGAACATGGAGGGTCTGAGATGTGTTTGAGCATAGCTGTCAGGAACATAACGGGGAGCCAAAAGTGCTCGTAACTAGTGTTGAAAAGCTGCAGAAAAAGAGTGAGTGAAACTCTGCTGTTAATGCAGTGGCACAAGGCTGCCATTGCTAGGTCTGTGAAGCTTGATTTTGTGACGAGGGTATGTCTGGGTTCTTGAGAAACATAAGGCTGCTTGCATCTGTGGTTACCTCTAGTCTTGCCTATTTGGTCTGGCTTTCTGTAGCTCTTCGTCCAAATGGAGGGAAGAGTATAGCTCTTCTGTCCACCAAAGCTTCATCAGGGCTTCATGGGTGACATCAGAAAAACATGGGACCACCTGAATATGGCTGCCCAAAACATTGCTGGCCCTCTGCTCTCTGGTCATCCATTTTCAAAGTTTATGGTAAGCCCAGTCCTGGCTGTAATTTGCCTTTAAAATTATATCTCTGTGATTTGATCCTGCCTCTGTCTGATGCCCCTAATTGGGTGCTGAACTCATTTCTGGGACAATTAGTGGCAGCCTGTAGCACTGTCACTTCATGACTCCAGGGTCCCAGGTTCGATTCCCGGCTTGGGTCACTGGCTGTGCGCAGTCTGTACGTTCTCCCTGTGTCTGCGTGGGTTTCTTCCGGGTGCTCCGGTTTACTCCCGAAAGAGGTGGGGGGCGATTCTTCAAAATGGAGACAAAGTGTTCGCGCCGTTGTGAATGCCGGCGCGTTTCACGCCGGCACCAAATGGGCACGGGGACGACCGATTCTGTCCCCTACAGGGGGCCAGCACGGCGCTGGAGCGGTTCACGCCGCTCCAGCCTCCCTTCCCGGCGCTGCGCCAAACCGCGCATGCGCAGTTGGGCCGCGCCAACCTGCGCATTCGCGGGGGACTTCTGCAGCGCGCCGGCCCCAACGCAATATGGCGTGGGGGTTCAGGGGCCGGCAGCGCAACAAAGTAGGCCCGGGGTGGGGGGGGGAAGAGGCAGGCCCGCCGATTGGTGGGCCCCGATCGCGGGCCAGACCCCATCGGAGGGCCCCCCCCACACCCCATCGGTGGGCCCCCCCCCCCCCCCTCGGTGAAGGAGTGCTTTTCCCCACCCCACAGGCCGCCCCCCGACCCTTCGCGCAGAGTTCACGCTGGCAGCGACCAGGGGTGAACGGCACCGGAGGGACTCTGCTTTTTCCGCACGGCCGCTCGGCCCATCCGGGCCAGAGAATCAGCGGCCCTGCCGATTCCAGTGGCCCGCGGCACGTCAAACGCGCCGGCACAAATGGCGCCGATTCTCCGCACCTCTGAGAATCGCGCGCCGGCATCGGGGCGCGGTTGCGCCGATTCTCCGGCCTGGCGTGGATCTCGGAGAATCACGCCCGTGCTGTTAGGTTATTTGGACATTCTGAATTCTCCCTCTGTGTACCTGAACAGGCGCCGGATTATGGTGACTAGGGGCTTTTCACAGTAACATCATTGCAGTGTTAATGTAAGCCGACTTGTGACAATAAAGATAATTAATTAAATTTTAGCGGGTATAGATTTGAAAATTGCATGCGTCGCTGGGATTGATGGGGTGCCGGGTTGGGATTTGGAAATGCCCTGAGCATTGGGCTCCCAAACCCAAAATGAAAACTCGCCCCAGTGAGTTATGTTCAACTTCTAGATGAGCTAAACGTTGGCTCCCATTCCACAGTTCTAACAAACTCTGTGCTCTCCCTCCATAATGAAAGTTGATTTCCCAGGTTCATAACCACGAGCAGCTATGCTACAGTACTCTCAAACTTCAAAATTCCACTCCAGTACAATCCTCGAGTGCAACCACACTGGGCTGCTACCTTTGCAACTAAGAAATATAAATTTCTCTTTCCTTTTCTTCTATTTCTTATTTATCAGATATGATTTCTATTTGATGCATTTTACATATCATGCTGCTGAGTATTTTGTTTTCAAGTAGGGAAGAATAAAATTGAAATACATTGGTGAAGGCATGCATTTAAAATTAAGGCCGTTCATTTACAGTTTTAATATAATAATAGTTGTGAAATTCAATCTCAAAAGCATTATTAAAGTACTCAGAATGCCTTTGAATCTACATTTTCTGTCAACCTTTTAACCACTATAAATTAGATTATAAAAAAAATGTATCCACCTCCACATTTATAAAGGAGACCTGCAATGCAAACTTGTCTCTCTATAATTATTCCTTCCTGCCATGAAGCCACTGCAACAGTTTACCTAAGCAGTTTCGATTTCAAATTTTGTTCACTGGAATTTCTACTGAAAATATATAAAAGGATGAAATAAAGAACTATAAAAAAGGTTTACCTGGCATTCACAGACTTTTGGGGGAAAGAGAGTTTCAGGTTTCCATTACTCTTTATGTGAGGGAGGAACCTAAAACAACCACAATCACCAGGGATAGGCTACTGAGAGAAGTTCAGAACTAAAGACTGACAAATCCTCTGGTACTGATGGACTGCATCCTACGCTCTTAAAAGTGGCTGCTGAAAAAAAGATGCATTCGTTTTAATTTTTCAAAATTCCCTAGATTCTGTAAAGGTCCCATTAGATTGGGGAAAAAAAACAAATTAACTCCATTATTCAAAACAGGAGGGAGACAGAAACCAGGGAACTACAGGCCAGTTAGCACTTGGGGCTAAACCAGTATCTTATTTACATGGAGTGAGACTGCAAAAACTCTGATGTACAGAGGGATCTGGGTATCCTGGTGCATAAATCACAAAAAGTTAGTCTAGAGGTACAGCAAGTGATTAGGAAGGAAAATGGAAACAAAGAGAAAATGCTGGAAAATCTCAGCAGGTCTGGCAGCATCTGTAGGGAGAGAAAAGAGCTAAAATTTTGAGGCAAGATGACCCTTTGTCGTGTCAGACCTGCTGAGATTTCCCAGCATTTTCTCTTTGGTTTCAGATTCCAGCATCTGCAGTAATTTACTTTTGGGAAGGAAAATGGGATGTTGTTGTTTGTCGCAAGGGGAATGGAATGTAGAAGTAGGGAAATTTTGCTACAGTTGTACAGCCATTGGTGAGACCACGGGCGTCATTCTCCGACCCCCCGCCGGGTCGGAGAATCGCCGGGGGCTGGCGTGAATCCTGCCCCCGCCGGTTGCCGAAGTCTCCGGCACCGGACATTCGGCGGGGGCGGGAATCGGGCCGCGCCGGTTGGCGGCCCCCCCGCTGGATTCTCCGGCCCGGATGGGCTGAAGTCCCGCCGATAAATTGCCTGTCCCGCCGGCGTGGATTAAACCACCTTTTGAACGGCGTGACAAGGCGGCGTGGGCGGCTCCGGGGTCCTGGGGGGGGGCGCGGGGCGATCTGGCCCCGGGGGTGCTCCCACGGTGGCCTGGCCCGCGATCGGGGCCCACCGATCCGCGGGCGGGCCTGTGCCGTGGGGGCACTCTTTCCCTTCCGCCACGGTCTCCACCATGGCGGAGGCGGAAGAGACTCCCTCCACTGCGCATGCGTGGGAAACTGTCAGCGGCCGCTGACGCTCCTGTGCATGCGCCGCCCAGAGATGTCATTTCCGCGCCAGCTGGCGGGGCAACAAAGGCCGTTTCCGCCAGCTGGCGGGGCGGAAATCCCTCCGGCGTCGGCCTAGCCCCTCAATGTTGGGGCTCGGCCCCCAAAGATGCGGAGCATTCCGCACCTTTGGGGCGGCGAGATGCCAGTCTGATTGGCGCCGTTTTGCGCGCCAGTCGGCGGACATCACGCCGTTTCGGGTGAATTTCGCCCCACATCTGGAGTACTGTCTAAAGTAAAGGAAAATATATAATTGCATTAGAAGCAGTGCTGAGAAAGTTCGCTGGACTGATGCCTGCAATGATGGGGTTGTTTCAGGAGGAACGGTTGGACACATTGGACCTAAACTCCATTGGAGTTTAAAAAAATGAGAGATGATCTTATTGAAGCAACAAAATCCTGAGGGAACTTGAAAGAGGTTAACATTGACCAGAAACTGAACTGGACCAGCCATAGAAGTATTTCAGCTACAAGAGCAGGTTAGAGGTTGGAAATTCTGTGGTGAGTAACTCCTGACTCCCCCAAAACCTATCCATCATCTGCAAAGCACAAGTCGGGAGTGTGATTTCAGCGGGAGTGGCGCGCAAGTGATTTCTGGAAGGTAAGTGTATCCTTTAAAAACTCTTACCTTCACAGGAGCAGGCCAGTCGATTTCAGCGGGAGCGGCGCGCAAGTGATTTCTGGGAGGTAAGTGTATCCTTTAAAAACTCTTACCTTCACAGGAGCAGGCCAGTCGATTTCAGCGGGAGCGGTGCGCAAGTGATTTCAGGGAGGTAAGTGTATCCTTTTAAAAAACACTTCTTTTCTGTTTTATTTTTTTCGACCCGCGGACTTCTGGGAAGACCCCCCCCCCCCCCCCCCCCCCCCCCCCCACAACAAATACATTCTGGTGGAGAGGAAACCCGAGACACTACACGTGTAGTGTCTCCCACCCGCCCTCCTCCTTTAACCTAATAATAAGACCCATTGGTGTGAGGTAAGTGCCATATTATATTATTATTCTATTATATTATTGGTATTGTGCAGGTCAAGGTTCGGAGGTGGAGGAGCAGTCTCTGTCAGGGAGAGAACCTGAGAACATCTAAGACACTCAGAAGGTAAGTAAGTGATTTTTACTCATTTTTACTTTTATACCTTTTTCAAATTGTGTGTCGGGGGAAACTGAAGTGACATCACAGAAAAGCTGTGCCCTGAGTGGCTGGTTGGGAATCTACACTAAATTAAAAAAATTAAGCATTGGTAACTAATTAAACATAATTACTTAATTATAATTTAGAGGGGTATCTAAGCCAGAGATCGGAGAGTACTATATTTAGCTTTCGCATTTCTATTAGAAATCTAGTGCTAGGAAACAGATAGTTAGCAGTAAAAACATTTTAAAAATTTTTTTATTTTAATTAATTGACACAATGTCAGTTAGAGGGGTGCAGTGCTCTGACTGTGAGATGTGGCAGGTCCGGGAGGCTTCCAGCCTCCCGGATGGCTTCATCTGCAGAAAGTGCACCCAACTGGAGCTCCTCACAGACCGCATGGTTCGGTTGGAGCAGCAATTGGATGCACTTAGGAGCATGCAGGTGGCGGAAAGCGTCATAGATTGCAGTTATGTAAATGTGGTCACACCCAAGGTACAGGCAGAGAAATGGGTGACCACCAGAAGGGGCAGGCAGTCAGTGCAGGAATCCCCTGTGGTTGTCCCCCTCTCGAACAGGTATACCCCTTTGGATAATGTCGGGGGGGATAGCCTATCAGGGGAAAACAGCAGCAGCCAGAGCAGTGGCAACACGGCTGGCTCTGATGTTCAGAAGGGAGGGTCAAAGCGCAGAAGAGCAATAGTAATCGGGGACTCTATAGTCAGGGGCACAGATAGACGTTTCTGTGGATGTGAAAGAGACTCCAGGATGGTATGTTGCCTCCCTGGTGCCAGGGTCCAGGATGTCTCCGAACGGGTAGAGGGCATCCTGAAGGGGGAGGGCAAACAGGCAGAGGTCGTTGTACATATTGGTACTAACGACATAGGCAGGAAGGGGCATGAGGTCCTGCAGCAGGAGTTCAGGGAGCTAGGCAGAAAGTTAAAAGACAGGACCTCTAGGGTTGTAATCTCGGGATTACTCCTGTGCCACGTGCCAGTGAGGCTAGAAATAGGAAGATAGAGCAGCTAAACACGTGGCTAAACAGCTGGTGTAGGAGGGAGGGTTTCTGTTATCTGGACCACTGGGAGCTCTTCCGGGGCCGGTGTGACCTATATAAGAAGGACGGGTTGCATCTAAACCGGAGAGGCATAAATATCCTGGCCGCGAGGTTTGCTAGTGTCACACGGGAGGGTTTAAACTAGTATGGCAGGGGGGTGGGCACGGGAGCAATAGGTCAGAAGGTGAGAGCATTGAGGGAGAACTAGGGAATAGGGACAGTGGGGCTCTGAGGCAGAGCAGACAGGGAGAAGTTGCTGAACACAGCGGGTCTGGTGGCCTGAAGTGCATATGTTTTAATGCAAGAAGTATTACGGGTAAGGCAGATGAACTTAGAGCTTGGATTAGTACTTGGAACTATGATGTTGTTGCCATTACAGAGACCTGGTTGAGGGGAGGGCAGGATTGGCAGCTAAACGTTCCAGGATTTAGATGTTTCAGGCGGGATAGAGGGGGATGTAAAAGGGGAGGCGGAGTTGCGCTACTGGTTCGGGAGAATATCACAGTTGCACTGCGGAAGGACACCTCAGAGGGCAGTGAGGCTATATGGGTAGAGATCAGGAATAAGAAGGGTGCAGTCACAATGTTGGGGGTTTACTACAGGCCTCCCAACAGCCAGCGGGAGATAGAGGAGCAGATAGGTAGACAGATTTTGGAAAAGAGTAAAAACAACAGGGTTGTGGTGATGGGAGACTTCAACTTCCCCAATATTGACTGGGACTCACTTAGTGCCAGGGGCTTAGACGGGGCGGAGTTTGTAAGGAGCATCCAGGAGGGCTTCTTAAAACAATATGTAGACAGTCCAACTAGGGAAGGGGCGGTACTGGACCTGGTATTGGGGAATGAGCCCGGCCAGGTGGTAGATGTTTCAGTAGGGGAGCATTTCGGTAACAGTGACCACAATTCAGTAAGTTTTAAAGTACTGGTGGACAAGGATAAGAGTGGTCCTAGGATGAATGTGCTAAATTGGGGGCAGGCTAATTATAACAATATTAGGCGGGAACTGAAGAACATAGATTGGGGGCGGATGTTTGAGGGAAAATCAACATCTGACATGTGGGAGGCTTTCAAGTGTCAGTTGAAAGGAATTCAGGACCGGCATGTTCCTGTGAGGAAGAAGGATAAATACGGCAATTTTCGGGAACCTTGGATAATGAGAGATATTGTAGGCCTCGTCAAAAAGAAAAAGGAGGCATTTGTCAGGGCTAAAAGGCTGGGAACAGACAAAGCCTGCGTGGAATATAAGGAAAGTAGGAAGGAACTTAAGCAAGGAGTCAGGAGGGCTAGAAGGGGTCACGAAAAGTCATTGGCAAATAGGGTTAAGGAAAATCCCAAGGCTTTTTACACGTACATAAAAAGCAAGAGGGTAGCCAGGGAAAGGGTTGGCCCACTGAAGGATGGCAAGGGAATCTATGTGTGGAGCCAGAGGACATGGGCGAGGTACTAAATGAATACTTTGCATCAGTATTCACCAAAGAGAAGAAATTGGTAGATGTTGAGTCTGGAGAAGGGTGTGTAGATAGCCTGGGTCACATTGAGATCCAAAAAGACGAGGTGTTGGGTGTCTTAAAAAATATTAAGGTAGATAAGTCCCCAGGGCCTGATGGGATCTACCCCAGAATACTGAAGGAGGCTGGAGAGGAAATTGCTGAGGCCTTGACAGAAATCTTTGGATCCTCACTGTCTTCAGGGGATGTCCCGGAGGACTGGAGAATAGCCAATGTTGTTCCTCTGTTTAAGAAGGGTAGCAAGGATAATCCAGGGAACTACAGGCCGGTGAGCCTTACTTCAGTGGTAGGGAAATTACTGGAGAGAATTCTTCGAGACAGGATCTACTCCCATTTGGAAGCAAATGGACGTATTCGTGAGAGGCAGCATGGTTTTGTGAAGGGGAGGTCGTGTCTCACTAACTTGATAGAGTTTTTCGAGGAGGTCACTAAGATGATTGATGCAGGTAGGGCAGTGGATGTTGTCTATATGGACTTCAGTAAGGCCTTTGACAAGGTCCCTCATGGTAGACTAGTACAAAAGGTGAAGTCACACGGGATCAGGGGTGAGCTGGCAAGGTGGATACAGAACTGGCTAGGTCATAGAAGGCAGAGAGTAGCAATGGAAGGATGCTTTTCTAATTGGAGGGCTGTGACCAGTGGTGTTCCACAGGGATCAGTGCTGGGACCTTTGCTGTTTGTAGTATATATAAATGATTTGGAGGAAAATGTAACTGGTCTGATTAGTAAGTTTGCAGACGACACAAAGGTTGGTGGAATTGCGGATAGCGATGAGGACTGTCAGAGGATACAGCAGGATTTAGATTGTTTGGAGACTTGGGCGGAGAGATGGCAGATGGAGTTTAATCCGGACAAATGTGAGGTAATGCATTTTGGAAGGTCTAATGCAGGTAGGGAATATACAGTGAATGGTAGAACCCTCAAGAGTATTGAAAGTCAAAGAGATCTAGTAGTACAGGTCCACAGGACATTGAAAGGGGCAACACAGGTGGAGAAGGTAGTCAAGAAGGCATACGGCATGCTTGCCTTCATTGGCCGGTGCATTGAGTATAAGAATTGGCAAGTCATGTTGCAGCTGTATAGAACCTTAGTTAGGCCACACTTGGAGTATAGTGTTCAATTCTGGTCGCCACACTACCAGAAGGATGTGGAGGCTTTAGAGAAGGTGCAGAAGAGATTTACCAGAATGTTGCCTGGTATGGAGGGCATTAGCTATGAGGAGCGGTTGAATAAACTCGGTTTGTTCTCACTGGAACGAAGGAGGTTGAGGGGAGACCTGATAGAGGTCTACAAAATTATGAGGGGCATAGACAGAGTGGATAGTTAGAGGCTTTTCCCCAGGGTAGAGGGGTCAATTACTAGGGGGCATAAGTTTAAGGTGAGAGGGGCAAGGTTTAGAGTAGATGTACGAGGCAAGTTTTTTAAGCAGAGGGTAGTGGGTGCCTGGAACTCGCTACCGGAGGTGGTGGAGGAAGCAGGGACGATAGTGACATTTAAGGGGCATCTTGACAAATACATGAATAGGATGGGAATAGAGGGATACGGACCCAGGAAGTGTAGAAGATTGTAGTTTAGTCGGGCAGCATGGTTGGCACGGGCTTGGAGGGCCGAAGGGCCTGTTCCTGTGCTGTACATTTCTTTCTTCTTTGTTGTTGATGGAATAATCTAAATTTGCCTGAAAGAGTGCAGCTCCAACAACACTCAAGAAGCGTGACACCATCAAGGACAAAACAGCCCACTTGAATGGCAGTCCTCCACCACCAAAGCACAGTGGTAGCAGTGTGCCATCTACAAGATACCCTGCAACAGTTCACCAAGGCTCCTCCGACAGCATCTTCCAAATCTGCAACCTCCACTATCTGGATGGACAAGGGCAGAAGATGTATGGGAACCCTACCAGCTGCAAGCTTCCCTCCAAGCCACATGTCAACCTGACCTGGAACTATATTGCTGTTCCTGAGTCAAATTCCTTGAACCCCCCTTTCTAACAGCATTGTGGGTTTACCTATACCACATGGACTGCAGTGGTTCAAGATTGCAGCTCACCACCACCTTCAAGATTAATTAGGCATGGGGCAATAAATGCTGGCTTAGCTAGCGATGCCCACATCCTGCAAATTAATTAGAAAATGCTGAAAGGCTGTTTCCCTTTATTGGAGAGACTAGAACTAGGGGACACAGTTTAAAAGTAATTTCCTGTTTAAGATGGAGATGAGGGGAAATCTTTTTTCTCAGAAGGTGGTTAATCTGTGTAATTTTCTTCCCCAGGGAGCAATGGAAGTTGGGTCATAGAATATTTTAAGGTTGAATTAGATAGATTGTTGATTGACATGGGATTCAAAGGGTATCGATGACAGATAAGAGAGTAGAGACCACAATGATCTTATCAAATGGCAGAGCGAGCTTGGGGAACCGAATGGCCTACTCCGGCTACTAATTCTATCAAGAGAGACTAAAGTCTGGGTCTGCATTCCTTGGGAGTTCAGAAGAGTGAGGGGTGACCTTATTCAAACATATAAGATCCTGAGAGGGCTTGACGAGTAGATGGTGAGATATTGTCACTAGTGGGAGTCTCAAAGAAGTTGACACAGCTACAAGATAAAAGGCTGGTCATTTAAAACTGAGGTGCATAGAAATATCTTCTTGCAGAGAGTGGTGAACTTCTGGAATTTTCTGGAGGGTGTGGAAATATTCAAAATGGAAATGGATAAATATTTGATAGATCGCAGAATTGAGAGCTATAGGGAAATGGCACAGAAAAGGAGTTGAGGCTGGCAAAGATCAGCCATGATAATACTGAATGCGGGGCAGCACGGTAGCCTTGTGGATAGCACAATTGCTTCACAGCTCCAGGGTCCCAGGTTCGATTCTGGCTTGGGTCACTGTCTGTGCGGAGTCTGCACATCCTCCCCGTGTGTGCGTGGGTTTCCTCCGGGTGCTCCGGTTTCCTCCCACAGTCCAAAGATGTGCAGGTTAGGTGGATTGGCCATGATAAATTGCCCTTAGTGTCCAAAATTGCCCTTAGTGTTGGGTTGGGTTACTGGGATATGGGGATAGGGTGGCGGTGTTGACCTTGGGTAGGGTGCTCTTTCCAAGAGCCGGTGCAGACTCGATGGGCCGAATGGCCTCCTTCTGCACTGTAAATTCTATGATAAATTCTATGAGACTTGAAAGGCCTGGTGGCCTACTTCTGCTTCTATTTCTTGTATTCTTGTGTAATTTGTATTCTTGTCTGAAGTAAATCTTCCTGCCGTCTGCAAGACAGCTGCAGGCCCCATCATGACTGCCATCTGATTTGACCTCACACACAATTAGCTCCCACCTCCTGGTAGTGCTAGGCACTAACATTAACATCTGAATATTGCTTCACATGAGAAAATTCTTTGTGTTTGTACATGTGTAGATAAAAATTTTGTTGACTAAATCATTGGAGTGTAGATACTTTCTCCATTAAAATGGTCAAAGAATTACATTTAAGCTGTCAAACATGGTAGATAGAAAAAGAATGCGGTAATTATACCAAATGGTGGTGGATACAAAAGTGATAATATCTGGAGTGCAAGGCAATAAACAGCTCTCATGCAACTTTTATGCCAAAGCAATATGCCAAGAGGTTTAAAACTAAGCATATAAAACAATTATGCCAAGTACACTTTGTACCACCAGATAAGCTAATAATTCTTTAAAAATATTACATTGGTGCTTAGAAAATTTTCCAGTAATAAGCATTACTTCTTTTTTTAGAATTAAAATATATTTTCACCCTCCAGCAATAGGAGGAAGAAAATGAATTAAGCACACACAGGGATAATCTGGAGGAGGGGATTTGGATGCATTATATATTGATGTTCTGATCCTAATATTAACATATGACAGGGGTGAGATCTCCATGATGTATCAATGATAAAATCTCAGTAACCTGTGAAAAGAAAAGCAGCAAAGCAAACAGTAAAGTTAGAGATCAAGGAAGATAGTAGGTAAGGATAGGCAATTTTTTTCTTCCCATTATAATCAATTTTTTGGGGGTAGCACACTGGCAAAGTGGTCAGCACTGCTGCCTCACGGCGCTGAGGACCCGCATTTGATCCCGGCACTGGGTCACTGTTTGTGTGGTGTTTGCACATTCTCTCCATGTCTGCGTGGGTCTCACCCCCACAATCCAAAGATGTGCAGGATAGGTGGATTGGCCACACTAAATTGCCCCTTGGAAAAAAAAAGAATTGGGCACTTTAAATTTATTAAAAAAGTAAAATAAAATAATTGATTTCTTTTTGCAACAAAATGCCAGATTTGGCAGTATCATTTAATAACATGTAATTCGTATGATACACCTTCCAATTCGAAAAATACTCACTGACATTAATCACAAACTTAAGTGTACCTACGAAAAGCGAACAGAATGTGGAATGAAGGCTCAGTGTGAGTAAGTGGACAGTACATTTTTCAAAAGAATGTACCTGTTGTATTGAATTTTGCCTTAAGTTTGCTTAATTCAATCTGGTCAAGAGTACGAATCATTTAAAATGATCAGGTTGGTTGCTTGATTGTATAAGTAATATGATTAGCTGCTCAAAATTGATTGTTTTTTTCTGCAGTAACTGGACTATTGTGGAATTTAAAAGAATACAAATTTGAATATAGCAACAAGAAATTAATCCTGAACAGCAAAGAGACCAATTTCTGAAAACAAGACCGTCAAGTGAGATCGAGATTAGGACAGAGAGCAATCAGGAGCCTGGGGTTTAGGCAGGGGGAAAATTGGTGCAGGAATCGCAGTCGGAGATCGGGTGACTGTGGATTGAAGGGGTGGGGGGGTTGCTTGAAAGAGAAAGGTAGACTGGCATATAGAGGTTCAGGAATGGCACATGATGATCAGAAGCATGGTGAGTAGGCACAGCTCACAGAGGAACAGCCAGTAAATGAGGGAGTGAAATTTCAGAACCTTGTTTTGGATAAACAGAGAAAGATTATTCCCATTCAGGACACTTACTATGTTCAACATTACAAGCTCAATATATGGAAGAGATATAGGACTGCTTAGTACTACTAGTAGTGGTCCACAGGAGTGTTGAGTACTGTGGCACTGGGCTATAATAATGCTGCTGAATAGGAAGTATCACTGCTGTTCCGCAAAGCTCCACAGAAGAAAAATAAATCTTCACCATTCCCTTCATGAGGTTATGCATTTTGGAAGGAGGAATGGAGGCATAGATTATTTTCTAAATGGGGAAATGCTTAGGAAATCAGAACCACAAAGGGACTTGTTCACAATTCTCTTCAGGTTAACGTGCAGGTTCAGTCGGCAGTTAGGAAGGCAAATGCAATGTTAGCATTCATATCAAGAGGGCTAGAATACAAGACCAGGGATGTACTTCTGAGGCTGTACAAGGCTCTGGTCAGACCCCATTTGGAGTATTGTGAGCAGGTTTGGACCCCATTTCTAAGAAAGGATATGCTGGCCTTGGAAAGGGTAGAGAAGGTTCACAAGAATGATCCCTGGGATGAAGAGCTTGTTGTGTGAGGAACGGTTGAGGACTCTGGGTCTGTACTCATTGGAGTTTAGAAGGATGAGGGGGATCTCATTGAAACTTACAGGATACTGCAAGGCCTGGATAGAGTGGACGTGGAGAGGATGTTTCCACTTGTAGGAAAAACTAGAACCAGAGGACACAATCTCAGACTAAAGGGATGATACTTTAAAACAGAGATGAGGAGGAATTTCTTCAGCCAGAGGGTGGTGAATCTGTGGAACTCTTTGCCACAGAAGGCTGTGAAGGCCAAATCACTGAGTGTCTTTAAGACAGAGATAGATAGGTTCTTGATTAATAAGGGAATCAGGAGTTATTGGGAGAAGGCAGGAGAATGGGGATGAGAAAAATATCAGCCATGATTTGATTTGATTTATTATTGTCACATGTATTAGTATACAGTGAAAAGTGTTGTTTCTTGCATGCTATACAGACAACGCATACCGTGCATAGGGAAGGAAGGAGAGACTGCAGAATGTAATGTTACAGTCATAACTGGGACGTAGAGAAAAGATCAACTTAATACGAGGTAGGTTCATTCAAAAGGCTGATGGCAGCAGGGAAGAAGCTAGACCCTGAGTCGATTGGTACGTGACCTCAAACTTTTGTAATCTTTTTCCTGCCGGAAGAAGGTGGAAGAGAGTATGTCCAGGGTGCGTGGGGTCCTTAATTATGCTGGTTGCCTTTCCGAGGCAGCGGGAATTATTGATAGAGTCAATGGATGGGAGGCTGGTTTGCGTGATGGACTGGGCTACATTCACAACCTTTTGTAGTTTCCTGTGGTCTTGGGCAGAGCAGGAACCATACCAAGCTGTGATATAACCAGAAAGAATAGCTGACATGCCAAATTTCTTTAGTCTTCTGAGAAAGTAAGAGTCGTTGGTGGGCTTTCCTAACTATATTGTCGGCATAGGGAGACCAGGACAGGTTGTTGGTAATCTGGACACCTAAAAACTTGAAGCTCTCGACCCTTTCTACTTTGTTCCCATTGATGTCAACAGGGGCATGTTCTCCTCTACGTTTCTTGAAGTCGATGACAATCTCCTTCGTTTTGTTGACATTGAGGGAGAGATTACTGTCGCCGCACCAGTTCACCAGATCCTCTATCTCATTCCTGCACTCTGTCTCGACATTATTTGAGATCCGACCTAGTACGGTTGTGCCATCAGCAAATTTGAGAATCGAGTTGGAGGGGAATTTAGCCACACACTCATAGGTATATAAGGAGTATAGTAGGGGGCTGCGGCCACAGCCTTGTGGGGCATCGGTGTTGAGGATGATCGTGGAGGAGGTGCTGTTGCCTATCCTTACTGATTGTGGTCTGTGGGTTAGGAAGTACAGGATCCAGTCACAGAGGGAAGAGCCGAGGCCCAGGCCACGGAGTTTGGAGATGAGTTTTGTCGAAATAATAGGGTTGAAGGCTGCGCTGTAGTCAATAAATAGGAATCTAACATAGGTGTCTTTGTTATCTAGGTGTTCCAGTATTGAGTGCAGGGCCAGGGTGATGGCGTCTGCTGTGGACCTGTTGCAGCGGTAGGCGAACTGTAGTGGATCAAGGCAATCCGGGAGGCTGGAGTTGATTCGTGCCATGATTAAACCTTTCGAAGCACTTCATAATGATGGATGTCAGAGCCATTGGACGTTAGTCGTTAAGGCACGCTGGCTTTTCTTTGGTACAGGGATGATGGTCGTCTTCTTGAAGCAGATAGGGACCTCGGATTGTTGTAGAGAGAAGTTGAAGATGTCTGTGAATACCCCCGCCAGCTGATCCGCGCAAGACCCGAGTGCTCGTCTGGGTACCCCATCCGGGCCAGTGGCTTTCCGTGGGTTGAACAGAGCAATTGTCAGAGCAGAAGGCTGCTCTGACATCTGCAATGGTGACCTCGGATCCGAGGCTTCCAGGGTGGAGGGCATGCTCTCGCTGACCTTTTGCTCAAAGCGGGCATAGAAAACGTTGAGCTCATCAGGGAGGGGTGCGTTGGAGCCGGCGATTTTACATGCCTTCATCTTGTAGCCCGTTATGTCGTGCAGACTTTGCCATAGTCGGCGGGGGTCCGCGTGGCTAGCCTGTGACTTGAGCTTGGTCTGGTACTGTGTTTTGGCATCTTTGATGGATTTCCTTAGATCATATCTGGCTTACTTGTATAGGTCAGGATCGCCTGACTTAAACACCTCAGACCTAGACTTCAGCAAGCATGAGTGAATGACGGAGCAGACTCGATGGGCCGAGTGGCCTCATTCTGCTTCTATGTCTTATGGTCTCCAGTGGTCCCTATAAAGGCTGCTGTTTTAGACTCTATAGAACTGAAAAAACAAAATGGAGCTTGCATGGCGCTTGTTTCA
The DNA here is from genome assembly GCF_047496885.1 of Scyliorhinus torazame. Taxonomy (NCBI): domain Eukaryota; kingdom Metazoa; phylum Chordata; class Chondrichthyes; order Carcharhiniformes; family Scyliorhinidae; genus Scyliorhinus; species Scyliorhinus torazame. The sequence continues at coordinate 224,351,893 of NC_092709.1, forward strand.
TCTAGTTTTTCTACACTTTTTGTGGAAGAGTCCTAAAACTGGCACATGAATGCTTAAAATCATTGAGGCCCAATATGGCAGTGGTCAGGTTGCTGGCACAAATTAGGTATATGGCCTCATGAGAATGGTGTGCACTAATCCACTTTTGGCAAATTTCTTGGAGGTTTTTGAGGAAGTAACTGGTAGGTAGATAAAGGAAATGAATAGATGGAAAATACTTGGAGTACTAAAAGGCATTAGATAGGATGACTCACAAAAATACATAAGATAAGGACTGATAGAATTGGTGCAATATATTAACATGGATAAAGGATTGATTAATTGGCCAGAAGCAGAGAATGGGGGTAAGTAGGGCATATTCAAGTTGGCAGGCTGTGACTAGTGGAGTGCTGCAAGGATCAGTGCTCAAGCCACATTAATTTATAATCCATAACAATAACTTACACAAAGGAACCAAGAATAATATACCCAAGTTTGATGATATTAAATTAGGTGGGAATATAAGCTGTGAAGAGGACTTAAGAGGTTTCAAAGAGATGCAGATAGGTTAAGTGAGTGGGCAACAAGGATGGCAGATGGAGTATAATGTTGGGAAAATGTAAGGTTATTCACTTTGAGAGTAAAAATTGGAAAGTGATTTTTAAAAATGAAAACCCACAAAACTTGTAAATGTACTCATGCAAAGAATGCAGAAAGTTGACATTCACATACAACAAGCAATTCTAAAGTCAAATGACATGTTGGTCTTCATTACAAGAGAATTGGACACATTAAGAAGTCTTACAACACCAGGTTAAAGTTCAACAGGTTTGTTTCGAATCACTAGCTTTCGGAGCACAGCTCCTTCATCAGGTGAGTCCAACGCCGGCATCTCCACATCAAAGGGATTGGAGTACAAGTATAAGGAAGTCATGCTACAATTTTAGGACTTAGGAAGATCACCTGGAGTATTTTGTGCAATTTTTGTCACATTATTTAAGGAAGGATAGACTTGCATTGAAGGCAGTAGAGTGAAACTTCACTGGATTGGTTCCAGGGATAGGACAGCTAACCTATGATGAGGCTGAATAAATTGGCCCTATACTGTTTGGAATTCAGAAGAATGAGAGGTGATCTCATTGAAACAACTGAAGAGGCTTCAAAGGTTAGACAATGCGAGGTTGTTTCTAGACAATTGAGAAAACGGACTTACGGTAAGGGGACCATCATTTAGGACTTAGGAGAAATTTCTCGTTATGAATCTTTGGAATTCTCTACACCAGAGGGTTGTGGGTGCTCCATTATTGAATATATTTGGCTAAGTTGGGCAGACTTTTAGCCTCTCAGGGTATCAAGGGATATGGTGAGTGCATGGGAAGGTGGAGTAATAGTTGATGAGCAGTCATGATCGTTCTAATGTAACACATGCTCAAGGGACTGTACAGTCAACTCATGACCCAATTTTTTATGTAACCCACTGCACTCAAAATGGCCACTACTCATACCAATTTCTACCCTATTGTGTCAAATCAGATGTGGCCCACATCAAATGCTAGGATGTTGGATCAGGTCACCACGTAAATTGAGTGTGACAGCCTGACCAAGAACGTTCTATTTGTCTGAATTCACCAAACTATTCTTATCTCGGAGTTCTCTACTTTTTATGTCAAAATCGCCATGGAGTGAATTTTTACAGGTGGATGGATTACCTACCTCCCTAAACTAAAAGTTGGTTGGCACCACATTGACTAGGATGCTGACTGCCCCTCAGCGATATTATGCTGATGGCAGCCTTAATAAGGTAATCGAGTTGTTGGGCGGGGGTGGGGTGTGGGGCAGGGGTCTGAGTTAGAGACCGTGGATGAGGGATTGAGAGGAATATGATCTTGGGGAGGGTGCCCTAATGATCCAACTTAGGGAAACATGCCAGGTGATTTACCTTGCCTCTACCTTCCCACAAACCAAAAAATTGTGATGGAGATGGATTGAGGCCTTTAAGTGGCAGTAAACTGACCATTTAAGAGTTTCAATCAATATGCCTACGGGCAAGCGAGCTTCCTGATGCCCCCTCCTGTCGTAATATGGGGGAGGGCAGAGTGGTACAAGAATTGGCACATATCGGATCAATGTGGGACGAAGTACAGACCTGCCCCCACAATTAATAATAATCTTTATCTTTATTATTGTAACAAGTAGGCTTACATTAACACTGCACTGAAGTTACTGTGAAAAGCCCCGAGTCGCCACACTCCGGTGCCTGTTCGGGTACACAGAGGGAGAATTCATAATGTCCAATTCACCTAACAAGTACGTCTTTCGGGACTTGTGGGAGGAAACCGGAGCACCTGGAGGAACCCCACACAGACACAGAGAGAACGTGCAGACTCCACACAGACAGTAACTCAAACGGGAATCGAGCATGGGACCCTGATGCTATGAAGCAACAGTGCTAACCACTGTCCTACCCTGATGTAAGAAAGCCTGCACCCAGGTTCAATATAGTGTTAGACAGGGATGTGTGTACCAGCAAGCATGGAGATGGTTCTAGGCTTGTATCCTTTACTGAATATTTGCAAACAGTTTGAAGGTTAACTATAAATCTTGATTAATTCTATGATTGACTACAAAGGGACGTCACGGTAGCACAGTCTTCAAGTGGGACTTGAACCCAGAGTTTCTGGCTTAGAGGCAGGGATACTATTCACCATGGCATAAAACCTCCTTGTGCTCACATTAGCATCTATAAAATATTTTTCGAAGGCCTGCTACTGCAATTTCTACAGTGGACCGGGCAAAAAAACGCATCAAAAGTACGAAGATAAAAAATAGGAGTCGGTTATTTGGGCCTTTGAGCCTTCTCTGTCATGCAATAAGATTGTGGTTAATCTACCTCAACAGAACCTTGCTCTCTATCTCCATGTTGCTTAATTCCCTTAGTACTCAACTGAGCATCAGCAGTTTTATGGGTACATAATTTCAAACATTTGCAACCCTTTTAATGAAAAAAATTCTCCAAATCTCAGTACGAAATGGTCAACTCCTTATTTCAAGTTTGTGACTCCTAAAAAATTATATATTTAAATTCTCTACGAATAATTTACAAAATGCATAACATTTTAAGTTGTTTCTTTCTGGGCCAGAGACGTTGATTGACATTGCATTAGGATACTTAGGATCATTAGTCATAACTTTCTGTGGTGAGTTTAATGGGCAGTTAATTTTCAAATCTAACAAGTTCTTAAAAATAATGGGAGGTTTAAAAGCGAGATGATGTTTATGTAAACCAACCAGCCAGTTCTGGAGATTCGCAAATCTTGTTGTAGCTCTTAATCCACTGAAATTTTTCATTGATTTGAGCATTAATAATGGCGTGTGTATTTTTCCAGAATCAATCTGGCAAACATTTGTGGTCTACTGTATCAGCAGAAACATGGGAGAATGAAATCCATAACCATCCAAAATGAAGACCGCCAACTATATCCTAAATTGCAGGTAGGGTTATTAGCATGGTCAGGCCAGATGTCTCATACCTGCAAGGGGGAAACAGCAGCACCTGTTGTTACTCTTACAACAATCTCACTTATCTGCAATGTAGGAGATGCAGTTCAGGAAGATCTCCTCAAAAACATAACTGCTGCTCCTAAAAGAATTAGCAAGTCATCCCCTCGATGATTGATTACATGCTCTCACTGACATTCTGGGTCCTTTACTAATCTTACAGCAGAATCCACATCTGTTCTCAGTCCGCTGGAACTAGTAAGTTACTAGCTAGGTTTAATTTCTGAGGGAAGCATGGTTGCTCCCTCAGCTTGGCAGGGCAAGGATGTGTGGGAGGTCTGCCTGAGCTCCTTAACAATGGCATTTCCTGGCCTCTTTTCCATGGGGTGAAATCCCAGTGGAAGTGGGTAATGCCCAATGTTTCCTCTCAGCAGTGCATGTGTGCGGCCACACATAAGTTGGGAATGTGTTGCACAGAGAACAAACAGGCCATGGACAAATAATGTTCCTTTTAAGATTGGTTATGCTTTATTCTATATGAATCCCTTCCAGCAGTTAATCCAAGATGTATACAGGGGTGGAATTTTCGGTTCATTTATATGTTATCCAAATCATATGGAATAAAAATTAAAGATGGAAGATTGTCAATGTTTTTTTCATGTATCATGCAGGCAATTTAGTTATGATTATTTTTGCTTGGTATGTGTGTGACAATGGCAAAGCAGGATTTATTAAACATACCAAGTTGCCCAGAGGGTATTAAAAGGCAAGCATCAAGTGTGAGAGCGGAATCACATGTATCTATATATGATGACAATGGCAGGTTCCCTTCACTGAAGGATAATTGTGAAACATGAAAATGAAAAAATGAAAATCGCTTGTCACAAGTAGGCTTCAAATGAAGTTACTGTGGCAAGCCCCTAGTCACCACATTCCGGCGCCTGTTCGGGGAGGCTGGTACGGGAATTGAACCGTGCTGCTGGCCTGCCTTAGTCTGCTTTAAAAGCCAGCTCTTTAGCCCTGTGCTAAACCAGCCCCATTTAAACATTTAAGTGTTTGTACCAATCAATTTGTTTATAAACACCCAATCTTTTAGGAGAGGCTTGGTGATATTGTCATTGGAGTGGTAATCCAGAAACCAGGGGTAATATAGGTTTGAATCCCACTATGGTAGATGGTGAAATTTGAATCCAATAAAATATGGGACTGGATTCTCTGTTTTTGGGACTATGTCCTCACACCGTCGTGAAAACTGTGATCTTTTACCGCTTCGTTGGCTCGCCGACCTGGACCACCTGCACACAGGTGGCTGGTTTAGCACAGTGGGCGAAACAGCTGGCTTGTAATGCAGAACAATGCCAGCAGCGCGGGTTCAATTCCCGTACCGGCCTCCCCGAACAGGCGCTGGAATGTGGCGACTAGGGGCTTTTCACATTAACTTCAATGAAGCCTACTTGTGACAATAAGCGATTATTGTTATTATTACATAGCCCCCAGTCCCAAGTGAAGCCCCCCCCTGCCCTCCGATCGGCCACCCCCCGACTGTGGCGGCCCTGGACTGAGTCCGCAGCCGCCACGCGAGGTTCCCGAATGGCAGGACCAGATTAGAACCACGCCGTTGGGAAGTCGGCCGTTTGGGGGCGGAGAATAGCAGGGCAATGGCCTGAGGTGATGGATACTCCCCAAGTATGCCGCTTTTCGGGGGTGGGGGGGGGGGGGGGGGGGGGGGGGGGGGCGGGGAATAACGGAACCAGCATCAGTCCCGATTTCGTGCTGGAAAACAGATTCTCTGCCCCGTCACCGAATGCGATTTTGGCATCGGGGTGCAGAGAATCCAGTCCATGGAATTTAAAAGTCTAACAATGCCCATGAGATGATTGTCGCAACTACCCATCAGGATTTACTAATGTCCTTTAAGGAAGGAAATCTAACAGCTTTACCTGGTTTGGGCTTACGTGAGAATCCAGACCCACACCAAGTGGTTGACTCTTAAATGCCCTCTGAGATAGCCTGGCAGGCCACTCAGTTCAAGTTCAGTTAGGGATGGGCAATAAATGCTGGCCCAGCCAGCGATGCCCAAATCCCATGAATGAATAAAAAATAAATCAAGCAATTTATTTGGTTATTTAATCAAGCCCATTAATTATTCCTGATTTCTTGAATTCAATTTGTTTAGTTGGCTCGTCTAGCACCATAAAAGAATTGGACAACTGATTCAAACTTCCAATTCTTACAGAATCAGAGTTTAATGATCATCGGTTGTACAATTTAGAAAAGGCATTCGGAGTTTCAAATCTTTATAATCCTTTTGTGTTAACGAAGGCTTTGAAACATGTTAGCTGTGCATTATTGCGCCCAATTTAACATGTGAATTAAACTTAAAAGTTATCCAAATACCTTACTGACAATTTTTTGGGGTTGTTCCTCAGGATTTAAAGCATACACTGCAAATCAGTTTGAAAAGTCAGTTTGTCAAGTATACGTCAGATATTTCTCATAAGGTTGGTGGGGTCAAATATCTTCAGAAAATAGTCATTATTTTTAATTATATAAAAATAATCTAAAAACATTGCAATGTAGGAATGATATTAATGTTACAAATATTAGATATAAAAGGGTATACTTATTTGTGATCCTCAATTATCTTAATAATACAGATCTACCACTCTGAATGACAATATTTAAGTGTATAACTTAGGGACTGCTGGACAAAAAAAGATCAAGTTCTGTCTAATTCCCTTTCTAACATCCTGATAGGTGCATGATACAATGATAATGGAGTAGTTAACTAATCGTAGCATTCAATTAATTAGTCTAACCAAACCCAGATATCAAGTGAGGAAACTCCCAGTGATGGAGATCTTTTGGAATTCTTGCTCCAAAATCACCTAGTCCTTCAAAGCATGCTACACTACCATGTGACATTCTCAAACACCTCATATAAAATATCCAAAAATTGTATTTTCTGGAAGTTATTTATTGAATTTGCATTTGAATGAATCAACAGTAACCCCTTCAACAACTTCCCTATGGAGTCTGTTCCTCAGATTAATGACTCGCTTACTGAAATATGGCCCTGATAATTACTTGAAGATACTTTGAAAACCAGGGTTCCAAAACCAGGAAAACGTAATATCACTGTGTATGCAACGAGCTTATCAGCAAGCACATTTTATTTCCGAGATTGCAATCCAACATGTGGCAGCAGACATAATGTTAAACCGCATGATACAATCACAACTCCAGTACTTAAAAGGTGAATCCAGAGATGTAATTTGGAGAAGCTGGAGTTTGAAAAAAGAAAATGTGCGACAATGAACTCCAGATGGGCAAACCTTTGGCTCATTTGATTTGACATTGTGTTCAGTGAGGAGCTGAAGAGGTAGTTCTCTAGTAATGGGAGCAAGAAATCTGCTGCTCCCGCCAAGAAGGTATAGCTAGAGATAATAAGGAAGTCACATAGTACCACACACTCATGGATTCAGCAAAGGAAGAGCTTTGATGATTGGTAGCTCAGGAATGAAGTTTGGATTGGGGACCGAAAACAATGGCTTCAGTTTTCAGTTTAAGGTATTTTCAACAATTTTACAATACAAAACAACCCCAGAGAAGCCCAACACCCTCAATCTCCCCCCCACCCCCCTTTCCCTCCCTCGAAAGTCAACAGTAACCAACTCCCAAAAATGCATGTGAACATCCCAACAATTGTAGAACTCATCACTTGCCCCCCTCAGAGCAAACTTCATCTTTTCCAGGGTCAGAAACTCTGCCATGCTGAGGCACAGGATGGAGGAGCTGACCTCCACCCCAACAAAGACCCACCGACGAGCAATCAGCAAGGGGAAGGCCCTTTCTGCCCTGCACCGGCCTGCAGCTCCGGCCAGTCCGACACCCTGAATATGGCTTCTAGGGGACCGGGCTCCATGTCCACATGTAGAACCCCCGAAATGGTGCTGTACACGGTCCTCCAAAACCTTTCCAGCTTCGGGCAGGACTAAAACATGGAGATGTAATGGCCCTTAATAAACAGGCTGCTATAAATTTATCATATCATTGAGATTGTTGTGCATTTCCAACATTTTCTATTTGTACTTGAGATTTCTAGTAATTCCAATTTTGTGTCCTTCTTATGTTCGTCAGACTGAACCCCTTCCCAAGTGAGTGTGTATTCACAGCTCAAAGGTTCTTCAAATTAGCTCAAGTTTGGAAGTTTCACCTAGTTTTCCAAGAAATGTCACACTGACGCTCCATGAAATATTCACTTAGTTAACGGTAAGCATCAGTCAAATAAGCGGTTCCCTTAACGTGTAACTTGGTGATGAGGTGATTGATGCAAAAGTGATAAATTATTTTATTTCCAAAATAGATAACCATTACTTCAATGAGCATAAAATGTTTCAAATGAAAACAACTTGTAATGAATTCAATTAATAAATATGCACAATTAACTTTGCAAAAAATGATTACACTGAAACCACGATAAATTGAGTTTTCATATTTCAAATCTTGTGACTTGTTTGTCAATGATGCTTCTGGAGGACTCAGTTGCACAATGGGTCTGTCAGGAACCAATGTGTCATGGGTTCGGACAGGCACGAGTTGAAAAACTATTTTTTAATTTATTCTCCATCACTAGGATTGAATCAATCTAATTAGCTGCCTCTGGCACAGTAGCACAGTGGTTAGCACGATTACTTCACAGCTCCAGGGTCCCAGGTTTGATTCCCAACAGGGGGCAGAGTCTGTGCGGAGTCTGCGCATTCTCCCAGTGTCTGCGTGGGTTTCCTCCGGGTGCTCCGGTTTCCTCCCACTGTCCAAAGATGTGCAGGTTAGGTGGATTGGCCATGCTAAATTGCCCTTAGTGTTCAAAAAGGGTAGGTGGGGCCATCACTTTGGTCTGAATTAAACGTAGGCCTAGAACTGAAAGCACCTTACAGACCGAGCAGAGTCCTGGTTTGCACACGCTGACTCAAGACTCCTGATTATGTAGAAGACAAACTCCCTGACTGCACAGCTTGAGATATGGCAATGAAGCAGCATAATTGGATATTTATCACCAACAGAGTTGGAGTAAGCATAGATTAATCATGGTAACGAGAATCAGAGAATTGTAAGATGCAATTGTGTCTAAACAAACTAAGTCACTAAGTCCTTAAAGTATGAACTGTTTTTGAAAATAAGTCATTGTTTATTTTAATAAATTTAGAGTATCCAATTTATTTTTTCCAATTAAGGGGCAATTTAGCGTGGCCAATTCACCTACCCTGCACATCTTTTGGGTTGTGGTGGCGAAACCCATGCAAACACGGGGAGAATGTGCAAACTCCACATGGACAGTGACCCAGAGCCGGGATCGAACCTGGGACCTCGGTGCCGTGAGGCAGCAGCACTAACCACTGCGCCACCATGCTGCCTTGAAAATATGTCATTGTTGTTCTCTAGGCAAACACAGCAGTATGCACACAGCAAGGTTTCACAAATAACAGAAAACAGGACTTGCATTAATGTAAATTCCTTTCATAGTCTCAGGATATTCCAAAGCACTTTACATACGGTCAAGTACTTTTGTAATGTAATCACTATTATAACATAGGAAATGTGCCAGCCAATTTGCATACATTAAGCTCTCATAAACAGCAATATGGTAAGTGTTTCAGTGATATTGATTGAAGCATAAATGTTGGTCAGGGCACCAAATGCTTTTCTTTGAAATTATGCCATGGGATCTTTCACCCACCTCAGTACCCCACCCACCCCGAGAGTGCAGATGGGCCTTGGTTTAACATCTAGTCTGAAAGACAGCACTTCCAACAGTGCAGAACTCCCTCTGTACTATCGTGGGACAGTGCAGGACTCTCCCTGTACTGTTGTGGGACTTGAATCCACAACTTTCGAACTCAGAAACAAGTGTTAGCAATGAGCCACAGCTAATACATGCAAACAGCAAATTGGATGATCTAGTAATATGTTTTTGATGGTGTTGGTTGAGGGGAAATAATAGTCAGCTGACCTGGAGAAGTCCTGCTCTTTTGAAAACATTCCATGGAATCTTTATCAAAACAGACCTTCCTTCCAGTTTAAAGTTTCATCCAAAGGACCGTACATCTGAAAATGCAATACCTCTGAACATAAAAATCCTTCTGTGATGCTTGAGCCCATAACCTTCTGACTCAGGTAAGGATACTACAAACTGAGCAAAAGCGACCTTTATCAGAAAAAAGCCTTCTTTACCCAGTGATAAATGGTTAGAATAATCTACCAAACAAGGTAATAAAACAAAAACATTGAGGTTATACAAAATATGATTATATGCCATGATGGGACAGCTGACGTGCCCAAGAAGAATGATTTGTTAACTCTTGGGAGAAGGCCATAATTCCAAAATTGATGCAACAAAATACAAGGCAAAGCAATGAATATATTTAGGGCCAAAGGAGTGGCAGATTTTGACAGTTGCTAAGCCGAAATAAATTCAAAGAGCTGGATCTACCAATACCAACAGTGCAAATGTTCAGATTTTCACCGCTAGTGTGCATCGGGACACACGCACAGGTGTGGCAATTGCGCGAGAAGTTTAAATTTCCAAAGAGGAGATTTGTGCTGCCTAGACCTCTCTGAAAATGTCTTTTACACTGACCCTAGTATTTCCAGATTTTGGTATAGTTTTGATTAACAGTGGAGCCCAAACCCATCAACCTCTCCTTCATCTCACTGACTACCCACCCCACCGATTGCCCATCTCCTGATTACCGACACTCATCCCGCTGACTACCCAACCCCTGACTGCCCTCAGCCATCCTCTTAAGACTTTTTAAAATGTACTGAACATGGCAGCTGGTAAAAGGTGGGTGTGGCCTCTCCGGTGCACAACTTCACCATTGCTCTCTGTGGGTGAACGTGTCCAGGGATCGCTGCTATAGCCTGGATCAAGCAGACCCAGCTGGAAGGATGGAAAAAGATAAGGCCATTACTATCTTTGTAATCAGCAGCGATTGTCCTAGTGTCAGGGACTGTATCCTTCCTTACTGAGCAGTGGTTTCCCATTGCTTGATTTTAACAGCTGTGCAGCACCTGCCCGGCCTTTTTGTTCAGAAAGGTGGTAAACAACAGTTCATTTTGCTATATTTCCATTTGGGTGTTAAATTCAAGCCCAAGGTCTCTTTTTCTGCTCTCTCGATTGTTAATTACCTCCTCTCTTAATTTACTTTTCACTTTCTGCCTCTTCTATTTTCTGTATGTCTGTACTGTTGTTGAATTCCCCTCACAAAGTTTATCTCTGCTTTTCTTTGAATCTCTTCCTCGATTTATTTTGCCATTGAGACATCTAGGGCGGAATTCTCTGAAAATTGGGCTATGTCCCCACGCCTGTGAGAAAACGGGCGCAAATCATTCTGGACTTTTTTTCTAGAAAGTCCAGATAGATTCTCAGTTTTGAAGGGGGCTTGCAGGGCCCCGGAATGCTCCACGCAGCTGCGACTGCCGATACGGGGCCCTGCACTTCCAGCTGCCGGTCCGCGCATGCTACATGGTGGACCCACACAGCAAGCCGGCCCCAACAATATAGGCTCCCCGCAGATCACGCGCGCCCACTGATCGGTGGCCCCCGATCACGAAGCTGGCCATCCTGGAGGCCCCACTCCGGCGACGGATTCCCCCGCCCCCACCAGGGCGGCCGTGGGCTGGGTCTGCAGCCGCCACTCCGAGCTCCCGCCGGGTGGAACCATGAGTGAACCACGCCGGCGGGAACATAGCCAGCTGCCGGCGGAGAATTGCCACGGAGGCCTCTTTCAATGGCTCCCGACCTGTGCCGTGTCAGCCGCGCGCGTGACTGGCGGCAATTCTCCGGTCCACGGAAGGCTTTGGACCCGATCGCGGATCTGACATCCCATTCTCCGCCCCCGAGCTGAGCGCAATTCCGGCGCGGAGCTCGGAGAATCCTGCCCCAGAAGAAACTCTTGCTCTGTAGAAGTGGCATAAATTATCTTTTTGGATATAAAGAAGAAATTGGAACAGGAACTTGGGCTTCGAGGTAGCAATATGCTCAGACACTTACCAATATGCACAGAAACATATGAATAACCATACACATGCAGAAACTTGTTCTTAGAAAAAATAATTTCACATTATGTGAGATCCCAATTTGCTGTTTAAATCTCACACTCTGCAAGTTCAGGAACACAAAAACAGCAGTAGGCCATTTAGTCCCTTGAGTTTCGTCAGCCATTTAATCAGATCATGGCTGATCTGTATCTTAGGCTCACTGACCTGTCTTGATTCCACAACACTCAATTCCATTGTGAAACAAAAATCAATCTGTTTCTATGGCTATGCCTCAACAGCATTTCAGAGTAGAATGTTCCACATTTCCACAATGCTCTGCTGAAGAAATGTTTTTGGACCACCCCTGAACAGTCTAGCTCTAATTTTAAGATTATGCCTCTTGTTCTGGACACCCCGCCAAAGGAAGTAGTTTCTGTCCACCTTACAAATTCCTTCCATCAACTTAAAGACTTCAATTTTGATATTCAGGGAGAATACAAGCCTAGCTCATACTTTAATAATTTTAGACCTAGTATAATTCTGGTGAATATGTGACGCACTGCCGTGACTGCATCGTCACATGCCCTATCTTACAAGTGACCAGGGCGGCACGGTGGCGTAGTGGTTAACAATGCTGCCTCATGGGGCCGAGGACCTGGGTTTGATCCCAGCCCGGGTCACTGTCCGTGTGGAGTTTGCACATTCTCCCAGTGTCTGCATGGGTCTCACCCCCACAACCCAAAAGTGCAGAGGATACTGGAAGTCTGCAGAGGGATTTGGATAGGTTAAGTGAATGGGCTAGGGTCTGGCAGATGGAATACAATGTTGACAAATGTGAGGTTATCCATTTTGGTAGAAATAACAGCAAAAGGGATTATTATTTAAATGATAAAATATTAAAACATGCTGCTGTGCAGAGAGACCTGGGTGTGCTAGTGCATGAATCGCAAAACGTTTGTTTACAGGTGCAACAGGTGATTAAGAAGGCAAATGGAATTTTGTCCTTATTGCTAGAGGGATGGAGTTTAAGACTAGGGAGGTTATGCTGCAATTGTATAAGGTGTTAGTGAGGCCACACCTGGAGTATTGTGTTCGGTTTTAGTCTCCTTACCTGAGAAAGGACGTACTGGCACTGGAGGGTGTGCAGAGGAGATTCACTAGGTTAATCCCAGAGCTGAAGGGGTTGGATTATGAGGAGAGGTTGAGTCGACTGGGACTGTACTCGTTAGAATTTAGAAGAATGAGGGGGGAATCTTATAGAAACATATAAAATTATGAAAGGAATAGATAGGATAGATGTGGGCAGGTTGTTTCCACTGGCGGGTGAAAGCAGAACTAGGAGGCATAGCCTCAAAATAAGGGGAAGTAGATTTAGGACTGAGTTTAGGAGGAACTTCTTCATCCAAACGTTTGTGAATCTATGGAATTCCTTGCCCAGTGAAACAGTTGAAGCTCCTTCATTAAATATTTTTAAGATAAAGATAGATAGTTTTTTGAAGAATAAAGGGATTAAGAGGTATGGAGCTGAATCCACAAAAGATCAGCCATGATCTCATTGAATGGCAGAGCAGGCTAGAGGGGCAGATGGCCTACTCCTGCTTCTAGTTCTTATGTTCTTATACCCTCACAGATTAGCACAAATGCAGACGGCATACACATCTTATAGCTTGCATGCAGTGGCAACTAACTGTTCAATCATGGCATATTAGCTAAATACATGACACCACATTCATTCTCTCTTGCAGCGCATAAGACAGTAGCAGCACCTAACTGGTTGGATCAGGCATAGCTGCCTGTGCTCATCCTCTTGGATGGGGTGATGCTGGCCATCATCACTGGAGTGGCTGTCATTGAGAAAGTGGCTGGCAGTGAGGCTGAAACCATCAAGGATGATAGTATATTCCTGCCTCATCCACCTTCTAAAATCTCACTTGACCCTCATCTGATAATGTTATGCTTTACAATCTACAGATGATGTATCATGCACCTTTGATTTCCCTCATTCCTTCACCCCAAGCCTGATCTTCTGCGTTTGTGCTTAGATACCCAAGAACTGCTGCATGGTCAGGCAGTGGAGCAGAAGGCTGAAGGCCCAGATGATGAATAGACTGAGGAAGAGGAAATATAATTATTCAATCTGACATGTGCAACCACAATCTACTGGTAGTAGATATAGAGGGTAGTACAGGTATGTTCAAGTGGTGAGTTACCAGGAACAATTCAAAGTGAAGTTCAGGGGAGCATGTCAGGAGTAGCACTAGACATTCCTAAAATGAGGTTGAAACTTTGTGGACTTACAAAACACAATTACATGCATGCTAAACAATGGAAGCAGCATGTGATAGACAGAGCTAAGAAATCCCACAATCAATAGGTGTGGCAGTCCTGCCACGTCACTTGTGAATGGCAGTGGACAAATAAACAACAAATATCCCCATCCTCAAAGGCAGGGATCATTGCAATAGACAAGGTGGAAGCATTTGCAACTGTCTTGTGTTAAAAGTGCTGAATGGGTGACACATTGTGGCGTCCTCCTGAGGTCCCCAGCATCACTGATGCTAGTCTTCAGCCAATTTGATTCACTCCATTTGACATCAAGAGATGACCGATGGCACTGGATGCAGCAAAGCCTATGGGTCCTAACAACATCTCACAGTAGTAATGAAGACTTGTGCTCCAGAATTAGCTGCACTCCTTACCAAATTGTTGTGGAGTACAACAACAACATTGGTATCTACACAACAAAGCGGAAAATTGATCAGATATGTCAAGACAAATCTAATCACTACTGCCCATTAGTCTACTATTGATCATCAACAAAGTGATGGAGGACTTCCGGGTCGCGGCGATGCGGAGCTAAGCCGCGCGAGTCGGCAGCTCCCGCAGAAACGGACTTTTGGGCCCGCTAACGGAGCCCCAACGGACCTTTAAAAAAAAAAAAACCAACCCGTGGGGAAGAACGGAGGAAGCCTCCTACAGCCCTGCATGGACCGGACCCGCAGTGAAACGGCAAGGAAAGCGGCCCTGGAGCAGCGGGAGAAGAAAGAAGAAAAAAAACAAAATGGCGGCGCCCACGGACAGAGAGGAGATGAAAGAGTTCATCAAGGGCTGCTTCGAGGAGCTGCGTAAGGAGATGGTGGCGCCTATACTGGCAATGGTGGAAAAACTTGGAGTAACCCAGAAAGCCCAAGAGGTGAAGATTCAGGAGATCCAGGAAAAAGTGAGTGAGAACGGCGACGAGCTCGTGGGCCTGGCGGAGAGTGGAGCGGCACGAGGCGCTGCACAGGACGTGGGCGGGAAGACTCGAAGACCTGGAGAACAGATCAAGGAGAAACAACTTGAGGATCCTGGGTCTCCCAGAAGGAATGGAGGGGGCCGATGCCGCGGCATATGTGGGCACAATGATCGGGACGCTGATGGGTGTGGAGGCCCCCCCGAGATTGCTGGAGCTGGATGGGGCGCACCGAGTGCTAGCGAGGAAGCCCAATGTAAAAGAGCCGCCAAGGGCGATGGTGGTGAGATTTCACCGGTTTACGGACAGAGAGAGGGTCCTGAAATGGGCCAAGAAGGAACGGAGCAGCAGGTGGGACAATGCGGAAATCAGAATATACCCGGACTGGAGCGCGGAGGTCGCTAAGCGGAGAGCGGGTTTCAACCGGGCCAAAGCGGTGCTGCACCGGAAAGGGGTGAAATTTGGAATGCTGCAGCCAGCGCGACTGTGGGTTACACATAATGGCCAACACCACTACTTCGAAACGCCCGAAGAGGCGTGGACCTTTATATTAGCTGAAAAATTGGACTCTAATTGAGGGTTTGTGTGGGAGGGGGGTGTTTGAGGGGTGAAGTATGATGTTTGTTGTACATAGGGGGTCAACCACGCGCAGGAAAGGATATATGGGCTGGGGGAGAGGGCCAAGGCCATGACAGGAGCAGCGCCATGGGGAGCGGGGCAGGCTTTGGGAAGCGTGGGGTTTTTCCCGCGCGCGGCAAAAAAATAAATAAAAAGGGCGGGAAGGGGACAAAGGAATGTACATTGATTGGGAGAGACCCACACGGGGGGGGTTAAAGGGATGGCGGGGGAAGCCGGGGTCAGCAGGTGTCAGCTGACTTACGGGAGGGATATGGGGGGGAGCAAAAAAGCTAGACGGGGATCTAGCGGGAGGGGGGGGGGGGGAAGGGGGGGGGAGAGGAGAGAGGTGGGGAAGGGGGGAGGGGGGGAAGGGTTGCTGCTGCACTGGCCGAAAGAGAACGGGACACAGAAGAGGTGGCTGGGACGGGGGTCCCCCAGCTGGGGGACTGGAGAGTGAGGGAGACGCGGACAAGGGACTGGCCCAGAAAAGGAGATGGATAGTCGGCGGGGGAGTGAGAGTCCCTCCAATCCGGCTGATAACGTGGAACGTGAGGGGCCTGATGAATGGGCCGGTGAAGCGGGCTCGAGTGTTCGCGCACTTGAAGGGACTGAAGGCAGATGTGGCAATGCTTCAAGAGACACACCTGAAGGTGGCGGACCAGGTCAGGTTAAGAAAGGGATGGGTAGGACAGGTATTTCACTCGGGATTGGACGCAAAAAATAGAGGGGTGGCAATTCTGGTGGGAAAGCATGTGTCATTTGAGGCCAAGACTATCGTAGCGGATAATGAAGGGAGATATGTGATGGTGAGCGGTAGGTTGCAAGGGACGAGGGTGGTGTTGGTAAATGTATACGCCCCGAACTGGGATGATGCTGGATTCATGAAGCGCATGTTGGGGCGCATTCCGGACCTGGAGATAGGAGGACTAATAATGGGAGGGGACTTCAATACGGTGCTGGACCCAGCACTGGACCGCTCCAGATCAAGGACGGGAAGGAGGCCGGCGGCGGCCAAGGTACTTAGGGGGTTTATGGATCAGATGGGGGGAGTGGACCCATGGAGGTTTGCAAGACCGCAGGCCAGGGAATTTTCTTTTTTCTCCCACGTGCATAAGGCTTACTCCCGGATAGATTTCTTTGTTCTGGGCAGGGCGCTCATCCCGAGAGTGGGGGGGACGGAGTATTCGGCCATAGCCGTTTCGGACCATGCCCCGCACTGGGTGGAACTGGAGCTGGGAGAGGAGAGGGACCAACGCCCGCTGTGGCGGCTGGATGTGGGACTGCTGGCCGATGAGGTGGTGTGTGGGAAGGTGAGGGGGTGTATTGAAAGGTACTTGAAGAGGCCAACGACAACGGGGAGGTGCGAGTGGGGGTGGTATGGGAGGCGTTGAAGACGGTGATCAGGGGAGAGATGATCTCCATCAGGGCTCATAGGGAGAAGATAGAGGGAATGGAAAGGGAGAGGTTAGTGGGGGAGATCTTGTGGGTGGACAGGAGATACGCAGAGGCCCCGGAGGAAAGATTACTTGGGGAAAGGCGACGGCTCCAGACGGAGTTTGACCTGCTGACCACGGGCAAGGCGGAGGCACAGTGGAGGAACGCGCAAAAGGCGACTTACGAGTACGGGGAAAAGGCTAGTCGGATGCTGGCGCACCAGCTCCGTAAGAGGGCGGCAGCGAGGGAAATAGGGGGAATCAAAGATGGAAGGGGAGCCACGGTACGAAGTGCAACGAAAATAAATAAGGTATTTAAGGACTTTTATGAAGAGCTGTACAGGTCCCAGCCCCCAGGGGGGGAAGGGGGGGGATGATGCGATTCCTGGACCAGCGGGGGTTCCCGAGGGTGGAGGAGCAGGAGGCGGTTGGTTTGGGGGCTCCAATTGGGCTGGAGGAGTTGAGTAAGGGTTTGGGGAGCATGCAGGCGGGGAAGGCCCCGGGGCCGGATGGGTTCCCGGTGGAATTCTACAGAAAATATGTGGACCTGCTGGCCCCGCTACTAGTGAGGACCTTCAACGAGGCAAGAGAGGAGGGAACCCTGCCCCAGACAATGTCGGAGGCGACAATCTCCCTGATCCTAAAGCGATACAAGGATCCACTGCAATGTGGATCGTACAGGCCGATTTCGCTCCTCAATGTGGATGCTAAGCTATTGGCGAAAGTACTGGCCACTAGGATTGAGGACTGTGTCCCGGGGTGATACACGAGGACCAAACGGGATTTGTAAAGGGCAGGCAGTTAAATACCAATGTGCGGCGGCTCTTAAACGTGATAACGATGACATCGGAGGAGGGAGAGGCGGAGATAGTGGCAGCTATGGACGCGGAAAAAGCCTTTGACCAAGTAGAGCGGGAGTACCTCTGGGAGGTATTGCGCAGGTTTGGGTTCGGGGGAGGGTTTATTAGATGGGTTAAGCTCCTTTACAGCGCCCCGGTGGCGAGCGTAGTGACAAACCGGCGGAGGTCAGAGTACTTTCGGCTGTACCGAGGGACGAGACAGGGGTGCCCCCTGTCCCCCCTGTTGTTTGCATTGGCGATCGAACCCTTGGCCATATCACTTAGGGAGTCTCAGAAATGGAGGGGGATAGTCCGCGGGGGAGAGGAGCATCGGGTATCGCTATATGCGGGTGACCTGCTGCTCTACGTGGCGGACCCAATGGAGGGGATGGTGGAGGTCATGCAGACTCTGGAGAGTTTTCGGGCTACGAGCTTAATGTAGAGAAGAGTGAGCTTTTTGTATTACAGGCAGGGGACCAAGAAAGAGGGATAGGGGACCTGCCGCTGAGGAGGGCGGAGAGGAGTTTTCGGTATCTGGGGATCCAGATAGCCAGAAGTTGGGGGGCCCTACATAAATTGAATTTGACGAGGGTGGTGGAGCAAATGGAGGAGGATTTTAAAAGATGGGACATGCTCCCGCTCTAGTTGGCGGGTAGGGTGCAGTCGGTCAAAATGGTGGTCCTTTCGAGGTTTTTGTTCGTGTTTCAGTGCCTCCCTATCGTGATCACCAAGGGCTTTTTCAAGAGAGTAGGTAGGAGTATTATGGGGTATGTGTGGGCAAATAAGACCCCGAGGGTTAGGAGAGGGTTCTTGGAACGCAGCAGGGACCGAGGAGGGAAACCTAGAGAGTTACTACTGGGCAGCAAATGTGGCGATGATCCGTAAGTGGGTTATGGAGGGAGAGGGGGCGGCATGGAAGAGGATGGAGATGGCGTCCTGCAAAGGGACGAGCCTGGGGGCGTTGGTAACGGCACCGCTGCCGCTCTCGCCGACAAAATACACCACAAGCCCGGTGGTGGCGGCAACATTAAAGATCTGGGGCCAGTGGAGAAGACACAGGGGTGCAATGGGAGCATCGGTGTGGTCCCCGATCAGGGATAACCACCGGTTTGTCCCGGGGAAGATGGACGGGGGGTTCCAAGGCTGGCATCGGGCGGGGATAAGAAGAATGGGGGACCTGTTCATTGACGGGACATTTGCGAGTCTAGGGGCACTGGAGGAAAAATTTGAGTTACCCCCGGGAAATGCATTTAGATATATGCAGGTGAGGGCTTTTGTGAGGCGACAGGTGAGGGAATTTCCGTTGCTCCCGGCACAAGAAGTTCAAGATAGGGTGATCTCGGGGGTATGGGTCGGGGAGGGCAAGGTATCGGAAATATACCAAGAGATGAAAGAAGAGGGGGAAGCGCTAGTAGAAGAACTGAAAGGTAAATGGGAGGAGGAGCTGGGGGAGGAGAATGAGGAAGGGCTATGGGCCGACGCCCTGGGTAGGGTTAATACCTCTTCCTCGTGTGCCAGGCTCAGTCTGATACAATTTAAGGTGGTTCACAGAGCGCATTTGACGAGGGCGAGGCTGAGTAGGTTCTTTGGGGTAGAGGATAGATGTGAAAGATGTTCAGGGAGCCCGGCGAACCATGTCCATATGTTTTGGTCATGCCCGGCATTGGAGGGGTTCTGGAGAGGAGTGGCGGGAGTAATATCCCAGGTGGTGAAAGTCCGGGTCAAGCCAAGCTGGGGGCTAGCAATATTTGGAGTAGTGGATGAGCCGGGAGTGCAGGAGGCGAAAGAGGCCGGAATTCTGGCCTTTGCGTCCCTAGTAGCCCGGCGAAGGGTCTTGCTATTGTGGAAGGAGGCGAAGCCCCCTAGCCTGGAGGCCTGGATTAATGACATGGCGGGGTTCATAAAATTGGAGAGAATTAAGTTTGCTTTGAGAGGGTCTGCACAGGGGTTTTACAGGCGGTGGCAACCGTTCCTAGATTATCTCGCGGAGCGTTAGAAGAAGGTCGATCAGCAGCAGCAGCAACCCTGGGGGGGGACGGGGACGGACGAGAGACTGTCTGAGGGGATGGACGAGCGGGAGATAGCATGGAGGGTGGGGGGAAACGGTACGCGCGGCCAAGAGCCAGTGTATAAAGCTATGTAAATATACCATCTTGCCTTGTATATATCTTGCTCAGGGAGAATTTGCGTTATTTTGTTACGGGGGGGGGTTATTGTTTGTAAGGGGAAAAAATTGTGTTGATAAAAAACCTTAATAAAAATATTTTTAAAAAAAACAAAAAAACAAAGTGATGGAAGGTTCTCATCAACAGTGCTATCAAGCAGCACTTAAATATCAATAACATGCTCTGCGGTGCTCAGTTTGGGCTCAAATGTCTGTCACCATCTGCCTGGAGTTGTAGCCTCCTTCAGCACTAATTCCCAGACATCTCTAGGTTGCTCTATCTTTGGCAGTCGGTAATATGCTGAAATCATGGACTTTAGAATCATTGTAGAACTCCTACAGTGCAGAAGGAGGCCATTTGGCCTATCGAGCTGCAGCCTTCCTTGTGCTCAGGTTCCCTCCCCAAAGACATATTTGTCATCCTTGCCCCCTGCTCCTGTGCCCCACAGCATTGACTTGGCGCTTCCTGCCCACTGCACTGAACCGATGGCACCGATCTCTAAATGGGCGAATCCCCTCTGAGCTGTTCACCTTTTTATGGAACCTAGCTAATTCCCTGTAATGGCCATGACTGGCTCAACACTCTGTGCCTGCCTTCTCTCTCAACTGGTCTGCCCCGGACATGGTGTGCAGTCTATGCACCCCAGGAAAATTTCATTTTAACAAGCCCCTAATGTGCTCTTCAAACACCTTAATTGGCTTCTGAATGGGTTGGGTAAGATCGCTGACACTGCCATCCCTTCACCCTAAAACTGGATGTCCCTGGACACAATATCACAAAACTGTCATGCCAGTGAGGAGTATTCTTTGCAGTTTTGGTACATCTCACTTTGAGGTGCACCGCTAATTTAGAGAGAAGACAAGGAAGAACCCTCACCGGGTATGCAGAGCCGCCATCGCCTCTCTAATGCAATAACAGACGGCAAACTGGGCGATGCAATGTCACCTGCTCCAGTGTGGAATATCTAGTCATAGGCATAGACACTGATGTCATTATCGTTGCCTGTTCTGAGGTACAGGTCTGTCACCTCCTTGCTGAATTGCAGGCACCAAACACTGTCCTTGGCTCAGGTGCAGGAATAGGAAGTGTTCCCAGAGACTCTCGGTGGGTAAGGCCTTCTCTGCTGCGACCCCTTTTCCCAGTTCTCTCTCAGCAAGCAGCATGTCTTCTCAGTTGCTGCCTCTGACCTATTTCGCCTCTCATGCTGCAGGCCAAGGGAGACTGCTACCATCATACCCAAGATTAGGAGTAAATGGTGCACGTAGGGCTCTTGTAGTCTCAAGCAATGTTTTCCCCATGTGAAGCACCACTCCCGCAGACATTAACAATTTTTCTGAACACTTAGAAGTTTCACAAACTCAGACAAAACAGAGCGTTTTTTTTCATTCGTTCTTGGGACGTGAGCACCGTGGGCTGTGCCAGCATTTATTGCACATCCCTAATTGCCCTTGAGGGGGCAGTTAAGAGTCAACCACATTGCTGTGGTTCTGGAGTCACATGTAGACTAGACCAGGTAAGGGTGGCAGATTTCCTTCCCTAAAGGACATTAGTGAACCAAATGGGTTTTCACGACAATTGACAATGGTTTCATGGTCATTAGACTTTTAATTCCAGATATTTTATTGAGTTTAAATTCCATCACCTGCCGAACCCGGGTCACCAGAGCATTAGCCTGGGTCTCTGGATTACTAGTCCAATGACAATACCACAACGTCACTGTAGCCATTTGTGATGGCCACTTCCCGATTACAAAATGGACACTTTGCAAAGATTGCAGGGAAAATGGACAATACTGAGAAAACAAGCAGGTTCAGAGCTTGTCTGTATATTGGAGCCGCAGCTCCCAGACAAGACCAAAACTGTAGGCCAAAATGGTAAATATTGATGGCCCATCTCCAGGAACAAAAGAGTAACATTTGAGTAACCGATACTAAGGCAGACACCCCGGCGCCAGAGACCGAAACAAAGCAGGCCAACGGCCACCTAGGACACGCCCAGCCATCAGGGCACCCACCCCTTTATTGGATGAAATCAATAGGAATGATCAAGAAACGGCCCAATTGATTGGGGCCACGTTCAAGCCCCTTTGGGTATAAGGAGCCCCCAAGAGAGAATCGTTCTCTTGGACCCGGCTCTCACCGAGGAGAGACCTGTCCACCAGCTGCACCAGAAGCAAGTAAGTCCAAGGTCAACGCACGCTACCAGACAGACAACCTTTGCTGTTCCCCTAAACCAGTTCGACCCCAGCAGCCTCAGAACCAAACAACGGCCATTGTTCCTCTGACTGAGTGGGCGCCCGAAGCTAAGTATAGGCTTTAGCAGTAGTGATAGTTTAGTCTGTAGATTTTTATGCATGAGTATATTTAACTGTGTGTGTAAATAAATAAGCATTGACTTTGAACTAACTAACTGGTGTATCGAGTCTTTGATCAGTATACGGTTTTGAACCTTGTGGCGGTATCGAAAGATACCTGGCGACTCTAGAGCAAACGTAATTAGAATTAAGGAAGGCGACCATATTGACCGCCATATTCAGAGCCAACCAAAGAGAGCAACATCACCGCCTCCCCTATCAGCAATTAATCTGCAAGTTGTTGAAGCAAAATACTGTGGATGTAGAAATCTGAAATTAAAACAGAAAATGCTGGAAAAGCTCAGCAGGTCTGGCAGTATCTGTAGCGAGAGAAACAGAGTTAATGTTTAAAGTCCAATATGACTTCTTCGGAACGAGTTAACTCACCCCACCGCCAAACCTGCTGGAATTTCCCAGAAATTTCTATTTTTATTGTAAGTTGTTGATGATACCTTTAAGTAGCGCTGGTGGGAGGCACAGCTGTGGATATTTAAGAGAGGACGTTAACTACAATGGCAAGATACAAAATGGCATATCTGGCATCAAATTAGCATTCCATGATGGTACTTGCGTCATAATCTACCTACTCTGCATATTTACAGCACATGCACAGAATTCCCCACTAACTACCTGATGACATCTGGCATGTCCTGTGACTTAACTGGCATGGACAGCAATTTGCTACTAAACTGACACCATAATTACTGGTGCTATGCAGACAAAATGGATATATGGGACGCGATTCTCCACTCTCGCACCGCGGTGTTGGGAGAATCGCCTGGGCCGCCAAAACTTCCCGGGGCGCCGGTCCGATGCCCTCCCATGATTCTCCCAAGCGGCGGGAACGGCCCGGTCGAGTTTTGCGGGCCGCAGGCCGGAGAATCGCCGGAGACACCGAAAATGGCGATTCTCCGGCACCCCCGCTATTCTCAGGCCGGATGGGCAGAGCGGCCAGTCCAAAACGGCGGGTTCCCCCCGGCGCCGTCCACACCTGGTCGCTGCCGTCGTGAGCGGTGCGTGAACGCTGGGTGGGCGGCCTGCAGGGGGGCGAGGGGGGATCCTGCACCGGGGGGTACCTGAAATGTGGGGTGGCCCGCGATCGGTGCCCACCGATCGTCGGGCCGTCCTCTCTGAAGGAGGACCTCTTTCCTTCCGCGGCCCTGTCCGCCATCTTCTTGCGGGGCGGACTTAGAGAGGACGGCAGCCACGCATGCGCGGATGACGCCCGTTATGCAGCGCCGGCCGCGTCATCTATGCGGCGCCGCCTTTACGCGGGCAACAAGGCCTGGCGCGTGTAGATGACGCGGCCCCGATCCTGGCCCATTGTCAGGGCCTGAATCGGTCGGGATCGGGGCCGTTTCGCGCCGTTGTGAACCTCGACGGCGTTCACGACAGCGCGGCCACTTCGGCGCGGGAGTGGAGAATCCCGCCCATGGATTTTCAAAAAGCTTTTGATATGGTGACATGCAGAAGACATGTTGATAAAATTAAGACATACAAAGAGTGTAGCAGCATGTTCGGAAATTGATTACAGGTTCAAAACAGAGTATAGTGGTTTTTGGGCTGAAGGAATGTAAACAGAATTATCCCCAGGGTCAATATTGTTATCAATGCTTTTGCCTATGTAAGTGTCTTAACTGGGGAACATGGTTGTAAAAATCTGTAACCCAGAAGGAATAATCAGCAGTCTGCATGTTGACAGTTATGAAGTGCTTAAGAAAAACTTGATCGGTGGAATCTTGTGAAGGTGGTAGGGGTTTCGGCCACTGATTGGAAAGCCGGCGAGAGTCCTGACTTGCCTCTTTTTGGAACGGTCTGCCGCATCTTGTTCCACACTGGTACTTGACAGGCCATCAGCAGGCCTTCCTCTAGGATCAAGAACCAGCATTTCTATTGTCAGTGCCACTGGTGAGGTGGTGGATGCTGTCAGAATGTCAATCACACAAGGCTCAACACAGGATCCCAGATCAGAGGTGTGATGGTGAGACGAAGGTCACAGAGGAGGGGGGGGGATTGAGAACAAGGGCAGGGAGGTGGTTCTCAGAGTCCTCCCCTTCCTGATGCCGGGTCCTGCAAGCAACCTCGCATGGCGAGGCTTCACCTGCTACTGATTTAACACCAGCAACAGGATGAGGCACTTAAGTAGATATTATTTGCCTACTTAATTAAGGACCTCAACTGGCAGTGGGGAAAGGATGGTTATCCATGAGGTATCTTGGCATGAACTTAATTGGGGTGGTGAGGGCTCCCCACCCAATTAAAGGCCCCTTCCCTGGCCATCAAACCTGCAACTGGGGAGGGCACAAGATTCCGCCTGTGCTGCTACTTGAGCTTCCAATGAGCTTAATTAGAACAATGCAAAAGGGTGAGGGCAGAGAGTTCAGAATGGAATGGGACAAAGAATTAAAATGACAAATGATTAAAGCTCAGGATCATAGAAGTAGGCTGAATGCAGCATTCAAGGTCACCCAATCTGTGCCAATCTCCCCAAATTACAGAAAACTGCATTGTGAACAAGAATACAGCATACTAAATTAAAAGAAATACTAGTAAATCACTGCTGAATAGATGCCCAGATGCTTCATTAGTGAACTACTTGTTTTTGATTTTAACACCCGAGTGGAAATGTATAAATGGACAGGGTGCTCGCCTGGATGCAGTAGCAGGGAAACTCAGCCAATTATAAACTGCTGAGCCACAGTAACATGACTTTTGCTGATTTCCGGAACAACAGTCATACAATTCTGAAACCTCAGCAATCGGTATAAGTATGCTCTTAATGTTTACCTGGTGGCTCTTCTTCTTCCTTTATAAGAATTTCTGGCTTCTTCTGTTTTGCTGCCAATATTTCACGCTTTAGCTGACGTGCTTCTTTGCGTAGCTCTTCACTGCATGAAAACAATATTTACATTAGCATATAATTTGCTCTGCAATAAAACCAACGATAACAGGTTCCAAGCAGTTACTTGGAAATTCAGAGCTTAATCAAAGAGAATGTGGTTATTAGAAACATGGGCCACCATTTACAACCATGAATTCAAGAAATATCGGTCTCGACTTTGATGCAAGGCGTTCGCTACTTATCTCAGAGAAAGTCTCACTGAGGGAACTAGCAATCATGTAGCAAGAACTTTACCTCTTCTGCAACACAATAGATTGTAGCATTGTTTAATAGGGATTCCCTGTGTTGAGTGTAATGATGTTACCAAGCTGTTCAAGGAGCCAATCACATTCAAGAGTTCTCACAGAACAGAATAAAGATAGGGACATTGCATGGCGTGAAGGGAGAACCTGAAATTACCCCTTAACAGTACTACTCAATTTCCCATTAAACAAAAAGCAAAAGACATCCAGCTCTCAATCCAGCTTACAATTATCGGGGCATAGAGTAATACATAGAACATACAGTGCAGAAGGAGACCATTTGGCTCATTGAGTCTGCAACGACCCACTTAAGCCCTCACTTCTACCCTATCCCCGGAACCCAATAACCCCCCCTAATCCTTTTGGACAATAAGGGAAATTTATCATCGCCAATCCACCTAACCTGCACGCCTTTGGACTGTGGGAGGAAACCGGAGCACCCAGAGGAAACCCACAAAGAGACAGGGAGAACATGCAGACTGCGCACAGACAGTGACACAGCAGGGAATCGAACCTGGGACTCTGGTGCTGTGAAGTCACAGTGCTAGTCACTGTGCTTTATACATGCTTTATACAACAGATTTGGCTCTGGTTGGAACCCCTTCAGATTCTGGCTGCTTCAACTAGGTTGTTTCAGTTTCTTCCTTGTCTTCAGACAAGACTGCTCTGCTTTAAAATATTATTACTCATTTTTTTAAAACTACCTACATGGAAAGAATTGTGGACTCAAGAGTCATGCAAATCAGAACTCAGCTCTTCTCTCTCTCAAAGCTTCTCCAAACTCACTGACTCTCTGCCTTTCTTGGTTCCACCCAGAAATTATCTCATCACCCCAAGTTAAAAAACATTTTTTTTCCACGGACTAAAAACACATCGGGCGCGATTCTCCACTCCCACGCCGGTTGGGAGAATTGCCTGGGCCGCCAAAATTTCCGGGGACACTGGTCCGACGCCCTCCCGCGATTCTCCCAAGCGGCGGGAACGGCCTGGTCGAGTTTTGCGGGCCGCAGGCCGGAGAATCACCGGAGACACCGAAAATGGCGATTCTCCGGCACCCCCGCTATTCTGAGGCCCGGATGGGCCGAGCGGCCAGGCCAAAACGGCGGGTTCCCCTGGCGCCGTCCATGCCTGGGGCGGAATTTTCCAGAAACGGCGCGATGTCTGCCGACTGGCTCCCAAAACGGCACAAATCAGTCGGGCAACCTTAAGGGGCTAGGTCGGCGCCGGACGAATTTCCACCCCTCCAGCTGGCGGAAAAGCCTTTGGTGCCCCGCCAGCTAGCGCGGAAATGACATCTCCGGGCAGCGCATGCGTGGGAGCGTTAGCGGCCGCTGACGGCATTCCCGCGCATGCGCATTGGAGGGAGTCTCGTCTGCCTCCGCCATGGTGGAGACCGTGGCGGAGGCGGAAGGGAAAGAGTGCCCCCACGGCACAGGCCCGCCCGCGGATCAGTGGGCCCCGATCACGGGCCAGGCCACCGTGGGGGCACCCCCCGGGGCCAGAGCGCCCCGCGACCCCCCAGGACCCCGGAGCCCGCCCGCGCCGCCTTGTCCCGCCGGTAAGGTAGGTTGTTTAATCTACGCCGGCGGGACAGGCATTTTAGCGGCGGGACTTCGGCCCATCCGGGCCGGAGAATCGCGCGGGGGGGGCCTGCCAACCGGCACGATTCGCGCCCCCGCTGAATATCCGGTGCTGGAGACTTCGGCAACCGGCGGGGGCGGGATTCACGCCAGCCCCCGACGATTCTCTGACCCGGCGGGGGATCGGAGAATCTTGCCCCTGGTCGCTGCAGTCGTGAGCGGTGCGTGAACGCTGGGGGGGGGGCGGCATGTGGGGGGGGGGACGGGGGACGAGGGGGGATCCTGCACCGGGCTTTACCTGAAATGTGGGGTGGCCCGCGATCGGTGCCCACCGATCGTCGGGCCGTCCTCTCTGAAGGAGGACCTCCATCCTTCCGCGGCCCCGCAAGATCCGTCCCCCATCTTCTTGCGGGGCGGACTTAGAGAGGACGGCAACCACGCATGCGCGGGATGGCGCCGGCCAACCCGCGCATGCGCGGTGACGCCCGTTATGCTGCGCTGGCCGCGTCATTTACGCGGGCGACAAGGCCCGGCGTGTGTAGATGACGCAGCCCTGATCCTGGCCCATTGTCAGGGCCTGAATCGGTCGGGACCGGGGCCGTTCCGCGCCGTCATGAACCTCGACGGTGTTAACGACGGCGCGGCCACTTCGGCGTGGGAGTGGAGAATCCCACCCATCAACTCCCCAGTCAAACTACTGTGTATTAACCCAGACTGAAAAACACATTCTTTCAACAATATCATATTCTGGCTGCTAAGGACACCCAGGTTCTGCAAACAGAATTTTTTAATGAACCTGACAACTGCAGTCAAACACACACTAACTCGAAGGCTTTTAACTCTCAGCTGTCCCAATATTTAGAAGAAAATATTCCTAAAATCCTCCAATCTGTACCTTTTGTTGCCCTATTATGTATTTTCTTTTATTTCCTTTTCTTTTCATGTACTTAATGATCTGTTGAGCTGCTCGTAGAAATATACTTTTCACTGTACCGTGGTACTTGTGACAATAAAGGAGCTGCCCTCTGCAGCTCCTTACCCATCGAGGTGAGTTGATCACTGTGTTGCGACAATGCTTCTTCCACTTCCTCCAGTGTCTCACCCTGCTCCCACACCTCGGCCGCTACGCTCGATACCACCACCCTCACCGAGGCAATCGCCTCCTCCACCTGCACCTTCAATACCGCCACCATCTCCTTCCTCATCACCTCCATGTGGTTTGCGAACTGTTTTTCAAGTTCCACGACCATCACCTCAGTCATCTTTTCTGCCATAAGCAGTGCGGCCTCACCCGGCGACGCAACCTCCGCCTTCCTTCCAGTTCCTGAGTCGACCCTTCCACTCAATGGTGAACCTACATTTGACCCCTTCTTCACGGCCGTTTTCCTTTGGGTTTTGGACATCTTTCTTCGTTATGTCTTCCTGCACTTATTTAACCAAAAATTGCCCCTGGGACCGGGCATTAAATTCTAAAACATCAAGCCTCGAGCAGGAGCCCTCCAATGTGCAACCTCCTCCTCTATGCCGGCACCGGAAGTCATGTAGACACATAATAACATACCATAAATAGAACATTATTTTTTTCAGGGCTAGATCTCTTGCTCAACAAAAGTTATTACTCATATCACTGTTGAAGACCCAGTGTCCCCTACACACCAGTAATCCAGATCTTGATGTGCAGGAATCATTCTTCTTTTACAACAATCGCCTAGATTTTGCAACAGGACTAACAAGAAAGCTATCAGCATCCAATATTACTGAAGAGTAAATAGAACTGCAACTTCCAACATCTGCATATGTGCAGCTAAACATGGATTTGCTCTGCTTATCTCTTCACTATATTAGTACCTCATTGAGACTCGTCATTCAAACATAAAGGACTCAAAGTTGTGGTACTGACTCAAACTAGTACTGAAAAAGTTAGGCATGTCCATTGTAATGTAAGTGAATATTAAACAGCATGTCAGGTACAAATTACAACATGTCTGGCACAAAAATATTTATCTTTAAAAGTGTGGAGTCACATTCCTACAGATCTTAATTAGTGTTAGAGATTTTTGTAAAAATGAAAAACAACTTTATTTAAAAAATTTCTCTTAATTGCATATTTCTTTTCCTCTGCTTTGATGCATAATTTTACATTGAATTCAATATTTTAACCTACAGTTCTTGGATTCGACTGAGTTTTTAAAATCTTTAATCAGGTTGGCTTTGTCATGCTATTGTTTCTGATATAGATTCCAGATCCCTGTGGAGGATTAAGATTCCTGATGACCCATAAATGGCCAAGCAAAGGCGCACAAAAGGTTTATGGGTGCTATAAGTATGTTGAGTGCTACTATTTTGCCACTGACTGCAAAATCAAGTTGTAGGTAATTGTGAAGACACTAGATGCATCCAGGACAGGACATACGGTCTATTCATTGTTGGAAGAAACCCAAGTGTAAAAATCAAAATACACTTAAAAATAACTGTTTCTGGGATAATAAGAATTGAACTGGATTTGCTGCATACAGAAATGCATAACACAAGCTGAAAGACCTCTACTTGTGTTTGGCATTGAAGAAAGAAATAATGCCAACTAAAAATCAAAGCACATTGAATTAATTACCACTTCCAACCTCAACACATTATAATCACTGGCTTTTACTATTTAACATAAAAAGCTTCCATCTGTGACAATCATAATCCATACAGTTCCCATATATAATTAAATGTTCACACCACAGGGTGCTCTCCATTTAACCTTACTTTTATCAAAAGACCTTCAACTAGCACCATTCACTCTAATGGAAACATTTTTTCTAAAGAGGGCAAAGTTTAATTACTTCACCCTATATCAGTGTAAGGCTGTAACAATAACTGCAATGATACATTCTTCTCATCTAGCTACTCCTTCCAAAAGAACACATACAATCTGCATCAATTTTGAACTTCTCCAACTAACTTAATCTTTATAGAGTAATGACTAATGATGGAAAAAAATTCCAAGAAAATAAATTCAGGAAAAAATTCTCTCAGCCGAGTCAGAACACAAATTCAACAATATATCATCCACATTAATCAATTATGAGCAATGGCATTCTTGGGATATCCTCATGATCTTACTGGGCTCTGAACACTATGTTGAAAGGATTATTTGATCCACGTGTAAATTTATCCTCAAAAATCTGAATACTATCCTTAACCAGACATTGATCCATTACTGTAAACAAATTATTTAACATTACATTCATTTAATCTATAAACTAACCAGCTAATTCAGCCAATTTTCTACTCACATCTTCTGGTTCTGCAATCATAATAATGTAATGATGTGATATTATGCATGCTTTTTGATTGTGTCTTCTTTCAGTTTTCTTTCCAGCAGAAAATCAAGATCAATTCTGTGACCAGGTTATTAATGCAGTCAGGAAGAGGACGGACATATTTTTTTCTCAACTATATAAGAAAGTACGAAGTCTTACAACACCAGGTTAAAGTCCAACAGGTTTGTTTCGATGTCACTAGCTTTCGGAGCGCTGCATCGAAACAAACCTGTTGGACTTTAACCTGGTGTTGTAAGACTTCGTACTGTGCTCACCCCAGTCCAACGCCGGCATCTCCACATCATATAAGAAAGTAACCTTGCACTCTCAACAAGGTGGCATAGTTGGAAACAACTGGGGAGCTTGAGAAGCAGGTAATTGAGGCCAGGTCATGGATGTAATGTAGGAATCAGATTGCTGATCTAATCAGGTCAGGTAAACTAAACATATTTGCTGATTCAACTACACTCATGCTTTGAGCCATTCGCTCTGAGATGCAAAGTAATAATAATAATCCTTAATTTTGTCACAAGTAGGCTTACATTAACACTGCAATGAAGTTACTGTGACAATCCCCTAGCCGCCACACTCCGGCGCCAGTTCGGGTACACAGAGGGAGAATTCAGAATGTCCAATTCACCTAACAAGCACGTCGTTCGGGACTTGTAGAAGGAAACCGGAGCACCTGGAGGAATCCCACACAGACACGAGGAGAACGTGCAGACTCCACATAGATAGTGACCCAAGCCGGGAATCAAACCCGGATCCCTGCCTCTGTGAAGCAACAGTGTTAACCACTATGCTACCATGCCCCCCCTATTTGCCAGCTGACCTGGTATGCTGAGTACTCTTAAAGGCCTGTGTGGCTGCCATTGGCAAACATATAAAAAGTAGTGAAACTCCCTCTGAAGAACCAGAGGAAATCCATTCAGACATGGGGAGAACATACAGACTCTGCACAGTGACCCAAGTGGGAATCGAACTTGGGGACCTGGCACTGTGAAGCAACAATGCTAACCACTGTGCTACATCCATCTGTGTCCTCATCAGTCCCTTGAAATGAGGTTTCATGATTCATCTGTCCTCAATGACTCAGCAGTCAATCCTGGAGCCACAGAACTTTTGGCAGAAGAAAGGAAGGTCCTTGAGTTCTGTTTTCATCACTTCCCTGTAGCAGCATTTAGGTGGTAAGATTTTGACTATGTTGCGGCTTGTTGGATGAGGCAGCGCCATATGTCACAGTTAGCGGTTAGATTTTCATACGCACCAATGTCAATTGGGCATTGCCCCTTTTCAATGAGGCCTTCAGAGTGTCCTATAACTGGATTTTCTGTCGGCAGGTTCCTCCTTTTCACCGGCAGCGCACGCATGTGGGTTTGCTGACGCCGTGGGGGTGACCACAATGGGAACCGCATTGGCCGGCTGCTGGGACGGAGGATCCCACAGCCTGCAAGGGCATCCCGTACCAGAAAATGATGTGGCAGGATGGAAAATCTCTGTCCTCCATGGGATTGGGTGCCACCCTTAAGATGTGAAAAGAGAATCTGCTTCGGACATCAATTATATGGCATGTAGGTGCAGTGACCAGAAGAGATGATTTAACATAATATTGGCTGCGATCCTGGAGGAATTGACTTCAGTGAGGATTTTGTAGCTTGTTTGCCTATCTTCCCACTTGACTTTGAGTCCCCTGTGGAGAGGCCGCTAGTGGAAATGTTCTTTAGGCGTCTTTACTGAGGTGACTCAAGTCTCACTGTCATATAAGAAGGGTGGTGACAAAAAAAACATTGTATTCTAAAACCTTTGTTCTTTTATGAAGACCTGGTTGTGCAATTTTTGGATGGCTGTGTCAACACAGCTGATTCTGTGCTGGACCACTTCAATAGTGACCTTTTGAGAAAGGTAAACGTCAATATAGGAGAAGTGTTCAATGACTTCTAAAGTCTCCTTATTAGCAACAATGGCTGGAGATGTAGGTGCTTGTCCAGGGATGGCTGATGAAGGATTTTGATCTTGCTGATGTTGAGTGAGACACCAACCCTTTTACATGCGGAGTTGAAGATGTTGAGGGTGGTCGGAATGTTGCTTGCTGTGTGGGCCAGAGCTGCACAATCGTTGGAAATATATATTGTAAGTCATGGATATGTGGGAAGATCACATTAGTCTTGGCTCCCAACCTGTTGAGGTTGATAAGCTTGCTGTTGAGTCGAAACTCAATCATGGTTGCTTGTGAAAGTTGGTCATGAATGAGTTCTATGGCCATACTGATGTAGAAAGTGAAGAGAGCTGGCGAATCATGGAGCCTTACTGGACACCCATTTGGATACAAACAAGGATGCACAGATGCTGGGGGCAAAGACAGCCATTGATTGGATTTGTTTATTGTCACGTGTACCAAGGTACAGTGAAAAGTATTGTTCTGCGTACAGCTCAGACAGATTATTCCATACATTAAAGAAAATACATAGGGCAAACATAAAATGCACAATATAAATACATAGACACAGGCATCGGGTGAAGCATACAGGAGTGTAGTACTACTCAGTAGAGAAGATGTGTGAAGCGATCAGATCACTCCATAAGTGGGTCGTTTAGGGGACTGGTAACAGCGGGGAAGCTGTTTTTGAATCTGGTAGTGCGTGTTCTCAGACTTTTGTATCTCCTGCCCGATGGAAGAAGTTGGAAGAGTGAATATGCCGGGTGGGAGGGGTCTTTGATTATACTGCCGCTTTCCCAAGGCAGAGGGAGGTGTAGACAGAGTCAATGGATGTGAGGTGGGTTTGTGTGATGGACTCTCTGAAGTTTCTTACGGTCTTGGGCCGAGCAGTTACCATACAGGCTGTGATGCAGTCAGATAGGATTCTTTCTACGGTGCATCTGTAAAAGTTGGTAAGAGTCAATGTGGACATGCAAAATTTCCTTAGTTTCCTGAGAAAGTATGGATGCTGTTGTGCTTTCTTGGTCGTAGTGTCGACGTGGGTGGACCAGGACAGATTGTTGGTGATGTGCACACCTAGGAATTTGAAGCTGTCAACCATCTCCACCTCGGACGCTATCTTCCTGGTCCTACACTCATCCCTGCAGCATCTCAACAACAAGGACTCTGACATCAGACTCCTATTTATTGACTACAGCTGTAGCCACCTGGGTTAGCCACTTCCCGACTTTAAAATGGAGATCCGCTAAGAATGCAGGGAAATTCAGCCAACGCAGGAAAAACAAGCAGGTGCAAAGTTTCCTGTATATCAGAACTTGCAGGAGCACTGAAACTAACAACCATCTACATATTAATGAGGAATCCCCGGGAACAATTGGAAACAGTTAAGGTAAACAAGGCCAAGCCAGACTCCTCGGCGCCAGCAGGAGCCAAGACCAAGGAAGGCCAACGGACACTTAGGAACCGCCCAGCGATCAGGGAACAGCTCCAGTATTGGAGAAATTGATCCAAATGAGCAGAACTTAGTCCAATCACTTGGAGACCAGGTACGGGGTCCGCCCTGAATGGCGCGAAGCCCCTGGGGACAATAAAATAGAGTCCCCAAGTTCAATTCGTCCTTCTTGGCAGGGTCTCTCAGCAGCTCGAAACAACCCTTGACCGTGACCCGCCTAGTAGCTGCACCAACCAAGTAAGTCTCCAGTCAATGCACGCTACGAGATAGGCGCTCCTAGCTACCAGTCCATACCAGCTTTGAAGCCTGCAGACTCAGAATCGAACGAAAGGCCATTTGTTCCCCACACCTGGTGGGCCAGTTCCAAAGCTAAGTATAGGCCTTTTAGTGTTAGAGATAGTCTAGTAAGTAGAGTTTGGTACACGAGTAGTGGTTGACTGTGTATAATAAATGTGTTTTGATTTGAAACGTACTAACTGGTGTATTGAGTTATTGATCAGCACTTGAACTTGAACCTCGTGGTGGTATCATAAAGATACCTGGCGACTCTAGAGCAAAGGTTATAGAAACAGAGCAAATTAAGTAAAGACACAACGAGCAACATTTAAGAGCTAACCAAAAGTTAGCAACATTTACTGGCGACTCCCCAACTTTAAAATGGCCTAACCACTCCGGGAGAACCCAAAATTTGAATTAGAATCCAATTGGGAACAGAAACATTCACAAGTGTTCAAGCAGTTCTGATCAATCCTCATAATTCGGAAGCTTGTTAATGCATGCGTAACTAACATGGCTATAAGGTAAAACTGATAGATTTTGTTGCGAAAAACTGTCGGGAGTTTGCATTCCGGAAAATAGCGAACGCCGTACCCGTGTTTACAGCACCGCCTTAGTACCACTCGTTCCAAATTTTAAAAGGGAGCATTCAGATAGGAAAAATGGCAATGAAGGCAATGGAACGCCTCATGAACCCTCAAGAATTTGTGGTCGCAGCGACCAGCAGCAGAGTCGGTCAGTGTCCCGTTTGGGAAGTTAGATTAGAAGGTACCTCAAAGGGAAGGGATGGCCCCTTTGGAGTGACTTTTGTTCAAATGAATAAACAGGTCCCAGGAGTATAAGACATATTTGGTGGGAGAACCTGAGCGAAATCCATAAGAAGAGCTTAGGGAAAGCTCGCAAGCCGATGGCAATCGTGTCCTGTCTGGCACAATTGCGAGGCACAGAGGTCGTCGTTCGGACGCTCCGCAAAGAGATAGAAGAGAGACATCGAATGAGCAAGGTCGATGTTAGTGAGATCGAGAGAGCGAATATAGACTTGAGAAGGAAGTTGGCAGCAAAGGACGGAGAGGTGGATGATGCCAAGCGGGCACACCAGTCTTGTCTACCGCATCTGAGCAGCTTCCAAACCCAATACGATAAGGCCTATCAGGACACGCAACGTGCAGTCCTGGTAAGAGAAGAGACAGAGAAACAGGTAGAGGCATTGCAAAGGCAGTGCAGCGATCTAAAAGCAGTGTTAAGAGCACTCCCATGCTGCCACCACGGAGCACAGACAAAGCTCAGTGGATCATGCAAAATGCCGGAAGCAGATTGCGGAACTGCAGTCTTTGCTTTCAGTGCAAAATGGGTTTCAAAGCAACTTTGGATCCCAATTAGATGAAGAAGACGACCCTGACTGGCAAGAACTAAACAAAACCGCGCATAGATATGTACAGGGAACATGTGCGCAAGGAAAGCCCCAAAGGAGAAAAGCACCCCAACCCCCCACAAAGCAGATAGATCAGGCACCCATGAATCCAGTAACTACCCACCGCACAGTCACATCGGACGGAGACGCGGAATTCCTTTACACCACCCCCTTAACAGTGACCCAATTACGGGACGCGTGCGAAAGGATCACACCATTCCTCCCCACCTCAGACCCCCACCACTTCTTTGCTAGAGTGAAGCAGCAGGCGACCATGTACGGCCTGGATGAGCGTGAGCAAGTGAAGCTCACAGTTTTAAGCTGAGACCCTTCTGTTGTAGCAGCCCTTCCCGACCCACAGAATGTAGGAGGAGGTACCCTTGCAGAGATGCACACGGCGATCCTAGATGCAATCGGTTATAACAGAGGTGACCCAGTAGAAGGTCTGAATAAGTGCAGGCAGAAGAAAACAGAACACCCCACAGCGTTTGCTGGATGCCTATGGATCCATTTTACAGCCGTTTGCAGAAACTTAGACCGCACCCATTTGTCCCCAGACAACATGGCCAAATGGACCCGCACCCTTATCTCCCATGCCACAGAGGCAGGACAAAAAGCTTGTACTAACTATGACCCCTCGGAAGAAACGCACAACGAAAAGTGGGTTTTAAAAAGGTTGTCCCGCCCCTGGGAGCAATCTGTCCACACCAAACCCGCGATTAGAAAACCCAAAGAACAGCAGGCAGAGGCAGATATTCAAGCAGTTAAAGCGCACCAGGACCCCGCATGGGTGAACGAAGGCATGAACAGCCCCCCACAGAAACCACAGGAGTGTTACAATTGTGGACAATTAGGTCACTTTGCATGAGAGTGCAATGCCCCACAAAAACCACAGAGAGCCCAGCACTCTGAATAATAACAGGACAGAGCCCATACATAGTGTAAGCACCCGTTCAGACCAGACAGACATGAACGGAACTGACTGACGGTGTTCGGGCTCCTCCACGGGTCTGCGACACCCTTTGGGATAGGTCCGGCCGACCAGTCGTTGCAGCGAAAATACGGGGACAGCCCATCGAATTTCTCTGGGACACAGGAGGGTCCCGCACCACAATAAATTCCTCCACCATGTTCCAAAACGACACGTGGCCCACTACAGCCACAATCACCCTCAGCGGCTTCACAGGCCACTCACAACAGGGACACATCACAGCCCCTGTACCCATTCAAATTGGCAACATTACAACAAAACACCCCATAGTTTTGGTCGATCTGCCCCACACAGCAGAACACATTTTGGGCATCAATTTCATGAACTCCCACAACCTATCATTTGACCCAGTAAATCAATGTGTCTGGAAAATGACAAAGTCAGCAAGAGCCCCTGCAACGCTCACAGTAGGTGAGTATGCTAATAAGATTAGCGCAGTCGGCGATTTTTGGTTTGACCCGACCACGATTAGCGCAAACAGGTTAGGGCAGTTCCCCAGAAAAACAGGACCGCATTTGCGAGTCATAAACATGACTGCGGCAGGATGGCTGATTCGGTTCAAATAACAGGACCTGACCCTAGACCCCAGAAGCAATATGGATTTCCCCAAGAGGCAGAGGGAGAAATCTTAAAAGTTATTGATAGTTTATTAGAATAAGGCGTACTTTGATCAGTAGCCTCTACTAATAATGCCCCGATTTGGCCAGTGAGAAAGCCCGATGGATCATGGCGATTGACCATCGATTACCAGGAACTCAACAAAGTCACCCCCGCAGCAGCCCTCACAGTAGCCACAAGTCCCGAGACCATGCTCAAACAGGGAATCAACTCACGATATTTTACGGTTTTGGACATCAGTAACGGAATCTGGTCCATTCCATTGGCAAAGGCGTGCCAGTACAAATTTTCCTTCACTTTTAAAGGTCAGCAGTTCACGTGGACATGCCTTCCACAAGGATTCCACAACTCCCCCTCCATTTTCCACTGACAGCTGGCCAATGGTTTATCAAACTTTTCTCGCCCCGAATGTCTGGTCCAGTATGTAGACGACCTATTACTGCAGACAGACACCAAGGCAGAGCACATCGCGCTTCTGTCCGAACTCCTGGAACTCCTACAGCGAATTGGATGTAAAGTGAACCCCAAGAAGGCCCAACTTTTGAAAAACAAAGTGGTATATTTGGGAACGATTATCACGCATGGTAAACACAAGATCGAGCATAAAAGAATTGACTCGATTGTCAAATTGCCCCTTCCCCAGTATGTTTCAGCCCTCTGGTCGTTTTTAGGACTGGTTGGCTACTGCCGAAACCATATTGACTGTTTCGCCACCAAAGCAGCACCCCTCTCGGAACTCCTAAAGAAAGGAGCCCCTTGGGAATGGCTTCCGCAGCACACGGATGCCGTAGATGCTTTAAAGCGCGCACTCATTGCAGCCCCCGCACTACAGGTTCCAGACCCGCTTTCCCCCTATGCTATAAAGATAGCTCGCACAGATCGTACCCTTTCGGCCGTGCTCCTCCAGGAACTGCACGAACAGTTAAGACCCGTGGCTTACGCCTCCAGAGTTTTAGATCCTGTGGAGCAGGAATTTTCGGCCTATGAAAGGCACCTGCTCGCAGTTTTCTGGGCAGTTCAATACTTTTCATATATCACCGGACTAAACCCCATCACAATCCTCACGGAACACACCCGCACCCAACTTTTACTAGACGGACGACTTAAGGACGGTACAGTAAGCCAGATCAGAGCAGCCAGATGGACCCTTCTCTTGCAGGGATGGGACATCACTGTTAAAAGAACCAAGACCCACACTTTCCTAGCCGACAACCTTCAGTACCCAGGCACCCCCACAAATGTGAAATCATCTCACCGCACCACAACACAGGCCCCTTTATCGCAAAAACACCCCCCAAAAAGATAGGTAGTTCACCCCAGAACCCCCAGCACACAGACACGTGCACACCCTTGAGAATATATGTGGATGGTTCTTCCACTATATTAAACGGGAAGCGCAATACAGGATGCGGCATCTATGTCGAGGACGCGCAAGGACGTGCCCTAGAAGAAATCTCGTTAAAACTGCCAGGACACCTGGGCGCGCAGGCGGCAGAACTAGCAGCCATTGCATACATTGTAGATCACCCAGATTCCTTCCCCAGCCCAGCAGACATATACTCTTACAGCCTCTATGTCTGTAACAGCCTCGCAGAATTCCTACCCCTGTGGAAAGCAAGAGGATTTGTTTCCGGGGTTGGAAAACCCCTCCCTTCAGCCCCATTGCTCCGGCACATTTTGGACAAAGCACAGGGCAGGATATTTGGTATTATTTAAGTACGAAGTCACCACCGTTCCTCCCCACCTGGAAACGTAAAAGCCGACGCACTGGTGAAAGCAGGTTCCAGACAAGTATAGGCCTTTTAGTGTTAGAGATAGTCTAGTAAGTAGAGTTTGATACATGAGTAGTGATTGACTGTATAATAAATGTGTTATGATGACTTCCGGGTGCGGCGATGACTAGCTAAGTCGCACGTTTCGGCACCTCCCGTTTCAATGGACTTTTGGGCTCTTATCGGGAGCCCCAACGGAAATTTTCAAAGGCTAAACCCAGTGTGAGGCGACATAGGAAGGAGTCCCCCCGGGTGTGGATGAAAAGAAGTGATAGTAGTGGCCAGATTGTGGAGGATCCTCTGGAGCAGTGGCAGAGAAGGGAAGGGAGAAGCAACATGGCGGCTGAGGGAGCCCAGTTGATATGGGGCCTGGAACAGCAGGAGTTCCTCTGGCGATGTGTGGAGGAGCTCAAGAAGGAGGTGGTGGCGCCGATGCTGCAGGCGATTGAGGGGTTGAAGGAGACGCAAAAGACCCAAGAGATGGAGCTCCGTGGAGTGAAGGCAAAAGTTGCCGAAAATGAGGACGAGATACAGGGCTTGGTGGTGAAGTCGGAGACGCACGAGGCGCTACACAAGAGGTGTATGGAGAGATTGGAAGCCCTGGAAAATAGCTCGAGGAGGAAGAACTTAAGGATTTTGGGTCTTCCCGAAGGGGCAGAGGGAGCGGACGTTGGGGCGTACGTGAGCGTGATGCTCCATACCTTAATGGGAGCTGAGGCCCCGACGGGCCCCCTGGAAGTGGAGGGGGCGTACCGGGTCCTCGTGAGAAGACCAAAGGCAGGGGAAACACCGCGAGCAATAGTGGTGAGATTCCACCGCTACAAGGACAGGGAGATGGTCCTGAGATGGGCTAAGACGACACGGAGCAGCAGATGGGAGAACGCGGTGATCCGCGTCTACCAAGATTGGAGTGCGGAGGTGGCGAGAAGGAGGGCGAGTTTCAATCGGGCCAAGGCGGTGCTCCACAGGAAGAAAGTGAAATTCGTAATGTTGCAGCCGGCAAGACTGTGGGTTACACACCAGGGCAAACACCACTACTTCGAGACGGTAGAGGAGGCGTGGACATTCATTCAAGAGGAGAAGTTGGACTAGATTTGGGAAAGGATGTTTGGAATGAAGTAGTGAGGTGGTGGCAAGAAATTGTAAATCAGATGGGGGAATTTTTTCCCCTTGAAGGAGGGGGACACGAAGAAATGTGGGCGCCGGTGGGGAAGGGGAAGGAGAGAGGGAGCTGCGCCATTAGGGGCGGGGCCGAGAGGGAAGCGCGGGCTCTGTTCCCGCGATATGGAAAGTGTGGCGGGAAAAGGGGGCGTAGGAACGAGGGGGCCTCACACGCAGGGAGGCTAAGGATAAACGGGGGAAGCCGAGGTCAGCCAGAGTTTGCTGACTCCGGGAAGCAATATGGGGGGGTGCAATCAAGCTAGAGCGGGATCTAGCGGCGGGAGGGGGGGGCGATATTAACTGGGTTGCTGCTGATAAGGGGAAGGGGGAGCTGTTACGGGATGGGATGGTCGGGACGGGAGGGTGCTGTCTGGGGGACAAGCGGTTGCGTGGGAACCGGGTGAGGAGCTGGTTTAAAAAAGGGGATGGCTAGTCGACGAGGGGAGGGGGGGTAAAGAACCCCCCAACCCGGTTGATCACGTGGAACATGAGAGGGTTGAATGGGCCGATTAAGAGGGCAAGGGTATTTGCGCACCTAAAGAAGCTAAAGGCAGACGTGGTTATGCTTCAGGAGACGCACCTGAAACTGGCGGATCAGGTCAGATTAAGAAAATGATGGGTGGGACAGGTATTCCACTCGGGCTTGGATGCGAAAAATAGAGGGGTGGCAATATTGGTGGGGAAACGGGTATCGTTTGAGGCGAAGACCATAGCGGCGGACAGTGGGGGTAGGTACGTGATGGTGAGTGGCAGATTGCAAGGTGAAGCGGTGGTGCTGGTGAACGTATATGCCCCGAACTGGGATGATGCGAACTTTATGAAGCGTATGTTGGGGCACATTCCGGACCTGGAGATGGGAAAGTTGGTAATGGGGGGGGGGGGGGGACTTCAACACGGTGCTGAACCCAGGGCTGTACCGGTCCAGATCTAGGACTGGGAGGAGGCCGGCAGCGGCCAAGGTGCTTAAGGGCTTTATGGAGCAGATGGGAGGAGTGGATCCCTGGAGATTTACTAGACCGAGGAGTAAAGAGTTTTCCTTCTTCTCCCACGTTCATAGAGTGTACTCCCGGATAGATTTCTTTGTCCTGGGAAGGACGCTGATCCCGAAGGTGGCAGGAGCGGAGTACTCGGCTATAGCCATTTCAGATCATGCCCCACATTGGGTAGATCTGGAACTAGGGGAGGAAAAGGAGCTACGCCCACTTTGGAGATTGGATATGGGACTGTTGGCGGACGAGGGGGTATGTGGAAGGGTGAGGGGATGTATTGAAAGATACCTAGAGGTCAATGATGACAGAGAGGTCCAGGTGGAAGTAGTCTGGGAGGCGCTGAAGGCGGTGGTGAGAGGGGAGCTGATTTCCATAAGGGCCCATAAGGGGAAACAAGAGGGTAAAGAAAGGGACTGATTGGGGAGATACTGAGGGTGGATAGGCAATATGCGGAGGGTCCGGACGAAGGGCTACACAGGGAAAGACGGAGACTACACACGGACTTTGACTTGTTGACCACGGGTAAGGCGGAGACGCAGTGGAGGAAGGCACAGGGAGTACAGTATGAATACGGAGAGAAGGCGAGCCGACTGCTGGCCCAACAACTTAGGAAGAGGGGGGCGGCGAGAGAGATCGGAGGAGTTAGAGAGAACAGAGAGCGGAGAGGGTGAACGGGGTATTTAAGGTATTCTACGAGAGGTTGTATAAGGCCCAAACCCCGGAAGGGAAAGAGGGAATGATGCATTTCCTAGACCAGTTGGAGTTCCCGAAGGTTGAGGAGCAGGAGAGGACAGGACT
The DNA here is from genome assembly GCF_047496885.1 of Scyliorhinus torazame. Classification (NCBI taxonomy): domain Eukaryota; kingdom Metazoa; phylum Chordata; class Chondrichthyes; order Carcharhiniformes; family Scyliorhinidae; genus Scyliorhinus; species Scyliorhinus torazame. The sequence continues at coordinate 224,393,487 of NC_092709.1, forward strand.
GGGAGCGCAGATTGAGGTAGAGGAGGTGGTAAAAGGAATCGGGAACATGCAGGCAGGGAAGGCCCCGGGATCAGATGGGTTCCCGGTGGAATTCTATAGGAAATATGTGGACCTGCTGGCCCCACTCTTGACGAGAATCTTCAATGAGGCTAAGGAAAGGGGGACACTACCCCCGACGATGTCGGAGGCGACGATATCGCTGATCCTGAAAAGAGACAAAGACCCGCTGCAGTGCGGGTCATACAGGCCCATCTCCCTCCTGAACGTAGATGCCAAGTTATTGGCCAAAGTGATGGCGACAAGGATAGAGGACTGTGTCCCTGGGGTGGTGCATGGTGACCAAACAGGATTTGTTAAAGGGAGGCAATTGAATACCAATATACGGAGGTTGTTGGGGGTGATGATGATGCCCCCACCGGAGGGGGAGGCGGAGATAGTGGTGGCTATGGATGCAGAGAAGGCATTTGATAGAGTGGAGTGGGACTATTTGTGGGAGGTACTGAAGAGATTTAGATTTGGAGAGGGGTTCATTAGATGGGTTCGGCTCCTATACGGGGCCCCGGTGGCAAGTGTGATTACGAACTGGCAACGATCTGACTACATCCGACTATATAGGGGCACAAGACAGGGGTGCCCCCTGTCCCCGTTACTGTTTGCGTTGGCAATTGAGCCATTGGCCATAGCGCTGAGGGGCTCTAGGAAGTGGAGAGGGGTACTTAGAGGAGAAGAACATCGGGTGTCATTATACGCGGATGATCTGCTGTTATATGTCACGGACCCAGTGGAAGGGATGCCTGAGATAATGCAGACACTCGGAGTTTGGATAGTTTTCGGGATACAAACTGAATATGGGGAAGAGTGAACTGTTTGTGATGCACCCCGGGGAACAGGGCAGGGGAATAGACGAGCTGCCGCTGAGGAGGGTAACAAGAGATTTCCGGTATTTAGGGATCCAGGTGGCCAGGGACTGGGGAACCTTGCATAAGCTTAACTTGACACGACTGGTAGTGCAGATGGAGGAGGACTTTAAGAGGTGGTATATGGTGCCCCTGTCATTGGCGGGCAGGGTGCAGGCGGTTAAAATGGTGGTCCTCCCGAGGTTTCTTTTTGTGTTTCAGTGCCTCCCCATACTGATTACAAAGACCTTTTTTAAGAAGGTGGACAGGAGCACCATGAGCTTTGTGTGAGCCGGAAAGACCCCAAGGGTAAAGAGGGGGTTCCTGCAGCGCAGTAGAGATAGAGGGGGATTGGCACTGCCGAGTCTGAGTGATTATTATTGGGCCGCTAACGTGTCTATGATATGTAAGTGAATGAGGGAAGAAGAAGGAGCGGCGTGGAAAAGGCTGGAGATGGCGTCCTGTAGGGGAACTAGCTTAAAAGCACTGGCAACAGCGCCGCTGCCGTTCTCCCCGAAAAGGTACACCACAAACCCAGTGGTGGTGGTGACTCTGAAGATTTGGGGGCAGTGGAGACGACATAGGGGAGTGACGGGGGCCTCAGTGTGGTCCCCGATAAGGAACAACCACAGGTTCATCCCGGGAAGGATAGACGGGGGATTTCAATCTTGGCAGCGAGCAGGAATTGCGCAAGTGAAGGACTTGTTCTTGGACGGGACGTTCGCGAGTCTGGGAGCACTGACAGAAAAATACGGGTTGCCACCTGGGAATGCATTTTGTTATATGCAAGTGAGGGCATTTGTGAGGCAACAGGCGAGGGAATTTCCGCAGCTCCCGGCGCAAGGGATCCAGGACAGAGTGGTTTTGGGGGCATGGGTGGGTGATGGTAAGGTGTCCGATATATACAGGGAAATGAGAGACGAGGGGGAGACGATGACAGAGGAACTGAAAGGAAAATGGGAGGAGGAGCTGGGGGAAGAGATTGAGGAAGGGCTGTGGGCAGATGCCCTAAGTAGGGTAAATTCCTCCTCCTCGTGTGCCAGGCTCAGCCTGATCCAATTCAAGGTACTACACAGGGCGCATATGACGGGAGCAAGATTGAGCAGGTTTTTTGGGGTGGAGGATAGGTGCGGGAGGTGCGCGGGAAGCCCTGCGAACCACACCCACATGTTTTGGTCATGCCCGGTATTGCACGGGTTCTGGGTGGGTGTGGCAAAAGTGATTTCAAAGGTGGTGGGGGTCCGGGTTGAACCAAACTGGGGGTTGGCTATATTCGGGGTTGCAGATGAGTCGGAGTGCAGGAGGCGAGAGAGGCCGATGTTCTGGCCTTTGCGTCCCTAGTAGCCCGGCAAAGGATTCTACTTATGTGGAAAGAAGCTAAACCCCCGGGCGTGGAGGCCTGGATAAACGATATGGCAGTGTTTATAAAATTGGAGCGGATAAAGTACGCACTAAGAGGTTCGGCTCAGGGGTGCACCAGGTGGTGGCAACCGTTCCTCGACTATCTCGCAGAGCGATAAGGGAAAATAGGAAAGACAACAGCAGCAACCCAGGGGGGAGGGGAGGGGGGAGGGTGCATTTGGGTCTTTGGGGTTTTTTTGTGTGTTGTTACATATTTGTTGTTCATAGTTATCTTCTCAATGTTACTATTTCTTTTCGTTTTTCTTTTTATTTGTGTTGGCACTTGCCGTTAGTTAATATATTATTTTAAAAACGATCAATGTATATATTGTTACAAAGTTGTAAAAACGGAAAAATTTTTGGTTGATCAAAAAACTTTAATAAAATATATTTTATTTTAAAAAAAATGTGTTTTGATGAGAAACGTACTAACTGGTGTATTAGGTTATTGATCAGCACTTGAACTTGAACCTCGTGGTGGTATCATAAAGATACCTGGCAACTCTAGAGCAAAGGTTATAGAAACAGAGCAAATTAAGTAAAGACACAACGAGCAACATTTAAGAGCCAACCAAAAGTTAGCAACACAGCTCCACCTTCAACCCCATCATCCCAGTCAAGCTCGTATCAAAGCTCCAAAACCTAAGACTTGGCTCCTCACTCCGCAACTGGATCTTTGACTTTCTGACCCATAGACCACAATCAGTAAGGATAAACACCTCCTCCAAAATAGTCTTCAATACCGGGGACCCGCAAGGCTGTGTACTTCGCCCCCTACTATACTCCCTATACACACACGACTATGTGGCAAAATTTGGCTCCAACTGCATCTACAAGTTTGCTGACGACACGACCGTAGTGGGTCGGATCTCGCACAATGATGAGTCAGAACACAGGAGGGCGATAAAGAACCTAGTGGAGTGGTGTAACGACAACAATCTCTCCTTCAATGTCAGCAAAACTAAAGAGCTGGCCATTGACTTCAGGAAGCAAAGTATCGTACACACCCCTGTCAGCATCAATGGGGCCGGATGGTGTTGAATTTCTTAAATGTTGTTGAGAGCACACTCATTCAGGCAAGTGGTTGTCGGACAAGCAGTCTGATAGTTAAACAATAGTGGAGTCAAGAGAGCTGGTGATGAAGGCAAGCCGGGTGTTGTCAGTGTACATATGTATGCTAATAGTAATTTTTGGAGGATCTCACGGAGGGGATAGATGCAGATAAGAAATAGGATGGAGTCAAGGATAGATCCCACCAGAAATAATGGTGTGGGAGTGGGATTAGAAGCCATGGCGTCATACTCTGGCTACAATCAGATAGGTAAGAATTGAATCAGAGAATACAGTCCTATCCAGTTGGTCCAACAGTAGAGAGTTGCTAGAGGAAGATTGTGTGGAAAATCTTGTCAAAGGCCACAGACAGGTTGAGAAGGACAATGAGGGTTAGTTTATCATTGTCAAGTGACTGTGAAATATCTCATGGCTGGATTTGAGCAGGAATAGGGTTTGAGGAGGAGCAGGAGAGCTTTCCTGCCGTTGTAATCAATATTTATCCCCCAACTCACACCACCAAGACTGCCTGTTCCATTTACCTCACTGGTGTTTGTTGGTCCTTGCTGTGTGCAAATTGGCTACCACGTTTGCCTAAAAAACAGTGATTACACTTCAAAACAATTCACTGCCTGTGAAGCACTTTTTCTGGAAATGTGAAATATATTGTTTACGTGCAAGTTTGTTATTTCCTCTGCAATAAAAGTAATGAGATTCAATAGTTTTGGGTAAAATTTAAAACTTACGTGAGATTTTGATGTTAAGTTTATTTTGGTGCATTATCTGACATTTTAGCATCTACTTAATTGTTTTTCAAGCTGAATATAATTTCTTCAGCTTGAGGATATTTTATTTAAAAGTAGCTTTATTTAATACTTTTAATAGAAAAATATCACAAGATGCTTCATAGAACTTTAGTCAGACAGAAAATGTTAAGCATTCTTCCTCTATGATCAGATGGGGTATTTTCTAATCTATGTTGAAATTAATTACTTTATCAAAGAGGTTTATTGATTGTTATTAGAAATAAAATCTATTGGAATGATATATATGAAAATGGAGGACCTAAAAGTGTGCTTTCAGGTGTACCCGACTTCCAGCCTTCATTCCTAGCTTTGCAATCTGTTGTATTCTTTAATAATAATTCATGTGACTTTCCATATTTCTGATTCCAAAAATCTGACGCATCTATCGGAAACTTTCGCTGTTGGTTCGGATGACCTGCCTGCTCAGAGGGAGTTTCACTACTTTTTATTTGATTGCAATGGCAGTCACACAGGACTTTAAGAGTACTCAGCATACCAGGTAGGTTGGAAAAGTAGGTGGGCATGGTAGCATAATAGGGGTGGCATGGTAGCATAGTGGTTAGCACTGTTGCTCCACAGCGGCAGGGACCCAGGTTCAATTCCCGGCTTTGGGGTCACTGTCTGCATGTTCTCCTCGTGTCTGCGTGGGATTCCTCCAGGTGCTCTGGTTTCCTCCTACAAGTCCCGAATGACATGCTTGTTAGGTGAATTGGACATTGTGAATTCTTACTCAGTGTACCGGAACAGGCACCTGAGTGTGGCGGCTAGGGGATTTTCACAGTAACTTCATTGCAGTGTTAATGTAAGCCTACTTGTGACACTAATAAAGATTATTATTATTAAGTATGATGAAAGTTATCATCTGTTTGGAGGCATCTCCCTCACCAAGAAGAAACATCAATGTCGTGGAATATGGTACGGCAGTGATACGTTTTGAGGGGTACTACTGTTAAATTACTTAAATTACTGTTAAATGTTCCCTAGTAATTGACTCTTCCACCCTGGTCCTCCAGGCTTACCAGACCCTCGCCGCTGCCGCCTGTCCTCCATCCTCCGGCTGGTCCTGAGGGCACTCCCCGGGCTCGTCCTCCAGCCCGTCCTGATCCGGCCGTCCTTGTCCTCCTCCTCGGATGTGGCCACATATTCTTCCACCTCCATCTCCAGCATGTCATCCTGCTGCTGTGCCAGGTTGTGGAGGACACAGCAGATCACCACAAAGCGGGCAGCTCTCTGGAGGCTGTACTACAGAGCACCACCAGAGCGGTCGAGGCATCAGAACCGCAATTTGAGGATTCCGATGTACCGCTAAATGACAGACCAGGTGGCTGCATGGGCCTCATTGTATCAGGTCTCCGTACTGCCGTCATTAGCCAGGTCATCAGCGGATACCCCTTTATTCCCTGGGATCTTCAGGTGGTGGTCGCACAAGAGCTGGATGTTAAGGGAGTGGAAAACCTTCCTGTTGATGTAGGGCACTCCCAGATGGCCCGGTGTGGACAAGGTGACATGCATATGATCTATTACCCCTGGACGTGGGGCATCCTGGCGATGGCAGAGAATCCTGCTCCCAGGCTTCTTATTGGGCCTGGTCCATATCAGAGTTTATATAGTTTTCTGCCAGGGCAAACAGAGCATCTGTGGCTTCACGTTGTGGTGGGATCCTAATTTTGCCAACGGGAGCAGGCCGGTTAGAATGCACAACTGGCACGGTTCTCATTTTTGGCATCTCCCGTGATGTAACGGCCTCGTTGCTTCTCTCGCCTAAGCGCAACAAAGCCATTAAATAACGCCCATTAAAAATTTAACAAAAATTAATTAATTCCCTAAGTGACAATACTTTTCCATAAATTGAGCAAATGTTCTCTTCTTTTCCGATGCAAAGAAAATGCAATGCCCAATCTTATTGTATGTTTCAAAATATCAGAAATACATCAAAGTGCCAAATATCTAAATTTTTGGAAGGGGTTGATGGGAAATGCTCCACAGACCACTGGAAAAAATCTTGTGACTTTACAAATTGCATCTTCTGTCAGACTTTTAAAGTGAAAGATTCCTGCGCATATCCACAGATTAAGTTACAAGCCCATGCCCTAATGCAATTTCAGTCAAATTGCTTATAGTCACTTTCCACAGACTTTTATTCAAGGCAATCTTTGGTTTGTCTCCTTTTAAAAGCATCAGTCAGCTTTTGCTAGTGCTCTCGGTTGGCATGTATGCTTTATTCCTGTTAAAAATAAGCCTCAAAATATTTAAATAAGATTAAAATGTTGTAATTTTACAAAAGTTTGGCAATCTTTGAAGTAAAGGAAAAAGCTTTTCAGTTACTAATACCTTGAAATGATCTGTTGCTGGTTACCAATGGCCATGAATAAAACACTAAGTGGCTGTTATCCTGGTAGTGACATATTTAAAATACCACCAACAGGAAAGATTCAGCTGTCACATGCTCTCAAACCAATTGACGACAACATCATCTCATCAACTATGTAAGAAAAAAAAGTTGGCAGACATAATAGTTTATTTAAGCTAGGTGGGTGATGAGTGGAGGTAAATGTTTGCAATTTATTTTTAAAAATATCTATCTGTGAGCAATATCAAGGAAAGTCCAATGTAAAAAAACTCCTGACCAAAAATGTCAGAGTGAATGTGACATCAATGGTCTTAAATGCCCTGAAAGGGGGAATAAAACCTCTGCTTGCATGTTTTTTAAGCTCCACTTCGGTTGTGATGTGACTGGATTACATTTAAATGCTCTTCATATCTGGCACTTATTGAGCAAAATAGTTTAGCTTAACCTTAAAGCGCCAGCATGCAGAATACGGAATTAAAAGACTTCTGTATTTCTGCAAGGATACTACTGAAATGCATTTCTAGATAATGGTAGAGGTTAATATTGTATCTGATTTTTGTCATACTTGTTCTGGGTATGATTGGAAAAGCTTTAATTTTCCCAGTAATTTTGTAATAAGTAGTTCTCTAATATCAGTCACTTTATAAACTGCTCGGTTTACAACTTATGGCAATTCCAATAACAACTGGTTCCATTTCAATCCCACACCCAAAAACTTGCCATTACGTAGTGAAGTTGGTAGGGTTTGCAGGCTAAACTGGTCTGCTTCAACCTCTCAGCCCATTGGAGGCTCAAGAAAGCATTTTTGTCTACCAACAAACCCATTTTGCATTTCAATTGTTATCAATGACAGTGTGCACCACAGACAACAATTTATATTCAGTTTCTTCCAACTTCAAAAGGTGTCGCTCATGACAAATCATGAAACTAAATGCAATGTAAAGATAGAGTACTGGTTACAAACTTGGAACTGGTAGTCTGTGGCTACTACAGAAGATATTTTGATGTAATAAAGCAACACTGTTTATCCAAACGGAGATACAGTGAAGCCATGTGTTAAAATAACATCTGATAAGAATTTATAACAGATGGAAATGATTGCAAAATGAACAGCACCCTTCATGCTCTGTATGCAAAAGCATTAATCAAAAAAACCTGGGTCTGTTTATAATCAAATAACAATAGTTCTGTTGTCAATGAGATCATTGAATGTCCCAGGAAAACCAGACAGTCAAGTCTGAATGTCAAACATGCATTATACATTTTGTTATGCTTATGTAAAACTTTACATGTTTAAATGATTTCAGGACAGCATCTAAAGTTTGTGAAGTCGGTAATATGTTCTTCATGATAGTGCCTTTAATTTATAAAGGTAATAGCCTGCATGTTACAAGGAGCGCAGAAGCATCGGATTCTCCCGATCCGATGCTACTGCGCATTCTTTCCAGGATCTTCTGATCCTAGCTGTCAAAGAAATCCACGGAACGGTGTTCCCTGGGGAACTCTGTCAGAGTGCAGTAGAATTTGGGGTAGAGAGGACAAAACCTTTTACAGCACTAGGTGCCATATTCTGTCTAATAAGTTTAAAAGTGCAGTCTTTGAGTGTGTGTTAGTGAATGGATGAATGGGTAGGCAGGCGGGTAGGTAGACAGGTGAGTGGAATTACCCAGGTATTAGACCAGGTTTTAATCTGTCTAACATTTCATAGATAATTATCCAGTTAAGTTGCAAAGATCTTTCCCAAGTCTTTGACTCCAGTTCAAAGTCAGAGACATTCGTGGAATATCTCAGGGAGCAGGAGAACTGCCCACTGGAAGTTTATACTTCTCAAGCAATTCCCTTATAGGTACGTATGCATGTCCGGACCTCTACAGGGTCCTCATGCACAACTCCCGTTGTACATCCGGTTTCTGGCATACCAGAGCCTGAAGATTTGGGCTAACATAAAACTCTTTTGCATTTCATTACAGACAGGTTTCTCTCATCTCACGTTTTTACTCTTTGCAGATTTGTAATGATAAGTGCCTATCTATGTTAATTCAGAAGGTATGAAGTGATAATTCATATATCATATTAAGCAGGTACACAATCAATGTCAAATGAATGAAGATATCCATGAAAAATATCTTTCATTAAATATGCAGTATTTGAACCAAAGCAATATTTCAAAACTGACAGGGAAAATTCTACATCCTGAAATGATTTCAGAATCTCCAATGATATCAGGTCTACTTGTCTGGTGTTGCTTGTGGACCCACGGCCAAGGTTGGGTAACGGGTCTGGTTGCACTGAGTAAATTAATGTTGGTTGCATGGAGTTTGCAAGTCGGGGAAAATATGACCGGTCCCAGGATCAGGTCATGCAGGGCAGGTTATGGGATTGATGTTTCAGGTTGAAGCAAACATCAGGTAAAAAACATATGTGGGTTGGGAAGAGTCTTGCATGCGGACAATTAATCCAATAAGAAGCTTCAAGTAGGGGCCAAGCTCTGGATTGTGAGGAGAGGGCGGATAATGGTCACCCTTTGGACACAAAGGAGTATAACCTATAAATTAGGAGGAAATAGAAAGTGGGAGCAGGGGTGGATTTTCATCTGTGTTGGAGATGGAAACGGAATCACTAATGACAAAAACGTAAAATATTTTTGCAGTAACTTCAAATTTGTTGTCTTCCCGATCCTGTGCTATTTTCTTGTGACATTGTCACAGCTAGAAACGGCCTTGGGTCATAACCTCACTGGCATCTCTTTTGAGGTTGATATTATTGTGAGCTCTGTAGGAAAATTGAATTTCCTCAACAACCTCCCCCAATCAATTGTCGTGGCTTTAATGCCCTGTAAAAATGTGCCTCACTGCACAGATTGTGACCATTCAGGGGAACCGTCTGAGAAGTCGGGATCATTTTGACATACAAGTGTTAAAATATTTTGACAACTATGTTTAAACTGCAGTGATTCAACATAAACTCTGTCCTGAAAATTAAGTTGACCAGCATTACTTAAATGTTGAGATGCATTAGAGTACTTTTTCCATTGGAAAAATTGCAATAACGCATTCAGAACTGTAGGGAAATATGCTGGGAAACTCTTCTGTCATGTTTTGGACTTTCATTTAAATTTTCAGAGATCCTTAATTTTGCTATTGAAAATTTTAAAAAGTCTAACCACCTGCACCACTCCATTTATTGACAAACAATCTGCTTTGAATCGTAAAAGGTTGTGTATCTCTGCAGTCATAGAATCATTGAATTTACAGTGCAGAAGTAGGCCATTTTGCCCATCGAGTCTGCACCGGCCCTTGGAAAGAGCTAAGCCCACACCTCCACCCCAAGCCCGTAACCCAGTAACCCCACCTAACCTTTTTGGACACTAAGGGCAATTTATCATGGCCAATCCACCTAACCTGCGCATCTTTGGACTGTGGGAGGAAACTAGAGCACCCGGAGGAAACCCACGTAGACACAGGGCGAAAGTGCAGACTGCGCACAGACAGTGACTCAAGCCGGGAATCGAACCTGGTACCCTGGAGCTGTGAAACAACTGTTAGTTTTAATAGACTCCGCTGTTTATATTTTCAAGCATTTGTTTTGCTAGTTGGGGCTAATGTGAATGTTTGGCTGAGTTTCAAAAGCTCCAGAACCATTTGCCTCAGCAGGAAGCTGTGTTTGCAGTTTTAGTGATAGTTTTGTGTGGCTAGTAAAGAGTTGTCTGTCTTTGATAGGGTAAATGAATAAGTGTCTGTGGTTCCAACAGATTGACCACGTGAGGGGAATAACATTTTTTTGAATGCTTTTTTTATTTTGTTCTAAAATGTTTGAATGACAGTTCTATCAGATTGTTAAAAGTTTATATGTTTAACATTTTAAAGACATAGTTCCCGAGATCTGCCCATAGTGGATACTGGGTTATTGGCAATGGGGGATACATGGAGAGTGAACATGTATGGAGCATGGGAAATTTGAGGGGTTGATGGTGGAGGTTTAGGGGGCAGAAGAACACTGATAGGAGATGCGCTGCTATCACGGAGGACCAAAATGGATCTCCTAACCAGCCAGCTGACTCACACTCCTCCTGCACTATTTTGCGACTTGCGAAACCCAACCCCTCCCCACCACACCTAGTCCACACTAAGGGCGAGGTCTGCCGGCCGCGTTACATCCAAAAGGCTGCGCAGCATGGCGATCTCGCAAGATGTCACGATGTGAATTCCGCCCATTGTTGGTTGGATCACTTTTTAGTAGATCTGCATATTAGAGTGAGAGAGCTAGTCTCATGCTAATGTGATCTACGCAAGGCATAGGATCCAATTCCCTTGCCTTGGAGATCTAGGGCGAGTGCCCTTCAGTGCTGGTCCCCATAAATGGGTACCAGACCGAACGGCACTCGTAGGGGTTTACCAGGGGATTGGAGGCCCCCAGATGCTTGCGCTCTGGGCAGGGTGGCATCTTGGCACTGTCAATCTGGCAGTGCCAAGGTGCCCAGGTTGCTCTACCAGCTGGCAGGGGCACTGCCAGGGAGCTGGCATTGTCAAGTTGCCAGGCTGGCATTTTCCCACGCTGCAGATCAGGCCCAGGGGTGTCTTGTGCGGGTGCAGGGGGCCTGAGGACCCCACTTATCAGTGAGTTGGGGTTCTGGGGTCATGTCGGAGTATCGAGAGATCGGTGTGCCATTCTGGAATGGTGTCGTGATCTCATCCTGCACTGAGGAGTTCTGGTGAGCGGAGCTCCTCAGTGCAGGAAACAGGACTAAGTGCGGCAGTTCGATAACGTGGTATTTCTCTGTGCTCCAAGTGCCGAATAACACCCAGCTAATTGCGCTGGGTTTTTGTCAAAGTCATCCAGACTCAAAATGTTAGCCATCTTTTCTCTCCACAGATGCTGTCAGACCAGCTGAGATTATCCAGTATTTTCTGTTCTTGTTTCAGGTTCCAGGATCTGCAGTAATTTGCTTTTACATCCTTTTGAATGGTTTGACACAACACCTGTTTCCAAGGAGATTTGGAAGATTATGGCCAATGCTTACTTCCCTCAGCATCCTCGACTTTTAAGTAGTGCAAGGCTTTCTAATTTCACATTATCAATTGTTAACCCATCCAGTATCTCGACTGTTTCCTCTTTTCGAATAACTTCAGCAATATCTTCTTCCTTTGTGAAGACAGATGAAAAGTTCGAATTTAATACATCAATCACACCCTCTGCCTCCAATTAGAAGTCCCCTTTTGGTCTTATCCCTTCTCTTAATTGTTTTAACCCGCAAGTACCTTACGGGGTGGGAACAATTAATTTCCCTGTGAACCTTGCAGAATACGAGCTCCCGCCGTTAAGGGGACGGGGAACCACTAAACAATGTATAGTTGTACAGTATATAAAACCGGCCAGTTAGGCACCGACCAGCAAGGCAGATCTGGTTGGGATTTACTGTGTGATGAAAATAATAGTCATTGTAAATAAACTATGTTTCTTTGAACTACTTGGTGTGGACTCCTTCGTGGCCTTATAAAATCAATACTCTTTTATTATTTATTTGCCAATAGAAGACATTTAGGTTCTCTTTTATATCAGCTGGCTCAAATGTGCATTTAGCTCCAATTTTAGACTAAAAAATGTGCATACATATAGATAACACACAAACATTTATAGAATCACAAAATGATTCAGGAAAGAAGGCGGACATTCAGCCCGTCATGTCTGACTGAGATCTTTGGTAGAAATCCAATTTATCCCTTGCCTATGCTCTTTCCTTACAGCTCCGCAAATACCTTCTTTCAAGTATTCATCAAATTACCTTTTGTAAGTTACTATCGAAGATGCTTCCACTATCCTTTCAGGCAGTGCATTCTGTATCACAACAGTTTCCTATTTCAAAAAGTCTCCTCATATTGCCTCTCATTTTTTTTTTGCCAATTACCGAAATCTGAATGGATCATGTGGGGGGAGATTTGAAAAGTGAAAGATAAAGGACAAGGCAATAATGCAGGATAATGATGCAGATAATGGTAACCAGAGTGTGACAGTAAGGGGTCGAGCAGTGGTTCACAACCTTTTATCTGTCACGGCACACCATTATACTGTAAAAATCTTGAGGCACACTTCTGATATTCTCCAACTGGACAGTTCAAGACAAAGGTATGAAATGGCACTAACATAGTCACCCAAGTACCAGGGAATATAAGAATGATTGCAAGCAATAATGGTCAATGTATTCTACACAAAGACATGATAGCTAGCACACATTCAGGCTCTCTCACTTGGGACAATTTGAGTGTGTAACTTCCCTATGTTTACACCGGAGGTCTGCACATCTATGCTTGACAACAAGCTCCCTTTATCAAGATGATGAACGTGCGAGGTTTTTCATTTCTAGATCAGAACCTGTGAGGAAAGGGCAACTTCCAGCTGGAATGCAGAGTGAATGAAACTGAACAATTCAATTCCTAATGGGGTCCTCGGAATTTGCCAGGAGCAGATGATGGGCGAGAACTGACCACGAAACAGCCTCAAAGTGTTTGTCAGGGGAAGTTCCCATATCTGTCTGTTTTAAATAACCTTTATTGTCACAAGTAGGCTTATATTGAGGTTACTGTGAAAAGCCCCTAGTCACCACATTCTGGTGCCTGTTCGGGTACACAGAGGGAGAATTCAGAATGTCCAGATTATCTAACAGCACGTTTTCCGGGACTAGTGGGAGCAAACCGGAGCACCCAGAGGAATCCCACGCAGACACGGGGAGAGCGTGCAGACTCCGTACAGAGTGACCCAGCTGGGAATCAAACCTAGGACCGTGGCGCTATGAAGCCACAGTGCTAACCATTGCGCTACCGTGCTGTTTAAGAACATTTTACTGGATTTCGGGCCAGAGAGGGAAAGGCTGATGTGGACAGAAATGGAAGTGAACTTCTGGTGCACAGATCTGAACTCAGAAAAAAGGAAATAAATTGTGTTGTGGGACAGTCGGGGCCGAATGAATTAGTGGATTGGATTCAGAGCCTGAAGAAGGGAGGGAAATATCCGAGGGGAGAAATTAATTTGTCAAATAATCAGGAAAATATTCAAATTGAAAACTTACACAACTTCCATCAGATATTTGATAAAGTCCGGTGGCGTTCGCGAACGGAGCAGCCTCAGCAAAGAGGCTCCCGCAGGTCCACAAAATCTCATTTTTCTTCGGATGGTTTCCCAGCAGGTTTAAAAAAAAATTAAAGTCCTGCGAAATCGGCCATGCCTCCCTCTCCCTGCCCAGGCACCAAAGTTCCGTTCCATTAATAGCCAAAGAGGAAAAAAAAAGGCGAGAGAGGAGAGACTGGTCCCGGTGGGCTGCACGTGAAGGAGGAATGGGGATCGCGACTAAGAAACAGCCTGAAAGTCGGAGGACTCAGAGAGCACGGTGTGGAAGACAAATTTTGTATTCAATTTTTTTTTTCCTCTCCTGAAAAGATTTTAAAACTTTAAAATTAAATTATTTTTTTTTAAATCCTTTTTCTTTTAAAAAGGGGAAATTTTTTCCTTTTGGGGTTTTTTCTTTGAAATAAAAAGAGAATTTCTTTTTCGCACCAAAACCCAGCAAAAAGAGAAAGGCACATATCAGAAATATGCCTGCAAATAATAATAAACTGGGGGGACGGCGAGAATCAAAAAGACAGGCGCTGCGGCCGCGCAGGCAGATGGCCCTACGAGACGAGGCGGAGGTTCAGGCGAACCAGGAAGCGGAAAAGCTGGCGGGCCGAGGGAACAGGACGCGGCAACCATCCCCCCCACCCGCACAGGGGAAGGAATGGAGAAGCATGCTGAAGACGGAGATAAACGCCATAAAGGAGGAGATAAAAACAGAGATAAACGCCATGAAGGAGGCACTCAGGACAAAGCTCCACACAATGATGAAGGAGATGCTGGCGGAGACAACGGACAAAATGCAAAGAACCATCTAAGGCCTGGGAAGGAAGATGGAGGCGCAGGAGAAAACGATTCTGGAATTGGAGAGGGCCGCCTCGGACCAGAGCGACAGGATGGTACCTCAGGAAACCGAGGTGAAAAGGTTGGTAAAGTCCCAAGGGAGCCTAAGAGGAAAAGTGGAGGACCAGGAAAACAGGTCCAGGCGGCAGAATGTTAAAATAGTGGATCTGCCAGAGGGGATGGAGGGCAGAGGCCCAGCAGGCTACATCTCCCAAATGCTGGGCAAGCTAATGGGAAGGGAGAAATTACCAAAACCCCCAGAAATAGACAAGGCGCACAGGTCGCTTCGACCCAGGCCCAAAGCCGGGGAGAAGCCCAGAGCGATTATCGCAAAGCTGCAGGGGTTCCAAGAATCCTAAAAAATTCCTAAAGTGGGCCCGGCAGATGAGGTCGAGCACAGGGGAAGGAAAGATCAGAAGAGTGTACCAGTCCATTGGGGTGGACCTGGCCAAAAGAAGGGCCGAGTTCAACAGGGCCACATCAGCACTCTACAAAAGTTTTGTTAAATTTGGGATGTTATTCCCGGCCAAACTCTGGGTAACATTCAAGGGGAAGGAGCTGTTTCTTTTTTTAAAAAAATATATTTTATTGAAGTTTTTCATTCACAATTTTTTCCCCTTACACATCAAACAAAAAGAAAAGTTAACAGTACACGTAACATGATAACTACAATCTAATAATGAGTAACTAACTAACATGGTAAACTAACCAAATAACATAACATGAAACTTTCCCCCCCTCCCTCCCTTCCCCCCTCCCTTTCCCCCTCCCTCCCTTTCCCCCCCTCCCCCTCCCTTTCCCCCCCTCCCCCTCCCTTTCCCCCCCTCCCCCTCCCTTTCCTCCCCCCCTCCCTTTCCTCCCCCCTCCCTTTCCTCCCCCCTCCCTCCCCCTTCCCCCCATCCTCCCTCCCCTCCCCCTTCCCCCCTCCTCCCCTTCCCCCCCCTCCTCCCTCCCCTCCCCCTTCCCCCCTCCCCTCCCCCTTCTCCCTCCCCTCCCCCTTCCCCCTTCTCCCTCCCCTCCCCCTTCCCCCCTCCTCCCTCCCCTCCCCCTTCCCCCCTCCTCCCTCCCCTCCCCCTTCCCCCCTCCTCCCTCCCCCTCCTCCCCCTCCCCCGTCCCCCCTCCTCCCTCCCCTCCCCCTTACCCCCCTCCTCCCTCCCCTCCCCCTTCCCCCCCTCCTCCCTCCCCTCCCCCCCCCCCCCTTCTCCCTCCCTTCCCCCTTCCCCCCTCCTCCCTCCCCCTCCCCCCCTCCCCCTCCCCCCCTTGAATCAGGCTAAGCCTGGCACACGAGGAAGAGGAATTTACCCTGCTTAGGGCATCAGCCCACAAACCCTCCTCTATCTCCTCCCTGAGCTCTTCTTCCCATTTTCCTTTCAGTTCGCCCACCAGCTCCTCCCCCTCTTCTCTCATCTCTCGGTATATCTCTGACACCTTGCCCTCCCCGACCCACACCCCCGAAAGCATTTTATCCTGGATCCCGTGTCGGGAGCAATGGAAATTCCCTCACCTGTTGTCTTGTGAACGCCCTCACCTGCATATACCTAAAGAAATTTCCCCGGGGCAGCTTATACTTTTCCTCCAGCGCTCCCAAGCTTGCAAACGTCCAGTCTATAAATAAATCTCCCACCCTCCTAATTCCCAATTGGTGCCAGCTCTGGAATCCTCCATCCATCCTCCCTGGGGCAAACCTATGGTTGTTCCTAATTGGGGACCCCACCAAGGCTCCCAGCACACCTCTCTGTCGCCTCCATGCCCCCAGATATTTAATGTTGCCGCGACCACTGGGTTTGCGGTAAATATTTTTGGTGAGAACGGTAGTGGCGCCGTCACCAGCGCCTCTAGACTCGTCCCTTTACAGGACTTCCTCTCTAATCTTTTCCACGCCGCTCCCTCTCCCTCTATCATCCATTTACGGATCATCGCCACATTGGCGGCCCAGTAGTAATCGCCCAAATTTGGCTGCGCCAGTCCCCCTCTGTCTCTACTACGTTGTAAGAACCCCCTCCTTACCCTCGGAACTTTCCCTGCCCACACGAAGCTCGTGATGCTCCTGTCTATTTTTTTAAAGAAGGCCTTAGTGATCAGTATAGGGAGACATTGGAACACAAATAGGAACCTCGGGAGGACCATCATCTTAATTGCCTGCACTCTGCCCGCCAGTGACAGTGGCTGCATGTCCCACCTCTTGAAGTCCTCTTCCATTTGTTCCACCAGTCGTGTCAGATTAAGTCTGTGCAAGGTTCCCCAGCTCCTGGCTATCTGAATCCCCAGGTATCGAAAGTTTCTTTCCACTCTCCTTAAAGGCAGGCCATCTATCCCTCTACTCTGGTCCCCAGGGTGTATCACAAAAAGTTCATTCTTTCCCATGTTAAGCCTATATCCTGGGAAATCTCCGAACTCCCTCAATATCTGCATGACCTCTGTCATCCCCCCCACTGGGTCCGTCACATACAGCAGTAGGTCATCCGCGTAGAGTGACACTCGGTGTTCCTCTCCCCCTCTCATCACCCCTCTCCATTTTCTGGAGTCTCTCAGCGCCATGGCCAGTGGTTCAATTGCCAACGCAAACAGTAATGGAGATAGCGGGCATCCCTGTCTTGTTCCCCTGTATAGTCGGAAATACTCCGATCTTTGCCGACCCGTGACCACACTTGCCGTTGGGGCCCCATAGAGGAGTTTGACCCAGCTAACAAACCCATCCCCGAACCCGAACCTCCTCAGCACCTCCCATAGATACTCCCACTCCACCCTATCAAATGCCTTCTCTGCATCCATTGCCGCCACTAACTCTGCCTCCCCCTCTGCTGGGGGCATCATTATCACCCCTAATAGCCGTCGCACGTTGACACTTAGTTGTCTCCCCTTTACGAATCCCGCCTGGTCTTCGTGCACCACCCCCGGGACCCAGTCCTCTATCCTCGTTGCCAGCACCTTTGCTAGCAATTTGGCGTCCACATTTAGTAGTGAAATAGGCCTATAGGACCCGCACTGCAGCGGATCTTTATCCCCCTTCAAAATTAGCGGTATCGTCGCCTCCGACATTGTCGGGGGTAGAGTCTCCCCTTCCCTGGCCTCGTTAAAAGTCCTCACCAACAGCGGGGCCAGCAAGTCCACGTATTTTCTATAAAATTCCACCGGGAACCCATCTGGTCCCGGGGCCTTCCCTGCCTGCATGTTCCCCAGCCCCTTGGTAACCTCGTCCGCCCCAATTGGTGCCCCCAGGCCTTCCACCTCCTGCTCCTCCACCCTCGGGAACCTTAATTGGTCCAAAAACTGCCGCATCTCCTCTTTTCCCTCCGGGGGTTGGGACCTATAAAGTCTTTCGTAAAAGGTCTTAAACACCTCGTTTATCTTCCCTGCTCTCCGCACCGTAGCTCCCTTTTCATCTCTAATTCCCCCTATCTCCCTTGCCGCTGTCCTCTTTCGCAGCTGATGGGCCAACAGGCGACTAGCCTTTTCCCCATATTCACATCTCATCGCCTGTGCCTTCCTCCACTGCACCTCCGCCCTCCTAGTGGTCAGAAGGTCGAACTCCGTCTGGAGTCGTCGTCCCTCCCTGTACAATCCCTCCTCCAGGGCCTCCGCATATTCTTTATCCACCCTTAAAATCTCCCCTAGTCATCTTTCCCTTTCCTTGGCCTCTGTTTTCCCTTTGTGGGCCCTGATGGAGATCAGCTCTCCTCTGACCACCGCCTTTAGTGCTTCCCATACTACTCCCACTCGGACCTCCCCGTCGTCATTGGCCTCCAGGTATCTCTCGATACATCCCCGCACCCTTCCACAGACTCCCTCATCCGCCAACAATCCCACATCTAATCGCCAGAGTGCACGCTGCTCCCTCTCCTCTCCTAGTTCCAGGTCCACCCAATGTGGGGCATGATCTGAGACAGCTATGGCTGAATACTCAGTTTCTTCCACCCTCGAGATCAACGACCTTCCCCAAACAAAAAAATCTATCCGGGAGTACACCCTGTGAACATGGGAGAAGGAGAACTCCTTGGCCTTCGGTCTAACAAATTGCCATGGATCCACTCCCCCCATTTGGTCCATAAACCCCTTAAGCACCTTGGCCACTGCCGGCCTTCTTCCGGTCCTAGATCTAGATCTATCTAACCCTGGGTCCAGCACGGTGTTGAAGTCTCCCCCCATTATCAAGTTTCCTACCTTCAGGTCCGGGATACGTTCCAGCATCCGCTTCATGAATCCCGCATCATCCCAATTCGGGGCATATACGTTAACCAACACGACCTCCGTTCCCTCCAGTCTGCCACTCACCATCACATATCTGCCTCCACTATCTGCTACAATGCTCCTAGCTTCGAATGATACATGTTTCCCCACCAGTATGGCCACCCCTCTATTCTTTGCATCCAGCCCTGAATGGAACACCTGTCCCACCCATCCTTTCCTTAACCTAACTTGGTCCGCCACCTTCAGGTGCGTCTCCTGAAGCATAGCCACGTCTGCCCTCAGTCCTTTCAAGTGTGCGAACACTCGGGCCCTTTTAATCGGTCCATTTAGGCCTCTCACGTTCCACGTGATCAGCCGCACTGGGGGGCTACCTGCCCCCTTCCCATGTCGACTAGCCATCACCCTCTCTAGGCCAGTCCCACGTCCCGGTTCCGTGCTCCCACCCGTTCCCCAGGCGGCGCATTCCAGCCCCGACCACCCTATCTTTAACCAGTTCCTCTTTGATTTCTGCAGCAGCAACCCAGTTATCGTTCCCCCCGCTAGATCCCCATCTAGCGTGATTGCTCCCCCCATATTACTTCCGAAAGTCAGCTGACTTCAACTGACACCGGCTTCTCCCGCTCACTCCTTGACCACCCCCCCCCCCCCCCCCCCCCCCCCCCAGTGTGGGGAACTCCCATCTACCTTGCGCCTATCTTCCCGCCATCACCTTTCTGGCGCGGGAACAGGGACAGTAGGCCCCATATTCTCTGTAGTTGTCCCGCCCCTTGTGGTGCAGCTCCCTCTACCGCCCCACTCCCATTCCTCATCCCCCACCTATGTCTCTTCTTTCCCCCCACCGGCGCCCACATTTCTTAGTGTCCCCCCCCCTTCCCAATTTACATCCCTATATACATCGACAGTGTCATTTCCCCTCTAAGATCAGTCCCTCAGTTCCGATCCAGTTTCTCGTCTTTAACAAAGGTCCATGCTTCTTCCGCCGTTTCGAAGTAGTGATGTCTCTCCTGGTACGTGACCCATAGTCGCGCCGGCTGCAGCATCCCGAACTTCACCTTCTTCTTGTGTAGCACCTCCTTGGCTCGATTAAAACTCGCCCTCCTTCTCGCCACCTCCGCACTCCAATCCTGGTACACCCGTACCACCGCATTCTCCCATCTACTACTCCGTACCTTTTTGGCCCATCTCAGAACCACTTCTCTATCATTGAAGCGATGAAGGGGCCCGAAGGGGCCTCAGCTCCCATCAGCGAGCTTAGCATCGTGCTCACGTAAGCCCCGCAGTCCGCTCCTTCCACTCCCTCGGGGAGACCCAGGATCCGAAGGTTCTTCCTTCGTGCTCTATTTTCTAGGGCCTCAATCCTTTCAATGCACTTTTTGTGGAGCGCCTCGTGCGTCTGTGTTTTGACCGCCAGGCCCAGGATCTCATCTTCATTATCCGTCACCTTCTGCTCCACCACGCGGAGCTCCGTCTCCTGGGTCTTTTGTGCCTCCTTAAGCCCCTCAATTGCCTGTAGCATCGGGGTCAGCACCTCCTTCTTAAGTAGCTCCACACACCGTCTTAAACATTCGTCTTGATTGGGCCCCCATGTCGCCTGGGCTTTCTCCGCCGCCATCTTGCTTCTTTTTTCCTCCTGTCCCTATCCTCGAGGATTCTTCGCGATGTAACCACCGCTGCCGATATTTTTCTCTTGCGTTGGGGGGGACTCCCTGTTAACTCACCCCGCACCGGGTTTCGTCCTGAAAAAATTCCCCGTTGGGGCTCTTAAAAGTGCCCGAAGGTCCGTTTGAGCTGGAGCCGCCGAAACGTGCGGCTTAGCTGGGCATCTCCGCAACCGGAAGTTTAAGGAGCTGTTTCTTAACACCCCGGTGGCAGCAGAGGAGTTTGTTAGATCGAACAAACTGGGGGAGAAACAGCTGCAACGACCATCATGAAAGTGACGGGGATGGAAAAGAAAGAAAGAATCGGAACAAAGAGCGGAACACAGACTGCAAACAGAGACAATAAGATCATGAACTGTACACACGTGTTTGGTGTATTGCGCGGGACTGTGCTGACTTGTTTCCGGGCTCATTTCTTCTCTCAATGCTATGGGTGCGGGTGGAGCAAGGGAAATGAGGGTGAGAAAAGTGGACAGGAGAGCGAGACAAGGGCTAGCAAGAGTAAGGTAAAACAGGGCCAGAGCAGGGCAAGTACTGGGAGGAGGGCCACCATGCTAGCGAGGAGGGCCAACATGGGAGGACAGGAAGAAAGGAGGGTCGCGGCGTGCCTCTCAGGGGAGAGGGAGCGCCTGGCACAAAGAGGGAGGGCGGGGGACGGTGCAGAAGGGGTGGGAAGAACGCAGGGGGGTGGCAGATGGACAGGGACTATGGGGGGGGGGGGGGGGGGGGGGGGGAGGAGTCGGGGGGAGAGCGCAGAACAAAAGTGAAGCAAAGAGAAGTGTGAGGTAGATAAACAGCACAAACACAGGCCTCGGCGGGCATGGAGCAGGGTGAGGAACCAAGATGGCGCCACAGTCACTTGGGAGGGCTTCAGGGCAAAGGGAGATCCCGGAGTGCAGGGGCACAGCCATGTGGTGTACACACAGCTAGCGACCATGTTGGGCGCCCCCTGGACAAAGGGAAACCCCGGAGCGCTGGGGCCCAACCTCATGGCGAGACCGTTGACTGTGGCTATTTTGGACAGCCCCCTAACAAAGGGTACGTCATGGTCCGCGGTGTCCTGGAAGGGGCACTGGTCATACTGGTAAATGTGTACGCTCCCAACTGGGACGACACAGAATTCATAAAGAAGACCATGGCAGAAATCCCTGACCTTGACACATACCAACTGATTATGGGGGGGCGACATCAACTGCGTGCAGGACCCACTGACCGACCGTTCAAACCCCAGAGCAGGGAAAAAAACTGGCATGGCTCGGAAACTAGGAGCATTTATGGAGCAGATGGGGGCTGTGGACCCATGGAGGTTCCTGCACGCGGGGGAGAAGGAATTCTCATACTTTTCACAAGTACACAAGGTATCGACTTCTTTGCAGTGGGGAAATTGGTGCTTCCAGGGATCACGGGAACAGAGTACTCCGTGATCGTTATCCGCGACCTCACTATATGGATGTGAGGTTGGTGACAGGTCGGGCCCAGCGCCCCACGTGGAGGCTGGACACGGACCTCCTGGCCGACAAGGCCTTCTGTCAAAAAACATGGCGGGCCATAGGCGACTACGTTGTAACAACCAAAACGGGGAGGTCTCACCCTCCACGTTCTGGGAGGCACTGAAGGCCGTGATTACAGGAGAGATCATAGCCTACAAGACAAGCAGAGATAGGGAAGAGAGGGTGGCTAGGCAACAACTGGTGGACTCCATCCTGGAAGTCGACAGAAAATACTCCGAGGCCCCGACCGTAGGGCTGCTGGCGGAGAGGAAAAAGCTGCAAATGGACTTTAATCTGCTATCCACTAGGAAAGCAATGTACCAACTCTGCCAAACACGGGGGATCGTCTACGAACACGGAGACTAGGCTGGCCGCCTATTGGCTCACTAGCTGAGAAAGCAGGCAGCCATGAGGTAAATAGCGCAGGTAAAGAATAGCAGAGGCAGACTGGTAACAGAACCAAAGGAGGTCAATCGGGCATTTGAGACATTCTACTGGGGACTGTACACCTCTGAGCCTCCCAATGGGGGCGGGGGATGAAACAGTTCCTAGACGGACTGGAACTACCAGTTGTGGGAGGAGACAGAAGGGGGGAGTTGGAAGCACCAATAGATCTGGGAGAAATCATGGAGAGCATCAGCTCCATGCAGGCGGGGAAGGCACCGGGACCCGACGGGTTCCCAGCGGACATCTACAAAAGATCTGCACCAGTCCTGGCCCCACACCTAAGGGACATGTTCGCGGACTCACTGGCAAAGTTAACCGTGCCCCCCATGCTGGCGCAGGCCACAATTTCGCTGATACCCAAAAAAGATAAGGACCTGACGGAATGTAGATCATACAGACCCATTTCACTGCTGAACGTGGATGCAAAAATACTCACAAAGGTCCTGGCCAAAAGGCTGGAGGGCTGCATGCCAGAGGTGGTCGCAGAGGACCAAATGGGCTTTGTCAAGGGTAGGCAGTTCACAGGGAACATCAGGCGGCTGCTGAATGCGATAATGACCTCCTCCGGGGAGAGAACACCAGAGGTGATCGTCTCGCTGGACGCAGAAAAAGCCTTCGACGGAATCGAATGGAACTACCTCCTCGAGGTACCGGATCGGTTTGGGCTAGGAGTGGGATTCACTGCCTGGATGAGGCTCCTGTACAACGCTCCCAAAGCAAATGTCTGAACTAACACCACCAGCTCTGAATACATTCAGCTACAGCGAGGAACAAGACTGGGCTGACCCTTGTCTCCAATCTTGTTCGCGTCAGCGATCGAACCCCTGGCGTTAGCTCTGCGAGACTCAAAAAGCTGGAAGGGAATCTGGAGAGGAGCCAGAGAGCACAGAGCTTCACTCTATGCATATGACCTGCTCCTCTATGTCTTGAAGCCACAGGAGGGACTGAAGGCAATACTGCAAATGCTGAAAGAGTTTTGAATGTTCTCGGGCTACAAACCTAACCTGGGCAAAAGCGAGGTATTCCCAGTGAACCCAAACGGGGGAGGGACAGAGCTGAAGGGGCTCCCGTTTAAAACAGCCCAGAACAGATTCCGCTACCTGGGGATCCAAATAGCCAGAGACTGGACCTAGATCCACAAGTGGAACCTGACCAACCTGGTTGAGGAAGATCTTCAACGGTGGGGCTCACTCCCACTCTCCCTGGTGGGGCGAGTGCAGACGATCAAGATGAACGTACTGCCAAGGTTCCTCTTCCTGTTTAGATCCATCCGGATCTTCATCCCCAAGGCCTTTTTCCAAAACGTAGACAGTCTAATCATGGCGTTTGTGTGGGGGGGGTAAGAACCCGAGAATTCCCAAACCAACACTGCAAAAAGGAAAAGTCAGAAGAGGCCTGGCTCTACCGAACCTACAATACTACCACTGGGCAGCAACGGCAGAAAAAGTGAGGAGATGGGTACAAGAACCCAACACAGATTGGGTGCAAATGGAGGAGGCATCCTGTAAAGGAACGACCCTCCGTACCCTGGCTCCAGCCTCCTCAGCAAGATACACAACGAGCTCAGTAGTAGCGGTCACACTGAGAACGTGGGCCCAGTTGAGACAGCACTACGGGATAACCAAAATATCCCTCATGGCCCCGTCTGCGGCAATCACAGATTCCCCCAGCCATGCTAGATACCACCTTCAAAAGATGGAGGCGGGGCGGGGGCACGCTGACGGTCGGGGACTTCTACGTAGGGCGCAGACTGGCAACACTGGACGAACTGACGAGGAAGTGGAAACTAGCAAAAGGACAGGAATTCAGACGCCTCCAAATAAAACACTTCCTCCACAAAGAGACAGTAGGGTACCCCGGGGCCCCAGAAAACACACTACTAGAGGACCTGATAGGCACAGGCAGCGAGAAGGGGGGGGGGCTATGTGGGAAAATATACAGACAGCTACTGGTCAGAGCTCGAACACCTCTCGACGAGACCAGACAAAAATGGAGGACGAACTGAGGACTGAGGTAATTCTAAGGGCGTGATTCTCCAAAAAAATGACTTAAGTGTCATTCTGGGCGATTTTGTCAGGGTGATTCACACTGGTTTTTTTGGTGAGATCCAGGCCGGCATTTACCCACACATAGAGCTGGAATTACCAACCAACCCGCTTCATGTTTTTCAGCAGTGGAGGCGTCCTACCAGTGCGATTCACTGGTCCCGCCTTTGTCAAAGGGATTTCCTGTTGACTGCATCCCTCATCAACGGGAAACCTGGATGCCAGCACGGGACTATAATATCCCGCTGGCATGAACAGCCGGTAAATCCCTTCCATAGTCATTTTTCTGGAGCTTGGAGAGTTTCTCAGTGGTAAATCCCACACGTAGAATTATTTTCCTGCAATGCGAAACTAAACTCACCAGCTAGACAGGGCACTAATTTGAAAGATATATTGCAGTCCCTGCAGACATGGGCAGCACTGCAACTGTGCCCCGCCCCCCCCCCCCCCCCAAAGAGGGGCAACCTCTCCCCGCCATCACGAAAAGTTAACGTGACCCTCCCCCACATGCATCCATCCTTATGGGCTCTTAGAGTGACTCTGGAACGAAGCACTGAGCAGGGTGAACTCCACCTCCTCCTGCGTAAGGCTAAGCCTAATGCAGCTTAAAGTGGTGCACAGAGCGCAACTGACCAGAACCCGATGAGCAGGTTCTTCCCGAAGGTGGAGGACAAATATGAGCGGTGCCAGAGGGGCCCGGCCAACCACACCCACATGTTTTGGGCTTGCCCCAAGCTTGCTGGTTTCTGGACAGCCTTCTCCGAGGCAATGTCCAAGGTTGTGGGGGTGAGGGTGAAGCCATGTCCAATAGTGGCAATCCTCAGGGTATCGGAGCAGCCAGAGTTATACATGGGGAAGGGGGCCAACTCCCTTGCTTTCGCTTCCCTAATCGCACGCCGGAGAATCCTGCTCGGCTGGCGATCGGCAGCACCACCCAAAGCTGCAGACTGGCTCGCTGACTTCTCGGAATTTCTCCACCTGGAGAAGATTAAGTACGCCATCCGAGGGTCAGAGGAAGGCTTCCTGGATACTTGGGGGCAGTTTGTCGGCCTGTTCTGAAACCTGTTCGAGGCTAGCAACGAGGAGTAAGCTAGAAAAAAAAAAGATGAGGAACCAAAGGACTGTGCAACCCCGGGGGGGGGGGGCACGGAAGGAAGGGTGCTGAAGCCAATGGGGGACGGGAGGTAGGGGGGGTATCATAGACCGATCCAGAGGGCAACAAAATGTACATCGTGTTAGTTAAATTATCATGTTAGTTAGGGGCTGGTTTATCACAGGGGGCAAGAAAAACGTAATGTACATACACATGTTTATAAATACGAGAAAAAACAATAAAAAAGATTTTTTTAAAAAAAAGATATTTGATAAAGTACAAAGAGTCTAAAACGTCTGGTTTGGATGGATTGCATCAAACCTGTTCATTAATAATAATCAGAACATTATCAAATGACTGAAAGGTATGTTATTTCTGATTTAAAACAGAAGATAAAGCAAATCTAAGAATAACAATTTTCTCCCAGGATAACTCAATTTAGATAACTGCCATTGCCTTTTCAAATTTGTTAACATTTAAAAGGGCCCCATGCGTGTTATATATGAAAACCGTTGCTGTGTGAATTGGCATCATGTATGTATTAATACAGGTAACATTTTCAATTATCTCCTCTGACATAAATGACAAACTGACTGGGCCACTTTGGGCTCTGCAGAACTGGAGAAGACATCCTCGGAGGAAGTTTAGTCTTGGTGCTCCAAATGAGTGCGTCAATGCTATCGGGATGCAAAACGCAGCTTGCTGTCCACAGCTTAGGGAGCCCAGAAACCAAAGCAGTCACTGAATGTGGAAAAGTGATAAACACACTTTAATCTGATCTAGAATGGTCCCATTAACCTTCTGAATAAAGACAGGATATGGACAATTGTGTATTTCACTGACTGTTTTGTTTATCAGATAGAATTTATTAATTTTAAAACAGCTCTGTGAGGTGATCACATTGGAACCAGCAGAGATTGGTCTTGAATAGCAAATTGAAGGCCATTTAAATTGAGATTCCTGAGGATACAGAGAAACAAATAGACCGGGTCAACCTGGTTGACGGGAATTTAATCCAAACGACTGGGGCTTGTTGGGTGGCTTGATGAAAGGGCGCATGTGCGGGAGTGTCGTTGGCCACGGCACACTTGCACCCTTCTCACGGCACAGTGTGCCGTGGCACAGCAGTTGGGAACCATTGGTATAGAGGGCAACATTGGTGTGGATTGAGGATTGGCTCTCTAATAGGAAATAGAGAGCAGGCATATATGCCTCATTTTCTGGTTGCCAAAATGTAACAATTGGTGTGCCACAGGGGTCAGTGTTGGTGCCTCAACATTTTACAATTTATGTCAATGACTTGGATGAAGGGACCAAAGGTATCGCTGCCAAATGTGCTGATGACACAAAGAGAGGTAGGAAAGTAAGTTGTGAAGAGAACAAAAGGAGGGTCCAAAGGAATATAGGTAGGTTACGTGAGTAGGCAAAAATCTGGAATACAAAATATAATGTGGGAAAACGTGAAATCATCCATTTTGTCAGGAAAATAAAAAGCATATTGTTTAGATGGTGAGAAATTGCAGAGCTCTAATAGGCAGAGGGATCTTGGATGTCCTCATGCATGAATCACAAACAGTTAGATACAGCAAGTAATTAGGAAAGCAAATAGAATGGTATTGTTAATTACAAGGGGCACTGAATACAAGGGTAGGGAGGTTATGCTTCAGTTATACAAGGCATTGGGAAGACCACACCTGAAGTATTGTACACAGTATCGGTCCTTGGTTGAGGAAGGATGTAAATGTGTTGGAAGCATTTCAGAGAAGGTTTACTAGATTAATATCTGGAATGGTAGGGTTCTTTTAGGAGGAATGGTTGCATAAGCTGAACTCCTATCTACAAGAGTTTAAAAGAGTAAGTGGGGACTTGATTGCAACAAACAAGATCCTGACAGGTTTTGACAGGGTGGCTGTGGAAAGAATATTCCCTCTTGTGGGAGAATCTAGAAGTAGGGGGCCACTGTTTCAAAATAAGGGGTTGGCCATTTAAGACAAAGATGAGATTTTTTTCTCTCAGAGAGTTGAGAGTCTTTGGAACTCTCTTTCTCAAAAGGCAGTGGAAGAAGATTTGTTGTTTTTAAGGCAATAGTCGATAGAATTTTGATAAGCAAGGGTTGAATGGTTATTGGCAGTAGGCGGGAATGTAGAGTTCAGGTTAAAACCAGATCAGACATGATCTTACTGAATGCTGGAGCGGGCTTTAGGGGCCTTCACCTGATCCAAATTTGTATGTTCCTATGAAGTGAAGTTTGTTACATAGGAAATCTGTGCAGATGGAGCACATGAATTTTCAGCATTCTACTCTGCTTCTTCTTGGCAGTCCCTCAGGATCAAGGATGACGTGCTTCAACACCAGTTCGATGGGTTCTGGGATGGCTATAAGTCATGTGAAATCTGCAGATTCTGTCATATTTGGATCAGGTGGAGCTTGAAGGGTTGGGAGGATGGGTTCTAGTATTTTCCCGAAACCTGGCATAAGGCTTACTGGCCTCTAGTTTTGTTCTTTGAGGTATTACATTTGAGGTTTTCCAATCTGCTGGGACCTTTCCAGAATCTAGGGAATTTTGTAAGATTACAACTAATGCATCCAGTATCTCTGCAGTTACTAATTTTAAGACCTTAGGATGCAGACCATCGGGTCCAAGGGACTTGTTAGCCTTCAGTCCCCTTAGTTTTCATTTAACTTTTTTTCTAGTGATACTGATTGTTTTAAGTTTCTCCCTCCCTTTTGCTACTTGATTTTCTACTGTTCTTGGGATACTTTTTGTGACTTCTACTTTGAACACGATTGTGAAGATGGACGCAGTATACTTGTTTAAAGCCTCTGCCATTTCCAAGTTTCCCATTATTAATTTCCCAGTTCTAAGGGATCAATGCTCACTTCAGATACTCTTCCTTTTTATATACTTGTAGAATCTTTTTCTATTGGTTTTTATCATTCTTGTTAATTTTTCTCTCATTATTTTTTTAAGTCATCCTTTCTGGTTTCTAAAACATTCCCAATCTTCTGGTCCTTCACTAGTCTCTGTAGCATTGTACACCTTTCCTTTTGTTTTGATGCCACCCATAACTTCCTCAGTTAGCCATGAATGGTGCATCCTTCTGGTAGAGTCTCTCTTCCTCAGTGGGGCAGCGCAAGTGATTAGCACTGTGGCTTCACAGCGACAGAGTCCCAGGTTAGATTCCCTGCTGGGTCACTGTCTGTGCGGTGTCTGCACGTTCTCCCCGTGTCTGCGTGGGTTTCCTCCGGGTGCTCCGGTTTCCTCCCAGTCTAAAGACGTGCGGGTTAGGTGGATTGGCCATGATAAATTGCCCTTAGTGACCAAAAAAGGTTAGGAGGGGTTACTGGGTTTGCGTGGAAGTGAGGGCTTAAGCGGGTCGCTGCAGACTCGATGGGCCGAATGGCCTCCTTCTGCAATGTATGTTCTATGTAAACTATATATTTGTTGAGCCTGCTGCTGCTTCCTCACTGAATTCCCTTTTAACTTATGTACTCAAGTCTGCTTTAGCCAACTCATGCCCTTGTGATTGCTTTTATTTAAGTTTAAGATCATGACTCACTCTCAAACTGAGCGTGAAATTATGATTGTTCTTTCCGAAAGAATCCTTCACTATAAAATATTTAATTAATCCT
Organism: Scyliorhinus torazame; assembly: GCF_047496885.1. Lineage (NCBI taxonomy): Eukaryota > Metazoa > Chordata > Chondrichthyes > Carcharhiniformes > Scyliorhinidae > Scyliorhinus > Scyliorhinus torazame. The sequence goes on from NC_092709.1 coordinate 224,422,491, forward strand.
GTATCATTACACATTATCGTGTCCAAAATAGGCTCTTCCTTGGTAGGTTCTGGAATGTATTGTTCTAAGAAACTGTCCTGAATACACTCTTTGAACTCCGCCTCCAGGTCACTTTTGCGAATGTGTTGTCCAATTGATGTGAAGATTAAAATCATCCACTGTTATTGAAGTACCTTTCTTGCAAGCCAACATTATTTCTCGATGTATATTCTATCCTACTATGTAGCTATTGTTAGGGGGCTTATAAGCTTTTCCTAGTTACCAGTGACTTATTTCCTTTTCTATTTCTTATTTCCACCCAAACTGATTCTACATCTTGATCTTCTGAAAAAATCTCCAGAATACACATACCTTCTAAAGCATGAATTTCAGTATGTTGTGGCACTTATTGCAAGTTATTTAATCTGTTTCCATTACTCTTTTACATCATACATTTCAGATCTTAACGGCTTCCTGCATAATATCTTTTTGCATGTTGCCTCTGATCCTTTTGCGAATTACTCGAAATTGCTGTTCTCTGTTTACAGACCCTTTGGCCATTGAGAACAGATTCTCTTACTTCAACAAATCCCTTCAAGATTTTAAACACTTCTATCAAGTTTCCCCTTAGCTTTCTCTGCTCTAAGAACAACCACAAGTTCTCGGTAGCTTCATGTAGATGACGTCTTTCATGCCTGGAACCATTCTAATATATTTCCCCTGAACCGTCTCTTGACACCTTTCTAATAGAGACAGCCACAGTCAGCTGGACAGTGCAGTATGTCATTCCCCAAAATTTTGCAGTCCCAATCCTATCAGGTGGGAGACCTCAAAATCTTCCCTGGTCTCTAAATTGAGTTCATCCTAAGGTGGGAAGATTAATTCTGAAATAGATAATACATTGTTGTCTTTTAATGAAACCCATTTTGACTGATCAAAACACTACATTTTTTTTGGGTTACATTTGAGAAAACCAGAACTTATCTTTCTCCAAGTTAAAAAATATTTTTTCCATTACCTTGAATTATGATAATCTGGCCATTGATGAATGCTTTCTTTTGACAGTCAACAACTGTCCACCTGGTTACTTTTATCTAACTTTTGTCCTAAAGGAAAACAGTGCCTTAATGTTAGGTTTCCTAATTTCCAGATGATTTGTGCTTGGATAGGCATCTTTCACAGTAGATGTATTCAGAGCTCGTGTCAAGAACAGATTTCACAGTATAAAATGTGTTGAATGATCAAAGTTATGTGTATTTAGTTGCCAGGAAAGAAAGATGACATTTAAAATGCAAGTTTTAAAAACAGAAAACTGGTGTTAAAGTAGGCCACAGGAGGTTGATACTCAAATGTCATTACTGAAAATCTATGAGACTTCTAGTAACATAAGATTAGGAATAGTCCATTCAGACCGTGAGCCATTTTGACATAGTTAGAACATAGCTGATCTGTTTCTTAACTCCATCTATATTCCTTGGTTCCATAACCTTTAATAACCTTGTCGAAGGAAAATCTATCAATCTCAGATGCAAACATAAGAAATAGGAGCACAAGTAGGCCATTTGGCTCCTTGAGCCTGCTCCACCTTTCAATTAGATCATGGTTGATCTTTGGATTCCAAATTCCCAATAACCTTTGGTTCACTTGCGTAACAAGAATCTATCTACCGACTTCCGGGTGCGGCGATGACCAGCTAAGTCGCACGTTTCGGCAGCTCCCGGTGGAAAGGACTTTTGGGCTCTTAATAGGAGCCCCAACGGCAATTTTAACGGCTAAAAACACTGTGCGGTAAACCAGAAGGGAATCCCCCCTGGACACGCATGGAAAAAGGAGAGGAAAGTGGCCGGATTGCGGTGGATCCTCTAGAGCAGCGGCCAGGAAGGCAGGCACAAAGCAAGATGGCGTCGGAAGGAGGCAGTTTAATATGGGGCCCTGACCAACAAGAGTTCCTGCGGCGTTGCGTGGAAGAACTTAAAAAGGAGATGAAGAAGGAGCTGTTGGCCCCGATATTACAGGCAATTGAAGGGCTAAAGGAGGAGCAAAAGACCCAGGAGCAGGAGCTTCGGGTCGTGAAGGCAAAGGCTGCTGAGAATGAGGACGACATACAGGGCCTGGTGGTGAAGACAGAGATGCACGAGGCACAACACAAATGGTGTGTGGAAAGGTTGGAGGTGCTGGAGAACAATGCGAGGAGGAAGAATTTAAGGATTCTTGGTCTTCCCGAAGGTGCAGAAGGGGCGGACGTCGGGGCATATGTGAGCACGATGCTGCACTCGTTAATGGGATCGGAGGCCCCGACGGGCCCGTTGGAGGTGGAGGGAGCCTATAGAGTTATGGCGCGAAGACCGAGGGCTGGAGAAATTCCTCGAGCCATTGTGGTGAGATTTCACCGATATAAGGACAGAGAGATGGTCCTCAGATGGGCAAAGAAAACTTGGAGCAGTAGGTGGGAGAACGCGGTGATCCGCATATATCAAGATTGGAGTGCGGAGGTGGCGAGAAGGAGGGCAAGCTTTAGTCAGGCCAAGGCGGTGCTGCACAAAAGGAAGGTTAAATTTGGAATGCTGCAGCCGGCAAGACTGTGGGTCACACATCAAGGGAAACACCACTACTTTGAAACGGCAGAAGAGGCGTGGACATTTATTGTCGAGGAGAAACTGGAATAAGCGGGCTAGAAAAAGAACGTTTGGGACAAAGTGGTGGGGCGAATATGTGGGGTGAAAAGGGGGAAGAGATGATTTCCCAAGTTGTCAATCCTGCGACCCTGTAACTTTTCTCTCTTCCCCATGTCGTGGGGGAGGGGGGAGGGAGGAGGAGGAGCTGGGGGCGCCGGCCATTGGGGGCGGGGCCAAATGGGAAGCGCGGGCTTTGTTCCCGCGCTATGGTAATCATGGCGGAAACAGGGAAGCAGGAAGGAGGGGGCCTCGCACAGTGGGAGCCGAGGTCACGGGGGGAAGCCGAGGTCGGCCAGAGTTTGCTGACTTCTGGGAGCAACATGGGGGGTGTAATTACGCTAGTGAGGGATCTAGCGGGGGGGGGAGTGGGGGGTTAACTGGGTTGCTGCTGCTGGGGAGAAGGGGGAGCTGGTATGGGGTGGGGTGGTCGGGGCGGGAGGGCGCCGTTGGGGGGAGATACGGCTACGTGGGAACCGGGTGAGGAGCTGGATTGAAAAAGGATTTTGGCTAGTCGACAGGGGGGGGGGGGGGGGGGGGTAAAGAGTCCCCCAACCCGGCTGATCACGTGGAATGTGAGAGGGCTGAACGGGCCGATAAAGTGGGCACGGGTACTCGCACACCTAAAGAAACTTAAGGCAGATGTGGTTATGCTGCAGGAGACGCATCTGAAACTGATAGACCAGGTCAGACTACGCAAAGGATGGGTGGGGCAGGTGTTTCATTCGGGGCTAGACGCAAAAAACAGGGGGTGGCTATACTAGTGGGGAAGCGGGTAATGTTTGAGGCAAAGACCATAGTGGCGGATAGTGGGGGCAGATACGTAATGGTGAGTGGCAAATTGCAAGGGGAGGCAGTGGTCTTAGTGAACGTATATGCCCCGAACTGGGATGACGCCAACTTTATGAGGCGTATGTTAGGACATATCCCGGACCTAGAGGTGGGGAAGTTGGTAATGGGTGGAGATTTTAACACGGTGCTGGACCCAGGGCTGGACAGATCGAGGTCCAGGACCGGAAGGAGGCCGGCTGCAGCTAGGGTGCTTAAGGACTTTATGGAGCAGATGGGAGGAGTAGACCCCTGGAGATTGAGTAGACCTAGGAGTAAGGAGTTTTCGTTTTTCTCCTATGTCCACAAAGTTTATTCACGGATAGACTTTTTTGTTTTGGGAAGGGCACTGATCCCGAAAGTGACGGGGACGGAGTACACGGCTATAGCTATTTCGGATCACGCTCCACATTGGGTGGACCTGGAGATAGGGGAGGAAAAAGAACAGCGTCCACCCTGGAGAATGGACATCGGATTATTGGCAGATGAGGGGGTGTGTTTAAGGGTGAGGGGGTGTATTGAAAGGTACTTGGAACTCAATGATAATGGGGAGGTTCAGGTGGGAGTGGTCTGGGAGGCGCTGAAGGCAGTGGTTAGAGGGGAGCTGATATCTATTAGGGCACATAAAGGAAAGCAGGAGGGTAGGGAAAGGGAGCGGTTGTTGAAAGAACTTCTGAGGGTGGACAGACAATATGCGGAGGCACCGGAGGAGGGACTGTACAGGGAAAGGCAAAGGCTACATGTAGAATTTGACTTGTTGACTACAGGTAATCCAGAGGCACAATGGAGGAAGGCACAGGGTGTACAGTACGAATATGGGGAGAAGGCGAGCAGGTTGCTGGCCCACCAATTGAGGAAAAGGGGAGCAGCGAGGGAGATGGGGGGGTGAGAGATGAGGAGCGAGAGATAGAGCGGGGAGCAGAGAGAGTGAATGGAGTGTTCAAGGCATTTTATGAAAGATTATATGAAGCTCAGCCCCCGGATGGGAAGGAGAGAATGATGTGCTTTCTGGATCAGCTGGAATTTCCTACGGTGGAGGAGCAGGAGAGGGCGGGACTGGGAGCACAGATTGAGACGGAGGAAGTAGTGAAAGGGATTGGGAGCATGCAGGCGGGGAAGGCCCCGGGACCAGACGGATTCCCAGTTGAATTCTATAGGAAATATATGGACTTGCTGGCCCCGCTACTGATGAGAACTTTTAATGAGGCGAGGGAAAGGGGGCAGCTGCCCCCGACTATGTCAGAGGCAACGATATCGCTCCTCTTAAAGAAGGAAAAAGACCCGCTGCAATGCGGGTCCTATAGGCCTATTTCCCTCCTGAATGTGGACGCTAAGATTCTGGCCAAGGTAATGGCAACGAGGATAGAGGATTGTGTCCCGGGGGTGGTTCATGAGGACCAAACTGGGTTTGTGAAGGGGAGACAGCTAAATACAAATATACGGAGGCTGCTAGGGGTAATGATGATGCCCCCACCAGAGGGGGAAGCGGAGATAGTGGTGGCGATGGATGCCGAGAAAGCATTTGATAGAGTGGAGTGGGATTATTTGTGGGAGGTGCTGAGGAGATTTGGCTTTGGAGATGGGTATATTAGATGGGTACAGTTGCTGTATAGGGCCCCGATGGCGAGCGTGGTCACGAATGGACGGGGGTCTGATTATTTTCGGCTCCATAGAGGGCCGAGGCAGGGATGTCCTCTGTCCCCGTTATTGTTTGCACTGGCGATTGAGCCCCTGGCCATAGCATTGAGGGGTTCCAGGAAGTGGAGGGGAGTACTCAGGGGAGGAGAAGAACACCGGGTATCTCTGTATGCGGATGATTTGTTGCTATATGTGGCGGACCCGGCGGAGGGGATGCCAGAGATAATGCGGATACTTGGGGAGTTTGGGGATTTTTCAGGGTATAAATTGAACATGGGGAAAAGTGAGTTGTTTGTGGTGCATCCAGGGGGGCAGAGCAGAGAAATAGAGGATTTACCGTTGAGGAAGGTAACAAGGGACTTTCGGTATTTGGGGATCCAGATAGCCAAGAATTGGGGTACATTACATAGGCTTAATTTAACGCGGTTGGTGGAACAGATGGAGGAGGACTTTAAGAGATGGGACATGGTGTCCCTGTCACTGGCAGGGAGGGTGCGGTTAAAATGGTGGTCCTCCCGAGATTCCTTTTTGTGTTTCAGTGCCTCCCGGTGGTGGTCACGAAGGCTTTTTTCAAAAGAATCGAGAAGAGTATTATGTGGGCCGGGAAGACCCCGAGAGTGAGGAGGGGATTTTTGCAGCGTAGTAGGGACAGGGGGGGGGGATGGCACTACCGAGCCTAAGTGAGTACTACTGGGCTGCCAATATTTCAATGGTGTGTAAGTGGATGGGAGAAGAGGAGGGAGCGGCGTGGAAGAGATTGGAGAGGGCGTCCTGCAGTGGGACTAGCCTACAAGCTATGGTGACGGCGCCGCTGCCGTTCTCACCGAAGAAATACACCACAAGCCCGGTGGTGGTGGCTACATTGAAAATTTGGGGGCAGTGGAGATGGCATAGGGGAAAGACGGGAGCCTCGGTGCGGTCCCCGATAAGAAATAACCATAGGTTTGTTCCGGGGAGAATGGATGGAGGATTTGGAGCATGGCAAAGAGCAGGGGTAGCACAATTGAGAGATCTGTTGGTAGATGGGACGTTTGCGAGTCTGGGAGCGCTGACGGAAAAATATGGGTTGCCCCAAGGGAATGCATTTCGGTATATGCAACTGAGGGCTTTTGCGAGGCAACAGGTGAGGGAATTCCCGCAGCTCCCGACGCAGGAGGTGCAGGATAGAGTGATCTCAGAGACATGGGTGGGGGATGGTAAGGTGTCGGACATATATAGGGAAATGAGGGACGAGGGGGAGATCATGGTAGATGAGCTGAAAGGGAAATGGGAAGAAGAGCTGGGGGAGGAGATTGAGGAGGGGCTGTGGGCTGATGCCCTCCGTAGGGTAAACTCATCGTCCTTGTGTGCCAGGCTAAGCTTGATACAATTTAAGGTGTTACACAGGGCGCATATGACTGGAGCACGGCTCAGTAAATTTTTGGGGGTAGAGGATAGGTGTGCGAGGTGCTCGAGAGGCCCAGTGAATCACACCCACATGTTCTGGCCATGCCCGGCACTACAGGGGTTTTGGGTGGGGGTGGCAAAGGTGCTTTCGAAGGTGGTGGGGGTCCAGGTCGAACCAAGCTGGGGGTTGGCTATATTTGGGGTTGCAGAAGAGCCGGGAGTGCAGGAGGCGAGAGAGGCTGATGTTTTGGCCTTTGCGTCCCTAGTAGCCCGGCGCAGGATATTGTTAATGTGGAAGGAAGCCAAACCCCCGGGTGTGGAGACCTGGATAAACGACATGGCAGGGTTTATAAAGTTAGAACGGGTTAAGTTCGTATTAAGGGGTTCGGCTCAAGGGTTCACCAGGCGGTGGCAACCGTTCGTCGACTACTTCACAGAAAGATAGAGGGAATGGAAAAGAAGAAGACAACAGCAGCAACCCAGGGGGGAGGGGGGGAGGGGGAGGGGGGGGGGGGGGGGGGGTAAAAATCGGACGGACTCTCAGGGATGTTGGGCACTTGTTTTAGATAATGTATATTGGACTGTTGGATTGTATCTTTGGAGAGTATTTATTCTTGACCAGGCAGTTGCCATTTAGTTTGGTTTTTGTTTCTGTTCATATATTATTTATTTATTTGTTTAAAACTGGCCACTGTTATTTATATTGCTTTATTGTTGTTTAAAAGAAACACTACGTACTGTTATGTTTGGCCAAAAAATCTTGAATAAAATATATATTTTTTAAAAAAAGAATCTATCTACCTCCAGCATCAAAATCTTCAATAAGCCTGCCTCCATCATCTTCTAACAGTTCCAAAGTCACACAACCCTAAAGAAAAAAAAAACTTTATTGGTCCTAAAAGGGCAACCCCCAATTTTAAAACAATGGCTCCTAATTCTGCACTCACTCACCCACAGGAGGAAATATTATTTCCACATCCACCTTGTCAAGACCATTCAGGATCTTATAAACTTCAATCAAGTCATCTCTCAGTCTTCTAATCTCCAATGGAAACAAGCCTAGACTCTCTAACCTTTCATCAGACAACCTGTTTATTCCAGATATCAATCTACTAAATCTCTGAACCACCTCCAAATACATTTACATCTTCCTTAAATAAGGAGAACAACACTGCATACAGTGTTCAAGGTGTGGTCTCACCAATGCCCTGTATAACGGAAGCAGGACATCCTTATTTTTATATTTGATTCCTTTCTTAATAAGGATAGCATTCCATTAATTACTTGCTGTACCTGCATACTAACTTTTTGGGAATCATGCACAAGAACACCTAGATCTCACTGCACTTTGGAATTCTGCAGCAGATCTTCATTTAAGTAATACTCTGCTTTTTAATTCTTCCGGCTAAAGTGACCAACTTCACATTTTCCCACATTATACTCCATAAGCCAGATTTTTACCCACTCTCTCAACCAATCTATATCAATTTGCAAACTACTACTGTCCTCTTCACAACATACTTTCCTGGCTACCTTTGTGTCATCTGTAAACTTAGCTACCATGCACTCACTCCCCTCATCTAAGTCAATGATATAAATTGTAAATGTTTGAAGCCCCGCAACAGACTCCACCTATCACATCCTGCCAATCAGAATAATACCCATTTATTTGAAAACTCAGTTTTCTGCCAGCCAATCTTCTATCCATGTTAATATGTTACCCCAGTTCTGAAATTGTTAATTGACCTCGTATCAACAGCTTTTTTATTTCCAGATTCCCAGTAACTTCTGTGCAAAGCGTCCTTCCCATCCACACCTGATTGCCAGGTATTCAAAATATTGAAGAGGTTTGACCGAGTAGATAGGGAGAAACTGTTTCCATTGGCATGAGAGTCAACAACCAAATTATATAGATTTAAGATAAATGGCAAACATACTAGGAAGAGATGTGAACATTTTGGCTTACGGTGCAAGGTCTGGAACACCCAGCAATAGTAACTGTCAAAGAGTATTGGATGTATACACAAAAAGGAAAGGAATTGCAGGAGGAGGGAGGGACTAATTGGACAGCTCTTTTAAAGAGCCAGCATAGTGTCATGTGAGAGTCCCTTTAAGAAAAGTGTGTTTTATCAAATGGCTGCAGTGATGTCATTATGTGGGTGGAGCTGGAATGTGATTCTACTTTTTACTTTCGTTTTGCGCTGGAAGCTCTTTTTGGCTCTGTGTTTCAGTTTCACTTTCAGTTGGAGAGCTGCATTCAAACCAATCGGATGTATACTGGTCTCTCTCTGTATGGTTAGATCACTTGATAATTTAAAAGTGAGAACTGGTCTTTGTAGAGAATTCAAACCTACTGTCTTTGTTAAAAAGTGTTTTGGCTTATGGATGTTGTTAGGAAAGTTACTAAGGGTTACCTATAGAGTACTGTATCTTTTTGGGGGGTTATCAGTGTTGGTAGTTGGTAAGATGTTTACTGTGGGTTTATGAAATGTTAACTGGATTCATAGAATAAACATGGTTTTGTTTTAAAACAACTTTAGATCTCTGTTGCATCACACCTGTAAAGTGTGCCCTTGTGCTCCCCATAACCAAAATCTATTAAAGGTTGTGTGGACTCCATGATATTCCTTGGTGTTCTCTAAACCCTGGCCCATAACAATAGGCATGACAGACCAGATAGTTTACTTCTGTGTTGTAAGATTTTATGATTCTATGAACACATTGGGAAATAGGATGCCACTGGAGATAAGTCAATTACGATGGAGTCAGTAGAATTTAAGATAGAAAGCAAAGAAGGCAACTGTTCTGAATAACTTGGAGAGCTGGATAGGGTAGAGCACCCAAGGACAGTGAGAAAACTGTTGAAAAAAAAGTTAAAGCCTAGCTCGTGGAGATGAGAAAATGGAAAAGTAGGTAATATAGTGGAGGTCAAGATAAGCCATGTGATGAACTGGATGTGAAGACAGAAGTTCAAGGGAGGGTCATACAGGACCCACTAGCTGGTTTTAACATCAACCAGCAGCCTGGTAAATGGGTGGAATCAGGGGCTGTGAGATAGTTTTTGTCAAGACTAAAGTGGAAGGCTTTGATTGTCTCAATCTTCAAGGATATACTTGCTGAAGAAGAAAGGCTATACTTTCCCTACAGTGCAACAAAAGCTCACTTGACCAATTCCTGGGATGATAGCTCTGTGTGAGGCAACGATGTTAACAGTTATAGAACCAAGGTAGGTAAATGGATCCAAGGTATAGTTCAACCATAAGTTCAGACTGAAATAGGCTCAATGAACTGAATTGCCTACCCCTGTTTATATATTCCAATATAATGATTGAAAAACCATTGAAATATTTGCTTTGTAAGAATTAAGGCAAATTGTTCAGACGATGCTCAAATGTTAGTTTATCAAAACTTTGAATAAATCATTTAATTATATTATAAAACGAAACCAACAAAATAGCATTCAAACATCCCAATTACCATTTGGGGGAGGCTGCGTGAGAGCATCAGTGGGCTAGTCATCCAGGTGCCCAGGCTAATGCTCTGATTTACTCATGACCCACTTGGTCTACGAATTACCTTTAGGCAAGGAAATCTGCCACTGTTACCCATTCTAGCCTATATGCTATTCCAGACCCATATCAATGTGGCTGACTCTCAGCTGCCTTTGAAATGGCCTAGCAAGCCACTCAATTCAAAGGATGGGCAACAAATGGCCAGTGACGCCAACAACCCATTAAATAATTTTTTTTAAAAAAAATTTGAACTCCCAAGAATGAATGCAGCATGTAAATTCATTTTTCACATGATATCATAGGTTTGCATCAAAATTATTTTTCTTGAAATAAAAGGAATGAAAAGCTAATAAATCTAGAACAGGTAATATATAGAATTATATGAAAAATGCGGCTTTAAGTTGTTTGCCTTGACAGGAATGAGTGCAGCAGAAAAGAAGTTCATTGCTGAAACTACAGTTATATTAATATCACAAAATATTTTCAAGAACTGTCTACATTTCTTTTTACAATTTAAAGTACCCAATTCTTTTTTTTTCCCCAATTAAGGGGCAATATAGAATGGCCACTCCACTTGCCCTGCACACCTTTTTGCGTTGTGGGGGTGAGACCCACACAGACATGGGGGGAATGTGCAAACTCCACACGGACAGTGACATGGGGTCAGGATCAAGCCCGGGCCCTTGGCGCTGTGAGGCAGCAGTACTAACCATGCGCCACTGTGCTGCCCCTTCACTGTCTAAATAAAGCTGGTTTGAATTCCGCAACTGCCTAGCTTCTTTTAAATAAAATAAATAACCTTTATTGCCACAAGTAGGCTTACATTAACACTGCAATGAAGTTACTGTGAAAAGCCCCTAGTCGCCACATTCCGGCGCCTGCTTGGATACACGGAGGGAGAATTCAGAATTCTCAGCTGGTACGTGAATTGAACCTGCGTTACTAGCGTTGTTCTGCATCACAAACCAGTTGTCTAGCCCACTGAGCTATTGTAAGGAAAAATGTAATACATTTTGCCACATTTGTCAGTTAAAGCAGAAGTTTTTTAAACAGGCAGTGAAACATGGGCAAATTCACAAATGGTGACAGCCAACTGTGACTCATTGCATTGTAAGTAACTTTTTCACCATGAGCCCATACTATTTATAGCCGCAGATTTCAAAAAGATCACATTCTAGTACTGAATAGGTTTAATTATTTTTTATTTTAATGAGGAACTGTTTAAACACAAGTTTAAACACAACTACTGTATGAAAATTATTATCTCAACAATGGATTGCAGGTATAATTTAGCTGTGGTTTCCTTTGTAGTTTCATGGATGGTGGGGAGAGGAAGGGAGGTACGGTTGTTTTAAAATATAAGCAGTCCCTAAGAACACACACACAATCTGATTCCTGAAAATCAAAACTTCCAAGAAAATGGGAAGTCATTGTACTCTCTTCGTGCAATAAAGAAACATCTTTCAACACCACTGTGTTATTGGTTGTGTTCAACCTGGCAGTCATGCTTCATTTTACACCTGCTTCATGCATGAAAGTCAATCATGCTCAGAGATATGAAAGACAAGACAGAACAAGAGCTTATTAAGAATATTCAAACCCTCTCTGTTCAACATCTAAAAGGTGAGTTTTGTACTACTCTGCCTGGCAAAAGCAATTCTTTCTGATAATATGCAGGTGAAAGATGAACAAGCTGATCAGCATTACCATATATGACTTCCTCGTTCCCCATGGAACTGGGACAAAGGAGGCAAGCAAATGCTGCGATGATTTTTTTTCTTTAACACAATGTCAATAAGTTTTACAAATTTGACATGAGATAATCACTAATGTGCACCAAGTTCATAGTAACCTGTATTAACTTGCATTAAATCATGAGACAATGGTCGGAATCGTCCGTCACTCACCATCCTGACTTGGAAATATAATGCCATTCTTTCACTGTCGCTGGGTCAAAATCTTGGAACTCACTCTCTAACAGCAATGTCTGGTTACCTACACCACAGGGACTAGAGCAGTTCAAGAATGCAGCTCACCATTACCTTTTGAAGGGCAATTAGTCACGGGCAATAAATACTGGCCAAGCCAACGACCCCACATCCCATCAATGAATTTTAAAAATATATATACTTCCAAGTCAGGATTGAGAGTGACTTGGAGGGGAACTTCCAGGTGGTGGTGTTCTCATCTGTCTGCTGTCCTTGTTCTTCTAGAAGGAAGCAGTTGTGTGTTTGGAAAGTGCTGCCTAAGGAGCCTGGGCGAGTTCCTGCAGTGCATCTTATAGTTGGTACACACAGCTGCCGCTGTTCAGCGGTGGTGGAGAGAGTGAATGTTTACAGAGGGGTCGCTAATCAAGTGTGCTGATTTGTCCTGGATGGTGTCAAGCTTCTTGAGTGATTTTGGAGCTGCACCCATAATAATAATAATCTTTATTATTGTCACAAGTAGGCTTACATTAACAAGGAGGCTTACATTAAGTTACTGTGAAAATCCCCTAGTCGCCACACTCCGGCGCCTGTACGGGTACACTGAGGGAGAATTCAGATGGGGTGGAGCATTGAGTATCACTCTATGCGGACGACCTACTTCTTTATATTATGGACCCAACACCCTTCATCAACGGCATAATGAAGTTGCTTAATACCTTCGGCTTCTTCCCTGGGTATAAATTGAATCTAGCCAAGAGTGAATGTTTCCCGGGTAACCCTCCTGGAAGCCGAACCCAACTGGGGATGTTACTTTACCACCTCTCTAACACAAGTTTTCGTTAGCTAGGAGCAACGGTGGCCCACAACTGGGTCTCACTTCTTAAGTTGAATTACTCAAGCCTGATTAATAGTGTTAAAACCGACTTACAAAGGTGGAACAAACTTCCTCTATCCTTGGCCAGTAGGATTCAAACAATTAAAATGAATGTACTCCCAAGGTTTTTTCTTTCAATGTCTTCCAAATTTTCTGCCCAAATCCTTTTTCATCAAGGTTAACAAATTAATATCTGCTTTTATTTGGATGGGTAAGAATCTCAGAATCCATAGTGTTCTATTCCAATGAGATAGATAGACGGGTACCTGGCCCTCCCGAATTTATTGTTTTATTACTAGGCTGCTAACATCCAAAAAATGTTGTTATGAATCAGTGACTTTGATTCTATTTGGGGACAAATGGAAGTTTGCTCCTGCTCTACCTCTACTCTTGTTGCCATAATCACTATATCATTGTCCTTTTCGTCTGCTAGATTTTCCTCAAACCCAGTGGGTGGTCTCCTCTCTTAAGATTTGGAAACAGTTTTGACAGTACTTTAAGCTCCTTTCCCTCTCTTTTTGCTAGCCCCTACTTGTAACAATCACCTTTCCCTACTTTCTGGTTTGGACCCAACATTTAAATCTTGGAAAGTGAAGGTTCTGGAGCACTTTGGGGATTTGTTCGTGAAGGGGAGATTTGCCAGTTTTAGGGAGTTGGCTGATAAATGTCCGCTACCCAACTCCAGCCTTTTTCATAACTTTCAAGTTTGCGACTTCTCGCGTACGACTTTTCCTTCCTTTCCATTGGCGCCGCCTTCTTCCTTGCTGAACAAGATTCTTTCTTTGGTTCAGCCTGGCAAGGGGACTCTTTCGGTCCAAAAAGTCATATTGTCTCATCGGATCCCTCCCCATTAAACGGGATGAGGGCTAAATGGGAAAGTGAATTGGGCCCTATACTTACTAGTGTAGCTTGGAGGGAGGCCCTTCACAGGGTCAATTCCATGTCCATGTGCGCCAGTTCAGCCTAATTCAGTTTAAGGTGTTACCCAGGGCGCACTTGACTAGGGAAAGGATGAGTGGGTTTTTCCCAAATGTTGAGGATAGATGTGATCGCTGTTCTCTTGGCCCAGCTTGCCACACCCATATGTTCTGGTCCTGCCTCAAACTCATAGGCTTCTGGGCTTGCTTCTTTAGCACTATGTCGGAGATACTCCATTTGGATTTAGACCCACGAGTGCTGGTAGCCATACTTGGGGTGTCAGATTCGCCGGTGATTCAGTCTGGGATAGGGACGGATGTTGTCGCCTTTGCCTCACTGATCCCCTGAGGCGAATATTGCTTGGTTGGAGGTCTCCCAATCTGCCCAGTGCTTCTGCTTGGCTGGGTGATTTGATGTCATTCTTACCCTTGGAGAAAATCAAATTCACTATCGGGGGTCAGTGGAGAGGTTCTATCTCAGATGGCAACCATTTATTTTCTTTTTTTAATGGTCTAGACATCGTCAGCTGTTAGGGAGTTTAGTTACAGTATTTAGTATGATTACAGTATTTAAGTTATTTATGTATTTTTTTAAAACTTTCATATTTGCTTGTTTTGTTTTTGAATTCTTGTCTGTGTTGAGTATGTAAAAATGTAATCAACATACTTAAAAAACTGATACAGCACAGAAGGGATCCATTCGGCCCATCTTGTCCATGACGTCACAGGTCCTCTTTCTAATCCCATCTTCCTGCCCACGGCCCATCATCCTGTAGTTTACAGCACTTAAGGTACAGATCCGGGTACTTTTAAAAAGAGTTTAGGGTCTCTGCCTCCACCATCAACTCAAGCAGTGAATTCAAGACACCTACCACCCTCTGCGTAAAATGGATTTTCCTCATGTCCCCTCTAATCCATCTGCCATTTAGCTTGAATCTATGATCCCTAGTTATTGAACTCTCTGCTAAGGGAAGCAGGTCCTCCCTATTCCTCTATCTCTATCCCTCACAATTTTGTACACCTCAATCATGTCACCCTTCAGCCTTCTGTTCCAAGGAAAACAACCCTAACCTCTCCTTGAAGCAACAATTCTCCAGCCTGGCAACATTCTAGTAAACCTTTTCTGCACTCTCTACAGAGCAATTTTATCCTTCCTGTAATGTGGTGACCAGAACTACATGCAATACCCCATTTGTGGCCTCACCAGTGTCTTATACAGTTCCGTTATGTCCCTATTTTTGTATTTAATACTTTGGCAATGAAGAAGAGCATTCTATATACATTCTTTACAACCTTATCTACCTGTACTGCTACCTTTAGGGGCCTGTTCACTTGCAAGCCAAGATCTCTCACTTCATCTACCCCTTTCTGTATATTCCTATCTATTATGTATTCCCTTTTACTGTTTGATCTCCCTAAATGCATTACCTCCTACTTATCGGAGTTGAATTGCACCTGCCACTTTCCTGTCCTCTCCAGCAACCCATCTATATAATTTTGGTGCTTACAGTTATCCTCTACACGGCCAATTTTTGTGTCATTTCCCAATCGTGCCCCCCACATTCATGTTTGAAGGTGCAGCCTCTTTTAGTTTCTCTCACCCATCTCAGTCACAGGATACCTGCAAAAGGGAGCAGCTGCCCCACTACCTTGCTGCACTCGTAACTATATGCCTTCAACGTCACAAAGCTCCTCGATGAGAACCAACAGCAGCAACTCTGCAATACTTTCTCTGTGACATGAAGGATCATACTGAAAGGTACAACAGGGGCCAAGGCTACCAAATATGCAATGCAATTTTTCAGACAACCATTTTGGACATGACTGAGTCCATATCTCCTTCTTCATAAGCAAAATGAGATCTGGCACTCTAATTCATAGAGTGTATGCGGGACAATATTTTAGAGCAGTAAATTCTAGAGTCAACCAGGGAGCAAGCTAATCAGGACCTGGTAATGAACAATGAGACAATAATCAAAAACCTTGTGGTAATGGAACGTTTAGGTTTTTGTTTTATTCGTTCATGGGATGATGGCGTCACTAGCAGGGTCAGCATTTATTGCCCATCGGTGAGTGCATTTACGAGTCAAAGTAGGCTAGACCACAGAGGCGCTGGTTTAGCACACTGGGCTAAATCGCTGGCTTTGAAAGCAGACCAAGGCAGGCCAGCAGCACGGTTCAATTCCCGTACCAGCCTCCCCAAACAGGCGCCGGAAAGTGGCGACTAGGGTTTTTTCACAGTAACTTCATTTGAAGCCTACTTGTGACAATAAGCGATTTTCATTTCCTTCTCTAGAGGACATTAGTGAATCAGATGGGTTTTTACAACAATCAACTATGGTTTCATGGTCATCATTAGACTTTAAATTCCAGATTTTTATAATTAAATTCAAATTTCACCATCTGCCACGGTGGGATTTGAACCTGGTTCCCAGAGCATTATCCTGTGTCTCTGGATTACTCATCCAACGATAATATCATAATGCCACTGCCTTCAATCATAACATTAATGAATTTCATGTTCCATTTGAAGGGGAGGTGGCATTAACAGTTTGAGTGACTTAATCAAATTTCTTCAGGAAATCCATATAAATAGCATCTATAGATATTCCCCTATCTACTACTTTAGTCACCTTTGATTCACAACTTCAGCTTCTCCTTCCTATTTTGAATTCTCTGTCTTCAATTTTCTACACTTTTCCAATTAAGCTTTTTGTAAGTTTCAGGAACAATATTTCATCTTCCTGCTGTATACTCTATAGAGGCTTCTGATCTGAATTATCATCTTTAGTATCTTGTTAAGAAATATCCCTCTGGTATACCGTGAAACAGGCTTGCATTATGTGTGTGTGTGCCAAATTTAATTAAACTGAAGATCGCAAGTTCAAAACATCAAAAAGGAATGGGTGTGAAAGTAAGCATTCACAAGTGGAGGTGAGAAAGGCAGCAGAAACAGAAATTTGCATTAGAAGATAAGTGGATAAACTGAAGTTTAGCTATTGTACTGCAAAAGGAAAATTTACAACTGGCAATGATCACAAATGAGTTAAGCAAAGTGTAAAGTTTATTTTTTTACCTCAAAGTAGTAGTCTTAAAAACATGAAATATCTTCATATTCCGGGAAAAGGCTTTTAAAAAAATGTAAGAACAATAGTTTTTAATATTTCTCCAATTAAGGGGCAATTTAGCATGGCCAATCCACCAACCCTGCACATCTTTGGGTTGTGGGGGTGAGACGCACGCAGACACGGGGAGAATGTGCAAACTCCACACGGACAGTGACCTGGGTCCGAGACTGAACCTGGGTCCTCGGCACCATGAGGCAGCAGTGCTAACCACTGCACCACTGTGCCCACCCCCTCCCAAGAACAATAGTTTTTAAACATGAAAGAGGAAAAACATATTTAATAGAGATTAGAAGCTGTATGGGTAGGAGCGACCATGCTTTCCAGTAGAATGTGTTATGCTTCGATAAAGCTGTGAAAAAAACCCAGAGTGAGCCTTAGCCACACTCCCAGAGAAAGGTGTTTCGACTGCAAGATTTTGATGCAGGTTTTGGATTTCCATTATCGAGTGAGAAGAAAGCCCTGTGAAATACTTCCTCAAAAGCAGCAATGAATGTCTTGTGGCAAGCCTACTGGAATTGTATACATTAAAAATCTTTTGGGACTGTTGCCCGAAAAGAAGTGTTTAGCTCTGAGCTTACTAAGCAGAAATCTTTTGGGATATGTTTGTAGATCTACTTTTAATTGTGTAAATATAATCTTGTGTGTTTCAGTTTTCTTTTCTTTTTGGTAATAAATGTTTTAATTTAATATTTAAAATCTCTAAAAATGATTATTGCTCCTGACTTCAAAATACATACCTCCTCGTAATAAAATACAAATTGCAAATCATTGTGATGGCTTGTCCAGGTTTTCCTTTGGGATTTGGGCAGCCCGACAATTACCACCTGGCACATCATCACAAACTTCAGAGTCAGTGTCTCTTCACCCTCATGATTTATAAATAATTAAGAGTACCATAATGTAGATTAGCAGAACTGAACAGTAACAAGCATAAAAATGTATACCTACTTATAACACTACCGATATTGTGACATTTTAGCCATACTTCAGCAACTTACATGGCAAAATTCTGAACGTTGGCCAGGATACACCCGAGGTACTGGTCATTCCACACAATTGTGATTGTAACAAAGGTGTGTCGTTCATGTACTCTACGCCTCATAACCTGCTCATTCAAGGGGATGGACAGGCAATCACATTCTTGGCAATCCAGCGTCAGTATGTAGCTAGTGATCGCGTGACAATTTGGATTGGAACTCAACTCTTCACCTGAGTCAACAATCACCAACACTGAGCCCAACTTTTTTTTTTTAAATTTAAATTTTAAAGTATTGTTATGAGCCAGGGTTTAGAGAAGACCAAAGTATATCATGGAGTTCACCTGACCTACAACTTTTAATAGATTTTGGTTATGGGGAGCACAAAGGTCCATTATCCAGTTGTTATGCAACAGAGACCATAAGTATTTTAAAAACAAAACAATGTTTTATTCTATGAATTCAGTTAACACTTTATAAACACACAGTAAACAGTTTATCAACTACCAACACTGAATCCCCAGATACAATACTCTATAGGTAACCCTTAATAACTTTCCTAACAACATTCATAAGTCAAAAGACCCTTTTTAAAAACACAGCAGGTTTGAAATCTCTACAGAAAACAGGTATCACTTTTAAATTATCAAGTGATCTGAATACCTTTTAAACATAGAGAGAGAGAGAGAGACTGCAACATCCTTGTAGTCCGAATACAGCTTTCAACCGAAAATGAAGCTAAGACACACAGCAGCTTCCAGCTCAAAACAAAAGTAAAAGACAGAATAACATTCCAGCTCCACCCACACAATGACATCACTGCAGCCATTTGATAAACACACTTTTCTGAAAGGGGCTCTCACATGACTGGACCCAATTCATAGATCATAGATCATAGAAGTTTACAGCATGGAAACAGGCCCTTCGGCCCAACCAGTCCATGCCGCCCAGTTTTTTACCATTAACCTAGTCCCAGTTGCCCGCACTTGGCCCATAACCCTCTATACCCATCTTACCCATGTAACCATCTAAATGCTTTTTGAAAGACACAATTGTACCCGCTTCTACTACTACCTCTGGCAGCCCATTCCAGACACTCACTACCCTCTGAGTGAAGAAATTGCCCCTCTGGGCCCTTCTGAATCTCTCCCCTCTCACCTTAAACCTATGCCCTCTAGTTTTAGACTCCCCTACCTTTGGGAAAAGATGTTGACTATCTACCTTATCTATGCCCCTCATTAATTTCTTTTTCCAATTAAGGGGAAATTTAGCATGGCCAATCCACCTACCCTGCACATCTTTGGGTTGTGGGGGTGAGACCCCCACAGACACGGGGAGAACATGCCACTGAGCCCAACTTTGGTACAAAAGAGCTCCCAAGATCTCTGGAATTGCTCACTGGACGCCTACTATGTGGTGCACCCACAGCTCCCGAGACCATTGGTCTTGGCTGGGTGGATTTCTGCACCCTACTAATTGAATAATTCTGACTGCCATTCAGCAACCATGAGTTTGATGCTCCTGATGTCGCAAAGTGATCATCAGTAATTGCTTCTTTCATTTTATGAATGGACGAACATGTAATTACATTTATACTGAAGAGCACCACCATTATGAATATCCTCTGCTGTAGATGATAAAATGAAATGGAGAAACAGTGTATTACAGCTATAAGTGTGTCATATACTCAAAGGTAAACAAAGAAGGATGACGTTTAGAGTCTATCCTTTCAAGTTCTGCTACAGACTACCTTTAAGAAGGATCCTGGCAGATGCCATGTTTTTTGTGAAAGGCATCTTAGACAGTATTCAGCGCTGGGGTATGTGAATAAGGTGGTTACTGTTAGTCTATATTGTATGCCCGGCCAACTTTTGCATATCCATTATTTTTTTTAAAAATCTTCTTGTCATTTAATCACAGTTTATCCATTTGTCAGGTGTTTTCACTCACCACTTGGTAGGAATCCTACACCTGAATAAAGGGTGAAAATACTTTTCCAACAATACAGCCTATTCAAAAGGCTCTTAAAATAGAAAATAGACACCAAAAATTAGAAAAAAAAAGAAAATAGATAATGTGGTTAGATAAAGCATTAATTATACAATATAACATTATATGATATATATCACATAATACAATGTAATACCATATAAAATATATAGATATGTAGAGAGAATTGTATTTTTATTCTCTGTCCAAAGGCAGGTCTGTCCCACAGTGACTCAACCTCCACCATAAGTAGAGCAAAGAGGGAGTCCTGAATACATCCCAGCTGAAATGGGGATCAAACCCTGTGCTGTTGGCACCAATCTGATCCAGAAGATCTGTCTGGCTAACTGGACTCCCCCATCCAAGGAGAACAAGTTGTGGCAACATACACTTTTACATACATGTTGTAGTCCAAATATATGAATACCTATTGTTGAGGCTCTAATTTACTTTCCATCACATGGCTGACTAAGGATGAATCTCTTTGGCTTTTACTGCCTGCAGCCAATGGCGTATTTTGGAAAGATTTACAAATTGATCCTCAACCTGCTTGACTGTGTTCTGAATACAACTTCCTTGGCCATTAAATCCTGGAGTGGATTAAAAACAATAGATGCTTGAAAAACTCAGCATGTCTTGCAGCATCTGTGGATAGCGAAACTGAAACGTTTCGAGTCCAATATGGCTCTTATTCAGACCTGGAGTGGGACTTGAACCTAGAGCTCCTGGCTCAGATGCAAGGATGCTATCCACTTACCACAGGGACGTCCTCCAACCCCTTAAAGACCACCCTCCCTCCAGGACCCCCACCCTTCACCCTCCAACCTCCCAGAGACCCCTACCTGCCTTCCCTGCATTCCCCCAACCCTTCATGCCCATTCCACCGTCCTTTCATGGGCATGGCCCTCCCTCAGTGTCACCCTATTAGTGTCACCCAGTGTCACCCCAGGCACCCTGGGAATGCTCCTGGCTTTGTGGTGCCACCTTGGCATTGCCAGTGGCAGTGCCAGCCAGTGTCAAGGTGCCCACATTCCAGAGGGAAAGCCAGGGTGTCCCCTGCCCCATCCTTGACCACCCAGGAGTCTCCGATGGCCCCAGAAGGCCCTCCGGGTGCTATTCCGCCTGGTCCACGTTTGTGTGGACCAGTACTGAATGGTGCCCAGCTGGGGCATCCCTGCGGAGGCTGGTAGATCTCGGTAAGTACACTTAAGCGGGCGCAGCCTGGCCCCGTCCATTGTGGGTGGGACTCTGGTCACATTGCCTCGCAGACCTGGGGAGATCCCATGAGGCATCGTGGCTGCTGGGGAACTCGCGGGAGGCCTCACTCGGTATCTACTGACCACAGCGCACTGATGGTTGGGCATGACATGTCCGGTAGATCGCGCCCTAAATCCCAGGAACAATCTCCAACTTGCAATATCCCCATGGAAGTGTGCCACTTTATAAATTGGCAAAAGGCACTTTCTGAATGCTTTGGGTACTGGAGCAAAATAAGCATTAAGCTCCATGATTATGCCAATCAGGACTATTTTGCTTGTTTAATATTCCTGCCTGCTGCAATATTCAATAGAAACGAGTGAAGCATATACAGCCCCTTCATTCTGGTTTCTGGCACAAAACCAATTTCTCAGCCACACATTCACTAAATACTATTGGTGAAGTTTTTTAAATTACCAGGTAAATTATTTTGCTTTCACTATTTAAAATAAATTTAGAGCCCAGGAATGGGATGGACTTAGAAAGCCAGAATTTAGGTATCGAAGACACCGATCCCCTATAGTGCCAAAGGAGACCATTCGGCCCATCGAGTCTGCACCGACCCTCTGAAAGAGCATCCTACCTAGACTCACTTCCCTTTCCTATCCACGAAACCCCACCTAACCTGTGTGGCGGTATCCACCTATATTAAAGGCTGATCAGAACTGATTTTATATTAAATCATATATTCACTCTATATGAAAAACTGATCAGAGCTGATTTTATATTAAATCCTGTATTTAACCCTATATTAAAAACTGATGACGGATGAAGTCATTTATCTATTGTAAACCATTACTTATCGCAATAATGTTTTGAATATGTATTACAGACATTATCTTTGTAAGAGTCCAGATGCAGTGAACTCATTAAGTCTTGTGGCCTTGTCTGGAAATAAGCTCTGCCGACTAAGGGAGGATATCTCATGTAGAATGGCCTTGCCACTATGGGGGTTACTGCCTGGCAGAAGACCCTGCCAAGAAAGGAGGCTGGTGATTTTCTGGAGATAGTTACCGGAGGTATCAACCTCGTATCTAGTGTCTTGTTAGACCTCCTTAGAAACCAAGGTCTTGCTGACGAAAAGAGGGACTGTTCTTTGTCTCGAAATAACTGGGGAGTCAAACTCCTCAAGTAAGAAAAGGATATAAATATTTAAACAAAAGCTGCGAAAGTTAGAGTTTCGCTTGGAGTGCGGTTTAGGAGATTACTAGGTGTTTAAACTGCTATCTCGACTCATAGAGTTCTGCTCTCGATTGAGTGTTGAACTCCGAGACTACTAGTTGTTGCAAGTATGAAATCTTTATAGCTTAAGCAATTATGTAGTTAGGGAGTTCACAGGCTAACTCATCACATATCCTGCATTTGTCAAACTGTATCATTTATCAAAACACTTGTATTACCCTTTTCTCTTTAAATAAATTGCGTATATATTTTACCATACAGATCCGTGTCTATTTTAATATATAAGAGTGACATTTAACTAAGACTCATCATATTCTCACCCTTTGAGGCTATCTGAAGGGTCACTTGCCCATGCCTGACTCTCAAGAATTAGAAATATTTAGTCGACGTTAAAGAAAAGATAGCGGGCGGTATTCTTCCCCCTCCACGCCAAGTGGGAGAATCGCCGGGGCGTCGCGCGAGTCGCGCCATGCCGCCCGACACCTTCACGTGATTCTCCCACCCCCCCCCCCCCCCCCCGACACCAGCGCCGCGAGAATTGCGCCGGGCCGCTCGGAGAATCTCCGGCCCGGATGGGCCGAGTGGCCAGCGAAAGAAATGAGTCCCGCCAGTGCCATTCACCCCTGGTCGCTGCCGGCGGGAAATGTGCAGGAACGCTGGGGGGGGGGGGGTCCTCCTTCACCGGGGGGGGGGGGGCCTCCGATGGGGTCTGGCCCAGCGATCGGGGCACACAGTTTGACGGGCCGGCCTCTCCCCTCCCCGGGCCTACCTCCTTCCACGGCCGGCCCCAGAACATCGGCGCCATGTTGGTGAGGGGCCGGCGGGCGTAAGAAGTTCCTCGCGCATGCGCAGGATGGCGCGGCCCAACTGCGCATGCGTGGGAATGAGCTGCCCCAACTGCGCATGCTCAAAAAAACCCAGATCCAACTGTCCTTGCAAAACCCCTGCCCCACCCCCAATCTTCATTTCTTTCCAAAGTCCTTAAACGGGTTGTCATCTTCCAAATCCCTGTGCATGTTTTCTGAATTCCCATCTTTGAATCCTTCCAATTAAGTTTCCATTCCTGCTCGTATCAAAATATCTCTTACCAAAGTTACAAAGGTGTTTATAACAAAGGTAAACTATCTCTTCTCATCCTTCTGGAGGCTTGGACATGGTTGACCACACCATCCTCCTCAAATGTCTCTCCATTTTACCAGCTGGGTGGGATTGCTGTTGGCTGCTTCCATTCTGATCTATCTCGTCTCAACTAGAGTATCACTTGCATTGGCATCTCTTCCTGCTTCTGTACCATTACCGCTGATGTCCTTCATGAAGCTATCCTTGGACCCCATTTGTTATTTGTAGACTGTGCTTTGCTCTGTGGTGTTTTATATACCAGAGAATGGTGCTAGGAGGGGAACTTGCAGACAGAACACCGCCACCCGCAAGTCCATCTCCAAGCCACAATGATTTGAAATATATTGCCGTTTCTCCAATATCACTGGGTTAAAATCTGGGACTCCCTTCTTAACATCACTGTGAGTACATGTACACTACATGGCCTGAAGCCTCTACCTTCTCAAGGGAAATTAGGGATAGGCAATAAATACTGGCCCAGCCAGTAATGCCCACACAATGTGAATGAATGAAAAGGCAATCAGCCTTTTTGCTCAATTTACAGAAATGGTTCCTGAACTTGGTTTTCAAGGAGGAACGTATTTGTGCATCAGATTTCAGATTCTCCTTTAGAAGTGCCAACTTAGTTTCCAAGCTGATTCAGTTAAATGCTTTAACGAATCATCTTAGGCAGCACGGTGGCGCAGTGGGTTAGCCCTGCTGCCTCACGGCACCGAAGTCCCAGGTTCGATCCCGGCTCTGGGTCACTGTCCGTGTGGAGCTTGCACATTCTCCCAGTGTTTGCGTGGGTTTCGCCCCCACAATCCAAAGATGTGCAGGCTAGGTGGATTGGCCACGCTAAATTGCCCCTTAATTGAAGAATCTGAATTGGGTACTCTAATTTTATTTTTTTTTAATTAAAAAAAAAACGAATCATCTTGGCAGCTACAGTGTTTGACTGGGCTTTAGAAGATTGTTTTTTGGATGAAGGAGACTTGACCAGAGATTCATCATTCTTTCAGGATAGTCAACAGAGGCCCCACAAAGCAGTAACTATGCCCTCTGTCACTGCAGGATATACATGCAGACCACATCAAATCTGTCAGATGTTATTTTGTGACCATCTTTCTCAACCTTATAGAATTTTAAAAAATTATCTAAACATCCTGAGATTGGATAGTTTGCGTAACACTTTGGGAAGCTGTTACTTACGGAGGTTATAATTATTTTATTGGACTGGGGTAATCCAATGTTTAACCCCCAGCTTTCAGCCACTGGTCACATGTGGCTAACTTGGAATCTAGATGTGGCTAAATGCATGTCCAATTCACAAATAAAACATCAGTAACAGACAGTGAAATGTTAATACTCATTTGCAAAACATATGCATGAATGCTTAACGGCTTTAGATACTTGTTGGTAATCAGACAAAACAAAACTGACAAGGAGATATTAGGACTGGCGATCAAACCATGGTCAGAGCTTCTAAGGGGTGCCTTAAAGTTAAGAAAGGCAGAGGGGTTAAGAAATTCTAGCATTTAGGGCTTAGAAATCTGAAAGCATGGAAACCTTGGGCAAAATTCTCCCGAAACGGCGCGATGTCCGCCGACTGGCGCCCAAAACTGTGACAATCAGACGGGCATAGCGCCGCACCAAAGGTGCGGAATGCTCTGCATCTTTGGGGGCCGAGCCCCAACATTGAGGGGCTAGGCAGACGCCGGAGGAATTTCCGCCCCGCCAGGTGGCGGAAACGGCCTTTGTTGCCCCGCCAGCTGGCGCGGAAATGACATCTCGGGGCGGCGCATGCGCGGGAGCGTCAGCGGCCGCTGACAGTTTCCCACGCATGCGCAGTGGAGGGAGTCTCTTCCGCCTCCGCCATGGTGGAGACCGTGGCGGAGGCGGAAGGGAAAGAGTGCCCCCACGGCACAGGCCTGCCCGCGGATCGGTGGGCCCCGATCGCGGGCCAGGCCACCGTGGGGGCACCCCTCGGGGTCAATCGCCCCGCGCCCCCCCCCAGGACCCCGGAGCCCGCCCACGCCACCTTGTCCCGCCGTTCAAAAGGTGGTTTAATCCACGCCGGCGGGACAGGCAATTTATTGGCGGGACTTCGGCCCATCCGGGCCGGAGAATCCAGCGGGGGGGCCCGCCAACCGGCGCGGCCCGATTCCCGCCCCTGCCAAATATCCGGTGCCGGAGACTTCGGCAACCGGCGGGGGCGGGATTCACGGCGGCCAACGGCCATTCTCCGACCCGCTGGGGGGTCGGAGAATGACGCCCCTTGTGTGGGGTGAAATAAACCAAAATAGAAAATGCTGGAAAATCTCAGCAGGTCTGGCAGCATCTGTAGGGAGAGAAAAGAGTCCAGATGACCCTTTGTCAAAGTTGAAAGGCATTGAAAGTGGGAGATATTTATACTGTAAGGTGAGGGAATGAAAGTCATAATCATAGCCACAGAAACCAAGGGAAAAGAGTGCTAATGGCAGTCCCCAGAGAGAATAAAAGGTATGAAAGGCCTAACAGCAGAGAAACTAAAATCTTCAAGGCACAAATCAGGAGTATAATGGAATACTCTCCACTTGCCTGGATGAGTGCAGCTCCAACAACACTCAAGAAGCTCAACACCATCCAGGACAAAGCAGCCCGTTTGATTACACCCCCTTCCACAAGCATTCAAACCCTCCACCACCGACCAACAGTGGTAGCCGTGTACACTATCTACAAGATGCACTGCTGTAACTCACCAAGGTCCTTTGGACTGCACTTTCCAAACTCACGACCACTACCATCTAGAAGGACAAGAGCAGCAGATACAAGGGAACTTCACCACCTGGAGGTTCCCCTCCAAGTCGCTCACCACCCTGACTTGGAATTATATCGCCTTTCCTTCAGTCGCTGGGGCAAAATCCTGGAACTCCCTCCCTAACAGCACATTGGATGTACATACACCTCAAGGACTGCAGTGGTTAAAGAAGGCAACTCATCACCACCTTCTGAAAGGCAACTAGGGATGGGCAATAAATGCTGCCCTAACCAGTGATCCCCACATCCCGTAAATTAACAACAAAAAAATGAAGTTGTTCACTTTAGCAGGAAACATTAAAAGGCAAAGTATTACTTAAATGGAGAACTGCTGTATTGCTCTTTCATGGACAGGATGGGTATAGAGGGATATGGCACTAGGAAATGCTGAGGGTTTTTACCAAGGGTGGTATCATGACTGGTACAGACTTGAAGGGCCAAAAGGCCTGTTCCTGTGCTGAATTGTTCTTTGTTCTCTCTTTGCTGCAGAATTCTGAGGTGCAGGGGGATCTAGGTGTTCTCGTGCATAAGTCACAAAATGTTAGTGTGCAGGTACAGCAAGTAATTAAGATGGCTAATGAAATGCTGTATTTTATTACAAGAGGAATCGAACATAAAACTAAGGATGTTATGCTTCAGTTGTACAGGGCATTGGTGAGACCACATCTTGAATGTATGTGCAGCTTTGGTCTCCTCATTTAAGGAAAAATGTAAATGCATTTGAAGGCGGTTCAGAGGTTTACTGGATTGATACCTGGATAAAACCGGTTATCTGAGGGAAGATTAGGCAGACTAGGCTTGTTTCCATCAGAGATTAGAAGAGTGAGGGGTGACTTGATTGAAATATATAAGATCCTGACAAGGTGGACGTGGAAAGAATGTTTCCTTTTGTGGGTGAGTCTAGAACTAGGGCATGCTGTTTTAAAATTAGGTGTCGCCCTCTTAAGATTAAGATGAGCAGAATTTATTTCTAACATACTGTTGCCCAACTTCAGAATTCTTTTCCCCAGAAGGTGGTGAAGTGGAGTCATTGAATATTTTTAAGACAGAGTCTTGTTAAGCAAGGGAATCAAAGGTTAGCATGGGTAGATGGTAATGTAAAATTAGAAACGCAAACAGATCAGCCATGGCCTGAATAAATGGCGGTGAAGGCTGGAGGGCCAAATAGCCCACTTCAGCTCCTATTTCATCTGTTTGTATATTTGAATGATCCTTTTCCATAGCTACTTAATAAACCTGATGTCCCAGTCCTTCAATCCCAACAGCGGTGAATGCTGAGATATTTGCATGGCGCAATGACATGAGAAGTTCCAGGGAGCTGAATTGAACTGGAGCCCAAGCTGTATGGCTGCTGATAGTGTCCCTGGGACCTGTAATGTTTGCCCAGTACTTACCTATTTAGCATCCCAACACTGCTTACCCTTTTCTCCCATCCCAGATACTGCTCACCCCCTCCTAATACTGCTGACTTTACATTTGACACTGTTCATCCTCCTCCTACATGCCTGATACTGTTCACCGCCTCCTGGCACTGTTCACCCACTTGTGACAACACTCATCTCCCCTG
The DNA here is from genome assembly GCF_047496885.1 of Scyliorhinus torazame. Taxonomy (NCBI): domain Eukaryota; kingdom Metazoa; phylum Chordata; class Chondrichthyes; order Carcharhiniformes; family Scyliorhinidae; genus Scyliorhinus; species Scyliorhinus torazame. Next base: position 224,450,222 of record NC_092709.1, read on the forward strand.
TCGAATACTTGACATTGCTCAACACCGTCCCAGACGCCTAACACTGCACACCTCTTTCCTGACCCTACTCACACCCGGTCTGCAGCCCAGATACTGCTCACTCCCTCCTCTTCCTAACAATGCTCACCACCCCACCCCATACATCCTTGACACTGTTAACAACCCCCAACACTGCTCACTCCCTCCTCCTCCACCTGGTAAGGTTCACTAAACTACCCACGCAGCCCCGACACTGCTCAGCCCCCTCCTTTACCCTTGATATTGCAAAGCTCCTGCCCCCCTGGATACAGGAGGGGAGTGAGCTGTGTTGTAACAGGTGTAAGCAGTGTTGGGGATGCAGATGGTTGAGCAGTGCTGTGAGGAAGGTGAGCGGTATCACGAGAGTTTGAGCAGTGCTGGCGGTCAGGAATATGAGCAGGGTCTGGGGTGGATGAGGGGGGTCAGCAGTGCCAGGGGTGCGGGTGTGGTGAAGTGTGCAATGGAGGATGGGCTCTGCAGTGTTGGGAGGGGGTAAGCAGTGTTGGCAGAGGGTGAACGGTGTTGGTTCGGGGAGGATGAACAGTTTAATACATATGGCATCAGTATTTATTAAAGAAGACAATGCTGCCAAGGTTACACTGAGGTTGTAGATAATCTGAATTGGATGAAAATAGATATGGAGGAGATTGGCAGTTGACAAATCGCTCACTCTGTTGGGGATAGATCCTCGCTTCTGAGGGAAGGAAGGGTGGAGATAGTGAAGCTCTGGCCACATATAGAACATAGACCATACAGTGCAGAAGGAGGCCATTCAGGCCATCGAGTCTGCACCGACCCACTTAAGCCCTCACTTCCACTCTATCCCAGTAACCCAATAACCCCTCTTAACCGTTTTGGACACTAAGGGCAATTTATCATGGCCAATCCACCTAACCTGCACATCTTTGGACTGTGGGAGGAAACCGGAGCACCCGGAGGAAACTCACGCAGACAAAGGGAGGACGTGCAGACTCCTCACAGACAATGACCCAGCAGGGAATCGAACCTGGGACCCTGGCGCTGTGAAGCCACAGTGCTATCCACTTGTGCTACTGTGCTGCCCAGATGCTGCCCATGATGCAAGAGGATGAGAGAATGTCAAATTTTGCCCACGTTCAAAGATGGAGAGAAAAATAAACTTGACAACGACAGACCAGTCGCCTTAACATCTTTTAGGAATAATAATCCGAGACAAAATTAAATGTCACTTGGAAAAATATAAGTTTATACACGGCAGCCAACTGGAATTTGTTAAAATCAAATTGTATTCGACTCACTGGAATGAGTATTAGAAACATAGAAAATACAAATAGGAAAACGCCATTCCACCCTTTGAGCCCGCTCCCCCATTCATTATGATCATGGATGATCATCCAACTCAATAGCCTAATTCCGTTTTCCCCCATATCCTTTGACTCCTTCACCCTTTGTGCTATATCGAACTGCTTCTTGAAAACATACAATGTTTTGGCCTCAACTACTTCTTGTAGTAATGAATTCCACCGGCACAGGGCCCGGATAGCTCAGTCGGTAGAGCATCAGACTTTAAATGAATTCCACCGGCTCACCACTCTCTGGGTGAGCAAATTTCTTCTCATCTCTGTCCTAAATGGTCTACCCCATAAGCTAAGACGGTGGACACACCTACCATCAGGAACATCCTTCCTGCATCTACAATGTCTGGTCCAGTTACAATTTTATAGGTTTCTATGAGATCCCCCCCTCATTCTTCTGAACTCCAGCGGCATGGTGGCACTGTGGTTGGCATTGCTGCCTCACAGCGCCAGGGACCCGAGTTCAATTCTGGCTTTGGGTCACTGTGTGGAGTTCGTACATTCTCCCCGTGTCTGCGTGGGTTTCCTCTGTGTGCTCTGGTTTCCTCCCACAGTCCAAAGATGTACGGGTAGGTCGATTGGCCATAGTAAATTGCCACTTAGTGTCCAGGGATGTGCAGGTTAGGTTATGGGGTTACGGGGGTAGGGTTGGGTGAGTGGATATGTAGAGTGCTCATCCGAAGGGTCGGTGCACTCGATGGGCTGAATAACCTCCTTCTGCACTGTAAGGATTCTATAACCGATTCAATCGTTCCTCATACGTCAGTCCCGCCATGCCAGGAATCAGACTGGTAAACCTTCGCTACACTACCTTTTTTGCAAGAACATCCTTCCTCAGATTAAAACTGTACACAATATTCCAGGTGTGGCATCACTAAGGGCCTGTATAATTGCAACCAGGCATCCCTGCTACTGTACTCTAATCCTCTCGCTTTGAATGCCAACGTACCAGTTGCCTTCTTTACTGCCTGCTGTACCTGAATGCTTATCTTCAGTGACTGGTATTCAAGGACACTCCGGTCTCGTTGCACATTCCACTCTCCTAATTTATGGACATTCAGATAATAATCTGCCTTCTCGTTTTTGCTACCTAAGTGGAAAACCTCACATTTATCCAAATTATACTGCATCTGCCATTCATTTGCTCACTCAACTTGTCCAAATCACACTGAAGGATCTCTGCATCCTCCTCACAGCTCATCCTCACACCCAACTTTGTGTCACCTGCAAATATGGAGATATTACATTTTATTCCCTCATCTAAATCATTAATATATATTGTGAAGAGCAGGGTTCCTCACACCGATCCCTGCGATACCCCATTAGTCAATGCATGTGGAACGCCAATACAGGTTACATAGTACAATTTTAATATGGTTGCAGGGTAAGTTGAGAAGTTAGTTTTTAAAATGTGATGTGGCTCATATTAAATTACAGAATTGAGGGCAGCACGGTGGCGCAGTGGATAGCACTGCTGCCTCACGGCGCCGACGTCCCAGGTTCAATCCTGGCTCTGGGTCACTGTCCGTGTGGAGTTTGCACATTCTCCCCGTGTTGCGTGGGTTTCAACCCCACAATCCAAAGATGTGCAGGCTAGGTGGATTGGCCATGCTAAATTGCCCCTTAATTGGAAAAATGAATTGGGTACTCTAAATTTATGAGAAAAAGAAATTACAGAATTGTTACAGCGGAGGCCACCATTTTGTCCATTGTGTCTGCACTGGCTCCCCAGCTTCATGTCATTCCGATGCCTTCTCCTATAATCCTGCACATTGCTTCCTTTCGAGGGACAATTGAATTCCCCTCTGAATGTCTTGATTGATCCTGACTCCACCACATTCTCAGACAATGCATTCGAAACCTTAGCCACTTGCTACATGAAAATGTTTTTCATCATTTTAGCCTTTTTTACAAATTGTTTTAAATCTGTGCCCTCTTAATCCTTTCATGAGTGGGAACAGTTTAGGTGGCACCGTGGCACAGTGGTTAGCACTGCTACCTACGGCTCTTGAGGACCCGGGGCAGAAGAGTCACTGTCTGTGTGGAGTTTGCACATTCACCTCCACAACCCAAAGATATGCAGGTTAGGTGCATTGGCCACACTAAATTGCCCCTTAATTGGAAAAAATGCATAATTGGGTACTCTAAAAAATTTTTAAATGAGTGGGAACAGTTTCTTCCTATGTACACAGTCCAGATCACTCATGATTTTGAATATTTCTATCAAATCTTCTCTCAGCCTTCTCTTCTCCAAGGAAAGCAGTCTAACCTCTCCAGTCTTTCTGCAGAACTGAATTCCTTCATCCCTGGCACTGCAGCACAGTGGTTAGCACAGTTGCTTCATAGTTCCAGGGTCCCAGGTTCAATTCCCGGCTTGGGTCACTGTCTGCGCGGAGTTTGCACGTTCTCCCTGTGTCTGTGTGGGCTTCCTCCAGGTGCTCCGGTTTCCTCCCACAGTCCAAAGATGCGCAGATTAGGTGGATTGGCCATGATCAATTGCCCTTAGTGTCCAAAAGGGCGGGGTGAGGTTACTGGGTTACGGGGATAGGGTGGAGGTGTGGGCTTTCCAAGGGCTGGTGCAGAATCGATGGGCTGAATGGCCTCCTTCTGCACTATGAATTCTATTATTTCATGAATCTTTTCTGCACTCTCTTCAATGCCTACACATGCTTTCTAAAGTGTGGCACTGTTATGCGCCAGGGTGTAGAGAACCCCAAACTGTATCACAGAGTTCACCTGACCCACAACTTTTAATAGATTGTGGTTTGGGGAGCACACGGCCCACTCTACAGGTGTGGTCCAGCAGAAATGGAAAAGTATTTTTTAAAGCAAAACAATGTTTATTCTATGAACTCAAGTTAACCTTTTTAAAAACAGTGAACATCTTAGCAACCATCAATTCAAATACAACCCCCAAAGAATACAACAATTAAGTAATCCTTAATAAATTCCCAAACAACATTCAGAGGATAAAAGATCCTTTTAACATAAAGATCAGGTTTAAATTCACTATTGAGAACAGTTACCATGTTGAAATCAGCAAATGGACATTCATAAGCTTGCAGAGATTCATACACACCCTGCTGTGATTTCAGCTTCTCCAAAACTAAAATGAAACCAAACCCACCCTGCAGCAAAAAGCCTAAAGCAAAAGGAAAAAGCTGATAGACAGCCCAGCTCCACCAACTCTCTGACATCACTGCAGTAGTAAATAGCCATTTCTTAAAGGTACTCTCACATGACAGGCATCCAGAACTGAATGCAATACTCCAGCTGAAGGTGAACTAATGTCTCATACAAGTTCAACTTGCTCCTGTACTCTATGTAAATATTAATATCACAGGTCTGTTTCAGATACTAACTGACCTGCCATGTATTTCCAGCACTGTTTGTTTTTATATTAAGAACATCTTAATGTTGGGAAGTGAATGCAGTGACAAGCACTTTGAAGTGGAGGTCCCAATCAATTCCCGGTTGCCAAAAATGAAGCATGGACAATTTCCACTCAACAATTACTTTTCTTTGCAAGAGAAGTGAACTAATGTGCAATTGTATCTGTGTCATAATTTATTAGAACACAAGTCCTTGAGCACAGAAGAAGGTATTGTCATTCTTGCAGCCAGGCATCTCTCCTGACTACTAGCCAGAGTTACTGAAAGAAAGAGAACAATAAGTACCATTCAAATTTATATACCGCCAACAGCTAGCAACTGTCATTTCATCAATTAGTGCGGTAGCAATTTATGTATAAGCCTGGAAGGTTTCACACAATACACACAAATTAAAAAATTATTTCCCAGAAACCACAATTCATAGGTCTTTTGTTTAGTTCCGGCACTTCAAATAGTTTGGGACTAAAAAAATCCATTTGCTCAGTAGCACACCAGTAAAGATGTTTCATAATTCGAGAACAGCAGTTTCAAATCCTAGTCCTTCCCAAATTAGTCACATTTCTGGGAATTTTAGCAGTTCTTTTCTCGTCAATATAACTACTTTGCAATGAGCATTTACAACCATGGGTTGTAAATAATACACACAAGTCAATTCTGGGTAACATATCAGGACAAAGAACATTATTTTACTGCCTCGGCAGGGGCAGATAAGTTTGTGCGTAAGAATGAACTGGGCAGGCAGCAAGAGTGGCAGTGGTGAGGAAGGTATGGGGAAAACGAAAGGAACAAATGGTCAATTTTGCAAGGGACTGCATCACCTCAGTATGAGCAGGGGAACCAGCTCATAGGAAGGAGGGGGGCAAGGGCAGCAGAGCGCAAGAAAGGGCAAGGAAGAGATAGAAGGGACACTAGCAGAGCGGGGTAGAAGGGGGTCAGACCACACGAGCTGGAAAGGGGGGGAACAGAGGTGTAGACAGAAGAGAGGGGGTATAGGGGATGGGGCAGAACAAAAAGATATGGGGGGCTCTAGACTGGCTTCAGCAAGTCGATATGAAAAACATGGAACAAGATGGCACCGCAAGCAGCAACTTTGGAGGGTCCCCAAAGGGAAATCTTGGAGTGCAGGGTTTCACTCACATGGTTACACACAGTTGGGGGCCATGTTTGGTGGCCTCTGGACAAAGGGAAAAAAGGGAAATCACAGAGCAGAGGGGGCCCGCCATCATGGTGAGAGCGTTGACTGTGGCCATTTTGGAAGGCCCCCTAACAAAGAGAAACCACGGACTACAGGAGCGCATCCACAAGTTAAGTATGGTTGATCCCACAAGAAGGGGGGCACTCTCTGCCTTCTGCCAGTCAGCCAATCCTCTATCCATGCCAGGATCTTACCCTTAACACCATGGGCTTTTAACTTATTTAACAGTCTCCTGTGCGACACCTTGTCAAAGGCCTTCTGGAAATCTCAATAAATCACGTCCACTGGTTCTCCTTTGTCTAACTTCCCCGTTACTTCCTCAAAGAACTTGAACGGATTTGTCAGACATGACCTCCCCTTGACGAAGCCGTGCTGACTCAGTCATAGTTTATCATGCACTTCCAAGTATTCTGTGATCTCATCTTTAATAATGGACCCTAAAATCTTACCAATGACCGATGTCAGGCTAACCGGCCTATAACTTTCCGTCTTCTGCCTCCCTTCCTTCTTAAACAGCGGTGTTGCTAATCCTTTCCAGTCCTCTGGGCCCGTTCCTGCCTCCAGTGATTCTTGAAAGATCACCACCAATGCCTCCACAATCTCCTCAGCTATCTCTTTTAGAACCCTGGGGTGTAGTCCATCCGGTCCAGGTGATTTATCCACCTTCAGACCTTTCAGTTTCCCCTGAACCTTCTCCTTAAGTGATAGCCACTGCACTCACCTCTGCCCCCTAATTCTCCTGGAGCTCTGGCATCCCACTGGTGTCTTCCACCGTGAAGACTGATGTAAAGTAACTATTCAGTTGCTCTGCCATTTCTTTGTTTCCTATTATTACTTCTCCAGCCACGTTTTCCAGTGGTCCAATGTTTATTTTTGCCTCTCTCTTACCTTTACCCAGGTAAAAGATAACAGAGGCTGATTGGTAGCCAAACCAATAAAGTTCAACAAAGCAATCAAGGCCTACTACCAGGGACAGTAAACCTCTGACCCCCCGAAAGGGACTCGGGGATGCACTAAACATGCCTATCGTGGGGGTGATAGATGGAGGGGGTTTGAAGCACCACTAGGATCAGGAGAGGCCATGGAGAGCATCAATTTCTTACAGGCGGGGAAGGCGCCGGGACCCGATGGGTTCCCGGCGGACCTCTACAAAGAATTTGCAATGGCACTGGCCCTGCAGCTGTGGAAATGTTCGCAGACTCACTAGCGAGGGGCACCCGGCCTCAAATGTTAACTCAGGCCAGCATATTACTGAAACTCAAAAAGGACAAAGACCCAACAGAGTGCGGATCACAGACCCATTTCGCTGCTCAATGTGGACATGAAAATACTCGCAAAAGTCCTGGCTAAGGGGCTAGAGAGCAGTCACAAAAGACTAGACGGGCTTTGTTAAGGGTAGACAGCTAACTGCGAACATCAAGTGCCTGAACGTGATAATGACCCCATCCGGGGAGAGAAAATCAGAGGTGATAGTCTCCCTGGACACAGAAAAGGCCTTCGATAGAGTCTAATTGAAATACATAATTGTGGTACTAGAGCTGTTTGGACTAGGTGCCAGGTTCGCCTCATGGGTTAAACATCTGTACAGCGCCCCAAAGCGATCGTTCAGACTAATGCCAATAGCTATGAATAGGTCCAGCTGCATAGAGCACAAGACAGGGATGCCTGCTGTCCCCGGTCTTGTTCGCCCTGGCAATCGAGCCGCTGGCAATCACATGAGAGCAGTAAGAGGTTATACGCCATTCCTTTGAAATAAAGGCCAAGATTCAACTTGCCTTCCCAATTACCTGCTGACTTTGCCTGCTAGCTTTTTGTGATTTCTGCACAAGGACACCCAAATCCCTGTTTTGCAGTTTTCTGCAGTCTTTCTTCATTGAAATAATATTCAGCTCTTCTATTCTTCTCACCAAAGTGCATAACTCTTCTATTCTTCCCACCAAAGTGTGTAACTTCACATTTTCCTCCATTATATTCTATCTGCCAAGTTTCTGCCCACTCACCTGACCTGTCTATATCCCTCTGTAAACTGTGTAATCCTCACCACTTGCCTTTTTCCCACCTATTTTTGTGTCATCCACAAATTTGGCAATTGTGCATTCACATCCCTTATCCAAGTCATTGATTGTAAATAATTGTGGCCCCAGCACAGATCCCTGTGGCACTCTACTAGTTACAGGTTGCCACCCTGAAAATGCCTCTTATCCGAACTCTATCAGTCAATCCCCTATCCATGCTAATATAATACCCCAAACACCATGGGCTCTTATCTATTAAGTAGCCTTTTGTGTGGTATCTTATCGAATGTTTTTTGGAAATCCAAGTATATTAGCTATTGGTTCCCCTTTATTAATCCAGCTCGTTACCACCTCAAAGAATTCTAATTAATTTGTCAGGCATGATTTCCATTTCAAAGTCATGCTGACTCTGCTTGATCATATTATGCATTTCTAAATTTTCTGCTATTACATCCTTTATAAGAGACTCTAAATTACAGAAGTTAAGCTAACTGGCCAAAGTTACTTGCTTTTTATCTCCCTCCTTTTGTAAATAATGTTGTTACTTTGGTAGTTTTCCAATCCTCTTGGATTTTTCCAGAATTTAAGGATTCTTGGAAGATTACTACCAATTTTTCATGTTCAATATATGCTCTTTCCTTCTTGTTAAAATAATTAGTGGTCCTGTAACTCTGTTCCTCCACGTGTTATAAAGAAAATGTCAAAGGGTGGCACGGTAGCATAGTGGTTAGCACTGTTTCTTCACAGCTCCAGGGTCCCATGTTCGATTCCCGGCTTGATTCACTGTCTGTATGGAGTCTGCAAATTCTCCCCGTGTCTGCGTGGGCTTCCTCCGGGTGCTCCGGTTTACTCCCACAGTCCAAAGATATGCAGATTAGGTCGATTGGCCAGGCTAAATTGCCCCTTAGTGTCCAAACAAAAAAGGTTAAGTGGGATTACTGGGTTACACGGATAGGGTGGAGGTGTGGGCTTAAGTGTGGTGCTCTTTCCATGGGCTAGTGCAGACTCGATGGGCCAAATGGCCTCCTTCTGCACGGTAAATTCTATGATTCTATGTTATGGTCTGTTGAGCCAGGGCTCCATTCTGGGATCTTCCCGTCCAGTTATATCAACTGGGATCATAACAGTAGATAATAGAAGCAGGAGGCAGCCATTCAGCCATTCGAGCCTGCTCTACCATTCATTACAATCATGGTTGATCACCCAACTCAGTAACCTGTTCCCACCTTCCCCCTGTATCCTTTGATCCCTTTAGTCCCAAGCACTATATCGAACCTCTTCTTGAAAATATACAATGTTTTGGCCTCAACTGCTTTCTCTGGTAGCTAATTCCACTGGCTCATCACTCTCTGGGTGAAGAAATTTCTCCTCAACTCATATGGTTTACTCTGTATTCTTAGACTGTGATCCCTAATTCTGGACTCCCCCGCCATCGGGAACATCCTTTCTCCATCTACCCTGTCTATTCCTGTTTGAATTTAATTAGGTTGCGATGTGACCCACCCATATTTATCTAAACTCCAGTGAATATATTCCTAACCAACTCAATCGCTCTTCATAAGTCAGTCCCACCACCTAGGAATCAGTCTGGTAAACCTTTGCTGCACTCCCTCTAGAGCAAGAACATCATTCCTCAGATAAGGAGACCAAAACTGTGGTCTGACCAAGTCACTGTATAATTGCAGCAAGACATCCCTGCTCCTTTACTCAAATCCCCTCCCTATGAAGGCCAGCATACCATTTGGCTTCTTTAACACCTGCTGTAACAGCTTGCTTACTTTCAGTGACTGGTGTACAAGAACACTCAGGTCTTGTTGCACAGCAGCCCACTTGATGGCATCCTATTAACCACCTAAAGCTTTTATTCCCTTCACCACTAATACATGGAGGCAGCAGTGTATACCATCTACAAGATGTATTGGAAAAACTCACCATATTATTAAAGAAGTCTTAACAATGGATTTGGAAACTATAGAATGATCAGGCAGAGTCAACATGGTTTTGTCTTTGCAAAATTTGCAAGTTCCTTTTAGGATGCAATTGGTAAGGCAGATGAAGTGAAACTGGTAGATGTAAAATACTTGGACTTCCAAAAAGTACTTGACAAATGCTACAGAAAAGGTAAATATGCAAGATAAGAGCACAGAGTTGGTGGCAATATTTTAGCAAGGACGGAGGATTGCTTATTTGACAGGAAGTGGTAGAGTAGGAATAAATGGGGCATTCTCAAGTTGGCAGGGTGTAACTAGCAGAGTGTCGCAAAGCTCAATACTGGGGCCTCAGCTGTTTATAAGTTATATTAATAACTTAGATGAAGACTGAGAATAAGATATCCATGCTTGCTGACAAATCAAAGCTAGGTAGGAATGTAAGCTGTGAGTACACAAAAAGGCTGCAAATAGATATAGATGGGTTAGGAGAGTGGGCCAAAATGTGGCAGATGGAGTTAACGTGGATAAGTGTGAGGTCATGCATTTTGATCTGAAAAATGTGAAGGCACCTTATCTAAATGGGGAGAGACTTTGGGGTGCTCCCTTACAGAGGGATCTGGGGGTCCTCGTTAATGAATCATAGAAAACTAGCATGCAGGTGCCGCAGATAAGGAAAGTAAACTGAATGGTGGCATTTATAGCTAAAGGCATAGAGTATAACGGTAAGGAAACGTCATTGGTGACATCACACCTGGAGTGTTATGCACAGTTTTGGTCCCCTTATTTGAGGAAAAATGTAGTGGCATTGGAGGCAGTTCAGAGGAGATTCACTGGGTTGATTCCAGAGATGAGGGATTTGTCATATGAAGAGAGATTGAACAGTTTAGGCCTATACTCTCAAGAGTTTAGAAGAATGAGGGGAGATCAAATGATCAAGATGAAAAAAGGTATGGATAAAGTAGACGTAGAGCATTCTAGAACAAGAGGTCATAGTCTTAGGTTAAGAGGTAGCAAATTTAAAGCAAAGTTGATGAGAAACTACTTCTCCCAAAGGGTTGTGAATCTGTGGAATTCACTAACCCAGAGTGCGATGGATGCTGAAACAGTGAATAAATTTAAGGAGGCGTTAAGACAGATTTTTAATTGGCAATGGGTTGAAGAGTTATGGAGAATAGGCAGGACAGTGGAGTTAATGCAAGGATGAGATCAGCCATGATCGATTGGCGGAGCAGACTCAATGGGCCAAATGGCCTAATTCTGCTCCTATATCTTATGTATTTACAATTGAACAGGGTTTTGATGAGACTACACCTTGTGTGCAGTTTTCATCAAAGTCTAAAGGAAGGATATACTTGCTTCGGAGGCAGCAAAGTGAAAGTTACAGGATTGGTTACTGGTGTAAGAGCGTGGCCCTACAAATAATAATAATCTTTATTATTGTCACATGTAGGCTTACATTAACACTGCAATGAAGTTATTGTGAAAATCCTCTCGTCGCCACACTCCGGCGCCTGTCTGGGTACATTGAGGGAGAATTCAGAATGTCCAAATTACCTGACAGCACGTCTTTTGGGATTTATAGGAGGAAACTGAAGCACCCGGAGGAAACTCATCAGACACGGGGAGAATGTGCAGACTCCCACAGTGACCCACGGTAGCACAGTGACCCAAACTGGGAATCGAACCTTGGATCCTGGAGCTGTGAAGCAACAGTGCTAACCACTGTGCTACTGGGCCACCCTTATGAGAGGCTAAGTAAACCGGGCCTATACGCTCTGGAGTTCAGAAGAATGAGAGATGATCTCACTGAAACATACAAGAATCTGAAGGAGCCTGAGGGGGTAGATACTGAGAGGTTGTTTCTCTTGACACAGGAACCTAGATCAGGGATGGGAGCAGTCTCAGGGTAAGTGTCAATCATGTAGAACTACAAGGAGGAGAGAAAGGGCAAATCAGAGGGTTGTCAATCTTTGGAATTCTCTAACACAAAGAATGCCTTCGCATTGAGCATATTTAAGGCTAAGATAGTTAGATTATTAGTCTCTAATTTAGGAAGCGAGAAAGAAAGTGAAATTGAGGCAAAAGATTGGCCGTGATTGTGTTGTAGGTTCTAGGGGCCATATGTGCTGTTCCTATTTCCTATGTTTTTTCAATCTAGCAAAAGGGTATGAAAGCTAGTGGTTATGGAACAATAGGAAGTTATGAAATAAAACGTAATTTATCTATCTATCATCAATTTCTTTAGGTGAAGGAATAAATTGTTCACCCTATTTTTTCTGTGCATGCTATGCTGTACATTTAGAAAATATTTCCTGAAAGTCTCATTTTCAATTTGGAAATCAGGAATAAATAAATATTGTTTTGAAACACATACTACTAATTTGTATTCACAAAAAAAGTTTAAAATTTATGGGCACCATTAATACGATGTTTCAAACAACTAAATATAAACATCACAACAAAACCAAATGTAGATTTAACTGCCTGTCTTATTGCAGCTAAAAAACGATGTTACCAGAAAATAAAATAGCAATGGTTTGGTTATCACTCCTTTATAAAATAAAGATGTTTTTAAATCAATAAAGAACACATCAACTATAACCATGCATCAGATATAAAAATGTATACATTCACTGAGGAGTTAACAAGTAGATGTCCCGTGACATTGCTCGTAGGCACTTTGCATCAGGGGTGCATTTTCTCTTGTTTACCATGCTTTCACTGCAGTCTAATTATGACAGCTGTTCACCCATTGATACACTAAAAGAAATATTATGGGAAGGAGGAAGAGCTTAATCATGATCCTTCAACCATCAAGATGTGAGGTAGGGTTGATGGGCCAGCTGATCTTTTCCTGCTCATCAACATTGTATGTTTATAAATTTTGATTTGATTCAGATTTTACTGTCCAATTCAATTCAAATTGTACTGGGAGATGTGCATAGATGACGAGATGAATTGAATTATTTCTACCTTTCTACCGTACCCCTCTTCTGCCCATAACACCAATACTTTAACTTCTAATTTATTTCCCTTAGCATCCTTCCCTTTTCAAATGGGCCGCAGTGTGTTTCACAACCCCGGTTTAGGAGGTCTGTTACGATAGGGAGATGTTAGGAAATTGGATCCGGAAATAGAATTGAAGATGTAGTGGGCAATTTAGGAGTTAACAGTCTGAGGGTAACTCGGCGAACACGGAGTCAGAGGTATGCACTCACACCTTGCCTGAGTCAATTGTCCAATTCAGACTTAAACTCGTTAATGGGGACAGGATACCCCTGTCCAGCCAGGGCTATTCACAAAAGATTCATTGTCCTCCGGGACACTCTGATCTGACCAGCTATTAGCCCATTACTAGGTCTGATGGCCTCGTTTGTCTGTAAATTGGAGGTTAATTGTATATTCATAGCATGGACCTGTTTTTTGTGTAAACGGGAATGGATAATCAAAAGCAATGATGAGTTCAGGTCTGGACACGCCAGGACAGAACCATTGTTTGAGGGGCAGGGCGGAACTCAAAAAGAGAAAAGAACCGTGTTCAAACAGGTGGGGGCAGAAGGATTTAGAAGGCCACTGGGAGAGGTCATGAAAGCAGCCACCGAGACCGGCTTTTGGGAGCTACTCAACAACAGGAATATATTCTGAAAATGCAAGTATCATTATTGCCTGCCTGTCTAAATGGAGTTGAGAGCTGGATGTTCATTTTATGTGCTGGTTTATGGGAAATCGTGTGTTAGGCTAACAGATACATGTAAGCTGTACTGGTTAATTTTGAAGTTTAAATTTAAATTTATTTTGTTTTAATAGTTTTATTTGTAAAAATAACCAATCTCTATTTCTTTTGCAATCACTCCTGGAGTAAAACAATCTTTCTGCACAGTAAAAAAAAAAGTTTTAAACATTGTGATTCTGGTCCAGTATCCTAGCCACAGTTGGCATCTGACAAGGCGTCCGAAACAGGTCCAATCTTAACAATAAGCCCACAGCAAATTCTTTAAGGTAAAGTAAACTAGGAGTAACACATTCAAAGCCCAAGGGATGGATTGCGATACACAGACACGCTTGTGAGCACACAAGGTAGAAAGGCAGAGAAAGAAAGAGAGAGAAGTTACAAATTGTGGCTAACTTATTGGCATCAATTCATGTGAATAGAATCCAGTAAGTCAATGTCCATTGAAGGTTATTTCATGTAGCTTTATCTTACAGAATCCTTGCCCAGTTGAAGCAGTTGAGGCTCCTTCATTAAATGTTTTTAAGATAAAGATAGATAGTTTTTTGAAGAATAAAGGGATTAAGGGTTATGGTGTTCGGGCCGGAAAGTGGAGCTGAGTCCACAAAAGATCAGCCATGATCTCATTGAATGGCGGAGCAGGCTTGAGGGGCCATATGGCCTACTCCTGCACCTAGTTCTTATGTTCTTAATTCCTGGCCTTGGTCCTAGCAACTTGGCTGCAGGTTGAGGCAGTTGAAGATGCAAAGCCTTCTTGTATTTTGAGAATTAGTTCACTTTGTCGGATTCTTTCTGGAGATCAGATTTTGAGAGAGATGGAGGTCAGAGGCAGGCTACTAGCCTGAAGTCTGATTTTTTTCTTCTGAGATTAAATCGCAACAGAACACAGAATCCCAAAAGCTGTATAATTAAAGCAATTCAAACAGCTCAAGTATTGGACATGTGACATGGTGGTTTTAGGCCAAGCCATTCAGCTAATAATGTACTTCAAGTACTCTCGTTTAAGCACATTGCATTTTTGAGCAGGTAACTGTGAAAACCATTAGCACAACATTGGAGATGAGGAATCCAATAACTTTGCCTTTGTCCAAAGCTGATTGGTGCAGATGTCTGGTCTACTGATCATTTATGTTGGCTTGACTGGAATGTTCATACAATAGTCATACTCCAAGGAGGTTGTCCATTGGAACGGCTTCGAATCTTTCAAAACTACCAGCGTGACCAGCTGTAGCCATTTTATCAGTCTGGCAATTATACATTTTCTTCCAGCGCCAGCAGGTGCAGTTGTGGGAGTCCAACTGCCTTAGGTTCTGGATCCCCTGGCGACAATGCATGATACCCAGGCCAACACTGAATGGGTGACGTCCGCGGTGGAAGCCTTGAGTGAGAAAGTCACAGCCATGGGTCAAGACGTCCAAGGTTTGGAGCACACTGTGCGTTCGATGTTTGAGGCTCAGGACAGGGGAGCCCAACCACAGGCAGCCATGTACATGGCCCACATGGACATTGCTGCGGTGCACCAGAGTTGACTGGGGGTGTCGAGAGCATTGGCCGGGCTTGGCTGAACTGGGCCAGTCATAGAGGGGCATGACTGAGGCGTTAATGGGCATGACAAAGATGCAGAGGGACATGTCCCAGGCCCTGTGCTCCATGGTTGAAGGCATCGAGAACCTGGCTCAGAGAAGAGCAGGCCTCAAGGACTGGCAGCACCAGGTGACAGTGGAGCTTCCGGAGCTCACTCCGGCCTCACCTTCAACCCATGGAGTGGCCAGGGGGCCATCAAGTAATCCGATGGAGGAGGAAGTGATGGGGCCCATGCCGGTGCCCCGCATGGGAGTTGCTGTAACACTTCAGCGTTTCTGAATCCTTCCACCTAACACTGGCGCATCTGATGGCCAGCGGGCAGAACAGGGTGGTATTCCGTCACCTGTGACACTCAAAAATTGCCCAGGGCTATCCAGGTCCAGACCCTCCAGAGGACGGCCGCCAAAGGCACCTTGGGTCACAGGGCGAGAAACTCAGCAGGGCGCTTTCACGTCTGGTGTGCTTTCTGGGGAGACAGTTAGATGGCGCAGTAGGCCACGTAAGTTTAAGTTAGACACCAGTTAAGTTATCATGGGTATAGCACATAGGTTAGAGCTAGGGGTTAGGGCACAATAGTGTACATAGTCACAATTAAACACATTAGCATCAAAATTTCAACCTGCCTCAAACCTCTGTCTGAAGGGTGTCAGGGATGGGCTGCACTTGGTGTAGAGGGTGTGCCGCGTGGGGGTGTGGGTAGTTGGGGGTGTGGGCTTTGGATAGCACGAGGCAGGGTCCCCAGGATGTTCCACCCAGGGTCACCCTCAGAGGCGGCAGTGAACGGGCCACATGTGTGAGGGTGCCATGTAAGACAGCTTACCTAGTGAATTACCCATCACCACTCACCATCCCCATTCTTCCCCCCCACCACCCCACCAAGAGGATATATGGATCCATGAGATGGAATGGCCAGCAGACATGCAGGGATGACCCGAGCGGACAGTGGAATGTTATCCCGAAGGCAGGAGTCAGACGTTATCAAACAATGAGGAGCAGCAGAGCTCATTAACATGGAGTCGTCATCATCCTCCGTCAAGTGGACAAGACTCGCTGAGACTGCCAACTCAAGGCCAGCATCCTGTAGAGATGCTGGTAAGACGCTCGGAACGGGGTTGGGGAGCTGGGGTGCGGGGCTGTGGTGATGTGAGGAGAGACGGGGAGGATGTGAGCAGCTATGGAGGAGTATGGAGGGGTGGGACAGGGTGACGGAGCTGCTGGTGGCTAGGCCGCCAAGTCGGCAAACCTGGAGGTAATGAGGATGTCCCATGTGCGACGGCCCTGGCGCACAGGGAGGGTGGCCTCCTGTGCCTGCTCAGGTTCCATGCCCTGGTTCCCCTGGTCATCATCCTCTTCCTCCTCCAGCATGTTCCCCCCTCTACTGTACAATGTTGTGCAAGATGCAACAGGCCACCACAATGTGTGAGACACTCCTAGGGCTATACGGAGAGTCCCACAAGAGCAATCCAGGCATCCGAACCACACCTTCAGGACACCGATGCACCCTGAAAGAAGCTCCTGGTTGCTGCATGGGAGTCTTTATAGCTGTTCTCTGCGTTGGTCTGGGACCTCCGAACAGGCGTTATTAGCCTAGATCTCAGCAGATAACATTTGTCGCCCAAGAGCCAACTCCTTGCCCGAAGGAGTGACTCAAAGGTGCTAGGAACCGACGAATGTGCCAGGATATATATGTGTTATGCCTGCTGCCTGGATATCAGGCGCAGTCATGCATGATGTGCAGCTGGTGGTCGCACACCAACTGCACGTTCAGGGAGTGGAAGCTCTTCCAGTTGTTGAAGGTCATCCCCTCATGAGTCGTTGCTCGGAAGGGGGTATATGTCCTATCTATCATCCCCTGGACCTTGCGCATGCCAGCGATTGGGGGCGAGTCCTGCTGCCCGGGTACCCTGGTGGGCTTGGTCCAGACTGTACTTTATGTAGTCTGCTGCCCAAACATATAGGGCATCTGTAGCAGTGCGGATGCATCTGTGTGGAAGTGTCCCAGACAGGTCGCCACTTGGTGCCTGGAAAGACCCAGAGGAAAAAAAAGTTCAGGACGGCGTGTTTGGGTGTTGTTCTCCACACCCCCTTAGTTCCAGGTGCACCATCATCTGGCACGAATGCTACATGGTCCCCCTGGTTAGCCGAAATCTTCGGCTGCAGGCTCAGTCCGACAAGGCCCCGAAGGACTGGTGCCGACGGAATGAATGTGGCTTCATTTCCTTCTCTTCCACACCTCTTCCTCGAACTGTTGGGACGGTCGGCTCTCCAGCCTCACCGGTTGGCCCCTGCTCTTCTGAAGTAGGCTCCTGTTATTTAGGATCCTCCCAGAGCAACGCTTGTGCCTGCAGCCTCTGTGCATCAGCTAGGGCCGCTGCGGCCATTTAGAGTGCAAGCATTCCTGGCTGTACTCCAAAAATCATTCTGCAGGGGGTAAATGAGAAGACATGTCAGCAACATGAGTATTCTCTTGCCCATCCAATTCCAACAGGTTACATGGCAGCCCTGAGTTGCACTTTCGCAGCTCCACCCTCCAAATGCATCCACCCCCCCACACGGTACGTTGCCTTCCAGACTGCACCCCTGACCCCATCAGTGAGTATCACTGGGGTGACTCAATCCTCATCTACCCATCCCTGTCAACCACCAGTGGCTGCCGCAACCCGTGCCAGTGATAGGTTCTGTAGCCCCTGTCCTGTCTCTCCAGTGCGGTCTACTGTTGATGCCGCATTGGATGGGTCATATGCTATTCCGCCAGCAGTGTGTCACCTGGTTGTGCGGTGGAGTCACGGTGTGCCACCCACCACCTACATCTTAGAAGCTGGTGTCCTACAGATGGGGTTGAGCGAGGGAGGTGGGTGTCTGCTGGGGACTTAGTGCAGTGTGATGCGGATCCTGGATGTGACACAAAGGTTGTGACAACATGTCTGGGGATAGAATGGATAGGAGCAGGGACGCAGTGGGTAGGTCGGGCTTGGAGACAGCTGGTGGTCCTGTGGAGTGGGCTTGCTGATAGTGTGACTGGTGAGGCCTCTACCCCGAGAGGGGCAGTGTGCCAGGGAGAGTATTAAAGGCCCCATGCGTATACCGCCACCGGCGAGGGGCACAAATGGCATTGCCCTCACCAGCAGGGCTTTGGAGCATGGCTTCAGATAATATTTTTTAATTGGTTTGCAAAACAATTCAAACAACCGGGCACAAACCTCGATTTTCAGCGGATGCCTGATTCTCCTTTCCGGCATTGCGAAGCGGAGAATCTAGGCCAGTATTTTAACAAGTTGGAAAACCAATTTCCAAAAATAAGGCATGTATCCTTTGTTTGGGATGAGCTCTGCTAATCCCCTGCAGTGAGGCTGTGCATATGATGAGTGCATTGAGGGGTGCCAGCACCTGGTGGGCTACTGATTGAGCTTGGCCATGCCCATCACATTGATGGGTCAGCTGGGGTCTGAGGATTTCCAGAGGATGGCCTGGCTGGGCTTCAAAATGACCCGAGGCTCTGTGAACATTTACAGGACACAGTGAGCAGTCGGCAGAGTGAGCAGCCAGGGGCCTGTAACATGTACCGAATGGTTGCTTTTAAAACAAATACCACAGCAATGGCAGTCAGTGCAGGGCTACCACCGATCCCAAGGGGGTCACCCTGAATCCACTGATATGTCAGCAAGTTGCTCCCTGCTACTGTCCCCCTGCCTTGGCAGCCATGCCTGCAGCAAGTACATTTAAAAAATAATTTTACAAACTTTGCTTACCTTCTCTCTCCCTCAGCAGCCTTGGCGCTCAGACCCCGTTTGTAAATACCTGTAATAAACTGCACCCGCCTGACAGGGGTGGAGCATTACGGAGGAGTGGAGCATCGCAGAGATGCGGAGCATACTGGGTCAAACCCGGTAATGATATGTAAACGCATGCAAATGCTGGTTTTGTATATCGCCACCAGCGCGAATACAGTTGCCGCCACCAGCGAAGACCCGGAGCATGGCTTTTGGTTTGGTACCGGGCACGAACATAGATTTTCGGCAGATGCTTGAATCTCCTTTCTGGCGTCGCGAGGTGGAGAACCCAGGCCAATAGTTTAGCAAGTTAGAAAATCAACTTCCAAAAATAAGGCACTGCACAATTGTTTTTCTTGTATGCCTACATTACTGACAGCTCAATATACAATATAAATTCCTGGAGTTCTGATGAAAGGTCATCAACCTGAGATGTTCTCGTTTCACAGATATAGCTTGATATATTAGGGTTGAGAATTTTGTGTTTTAATTTGAGATTTCCAGAAACCAGTGTTTTGGTTGTTCTTAATTTTATAAATAAACATGGAAGAAGATGAGGAAAGAAGTGCCAAATGCACTCAAAAATATATGTTGAATTAAGTGAAAACAGGTGATGAAATGTTTTGATTTAATTCCTTACTTTGCACAAAACTAATCTACTTTATAAATAGGACAATATATTCACACCTTCAACGAAATGTTCACATTATTCACAGGTCATTTGAATAATTTTTTTCCCAGGTTATTGGATGAATATAGTCTTACCTAAACACATGCCAAACAGCAGCAGGATGAAGTACAGCAACAATTAAAGCATTGTTCTTGCCATACATTATACCCAGTAACAGTGTACGGTGCACAGCCAAGAAAAACCTCAGTGCAGGGTTACAGTACTTGTGCCCAAACAATTTATTCTGTGTTTAATATATTTCAGTCTGTCTGCCCTTAAATCATTGCCAATTATCTGCAAGGTAATGCTGTCTCGGTCTTTAAATTTAGCAGTAAGCAAGGGAATTTTTGATTCGATTTGAACAACCAAGCAGTAAGGTAATAGGTAGAGGCTCAAAATGCTAGGAAAATTAGTCTCCAGATATTCTGGAGGTTCAAGTACATTTAAAATAGGACGGTGTCGAGGGTGGTAGGATCCAGGGTCAAACCGGGCTAGGGGCTCGCAATATTTGGGGTGGCAGAGGAGCCGGGAGTGCAGGAGGTGAAAGAGGCCGGAATTCTGGCCTTTGCGTCCCTGGTAGCCCGGCGAAGGATTCTCCTTCAGTGGAAAGATACGAGGCCCCCAAGCGTGGAATCCTGGATCAGCGATATGGCAGGGTTCATTAAATTGGAGAGGGTGAAATTCGCCTTGAGAGGGTCGGTACAAGGGTTCTTTAGGCGGTGGCAACCGTTCTTAGACTTTCTGGCAGAACGATAGACATTGGTCAATGGCAGCAGCAGCTCGGGGGGTGGGGGGGGTTTACTTTATTTTTGTTTATGTTATTTACACTGGAAGGGTCTGAGGGGGTGTATACACCTGTTGTCTTAAGTCGGGGTGTTAATGTTAATTTATTATTTAGGTACGGGGGGGGGGGGGGGGGGGGGGGAAGGGGTTTGGGGGGTTGCTTTTTTAGATTGTGTTTTGTACTTAACCTTGTTGGGTTCTTTTTTCTTTCTCATTTTGTTACTGATATTTTATGAAAACCCTTAATAAAAATTTTTTTTTTTTTAAAAAGTACATTTAAAATACAGCAAGTCAAATATTGTCTCGTATATTCATTTATATCAGTAGGAATAGAAAATTTAAATTGTTAAATGGGACCTCAGTAAATTGCATATGGCTTCAATGCAATAGAATTTAAAACTGCCGGGTACAGTAAGAATGAAATAAGCGCAATGGAGTGGATTTGATTTATTGTCACGGGTACCGTGATACAGTGAATAGTATTGTTCTGCGTACAGTACAGACAGATTGTTCCATACATGAAAATAAACATAGGACATGCATAAATACTCAATATAAATATATAGACACAGGCATCGGGGTGAAGCATAGGGACTGCAGTACTGCTCAGTAGAGAAAATGTATGAAGAGATCAGTCCAGTCCATAAGAGGGTCATTCAGGAGTCTGGTAACAGCAAGGACGAAGCTGTTTTTGAACCCGATAGTGCGTGTTCTCAGACTGTTGTATTCCCTGCTCGTTGGAAGAGGTTGGAAGCGAGAGTAACCTGGGTAGGCGGGGCCTTTGATTATGCTGCCCACTTGCCCAAGGCAACGGGAGGAGTAGACAGATTCAATGGATGGAAGGTGGTTTCACGTGATAGACTGGGCTGCGTTCATGACTCTCTGTAGTTTCTTACGGTCTTGGGCCAAGCAGTTGCCATACCAGGCTGTGATGCAGCCAGATAAGATGCTTTCTATGGTGCATTTGTAACAATTGGTAAGAGTCAATGTGGACATGCCAAATTTCCTTATATTCCTGAGGAAGTATAAGCGCTGTTGTGCTTTCTTGGTTGTAGCATATCATCGACATGGGCAGGCCAGGACAGATTGTTGGTGATGTGCACACCTATAATTTGAAGCTGCCAAGCATCTTCACCTCAGCCCCACTGATGCAGACAGGGGTGTGTATGATACTTCGCTCCTGAAGTCAATGACCAGCTCATTAGTTTTGTTGACGTTGAGGGAGAGACTGTTGACATTACACCACGGCACTAGGTTCTCTATCTCCCTCCTGTACACTGACTCATCATTGTTCGAGATCCGACCCACTACAGTCGTGTAATCAGCAAACTTGTAGATGGAGTTGGAGCCAAATTTTACCACACAGTCGTGTGTATGTAGGGAGTATAGTAGGGGGTTAAGTACGCAGCCTTGTGGGGCCCCGGTGGTATGTAGCACTATCGTGATGGAGGTTGTTTATCGTTACTGATTGTAGTCGATGGGTCAGGAAGTCGAGGATCCAGTTGCAGAGGGAGGAGCCAAATCCTAGGTTTTGGAGCTTTGATATAAGCTTGGCCGAGATTATGGTGTTGAAGGCGAAGCTGTAGCGTCAGGATAATCAAACCTGCTTATGTGCTTTATTTAAAATAGCTAAATAGTTCATATCTTGATTTATTCATTATTTTGATAACTTCCCTAATTGCACATTGACACAAACACTAAACATAATTGTTGATTTTGTGATTTTTGTAAAATTTGCATATTCTCTCTGGAATTTATTGAAATTGAAGGAAATCAAAATAACTATTTTTACAGTTTCTAATCAATAAATAATATTTATCTACTGTAAAGCAGAATAAAACCAAGACATTTTAAATGAAATAGTGGAACCACTTCCCGCGTCTCGATGTCCTCCACATTATTTTTTAATTGATTTGCAAAATAATTCAAACAGCTTATGCTCTCTAAGTAATAATGCACATTAATCCAGGAACAAAATGAATGCATTATGTGACCAGTCATAACAAACCTTGAAATTATCCTGGTCTTTGCTTCTTTATGTCATTAAGCAACTGCTCTGTCCATGTAAGACATGGACAATATAATAATCTTTATTGTCACAAGTAGGCTTACATTAACATAATGAAGTTACTGTGAAAATTCCCTAGTCGCCACACTCAGGCACCTACACGGAGGGAGAATTCAGATGTCCAAATTACCTAACAGCATGTCTTTTGGGACTTGAAACCGGAGCACCCGGAGGAAACCCACGCAGACATGGAGTAAACCTGCAGACTCCGTACAGACAGTGCCCCAGGCCGGGAATCAAACCTAGGTCCCTGGCACGTGAAAGAACTGTGCTAACCACTGTGCTACCGTGCCGCCCATATCACCGGGTATATATGATTCCCATGCTTCTATCACTCTTCCTTTACTGTCTGGCAGACCTCAAGGTGTTGACACCACTCTGGACCCTCAGCTCCTCACTGTCGTTTTAAGGCTTCATCTCTCAGCTCCTTAGGTCTGAGGTTCCTCTTTGCAGCTCTACCCCATGGCTCCTCTCACGCAAATCCCCAGCCTGAGACACCACTGTCCCACTCTGGCAGGCCTCAGGAAATTCCACCCTTGTTCTCCATTGCAATCAGCATGGAAAGTTAAGTCTTGTAATTACAAGCACATGCAGTCTTTTAAAGACATGCGTGGTGATTCTCCAATATGGAGCCCAAGTGTTTGCGCCGTCGTGAACGCCGTCGCGTTTCACAACTCGAATCGGGCCCAGGTACGACTGACCACAGGACGCCGCTCCAGCCTCCTTTCAGGGCGCCAAATGGCCACCGCGCCAACCCGCGCATGCGTGGGGTACTTCTTTAGCGCGCCGGCCCCGACTCAACATGGTGTCGGTGTTCAGCGGCCGGGAAAGTAGGCCGGGGGGGGGGGGGCTGGCCCTCCGATCAGTGGGCCCTGATCGCGGGCCAGACCCCATCGGAGCCCCCCCCCCCAACTGTTCGAGCAGAGTTCCCGCCGGCAGCGACCAGGGATGAACGGCGCCAGCGGGAATCTGTCGGATCCGCGCGGCACCGCCGATTCCAGTGGCCCGCGGCCATCGCCGCGCCAAACGCGCCGGCGCAAATAGCACCGGTTCTCCGCACCTGGGAGAATTGCGCGCTGACGTCGATGCGGTTGGGGCAATTCTCAGGGCCCGGCGCGGGGCTCGGAGAATCACCCCCATGATAATTGTTGATGAGAGTTATTAAACTTCTCTTGTACAGAAATCTGATTCCTTTAATTTGTGAATTGTTTTAGGGAGAGTTTAAAAACTTCAATTTAAAATATTTTCTTACTTTTCCTTCTCTTAACTTAATTTTTCTCCCCCCTACCTGATTTGACGTAGAATCTACCTACTCTTATTCACCCTTTGTTGCAGTTCTCCTTTAATTTATTTCTCAATCCTTAAATTTCATGATTAAGGAGGTACACTGCTTGTCCTGATGTTCAAGATTCCGAATCCCTGTAACCCTCATATTGCCATTATCAGTACACACTTCCAGAAACACCATGAGCAAAAAATGTTTAAAATCTAAATGTGTTCAAACACGTTTAGCGCAAGATACTGCCAGCAAAATCGTTCCAGCAAAATCTTGGGCAGGAACACATAAGAAGAAGAGGAAATGGGCAGCAGTTTACTAAAATAATAAATATCCGTGGTTCAGAACAACTTATTTGAACCTTTGCCTTGAAACCTATCGTTTGCATAAAGTAATATGAATTCGGTACTGTTCATCGAGAGGCACTGAATTGCTTAAATCCACTCTCACGCATGTAAAAAAATGCACCTTACTTTTGAAAACTTATGTTTTCTTCTCAAATCCATTCACTTTCTTCATTCAAATCAAAACTCAAACATTTCAAGGTGTGAAAGTAGGCTCATAACACATGAAGCAGCAAGTCTGTCAATGACCAAAGTTCAGAGAACTATAGGATTTCTGCACACCTTCATGCTTTTATTTCCAATAAAATATCATTGCATTCCACGAGATGAAGGAATCACCCTTTAATTGTATTTTGCTTCTTTCCCTTCTTCTTATGGTCCAACCCTGTTTCTTCCAAGTTGCAGCACCACCACCCCCTCCAAATCTTTAACTCCTGGTAGCTCAGTAGCATAGGATAGTGAGAGGAAAAACAGTTCTGTTGTTCATTCTGTCAGCCTGCTCACTTCTGACTTTTTTCTTTGTAAGGATGCATGTGACTGTCAGATGAGTTCCTTTACTGATGTGGTCAATATCAGTCATTTAGCTTTCCAGAGCTTCATTCCCAACATCAGCTCCATTAGCAAGGTGATTTTATTCGATTTTTGCAAGAATGTCTATTTCTATGTCTATGTCTATGTCTATATTATAACAATATTAGGCGGGAACTGAAGAACATAGATTGGGGGCGGATGTTTGAGGGCAAATCAACATCTGACATGTGGGAGGCTTTCAAGTGTCAGTTGAAAGGAATACAGGACCGGCATGTTCCTGTGAGGAAGAAAGATAAATACGGCAATTTTCGGGAACCTTGGATGACGAGTGATATTGTAGGCCTCGTCAAAAAGAAAAAGGAGGCATTTGTCAGGGCTAAAAGGCTGGGAACAGACAAAGCCTGTGTGGCATATAAGGAAAGTAGGAAGGAACTTAAGCAAGGAGTCAGGAGGGCTAGAAGGCGTCACGAAAAGTCATTGGCAAATAGGGTTAAGGAAAATCCCAAGGCTTTTTACACGTACATAAAAAGCAAGAGGGTAGCCAGGGAAAGGGTTGGCCCACTGAAGGATAGGCAAGGGAATCTATGTGTGGAGCCAGAGGAAATGGGCGAGGTACTAAATGAATACTTTGCATCAGTATTCACCAAAGAGAAGGAATTGGTAGATGTTGAGTCTGGAGAAGGGGGTGTAGATAGCCTGGGTCACATTGAGATCCAAAAAGACGAGGTGTTGGGTGTCTTAAAAAATATTAAGGTAGATAAGTCCCCAGGGCCTGATGGGATCTACCCCAGAATACTGAAGGAGGCTGGAGAGGAAATTGCTGAGGCCTTGACAGAAATCTTTGGATCCTCGCTGTCTTCAGGGGATGTCCCGGAGGACTGGAGAATAGCCAATGTTGTTCCTCTGTTTAAGAAGGGTAGCAAGGATAATCCTGGGAACTACAGGCCGGTGTACAGGCCTGGACTGTACACAGACTTACTTCAGTGGTAGGGAAATTACTGGAGAGAATTCTTCGAGACAGGATCTACACCCATTTGGAAGCAAATGGACGTATTAGTGAGAGGCAGCACGGTTTTGTGAAGGGGAGGTCGTGTCTCACTAACTTGATAGAGTTTTTCGAGGAGGTCACTAAGATGATTGATGCAGGTAGGGCAGTAGATGTTGTCTATATGGACTTCAGTAAGGCCTTTGACAAGGTCCCTCATGGTAGACTAGTACGAAAGGTGAAGTCACACAGGATCAGGGGTGAACTGGCAAGGTGGATACAGAACTGGCTAGGCCATAGAAGGCAGAGGGTAGCAATGGAGGGATGCTTTTCTAATTGGAGGGCTGTGACCAGTGGTGTTCCACAGGGATCAGTGCTGGGACCTTTGCTGTTTGTAGTATATATAAATGATTTGGAGGAAAATGTAACTGGTCTGATTAGTAAGTTTGCAGACGACACAAAGGTTGGTGGAATTGCGGATAGCGATGAGGACTGTCTGAGGATACAGCAGGATTTAGATTGTTTGGGGACTTGGGCGGAGTGATGGCAGATGGAGTTTAATCCGGACAAATGTGAGGTAATGCATTTTGGAAGGGCTAATGCAGGTAGGGAATATACAGTGAATGGTAGAACCCTCAAGAGTATTGAAAGTCAAAGAGATCTAGGAGTACAGGTCCACAGGTCATTGAAAGGGGCAACACATGTGGAGAAGGTAGTCAAGAAGGCATACAGCATGCTTGCCTTCATTGGCCGGGGCATTGAGTATAAGAATTGGCAAGTCATGTTGCAGCTGTATTGAACCTTAGTTAGGCCACACTTGGAGTATAGTGTTCAATTCTGGTCGCCACACTACCAGAAGGATGTGGAGGCTTTAGAGAGGGTGCAGAAGAGATTTACCAGAATGTTGCCTGGTATGGAGGGCATAAGCTATGAGGAGCGATTGAATAAACTCGGTTTGTTCTCACTGGAACGAAGGAGGTTGAGGGGCGACCTGATAGAGGTATACAAAATTATGAGGGGCATAGACAGAGTGGATAGTCAGAGGCTTTTCCCCAGGGTAGAGGGGTCAATTACTAGGGGGCATAGGTTTAAGGTGAGAGGGGCAAGGTTTAGAGTAGATGTACGAGGCAAGTTTTTTACGCAGAGGGTAGTGGGTGCCTGGAACTCACTACCGGAGGAGGTAGTGGAAGCAGGGACGATAGGGACATTTAAGGGGCATCTTGACAAATATATGAATAGGATGGGAATAGAAGGATACGGACCCAGGAAGTGTAGAAGATTGTAGTTTAGTCGGGCAGTATGGTCGGCACGGGCTTGGAGGGCCGAAGGGCCTGTTCCTGTGCTGTACATTTCTTTGTTCTTTGTTTGTTCACCCTTTCCTCTTCTGCAAGATTATTGACACCATAGTACATATCTTAATTACCTCAGGGCTTGAATTATTTGAGGTTCTATTGGGCAGGAGATACAAAAGTCTGAGAACACACACCAATAGATTTAAAAACAGTTTCTTCCCTGCTGTTATCAGACTCCTGAATGGCCCTCTTATGGACTGAACTGATCTCTCTACGCAGTTTCTCTACTGTTGTAGCACTATACTCCATATGCTTCACCCAATGTCTATCTATGAATTTGCATTGGCTTTATTGCATGTCTTATGTTTTTTATTTACGGAACGATCTGCCTGGACTGTACACAGAACAATACCTTGGTACACATGGCAATAAATCTAAATCTAGTATATCTGGACTTCCAGAAAGCATTTAATAAGATGCCGCACAAAAGGTTAATACACAGGTGGGATTTTGGGTATTTTATTTGCTTGGATAGAAGTCTGGCTAAACATCAGAAGGCAGAGAGTCACAATAAATGGGTCTTTTTTTTGTTGGCAAGATGTAACTCGTGCCCCAACTATTTGCAACGTATATTAATGACTTGGATGTAGGGATGGAAGGTACTATAGCCAAATTTGCAGATGACACTAAAATAGGTGGGATAGTAAGTTGCAATGAGGAAATAAGAAATTAAAAAATGGATATTGATAGGTTAGGTGAGTTGCCAAAATTTGACAGATGGAGCTTAACATCGATAAGTTATCAATTTTGGTCGAAAAGAGGAAAGGCAACTTATTATCTAAATGGAGAGAAACTTCAGAGTGCTTTGGTGCTGAGGGATCTGGGTGTCCTTGTGCATGAATCGCAGAAAACTAGCATGCAGGTACAGCAAGTAATAAGGAAGGTAAATGGAATTTGGGCCTTTATAGCAAAAGGAATAGAGTATAAAAGTGTTGCTGCAACTGTACAAGGCATTGCTGTGACCGCACCTGAAGTACTGTGTACAGTTTTGTTCCCCTTGTTTGAGGAGGGATCATTGAATTTACTGTGCAGAAAGAGGCCATTCAGCTCATCATGCCTGCACCGGCCCTTGGAAAGAGCACCAGACTCAAGCCCCATGCTTCCACCCTATTCCCCCTCTATCCCCGTAACCGAGTAACCCCATTTAACCTTTTTTGGACACTAAGAGCAATTTAGAATGGCCAATCCACTTAACCTGCACGTCTTTGGACTGTGGGAGGAAACCGGAGCACCTGGAGGAAACCCACACACACAGGGGGAGAATGTGCAGACTCCACACACTCAGTGACCCAAGCCGGGATTCGAACCTGGGACCCTGGAGCTGTGAAGCAACTGTGCTAACCACTATGCTACTGTGCTGTCCATGAAGTTGCATTGAGGCAGTTCAAAGGAGGTTCACTAGATTGATTCCAGAGATGAGGGGTTTGTCTTATGAAGAGAGATTGAGCAATTTAGCCTATACTCTCTAGAGTTTAGAAGAATGAGAGATCTAATTGAGGCATACAAGATGATAAAAGGTATTGACAAAGTAGACGTAGAACAGACCTCTTTTGGGGCAAACTAGAATGAGAAGTCATAGTTTTAGCATAAGGGGTAGCAGATTTAAAACAAAGATGAGGAGAAATTACTTCTCTCAAAGGGTCATGAATCTTTGGAATTCATTCCCCCAGGGTGTGGTGGATGCGGGATATTGAGTAAATTTAAGGAGGAGATAGATTTTTAATTCGTAATGGGTTGAAGGGTTATGGGAATGGGAATGGGCAGGAAAGTGGAGTTGAGGTCGAGATGAGATCAGCCATGATCGTAATGAATGGCGGAGTGGGCTCAAGGGACTGAATTTCCTACTCCTCCTCTCAGTTCTTAGGTTCTTTTTGAAGTTTCTTGCAGCACGTGGGAATTTCTGGATGCCACTGCAATCCATGGCAACCACATCTGAACTAAGTGACTGTGGCTTGAGGTTCGACTTCAAAATATTTAATATCTATTCTTCACTTACTCCAAAACTCAATATTTCCATAATGAATTATACAAGTACCTCAATCTTATGGCACAGTGAGTAGTGCTCTGCCTCTGAGTCAGAAGTTTAGGGGCTCAATTTCCACTCCAGGACTTGATGGCCTTGGTGATAAAAATGGGAGAAAGTCCTGGTCAGCCATGTGATGGAAAAAAAATTAGGGCCTCACTATCCATAGTGGTTCACTTACCACCACAGGTTAATCCCTGTTCCGTCTGTAGTGGATTCCCGACCTTGCCCTACACTTGATGGAAACCATAACATTGTGGGTTGAACCTGCTTTGGGGCAAAGAACTGAAGAAGGAGAAATACCTCAAATACAACACATTCAGTACTGACTTAAAGTAACATTGGCAGTAAACAACCTATTAGTCTCATCCCAGAGCCAAAACTATGCAAATCTGTGACACATTTTCCAAGAATGGATAGCTGCAAATAAAATTACCATTAATCTTATCATTTAAAACATTAATACCTGTGAACCGTAGGCTACTCCTAAAAGTGAAAGATCAGTAGACTTATTCACTGACATCTATCCATTTAATACTTCATGGTTCCACTGCAAAATAGCTATAAATTTGAGATTATCCATTAAAACTTGAAATAGAGCATAATTTGTTAACATTTCAACATAGTCAGAAATGTAGGTCCAGATTTTGCAGCTGCAATTATGGTCAATCTGTCAGCATTAATTCCTTTACCCACAGATACCCTCATTCTAACACAGTTCTATATTTACATGCTACATGATTAGTCTTGTATCCCATTCCCATTCACATAATAGTTTACATCCAAGTTAAATGTTTCTAATATTCCAAATAATTAACAAACACACTATCTCCGTGCGTTTTCAAATAAGGGTTAATTACCTGTCAAAGAAGCTGGATTGGAGTCTCTGTTTCTGAGTCTAAGTGCTGACACCAACAGAGAATCCATGGACGTTCACGTCAGGAAAAACAGCGTCATACCTGCACAGATCCTCCTGCACAGATTCACCTGCACACACACACACACACACCCCTATACACACACACACACACAAACCTACCTACACACACACACACACACAGGAGCGCCCATACAGCTGATGGGTCGGCTGGGGCCAGAGGACACTCAGGGGGGTGCCCCGAAGGGGTCATCTATACAGCACAGAGCAATAGTTTAAAGCAGGCTGTCAGCGGCATGCGCAGCTGCATGGCTACCTTGCCGCCTGCAGTAATAACGTTGCATACCTGTGCATCCCGACCCTACAATCCACCTCCTGGCCACTCCGCACTACTTCCCCCAGCCCTGGCCAGAGGCATGGCTGGTGGCGAAGTTTGGTGGTGCTGGATACTGTCCGTACGCTCTCTGTTGGGTACGCGGCCCATCCGAGGCGGAGAATCATGGTTGGGCCCAGTGATGATCTGCGTTCGGTGTTTCAACTTCACGCGGTGTGCACGCATTGACGCCGTTTTCAGGGAGGAGAAGCATCGCGATTCGGCGTCAAATCGGCGCCTGCCACAATTTTGGCGTTGGGAGATATTCTCCGCCCGATCGCATGCCCCGATTTCCAGCCAACCAGCCAACGGAGAATCCCACCCAAACTGTGTTTGGTTAAAACTGCTTATCGGACTGTTCAAGAGTGCATGAAAGTTGCAACAAATTATCATGTGGGCAGTCTGGAAGGTTACAGCCAAGGAGACCTCAAGAGACAATGGGTAAGCACTGTAAACATTAGGTACTATTTGGTAGCAATACCCATGTAACAGCAGAAAAGAGAGGGGAAAAATCACTGAAAGAGGTATTTTTGTCAATTCAGCAAGAACAATGCAGGAGACAGTCCACAAGACCAACTAGGGCTCAGTGCACACATCAGACCAGAAGAATGCAACACAGGATTTTGGTGGAGGATTAACCTCTTACCATTCAGGATCTCAGTGAAGGACTATTCTCGTAGTGTTTATGAAGCAGAAGCATTAGCCATTCTACATTTAAAATCATACTACTGATTTAAAGGTGTAAGTATCTCTATTTGTAAGCCTGAATTGTTTTGATATTAATAAAACCATACTTTAAGAAAATGGTTTGAATCGGAAAAAAATAGCATACAACAGCTTGTTTTCCTTCTGCAAATTAGCTAGAGAGCAAATTTGGGGGAACTTGGGGTGGGTGTGATACCTAAATAAGCAAGCTGGTTGCAAGAAGATCAACATGGGAACTGCTCTCATTTGTAGTATATGAAAGCACCATACAAGGCCTTAAGTATTTCATCGGTACTCCGATGATATAGTCTTATGCATTCTTGAGAAGTACGCACTGTTTCTACAGCCATGAAAAGACATGAGATTCGGCAATACAATGCGTGACCCATCCATAGTCAAGCCGACGCAGAGTCAACATGGTGGGATAGTTAATGACTAGAAATGTGCACCTGCACTCAAGACAGTCAGATATTACAAGGATAGAACATTTTCTTTTTGAAAGTTGGTCATCTGAAAAAGGTCAGAAGTCCACAACAAACAGCCTAGAGAGTGGAGTCTGATCTATCCAAGTTTAAGGAATAAGTTTGTATTATTTACTTGTCATTCAATGTAATCTGAATCAATATATATTGAAAGTTGATAGATAGATATATATATTACTGTTATATATTCAATATATATTGAAGATTGTTATTGAATAAACTACTTGGGTCTGAATCATGTAAACATTATAGCAACCCCTTGTTTTGACAGAAATCAAGTTGAAATGCACTTTCAAGGCAAACTAGGTATAATTCATTGCAAATGATTGTCATGTGAGTGTCCCTTTAAGAAAGGTTTTTGTCTTATCACATGGCTTCAGTGATGTCATTGTGTGGGTGGAGCTGGGCTGTGGCTATGTGGTTCGTTTTCACTGCTGTGGACTACAGACAGAGAAAATAAGTGTTTTGGCCTGTCTCTCTCTATTTTCATTTTTAAGAGTTGTTCCAGAAAAAAAAACATTGATTATAGCTACCTGCTTTGGTAACTTAAAATATATAGTTTGCTTTCCGGAAGGGTTTAAACCTACTGGTGAGACGGGATCAGAATCTCAGGGAATGTCAGTCTTATTCAAATGAGAATGCAGAGTGCTGGGCCACACCCTTGAAAAGGGGTTTTGGTTTATGGGATTTTGTTTTTGGATTGGAACAGTTAAGGGGGAATTCATTAAGTTTTATACACAGGTTACTGTAGCTCTGGGGTGTCTTTATGTTTGTAATTGATAAAAATTATTTCTGCTTGTTTATATATACACGTGTTAACCAAGTTCGTAGAATAAAGCTTATTTTGATTAAAGTGTCTCGGAAGACTGTTGAATCATACCTGAAGGGAAGTCTCTTGTGCTTATCCTAGCCAATTTCAACATAAAGGTTGCAGGTCAGGTGGACTTCATAATATACGTTGGAGTTTCTAAACCCTGGCTCATAACATGATCTAAAACTTACGTATGTTCAGGAAGATCTCTGTATAGAACTTTACTGGTAAGTAACTTATTACAGTGACTATTGTAATTGTAATTTAGAGAATTAGAATTACGATTACTACTATATACCTCAGATCATTCATATAGTTTCCCAAGTCAGAAGGATTGGTTATTGATTGTAGAATTTAAGCACATTTCCATCAACATTTCTAACCTCTAATTGAGGTATATAAGATGATAAAAGGTATTGACATGTTAGACCGATGCTTCCTCTTGTGGAGCAATCGAGAATGAGAGGTCATGGTTTTGGGATAGCAGATTTAAAACAGAGGTCAGAAGAAATTACTTCTCTTGAAGAGTTGTGAATCTGTGGAATTCACTACCCCAGAATACAGTGGATGCCGGGACACTGAGTAACTTTAAGGAGGAGATGGACAGATTTTTAATTAGTAATGGCTTTAAGGGGTATGGAGAATGGGCAGCTAAACGGAGTTACGGCCGAGAGGAGATCAGCCATGTTCGTACCGAATGGCGAAACGGGCTCGAGGGGCTGAACTACTAGTCCTGCTCCTAGTTCTTATGTAACATTTCAACAGTGGCTAAAAACTAAAACCAGACCACAATACTTTACATTTTGGTAACTTTTCACAAATTTGGCTCTTCATAAGTCAAACAAGTTGGGAAGTAATGCACATGCATTTGACCATTTATGCACTTATTTTTTTCTCTTCATCAAGTATTTTAAACAAATTTAAAGTAATTGCTTTTCTGAGTACAGTTACACCTTACATGACCAATCAAAGAATGACATCCAATTCACATCTTCCCCAATCTTTTCTAGTTCTTTACAGATTTGAGGTAACCATCATAAACACTTTGATATAGATGGACAATAACATGGAAAAGAACACACTAGTTTGACGACCAAAGTCAATTTCCAAGTGACTGTTCCAAAGTATAATTTCAATAGGACTTTTAACAAAAATATTTTCCCAATGTAAATATACCTAATGTACAAAGTGCAGGTTGCATTTGGATTGGGTAAGTAAACATCTGAATGGGCAGTACACTAACTTTAGATAAAAAGAAACATAAACAGTTCAAATTTCATCATTAGATTAGCGATCACCTCAAGTTGAATATAACATTTCAGAAAAATGAAAACTACTGATTAAAATGCTGCACTGACCTGCGGCTGAGTTTCTTTTTCTCATCAGCATCATCATCCTCTCTGAGCTGAGACTTGACATCCTCATTTTTATCTTTCTTCAATTTCTTGGCAATCTGATCTTTGATTTGTTCCAATTCTTCGTCGTCAGATTCATCATCTTCCTCCTAGAAAAGTAAATATTCACTTTATTTGTAAAGCTGTTGTAAAATAGTTGGCTTCTAATCCAAACTTATGTCAATTGCATACTTAGCTGATTTCAGCTCTGACTTGATTTGAATAAGATTGTCTGGATCAAGCCTGTACCTGACTTAATTCCCCTACCATTCAGATGGACTCTTAACTGTCCTCTAAAGTTGCCCAGTTCAGTTGTATCAGCACCATCTCAGGGCAAAAGACTGTGTTGGGAATGTATAGGTTGATACTTCCTGTGTTGCAACTGCACTTCTGCCAAAAATCCATCTTGAAGAAATAGCGAGGCATCTGGATGGGAATTGTCCCATTGTGCAGACGCAGCATGGGTTCATAAAGGGCAGGTCGTGCCTAACTAATTTAGTGGAATTTTTTGAGGACATTACCAGTGCGGTAGATAATGGGGAGCCGATGGATGTGGTATATCTGGATTTCCAGAAAGCTTTTGACAAGGTGCCACACAAAAGGTTCCTGCATAAGATAAAGATGCATGGCATTAAGGGGAAAGTAGTAGCATGGATAGAGGATTGGTTAATTAATAGAAAGCAAAGAGTGGGGATTAATGGGTGTTTCTCTGGTTGGCAATCAGTAGCTAGTGGTGTCCCTCAGGGATCAGTGTTGGTCCCACAATTGTTCACAATTTACATAGATGATTTGGAGTTGGGGACCAAGTGCAATGTGTCCAAGTTTGCAGACGACACTAAGATGAGTGGTAAAGCAAAAAGTGCAGAGGATACTGGAAGTCTGCAGAGGGATTTGGATAGGTTAAGTGAATGGGCTGGGTATGGCAGATGGAATACAATGTTGACAAACGTGAGGTTATCCATTTTGGTAGGAATAACAGCAAAAGGGATTATTATTCAAATGATAAAATATTAAAACATGCTGCTGTGCAGAGAGACCTGGGTGTACTAGTGCGTGAGTCGCAAAAAGTTGGTTTACAGGTGCAACAGGTGATTAAGAAGGCGAATGGAGTTTAGTCCTTCATTGCTAGAGGGATGGAGTTTAAGACGAGGGAGGTTATGCTGCAATTGTATAAGGTGTTAGTGAGGCCACACCTGGAGTATTATGTTCAGTTTTGGTCTCCTTACCTGAGAAAGGACGTACTGGCGCCGGAGGGCGTGCAGAGGAGATTCACGAGGTCAATCCCAGAGCTGAAGGGGTTGGATTACAAGGAGAGTTGAGTAGACTGGGACTGTACTCGTTGGAATTTAGAAGGATGCGGGAGGATCTTACAGAAACATATAAAATTAGGAAGGGTATAGATAGGATAGATGCGGGCAGGTTGTTTCCACTGGCAGGTGAAAGCAGAACTAGGGGGCATAGCCTCAAAATAAGGGGAAGTAGATTTAGGACTGAGTTTAGGAGGAACTTCTTCACCCAAAGGGTTGTGAAACTATGGAATTCCTTGCCAGTGAAGCAGTTGAGGCTCCTTCATTAAATGTTTTTAAGATAAAGATAGATAGTTTTTTGAAGAATAAAGGAATAAAAGGTTAAGGTGTTCGGGCCGAAATGTGGGGCTGAGTCCACAAAAGATCAGCCATGATCTCATTAAATGGCGGAGCAGGCTCGAGGGGCCAGATGGCCTACTCCTGCTCGTAGTTCTTATATTCTTATGAATCAGAAATCTAGTCATTGGGAGAGTGGCATTAAGAAAATACATATTATGTATGATGCTGCTCTCCCTTGCTTTTGCTACAGACCATAAGATGAGCCAAGATGAGCTTTCAACCACATATTCGTACCATCATTAAAACCACTTATTTCAAACTCCCTAGCATTACTTTTTTGACCCCCATCTGCAATAATTATTTGCCTATGTGATTTGGTGTTATATTATATCTTATAATGCCTCTGGAAAGTATCTTGGGATGCTTTATTCCATTGAAGGTGCTTTATAACTACAAGTTGTTGGCGAGAGGGGATACTATCTTCGGTTTGGGGGGTTGGGGCCATAGGGAGAAAGGTCTCACATTATTGAGGATGCAGGGGAATGATTGTGTTCAGGAGATTTTGAATTGGTAATATGTTTGGGGTAAAAATGTGAAAGAAAATTAAGCTTCATGTTCCATGATTCAGCCATGTTTTCTAAAAGCACATTCTGAGAACTGATCTGGAAAGCCCATTTTTATTATTTAAAGCCACTTAGTGCACTATTTTCTTTTACTTCTTCTCAGAATGTGCGTGTCCTGACAAGGCCAGCGTGTAATCTTCATCCCTGGATGCCCTGTGATGGTGCTGATACAACTGAATGGCTTGCTGGCAACTTTAGAACAGAGTTAAGGGTCAATCTGAATGATATGTGAATTAAGTCAGGTATAGGTCAGGTCAGGCAAGCACAATACGTTTCCTTCCCTCAAAAGAAAAGTTCTCAAACTATTCTGTTGGGATTTCAATTCTTGTTTTCTAGATTATTAGTCCAGGCCTCCGATCTCCTAGCCCAGTTACATAACTACTCTGCTAGCAGTCAATTAATGTGGATGTCAATTGTACTTAAACTGTTTAAAATATGACCCCCAACTTGGTGTTATAAAGGTTGTTGCTGGACACCTGGCTCCATGATCTGGGCCTTATGTGCAAGCACTGAAGAGGTGTCCCAAAGACACAGTAGTTAGCAGAGAGAGAGAGAGAGAGTGTAGGAGCAGCAGCAGGTTGTAGGGAAAAGTGGCAGATATGGAAGATAAAAAAGGGCTGAAATTTTGTCATGGAAAGCTAGAATCACAGAAACTTACAGCACAAAAGGATGAATTTTGGCCTGTTGTAACTGTGCTGACTTTTTGATAGAGCAGTCGTGCTCTGGAGCCCACCCCCAGGTTCTGACCATAACCTTGTTCCTAATCATCTACTACCTGTCTAACACCCTTTCAACTTCAAAACCTCATCTTGAAAATCTCTGGGAATATTTCTTAAAAGGGTTACAAGCGCATTTTGAATTTGTATTAGACTATCGGTATATTTATTTAAAGTACACAAAGAACAAAGAGAACAAAGAAAATTACAGCACAGGAACAGGCCCTTCGGCCCTCCAGGCCTGCGCCGATCCAGATCCTTTATCTAAACCTGTCACCTATTTTCCAAGGATCTACTTCCCTCTGTTCCCCGCCCGTTCATATATCTGTCTAGATGCATCTTAAATGATGCTATTGTGCCCGCCTCTACTACCTCCGCTGGCAAAGCGTTCCAGGCACCCACCACCCTCTGCGTAAAGAACTTTCCACGCACATCTCCCTGAAACTTTCCCCCTCTCACCTTGAAATCGTGACCCCTTGTAATTGACACCCCCACTCTTGGAAAAAGCTTGTTACTATCCACTTATTCAGTTTGATTCTATAATATTTTCACAGCAAAGAATGCCCAACACAATACCTTGTCAGATCCCTTTTTTGTCTTCGTTGTTCCAGGTTCACTGGAGAGAATACAATAAGGACAGAATATTAGATACACATTCTGATAAAATTGTTCAGTTTTCGATTGTTCAGTTTCCAGTGATCAATGTCCACTCGGCATGAATCACGGTGGGATCATTTATAATCCTGTGAATAAGCGTATAGTTGAGACAGTAACTAAACTCAGAAGTACATACAAAAAATCCTTGCTACTCCAAACTTAGGTTACACATCTATGACAATGTTATATCCTTCTTTTCATTACAATAAGTCATGTTGCATACGATTCAAACCACATTGTATTTACAGAACAGAAACAGGCTACTCACTAACACTGCTGCAACAGGTACATGCCATGATTATGCTCCACACAAGCCCCCTCCTAACGTACTTCGTGTAACCTTAATATATCCATCTAGTCCTTTCTCCCTCGTGTTTATCTAGCTTCCCCTTAAATGGACGCATGTTTTTTGCCTTAATTACTCCTTCACAGAACATTTACGGTGCAGACTGAGGCCATTTAGCCCATCAAATCTGCTCTGGCTCTTTGACAGAGCTTCTACTGAGTTTCACTCCCCTGCCTCATCCTTCAAATGTTGCATATTCCCTCTTTTCAGATAACAATCCAATTCCCTTTTGAATACCTTGATTGAACCTGTCTCCAGCACCCTCTCAGGGAGTTGGTTCCAGGCTGGAACCACTTTCTGGGTGAATTTTATTTTCCTCACATCACTGTGCCCTCTAGTTCTTGATGCTTTCTTGAATGGGAACAGTTTCTCACTATTTACCCTATCCACACATCTCAGAACCTTGAATATCTCTATAAAATCTCTTTTCAGGCTGCTTTTCTCAACAAAAAAAAAACCCAGTCCAATTTATCCTCATAGCTACAGTTACTTATCCCTGGAAGCATTCTTGTGAATCTCCTCTGTACTCTCCCCAATTCTTTCACATTCTTCCTCAAGTATGGTGCCCAGAACTAGATGCAGTACTCCAGATGAGAAGAAAATAGTGCCTTATACAAAATTAACACAGAAACATAGAAATTAGGAGTGGATCACTGAGCCCTTCAAACCTGATTTGATTTATTGTCACACGTGCCGAAGTACAGTGAAAAGTATTTTTCTGCGGCTGGGGGTACATACACAATACGTACATAGTAGTATTACGGGCCAGGGTTTAGAGAACCCCAAAGTGTATCGTCGACCCATAACTTTGAATAGAGTTTGGTTATGGGCAGCACAAGAGCCCACTTTACAGGTGTGATGCAACACAGAACTAAGAGTATATTTAAACAAAAACAATGTTTATTCCATGAATCCCATTAACATTTTTAAACACACTAAACATTTTAGCAACCATCAACTAAAATACTCCCCCCAAAGAATACAGTACTCTATAAGTAACCCTTAATCGTTCTTTACAACATCCGTAAGACAAATACCCTCTTTAACACGGAGATCAGGTTTACATTCTCTACTGAGAGCAGTTATCATAGAATTTTCATAGAATTTACAGAGCAGATGGAGGCCATTCGGCCCATCGAGTCTGCACCGGCTCTTGGAAAGAGCACCCTACCCAAGGTCAACACCTCCACCCTATCCCCATAACCCACTTTGA
This sequence comes from Scyliorhinus torazame, assembly GCF_047496885.1. Classification (NCBI taxonomy): domain Eukaryota; kingdom Metazoa; phylum Chordata; class Chondrichthyes; order Carcharhiniformes; family Scyliorhinidae; genus Scyliorhinus; species Scyliorhinus torazame. Next base: position 224,489,006 of record NC_092709.1, read on the forward strand.
AATCCCCAAATGATCTGGGGTTGCAGAGAGAGATCTTTATACAGCTGCTTGCTTTGCCTGCAGCTATCCAGCTCTGAAAACGAAACTCAAACTCACAGACACACACCAGCTTTTGTTCAAAGGGAAAGTAAAAGCAGACAGACAGCCCAGCTCCACCCACTCTCTGACATCACTGCAGCCATTTGACAAGCACCCATTTCTTAAAGGTACACCCACTACAGCTATTTGATAAACACCCATTTCTTAAAGGTACTCTCACATGACAGTAGACAAAAAGAATAATCAACAGAGATCCACCATTCATCATGATCATGGCTGACCATCCAACTCAGTAACCTGTACCTGCCTTTCCCCTATATCCTTTGATCCCTTTAGCCTCAAGAGCTATATGGAAGTCCTTCTTGAAACCTACAATATTTGGCCTCAACTGCTTTCTGGGGTAGCAAATTTCACAGACTCACTACTTTCTAGATGAAATTTACCTAATTTACCCATCTCCTTAGACTGTGACCCCTGGTTCTGGGCTCTCCCATCATTGGGAACATCCTTCCTGCATCTGCCCTTGTCTAGTCCTTTTGGAATTTTATAGGTCTCTTGGAGATCCCCCTCATTCTTCTAAACTCCAGCAAATATAATCCTAATTGACTCAATCTCTCCTCATGTCAGTTCCGCTATCCCAGGAATCAGTTTGGTAAACAATGAGCTCCTTACTCTCACACTCAATGCCCCTATCAATAAAGCCGAAGGTACTATATGCTTTATGAATTACTCTCTCAAAATGGGCTGCCACCTTCAATGATTTACATAGTCCCTCTGTTCCTGCACCTCCATTAGAGTTTCTCCATTTATTTTATAGTCTCTCCATATTCTGCCTGACAAAATGAATCATCTCACACTTCTTTGCATTGAACGTCATCTGCCACTTGTCTGCCCAATCTACCAACATGTCGACGTCCTTTTGAAGTTTCAAGACTATCCTCATCACAGTGACGTTTCCTTCTTAGTTGCATCTGCAAATTTAGAAATTAATGACCAGTTTAGGTCATAAATATATATTAGAGAGAGGCAGGGTCCCAACACTGACCCATGGAGAATTTCACAACCTTCTTCCAATCTGTATGGCACTGTATCAAATGTCTTGGATAGGATTGGATTTGTTTATTGTCATGTGTACCAAGGTACAGTGAAAAGTATTTTTCTGCGAGCAGCTCAATGGATCATTAAGTACATGAAAAGAAAAGGAAATAAAAGAAAATACATAATAGGGATAAAAGAGAGAGGTTAGTAATAATGTTAGTGTTAGAATTAAATTTTAAAAGATAAGAACGATTGCAAGTTAAATAAAAAGTGGATCTGCTAGGGAGAGCTTGCAGAGTCGCCACGTTCCGGCTCCATCTTGTCCAGCAAATATTTTGAATATCCAAACACACCACATCAACAGTGTTGTCATTATCAACCTTCTATGTTACCTCCTTAAAAAACTCCAGCAAGTCAGTTCACCATGATTTCCCCTGAGTTAATCCATGCTGGCTTTCTTTGATTATTCTGCGATTGTCTAAATGACAATTGATTTTGTCCTGAACAACAGTTCCCAGAAGATTCCCCATCACTGAAGTCAAACTGACTGGTCTGTAGTTGCTGGCTTTATCCTTGCACCCCTTTTTTGAACAAGAGTTTAATATTTGCAACTCTAGACTCCTCTGTTGCCTGTTTCTCTTTACTATGCTCTTTACTCTGGCTCTGTTCCAATTAGGGTAATCAGTGAATTTACCTTCTTTCTATATTGTCTCTGTCTGAATGCTTAGAGTCGCCAGGTATCTAATGGTACCACCACAAGTTTCAACCGGCTATCGATCAAAGAGCCAAACACCAATTAGTTAGTTCAAGGTCATGGGTACTTTATTTACGTAATATCAATCATGCAACATAAACACTACTAGTTAACTACACCTATTACTAAGACAACCTGTACTTAACTTCGGGCACCCGGTTTAGGTCAGGAAACAGTGGCCACTGTTCAGGATCTCTTGGGTTCGAAGTGGTAACTGCTGCTCGGCTGGGCTCGTCCTTCTGGTAGTGGGCGTTGAACTCGAACTTGCTTCTGGTGTTGCTGCATTTGGCGATGACCATGACTGGGGTACCAAGGCCAAAAGAGAGCGAGCATATGGCAAACTCTTCCTTTATACTTGGGGGCTTTTGCGCTCTTTTGGGCGGTCCTTCGATTTGGGCCTTACTAATTGGGTGATCCCTGATCACTCCGTTCGATTCCTTTGCCAATAAGTGGGCGGGGATCTGGATGACTGGGCGTGTTTCAAGCGGTCATTGACCCTGTTGTTTGTGTTTCCCTTGGACAGGGAGTGGCGCCGAAATGTCTGGGACTGCCCCGGTAGCTGGAGTACCAGTCCTTTGTGTTGGGGGAGATGGGCCATCACCTGCTAATCGGCCTGATTAACATGCTAATGGGACGGGGTTTCGATACCGTCTGGACTTTGCTGGCACATATGCATTTCAGGCTCAGAACCTGCCTGACTCTTGGCTTGTCCATTTTACCCATCAGTCTTTGCGAGTTGCTCTGTGCTTAGTTGGAAGTGGCCATGTCAGATGGCTACAACTCTTGCACCACCCCTATGTCTCAGGAGGACTGGATGATTATCACTAATGCCTTTGCAATTTACACTCTCACTGCCTTCAGTTCCCTTGGATGCATTTCATCCGGTCCTAGTACCTTATTTATTTTAAGTAAAGATAGCTTTTCTGACTCCTCCTCCATCTCAATTGTAAATTCTGGAAGTGTACCAGTTACCTCCCCTCTCACCTTTGTAAAGACAGATGCAAAGTACTCGGTTAATACCTCTGCTATTTCTCCTATCCCCAGATGCAAGTCCCCTTTTTATCCTTTATTAGCCCTACTCCTTCTTACCAGCTCTGGATTGATCTTATGTCAATGGGTTGAAAAAGAGTCATCCAGGCTCGAAACATTAGCTCCCTTCTCTCTCCACAGATGCTGTCAGGCCGTCTGAGATTATCCAGTATTTTCTGTTGTTGCAGATTCCAGCATCCACAGTAATTTGCTTTTTTTTTCTGTCAACTAAATTTGGAGTACCCAATTCTGTTTTTCCAATTAAGGGGCAATTTATCATGGCCCATCTACCTACGCTGCATATTTTTGGGTTTATGGGGATGAGACCCACGCAGACAAGGGGAGAATGTGCAAACTCCACAAGGACAGTGACCCGGGGCCTGGATCGAACCCGGGTCCTCAGCGCTGTGAGACAGCAGTGCTAACCACTGCGCCACTGTGCTGTCCGTAATTTGTTTTTATCTGGATTGTTCCTTGTCCCTTTCCATGGCCAACCTAAATCCTGTGATACGATGGTCACTGCCCACTAAAAGTTCTCTCACTGATATTTGATCCAATTGGGACAACTCATTTCCCAGGTCCAAAAGTACCTGCCCCCTTGTTGGACAGGAAACATACTGCTGCAGAAAATCACCTTGAAAGCATTCTGGGAACTCATACCCATTTTGTTCCTTTGCACTATTCGCATCCCAGTCTATATCAGGAAAATTGTAATGTCCCCATTATAAGTCTTTAATTCTTGCACCTCTCTCTCCTTGTGGTAGTGAGTTTCACATTCTAACCATGCTGTCAGTAATGTGGTTTCTCTGGAACTCCTAATTGGATTTATTACTGACCATCTTGTGCCTAGTTCTAACCTTGCCGGTTACTAGAAATATCATCTTTAGTCGTTTGGTAGTACAGAACTTGAGTATTGCTGAAAAAAGACACACATCAAAGCTTCTTGTCTTGCATTTATCGGGCCTTTTGCAAGAATGTCAATACAAGTAGAAAACAACAACTTATATTGTATGAGAAGTGTTCTGATTGGTTGGCAAGTAGATTCTGCTTGGTATAGGCATTGCCATGGGGAATGCATCAGTTGATGGTGGCTGACAGCTAACTGCCGAGCATTGGCATGGAAACCGGCAATTATCATCAACTGGTGCATTTCCATGGCAACACCTTACCAGAGTCCTGATACCCACATCCCAAGAACGAATAAAACAAAAAAGTAGCAAATGGTGCTGAACATTATGAACATCCCCACTTATGACCTTATGACGGAAGGTCGCTGATGATACATCTGAAGATTACTGGACCTAGGACACTGCTCTGAGGAACTCCTGCAGTGATGCCCTTGAACTGAGGTGATTCACCTCCAACCACCACAATCATCTTTGTGCCAATTATGACTCCAGCCAGTGGAGAGTCTTCCTCCTGATTCCCATTGACTCCAATTTTGCGAGAGCTCCTTGGTGCCAGACTCGGTCAAATGCTATCTTGATTCAAGAGTAGTCACTCTCACCCTGCCCCTGGAATTCCATTCTTTTGTCCAGCTTGAACCAAGGCTGTAATGAGATTAGGAGCGGAGTAGCCCTTGCAGAACATAAACTGAACATTAGTGAACAGATTATTGTCAAGCAAATGTCGCTTGATGTTGGTATTGATGACTCCTTCTATGGCTTTACTAATGATGGAGAGTAAACCGGTAATTAGCAGAGTTGGATTTGGCCTTATTTGAGTACAGGACACACCTAGGTAACTTTCCACATTGCCGGTTGATGCCAGTGATATAGCTGTACTGGAACAGCCGGACTAGGGGCACGGCAAATTTTGAAATTTTGGAACGCAAGTCTTCAGTATGATTCTGGACTCCATGAAGTCTTGTGGCTTCAGGATAAACATGGGCAAGGAAACCTCCTGTTGATTACCATGTACCGGCCACCATCAGCTGATGAATCAGTATTCCTCCATGTTGAACAGCACTTGGAGGAAGCACTGAGGGTTGCAAGGTCCAGAATATGCTCTGGGTGGGGGACTTCAATATCCATCACCAAGAGTGGCTTGGTAGTACCACCATAGGCCGAGCTGGCTGGGTCCTAAAGGACATAGCTGCTAGACTGGAGCTGCAGCGGGTGGTTAGGGAACCAACAAGTGGGAAAAACATACTTGACCTCATCCTCATCAATCTGCCTGCTGCAGATGCATCTGTCCATGACAGTACTGATAGAAGTGACCACCGCACAGTCCTTGTGGAGACAAAGTCCCATCTTCACATTGAGAATATTGTGTGGCACTACCACCGTGCTAAATGGGATCAACTTTGAACAGATGTAGCAGCTCAAGATTGATCATCCATGAGGCACTGTGGGCCATCAGCAGCAGGAGATTTGTATTCAAACATAATCTGCAACCTCATGGTCCGGTTTATCCCCCACTCTACCATTACCACCAAGCCAAGGGATCAACCTGGTTCAATGAAGAGTGCAGGAGAGCATGCCAGGAGCAACATCAGGCATACCGAAAAATGAGGTGTCAACCTGGTGAAGCTGCAACACACGACTACTTGTGTGCCAAGCAACATAAGCAGCAAGTAATAGTAAGAGCTAAGCAATTCCACAACCAACGTATCAGATCTAAGCTCTGCAATCCTGCTACATCGAGCCATGAATGGTGGTGGACTATTAAACAATTCACTGGAGGAGGAGGCTCCACAAATATCCTCACCCTCAATGATGGAGGAGCCCAGCACATATGTGCAAAAGACAAGGCTGAGGCAGTCGCAACAATCTTCAGCCAGAAGTGCCGAGTGGATGATCCATCTCGGTCTCCTCCAGAGGTCAGGGGCTGAATTCTTCGCCAGCGCGATTCTCCGTTTTGCCGGCACCCGGGGGTTTCCCGACGGCGTGGGGCTGCCCCATAATGGGAAATCCCATTGACCGGCTGGCGTAACGGAGAATCCCGTGGCAAATATGTGGCGCGGCGGGGCAGAGAATCCAGCCTCAGATGTCAGTCTTCAGCCAATACGATTCACTCCACGTCATATCAAGAAAAGACTGAAGGCACTGGACACTGCAAAGGCTGTAGGTCCTGATAATATTCCGGCAATAGTAATGAAGACCTGTGCTCCAGAGCTTGCCGCACCTCTAGCCAAGCTGTTCTAGTACAGCTACAACACTGGCATCGAACCAGCAATGTTGAAAATTGCCCAGGTGTGTCCTGTGCACAAGAAAGAGGACAAATCCAACCCAGCCAATTACCACCCTATCAGTGTACACCCCATCATCAGCAAAGTGATGGAAGGAGTCGTCAACAGTGCTATGAAGCAGCACTTACTCAGCAATAACCTGCTCATGGACGCGCAGTTTGGGTTATAGAACATAGAACATAGAACAATACAGCGCAGTACAGGCCCTTCGGCCCACGATGTTGCACCGAAACAAAAGCCATCTAACCTACACTATGCCATTATCATCCATATGTTTATCCAATAAACTTTTAAATGCCCTCAATGTTGGCGAGTTCACTACTGTAGCAGGTAGGGCATTCCACGGCCTCACTACTCTTTGCGTAAAGAACCTACCTCTGACCTCTGTCCTATATCTATTACCCCTCAGTTTAAAGTTATGTCCCCTCGTGCCAGCCATTTCCATCCGCGGGAGAAGGCTCTCACTGTCCACCCTATCCAACCCCCTGATCATTTTGTATGCCTCTATTAAGTCTCCTCTTAGCCTTCTTCTCTCCAACGAAAACAACCTCAAGTCCGTCAGCCTTTCCTCATAAGATTTTCCCTCCACACCAGGCAACATCCTGGTAAATCTCCTCTGCACCCGCTCCAAAGCCTCCACGTCCTTCCTATAATGCGGTGACCAGAACTGTACGCAATACTCCAAATGCGGCCGGACCAGAGTTCTGTACAGCTGCAACATGACCTCTCGACTCCGGAACTCAATCCCTCTACCAATAAAGGCCAACACTCCATAGGCCTTCTTCACAACCCTATCAACCTGGGTGGCAACTTTCAGGGATCTATGTACATGGACACCTAGATCCCTCTGCTCAGCCACACTTTCAAGAACTTTACCATTAGCCAAATATTCCGCATTCCTGTTATTCCTTCCAAAGTGAATCACCTCACACTTCTCTACATTAAACTCCATTTGCCACCTCTCAGCCCAGCTCTGCAGCTTATCTATATCCCTCTGTAACCTGCTACATCCTTCCACACTATCGACAACACCACCGACTTTAGTATCGTCTGCAAATTTACTCACCCACCCTTCTGCACCTTCCTCTAGGTCATTGATAAAAATGACAAACAGCAACGGCCCCAGAACAGATCCTTGTGGTACTCCACTTGTGACTGTACTCCATTCTGAACATTTCCCATCAACCACCACCCTCTGTCTTCTTTCAGCTAGCCAATTTCTGATCCACATCTCTAAATCACCCTCAATCCCCAGCCTCCGTATTTTTTGCAATAGCCTACCGTGGGGAACCTTATCAAACGCTTTGCTGAAATCCATATACACCACATCAACTGCTCTACCCTCGTCTACCTGTTCAGTCACCTTCTCAAAGAACTCAATAAGGTTTGTGAGGCATGACCTACCCTTCACAAAGCCATGCTGACTATCCCTGATCATATCATTCCTATCTAGATGATTATAAATCTTGTCCCTTATAATCCCCTCCAAGACTTTACCCACTACAGACGTGAGGCTCACCGGTCTATAGTTGCCGGGGTTGTCTCTGCTCCCCTTTTTGAACAAAGGGACCACATTTGCTGTCCTCCAGTCCTCTGGCACTATTCCTGTAGCCAATGATGACATAAAAATCAAAGCCAAAGGTCCAGCAATCTCTTCCCTGGCCTCCCATAGAATCCGAGGATAAATCCCATCAGGTCCCGGGGACTTATCTATTTTCAGCCTGTCCAGAATTGCCAACACCTCTTCCCTACGTACCTCAATGCCATCTATTCTATTAGCCTGGGACTCAGCATTCTCCTCCACAACATTATCTTTTTCCTGAGTGAATACTGACGAAAAATATTCATTTAGTATCTCGCCTATCTCTTCAGACTCCACACACAATTTCCCATCCCTGTCCTTGACTGGTCCTACTCTTTCCCTAGTCATTCGCTTATTCCTGACATACCTATAGAAAGCTTTTGGGTTTTCCTTGATCCTTCCTGCCAAATACTTCTCATGTCTCCTCCTTGCTCGTCTTAGCTCTCTCTTTAGATCCTTCCTCGCTACCTTGTAACTATCCATCGCCCCAACCGAAACTTCACACTTCATCTTCACATAGGCCTCCTTCTTCCTCTTAACAAGAGATTCCACTTCCCTGGTAAACCACGGTTCCCTCGCTCGACGCCTTCCTCCCTGTCTGACCGGTACATACTTATCAAGAACACGCAGTAGCTGATCCTTGAACAAGCCCCACTTATCCAGTGTGCCCAACACTTGCAGCCTACTTCTCCACCTTATCCCCCCCAAGTCACGTCTAATGGCATCATAATTGCCCTTCCCCCAGCTATAACTCTTGCCCTGCGGTGTATACTTATCCCTTTCCATCATTAACGTAAACGTCACCGAATTGTGGTCACTGTCCCCAAAGTGCTCTCCTACCTCCAAATCCAACACCTGGCCTGGTTCATTACCCAAAACCAAATCCAACGTGGCCTCGCCTCTTGTTGGCCTGTCAACATATTGTTTCAGGAAACCCTCCTGCACACACTGTACAAAAAACGACCCATCTATTGTACTCGAACTATATCTTTTCCAGTCAATATTTGGAAAGTTAAAGTCTCCCATAATAACTACCCTGTTACTTTCGCTCATATCCAGAATCATCTTCGCCATCCTTTCCTCTACATCCCTAGAACTATTAGGAGGCCTATAAAAAAAAAACTCCCAACAGGGTGACCTCTCCTTTCCTGTTTCTAACTTCAGCCAATACTACCTCGGAAGAAGAGTCCCCATCTAGCATCCTCTCCGCCACCGTAATACTGCTCTTGACTAGCAGCGCCACACCTCCCCCTCTTTTGCCTCCTTCTCTGAGCTTACTAAAACACCTTCCAGGGTTCTTCCAGGGTCACTCAGCTCCTGACCTCATTACAGCCTTGGTTCAAACAGGACAAAAGAGTTGAATACCAGAGGTGAGATGAGAGTGACTACCCTTGACATCAAGGCAGTATTTGACCGAGTATGGCATTAAGGAGCCCTAGCTAAACTGGAGTCAATGGGAATTAGGGGGAAAGCTCTCCACTGGTTGGCACAAAGGAAGATGGTTTGGTTGGTGGTCAATCATCTCAGCTCCAGGACATCACTGCAGGAGTTCCTTAGCGTAGTGTCCGCAGGCCAACCATCTTCAGCTGCTTCATCAATGACCTCCCTTCCATCATAAAGTCAGAGATGGGAACATTTGCGGATTACTGCACAATGTTCAGCACCATTCACGACTCCTCAGATAATGAAGAAGTCCATGTCCTAATGCAGCAAGACTTGGACAATCTCCAGGCTTGGGCTGACAAGTAGCAAGTTACATTCGCGCCACACAAGTGCCAGGCACTGACCATCTCCTACAAGAGAGGATCTAACCATCTCCCCTTGACATTCAATGGCATTACTATTGCTGAATCCCCCACAATCAACATCCTGGGGGGTTACCATTGATCAGAAACTGAACTGGACTAGCCACATTAATACTGTGGCTACCAGGGCAGGTCAAAGGCCAGGGATCCTCCGCAAGAAACTCACTTCCTAACCCCCCAAAACCTGTCCACCATCCAACAACACTCAGGAAGCTTGACACCATCCAGGACATAGCAGCCCGCTTGATTGCTCCTCCTTCCACAAACATTCAAACCCTCCGCCACTGGCGAACAGTGGCAGCCGTGTGTACCATCTACAAGATGCACTGCAGTAACTCACCAAGGTTCCTTAGACAGCACCTTCCAAACCCACAACCACTACCATCTAGAAGGACAAGAGCAGCAGATACCTGGAAACCCCACCACGAGGTGGTTCCCCTCTAAGTCACTCACCACCCCGAGTTGGAAATATATCGCCGTTCCTTCAATGTCGCAGGGGCACAATCCAGGAACTCCTTCTCTAACAGCTTAGTGAGTATACCTATACCTTAAGAACTACCAAACCACTCTTGGTGATGAACACTGAAATTCCCCACCCAGAGTAAATTCTGCACCCTTGCCATCCTCAGTGCTTCCTCCAAGTGCTTTTCGACATGGAGGAGTACTGATTCATCAGCTGAGGTGGAGGATTGTACGTGATGATCAGCAGGTTTCCTTGCCCATGTTTGACCTGATGCCACAAGACTTTATGACGTCCAAATTGTGTTGAGGCTCGCAGGGCAACTCCCTCCCGACTGAATACCACTGTGCTGCCATCTCGGCTGGGTCTGTTCTGCTGGTGGAACTGGATATACCAAGGGATGGTGATGGTGCTGTCTGGGACATTACCTGTAAGGTATGATTCTGTGAGTATGGCTATGTCAGACTGTTGCTTGACTAGTATGTGAGACAGCTCTCCCATTTTAGCACAAGTCCCCAGGTGTTAGTAAGGGGGGCTTTTCAGGGTCCACAGGGCTGGGTATGACGTTGCCAGGTGACTGGTTCAATGGTATCCCCCAGGATGCTGATATGGAGTGGGGGGGGGGGGGGGGAAGGGGGGGGATTCAGCAATAGTAATCCCATTCAAAGTCAAAGGGAGGTGGTTAGACACTCTCTTGTTGGAGACTGTTATTACTGGCATTTCTGAATGTTACTTACCTCCTGTCAGCCCAAACCTGAATGTTGCCCAGGTCTTGGTGAATGTGGGCACGGACTGCTGAAATATCTGAGGAGTAGCAAATGGAACCCAACAGCTAACCAACATAAGCAAACATCCCAACTTCTGTCCTTATAATGGAAATAAATTATTGATGAAGCAATTAAAGATGATTGGGCCCAAGATACTGCCCTGAAAAACGTCTGCAGCAATGACATGGAATCAAGCTGATTGACCTCGGACAACCACAATCATTTTCCATTGTTTGAGGTATGGTCTCAGCGAGTGGTAAATTTCACTCCGCCCTGCCAATTCCCCTTCACATCAGTTTTATTAGGGCTCTTTTTGCCACACTTGGCCAAATGCTGCCTTGACATTAAGGGTAGCTGCTCTCCCTTCTTTTGGCTATGTTTGAACCAAGGCAATAGCGAGGTCTGGTGCCCAAAAGATCTGGCCATGACTTAAATTGAGCTTCAGTGAGCAGGTTACTAGTAAGTAATTGCTGCTTAACAGCACTGTTCTCACTTTCCATCACTTTGCTGATGATTGAGAATAGACTAAAGATTGGATCTGTCCTGCTTTTGTGAACAGGCTATATAGCAAGTTCTCGTTTAAGTATAGTTGCATTCTTGAAAAGTGCAACTTTAAATGAATCCGTGTTTAGCAAATCAGATTTTTCTTTTCGAACCAATGTATAAGCTGCAGTTATGCTCTGTAGGATGTTTCTCAAAAAAAAACACATCAAAACATTATGTACCCTGCAAGTTAAAATACTTTATACATTGCTAAATCCCATATTCATAAATGAAATAACTTGTCAAATAAAATAAATAAATATTCTAACTCTTTCTACTTACCTCCAGCTCGCTGTCTCTCTAGCTCACTGCCCCTCCCACAAGTCAATCCTCAGGCTCATTTCCTCGTCAGCTCTCTGCCTCTCCAATTCCTCAACACACTTTCTTACCACCGGTCCTCACTCGCCATCCTACCCCCTCATCACCAATTGTGCTCCCCGGAACTACTGCTCATCGTTTCCCAATCCTGAACTCTTGATATGAGTGGCGAGAAGCAAGAAGAGGATCTTTGAGTTGCAGATTTACAGAGGTAAGCCACAATCTGGAGGGGTGGCAAAGAGGGCCGGTGAGAGATCTGCATTGCCTCTTCTTGGGCAGGCATGTCAGTATTATTTTCATAAAACTTAGTGCAGAAGGAGGCCATTCTGCCCACACCTCCACCCTATCCGTGTAACCCAGTAACCCCACCCAACATTTTTGGATACGAAGGGTAATTTAGCATAGCCAATCCATCTAACCTGCACATCTTTGGACTGGTGGGAAGAAACCGGAGCACCCAGAGGAAACCCGCGCAGACACGGGGAGAATGTGCAGACTCCGAATCTGGGACCCTGGAGCTGTGAAGCAACTGTGCTAACCACTATGCTATCATGCACATATGTGCCAATAAGGCTATTGAGAGGTCACCGGCAGAGCTCCCACAAGTTCAGGACCCAGGGGGCAGGAGGACAAGCCCACTCAGAGCTGCTGGCCAATCAGAAGCTGGCAGCTCTATTGCTTATGAGGGGAAATGAGTCCAGCAAATTATTTGGGAACATGGATTCCAATCCCACTATGACAGCTGGTGGAATTTAAATTCAATGAATAAATCCAATAAATATGTTGTGACCGAAGGCAAGGTCTCCATACTTGGCCAGGTAGATAGGATACAAAAGATTTATTTGACAACTCCACACTAGAACTCTCTACTCCACTCCCCTCAGGGTCCTCTTGCCCGACCTGCTCCCAAGGCGGGGTTTTTGTCCAGTGGGGGTTCCTCCAATTGGGAAGAAGCTCCGCCCCCTACTCCAGGGAGTTCATATTCAAAAGTGTAGTAGGGGAATCTGACACAGTGTAGGTTCTGCCCCCTTAGGGGCCATAACATCCCGGTGTCCATGTCAGAACCACCATCACTGTTGTCTTCGTCGCTGGATGGACTAGTGGCCGCGGCAGTTATGTCGGCTTCCAGACTTCCGACAGCCGGCGGGTATAGTGAGTGTGGGCTTCGGAAATCCTCCTAGGCTGCACGAGGGATGGTGCCCGGATCCTGAGTGGGGTCTGCGGATTTTGTTCTGACAGCGCTTGCTCCCGTCGACGCATGTGGTCCAGTTGGCGGTGTGCTTTTCCCTGGGTCTGGACCATGTAGGATACTGGTCTGGTTGCGTGTGTGACCACTCCAGGAATCCATGTGGCTCCCGCCCCTTAATTTCCAACATAGACCGTGTCTTCGGGTTCCAGCATGAGTCTCCCATAAAACAGTCTAAACGCTGATGCACCCGAGTGATCCCGCATCGGGGAGGACGGGACTGAGGCAAGTCCTGAGTTGTCGCCTCATAAGTAATTCTGCTGGCGCAATCTGGCATTGTGTGGTAACTGAAAAGGCAACGCGCCAACTCAGTTTCCCAGAATCCTGTGGCCATTATTTTCATGGCTCGCTTTTTAAAAAAATTTAGAGTACCCAATAATTTTTTTTACAATTAAGGGGCAACTTAGCGTTGCCAATCCACCTAACCTGCACATGTTTGGTGGGGCAGCACGGTGGAAGAGTGGTTGCCTTGCTGCCTCATGGCGCTGAGGTCCCAGGTTCGATTCTGGCTCTCGCTCACTGTCCGTGTGGAGTTTGCACATTCTCCTCGTGTTTGTGTGGGTTTCGCCCCCACAGCCCAAAGATGTGCAGGGTAGGTGGATTGGCCATGCTAAATTGCCCCTTAATAAAAAAAAAATCTTTGGGTTGTGGGGATGAAACCCACGCAGACATAGGCAGAATGTGCAAACTCCACATGGACAAATGAGCAAACGCCACACGCACAATGACCCAGGGCCGGGTTTAGAACCCGGGTCCTCAGCGCCGTATGGCTCGCTTAAAGGTTTGGACCGCCTGTTCGGCTAACCTGTTTGAATGCAGGTGGTACGTACATGCTGGATGCCGTTCGCAGTCATTAACGACGCAAACCCCTGCCTGGTGAATGCTGTTCCGAAACCAGGATTTGGGCAAACCGAGCGTGAAGATGTTCCGCAGTTTGTCTACGGGGCTCATGTGTTTGCAGTGGGAACCTGGTGCACCTCCAGCCATTTAGAGTGAGCATCCACTAGTATGAGGAATGTGGCCCCTGGAACAGACCAGCAAAGTCTACGTGGACTTGCAACCATGGTTTCCTGGACCACTTCCAGGAATGCATCAGGACTGCCGGCGGGGCAGTTTGATGCTCCTGGAATAGACTGCAGTTGTGGGCCACCTTCTCGATCTCGGTATCTAATTCGGACCACCAAATATAACTGTGAGTCAGCATTTTCATCTTGGCCATCCCCTAGGTGTCCATTGTGGATGTCTTTCCAATAAAGATGCGTGACCCTGCTTGGGCACAACCACTCGTGTCTTCCACTAAAGGGCATCATCCTCAACACTTATTTCCAGCAATTTTAAGGTGTAAGGCTTCAGTTCGCCTGGCAAAGCCCTATGCTGAGCTCCATATTGGACTGGCAAAACCCTATGCTGGGCCCCATATTGGACTATGTGCTGACTCCGTGATAATTTTGGGTATGTCTGGGTCCACTCTTTTATGGGGCCTGCCATTACCGGCAGGGTGTCCAAAACGTGAAGGGCAACTATCACCTCCATGGCCACATCTGGTGCTGGTTTTGTGGAGAGGGGCAGGCAGCTTAACGCGTCGGCATTCGGATTTCTTGTGCCCGGACGATGCTCCAGGGTATATTCGTAAGCAGTGAGTAGCAATGCCCATCGCTGGACCAGGCCGACACGGGATCACTCGGTCTTCTTTAAACAACCCCAGCAGGGGCTGGTGGTCAGTGTACATCGCAAACTTGCATCCATAAACGTATTGGTGAAATTTTCGCACTGTGAATACGATGGCCAAACCTTCTTTTTCCACCTGCGCGTCGTTCCGTTTAGCGCCACAAGTTTGCGGGATGCAACGGCTATCGGCCAGTCCGAGCCGTCAGGTATGCGGTGTGCCAGAGCCGCTCCAATGCCATAAGGTGAGGAATCGCATGTAAGGAGCAAGGTTTTGATGGTCAAAATTGGTCAGTAACTCATCCAACGAGGGGCGCTGGTTTACCTCTAGGAAAGCCCTCTGGTGCGAGCTGCCCGAGTCCTATCGCTGTCCTTTCTTCAATAGTTGGTGGAGCTGGTTGAGAAGCGTAGCCATCCGGTGAATGAATTTCCCATAATAATGCACCAGACCTAAAAATGAATGGGTCACGAGGGATGGGGACCTGATGGATCACCCGTACCTCATCTTCCACTGGATGGAGGCCCCTGCTTTCTACCCGGGAGCCCAAATACCTCAGCCTCAGGTGAATAGCCTCAGGTGAATGAAAAACATACTTCTCCCTCCGGAGGCGGACCCCGGCTCGAGCAAACCGCTCAAGGACCTCGGTGAGATTCTCCATGTGTTCCATGTAGGAGATTCCAGTAATGAGGACATTGTCCAGGTAGATGGCCATCCTTAGCAATCCACGTAATAGGTTCTCCTTGACACGCTGGAATATTGCGTAGGCCGAGGAGATCCCGAACAGTAAATGGGTCTATTCCTACAGACCCCGATGGGTGTTAATCGTTATGTATTTCCACGACCCTGGGTCTAGCATCAGCTGTAGGTATGCGTGGCTCATGTCCATCTTCGTGAATGTCTTGCCCCTGCTGAGCCTGGAGGTCTTCAATTTGAGTGACCGGGTAATGGTTGGGACGGGACACTGGGTTAAGGGTCATCTTGGAGTCGAGACAAAGCCGCACTGACCAGTCGAGACACTGGCATGGCCCAATCTCCAAAATTGATGGGCGGATAATGCCCAACTGTTCCAACCGGTCCAGCTCACGGTTAACCTTGGGTCAAGTGCGTATGGCACATGGCAGGTGCGAAAATACCTGGGTTGAGCGTTCTCATCCATGGCTGATTTTGGCCATCGCTCCCTTTATTGTACCATGGCCTTCGCAAAAAAACAGAAATTTAGCCAGCATCCCTCTGGCCCACGGGATACATCTGGCAAACGTTCTGCCAATCTAGTCGCAGATGTCCGAGCCAATCACACCCCAAAAGGTTTGGTCGGTCGCCGCTTACTACCACCAATGCTAGGCACGTGGACTGATCCCCATATACGGGCACATGGGCAGTGCCCTCAATAGCCAAAGGTTCCCCAGTATAGGTGGCTAACTGGGCTCCTGTATCCTAAGTTCCAGCGTCTGGAGGTTGGTCTGGATTGCTGTGAACGTGCAGTGGTTGATGGCGGAGACCACCGCCTCTGTGTCAAGCTCCTTCTTGGTGGGGTGTCTATTAATCTGCAGAGTCATTGGGATAGACGCAGTCCTGGGGCCCGTGGCATAGTGTAACAGCAGGTGTGGTTTTCAGCCTCCAGGTCTTCCAGGAAGTAAATTCGGCCTCTCAGGAGATGACAACTGGCCTGTTGCCTGGGAACGGCTCCTTTGTGCAACCTCCAGGAGCCTCCTTCTTAGATGTGGTGTCCTGCTCAATGTAGCGGTTGACATCTTATAGTGTTGGGTCGGGGGAGAATCTCCAGTGGCTCCAGGGTAAGTCTCAGCCGCTATTGAGTAACTTGCAATGGCTCCCACCCTGTGATGACCCCAGCTTCTCGTTGCCAGGAGCTGCTGACTGGCAGTCCCACCGATGACCAATGCTGAGGACCGCTAAGCCGTGGAGCTCCTGAAGCCCGCTTCCGGCAATCTCCCACGAGTTACATCCACGGCCGTCTGGAGGGTCAGGGATGTCTACATCAACAGCTTTTGATGCGTCTCCCAGTGCCACAGTTCACAAACGAAGCAGTCCCTCAGGGACTCAGCCAGGGTGGCTCCAAACTCGCAGGGGGCGGTGAGACCACACAGGCGTGTCAAATACTCCCTGTTTGACTCAGTCAGGGGTTGTGAAGCCGTATGAAACCACTACCGTCGGACCACAATAGGGTGATGGCCGACTAGCGTAGCGAATGCTTGTTCATCTGGTTTGTCCAGGTAAGCAAGGTTTTTAATTAAAACTTAAATTTCAGTGCTGACTGCGATTGAAGTTACGATCTGTTGCTCGCTGTTCGCAATGGTATTTGTTCGAAAAAATTGTTGCACCCTTTCAACATACAGGGCCCATTTTCTGTATTGGTGTCAACTGTTTCAAGCTTATCGATGAGCGCCATTGCCCTGTATGTGGTGAATACCTCTCAAGGTCCCACGGAGGCTGGCTGGAGATGCAGAGTCCTGTGGTTGCGGCAGCTCCACTTTATCCTTGTTGCCAGTGTTGTGACCGAAGGCAAGGACTCCACACGTAGCCAGATCGACAGGATACAACAAAGTTTATTCTACTACTCCACAATACAATAACTCTCTACTCCACTCCCCTCAAGGTCCTCTTACCCGACCTGCTCCTGTGGGGGTTCCTCCAATTGGGAGGAAGCTCCACCCCCTAATCGCTCGAGGTGTTTGTGTTCCAAGGTGCAGGAAGGGAATCTGATACAATGTAGGTTCTGCCCCCTTAAGGGGTTGTGACAAAATAAATTTGGAAAATAAGGCTGGTCTCAGTAATAGTGACCATGAAACCACATCTATAGTTGCAAAAACCCAACTGGTTCAGCATTATCCTTCAGGGACGGTAATCTGCAATCCTTTGCTGGTCAGACATACACATGACTCCAGGCCCAGAGCAATGTGGTTGACTCTTTATTGCCTTTGCAGTGGCCAAAGAAGCCACTCAGTTCAAAGGCAATTAGGAATGGGCAAAAAGTGCCAGCAATATCCATATCTCATGAAATAATTTTTTTAAATGTGGGTGGGATGGGGGTTGTTGTGATTGCTGCAGTAAAAACGCCCCTGAGGCTCAGGTGAGTGATGGATTTTGCGGAATGGAGGGGGTGGAGGTGGGGATGTTGCAGGATAGGGGAGTGGCAGCAAGGCAACAGGGTGGCTCTCAGTATTTCCCCTACCCCACATTCTGCAAACCTTGCTACAATTTCTCTATCTAGGGCTGGGACACTCTTAGTTCCCAGTCTGCCATCCAAGCCAAGATTAAGTAAATAAACACAGACCAAGGGTTACGTCCAAGACCACCCTGGCTAAAATATTTAGGATTTCTACCCTGACTATTATATTCACCAACTGAGCCTTCAGAGGAGCTGAGAACTTACAGGACTCACCTTTCAACAACTGGAACTGAACTTAGCCGGGGGTCATCCTTCAGCAAATCATGACTACTTTTGCTTTTTCCTTTCATACTCTGTGAAACAGAAGTGGATAACATAATTACATTTTATAGATCCTTTAAAAAAACTGAATAACTCAATGTGATGAAAATATTATACAAGATAAATATAGCATCAATATCTTTTGGACTCAAAGGGCTACAAGTATCGTCCTGCACTTAGATAGTTTTGAAATTAAATTGTTAACATAAGAATCCCATTGAAATATGGAATTAGATAACAAGAAATTGAAAATAAACTTGCAACTCCTGCAAAGATTCAGCTGCTTAAAGGAATGAGTAGCTAAGCCATACAAATACTTATGCTGCACTGAATTCACTGAGTTAGCTAGTTAAAGTATCTTGTCTAGTGCCAATTAAGGAAACACATTTCGTACACTTCTGTCTGGCCAAGGCAAAATATTTGACTCTAATTGAAGTAACACTTTGCCTTGCATCCACTATGTCACTTGTCATAGTTGATGGTTGTATTTGCAAGTTTGCAACAGATGCTTTGGGTTTTTTTGTAATGAAAGATATTCTTGTGTGGACTGTTACTGTTTGGCTTGGGGAGCCTTACAAACAGTTATACTTCTACCAGCATAACATGATCCTGAAAGCCCATGGGCTAGATTTTTAAAGTAGGTCATTGTCAGGATTAGAAACAGTCAGGCCCGCAATCCTTTTGTAGTCGATATTTGGTAAAGAAATTAGATCAAGTCCTCTACAACCTTCTTCGTGGACAGCACGGTAGCACAAGTGGATAGCACTGTGGCTTCACAGCGCCAGGGTCCCAGGTTCGATTCCCCGCTGGGTCACTGTCTGTGCAGAGTCTGCACATTCTCCCCGTGTCTGCGTGGGTTTCCTCCAGGTGCTCCAGTTTACTCCCACAGTCCAAAGACGTGCAGGTTAGGTGGATTGGCCCTTAGTAACCAAAAAGGTTAGGAGGGGTTACGGGGATGGGGTGGAAGTGAGGGCTTAAGTGGGTCGGTGCGGATTCGATGGGCCGAATGTCCTCGTTCTGCACTGTATGTTCTATGTTCTTAGATGTAATGGAATTGCCTCCAGAAATCTTGTAGATACAGCCATTATGGTCTACAGATACGGATTCCTATTTTTTGTTTTAGGCAGGGGCCCCACGTAATCAATTAAGACCCTACCTAAAGTTTCCTCAAATAATAATAATCTTTATTATTGTCACAACTAGGCTTACGTTAACACTGCAATGAAGTTACTGTGAAAAGTCCCAAGTCGCCATATTCCAGCGCCTGTTCGGGTACACAGGGAGAATTCAGAATGTGCAAATTACCTAACAGCACGTCTTTTGGCACTTGTGAGAGGAAACCAGAGCACATGGATGAAACCCACGCAGACACGGGGAGAATGTGCAGACTCCGCAGTGACCCAAGTCGGGAATCGAACCTGGGAGCCTGGCACTGTGAAGCAGCAGTGCTAACCACTGTCCTACCGTGCCGCCCACAAATCATAGAATCTACACTGCAGAAGGAGGCCATTCTGGCCATCAAGTCTGCACCGGCCCTTGGAAAGAGCACCCCACTTGAGCCCACACATTCACCCCATCCCCATAACCCGGTAACCCCACCCAACCTTTTTGGACACGAACGACAAATTATCATGGCCAATCCACCTAACCTGCATATCTTTGGAGTATGGGAGGAAACCGGAGCACCCAGAGGAAACCCACGCAGACATGGGTAGGACGTGCAGACTCCGCATAGGCAGTGACCCCAAGTTGGGAATCGAACCTGCGACCTTGGAGCTGGGGAGCAACTGTGCTAACCACTATGTTACCATGCGACCTCACGGCAAATGCTAGAATGGGTATTAAAGGTGCTGGTTTAATTACTGCCTGATGTTTTCCGATTGCCTGACATGAACAACAAAATTCAACTACACCTTATGCCCAATAAAAATATTTTTGCTTGATTTTTCCTTACTCCTAAATGACCCCCTTTTGGAACCTCATGCGCTACCCACAAAACCTCCTTTCTATAAACTACTGGTAATACCACTTCATGAACATCTGCCCATTTCTCATCTGTTTATCTGTTTGAATATGTAATGGCCTCCATTTTCTCATTAATACATTATTTCTAATGTAATAGCATTCTGGTATACACTCCGATTCGATTTCTGTATAAGCTTTCTGATACAATTGCTTTATCTCTGAATCTTTTTGCTGTAATTCAACCAACTTGCCTGAAGATATCTGCTTCATCCACCGTCTGCTCTTTACCAACCACCTGTTCAAAGATGTTTTTTTGACAACTACCTCATCTCATCTGAACTGAACTCAACGGAAATGAACTTATCCTTCCTCTTGGTACTCCTAGAGTTCTCTTCCTCCTGTCTCAACCTGTGGCTTTGTGATATTGTCACCACACAATCAGGAAACACTCCAGGATATACTTCTTGCAACATCTGGGCTGGGAATCTCCAATCCCGTGGCCAAGTTCTGATGCCGGCGTGAAAAGCGGTGCTAGCCACTCCAGCGTCAACGGACCTCAAGTGGCAGGTATTCACCCCTTCCTAGGGGGCTAGTACGGCGCCGGAGTGGTGTCCGCAGCTCCGGCGTGCCACGGCCGGCGCAAGTCTGCACATGCGCGCAACGGCCTGCGCGAGTCCACGCATGCACACCACGGCCGACACGAGTTTGCGCTTGCGCGTGGGTTGCCTTCTACGCGCCGGCCCCCGGGCAACATGGCGGAGCCCTACAGGGGCCCGGCACTGAGGAACATAGGCCCCCCATGGAACTAGCCCGCCCGCCGATTGGTAGGCCCCGATCGTGGGCCACCATGGAGGCCCCCCCACCGAGGTCGTATCCCCCCGGCGATTCTCCGAACGGCGCAAGGTCGGAGAATCCCGGCCCTGGTGTTTTGACTTTCCACTGTTTTTTCAACCACAGCAGGCTGCACTCCCACCTGTGATACAGCTATATTACCTAGGATAAATTGTACCCTTGAAAAAGGTAATTTTTCTATTACTCCTACCACTTCACCACTTTTCACCACACTGCCTAACCTTACTTTGCTTCGTGGCACACTACTCCTCTCACCACTAATTCCACATATTACCACCTTTTCTGGCATACTCCTTCCAAACTACATATCTCCTTATCTCTCGCCATTAAAGATTGACTTGCTCCTGTATCTCTTAAGCTCTTAATCTCCTTACCTACTCTACCTTGTGCACATGAGTAAACATTACCCCACAAATAAAATCCTTAAAAGTTCTGGCTCTGCTTATCCACCAACCTCTGAACAGGCTATACAGTCTGTTGCACCTCATCCACTGAAACAATGGTTTTTCTTCCCACTTTAATAAACTCGATTGACTTATCCTGTTTTACCAAGTCTGTCTTCCCAGTATTTGACTTAAGGCACCAACACTGCGACTTCACGGGCGGGATTCTCCGACCCCCCGCCGGGTCGGAGAATCGGCAGGGGCTGGCGTGAATCCCGCCAACGGCGGTTGCCGAATTCTCCGGCACCGGATATTCGGCGGGGGTGGGAATCGCGCAGCGCCGGTTGGAGGGCCCCCCCCCGGCAATTCTCCGGATGGGCCGAAGTCCCGCTGCTGGAATGCCTGTCCCACCGACGAGGATCAAACCACCTCTCTTACCGGCAGGACAAGGCAGCGCGGGCAGGCTCCGGGGTCCTGGGGGGGCGATCTGGCCCCGGGGGGTGCCCCCACGGTGGCCTGGCCCGCGATCGCGGCCCACCGATCTGCGGGCGGGCCTGTGCCGTGGGGGCACTCTTTACCTTCCGCCTTCGCCATGGTCTCCACTTTGGCGGAGGCGGAAGAGACCCCCTCCACTGCGCATGCGCGGGGATGCCGTGAGCAGCCGCTGACGCTCCCGCGCATGCGCCGCACGGCAAAGTCATTTCCGCGCCAGCTGGCAGGGCACCAAAGGCCTTTCCCGCCAGCTGGAAATCAGTCTGGCGCGGGCCTAGCCCCTGAAGGTGAGGGCTCGACCCCTCAAGATGCGGAGAATTCCGCACCTTTGGGGTGGCGTGATGCCGGACTGATTCGCGCCGTTTTTGGTGCCGGTCGGCGGACATCGCGCCGATTGCGGAGTATCCCGCCCCACATGTCCAACTTTATTACAATCAAAGCATTTAGATTTTTTAATCTCCCTTCTATTATCATAGGTTTCCTTTTTACTCTGAGGCACACTCTCCTTATAAAAGGACCAACTAAACCACATTTGCATTGACCACCTGTGAATTTCACCTTTCCCGTTTCTATCTTTCACAGGTTGAAAACCAAACTTTGCTTTGTAAACCAATTCAAAATCATCTGTCATTTCTGCTGCCAATCTAGTAGTTTTAACTCTTTGCTCTTCCGCATGAGTTGTCACGACTGCTGGAAATGAATCTTTAAATTACTTCAAAATAATCGTTTCCCTAAGAGCGTCATATGTTTGGTTTATTTTTAATGCTCTTATCCACCGATCAAAATTATTCTGTTTAATTCTTTCAAATTGTATGACCTGGCTTATTACTTAGATTTCTAAACTTTTGTTGTCGGCTTCTGGCACTAGTCCATATGCACTTAATATGGTCTTTTGTACCTCGTCATAATCCCTAGATACCTCATCTGATAGTAATGCAAACACTTTACAGCTCTACCTACCAAATTTGTTTGAACCA
Source organism: Scyliorhinus torazame (assembly GCF_047496885.1). Classification (NCBI taxonomy): domain Eukaryota; kingdom Metazoa; phylum Chordata; class Chondrichthyes; order Carcharhiniformes; family Scyliorhinidae; genus Scyliorhinus; species Scyliorhinus torazame. The sequence goes on from NC_092709.1 coordinate 224,511,560, forward strand.
ACACTACCCACATTGTCTTTGACCAATTCAATTTTTTAGCCACTTTCTCAAATGAGATGAAAGAGGTTTCCACATCTTTCTCACCAACTCTGGACAATACTTGAATATATTTAAACATATCCCTTCTAAGCTTTTGACTAGGAAGTATTTCTTCTTCCTCTAGACCTTCCTCATCTTCTACCTTTAACTCCAACCTTTTAAGTTGATGTTCTCCTTGCAGTTCCAGTTTCTGAAGTTCAAATTCTCTCTATTTTTCCTTATTCCTTTCTTCATTTGCTAATCTTTCCATTTCTACTTCAAGCTTCCTCTTTTCCATTTCCTCTGTCATTGCCAATTTCTTCAGTTCTATTTCTTTGCATTTATATTTTTCCTGCATTTCTGATTGTTTTGTTTGTATTTGAATTCTAGCTAATTCCAATGATTCAGGCTTCTCTGGCACATTCAAATGTTCAGCTATGGCTTGTATTATCTCTACCTTCCTTACCCCTTTGAAAAAGGTCAACTGCAGCTTCTCCACCAAACCTTCAGTCTCCCTTTGTAAACCATCCTGAGTAATCTCTTCCATACCCAGGAAAAAAGTTTGAATTGAAAGAGGCATCTCCAGTCACTCCCTATTTAAACACCCCAGGGGCTTTGCCTGGTCAAACAACATTGCATTAGCCCAGGCTGAAAACACATTACTCTGGTCTTTTCACTTATGGCTCCTAAAAGCTTTCTGGTCTTGCAAAACAAGATTCTTTTAAAAACATGACTGCTGCAGTCAAACACAATCTAACCAAGTCTGTTAACCCTTAAATTGCCAAATGTTTATAATCCAATATATCTAAAATCCTGCATTCGTCACAAGACTCACAACCCTCTCCATATTAAATAAGCACCCCTTATTTTTAAATAGTGACCCTCAACACTTCATTGGAGTGTTAATGTAAGCCTACTTGTGGCACTAATAAAGATTATTATTACTCAAGAAGCTCAACATCATCTAGGAACAATCAGCCCGCTTAACTGACCCACCATTCACAAACATTCATTCCTCCACCACCAATACAGTAACAACCATGTGCACCATCTGCAAGATACACTGCAGGAACTCACCAAGGCTCCTTCAGAAGCACCCTCCAAACATGTGCCCTCTCTCACCAAGGGCAGATGTATAGAAACACCACCACCTGCAGTTCTTCTCCAAGCATTACACCAACCTGACTTGGAACTGTATTGTTATTCCTTCACAATCACTGTGTCAAAATTCTAAAACTCCCTTGCTAACAGCACTGTGTGTAAATCTAAGCCAGATGGGCTGCAGCAGTTCAAGAAGGCAACTCACCACCGCCTTCTCAAGGGCAATTAGGGAGGGCAATATATGCTGGCCTAGCCAGTGACACCCACATCCCATGAAAGATTTAAGAAAACAGGGGTTCTTGCTAATTGCATGTATGGGGACTGGTCAGGTGACAACAGAAGCGATGAAAAGCCTGGCAACACCAACACATGAGTGGCCATTTAGAAACTGTAACAAAAATGTACTAAATACCCCTAGAAATAAGCCACACCCTGATGAAAGAAGGAAAGACACTGGAAATGTAACAGATTTCCACAAGCATTAAATGAGTAAAAAATTAAAAGAGTTAAACATGAGAAAACAAATTAGGCCTTATGAGGAAAGCAAGCAAACTAGCTTCCAGGAGAGAAGGATGTATTTTTTAAAAGAGCAAGCTTAACAAGCGACAAATTGAACCACCAAGAAGCTATGCCAGTATAAGAACATAAGAACTAGGAACAGGAGTAGGCCATCTGGCCCCTCAAGCCTGCTCCGCCATTTAATGAGATCATGGCTGATTTTTGTGGACTCAGCTCCACGCTCTGGCCCGTACACCATATCCCCGAATCCCTTTATTCTTTAGAAAGGTATCTATCTTTTTCTTAAAAACATTTAATGAAGGAGCCTCTACTGCTTCACTGGGCAAGGAATTCCAGAGATTCACAACCCTTTGGGTGAAGAAGTTCCTCCTACACTCCGTCCTAAATCTACCTCCCCTTATTTTGAGGCTATGCCCCCTAGTTCTGCTTTCCCCGACCAGTGGAAACAACCTGCCCGCATCTATCCTATCTATTCCCTTCATAATTTTATATGTCTCAATAAGATTCCCCCGCATCCTTCTAAACTCCAATGAGTACAGTCCCAGTCTACTCAACCTCTCGTCATAATCTAATCCCCTCAACTCTGGGATCAACATAGTGAATCTCCTCTGCACTCCCTCCAGTGCCAATATGTCCTTTCTCAGGTAAGGAGACCAAAACTGAACACAATACTCCAGATGCGGCCTCACCAACACCCTATACAATTGCAGCATAACCTCACTAGTCTTGAACTCCATCCCTCTAGCAATGAAAGACAAAACTCGATTAGCCTTCTTAATCACCTGTTGCATCTGCACACCAACTTTTTGCGACTCGTGCACCAGCACACCCAGGTCCCTCTGCACAGCAGCATGTTTTAACATCTTACCGTTTAAATAATAATCCATTCTGCTGTTATTCCTCCAAAAATGGATAGCCTCACATTTGGCAACATTGAATTCCATCTGCCAGACACTAGCCCATTCACCTAACCTATCCAAATTCTTCTACAGACTTCTGGTATCCTCTGCCCTTTTTGCTTTACCACTCAGCTTAGTGTCGTCTGCAAACTTTGACACATTGCACTTGGTCCCCAACGCCAAATCGTCTATGTAAATTGTGAACAACTGCGGGCCAAACACTGATCCTTGAGGGACCCCACTAGTTACAGGTTGCCAACCAGAGAAACACCCATTTATCCCCACTCTCTGCTTTCTGTTAGTTAACCAATCCTCTACCCATGCTACCACGTTACCCTCAATGCCATGCATCTTTAGTTTATGCAGCAACCTTTTGTGTGGCACCTTGTCAAAAGCTTTCTGGAAATCCAGATATACCACATCCATTGGCTCCCCGTTATCTACTGCACTGGTAACGGCCTCAAAATATTCTACCAAATTAGTCAGACATGACCTACCCTTTGTGAACCCATGCTGCGTCTGCCCAATGGGACAATTTCCCTCCAGGTGCCCCGCTATTTGCTCCTTAATGATAGATTCCAGCATTTTCCCTACAACCGAAGTTAAGCTTACCGGCCTATAATTACCCGCTTTCTGCCGACCTCCGTTTTTAAACAGTGGTGTCACGTTTGCTACTTTCCAATCCTCTGGGACCACCCCAGAGTCTAGTGAATTTTGATAAATTATCACTAGTGCGTTTACAATTTCCCTAGCCATCTCTTTTAACACTCTGGGATGCATCCCATCAGGGCCAGGAGACTGGTCTACCTTTAGCCCCATTAGCTTGCCCAATACTGCCTCCTTAGTGATTACAGTCATCTCAAGGTCCTCACCTATCATATCCTTATTTCCATCAGTCACTGGCATGTTATTTGTGTCCTCCACTGTGAAGACTGACCCAAAAAACCTGTTCAGCTCCTCAACCATTTCCCCGTCTCCTATTATTAAATCTCCCTTCTCATCTTCCAAAGGACCAATATTTACCTTAGCCACTCTTTTTTGTCTTATATATTTGTAGAAGCTTTTACTATCTGCTTTTATGTTCTGAGCCAGTTTACTTTCATAGTCTACCTTACTCTTCTTTATGGCTTTTTTAGTAGCTTTCTGTTGTCCCCTAAAGAGTTCCCAGTCCTCTAGTCTCCCACTAATTTTTGCCACTTTGTATGTTTTTTCCTTCAATTTGATACTCTCCCTCACCTCCTTAGATATCCACGGTCGATTTTTCCCCTTTCTACCGTCTTTCTTTTTTGTCGGTATGAACCTTTTCTGAACACTGTGAAAGATCGCTCGGAAGGTTCTCCACTGTTCCTCAACTGCTTCACCATGAAGTCTTTGCTCCCAGTCTACCTTAGCTAGTTCTTCTCTCATCCCATTGTAATCGCCTTTGTTTAAGCACAAAATACTAGTGTTTGATTTTACCTTGTCATTCTCCAACTGTATTTTAAATTCCACCATATTGTGGTCGCTCCTTCCAAGAGGATCCCGAACTATGAGATCATTAATCAATCCTGCCTCATTACACAGGACCAGATCCAGGACCGCTTGTTCCCTTGTAGGTTCCATTACATACCGTTCCAGGATATTATCCCGGGCACATTCTATAAACTCCTCCTCAAGGCTGCCTTTACCAACCTGGTTAAACCAATCGATATGCAGATTAAAATCTCCCATGATAACCGCTGTACCATTTCTACATGCATCCGTTATTTCTTTGCTTATTGCCTGCCCTACCATCCTGTTACTATTTGGTGGCCTATAGACTACTCCTATCAGTGACCTTTTCGCCTTACTATGTTGCCCGAGTCACAACAATTTTACTCCATGTAGGACAGAAATGACAGGATTAAGGAACCATGGATGACAGGGGAAATTGTGAGACTAGTCAGAAAGAAAAAGGAAGCATACATAGAACATAGAACAATACAGCGCAGTACAGGCCCTTCGGCCCACGATGTTGCACCGAAACAAAAGCCATCTAACCTACACTATGCCATTATCATCCATATGTTTATCCAATAAACTTTTAAATGCCCTCAATGTTGGCGAGTTCACTACTGTAGCAGGTAGGGCATTCCACGGCCTCACTACTCTTTGCGTAAAGAACCTACCTCTGGCCTCTGTCCTATATCTATTACCCCTCAGTTTAAAGTTATGTCCCCTCGTGCCAGCCATTTCCATCCGCGGGAGAAGGCTCTCACTGTCCACCCTATCCAACCCCCTGATCATTTTGTATGCCTCTATTAAGTCTCCTCTTAACCTTCTTCTCTCCAACGAAAACAACCTCAAGTCCATCAGCCTTTCCTCATAAGATTTTCCCACCATACCAGGCAACATCCTGGTAAATCTCCTCTGCACCCGCTCCAAAGCCTCCACGTCCTTCCTATAATGCGGTGACCAGAACTGTACGCAATACTCCAAATGCGGCCGTACCAGAGTTCTGTACAGCTGCAACATGACCTCCCGACTCCGGAACTCAATCCCTCTACCAATAAAGGCCAACACTCCATAGGCCTTCTTCACAACCCTATCAACCTGGGTGGCAACTTTCAGGGATCTATGTACATGGACACCTAGATCCCTCTGCTCATCCACACTTTCAAGAACTTTACCATTAGCCAAATATTCCGCATTCCTGTTATTCCTTCCAAAGTGAATCACCTCACACTTCTCTACATTAAACTCCATTTGCCACCTCTCAGCCCAGCTCTGCAGCTTATCTATATCCCTCTGTAACCTGCTACATCCTTCCACACTATCGACAACACCACCGACTTTAGTATCGTCTGCAAATTTACTCACCCACCCTTCTGCACCTTCCTCTAGGTCATTGATAAAAATGACAAACAGCAACGGCCCCAGAACAGATCCTTGTGGTACTCCACTTGTGACTGTACTCCATTCTGAACATTTCCCATCAACCACCACCCTCTGTCTTCTTTCAGCTAGCCAATTTCTGATCCACATCTCTAAATCACCCTCAATCCCCAGCCTCCGTATTTTTTGCAATAGCCTACCGTGGGGAACCTTATCAAACGCTTTGCTGAAATCCATATACACCACATCAACTGCTCTACCCTCGTCTACCTGTTCAGTCACCTTCTCAAAGAACTCAATAAGGTTTGTGAGGCATGACCTACCCTTCACAAAGCCATGCTGACTATCCCTGATCATATTATTCCTATCTAGATGATTATAAATCTTGTCTCTTATTATCCCCTCCAAGACTTTACCCACTACAGACGTGAGGCTCACCGGTCTATAGTTGCCGGGGTTGTCTCTGCTCCCCTTTTTGAACAAAGGGACCACATTTGCTGTCCTCCAGTCCTCTGGCACTATTTCTGTAGCCAATGATGACATAAAAATCAAAGCCAAAGGTCCAGCAATCTCTTCCCTGGCCTCCCAGAGAATCCTAGGATAAATCCCATCAGGTCCCGGGGACTTATCTATTTTCAGCCTGTCCAGAATTGCCAACACCTCTTCCCTACGTACCTCAATGCCATCTATTCTATTAGCCTGGGGCTCAGCATTCTCCTCCACAACATTACCTTTTTCCTGAGTGAATACTGACGAAAAATATTCATTTAGTATCTCGCCTATCTCTTCAGACTCCACACACAATTTCCCATCCCTGTCCTTGACTGGTCCTACTCTTTCCCTAGTCATTCGCTTATTCCTGACATACCTATAGAAAGCTTTTGGGTTTTCCTTGATCCTTCCTGCCAAATACTTCTCATGTCCCCTCCTTGCTCGTCTTAGCTCTCTCTTTAGATCCTTCCTCGCTACCTTGTAACTATCCATCGCCCCAACCGAAACTTCACACTTCATCTTCACATAGGCCTCCTTCTTCCTCTTAACAACTTCCTTGGTAAACCACGGTTCTCTCGCTCGACGCCTTCCTCCCTGTCTGACCGGTACATACTTATCAAGAACACGCAGTAGCTGATCCTTGAACAAGCCCCACTTATCCAGTGTGCCCAACACTTGCAGCCTACTTCTCCACCTTATCCCCCCCAAGTCACATCTAATGGCATCATAATTGCCCTTCCCCCAGCTATAACTCTTGCCCTGCGGTGTATACTTATCCCTTTCCATCATTAACGTAAACGTCACCGAATTGTGGTCACTGTCCCCAAAGTGGTCTCCTACCTCCAAATCCAACACCTGGCCTGGTTCATTACCCAAAACCAAATCCAACGTGGCCTCGCCTCTTGTTGGCCTGTCAACATATTGTTTCAGGAAACCCTCCTGCACACACTGTACAAAAAACGACCCATCTATTGTACTCGAACTATATCTTTTCCAGTCAATATTTGGAAAGTTAAAGTCTCCCATAATAACTACCCTGTTACTTTCGCTCATATCCAGAATCATCTTTGCCATCCTTTCCTCTACATCCCTAGAACTATTAGGAGGCCTATAAAAAACTCCCAACAGGGTGACCTCTCCTCTCCTGTTTCTAACTTCAGCCCATACTACCTCGGAAGAAGAGTCCCCATCTAGCATCCTCTCCGCCACCGTAATACTGCTCTTGACTAGCAGCGCCACACCTCCCCCTCTTTTGCCTCCTTCTCTGAGCTTACTAAAACACCTAAACCCCGGAACCTGCAACATCCATTCCTGTCCCTGCTCTATCCATGTCTCCGAAATGGCCACAACATCGAAGTCCCAGGTACCAACCCACGCTGCCAGTTCCCCTACCTTGTTTCGTATACTCCTGGCATTGAAGTAGACACACTTCAAACCACCTACCTGAACACTGGCCCCCTCCTGCGACGTCAAATCTGTGCTCCTGACCTCTATACTCTCATTCTCCCTTACCCTAAAACTACAATCCAGGTTCCATGCCCCTGCTGCATTAGTTTAAACCCCCCCAAAGAGCACTAACAAATCTCCCCCCCAGGATATTTGTGCCCCTCAGGTTCAGATGTAGACCATCCTGTCTGTAGAGGTCCCACCTTCCCCAGAAAGAGCCCCAGTTATCCAAAAATAATAAGGGCTAGGCAACTAAAAATAGACTTTGAAGAATATAGGGAAAATAGGAACAATCTCAAATGGAGAGTTAGGAGGGCTAGAAGAGGCCATGAAATGTCATTGGCAAGCAGTGTCCAGGAAAATCCCACGGCTTTTTATACATATACAAGGAGCAAGAGGGTAGCTAGGAAAAGATGAGGCCCACTCAAGGACAAAGGAGGGAAGTTATGCTTGGAGTCAGAGGAAGTGGGTGAGATCCTTAATGAGAACTTTGCACCGGTATTCATCAAGGAGAGGGACATGACGTATGTTGAGGTTAAGGATGGCTGTGTGAATACTCCAGGACATGGCAGCATAATGAAGGAGGAAGTGTTGGATATCTTCAACTGCATTAAGGTAGACAAGTTCCCTGGGCCGGATGGGATATATCCCATCCTGTGGGAGGCAAGAGAGGAAGTGGTTTGGGCCTGAACAGCTATCTTTGCATCATCTTTGACCACAGGCGAGGTTCCAGAGGATTGGAGAATAGCCAATGTTGTCCCTTTGTTTAAGAAGGAAAGCAGGGATAATCCAGGTAATTATAGCCTGACGTCAGTGTTGGGCAAACTGCTGGGGAAGATGCTGAAGGACAGGATTTATTCACATTTGAAAGCAAATGGACTCGCTGGTGATAGGCAACATGGTTTTGCGCAGGGGGGGGGGACATGTCTTACCAACTTGATAGGAGAGTTTTTTGAGGAGGTGACAAAATTAATTGACGAGGGAAAGACTGTGGATGTCATCTAAATGGACTTCAGTAAGACATTTGACAAGGTCCCTCTTGGCAGTCTGGTACCAAAGGTAAAGTTGCATGGGATTCGGGGTGTGATAGCTAGATGGATAAAGAACTGGAGGCAGAGAGTAACAGTGGAAGGGAGGTTTTCAGAATGGAGATCTGTAACTGGTGTGTTCCACAGGGATCATTGCTGGGACCACTGTTGATTGTAATATATAAATGATCTGGAGGAAAATGTAGATGGTCTGATTAGCAAGTTTCCAGATGACACAAAGTTAGGTGGAGTTGCTGATAGTGAAGGGGACTGTCAGGGAATACAGCAGAATATAAATAGATTGGAAAGTTGAGCAGAGAAATGGCAGATGGAGTTCAATCCAGACAAATGCGAGGTGATGAATTTTGGAAGTTCAAATTCATGTGTGAATTATACAGTAAATGCCATAACCCTCAGGCGCATTGACATACTGAGGGATCTGGGCATTCAGGTCCTTAGTTCCATGAAAGTGGCAATGCAGGTGGATAAGGTGGTCAAGAAGGCATATGGCTTGCTTGCCTTCATCGGCCGGGGAATTGCGTACAAGAGTTGGCAGGTCATGTTTCAGTTGTATTAAAATATAGTTAGGCCACATTTAGAATATTGCATGCCGTTCTGGTCGCCCCAGTACCAGAAGGACCTATATGCTTTGGAGAGTTCAAAGATGGTTTACCAGGGAGTTGCCTGGTCTAGTGGGTGTAGCTATGAGGAGACGTTGAATAAACTCTATTGTTTTTGTTGGAAAGGCGGAGGCTGCGGGAGACCTGATTGAGGGCAACAAAATTACGAGAGGTATAGAAAGGGTGAATAGTCAGAAGTTTTTCCCCAGGGTGGAAGACTCAATTACAAGGGGGTACAGAATCAAAGTGAGAGGGGGAAAGTTTTGGGGAGATGTGCGGGGAAAGCTTTTCACGCAGAGGGTGGTGGGTGCTTGGAACGCGTTGCCAGTGGAGGTGGTGGAGGCAGGCCCAATAGCAAAGTTTAAGAAGTATCTTGATAGACACATGAACAGGCAGGGAATGGAGGGATACATATAATTTGGGCAATAAGTAGCTGGTCTAAATAAGAAATCTAGATTGGCGCAGGCTTGGTGGGCCGAAGGGCCTGTTCCTATGCTGTAATATTCTTTGTTCTTTCAATTTCAGCTTCTAAAATTAATTTAATTAATTCAACAGCTTTTAACACCCAAATTTATGAAATCAGGTAACCACCTGGCTAACTCTGTTCACTTCCTCTTCTTCCTCCTCTGCTTCTTCTCCAAAGGAAAGTAAACTGAAATTTCTGGAACAAAAAAAACAGTCAGCCATTAAAGCATTTCCTTAATATAATTCAGGATTTTCTGTCTTTTTTTTTTAATATGACCAGCTCCCACTAAACCTTTTTTGATTCGGATTTGCTTACATAATTTATAGAAGAGATTTAGCAGGCACACAATATTCTTACTGAACCTAACCAATGTTTTATATTTGTTAAGTATTATTTCTTTCCTTAGTTATAAAATCTAGGAACATTTTTTAAAAAAAAATAAACAACTAAATTATCTTGTTCCCACTCTGTAAAAAATTATGTATCTAAACCCTAAGTTTCTGCCCATTTGTTGCTTTTTAAAAGTTCAACCATTTATTTATTTTCCTTATTTTTCCCCCAAAACATAGCAGCTCTGGTTTCTCTGAATTAAGCCAAGTGAAGCTAGTGTTGATTAAGGTAAACACATAAACTGTTTCAGGTTGAAGCTGTTCAGACAGTTTCAAATGGAAGCCACGAGAGGAGTGTTAGCTCTGATTTATCGTGAGCCTTGTCTTATCAAGGAGAAACAGGAGCTAACTTAACAATTTACTTACAGGGGATTTACTTAAAACATTTCTTCTAACAGACACATCTTGATTCCTGAAAATCTTATCAACCTAAAACGGTAGGTCTTTTAACATATGCAAGAGACTTAAATTGAAAATTAAAACAATAAAGTTGTAACACGTTCAAGTTTCTTGGGATTTAGAGAGAAAAGAAAAACTGACACTTCAAGCTGAGATGATGCTTCTCAAGCTGAAATAGTAACTGCCCTTCTTTTCAGTTACTAATAGATTCTTACTTGTACGACTGAAATGATACTTCACTTTGATGAGGTGCCAGATAAATTCCAAAACTCCCAATTCTAATTCTGGAGATCATTCAAACAAACCTAATTGTCCGTCTGAGTCTTATATAGGTCACAGATGTACCACTGTTTGTTCAGATTTGGCAAAAGTAACTTCATGCTTTTGTAACTTCATACCTTTGTTATGCACATTGTTTACTGTTTCAGAACATACACCTGAACTCATTCAGCATCTGCTGTAGGAAAAGAAAGCTGATGCCGCTTTAATACATTACTGGCTCAGATTGATAATTACATTTTGATCAAATGGTACAAAACTAGCAATACAGAAATATTGCTTGAGTCAGAATGTTGAAATATCCTAGCATTTAAAGAAATCTGCAAAAGAGACAAGAGTTTTTTAAGCAGAAATATTAACATTTCTAAATATGGAGCACTTAGACTTCTGAGACAGAATAGATATGACATTTGTAGTATAGTGTGCTAGTTGCTCTTCATTGAAAACTTCAACCTTAAATGGGACTAACTTTGTTACTTTACTAGTTGGTAAATGGGTGTGTGCTGTTCAGCATAGAAATGTGGCAGGAGATTGCTTATAATGTTGGGCCATTTGTATTGCAGTTTGGGAAACTTGCTTTTTCGCTTAAATGAAACTAGAGTTTGGGACTTCATTAAAGTCAATTAGCATCAAAATTCATGAAGAAAAAATGTACAATACTTGCAAGTGAAATAAGGGAGGGGGTAGTCCCATCTAAGATTGAGGTTTTCAATTAAACTATGTAAATAAAACTCAATGATATAAATACACATGCTCAATATTCATACCAACAAAAGAGTTTACATAATTTGTACATGAAAATAGAAGAGCTTATAAACATGAAAAAAGGTCAATAAGATTGATAACTTTTTATTACTTTGTTCCTTTGGAATAAGATTTTTTCACTTCTTCCTCTCTTTTTTCCTTTTTATGTTTTTTCAACACTCTTGGAACAATGTCATCAAAACTATTGTGCAGCACCTAGAAAAATGTTTTCATAAAATTCTGCTTAAAAACAAATATTTCAATACAATGTATTTTCTTTTATATAGTTTTAACACTGACATTAAGGCAGAGGTCAATATCTAAATATTAGAGAAAAGCAGAGGTCAATACCAAAATGTTTGGAGAAAAGCATTGTTTCAAAGTTATATCTGACTTTGAAAATTTCCAGAGATGTAAATCCGCATCCCAACATAGCAAAAAACTGTAGGAGCCATTATTTATGTCAACGTTTGTTGGCTCACTAATTTAGGCGTGCATAACACTAATATTTTTCTGTCGGACAATTAAACAGATATTGGCTTAAAACAACTTGCCATAAAACTGAAATTATACTTTGGTTTATCTGGTAGGCACTTGAATCAATAAAAATTGCTTGCATGCACAAATTACACTGGGGACATCAAGTGGCAGAAAATTGCTTTGCAACATTTTATAACATATCTTGGATATCTGAAGTTATTGCATGTGAATGTGAATGTTTAAAATGATGAAAAGTAACATTTCACTGCATCAAGTTTATGAGCATTATTCAAATCTCACGAAAATCAAATTCTGCTCTTATTATCTTACAATTAAGGTGGCAGATCATAGCCAATCTGTCTGCTGAGCCAGCTAACTCATCCTGTGCACTGCTGTTTAATTATGACATTGCTGTATAAATGTATGCATAACAATCAAGACATTGGTTAAGTATATGTGATTCCGGGCATTTTCAGCTGGGCAAACAAGTCAAGAGCCCTTAAGATTCACAATAACAGTAATTATTTTTAAAACTATTTTAAAAAGAGGTATTATTCAATCAAGTAGTTGTAACATTGCACTTAATTTTAAAATAAATGTTTGGGATGTCAATATAGTATTGAGTCTTTAATCTGTTATTCTGAGATCAAAGAGTTGTTCAGTTTAGAAACTGGAGGTTCTTGCTGATGAATGAGTTATCAATGGTAACCAGATTTAATCGGATTAGTCCTTTAGAGGAAAAGGAGTTGTTACCAAAGCAGCATGAAGGAGGATGGAAGTGACAAGGTAAAGAAGGAGACCCAGTCAGCAGAATTCTTGAACCTTTCCCTCAAATAATTTTCCAAAGTTCTGTTGATAAAGACAGGAAGAGAGTGAATTAGCTCTCTGAACTGTTTTCAAAATTTTTGAGCATAATGGCGGTTATAATGGCAGGATCACTTCCCATCTTTCACTATGCCATCCGATTTGTAAATAATTAGGCATTTCAGTCTGCTCCTCAATGTAATATTTTCATTTGCTGAGGCATAGTGGAAAGCTTTTATAGAACATACAGCGCCGAAGGAGGCCATTCGGCCCATCGAGTCTGGACCGACCCACTTAAGCCCTCACTTCCACCCTATCCCCGTAACCCAATAACCCCTCCGAACCTTCTTGGTCACTAAGGGCAATTTATCATAGCCAATCCACCTAACCTGCACCTGCACACCTTTGGACTGTGGGAGGAAACTGGAGCATCCGGAGGAAACCCACGTAGACACGGAGAGAACGTGCAGACTCCGCACAGACAGTGACCCAGCGGGGAATCGAACCTGGGACCCTGGCGCTGTGAAGCCACAGTGCTATCCAATTGTGCTACCGTGCTGCCAATTGTGCTACCGTGCTACCAATAAGTTCCAGCATTTAATTTACTGCAGTTAATTGATGGACTCAAGCCATGTTACCCTCTGCAAGGGCAAAATTCTGAAGAAGCGCATTTCTTGTTCATGTGAAATAAAGACTAATCAATAAAGGTTCTATGAAAACACTGGAAAAAAAACTACCACAGAAGCCCAATCTAAAATATTTTAATTTGTGAAGAATCCAATTGACCTTTCTGCTATTGGTAAATCCACCTGGTATATCTTTATTGTCACAAGTAGACTTCAATTAGCAATGCAATGAAGTTACTGTGAAAAGCCCCTCGTCGCCATACTCCGGTGCCTGTTCGGGTACACAGAGGGAGAATTCAAAATGTCCAATTCACCTAACAGCACGTCTTTCGGGATATGTGGGAGGAAACCGGAGCACCTGGAGGAAACCCACGCAGACACAGGGAGAACGTGTAGACTCCGCACAGACTAGTGACCCAAGCCGGGAATCGAACCTGGGACCCTGGCGCTGTGAAGCAACAGTGCTGTGCTGCCGTGCCGCCCACCATCACCATCACTTTTATCCCTTAAAAGACTTGATGGATCATTGTCAGCATTATATAACTAAAATATATATTTAGGATTTCTCTGCATGCCAACTCAGAAACATCCAAAATAGATACCTCATGCTATCCAAAATAGCGTATCATTAATAAATTTTGTGCATTGTTATTCACTACTCATGAATAAAAGTTTGAGAGGCTCTAATTTTTGTGCTAGCTACCCATCCATGAAAATAGAAAAGGTTATATACATTAAAAAATGTCTACAAAATCGATAGTGCTGTTAAATGACCATGAAGGGAGAGAAAAGTAAAAATATTGGTGCTTTAAACTAGCACTTCAATTTTTTTCATAGAAGAAAGATTATGGAAGGGATTCTTTGTAGCCCTTCGTCGAAATCAGGAACGACGATCGGGCGGAATATCTCCCGATGCCGGAATTGGGGCAGGCCCAAGTTTGAAGCAGGGTCGCGATGCTTCGCCCCCTCCAAATCGCAGTCATTGGGACAGGTGCAGTCGCAACCCTATTGGTATGTGATTAGCTGGCCCACCCACAATGCTTTGCCTCCGATGGGCTGATTTCCCGACGGCGCACGCCACGTGTGGTCCCAATTGTCAGGAGCCTGGCCTCCCGGCATCGGGGAGAGAGGGCGTGCGAACAGTATCCAGCACAGCCACAATCGACCGAGATCTGTGCCGCTAGCCGAGGGCTTCTGCCAGGGCTGGTGGGAGGTGGCCACGAGGTGGGTTGTGGGTCGGGGTAGGCGGGAATGCGATCCAGTACAGCCAGTGCCATCTTTTCCGGCGCTACCGGTGTGCATGTGGGGGGTGTAGGCATACGCGCGACTGCAGCTTGTCAGCCGTGCGCATGTGTAGCACGGGACCCGGCGGTTCTCCAACCATTTTCCGCGTGTTCATGCAGCGCCGGTGCTAGCCCCTCATCGGTAGTCGAATCGGTGAGGGTTTTGCGCCGATTTTCCCACCGTGAAACACCACGGATCCTCCATTGGCATCGGCACTTAGTCTCAGAAATGGAGAATCCAGGCCTATGTTAGAATGTAAAAGATTCAGTAGGGAACAGAGGGAGAATTTGTCGGCTGCATTTATCCGCAAAGCTGTGCAATTACACGACAATGGTCCTTAACAATTTTCCTATTCATTAAAGGTCACAGATAAAATCCAAAAGTTGGCCATCTACTCCTGAAGATTTCAGGTTTTTGTTTGATAAAGGCAATGTTAAGTGTATCAGTCCAAAGGACCAGAAACATCAAATGCACCCCGTCATATCCAATTCTCATTGAAATAAAATCCAACTTGACTCCTTTTATATTATTCCAGGACCTCCAGATTGCCACAAGGCAATCCTAATAACCACTGATATCAGCAAGATCCATTTAGTTTTCAGTCTTACTAGGATCTCCATTCATGTGGATAGGGACCACGATGGCGTTCTGGTAAACCGAAACCTATTGCATGCTCGAAAAGACAGCTGCCAGGCAAATAGGGAACACAGGAACAGGAGTCAATCATTTAGTTTGTCAAGCCTACACCATCTTTCAATTTGGATTGTGGCTGATAATCTACCTGAACAGCACTTTCCCAAGCTATTCCCATATCCCTTGGTGTCATTAGCCCCAGACATCTATAAATTTCTGTCTTGAACATGCTCAATGATTGCATTTCAACTGCCTTCTTGGGTAGAGAATTTCAAAGATTCCCCAACCTGAGTGAAGATATATAGCTCCAACTCAGTTTTAAATGACACGCTTCTTATTCCGAGACTGTATGCTCGGTTCCAGGCCAGTGTGTTTGAAACTTTTTTCCCGGGTCCCACTTTTATGAACCTGCTGACATTCGGGACACACACGTGCCGACCTTCGCAATGCACGCCAGTCAAACTTCATGACCCACGCCAGCTGACCTAATATGTGTTCAAACCCACCTCGATACTAATTTAAGGAATTTAACATTAATTTCATCCATACATGCAACTACTATTAGTTCATTGACACAATGGTCTATACGCTCATAAGAATGTATTGAAAGCTCTGTTCAAGCAGTACAGCACTGTATGCTCTTCCAGGACATTGTCCTGGGATATATTCACCGATAGACTTTCTTTCCCTTTTAATACAATGAAACAAGAGGACTACTGTTGTTCTCATTCCCAAATCTTATGGCTTGAAAAGAATATGATTTTTAATGATTCAGAACCGCTTTGAAACTGATTTTCTCCATTTTGAGCACTCTGTGCAAAATCATGGCATTTAGACAGCATGTTACACGATATGCATAAAATATAGGTACATTGCATCATATTACATAGAACATACCACAATGAAACAGGCCATTCATCCCAACAAGTTCATGCAGTGTTTATGTTCAGCACAAGTCTCTTCTCACCTTATATCACAGAATCATAGAATTGTTACAGTGCAGGAGACCATTTGGACTATCATGTCTGCACCACTTCTCCAAACAAGCATCATGACTTAGTGGTATTCCCTTCCCTCTTCCCCATTCCCCGCACATTGTTTCTATTCAAGTAATTATCTAATGCCCTCTCAAATGCCTCGATTGAACTGGTCTCCACCATACTTCCAGGTGGTGGATTCCAGACCTGAACCACTTGTGAGCAAGTTTTTTCTCACGTCACATTTGCTTCTTCTGAAAATCACTTTAAATCTGTGCCCTCTCATTCTTGATCCTTTACAAGTGGGAACAGTTTGTCCCCATCTACTCTGTCCAGCCCCTCATGATATTGAACATCTATCAAATCTCCTCTCAGCCTTCTTCTCTCCAACAAGAACAATCCCAACCTCTCCAATACATCCTCATATCTGAATTTTCTCATCCCTGGAACCATTCTTGAAAACCTCTCCTGCAATCTCCCCAATGCATTCACATCCTTTCCAGAACTGAACACAATACTCCAAATGTGGTCTAACCAATGTCTCGTACAAGTTCTTGTACTCTAGTCCCTTATGAATAATGCCGAGAATACTTAATGTTTTATTAACTGCTCTCCACCTGCCCTTGTCAATGATCTATGCACACATACATCCAGATCCCTCACTAACATTTGTGTTCTGGAATCCAAGTACAGCATATCTACAGGCTCCCCCAGCCCCTTATCCATAGTGCATGTTACAAAGAACTCCAATAAATTGCTTGAACATGATTTCCCTTTCACAAAATTATGCTGACTCTTGTCGATTACCTTGAGTTTATCCAAGTACCCAACCATAACCTTATTAATGATAGATTCTAACACCTTCTCCTTGCTGGATGAAAAGCTAACTGGTCTATAGTTTCCTGCTGCCCATCTTGGACAGAGAAGTCAGATTTGCTACTTTCCAGTCTGATGGAACCTTTCCAGAATCTAGCGAATTTTGGAAAACTACCACCAACGCATCTACACTGTTACATCACCGCGCCAGGGTCCCAGGTTCGATTCCCGGCTTGAGTCACTGTCTGCCCGGAGTCTGCACGTTTTTTCCGTGTCTGTGTGGGTTTCCTCCGTGTGCTCCGGCTTCCTTCCACAAGTCCTGAAAGACGTGCTGTTAGGTGATTTAGACATTCTGAATTCTCCCTCTGTGTACCCGAACAGGCTCCAGAATGTGGTGACTAGGGGCTTTTCACAGTAACTTCATTGCAGTGTTAATGTAAGCCTACCTGTGACAATATTATTATTATTATTAACTTACTTGTAGCAAGATGGAAAATGCACTGTTGGCCACCTTGTGGTAAATGTTAGGTATTCAGTAACAAAACATTATGTGACATAAATTTATACTTTTACAGCAGCACATGCATATGTCAAACAGATAAATATATAGAAAGAATTGTAGCCAAAAATGTTCTTCTAATCTTATGGTCAAGGTCTCCAAAGTTAAATGTGGAATCGTAGAAATAATTAAAATGAAAATATAAAATTGTTCTTCTCACCTCTGCAGACTTAATCTTATGAGGGCTGATTGGTCGCTCATCTTTATCAATTTCTACTTCTGCTAATCTTAATATATTATAAATAGTATCACCAGTCACCTGTAAAAAGAAAATTTTACAATAATTTTCCCACCTATAAATAAAACATGATTGACTTATTAGATTCTAATTCTGCAATATACATAGATTAAATTTGGTTGCATGGACCAGCAAAACTTCATTAAGAACTTTAAATGTAATCTATAGTAGTATTAAATTCAAAGCTACACCAGACACAAAGAAAATTGTTATATTTACTTTTAATGCATGCACCGCTTTTTTATTATTTCAGTAAAGCAAAATAAGAACTTTGCAGAACAGTTAGCAACAGTGGGAACAAGATTAGAAGGGTTTTTGCAGGGGGGGTTGGAGCAATGGAAATTGGTGAAGCTGCAAGGGAACTCAAGATATGTAATGCATAAGTGGCATTGCCCATTAGAAGGAAACAGGGAAAAGTAAGCAGATGAAAGGCACAGGCTCTCAGAGCAGGTCTGAAATGAAGGAAAATCTTATATCTCCCTTCCCCTAATAAGTTGAAAGAGGTTTTCCTGATGTAAAGAGAAAAATAAGTGTAAGAGGAGAGAAAGATGGAGCTACGTGAATAGGTAAGAGGGGGAAGATACCCTGCAACTTACTGTGAGTAAATGCAAAAATCATTTACTACTTCTTCATACTTACCATACAGAACTCAGAGCTCCATCTCCAAATCAATTCCAGGAGTAAATCGACAATTACAGCAAAAGCACATATACAGTAAGTCCACACTTAGTCACCTCAATTAATGTTGTTTCTCCTTCACGTTGTTTATTAGTGACAATATAATTTAACTTTGTGAGTTTCACTTAAACGTTGTTTTCTCACAGACTTCTTCTGTGGCCTGCATGTGCACAAGTCTTTTTCCTCAATGGTTCCGCCCCTGCTTTCAGTACTAAAGTCTCTCTCTCTCCCCCCACCCCCCCAGCTCCCATTCCACTCTCCAAAGTCACCAGTATCCATTGCCACTACCCAAAGACCACTTTCTGCCACTAGATGGAGCCAGGTCAGTCCAAAACCAGATGAGTAATTTCTTTGAAAATTTACTGTATATTGTATTTCTTTTAGAGTTTTAAAATTATTTTATTTAAAGGTTATTGTATTTAGGAATGTAGACAATTAGGATGTGCAGAGTTTCAACTTATAATGTTTTCTCGCTGTTGAGAAAGGGCCCAAAGTATCTAACTGAACAGTATTTCTTTCATCTTAGAGATCAATTTTATTTTGCAAGTTATTTCAGCTAGGAATGCACATGAACAATATAGTATTCCAACCTGCACATTTCAGGCGAGAAATGTCCAAAGGAATCTAACTCCAGTTTTAACATCAATTCCTATGGGAACAAATGATTCACTTCAGGAACTATAACTTTAAGTCGGAACTTACTGTATGCTTTGAGTAAAAGAGGTTTACCATTGGGCAGTTTTGAGAAAAGCAGGTAGAGTTGAGAAAAGCTACATTCTCAGTGATAACCAGGAACTCGTTTTAAGTGGCTTATTATGAAAATAAAAATATAACCAGTCAAACAACTTTAAAATGGTTTCCAGACACTTAGCAGTATGGATTTTCTCCCTGTAGAACATAGGGCGAAATGTACTGGTGGGACAAGGGTAGCAGAAAGTCACTTATTGAAACGAGGAATGGGCCAAATTGTAGGTACATTCACAGTGCTGTTAAGAAGTTCCAGGATTTTGACCTAGCGACAATGAAGGAACAGTAATATATTTCCAAGTCTGGAGGGTGATTCATTTGGAGGGGAACTTCCAGGTGGTGGTGCTCCCTTGTGTCTGCTGCCCTTATCCTTTTAGATCGGAGTGGTCGTGGATTTGGAAGGTGCTGTCTAAGGAGCCTTCGAGAGTTCCTGCAGTGTATCTTGTAGACGGTACGTGCTGCTGCTACTGTGTGTCGGTGATGGATGGAGCGAGTATTTGTGGAAGGGGGGTCCATTACAATATTTATATGGTAAGTCCAGTTCAGTTTCTGGCCAATGGTAACTACCAGGATGTTGATTATGGGGGAATTCAGCAATGGTAATGACACTGAAGGTCAAGGATGGGTAGATTCTCTCTTGTTGGACATGGTCATTGTTTGTCATATATGTGGCGCAAATGTTATTTGCTACTTGCCAGCCCGAGCCTGAATATTGCTGCATTTGGACATGGACTGCTTCAGTACCTGTGGAATTGCTAATGGTGCTATTGCACACATCCCCATTTCTGATGGAAGGAAGATCATTGATGTCACAGTTGAAGTTGATTGGGCCTACGACACTACCTTGGGGAACTCATATGGTGATGTCCTGGAGCTGAGATAATTGATCTACAACAACCGTAATCACCTTCCTTTGTGCTAGGAAAGATTCCAGCCAGCCATAGAGTTCCCCAATTTCCATTGATCCCAGTTTTTCTATGGCTATTTAATGCTTACTTACTTACTTGGTCCAATGCTGCCTTGATGTCAAGGACACCTCTGGAATTCAGTTCTTTAGCGCATGTCTGAACCAAGGCTGTAATGATGCCAGGAGCTGAGTGATACTGATGGAATGCAAACTGAGCTTCAGTGGGCAGGCTATTGCTAAGAAAGGGCTGCTTGATAGCATTGTTATTGACTTCTTCTATCACTTTACTGATAGTCGAGTCTAGACTGATGTGGCAGTAATTGGCTGGGTTGGATTTGTCCTGATTTCGGTGTACAGGGCATGCCTTTGCAATATTCCATTTGCTGGGAAGATGTTAATGTTTTAGCTGTACTGGAACAGCTTACTAGGAACGCAACAAGTTCTGGAGTGGTCGTTGGTTTGGAAGATTCTGTCAAAGAAGCCTTGGTGAGTTCCTACAATGCATCTTGTAGATGGTATAACCTGCTGCTACTTGCATCATGGTGGAGGTTGCAAATGTTTATGGATGAGGTGCCTATCAAGCAGGCTGCTTTGTCCTGGGTGGTTTCTAGCCTCTTAGATGTTTTTGGAGCTTCACTCATCCAGGCACATTGAGAGCATTCCATCACACTCCTGAATTGTGCCTTGTTGTCTGTGGACAGGGTTTGAGGAATCAGAAGGTGAGCTACTTGATGCAGAATTTCCAGCCTCTCACCTCGCATTATAGTCACAGTATTTATATAGCTAGTCCAGTTCATTTTATGGTCAATGGTAATCCCCAGGATTCAGTGATGGTAATGCCTTGGAATGTCGTGGAACGATGGTCACATTCTCTCTTGCTGGAGATGGTCATTGCCTGCCCCTCATGTGGCACAAATGTTACTTGCTACTTGTCAGTCCAAGCCTAGATATTGTCCAGGCATTGCTGTTGTGATGGTCATAATTTATTCATGTTTTCCTGAAACCTTTTGGCAAATTCTTTTTTTGCTCTCCATTCTACCATTTTTTCTCTTCTTCTTGCAAGTGGCCATATGGACAATAAGCTAACATTTTATAGTGGCAGCAGTGGAATGTTACAAGTCAGCAGATTTTGATGCCCTTTGGGCTGCAGCTGGGAAGCAAGCTGTTCTTTTTCATGGTGAATGTGCTTCACAGTCAGAGAGGGAAGAAGGGTACAAAGTGAGTAGTAGATGCTCAATGCAGGAAGCAAAGGACATAGACATAGATATAGAACATACAGTGCAAAAGGCGGCCATTCGGCCCATCGAGTCTGCACCGACCCACTTAAGCCCTCACTTCCACCCCATCCCCGTAACCAATAACCCCTCCTAACCTTTCTTGGTCACCAAGGGCAATTTATCATGGCCAATCCACCTAACCTGCACGTCTTTCGACTTGGATGAAAAAAAAATCAGCAAGTGTTTGCTGCACCAGGAAGCTGGAGAAACCGTACACCCCTAGTCTCAGATTTGGGGAAGTGTCTAAAGTTTCTGCACTTAAACAACAGAAATTTATCGAGATATGTAGAAGCTTTTAAAGGAATTCCTCCATGTAGTGCAAAAGGTGGTTCCCAGCTGTAACGAAGAACCAGCTTTTGAAATGTTGTCAGGATCTCATTTAGTGATCCGCTTTTTAAGTCCAAACATGTTAAACACAAGGAATACCACCCTGGTATTTAAAAAGCAAGTACCACGTTAAAGGCCCAATACAGACATTTGAAGCGTGGGTTGGATAATAGCAATTAACAGTTGGCAAACAGGAAAAAAGGGGTAATGGAACTTAAAAGGCAATGCTAGTTACTGGGAGCAGGATATGTGGCCTAATAAGGCTAAAAAGATTTACTTTCTTTTTTTTTTTTAAATAGAGTTAGGCTAGTTGCCAGGAACTGGACTTGAAGCCCAATGTGGTCTAGAAAATATTTTTACCAGCTCTAGTAGTGAGAAAAACTCCATTCTCAGCCTTAACCAACTTTAAGTAGTTTACTTTGAAAATAAGAGCATCATAAACACTTGAGTAATTTAAGGAAAGATTAGATCATAAGAGAATAAACCACTTGAAAAGAGTTTTTGATTCTGAGGCCAGTACAACAATAAAGGTGGGAGATGGGGAAGGGGGGTGCAACAGGAGAAAGTGGTTGGAGGAATGGAATTTGAGCACAAGAGACAATATTGAACTTATTAATTTAGGGATTCCATTAAAATGTTAACACAGAAAGCCTATGTTATAAGTTTCACATAAAAATTGCAACACAGGAAGTAAGAGTAATTAATGTATACAGAAAGTGCATTCAGTGCGTGTGCTAGTTTCAAGAGTGTATTTGTTAATTTCAGTTTCAACCTTGGACATATCAGTAGATAAAACTAAAATCCAATAGCAACATTTCTTTATCCTCATAAACTAACCTTTCCAAAGATGGTATGTTTGTTATTGAGTTCATCCGCAGGACCCAATGTGAAGAAAAACTGACTGCCATTATCATGAGGTCCAGCATTTGCCATGGCAACCAATCCTCTCCTATTAAAACGTAAACGAGAATGAAATTCATCCTGCAAGTTTAAATAATAAAGAAAAAAAATAGATTTAATGAAAAATAAAGATTTCAAAGAACTTCCAGAAATACAAAGTATAGTCTACAAGTAAAAAAATCCAACTTGTATGAAAATATTAAATTCTTAACGTTTATTCAAATCAGAGCTCGAAGCTGCACAGCACAAAACATCCGCAGAAATCCTCTAAATATAAAATAAACAAATGCAAAAAATTCAGACATTCCACTTCCTCAAAGGCTTAGCAAATCAATATACAATCCAGTGTACATGTGTCACATGGGCAGGTCTCAGATTCGATCACAAATCTGTGCTGAGTTACTTCATAATATATAGGAGCAGAAAGGCCATATGGCCCACCGAGTCTGCTCCACCATTAATCTCATCCTGGCCTTAACTCCACCGTCCTGCCCCTTCTCCATAACCCTTCACCAATTAAAAATCTGCCTAACTCCTCCTTAAATTTACTCACTGTCCCAGCAACCATCACACTCTGAGGTAGCAAATTCTACAGATTCACAACCTTTTGGGAGAAGCAGTTTCTCCTCAACTGTTTTAAATTTGCTACCTCTTAACCCAAGACTATAACCTCTTGTTCTAGAATGCCCCACAAGAGGCAGCATCCACGTCTACTTTATCCATACCTTTTGGTTTCTCACAATTGTCATCTGAAAACAATAGCAAATAGGTTACCAGCAATAAGGTATTTATCCCAATATTAATCAATAGCTTAAAAGGAAGAGAAAAAATTGGGGGTGGGGAGGAATTCAGACCTTAAATGGCTTCCCATATATTGATTCGCCACCTGTTCCACTTCTTGTTGGATCCCCGCCTTGAACAATAAAGCCAGGTACAACCCTGTGAAATATTGTGTTATCATAATATCCTGATTGGAAAGAAAAATATACAAGGTTTTACAATTAGAAGGGTTTATTTAGAAATTAGCTGTTTTCAGTAAGTTTCAATCATCTATTTTTTTAAACTCATATATCCAAATGATCACTGTAGCAGCTGTATATGGAATACCCAAATTCAGCGAGGTTAAAATTAACAGAAAACATAAAATGCAAACTAATGTCTCCTATTCAGCCCCAGAATTTGCAAAAGCAAGTTACTCATTGCTGACTCAAAGCCAACATTACTTTCTTTAGGACAATCAATATCTGCATACTGATGTACTTCTGCCAGAGATAAATCAGCTATCAAACGAAGAAAGAAATGTCAGGAGGAAAAATGACCTGTCTCCGTGTATTGGGGTATCTGGTGTTGCTCACAACTAATTAGAAGATATATTTCTTTACATTGATGAGAGGATTAAACCATGTCATATATAATTCTATTGCTAAGGTAGAGTTATATTTCTTCAAGGTATAATTGCTGTGAAGAAGCATGTCCCAAGGTTAATTAGAAGGTAATTATTTCTTTATAGATTGGCAGCTGGATGTAAATTCCTAGTTCCTCCCCAGGGCCAAAGAAATATACAGGAAATACTCGAGTTGATATAGGATGTACTGCACTGAAACAGGTCAGTCGTCCCAACTAGCCCATTCCAGCTTTTTAAAGATTTCTTGGCATCAGTAACTAAGTGTGGTTCCTGAACTATGTAATATTTTTAGATGCAGAGCAGCAGATATATACTGTGACATTTTTCATATTAAGTCAGGATAACCATGTTTTATAAAAATACTTGCATTTAAATAATGCCTTTCATGCGTGCCAAAGTGCTCTGTAGCCAAATAAGGATTTTTATGTATAGTCACTGCTGTCATATGGTGTTGCTAACTTATGCCTTAGTTTAATTGCTCTGTTTTATCACCTTTGCTCGAGTCGCCAGGTATCTTTCTGATACCACCACGTGGTTCAAGTCCGAGTAATGATCAATAATCCAATACACCGCTTAGTAAGAATTAAATCAAAGCACATTTATTATATACAGTAATCAATACTCATGCATAAATGCAGGGGCTGGTTTAGCTCACTGGGCTAAATCGCTGGCTTTTAAAGCAGACCAAGGCAGGCCAGCAGCACGGTTCAATTCCCGTACCAGCCTCCCCGAACAGGCGCCGGAATGTGGCGACTAGGGGCTTTTCACAGTAACTTCATTGAAGCCTACTCGTGACAATATGCGATTTTCATTTCATTTTTCATTTTCATAAATTCTACGTCTAAGCTACTTCCTACAACTAACAGGCCAATACTTAACTTGGAAATGGCCCACCAGGTCAGGGAAACGAATGGCCTTTCGTTCGGGTTCTGAGCCTGCGGGATTCGAAGTTGGTACAGATTGGTAGCTAGGAGCGCCTATCTCGTAGCGAGCGTTGAAGTAAGACTTACTGGATGTTTCGCAATGGCTGGACCGGTCACTGTCAAGGGTTGGTCTGCGTTGCTGAGTGACCCGGTCAGAAGAAGCAGCAGCAGGGTGCGGAAGGGTGGCAGAAGGGGTAGCAGAAGGGCCGATTTGAACTTGGATTCTATTCTTATATCCCCAGGGGCTTCCCGCCTTTCGGGGCGGACCCTGGTTCCAAGTGATTGGA
This sequence comes from Scyliorhinus torazame, assembly GCF_047496885.1. Classification (NCBI taxonomy): domain Eukaryota; kingdom Metazoa; phylum Chordata; class Chondrichthyes; order Carcharhiniformes; family Scyliorhinidae; genus Scyliorhinus; species Scyliorhinus torazame. The sequence goes on from NC_092709.1 coordinate 224,536,681, forward strand.
CTTTGTCCCAATCACTTGGTTCGATATTCTCCAATGCTGGAGCGATTCCTTGATCGCTGGGCGGTCTTGAGGTGGTCGTTCACCTCCCTTTGTGTAGGCTTTTGCTGGCGCCGCCGAGTCTGGATTGGCTTTGTGTGTCTAAAATGTTGCACATTGTTCCCGGGGATTGCTCATTAGTATGCAGATGGCTGGTGTTTTGTTGTACTGATGGTTATTGGTATCGATCTTGTCTGGCCTTCCCAGAGGTGAATACACAGTCTACCTGTAGCTGCTCGTTTTAGTCCTGTTGGCTGATTTTTCCATCAGCCTTTGCCGTTCGCCATTTTAAATCGGGGTTAGCCATTCTAAATCGGGTGTTAGCCATTTTAACTGGCTACATTGGGCAGCCAACTTGTGCACAGCAAGGTAGCACAAACAACAATGTAATAATGGTCAGATTGGTGAGGGTTAAATATCCAAGTCAACGGAATTTCACTGTTCTTCAAAGTCGTGCCAGGGCATCATTTATATCCATCCAATAGGACCTCCGTTTAGCGTTTCACCTGAAAAATGGCACCCCTCAGTACTTCATTGGAGGGTCAGACTGTATCTTATGTTCAAGTCTCTAGCTTCTGTCTCAGAAGCACAGGTGCTACTATTGAGCCAAAGCTGACAATAGGGTTAGATTTCTGTAGAGATGGGAAGGCATTGAGGACATTTAAAAATAACAGGTGGGACCTGGATGTGGAAGTCTCACTCCCATTTCTGACAGATCCAATTTTTGCCGCCATGGGGAAGGGCGCACAGCATGATTCACATAGGAGAGAAACCCAAACTCACAGGGCTTTTTGAACTCAGTGGTGAGTTCAAGCAGACTACATTTTGGCTCTTACAAGAGCCTCAACTTGCACTGTTGGAGTCACGAGTCGATGCAGTGACGTAAACACTCTTGAAGAGCAGATAAGATCTATATAACTGTTATGATCTTAACGTTTTTGAATTGCCTGCTCTTTAAACATGAAAAAATAGGCTTTGGCTGTCACAGAGTTAAAAAAGTCTGCCGGATTTCTTTGATTAGGTTAGAAAAAACAGACACAATTTCAGTAGAGATCTTTGTTGATACTTAGCTGAATTTCAAAAGCTCCAATTATCTCAGCAGGGGTTCTGGGTTCGCAGTTAGAATGACAGTCTAAAGAGATTAAAATATTCACTATCTTTGTTGCGTGGTTTGAATAGAAGTTAGTTTTTACAACAGATTAATCATTTGAAGAGACTTTAAAACACTGAATGGATTTCATGAATGGGAGTTTTTTTTCACTGTCAAGTGTGCTTGAATGAGAGCTGTATTAGATTGACAGCAAGTTGTTTTGCTGAAAGAAGAAACATGTGAAGAAAGAAGAAGCTCAACTTTGCGCCTGAGACCTGCCATGGTGAATACTGCGTGCGTTGTTGTGTAGGTGGCATGGAAAGCATGAGGGAGTCAAGGGCGGCATGAGTTGGCATGAATGTATGAAAGGTCATGGAGGAGGGCCATGAGTTGGCATGGGGACATGAGGTATCACGGGTAGTGGGTTGAGGAGTATGAAGGGTGAGTGTTGGGAAGCCCAACAGCTTATGACACAACTGGATAAAGTCCCAAAGAACTGAGCCAGGCCTTCCAACCAACCATCTCAGCACTCTCCCACCCCTATGACCACCTAAACTCTGCTTTTGGGGTCAGTGGGCATGACTCCATCCAGCACCTGTCATCCTAAAGCGGAAATCGCATGATTTGAGGAAGGTTCTGACCAAGGTGGCTCCAGCAAGTCATCAAAAGTGTTCCACAGTGTATAATGCTGGTAAGGAGGAGCCATGTTCCATTAAGGCCATGAATTTTAATTGTTAAGTAAATAGAGATCCAGGTTAAAGCTTAATGGTTGTATGGTCAGTGAAATTTGCAGATTAGAAATATTTATCAGTTTCAGGATTGAAGTGATCAGAAGCACCCCTTCTTTTAAGAACATGTTGCACCAGTAACAAAGAGTAACATCGTATGGATAGGCAAACGGTCTAATTTATTATAAAGTCAAATCTACTTGGCTGGATGAGTACGGTTCCAACAACACTCAGGAAGCTCAGCAAGATCCTAGACATTCCTTATGGGAGAATTAGAGGCATTATGTTAAAATAAGGGGGTGTCCTTTTAACACAAAGATGAGGAGAAATGTTTTCTCTTAGTGTCGTGAGTCTTTCTAACTCTCTGATTCCACGATTAGACAGCACTTATTAACCAATCATGAGTGTGTTATGAATTACATTAAAAGCCAATTTAAGATTTTCAGTTGGGTTTGCAACCTGGCTCACTTACACTTGCGAGAAGTTATACATAGTCATATGCGAGGATCTGTCCTCTACAGTTAAAAGTAATATGTCTAGTAGGCATTATTATTTTTTGAATTAAACAAAAACTTGGGAGACATGCTGTATTCTTTGTGGCAACACTTTGACCAATCAGTCAACTTGCCAACCAACCAACATCTGTTCTCAAGCAGGATAAATATTTGCTCCCTTTGAAAATTGACATTCTAATAATAATAATCTTTATTAGTGTCACAAGTAGGCTTACATTAACACTGCAATGAAGTTACTGTGAAAATCCCTTGCCTCTGTTTTGATGAATGCAAGACAAAAATGTTCAACAACATGTTTCTTCTTTCAGCAATACAAATGCTGTTCTCCCGTCGCATCCACTTTCTCTTCCAAAACAACATGCAAGTAGTTCATGGAGTCATCAGCTCTAAGACTGAAAATATCTGTATAGATGTCTCCATTACTTTCCCTCCCCTAACCACTATTTAGGTTTCCTAGCAAGTCCAGTTCAAAACTATATTTCTTATCCCATCTGCAACCATTCCCACTTTTTCCAAACTCAAGTCTTCTGCAAAATAAATTTACTGGTCCTATGATTCCCTGTTCACTCAACAACAAATTATTGAACTACCTCTACTGGTCTTAGGACAGCTAATATTGTCAACAATTCTCTTTCCTTTGTTACATCCTCTCACCTTCAAAATCTTGGTCAACACTTCAAAATAACAAACCTCTGACCCATCCATCCTCTTGAGCTAACCTCCCTTTCCTCATATCTCAACTCTAGGCCCAGCTCTTTCAAAATTTCCTGTGTCAATCTCTGCAGTCTAGGTTGAACACCAAAATGGCCGCAACCACAACGAATTATAAGGAAACATAAGGGCCAGGATTCTCCTTTCCGGGGACTAAGTCCCCATGCCAGCGGGAAAATCGGTGCCAACGACTCCGGCGTCAACGGGCCCCCAAGGTGAGGAATTCATGTGGGCATGACTCCATCCAGCACCTGTCATGATGGAGTCATGTGGAGGGGTTGGTGCCGTGCCAGCCGGCGCCGAAGGGACGGCACGAGTTCGCGAAGGCCGTCGTGATCTCGCGCATGTGCGGAACCGCTGGCGCGGTTCCGCGCATGCGCAAACCGGCCGGTGTATTTTGGCGCATGCGCAGTGGGTTCTCTTCTCCGCGCCGGCCATGGCGAAGCCCCACAAGGGCCACCACGGAAGGAAGAAGTGCCCCCATTGAACAGGCCCGCTCGCAGATCGGTGGTTTGCGCTGTCCCCCTGGGGATTCTTCGACCCGGCGGGTGGTCGGAAAATCCCACCCAAGTTGTTTATCTGAAGATGTACCTCTTTGCGAGGTGGACCTCTTGGGAGAGCTGTGAATAGCTTGATAGCTGTTGTTTGACGGCAAAGGAAATGAGAAAAATGGGAAAAGAGAAATGAGAAAACAGCAAACAATTGTAATAAAATGGATTTAAGATAAAGATTGAAAATTGTTGATCTCTTTGTTGAGTCCAGAAGACTACAAAAGTCCCCAGTAAAAGATGAGGCACTGTTACTTGAGTTTGTATTGAGCTTCATAGGAGCACTGTAGCAGGCCAAGGACAGAAATGTCAGAGTGATAACAAGGTGGAGAATTAAAATGACAGGTGATTGGAAGTTCAGGTGATTGGAAGTTCAGGATCATACTTACAGACTGAATGGAGGTGTTCCACAGTCACCCAATCTGCTTTGATCTCACTAATGTAGAACAGACCACATCATAAATAACAAATATAGTATACTAAACTGAAAGAAGTAAATGTTGTTTCACTTGTAAGTTGAATGTGGAGCCTTGGTCCAAGAGAAGGGAGGATGGGAAAGGGCAGGTTTTGCATCTACTATACTTCCATGGAAACATGCCATAGGAAAGGGAGCGGGTGTTGGGAGTTGACTGACAACTGGACCAGTGTATCACAAAGTCAACAGTCAATACAGAATAATGAAAGTGGGGTTGGGGAGGTGGAAAGTTGCAACTGATGGCGACATCAAGCAGAGGATGACTCGTTGAATACAGAAGCTGGTGGGGTGGTTCCACTTCCAACATTATGTAACCACCAAATAGATTTTCCCTGTCCCATTTTTCGGCATTCTGACTCCTCAGTCACTCCCAAAAACCCCACCTGTCCTAAGGTACCGTTCCATAGAAGTACAGGAGATGCAGTACATGTTTTTGTTATTTTCATTATCCAAGGCTCAAACACTCCCATGTGAAACACTGATTTATTTGTATTTCTTTCAGTTTTGTTAACTGCATTTACTGATTACAATGTGGTCTCCTCTACATTTGGAAGACTAAATGCAAACTGGGTGATCACTTTGCTGAACACCTCTGTTCCAGAATAACCCCAAACTTCCAATTGCCTGTCATTCAATTCTTCACCTTGCTCCCATTCTGACCTTTCTATCTTTGGTCTGCTAGCATTCCAATGAAGTTTAACACACGCTCAAGGAACTACAACTCACCTTTAAAATGTACATAACACTGAGTTCAACAATTTTAGATTATAAACTCTGCTCCCAATTGTTTGTGTTTCTTTGCTGCTTCAGTTTATTATCACTTCTCTTTCGTCCTTCCTTTACTTCCGGTTGGCATGGCAGCTATTCAACCATTCACACCTTCTCTAGACACATCTTTTGCATCTTTACTTGGCTCATTACCATTCGCTTTGGCCTTACACCATGGCACCTTTTGTTATTTAATCTTTCCTGTCCTCTACCCTATCGCAGACCTTCCCGTTTATTTTTATTCCCAGTCTCCAACTTTAATGCTCAAAACCTCTTCCATTTTTTACTTATACCAGTTCTGTTGGAAGTTCACAGACCTGAAACATCAACTCACTCACAAATGCTGCCAGACATGCTGAGTATTTTCCAACATTTTTAAAATTTATTTATATTTGGCTTCAAATGCCTCAGGCCCTATTTCCAACCAGCCTCTACAAGCACCTCCGGCCTTTCCTCCCCTTCTGTCTCCAAATAACTTCTGACTTTGGCATCCTGTGTTCTACTATTAGCGAGTTACCTTGGCTCCACTCTTTGTAATTCCCTCCCTAAACTGCAATGCCTTATTATTTCTCTGTCCTCCTATTTAATCGTTCTCAAAACCTATCTTCTCAACCTGACCTTCAATCTCCTTATCCCAGTGTCACAGGTCCTTTCTGTGTATAAATAGGCATTAAACATTTTATGCATTAAAGGTGATATATAAAATACATGCTATCGTTGTAGTTCACATTGCTGCAACCCCGCACACTTCCCTTTTATTGCAGATAGCAGCCCCTTAGCCATCACTAGTCCCAGGACCAGGTGGTTTACATCCAGGAATTTAGAGGAAGTAGGTTAGAACATTGCTGATTCCCTAACTATAACCTTCTAAAGTTCTCGCAATTTGGGAACCGCTCCTTTAGAGTGGAAATCGCGCATGTCATGCTACTGTTAAAGAAAGATGACTGAGGGAAACTGGGAAACGATAGACCAGTTAGCCGAACACCTAAGGATAGGGTGACTGAACAACTTGGAACTTTTCAGCTGATCAGAGAGAGTCAACATAGATTTGTAATGGTCATTTGTGACTAATTTCTAAGGAGCTAAATAAAGTAGTGGACACAAAAATGTCTAATGTTACTTATGAGGACTTTAAGAAAGCATTTAATAAACTTCCTCATGAGAAACTATTAGTTTAAATTGAAATTCATAGAATTAAAGACAAATTTTGACCGGGTTCTGAAATTAGCTAAACAACATGAAAGAGAGAATGGGCATAATAGGCAGGTACTCTAATTGGCAGTATGAGACAAGCAATGCCCCACTCTGCACTGAGACCTCAGCTACTCACCATATTTATTAATGACTTAGATGATGGATACAAAAGCACATTTCCAAATTTGCCAAAGACGCAAAAATAGGTGGTAGTCTGGATAGAAGCATAAGATTACAAAGATGTAGTAACGTTGTTGTCGTAATTTTGTTAAAAACCCTGGTTTAAAATACATACAGGCAATATATCTATTAAAGCTGTAATTAAGATGTTGTAAAAGTGAGTTAATCATTGATTCTAACCATTTACCTATTTACATATTAATGCCTAATGGAATATTGTTTATAGAAAGAAGGTTCCTGTGAGTGAAGACAATTAATGAGGGATGGTGTTTTGTCCTCGATAAGCAGGTCATGAGGCACCTTAGTGGATACAGATGATGTAATCAATGGGAGGAGCCAGATCTGTCTGTGGTTTAGGCAGTTTGGCTATAGGGTTTGTGCCTGATGAGACAGAACGATTTTCAGGTTGTTCCTGAAAGGGCCCATCTCTTAAGATCTTCAGAGAACAGCAAGTAATCCTGATTGCTAAATATTTATGAGTGGGGGATTTTGAATTGTATTGGGTTGTTTTGTTGTAATGTGGCAGGTGTAGAGAGTGAATTAAAGTATTTCTTTTATTTAATAACTGTTTAACTGTTAATTGTAAAGCTTTGATATTAATGCCGTTAATTCTGTGTTTAACTTTAAGTTAGTTTTAACATAAAAGATACCTATTGGTCATAGTCATCACTCTGAATGAAGTATCCTTTCCTCACAGTTTTACAAATTGCAAATTGTTTGGGGTTTCTCATCCGATATCCTAACAAAAATTGGGATCTGGTTGGGGATCCTAACAAATGTTGGCTTTTATGTCTAGAGGACTAGAACAGAACTCATGCGAAGACATGCTTCAGCTATACAAAGCCTGGGTTAGATAACATCTGGAATAGAATCCAAAATCACTACAGTGCAGAAGTAGGCCATTCTGTCCATCGGGTCTGCACTGACCCACTAAAAGAGCAAGCTACCTAGGACCATACTCCACCCTATCCCCATATCCCAGTAACCCCACCTAACCTTTTGGACACTAAGGGGCAATTTAGCATAGCCAATCCACTTAACCTGCACATCTTTTGGGCAGTGGGAGGAAACCGACGTAGACACGGGGAGAAGGTGCAAACTCCACAGTCACCCAAGGCTGGAATTGAACCCAGATCCCTGGAGCTGTGAGACAGCAGTGCTGTGAGCAGTACTGTGAGCAGTTCTGGTTATCACATCTTGAAGAGGATAACCTAGAGGGAGTGTAGCATAGTTTTTCCAGGAAGCCACATAAATACCAAGGACTAACTTACAAGGAGAATTACATGAAGTGATTGTCTTCACTGGAATTTAGAAGGTTTGATCCATGTTTTCAAGGTAGAAATGGGAACTAATAGAGGGAAACTAGTTCTGGTTATTGAGGAGTGAAGGACTAGGATGTACAGTCTAAAAATTAGAGCCAGGCTTTCCAGAAATAATTTTAGGAAACATTTCTAAATATCTGCGTGTTAGAAGTTTTGAACTCTCTTCTGGAAATGGCTTTTGATGTTAGATCCTTTGTTAGATTTAAATCTGAAATTGATAGATGTTTGTTATCCAAAGGGGTAAAAGGATATGGAGCAAAAGGTGGGTATATGGAGACAGGTTGCAATGGAGACAGGTTGCATATCAACCATAATCTCACTAACTGGTGAGGCTAAGAGATTAAATGACCTACTCTTTCCATGTTCTGTTCACCAAATTTTGCATTTCCCTGCAAAGTATAGTACAGATCACCCGCTCCATTTACAGGAGGAATTTCCATCACAAAGTCTGGCACAACCTGCATCTTGAACAAGGAACATAAAGCTGCCTGTGTTATTGATCAATAAATGCTGGTCTAGCCAGAGACTTCACATCCCATGAAAGAATAAAATAAATCAGAAAAATGACGGCTTCAATAACAGGTCTACTCCCAAAACATTAAAATATTTTTTCTCTTTATAGAATGGACCTGAGGCATTTTTTTTGTCTTTATTTCACCACAATAACATACAAGATGAGATTTGAGTGGATGAAAGTCAAAAACAGTCTCTTCTAGTGCCAAAATGTGAGTTGATTTATTCTGAAAGCGGAGGTTCCTCCATCATTGTCCATACAGTCCATGGATAAGTTGTAATTCTCTCCAGTTCAACAATGGGAAGATAACATCATAGATGTCATAGATAAAAGCCATTATTTTCATTCTCTACCATAAATTGCACTCTCTTGCCACCAACTCTATCCCTTCCCAGCCACTGTCTAGGGTTGAACCAGATTGTTCAGTTTAACTACCCTGTTCATCGCTTTTTGTATTCCTTGTCAGCATTTGGATGATGCTGGAAAGGTCATTTTTTTATTGTTGATCTCTAGCTATCAAAGTCACAAATTATATCTCATGTGACTGTGACAAAGATAAACTATTCCTCCTCATCCTGCTTGAGCTTTTTGCAGGTGTTGACCTGTTTCACCTCTTTCAATGCCTCTCCACTGTTGGCCAGCTGGGTGTGACTGGACTCATTTAATTCTATTCTAATAGTTTCACTTGCAATGCCTTCCCTCCTGCTCCTGCACCATTACCTCTGGTGCCCCCAAGGTTTTTTTTATTCATTCTTGGGATGTGGGCATCGCTGGCTGGGCCAGCACTTGTTGCCCATTCCTAATTGCCCTTGAACTGGGTGGCTTGCTAGGCCATTTCAGTGGGGGGCAGTTAAGAGTCAACCACATTGCTGTGTGGGTCTGGAGTGACATGTAGGTCAGACCGGGTAAAGCCGGTGGATTTCCTTCCCTGAAAGACATTAGTGAACCAGATGGGTTTTTACAACAATCTACAATGGTCATTGTGGCCATCTCAAATGACCACCTGCAAAGGAAAATGGAATTATGGTTAGGTTGGGTCACAGATGGTACACAGCCCCTGTGTATTGTGCAAACGGAAACCAGACCTAACTGAAACTCACACCTGCTAAAGGTCAATCACCGATTTCCCCAGTACAATGGGATACAGATCGAAACGTAGCAACAGTAGCAGACCCGGGGGCGCCTATTTACCTTACATGGGAGTGCATACGTGCCTTCAACAATAGCAGCTGGGACTCACCCAAGCCATCGAGGTACCCGCCCCTAATTGGTCAGAATCAATTAGGGTGATCAAAACCCTATCGATCCATTGGATATCGGGTTGGGATTGCCCAAAAGAGCGTGAAAGATCGGGGAATAAGAAGAACTGCGCAACCAGTATTCGGCCTCTTTTGGGACCGGCCTCTGCTCTGACCAACTGCAGCATATCGACCAGCCAAGTTCAAGGACCCGCGATCGCTACCTGAAGAACAAGCCGCAGCCGAGATGAACCTGAAGACTTCCAGCCGACACACGTGAGGATCCAGATAAAGGCCTTGTCTAACCTGCACAGAGCCGGTCACTTGGAAGTTAAGTAAAGGTCATTTTAGTTGTTAGGTGTAGTTTAATTAGTAGCCGCGTGTAGATTATTACGCATAGCACCAAGCCTGTGTCTAATAATAAATTATAACTGAACTAACATACTTGTTGTGTGGTCATTTGTCCAATACAAGAAACATACTCGCGTCTTGTAGTTCAGGTAAAAGAGCAACATCATCATTAGATTTTTAATTCCAGATTTTTATTAAATTCAAATTTCACCATCTGCATGATGGGATTCGAACTCAGGACCCCAGAGCCTTACCCTGGATCGCTGGATGAGAAATACCAGTGGCAATACCACTACGCCACCACCTCCCCATCCTATCCTTGGCACCCTCTTATTTCTCATTTATATGTTATCCCTTGACAACATCGTCCGAAAATGAATGCATGTTGACAACATCCAGCTTTACTGCACTGCCACCTCTCTCAACTCACTGTTGTTAAATTATCGGACTGCCTCCCCAATATCCAGTACTGAATCAGCAGAAATTTCCGGTGATTAAATATCTGAAAGATTGAAGCGAACAAGTGCGATCTATTGCCCGCGTTGCACTCGAAAGGTGGCACAGTGCAGCCAGTAGATGCCAGGAGATCCCTCTTCCGAGATCTACCTGGCTCGTCCACCTCGTGAAATTAACTCAATCTCACGAGATATTGTGATCTGAATCCTGCCCATAACTATTTTGCAAATCTGCATACTAGAGGAAGACAGCTAGTCTCACTCTAATATGCACTCCCCTGATCTACCCAAGGCGTAGGGATCTAACATCTTCGCCTCAGAGACCTCAGGTGAACGTCGTTCAGTGCTGGTCCCCACAAACGGAAATCAGATGGAACGGCACTTGTGGAGGTCTCCTAGGGGATCAGAGGTCCCCAGGTGCTTGCCCTCTGGACTGGGCGGCACCCTGGCACTGCTGATGTCACCTGGGCACCCTGGCACGGCCAGCCTGGCATCCTGGCACTGCCAGCCTGGTACTGCCCAGGTGGCACCTTAGAAGGGCACTGCCAGGTTGGCAATACCAAACTGGCATTTTTCCCCATGGCAGGGATTGGGCCCAGGGGTGCCCTGTGCTTGTGAGGTGGGGTTCATAGGGCCACTGAGGACCCCCTTATCGATGAGTTGGGACATTTAAAAATAGCATCCCGATCCCTTCCTGCAGTGAGGAGTTCCGGCGAGCAGAGCTCCTTAGTGCAGGAAACGGGACTAAGTGCGGCCTCAGCGAGGCCTTCCCCGCGGAGGTAAGGATGGTAGATATCCTTCCCTAAAGGTCGTTAGTGAACCAGATGGGTCTTTACAACAATAAATGACAATTGTCATACCCATAAATTCTGAGACTAGCTTTAAATTCCAGATTTATTAATTGTACCAGCTGCTGTGGTGAGATTTGAACCCATGTCCCCAAAATGTTACCCTGGGCCTCAGAATTACTAGTCAGTGACATTACTACTAGGTGACCTTCTTTATCATGAAGGAAAAAAAATACTTGAAGGAGAAAATAAATGGACATGAACAGGAGAGTGGGACCAACTGAATTGTTCTTTGAAAGAACCGGCACAGATTTGATGGACCAAATAGCCTTCTTCAGTACAGTACTACTCTGACAGTGCCAGGTGGCTACAAAAATTATGTTTGAAGGTACACATCCTTTTGCAGCTGCAAAGCCAGACTACATTCATATTATCAGAAACTGTTTCAATAAATGTTATGGGGATTCATCTGATGAAACAACATACATAAGAATTGATATTGTTATGGGCCAGAGTTTAGAGAACCCCAAAGTGTATCATGGAGTTCACCTGACCCACAGATTGTGGTATGGGGAGCACACGGCCCACTCTACAGGTGTGGTACAGCAGAAATCGAAAAGTATTTTTTAAAGCAAAACAATGTTTATTCTATGAATTCAAGTTAACCTTTTTAAAAACATAGTGAACATCTTACCAACCATCAATCAAATACAGCCCCAAAGAATACAACACTAAGTAATCCTTAAACTTTCCTTTTAACATCCACAAGACATTAAAAAAACCTTTTAACAGAAGCACATCGGGTTTAAATTCACTACTGACAACAGTTATCACTCTGAATTCACCAAATGATCAAGAGATAGTCTTTCCATGGCAGAGAGAACAACATTACACATTCTGTGGCTGACTGCAACTCCAACACTGAAACAAAACCAAAAAAAGACACACCCAAGCTTTTCTCAAAGTGAAACTAAAAGCTGACAGACAGCCCAGCTCCACCCACTCTGACATCATTGCAGTAATAAACACCCATTTCTTAAAGGTACACCCACTACAGTTATTCTATAAAAAACACCAATTTCTTAAATAAAAGCAAATTACTGCAGATGCTGGAATCTGAATTTTGTTAAAATGGCAAGCAAGAGGAAGGTCAGGGTCCTGAATGCGCACAGACCAAAGATACTCAGCAAAGTGATCACCCAGTCTGCGTTTGAGCTCTCTGATATAGAGACCACCACATTGGGAGCAGCGAATGCAGTAGACCAAATTGGAAGAGATGCAAGTGAAACGCTGCTTAACCTGGAATGAGTGTTTTAGTCCTGGGATGTTAAGCATGGAAGAGGTAAAGGGGCAGGTGTTACACCTTCTGTGATTGCATGGGAAGGTGCCATGGGTGATGGGAGAGGTACTGGGTATGGTGGAGGAGTGGACTAGATTGTCTCGGAGGGAATGATCTCTGCGGAATGCTGGCAGAGGGAGTGAAGGGAAGATGTGTTTCGTGGTGGCATCACGGTAGAGTTGGCGAAATTGGCAGAGGTTCGGAGGCTGGTGGAATGAAATTTGAGAACGAGGGGGACTCTATCCTTGTTCTGGGAGGGGGCGAGGGTAGTGGCGCGGGAGAACTTCCTGTTGCTTGCCATTTTAACAAAAGACCCTGCCCCCATGCCCACATGTCTGTTCTTGGCCTGCTACAATGTTCCAGTGAAGCGCAACGCAAACTGGAGGAACAACATCTCATCTTCCGGTTAGGCACGCTACAGCCTTCCGGCCTGAACATCGAATTCAACAACGTCAGATGATCAGCTCTACCCAACCTTGACCCATTTGTTTTCATCCCATTTCATTTTAACTGTCTTTTACCATTTCTTCCTTTCTTAATTCCCCCCCAATCTTATCCACCTTTCCTTCCCCTTTCTCCTCTTTGCTTCCCCCTTCCCCTCCCCCCACATCTACAGTTCATCCTCTGATGTTAGTCTCCCTGCTGTTTGGCCTTTCACATCTTTTGTTCTCTCTGGGGACTGTCATTAGCATTCTTTCCCCTTGGTTTCTGTGGCCATTAGCATCCGGTTTTCCTGGGTTTCTGTGGCTATGACTCATCTTTCACTCTCACTCCTCAATATAAATATTTCCCACTTTCTCTGTCTGTTAGCTTTGACAAAGAGTCATCGGACTCGAAAAATTAGCTCTTTTCTCTCCCTGCAGATGCTGCCAGACCTGCTGAGATTTTCCAACATTTTCTCTTTCGACCCATTTCTTAAAGGTACTCTCACATGACAATATTACCAGGAAAAAACATCAGGATTGCAAAATATAGCACCTGATTTGTAATATCCTGAGTTCACTATCAAACTCATCCTCAATAATGTAACTGAAACAAAACTTTACCAAATAGGGGGATAAACACTCCATCCACATATTGATTTATGTTGGAAAACAATTTATGTTTTGAAAAATACCTTCCAAGCAGAGTTGGATAAAGTTTCTGCATGCTTTTGGTGCCTCTTTGGACCATAACTCTATGTCAATGTCACCTGCTGTGGTCTTCAAAAGAACCTGAAAAGTAAAAATTCCACAATGAAGAACATGGTCTGAGCTCCAATTTATCAACATTGCAGTGAAATCATGAGTTGTCGAACTCGGATGACACAAAATTCCGATTAGGTCAAAGTTGCCAACGGAATAGCAAATCCCATGGAAAGATACCCGTGATAGGCCAAAATTGTCTAAACATGTTATCTGACTGCACTGGCCAGAGCAAAGTTAGGCCTCACAACAGCACAAAATCATAGAATACTAGGAAAGCCATAATTTGACATTGAGTTTCCTGTGAAAGGACATGCAAAACTTTCAAATATGGATAACCTGTGGGAAAGTTAAAAGTGTAGTTGATTAGAGAGGTGAAGTTGACACAGCAAGTGGAAAGTCATGGCATTAAACAGAAAGTGGATATCACAAAGGAGAGGGAGATTCTGCCATCAAGTTTGTACACAATTTTGAAAGATAAAGCGAGTATCTTTGAACAGTTCCGACAAACAAACATTAGCTCCAGGGAAGAGAATGAGATTTGCTTCCTATCCCAACATTGAAGGAGCTCTGCTAACATGGTTAAAGGAAGCCAAAGCCGGTGCCACAAAGGCTGTAGAAATGCTCAGGGATTTTGCGCTGCAGCACAAAATCACCAAAAACATGTTTGACAGCAGTGACAACATGGCAGACTGTAGTGTGCACATTCAAAAACAGTATGCTAAGCCGAAAAAGATGACGGAGATTTCTGCTTTACTATGTTTTCATTCAGTACATGAATCTACTGTATTTGACAGACTGCATTTGTAGGATTATAGAGATGTATTCATGTAGGAACGGGTTCTCATTGGCTATTACAAAGCTCTGCTAAACGCGAGTTTGGTGGTAATCCCCCGGAATTTGACTCAGAGGTTTTACTGTATCGAGTATTCCAGTATATCACATCATGTATTCAATTAGATTACTCCTCGGAATCTAGGACTCAAGATCAGAATTGCTATACCATATATTTAGTTCTTCTTTCAAGGCGATTATTAGTTGGCTAATACTCCCCAATTCAGTTTGTTTGCCAGGGTTTTGGAGTCAACGGTGAAGGAATAGCACTCACCCATCACTGAGCAAAGTGCTACCGACAGAACTTTCACAGGATTTTGAGCAGTAATCTGAGATCCTGGAGTTAATTCAGAACTGTGCCCTCTAAAGGGGATCTATAGCTTGTGCGAGCAAGACAAAGTACAACACTACGGGAGAGGAGGTGAGAGGCCGGCGTATAGCGCTCGTGACACTCTCGGGACGGACACGGACGGGGCTGCGGACGACGGGGTGGTCTCCATGTTTGAGGGGGGGGGCGGGCCTCTACGTTGGTGGGGTGGGTCCTCCCTGTTGTGGGGTGAGGGGCCTCTATGTCAGGGGGACGGTGACGTGTGGATGACATACCAGCCGCCATGCCAGTGCAGGGCAATGCCAGAGCCACTGCCGCCAGAACGGCGGCCAGGCTAATGGGCACTGGCCCCGAGCGCTGTCCGCCCGCATGGCCCTGGGCCTTGCCCACTGGTGGGGCACCCAACCAGTGGCACACCTCCCAGCAGCCGGCATCCATCGATGGTAAGGGGTGGGTCCGAGGATCCACGGTGTTCCGGGACCTCCCTTGCAGGAGTCATCGGGACGAGCCCCGGAACCTCCTCCTCCCTCGGGGTGCCCGGTGGGCCCCGGGCCTCTCTATGGGACGGGGGTGTGAGCGGAGACAGGCTGCGAGGCACTCCCGACACCTGGCGCTGACAGTCCTCGAGGCCCGCTGCGGAATCAACCAGGATCTGAATGTTAGCAGTGATGGAGCTCAGGGAGTGGGCCATCCCTGTCGGAGACTGCGCCACCTCCCTCTGTGCTTGTAAGATGCCATCCAGTATCTGGGCGAGGCCGCCGATGCTCTGAGATGGCCTGCTGAGACTGAGCCATCGCCTGGGCCACGCTGCCAGTGCTCTCAACGATGGTCTGCTGAGACTCGGCCAGACTGCAGAGCGCGGCTGAGATGTCCAGTTGGCTCTGGCACATGGCTGCCTGTGAGAGGGCAGCCCTGTCCTGGGCCACGGATGACGCATGCACATGAAGCTTCACGCCTTGCATAACCTGACCCATGGCCGAAACCGTTGCCCCCATTGCCTCCATCGCGGACGCCATACCCGTGCGGTGTCGGCCTGGGTGGCAGCCATGGCCGGCACCACTCCCTGCTCCTGGACGCAGATGGACTCCTCCACCTGCGTCTGCAGTTGCTGGAGGCTGGCCGTCATCCCGTCGTCTAGTCCCTGGGTTTCAAACTGCATCGGGTCTATGGGTGGGACTGGGAAGTTCAGGAACCCGGGAACCGTTTGGGCGGCAGCTGGTTGCTGGGGCTGGGGCTGGCCTGCCCTCCGACCGCCGGCCCCTTGACTGCTCCCACCTCCACCTGCTGTACCGGTACAGCTGTGTGGTGCGCACCAGTCTGTGTCCCAGAAGCCTCATCACTAAAGTGCCCAACCGAGGTGCGAGTCTCTGCGATGGTGGGGAGTGTGGGTGAATGCAGTGACGCCAAGTCTGTCCGTCCTCTGTGTCTCAATGTCCTGGCTTGACGTCCTCTGTGCGTCACTGTCCTGACTGTCATGCGCGTCAGTGTCCATCGTCCCCATTTCGGGGCAGTCGCTGTCCTGGGTGTCCGTCTTCTGTTCATCACTGTCCTGGGTCTCAGTCCTCTGTGCGTCCGATTGCTGGGTCACAATACGGAGGAAGGCCTTCGTTGCCGTCTGCCCTCCCCGCCATGGCGTCCTTCCTAGACGACATCTGGACCTGGCACTTGTGAGGTCCGAGTAGCGCCAGACGGTCCTGGACGATCAGCGGCAGGTCCTGCAACACACAATGCAGCATGTATCATTACACACGCTGACTGGGGTGAGGGAGTGTAGTGGGGAGGTGGGGGGGGGGGGGGGGGGGGGGGAGGAAATGGGGTGAGAGTGTGTGCTGGAGGGGGGGGGAATTGGGGTAAGGGCGTGTGCTGGGGGGGGAATGGGGTGAGGGTGTGTGCTGGGGGGGGAAATGTGGCGAGGGTGTGTGCTGGGGGGGGATTGGGGGTGGAGGCAGGCAGAGGACTCTCACTTGCTGGTGCGTCTCCGATCTGGCAAGGGGCAACCTCCTGGTCTCCGCCTCCAACAACGAGGTCCAGTGCCCTCTGCTCGTGTACTGTGAGAGGGTTCAGTACAGCTGATCCCCCTCCAGTTCTCGCACGCTCCCTGTGGTTGTGGGCTGTCTTCTCCTGTCTTCCCCTAGCATCAGAGTTAGTCGGTACACAGCATCCCGCGCAGGTTTCGCCTATATGATGGCATGGGAGCACTGGGCACCCGGCCACGGCGGCTCTCAGGGGTGTGCAGCCATGAGGGTCAAGTGGGGGGTTTGGCAACACTCCTTGGGGCGGCACGGCGGGGGGCGCCCATCACGCCGGTCTCGTGAGTTTGCGGCGCTCGCGCACATTTTAAGCGACGCGGCGCCGCATCATCAGGGCATCGTGCGAATGACACCGGTCTGGCACTTCACGATGCGCCCGTGCTGGTCTCTTTTGCAGGCCAGAATAAGTTGTCGGATCGGGCCCCTGACACCGTCATAAAACGCCGTTTCCGACGGCACAGGGACTCTGCTGCGGGAGGGAGAATCCCGCCCATGGAGACTCTGAACCAGGAAGTATGAATTAGAATACTGAATTCATAGTAAGCTCACATAGAGAATGTGAAATAGAGAAGATTGGATTACGAAAGTGATAAAAATTAGAAAAACATTTACATTTTAAAATATTAGATTTCCAGCAATAATTAAATTCTGAAGGAATGAGAATACATGCATCATAGAGCATGAAAACAGGCTCTTCAGCCCAACTTTTCCATGCCACCCAGTTTTTACCACTAAACTAGTCCCAATTACCCACATTTGGCCCATATCCCTCTATACCCAGCTTTCCCATATAACTCTCTAAATGCTTTTTAAAAGACAAAATTGTACCCGCCTTTACTACTGCCTCTGGCAGCTCGTTCCAGACACTCACCACCCTGTGTGTGAAAATATTGCCCCGCTGGACCCTTTTCTATCTCTCACCTTGAACCTAACGAAGTCCTCTTGTTTTATACTCCACTACCTTTGGGAAAAGATGTTGACTATCTTGGGGCAGCACGATAGCACAAGTGGATAGCACTGTGGCTTCAGAGCGCCAGGGTCCCAGGTTCGATTCCCCATTGGATCACTGTCTGTGCGAAGTCTACACGTTCTCCCAGTGTCTGCGTGGGTTTCCTCCGGGTGCTCTGGTTTCGTCCCACAGCCCAAGGACGTGCAGGTTAGGTGGATTGGCCATGATAAATTGCCCTTAGTAATCAAAAAGGTTAGGAGGGGTTATTGGGTTACGGGGATAGGGTGGAAGTGAGGGCTTAAGAGGGTCGGTGCAGATGGGCCGAATGGCCTCCTTCTGCACTGTATGTTCTATGTTCTGTCTACCTTATCTCATTATTTTATAGACCTCTGGAAGACCACCCCTAAGCCTCCTATGCTAGAGGGAAAAAAGTCCCAGTCTATCCAACCTCTCCTTATAACTCAAATCATTAAGTCCTGGTAGCATCCTCGTAAATCTTTTCTGCACTCTTTCTACTTTAATAATATCCTTTCTATAATAGGGTTACCAGAAGTGAAACGGTGTTTCTGGTGTGATTCCCAGTATCGTTCTGTGATGAACTGCTCACAGCAAAGGAACCGTGTTTTTGAAGTAACCCATGAAATGGATTTATCGGAGACTGAAACTGATGATTGTGACTGCCATGATGGAATTGTATTGGTCACTCAGAGTTTGAATCCAGTAATGAGCATTTTGATGGTCGATTCCTTCAACTGTGCAATTTTGGGCAGTGGTTGCACTTCTATAGTGTGTGGTGTGGACTGGCTTAACTACTATATGGGGTCTCTCACAGAGAGACAGACAACGCGGTGGAAGGTCAAGGAGTATAAAAGCAACACCTGCTTCACATTCAGGGATGACAACACATTCACATCCTCCAAGTGGGTGGTCCTCCCTTGTAAGATTGCAGGGATCAATTTGTTTATCAGTACTGATGTGGTTTCTAGCGAGATGCCGCTATTGTTTAGTCAATCTGTGATGAAAAAGGCTCAGTTGGCACTAGACACGAGGAATGATTTCAGTGCCAGAAGGGTTTCCTAGCAGTAATTTAAACTTGTCACACCGTTAAAAATTAATTCACACCTGAATGTACCAGCCCTAAATGTTTCTGGTGTACTTTGTGGGTAATTAGCAAACCAGTTTCACACCCTTACAGTAGACACAAAATTGAAATCCCTGTATCATAGGTACAGGAGTAGGCCATTCAGCCCCTCGGGCTTTAATTGGATCATGGCTGATCTGTGGCCTAACGCCATATACCTGCCTTTGGCCTATATCTTTGCTCAATAAAAATCTATCTCTTTCAGATATAAAATTAACTGCTCTAACTTCAACTGCTGTTTATGGGAGAGTTCCAAACCTCCACCGCCCTTTAGTGAAGTGCTTCCTGACTTCTCTCCTAAACGATCTTACCTTAATTTTTAGACTATGCTCCCTTGTTTTAGAATCTCCAACCAGTGGATCTACCCTGTCTTTCCTGTTAAATATCTGAAGTACTTCAATCAGATCACCCCTTAACCTTCTAAATTCTCGCAAAAACAGGCCTAATTTGTGTAATTTCTCCTCGTAACTTAACCCCCATAGTCCAGGTATCATTTTTGTAAACCTACGTGCACTCCCTCCAAGGCCAAAATATTCTTCCTACGGTGTGATGGCCAGAACTGCTCACAGTAGTCCATAAGACCATAAGACATAGGAGCAGAATTAGGCCACTCGGCCCATCGAGTCGGCCCATTCAATCATGGCTATTTTTCTCATCCCCATTCTCCTGTTTTCCCCATAACCCCCTTATTATTCAAGAACCTAGCTATCTCTACCTTAAAGACACTCAGTAATTTTGTCTTCACAGCCTTCTGCGGCAAAGAGTTTCACAGATTCACCACCCTCTGGCTGAAGAAACTTCTCCTCATCTCAGTTTTAAAGGATCATCCCTTTTAGTCTGAGATTGTGCCCTCTGGTTCTAGTTTTTCTCACTCGTGGAAATATCCTCTCCACGTCCACGCTATCCATGCCTCGCAGTATTCTGTAAGTTTCAATAGGACCCCCCCCCCCGCATCCTTCTAAACTCAACCGTTCCTCATATGGCAAGCTCTTCATTCCAGGGATTATTCTTGTGAATCTCCTCTGGACCAAGAGGGGTCTAACCAGGGTTTTGTGTAGCTGCAGCGCAACTTGTGTGTCTTTATACTCCAATCCTCTAGCATTGCAGTAGCCTTTTTGATTATTTTCTGAACTTGTTTTTGGAATTTTAAGAATCTATCGCAACAATTAGTGAGAGGGAGGAACTGAAAGGGATCAATATTAGTAGAGAAATTGTGTTTGGGAAATTGATGGGAATGAATGCTGATAAATCCCCAGGGTCAGATAATCTACCTCCCAGAGTACTTAAGGAAATAGGTCGAGAAATAATGGATGTATTGGTGGTCATCTTCCAGGATTCTATAGACCCTGGAACAGCTCCTGCTGATTGTAGAGTAGCTAATGTAACTCCACTCCTTAAAAATGGAGGTAGAGAGAAAACAGGGAATTATAGACCAGTAAGCCTGACGTCAGTAGTGGGAAAATTCTAGAATCCATTATCAAAGATTTTATAGCAGAGTACTTAGAAAACAGTACCAGGATCGGACAGAGTCAACATGGATTTATGAAGGGGAAATCGTGCTTGACAAATCTACTGGAATTCTTTGAGGATGAAACTAGTAGAGTGGATGTAGTTTATTTGGACTTTCAGAAGTATTTTGACAAAGGCCCGCATAAGAGATTAGCATGCAAAATTAAAGTGCATGTGATTAGGGTAGTGTATCGAGGTGCATAGAAGACTGGTTGGCAGACAGGAAAAAAAAAAAAAGAGTAGGAATTAACAGGTTTTTTATGGCAAGCAGTGATTAGTGTGTACCTCAGGGGTCGATGCTGAGACCCCAGCTATTCACAATATATATTAATGATTTAGATGAGGGAACAAAATATATCTCCAAATTTGCAGATGACACCAAGTTGGGTGGTAGGGTGAGTTGTGAGGAGGATGCAGTGATCCTTCAGGGGTTTGAACAAGTTAAATGAATGAGCAAACGAATGGCAGATGCAGTACAATTTGGATAAATGTGAGGTCATCCCCTTTGGTAGCAAAAGCGAGCAGGCAGATTATTATTTTAATGGCCATAAATTAGGACAGGGGAATGTGCAACGAGACCTGGGTGTCGTTGAACACCAGTCACTGAAGATAAGCATGCAGGTACAGCAGGCGGTAAAGAAGGCAAATGCTGGCCTTTATTGCGAGAGATTCTATTACAGGAGCAGGAATGTCTTGCTGCAATTATACAGGGTCGTGGTGAGGCCACACCTGGAATATTGTGTGCAGTTTTGGTCTCCTTATCTGAGGAAGGATGTTCTTGCTATAGAGGGGGTACAGCAAAGGTTTATCTGCCAAATTCCTGGGATGGCGGGATTGACGTATGAAGAAAGATTGAATCAGCTAGGATTGTATTCGCTGGAGTTCAGAAGAATGAGGAGGGAACTCATAGAAACTTATAAAATTCAAACAGGACTAGACAGGGTAGATGCAAGAAGGATGTTCCCTATGGTGGGGGTGTACAGAACCTCAGATCACAGTCTGAAGATACAGGGTAGACCATTTAGCACAGAGATGAGGAGAAATTTCTTCAGCCAGAGAGTGGTGAGCCTGTGGAATTCATTACCACAGAAGGTAGTTGAGGCCAAAACATTTGTGGGATGGATTCTCCATTCTGGAGACTAAGTGCTGACGCCAGCATAGAATGTGTCCACTTTTATGACAGGAAATTCGGCGCCAACCCCTCACTGATTCAGGTACCGGTGAGGGGCTAGCACCGACGGCGAGTGAAAGTCCCGCGGATCGCGCCGAAAACAGCCGCAGAATGGTCGGGCCCGGGCCGCGCATGCGCACAGCTGAAAACTTGCAGCGGTCGCGCTGTACAACATGGCACCGGCCATGCGCGAAACCTAACCCACCAACCGTGATCCACAGCCCACCCCCTGACCGCTCCCCACCAGCCCGCCAGTCCTAGCAGAAGCCTCCCCAGTCAACGGCATAGATCCCGGCTGAGTGTGGTGGCGCAGGACACAGTCCGCAGCCGACACGCTGGCTGAGACCACACGTGTCCTGCGGGGAACTCGGCCCATCGCGGGTTGGCCAGCAATTGATGCGCCAACAGCACTTAAATGGCGTGTGTCACGATGACGCCATTGTGGTGGGCGCAGAGCATGGCAGACCAGCATCGGCCCCAATTTGGTGTCGGAGTCCATTCTCCACCCGATCGCGATTTCTGCGTTGCGCTATGGAAAATCCCGCCCTGTATGTTTTCAAGAAGCAGTTTGATGTAGCACTTGGGGTGAAGGGGATCAAAGAATAGGGGGGGAAAGCGGGATTAGTCTATGGAGATGGATGATCAGCCATGGTCATAATGAATGGCGGAGTAGGCTCGAAAGGCCGAATAGCCTCCTCCTGCTCCTATTTTCTATGTTTCTATGCACTTGAAACCCCAAATCCCTTTGGACATCCACTATATCTAACCTCTTTCCATTTAGAAAGTACCCTGCTCTATCCTTTTTTGGTCCAAAGAGACTTGCAAGATACTGGTGAAGCAAAGTTTGTGAAAGGACAGGAAAACTCGTACTGCAACTTCCAGATTTTCAGGTGTGTCATTCACAGACTCCAGATTTATTGTAGGGTTGCGCAAGTGCAAGAGTCTGCCAATGCATTGTCCAAGTATTTGTTCAAATTATTCACAATAAAAGTGAGTGCAGTCACGCTCATTGTTATTTTAATTGCAAAAATCAAGGCCAATACGCAAAAGAACTGAAATGTTGTTAAACATTCTATCCCCCTATGGCCAAGTGAGTAAGCAAACGATACCATCCCACAGACTACAAAGGTTTGACCACTGGCCTAATTTAAATTAACTGACCTTAACTGGGGTGCTAAACCAACCTCAAAAACCACAGTCCAGGAAGGGAGAGTGGAGAAATATCACACACATCAGTCATTTCATATTGCAAATTTCAGTCCACTGACCCTTGTATGGACAAAGGATTAGACTATCTATTGATTGATAGCTTAAAATGAATAATGAAACAATGATGGATACTTGAGCAATGTATTGGCAGACTCTTGCACCTGTGTAACCCTACAATAAAGCTACTGATTCTGTGCTTCCAGCTGGCCTTCAAAATCAAGCAAGTGCAATGTATCACTGATTCTCCCAGCAGCATTCCTTTTCAGCAAAGTTCCAATGTAGTTGCTCCATCAGTAAAATTAGTTGCACTCACCAAATATCACTACTGTCACAAGAGAAATAGCGATAATGTAAAAATATATTTTACAGCTTTGAATAATCTTTCTCCACTGATTTTTATCTCTGCTGTCCTTACTGCCTGATCTAGAGTGGTCAGTCCATTTTCTGATATTATTCATTCATGCCATCTTGGGTATTCCTTGTGCACATTTTCACGATGCTTTTGCCTTGCATTACCTCTTTTTCTAAACACTTCCCTCCTGTTCACATCACATATCCAAATATGTGAGCTTCCTTGATATCACTGTCTCAAACAAGTTTCCCTTAGTACCAACTTTCTAAAGCACCCACTCATTTGTTTGTCCACTTGACCATTCATGACAAGCGTAATATCCATTTTTTCATTTCAAATGCCCTTCTTCTTGATAGAAACATGGAAAATAAGAGTAGACCATTCAGTCCTTTGAGCCTGCTCCGCCATTCAATATCATGACTGATCGTCTAATTCAATAATCTATTCCCCCTTTTCCCCCTCCCCATACACTTTGATTCCTTCAGCTCCAAGAGCTAAGAGCTGTATCCATCTTATTCTTGAGAACATACAATGTTTTGGCCTCAACTGCTTCTGTGGTAGCAAACTCACCACTCTCTGGATGAAGAAATTTCTCCTAATCTCAGTCCTATAAGGTTTACCTCATACCCTTCGACTGTGACCCCTGGTTCTGGACACTCCCACCATCAGGAACATCCTTCCTGCATTAGTCCTGTTAGAATTTTATAGGTCTTTATGTGATTCCCCACTCCCCCATTCGCCTGAAGACCAGCAACATAATCCTTACCGACTCAATCTCTCCTCATTTGTCAGTCCCGCCATCCCAGGAGTCAGTATGGTAAACCTTCTCTGCACTCCCTCTATAACAAGAACATCCTTCCTCGTATGGCATCACCAAGGTCCTGTATAATTGCAAAGATATCCCTGCTCCTGCACTTTCGAGTCCTCCAGCTATGAAGGCCAACATACCATTTGCCTTCTTCACTGCCTGTAGCACCTGCATGCTTACTTTTAGCAACTTATGTACAAGGCCACACAGGTCTCATTGCACATTCCCCTCTCTCAATCTATCGCCATTTGCATGTTTTTCATGTATGAAACAATCTGCCTGGACTGTACACAGAACAATACTTTTCATGGTACCTCAGTACACATGACAATAAATCTAAATCAAAACAAATCATTCAGATAATAACCTGCCTTCCTGTTTTTTCTACCAAAGTGGATAACCTCTCATTTATTTGCATCATACTGCATCTACCATTCATTTGCCCAGCCACTCAGCTTGTCCAAATCACACTGAAACATCTCTGCATCATATATGTTGTGAATAGCTGGAATCCTCGCACCAATCTCTACGGTACCCCACGAGTCACTGCCTGCCATTCAGAAAAAGACCAGTTTATTCCTACTCTTTGCTTCCTGTCTGCCAACCAGTTTTCTATCCATCCCAATACACTACACCCAATCCCAAACACTTTAATTTTACATGCTAATCTTTTATGTGGGACTTTGTCGAAAGCCTTCTGAAAGTCAAAAAAAAAACCACGTCCACTGGCTCAACCTCTTCAACTCTACCAGTTACATCCTCGCAGAATTCCAGGAGATTTATCATGTATAATTTCCCTTTCATAAATCCATGCTGACTGTTCGATTCTGACATTGCTTTCCAAGTGCTCTGCTATAAATCCGTTGATAATGGATTCTAGAATTTTCCCCACTATCGACGTCAGGCTCACTTGTCTATAATTCCCGTTTTTCTCTTTACTGCCCTTTTTAAATAACGGGTTACATTACCTACCTCCAATCTGTAGGAACTGTTCCAGAGTCTAAAGAATCTTGGAAGATGACCACCAATGCATCCACTATTTCTCGGGCCACTTCCTTAAGTACTCAGGGATGTAGAGTATCAGGCCCTGGGGATTTATCAGCCTTCAATCCCATCAATTTCCCCAACATCATTTCTCTACTCATACTTATTTCCTTCAGTTCCTCACTCTCACTAATCCCTGCGTTCCCCAACATTTCTGGTATGTTATGTGTGTCCATCTTTCTGAAGACACAGCCAAAGTATCTATTTAGTTGGTCAGTCATTTCTTTGTTCCCCATTATAGTGTCCCTGTTTCTGACTGTAAGGGACCTCACATTTGTCTTCATCAATCTTTTTCGCTTCACATACCTATAGAAACGTTTGCATTGACCAGAACCGTATTCTCATACTCTGCTTTCCCCTTCTTAATCAATCCCATGGTCCTCCTTTGCAGAATTCTAAACTGCGCCCAATCTTCAGGTTTATTGTCTTTCCTGGTCAATTTGTGAGCTTCTTCCTTGGATCTTATACTATTTCTAATCTCCCATGTAAGCTACGGTTTTGCCATCTTTTCGGTTTTATTTTTGCGCCAGACAGGAATAAATATTTTTACAGTTCAACCATGCACCCTTTGAATGACTACCATTGCCAATCCACCGTCATCCCTTTAAGTAACATTTCCCAATTGATCTTGGCCAACTCGCACCTCGTACAATTGTAGTCTCCTTTATTAAAATTCAGGATCTTAGTCTCAGAATCAACTATGTCACTCTCCATCTTAATGAAAGATTTTATCATCCCCAAGACACATCGCACAACTAGTTTCTCATTATTCCTTCCTTACTACACAAAACATAGTCTAGATGGCCTGTTGTCTGGTTGCTTCCTCAATGTTTTGTTCCAGAAAACCATCCTGTATGCACTCCCAGGAATTTCTCCTCTTTCATAGAATTTACAGTGCAGACTAATTTGATTTGCTCAAACTATATGCAGACTCAAATCACCCATAATTACAGATGTTCCTTTATCGCATGCATCTCTAATTTCCTTTTTAATGCCATTCCCAACATCTACCACTACAGTTTGGGTGTCTATATAACACATTAATGTTTTTTTGCCCCTTAAGTGTTTCTCAGCTCTATCCATACAAATTCCATATCGTCAGAGCTAATGTCTTCGCTGCTGTTCACTGTGACTAGGTGAAGTCACACGGGATCAGGGGTGAGCTGGCAAGATGGATACAGAACTGACTAGGTCATAGAAGGCAGAGAGTAGCAATGGAAGGGTGCTTTTCTGATTGGAGGGCTGTGACTAGTGGTGTTCTGCAGGGATCAGTGCTGGGACCTTTGCTATTCGTAGTATATATATAAATGATTTGAAGGAAAATGTAACTGGTCTGATTAGTAAGTTTGCAGACGATACAAAGGTTGGTGGAATTGCGGATAGTGATGAGGACTGTCAGAGGATACAGCAGGATTTAGATTGTTTGGAGACTTGGGTGGAGAGATGGCAGATGGAGTTTAATCCGGACTAATGTGAGGTAATGCATTTTGGAAGGTCTAATGCAGGTAGGGAATATACAGTGAATGGTAGAACCCTCAAGAGTATTGACAGTCAGAGAGATCTAGGTGTACAGGACCACAGGTCACTGAAAGGTGGAGAAGGTAGTCAAGAAGGCATACGGCATGCTTGCCTTCATTGGCCGGGGCATTGAGTATATAAATTGGCAAGTCATGTTGCAGCTGTATAGAACCTTAGTTAGGCCACACTTGGAGTATAGTGTTCAATTCTGGTCGCCACACTACCAGAAGGATGTGGAGGCTTTAGAGAGGGTGCAGAAGAGATTTACCAGGATGGTGCCTGGTATGGAGGGCATTAGCTATGAGGAGAGGTTGAATAAACTTGGTTTGTTCTCACTGGAATGACAGAGGTTGAGGGGCAATCTGATAGAGGTCTACAAAATAATGAGGAGCATAGACAGAGTGGATAGTCAGAGGCTTTTTCCCAGGGTAAAGAGGTCAATTACTAGGGGACATAGGTTTAAGGTGCGAGGGGCAAGGTTTAGAGGAGATGTACGAAGCAAGTTTTTTTTTTTTACACAGAGGGTAGTGGGTGCCTGGAACTCGCTGCCGGAGGAGGTGGTGAAGCAGGGACGATAGTGACGTTTAAGGGGCATCTTGACAAATACATGAATAGGATGGGAATAGAGGGATAAGGATCCTGGAAGTGTAGAAGATTTTAGTTTAGACGGGCAGCATGGGCCTGTTCCTGTGCTGTACTTTTCTTTATTTTTTGTTGTGTTAATTTCCTCTTTAACCAGCAATGCAACTCCACCACCTTTTCCTTTTTGTCTGTCCTTCCACGTGGAGCATACCATGGCTTTGGGCTCTCCTGCCGTAACTTATGACAGTCCAGGGGCACGGAGGCACAGTAGTTAGCATTGTTGCTTCACAACGCCAGTGTCCCAGGTTCGATTCCCGGCTTGGGTCACTATCTGTACGGAGTTTGCACATTCTTCCCATGTCTGTGTGAGTTTCCTCCAGGTGCTCCGGTTTTCTCCCACAAGTCTCGAAAGATGTGCTTGTTAGGTGAATTGGATATTCTGAATTCTCCCTCAGTGTACCCGAACAGGCGCCGGAATGTGGCGACTAGGGGCTTTTCACAGTAACTTAATTGCAGTGTTAATGTAAGCCTACTTGTGACAATAATAAAAGATTTTTAAAAGCTTTCACAGCCATACAGTATCACTGGCCACACAACTGCTTTTAGGAGACATATTTATAATCAAGGTGCCGTGGCTACTCCATACTCTTTTAAGTGAGTTGAACATGGCATGACCCTTGTTGATTCGTGTACAGGAGTAACTGCTATGAAAGTTGTAAAGAGATAAACAAATTCGATGTGGAGGTAAACAGTGACAAATGAAAAATGAAGGCCAGACGAAAATCTGCTCCGTCACGTTTGGGGCGGGGGAAGAGTAATGTCAAAATAACAAATACGTTCTCTCAAAAAATTAAATTAAAGGGATTACATAGCCGTTTTGACGTGGCCTGTAGAAGGAACTAGCCCCATTGGTCAACGGCCTTGTTCTTAAATTAATTTACATGCACACCTCTCACATGAAGACATTAACTGATATGCTTGTTGCCCCAAGTTGTAGCGAGGTCTTTACCTTGCCGCTGCTCGGCGGCTCCTGGATGTAGATGTTGCTCATGGCGGCGGTTTAGAACGCGCTCGAGCTACAGTTCCTGATCACCAAGCCGGGCCTCCCTCACCACACACACTATAAAAAATCTACCTTTAAAATAACCCTGTCTATGAAAACGTGGTTCCCAGACCATCCGAGTACTCGGCTCCAACAGGAACCCTCCCCCTCGAGTCGCCGCGATTTTTTTTATATATCTTCGCAACTCATCCGTCGCGCCCGACTAATCCGCTCCGGCTCGCGGCAAAATCGGTCCTGAAAGCAAACTGCGCCAAGTCATTGACGCACAGAGGCATCAACTCTAACGGAAAGGCATAAAATGTCGTGTACGACTTTGAAAGGGGAGTTAAAAATCTAATATTTATTTTTATTGGCGACGTTTGATATTTATTATTGCGGTTACCAGGGGGGAGTGGGAAATGTGGCTGGAGGGAAGATATTGAACGGTGCACCAGATTGGCAAGCGTACTTGGGAGCTCGCTGGAGTTGGAAGCGAATGGAATTCTTCAATGGCTTTTTCAGGTGATTGAATATATTTAGAATGATTTGTAACTTCTGCTCCTCTCAGCACGGTAAAGGGAGGGAAGGGCGTGCTGCAAGGATCAATCGGTGGTAAGTGTGACTTACTTGTGTTCAGCATTTAAAGGAGCAACACGTCACTGATGGACAGGAAATAGAAACTGCGTTCATTCAGGTCGACTATCGGGAGAAATCTACGGCCCAGTTATCACCCTTCTCCCCAAATAGTTGTTTCTTCTATGAGGTGGTCAACAGGTATTCAGGCAATCCTACATGCTTTGGAGATTTGGACAGCCAGCAGCAGGCATCTCGAAGTACTGGAGAAGTGCCACCAACAATGCCTTCGCAAGAATCCAGTTGCAAGAATGATGGTCTAACTAAATCACTCATAACCAGCTCTGCTGGGCAGGACATTGCCTTTTGTGTGCCTGACACCAATCAACAGCTCTACTCAGAACTCAACTCGCTCACAGCAAGGAACTTCCAGGCGGACAACTGTAAGGCTTTGGGGATGTTCTCAACGCATCCCTGAAGACGTCAAATGTTCTCACCGACTCATGGGAGTTCCTGCTAATGACTGACCAAAATGGAGTAAGTTTATTCAGGAGGACACCAAACGCATTGAGAGATTTTGTCAGGAGCCTCCAGTGGCAAAGTTGAGGTGTCAGAGAGCGCAAAAACCTCCAAACAACCATCTACCCCACTCTCCAAGCACCACTTGCCGCTTATGTGGTAGAGTATGCAGACCATCCTCAATTTATCAGCCATCTCAGAAGGCATCAAACTGGCTTGGAAACACTCTCCTTGATCCCAAAGGGCTACTAAGAGAAGACTTAAGGGTTCTCCTCTCAATAATTGCCCTGAAATACAACAGCACTGATTTGCAGACAATACTAAATTGAGGCATATAGTTATGATTGAGGATTACTGCAACATAAACTTTTGTAGCATGGGAATGTAAATTGCAAATTCATTTTTGTATAGATATGGTGAGTTGGTGCATTTGATAAAAGGAATACAGAGGCCAAAAGGAATACAGAGGCCAAATATTCTGTGAAGTAAGAATCTAAATGGGATAAGGTTTCAAACAGTTCTTCATTCTCAAAGATATTCAGGTGGCGAGAGAGAATCTGAGGGAAATGACAGAACTCCAGAAAAGTATTCAGAATATGCTTCTGCTGTCAATGAGGCTCTATGTCAAGGACGACCTCCAAAAGGTGAAGAGCCAGCAGGTTATTTGCGGCAGGGGCCTCCAAGATCATTTTCCCATCCAGTGTCCACTCTTGTGAAGCATGATGCGCAGGTCTTTGTTGTCAAAAACTCATTGTCGTAGTTTGTAGAAGGTTGAACTGGTGCAGCTTATCCAATGTTGAACCTCTTCTCAATAGTGATTTGAGTTTTGCTATAGCAACGATTAAGGACAGGCTAAGTAACTTGTATGCAGAAAGGGGAGACAGTGGTGTCGTAGTAATGTCACTGGACCTGTAATGCAGAGACCCAGGTTGATTCGCTGGGGATATGGGTTCAAATTGCAACATGGAAGCTGGTGGAATTTAAATACGATAAATAAGTAATATGATCATTAAACTATCAGCCATTGTCGCCCATATGGTCCGTTAAAATAATATGGTCGTGATAGTGTGCGATTTCAACTTTCCCAACCTTAACTGTGGTGTGAAAGGTTTAGAGGGAACGGAATTCTTAAATGCAACCACAAGAACGGTTTGTTTTCCTGGACCGGCCTCCCCGAACAGGCACTGGAATGTGACGACCAGGGCTTTTCACAGTAACTTCATTGAAGCCTACTTGTGACAAGCGATTATTATATTAATATCCTTTTAAGGAAGGAAATCTGCCATCCTTACCTCATCAGGACGACATGTGATTGACTCCAGACCCATAGGTTGACTCTTAATCACTCACTGTAATGACCAAGCAAGCCATTCAGTTCAAGGGTAAATACTAGGGATGGGTCAAATACAGGCTTGCCAGTTCACTCCACATCTATAGATGTTTAGGAACACAAGGTTAATCCAGATGAATATGTAGCTGGAGAGATGTGCAGGAGGGACCAGCATCCTTGCAGGGAAGTTTGCTTGTGCTGTTAGGGAGGGTTTAAAGTAACTTGCAGGGGGATGGGAAGCTGAGAGAAAGTTCAGCAGGAAGAGATGCACAGCCAAAATTAAGAGACCTCTAGTGAGTCAGGAAGGCAGCATAGAATTTCTAGACCAGTTAAGTCACAAGGGAGTTTGGCAAGATTGAATAGTATTTATTTTACTGCAAGGTGCCTGACGAATAAAGCAGTTTAGTTGAGGGCACAAATTAAAACGTGGTGTATGATGTTATTGCTGTCACTGAGACATGGTTGAGAGAGGGACAGGATTGACAGCTCAATATTCCAGGATATAGGATCTTCAGACGAGACGGAGAAGGAGGTAAAAGAAGAGGACGTGTCGCAATTTTGACCAGGGAGTCTATTACAGCAGTAAGGAGGGGCAACATCTTAGAAACTCCTCAAATGAGGCCATGTGGGCAGAACTTAAAAACCAAAAAGGAGAAAAGGGACAGCCTTGGGGCGTAATTTTAGGTAACAAAGCCGGACACGTGGTTGAAGTATCAGTCATTTTGCAGATGGTGATCATAACACCCGTTAGATTCAAGATTGTTGTGGAAAAAGACAAGGGCCTGAAATCCAAGTTCTAAACTGAGGGAAGGTCGATTTTAATAATAACAGGTATGATTTGCCCAGAGTGCACTGGGAGCAGATACTTTTAGATAAATCTGTGACAGAACAGTGGGACGGATTGAAGAAGGAAATAGGGTGAGTGCTGGTCCAACATGTTCCAATCATGAAAAAGGGTGGGACCAACAAATCGAGTGAACCCTGAATACCAAGGGATATAACCGCTTTAGATAAGGTGAAAAATGGACGCTTATGGCAGATATCAAGGGCTCAAAACAGCATTGGATAAGGTGAAAAAGGGAGGCTTATGGCAGATATCAAGGGCTCAAAACAGAAGCCCTAGAGGCATGTAGAATGTGCAAGAAGGAAGTTAGAAAGGAAATTAGGAGAGCAAAAGGTACATGAAAGGATATTGGCAGGTAAAATAAAGGAAAATCTTACGTTTTACATTAAGGGTAAAAGGATAGCTTGAGGAAGCGTAGGACCCATTAAGGAGGGTTTAAACTAATGTGGCAGGGGGGTGGGAACTGTTGCAGGAAGTCGGAGGGAAATAAAGTGTGGACAGAAACAAAAGGCAGTAAGGGGAAAAGTGAAAGGCAGAGAAACCAAAGTCAAAAATCAAAAACGGCCACAGAACAGAGTACAGAGAATGTGGATAACTCCATGAATGGATCCAGTAAAGCTAAGAGAAATAAAACACACTAAGCATGTACAAAACATGACCGGACAGATGGTTTGAGAAAGCAGGGCAGAGAGCCAGGAAAGTCCAGATTAAACTGCATTTATTTCAATGCAAGTGGCCTGATGGGCAAGGCAGGAGAACTCTGGGCATGGATGGGTACATGAGACTGGAATATATAGCTATGACTGAAAAATGGCTGAGGGAGGGGCAGGACTGGCAGCTCAATATTCCAGGATACGAATGCTATAGCAAAGATAGAACAGCAGGTAAGAGAGAATTTCTGGAGGAGTTGCGTTTTTAATTAGGGGGAATACCATGGCAGTACTGAGAGGGGATATATTCGAGGGTTCGCCCACTGAATTTCTCTGGGTAGAACTGAAATATAAGAAGGGAGAGATCACTTTGATAGGATTGTACTCCAGGCCCCCAAATAGTCAGCGAGAAATTGAAGAGCAAATTTGTAAGGATATTACAGACGGCTGCAAGAAAAGTAGGGTGGTAATAGTTGGGGACTTTAACTTTCCCAACACTGACTGGGACAGCCATAGCGTTAGGGGCTTGGGTGGAGAGAAATTTGTTGAATGTATTCAGGAGGAATTTCTCATTCAGCATGTGGATGGCCCAACTAGAAAAGAGGCAAAACTTGACCTCTTGGGAAATAAGTAAGAGTAGGTGACAGAGGTATTAGTGAGGGATCACTTTGGGACCAGTGACCATAATTCCATTAGTTTTAAGATAGCTATGGAGAATGATAGGTCTGGCCCAAAGGTTAAAATTCTAAATTGGGGCAAGACCAATTTTGATGGTATTAGACAGGAACTTTCAAAAGTTGATTGGGGCAATATTTTCACACACAGGGTGGTGGGTGTCTGGAACAAGCTGCCAGAGGCAGTAGTAGAGGCGGGTACAATTTTCTCTTTTAAAAGGCATTTCGACAGTTATATGGGAAAGCTGGGTATAGAAGGTTCTGGGCCAAATGTGGGCAATTGGGACTAGGAAGCATTGGGTGATGGGGGAGGTGTGTTTTTCTGAGTGGAAGCCTGGGCCCAGTGGGGTCCCGCAGGAATCCGTGTTGGCGCCCTTGCTGTTTATGGTTTATGTAAATGATTTAGATATGAATGTAGGAGGGTTGATATGTTCGTGGATTATATGAAAATTGGTGGGGTAGTAAATAGGAGGATGGTCTTCGATTATAGGAGGATATAGACCGACTGGTCAGATGGGCTGAACGGTGGCAAATGGAATTCAATCCGGATAAGTGTGAGGGGATGCACTTGGGCAGGATAAACAAGGCAAGGGAATACATGATATATGGCAGGACCATGGGAAGCACCGAAGATCAGGGGGACCTTGGTGTGTATGTACACTCGTCCCTTAAGGTAGCAGGGCAGGTGGATACAGTGGTTACGAGGGCATATTGCCTTTATTAGCCGAGGCATAGAGTTTAAAAGCAGGGAGGTTATGCTGGAACTGTATAAAATGTTGTTTAGGCCACAGCTAGAGTATTGTGTGCAGTTCTGGAATCCTCATTATAGGAACAATATAATAGCACTTCAAAGGGTACAGAGGAGATTTACCAGGATGTTATTTGGGCTGGAGGGTTTCAACTTGGAAGAGAGATTGGATAGACTGAGGTTGTTTTCCTTGGAGCAGAGGAGACTGAGGGGGGGGCATAATTGAGATGTATAAAGCTATGAAAGTCATAGATAAAGTAGATGGGAAGAAACCTTTCCCCTTGGTGGAAGGATCAATGACCAGGGGTCATAGATTTAAAGTAAGAGGCAGGAGATTTAGAGGGAATGCGAGGAAAAACTATTTCACCCCAGAGGGTTGTGGGAGTCTGGAACTCGCTGCCTGAAATGGTGGAGGAGGCAGAGACCCTCATAATATTTAAGAAGTATTTAGGTGTGCACTTGCGATACAAAGGTGGACAAGACTACGGTCAAGTGCTGGAAAATGCGATGGGTGGTTGATTTTGACTGGCGCAGATGCAATGGGCCGAAGGGCCTTTTCTCTGCTGTGGACCTCTATGACTCTTGTGAAAAAACTTAACAAAGTGATTTGCAAATCTGGTGCAGAATGGATATTAAGAATGCATTCATCCGTGACCTGAAGATTATGTATATCTATGGTGGCAATCCCAGGCTCCAGAGCCACTCTCATCAAAACTTCCATGTTTGTGGACAAAGTCGCCATTTTCTGCACAGATCCATTGTTGGATGACAAACTGATATGCACCTGTACTATTTCAAACTGGCCTCGGGAGCAAATGTAAATCATGGACATGATGAACAAATATCAATAAGGGAGGGTAAATACCTAACATCACCCTTCTGTTGACCACCTTTTGTGTATGGCCGTGCGTAGACCCCCAATACACAAACACCAAGTGTTACTACATACTGAGGTTCTACTTATGCCCATTGCTGCAAAGGATTGAGCAGGCCATGTTGCAATGGAACTCTCCATTCAGTTGGACCATGCCATACCGACTATCCCTCATGGAAAAGTTCATGCTGAAAAACACCTTTGACCACGAGGCCATCAGGCAGTGGTCCATTCGTAACCACCTCAAGATCCTGCGAGAAAGAGCGGTAGTAGATTCCGTCGGACAGGTCTTTGAACAGACCATCAAAGTTGTTTGGCAAATTGCCTCGTCATCAGAACCTTCAAACAAGCACCAAAATATGGCTTGGTTTGTTGTGAAAAGAGCCTCATAAAATCCCTCCTGCATGACTGGAGTCTCATCCCCATCCACATGTTCCCTCAAGGCAGCTGAGGTGGGGGCAAGACTGTTGTGCCTTTGCAAAGCAGATCTGGAAATAGAGGCAGGGGTTTTGTCGAGATTTATTGCAAGCAGCTCTGCAACTCTGGCTCTGTGCTCTGTAGACTGTTCTCCGGGAAAGGCACTGAGATAACATCAACTGCTGCTGGAGGACCATCAACTCGGTGACAGATGTTCTTTGGTGTGCCCAAAACCTTTTGGTCTTCGAGTTGTCAATGCAGGAATGAGTGTTGCGGAGTAGCACATTCTAAGGTCCAGGACTACATGTTAAAGGATACACTAAGCTTTGGAGCGGCTGCCGCATAGTCACAGTGTGATGCATATCTAATTCACGCTAATATTTTAGAGGTAATGTTTAATTCTGGGAAGATTAAAGTTTAAATGTAGAAAATGGGATTTATTATACTCAAAAGTTGTTTTCGGAATCCTTAAGGGGGAGGGGGAGCAGCCCCAAGTCGTGGTCCACATAGGTACCAACGACATAGGTAGGAAAGGGGATAGGAATGTAAGGCAGGAATTCAGGGAGCTAGGGTGGAAACTTAGATCTAGGACAAACAGAGTTATTATCTCTGGGTTGTTACCCGTGCCATGTGCTAGGGAGACGAGGAATAGGGAGAGAGAGGAGCTGAACACGTGGCTACAGGGATGGTGCAGGAGGGAGGGGTTCAGATTCCTGGATAATTGGGGCTCATTCTGGGGTAGGTGGGACCTCTACAAATGGGATGGTCTACACCTGGACCAGAGGAGTTCCAATATCCTGGGGGGGAAATTTGCTAATGCTCTTCGGGAGGGTTTAAACTAGTTCAGCAGGGGATTGGGAACCTGAATTGTAGCTCAAGTGTACAGGAGGTTGAGAGTAGTGAGGTCATGAGTAAGGTTTCAAAGTTGCAGGAGTGTACCGGCAGGCAGGAAGGTGGTTTAAAGTGTGTCTTCTTCAATGCCAGGAGCATTCGGAATAAGGTGGGTGAACTTGTGGCATGGGTTGGTACATGGGACTTCGATATTGTGCCCATTTCGGAGACATGGATAGAGCAGGGACAGGAATAGTTGTTGCAGGTGCCGGGGTTTAGATATTTCAGTAAGCTCAGGGAAGGTGGTAAAAGAGGGGGAGGGGTGGCATTGTTAGTCAAGGACAGTATTATGGTGGCAGAAAGGACGTTTGATGAGGACTCGTCTACTGAGGTAGTATGGGCTGAGGTTAGAAACAGGAAAGGAGAGGTCACCCTGTTAGGGGTTTTCTATAGGCCTCCGAAAAGTTCCAGAGATGTAGAGGAAAGGATTGCAAAGATGATTCTGGATAGGAGCGAAAGTAACAGGGTAGTTGTTATGGGGGACTTTAACTTTCCAAATATTGACTGGAAACGCTACAGTTCGAGTACTTTAGATGGGTCCGTTTTTGTCCAATGTGTGCAGGAGAGTTTCCTGACACAGTATGTAGATAGGCCAACGAGAGGCGAAGCCATATTGGATTTCGTACTGGGTAATGAACCAGGACAGGTGTTCGATTTGGAGGTAGGTGAGCACTTTGGTGATAGTGACCACAATTCGATTACGTTTACTTTAGTGATGGAAAGGGATAGGTATATACCGCAGGGCAAGAGTTATAGCTGGGGGAAAGGCAATTATGATGCGATGAGGCAAGACTTAGGATGCATCGGATGGAGAGGAAAACTGCAGGGGATGGGCACAATGGAAATGTGGAGCTTGTTCAAGAAACAGCTACTGCGTGCCCTTGATACGTATGTACCTGTCAGGCAGGGAGGAAGTGGTCGAGCGAGGGACCGTGGTTTACTAAAGCAGTTGAAACACTTGTCAAGAGGAAGAAGGAGACTTGTGTAAAGATGAGACGTGAAGGTTCAGTTCGGGCGCTCAAGAGTTACAAGTTAGCAAGGAAGAACCTAAAGAGCGAGCTAAGAAGAGCCAGGAGGGGACATGAGCAGTCTTTGGGAGGTAGGATCAAGGATAACCCTAAAGCTTTCTATAGATATGTCAGGAATAAAAGAATGACTAGGGTAAGAGGAGGGCCAGTCAAGGACAGTAGTGGGAAGTTGTGCGTGGAGTCCGAGGAGATAGGAGAGGTGCTAAATGAATATTTTTTGTTTGTCTTTTTCCTGTGTGAATACTATGTTGTTGAGGAGAATACTGCGATACAGGCTACTAGACTAGAAGGGCTTGAGTTTCATAAGGAGGAGGTGTTAGCAATTCTGGAAAGTGTGAAAATAGATAAGTCCCCTGGGCCGGATGGGATTTATCCTAGGATTCTCTGGGAGGCTAGGGAGGAGATTGCTGAGCCCAGTGGCTTTGATCTTTAAGTCATCTTTGTCTACAGGAATAGTGCCAGAAGACTGGAGGATAGCAAATGTTGTCCCCTTGTTCAAGAAGGGGAGTAGAGACAATCCCGGTAACTATAGACCAGTGAGCCTTCTGTTGTGGGCAAAATCTTGGAAAGGTTTATAAGAGATCGGATGTATAATCATCTGGAAAGGAATAATTTGATTAGAGATAGTCAACACGGTTTTGTGAAGGGTTGATGGTGCCTCACAAACCTTATTGAGTTCTTTCAGAAGGTGACCAAGCAGGTGGATGAGGGTAAAGCAGTTGATGTGGTGTATATGGATTTCAGTAAAGGTTTTGATAAGGTTCCCCACGGTAGGCTATTGCAGAAAATACGGAGGCATGGGATTCAGGGTGATTTAGCAGTTTGGATCAGAAATTGCCCAGCTGGAAGAAGACAAAGGGTGGTGGTTGATGGGAAATGTTCAGCCTGGAGTCCAGCTACTAGTGGTGTACCACAAGGATCTGTTTTGGGGCCACTGCTGTTTGTCATTTTTATAAATAACCTGGAGGAGGGCGTAGAAGGATGGGTGAGTAAATTTGCAGATGACACTAAAGTCGGTGGAGTTGTGGACTGTGCGGGTGGATGCTACAAGTTACAGAGGGACATAGATAAGTTGCAGAGCTGGGCTGAGAGGTGGCAAATGGAGTTTAATGCAGAAAAGTGTGTGGTGATTCATTTTGGAAGGAATAACAGGAAGACTGAGCACTGGGCTAATGGTAAGATTCTTGGTCGTGTGGATGAGCAGAGAGATCTCGGTGTCCATGTACATAGATCCCTGAAAGTTGCCACCCAGGTTGAGAGGGTTGTTAAGAAGGCGTACGGTGTGTTAGCTTTTATTGGTAGA
This sequence comes from Scyliorhinus torazame, assembly GCF_047496885.1. Taxonomy (NCBI): domain Eukaryota; kingdom Metazoa; phylum Chordata; class Chondrichthyes; order Carcharhiniformes; family Scyliorhinidae; genus Scyliorhinus; species Scyliorhinus torazame. Next base: position 224,574,485 of record NC_092709.1, read on the forward strand.
GGGATTGAGTTTCGGAGCCATGAGACCATGTTGCAGCTGTACAAAACTCTGGTGCGGCTGCATTTGGAGTATTGCGTGCAATTCTGGTCGCTGCATTATCGGAAGGATGTGGAAGCATTGGAAAGGGTGCAGAGGAGATTTACCAGAATGTTGCCTGGTATGGAGGGAAGGTCTTATGAGGGAAGGCTGAGGGACTTGAGGCTGTTTTCGTCAGAGAGAAGAAGGTTAAGAGGTGACTTAATTGAGGCATACAAGATGATCAGAGAATTAGATAGGGTGGACAGTGAGAGCCTTTTTCCTCGGATGGTGATGGCTAGCACGAGTGGACATAGGGGAGATAGATATAGGACAGATGTCAGAGGTAGGTTCTTTACTCAGAGTAGTAAGGGTGTGGAATGCCTGCCTGCAACAGTAGTGGACTCGCCAACACTAAGGGCATTCAAATGGTCATTGGATAGACATATGGACGATAAGGGAATAGTGTAGATGGGCTTTAGAGTGGTTTCACAGGTCGGCGCAACATCGAGGGCCGAAGGGCCTGTACTGCGCTGTAATGTATGTAAGTTGGCGCCATGTGGATTTAAGGGGTTAGCAGCTAGAAAGGTAAGATTCTATAACAGCAGGTGGGCTTACTTAGCTGGAGAACTGGAAATGCTTGGAAATAAGTGCATTCCAAAGAGATGTTTGGTTTTCGGAATTAAAGCTATATTAGTTTGAATGTATTCACTGAAAAGCTACAACGTCTTGGAGTGACTGGATCTTATGGTTCACTGGTTTCAATTTACCTGTTTGCAGTGTGGTGTGCTCTACTATAGTTTCCGTTACTTCACATTTGCCTCCTGTTAATTTTGAATGTTTAGAGTATAAGACCGATATTACATATTTTTACTTTTCTGACTTTGAAAAGTTTATTTTGTTTTTTTCAAAACCATGGAATCTTGTGGACAACTGGAATTTCAAACTTTAAACATCAAGTTACTGGCCCTTAACTGGACCATATCACAACCCCTTTCTGCTATTGTACACTGAGGGTCAGAAACTGTAAAACAGCTCGGGCTGTGTGTTTGACATGGAATGGATACTGTAAATAACAAGCTATAATTGAAGTTTAGTGAGGTACCTCAGGGTGCCACGTACTGTATTGGAATAAACTGATCTTACTTGAGCTTTATATAAAGTCAACCTTGAACTGCCGTATAAAGTATTTTTATAAATTTTATGAGTGAAATATATATATATATATATATATATATATATATTTTTTTTTTTTAATGCACTGGAGTTTGTTTCTAGATGAATATAATTGAAATGAAGAAAAGTTATCTTGACCTTGTATGAAAACTTTTTTGAAGTCCTATGCAACGTTCTACTCTCCATATAACAAAAAGGCCTTGAAGTACAAGAGAAAATGCAAAAAAGTGTTTGTTGGATATGCAGCTGAGGAGAAAAAATGTTGTAAGGCGACAGGGAAAGGTTAATAGAGTGATACCAACTGAGTTGCTTTTGTGGAAAACTGGCATGCACAAAATTAGTTAAATGGCTGTCTTCTGTGCTGTAAGCATTCTATAATTCAATTTACAAGAATGGTACCAGAACTAAGAGTTCACAACAATCAGAAAAGACTGACAGGCCATGTTATTTATTTTCAGTAAAGACAAGACCGAGAGGTGACCTGTTACAGATCTTAAAAGTTTGAAAGAGTAGTCCTAAAAATGATGTTTCCACTTATGGGGAGTCCACAAGCGGTTAGAATTGTGATAGTTACTAATAAGTCCAATAAGCAATATAGGAGAAACCCCTTAACTGTGAGTGGTGAGAATGTGGCATTTGCTAAGTTGAGTAATGAGGGAAATAGCATAGACGCATTTAAGAATAAGCTAGATACGCATATGGGGGAGAAAGGAATAGAAATGTTGTTGATGGGGTAGGATGAATTACAGTGGTAAGAGTCTCTTGTAGGACATAACATTGGCATAAACAAGATGAGCCAAATGGCCTGTTTCTCTGCTGCAGCAGAACGCCTGGGACAGCATTTAAACAGCTCTGTAACCTCCGCCCGTTACCATGGGAACTTCTAATCCATGAGCCCCACTGGGAGATCGATGAGTGTTTATCCGTGGTTCTCATGAGGGTTATAAAAACCACCAGCCGTCCCTCACCCCCCCCCCCCCCCCAAAATCCAGTTCATCCCCCTCACTCCCACAATGATGGGGTCTTCTTTGTGCACTCTCCTGTGTCCACCGTCAGGGGAACCATATGTACGGTTGTGAGTGGATGGGGGATTATCACGTCCTAGCCAAATGTTGAAAGGCCACAGATGGAGGCTCTTTCTCTACGTTGATATCCAATTGCTGATGAGTCACTTCAGTCTCCATTTGTGAGCCAGAGTCTTGTCCTCTTGAGGGATGACGCTTGGTTTAAAGTGGGTTAAGTACCCTCCCTGGAGCTAGTTTCCAAGAACGTTGAAGGCTATGCCCCACCCAGAGTAGTTTCTGCAGTAGAAGGTTCTCTGCTACTGAAATGGTCCATATGTTTTTTGTTTCTAAGGTCCTCACCCTGGTCTTGACCTTGTACGACACGGACCAGTCTTTTCCACTACAACTTCTGGGAACCAAGAGGGTCCATCTCAAAAATAACAGATTATTAGTATCTCCTGGCCTGAAGGTCCTGTCGGATATTGTAATTTTTTTTCTGGGACTTTTGTTTTGACTCCACTTTCCTACCTAGGTTGGAAAACAATAGACTGAGTCAGGTCCGAAGGCGTCGCCGCATGAGCAATTTCACTGGCACAAATCTCTGTCATAGCATGTGGCATGGTCCTCTAATTGATGGGGAACTAAGTCAGTTTGGTGTCGAAAGAGCTGGCTGTCTGTTTCTTTATGCTTCTTTTAAACGTTTGGACCACCTGATCGGCCAGGCCATTCGAATTGGTATGGTGCCTTTCGGATGTGTTTCATCCTGTTGCAGTTCGCGAAGACCTGGAATTCTCCACTGGTGAAGGGGGTCCCATTGTCGAACACGAGGACCTCCAACATCCCATGAGTACAAAATGACTACCAGAGTTTCTCTATGGTGGTGCTGGAAGTCATGGAGGACACCTGATAGTCAAAGCCCATTACAAATGGATGGACATACAAGATTAAAAACATTGACCCAATAAACAGCCTGGCTAAGTGTGCGTGTGTGTACCTGTACCCCAGGAATTTGTAGCTCCTTCAAAACTGGCCACTGGCATGGACGAGGGACGACCACTTGGGCTCCCTATAGGATGATGATGTCATCCATGCTGAATTCTAGGCATTTAGGTGGAAGGGCTTTAGGTCCTCCTGCAGGGTGTCTTTGAATTCGGCCACTTAGGATCATGTGGCAAAACTTTGCCAGCATGATGTCCTTCTGGTCATGCCTGGGTTTGCTTTGCGCAATGGGCAGGGTATCCATAAGGTTTTTAAAGTAATGATAACTTTGTCTATTACTGGCAGGACTCGGTGAGCTTGTGGTCAGCGGTAAGCGACTGACGCCCTATGTGTGTTTCTGGGCGGTGTTCGAAGGAGTACTGTTAAGCCATCAACAATAATGCCCGGTTGGATCCGAGCCAAAGCAATGGGAAGGATCACTTTAGGCCCACCAGTGGTTTATGATCTGTGATTATTGTAAAGTATCAACCGTAGACGTACAGATGGAATTTCTTCACTCCAAATATCACAGCCAGGCTTTTTTTTTTTCGATTTTGCGCATAGCGCACTCCGCATCCGCAAGGGTTCATGATGTGTATGCAATCAGTCTGTTCCATCGATGGGAGAGGATTGCCCCTACTCCATACAGAGCGGCATTGCATGTTAGTACCAATGGTCTTCTGGGATCGTAGTGAGCCAAGATGCTGGATGACAGCAACTGTTGCTTTAGTTTTGTAAATGCATCGTAGGTGGCCAGGCTGGAGGTAAATCTCCCATAATAGTTGAATGACTTCCAACTCCATTGTGTTTCGCGAGGTTGGTTCGTATTTTATGGCCTTTACTTTGTCCTCTACAGGGTGCAGGCTGTCTTTATCGACGTGGTATCCAAGGTATGTTACCTCACCCGCCTGAAACATGCACTTTTTCGGTGGATGCCTGCATTGTAGAATCGCTGCAGGTCTTCCTCCAAGTTTGCACAAGTATTAACCCTGTGATTAATATATCATCCAGGTACATTGCCACCCTAGGCAGCCCTTGAAGGATATTTTTCTTTCTGCGCTAGAAAATGCCGCACACCAATGAGACCCTGAAAGGCGGGCGAGTGTATTCATATAACCCCGTATGGGTGTTGATGGTGACGGATTTCCTGGATGCTAAATCAAGCTGCAGCTGAAGGCATGCATGGCTTCTGTCCAGCTTGGAAATGTATGGCACCCAGCCAGTTTTACATGCTGATCTTCGATGTGCAGTATGGGGTACCAGTCAAAGTTGGAGGCTCTGTTGAAAGTTAATTCGTAGACTCCACAAAGGTAGCCAACTTGTTGGATTGGATTTTGTTTATTGTCACGTGTACCAAGGTACAGTCAAAAGTGTTTTTCTGCGAACAGCTCAACAGATCATTAAGTACATGAAAAGAAAAGGAAATAAAAGAAAATACATAATAGGGAACACAAGGTACACAATGTAACTACATAAGCACCGGCATCGGGTGAAGCATACAGAAGTGTAGTGTTAATGAGATCAGTCCATAAAAGGATCATTTAGGAGTCTGGTAATGGCGGGGAAGAAGCTGTTTTTCAGTCTGTTTGTACTTTTGTATCTCCTGCCCAATGGAAGAAGTTGGAAGACTGAGTAAGCCAGGTGGGAGGCGTCTTTGATTATGCTACCCACTTTCCCCAGGCAGCGAGAGGTGTAGATGGAGTCAATGGATGGGAGGCAGGTTCATGTGATGGACTGGGCTGTGTTCACGACTCTCTGAAGTTTCTTGCGGTCTTGGGCCGAGCAGTTGTCATACCAGGCTGTGTTGCAGCCAGATAGGATGCTTTCTATGGTGCATCTGTAAAAGTTGGTAAGAGTTAATGTAGACATGCCGAATTTCCTTAGTTTCCTGAGGAAGTACTGGCGCTGTTGTGCTTTCTTGGTGGTAACGTCGACGTGGGTGAGTGTCCATAAGGTTTTTAAAGTAATGAGAACTTTGTCCATTACTGGCAGGACTGGGTGAGCTTGTGGGCAGCGGTAAGCGACTGACACCCTGTGTGCGTGTTTCTGGGGGCAGTGTTCAAAAGAGTACTCTTAAGCCGCCAAGAATAGTGCTCGGTTGGATCCGATCGAAAGCAATGGAGATTTTTGGAGATGTGTACTCCTCGGAACTTGTCGGAACTACTCCGCAAATACTACCAGGTATATAACACCAAGGCGTTTTAGCTGCCTACGTTGGGCCTCTGTCTTACATAGAAGATACAGTGCAGAAGGAGGCCATTCGGCCCATCGATTCTGCACCAACCCACTTAAGCCCTCACTTCCACCCCATCCCCATAACCCAATAACTCCTCCTAACCCTTTTTGGTCACTAAGGGCAATTTATCATGGCCAATCCACCTAACCTGCACGTCTTTGGACTGTGGGAGGAAACCGGAGCACCCGGAGGAAACCCACGCAGACACGGGGAGAACGGGCAGACTCCGCACAGACAGTGACCCAGCGGGGAATCGAACCTGGGACCCTGGCGCTGTGAAGCCACAGTGCTAATCACTTGTGCCACCGTGCTTCCCTTGGTGAGCAAGACATAGGGGACTGGTTGCGCTCTAAAGTACTTGGGTAGGACCTCTGGATCTATGTAGATTTTTGTCAAGGCTTTCCTGATATACCTCGGGATATATCCCGATGACTTTGTGTTGGACTCTAGTTCACATTTTGAAAATTTTCTGCCAGTCGAATCAGATTTTTTGCATCCAGTCTCTGCATAGAAAACTGGGTCCTGGTCCTTGTACAATTATTAGAGGGTGTCTGACCTTCTATTGCTGGACAGATTAGGGTCACGGTGGTTCATTCATAGAGGCTCCCCTGTGTATGTGGCTAGCCTGGCCTTGGTGTCTCGCAAGCCCAGGGGTGACATGCCTGCTCGGAGGTGTCTGAAGGTCAGCTCTCCTATAATGGAGACAGCAGTTCCTGTGTGCGCTTCCATTTCCAAGGGGTGGCTGTTGATCTGGAGTTCAATTTTGAATGGAAAAACTTTGGGGGTGGTGATGCAGTTTAGCTACATCAGTTTTTCCTGTTCGGGTTTGTGGATTTGTGAATTTACAAGGCCCAGGCCTGAGGTAGCTTTGGCCTCCAACCTAAGCGGTATACAGACTGACACTTCTGGCAGCCTTTACCCAGCTGTATCCTTCGACCGTAGGTACAGCACTCTTTGCGACTGTTCCCCGAAATCCACCGGGAAAGCTTCCCTAACGTTTCTGGGATTTTGTGACCATCGACAGCTTGCATGCTGTGGCTGAGTGGTGAACAGGTTGTGTTTGGGGTGCAGAGGTGCTTTCTGCGGGGAGCCAGATTTTCCTATACGGTCACCCGATGTTAAGCACGCTGTAGTCCATTGAATCTTGAAGTTCCTGGCCACCTTGTCAGCATTTTCCAGGGACATCACTCGTTCTATGGTTGTTTTAAGGCCCAGGGCGGGTTCTGTAAGTTGTTTTCTCTGTTGTGATGTTGTTTATCCCACATGCCTGTCGGTCCCATAGGAGCTGCAGCAGGGATGACCCATATTTAATGTCCACATTCAGTGTTCCGCCAATTTCCTGAGCCTGGTCAGGAATTCCGTTACAGACTATCCAGGGATTCTTCCAGCTGTATTGAACATGTAGCACAGGAGAAATAACGATGGTTTCGGGCCGTAGTGGTTTGCTACTAATTTTACAAGTTCATTCAAAACCTTTGAGCCCAGGACTGCCGGGTAAGTCAAACGCATGCCGAACAGGAGGGCAGCAGGGTGGCACAATGGTTAGCACTGCTGCACAGTCCGTGTGGCGTTTGCACATTCTCCCCGTGTTTGCTTGGGTTTCGCCCCCACAACCCAAAAATGTTCAGGGTAGGTGGATTGGGCATGCTAAATTGCCCCTTAATTGGAAAAAAATTAATTGGGTACTTTAAATTTTTTTTTCCCATAAACTCCTGCCAAACGCGGGGCTCCACAAGCGGTCAAAAGGATTTCATAGATTATCATAGAATTTACAGTGCAGAAGGAGGCCATTCAGCCCATCGAGTCTGCACCGTCTCTTGGAAAGAGCACCCTACCCAAGGTCAACACTTCCACCCTATCCCCATAACCCAGTAACCCCACCCAACACTAAGGGCAATTTTGGACACTAAGGGCAATTTATCATGGCCAATCCACCTAACCTGCACATCTTTGGACTGTCGTCACCTTCTACGCCATTCGCATAAAATAAATAATGCATTCTTTTGGCGTACTGGGGCCGATCCTCCACGCCTGCATCATACAGCTCAAGTTTCCCGAATAGTGACATTCCGGGTTCTCTTCCTACATTTCCTTACGAGTTGATTTTTTTTTAAGCAGGGCTGTACAGAATCCTGTTCTTGCTCCTCATCGTCAACGTATCAACCCAGGAGACACACAAGATGAAGAGTTAAATAGATTTATGCTAAATTCAAAAATACAGCCGCACCCACAGCGCACAATGGACGTGTCCCAGCCCAGTACTAACAGGACACCGGGTCTAGGTCTGGGACAGCGTTTAAAGGGCTTGGTAATGGGTCCCTGCTGGGCGGACTTCGCCCTCTACCATGGGAACTCGTACTCCACGAGCCCCACATGGAGATCAGTGGTCCTCATGAGGGTTACCACACTAGGTAAACTAACAAAGGTCACACAAGGTTCATGTAGTGTCACCAACCCAAATTCGGCTCCGCAATGCCTTCCCTTAAGGAAGAACAACTAACTTTTAGACATTAAAGTTTAATTAACTCGAGAAACAAAATTCATATCTTCTAGAGAAAGAAGTTCCATTCTGTTCTGTCTTTCCTGATTATTGTACTCTTGCAGTTCCGTAAATGTACATCCTCGTGTAAAAGTGTCTGCAAACTGGTTTTTAGTTGGATTTTGAGCATGCTGCAGTGAAATACTTTAAGCATTATTTTTACATGATATCATTGTTACAGGAAAAAAATGACTCCGATTTTACATGATGCTAAATGGCAATACTGAAAACTCAATGCACAATGTAACAAATTATGTTCCAGAAAGATTGCGATAAATCAGTTCTAATTTAAAGTATTTCATTTCAGGCCCAAATAAAGACAGTATCCGAGCAGGATGCAAGAAATGTGGATATCGTAAGTAGCAAACCAAAATGATAGCTATCATTATTGACAAAGAGCCCTTAACGAAAGTTCCTCTGACCGGCAGTAATACAATATAATCCACTGTTTCGCTGTCCCTGGGTTAATCTGATATTTTCCTTCACTTGTATAATAATTGTTATTTTTCTTAAGGAACAAAACATTTTCTCCTGATAGTTGCAATTACAAGCAAAAGTTTACTATTTATGAAAAACAATTTGCATTCTAGTTCTCTGCAATTTTAAATATAGGTAGATTTTCCACAGTTTAGCTTTTGTCTAAATCCACCTTGTTGAGTTTTACATTTCCACAAACATCAAATTTGAAACATTACAATTATTAACACTGCTGAACCAGACAGTCTAAGATAAAACATTGAATGGTGACTGTTTTTGTATTTAAATGTTACATAGAGATATTTTCAACATCATGAGTATTTGACGTAACTTTTACTGAAGGAGATCTGTGACTATTGGAAGAAGGTGGCAAGAATTAAGTGTCAAAATCCACCTGCTGATCAATATATAGAAAAACTTGTCAGAGTGATATAGTAAAGCACGTTGTCAATGAAGATATTAACTTTGTTGATGTGGCTGGTGACAACACGCTCTGCAAATAGTGGGAAGACTGAAGCTATTGTTTTCTGTGGAGGTTGGTGGAATGAGTAGACAGTTGGTTAATGAAGTTCGCAGAGAAATGTGAAGCAATTCGTTTTGGTTAGAAGGACTTGGAGAGTAAATATAAAATAAATGGTACAACTCTGGGGAGGGGTGGAAGAGAAAAGGGGCCTGAGTATATGTGTGCATAGGTCATTGAAGGTGGCAGGACAGGTTGAGGATGTGGTTAATATAAATATATAGTATCTTAGGCTTTATTGATAGGGACTTAAAGTACAAGAGCAAGATTATGTTGAACGTCTATGTTGGGTTAGAGCTGGGATATTGTGTTTCTGGGCACTGCACTTCATGAAACATGGAACATTAGAGAGGATGCAGAAACGATTCACTGTTCCAAGGATGAGGAACTTCATTTTTTTTTTCTATCCATTCATGGGATGTGTTGCACACTAGCTGGGCCAGCATTTCTTGCTCATCCCTGATTACCCTTGAACTAAGTGACTTTTTAAGCCATTTCAGAGGGCGTTTATGATTCAACCATATTGTGTGGCTCTGGATGGCAGATTGCTTCCCTATAGGGCACTAATAAACTAAATGATTTTTTTTTTACAGCGATTAACAATGGTTATTAGAATTTCAATTCTAGAATATTTTTATTGAACTTAAATTTCATCAGGATTTGAACCTGGATCCCGGAGCATTATCCTGGATCTGTAGATTACTAGTGTAGTGACAATACAACTATGCCACCGCTGCCTTGTTACATAGATTGGAGAAGTTTGGGATGTTTTCCTTGTAGAAGAAAGGGCTGGTAGGAGATTTGATAGAAGCATTCAAAAGGGAATTAGACTATTATCTGAAAAGGGAGAATGTGCAGGGTTATGGGGAGAAAGCAGGAGAATCACACTAAGTAAATTGCTCTTTCAGTGAACCAGTGCTGATACAATGGACGAAATGGCCTCCTTCTGCACTGTATCAATTATGTGATTCCGTCCCTCTCCCTGGCAGCAGTCCGAGATTAAGCCAGTCTGTACACAATATTGGGTGTGACATTTGATATCAAGATGAGCTTCTGACCTCATGTTCATGTTATCATTAAGACTACCTATTTCCACCACCCTGTCTCAGTTCATCTGCTGCTGAAACCCTCATTTGTGCCTTTGTTACCTCTAGGCTCGACTATTGTAAACATTCCTGGCTGGCCTCCCACATTGTACTGTCCGTAAACTTGAGGTCATCCAAAACTCAACTGCCCGTGTCTTAACTCGCAGTAAGTCCCATTACCCTACCTTCTTGTGCTCGCTGATCTACATTGGCTCCCGGCCAAGCAAAGCCTTAATGTTAAAATGACAAGAAGACGAGCGGAAGGTTGGTCCACCAACCTCCACCAACCTTCCACACAGATGCATAAATACAAGTACCCACTTACACATCAGCAATATAGGTGTCCAGCAACCAAGATTGTTCAAAAAGTGCAGAATATCCAGTTCAGTGGATGGAGGTGAAAAAGGTTTGTTGTGGAGGGATGGTTATGAAACCTGAGGCACCAAATTGATTCACATTGGGATCCTTAGAATGATGCCATAGCCAAAACTCTGCATCAATTCAAAGAAGTTGAATGCCACGGGCGATGCATTTGACGTTTTTTGAAAAGGTTATGATTGTGGTTTAAACTATCCTTGTAGAATTATTTCATTAAATAAAACATTGATTTTTAATATGAATTACTGGTGTTTTCTTTTCCACATTTCAAATTCACGATCACCAAACCAACACTGGCAGTTCACATTTTATACTTGGTATAAGTCGAACCCTGTCTTTGGAAGAATTTTTCAAAGTTTTTAGGGTTGACTTATAATAATCTGCGATCTACAGTAAATAAATCTGGATTTTAAAAAAAATAAAAGCTATTTTCAGTAATGGTGACCATAAAATGACCAGATTGTTGTAAAAACTCGCTTGGTTCACTGATGTCCTACAGGGAAGGAAAGAAAACTCTCCTTACCTCGTCTGAAATTTCCCAGCAAACCATTCATTGAGATCAAAGTGCTATAAAAATGTCACTTTAATATTGCATGATATGCTTGTATGGTAAACTCAAATTCTTCCAAAGTCCAGTATTCAATGGGATATTTTGCATCCACCTGTACAGGCAATGGAATCTTGGTTTAATATTTATTTTGAAAGATTCACCTCTGATAATGGGGAAGTTGTTCTGTGTAGTACTGCAGCAAAGTATCAGCCTAGAATATGTGCTCAAATCCTTGAGTGAAACTTGAACCCGCACCTTCTGATTCAGAAGTAGAAATGCTACACTGAGCCAAAGTTAACATTTGGTAAGCTTGGACTTGTTAATTGTGATCAACATGTTACAGATTTATTTACATTTTATTAACTTGACCGATTTTTGGGACCACGTGATGTGAGCACAGAAGCGGCGGATTTTCGTGAGCTCTGGCTCTGCTTCTCTTTCCATCTTTATTTTTATCCTTGTGCACATTCTTTTTATGATTTTTTTCGGTTTGCATGGCTGTTACAATAACCGAGATTTATTGGTCAATGTTTCAACACTTTTGAGTCGAGACAACATGCTTTAATCTTTGTTGTTTGTGGCAGCTGTAGTGAGTTGGGGTGGTGGTCTTGGTGGTGGTTTCCCGCCCTGACTATACGGTACACACCAACGGATGATAGCTGCAGGGATGAAGGTGATCCAGATGATAGTCTTGGCTCCACGATAAAGGGCATCAAAGCCAAATTTCAAGAGTTGCGAAGAGTCTTTTTGTGCAGGCAATGACAACACATGAGAAGATTTTGTTTGCAGAGAGAGCACTGTCCCTGGTGGAAGCCCGCCTCCGCATGGTTGAGTTCCTGTTGCATGACCTGTCGTCCATCCTGAAGTATTCGCGGGAGGACGATGGGGAGCTGGTGAGGAGCTTGGTCGTCACCTGTGTCTCCAATGAGGAGCCCATTGTGTACATTGCAACGTGTTCCCAACTGGATTTGTAAACTGCTGTCATATCTTAGGGGTCTCGATCTGGAAGATGGACAGCTTGGATTCGATGGAGCACATTTAATCCTGTCTTTGAGAACTGGCATTGGGTTGGAGTCAAGAGGGGTTGGGATTGACTGAGCCAGTCGGTTGTTTTCTGCCCCACCCTCGACCCCGATTAGAGCCGAGGTCATTGACCATGTGGCTCGGTCGAGTTGGCATGTTGGAAGTGTTCTGTTCGTTGGAATCCTTGGAAAATCCTGAAGAGTGCTCTCCATTTCAGATCCTCTTACCCCGGATGTCTACTTTCTTGGAGAGTGGTCTTTATCCTGATGGCCACATCGTTTCTTACATATTATCCTGGACTTTACTCACTAATAATCATGTGGATGTCTATTAATGTTGTCAATTCATTTGTTTTCAGGGAAGTCAATGTCCTGGATCTGATGTCCTGCACCATTGTTATCCTGATTTAATAAGGTTTTATCATGTTAGGCTGAATATTAAGTTCAGGATTTGGACACTATTTCCTTATCCTTGGCGGGAGGATGAGCGGAGCTGGAGCGGGTGGGGAGTGTGGATGGTAAAGTTAGATTTGTCCTTGCTACGTTAGAGGAAGGTCCCCGATTTTTAAAAAAAAAACAGAGTTTTTTTATTTCCGGCTGCGGTTTTTTCTTCAAACCCGGGCAGACCATGTATCATCTTGTTGAGGACTGGTTTGTTGGAACCCCTTTAGCAGGGAGTCGGTCGTTTATCCTAGTGTGGGTCTCCCTCTTTGTCTGTTTTACTGCTGACAGAGCTCTTGTGAATGAGGCCGCTCTGAATATCCTTTTATTGGGTGGTGCATCCCAAGAGGGTTTCCTTTTTCTCCTACTATTGGGGCGTGGGGTGTTGCTCTCTTCCAGTGTTTTTCAAAATGTTTTGCCGGGGACCCATTTTGAATAACCGGCTGACCATAGTGGCCCATGCCTGCCAACCTTTGCGACCCATGCCTCCCGAACTTGCGACCAGTTTTGCTTACCTTTAATGTGACAGTTGAGCCTGCTTTGGCCTCAAGATCTCGCTTGCTTTGTCATTCAATGTTTCATTTCTGTTAAGGACTTCAGCTGATAATTTAAGTTCTCACTGCATCCTTTGAAAAAAAATGCTTGTCCGCTAACTCGCCATTCTTCAATGCCTTTGAAATGTTGAGGGTTTTACTCTTTCATTTGCCAGTACTTCCCTATATAATACACAAGGGCTTTGCATCCTGATTTGTATTTGTACAATTAATAAAGCCATACCTCAAGATATCATCTTTCATACTGCTTTGTTCCCAATTTCAACTTCTTCTTAATGGGTTGCACATCAGAGGCCCTGGAGCTCACACCAGCACTGTTTTGTTCTGCTGTGGACTCTCCTGTGAAGCTCTTTCCAGCAAATTTAACTGCGGGATTCTGGCCTGTTTGTGTTGCTGGCCTATCTTCCTTATTACAAAATGATCCATCTTCAGTTCTTCGCACAGTGCTGTTGCTTGCTTGCTGGCAGCTACAAAATGGAGGAATCTCTCCTGCCTGATTTTGCGCCCAGAGCACATGATGACAAGTGTGCAGGTCACGTGATCTGCACTCTACTGCTGCTTATGGTGGGAAGACTCCATCGATTTTAAAAACAAAAAATCTGGTCCTGGGACAGCGTACTGATGTCAGGAGGAGGCCTGTGAATTGCCAGACCCACTGGAGGGGGGCCGGCTTCTTGAATGCCCAGCCGGCATTTTTAAAAGCCAATCGCGGCTTTTGAGCACTTCTTCCTGCGATTGCTCCGTGACCCTCCCAACACCCACCCACCCACGGGTCATGACCCTGAGTTTGAAAATGACTGGTCTAGTTGTTGGTATCTGTATTGGATGATTTGGGGAGGTGGGGAAGGATTAAACTGGCATTGTTTCAAGAGGGATTTGGGTATCAAGAGAATCCTTGAAGTCAATTTTCTGATCTTTTTTCCTGTGGTGGTGTTGGGCTAGGCCAAGCTCGGCATCGCGGTTAGTATCCTGATTATCCTTGGACGGGGGTTCCTCCTTCCTCCCTTGGGGGCGCAGTGGGGAAGGTCGGTGTGGGTAGGCCCAAATCCAGAGAGGTGAAGGTTGGGGAAGGGTCCGAACGCTGTGTCCAGTAATTATACTTATTAGTCTGGAGAGTGAGATGAGATGCACTCGGCAGTTTAATGGCCGGTCCTCCTCAGTAGTGATATCTTAGAAGGTGGTGTGTGGATCCAAGGGGTTAGTTCTGACAGTTCTTCTTCTTCTTCTTCACGTTTCCTCTGACTTGGAGAGTTTAGGGAGGCATTACTTCTACTTCTCTCTTTGTATTGGTGCCTGTAAGGACTGGCCGTGGTGATGTTGGATACTGAGCCTTGGTGACAGTGACATTCAGTTGCGGATCTATGTTTGCCTTTGGGTGGCATAATCCTTTTGTCTTTTGGCGGTTCTGGTGCTTGTTGTTCGGTGATCTGTTTTTTCCTTTGATCTGGAGGTGGGTGAGGGGATTGGGGAAGTTTGGATTCTTGCTTGTGGCTCCTGTGCTTGCTCTTTTTTTACTTCCTTTGTGGGAGACCCTAGGCCGAGTATTAAGGTTGGGTTCTGCTGGGTCCTCTCTTTCCCTTTGCTATTGTCATGTTGCCATCTTGATGTTGTAGGATAGCTGCCTGTTCCAGACTGGATCTGGAGAAGAGTTTAAACTGCGCTGTAAAGAGTTAATCAATTCCCTTTAGCACTGGTGTTCTCGAGGTATTCTTTTTCTTTCATTTTGGTTTGTAGTATGGCTGAGATGTAGGTCTATAATGTTGCCTGTGTCCTATTTGAGTGCAGATGGTTCATTTATCCGTGGAATCAACATGGGGATTCTGTCCCTGAGTCATCGGTCTTATTCACTCCCAAATATGTATTGTTTTGTGCTGTACCTGTTGTACATTGGCACCTATAGCTATCTTTCTGCTTTTGTTTGTTTGCTTGTTTGCACTTTTTGCCTTTTTTTTATTTAAAAAGTGACCAAATTTTCTTTAATTCATTCTTGAGATGTCCATCCCTGAGAAGGTGTTCAAGTGCCATTGGGTAGGTGGTTCCAAGACTTTGATATAGCGATTATGATGGAATGGGGATAAATGTCCAAGGTAGGGTAATGTCTTTGAAGTGATGGTGTAGCCATGTATCTCCTGCCCTGTCCTAATAAGTGTGGATAATGTTGGTTTTGGGAGCTGATACTGAAGAACCTTTTGAATTGCGACACTGCCCTAAAGATATTGTACTCTATGTTTTTGGTATATCGGTGATGGATAGTGTGGATGTTTAGGCAAGTAAATCAATCCAGGCAACTGGAGAGTATTGCATTATGTCCCTGACTTGTGCCTTTTTAGATGGTGGAGGTAATTTGGAGAATAAAGAAGTGAACCACATGGTGCAATATAATTGGCCTCTGATCTGCTTTAATAACCATGGCATTTATGTAGCTAGTAGTTTCTGTCAGTGGCAACTCCAGAATATTGATGGGAGGTTTGGCGATAGTAGTATCAAAGGTCAGGCTTGCTCTTCTTGGAGCTGGTCTTGGCAATAATCTTGCACAAATATTATTTTCCATGTAGCTACCCTCCCCTGGATGTTTGCTGCATGTGGGAATGACCCCTTCATTGTCTGATGAATTGTGAATGGAATGGGAGTGGTTAGTGGACCCCAATTTGGTTGTGATAAACATTTGTTATGATTCCAGCTGGCCATTTGACCTTTGAATGTCGAAATTTTGTCCGTGTGGACCCACAAAAAGATATTGTTCTAGATGTCAGTAGTACCAGCAGTGAGGACACCGAGGAGGAAGAGGAGCTTCAGCAGCTGCAAGACATTATTAGCAAAAAAGGTATGATATTTCACTTCATAATGTGAGTAAATACTCTGATTGGTAGTTGGCCTGTGTTTTTTATTATTATCTCAGTAAGGCTGATGCTTATTGCTCTGGTTGCCCTGGTGCTGGTTTAATGTAACTGAGTGGCATGCTCAGTCATTTCTGTTAAGAGTCAGTCATGTTGGTGTGGGGCTAGAGTCACGTATAGGCCAGAAAAATCATCCTGATATCATGCAGCTTTAGTTAATAAGGAATGCAGAGGTGGACGTAGTGGTAGTTCTAGCCACAACTGTTCAATCCCGCTTGGATATGGAAGAGGTGCCAGAAAACTGAAAGGTTGCAATTATGACAGCTAACCACCATCTTCAAGGGCAACTAGGGATGACCAACAAATGCTGCCCTTGCCTCCAACACTCACATGCCACAGAAGAATAAAATGAAATTACAGCTTGTTCAGAAAGGGGCGAGGGACAGGCTGGTTGGCAGACATGAGTGGTAAGGAAGCATTTAGAGACAATAATCCAGGCCCAAACTAATTTTTACTTGCAAAACATGGGTTACGAAATGAAAGCTAGCAGGGTTTGTTAAAGCTAAACAGTAAAAAAAAACTTATACAGCACTTTTTGTGACCACCGGGTACCTCAAAGCGCTTTACAGCTAATGAAATACTTTTTGAAGTCTTGTAATGGTGAAAACGTGGCAGCTAATTTGTGCTTCGCAAACTCCAATAATAGCAATGTAATAATGACCAGATAATATGTTTTTTGTGATACTAATTGAATCATAAGTATTGGCTAGGACACCAGGAATTCCTTTTTTTTAAAATATTTTTATTCAACTATTTTCATTTTGAACATAATACAATGACAAAATAACTCAACCAACTGAGTAAGAGCCCCCCCCCCTCCGGTTAGAACAAACCATGACCAGCTCTTTGAAATACAAAATAAACAGTTGCCACCTTCAGTAAAATCCCTCGATTGCTCTCTTCCCGGTGTACTTGACTTTCTCGAGGTATAGGAACTCCCATTAGATCACCCAGCCACACTGAAGTACTGGGTGGAGAGGTTGACCTCCACCCTATCAGCATTCTCCTCTGGGCAATCAGCGGGGCGAAGGCCAAGACATTGCCCTAACACCCGTCTGCAGCCCCGGCGATTCTGACACCCCAAATATGGCCACCAAGGGACAGTTTTCAAAATCGCCGATTTGGTGCTAAACAAGGAGACCCAAAAAACCCAGAAGCTTGGGACACGACCAGAACATATGCACATGATTGACAGGACCCCTGCACAGTGCTCATAATTGTCCTCTACCCCTGCAAAGAACCGACTCATCCTGGACCTAGTCGGGTGAGCCCTATATACCACTTTACATTGTATTAAGCTGAAGAGGAACTTTTTCAGAGACTATGTATTGGACTAGCTTTCACCTGGGGGACTTTCCCTTTGATTACAGCTCAGTCAACACAAAGATTCACAGACTGCAACTCTGGTAAGAAGACGTCCTTATTTTCAAGCTTGATCAACATACGAGGGAAAAGAGGTTTGAGGCAGTCCCAAATCTCTCTGAATTCACAGGGTTTTGGTACAGTAATTAGACATTTTTGAAAAGTTATTAGCCCACCCCAGTAGCCAGCGTGATCACCTCATGATTTTCTAATAACTTATTCATGGTTCACATATAGTTTCCAGACCTTCTTTATCTGTCTGTCCTTGAAGCGCTGTATACATTCTAGTCTATTTGGCTCTAACTAGTTCCATTGTCACTGATGAGAATTCCTACTGGCCTGGCTGTTTTCAATGTTTGTGTGTGTGTTGATTCTGTATTTTCCCATCACTCTCAGTAATGTGGTCAAATAAACCATTACAAACCTTTTACAATTGACTATATGTATATTTCAGTATTATTCTAACTTAAAAATAAATTTCTATCTAATTATAGTGGATATAGGAGCTGCAATTTAGGCCATGATTATGCTTTCTATGATTGCTGTATAGTTTCATTCAGAAATTAACGCTATTCTCGCTAAACTACTCTACATTGTCATATTAGTCTATTCTTTTATGCTTTCCCAGCTGTCAGTCTTCCCCCAAAAGATAGGAGCTTTTCCTCTTCCCCCTACATAAGCCAAGCCTCGCACAAATGACTTGGGAGTTTACCATAAGACATAGGACATTGGAGCAAAATTAGGCCACTTGGCTCATCGAGTCTGCTCCACTCCACAGGCCCTCGCTCCACACCTCACTGTCCAACACTGGCCCCAACACCACCTCCCACTTGGCCTTAATCCCCTTGAATCCCCTCAACTGATACTGAGTCCTCCAACATAATTTGTGCATAGACACCACAAGATACCATTCCTCTGACCCTGCGAGCGAAAGAATCCTTTCCATTAGTGAGGCTGGCGGCGCCACGGGGAATGTCGGGAAGATGTGTTTTGCAAAATTGCAAACTTGCTATCTAACTCGTTCAGATATTTGTGAGAGCCCAAAATTCTCTGCCCCTCCAGGAATAAATCCCCCATTCTTTCCAACTACCAGGAATTATTCCTGTGCTCTTCATGCGCTGCCCATTGAACCACAGCTAACACTGTCTGACAAATTTTATGAAATTATTTAAAGTATTGAAGAGAGTTAATGGAGTAATGCAGTTGATGTATATATGACCTTTCAGAAGTTATTTGATAATATATAACAGAATAGATTTGCTAGCAGACCTGGAAGTCCATGGATTAAAGGGATGGTGGCAGTGTGGATAGAAAATTGGCTAAAAGGTAGAAAACAGAGAGTAGTGGTGAATAATTGTTTTTCAGACTGAAGGGAAGTATACAAAAGTGTCCCCCATCCCTGACTTCTAGCAGTTTATCTTGTCTTGATAAATATCAGCAACCTGAACTTGAGTATACAGGACATAAGAGTAGGAGGAGACATGGTTTAGTGTCCCTGTCACTGGACTGGTAATTCAGAGGCCCAGACTGGTGCTCTTGAGTACATTGGTTCAAATCCCACCAAGGCAGCTAGTGGAATTTAAATTCTATTAATAAATCTGAAATATAAAGTTAGTCTCAGTAATACCATGACAACTGGTTCACTAAAGTCCTTTAGGGAAGGAAATCTGCCATCCTTACCTGGTCTGGCCTACATGTGATTTCAGACCCACAGTGATGTGGTTGATTCTAAACTGCCCTCTGAAATGTCCTTTTAAGCCACACAGGTCATGGGCACTTGGTGATGGGCAAGAAACCTTGTCCTTGCCATGAAAGCAGGGGGGCGGGGGGGAAAGAAGAAAGAAAATTACGCTAAATCTATAGCACTGGGTAGCTAGAGTATAGTCTGCAACTTAGAGCACCACACTTTCAGGAGGATTCAAAGTCTTGGAGAGGGTGCTGAGGGGATTTACAAGAATGGTACCAGGAATGACTAACTTTGGTTGTGTCATGCGAGAGTGCCTTTAAGAACTGGATGTTTAAGCAATGTATCTTTAAGAAAACAGTGATGTTTGGGGTGGGGCTCAGCTCAGGTCAGCCATTTTGCAGTTTGGTTTTGCAGGTTCTTAGTTTCAGTTTAAAAAGCAGTGGGTGTGTGTCTGTGTGTGTCCAGAGAGCTGCAAGAAGAAAGCAAGGTGCTGGAGCTGAAATCAACCAAGCTAATATATCTCTGCCATTCTACAGAAAATATATATATCCTTTAACCTGATGAGATACTGTTTAAAGGTGTTAAGTCTCTTGAAAGTTTGAAGGAACATTTTAAGGAGTTATTTACAGTTGCAATATTTTCTGAGTTATCTTTGAAGTAAGGGGTGTTAAGAGATCCAATGTTTATTTAAGATAAGTTGAGTTCATGGAATAAACAGTGTTTTGTATTTAAAAACCCACGTGTCCATAATTGTAATCCCACACCTAGGGAAAAAGCCGTGTGCTAGGAAAAGCAACAAATCCATTAAAGGGAGAGGTTGGTTGAACTCCATGATGATACATTTTGGGGTTCTGAAAACGCCTCGCCCATAACAATTGGGGGCTCGAGGGGGATAAAAGCCTATCTATTGGATTGGCTTTTGTGAACTTAAAGACAGTGAAGGATTGATGCTTTTCTTTTTTTTTTATTAAATATTTTATTGAAAATTTTTGGTCAACCAACACAGTACATTGTGCATCCTTTACACAATATTATAACAACACAAATAACAATGACCTATTTTATAAACAAAAAAAAAAATGAATAAATAATAAATAACAAAAATGAAAACTAGCCCTAATTGGCAACTGCCTTGTCACAAGTAACACTCTCCAAAAATATAATTTAACAGTCCAATATATAATTATCTGTAGCAACGACCTATACATACTATACAGTATATATTAACAACCCTGAGAGTCCTTCTGGTTCCTCCTCCCCCCCCCCCCCCCCCCCCAACCCCCCCGATCCTGGGCTGCTGCTGCTGCCTTCTTTTTCCCATTCCGTCTATCTTTCTGCGAGGTATTCGACGAACGGTTGCCACCGCCTGGTGAACCCTTGAGCCGACCCCCTTAAGACGAACTTAATCCGCTCTAGCTTTATAAACCCCGCCATGTCATTTATCCAGGTCTCCACCCCCGGGGGCTTGGCTTCTTTCCACATTAGCAATATCCTGCGCCGGGCTACTAGGGACGCAAAGGCCAAAACATCGGCCTCTCTCGCCTCCTGCACTCCCGGCTCTTGTGCAACCCCAAATATAGCCAACCCCCAGCTTGGTTCGACCCGGACTCCTACTACTTTTGAAAGCACCTTTGTCACCCCCATCCAAAACCCCTGTAGTGCCGAGCATGACCAAAACATATGGGTATGATTCGCTGGGCTTCTCGAGCACCTCGCACACCTATCCTCCACCCCAAAAAATTTACTGAGCCGTGCTCCAGTCATATGTGCCCTGTGTAATACCTTAAACTGAATCAGGCTTAGCCTGGCACACGAGGACGACGAGTTTACCCTGCTTAGGGCATCTGCCCACAGCCCCTCCTCGATCTCCTCCCCCAGCTCTTCTTCCCATTTCCCTTTTAGTTCATCTACCATAGTCTCCCCTTCGTCCCTCATTTCCCTATATATATCTGACACCTTACCATCCCCCACCCATGTCTTTGAGATCAGTCTGTCCTGCACATCTTGTGTCGGGAGCTGCGGGAATTCCCTCACCTGTTGCCTCGCAAAAGCCCTCAGTTGCATATACCTGAATGCATTCCCTTGGGGCAACCCATATTTCTCGGTCAGCGCTCCCAGACTCGCGAACTTCCCATCCACAAACAGATCTTTCAGTTGCGTTATTCCTGCTCTTTGCCACATTCCATATCCCCCATCCATTCCCCCCGGGGCAAACCTATGGTTGTTTCTTATCGGGGACCCCCCCAAGGCTCCAGTCTTTCCCCTATGCCGTCTCCACTGTCCCCAAATCTTCAGTGTAGCCACCACCACCGGGCTTGTGGTGTAGTTCCTCGGTGAGAACGGCAATGGGGCTGTCACCATAGCCTGTAGGCTAGTCCCCCTACAGGACGCCCTCTCCAATCTCTTCCACGCCGCTCCCTCCTCCTCTCCCATCCACTTACTCACCATTGAAATATTAGCAGCCCAATAATACTCACTTAGGCTCGGTAGTGCCAGCCCCCCCCCCCCTATCCCTGCTACGCTGTAAGAATCCCTTCCTCACTCTCGGGGTCTTCCCGGCCCACACAAAACCCATGATGCTCTTTTCAATCCTTTTAAAAAAAGCCTTCGTGATCACCACCGGGAGGCACTGAAACACAAAGAGGAATCTCGGGAGGACCACCATCTTAACCGCCTGCACCCTCCCTGCCATTGACAGGGATACCATATCCCATCTCTTGAAATCCTCCTCCATCTGTTCCACCAACCGCGTTAAATTTAACCTATGCAATGTGCCCCAATTCTTAGCTATCTGGATCCCCAGGTAACGAAAGTCCCTTGTTACCTTCCTCAACGGTAGGTCCTCTATTTCTCTACTCTGCTCCCCTGGATGCACCACAAACAACTCACTTTTCCCCATGTTCAATTTATACCCTGAAAAATCCCCAAACTCCCCAAGTATCCGCATTATTTCTGGCATCCCCTCCGCCGGGTCCGCCACGTATAGTAGCAAATCGTCCGCATACAAAGATACCCGGTGCTCTTCTCCTCCCCTAAGTACTCCCCTCCACTTCTTGGAACCCCTCAACGCTATCGCCAGGGGCTCAATCGCCAGTGCAAACAATAATGGGGACAGAGGGCATCCCTGCCTTGTCCCTCTATGGAGCCGAAAATATGCAGATCCCCGTCCATTCGTGACCACGCTCGCCACTGGGGCCCTATACAACAGCTGCACCCATCTAACATACCCCTCTCCAAAACCAAATCTCCTCAACACCTCCCACAAATAATCCCACTCCACTCTATCAAATGCTTTCTCGGCATCCATCGCCACTACTATCTCCGTTTCTCCCTCTGGTGGGGCCATCATCATTACCCCTAACAACCTCCGTATATTCGTGTTCAGCTGTCTCCCCTTCACAAACCCAGTTTGGTCCTCGTGGACCACCCCCGGGACACATTCCTCTATTCTCATTGCCATTACCTTGGCCAGGACCTTGGCATCTACATTTAGGAGGGAAATAGGTCTATAGGACCCGCATTGTAGCGGGTCCTTTTCCTTCTTTAAGAGAAGCGATATCGTTGCTTCAGACATAGTCGGGGGCAGTTGTCCCCTTTCCTTTGCCTCATTAAAGGTCCTCGTCAGTACCGGGGCGAGCAAGTCCACATATTTTCTATAGAATTCGACTGGGAATCCATCCGGTCCCGGGGCCTTTCCCGCCTGCATGCTCCTAATTCCTTTCACCACTTCTTCTACCTCGATCTGTGCTCCCAGTCCCACCCTTTCCTGCTCTTCCACCTTGGGAAATTCCAGCCGATCCAAGAAGCCCATCATTCTCTCCCTCCCATCCGGGGGTTGAGCTTCATATAATTTTTTATAAAATGTCTTGAACATTCCATTCACTCTCTCCGCTCCCCGCTCCATCTCTCCTTCCTCATCCCTCACTCCCCCTATTTCCCTCGCTGCTCCCCTTTTCCTCAATTGGTGTGCCAGCAACCTGCTCGCCTTCTCCCCATATTCGTACTGTACACCCTGTGCATTCCTCCATTGTGCCTCTGCAGTGCCTGTAGTCAGCAAGTCAAATTCTACATGTAGCCTTTGCCTTTCCCTGTACAGTCCCTCCTCCGGTGCTTCCGCATATTGTCTGTCCACCCTCAAAAGTTCTTGCAGCAACCGCTCCCGTTCCTTACTCTCCTGCTTCCCTTTATGTGCCCTTATTGATATCAGCTCCCCTCTAACCACCGCCTTCAACGCCTCCCAGACCACTCCCACCTGGACCTCCCCATTATCATTGAGTTCCAAGTACTTTTCAATGCACCCCCTCACCCTTAGACACACCCCTTCATCTGCCATTAGTCCCATGTCCATTCTCCAGGGTGGGCGCCCTCCTGTTTCCTCCCCTATCTCCAAGTCCACCCAGTGTGGAGCGTGATCCGAAATGGCTATAGCCGTATACTCCGTTCCTCTCACCTTCGGGATCAATGCCCTACCCAGCACAAAAAAGTCTATTCGCGAGTAGACTTTATGGACATAGGAGAAAAACGAGAACTCCTTACTCCTAGGTCTGCTAAATCTCCACGGGTCTACACCTCCCATCTGCTCCATAAAATCTTTAAGTACCTTGGCTGCTGCCGGCCTCCTTCCAGTCCTGAACTTCGACCTATCCAGCCCTGGTTCCAACACCGTATTAAAATCTCCCCCCATTATCAGCTTTCCCATCTCTAGGTCCGGAATGCGTCCTAGCATCCGCCTCATAAAATTGGCATCATCCCAGTTCGGGGCATATACGTTTACCAAAACCACCGTCTCCCCCTGTAGTTTGCCACTCACCATCACGTATCTGCCCCCGTTATCCGCCACTATAGTCTTTGCCTCGAACATTACCCGCTTCCC
Source organism: Scyliorhinus torazame (assembly GCF_047496885.1). Lineage (NCBI taxonomy): Eukaryota > Metazoa > Chordata > Chondrichthyes > Carcharhiniformes > Scyliorhinidae > Scyliorhinus > Scyliorhinus torazame. Next base: position 224,598,279 of record NC_092709.1, read on the forward strand.
CACTAATATAGCCACCCCCCTGTTTTTCGCATCTAGCCCCGAATGGAACACCTGCCCCACCCATCCTTTGCGTAGCCTAACCTGGTCTATCAGTTTCAGGTGCGTTTCCTGTAACATAACCACATCTGCCTTAAGTTTCTTAAGGTGTGCGAGTACCCGTGCCCTCTTTATCGGCCCGTTCAGCCCTCTCACGTTCCACGTGATCAGCCGAGTTGGGGGGCTTCCTACCTTCCTACCTTCCCCCTTGTCGATTAGCCATCACCTTTTTCCAGCTCCTCACCCGGTTCCCACGCAGCTGTATCTCCCCCAGGCGGTGCCTCCCCCACCCATCCTCTCCCATACCAGCTCCCCCCTCTCCCCAGCAGCAGCAACCCAGTAATTCCCCCCTCCCACCCCCCCCCCCCACCCCCCCCGCTAGATCCCCCGCTAGCGTAATTACTCCCCCCATGTTGCTCCCAGAAGTCAGCAAACTCTGGCTGACCTCGGCTTCCCCCCGTGACCTCGGCTCGCACCGTGCGACGCCCCCTCCTTCCTGCTTCTCTATTCCCGCCATGATTATCATCGCGCGGGAACCAAGCCCGTGCTTCTCCCTTGGCCCCGCCCCCAATGGCCAACGCCCCATCTCCTCCACCTCCCCTCCTCCCCCCATCACCACCTGTGGGAGAGAGAAAAGTTACCATATCGCAGGATTAGTACATAAAACCCCTCTTTGCCCCCCACATTCGCCCCACCACTTTGTTCGAACGTTCTTTTTAATAACCCGCTCATTCCAGTTTTTCTTCCACAATAAAAGTCCACGCTTCATCCGCCGTCTCAAAGTAGTGGTGCCTCCCTCGATATGTGACCCACAGTCTTGCCGGTTGCAGCATTCCAAATTTTATCTTCTTTTTATGAAGCACCGCCTTGGCCCGATTAAAGCTCGCCCTCCTTCTCGCCACCTCCGCACTCCAGTCTTGATAAACGCGGATCACCGCGTTCTCCCATTTACTGCTCCGAGTTTTCTTCGCCCATCTAAGGACCATTTCTCTATCCTTAAAACGGAGGAATCTCACCACTATAGCTCTGGGAATTTCTCCTGCTCTCGGTCCTCGCGCCATCACTCGGTATGCTCCCTCCACCTCCAACGGACCCGCCGGGGCCTCCGCTCCCATTAACGAGTGCAGCATCATGCTCACATATGCCCCGACGTCCGCTCCCTCCACACCTTCAGGAAGACCAAGAATCCTCAGGTTGTTCCTCCTTGCGTTGTTTTCCAGTGCCTCCAACCTTTCCACACATCGTTTCTGATGTGCCTCCTGCGTCTCCGTCTTCACCACCAGGCCCTGTATATCGTCCTCATTCTCGGCTGCCTTTGCCTTCACGACCCGAAGCTCCCGCTCCTGGGTCTTTTGTTCCTCCCTTAGCCCTTCGATCGCCTGTAGTATCGGGGCCAACAGCTCTTTCTTCATTTCCTTTTTGATCTCTTCCACACAGCATTTCAAGAACTCTTGTTGTTCAGGGCCCCATGTTAAACTGCCACCTTCCGACGCCATCTTGGTTTTTGCTTGCCTTCCTTGCCGCTGTTCTAAAGGATCCACTGCAATCTGGCCACTCTCTCCTTCTTTTTCCATCCGTATTCAGGGGGGATTCCCTTCTGGTTTACCGTACAGTGTTTTTAGCTGTCAAAATTGCCGTTGGGGCTCCTATCAAGAGCCCAAAAGTCCGTTTCACAGGGAGCTGCCGAAACGTGCGACTCAGCTGGTCATCGCCGCACCCGGAAGTCGCCGATTGATGCTTTTCTGGTGTGGTATTTTAGTTTAAGTGGGGGAGCTGGAATTGTTCACTGTAGAGCAAAGAAGGTTAAGGCGGGAATTTAATACGGGAAGTATTCAAAATTGAGTTCCACTGGTAGGAGGGTCAATAGAGGGCTCTGATTTAATGTAATTGGCAAAGAGGGGAGATGAGAATTGTTTAACTCTAGATTTGGTTCTGATGTAGACTGTACTGCCTGAATGAGCGTTGAAAGCAGATTCACTTGTAACTTTTGAAAAGGAAGAGCAGAAATTGACAGGACAATGGGGGGGAAAGCATCGAAGTGGAGGAAAAGTAGCAAAGTGGAACTAAAAGGTTGCGCAGGCGTATTACACCAAATGGCTTCCTTCTGTGCTTTACAATACTACATCATGAACAGAACAGCAGTTAAGGAGATTAAATGAATTATCCCAAGACTACAAATTATTCTTAATTATCTGGGTGAAATGGCAGTTCAATGAGTATGTATGACAGCACTCTGCTATGTAACTTAAATAATAATTTGGACAACTTGGTCTCTAAAACACAGATCATCCTATCGCTTTCCCCTGAAACCTTTCTAGTTTTAATTGTTTAATAGACCACACTTATTGTTTGATCTGAAAGAGGTTTATAGGTGGCACTGTGGTGCCTTGATGGAGAGGTGATTGTTCGTCACAATAAACTTTACGTTGACGAAGTCAAGACTTGCTTTCTAGTTCTTCTTGCAGTGTTACTTCAGACTCTAACGTTGGTAGCAGAGGATGCATAGCAAATATGAGTAAAGGAAAAACAGGGATTGCAAACTAACCGTTCTTCAGACAAAAGACTATTCTGAATTACAACCTTGCAGAGTAATTTAGACTAACTTGGAAAACAAAATGGCTGAATCAAAGTGGAAAATATTGGGGCATGACTACCCACCCTTGTTTGGTGATAGGGGGTTGACATTCATCAATGGAAGAATAAAGTTACCATGTGGACATGGATTACGACCTTTCCCAAGAAAAAAACAAGGAATGGCCTTGACATTTTAGTTACCGTACAAAAACATAATAAGCTAGGTATTTTTTGAATTTGAGCCGGAGCATTTAAACTCAGGTGAAGGTTTGGATACACTATTAACTTTCATGGATAAAATTGACAAAAAGGATGACTTATTAAGTGCTTTGAGGCCTGGTCAGATTTTGAGGCCCAGCAGCTTTCATGACTCAAATAGGCCAATGCGCAATAAGACAGACTATGGAAGACGTGATGTTAATGGGATGGCGAGGTGGTCTAGAAACAGGCCACAAAAGTCAATATGAAAGAAGATTTATAACTAAATATAATGAGGACAGAAACACCTTAATTATGGTCAGTAGAATGAATTTGGAAATTTCAACAGAAAAATTAATCCCAGAAATGCCCAGGGTGTGGACAATCTGTGTTTTCGGTGTGATTCAATATTCCATTATGCAATAAACTATCCAAAGAGATGTAATAGGGTGTTTAAAACCAAACACGGGGGCGGCACGATGGCACAGTGGTTAGTACTACTGTCTCACGACACCGAGGACCTGGGTTCAATTCTGGCCCTGGGTCACTGTCCGTGTGGAATTTACACATTCTCTCCATGTCTGCTTGGGTCTCGCCCCCAGAACCCAAAGATGTGAAGGATGGGTGGATTGGCCACGGAAAAGGTGGTACTTGATGGAACTTACAAGGCCAAAGCCAGGCTGGTAGCACAAGGTTTTTAAGAAAATGTGGGTGACCAAGGTGCAAGGGTTAATTCACCTACAGCAGGAAAGGTTAATTTGAAGATCTTCTTGGCTCTATTAGTCACAAATGCTTGGGAATGCAAGTTGATAGATATTAAAGCTGCTTTTCTCGCGGGGCATCAGCCTCAAAGAGAAAAAAAAAATTGTCCTCCGAAAGAGGTGCCAAACACAGAAGGGGTACTGTGGAAGTTATATAAATATGTATACGAGTCAAATGACACCTCCAGAATTTGGTATTTCTCAGTGAGTTTGGTTTTGTTAACATTCCACTGTCTCCAGTTGAAAGCAGACCCTGCAATGTTTTATTGCACCATGGAGGAAAACATTTGGACATCTTCATGATGCATGTGGGTGATTTTATTTGTGGGGTTAGTAGCGAATTTGAAAATAGTGTTATTAACATGCTTAGAATGGAGTTCAAGTCAGGCCTCTGGCATTGGGTTAGAAATCGGGCAGAGTGGTTAGCAGCCTTGCTTGGAGATATTAACCCCATAGTAATTACTCGTAGAGAGAACGTGCAGACTCCGCACAGACAGTGACCGAAGCTGGGAATCGAACCTGGGACCCTGGCGCTGTGAAGCAACAGTGCTAACCACTGTGCTACCGTGCCATCCTCTGTGCTACCCTGCCGCCCTGATTTTGAACCATTCCAAAGCATTCCACATCAACCTAAAGATACTGGTTCAGGGTGGAGTCTTGGTTGAAAGGTTCTTTTGTTTAAATTGGGTTTTGTGTGCTTGCTGACAGAAGCAAGCCGTTCAGTTAGGGGAGCAGACTGAGACAGTTACAGCTTTACTTTGGTGTAGATTGCATCTCCTCTGGATTCAGAGAGACAACAGGAGATGATAGTTAAGCCTGCATTAAGCAGAGAAAATACTCATTTCATCATTACAGAACGCAAGTGGGACTCTTATATCCATTTGGATTTTGTGAGGGAATAACAGCTGGAAGATTTGCTTGACTTGCAACTAGTGGTATTAATCAACAGTTGTCCTCAAAGAACTTGAAAAGCTGTAGGAAGTTAGTTGTCTGCTGTTAACTCGAAGAATACGCTAAGGCATCCATAGCCATGAAGTATACAAAGAAAAGACGGAAGATCACGCAACCAAAAAGGTATTCGAAGGACCCACACAGAAATTTACCTAGAATAATCGTATGAACACTGCGGATTTTGGCATAACTTTGGGTTGCTCGCCGGGAAAATGAATGAACCGCCCAGATTTTTGTGATGTATAAGGGAACTTTTAGAAATGAAAGATAAGACTGAGTTTATGACATAAGTAATTATAAACTATAGTGTTAAGATAATAGTGCTTGCGTGGCTTAATTCTCATCTGCAATAAAGATTTTTTTTTAAATGCAAACATGTGGCATAGTTCCATTGGTTGAATACTGGAGTCTCTAGCTTTTCTTTTAACAGTCCCTAACAGAATCATAGTAAATGATGTTTGAGCTTCACTAATCTGGGCAAGTGAAGAATACTCATTAGACTCCTGACTTGTACCTTTTGCCTGATGGAAAGTTTGTTGAGAGTCAGAAGATGAAACACTCTCCACAGCAACAGTCTGTGGTCTGCTCTTGTAGCCACAGAATTCATATGGCTGGTGCAGTTAAGTTTCTAGTTTGTACTAACTCTCAGGGTAGTCAGAAATTTGGCACGGTGGGGTTGGTGTCAGATTGGGATTGGGACAGGGGCAAGTGGGGAGAGGATGATTAGGTTTGGGTAATGTGGGTCTCCGGGGAGAAAGGGTAACTGCCATTTCAGAGTTGTGAGCTGGCTCAAAGGGTTGTCAGATAACACATTTCTTAAGTTTTGAGGAGGCCTTTTGAATGTGGAGCACAGTGGCTTTGCTGCCAATAATGAGCGAAGTGAGGTCCACAATATTCTGGAGTCTCCTACAGAAGTTTTTTTTTTAAGCCTGGCCTCCTTTTTGACATATTGAGACTTTTTGCGAATTTGCATATAAACATAGCTATTCATCTAGTCCTGTGTCAGCAAGAAGCATTTGACATGTAACAACAATTCAAGACCAAGTCTGTGCTGGAAAAATTAGTGGTTGGACTGGAAAGGTCAGTTATATATGTGTTAAATACTTTCAATGAATAAGTTTGTGTTGAGTATTGTACCACTTTGAATGCTCTGAAGATGGCGTTGAACGATAGAGCCTCAGTTTAAAACTCCGGTTTTCATAGAATAGAACTTTTGAAATGTAATATTGCCCAGCCTTTTCTGATCATTTTAGTTTAATTTAATCAGATTACCAGTATGATGTTTTGACCAGCATCAAACTTGACGCCAAATCTTGATCGGGATTGAGATGTGCACTTAATATATATCGCTGTTCGAAGAAGGCCAGTGCAGCCGCAGGGTTGTGGAAGGGACTTTCCTGCTTCTAAAATGGAAGTTGTACCAACTCCATGGTGCCCGAGCACCTATTGCCACCACTTGACTTCTCCAACTAAGCTTTGCCCAAATTGATCCCTGGCAATTGAGAGAGAATTCCTCCACCCCTCTCTGTGATAACAAAACCCCTAATTTATTCAGTATCATAAAGCTGGAACGATCTCCACTGACTCACTCCTCCTAAATACATGAACAATAATTAAAACTCCCCAGCAGCAGGATGAAGGGGGGCTTCAGCAGATCTCACAATAACCAGCCAATCTCACCACAGACCATGCTAGGAGTTGTAGTTATTTAAAAAGAGTTCCATTTGGATCTAGTTTTGCTCAACAGTGGTCATTGCTGCTTCAGAAGAGAGGGATCTCGCAACCCCAATTGCTCATCCTGTCGCAACCTCCAATTTTGGCACTCCTGATTTGGGTGGAAATCAGGTCAGTTGTACAGATTTTGTAAAACCTTTTTGAGCAAAGCATTTTAATTAACACTTTTCCTCTGCTATTTTCTTTGTAGAAACAAAGCATGCTGGTGAAAAGAATGAACATCACAAGAAGAAAAGGAAGGATAAGACAAGAGATGAACGCAGAAAAAGGTAAATGTGCTGTTGAATGGCAAGTATATTTTTGCTAAGCACAATGTAACTACATTACTGACGCGAACAGCTTTGACTCTGATTCCCAAGTTGGCAAAATTGTCATGTTCAATCACAATCACAGAATCGTTACAGTGCAGAAGGAGACCATTCGGTCTATCGAGTTTGTGTTGGCTCTCTGAAAGAGCATTCTCCCTTGTTCCACTTCCCTAACTTATCCCCAAAACCTTGTACATTCTTGCTTTTCAGATAGCAATCCAGTTCCCTTCTGAATTCCTCGATCGAACCTGCCTCCACCACTGTCTCAGGATATATTCCAGACTTCGCCAACCTTATTTGTGGAAAATTATTTCCTCACATCAATTATTTAGTTTATCAATTGCCAATCATATTGAATCTGTGGCCTCTGGTTCTTGATGCTGTCTTGAGTGACAATGGTTTCTCACTAATTACCCTGTTCATACCTCTCAGGATCTTGAATATCTCTATCAAGTTTCCTCACAGACTTCTTTTCTCCAAGGAAAACATTCGCAACCCCTCCAATCTATCCTTATCGCTGCAGTTGTTTATCCCTGGAATCATTCTTATGAATCTCCTCTTGTGTACTCTGTCCAATACCTTCACATCCTTCTACAAGTATGGTGCCCAGAACTGGATACAGTACTCCAGATAAGGCCTAACTAGTATCATACACAAGTTGAACATGACCTTACTCTTGTACTCAATGCCCCTATTAATAAACCCTAAGATACTATATGCTTTCTTAACTGCTCTCTCAACCTGCCCCACCATTTTCAATAACTTATATCCATATACACAAAGATTCCTCTGTTCCTGCATATCCTTTAAAGTTTCTCCCATTATGTTGTACTATCACTCCATATTCTTCCTGCCTAAATGAATCTCTGCATCTGTAAATTAAATTTCTTAAGTGTTGAAAGCAATCGTGGATTATTGTTTCTTTAAAGTTTATTGTGCATCACTGCTACTGTAGATGTAATATACTTGGTTTTCCAGAAGGCATCAATAAGGTGCTATCTGAAATCTCCCCTGAGTTGCCTGCCGATCAGAGGCCTGAAGCTCTCTATTATTTACAGTGTGACTGGGAGTAGTGGCTTCTGGTGGTATTGCACTTGAGCCTTCAGGGTTCATAACAGAATTCCTGGAAAAAGACAAGGAAGGGCTCCAGCAAGAAAGATGAGGGGTGATTAGAAGAAACGACAGAGGATTGGCTCTTTAAAACAATCCCTCTTTCCAATGCTGGGTTCCTCAATCAGCTACTGTGTGCCTTTGAACAAGACTCCACCCATCAGATGTCCAACCACATGACAAGTCCCCCATCCGCCACCATTAATTACCCACTTAAGGACCACAATTGGTATTGCGGTGGGAAGGCTTACAGGCATCTTCCCATCCCAGACTTAATGGAAGGGGAAGAGGGGGCGGGCGAGGAAACATCAATGGGCTCACTGCACCCTTCCTCCCAATCAAGCACCCTGCACCTTGAAACTCAGCTCCATATGTGGACATTAAATTCTGTCCAAAGTTTCAAGTCATGTCCTTTCATAAGAACTCATCCATTCTGAGAGTTTGTTGCCTTTTTCATTGGTGCGCAAACTCTGGATATGAGGTTGATCACTTAGGACTAAGCTGAAAATAATTTTTTTTCACTCGAGTTGTGAAACTTTGCAATTATCTACCTCAGAGGATTGAAAATGCTTCAACGATAAGTTTGCTCACGGCTGTGAGTTTTGGTCCCTTAGGGAATCAAGGGATATAGGGAACGGGCAGGAATGTGCTGATGCAGAAAATCATCTGTGATCCTGTTGAAAGGCAAAACAGTCTCATGAGATATGACTTACTCCTATTGTTTATATTCTTATTAGAAGCAAAGGTTTATTTTGCGGGTTTTATTTTTAAATATTCATTGTGAGGCCAAAGAAGCCACATTGAGTAGTGAAGATTTTTATAGGAGTGAGGTACCAAAGGAACACCTTCTGTTATTTGTTGTCAATTATTCAGCTAATATTTCAGTTACTTGGTTAGATACCAACCCCACATCGACTCCTCGATAATGACATTCAGTGAGTATTAAATTAAAGTTTCCCCCTAGATCCCTAGCTCTAGGTTCTCTCCTGCCTCAACTCTTGCTTTCACTGAGCTCATCTTGTCCATAAGACCCAGCTGCTGCTTCCTCAACCTTATCCCTATTAATCTGGTGGCCATCCAACTTCTCCTGATTCCCAAAGCCGATGTTGTTAAAGGTTCTCTCTTCAGGGTTGCCCCTCTCACCTTTAAATCTACCATCATCACCCCTCTCCTCAAAACAAAACACTTGACCAGACCATCCTTGCAAACTATCACCCTATCTCTAACCTCCCTTTCCTCTCCAAAGTCCTTGAACATGTTGCCTCCCAAATCCATTCCCATTTTTCCCAGAAATCCCATGTTTGATTTTCTCAAAATGAGTCTCTACTCCCACAATACCAAATGGCCCTTTTTAGAGTCACAAATTACATCCTATGTGACTGTGACAAGATAAACAATCCTCCTCGTCCTACTCGACCTGTTTTCAGACTTTGTCAAGTTTAACCAGACCATCCTCTAATCCCCTTCCACTGTCATCCAGTTCAGTGTAACTGCTCTCAAGGTCTCTCTATTTAAGAAAGGATACACATGCATCAGTGGTGGATACAGCAAGATTTCACTAAATTAGTCCCGGGATGAGGGTAGTCCTGGGATGAGAGGCTAAGTAATAGTCTCTGGATTTTAGAAGAGTAAGAGACAATCTCATTGAAACCTGTAAAATTCTTACTGGGTCAAAATTACTACCTAACGGTATTGTGGTTGTACATTCTAATCGTGATCCGAGTATCACTTGCAATGGATTCTCCTTTCAGATTAGTACTTTGGTTGTTCCCCAAGAATCAATCCTTGGCCCCCCTCCTTTTCTCACCTACATACTGCTCATAGGCGACATCATCCAAAAGCACAGAATTAATTTTCACATGTCCGCTGACAACAGCCAGTACCTCATCATCTCCTCTCTCAACTGATCTACTCTTGCTAAAATTGTCAGTCTGCTTATTGATATCAAGAAATGGACAAGTAGAAATGTCCTCTAATTAACCATTGGGAAATTTGTAGCTTGTTTCCTGTGTGCTGGAAGCTTCATCCCTAACTCCAACTCTCTCCCTGACAACTGTCTGGGAGTAATATTGTTGTCATATTTTGACCCTGAAATGAGCTTCCGAAAGTGTATTTGTATGAGCTAGGGTCACCTATTTCCCCCTCCTTCACATCATTCAACTTTTGCTGCTCATCTGCTGCTGAAATCCTCATTCACATCTTTGTAACCTGTAGACCAGGAAGAGAACAGCCATGATCTGATCAAATGACAGAGCAGACTCAAAGGGTTGAATTGCTTACTCCTGCTCCTAATTCCTATGTTCCTCCACTTAATATGTATTCCTGGCTGTTCTCCCATGTTCTACCCTCTGTAAACCTGAGGTCATCTAAAACTCTACTGCCTATGTCTTGACATGCACCAAGTCCCGCTCACCTATTACCTCTTTGCTCACTGACTTACATTGGATCCTGGTCAAGCAATGTCTTGATTTAAAAATTCTCATCCTTATTTTCAAAACTCTCCATGTCCTCACTCCTTCCCATCTCTGTAATTTCCTCCAGACCCACAATCCTCTTGAGTTAACTGTGCTCATTTAATTCTGGACACTTGAACATCCCTGATTTTAAATCATTTCACATTCGGAGCCATACCCAGGGCCTAAACTCTGGAATTTCCTCCCTACACCTATCCACCTCCCATTTCTTCATCAGGCACTCAGTACTTACTTCTGACCAAGCTTTTGATCTTCTGACCTAATGTCTCCTTATGTGGCAAAGTGTCATATTTTGTTTTAAAATGCTCCTATGAAGTGCCTGGATGGGCTTTATTACCTTAAAATGCTGTATAAATACAAGTTGCTGTTATTGCCTATCTTCCACAGCTATGCCTGAGTTATTTCCAGACTCAACTCCTGTATTCCAAGTCTCTTCTGGCTGGCCTCTCGGCCTTCAGCTTCCATAAACAAATCTAATCCTTTTTTGTTCTATTTATTCATGAGATGTGGAAGCAGCATTTATTGCCCTCAAGAAGGTGATGGTGAAAGCCTTCCTTATTCACTCAAGTCTGTGTGCAGCCACAAAACCGTTGGGTAGTAATTTTGATCCAGTAAGAATTTTGTGGGTTTCAATGAGATTGTCTCTTATTCGTCTAAAATCCAGAGAATATTATTTAGTTTCTCATCCTAGGACAACCCTCATCCCAGGGACTAATTTAGTGAAACCTTGCTATACCCACTACTAATGCATGTATATCCTTTCTTAAATAGAGAGACCAAAATTGCACACAGCTTTCCAGATGTGGTCTCACCAAAACCCTGTGCAAGTGTAGTCGTACTTCTTTATTCTTGTATTCCAATCCCCTAAAGCCAACATGCCATTTGCATTCCTAATTGCTTACAACACGGTTAAGGAATAAACCAGGGGTTATAACGTTTAAATTTAAGTTAGGCAACTCGGGAATTTGTCACGAAACAATTCTTCATGTAAAGCGTAGTGGGAATTTTAAAACTTTACCCTGAAAAGTTGTTGCAGCTGGGTCAATTTAAATTTTCAAAACTGAAATTGGACAAGGGTAATGACATTTATGGAATCATGGTGGATCAATGGAAATAAAATGTCATGGTCTAATTGAATGATGGAACAGACTTGAGTGCCTGAATGACCTTTTTATGTCCAAGTTGTAGCCATTGGGGCAACACTTTCTATGTGCACTAGATTAGGGAATGAAGCTTAAAAGAACAGCACTAAGGGTTATTCTTAATTATTTCCCTTGCCTATTAGATATGAATGAAATTGAGTTATTGGTTAATTTTGTTCTGGAGTTAGGGTGTTGATATTTCACAAAATGAGGGTATTGGTGTTATTGCCCTTTGCCAATTGCCCTTGAGAAGTTGGTGGTGGTGATGAGCTGCCTTCTTGAACCGCTGCAGTCCATGTGGTACAGGTCCAACCACAGTGCTGTTAGGCAGGGAATTCTAAGATTTTGATTCATCGACAGTGAAGGAATGGCAACATAGTTCCAAGTAAGGATGCTATGTGGTTTAGAGGAAAATTTGCAGATGGCCGTGTTCCCATGCATCTTCTGCCATTGTCATTCTAGGTGGCACATGTCACTGGCTGGAAGGTGCCGACAAAGGAGCCTTGATGAGTTGCTGCTGTGCATGTTATAGATGGTACACATTGCAACCACTTTGTGTTGTTGCTGGAAGGAGTGAATGTTTATGGTGGGGGATGGGGTGATAATCTGGCAGATTGCTTTCTCCTGAATGGTGTCAAGCTTCAAGTGTTGTTGGAGCTGCACTCATCCAGGCAAGTGGAGGGTATTCCATCACACTCCTGATAGTCTTGTATGCCTTGGCATCGCACGTGCACATCTAAATACTTCTTAATGTTATGAGGATCTCTGCTGCCACAACCATTTCAGGCAGTGCTTTCCAACTTCCACCACCCTGTGGGTGAAAACGTTTTTCCTCAAATTTCCTCTAAACCCCCTTACCGTAAATCTATGCCCCCCTGGTCATTGATCCCTCCACCAAGGGGGAAGGTTTCTTCTTATCTATTCTATTGTGTTTTTTTCTCTTTTCCACAAAATAATCAGAGCATTCTCACGCACAGAACAATTGTATATTGATCAACGTGTTGCGAGAGCCACTGCAAACTCACAATCCCTGACTACAAATTTAGGCACACCCGGTGATCACTTTTACAATTTTGTAATTCCCTCGAAGCATGGGAATCGCACATAGTAAACAGGCAAGGAATAAACTTAAATGACATCCACAGGGGGTTAACAAGCCATCCGTTCGCTGACACAGACAGCACTTACAAACACACCAGGAATCCTTCATACAGAAAAGGATTTGTGTTAATGTAACTTTTTTTTTGTTCCCTTTTCACACATCATCAGAACTATGATGTTTGCTACAAACCTATTTTTTACCCTTTCCCAATTACCTTAACCTTATTTGTGACTAGGTGGGATTTAGATGGTGGGAAACAGATTGTCAGATCACACAAGCAGCGGGTGCGACATCTCGCCTCCTCTAATTATCAGTATTAACATTGCTGTTTTCCCAATTCCCCTTGTAACTTCATTATAACTTAAATTATTTTGTTCCATTTAACTACATTTTCAATGCCTGATTTTACAGGTGTCACCTCATTGTTGATTCAAAATTTCAGACGCATTCTCAACCAAATAAATTACCACCTGCAATAATGTTTGTTCCTTATCTGTGAGGATGTGACGAACATGATACAATTCTCACACTTATTACAAATTCCTCTGGACTATGCTAATAACTTCCACATTCAGCTGGTGTGTTGAGTTCCCACAAATCCGCAATTAAACCTTACATAAATTAACATAGACCTATAATCATAGGCACGCAATTAATTGGGCGATTCAAAACAAATCAGCTGTCTGCTGAAATGGTTAATTTTCCTTCCTAAAGGGGCGGGATGTGGGCATAGGAACTTGGCACGCAATTGCGTCCCTTTACGTAATTAAATTTATTTTGTTCTATTGCTTCAATTTTGCTCAAATATCATACCTTTGTCTATCCTATTATAGCCAATTTCAATTTCCGATTTTGCTACTTAAACAAAGTTACAAGCGATATTTTGTGAATTGAGTTGTTAACTTACAGTTGGTTAATGTAAGAAAGAGCATACAGAACTTGTTTCACCTTACTTTCATTCTTAAATGTAGGAAGCATCATTGAGAAGTTTGTAGATGATAACAGAAAGATTGCCATGTGGTTGCAAGTGAGGAAGAAAGCTATAGATATCGAAGCTGCAGGAAGATGCCTGATTGACAGTCCATTGTCAGAGAAGTGGTAAATTAAATTCCATCTGGATAAGTGTGAAGTATTGCATTTGGGGAGGGCAAACAAGGAAATACACAATAAATGATGAGATACTGAGAAGAGCAGAGTAACATGGCTACACATCTCCAAAGGTAATAGAATGGTAGTAAGCATACGAGATACTGGCCTTTTGTTAACTGAGGCATTGAAAATAAGAGCCGGAAAGTTAGGCTAGAACTGTATAAGACATTAGTTAGCCCACTGCTAGAGTACTGTACAGTGTTCTGTTGATTACATTTTAGGCAGAATATGATCACACTGGCGAGGGTACAGAGGAAATTTACAAAGATGTTGTCAGGAATGGGGAATTTTAGAGATGTGGAAAGATTGGATATAATGGAGTTGTTTTCTTTGGGACAGAGGAGTCAGAAGGGAGATTTAATTGATGTGTACAAAATGATGAGAGACCTAAAGAGTTTGGGTAAGAAGGACCTCTTGCCCTCTGCAGAGAGGTCAATAACCAAGGTACATGAATTTAAGTAATTCATAGAAAGATTAGAATGGAGTTGAGAGATTTATTTTCACCCAGAGAGTGGTGGGGAACAGGAACTCACTGCTAACACATTTGAAAATAATTAGAAATCATTTTTGAAGTGTCAGATCCTACAAGGCTGAAAAGTGGGATTAGGCTGGTAGCTCTTTTTCAACCTGGTGGGCCAAATGGCTGCCTTCTGTCTGTAATGTACTATAATTCAATGAAGAATGGACTTCAATTACGGTTTGTTTCTCCCCTGGTCAATGAAATGCACAATCTACTTTTTATATTGGTCTGTACATTTTAGGATTCAAATGTTTTTATCAAATCTGTTTATCCATTGCATTCTGCCCTTGACGAAGTCTTAAGAAAAATTTGACCGATGAGATTCTTGAAACATTTACTGGGGAAGAGTAGCAAAGGTGTTTCCAATTGCCTTCCTCACAGTTATTATCTTCAGTGGGTTGAAGCCACAGCTGAAGAGCTCCATCACTCTTTGCAAATAGGGAGAGGGTGTGACACACCTATCGGACCCCCATTGGACAGCAATCTAACATCCAGAGCCAGCAATGGGGCTTGGACTACTGGTTTAAGCAGGAATACTGTCACCTCATCAGTAGACACTCCATCTCACATCAGACATGCATTATGAAAAATGTGAATGGCTGGAAATTAATTATGTATTGGTCTTGACAGATCTCGTTCATCCAGTGAAGGCAAAAGTGAGAACAAGAGCAAGAAGCAAAAAGATCTTAAAAAGGAAAAGAAAACTAAGAAGAAAAGCAAGCACAAAAGTCACAAACACCGTCAAAAGGTTAAGAAAAAGGAAAAGCATCCTACTTCTTCCTCATCAGAAAGTTCTAGTCCCTCTTCAGATAGTGATTAATGCCCAGTGTTACAATCCTAGGGTTGTTCTAGACGACTGCATCTTTTAATTGCTTTTCTGTGTACAGGACAATGGCTCACATGTTCATGAATATTTCTTTGTGAGTTAGAGAAAGTGTAAAAAGAATAGTTGATTGTAGGAGCTATGTGCATTTTAAAACATTGAAAAATTTTGTTTCAAATTTGTTTTCAGCATAGGTAATATTACATGCAAAATGTTCAGACAATTTATAATGTTGATTATTAGACAACTGGGCAGAAATGGCTACTTTAATAATGGATTATCAAACTAGCAGTTGTCTTCTGATATCAGAAGGTCACCCTATCTGAATTAACTATGAAACAGTAAAACAAACATAACAATGTTTGGCAACATTTCAATATTTTTAACACTTTTCTATCACAATTGTCCAGATAATGACTTGTAAAATTGATCTATCTTCAGGTAGAAATATAATCTGGCTTTCAGATGCAGTGTTTTATTTGTAAAGCCTTTGTTGCAATCTCTGCTCAGTTTTTACATAATATCTCTATAAATGTACATATTTCAGCTGGTTCATTTGTAAATCTTTGTTATTCTTCTGCAATAGCCTAAAATAATGCGTTACGTATTACTGGCTTACATAAAGTCGACTTGACATTCTTTTTTTCAACAACAAGTTCAGAATAAGCATTTTTAGACCATATTCGTATCAATGATTTACAATGCTTGTAATTTCAACTCTATTTGGTAAGTTTTAAAACTTAGGACTGACTTAGGAGCATACGATCAGGAATAGGGCATCTAGCCCCTAGAATATGTTGTGCCACTCAATGAAATCATGACTGATTTGTGACCTAGCTCCATATAGTTGCATTTTCCCCCATCCCTGAAATTCCTTTAGATGACAAAAGTCGATCAATCTCAGATTTAAAATATACAATTGATCTAATGTCAATAGTCATATGATAAGAACTCAGAGCTCCTAACATGCTTTGTGTAAATGTTTTCTAATTTTGCTCCTGAAACGCATGGCTCAATTTTAGGCTATATCCCCTAATCCTGGAATCAATTACAAGCCTAAATAGTTTCTCTCCACTCCCGCTCCTATTTTTTTCTACTCCAATTTTCTACGGGGTATGGGGAGAGCGCTGCAATATGGTGTTGAAATAGAGGATCAGCCGTGTCATGGTGAATGGCAGAGCAGGCTCTGAGGACCAAATGGCCTACTCCTATTTTTCTATCTGTCCTATTTCTTTCTATTCTATTTTTCGATCTTTCCTATCTGCTCGCCTTATTATCTTGTAAATTTTGATCAAATCACCCCATAGTCTTCTAAATTCCAGGGGATACAATCCTAGCTTGTGTTACGTTGATTATTACACAACTGGCAATACGTTTTGGAGTCAACCGGGAACCAACTATTTTGGTACTGGTAATGTGTTATGAGACTGTGTTGCTCTTATTAGCCTTAGTTTTATTAGCTCTAATTCTGTCACCTTTGCTCACGAGTCGCCAGGTATCTTTCTGATACCGCCACGTGGTTCAAGTTCAAGTTATGATTAATAATGCAGCACACCGCTTAGTAAGAATTAAATCAACGGTCATTTATTATATACAGCAATTAATACTTATACAATAATGCTACTTCTAGACTAATACCTACAACTAACAGGCCAATACTTAACTTTAGGAATGGCCCACCAGGTCAGGGAAACAAATGTTTTTTCCGAATTGGTCCTGAGCCCGTGGGATTCAAAGGCTGATAAAGGTCGATGGTTAGGAGTGTCTATCGGGTAGCGATCGCTGGAGTCAAACTTACTGTTTCTTTGTCGAAGGTTCTTGCGAAGGTTGCGAGCAGGAAGAGAAGGGCCGATCTGAACTTGGCCCCTATTCTTATAGTTAGCTAGGGTCTTCCCGCCTCTCGGGGCGGACCTTGACCCTGTTTCCAAGTGATTGGACTTGGTCCCAAATCACTCGGTTTGATATGCTCCAATAATGGGGCATTCTTTGATCGGGGGATGGTTGCACACCTTTCTTTGTGTCAGCCTCTCTTGGTGCCGAGAGGTCTGGAGTAGCTTTACAAATGCTAATGTATAGCAATTGTTCCCGGGGATGGCTGTTCACTATGCAGATGGCTGGATTGTTGTGATGTTAATGGCTGCATGATTTGATCAGTCTGGCTTCCCCCAGAGGTGAATACACTGTTTTACCTGCAGCCTTCCGTTTGAGTCCTGTTGGCTGATTTTCCCATCAGCCTCTGCCGTTCGCCATTTTGGATCGGGGTTTTGGCCAAATTAATCGGGAATCAGCCATTTTAGGTGGCTACATTCCCTCCTTATGATCCTAACGCGAAGCGTGAAGGATCACAAATTTGTTCTTTCCGTTCCCTGACCGGGGGGGAAACCTACATGGCCACTACTCTGACCCTAGCTACGCACAAAAATTTTACCTAAAGATTCTAAGGGCGCTATGTCAGGCAGGGACATGCATTAACAATTAAACTAGGAACCTCTAATTTTTACCTTAATACGCTATACTCCATAAACATTGCATTATACTATCTTCTTAAAACATACAACAATAATCACAACATTTAATATACTCTTTCCTGACTTGGCAGTCAAGCTCAGGATCATACATTTTTTTTTGTTCATGAAAAGTTTTGTACATCTCTTTATTTACAGTAATAACGCAAGTGAATGCTCTTTATTATTTTGTTATCAATCGCGGGGGTCTGGGGTCTGGTCATAACCGAATATAGGGGATCGGATCCGATATACCGGGTTCGAGCGCGGTAGGCTCTCCTTCGCCATTTTCGGAGGCGCATAGTCTGCACTACACAGCAGAGTATGGCCAACACTAACAGTGCTTCGATTACATAAGACAGGGAGTACAAGGTTATGAACTTGGCACACCAGGATAATGCAGCGTGGCTGGTGACTGGGCCCTCGGTACTGCGGGGCAGTGAAACATTAACGGCAGGGGGGTTTGGAGTAATGGGGTCCGTGTTCCTGCGCAACCAAATGTTCATCATAAAAATTTTGATCACGATGAAAGAAGTCCTCATGGCTGTCCTCTTTTTCTTTCTTTGTGTTCTGTTTTCCTCCGGTTCTGGAGTTCTGTAAAACAAGCACAGTATCTTGGTATAATATCCGGTATGTTAGTGTGTCTGTCCTTCGGGGCCAATTATTCCCTTATAATTGGTCACTCTATGTGACTCCCTCATTTTTTTTTTTTCAAAACAAATGTTAGGACACGGCACACTTCCCAATGGTGGACCAGTGCTGATTTATCATCCAAATGTTCTAGGATGTAAATAGCATATGGCAGCAACCTAAAGGTTGCCTAAAGAAATAAAACTGTTTTGAAAGGAAAAGGTCAAATGAGGTGCGTATGGGCCGCGACAGGTAAGATTTGGATGGAGTCCCCGGGTAGGACGGCTACCAATGCCGTATCTCCCCTACCCGAGCGTGTTTGACCAACGGGGGGGTCCCCAGGCAGGGCGGGTCTCACGCCGTTTCTTCACTGCCTGAGCAACTGACCAGAACGGGCAAAAATGTAGTCATGGTGAGGTTGCTGCTGTGATTCTACCCTCTAATCAGAACGGGCGTCTGACGAAAAGCTAGTTCCTCTGAACGAGCGTGTGGTCTGCTGACCAGGTATCTGAAGATGAGCTAGTTCCGCTGAACAAATGTCTGGTCTGTTGACCAGGTATCTGTGGACAAGTTGGTACCGCTGAACAAGCGTCTGGCCGCGGTTCGTGTCTGTGGGCAAGAGCTCAGAAGTTTCAGGTGAATGGGTGTGTGACAGAAAAATTCTCCTGTCGGACAAACCACATAAAACAAACGTACGAACAACATAAAACATCCTGCAGTTTCCATCAGAATACGGGACATCGTAAATCACATTTGGGCTGGGGTGTAATTAGCATATGGAGGGAGTGCAGCATGACCAAAGAAGAAAGGAAGGAGGGGTGAAATAAAAATGAAGTGGCCTTGCTGAGGTAACGCTGCCATGAGAAGTGGTGGGTAAGTGCTCACAGTGTGCATGGGGCAGCTGGGACCTTGTAGCTGCTGTGGGTAGTGTTCTCTTTCATATCTGGGGGCTAGTCTAGCTGGTGGGGGTCTCCTGCAATCTCGGGCGAAGTGTCCTGGCTGCTCACAGTTGTAACATGACCCTTGAGGCACATAAGGTGGAGCAGGCTCTCTGGTGCATTGTTCCCTTGGGTATGGTTCCCTGGGTGGGGGGGTCGGGGCTGTTGTTGTCTTTGCTGGTTCGGGGGGCATTTGTCGGCTGATCCCGTTGCTGTTTCAGGGGGGCTTGAAATTCTCGTGCGTAATGTCCTAATTGTCCGCAATTGTAACATTCCGGTGGTTTCTGTGGGGGGGGCTGTTCCTTCGTTTACCCATGTGGGGTTCTGGTGCGTTTTAACTGGATGCATGTCTGCCTGCTCTTCCTCGGGTTCCCTAACTGGGGGTTTGCTTTGTACAGACTGCTCCCAGGTGCGGGGCAATCTTTTTAAAACCCATTTCGCATTATGGGCTTCCTCTGAGGGGTCATAATTCGTACAGGCATTTTGTCCTGCCTCTGTGGCATGGGAGATAAGGGTGCAGGTCCATTTGGCCATACCGTCTTGGGACAAATGGGCGCGTTCTAAATTACCGAAAACTGCTGTGAAATGAATCCACAGGCGTCCAGTAAACGCTGTGGGGTGTTCTGTCTTTTCCTGTCTGCCCATATTGAGGCCATCTACGGGGTCACCCCGGTTATACCCGATCGCATCCAGGATCCATTTCTGCAAGGGTGCCTCCTCCTACATTCTGTGGGTCGGGAAGGGCTGCTGCTACCGATGGATCCAAACTTAGAACCATGAGCTTTACATGCTCTCTCTCATCCAGGACGTACATGTGCGCCTGGCGTCTAACTGGCAAAGAACTGGTGGGGGTCTGAGCTGGGGAGGAACGGTGTGATCTTCTCACACGCGTCCCGTAATTGGGTCACTGTCAAGGGGGTGGAATATAGATATGCCGCATCATCCGGTGTGGCCGTGCGGAGGGTGGTCACAGGGTTCATTGGAGCCTGAACTACCTGCTGTGTGGGGAGTGGGGGTACTTTTCTCCTTTGGGGCTTTCCCTGCGCACATGTTCCCTGAACGTATCTCTGCGCTGTTTCCTGTAATTCTTCCCAATCAGGGCCGTCTTCCTGGTCTAAACTTTCCCCAAAGGTTTCTTGGAATCCCTTTTGGACAGAAAGCAGTGATTGCAGGTCTGCAATTTGCTTCCGGCACTTCGCATCGTCTATGGTGCTCTGCCTTTGTTCTGTGGTTGCAGCGTGGAGCGCTCTCAAGGCTGCCTTGAGATCACTACATTGCTTCTGTAGCGTCTCCACCTGCTTCTCTGTTTCTTTCTTTACCAGGACTGCACGCTGCGTGTCCTGATAAGCCTTTTCGTACTGGGACTGGAAACTACTCAAATGTGCAAGACAAGACTGGTGACCTCGTTTGGGGTCAGCCACCACTTCGTCCTTTGCTGCTAATTTCCTTCTTAATTCCAGGTTCTCTTTCTCAATCTCGCATACATCAACTTTACTCATACGATGTATGCCTTCTATTTCTTTGCGGAGCGTCCTGACGACCGCCTCTGTGCCTCGCAATTGTGCCAGATAGGACACAATTGCCATCGGCTTGCGCGCTTTTGCTAAGCTCTTTTTATGGATCTCACTCAGGTTCTCCCACCAAGTATGCCCTATACTTCCGGGACCTGAATCGTCATTATTGCAGAAATCATTCCACATGGGCCATCCTTTGCCCTGGAGAAATTTCCGAATTTCCACTTCCCAAATAGGACACTGTCCCACTTTAATGATGCTGGTCGCTGCGACCGCAAATTCCTCGGGGTTCATGAGGCCCTGCATTGCCTGCATCGCCATCTCTCCTATCCGCTTGCTTCGTTTAAATTTGGAACAGGGGGCTAAGGCGGTGTAGTAATTGCGGGTACGGCTTGCGCTAATTTCCGAAAATACAGACTTCCGACAGTTTTGACGCAACAAAAATCTATCAGTTTTACCTTATAGCCCTGTTAGTTACGCATGCATACACACACTTCCGAATTTTGACTATTAATCAGAACTGCTTGAACACTTGTGGGTTTTTTTTGTTTCCAATTGGATTCTAATTCAAAATTTCTTGGGTTCTCCTGGAGTGGTTTTCCACTTCTAGATCGGGTCCCGTCAGGATATCGCCAAAATGTTGCTCTTATTAGCCTTAGTTTTATTAGCTCTAATTCTGTCACCTTTGCTCACGAGTCGCCAGGTATCTTTCTGATACCGCCACATGGTTCAAGTTCAAGTTATGATTAATAATGCAGCACACCGCTTAGTAAGAATTAAATCAACGGTCATTTATTATATACAGCAATTAATACTTATACAATAATGCTACTTCTAGACTAATACCTACAACTAACAGGCCAATACTTAACTTTAGGAATGGCCCACCAGGTCAGGGAAACGAATGTTTTTTCCGAATTGGTCCTGAGCCCGTGGGATTCAAAGGCTGATAAAGGTCGATGGTTAGGAGTGTCTATCGGGTAGCGATCGCTGGAGTCAAACTTACTGTTTCTTTGTCGAAGGTTCTTGCGAAGGTTGCGAGCAGGAAGAGAAGAGCCGATCTGAACTTGGCCCCTATTCTTATAGTTAGCTAGGGTCTTCCCGCCTCTCGGGGCGGACCTTGACCCTGGTTCCAAGTGATTGGACTTGGTCCCAATCACTCAGTTCGATATGCTCCAATAATGGGGCATTCCTTGATTGGGGGGTGGTTGCCCACCTTTCTTTGTGTCAGCCTCTCTTGGTGCCGAGAGGTCTGGAGTAGCTTTACAAATGCTAATGTGTAGCAATTGTTCCCGGGGATGGCTGTTCACTATGCAGATGGTTGGATTGTTGTGATGTTAATGGCTGCATGATTTGATCAGTCTGGCTTCCCCCAGAGGCGAATACACTGTTTTACCTGCAGCCTTCCGTTTGAGTCCTGTTGGCTGATTTTCCCATCAGCCTCTGCCGTTCACCATTTTGGATCGGGGTTTTGGCCAAATTAATCGGGAATCAGCCATTTTAGGTGGCTACAACTGGATTAATTAATAACCTCTTTGTAAAGGATCCTCGTAGTAAGAGTGATCATAACATTGTGGAATTTCACATTCAGTTTGAGAGTGAGAAATATTGGTAAGATAGAGTTGCTGAAGTGAAAAGGGAAAATAGGTTGAAATATAAGTCATTAGAAAAACAATGGCAGACATTTAAATGGATATTTCAGAACTCGCGGCAAGATATATTCCATTGAGAAAGAAAGATTCTACAAGAGGGCTGCATTATCCATGGTAAACCCAGGAAGTTAGAATGGTACTAAATTGAAAGAAAAGACATACGATGCTCCAAAGATTAGGAAGCAAAAAGATTGAGAACATTTTAGAAACCAGCAAAAACTGACTGAAAATATAATATGTGAGAAAATTAACAAGAATGATGAAAAAGCTTCTAATGTTGAGCGGGTGGGGTTGAGAGGGGATGGGAAGTGGGCCTGTTAAGAGAGTAGGTTTGGTTTGGAAAGTCATTGTTGTAATGTCAGGAATGCAACAATCAATCCATGCAACAAGCACCCACCAACAACAGGTACTAATGACTAAATTTTTTTTCATGGTGTTGATTAAGAATAAATGTTGCAAGGATCCCAGGGGTACTATGCTGCCCTTTGGAATGGTGCATGTGCATGGGATGTTATATGTCTCCCTGAGCGAGCAGACACACAGTATCAGCATCAGATTAGTGTTCACATCTTGGCGTGGGACTTGAACCCATAACTTTCTGATTTATAGGTGAGAGTTCCACCACTTACCTGCATACCTAGCCAGAAGAAATAGTCCTTCCCTATCAAATCATAACTTTGTCCATTAGGATATCCAAATTTTTGCTAAAGTATAATGGTATTGTATCTGTCAGTGTCACTGTTACTTTGTTGTTACATGAATGTCAATCAACTGATAAGAATTACTGTAGTATCAGCGTGGTTCAGTTAGTAGCACACTTAACTCTGTGTCATGATGGTCTGGGTTCAAGTCACACTCCAGGGCTTGAGTACAAGAGTAAAGGCTGACACTTCACCGCACGAAACTTCAGAGAGTCTTGCACACAGCCCAGACCATCACACAAACCTGCCTCCCATCCATTGACTCCATCTACACCTCCCACTGCAGGGGGAAAGCGGGCAGCATAATCAAAGACCCCTCCCACCTGGCTTACTCACTCTTCCAACTTCTTCCATTGGGCAGGAGGTACTAAAGTCTGAGAACACGCACGAATAGACTCGGAAACAGCTTCTTCCCTGCTGTTACCAGACTCCTAAACAACCTTATTATGGACTGACCTCATTAACATTATACTCCTGTATGCTTCACCCGATGCCAGTGTCTATGTATTTACATTGTGTACCTTGTGTTGCCCTATTATGTATTTTCTTTTATTTCCTTTTCTTTTCATGTACTTAATGATCTGTTGAATTGCTCGCAGAAAAATACTTTTCACTGTATCTCGGTACACATGACAATAAACAAATCCACTGCAGTACTGAGGGAAATACTGAAGATCTTCAGGACATTGAGAAAACACTCACTGAACATAGCATTCCTGCAGAAGGAGACCATTCGGCCCATCAAATCTGCACTGACTTTCTGAAAGAGCACGCAACCCTGACCCACACCCCAGCCCTAGCCCCGTAACCTAACCTACACTAAGGGGCAATTTAGCATAGCAACTGCACCTAACCTGCGCATCTTTGGACTGTGGGAGGGAACTGGAGCACCTGTAGGAAACCCATGCAGACATGGGAATAAAGTGCAAACCACGCAGTCACCCAAGGCTGGAATTGAACTTGGGTCCCTGCTAACCACTGTGCCACCATGCTGCCCATCTGTTCTCTGGAAGCTTACTTCAGAAAATGAACACTGGAGAAACACTGCCAAGACTGTCGTTTCAGCCTTTCACCTGAACAACCCGAAAGCCAGGGAAGAACTTCATGTCCAGTTCTCTGCCAACTACTCACCCACAACCCAAAATCAAGATACCTTGGCACCACTCTTGACTGGCAACACCTCCAGAACACCAGAGCCAAGGTTCAGACAAGAGTGAATCTTACGGAAACTGGCAGATACCACCTAGGGCAGCAGAGCTAACACACTATGCAATGCTTCACACACCCTGGTCCACCCAACAACAGAGTACTGCTGCTCAGCCTTAAGCAAGAGTCTCCACACAAATGTAGATATCCAACTCCTGGACATCATGAGGATTATTTCTGGGGTGTTGAGTGGCCAACACGCACTGAAACTCCTGATGCCCCCACAGGGAAAACATCCTCCTAAAGAACATCATCGGCTGATAGCTAACAAAGCAGTCCCACTGACATAAGACCTATAAAAAAAAACACTTGTCTGAAATCCCTTTGCCCCCACTGGAACACGCTCGCACCCTACAAACAGATGATGCCCCAGTTGTCAATGGTACACCTTCTGGTTGGCTGCAGTCATCACCAAGCGCAACGCGATAACAGACCCAAGTGGTGAAGTCCCAGGTTTCAACCTTCAATACAAAATCTGACAACCCTCAACTACTTGAGAACAGTGCAGGCAAAATGTGGGCATTTGGTCCACAAGTGAGACTTGAGGAGCAGCTCAGATTGTAGCCATCCAAGGCAGACCTGCGCTCATCCACTGAACTTCAATCTTGGGACATCCATTCCTGGTGACATCAGAACCATTCACATGGTATCATCTGAAGCTGTTGAATTGAACTATTACTGCTCCCTAGCCATAATTTTTTTAAAAATTCTGTGGGAGTGTTGCGCTGGTCTTTCTAATTCGGTCTTCAATCAAGGACCCCAAGGAGAGCGGAGCTGGGAGGATATAAGTGCCCGAGAAAGAACAAGACTGAGCGGAGTTCTGAAGATAAATGAATGTGAGAAAGAGCGGGACTGAGAATGGAGTTAGGAGGATAAAAGAGCCCGAGAAAGAGCGAGACTGTGAACAGAGCTGGGTAGACAAAAGATTGCGAGAAAGAGCAAAACTGAGAGCGGAGTCTGGAAGATAAAAGAGCGCAAGAAAGAACAAGACTAAAAGCCGAGCCGGGAGGATAAACATGAGAAACAGCAAAACTGAGAGCAGAGTCGAGCATAAATGAGCCAAGACTGAGAGCAGGAGGATAAAAGAACCTGAGAAAGAGTGAGTCTGAGGGGGCAGCATGGTGGTGCAGTGGTTAGCACTGCTGCCTCACGGTGCCAAGGTTCCAGGTTCAATCCCGGCTCTGGGTCACTGTCCACGTGGAGTTTGCACATTCTCCCCGTGTTTGCGTGGGTCTCGCCCCCACAACCCAAAGATATGCAGGGTAGGTGGATTGGCCACGCTAAATTGCCCCTTTATTGGAAATAAATGAATTGGGTACTCTACATTTATTTTTTTAAAAGAGTGAGACCGAGAACAGATCCAGGAGGATAAAAGAGTGTGAGAAAGAGCGAGACTGAGAGCAGAGCCAGGAGGATTAAAGAGCGAGGTTGGGGAGATAAAAGAGCCAGAGAAAGAGCGCGTCTGAGAGGGGAGCTGCGAGGATAAAAGAACCCGAGAAAGTGTGAGACAGAGCAGAGCTGAGAGATAAAAGAGCGAGACTGAGTGTGTAGCTGGGAGATAAAAGAGCACGAGAAAGAGCAAGGCTGAGAGAGGAGCGCCAGTTTGGAGCTCCTGAGTGACATCAGGCTTCAAAAGTAATGTTGTGCAGGTGAAGAGGTAATTGGGTGAGTGTGGCCGGTTAAGTATGTACTACTTTTATCACTTATAGTTTGTAAGGTCTATATTTTGTCAGCTATGGTTTGTAAGGACTATATTCTGTAGTAAGGAGGACCAGGGAAGAAGGGCCCTGGAGCCGTTGATATTATTTGATTTTAAGTATCTTCCAAAAGGTTTAACTTAAAGGGAAAAGAGAGCGCAACACCATGGTGTGCTCCTCCTGCTCTATGTGGGAAGCCAGGAACCTTTTCAGTGCTCAAGGTCAACATGTGTGCAGGAAATGTCTCCAGCTGCAGCTCCTGGAAGCCCAGGGTTTGGAGCTGGAACGACGGCTGGAGACATGCAAGAGCATCCACAAGGCAGAGAGCATCGTGGATAGCACATATAGAGGGTGGTCACACAGTAGGCTAAGACTCCACAGGAAAGAAGGGAATGGGTGACCACCAAGCAGGCAGTACAGGAATCCCCTGTGGCCATTCCCCTGCAAATAGATTTTCCGCTTTTGATGCTGTTGGGGGGAATGGCCTCTGAGTAAAGCAGCAGTAGTCAAATCCATTGCACCATGGTTGGCTCTGTTGCATAGGGGATGAGTAAAAAGTGTGAGAATGCAATAGTTGTAAGGGATTCAATTGTAAAGGGAATAGATAGGTGTTTCTGTGGCCAAAATCAAAACTCCAGGATGGTATGTTGCCTCCCTGGTGCTGGGGTCAAGGATGTCTCAGAATGGCTATAGGACATTCTGGAGGGGGAAGGTGAACATGGTACACATTGGTACAAATGACATAGGTAAAAAATAAAAGGGGTGAGGTCATAAAAGCAGAATATAGGGAGTTGAAAAGTAGGACCTCAAAGGTAGTTATCTCATGGTTATTACCTGTGCCACGTGCTGACCAGAGTAGAAATAGCAGGATGTATCAGATGGAATACGTGGCTGAAGAGATGATGTGAGCAGGAGGGTTTCAGATTCCTGGGACATTGCGACCAGTTCTGGGGGAGGTGGGACCAGTACAAAGTGGACAAATTGTACCTGGGCAAGACGGGGACTGATGTCCATGGGGAAATATTTGCCAGCGTGGTTGGAGAGGGTTTATGTTAAAATGGCAGGGTCATGGGAACCTATGCAATCAGTCAGAGGAGAGGGAAACATGGACAAGAACAAAAGACAGAAAGGGGAATAAGTAAAGTGATGGGCAGGTAAATCAAGGGCCAGAATCAAAGAAGGCCACAGAGAAAAACAATGGAAACGGGACAGGGAATGTTAGAACGACAAGCCTTAATGTGCAAAACATTCACAATAAACTGACTTAATTAATCACACAAATATATGTAAATGGCTACGATATAGGCGGGATTACTGAGACATGGCTGCAGGGTGACCAGCGATGGGGATTGAACATCCAGGGCTGTTCCGTATTTAGGAAGGACAGACAAAAAGGAAAAAATGTTAGTGGGGGTTGTATATAGACCCCCAAATTGTAGTGCTGATATGGAGAATGGCATTAAATAGGAAATTAGAGACACATGCGATAAAAGAACATTTGTAAATATGGGTGACTTTAATCTGTATAAAGATTGGGTGAATCAAATTAGTAACAATACCGTAGAGGAGGAATTTCTGGAGTGTATATGAGACGTTTTTCTGGACCAATACATTGAGGAACCAATTAGAGAACAGGCCATCATAGACTGGGTATTGTGTAATGAGAAATGAATAATTGACAAAGTAGTTGAACAAGGCCCCTTAGGGATGAGTGAATATAATGATAGAATTCTTCATCAAGATGGAGAGGGACATAGTTGATTCTGAGACGAAGGTCCTAAATCTGAATAAAGGAAACTACAATGGTTTAAGACACTGGTTGGCTATGATGGCTTGGGGAACGTTACTTAAAGAGTTGATGGCGGATAGGCAATGGCAAGCAAACAAAGAGCACATGTGTGAACTGCAACACTTATTTGTTGCTGTCTGCCACAAAAATAAAACGGGGAAGGTGGCCAAACTATGGCTTACAAGGGAAGTTAGAGATAGTATTAGATCCAAGAAAGAGGCATACAAATTGGTCAGAAGAAAACGGCAGATCTGAGGATTGGGAGAAGTTTAGAATTCAGCAAAGGAGGATTGATTATAAGAGGAAAATAGGGTATGAGAGTAAAGTTGTGGGGAACATAAAAATTGATTGTAAAAGCTTCTATAGGTATGTAAAGAAAAAAAGATTGGTGAAGACAAATGTCAAAAACAGTGGATTTTATAAAGGGGACAAAGAAATGGCTGACCAACAAAGTTAGATACTTTGATTCTGTTTTCGCAAAGGAGGACACAAATAACTTACCACAAATGTTGGGTAACACAGGGTTTAGTGAGAGTGACAAACTGAAGGAGATCAGTTTTAGTAGAGAAAAGGTACTGAGGAAATTGGGATTGATGGCTGATAAATCCCCAGGGTCTGATAATCTACATCCCAGAATACTTAAGGAAGTGTCCCTAGAAATTGTGGATGCATTGGTGGTCATCTTCCAAGATTTTATAAACTTTGGAATAGTTAATACAAATTAGAGAGTAGCTAATGTAACCCCAGTGTTTAAAAAGGGAGGTAGAGAGAAAACAGAATTATAAACCTGATGTCGGTAGTGGAGAAAATTCTAGGAGCCATTATCAAAGATTTTATAGAAGGGCATTTGGAATTCAGTGGCATGATCAGATGGAGTCAGCGTGGATTTACAAAAGAGAAATCATGCTTGACAAATCTACCGGATCTTCAAGGATGTAACTAGTACAGTTATCGGAGGGGAAACAGTAAATGCGGTTGATTTGGACTTTCAGAAGTATTTGAAAAGGTCCCTTATAAGAGATTAGCATGCACAATTAAAGCGCATAGGATTGGGGTTAAAGTATTGAGATGGATTGAAAACTGGCTGGCAGACAGGAAACAAAGAGTCGTAATGGCAGGCTGTGACTAGTGGGGTACTGCAGGGATCGGTGCTGGAACCCCAGCTGGTCGCAACATATATTAATGATTTGGATGAGGGAATAAAATGTAACATCTCCAAATTTACAGATGACACAAAGCTGGGTGGGAGGATGAGCTGTGCGGTGAGTGCAGAGGCGCTTCATTGTGATTTGCACAAGTTGAGTGAGTGGGCAAATGCATGACAATTACAGTGTGATGTGGATAAATGTGGGGTTATCCACTTTGGTAGCAAAGACAGGACGGCAGATCGTTATCTGAATGGCCATAGATTGAAAGAAGGAAATGTGCAATAAGACCTTGGTGTCCTTGTATACCAGTCGCTAAAAATAAGCATGCAGATGCAGCAGGCGGTAAAGAAGGCAAATGGTATGTTGGCCTTCGTAGCAAGAGGATTTAAGTACAGGAGCAGGGATATCTTCATGTAATTATACAGGGCCTTGTTGAGACCACTCCGGGAACATTGTGTGCAGTTTTGGTCTCCTTATCAGAGGAAGGATATTCTTGCTACAGAGGGAGTGCAGCGACTGACTGATTCCTGGGACGGCAGGACTGACATAGGAGTCGGTTAGGATATGTTTATATTCACTGGAGTTTAGAAGAATGAGAGGGGCTCTCATAGAAACCTATAAAATTCTAACAAGGCTAGCACAGTAGATGCAAGAAGGATGTTCCCGATGATGGGAGTGTCCAGAACCAGAGGTCACAATCTAAAGATACGGGGGAAACCATTTAGGACTGGGATGAGGAGAAATATCTTCACCCAAAGAGTGATGAGTCTGTGGAATTTTCTACCACAGAAAGCAGTTGAGGCCGTATGTTTTCAAGAAGGAGTTAGATTTCGCTCTTGGGGCTAAAGGGATCAAAGGACATGGGGGAGTGGGGGGGGGGGGGGAACGGGAACCAGTTACTGAGTTGGATGATCATAATGAATGGGAGGGCAGATGTGAAGGGCCAAATGGCCTACTCCTGCTCCTATCTTCTATGTTCCTACCTCCCTACTTGGGTGGATGTAAGAGATCCCATAAGAGCTGGTGAGTTATCCCCAGCATCCTAGCCAATATTTATCCCTAAATCCTGCATGTGGTGTGTGCAGATTTTCTGTCATGTTTCCTCCAATACAATATTGGCTATAAGGCACTTTAAGACACAAATCTGTTATATATTAAATTTAGTACATGGATGAGTGTTTTATTGAAAGTGTATGCATATGTGTTAGTTTTGTAGGTGGTACTGTGATGGCCTACTCCAGAGTTCATGGTTAATGTGTAACATAGTTTACAGCTGGTATATATTCACTTGAGATGCAATTTGTATATTAGGGGTGGGATTCTCCAACCGGCACCGGAGATTCGGCGGGGGCGGGAATCGCGCCACGCCGGTCGGCGCCCCCCCCCCCCCCCCCCCTCCCCCCCTCCGGCGATTCTCCGGCCCACGATGGCCCGAAGTCCCACTGCTGCTATGCCAGACCTGCCGGAGTGAATTGAATCAGGTCCCTTACCGGCAGGACCTGGTGGCGTGAGCGGGCTCCGGGGTCCTGGGGGGGGTGCGGAGCGATCTGGTCCCTGGGGGGGTGCCCCCACGGTGGCCTGGCCCGCGATCGGGGCCCACCGATCCGCGGGCGGGCCTGTGCCGTGGGGGCACTCATTAACTACGCGTCAACTGTGTAGGTCTCCACAATGGCCGACACATAGGTGACCCCCCCCCTGCTGCGCATGCGCGGGGATGACGTCAGCAGCCACTGATGCTCCCGCGCATGCGCGGACTCCCGCCGGCCGGCGGAGTCCCTTCGGCCCCGGCTGGCGTGGCGCCAAAGGCCTTCCACACCAGCCGGCGGGGCGCCAACCACTCCGGGGCGGGCCTAGCCCCTAAACATGCGGGCCTAGCCCCTAAATGTGCGGAGGAATCCGCACCTTTGGGGTAGCCCGACTCCGGAGTGGTTCACGCCACTCCATCCCTCCGGAACCCCCGCCCCGCCGGGTAGGGGAGAATCCCGCCCCAGGTTTCCATAATTAGTTTTCTGATTGTTTGTCATCCATTCTTTTCTTGCTAACCAAAATTGTTAATATCTAAACTCAGGGTTTAAACAGAACAAATCAAAAATTATTTACAACATCATACTTATTGCATTTGTCCATTGAATTATTTAATGCTTCCTTTAAAGTTTTACTTGAAGGTTTCAGTCTTTGCCAAATACCCTTAACACCATCCAGGACAAAAGGAGCCCGTTTGATTGCCCCTCCTTCTACAATCATTCAATCCCTCTACACCATCGAACAGCAACAGCCATGTTTAACATCTACAATCACCAAAGTTCCTTAAGCAGCACCTTCCAAAGCCATGACCAACACCATATAGAAGGACAAGATACCTGGGAACACTAACACCTGGAGGTTCCTCTCCAAGTCACTCATCATCCTGACTTGGAAATATATCGCTGTACCTTCACTGGCTCAAAATCCTGGAACTCCCTCCCTTACAGCACTGTGGGTGTACCTACACCACATGGACTGCAGTGATTGAAGAAGGCAGCTCATCATCACCTTCTCAAAGGCAACTAGAGATGGTCAATAAATGCTGGTCTAGCCAGCGCCGTCCACATCCCATAAATTAATTTTGTTTAAAAACCTGGGCCTCGAGTTGCTATTTATTCCGAGATTAGCGACGCTGCTAAATTTGCAAAGTGCTACTTGGACATATGCAATGTACCTAATTTGCCTCACTACTGTTCAGTTAACGATTATTTTCTTCAGTTTCCATACAGTAGCTTTTCTGCACATAATTTTCAAAAACAAAGTTACATTACTTTACTCAGATGAAATTCATACTGGACTTTACATTAAGAACAGAGGCTGTGGGAAAGATTTTTCCTTTGAAGGTGGGGAGAAGCAATCGGCCCTGAGTTTAATGGTGTGCCCTTTCATTGGCATGGAGATGGGTTTGGCAACCAACCAGAGACCACAGGAACTTAAATTGAGATGAAACTGCTCAAGTGTAGGCCTAGTTTATACCGACTACAGCAGCCATTAATGTCGCTGCCATTTATGTGTTCTAATTTCCGCTTGGTAGGAATTATGCTATGAGGAATTTGTAATTCCACAAAAGAGCCAGAGGAATAAAGGGGCTGAGCAATCCTTCAGTTTACTAATGTGGATCTAGAGGTCCTCTTACGGAGCATAAGCGGGAGGAGACAGGTTCTTTTCCCAGAGGGTGGCAAGAGGAGGCCACACCTGCTGAGGAGCCTCAAGGTGCATACGTCTCTTGAGCATGGGAGCACCCATGCCCAGGCCAATGCTTGAAGGCCTATTAGTATTGTAACCTGTAGACTCAAAATGAATTGGGAGCAGCTCACATTAGCCATAGAGTACTTAACATAGTCTCTTTTGTCCTTGCAGGAGAAACATGCTCATAATGCCTAGGAGAAGGTCCAGACTTGTGGATGGGTTTTTGATCTTTTACGACTATGTGCTGTTTGAAGATACAATTTCTAATTTTTCTTTTTCTGGCTGTGTTAAAAAAAACTGGGAGCTCTAGAGACAGTGACAAAACTGCCCAAACTGCTGCATTTAGCATTCCACCAAATGGGATGAGAACAGACACTTAACCCACTATGGAACATGAAAGACCTCATCCCCTGCCAATCCACACCATCCTGAGAATTTTCAAATGTTTCTGAGAGGCGACATTAAAATGCAATTACCTGTTCTGAAACAATAACTGCAGAAGTCATGAATTAATACATTTTTTTATGGAATATACACCAGCGAGGTATTTGAAGCCTACACCCCCCTCCCCCTTGCCAAGCAGGAGAGAGAACAATGTTGTACTATTGAAGCTGTGTGCCCTCTCTGTCTTTCTCCCTCTCTCTTGAAAGTGTTGTGCCGTACAACTACAGCCAGAAAGGGAGCTGAACAAAACGACAACAACGTATCAAAACCTGTCAAGAAACTGCAAGACCACATACCCCTTTGCTTTATTTTTCATGAATTGTTTAGAAAAATCCTATAAGCCTATCCACTTACTCTGCCATCTGTACTGGTGGGTGGGTGTGGGCCCTGACAAATTTTTGTGACCATATGAATGCTGGTTCAGATTTACCTAGTTTGTTTTAGTGCAGGAAATGGTTTCAATAAACTTATCTTGTTCTTCGTTTACTCCAAGGAAACGTGTCAGAATAATTCTTCATAAACTCAAAATGTAAATAGAGGGACTCTTACAGAATCTGTGAAGCACATCCAATCTAAATTCACAAAAAAAAAACTCC
Source organism: Scyliorhinus torazame (assembly GCF_047496885.1). NCBI lineage: Eukaryota > Metazoa > Chordata > Chondrichthyes > Carcharhiniformes > Scyliorhinidae > Scyliorhinus > Scyliorhinus torazame. The sequence continues at coordinate 224,631,193 of NC_092709.1, forward strand.
ATTATGGTCAAACTTGAAGTAGGAGAATGAAGGATTCAATTCACCCCTCCTCACGTGGTTTGAACACTTCAAATGATTACAGTAATTGAAGAAGGAACCATGGAAATAGCCAAGATCATGAACCATGAGGAAGTCAGCTGTGACGATGAGTATTGTAAAGGAAAATGGGAAAATATGTCATTTGAACCATGGAAATCTGGAAAAACCTGAGATTTTAATGTAAGGGAAAAAGTCCCACGAAGGGTTAACAGCAGGACAAGCAATTTGGAATACAAGAAGCCTGAGACAACTCCTTTCCTGAAAAGAAGCTTTAGTGAATTACGTTTTGATAACAAATGAAGTGGTAGTTACAAGGTAGCAAAGGGTTTTAGTTACAATTATAGTACATTTATATTTTAATTTACATTTTATAGTTTACACATTTTTAGAAGTTAAACCTTTTTACCAAGTAGTCGACTTAGAAGGGTCAGAATTTACGTCCCAATTTAGATAAGGTTAGAATACATGTGTGATATACTGACACCAGTTGAATGCAGAGATGCACAGGCGAGCTGCTTCACTGAGCACAGGTTATGGTCAAATATTGAGGTTAAAAAGATAACACTAGGGTTTGATAGCAGAACATTTGCTGACGAAGCAGGAACCAAATTGATTACCTGCCAACCAAATTTATTACCTGTCAAGCAGAACCTGATAGTTCAAAGACTAAATGTGACTAGGGTCTGTAACTAAAGGTTGCATTAGACAATGAAGCAACCTGCCAGCGAAAGTAAGTTACTTTCAATAAGGCCATGAAGCAACTTGCCAGCGAAAGAGAGTTACTTTCAATAAGGTCATGTAATCACTTGGACACCTAAAAGGACAATATAAACCCTGAAATTCTGACAGCAGAATCAGCTCACATAGCTGCCCACGGTCATGGGACGGATAGAACACGAAAACCGAGCAGAACAGCGAATCCCTCAGGAGAAAACCAAAAGATAAAGAAGAGAGATTGTCAAGGTAGATCTGAAGGTTTGATCAACTGACCAGGAGAATTCAGAAGCAAGATCTTTTTACTTTTCTGTAAAGACAGTGATTTTATCTTTTAAAAGAAAAAATAACAATAAAATAACAAAGTTTTAACCTGAAACAGTGGTTATTACAAAGTCTACTTTACTTACTTAGCAACGCGGGACCCAGGATCAAAGCTACTAAGTGGAAGTAGATAGAATCTTCTATGAAGATATAGGTTACACCGGGGGATAACTTGAAACACTAGTTTGACCCGAATAGCACCTTCTTAAGTCTGCATAGGAGTCAGGGAGTGAGAAACCTTGTTCAACATTTAGAATATCTTGACCCTTTTTGGCATAGGGGGAATTTTAAGAATAGTGGTGAGTTTTTTTACTTCAGTATCAATGGTGGAGATAGTGATCAGAGCAGCAATCTGCTCATTAAGGGGAAGCCTTGCAAACCAACCATCTGACAACACATGGAATACCGAATTGCATTAGAAAGCCTCAGCACTGCAGAGGCAGATTCTTCTTATGTCTCCCATACTTGTAGACATTGATGCAAGGAGACCAACTCCCTCACCATCACTGGGCTAAGAGCAGAAACAGCAGAGCTCAGAAGAAGCACCATTTCACCATACAAGCACACTGTCCACCAATGAAGATGCAATCACATGAGCACAATGTAAATATTGGCACTTGCTCCTTTAATTAATGGCAGGTTATGAAAAGAGGTATGGAGTCATGAAGGAAAGCAAAGGTTCATCAATGGTGGGTTCTAATGCAGCATTAGATGGAGTGTTACTGGATGATAAGCACAGCACCAGTGAGCAGGAGAAGGTGCAGATGTGCATCCATCTGTCAGAGTTCCCTGAAGTAGTGGGGAGTCATGGACAGAAAATGGAGAATTCCATCTTGCTCATGTGTATCACAATGGCTCAGGGCTTTGAGCTTATGAGCCCCCCACCCCCCATTGTGAGAGTGACCAAACTCATGGAAAGCCATATGCGGCAGCACTTTTGAGTGCATGGAGGAACAGCTCATTGACATACAGGATGCAAGCACAGCACATGACCTTGACTGGTGTTTATGACACAGGGATGGCCAGAGGGAATACCAGCTGTGCCCAAGCTTGTACCTCCATCCAGACCTCCAGAACATCAGCCAAGCGTGGAGGATATCACCGAGAATGATGAGTGTGCCATTATAATGGGGCACCATTATAATCTTCAGCTTTCTTGGCCCCTCCTGTAGAGGGAGCATCTTTACAGCACGGCCAGGTGATCCAGTGTCTCCAAAATGATTCGGCTTTAACAGCCAGCCTTGGAGTTGCTCCCATGGGCATGATGAGTACAACTGCAGTGTGTGTTTAAGCTGTAGGCAGAGACATGAGCAGGCTACCTCCACCTCCTCTGAAATCACAAAGGTGTATATTTATCTTATGTCCTATGTTTGGACTGTATGCAGAACAATACTTTTCAATGTACCATGATACACGTGACAATAAATCCAATCCCAATCCAAAGAGAGAAGCACATAGAAATAACTGAGAGAAGAGGCCACCACATTGTATAGAGTGCAAGTGGGTCACTGCAGTGTCTTATTCCTGTCACTGTGTACTCTTTTCCTTTATGAGCACAATGCAAATATTAGCACTCAAAGCCAAACATGCGAGATTCCTTTATTCCATTTAATCTATAGTATCCCTACAGTGCTGAAGAATGCCATTTGGCCCATTGAGTCTGCACCGACCCTATGAAAGAGCACCCTACCTAGACCCAATCCACCCCCCCGCTCCCCCCCCATTGCATTAACCCCGCGCATTGATCATGGGCAATCCACCTAACCTGCACATCTTTGTGACTGTGGGAAGAAATTGGAGCAACCGGAGGAAAACCATGCAGACATGGGAGATTGTGCAAACTTCACACAGTTGGACCCACGTCCCTGGTGCTGTATTCAGTAAGATGATGGGGGAAGACGGATTGGCCCATCGAATGCTCCAGCAGAAACCTTGGGTGAATGAGCCACCACGAGCAGTTATCGTCAGATTCTATAGTTTCCAGGAGAAGGAGCGAGCCTTGAAGTGGACGAAGGTGAACCATGAATGGAGGTGGGAAGGGAGCCTCATTAGAATTTTTTTAAAATTTAAAATGCCCAATTCTTTTGTTTCCAATTAAGGGGCAATTCAACATGGCCAATCCATTTACCCTGCACATCTTTGGGTTGTGGGGGTGAGACCCACGCACACACACGGAGAATGTGCAAACTCCACACGGTCAGTGACCCGGGGCTGGGATCGAACCTGGGACCTCAGTGGCGTGAGGCAGCAGTGATAACCACTGTGTCACCATGCCACCCTCCTTGTTGGAAGCTATCAAGATGTCGGAGTGGAGCTTGCGACGAGGCGGGTGGCCTTCAATAAGACTAAAACACTATGTACAAGAGTGGAGTGCGGTTTGGAGTAATGTACCCGGTAAGGTTGCAGGTTACCTTTGAGTCAAAGAACTACTTCTTCAACACTTCGGAGGAGGCTGAGGCCTTTGTTACAAAGCATGGACTGGGATCAAGTTAAATGGGCTCCGCAGGGACTTTTATGGTTGTTGAGGGGAAGGGATTTGGTTTTTATTTTGTACTTTGTGTATATTTGTTGTTACTTCTTTGTTCTTGGGATGGGATGGGGGGGTTTGCATAAGTTGTATGGTGGGCATGGATGTTTCACTGTTTGGTGGGGTATTGTTTGTACTGATATCTATAGTACAAGCGTAGTAAAGGGTTAACATCAGAAACTATGTGTAATTCAACACTAGATGGCGGTACATAAGAACATAAGAACTAGGAACAGGAGTAGGCCATCTGGCCCCTCGAGCCTGCTCCGCCATTTAATGAGATCATGGCTGATCTTTGTGGACTCAGCTCCACTCTCCGGCCCGTACACCATATCCCCGAATCCCTTTATTCTTTAGAAAGGTATCTATCTTTTTCTTAAAAACGTTTAAAGAACGAGCCTCAACTGCTTCACTGGCAAGGAATTCCAGAGATTCACAACCCTTTGGGTGAAGAAGTTCCTCCTACACTCCGTCCTAAATCTACCTCCCCTTATTTTGAGGCTATGCCCCCTAGTTCTGCTTTCCCCGACCAGTGGAAACAACCTGCCTGCATCTATCCTATCTATTCCCTTCATAATTTTATATGTTTCAATAAGATCCCCCCGCATCCTTCTAAACTCCGATGAGTACAGTCCCAGTCTACTCAACCTTTCGTCATAATCTAATCCCCTCAACTCTGGGATCAACCTAGTGAATCTCCTCTGCACTCCCTCCAGTGCCAATATGTCCTTTCTCAGGTAAGGAGACCAAAACTGAACACAATACTCCAGATGCGGCCTCACCAACACCCTATACAATTGCAGCACAACCTCCCTAGTCTTGAACTCCATCCCTCTAGCAATGAAAGACAAAACTCTATTAGCCTTCTTAATCACCTGTTGCACCTGCACACCAACTTTTTGCGACTCGTGCACCAGCACACCCAGGTCCCTCTGCACAGCAGCATGTTTTAACATCTTACCGTTTAAATAATAATCCATTCTGCTGTTATTCCTCCCAAAATGGATAGCCTCACACTTGGCAACATTGAATTCCATCTGCCAGACCCTAGCCCATTCACCTAACCTATCCAAATCCTTCTGCAGACTTCCGGTATCCTCTGCACTTTTTGCTTGACCACTCATCTTAGTGTCGTCTGCAAACTTTGACACATTGCACTTGGTCCCCAACTCCAAATCGTCTATGTAAATTGTGAACAACTGCGGGCTCAACACTGATCCTTGAGGGACCCCACTAGTTACAGGTTGCCAACCAGAGAAACACCCATTTATCCCCACTCTCTGCTTTCTGTTAGTTAACCAATCCTCTACCCATGCTACCACTTTACCCTCAATGCCATGCATCTTTAGTTTATGCAGCAACCTTTTGTGTGGCATCTTGTCAAAAGCTTTCTGGAAATCCAGATATACCACATCCATTGGCTCCCCGTTATCTACTGCACTGGTGACATCCTCAAAAAATTCTACCAAATTAGTCAGACACGACCTACCCTTTGTGAACCCATGCTGCGTCTGCCCAATGGGATAATTTCCCTCCAGGTGCCCCGCTATTTCCTCCTTACTACGTTATTGCGTATAAGGCAACATGTCTTGGAATTCTGGGAGGAGATGATGAGAAGCTGATGAGAGCAGAGTGAGATTTAATTGTAGAGATATAGCACAAGGTCAAGTTAAAGTGAAGTTTAATAGTTAGAGAGAATATTGATTACTGTACTACAGATTCAGTATGATTAGTTTATTATCTGTTACTTAGTAAAGTGTGCGAACTTATTCAAGTTTAGTAGTGTAAAATAAATTATTTTGATTTAAACTTTTTATTTTTATATTCTTTGTCAACAGTTCACATCTGGCTTTCTTTGAGAAAAAGGCAAGGAATATAACATGGTACCAGGATATTGCTAATGTTATGGGCGAGGCTTTTCAGAGCCCCAAAATGTATTATGGAGTTCAACCAACCTCTCCCTTCAATGGATTTGTTGCTTTTCCGAGCACACGGCTTTTTCCCTAGGTGTGGGATTACAATTATGGACACGTGAGTTTTTAAACACAAAACACTGTTTATTCCATGAACTCAACTTAACATCTTAAATAAACATTGGATCTCTTAACACCCCTTACTTCAAAGATAACTCAGAAAATATTGCAACAGTCAATACTTCCTTAAAATGTTCCTTCAAACTTCCAAGAGACTTAACACCTTTAAACAGTATCACGTCAGGTTAAAGGATATATATTTTTTCTGTAGAATGGCAGAGACTGTTGCAAACTGGCTTTCTACTTTTAAACTGCTCTCAGCAAAACCAGCCAAGCACTTTTTAGCTGCTCTCAGCAAAACCAAACTGCAAAACTTGCAGCTCTCTGGAAACACACAGACACTGCTTTTAAACTGAAACTAAAATCCTGCAAAATGGCTGACCTAAAGCCCAGCCCCACCCACTCTCTGACATCACTGTTTTCTTAAAGGTACATTGCTTACACATCCATTTCTTAAAGGCACTCTTGCATGACACCTCCCCCCAAGAAAAAAAAACCATCAACTTCAAGATGGTTTCATTTTTCACTTTTGCACCATCCACTAAGAAATGTACACAGTAAATATACCTTTTCGTTTTTTTAAAAAACAACGCATGCAAACAGATATAATAATATAGTCCATTTTTCTTTGCTCTTCTTCCTCCAACCAAAATCCTTCTTGATTGACAGTCTCTTTGAACAAAGTCTCTGCTCGATCCATCCATTCCTCTACTCCTCGGCATTTCTCTTTAGAATCAGATACTTTAGTTCAATTTGACAACAGAGCCCCTTGCAATTCTCCAATACAGGAACATTGGTGATCACAGCTTTCAGGCAGTCAAATGCCTGTTGAAAGTCTGCTGTCCATTGAAATTTTTTACGTTTCTTCAGCAATTCCATCAGTGGAGTAATCACGCCACAAAACTTTTGCACAACTGTTTGATCAAATTCATCCATGCTAGGAGATCACATTATTTCCCTTCGTCTTGAGGATAATGGAAACTCCGCAAGGAAAGTGATTCGGGCTTCTCCAAATTCACTTTCGGCTAGGTTTATCACCAAACCCGCCTCCTGAAGTCGATCGAAGAACTCCGTCCGATGTTTTAAATGTTCTTTCAATGTCTGGAAGTTGGAAATAAAAGCAGATTGTCTACTTTCTCAATGCAATCCTTCAAACGTGGGATAGGGTAAGAGTCCATTCTTGCAACTGCATTCACCTTTCGATAGTCCACACGCAACCGTTGAGTATCATCTGGTCTAGGTACCATCACTATGGGTGAGCTCCATTGGCTGCAACCCACTTCAATTATGCCATTTTTAAGCGTACTCTCAATCTCTCTGTTAACCTGTGCCAATTTTAAAGGGTTAAGCCTATATGGATGTTCTTTATTAGGAACAGCATTTCCCACATCTACATCATGAATAGCCATTTTAGTACTTCCCAATTTATCTCTACAAACTTGCCCATGTGATATCAATAACTCTTTCAGGTCAGTTCGTTTTTCCTCTGGAAGGTAACTTAACAATTCATCCCCATTTTTAAGAACATCCTCATTTTCCAATTTAATTTGAGGTATGTCAAATTTCACAGTCATCTGGATTTGGTTTGTCACTTTGAGTTAGAATCATTAAAACCTCCTTTTTCTCTCCTTCCCTTTCAAATCACCTTTTAAGCATATTCACAATGCACACTCGGTGAGTCTTCCTTCTATCTGGTGTTTTTACCACATAATTCATCTCACTTAATTTCCTTTCAATCTGATAGGGTCCACAAAACCTAGCTTTTAAAGGCTCCCCTACCACTGGTAACAACACTAAAACTTTATCCCCACTGGCAAAACTACGAACTTTGGATTTCATCACATTTTGTGCAACTTTCAAATGTTGTCTCGCCAATTCACCTGCTCTTTTTAATCGTTCCCTAAAATTTGACACGTAATCCAATAGTGTAATTTCTGATTTCCCATCCACCAATTTTTCCTTAATCGATTTAAGTGGTCCTCTTACCTCATGACCAAAAATTAGTTCAAAAGGACTAAATTTGGTAGACTCATTGGGTGCATCCCTAATTGCAAACAGTACGAATGGAATTCCTTTATCCCAATCCTCTGGATAATCTTGACAATGCGCCCTCAACATTGTCTTTAATGTCTGATGCCACCTTTCTAATGCTCCCTGCGATTCTGGATGGTACGCAGTTGATTTAAATTGTTTTATTCCCAAGCTATCCATAACTTCTTTGAATAACTTTGAAGTAAAATTTGTTCCTTGATTTAATTGAATTTCTGTGGGTAGTCCATATCTAGTAAAGAATTTAAGTAACTCCTCCACAATCCTTTTAGCTGTAATATTACGTACTGGAATTGCCTCTGGAAACCTAGTAGACACATCCATTACAGTCAAAAGATATTGATTCGCACTTTTTGTTTTAGAAAGCGGTCCTACACAATCGATTAGGACCCTTGTAAAAGGTTCCTCAAATACTGGAATGGGTATTAAGGGCGCTGCTTTTATCACTGCTTGAGGTTTCCCTATCACTTGACATGTGTGACATGATTGACAAATTTAACTACATCTTTATGTAGTCCAGGCCAATAAAAATGTTTCTGGATTTTAGCTTGAGTTTTCCTTATTCCCAAATGACCACCCACTGGTACCTCATGTGCAACTCGCAACACCTCCTTACTCTAGCCTACCGGCAATACTATTTGATGAACTTCTGCCCACTTTTCATCCGCCTGCATATGTACAGGTCTCCATTTTCTCATCAAGACATCATTTTTACAGTAATAACACTCTGGTATACTCTCAGATCCCTGTTCCGTATATGCTTTCTGATATATCCGTTTTATTTCTACATCTTTCTGTTGTAACTCCGCCAATTTTCCTGAACTAAAAATATCCGCCTCATCCTCCACCTGTTCTTGTTCAACCATCTGATCAAAAATCGTTTCTGATAATTGCACTTCATCTTCACTCCTTGATTTCTCCTCTTGTCTTAACCTGTGACTTTGCGACCTTGTTACTACACAATCCAGAAAAATCCCAGGATATTCGTCCTTCAACACTTCAGTTGACAGATTTTCCACTGGCTTATCAACCACAGTAGGCATCACTCCCACCTGCGATCCAGCTATATCATTACCCAAGATAAACTGTATTCCTGGACAAGATAGTTTATCTATTACTCCTTCTATCAATTCACCACTCATCACTGGACTTTCCAACCTTACCTTATATAATGGAACGCTACTCCTCTCACCCTGAATTCCACATATCACCACCTTTTCTGGCAACATTCCTCCCAAACTACATAATTCCTCATCTCTTACCATTAAAGATTGACTAGCCCCTGTATCGCTTAAAATTGTGACTTCTTTACCTGCTCCTCCTGATACACATGAGTAAACTTTACCCGCGCAAGTAAATTCTTCAAAGACATCTAGCACCTTCTTAACAATTAATTCTTGAACAGGCTGTAAAATCGTTTGCACCTCCTTCGCTTCCCTTGGGCTTTCCTTTACCACTCTAACAAACCCCACTGTCTTATCCTGTTTTACCACATCAGCCTTCCCAGTGCTTTTCTTCAACCACCAACACTGTGATTTTACATGGCCTAGTTTATTACAGTGAAAACATTTGAAACTTTTCATTTCTTTTCCACCCTCCTGGATTTCTTTTTTAATCTGAGTTACACTCTCTTTATTGTCTCCCATCAGATCACCTTTACCTTTACCACTTGAGTATTTCTCATGTCCCCAGTTTCTATCCCTCACCGGCTGAAACTGATGTCGGAAACCAATCTTTGATTTATGAACTAATTCATAATCATCTGCCATTTCCGCTGCTAATCTCACAGTTTTAACCCTCTGTTCTTCCACATGAGTTCTCATTACATCAGGAATTGAATTTTTAAACTCCTCCAAAAGTATAATTTCTCTGAGACCTTCATACGTTTGGTCTATTTTCAAAGCCCTTATCCACCTATCAATATTACTCTGTTTGAGCCTTTCAAACTCCATGTATGTTTGACCAAATTCTTTCCTTAAATTTCTAAACCTTTGTCTGTAAGCTTTAGGCACTAGCTCATATGCACCTAAGATGGATTTCTTCACCTCCTCATACGTTCCAGATACCTCCTCCGGTAGTGATGCAAACATTTCACTCGCTCTACCTGCCAACTTTGTTTGAATCAGTAACACCCACATGTCCTGTGGCCATTTCATTTGTTCAGCTACCTTCTCAAATGAAATGAAAAAGGCTTCCACTTCCTTCTCGTCAAACCTTGGCAATGCTTGGACATATTTAAATAGATTCCCACCAAGCCTTCGACTATGACCCTCTTTCTCACTATCCTCATCACTATCATCCAACTGTATGTTTCCCTTTACGTCTGCCAATTTTAACTGATTGTCATATTTCATGGCCATTTTCTGAAGTTCAAACTCCCTCTCTTTATCTTTTTGTTCTGCTAGGGCTATCCTTTCTTTTCTCCTTTCTTCTCTCTCCGTTTCTTTTTCCCCTCTCTCTCTTTCTCTTTTTTTTTCTCTCTCTCTCTTTCTCTTTCCTCTCTCTCGCTCTTGTATTCCAGCCGCTTTAATTCTTTCTGATGTTCCATTTGTTTAATTTGCAACTGAACTTTTGCCATTTCCAATGAGTCAAACTCTATCTCAGGCAACTTTAAATGCTTAACCACCGCCATAATTACCTCATCTTTTCACATTTTATCAGGTAAGGTTAACTGCAATGTTTTTGCCAAATCTAACAGTCTGCGTTTCGTTTCTGCCCGTAAAGTACTATGTGTGACATTCTCCACCCCCAAAACCTTCTGAGCATCTGAAAGAGCCATTGTTCACAACACTCTCCCCACTTAAACTAATATTACCACACCGGAAAAGCAACAATCCTTCACTGTCTGTAAGTTCACAAAAGCCAATCCAATAGATAGACTTAGATAGACGTTTATCCCGGACGAGCCCCCAATTGTTATGGGCGAGGTTTTTCAGAACCCCAAAATGTATCATGGAGTTCAACCAACCTCTCCCTTTAATGGATTTGTTGCTTTTCCGAGCACACAGCTTTTTCCCTATGTGTGGGATTACAATTATGGACACGTGGGTTTTTAAACACAAAACACTGTTTATTCCATGAACTCAACTTAACATCTTAAATACACATTGGATCTCTTAACACCCCTTACTTCAAAGATAACTCAGAAAATATTGCAACAGTCAATAGTTCCTTAAAATCTTCCTTCAAACTTCCAAGAGCCTTAACACCTTTAAACAGTCTCACATCAGGTTAAAGGATATATATTTTTTCTGTAGAATGGCAGAGACTGTCGCAAACTGGCTTTCTACTTTTAAACTGCTCTCAGCAAAACCAGCCAGGCACTTTTTAGCTGCTCTCAGCAAAACCAAACTGCAAAACTTGCAGCTCTCTGGAAACACACAGACACTGCTTTTAAACTGAAACTAAAAACCTGCAAAATGGCTGACCTAAAGCCCAGCCCCACCCACTCTCTGACATCACTGTTTTCTTAAAGGTACATTGCTTACACATCCATTTCTTAAAGGCGCTCTTGCATGACACTAAAGTAATTCAGATAGATTGTTTGGACTCTAGCAAGAAGAAAAACTAGCACGCGACTCAGACTTCGAAGACCAGACTGCTTCCAGACCTGCTACTTCAAAATACAGAAAAATCCTGAACTCATGGAGAAAGTGCAATCTCTACGACAGCTTAATGACATTCAACAATGGTTTCATGGTCATCATTAGACTTTTAATTCCAGATATTTTAAAGAATTGGGTACTCTAAATTTATTTTAAAAAGTAAAAAAATTCCAGATATTTTATTGAGTTTAAAATCCATCACCTGCTGTGGTGGGATTGGAACCCGTGTCCCCAGATAATTATCCTTGGTCTCTGGATTACTCGTCCAGCGACAATACCACTATGCTGCCACCTGCCAAGCAGACACGCACCTCGGTGGACGACAGTAGTGGTCAGGCTTCTGGTGCACAATCTGTTGAGCACCACACAGTTGCTGATGCACATCAGGTAGAGGCAGTAATGCCCAGGTGAGGTAGCAGTCGGAAGTCTGCCTGATCCCAGGACCCAGCTGGATCCCAGTCAGATGCTGAGCCTCTGGAGCAGGTTCATCGGAGCTGATGCAGTCAATAGGGTGCGGCTGTGATATTCAGAGGGGGATGTCAGCAACACTCCAGCAAGTCCATAGCTGACTGGAGGAGTCCAGATGCTACAATGTTGCCGGAAAATGGATGGCACCGAGTCCAACACTGCTAGATGACAACCGCATTGGAGAGCCTGCTGCACAACGTTAGCAGCATGAGTGGAGGTATCCAAGGTGTGGCTTGGTCAGTGCTGGCCATGGCTGAGAGCCACAACAGCATGTCCAGTTCACTGAGGGACGTGTCCCAGTCCCAGGTGCACATCCCAGTCTCAGGTGGACATTGCCGAGGCATTCCAGAGCATGTCCCAGTCACTGAGGAGCATTGCTGAGGGCGTTGACACCATGCTGCTGACGTTGGGGAGCTGCCAGGGCTTGCCAAGCCAGATGACGCAGGGGCAGCCGGGGCTCAATTCTGCTGCCCCTCTGTCCTGAGGTGATTCCCAGGACCCTATGGGTACCAGCTGGGTGGAGGGGGCGCTGGGTGCCAACCAGGAGCTACCCTACTGATTGGCGACAGTGGCCACCAGCTCCCCTGAGTTCCACCCCTTTGACAACGGCGCGTCTCGGAGCCAGCACCAGGAACAGGGTGTTACAGCGCAACATGTGCCACTGGCAAGTGGGTCAGGGCCCTCTAGCCCCATAGCCACCAGAAGACGCCCGCCAGGGGCATCGAAGGTCATGAGAAAAGGTAAACGGCAGGCTGGCTCCACCTCTAAAGTACATCTTGGGGCACACTAGGTGCAGCAGTAGAGCACAGAAGACTAAGCAGTTCAAAGGTTACTGAGAGGGTACTGGGGAGGTGGGTGGGGTGAGGGGGGGGGAAGGGGTGGGTGAAGGGGTTGGGAGGGCTGCACCATTGGGGTTAGGGCAGTTGGGGACACATACGTCCCCCTCCACCTCACTATGTACAGCATTAGAAAAGATGCACCTGGGAAATATGACGCCTCTGGCACTTTCTTCTGCAATGCGGGTGACCATCAATCCCCTGCCCCAGCCCCCCCAGGCATGGTGGTCCTGGATCCCCACCCCCCACAGGCACCCCGCATGCAGGTGATGGGTGTGAGCGAACTCTCAACAGACAGACAGCGGTCAGACTATGGCATAGATTGAGGAGCGCTCAGCTCTCAGCGGGTTATCATCACACCCTCTGCCTTCGAGGGTGACAGTGCCAACCCAGTTCCATCATCGGGGAGTGATGTCACACAGACCCTGGGAGGGCAGAACAGGGTGGTTGAGCAGGGAGTGGGATGGTGTGTTAGGGAAGGGTGGGGGAAGGTGAGGGGGGGGGGTGAGTGAGGGGGAGGGGGGTGTTGACGGACGAGGACACATCCTATATGAAGCAGGCGAAGATGAGGGCCTCCCTGTCGGTTCATGCTTGCCGGACCTTCGTCGCAGCCGCCTGTTCTTCATCCTCCAGCTGGTCCTGCGGGTCCTCCACAGGCTCGTCCTCCAGCCCCTCCTTGTCCAGCGCCCCCATGTCCTCCTCCTGGGAGGTGGCCGAATGTTCCTCCCCCTCTGCTTCCAGCACATCGCCCGGCTGCTGTGCCAGCAGGTTATGGAGGGCACAGCAGACCACCTCAAAGCAGGCAACACTCTGGATGATGAACTGCAGTGCACCACCAGAACGGTCTAGGCACGGAACCGCATTTTAAGCAGTCCGATGGACTGCTCTATGACAGCCTGGGTGTCCGCACAGGCCTTGTATCGAGTCTTCGCATTGGTCTCTAGCCTCCATACTGGCGTCATTAGCCAGTTCCTCAGTGGGTACCCCAAGAGCCAACTTGCCATCCTAGGATTGTCCTCAAAGAGGCCGGAGATGACCAACTGCCCCAGGATGTAGCTGTCGTGCACACTCCCTGGGAAGCGTGGACACATGTGCATGATCTTCAGGTGGTGGAGCACACGGGCTGGGCGATCTGGGAGTGGAATCCCTGCCTGACGATAAATGGTGCTCACCGACCGCCCGATGTGCTCAAGGCGAAATGTGTGCTATCCATTACCCCCTGGACCTGGGGCATCCTTTCGCTGAAGGATAATCCGGCTGCCCGAGCATCTCGTTGGGTCTGGTCCATGTCAAAGTTTATATAGTTCGCTTCCCGGGAAAACAGCAGATCCGTGACCTCACAGATGCACTTGTTGGCTGTAGCTTGTGAGATGCCGTACAAGTCCCCACTCAAACCCTGGAATGATTCTGAGGCATAAAGGTTCAGGGCTGCAGTAACCTTGATGGCCTCCGGGAAAGGGTATCCTCCACGTGATGCCACGTCTGCGAGGACATGGCACAGCTGCCGCACTGTCCCCTTTCTTGAGGTGAAGCCTCCTGCGGCCTCCATGCTGTCTGTCATCTGTTTGAAAGACCAGCAACGCCTGTACATCTTGGGCCATCACTGGCTTTGCCCTCTGGGTCCGTACCTTACCTGAGGGATGGTTGGGTCGTCAGGGTGTGGGCGGGTGATGCGACCATCAATTCACCTGGGACGATCAGTAGAAGTGAACAGTGGTTTTAATCAACTAGATCTGTGCCTGCCTGCGACTGCTCTGTACTGAGTGCGCCTACAGGCTGAAGATCTATATAACTCCCCCGAGGGGACGGAGCCCACAAGGGCATCAACATAATACAATACAATACAATGCAATACAGTGGTGAATTGTAGCAGCAATATGTTCACCACATTCACCCCCTGTTAAAAAATTGAAGTCCAGCGGGGGTGAAGTGGGCTCACAGATCGAGTCTGTCCGGCGCCTTGATTGTTCGCTGCGATCTCCTCAGCTCTGGGCTTTGCTGCAGGCACGGGCGTTGAACTCATCGCTGCGGGCACGGGCGTTGAACTCATCGCTGCGGGCACGGGTGTTGGGCTCGTTGACTCAGGGAGCATGTCGTCTGGAGCTTCATCATGGTGGGTCGGAGATGGGGCGAGGGGTGTGTGTAGGCGATGTAGGGGCGGGGTGGTGGTGGTGTTCGGTGTGGGGGGGGGGGGCCTCCGCATCTTGGAGGTAGGTGATGGTCGCTGGGGAACCGGTGGGTGCCAGATCCCGGAGGGAGACTATCTTGTCGGCCGCCGCAGTGCGCCATGTAGGCATACTGAGGGTTGGCATGTAGGAGCTGGACCCTCTCGACCAGGGGGTCGGCTTATGGCTCCTCACGTGCTTCCGGAGGAGGATAGGCCCCGGTGTCTTCAGCCAGGATGGAAGCGAGACCCCAGAGGTGGATTTTCTGTGGAAGACAAATAGACGGTCGTGAGGGGTCTCGTTCGTGGCTGTGCAGAGGAGCGACCAAATGGAGTGGAGCGCGTCGGGGAGGAACTCCTGCCAGCGGGAAACTGGGAGACTTCTAGACCATAGGGCCAGAAGGACGGCCTTCCATACCGTTGCGTTCTCCCTCTCCACCTGTCCGTTTCCCCAGGGGTTGTAGCTGGTAGTCCTGCTCGAGGCAATGCCCTTACCGAGCAGGTACTGACGTAGCTCATTGCTCATAAACGAGGAGCCCCGGTCACTGTGGACGTAAGTGGGGAAACCGAACAGGGTGAAGATGCTGTGCAGGGCTTTAATGACCGTGGCCACGGTCATGTCCGGGCATGGGATGGTAAAAGTGAAATGGGAGTACTCATCAATGACGTTGAGAAAATACATGACGCGGTCAGTGGAGAGGAGGGGCCCTTTGAAATCGACGCTCAAAGGGGCAGGATGCCTTCACCAGGTGGGCCTTGTCTGGCCGATAGAAGTGCGGCTTGCACTCCCCGCAGACTTGGCAGTCCCTGGTCATGGCCCTGACCTCCTCGGTGGAGTAGGGCATGTTGCGGGCCTTGATGAGTGGAGAAGCCGGGTGACGCCCGGGTGACAGAGGTCATTGTGGATGGCCCGCAGTCGGTCATCTTGCACGCTGGTGCATGTGCCGCGGGACAGGGCATCTGGGGGCTCATTGAGCTTCACAGGATGATACACGATATCGTAATTATAGGTGGAGAGTTCTCAAGATTTTATCATTCTTGATCTTGCCCCGCTGTGTGTTGTTGGACATAAAGGCTACCGACTGTTGGTCGGTGACGAGGGTGAACCTCCTACCTGCCAGGTAGTGCCTCCAATGCCGCACAGCTTCCACAATGGCTTGAGCTGCCTTTTCGACAGAGGAGTGTCGAATCTTGGCGGCGTTGAGGGTACGGGGGATAAAGGCCACAGGCCTGCCTGTCTGGTTAAGGGTAGCGGCCAGGGCGACATCCGACATGTCGCTCTCCACCTGGAAGGGGATGTACTCGTCCACCATGTGTATCACAGCCTTGGCAATGTCTGCCTTGATGCGGCTGAAGGCCAGGCGGGCCTCAGTCGTCAGGGGAAAGATGGTGGCTTTGATAAGTGGGCGGGCTTTGTCCGCATAGTTGGGGACCCACTGGGCTAATAATATGAAAAGAACCCCAGGCATCTCTTCAGAGCCTTGGGGCAGTGGGGAAGGGGGAGTTGCAGGAGGGGGCGCATGCGGTCGGGGTCGGGCCCTAGGACTCCGTTTGCACGACATATCCGAGGATGGCTAGTCGGGTTGTGCGGAAAACGCATTTCTCCTTGTTGTAGGTGAGATTGAGGGCTTGGGCGGTTTGGAGTAACTTCTGAAGTTTAGCGTCGTGGTCCTGCTGATCATGGCCGCAGATGGTGACATTATCCAAGTACGGGAACGTGGCCCGCAGCCCGTACTGGTCAACCATTCGGTCCATCGTTCTTTGGAATATCGAGATCCCCATTGGTGACGCCGAAGGAGACCCTGAGGAAGTGGAAGAGGCGGCTGTCTGCCTCAAAGGCAGTGTAGTGGCGGTCTTCCGGGCGGATCGGGAGCTGGTGGTCTGTGGACTTCAGATCTACCGCGGAGAAAACCCAGTAGTGTGCAATCGGATTAACCATGTCCACTATGTGGGGAAGGGGGTACGCATCAAGTTGCGTGTAACGATTTATGGTCTGGCTGTGTAGAAGTTTTCCTGCTTCTTTGACTGTGGTAAAGACTCAACAATAAATTGTTATGGTAAAATAACAAGGCTTTATTTACGAAACGACCGCATGCAGTTTTGACTGAAAGTTGAGGTCGGAGAGCAGTTACTACCACTGCTGATTCCTACTCAAATCCACGCTTTTACAGAAAATCAGTTCAGTATTTATACATTATCATTATCAAGATTGCGTGACTACAGCTTAGTCAGGAATTCAATCGGATGTAGAAACGTAAGCAATGTCATGAAACAAGCATAACCTGTTGATCTTCTCGGACTCTTTGTCTCATCCCTCATACCATTATCTTGTCCTTTGATAGAACATTAAAAGGTTGGAGGAGACTCATCCAATCCTTATCTTGTCTTATTCATACTGCCCTGGGTTATGACGAGTTAGCCATATCAGAATTTAGTCCACAACCATCCGGTTCTTTTTCCTGGTCCTGACGACCACCACTTGGGCTCTCCAGGGGCTATTACTGGCCTCGATGATCCCCTCCTTCAAGAGCCAATGGACCTCCAACTTGATAAAAGTCCTGTCCTGGGCACTGTACCGCCTGCTCCTGGTGGCGACGGGTTTACAGTTGGAGGTGTGGTTCATGAAGAGCGAGGGAGGGGCGACCTTAAGGGCCGCGAGGCTACATACGGTGAGAGGGGGTAGGGGTCTGCCGAACTTCAGGGTCAGGCTTCTGAGGTTGCACTGGAAATGCAGTCCTAACAAGAGAGGAGTGCAGAGATGGGGGAGGACATAGAGTTTAAAATCGGCGTACTCGGCGCCCTGTATCGCGAGGTTCGCGACACAGTACTCCTGGATCTGCACTGAATGTGATCCGGAAGCAAGGGAGATTGTTTGGGATGGGGGAAAATCAGGAGGGAACAGCGCCTTACCGTGCCTGGATGCATGAAGCTCTCCGTGCTCCCAGAGTCAAACAGACAGGGCCTTTCGTGCCCATTGGCCCGAGCGGTCATCAGGGAGTTCTTGAGGTGCTTGGGCCGTGACTGGTCGAGAGTGACAGTGCCAAGCTGCGGGTAGCTTGGTGGTTGGTGGTAGCGGGGTGGTCCCAAGATGGCGGCCCCCATCGGTCACACGTGTCGGGCGGCGTTGAAGATGGCGGCCCCCATGAGTCGCGCGTGTCGGGTAGGGTTAAAGATGGCGGCCCCCACGGATAGCATGAGACGGATGACACGTCAGAAGGGGGCGGTACCGGCAGGCAGGGGTCTGCGAGCCTGTGAGTCTGTGAGTCGGGCCTACGATTTTGCAACTTTGGGTCGGACCAAGCAGACTTTGGCAAAATGCCCTTTCTTGCCGCAGTCGCTGCAGGTTGCGTTCCGAACTGGGCAACGCTGCCTGGGGTGTTGGTTCTGACCGCAGAAATAGCAAGGCGGCCCCCCGGGTTGGGCGGTCAGCCGCGCCCCACAGGCCTGGGACACCCTCGGGTCAGGTGATGGTCGCGCCTCCGACGCCCACGAGGAAGTCGCGTGGTCAGAGGGGAAAGCATTTAGACTCTGGAAGGCTACCTCTAATGAGGTGGATAGTTTTACCGTCTCTTCTAGGTCGATGGCGCCCTTTTTGAGCAGACGTTGCCTGACAGAGTTGGACCGGACTCCAGCACATATGTGTCCCGGATGGCGAGTTCCATGTGTGTGGTAAACTACTGTGTTCCTATATTAAGGGTTGTACGGTAGAACCTGCACGACAGGTTTACCTGGGCCCCTGCATGCTAGCTCCGCCCAGGAGCCGGGTTATAAATATGCGTGGCCTTCAGCTCGCAGCCATTTCGTCAGCTGCTTAGGAGGCCACACTTCAGATACTAATAAAGCCTCAGTTTGAATTCAACTTCGTTTCCAGCCAAATTGATCGTGCCTCAATTTATTAGTATCTGATTCAGGAGATGGACCTCCGGATTAAACTAGATCGACCGAAGCTGGATCCACACACAAGCGATGCCAGAAAGGACTTCCAGCACTGGCGAGCTTGTTTTGAAGCGTATATCAACGCAGTGCCGACCCCTGTTCCAGAGCCTCAGAAGATTCAAATCTTGTACTCCAGAGTCAGCTCTAAAATCTTCCCGCTGATCCAGGATGCGCCCAATTACACTGATGCTATGACTTGACTCAAAGAGAGTTAAGAGCAGAAGACAAACACGCTCTTCGCCAGACACGCGCTCGCAACGCGTACTCAACTACCTGGTGAGTCAATCGAGGACTTCTGGAGGGCCCTGATCCCACTAGTGCGGGACTGTGACTGCCAGGACGTTACAGCTAAGGAGCACTCAGATCTCCTTCTGAGGGACGCTTTTGTAACTGGGATTGGCTCCGATGTTATCAGGCAGCGGCTCCTAGAAGGGGCCACGCGCAACCTCGCAGAGACTAAAACACTAACGTTTTCCATGACGGTCGCCCTGCGCAATGTACAATCATATGCCACCAACCGCGCGGCCCACTCCTCCTATGCTTCATGGGCCCCACAGGCAGCCGCCCCAGCGGGGGGCTACCCACCCAGTACGCCTGCGCTAAGTGCCAGCCGGTGATCTCCGGGGGGCCCCGATGCTATTTTTGCGGCCAGCAAAGACACCCCCGCCAACGCTGCCCGGCCCGCGCTGCCCTTTGTAAGGCCTGCGGGAAGAAGGGCCACTACGCAGCGGTGTGCCAGGCCCGCTCAGCGGCAGCGGTCGCCCCCCCCCCCAGTCACGGACAATGGGCACCGCTATCCTCCCCTCCTCCCCAGGCCATGTGTGAGCAATGGGCGCCGCCATCTTCTCCCCCGCACCAGGCCCGCTCAGTGGCAGCGGTCGCCCCCACCCCCGGTCACGGACAATGGGCGCCGCTATCCTCCCCTCCTCCCCAGGCCATGTGTGAGCAATGGGCGCCGCCATCTTCTCCTCCGCACCAGGCCCGCTCAGTGGCAGCGGTCGCCCCCGGTCACGGACAATGGCCGCCGCCCTCCTTCCCTCCTCCCCAGGCCATGTGTGAGCAATGGGCGCCGCCATCTTCTCCCCCGCACCAGGCCCGCTCAGTGGCAGCGGTCGCCCCCGGTCACGGACAATGGCCGCCGCCCTCCTCCCCTCCTCCCCTGGCCATGGGTGAGCAATGGGCACCGCCATCTTCTCCCCCACACAACACGTGCGTTTCATGGGCTCCGCCATCTTGCTCCACCCCCGCAACATGCGTTCCATGGGATCCGCTATTTTGTGATCCCCAGGACCTCCGGGCGCTACCATCTTGTCCACCCCGCAGCACACGGAGACCAACGGCGTTTCAGGACCCCAACGCCAACCTCGCTAAATTTCGCCGCACCGCCACTCTCCTCAACCTCACGTACAACAAGGAGAAGTGTGTGTTCCGTACAAACCGCTTAGCCATCCTCGGCTATGGAGTTCTGGGGCCCGATCCCGACCGCATGCGCCCCCTCATGGAGCTTCCGCTCCCCCACTGCCCCAAGGCCTTCAAACGCTGCCTGGGGTTCTTCTCGTATTACGCTCAGTGGGTCACAAACTATGCGGACAAGGCCTGCCCACTCATACAGTCCACTCATTTCCTCCAGACGGCAGAGGCCCAACAGGCTTTCGCCCGGATCAGAGCGAATATTGCCAAGGCCACAATGCACGCTATGGACAAAACACTTCCTTTCCAAGTAGAAAGCGACGCCGCCACCCTCAACCAGGCAGGCAGGCCCGTGGCATTCTTTTTCCGCACCCTCCATGCCTCCGAAATTCGGCACTCATCTGTCGAAAAGGAGGCCCAGGCTATCATTGAGTCTGTGCGACATTGGAGGCATTACCTGCCCAGCAGGAGATTCACTCTCCTCACTGACCAACGGTCAGTTGCCTTCATGTTCAACAACACACAGCGGGGCAAGATCAAAAATGATAAAATCCTGCGGTGGAGAATCGAGCTCTCCACCTATAACTACGAGATTAAGTATCGCCACGGCAAGCTCAACGAGCCCCCAGACGCCCTATCCCGAGGTACATATGCCAGCGCACAGGTAGACCGACTCCGGGCCCTGCACGACAGCCTTTGTCACCCAGGGGTCACTCGGTTGTACCACTTCATTAAGGCACAAAATTTGCCCTACTCCATCGAGGCAGTAAGGACGATCACCAAGGACTGCCAGGTCTGTGCGGAATGCAAACCGCACTTCTACCGGCCGGACCGCGTGCACCTGGTGAAGGCGCCCCTTTGAACGCCTCAGTGTAGATTTCAAAGGCCCCCTCCCCTCCTCCGACCGACACACGTATTTCCTCAGTGTGATCGATGAATACTCCCGTTTTCCCTTCGCCATCCCATGCCCCGACATGACTTCTGCCACCGTAATTAAAGCCCTTAATTCTATCTTCGCTCTGTTCGGCTTCCCCGCCTACATCCACAGTAACAGGGGATCCTCATTCATGAGTGATGAGCTACGTCAGTTCCTGCTCAGCAGGGGTATCGCCTCCAGCAGAACGACGAGCTACAACCCCCGGGGAAACGGACAGGTAGAAAGGGAGAATGGGACGGTACGGAGGGCCGTCCAGATGGCCCTATGGTCCAGAAATCCCCCGGCCTCCCGCTGGCAAGAGGTCCTCCCTGATGCACTACATTCCATTCGCTCATTACTCTGCACTGCTACTAACAGTACACCGCATGAACGTCTTTTTGCCTTCCCCAGGAAGTCCACATCCGGGGTATCACTCCCAACTTGGCTCACAGCTCCGGGAACCGTGCTTCTCCGTAAACATGTGCGGCTCCACAAGGCGAACCCGTTGGTGGAAAGGGTGCACCTGCTCCACGTAAACCCACAGTACGCCTACGTGGCGTTCCCCGACGCCGCCAGGATACCGTCTCCCTCAGGGACCTGGCACCAGCAGGTTTCACCCCCACATCACCCCCGGCGCCACCGTCCCCTTCCCCGCCGCCCCCATCACCCCCCCAGGACCGTCCGTCCTCCCACTGCTCACCCCTGCTCCACACACCTGCTCCACACAAACCCACAGTACGCCTACGTGGCATTCCCTGACGGCTGACAGGATACCGTCTCCCTCAGGGACCTGGCACCAGCAGGTTCCACCCCCACACCACCCCCGTCGCCCACGGCGCCACACTCCCCTCCCCCGTCGCCCCATCACCCCCCCTAGGACTGTCCGTCCTCCCCCTGCCCACCCCCGTTGATGAAGAGGATTTTGGCACGCTCCCGGAGTCAACTTCGACCACGACAGCACCAACATCGCCGGCTCCACTTCGTCGATCCCAGAGGACGATCAAGGCGCCGGACCGGCTGAACCTCTGACCGGCCCGCCGGATGACCAGAGACATTTTTTTTTCACTGTTCTGTAAATATTAAAGATTGCAAATTGTATATAGTTATCCACCACCCCCGCCGGACTCAATTTTAACAGGGGGTGAATGTGGTAAACCACTGTGTTCCTATATTAAGGGTTGTACGGTAGAACCTGCACTACAGGTTCACCTGGGCCCCTGCATGCTGGCTCCGCCCAGGAGCCAGGTTATAAATATGCGTGGCCTTCAGCTAGCAGCCATTTCGTCAGCTGCTGTAGGAGGCCACGCTTCAGATACTAATAAAGCCTCAGTTTGAACTCAACTTCGTCTCCAGCCAAATTGATCGTACCTCAGTGTGCTGCAAGGCCGTGACGTCCTTGCAACTGCGAGTACCCTCAGGTCCCATAGATATTCCTCCAGCGATTCTCCGGGGCATTGACAACGTGCGATGAGGTGATGCTGCGCGAACACTTCGTTCACCGGCCTCACGTAGTGTATTTTCAGGATTGCGACTGCGTCTTCGTACGTGGTCGCGTCTTCAATTGGTACAGAGATTCTGTGGCTCACCCGGGCGTGGAGGAGACTCAGCTTCTGTGCCTCGGTGACGGCGGGCGAGGAGGAGGCGGCAAGGTAGGCCTCAAAGCAGCGGAGCCAGAGTGAAAAGATTCCTTTGGCTTCAGCTGCCTGTGGGTCGAGATCCAGTCGATCAGGTTTGAGGTCGGTTTCCATTGCGATATCTTAGCTGATTAAATTGATGCAACCATCAATTCACACGAGACGATTAGTAGAAGTGAACAGTGGTTTTAATCAGCTAGATCTGTGCCTGCCTGCTCTGTACTGAGTGCTGCCTACAGGCTGCATATCTATATACTTCCCCCGAGGTGGGCGGAGCCATAGGCAGAGCCCACAAGGGCATCAACATAATACAATACAATACAATGCAAGACAGTGGTGAATTGTAGCAGCAATATGTTCACCACAGCGGGCCCTGGATATAGGCCGCTGCCTCGAGTCTCCATCGACACTGCTGCTGCCGCCTACTCCTGTGTCTGGCCACCTGGCCTGCCAACATCACCGCGAGGGAAGCCTCCATGGGGTGTAAGATATCATCCATCCTGTGTCTTCCACCCTGGGATCCTCTATGCCAACATTGCTCCCTCCCCCCACATCTCCTGCAATCCAACATGCCCTGACCGCGCGCCCCCAGACGCAGCGGGATCCCCTGGTCACCGGACCCCACACCTTGTATCCCAGATGTAACATTACTTGTATCCACATGTAACATTACTTGGAGCGGGCTTAGTCCCTTGCCCAGTGTACACACCCACCCTCTGGGAGCTGAATGTCCCCAGTGCTGGAGCCCAGCCCCTGGGCGTTCAGATGTTGGTGCTGCGGCAATGGTGTTACTTCCTGCAGTGTTCGGGCACAGTGTCCAGGCATCACGGTCTGATTTGGATGCCCTGGCAATAACTCCCTCATGCCAAAGGGCACGCCTACCCACAGAAATCCATTTGGGAGCTGTGACGTGCTCACTTAACTATGATTGACAAGTTCCTATCAGCAATAGCCATCAGCTGTGTGGCCAGAGACCTCCACGGTCAGTGGGAGTGAAGGGTGTTTGGTGGGACAGACAGACAGGGGCTGGGATTGCCCCTGTAATGGATACACACGACCCAGTGGGTGGCATGGTGTACCCGCGGGTGCCGGATGCTCCCACCAGCCCGGGGGCGACGCCCCACCGATGGTGGCCCACCCTGACTGAGACTGCCACCCACGGGGTATCCCCCCCAATCCAAGCACTGGGCAGCAATCCCAGTGCCCCTGGGCTCTTTGCTTGGAAGTGAAGATGGCTCCTCGCCTCCTCGGATTCCCGCAGCAGCCATTCCGCCAGCTTCTTAAAAAGCAATACTAATTGATGCCCGAGTGACCTCTTGCTGGGGAGGAGGTTAGATCATGGGGGGCCGTTAGATAGGGGGTCGCTCCCGTTAATTGTATGGAGATTGGGCTTAAGTGGTGATTATTGGTTTCACTCCATGGCGGGTTCCTGATTTCGCCAACGGGTCAGATAGATCGCAAAGTGATCAGCCCGGCACGGTTCTCGATTTTGGTCTCTTCTGTGATCTAACGGCCATGTCGTGCTGTCACGCAAGTGCGGCTCGACGGTAAAATCACGCCCATGGAATCATATGAACCCGACAGTGCAGAAGGAGGCCATTGGACCCATTGAGTCTGCACCGATCCTCCAAAAGAGCATCCCACCTTGGCCCGCTTCCCTGCTCTTTCCCCGTAACCCCATAACCTAACCCACACAAATCTGGGCACTAAGAGGCAATTTAGCATGGCCAATCCACCTAACCTGCACGTCTTTAGACTTTGGGGGGAAACCGGAGCACCCGGAGGAAACCCACGCAGACACGGGGAGAACGTGCAGACTCCACCCAAGGTCACCTAAGATATCATATTCTTGCAAGAGATAAATACTCAACGGGACCAAATTTCCCTGGCTGCATATTGCTAAAATCACGAAAGTAGCATCCATGATAGCACGATATTCGTGCACGACAAGAGTGGAGGGAAGTATTGCTGTGAAATAGGACACAGTAACTTCATTTGAAGCCTACTTGTGACTTGAGTCGATTTCGGCGTGAGAACAGCTGGTGAGTCAGTTTCAGCGGGAGTATTGCGGAAGTGGCTGCTGGGAAGTAAGTCTGTCCTTTAAAAGCACTTGTCTTTGCAGGGGCAGGCCAGTCGATTTCGGCGGGAGAACAGCTAGTGAGTCAGTTTCAGCGGGAGCATTGCGGAAGTGGCTGCTGGGAGGTAAGTCTGTCCTTTAAAAGCACTTGTCTTTGCAGGGGCAGGCCAGTCGATTTCGGCGGGAGAACAGCTGGTGAGTCAGTTTCAGCGGGAGCATTGCGGAAGTGGCTGCTGGGAGGTAAGTCTGTCCTTTAAAAGCACTTGTCTTTGCAGGGGCAGGCCAGTCGATTTCGGCGGGAGAACAGCTGGTGAGTCAGTTTCAGCGGGAGCAGTGCGGAAGTGGCTGCTGGGAGGTAAGTCTGTCCTTTTAAAGCACTTGTCTTTGCAGGGGCAGGCCAGTCGATTTCGGCGGGAGAACAGCTGGTGAGTCAGTTTCAGCGGGAGCAGTGCGGAAGTGGCTGCTGGGAGGTAAGTCTGTCCTTTAAAAGCACTTGTCTTTGCAGGGGCAGGCCAGTCGATTTCGGTGGGAGTGGAGCTGGCTGGTTAGTCAATTTCAGCAGGAGCTGAGAATTTTTCTTTTTTTTTTTAAATTAGTTTTTTAGGCGGGAACAGGAAGTCGACACGCGGACGTCTGGGAAGACCCTCACCAATAAATTCTGGTGGAGAGGAAACCCGAGACACTACACGTGTAGTGTCTCCCACCCGCCCTCCTCCTCTAACCTAATAATAAAACCCATTGGTCTGAGGTAAGTACCATATTTTATTATATTATTATTATTTTTTATAAAAATTTAATTTAGTTGTTAGCCAGATCTTGGTAGAAAGTTAGAGGAATGGCAGGGAAGGGAGTGTAATGTTCCTCCTGCAGGATGTTTGAGGTGAGGGATGCAGTTAGTGTCCCTGCTGATTTTACCTGCAGGAAGTGCTGCCATCTCCAGCTCCTCCAAGACCGAGTTAGGGAACTGGAGCTGGAGTTGGAAGAACTTCGGATCATTCGGGAGGCAGAAGGGGTCATAGATAGCAGCTTCAGGGAATTAGTTACACCAAAGATTGGAGATAGGTGGGTAACTGTAAGAGGGACTGGGAAAAAGCAGTCAGTGCAGGGATCCCCTGCGGTCGTTCTCCTGAGAAACAAGTATACCGCTTTGGATACTTGTGGGGGGGACGACTTACCAGGGTTAAGCCATGGGGTACGGGCCTCTGGCACGGAGTCTGTCCCTGTTGCTCAGAAGGGAAGGGGGGGGAGGAGCAGAGCATTAGTAATTGGGGACTCTATAGTCAGGGGCACAGATAGGAGATTTTGTGGGAGCGTGAGAGACTCACGTTTGGTATGTTGCCTCCCAGGTGCAAGGGTACGTGATGTCTCGGATCGTGTTTTCCGGTCCTTAGGGGGGAGGGGGAGCAGCCCCAAGTCGTGGTCCACATTGGCACTAACGACATAGGTAGGAAAGGGGACAAGGATGTCAGGCAGGCTTTCAGGGAGCTAGGATGGAAGCTCAGAACTAGAACAAACAGAGTTGTTATCTCTGGGTTGTTGCCCGTGCCACGTGATAGTGAGATGAGGAATAGGGAGAGAGAGCATTTAAACACGTGGCTACAGGGGTGGTGCAGGCGGGAGGGATTCAGATTTCTGGATAACTGGGGCTCTTTCTGGGGAAGGTGGGGCCTCTACAGACAGGATGGTCTACATCTGAACCTGAGGGGCACAAATATCCTGGGGGGGAGATTTGTTAGTGCTCTTTGGGGGGGTTTAAATTAATGCAGCAGGGGCATGGGAACCTGGATTGTAGTTTTAGGGTAAGGGAGAATGAGAGTATAGAGGTCAGGAGCACAGATTTGACGTCGCAGGAGGGGGCCAGTGTTCAGGTAGGTGGTTTGAAGTGTGTCTACTTCAATGCCAGGAGTATACGAAACAAGGTAGGGGAACTGGCAGCATGGGTTGGTACCTGGGACTTCGATGTTGTGGCCATTTCGGAGACATGGATAGAGCAGGGACAGGAATGGATGTTGCAGGTTCCGGGGTTTAGGTGTTTTAGTAAGCTCAGAGAAGGAGGCAAAAGAGGGGGAGGTGTGGCGCTGCTAGTCAAGAGCAGTATTACGGTGGCGGAGAGGATGCTAGATGGGGACTCTTCTTCCGAGGTAGTATGGGCTGAAGTTAGAAACAGGAAAGGAGAGGTCACCCTGTTGGGAGTTTTTTATAGGCCTCCTAATAGTTCTAGGGATGTAGAGGAAAGGATGGCGAAGATGATTCTGGATATGAGCGAAGTAACAGGGTAGTTATTATGGGAGACTTTAACTTTCCAAATATTGACTGGAAAAGATATAGTTCGAGTACAATAGATGGGTCGTTTTTTGTACAGTGTGTGCAGGAGGGTTTCCTGAAACAATATGTTGACAGGCCAACAAGAGGCGAGGCCACGTTGGATTTGGTTTTGGGTAATGAACCAGGCCAAGTGTTGGATTTGGAGGTAGGAGAGCACTTTGGGGACAGTGACCACAATTCGGTGACGTTTACGTTAATGATGGAAAGGGATAAGTATACACCGCAGGGCAAGAGTTATAGCTGGGGGAAGGGCAATTATGATGCCATTAGACGTGGCTTGGGGGGGATAAGGTGGAGAAGTAGGCTGCAAGTGTTGGGCACACTGGATAAGTGCGGCTTGTTCAAGGATCAGCTACTGCGTGTTCTTGATAAGTATGTACCGGTCAGACAGGGAGGAAGGCGTCGAGCGGGGGAACCGTGGTTTACCAAGGAAGTGGAATCTCTTGTTAAGAGGAAGAAGGAGGCCTATGTGAAGATGAAGTGTGAAGTTTCGGTTGGGGCGATGGATAGTTACAAGGTAGCGAGGAAGGATCTAAAGAGAGAGCTAATACGAGCAAGGAGGGGACATGAGAAGTATTTGGCAGGAAGGATCAAGGAAAACCCAAAAGCTTTCTATAGGTATGTCAGGAATAAGCGAATGACTAGGGAAAGAGTAGGACCAGTCAAGGACAGGGATGGGAAATTGTGTGTGGAGTCTGAAGAGATAGGCGAGATACTAAATGAATATTTTTCGTCAGTATTCACTCAGGAAAAAGATAATGTTGTGGAGGAGAATGCTGAGCCCCAGGCTAATAGAATAGATGGCATTGAGGTACGTAGGGAAGAGGTGTTGGCAATTCTGGACAGGCTGAAAATAGATAAGTCCCCGGGACCTGATGGGATTTATCCTAGGATTCTCTAGGAGGCCAGGGAAGAGATTGCTGGACCTTTGGCTTTGATTTTTATGTCCTCATTGGCTACAGGAATAGTGCCAGAGGACTGGAAGACAGCAAATGTGGTCCCTTTGTTCAAAAAGGGGAGCAGAGACAACCCCGGCAACTATAGACCGATGAGCCTCACGTCTGTAGTGGGTAAAGTCTTGGAGGGGATTATAAGAGACAAGATTTATAATCATCTAGATAGGAATAATATGATCAGGGATAGTCAGCATGGCTTTGTGAAGGGTAGGTCATGCCTCACAAACCTTATTGAGTTCTTTGAGAAGGTGACTGAACAGGTAGACGAGGGTAGAGCAGTTGATGTGGTGTATATGGATTTCAGCAAAGCGTTTGATAAGGTTCCCCACGGTAGGCTATTGCAAAAAATACGGAGGCTGGGGATTGAGGGTGATTTAGAGATGTGGATCAGAAATTGGCTAGCTGAAAGAAGACAGAGGGTGGTGGTTGATGGGAAATGTTCAGAATGGAGTACAGTCACAAGTGGAGTACCACAAGGATCTGTTCTGGGGCCGTTGCTGTTTGTCATTTTTATCAATGACCTAGAGAAGGCGCAGAAGGGTGGGTGAGTAAATTTGCAGACGATACTAAAGTCGGTGGTGTTGTCGATAGTGTGGAAGGATGTAGCAGGTTACAGAGGGATATAGATAAGCTGCAGAGCTGGGCTGAGAGGTGGCAAATGGAGTTTAATGTAGAGAAGTGTGAGGTGATTCACTTTGGAAGGAATAACAGGAATGCGGAATATTTGGCTAATGGTAAAGTTCTTGAAAGTGTGGATGAGCAGAGGGATCTAGGTGTCCATGTACATAGATCCCTGAAAGTTGCCACCCAGGTTGATAGAGTGTTGGCCTTTATTGGTAGAGGGATTGAGTTCCGGAGTCGGGAGGTCATGTTGCAGCTGTACAGAACTCTGGTATGGCCGCATTTGGAGTATTGCGTACAGTTCTGGTCACCGCATTATAGGAAGGACATGGAGGCTTTGGAGCGGGTGCAGAGGAGATTTACCAGGATGTTGCCTGGTATGGAGGGAAAATCTTATGAGGAAAGGCTGATGGACTTGAGGTTGTTTTCGTTGGAGAGAAGAAGGTTAAGAGGAGACTTAATAGAGGCATACAAAATGATCAGGGGGTTGGATAGGGTGGACAGTGAGAGCCTTCTCCCGCGGATGGATATGGCTGGCACGAGAGGACATAACTTTAAACTGAGGGGTAATAGATATAGGACAGAGGTCAGAGGTAGGTTCTTTACGCAAAGAGTAGTGACGCCGTGGAATGCCCTACCTGCTACAGTAGTGAACTCGCCAACATTGAGGGCATTTAAAAGTTTATTGGATAAACATATGGATGATAATGGCATAGTGTAGGTTAGATGGCTTTTGTTTCGGTGCAACATCGTGGGCCGAAGGGCCTGTACTGCGCTGTATTGTTCTATGTCTATGTTCTATGTTCTATGTTCTAATACGCGATTTTCATTTCATTTCATGGAAATTGTCATGTTTCAACTTATTTAATTCTCCCTAAAAACCAAGTAAGCAACTGCCTTGCTTATTCCAGAGAAATGATTACACTGGTGGGATTTTATGCCCCTGCCGAAGTCAGTAGATTTTTGAATGACTCGTCTCATTTTATGGCCCTGCGCCCACCAAGATGGGGTGTTAAATTCCACCCCATGTTTTGTCGTAGGTGACATGAACAGTCATAACACTGCCTGGGGATATTTCAACAAAGGCAATGGGGGAAAAGATGAGAAGTGGTCAACAACGAGCAACGTTACTTTGCTCGATAATGCCAAGACAAACATGCCTTCCAAACTGCATAGTGACTCAAGAGAAACTGCCCTAACTTAACCTTTCAACACCTCTGTTAGCACAGGAAACATCAGATGGGAAGTGATGTGAATGATTCCGAGAGTGCAGCAGAGAGCATTGCAATGAAAATAGAGATTGCAGTTCAACACAGGAAAATAAACTACTTGCTGAGATTGAACTTTAGAAAGGTTGGCCGGGTTTTTCCATTTCTGCGGAGAGCGCTGGCTGAGGTGAGAAAACTGGCATGCAGCTCGCCGTCTGCGCAGTCAGCTTTTTGCGCCACGTTGTGCAGTGCTTTGTGGGTGTGGATTACGCCATCATGCTGGCGGGGCAGGGCTGGGATAAGCTGACAACATCAGGAATCCTGAAATCTCCTATAAAATAAACTGGACACCAGGGGCGAAATTCTACGTTATCGGCGGAAAGTCCGCCGATCGGCGCAAAAAACGGCGCAAAATCCGACTTGCGTCACGTCGGAAAAATGGGTCGAACGTCTCCGGCCCGAAATGGGCTAGCATCGACGTAACGGGATCTGCGCTTGCGCAGTGGTTCACGCCGTGTAGCGTCATACGCACCGCACGGCGTGACGGCTCATAAGGCCGCGCTGCTCCCCCCCACCCGACCGGAACACCCGACCGGAACACCCGACTGGATGGCTGGCCGCCGCTCAGCCCCGAGGTTCGAGTCACGGGATGTGGAGGCGCTCCTGGACGCGGTGGAGCAGAGGAGGGACGCCCTGTATCCCGGGCACGGCCGCAGAGTTGCCCCACGCCACAGCCGGCGTCTGTGGACGGAAGTGGCAGAGGCCGTCACCGCTGCGGCCCTAACACCACGGACAGGCACCCAGTGCCACAAGAAGGTGAACGACCTCGCCAGAGCAGGCAGGGTGAGCCTCCCCCATATCGCCCCCTCCCCCATATCCCCCCTTCCCCCATATCCCCCCTCCCCCATATCCCCCCTCCCCCATATCCCCCCATATCCCCCTACCCCATATCCCCCCTCCCCATATCCCCCCTCCCCCATATCCCCCTCCCCATATCCCCCATATCCCCCTCCCCCATATCCCCCCTCCCCATATCCCCCCTCCCCATATCCCCCCTCCCCAAATCCCCCCTCCCCATATCCCCCCTCCCCCATATCCCCCCCTCCCCCATATCCCCCCCCATATCCCCCCTCCCCCATATTCCCCTCCCCATATCCCCTACCCCATATCCCCCCTCCCCCATACCCCCTCCCCACATCCCCCTCCCCCATAACCCCCCTCCCCCATATACCCCCTCCCCCATATCCCCCATACCCCCCTCCCCATATCCCCCCTCCCCCATATCCCCCTCCCCATATCCCCCTCCCCATATCCCCCCTCCCCCATATCCCCCCTCCCCCATATCCCACCTCCCCGTATCCCCCATATTCCCCGCACCCCCATATCCCCCTTCCCCATATCCCCCCTCCCCCATATCCCCCCTGCCCATATCGCCCCCATATCCCCCCTCCCCCATATCCCACATATCCCCCCGCCCCCATATCCCCCCTCCCCCATATTCCCCCTCCCCCATATCCCCCTCCCACATATCCCCCCTCCCCCATATCCCCCATATCCCCCCCTCCCCCATATCCCCCCTCCCCCATATCCCCCTCTCCCCCATATCCCCCCTCCCCCATATCCCCTCCTCCCCATATCCCCATTCCCCCATATCCCCCCTCCCCCATATCCCCCTCCCCCATATCCCCCATATTCCCCCTCCCCATATCCCCCTCCCCATATCCCCCTCCCCCATATCGCCCCTCCCCAATATCCCCCTTCCCCCATATCCCCCCTCCCCATATCCCCCCTCCCCCATATCCCCCATATCCCCCTCCCCCATATCCCCCCTCCCCCATATCCCCCCTCCCCCATATCCCCCTCCCACATATCCCCCCTCCCCATATCACCCATATCCCCCCTCCCCCATATCCCCATTCCCCCATAACCCCCTTCCCCATATCCCCCTCCCCATATCCCCCCTCCCCCATATCCCCCATGTCCCCCCTCCCCCATATCCCCCCTCCCCCATATCCCCCCCATATCCCCCCTCCCCATATCCCCCCTCCCCCATATCCCCCCCTCCCCCATATCCCCCACATCCCCAAGTGAATCCAGCCCTAACCTTAACCTCTGCAATGCACGCGCAACCGATGGCGTGCATTCATATACCTGCCTAACAGTGTTGCCTTTTACCCCTGCCACCCCCCACCCACAGGATAAGCGCGCACACAACAATAGGGAGCATGTGAGGACTGGAGGAGGCCCCGCTGATGAGAGGCCACTGACCGAACACGAGGAAAGGGCCCTGGAACTGGCTGGCGGACCTGACGACCGGGAGGTTGCTGATGCAGAGGTCGGGGCGTAGTAGCAAGTGAGCCACCGACAGCCTGTCCCCATATCCCCCCTCCCCATATCCCCCCTCCCCAAATCCCCCCTCCCCATATCCCCCCTCCCCCATATCCCCCCTCCCCCATATCCCCCATATCCCCCCCATATCCCCCCTCCCCCATATTCCCCTCCCCATATCCCCTACCCCATATCCCCCCTCCCCCATATCCCCCTCCCCACATCCCCCCTCCCCCATAACCCCCATATCCCCCCTCCCCCATATACCCCCTCCCCCATATCCCCCATATCCCCCCTCCCCATATCCCCCCTCCCCCATATCCCCTTCCCCATATCCCCCTCCCCATATCCCCCTCCCCATATCCCCCCTCCCCCATATCCCCCCTCCCCCATATCCCATCTCCCCCGTATCCCCCATATTCCCCCACCCCCATATCCCCCCTCCCCATATCCCCCCTCCCCATATCCCCCCTCCCCCATATCCCCCCTCCCCCATATCGCCCCCATATCCCCCCTCCCCCATATCCCCCATATCCCCCCTCCCCCATATCCCCTCCTCCCCCATATCCCCATTCCCCCATATCCCCCCTCCCCCATATCCCCCTCCCCATATCCCCCATATTCCCCCTCCCCATATCCCCCTCCCCATATCCCCCTCCCCCATATCGCCCCTCCCCAATATCCCCCTTCCCCCATATCCCCCTCCCCATATCCCCCCTCCCCCATATCCCCCCTCCCCCATATCCCCCCTCCCCCATATCCCCCTCCCACATATCCCCCCTCCCCATATCACCCATATCCCCCCTCCCCCATATCCCCCCTCCCCCATAACCCCCTTCCCCATATCCCCCTCCCCATATCCCCCTCCCCCATATCCCCCATGTCCCCCCTCCCCCATATCCCCCCTCCCCATATCCCCCCCATATCCACCCTCCCCCATATCCCCCCTCCCCCATATCCCCCCCTCCCCCATATCCCCCACATCCCCAAGTGAATCCAGCCCTAACCTTAACCTCTGCAATGCACGCGCAACCGATGGCGTGCATTCATATACCTGCCTAACAGTGTTGCCTTTTACCCCTGCCACCCCCCACCCACAGGATAAGCGCGCACAGAACAATAGGGAGCATGTGAGGACTGGAGGAGGCCCCGCTGATGAGAGGCCACTGACCGAACACGAGGAAAGGGCCCTGGAACTGGCTGGCGGACCTGACGACCGGGAGGTTGCTGATGCAGAGGTCGGGGCGTAGTAGCAAGTGAGCCACCGACAGCCTGTCCCCATATCCCCCCTCCCCTCTATCCCCCTTCCCCATATCACCTGATCACTGCCTGATGTCTAAGCATGCATGCTTCATTGTGTATCGCAGGACCAAACGTCCAGGCACCCATCCCCGCAGATGCAGACCGCCCGCAGGATGCCCCTCGGAGGCCACGGGAGACGGAGAGACCCGGACCCTCCAGCATGCGACGCCCGCAGGATGCC
This sequence comes from Scyliorhinus torazame, assembly GCF_047496885.1. Lineage (NCBI taxonomy): Eukaryota > Metazoa > Chordata > Chondrichthyes > Carcharhiniformes > Scyliorhinidae > Scyliorhinus > Scyliorhinus torazame. The sequence continues at coordinate 224,664,846 of NC_092709.1, forward strand.
CCTCGCACACCACGGGAGACGGAGAGACCCGCACCCTCCAGCATGCGACGCCCGCAGGATGCCCCTCGCACACCACGGGAGACGGAGAGACCCGGACCCTCCAGCATGCGACGCCCGCAGGATGCCCCTCGCACACCACGGGAGATGGAAAGACCTGGAGCAACAGGGAGACGACACCCCCGTCACGTGCGGGAGCGACCACCCAGCGACGAGGGGGGCAGCCACAGGCCCCCGTCACATCCGAGCCAGGACACCACTACCCAGGACACCACTACCCAGGACACCACTACCCAGGACACCACTACGCAGGACACCACTACCCGGGACACCACTACCCGGGACAGCACTACCCGAACAGCACTGCCCAGGACACCCCTACCCGGGACAGCACTACCCAGGAAGACGAAATACCGGACAGTGACTCAGAGTGGATGGGTGGAGACGAACCCCCACCCCAAAGTGCCATGGACTCAGAGTGGGACGAAGAGCACGACACAACGCCACTGCTGTCACCAACACCCTCCACCATCGCAGAAACACTCACCTCGGTTGGGCACTTTAGTGATGAGGCGTCTGGTACACTCACTGGTGCGCACAACACAGCTGTCCCGGTACAGCAGGTGGAGGTAGGAGCAGCAGAGGGGCCGGGCGGTCGGAGGGCAGCCCAGCCCAAGCGAACATCTGCCGCCCAGATGGATCCCGGGTTCCTGGAGTTACCACACCCACCCATAGATCCGATGCAACCACCGACCCGGAGACGAGCGAAGAGGGTGACGGCCGGCTTGCGGCGGCTGCGGTCGCAGGTGGAGGAGTCCACCCGCGTCCAGGAGCTGGGAGTGGTGCCGGTCATGCGTGCCACCCAGGCTGACACCGCACGGGTGGCGTCCGCGGTGGAGGCAATGGGTGCGACGGTGTCAGACATGGGGAACGGTTTGCGAGGCCTGGGGCTTTCCGTGCAGGCGGCGTCTGTGGCCCAGGACATGGCTGCCCTCTCACAGGAGGCCATGAGCCAGTGCCAGCGCCAGATGGCAGAGGCGCTCAACGCCATAGCCCAGTCTCTGCAGGCCATCGCTGAGGGCATCGGCGCCAGTGGCCATGTGCGAGCCGGCGTCGCACTGTCACAGACAGGGCTTGCCAACCCCCTGGGCTCCATGGCTGCAAACCTCTGTCGATACCAGCACGGGCCTCCAGGACTGGCAGCGCCAGATGTCGGGGGGGCGTCGGATGGCCAGTCCGTTCGCATCCCCCACCCATGTAGAGGCCTGGGGGCCATCGGGCACCCCGAGGGAGGAGGAGGTGGTGTGGTCCGTCCCAGCTCCCCCTGTAGGGGAGGTCCCGGTACACCGCGACACCACAGACTCCCCCCCTTCCGCCCCAGGTGCATCGGGTGGGCAACGGGCAGGACAGGCTGGCAGCTCGCCATCCCAGTCGCCCGGGCCGCAGACTGGCCCATCTAGGCCAGGACGCCCCAGGAAACGGCCGCCAAAGGGATCCAGTGTCAGAGGGCAGGAATCACAGGAGTCCACCTCCAGTTCTGCTGTACCGTCTGGGGAACCACGTAGACGTAGGCAAAGGGCCCGTAAGGCCAAACAATTAGACACTGAGTAAGTTGGCACGGGTGCAGGGCACAGATGAGTTTTAGGGGCTAGGGCAAGTGCATGAACTCCTTTGGTTATTAAAGTCAATGTTACACCTACAGAAGCTGCCTTTGTGCTCTGTCCAAAGCGTGCGGGGGTGTCATGTACGTTGAGCGCAAGTGTGTGTGTGAGGGGTGGTCTTACCTCAGCCCCAGGTGAGTCTGCCCCCTTCCCCCTGGGCCGCCATCAACATCCCCCGGGCAGAGGACGGGACCGTGCGCTGCAGTGTCACAGCCGCATGCAGGGATGGTCCGGGTGGATGGTGGTACTGTGGCCATGGGTCAGACATAGTCTAACGATGTGGAGCCAGGAGCTCATCGCAGGGCGGGTTGTCATCATCCTCCATGGCCTGCAATAGACACGCGTCCACCCGCAACTGTGAGAGCCCGGCCCATTGTGCCGCAGGTGGATCGGCAATGGGGGGGGGGTGGTGTGCATGCGGGTGGGGTGGGTGGGGTTGGGGAGGGGGGTGAGGGTGCTGGGTGGGTGGATGGGAGGGGGGTGTGGGTGGTCGGCTGTTGCCATGGTGTGCGGTCTGTGGCCATACTACCCGATTCCCACGCCCATCTAGTCAGTGAAGTGGGCGGCTATCAGTCTGTCCCGTGCCCGCTGGGCCAGCCGGTAACGGTGGACAGCCACCCGCCTGTGTCTACCCCATCTGCCCTGACCATTACCCCCATCCCCCTCATCTGGGGAGGACTGCACCTCTTCCTGCTGCTCCTCCACTCCGCCCTCCTCTGCCTGCGGCACATCGCCCCTCTGCTGGGCTATGTTGTGCAGGACGCAGCACACCACAATGATGCGGCCGAACCTATCTGACCGATACTGGAGGGCCAGAGAGGTCCAGGCACCTGAAACGCATCTTCAGCACGCCAAAGCACCTCTCTATCACTCCCCTTGTCGCTACATCGGCATCATTGTAGCGGTTCTCCGCCTCATTGCGTGGCCTCCGTATAGGCGTCATCAGCCACGATCGCAATGGGTAGCCCCTGTCGCCCAGCACCCAGCCCCTCAGCCGGGGATGGCGTCCCTCGTACATGCCGGGGATGGATGACCGCGACAACACGTATGAGTCGTGTACACTGCCTGGATAACGGGCGCAGACGTGCAGGATCATCATGTGGTGGTCGCAGACCACCTGTATGTTCATCGAATAGGTCCCCTTCCTATTGGTGAACACGGCCCTGTTATCTGCAGGTGGCTGCACGACGACGTGCATCCCATCGATCGCGCCCTGGACCATGGGGAACCCGGCCACGGCGGAGAAGCCCACGGCCCCGGCATCTTGGCTGGCCCGGTCTACGGGGAAGCGGATGTAGCGGTGCGCCATGGCATATAGGGCATCTGTCACTGCCCGGATGCACCGATGCACCGATGTCTGCGATATGCCGGACAGGTCCCCACTCGGTGCCTGGAATGACCCCGTTGCATAAATGTTCAGGGCCACCGTAACCTTGACGGACACGGGGAGAGGGTGTCCCCCGCCAGTGCCACGCAGTGACAGGTGTGCCAGCAGGTGGCAGATGTGTGCCACGGTTTCCCGCCTCATCCGGACTCTCCTCCTGCATTCCCGGTCCGTGAGGTCCTGGTATGACTGCTGGGGCTGGTACACACGGGGCGTCCTCGGGTGTCACCGTTGCCGTGGGGCCGTGATGTCCTCCTCCCGCTCCTCGTCCTGTCGGTCAGGTGTCCCTCCAGCCTAGGCGGCTGCCGCCTGTCCCTCTGCGGCAGCCTGCGCCGCCTCTCTGGCACGCTCCTCCTCCTCATCCAGGGCAACATAGACATGAGCGGCTGCCGCCACGGTGGCCAACATCGCTGGATGATCGGAAAACATGATGGCCTGGTGGGGGGGAGGGGAACGACGACATGTCATCATTGCCCATATCCCCACCTCCCCCCAGCCAGGTGGCATGGACCACATGGGTCCAACTGTTGGAGGCTGGCACCTGGCCAGGTGGACCAACTCACTTGCCCTCGCATCCCCCTCCCCGGCACGGACCCCCCCCCAACCTCCACCCCGGCACGGACACCCCATCCCCCTCCCCGGCACGGACCCCCCCCCCAACCTCCACACCGGCACGGACCCCCCATCCCCCTCCCCGGCACGGACCCCCCCATCCCCCTCCCCGGCACGGACCCCCCCACCCCCTCCCCAGCACGGAACCCCCCCAACCTCCACCCCGGCACGGACACCCCCCCAACCTCCACCCCGGCACGGACCCCCTATCCCCCTCCCCGGCACCGACCCCCCCATCCTCCACCCCGGCACGGACCCCCCCCAACCTCCACCCCGGCACGGACCCCCCCCCCATCCTCCACCCCGGCACGGACCCCCCCCCCCAACCTCCACCCCGGCACGGACCCCCCCCCCACCCCCCTCCCCGGCACGGACCCCCCCATCCCCCTCCCCGGCACGGACTCCCCCCCCATCCCCCTCCCCGGCACGGACCCCCCCCCCAACCTCCACCCCGGCACGGACCCCCACCAACCTCCACCCCGGCACGGACCCCCCATCCCCCTCCCCGGCACGGACCCCCCCATCCCCCTCTCCGGCACGGACTCCCCCATCCCCCTCCCCGGCACGGACCCCCCCCCCAACCTCCACCCCGGCACGGATCCCCCCCCCAACCTCCACCCCGGCACGGACCCCCCATCCCCCTCCCCGGCACGGACCCCCCCCCCAACCTCCACCCCGGCATGGACCCCCCATCCCCCTCCCCGGTACGGACCCCCTCCCGGCACTCCCCCGGAGCCCAGCCTACTCTAACCACCCCCCCCCGCCGCCGCACACACACACACACAACCCGAGACAAACCTCTCCTCGCGCACTCAGACTGCGGCCACGCCATCGCCTGCCCAGAGCCAACCCCCCAGGCCGTCACTCACCTCCACGCTGGTCGGCGTGAGCCTGGAGCACCGGGTCACGCCGATGAAAAGGAGGTTTAATTTACGTCGACGTGAACCCCCCCTCTGGGGGGTCGGAGAATGACGCCCCTGATCTCCGATTTTTAAAAACAGGACCCCACCCCATTCACACAGGTAACCCACCCACCCCCCACACACAGATAAGGGGAGCCTCTTCCCAATGGAGCTCCCAAGACTGGCTCCCCCTGGCACTTCTCCCAGTGCTGCCCCCTGGGGCCAGTGCCAGGGCACTGCCGAGCCATGTCCCTCTCCCCCTGGGAGTTGTGCTTACCTGTGCGCCACCAGAGGGTTTCCTTCGCCTGGTTCACATTTTTAAAAAACAGTTGTTGTTACAGCAGGGAAGGCCATTAATTATATTTAAATGTATTGAAATGCAGTCTCTGATTTTCCTGGGTGTGGACCTCGTTTCATCACTGGCGGGAAAAATCTGAAAGCGCGACCTCGCCGGTGAGATTCTCATTTTTCAGCTCTCGTGGGGGTTGGCGCCCGCATCACCATTTGCGCTCATGGCGAATAGGGGTGGAAACCCCCCCCCCCCCCTCCACCCACCCATTGGCTTGGAAGATTGTTATCTCTGAATTGGATTGGATTGGATTGGTTTATTGTCCCATGTACCGAGGTACAGTGAAAAGAATTTTTCTGCGAGCTGCTCAACAAATCATTGAGTACATGAAAAGAAAAGAAAAAGAAAATATATTGGATAAATCCACCTGTGATATTACACCAACATGGGTAATGTGGAGAATTTGTTTCTCTGCTGTGGATGTTTGCCCAAAGCCTGAGGCATATTGTCTAATATAGGGGGATTTTAATTTTCCTCTGATGGTGGTGCGAAATGGACAATATTGAATCACCACCAGTGGAACTGAACATCAAGCACAACGTGTCTGAAAGTAAACTAAAGTCAAAGGAGTATAAAATTGCGCGGTGTAAAATGAGAAGTTAACCCACAATGTCAGGTTGCTCCCAGACATGTAAAGTTAAAAACAATTCCCTATTTGGACTTGGGCTTTCGGAACCAACATAAGAACATAAGAACTAGGAGCAGGAGTAGGCCATCTGGCCCCTCGAGCCTGCTCCGCCATTCAATGAGATCATGGCTGATCTTTTGTGGACTCAGCTCCACTTTCCGACCCGAACACCATAACCCTTAATCCCTTTATTCTTCAAAAAACGATCTATCTTTATCTTAAAAACATTTAATGAAGGAGCCTCTACTGCTTCACTGGGCAAGGAATTCCATAGATTCACAACCCTTTGGGTGAAGAAGTTCCTCCTAAACTCAGTCCTCAATCTACTTCCCCTTATTTTGAGGCTATGCCCCCTAGTTCTGCTTTCACCCACCAGTGGAAACAACCTGCCCGCATCTATCCTATCTATTCCCTTCATAATCTTATATGTTTCTATAAGATCCCCCCTCAGCCTTCTAAATTCCAACGAGTACAGTCCCAGTCTATTCAACCTCTCCTCGTAATCCAATCCCTTCAGCTCTGGGATTAACCTAGTGAATCTCCTCTGCACACCCTCCAGTGCCAGTATGTCCTTTCTCAAGTAAGGAGACCAAAACTGAACACAATACTCCAGGTATGGCCTCACTAACACCTTATACAATTGCAGCAGAACCTCCCTAGTCTTAAACTCCATCCCTCTAGCAATGAAGGACAAAATTCCATTTGCCTTCTTAATCACCTGTTGCACCTGAAAACCAACTTTTTGCGACTCATGCACTAGCACACCCAGGTCTCTCTGCACAGCAGCATGTTTTAATATTTTATCATTTAAATAATAATCCCTTTTGCTGTTATTCCTACCAAAATGGATAACCTCACATTTGTCAACATTGTATTCCATCTGCCAGACCCTAGCCCATTCACTTAGCCTATCCAAATCCCTCTGCAGACTTCCAGTATCCTCTGCACTTTTTGCTTTACCACTTATCTTAGTGTCGTCTGCAAACTTGGACACATTGCCCTTGGTCCCCAACTCCAAATCATCTATGTAAATTGTGAACAGTTGTGGGCCCAACACTGATCCCTGAGGGACACCACTAGCTACTGATTGCCAACCAGAGAAACACCCATTAATCCCCACTCTTTGCTTTCTATTAATTACCCAATCCTCTATCCATGCTACTACTTTCCCCTTAATGCCATGCATCTTTATCTTATGCAACAACCTTTTGTGTGGCACCTTGTCAAAGGCTTTCTGGAAATCCAGATATACCACATCCATTGGTTCCCCGTTATCTACTGCACTGTTAATGTCCTCAAAAAATTCCACTAAATTAGTTAGGCACGACCTGCCCTTTATGAACCCATGCTGCGTCTGTCCAATGGGACAATTTCCATCCAGATGCCTCGCTATTTCTTCCTTGATGATAGATTCCAGCATCTTCCCTACTACCGAAGTTAAGCTCACTGGCCTATAATTACCCGCTTTCTGCCTACCTCCTTTTTTAAACAGTGGTGTCACATTTGCTAATTTCCAATCCGCCAGGACCACCCCAGAGTCTAGTGAATTTTGGTAAATTATCACGAGTGCATTTGCAATTTCCCTAGCCATCTCTTTTAGCACTCTGGGATGCATTCCATCAGGTCCAGGAGACTTGTCTACCTTTAGCCCCATTAGCTTGCCCATCACTACCTCCTTGGTGATAACAATCCTCTCAAGGTCCTCACCTGTCATAGCCTCATTTCCATCAGTCACTGGCATGTTATTTGTGTCTTCCACTGTGAAGACCGACCCAAAAAACCTATTCAGTTCCTCAGCCATTTCCTCATCTCCCATTATTAAATCTCCCTTCTCATCCTCTAAAGGACCAATATTTACCTTAGCCACTCTTTTTTGTTTTATATATTTGTAGAAACTTTTACTATCTGTTTTATTCTGAGCAAGTTTACTCTCATAATCTATCTTACTCTTTATAGCTTTTTTAGTAGCTTTCTGTTGCCCCCTAAAGATTTCCCAGTCCTCTAGTCTCCCACTGATCTTTGCTACTTTGTATGTTTTTTCCTTCAATTTGATACTCTCCCTTATTTCCTTAGATATCCACGGTCGATTTTCCCTCTTTTTACCGTCCTTCCTTTTTGTTGGTATAAACCTTTGCTGAGCACTGTGAAAAATCACTTGGAAGGTTCTCCACTGTTCCTCAACTGTTTCACCATAAAGTCTTTGCTCCCAGTCTACCTGAGCTAGTTCTTCTCTCATCCCATTGTAATCTTCTTTGTTTAAGCACAAAACACTAGTGCTTGATTTTACCTTCTCACCCTCCATCTGTATTTTAAATTCCACCATATTGTGATCGCTCCTTCCGAGAGGATCCCTGACTATGAGATCCTGAATCAATCCTGTCTCATTACACAGGACCAGATCTAGGACCGCTTGTTCCCTCGTAGGTTCCATTACATACTGTTCTAGGAAACTATCGCGGATACATTCTATAAACTCCTCCTCAAGGCTGCCTTGACCGACCTGGTTAAACCAATCAACATGTAGATTAAAATCCCCCATGATAACTGCTGTACCATTTCTTCATGCATCTGTTATTTCTTTGTTTATTGCCTGCCCCACCATAATGTTACTATTTGGTGGCCTATTGATTACTCCTATCAGTGACTTTTTCGCCTTACTATTCCTGATTTCCACCCAAATGGATTCAACCTTATCCTCCATAGCACCGATGTCATCCCTTACTGTTGCCCGGATGTCATCCTTAAATAACAGAGCTACACCACCTCCCTGTCAACAAGATAGCAAAAGCAACAACTTGTATTCATACAGTGCCTTGAATATAATAAAATATCCCAAGGCTCTTTGAGAGATATTCAGAACTGTTTTACCATGGATCCTTCCAATGAAATGCTTGTGAGGGAGTAAGGATAGTATGACAGCTGGTGAGAGCTGATTGAAGCAATGAAGCTGTGCCACAACAACAAAAAATATGGATCACTATTCACAAGCTGAACCCTGATAGGCAAGAACAAAAATACATCACCATAGTTTCTCCTAAGCAAGTCGCACATCAACTCACCTGTCATAATATACACCAGTATATCATGGTGGAGATGCACACACACTGATGGACATACAGCAAGACCAATCAACACACACAACACTGCAGCCAATCACCAGTTAGAGCACACGCACTATAAAGACAGGGGGCATCAGAGTTCCCCCTCATTCGGGATGCAGCCTCCTACAAGGATAGAGCTTACAGCTTACAGCACAGATCCTCACCATGTGCTGAGTGCATAGACTGGTTCGGACAGGCATAGGTCTTTAGTTTAATCTAACATTGTGTTGACTTCCGGGTGCGGCAATGACCAGCTGAGTCGCACGTTTCGGCATCTCCCGTTGGAACGGACTTTTGGGCTCTTAATAGGAGCCCCAACGGCAATTTAAACAGCCAAAAACACTGTGCGGTAAACCAGAAGGGAATCCCCCCGGACAAGCATGGAAAAGGGAGAGGGTAGCGGCCGGATTACGGAGGATCCTCTGGAGCAGCGGTAAGGAAGGGAAGCTCAAAGCAAGATGGCGTCGGAAGGTGGCCGTTTGTTATGGGGCCCGGAGCAACAAGAGTTCCTGCAGCGCTGTGTGGAACAGCTGAAGAAGAAGCTGAAGAAGGAAGTGTTGGCCCCGATATAACAGGCGATTGAAGGGCTAAAGGAGGAGCAGAGGACCCAAGAGCTGGAGCTTCGGGTCGTGAAGGCAACGACTGCTGAAAACAAGGATGAAATACAGGGCCTGGTGGTGAAGGCAGAAATGCACGAGGCACAGCACAAAAGGTGTGTGGAGAGGTTGGAAGCACTGGAGAATAACTCGAGGAGGAAGAATTTAAGAATCCTGGGTCTTCCCGAAGGCGCAGAAGGGGCGGACATCGGGACATATGTGAGCACGATGCTTCACTCGCTATTGGGATCGGAGGCAGCCTTTGGAGGTGGAGGGAGCCTATCGAGTTCTGGCGTGAAGACCAAAGGCTGGAGAAATACCTCGAGCTACAGTGGTGAGGTTTCTCCGCTACAATGACAGAGAGACGGTCCTCAGATGGGCAAAGAAAACTCGGAGCTGTAGGTGGGAGAACGCGGTGATCTGCGTATACCAGAATTGGAGTGCGGAGTATACTCACGGATAGACTTTTTTGTCTTGGGAAGGGCACTGATTCCGAAGGTGACAGGGACGGAGTATACGGCCATAGCCATTTCGGACCACGCTCCACATTGGGTAGACCTGGAGGTAGGAGAGGAAAAAGAACAGCACCCACTCTGGAGAATGGATATGGGCTTATTGGCGGATGAGGGTGTATGTCTAAGGGTGAGGGGGTGCATCGAAAGGTACTTGGCGCTTAATGAAGGAGGGCAAGTTTCAATCGGGCTAAGGCGGTGCTTCACAAAAAGAAGGTTAAATTTGGAATGTTGCAACCGGCGAGACTGTGGGTCACACACCAAGGGAAGCACCACTACTTTGAGACGGCAGAAGAGGCGTGGACATTCATTGTGGACGAGAAGCTGGAATAGTCTGGCGAGAGAAAGAGCTTCTGGGACAAAGTGGTGGGGTGATTATGTGGGGCGAGGAAGGGGAAGGGGGGGGGTGGGATGATTTTTCAATTGTTAATTCTGTGATCCTGTAACTTTTCTCTCTTACCCATGTTGGGGGGGGGGGAGGAGTATGAGGAACTGTGGGCGCTGGTGGGACGGAAAGGGGAAGGAGGAGAGAAATGCGCCATTAGGGGCGGGGCCGAGTGGGAACCGCGGGCTTTGTTCCCGCGCTATGGTAATTGTGGCGGGAACGGGGACGCAGGAAGGAGGGGGCCTCGCACAGTGGGGGCCGAGGACAAGGGGGGAAGCCGAGGTCAGCCAGAGTTCGCTGACTTCTGGGAGCAACATGGGGGGTGCAATTACGCTAGAGGGGGATCTAGCGGAGAGGGAGGGGGGGTTAACTGGGTTGCTGCTGCTAAGGAGAAGGGGGAGCTGTTATGGGATGGGGTGGTCGAGGCGGGAGGGCACCGTCGGTGGGATATACGGGTACGTGAGAACCGGGTGAGGAGTTGGGTTAAAAAAGGGGATGGCTAGTCGACAAGGGGGGGGGGGGGGTAAAGAGCCCCCCAACCCGGTTGATCACGTGGAACGTGAGAGGGCTGAACGGGCCGATTAAAAGGGCACGGGTACTCGCACACCTAAAGAAATTAAAGGCAGATGTGGTTATGTTGCAGGAGACGCACCTGAAACTGATAGACCAGGTCAGACTACGTAAAGGATGGGTGGGGCAGGTGTTTCATTCGGGTTTAGATGCAAAGAATAGGGGGGTGGCTATCTTAGTGGGGAAACAGGTACTGTTTGAGGCAAAGACCATAGTGGCGGATAGTGGGGGTAGATATGTGATGGTGAGTGGCAGATTGCAAGGGGAGGCGGTGGTTCTGGTGAACGTATACGCCCCGAACTGGGATGATTCAAATTTTATGAGGCGCATGTTGGGACGTATCCCGGACCTGGAGGCGGGAAAGTTGGTAATGGGGGGAGACTTCAATACGGTGCTTGATCCAGGGCTGGACCGATCGAGGTCCAGGACCGGGAGGAGGCCGGCAGCGGCCACGGTGCTTAAGGACTTCATGGAGCAGGTGGGAGGAGTAGATCCCTGGAGATTTAGTAGGCCTAGGAGTAAGGAGTTCTCATTTTTCTCCCATGTTCACAAAGTATACTCACGGATAGACTTTTTTGTCTTGGGAAGGGCACTGATTCCGAAGGTGACAGGGACGGCGTATACGGCCATAGCCATTTCGGACCACGCTCCACATTGGGTAGACCTGGAAGTAGGAGAGGAAAAAGAACAGCACCCACTCTGGAGAATGGATATGGGCTTATTGGCGGATGAGGGTGTATGTCTAAGGGTGAGGGGGTGCATCGAAAGGTACTTGGAGCTTAATGACAACGGAGAGGTTCAGGTGGGAGTGGTCTGGGAGGCATTGAAGGCGGTGGTCAGAGGGGAACTGATATCCATAAGGGTACATAATGGGAAGCAAGAGGGTAAAGAAAGGGAGCGATTGTTGAGAGAACTTCTGAGGGTGGACAGGCAATATGCAGAGGCTCCGGAGGAGGGACTGTACAGGGAAAGACAAAGGTTACATGTGGAATTTGACCTGCTGACCACAGGTAAGGCAGAGGCACAGTGGAGGAGGGCACAGGGTGTACAGTATGAGTATGGAGAGAAGGCTACTGGCCCACCAATTGAGGAAGAGGGGAGCAGCGAGGGAGATAGGTGGGGTGAGAGATGAGGAGGGAGAGATGGAACGGGGAGCGGAGAGAGTGAACGGGGTGTTCAAGGCATTCTATGAGAGGTTATATAAGGCTCAGCCCTCGGAAGGGAAGGAGGGAATGATGTGTTTCCTGGATCAGCTGGAATTCCCGAAGGTGGAGGAACAGGAGAGAGTGGGACTGGGAGCACAGATTGAGATGGAGGAGGTGGTAAAGGGGATTGGGAGCATGCAGGTGGGGAAGGCCCCGGGACCGGACGGATTCTCGGTGGAATTTTATAGGAAATATATGGACCTACTGGCCCCGCTTTTGACGAGAACCTTTAATGAGGCCAGGGAAAGGGGGAAGTTGCCCCCGACTATGTCGGAGGTGACGATATCGTTCCTTTTGAAGAAGGAAAAATACCCGCTGCAGTGTGGGTCCTACAGGCCCATTTCCCTTTTAAATGTAGATGCTAAGCTCCTGGCCAAGGTGATGGCGACGAGGATAGAGGACTGTGTCCCGGGGGTGGTCCACGAGGATCAAACTGGGTTCGTTAAGGGGAGACAGGTGAACACGAACATACGGAGGTTGCTAGGGGTGATGATGATGCCCCCACCAGAGGGGGAGGCGGAGATAGTGGTGGCGATGGACGCCGAGAAAGCATTCGACAGAGTGGAGTGGGATTATCTGTGGGAGGTGCTGAGGAGATTTGGTTTTGGAGAGGGGTTTATTGGATGGGTACAGCTGCTGTATAGGGCCCCGGTGGCAAGTGGTCACGAACAGGCAGAGGTCTGACTACTTCCGTCTTTATAGCGGGATGAGGCAGGGGTGTCCCCTGTCTCCTTTACTGTTTGCATTGGTGATTGAGCCCCTGGCCATAGCACTGAGGGGCTCCAGGAAGTGGAGGGGAGTACTCAGGGGAGGAGAAGAACACCGGGTATCATTGTATGCAGATGATCTATTGCTGTATGTTGCGGACCCAGTAGAGGGGATGCCTGAGATAATGCAGACACTCAGGGAGTTTGGGGAATTTTCGGGGTACAAATTGAATATGGGGAAGAGTGAGTTGTTTGTGGTGCATCCGGGGGAGCAGAGCAGGGGAATAGATGATTTACCGCTGAGGAAGGTAACAAGAGATTTCCGGTACTTAGGGATTCAATAGCCAGGAGTTGGGGAACCTTACATAGGCTTAATTTAACACGATTGGTGGAACAGATGTGTAGAATCCCAAGTTTCTTTACCCGTCAGTCTGGCCTCAATAAAAGTCGAGATGGATTTGCAGGTACAGCATTAGTTATTTTATTTAGCTTGCAAGCGTTCCTCAATTCTCAGGAGTACGAAGCACATCCTGCTTCATAGACTTCTGGAATCAAGTGAGGATATGGAACAAAGGAATCTGTACTGATACATTCAAATGGCATCAAGTTTCACGATGTCCATAGGTCATCCTATATCCCTCCTGACCTGTTGATCTATTCTGATTGGCTCACTTCCAATCCCTTCCTCTGGCCCCTATTCCCCAGCATCCTTTTCTCCTGCTTTGGTGGACACACCTCTTCCTGCTTTTCCATGCGGTCTGAAATCCTTTGTCTGTGAACTCACCAGAATTAGACTGGCCTACCTCTACATTACATTAACTAATATCTCTAAAGTAACTATTTTATATCACATTCGTCAGATGGAGGAGGATTTTAAGAGATGGGACATGGTACCCCTGTCACTGGCGGGTAGGGTGCAGGCGGTCAAAATGGTAGTCCTCCCGAGATTCCTTTTTGTGTTTCAGTGCCTCCCGGTGATGGTCACAAAGGCTTTTTTCAAGAAAATCGAGAAAGGTGTCATGAGTTTTGTGTGGGCTGGGAAGACCCCGAGAGTGAGGGGGGGGGTTCTTGCAGCATAGCAGGGATAGGGGGGGACTGGCACTATCGAGCCTAAGTGAATACTACTGGGCCGCCAATATCTCAATGGTGTGTAAGTGGATGGGAGAAGGGGGGGGAGCGGCGTGGAAGAGATTGGAGGTGGCTTCCTGTAAAGGAACCAGCCTACAAGCACTGGCGACGGCGCCGTTGCCGTTCTCCCCGAAGAAATACACCACAAGTCCAGTGGTGGTGGCAACACTGAAAATTTTGGGGCAGTAGAGACGGCATAGGGGAAGGACGGGAGCCTCGGTGTGGTCCCCGATAAGAAATCATCATAGGTTTGTCCCGGGGAGAATAGATGGGGGATTTGGAGCATGGCAGGGAGCTGGGATTGTGCAACTGAGAGATCTGTTCGTAGACGGGACGTTTGCGAGTCTGGGAGCGCTGACGGAAAAATATGGGTTGCCCCAAGGGAATGTATTTCGGTACATGCAACTGAGGGCTTTTGCGAGGCAACAGGTGAGGGAATTCCCACAGCTCCCGACGCAGGAGATTCAAGATAGAGTGATCTCAGGGACATGGGTGGGGGATGGTAGGGTGTCAGATATATACAAGGAAATGAGAGATGAGGGGGAGAACATGGTGGATGAGCTGAAGGGAAAATGGGAAGAAGAGCTGGGGGAAGAGATTGAGGAGGGGCTGTGGGCTGATGCCCTACGTAGGGTAAACTCGTCGTCCTCGTGCGCCAGGCTAAGCCTGATACAATTCAAGGTCTTGCACAGGGCGCATATGACCGGAGCAAGGCTTAGTACATTTTTCGGGGTAGAGGATAGGTGTGGGAGATGTTCGAGAAGCCCAGCAAACCACACCCACATGTTTTGGTCATGCCCGGCACTGCAGGGGTTCTGGGTGGGGGTGGCAAAGGTGCTTTCGAAGGTGGTGGGGGTCCGGGTCGAGCCAGGCTGGGGGTTGGCTATATTTGGGGTTGCAGAAGAGCCGGGAGTGCAGGAGGCGAGAGAGGCTGATGTTTTGGCCTTTGCGTCCCTAGTAGCCCGGCGAAGGATATTGCTTATGTGGAAGGAAGCCAAACCCCCTGGCGTGGAGACCTGGATAAATGACATGGCAGGGTTTATAAAACTAGAACGGATAAAGTTTGCGCTCAGGGGTTCGGCTCAAGGGTTCACCAGGCGGTGGCAACCGTTCATTGACTACCTCGCAGAACGATAAAGGAAATAGGAAGGTAACAGCAGCAACTCGGGGGGGGGGGGGGGGGGGGGGGAGGAGGAGGGGGGGTCCTCAGGGGTGGTTTTGGTATAGATATTTGTACTTGGTTATGTATATTGGATTGTTTGATTTTATTATCTGGAGAGTTATTATTTTTGTTATGGCAGTTGCCATTTAGTTTATATATAATTTATTTACTTGTTAAAACGGTCACTGTTATTTATATTGTTTTATTGTTGGAAAAAGGGAAAACCTTTGTATTGTTTTGTTTGGCCGAAAAATTGAATAAAATATATATTTTTTAAAAATCTAACATTGTGTTTACCCACAGTGAAAGTATGTTCAACAGTTTCTAACTTAATAAAATAGTGTTGTACTATTTTAAGTGTTGGTGGCCTGTATGTGTTCCACGGATCCAGAGCACCCAACACATCATCACCCTAATTGGCGAAGCAGTCCACAAAGTACAGCTTGGAATGAAATGATGCTCACCCATCAAAGGAAAGTTCACAATCAGCAACTCAACACTGAGCCATTGTAATTACTTATGAAAACCTTAAAATATGAAAGGCAACTGCATGGAATGGTGCATCTAATATTCTTAACTTGCTGCACTTCAGGAGGCCACATAAGTGGATACTTGACACATTCAACTCTTGCATGGAAAGAAGTAAAAACAAATTGAGAAATAGCAAAATGGCCCACCACCTCCATACCAGAAAATCAACATTTCGTTTCCTGAGATGATAGTGAACTCAATGGACTGGATTTCCCCAACGTTCAATGTTTTCAGCCCTGCTCTGTATTGGCTATATAAATGGCCAACCAGATTTCCTAACATGCAGAATTCCAACTTTGCTGATGCTGTTTATCACCATCCAATCAGGAACATTTGAGGAGATTTGATGGATCCTAGCTGACTTTTAGAGTGGCTGTAACTTCCTTGGAGTGGCAATCGGTTTCCGATTGCCACTCTAAGAAAAACATTTCTTCCATGCCAATCTCGTCCAGCCTTCTGACTCAGGCTGGGTGAGATCTATGCAGCGCAGCAGTCCTCGAGACCCAGCACTTCAGTCTAACTTTGTCGATTGCAGAAGGACAGGCCCCTTTTTTATGGCACTAGCTGCCATAAACCAGGTAAGTTTAAAGGTCCCATAAAAATTGACAGGCAAAGGAGAAGGTAAGTGGAAAGTATTTGGGAGGTGGGGGGGATTGGAAGTCTGGGGTGTCAGACCTGGAGAGGGTGGTGTTAGACCTCAGGAGTGGTGGGATGGAAATCAGGTGGGGTTGGGGGTGGGGGGGGGAGGGGGGGGTGTCAGTTCGGGTCAGTGGGTTTGGATCAGGTCAGGTCTGGGGATGTGCATTGGGCTTTCGGGGTGGACGACGAGTTTGGTTGGGGGAGGTGGGAGGGTGGGTCCACAAGTATGGTCTTAGATAGGGCAGGATTTTGGAGTTTTGGAGTGTTTGGGTGTGATCTGGTCATGTTGGCAGTGAATGTCAGGCCTACGGGGGGGGGGGGGGGGGGGGGGAGAAGAGGAGCCTTGCGCTGGTGGGAGGATTTACATGTGGGGTTGGAGGAATACTATGGGGAGTGGTTTATCAGGGGGGTGGCCCTTGGGGGGTGGGGATCCAGAATGTGGGTGGGCCAGGTGTGTGCGGGTAAGTCCCTTGGTAGGTCGATCTAGGTCTTTACAGTAGTTACCCAGAAGTTTGAAGAGGTTTTAATTCCTCTAGCTTTTCTGAGTAACTATTAGTGTAACTCAGCCAGAAGTTTGCAATTTAAATCACATTTTCAGATGGCTCACAGCACAGGACAATTACCCAGGAGAAGTTTGAACTTCTGGGCAATTACTGTGCAAATGCTTACCTGTGAAGTTCAAAGAGGGACCCCTCAGCACATCTTTGGGTTAAGATCTAATACTGGGCAGCTTGGACGTTACGGCCTATGTGGTCCCTGAATGGAAACAATGTAAATCTGTGCCATCTACTTGAAACAACGTCAGATGGAGCAAAATCTCCAGATAATATAAGCTGCTACAGTATTTGAGAGGAAGTCTGGTGGCGCAGTGTAACATCCCTGCCTGAGGCAGAAGCTCTAGGTTCGAGTCCCACTTCAGGACTAGATGGCCAAGGACAGTATGGTGGCACAGTGGTTGGCACTGCTGCCTTACTGCTGCCAGAGACCTGGGTTCAATTCCGGCCATTGGTGACTGTGTGGAGTTGGGTTGCAGTCGAGTGGAGTTTGTGTGAGTCTGCATGGGTTTCCTCCGGGTGCTCTGGTTTCCTCCCACAGTCCAAAGATGTACAAGTTAGGTGGATTGGCCATGTTAAATTGCCCCGTGGTGTCAAAAGATGTACATGTTTGTTTGGGTTATAGGGATGGGGTAGAAGGTGTACCTAGGGTTGGTACAGACTCCATGGGCTGAATGATGTAATGTGAGAGTACCTTTAAGAAATGGATGTTTATAAATGGGTGTGTGTATTAATATCTGTAGTGAGAGTATCTTTAAGAAATGGGTGTTTACTACTGCAGTGATGTCAGAGAGTGGGTGGAGCTGGGTTGTCTGTCAGTTTTTTACTTTTGTTTTAGGCTGTTTGCTGCAGGGTGTATTTTAGTTTCGTTTTCAGTGTTGGAGCTGAAGCCAGACAGAGCAGGTGCACTGTTAATCTCTCTGCCATGAAAAGACTATCTCTTGATCATTTGGCAAATTCAGAATTATAAATGTTCTCAGTAGTGAATGTAAACCAAATGTGCTTCTGTTAAAAGGTGTTTCTTTTGTCTCCTGGATGTTGCTTGGGAAGTTATTAAGGATTACTTAGTGTTGTATTCTTTGGGGGTTGTATTTGAATTGATGGTTGCTAAGATGTTCACTGTACATTTTAAAAACGTTAACTTGAGTTCATAGAATAAACATTGTTTTGCTTTAAAAAATACTTTTCCATTTCTGCTGTAGCCACTGTAGAGTGGGCCGTGTGCTCCCCATATCACAATCTATTACAAGTTGTGGGTCAGGTGAACTCCATGATACACTTTGGGGTTCTCTAAACCCTGGCACATAACAAATTGGGGGCTCGAGGGGGATAAAAGTCTATCTATTGGATTGGCTTCGTGAACTTCAAGACAGTGAGGGGTGAGCATATTGTGGTTGCTTTTCAGGTGTGGTATTCTCATTTAAGTGGGGCGTGTGTTGTGGACAATGGCTCTTTAAGAGGCTCTGAATTTTTTGGGGGTGGAGACGATCACACGCAGTACCTTACGGACAGAGACTAAAAGCAGACTGTTAGATTTGGCAAAAGCATTGCAATTAACATTACCTGACAAAATATGGGGAAAAATGAGGTAATTATGGCGGCGGCTAAGCATTTAAAGTTGCCTGAGATACAGTTTGACTCATTGGAAATGGCAAAAATTAGGTTACAAATTAAACAAATGGAACATGAGTAAGAATTAAAGCAGCTTCAATACGAAAGAGAGGAAAAAGAAAGAGAGAGAGCGTCAAAAGAAAGAGAAAGAGATAGAGAGGAAAAATAAAGAGAGAGCGAGAGGTAAAAGAAAAGGAGAGCGAAGAAAGGAGAAAAGAAAGAATAGCCCAAGCAGAAAAAAAAAAGAAAGAGAATGGGAGATACAGATCAGGGAAAAAGATAAAGAGAGAGAGTTTGAACTTCAGAAAATGGCCATGAAACATGACAGTCAGTTAAAATTGGCAGACGTAAAGGGAAACGTACAGTTGAAGGATAGTGATGAGGATAGTGAGAAAGAGCGTCAAAGTCGAAGGCTTGATGGGAATCTATTTAAATATATCCAAGCATTGCCAAGGTTTGACGAGAAGGAGGTTCAAGCCTATTTCATTTCATTTGAGAAGGTAGCTAAACAAATGAAATGGCCACAAGACATGTGGGTATTACTGATTCAAACAAAACTGATAGATAGGGGTAGTGAAGTGTTTGCATCACTACCGGAGGAGGTATTTGGGACGTATGAGGTGGTGAAAAAATCCATCTTAGGTGCATATGAACTAGTGCCTGAAGCCGACAGACAAAGGTTTAGAAATTTAAGGAAAGAATTTTGTCAAACACACATGGAGTTTGAAAGGCTCAAACAGAGTAATTTTGATTGGTGGATAAGGGCTGTGAAAATAGACCAAACGTATGAAGCTCTCAGAGAAATTATACTTTTGGAGAAGTTTAAAAATTCAGTTCCTGATGTAGTGAGAACTCATGTGGAAGAGCAGAGGGTTAAAACTGCAAGGTTAGCAGCAGAGATGGCAGATGATTATGAATTAGTTCATAAATCAAGCTTGGGTTCCAATATCAGTTTCAGCCTGTGAGGGATAGAAACTGGGGACATGATAAATACTCAAGTGGTAAAGGTAAAGGTGATGTGATGGGAGATAATAAGGAGAGTGTACCTCAGATTAAAAAATAAACCCAGGAGGGTGGAAAATAAATGAAAAGTTTCAAATGTTTTCACTGTAATAATCTAGGCCATGTAAAGTCACAGTGTTGGTGGTTGAAGAAAAGCACTGGGAAGGCTGATGTGGTAAAACAGGATAAGACAGTGGGGTTTGTTAAAGTGGTAAAGGAAAGCCCAAATGAAGCGAAGGAGGTGCAAAAGATTGCACAGCCTGATCAAGAGATGATTGATAAGAAGGTGCCAAATCTCTTCAAAGAATTTGTTTGTGTGGGTAAAGTTTACTCATGTGTATCAGGAGGAGCAGGTAAAGAACTCACAATTTTAAGAGATACGGGAGCTAGTCACTCTTTAATGGTAAGAGATGAGGAGTTATGTCGTTTGGGAAGAATATTGCCAGAAAAGGTGGTAATATGTGGAATTCAGGGTGAGAGGAGTAGTGTTCCATTATATAAGGTAAGGTTGGAAAGTCCAGTGAAGAGTGGTGAAGTGGTAGTAGGAGTAATAGAGAAACTATGTTGTCCAGGAATACCGTTTATCTTGGGTAATGATATAGCTGGATCATAGGTGGGAGTGATGCCTACTGTGGTTGATAAGCCAGTGGAAAATCAGACAACTGAAGTGTTGAAGGATGAATATCCTGGGATTTCTCCGGATTGTGTAGTAACAAAGTCGCAAAATCACAGGTTAAGTCAAGAGGAGAAATCAGAGAGTGAAGATAAAGGTGAAGTGCAATTATCAGAAACAATTTTTGATCAGATGGTTGGAAAAGAACAGGTGGAGGATGAGGCGGATATTTTTAGTTCAAGAAAATTGGCGGGGTTAGAACAGAAAGATGTAGAAATAAAGCGGATGTATCAGAAAGTATACATGGAAGAGAAATCTGAGAGTATGCCAGAGTGTTATTACCGTAAAAGTAATGTTTTGATGAGAAAATGGAGACCTTTACATATGCAGGCGGATGAAAAGTGGGCAGAAGTTCATCAAGTAGTATTGCCGGTAGGGTATAGAAAGGAGGTGTTGCGAGTTGCACATGAGGAACCAGTGGGAGGTCATTTGGGAATAAGGAAAACTCAAGTTAAAATCCAAAAACATTTTTATTGGCCTGGACTACATAAAGATGTAGTTAAATTTTGTCAATCATGTCACACATGTCAAGTGATAGGGAAACCTCAAGCAGTGATAAAACCAGTGCCCTTAATACCCGTTCCAGCATTTGAGGAACCTTTTACACGTGTCCTAATTGATTGCGTAGGGCCGCTTCCTAAAACGAAAAGTGGGAATCAATATCTTTTGACGATAATGGATGTGTCTCTCAGGTTTCCAGGGGCCATTCCAGTACGAAATATTACAGCTAAGAAGATTGTGGAGGAGTTACTTAAATTCATTACGAGCAATGGACTACCCACAGAAATACAATTGGATCAAGGATCAAATTTTACCTCCAGGTTGTTCAAAGAAGTTATGGATAGCTTGGGAATAAAACAATTTAAATCAACTGCGTATCATCCAGAATCGCAGGGAGCGTTAGAAAGGTGGTATTGGACATTAAATACAATGTTGAGGACTTATTGTCAAGATTATCCAGAGGATTGGGATAAAAGAATTCCATTCGTACTGTTTGCAATTAGGGATGCACCTAATGAATCAAACAAATTTAGTCCTTTTGAACTAATTTTTGGTCATGAGGTAAGCGGACCACTTAAATTGATTAAGGAAAAATTGGAGAGTGAGACATTGGAGATTACATTATTGGATTACGTGTCAAGTTTTAGGGAACGATTAAATAGAGCAGGTGAGTTGGCTAGACAACATTAAAAAGTTGCACAAAATGTGATGAAACGGGTAGCGGACAAGAAATTCAAAGTTCGTAATTTTGCCAGTGGAGATAATGTTTTAGTGTTGTTACCAGTGGTGGGTGAACCTTTAAAAGCTAGGTATTGTGGACAATATCAGATTGAAAGGAAATTAAGTGAGGTGAATTATGTGGTAAGAACGCCAGATAGAAGGAAATCTCACCAAGTTTGTCATGTGCATATGCTTAAAAGGTACTTTGAAAGGAAAGAAGAGAAAAAGGAGATTTTTATGATTCTAACTCAAAGTGACGAACCAAATCCAGATTACTTGGTATTTGACATACCTCAAATTAAATTGGTAAATGAGGATGTTCTTAAAAATTGGGATAAAGTGTTGAGTTACCTTCCAGAGGAAAAACGGACTGACCTGAAAGAGTGATTGATATCACATGAGCAAGTTTGTAGAGATAAATTGGGATGTACTAAAATGGCTATACATGATGTAGGTGTGGGAAATGCTGTTCCAATCAAACGACATCCATATAGACTTAACCCTTTAAAATTGGCACAGGTTAACAGAGAGATTGAACGTATGCTTAAAAATGGCATAATTGAAGTGGGTTGCAGCCAATGGAGCTCACCCATAGTGATGGTGCCAAAATCAGACAGTACCCAACGGTTTTGTGTGGACTATAGAAAGGTTAATGCAGTTACAAGAACGGACTCTTATCCTATCCCACGTTTGGAGGATTGCATTGCGAAAGTGGGACAATCCGCTTTTATTTCCAAACTGGATTTACTTAAAGGTTACTGGCAGGTACCTTTGAAATGAAAATCGCTTATTGTCACGAGTCGGCTTCAATGAAGTTACTGTGAAAAGCCCCTAGTCGCCACGTTCCAGCGCCTGTTCGGGGAGGCTGGTACGGGAATTGAACCGTGCTGCTGGCCTGCCTTGGTCTGCTTTAAAAGCCAGCGATTTAGCCCAGTGAGCTAAACCAGCCCCTTATCCGAAAGGACGAAGGAGATTTCAGCTTTTGTGACTCTAGATGGTATATACCAATTCAAAGTTATGCCATTTGGCATGAAAAACGCCCAGCCACATTTGAACGATTAACTAACAAAGTTGTTTCAGGATTAGCCAATTGTGCTGTATACATTGACGATCTGGTAATTTTCAGCCAGACATGGACAGAACATTTGAAACATCTGATGGAGTTATTCGATCGACTGGGTTTGGTGATAAACCTAACCAAAAGTGAATTTGGAAAAGCCCAAGTCACTTTCCTTGGCCATACAATCGGACAGGGTCGAATAGCCACATGGGATGTGAAACCAACAGTTATTGAGGAGTTTTCAATACCCTCGAAACAAAGGGAAATAATGCGATTTCTTGGCATGAGTGGATTTGATCAAATATTTGTGAAAAAGTTTTGTAGCATGATTGCTCCACAGATGGACTTGCTGAAGAACATAAAAAATTTCAGTGGATAGCAGAATTTCAACAGGCATTTGACGGCCTGAAAGCTGTGATAACCAATGCTCCTGTGTTGGAGAATTACAAGGGGCTCTGTGATCAGATTGAACTAAACTGTCTGCTTTAAAGAGACATGTTGAGGCGTAGAGAAATGGACGGATCGTGCAGAGACCTTCTTGTTCAAAGAGACTATCAATCGAGAAGGATTTTAGTTACAGGAAGAAGAACATAAATGGACTATATTATTATACCTGTTTGCGTGTGTTGTTTTTTTGAAACGAAAAAGTATATTTACTGTGTGCATTTCTTAAATGATCGTTAAAAGGTGAAAAATGAAACCATCTTGAAGTTGATGGTTTATTTTTTTTCTTGCGGAGAGGTGTCATGTGAGTGTACCTTTAAGAAATGGGTGTTTACTACTGCAGTGATGTCAGAGAGTGGGTGGAGCTGGGTTGTCTGTCAGTTTTTTACTTTTGTTTTAGGCTGTTTGCTGCAGGGTGTGTTGGAGCTGAAGCCAGACAGAGCAGGTGTACTGTTGATCTCTCTGCCATGAAAAGACTATCTCTTGATCATTTGGTGAATTCAGAATTATAAATGTTCTCAGTAGTGAATGTAAACCTAATGTGCTTCTGTTGGAAGGTGTTTCTTTTGTCTTCTGGATGTTGTTTGGGAAGTTATTAAGGATTACTTAGTGTTGTATTCTTTGGGGGTTGTATTTGAATTGATGGTTGCTAAGATGTTCACTGTATGTTTTAAAAAGGTTAACTTGAGTTCATAGAATAAACATTGTTTTGCTTTAAAAAATACTTTTCCATTTCTGCTGTACCACACCTGTAGAGTGGATCGTGTGCTCCCCATACCACAATCTATTAAAAGTTGTGGGTCAGGTGAACTCCATGATACACTTTGGGGTTCTCTAAACCCTGGTTCATAACAATGGCCTCCTTCTGCACAGTAGGAATTCTGTGTTTTAATGGAATATGCATTCATAACGTGGCCAACAGGTTGCAAATCAATCTGCAAAATCCTTCCAGCAGTCATTAAAAGCAAAAGCGACTCCTGGCCAGTCATGCTATATGTGGAATGGAGACACTCAAACTGTAAACTGCGATGGTTAGCACTGTTGCTTCACAGTGCCTGGGATCCAGGTGTGACTCTTGGCTTGAGTCACTGTCTGTGCGGAGTCTGCATATTCTTCCCCGTATCTGCGTGGGTTTCCTCCGGGTGCTCCGGTTTCCTCCCACAAGTCCTGAAAGACATGCTGTTCGGTGAATTGGAAATTCTGAATTCTCCCTCCGTGTACCCGAACAGCTGCCGGAATGTGGCGACTGGGGATTTTCACAGTAACTTCATTGCAGTGTTAACGTAAGCCTACTTACATAGAATTTACAGTGCACTAATAGATTATTATTAGCGACCTGTTTCAGGAAAAACCTCACTGGGAGAACAGATGAAAATCTGACTTGTGCACCAGTGGGTGCAGGAAGAGGAATAAATAAAACAAAAATCTTTGAGCACCATGATTACCCAGGATTCCGTGCGGTCACATTTGACCAAATGCTGAGAGTGAAAAGAAGTGAATTCCAGGAAATGACTGCTCTGGGACCTGGGAGCTGACCACAAGACAAGCCAAACAATCACTCATGCCCTTTGCTGCTCAAGTGTGCGGTATTGTGTCCTATATGTTCATGGTCATGTCCTGAACTTTATCATCAACATGAAACTGACTCCCACAAAGCCTCAGGTGGATTGTCCCACTATAAATAGTACATTTTCACTAAAAAGAACAAAAACGGTGCTCTGGGGGACTGGCAAATCACACGCACATGTTTGGGTCTTACCCTAAGCTTGTCAGCTTCTGGATCTCTTTTTCAGGGATTTGTGGCATTCAAAATTGTTCAGTCCCGGAGGGAGATGTTCATTTTAAAAGCTCTATCTTAGCGAGTGCAGTTGACTGTCGGGAGAAAGTCCCCCCTTCTCACTGTCAAGTTTGGTTGTTCGTCCCAAAGAATCAAATTTCTTGTTGATCTCATGGAACAGACATGGAACATACAGTGCGGAATGAGGCCATTCGGCCCATCGAGTCTGCGCCGACCCACTTCAGCCCTCACTTCCACCCTATCCCCATAACCCAATAACCCTCCTAACCATTTTGGACACGAAGGGCAATTCAGAATGTCCAATCCACCTAACCTGCACATCTTTGGATTGTGAGCGGAAACTGGAGCACCCGGAGGAAACCCACGCGGACACGGGGAGAACGTGCAGACTCTCCGCACAGACAGTGACCCAGCGGGGAATCGAACCTGAGACCCTGGTGCTGTGAAGCCACAGTGCTATCCACTTGTGCTACAGTGCTGCCCCCAGTTTTAAAAAATTAATAATTTAGAGTACCCAATTCATTTTTTCCAATTAAGGGACAATTTACTGTGGCCAATCCACTGAGCTTTCACATTTTTGGGTTGTGGGGCCGAAACCCACGCAAACACGGGGAGAATGTGCAAACTCCACACGGACAGTGACCCAGAGCCGGGATCGAAGCTGAGACCTCAGCGCCGTGAGGCTGCAGTGCTAACCCACTGCGCCATCGTGCTGCCCAAAATGCTTACTAATAAGGAACAACATCAAAGGGTTCATCTGGGATTTGAACCCGGGACCTCTCACATTTTCGTACTTAACAACTCCTGAAGCGAGAATCTTACCCCTAGACCAACGAGCCAGTAACAATGGAAATTTCCCACCAATTTCCAGGTGCAGATAGGAACATGGCTGGCAGCACACCACATGCAAGATATTTGCGAGGGGCAACAACTGGTGCAAAATCCACTCAGCACTGAACAATGCAGCAAACTGAGAACCCTGCTCTCATTTTCTATAATATAACAGTAGCTGGAGCAGTACATTGGGCTTGTGAAATCAATAAAAAGCAATTGAAATTTGCACTCTTTATCGTTATTCAGTGAGCCCTGAAACAACAAAATGTATTCATGTGAACAAGAATTGGGTCCGAACAGACTGAATTCCATGTTCTCCATAACCTGCTAACACTCATAATTGTGGCTCACATATAAAACATAGTCATTTGGGTGAGGTACTGGAGGGCTGCTGGTAGCCCGAGAAATATATTCCAGTTTGGATCAGTACCTTCAAGAGAGCAGGATAAGAAAAATAGCAGCAGTAGTGATCTGTTAAGGGCAGCTCCTCTGCTCATTTTGCCACACCTCACTGTCTTGCGCTACCCTCTTCAGTTGCTTATAGGAGCCTCCCATTTCCAATTTCAAGTTGTTGAACACCATCATTCTTTTTCTCCCTCTTGCTCTACATCTCTCTAATCTTCCTTCAATTATCTCCACCAGCATGTTCTAATGCTTTGGAATGTAGCCAATCCAACTTTGTTGCCTTATCTTGATTATGATCAGTAATAACCTTTCCTCCTCCACGATCCTGAGAACATCTTAATTGCTCTTGTGTTCTCTTCAACAGACTCACTCCATCCTTCACCAGACAATGATAAAAAGAAACACTAGAATGTGTTAAAATCGATGGTCAATTGGTGAAGCAAGTAGATGGTCAATTGGTGAAGACTGTGAGATTTGAAGAGCATCAGGCCATAATGGCTAACTCGGCAGGAGATCTACAGATACTAATGGATGAAATGAATAAAGTGGTGAAAGCTTACAGAATGAAAATTAATGTAAAAAAGACTTATAAAGTTATGAAGACCAGACAAAGTAATGGTCAGAATAAAGAAGAGGTTAATCACAGAATCATAGAATTTACAGTGCAGAAGGAGGCCATTCGGTCCGTTGAGTCTGCACCGGCTCTTGGAAAGAGCACCCTACTTAAGCCCACGCCTCCACCCTATCTCTATAACCTAGTAACCTCACTTAACCATTTTGGACACTAAGGGCAATTTAACATGGCCAATTCACCTAACTTGTGGGAGGAAACCGGAGCACACAGAGGAAACCCACACAGACACGGGGAGAACGTGCAGACTCCACACAGACAGTGATCCAAGACGAGAATTGAATCTGGGACCCTGGAGCTGTGAAGCAACGGTGCGAACCACTGTGCTACCGTGCTGCCCTGTTAAGTTATCGTGCTCCTGTTGAGCTAAATGATCAATAACACGAACAGGTATCGCAGCTATTACGTTCCTGGGAAACATCTTGTCAGAAGATGGTTGCTGCCATGAAGAAATCAGAGCTAAAATACCAATAGTTAAAAAAATACATTCTCCAAAATTGCTCAGCATTAGACTGAGTAGTGATTAGACGAATGATCAAGACTATAATTTGAGATCTAAAGGTTAGAAAGTTGTGAAGGTTCAATTGAATGGTTCAATTGCAATGCCCAGTATTTGTTGAACAGGATTTTTCTTTTTGATTAGTATTCGTTCTTAAATGAAGTAGTATATTTGTACTGCAGTTTTTTTTCCACTGTAACAGATATTGTTAATTATCCCTCCTAGCTTTAAAAAAAATCCAAACTTACTTATGTTGAAACATTACACAGAATCAAAATGAAATCCATCAGTATTTTCCAGTTTCAAACTTCTAACATGATCCTTGGTGTATCATATATGTGGGCAGTGTTTCCTGCTTAACTCAGTTAGTGGCATTTAAAAAAATAAACATTTATATAAAGAACATTAATAAAATATATGTTTTGGGCACCTGAATTGCCATCATTCTGAATCTAGAATAGATTTTCTTTCCCAAGTAATCTATTTTCTGTGTAAATCATTTTTAAGTTTGAAACAAAAGTCACAAACCACATACATTAAACAATTTACTCTTCAGTTCTTAACACAACCTAATACATACACTTCAAGTACTTATAACAGTAATCCTCAATTACTTTGTATTTGACAAACGGATAACTTAGTTAACTTTTGTATTTTTCTTCTTAGTAAAATAGGCTTAACATTTATGTTAAAATGTGATTCCATATTTAAGGAATACAAACTTCATGAGATTCCGGTTGCTGCAATTTCAGTCTCTATGACTGCTGTCAACGGTTTATTTTGAACAATTCTCTTTGGAATGGCTGGGGCTCCTGCTGGTGATGGGTGTATTGTTGTTTCCAAGATCCCTCGTTTATTTTTATTTTTCCCTGCAAATAAGGCATGTATTATTCCACAATGTACAAGTCAAAATCAGAAACCTTGTATGATACTCAATTGTAAATATTCTTTTAGACACGAAAGCTGCAGAAATGTGAATTACATAACAGCTAGTATGAAGCTGAATCTAAACATCAAAGATCACCTAAATGCACAGGTGTCTATTTGTTTCTTAATTTTTACAATTATCCAAAATTACATAGATACAAAAATAATTTAATCTATCACAAACTATTTTTGGGTGAGAGAAACCTTGATTTAATATCCTAGATTACTGGATTCTCACAAAATTTATTGATCTGAAACTCCACAATGCTGTGTATTTCCTCAATTATTTATTTCTATTTCAGATTTTCAGTGCCTGTATATTGTATTTTAGCATTAATAGATTCCATCCTGTTTGTCAGAAATTAACCCCCAATTCTTGAATGAAATATGGCATCATGTGTTTGCAGGATTTTTACCTTGTATATACTCCACTTTAAATTGCTTGCTGAATAAGATATACTCCCATATTTCCATCCCCAGCCAGCGTTTTCAGAGTCGGAAGACTTCCCAGCTCAATGAACCTGACCTTTATAAATGGCTGCTCGCAGGTCTTCATTCTGGCAAGTGGGGGGGACGGGGGGGACACTGCCCAGGCTCCATTCATGCCAACCCATGACACTCTATCCACCTCATAGCCCCTCATATCATGTGCCAACTTCAAATCAACTCATTCCCCACCCACCACCTTTACCCCCTCCATGCCAACTAACCTTGGACATTTGCTTGACACTTGCTTGCCAGCTTTGATAGCTGGACAGTTCCAATGGGGTTGTGCACAATAAGTGCATAATCATATTCACTTTTAACATTCTCAAAGGACACCTTACCTCTCCCAAAGGATTCCCAGGACCCTATCCAAAGGGGTACTTTGCCTCTCCAGAGGGGTAACCTGGCTAACCAAACAAATCCACCAAGTTCACTATCTGTTCTAATCTGCACACTTGGCATTTACACTCTTGTCCTACCAAAATCCCACTTCAGTGGAAGCAACTGCTGATTAAAATGGCCGGCAACCTCCATGAATCTGCATATGTGAAGCTCGGCCCAACTCCACTTGTGCCCTTGTGAAGATGGTAAATATTGGGTTCGGGAGTGGGACCTATCAATTTTAACTATTTCTGGAATTTTTGCCATGACAGAGAGCCTGGGCTTCATAATGTTTAGAATGCCTTAAATGCTATTTGTTGTTATTCTGGTTTTCAGTGCTTTGAGGCTCTGAACCCGTGTGACCTTAATAAAAGATACTTCAGCAATAAAGTCCAGATTTACTGAAATTCTCATTAAGTCTTTGATTATAGAATGTCGTTCATGATTTTCAAACTATTACAATATCTATTACAATATTTGCATAAACTATATCAATATTTGTTATAATTGGTTGCTACAGTAGTCTTTATAAATAATTTATTAATCTAATAGCAGTATCAGTAAAAACGTGACTCTAACTGCTTGTTTCCAATATATTAAATGCAAACAGAAGGATTAAGAATGGCCCATACTTTATTAAAAAAAATAATGTAAGACCATAAAACAAGGGATAGATAAACACACCACAGTTAAGGAGGAAGTATGTGAATTATTAGATGGGATAAATATGGGGAGGAAATATTAAGATGTTTGGGATCCTTAAAAATAGATAATCAGGCCCAGATTAAATGTATCCCAGCCTACTGAGAGAAGCAAGGGAAGAAATATCAGACACTCTGATGGGGTGCCAATCAAGTGGACTACTTTGTCCTTGATGGGACTGAACATAGAGTGTTGTTGGAGCTACACTCATCCGGCCAAATGCAGAGTATTCCATTACACTTGTGATGTGTGCCTTGTAGATAGTGAAATGGCTTTGGGGAGTCAGCAGGTGAGTTGCTTGCTGCAGAATTCTCAGGCCCTAAGCTGCTCTTATAGCCACAGTATTTATGTGGCTGGTCCAGTTGTGTTTCAGTCAGACGGTTGATGGTGGGAGATTCAGTAATGATAATTCCATTGAATGTCATGGGGAGATGGTTAGATTTTCTTATTGAAGATGTTCATTACTTGGTACTGTGTGGCACAAATGCGACTTGCCATATATTAGGCCAAGCCTTAATGTTATCCAGCCCTTGCTGCATGTAGTCATGAACTGCTTCAGTACCTGAGGAGTTTGAATGATAATAAACACTGTGCCATCAGCAGCAAACACCCCACCTCTGACATTATAATGAACGGAAAGTCTTTGATGATGCAGCTGAAGATCTTTGGGCCTAGGACATTAATCTGAAGAATTCCTGCAGTGATGTCCCCATTAGGTAGTCCCTCTGAGTTGAGGATGACTTGCTTCAACACTAAAAATGAGTCCAATGTGTGACCTACAGACACTGTCTCAGGTGGGGCAGATAATGGTTGGAGGAGCAGCTGGGTGGTACCCGGGTTGCCACTCGTCGACACTTGGTTTCAGCTTGCTCTCGGCAATGAAACTAAGGGGATCAGCTCCTTCCCAGATGCTTTTCCTCCACTTTGAGCAGTCTTGGGCCAGGAATTCCCAACTGTCAGTGGGGATATTGCACTTTTTCAAGGAATCTTTGAGGGTGTCCTTGAAGCTTTTCCTCTGCCCTCCTGTGGCTCGCTTGCAGTTTTGAAGCTCAGAGTAGAGCACTTGTGTTTGAAGTCTCGTGTCAGACATGCAGACAATGACATCCGGTGACGGCCATGGAGTGAGTGGTCGCACATTTGGTGACTCCTACTTGAGGTGGAATTATTTGTTCCTTTTTATCCAATTAGGGGGTGTTTGCTGGTGCAAAGTGCACGAACAATGAGAGACAGAAATCTCCTCCAGTAGGGCCTGTTTATGGCTTTTCGGAAAAGGTGTGTAACGATCAAGGGGCAGCAGTCAGGCCGGGAGGACTTTCGAAGTGCGACAGACGGAAAGTTGGCTGAGAGTTCTGGGGCGTCGTCCCGGCGCAGTGGTTTACTGAGCAATTGGTGGAGTTTCTGAATGCCAAGTTCCAAAAGCAGAGGAAGACCTGGTTAATGTGGTGGAGCTGATCAGGGTGGCTGTATAGAGAATGGAGCAAAGGCTGGAGGCACAGAGTTCAGCGCTCCCGAAGATGGAGCAGTCGGTGGTGGATCCTGAGGACCGGTTGGCCTCATTGGAAGCAGAGATTGTGCTCGTGACAGAGGGCCAGAAGTGGCTGAGAAAGAGGTGGAGGACCAGGAGAATCGCTTCAGGAGGCAGAATCTTCGGATTGTAGGGCTGTCCGAAGAGATTGAGGAGAAACACAGGCCAAAAAGCATGTGACGAATATGTTTGAAACATTGGTGGGGGAGGGGCGTCTTTAACTGTCTTCCCGAGGTGGATTCAGTGCACAGGGCGATGAGGAGGAGGCCGAATGTGCTGAGGGTGATGGTGGTGTATCCGCATTGTTTTCTGGACAAAGGGAAGGTTCTGCGGTGGGCGAAGGAGACAAGAGAATGTACCTGCAAAGGAAACGTGATGTGTATCTACCAGGACTTGGGTGTGCAGTTGGCCAAGCAGCGGGCAGGGTTCAAAAGCATCAAGGCGGCCCTCTTCAAGAATGGAGTGAAGTTTAGGATGATGTATCCTGCTCATTTGGGGGTCATGCACCAGAACCAGGAATTCTATTTTGATACGGCAGAGGAGACGAGATATGAGACCATGGACTGGGAGACGTGAGGACATTGAACTTTGGAGGACTTTGGAGATGCCAGTATGGGGAATGTGGGTATATATGCCGCAAGAATTGTGATATTTACTGTGTTTGGATGTGGATTGGTAAGTGTGTTCAACCATTCTTGGGGTGAGGGGTCGTAGGGGAGAAGGGGGGGGAGAGTAGGCTGTTGCATCGAGTGGGGTAGGCTAGTTTTAAAATATATTTAGAGAACCCAATTCTTTTTTTTCCAATTAAGGAACAATTTAGCGTGGCAAATCCACCTACCCTGCACCAAAGATGGATTGTGGGGGGAGACCCATGCAGACACAGGGAGAATGTGCAAACTCCACACGGACAGTGACCCGAGGCTGGGATCGAACCCGGGTCCTCAGCGCCGTGAGGCAGCGGCGGTAATCACTGCGCCGCCGTGCCACCCATAGTAAGCTGGTTAACAGGAGTGAAGTGGGAGGTTGGTCTATGGAGGGAGTGGGGGAGGGGGTATGTGGGGTGGGCTGGTTGTCTTTTTTTTTGCTTATGGGGGGGGGGGGGATGCTGACGTTGGTGGAGTTGGTGTGGTACAGTTGGTTAAGAGGAGATGGTGGAAGACATCTTGGGGCCCCCCCCCCCCCGAGGGTGAGCGAGGCATGGACCTGGGGGAGCTGGATAAAGAAGGGCTATGGCTGACCAAGGAGCCAAGGAGGGGGGGGGGGTGCAGAGCCCCATGACCCTGTTGATTATCTAGAACATTTGGGGATTAAATGGGCCGATTAAGAGGTCTTGCGTTTTCGCTCATTCATGGAGTTTGAAGGCGGACGAGGTGTTTCTTCAGGAGATGCATTTGAAGATAGGGGACCAGACAAGGTTGAGGAAAGGCTGAGTGCAGCAGGTATTCCATTCGTATCTGAAGACAAGGGGGGTTGATCAAAACGATGGTGGCTTTTAAGGTGGGGCGTATAGTGACAGACCCTGGGGGTAGATTTGTGATGGTGAGTTGGAGGTTGGAGCCCGTGGTGCTGGTGAATGTGTATACCCCAAATTGGGACGACATGGAGTGTTGAAGTGGGTTTTGGCAAAGATTGCGGACCTGGACACGCACCGGCTGATTATGGGGGGTATTTTAATACGGTCCTGGACCCTAGGTTGGACCGGTCGAGTTTCAGGTCCTGGAAGGTGCCGTCCATGCCAAAGGTGCTGTTAGGGTTCATGGAACACATGTGAGGGGCAGACGTGGCAGTTTGAGAAGCCGAGGGCGAGGCCATTTTTGTACTTCTCGCACGTCCACCGGATGTACTCCGAGATTGACTTCTTTGTGCTGGACAAGGCGCTGTTGGCGGGGGTTGGATTGGAGTATTCGGCGAGCGTGGTGCTTGACCATGCGCTGCATTGAGTGAATTTGCGGGTGGCAAAGGGGAGTCCCCAACAGCCACAGTGGAGGCTGGATGTGGGGTTATTGGTGGGTAGAGAAGTTTGCGAGAAGATAATGGTGACCATCCGGAATTATGTGGAACAGAATAAGACAGGGGAGGTTTCCGCTTCCACATTGTGGAAGGCGCTGAAGGCGGTGGTAAGGGGGGAGTTTATCTCGATCCAGGCGCATAAGGAGAGGTTGGATCGGGCTGAGAGGTTGAGGTTGGTGGAGGTCATTCTGAGGGTTGACCGGAGGTACTTAGCGGCATCTGAGGAGGCGCTGTTCAAGGAGAGACAGAAACTCCAGGTGGAGTTTGGGCTTGTGTCCCCAAGAAAGACGGTGGGGCAACTATGCAGGCCAGGGGGGCAGAATATGAATCATAGATTCATGGAATTTACAATGCAGAAGGAGGCCATTCGGCCCATCGAGTCTGCATTAGTCCTTGGAAAAAGCACCCTACCTAACATTTTGGACACGAAGGGGCAATTTACCATGACCAATCCACTTAACCTGCACATCTTTGGACTATGGGAGGAAACCGGCGCACCCGAAGGAAACCCACGCACACACGGGGAGAACATGCAAACTCCACACAGGCAGTCTCCCAAGGTCGCAATTGAACCGGGTCCCTGGAGCTGTGAGGCAGCAGTGCTAACCACTATGCCATCATGCTGCACAGGATGATGGGAAGAAAAGAAAGTCAGCAGGATGCTTGCGCACCAGTTGAGGAGTCAGGCGGTGACGAAGGAAATTGGGAGGATGAGAGATGGTAGGGATATGGTAGCAATGGAGCCAAAGGAAGTGAATGGGGTGTTTGAGGCTTTTTACTGGAAATTGTGTAGCTCGGAGCCTCCGGTGGGGGATGAGAGTATGAGACGGTTTTTGGATGGGCTGGAGTTCCTGAGGGTGGCGGAGGCGAAAGTGCAGGGACTGGAGGCCCCGATTAGGCTGAGAGAGGTAATGAATTGCATGGAGGTCAATGAAGACGGGGATGGCCCGGGTCCGGATGAGTTCCCAGCCGAGTTCTACAAGAGCTTTGGTTCGGAGCTGGGGCCCCTGTTATTCGAGATGTATAATGAGTCGATGGTGAGAGATCTCCCCACCATGTTGTCTCAGGCTTCAGATATCGCTCATTTTAAAGAAAGACAAGGACCTGGAGCAGTGTGGGTCGTAAAACCCAATTTCACTGATGAACGTAGATACAAAGCTGTTGAAGAAAGTACTGGCAATGTGGATAGTTGATTGTGTGTCAGGGGTGAGAGGCGAGGACTAGAAGGGATTTGTGAAAGGGTGGCAGCTTTCGAAGAATGTCTGGAGGTTACTGAATATAATTATGATGCCCTCGGAGGGTCTTGAAGTGGAAGGGGTTGTGGCGATGGACGAGGAGAAAACTTTCGATCGGGTTGAGTGGGTACTTGTTTGAGGTGTTGGAGCAGTTTGGATTTGGACAGAGGTTTGTGGACTGGGCTCGGCTGTTGTATAAGGTGCCTAAGGCGAGTGTTTGGACTAGCAAGATTAGCTCAGACTACTTTGGGTTGCACCAGGAGACGGGCAGGGGTGCCGCTCGCCCCGTTGCTCTTTGCCCTGACAATTGAGCTGTTGGCAATGGTGCTGAGATTCTCAAGGAGGTGGAGGGTTATTGAGAGGAGGCAAGTGGAGCACCGAGTTTCTTTGAACAAGGATAATCTCCTGATGTATATTTCGGACCTGGTCGGAGGCTTTGGCAGGATCATGGGGATTTTGGGGTGGTTTGGTCCCTTTTAGGGTATAAACTCAACAAGGGGCAAAGTGAGATATTCCCAATTACTGCTGGGGACAGGGAGGAGTTTGGGGGGTGTCACTTTGGCTGGTCGGGATGAGTTTTCATTACCTCAGGGTGAGTTTTCGTTACCTCGGCGTGAGTTGTTGTTACATCGGGGTGAGTTTTTGTTACCTCAGGGTGAGTTTTCGTTACCTCGGCGTGAGTTGTTGTTACATCGGGGTGAGTTTTTGTTACCTCAGGGTGAGTTTTCGTTACCTCGGCGTGAGTTGTTGTTACATCGGGGTGAGTTTTTGTTACCTCAGGGTGAGTTTTCATTACCTCGGGATACAAGTGGCGTGGAGTTGGGCCCAGCTGCATTAGTTGAATTTGGCGCGGTGGTGGAGGGAATGAAGGGGGACTTTAAGAGGTGGGATGTGCTGCCATTGTCATTGGCTGGTTGGGTCCAGTCGGTAAAGATGATGATGTTGCCAAAGGTTTTGTTTGTGTTTCAGAAAAGCTGGGCAGAGGCGGGGTTAGCGTTGACTACCATACAAAACTATTATTGGGCAGCAAACATTACAATGGTTAGGAAATAGGCGGTGGAGGAGCGGCTGCTGTGGGGGCGGATGGAGGCAGCCTCGTATAAAGGGACCAGGTTGAGGGAACTGTTGCTGCCGCCTCTTCCGTTCTCGCTGGCCATATAGTGCACAAGCCCAGTGGTGGTATGAGCGTTGAGGATGTGGAACCAGTGTCGGCAGCATTTTAGAATGGAAGGCATGTCCCTGTGGGCCCTGATCTGTGACAATCATAGATTTGCCCTGGCAGGGATGAATGCGAGGTTCCAGGGGTGGCGGCAGGTGGGGATAGAATACTTTAGGGATTTATTTGTTGGGTACGTTTGCAGATTTGGAGGAGCTGGAGGGGACATACCAGTTACAGAAGGGGAATGGGTTCAGGACTTTATGAGAAAGGAGATGTCTTCGTTTCTGGCGCTGCTACCCCCAGAGAGAGAAAGAGAGAGAACCAGAGAGCATCTGAGACTCTCAGAAGGTAAGTAAGTGATTTTTACTCATTTTTACTTTTATTACCTTTTCAAATTGTGTGTGTATGTGTGGGGGGCGGGGGGGGGGGGGGGAACTGAAGTGACATCACAGAAAAGCTGTGACCTGATTGGCTGGTTGGGAATCTACACTAAACTTAAAAAATTAAGCATTGGTAAACTAATTAAACATAATTACTTAATTATAATTTAGAGGGGTATCTAAGCCAGAGATCGGAGAGTACTGTATTTAGCTTTCACATTTATAGTAGAAATCTAGTGCTAGGAAACATATAGTTAACAGTAACATTTTAAAAAAAATTTAACTTTTAACTTTAATTTACTAATTAATTGACGCAATGTCAGTTAGAGGGGCGCAGTGCTCTGACTGTGAGGTGTGGCAGGTCCGGGAGGCTTCCAGCATCCCGGATGGCTTCATCTGTAGAACGTGCACCCAACTGGAGCTCCTCACAGGCCGCATGGTTCGGTTGGAGCAACAATTGGATGCACTTAGGAGCATGCAGGTGGCGGAAAACGTCATAGATAGCAGTTATATAAATGTGGTCACACCCAAGGTGCAGGCAGAGAAATGGGTGACCACCAGAAAGGGCAGGCAGTCAGTGCAGGAATCCCCTGTGGTTGTCTCCCTCTCGAACAGGTATACCCCTTTGGATACTTTCGGGGGGGATAGCCTATCAGGGGAAAACAGAAGCAGCCAGAGCAGTGGCACCACGGCTGGCTCTGATGTTCAGAAGGGAGGGTCAAAGCGCAGAAGAGCACTAGTCATAGGGGACTCTATAGTCAGGGGCACAGATAGGCGCTTCTGTGGACATGAAAGAGACTCCAGGATGGTATGTTGCCTCCCTGGTGCCAGGGTACAGGATGTCTCCGAACGGGTACAGGGCATCCTGAAGGGGAGGGCAAACAGGCAGAGGTCGTTGTACATATTGGTACTAATGACATAGGCAGGAAGGGGCATGAGGTCCTGCAGCAGGAGTTCAGGGAGCTAGGCAGAAAGTTAAAAGACAGGACCTCTAGGGTTGTAATCGGGATTACTCCCTGTGCCATGTGCCAGTGAGGCTAGAAATAGGAAGATAGTGCAGCTAAACATGTGGCTAAACAGCTGGTGTAGGAGGGAGGGTTTCCGTTATCTGGACAGCTGGGAGCTCTTCCGGGGCAGATGTGACCTATTTAAGGACAGGTTGCATCTAAACTGGAGAGGCATAAATATCCTGGCCGCGAGGTTTGCTAGTGTCACACGGGAGGGTTTAAACTAGTATGGCAGGGGGGGGGGGGGGGGGGGGCACGGGAGCAATAGGTCAGAAGGTGAGAGCATTGAGGGAGAATTAGGGAATAGGGACAGTATGGCTCTGAGGCAGACCAGACAGGGTGAAGTTGCTGAACACAGCGGGTCTGGTGGCCTGAAGTGCATATGTTTTAATGAAAGAAGTATTACGGGTAAGGCAGATGAACTTAGAGCTTGGATTAGTACTTGGAACTATAATGTTGTTGCCATTACAGAGACTTGGTTGAGGGAAGGGCAGGCTTGGCAGCTAAACGTTCCAGGATTTAGATGTTTCAGGTGGGATAGAGGGGGATGTAAAAGGGGTGGCGGAGTTGCGCTACTGGTTAGGGAGGATATCACAGCTGTACTACGGGAGGACACCTCAGAGGGCAGTGAGGCTATATGGGTAGAGATCAGGAATAAGAAGGGTGCAGTCACAATGTTGGGGGTTTACTACAGGCCTCCCAATAGCCAGTGGGAGATAGAGGAGCACATAGATAGACAGATTTTGGAAAAGAGTAAAAACAACAGGGTTGTGGTGATGGGAGACTTCAACTTCCCCAATATTGACTGGGACTCACTTAGTGCCAGGGGCTTACATGGGGCAGAGTTAGAAAGGAGCATCCAGGAGGGCTTCTTAAAACAATATGTAGACAGTCCAACTAGGGAAGGGGCGGTACTGGACCTGGTATTGGGGAATGAGCCCGGCCAGGTGGTAGAAGTTTCAGTAGGGGAGCATTTTGGGAACAGTGACCACAATTCAGTAAGTTTTAAAGTGCTGGTGGACAAGGATAAGAGTGGTCCTAGGAAGAATGTGCTAAATTGGGGGAAGGCTAATTATAACAATATTAGGCGGGAACTGAAGAACCTAGATTGGGGGCGGATGTTTGAGGGTAAATCAACATCTGACATGTGGGAGGCTTTCAAGTGTCAGTTGAAAGGAATTCAGGACCGGCATGTTCCTGTGAGGAAGAAGGATAAATACGGCAATTTTCGGGAACCTTGGATAACGAGAGATATTGTAGGCCTCGTCAAAAAGAAAAAGGATGCATTTGTCAGGGCTAAAAGGCTGGGAACAGACGAAGCCTGTGTGGAATATAAGGAAAGTAGGAAGGAACTTAAACAAGGAGTCAGGAGGGCTAGAAGGGGTCACGAAAAGTAATTAACAAATAGGGTTAAGGAAAATCCCAAGGCTTTTTACATGTACATAAAAAACAAGAGGGTAGCCAGGGAAAGGGTTGGCCCACTGAAGGATAGGCAAGGGAATCTATGGGTGGAGCCAGAGGAAATGGGTGAGGTACTAAATTAATACTTTGCATCAGTATTCACCAAAGAGAAGGAATTGGTAGATGTTGAGTCTGGAGAAGGGTGTGTAGATAGCCTGGGTCACATTGAGATCCAAAAAGACGAGGTATTGGGCGTCTTGAAAAATATTAAGGTAGATAAGTCCCCAGGGCCTGATGGGATCTACCCCAGAATACTGAAGGAGGCTAGAGAAGAAATTGATGAGGCCTTGACAGAAATCTTTGGATCCTCACTGTCTTCAGGTGATGTCCCGGAGGACTGGAGACTAGCCAATGTTGTTCCTCTGTTTAAGAAGGGTAGCAAGGATAATCCAGGGAACTACAGACCGGTGAGCCTTACATCAGTGATCAGGAAATTACTGGAGAGAATTCTTCGAGGCAGGATCTACTCCCATTTGGAAGCAAATGGACGTATTAGTGAGAGGCAGCATGGTTTTGTGAAGGGGAGGTCGTGTCTCACTAACTTGATAGAGTTTTTCGAAGAGGTCACAAAGATGATTGATGCAGGTAGGGCAGTGGAAGTTGTCTATATGGACTTCAGTAAGGCCTTTGACAAGGTCCCTCATGGTAGACTAGTACAAAAGGTGAAGTCACACGGGATCAGGGGTGAGCTGGCAAGGTGGATACAGAACTGGTTAGGTCATAGAAGGCAGAGAGTAGCAATGGAAGAATGCTTTTCTAATTGGAGGGCTGTGACTAGTGGTGTTCCGCAGGGATCAGTGCTGGGACCTTTGCTGTTTGTAGTATATATAAATGATTTGGAGGAAAATGTAACTGGTCTGATTAGTAAGTTTGCAGACGACACAAAGGTTGGTGGAATTGCGGATAGCGATGAGGACTGTCAGAGGATACAGCAGGATTTAGATTGCTTGGAGACTTGGGCGGAGAGATGGCAGATGGAGTTTAATCCGGACAAATGTGAGGTAATGCATTTTGGAAGGTCTAATGCAGGTAGGGAATATACAGTGAGTGGTAGAACCCTCAAGAGTATTGAAAGTCAGAGAGATCTAGGTGTACAGCTCCACAGGTCACTGAAAGGGGCAACACAGGTGGAGAAGGTAGTCAAGAAGGCATACGGCATGCTTGCCTTCATTGGCCGGGGCATTGAGTATAAGAATTGGCAAGTCATGTTGCAGCTGTATAGAACCTTAGTTAGGCCACACTTGGAGTATAGTGTTCCATTCTGGTCGCCACACTACCAGAAGGATGTGGAGGCTTTCGAGAGGGTGCAGAAGAGATTTACCAGAATGTTGCCTGGTATGGAGGGCATTAGCTATGAGGAGCGGTTGAATAAACTCAGTTTGTTCTCACTGGAACGACGGAGGTTGAGGGGCGACCTGATAGAGGTCTACAAAATTATGAGGGCATAGACAGAGTGGATAGTCAGAGGCTTTTCCCCAGGGTAGAGGGGTCAATTACTAGGGGGCATAGGTTTAAGGTGCGAGGGGCAAGGTTTAGAGTAGATGTACGAAGCAAGTTTTTTACACAGAGGGTGCCTGGAACTCACTACCGGAGGAGGTGGTGGAAGCAGGGACGATAGTGACATTTAAGGGGCATCTTGACAAATACATGAATAGGATGGGAATAGAGGGATACGGACCCAGGAAGTGTAGAAGATTGTAGTTTAGTCGGGCAGCATGGTCGGCACGGGCTTGGAGGGCCGAAGGGCCTGTTCCTGTGCTGTACTGTTCTTTGTTCTTTGTTCTTTGTTCAGTGCTGCAGGATAAGTGTTGCTGAAAGTCGGTCCAGGCTTGAAAGGACAAATGATCTAATCCAGCTCATACTTCTTATACAACACACACAAATTATGGGCAGGTGTAGGCCATTTGGCCTAAATGTACTTACTCACAGGCATGATGACAGAGGAATCTAGAACCTATGATTTTGTGAGCATGACTATGTGAGGCATTGCTTTACCTCTCTGTGGAACAGCTCCCCCAACTTTGGCACAAGTAATAAGATGTTCGTGAGGAGAATTTGTAGGGTTGACTTGTTGTTTCCGATACAAAGGTCAATGCTGGGTGGTTCACCTAGTTTTCTTCTTATTAGACGTCTTCCATAAGGCAGACAGGCTTCAAAGATTGAGCAGGAGGGGGTCACATGACAGCAGTGGCAAATTTAACTGGGGGCAGTAGTGCTGCCAGGGATCCGTCTGTGAGCCATGGAGCAGATATTAAGATGCCTCCTCCAGCCCCTGGAAGCTGCCTGTGTTCACCCAGATGGCAGGGGGTTCTCCCACCACAAGCAAGATACTGGTAAGTTTGGAAGTGGCCCGTAATTGGGCCCATAAACCGCTGAATTGGCAGCCCAATTTGTGGCTGCCCCACTGAGCTTCCCACTGCTGATAATATTCCATCATGGCAGGAAGACCACCGACACCCCTACTGACACCATCCAGTCTCCCAGCCCATCTCCAAAGGTCTGAAAGAATTCCTCTAATTCTTTCAGTATCCACTGTATCAAAACATCCCATAATTTTAGAAACATCTATTAGGGTCACCTTCCTTTTCAAGAGCATACAGACACAGTCTATTGTTTCCTGATAAGTATATGTTCACATTTTTATTATCATCCTTGTAAATCTTCTCTGTACCCTTTCCAGTGCCTCAATGTTTCTATAATATGGCAATCAGAACTCCACACAGTACTCTATTTAAGTGTGGTCTCACCAAAGTTCAATAAGGTTTTGTACAGCTTCCCTACTTTTCAATTCTATCCCTCCAGAAATAAAACCTAGGGCGGGATTCTCCATTAGCTGACGCCGAAATCGGGAATTGCGATTTGGCGGAGAATCGGTTGCGATGCCAAAATCGTGACAGGCATCGATTTGACGCCAAATCGTGATTCTCCGTCACCTCGAAAACAGCGCCAATGCGTTTCACCCCACAAGTACAGTAGGCACTGTTTGCATAATCATTAGTGGGCCCAACCCGCTACTCTCCAAGACCTCCGGCATTCTCCGCCTCCGATGGGCCACATTCACGACGGCGTGGCTCACTTGTCCTTTTAAAAATCGTGAAACCAACATGGCGGCGGCTGAGGGAGAGAGAAGGCGTACGGAAGGTGTCCAACTTTACCATAGCGTGCTGACAGTTGTGCCCCTGGCTGGGTGCTTCTGCCAGGACTGGGGGAAGTAGTGGGGGATGGTCAGGAGGTGGGCTGTGGGGTCGGGGTGGACGGGCACGGAACACCATTGTCACAACCGGCAAAGCAGCCATGCAGCTGCGCACACCACTAACAGCCCGCTTTGAACCTGGTGCTATGGGTCATATAGATGTCCCCCCAGGGCACCCCCTGGCCCCAGATGACCCATCAGCTGTATGGGTGCTCTCCAGCACAACCAGTGCCATCTTTTTGGTTGGGGTAAGTGTGGGTCGGGAGTGTAATGTGTATATGCGGCTGCAGCTTGTCAGCCTCCTGAGTGTCGATCATGGACCCGGCCAATCCCGCCCCATTTTTCAGTGGAATCGATTGTGTTCCAGGCAGCATTGGTGCTAGCCCCTCCACAAGAGTGGAATCGATTCAGGTGTGGCGCTGTTTTTTCTGTCGTAAAAGTCCATGGATTCTCCGTTAGCGTCAACACTCTGTCTCAGAAATGGAGAATCCAGCCCCTAGTATTTTTTTTTAATGGCCTTGTTAACCTGTGGTGCAACTTTTAGCATTTGGCATATTTGTACTCAGATCCCTTTGTTTATCTACCCCACCTAGACTTACACCTTCCAAGTAATAAGCAACCTCCCTATTCTTCCGACCACAATGTGCTACCTTACATTTATCGGTGTTGAACTTCATTTGCTGATGATTTGTCCATTCTGCAAGTTTGTTAATGATCTCCAGTCGTTTGTCGCAGTCCTCCTCAGTATTGATCATCGTGTGTTCTGCGGTCTCACTGAAACCCTCCACAATTGCTGCCAGATCTCCTTACTCGTGTACACCAACTCCCTTCAAATTCACTTCTCCCTTTATTTCAGCTGCAGCAAAATAACAGGGCACTCCATTACTAGAATGTGCCTTGGTTCACCAATTTCCAATCGCATCCAGCCCTTTAAAATGGGAGCTTTCACCATCCATTGGAAATGGCGGCGGGCCTAAAAGTGAGCATGCATCCACTGTACGGTCCAAAAATCGGGCACAATGACACAGAAAATCCAGGCTGAACTATCTACAAAAGTTAGCTGATGGGAGTGTGTAATGATGGGTTTCATAGTTTTGATTTATGTATTAACACCAACACAATAAGCACAAGTGCAATGAACGTAACTCTTAAATAGTACAAATAAAATTTAATCATAGATGTAACATCTCCTACTAAGGTATTTATTAGTTATTGAAATGATTTACAGAAAGCCAAGTAGCCTGGATAACCATTGGGGGTAAGGGGGGAGGGGGAGGGGAAATATTTACCCTGAGGAGAGCTAAACATTTTTGAACTTGCAGTAGAAAACAAAAGCATATACAATGCAGCAGAGGTACTTTAGCTTTAATAAATTTAGTCTTACTTGTTTGTACTGGAGATGCTGTCAGGTTCTGCAGCCTGAGGCCAGAATCTAATCTTTGAGGTTTAGTGCAGAGAAATAAGTAGCACAGCACAAATGCACTGATGACAAATGCCAGTAAAACAAGGGCAGCAATTCCCAATCCCACCATTGCACCTATACTGAACAAAAGAAGACAAGTAGACATTCAGAAATAATTATATTCAAATCCATCCCTTCCCCCCCAAACTTAACCTGAATATTACTTAGTCTAACACATGCTTACGGTGAGAGTGATCAAATGCATTTTCTGGATAGCTGCAATAAAATGTTAGTTTCAAAAGCCATGCCTCAAAAATCTACTGGAATTCTTTGAGATCAGTGCTGTATTGGGGGTCTGACGCACGATCAATTACGATTAAAGACGAGGTAGTAACATAACTGAAGGCTTTAATAGACTAGAACTGTTCCCCGGCAGCTTTCGTACAGAATGAGGGCTGCTGGGACGGCACCGGTTCTTATACCCCGCCTGTCAGGGCGGAGCTACATACCAAACAGCCAATGGTAAACTCCTAGGTTTAACCAATGGTCTTCAGCCTCTCGGGTACTGTAATACCTGATAATACCACATTCACCCCCTGTTAAAAAAGAGTCCGGCGGGGGTGGTGGCCAGTGGTTATAATTGCATCTAACGTGGTATGATCAGATATGGAGGAACCGTGATACCTCCTTACAGAGTTGTCGAGAATATTTACAAGATATATACAAGATATAAGTGGAAGATATATACATTCAGTGTTCATTTACAGTTATAGTTACACTGAAGCAATCAGTCGGTCGGGTGACCTGGTCGTCCTCCTGGATCGTCTGAGCTTCGGTGGTGATTCTGGTGGGGATCCGGGCGTCTGCGACTCCGGGAGCGTGGCTTCGGCCTCCATGACAGCTTCGTTACCCCTAGACGGCGCTGGTGGGGCAAACGGTTGACACAAGAGGGGGGCGCCTGTAGGGGACGTCGGTGGGTGGGAGGGCCTAGGCAGGAGCGGCGGGAGGACTGACCCTCCTGTGAGGTGCTGTGGAGGGGTGGGGGGGAGTGGGAGTAATGGTTCGGGTGTGCGTGGGGTTACGGCGGGCGCCAGGTCCCGAAGGGAGACTGTATCTTGCCGGCTGTCAGGGAACGCCACGTAAGCGTACTGGGGGTTAGCGTGCAGCAGGTGGACCCTCTCGACCAACGGGTCCGACTTGTGCGCCCGCACGTGCTTCCGGAGCAGGATGGGTCCGGGTGTTGCTAGCCAGGTTGAGAGCGAGGTCCCGGAGGAGGACTTCCTGGGGAAGACAAAGGGACGTTCATGAGGTGTCTGGTTGGTAGGTGTACAGAGCAGTGACAGGATGGCATGGAGGGCCTCCGGGAGGACTTCGTGCCAGCGGGAGACTGGGAGATTCCTGGATCGTAGGGCCAGTAGAATGGCCTTCCAGACCGTTCCGTTCTCCCTCTCTACCTGCCCATTTCCCCGGGGGTTGTAACTGGTCGTCCTGCTTGAGGCAATGCCCCTGTTGAGCAGGAATTGATGCAGTTCGTCGCTCATAAAGGAGGACCCCCTATCACTGTGTATGTACGCGGGGAAAGCGAACAGTGTAAAGATACCCTGGAGGGCCTTGATGACGGCGGTTGCGGTCA
This sequence comes from Scyliorhinus torazame, assembly GCF_047496885.1. Classification (NCBI taxonomy): domain Eukaryota; kingdom Metazoa; phylum Chordata; class Chondrichthyes; order Carcharhiniformes; family Scyliorhinidae; genus Scyliorhinus; species Scyliorhinus torazame. The sequence goes on from NC_092709.1 coordinate 224,709,148, forward strand.
TGACTGGGCAGGGGATGGCGAATGGGAACCGAGAGTACTCGTCAATCACGTTCAGGAAATACGTGTTGCGGTCGGTGGAGGGGAGGGGGCCTTTGAGGTCCATGTTGAGGCATTCAAAGGGACGGGAAGCCTTTATCAGGTGTGCCCTCTCTGGCCGGTAGAAGTGCGGTTTACACTCCGCGCAGATTTGGCAGTCCCTGGTGGCTGTCCTGACCTCCTCGATGGAGTAGGGCACGTTGCGGGTCTGAATGAAGTGGAAAAATCAAGTGACCCCCGGGTGGCAGTGGTCCTCGTGGAGGGCTCGGAGGCGGTCGACTTGTGCAGTGGCACATGTGCTGCGGGATGGGCATCAGGAGGCTCGTTTAGCTTCCCGGGACGATACAAGATCTCGTAATTGTAGGTGGAGAGTTCTATCCTCCACAGCAAGATTGTGTCATTTTTTATCTTTCCCCGCTGTGCATTATCGAACATGAATGCCACCGACCGTTGGTCAGTGAGGAGAGTGAATCTCCTGCTGGCCAGGTAATGCCTCCAATGTCGCACAGCTTCTACTATGGCTTGTGCCTCTTTTTCGACCGAGGAATGGCGAATTTCGGAAGCATGGAGGGCTCGGGAGAAGAAGGCCACGGGTCTGCTCGCTTGGTTGAGGGTGGCGGCCAGAGCTACGTCGGACGCATCGCTCTCGACCTGGAAGGGGAGAGACTAATCAATGGCGCGCATCGTGGCCTTTGCAATGTCTGCTTTGATGCGGCTGAAGGCCTGGCGGGCCTCCGTCGACAGGAGGAAGGTTGTGGACTGGGTTAGGGGTCGGGCTTTGTCTGCATAGTTAGGGACCCATTGGGAGTATTAACTGAAAAACCCGAGGCAGCGCTTCAGGGCCTTGGGCAGTGAGGGAGGGGGAACTCAATAAGGGGGCGCATGCATTCAGGGTCGGGGCCTAAAACTCCATTTCGCACTACGTAGCCTAGAATGGCTAGACGGTCGGTGTTAAATACGCATTTATCCTTATTATACGTTAAGTTAAGGATTTTCTCGTTCAGGAGAAATTTTCGGAGGTTGGTTTCGTGGTCCTGCTGGTCATGGCCGCAGATGGTGACGTTATCAAGATACAGGAACGTTGCGCGTAAGCCGGACCAGTCAACCATTCGGTCCATCTCGCGTTGGAAGACCGAGACCCCGTTAGTGACACCAAAGGGAACCCTTAAAAAATGATAGAGGCGCCCATCTGCTTCGAAGGCAGTGTATTTGCGGTATCTAGTACGGAGGGGTAGCTGATGGTAGGCGGACTTGAGATCCACCATGGAGAAGACCTTGTATTGCGCGATCCTGTTTACTAGGTCGGATATGCGAGGGAGAGGGTACGCATCCAGCTGCGTAAACCTGTTGATGGTCTGACTGTAGTCAATGACCATCCTATGCTTCTCCCCAGTCTTTACCACCACTACTTGAGCTCTCCAGGGACTGTTGCTAGCTTCAATGACCCCTTCCCGCAGTAGCCTTTGGACCTCTGACCTGATGAAGGTCCGGTCCTGGGCACTGTACCGTCTGCTCCTGGTGGCGACGGGTTTGTAATCCGGGGTGAGGTTCGCAAACAGGGAAGGCGGGTCGACCTTAAGGGGCGCGAGCCCGCAGACAATAAGGGGGTATAGGGCTGCCGAATTTGAAGGTCAGGCTTTGCAAGTTACATTGGAAGTCCAACCCCAGGAGTGCAGCCGCGCAGAGGTGCGGCAGGACATAAAGGCGGAACTTGTTGAATTTCCTGCCTTGGACAGTGAGGTTTGCTAGGCAGAACCCCTTTATCTCCACCGAGTGTGACCCGGAGGCTGGGGAGATTCTTTGGTTTACAGGGTGTGTAACAAGTGAACAGCGCCTTACCGCGTTGGGGTGTATAAAACTTTCTGTGCTCCCAGAGTCGATCAGGCAAGACGTCTCGTGGCCATTGATGAAGACCGTCGTCGTTGCTGTTGCGAGCGTCCGAGGTCGATTTTGGTCCAGAGTCACTGAGGCCAGATGAAGTAGTTGCGGGTTTTGATCGGGCAGCGTGTAGTCGGCCGTGCTGGAGCCCTGGGGCCCCATCCAAGATGGCGTCTCCCATGGGTCGTACATGGTGGTCGGGGGTGGACAAAATGGTGGCGGGGATGGACAAAATGGCGGCGCCCATCCGTCCAGTGTGGTGTCCGAGGGGCAAGATGAGTCTGTGGGTCGCACATGGCCCTAGGATAGGCGGGTGGCGGTGAGTGCTGGCCACCTGGGGCCCGAAGGAAAGGTTCCCGCGGCGGTCCGGAGTCATTGGAGACCGCGGCCACGGCTCGTGCTTGGCAGACCCACACAATATGGCCCTTCTTGCCGCACCCTTTGCAGGTGGAGGTGAGGGCCGGGCAGCGCTGGCGGGGGTGCTTCGCCTGCCCGCAGAAGAAACAGCGGGGCCCGACGGAGTTAGCGGGCCGTTTTACAGCGCAGGCCTGCGGGGACACGAGGAAGGTCTGTGGGGCTGCCGCTGCGGGATGCCACGCAGCCCAGGGGGCCGCCGCGCGGTCGGGTGCATAGGAGTGCGCGTTTCTGGAGGCAACGTCCATGGACCCTGCCAGGGCCCGTGCCTCTCTGAGTCCCAGGGTATCATTTTCTAAGAGTCTTCGGTGGATCTCTGAGGAGCTCATACCTGTTACGAAGGCATCCCGGATTAGGAGTTCCATGTGCTCGCTCCCCGAAACTTGCGGGCAGCCACAGTTTCTGCCCAGCACCAGTAGCGCACGGTAGAACTCCTCCAATGATTCCCCGGGGCCTTGCCGTCGAATTGCAAGCAGGTGACGTGCGTAGACCTAATTTACAGGGCGGATGTAATGTCCTTTTAACAGTTCGATCACAGCATCGAAGTCCTCCGCCTCCTCAATGAGGGTGTAGATCCCAGGGCTTACCCTTGAGTGCAGGAGATGCAGTTTCTGTTCTCCTGAGGTTCTTCTGTTGTACCTCCGGCCATCTCAAGGTAGCCTTTAAAGCACGCCAGCCAGTGCTTAAATATCGCTGCCGAGTTCTCCGCGTGGGGGATGAGTTGTAGACACTCCAGCTTGATTCGGAGATCCATCCTTTCAGCTTAAGTGTAGTCTATTAAATTGATGCACGATCAATTACGATTAAAGACGAGGTAGTAACATAACTGAAGGCTTTAATAGACTAGAACTGTTCCCCAGCAGCTTCGGTACAGAATGAGGGCTGCTGGGATGGCACCGGTTCTTATACCCCACCTGTCAGGGCGGAGCTACATACCAAACAGCCAATGGAAAACTCCTAGGTTTAACCAATGGTCTTCAGACTCTCGGGTACTGCAATACCTGATAATACCACAGGGTCAGAAAGACAATGTAATCAATGTCATCAAATGGTGCTTTCAGAATGAATTTATTGAAATTCCACATTGGATGTAGGGGAAAGATGAGCTCATGCGATTAATGACAAATTACTTCAGCCGATTGAAATCTGATTTAAGAAATGCAAATAATGGGGCAATTTCAAATTTATTTTTCTCAAACGTAGTCAATTCTTTCCCCCATTTACTCTTCAGGGACATCTGCAGCAAGGTGTTTGCACCCTTTTCTGTTGCAGCATTACTGGATTGTGGAATATTTCAGCTACATTGTGTTCTTTTATCCTGTACATCCCGCTTGAATAAGTTCAAGGATGAAATTACTTGGCAAAGGATTGAAACATATCTATCTTCACAATGATTGCAAATATTTTCACCGTTCTTTTCAAAACAAAGTGCTTATCCAATAAAGAAGAAATAATTTGCAGTCATACAGCACCTTTCACAATCCCAGGACAATCTCAATGCGCTGCATACCATCAGTTTCCAATAAGGGACCAGAGGACACAATTTCAGACTAAAGGAACGATCCTTAAAACGGAGAGAAGGAGGAATTTCTTCAGCCAGAGGGTGGTGAATCTGTGAAACTCTTTGCCCCAGAAGGTTGTGGAGGCCAAATCACTGAGTGTCTTTAATACAGAGATAGATAGGTAGCTGGATTCTCCGCCCCGCCGTGCCACATTTCTGTTTCAGCACTCTGGCGGGAAGCTCCGTTACACCGGCTGGTCAATGGGGTTTCCCATTCTGGGGCAGCCCCATGCCGTTGGGAAACCCCCGAGCTGCCGGCAAAATGGAGCATCCCGCCAGCGAAGAATCCAGCCCTGGTTCTTGATTAATAAGGGGATCAGGAGTTATGGGGAGAAGGCAGGAGAATGGGGATGAGAAAAATATCAGCCATGATTGAATGGCGGAGCAGACTTGTTGGGCCGAGTGGCCTAATTCTGCTACTATGTTTTATGGTACCTTAACATAATTAAAGGTACTAAGGTGCAATACCAATGAATTAAATTTGATCTGTAACCACAATTGTAATTAAAAGACACCCAGCAAACATTTTGAGTGCTATGTTCCCCAAACTGCAAGCAGATAAATGGCCTGATAATCTGTTTTAGTAGTATTGATTGACAGATAAATGTTGGCAATATATTTCTATGTGAGGGGCCTCCAACAAACATTTGACCTACGCTTGAACACCTGGTCCTAACATTTTACAAGAAAATATCAGCCAACCAAAGAAAAACAGTACTGCTCAAAAATTTTTAGTTTTGAAAATAATTGTAGTACAGAAATAGGGGCAAATTCCCTCTTTAAAAGACTAGGTTTCCCCACAAAGTTTCCCACCACTATCTAACAACACCAGTCACTTTTGTGGGCCCTGAGGAGTTTCTCATTGGTTTAACCCACACTACCGGGGAGCTGAACTCAGAGATCGGGCCACCATTTTGAAAGGGTGCCTCGATCTCTAAGTGAGCTTGTGGATCCCTCCATCCATGGGAAATGCCACCCCCCATACACATGGACATTACCCCCCACCCCCTCCCCCAAGTGAGGACACCCCGCTATGGCTATAGAGTCGCATGGGGACCCCTATTCAGGCCCCACCCTTCATATGTCACTCCACCCTCCTTTCATGGGCATGCGCACCCCCCCCCTCTGGGACCTGACCCTTGGAAGTGCCACCCTAGCACTTGGGCACTCCTGAACTGCCACCCTGGTGATCCTGCCAGCTTGGCAGTGTCAGGGTGGCAATGTCAAGGTGCCAACTGGCAGTGCCTAGGTGCCCATGTTGCAGGGGGAGGGCCAGAGGGCCACCCTGCATTATTCCTGGCCACCCAGGGGTTTCAGTTTGTGTGAACCAGTACTGAATGGCGCCTGCATGGTGACTACCTCAGGAGAATGTTCGGTGCCGGGAGGCCAGTAGATAAGGGTAAGTAAGCCTCAGTAGTTTTAAGGCCTAATTGTGTGAGTGCGGTTTGGTACTGCCCACTTGTGGGCGGGTTCCTGATCTCGACACCTCGCGGGACTTGGGTAGATTCCGCGAGGTGTAGTGGCTGCCGGGAAGCCCGCGTGAGGCTATATCTGGCATCTACAAGCCGTGTTACACTCCCATTCGAGTGCACGTGGCCAATAGATCTCACCCTAGGTTCTCCCACTAAAGTTGAATTGCACCTGATTTGCATTCAATCCTTCACCAGGCAACTTTATGGATGGTGAGGATTACAAGGGTTAACCTAGGGACACAGCTGACTGGTGTTCGTTCCAGGAATTGACAGGTGCTGCTTCCTTTTTTTGAGAGCAGGTGTATTGCCCAGGTGAGTGTTAGAGGAATAATTCTTAGCATGGTCTCTGTCTAGCTTCCTGACAAGGGTCTCCCTTGAGAGGAGAGGGGGAGCTCCAGACAAGGGTCACTCTTCTGAGGGGTTTCTTAGCAGGAATCTCTTTTCTGGGGAGGCTTCCTGACAGGGATCTCTCTTCTGCAGGTCTGTGGGTCCCTTATTTAGAGTGCCTTGGGGGGATATGCTTATCTGGATGATCTCTGGGGGTTTATTTAGGGGGTCTCTAGGAGGGGGGTGTTGGGGAGAGTGTGGTGGGGTGGGCAGGCCTTGCATTGTAGGTAGGGAGGGCAGGGTGGCACTCGGATGGATTTTGGGGGCAACTCCCTGAAAGAGTTACCCCCTTGGTCCACCATGAGGTCCACCGTATCAGGGCCACGCTTGGCAGGACCAGTAGTGATTCTCGCCCATGTGATTCCCGGCCCAGAGACCAGAGAATCACACGGATCCGGAGTATAGGGCTACCAGCGGCATGAGGTGGAAAACTTTGCCCAGTGGGTTAAATTTGACTACAGACGTTGGGACCTCGTGTTGGGCCGAAAAATGGGTCCTGAGCCCACACTTTCTAGCTCAATGATTTTACCACAGCCATTCTCCCAGGTGGCCTCTTGCCAGCTGCCAATTCTGCATGCTGCCAGCTCAATCAGAGGGCCAGCAGCTCTGAAACCTTAGCAGCACCATTGGAAGAGGTGGCTGCTGCTGAGGCAGGTAAGTCATATAATGTCAAATTCAGAATGGCGGAGCATGGTAGACCAGACTGATCAGCAAAGAAACCTCTCCGGGGGCATCGCTGGGGCCACAGTGGTGAACGCCCCTGCCTACAGCCCACTCTTTGGGGCATGGAACATCTGACTGCAATGGTACCCATTCCCAACCTCCCACAACCCCACCACCAATTTCAGGTAGCTAGGGGAAGGCCACCTTAACGAATCTGGCAATCTCTCCACAAAGCAGGCACTACCTCACTGTTGGCAAAATGCCATACGCATGTCACCCAAGGACTGATAAAATTTAGTCGGACGTGCTAGTAAAGTCAGCTAATACAGAAATCTGATCACGAAGCCCAGAAAGTCAATGTAGAAACAGAAAAAGGACTATTCATAGCAGGAAAAGGAGAACAGGACACAAAACCGAACTTTCAAAATTGAGAAGAGATTTGAAGAAATTGAGGGATCGTATGAAAGAGCAGAATCATAGCAGCTCAAAGGGCAACCACAGAAGCTGGGCAGAAGGGAGCAAATAGGATGGAGCGGAGAATGTATATAAGAACAGTTCCCATATGAACACTGTTTTCTTTGATGTGTCGTAGCAGTGGGGAACATGTAATAGTTTTGGCTTTGTACTCATAATTGCCAAACTTTCAATTACTTTTAGAAAGCATTTATTTCTTCACTGTGCCGAAAGCAATCATCACCCTTCCTTTGCAATTTGAGGTTTAGTTTGTTTATAATTGAAGCAATGTCTGCAAGATAAGGTTCGCATCCAACTTTCATCACCAAATGAATCAGTCAGAGGGGACGATTTCTCAAGGAGGAAAGTGTGGATTTCATACCTCAGTTCGTAAACACTGCCAAGCACCCCACCCCTTGACAGCCAAAGTACCTCAGTGTGGAACAATAAATGTGTATACTCGGCCTCCATATCGGAACACGGAGCCTCAAAAAGCCTGATATTGAGTGCGTTGGGTTCAATTAAATTCACAACTTTCACAATTCCTTTCAACACCATTTCAAGATCAGATGCAATTCCTTTCAATGCCAATGCCTTAGTGAATCCAAATAATGTCCTGACCAACTGCCTCCTTAATCCTTATTATAACTCTGCTGTTTTTCCCAGTAATGTTGGCTGCCCCATCGCTTCTGATTCCTCTGCAATTAACCCGTCGAGCCCCCACTTTCCAACCACGTAACAATTCAATGCTTCAAAAATCTCCATGCCAGTCATGCTGGTTGGTAATGTCAGGCAGCACAGCAAATCCTCAACAAATTCATTGTGCCAAACATACCTAATGTAAACTAGCAAGGTGGCACAATCTGAAACGTCTGTACTTTCATCCAGTTGTATTGAGAGCTCCTGTGCTTACTTTAAATTAAAATAAGCTGGGCTTCTAAATTCTCAGCAATATCAAAAATTCAGCAAGCCACGGAGTTATCACTAAGTGGAATGCATTTCAACTGACCTCTCATCTAGGACTGTAGGAGGCACGTCTAGTACTATAGGGAGAATTAATTTCTCTGCTACGTGTGGGGCATTTTCACTTGAGCTATATGGTAAGCTACCATGTAAGAGGCTAATTGTGCTTTGTCATTCAATGTTCCTTTCTGCTAAGGACTTCAGCTGATGATTTAAGTACTTGCTGCATCGTTTGAAAAAAATTAAGAGCTTTGTCTTTGAAACCGCCATGAGGTTTTTAACTCTCATTTGCCAGTACTTCCCTGCATATACACACATGGGCAATGCATCCTGATTTGCATTGGGACAATTAACAAAGCCATACCTCAAGAAATCATCTCTATACTGCTTTGTTCCCGGTTTAAGTTTTTTCTTAGTAGGCTGTTCACCAGAGGCCCTGGAGCTCTTTATACGGTGCACTGCTTTGTCCTGCCGCGGACTCTCCTGTGCAGCTTTCTCCAGCAGATTTGGTTGTGAGATCCTGGCCTGTTTGTGTCTCCGGTCCTCTCTTCCTTATAATAAAACAATCCACCTTCACTTCTTCACACAGTCCTTTTGCCTTGCTTGCTGGCAGCTAGAAAATGGAGAAATCTCTCTTCTGTGAGTTCACACCAAAAGCATGGACGTTACAGGGCCTGGACATCAGTGTATGTGTAGGGTGTGTGACCTGCTCTCTGCCGCCAATTCTGGCAGGAAGACTGCATTGTTCCAATTAAAAGCCGGTCATGGCTGTATTCTCAATATAAATCTGGTTGCAGCCGGCATTCTCAGTTTAAAAGCTGTTTCCAGCCAGCATTCTCAATTCAAGAACCATTCACAGCCGTTGGCTGCTTTTCCCGCGATCAGGAACACTACAACCGATCGCTCCCTGACCCTCCCAACACCCACCCCACAGGTTACGACCCGCAGTTTGAAAAACCCTGTGGTAGTGTACTACAGATGTTGGGGCTTGAAGTGATAACTCTATTTCAATGTGTCCAAAGGAAATATTCAAATGATTGGAAATACATACTGTGATGCTGCGAGGGATCAGGATATGACATAGGCGGGATTAGAGATCCAAAGCAGGCAACCTTAAGCCTATATGCAATTAATAAGCAATTTATTGATGAATACATGTAAGGGCATGTAATCAAGTTCATAGTCGTCGACACAAAAATGGTTCAAGTTTACCGATACAAGTTCTCACCCAATCCACAGCCAAGCTCCAGCCCCGATCACAGTCCACAAAGCAAGTAATCCACACAGGAAGTCACTACCCTCCCACCTCAACCCAAGGTTTCTCTCTTACTATGGCTCGGAGATCCAATTATATAGTCTGTTTTACAGCTGAACCCCATCTCCCAGATTGATGTGAATTCACTTCCAGGTTGAAGGTCACCAGTGCTGGTGGCTATTTTGTGTGAAGCCTGGCTGTATTTGGCAGCCATGTTGAGTGAGGAATAAAACCCGGCCCCTTGTGAAATCACATACCGTCCTCCAGGGCTAAAGGATACGTCCAGGGGAAGGTTGCACAAACATGCATCTTTGAGAGGGCATTGGCATTGCCCTGTTTGCCTTTTTCTCTTTAATCTAATTTATTTCTACTTGTTCTGTTTCCAGTTGCAGGAAAATTTCTGTATTTCTTTTTTTCTTCTTTGTACTCCTGATCTAATTTCTTCCTCCATTTCTGCTATTCCTGCCATGTACCTTCCTGGAACTGCTGTAACAGCCCCCTGAGAAATGTTAATATTTTCTGGTACATCTGCTCTTTCACCTTCAGGTAGCCTTCATCATCTTGCTTGTTAGTAATGTCCACCTCACGTGTATCCTCAGTGTCTTCATCACTGTCCTCATGGGAGCACAGTGGTTAGCACTGTTGCTTCACAGCACCAGGGTCCCAGTTTCGATTCCCGGCTTGGGTCACTGTCTGTGTGGAGTCTGCACATCCTCCCTGGGTCAGCATGGGTTTCCTCCTGATGCTCCAGTTTCCTCCCACAAGTCCCAAAAGAAGTACTGTTAGGTAATTTGGACATTCTGAATTCTCCCTCTGTGTACCCGAACAGATGCCGGAGCGTGGTGAGTAGAGGATTTTCACAGTAACTTCATTGCAGTGTTAATGTAAGCCTACTTGTGACACTAATAAAGATTATTATAAAAGAATCACTCCCTTTCTTTATTAGCAATGTGCTTTCTTATATCCTCTTCTTTCAAGGCATTTTGAGTTTCTGTACGTAAATTGCCTACTTTCAGAAGCTCCCTTAAAACTTTTTCAGAGGATTTGGACTCATTGTCAATTTCATCACTATCACCATTACTTTCATCTTCAGAATTTCTCTACTTTTACTTGATGAGATTTCCTGAACTCGTCACCTTTTCTGAAGGTAGCCAAGTTGATTTTCCTCTGCCCCTTTCTGAGACGCTCTTTTTCCTGGGTGACTCGGTTTATCATCAGAATCACTTTTGTCTTCTTCATTCAGCTCAGGTTCCTGAAAATCAGAATCACTTTCCTGCCCAGTAATATTTTCATTAACTACTTACTTTTACCTTTTCTTCTTCAAATTTTTCCTCTGAAGATTTATCATCATTAGATGACAGATTTGCATGTATTTCTGCTTAGCTTCATAGCAATTCTATTCCCAGGGCTATCGTCATAGTCATCACTGGTACACTGGAAAGCATTTTTTGAATGGTTCTCTGTTTCGTCACCTGTAAAAAGCTGATCCTTATCCATAGCAAATAGTCCTGACAAATCTTTCTTCATACATTTCCTGAATCTGTCTAAAGAATCCACATAAGAACAAAGAAAAGTATAGCACAGGAACAAGCCCTTCGACCCTCCAAGCCAGTGCCAATCACAATGACCTAACTAAAAAAAAACCTTCTGCCATTAATCAGTCAGTATCCCTCTATTTCCTCCCTATTCATGTACCCATCCAGATGCCTCTTAAATGTTGCTAATGTGCCTGCTTCCACCACATCATCTGGCAGCGCGTTCCAGGCACCCACCACTCGCTGCATGAAAAACTTCCCCCGCACATCCCTTCAACTTTCCCCCTCTCACCTTGAGCCTGTGCCCCCTTATAATTGACACTTACACCCTTGGAAAACGCATCTGACTGTCCACCCTGTCTATGCCTCTCATAATTTTGTAGACTTCTATCAGGTCTCAGCCTCTGTCTTTCCAGTGAAAACAATCCTAGTTTATTCAACCTCTCCTCACAGTCAACATCCTTGAAACCAAGCAACATCCTGGTGAACCTTCTTGGCACTCTCTCCAAAGCTTCCATGTCCTTCTGGTAGTGCGGTGAACCCATTCCTCATCAGGGCTCTGTGGTGGTGGACTTTCAGAGTTCTTTTTAAAGTATTTTTATTCAAAATTTTTAACATTTAAAGCACACAACAGTACAAAAATAAAACCATCACAAATCCCCAAACCCAGCCACCCCCACCGCCCTAACCAATCGCCCCACCTTACCCCCCCCCCCCCCCCCCACCTCCACCCTCTAGCAGCTGAGGACATTCAGAGTTGGGCACCTTTCTCATTTCCCGCTGCCTTCTTTGTTCTCACACAGTTTGTCAAAAATCTTCTGAGCGAGATCTACTAAATGCATGCTTTCAGTTTCTCCCACGATTTCTTCCTGCTTTCCTTGTGATTGGTTATCTATTCCTCTACTCCTCTGAAGCAGTGGAGTGACCCCTTTCTCAAACAACGATTTCTCTTCCTATATATTGTGGAATGTTGTCAGCTAATGCTCAATCTCTGGCCTACTTTGCTTGAGCATTGATACATACGATGTTGGTGTTGCTGGTTGGGCCAGCATTTATTGTCCAACACTGATTGCCCTTGCACTGAGTGACTTGCTAGGCTATTTCAGAGGGCTTTTAAGAGTGAACATCTGTGTGTGTCTGGAGTCAATTGTAGGCCAGACTGGGTAAGGAAGGCAGATTTCCTTTCCTTTAGGGCAGTACGGTAGCACAAGTGGATAGCACTGTGGCTTCACAGCGCCAGGGTCCCAGGTTTAATTCCCCGCTGGGTCACTGTCTGTGAGGAGTCTGCACGTTCTCCCCGTGTTTGCGTGTGTTTCCTCCGGGTGCAACGGTTTCCTCCCACAGTCCAAAGATGTGCAGGTTAGGTGGGTTGGCCATGATAAATTGGCCTTAGTGTCCAAAATAGTTAGGAGGGGTTATTGGGTTACGGGGATAGGGTGGAAGTGAGGGCTTGAGTGGGTCGGTGCAGACACGATGGGCTGAATGGCCTCCTTCTGCACTGTATGTTCTATGTTCTATGAGTGAACCAGGTGGGGCTTTACGACAATCAACAATGGCTTCATGGTCATCATTAAAGTTTTCATCCCAGACTTTTTTTAAATTAAATTTAAATTCCACCATCTGCCATGGAGGGTTTCGAAGCTGGATTCCCAGAATATTACCCTCGTCTTATTATGCTACCACTTCCCCGCACATGCTCTGTTACTTCACACATGGTATTCCTCCTGAATTGTTGCACCTATGCTCCACTCCCTCAAAGAACCTGCTCATTCTAGCCACTGTCAAATGCACTCTATGGACTACCTTAAATTGAATGAGACTGAGCCTGGCACACGAGGAGGACCCATTCACCCTCCTCAAGGCTTCCTGTCATAACCCAGCCTCCAGCTCTCCCCCCAGCTCCTTCTCCCATTTGCCCAACTACTATCGGGGCACCCTCCCAGTCCATCAATTCCTTATATATCGCTGACACCTTGCCCTCTCCAACCCCCCTTCCTAACAGCACCTTGTCCTGCAACTCCAGGTGTGGCAGATCAGGGAAGGATGGCACATGCTTTCTCACATAGTTCTGCATCTGTAAGTATCAGAACCCATTTCTACTGGGCAACTTATACTCCTCTACCAGTCCTTCCAAATTCAGGAAGCTGCCCTCCACGTACAAATCTTCAAACCGCTTAATCCCTGCCCGCCGCCAACCCTGAAAACCACCATCCAGTTCGGCCGGAGTGAACCTGTGATTCCCACAGATCTGGGCCCACCGAGGCCCCCTGAAGCCTCAGGTGCTGTCGTCACTGTCCCCACACCATCAGAGCCGCCACTACTACCGGCTTGTGGAGGTCCTGGCTGGCGGGAACGGCAGAGGCGCCGTCAACAGGCTCACAAACTAGTGCCCTTACAAGAGGCTGCCTCCATCTGCTCCCAAACCGACTCCACCCCCACTACCCACTTCATTACCATAGCTATATTTGGCGCCTAATAATAATTCATTAAATTTGGCAAGGCCAACTCGCCCCCCCCACCCGCTCTCGATCCAACAATGTCATCTTTACCTGAGAGGCCTTCCCCACCCACACAAATCCCAATATCCACGAATAAACCTTCTTGAAAAAGGCCTTAGGGATAAAAATCGGGAGGTTCTAGAATGCAAACAAAAACCTCAGGAGCACAGTCATCTTTACGGACTGCACACGTCATTGACAACGGAAGCACATCCCACCTTTTAAGTCCACTCCACTAACCGAGCCAGATTCACCTCGTGTAATTTCTCCCAGCCCCGCGCTATGTGAAAACCCAGATACCTAAAACTCGGCCACACTACCTTAAACAGGAACATGCCCAGCCTCCTCTCCTGACCCCTTGCCTGAATCGGAAAGACCTCACTCTTTCCCATGTTTAACATGTACCCTGAAAACTGACCGAATTACACCAAAATGTCCATGCTACCCCCTATGCTTTCCAGTGGGTCCGATATATACAACAGCAGGTCATCCGCATACAGGGACATCCTATGCCCAGAGATGGAAACCGTTTATTGACTTCTTCCAGGATAGTAAAGTCAGCGGGGAGGGGGAGGCTCCCCCCCACCCCTAACAATCTCAGCGTTGTTGAACCCCCCTACCAACACCCCGGAAGTATACCCACTACTCATCCTATAGCACACATCAATGCCACCCCCAATGGACTTCCAATAGAGCCTGCCCTGGCACTGCCCCTGACACAGATTGCGACTGCCAGGCTGACACTGTCAAGGTGCCACATTGTCAACAATGTACTGAGTAGCGTACGAGATGGATAGAAAACTGGTTGGCAAACAGGAAACAAAGAGTAGGAATTAATGCGTCTTCTTCCAAATACCAGGCAGTGACAAGTGGGGTACTGGAGGAATCACTGCTGGGACCTCAGCCATTCACAATATATATTAATGATTTAGATGAGGGAACAAATGCAATATCTCTAAATTTGTATATGACACAAAGTTGGGTGGGAGGGTGAGCTGGGAGGAGGATGCAGAGATCCTTCAATACGATTTGGACAAGTTGAGTGAGTGGGCAAATGAATGGCAGATGCAGCATAATTTAGATACATGCGAGGTTATCCACTTTAGTAGCAAAAATGGGTAGGCAGACTATTATTTGAATGTCCATAAATTAGTTGAGGGAAATGTGCAATTAGACTGGGTGATCTCATACAGAAGTAAGCATGCAAGTGCAACAGGTGATAAAGAAGGCAAATAGTATGTGGCCTTCATAGTGAGAGGATTTGAGTACAGGAGCAGAGATGTCTTCATGTAATTCTACAGGGCCTTGTTGAGATCACATCTGGAATATTGTGTTTTGGTCTCCTTATCTGAGGAAGGATGTTCTTGCTACAGAGGGATTGCTGCAAAGGTTTACTAGACTGATTCCTGAGATGGCAGGACAGACATACGAGGAGAGATTGAATCGGTTAGGATTATATTCACTGGAGTTCAGAAGAATAAGGGGGATCTCTAGAAACCTATCAATTTCTAACAGGTCTAGATGCAGGAAGGATGTTCCTGATGGAAGGGGTATCCAGAACCAGGGGTTACAATCTGAGGATACGGGGTGGACCATTTAGGGCAGAGATGAGGAGAAATTTCTTCACCCAGAGAGCGGTGAACCTGTGGAATTCGTTACCACAGGAAGTAGTTGAGGCCAAAACATCTTGTTTTCAAAAGGCAGTTAGATATAGCACTTAGGGAGAAGGGGAACAAAGGATATTGGGGAAAGAGGGATTAGGCTATTGAGTTGGATGACCAGCCATGATCTTAATGAATGACAAAGCAAGCTTGTAGGGGAAGAGGAGGAGGAGAGCCTCCCCACCTCCTTTTTTCTATGTTTCTATATATCGAATACCTTCTGAAAGTCCAAGTACACTAAACCAACATTACCCTCATTAACCCTTCTTGTTAGCTCCTCAAAAAACTCCAGCAAGTTGGTTAAACATGATTTCTCCTTTAGAAATCCATACTGGCTCTTTCCAATCAATCCACATTTTTCCATGTGACTACTAATTCTATCCGGAATAATTGTTCCTGGAGGCTTGCCCACTGGGGAGGCATGGTAGCACAGTGGTTAGCACTGTTGCCAGGGACCTGGGTTCGATTCCAGGTGCTCCGGTTTCCTTCCACAAGTCCCAAAAGATGTGCTTGTTAGGTGAATTGGACAATCTGAATTCTCCCTCACTGCACCCCAACAGGCGCCAGAGTGTAGCGACTAGGGGATTTTCACAGTAACTTCATTGCAGTGTTAATGTAAGATTATGGCCAGCACCGCTGGAATTTCCATTTTCACTTTCTTCAATATTCTTGGATGCATCTCATCCAGTCCTGATGCCTTGTTCAGTACTGATAGTCTAATCAACACTTCTTTATTGATTTTGAACCTTTCTCAGGATAGAATTTCCTCTACTGTCACCGATATCCTGGGTAGCACCTACTTCCTTGCTAAAGACCGGTGTAAAGTATTAATTTAATACTTCAGCCATGCCCCCTGCCTCCATGGGTAAATCCCATTTCAGGTCCAGTGCTGAGGGAGGGGCTGTTTTGGGTCAGATGTTGAATTGCAGCCCTAATTTGCCATTTAGATGGACATGACATATTCCACAACATTCATCTCGCCACAAGAAGCAGATTGACTGATCTCTCGTTTCATTACGGGTTGTGGGGTCTTGTGCGAGGATTTGCTGCTGCATTTTGCCTGGGTGACAGGGACCACAACTCATGACTACCAACTGTTGACGGATGTCCGAATTATAAAATGCAAGTTCTTCCTCCTCTGGTGTAAATTTAATGCAAACATACTAAAAGCCCTCAGAAAGCCCCAGACAACCTGGCTCCTACCAGTCAGCTTTGCTAAGCTCCATTGCAATGAATGTCCTTTCCTCTCTCTCCCCCTCGAATTCTTTCCCCATCCTCTCCTCCTTCCCCTCTCGGTATCTCACCCCTCTGTCCTATTCTGTCCCTCGGTCTGGCTGCAGTCGGGGTTACCTGAGTGACCACATGTACCCGTGCGAATAGGGGAAATAGTTGTCAGCCTCGCTGCAGCAGTACTTGAGGTCCGAGAAGCCGCAGCAGTAAATCTCTTCCGCGCCGTCCGTCTTCCTCGGACACCTGAAACTTTCCACCAGCTCCTGCCTCACGTTAGAGTAGCTGCCGCACAGCCGCACCGCTCCGCTCATCTTCCGTGCAGTGAGCTGCCGAGCCCCACTCCACAAGCCCAGCACAGCCTGCTGCCCCCACTCACTCAGTGCCCGGCACAGCGGCTTCACACAGCCAGCTGTGCCAGCCACCCCGCCCCTTCCTCCACCTCTCAGCAGCTAACTGAGCCCCACACCAGCCGGTTACCTCAGTCACTGAGCCCCACACCAGCCGGTTACCCCAGTCACTGAGCCCCACACCAGCCGGTTACCCCAGTCACTGAGCCCCACACCAGCCGGTTACCTCAGTCACTGAGCCCCACACCAGCCGGTTACCCCAGTCACTGAGCCCCACACCAGCCGGTTACCCCAGTCACTGAGCCCCACACCAGCCGGTTACCTCAGACACTGAGCCCCACACCAGCCGGTTACCTCAGTCACTGAGCCCCACACCAGCTGGTTACCCCAGTCACTGAGCCCCACACCAGCCGGTTACCCCAGACACTGAGCCCCACACCAGCCGGTTACCTCAGACACTGAGCCCCACACCAGCCGGTTACCTCAGACACTGAGCCCCACACCAGCCGGTTACCTCAGTCACTGAGCCCCACACCAGCCGGTTACCTCAGTCACTGAGCCCCACACCAGTTGGTTACCCC
Source organism: Scyliorhinus torazame (assembly GCF_047496885.1). Lineage (NCBI taxonomy): Eukaryota > Metazoa > Chordata > Chondrichthyes > Carcharhiniformes > Scyliorhinidae > Scyliorhinus > Scyliorhinus torazame. The sequence continues at coordinate 224,726,082 of NC_092709.1, forward strand.
AGTCACTGAGCCCCACACCAGCTGGTTACCCCAGTCACTGAGCCCCACACCAGCTGGTTACCTCAGTCACTGAGCCCCACACCAGCTGGTTACCTCAGTCACTGAGCCCCACACCAGCCGGTTCCCCCAGTCACTGAGCCCCACACCAGTTGGTTACCCCAGTCACTGAGCCCCACACCAGCCGGTTCCCCCAGTCACTGAGCCCCACACCAGCCGGTTACCCCAGTCACTGAGCCCCACACCAGTTGGTTACCCCAGTCACTGAGCCCCACACCAGCCGGTTACCTCAGTCACTGAGCCCCACACCAGCCGGTTCCCCCAGTCACTGAGCCCCACACCAGTTGGTTACCCCAGTCACTGAGCCCCACACCAGCCGGTTACCCCAGTCACTGAGCCCCACACCAGCTGGTTACCTCAGTCACTGAGCCCCACACCAGCTGGTTACCTCAGTCACTGAGCCCCACACCAGCCGGTTCCCCCAGTCACTGAGCCCCACACCAGTTGGTTACCCCAGTCACTGAGCCCCACACCAGCCGGTTACCCCAGTCACTGAGCCCCACACCAGTTGGTTACCTCAGTCACTGAGCCCCACACCAGCCGGTTACCCCAGTCACTGAGCCCCACACCAGTTGGTTACCTCAGTCACTGAGCCCCACACCAGCCGGTTACCCCAGTCACTGAGCCCCACACCAGCCGGTTACCTCAGTCACTGAGCCCCACACCAGCTGGTTACCCCAGTCACTGAGCCCCACACCAGCCGGTTACCTCAGTCACTGAGCCCCACACCAGCCGGTTACCCCAGTCACTGAGCCCCACACCAGCCAATTACCCCAGTCACTGAGCCCCACACCAGCCGGTTACCCCAGTCACTGAGCCCCACACCAGCCGATTACCCCAGTCACTGAGCCCCACACCAGCTGGTTACCTCAGTCACTGAGCCCCACACCAGCTGGTTACCCCAGTCACTGAGCCCCACACCAGCTGGTTACCTCAGTCACTGAGCCCCACACCGGCTGGTTACCTCAGTCACTGAGCCCAACACCAGCTGGTTACCTCAGTTACTGAGCCCCACACCAGCTGGTTACCTCAGTCACTGAACCCCACACCAGCTGGCTACCCCAGTCACTGAGCCCAACACCAGCTGGTTACTTCAGTCACTGAGCCCAACACCCCTTTTTGATGTGGTCAATGTTTATAAACATTGGGGTTTCATCCCTTCAGCCACTGAACTGTAAAAGGAGATGAATGATTCAAAGCTGTAGATGGTTTGTAGAAGCTGTCAATCACAAACCACTACTAGAAAGCTGTTGGAAATCATGAGTCTGTGGGAACCAGGCGCAGGTCAGAGCTGTTTTCCTTCAAAGAATGGACACAGGGAGCTTAAAGGTAATTGTCACCGCTGTAATGGGGACCTGTCTTATATCTGACAGACCTCGATGCACAGGTGCATCCGTGCCATCATGGAGGCCCTATATGCCCACTTGGCACAATACATCAAATTCAATGTGGACCAAGCCCACCACAATAGCCTGTGGAACGGGGTTTGCTGTCATCGCCGGGATGTCCCAGGCCCACAGGGTGATCGACAGGATGAATGTTGCCCTCTGAGCACCAGCACACGATGGGCCATTCTTGCCAAACTGAAAGAGGTTCCACTCGATGAATGTGCAACTGGTGTGTGAACATGAGCTGTGCATCATCCGTATTTGTATGTGATACTCGGGCAGTGTGCATGATGCTTTCATCCTGGCAAATTCGACGGTTCCTGGCTTCTTCGAGGCACCACTTGGCTGGGGTGTTGGCTCCTGGGTGCCAGGGGTTATCTGCTACAGTTGCGGTTGATGACACCTATCCGGAGGCCACAGACCTGCATGGAGACCTGCTACAACTACGCCCATGCCACGATCAGGGGTGTGATCAAGCAGTGCTTAGACCTCTTGAAAATGCAGATCAGGTGCCTCGACTGCTCTGGAGAGGCCTTCTAGTATAGTGCTAGGAGAGTTTGCCACATCATGGTGGCCTGCTGCATCCTCCACAACATCACACAGCAGGGGGACGATATGCTGAAGGAGAAGGATGAACGACAGGCCTCGTTCGATGAAGAGGATGTGGAGGAGAGCGAGGATTGGTAGGACATGAGGCCCGAGGCAATGGAGGCCGCAGAATGTGTACACCTCGGCCGGCGCGCATAGGACATTCTGATTGCCTCCAGGTTCACCGACTAGGGCTCCTGGCCAACGGCAGGGATGGGGACGGGACACTGGAGCGGTGAGCACTGGGCAGCACGGTAGCACAAGTGCATAGCACTGTGGCTTCACAGCTCCAGGGTCCCCTCCCCGTGTCTGCGTGGGTTTCCTCCTGGTGCTCCTGTTTCCTCCCACAGTCCAATGACATGCAGGTCAGGTGGATTGGCCATGATAAATTGCCTTTCGTGACCAAAAAGTTTAGGAGGGGTTATTGGATTACGGGGATAGGGTGGAAGTGAGGGCTTAGGTTGGTCGGTGCAGATTCGATGAGCCGAGTGGCCTCCTTCTGCACTGTATGTTCTATGTTCTATGAACTGGGGACCCTGTGCCAAGCTCACCTCCAACATTCACCCACCCACCCCCCGCCACTCCAACGCCCACTCTGCGGCCAGCCCAGATCAGCCCAACCCTTCTAAATGAGCACAGAGGCAGGTTGTAACATTGTGAACATGTGTTTAATATGAACAAGTTAACATATATATATATATATATATACACAACTTTGTGCCCTAGCCCCTGACACTATTGTTGCTAACTTGCTGTTGTCTCTTAATTTGGCTCTGTTTAATCACGTTTGCTCAAGAGTCGCCAGGTATCTTTCGACACCGCCACAAGGTTCAAAACCGAATTCTGATCAAAGACTCGATACACCAGTTAGTTAGTTCAAAATCAATGCTCATTTATTTACTCACAGTCAAATCTACTCATGCATAAAACTCTACAACCTAAACTATCACTATTACTAAAAGCCTATACTTAGCTTCGGGTGCCCACTCAGTCAGAGGAACAATGGCCGTTGCTCGGTTCTGAGGCTGCTGGGTCGAGCTGTTTACAGGATAGCAACTAGGAGCGTCTATCTCGTAGTGTGCGTTGACTTGGAACTTACTTGGTCTGGCATAGCTTTGGCGGGTCTCTCCCCACTGAGAGCCAAGGCCAAGAGAGCGATCCTCTCTTGGAGAGCCCTTTTTATACCCAAAAGGGCTTTGCGCGCTTTTGGGCGGGCCTTGAACTTGGCCCCAATTAATTGGGCCATTTCCCAATCGTCCTTATTGATTTTCCTCCAATAGAGGGGTGGGTTCCCTGATTGCTGGGCGTGTCCTAAGTGGCTGTTGGTTTGCTTTGTTTTAGTCTCCTCTGGCGCCGGGATGTCTGGCTTAGCATTGTTTACCTAAATGTTGCCTTTTGTTCCCGTGGATGGCACATTAGTATGTAGATGGCTTAGCAGTACCGGTCCTGTCTGAGAGCTAAGGCTCTAGTCAACAGATAGACCTTGCACCTGCTTGCTTTTTCGGTATTGTCCAATTTTCCCTACATTCTTTGCAAATGTCCATTTTGTAATCGGGACGTGGCCATCCCAGATGGCTACACTATCCTTTGTGCTGCACTCATGCCAACCTAACTGGTTCCCACTTCCACCTGTTGTACCGCAGTACATGTGTGATGTGCACCAGATAATGTACCAGGAGTCTCTTCACTAAATTTCCCAACCGAGATGAGAGTCTCTGGGATGGTGGAGTGTGTTGGAGACAGCTGTGACGGGAAGTCTGTTTCATCCCTGGACTGGTGCTGAGTGGTGACTGGGGCTGTGGGTCGACCGCTCCCATTGCTGTCTGTATCCCCCATCTCGCTGCTCTCCTTCTGGAGTTGTGGTTGGGGCCAGGGGCAGGGGCACCAGAATTGTCTGTCTCATTGGCAGGAGATGCATGATTGGACCGCGGGTTGGGGTTGGGGTGGCGGGTGGTGGTGGTAGAGGGGGAAGTGGGTAGGCGTGGTGGGGGTCGGGGGGGTGGGGGATGAGGTTGATGAGGTGGGGGTGGTGTGGGGGTGGGGTTGGTGGAGGGGGTGGTGACACACATGGGGAACCGCAACTCGGCGGGGTCTCAATTGCTCACCCAAAGCCGACATCCGCCTCGGTGACTGTCTCTCCCAGGTCCAGTGCTTGCTGCCCTACTGCAGTGAGGGGCTGCAGTTTCAGTGGTCCTCCTGCGGTCCTCTCCCTCTCACAGCGGTTGTGGGTCCATTTCTCCTGGGGAGGGGAGAGAGGGGCAGACAGAAAAGCAATGTTGGACAGTCGGATGCATACAGCACATGGGGTGGGTAGCTGGGGGCCTTTGTGGCCAAAGCACCCATCCATGGCAGCCGGTATGGGTGCTGACAGGTGATGCAGGGAGAGGGTTCGATCCTTCTCCGGTTGGGGGGAGGGGGGCAGGGGGGGAGAGTTGAGGTAAGGGGTGGGGGGTGGCGGAGGGGTGGGTCTCCCAGCTGTCCTCTGACTCATCGTTGTTTGAGATTCTGTGCCCAGGCCCGGTGGAATCAGTCGTGTTCCACGTGGCACTGGTGCTAGCCCATTAACAGATGCGAATTGTTCTGGGAACGTCGCCAATTTTCCTGCCGTAGAACACCACCGATTCAGTCCCAGCTTCCACATAGGAAGCTGAATTCTCCGCCACAGGGTTTCTCCATTTTGCCGGCAGCCCGGGGGCTTTTCCGACAGCATGGGGCTGCCCCACAACGACCCCATTGACCAGCCGGTGAAACGTCCCGTCGGCGTGCCGAATCAGGAATCTGGCACGGCGGGACGGAGAAACCCGCCCATAGTTTCTGAAATGGAGAATCCCGCTGCACGTTCTTCCGCCAGAGATGAATCGCCCCCGATTTACGCTCGTGCTGCGATTAAACATCGCTTGCCGTGCAAATGTTTTCATGGCGAGGGATTCCATTGCGAATCCCGTTATCAGGCTGCCATTTTGAGCAGGTGTCTGCAATGGAACTGCAACCTTCCCCCACCACGCGATTTGCTGGATCACCACACCCACAGGATGAGGGTGACCTGACCCCCCCCCCCCCACCAACCCCCAAACCCCCACTAGGGACCCCCATAAAAGAGCCCGCCATGAGAGAGCTCCTCCACGAGAGAGCCGCCCATCAGAGGACTCCCCCGCCAGAGACCCCACCATAACAGAGCCTCCCAGAACAGAACCCCCACCAGAGAAACCCCCATAACACAGCCCCCTGCCTGCAAGTCAGAGAACAGTCCCGACAGAGACAGTGACAACATTATGGGCGGGATTCTCGTAATGCCGGCGGCGAAATCGCATTCGGCGATCGGCCGGAGAAGCAATGTTCCTGACCAAATCGGGGGCGGCGCTGCATTAGCGATGCTCCATCCCCTCCAAAGTGATATATTCGGAGACGTCCTCAGGATATTGCCTGAGGCCCGCAACCGATGCTCTGCCCCCGACTGTCTGAGTTCTTGACGGCATGGGTCCCTCATGGTCTCATCTGCAGGAACTAGGCGTGCCGGCTGCAGACTCAGTCCAGTGCCGCCACAGTCGGGGGAGGATCGAGCCGCGGCTAGGGCGGACTTCATCAGAGGCTCGGGGCACTGTGTTGAGTTAGTCTGGGGTGCACAAGCCGGCCAAAGGGGGGCCACTATTTCGCAGGCCGGGTTCGCGAGCAGCCGACGCCATGTTTCGCGGTGCGGCCGTTGCAGACCGCCGCCGTGCAAATGGCAGCCATGGACCCGGCAATTGTCCGGGCCATATCGGTAGCTAGAGCCGGGTGCTCTACACTGCCTTGCTGCTAGCCCCCTGCCAAACGGAGGATCGGTGGCCGCTTTATGTCAATTTTTCTGTTGTAAAACGCCACCGTTCCCACGCCAGCATGGGGACATAGCCTCAAAATCGGAGAATCCAGCCCTGTTGCTTTCAAACTCACCTGTTGCCCTACACCTGCTGGCTCAGACAGAGAAAGCAGCAACTGCAAATTCCTACAACTTGAAAATCACATCTCTAGGGTTTAAACCCACTGACACCTTTGAAGTTGGGGCTCTCTTATGGGAGCTCTCTGCTGGGAAGCTGGTGGGGGTGAGGTGGGGGGGATATGCATTGTGGGTGGAGGGGGCCCTCCCATGGACTTTGGGGACACCCATGTTAAAGAGTTACCCCTTTGGCCCACTGCGAAACCACCGCGCCAGGGCCACGCTGGAAAATACTTGCACTAATTCTCGCCCACATGAATCCCGGCCTAGAGGGCTGACGAATCACTGAGGCTTGGAGAATCTAGTGTCCAGCCCATTAATAGGATGCAAATGAGTCATCCGGTGGAACCAGAGCATCAAAAATGGATCAAAACCTGGCGCCGATCCTGTTTTTTCCATGATACTGGATTCTCCATCGGGAACTCTGCCACCCGTGGGGGGCCAGCGGAGAATCCAACCTATTAGTCACCACTTTATGATTAATTTTTAGCTATTCCTGTGTGGAAACCTAAACTTGACTGTCTGAAGAATCATGGGATACATGACATAAAATCTTAAAGAGTCTCTTTTTAAATTGCTTTCTGTACCTCATTAATTCAATTATCAGCCAGGTGGCCCCTTGTAAATTAATTACATTGTCTTGAGTTTAGTCGATCTCCTGATAAGATCAATTCAGTTTAATGGTGACACACACATGCAATTGTTTAAGCAGTACCACCGGAGCCAGTGACGTCAGTCGATTAGTACGGCCTTTGTATTGCTAATGTATATTCATCTCTGTAGAATTATTGCAAGGGACATTGACGTCATCTGATCACCCCCCCCCCCCCCCCCCCCCCCCCCTTTGTATCGGAATAGCACCTTTGTCTCTGTGTAAGCCAACTGAAAGGCTCAGCAATTATCAATGTACCACCTGTGGGGGGAAGGGTTTCTTTTGTGTATAAAGATCTCGACGTTCCTCATGTTCCCCAGAGTGTGCCTGCTGTGACCCTTGATTCCAGCAACCTCTCTGTTGCAAGTAAAATCATTTAACCTTAAATGTGCTGTTATTTGTTACGCTTCTTTCAGTCTAAAAGTCTTACTCGGATGTTAAAGATTCCGACACCTGCATCAGCATTTTGCTGAATTCCTTATTAAAACTTCTCCCTGGAATATTGCCAGGCAGCGCAGTTTATTTCTTCAGCCAATGTTAAAAGCAATGTTAAGTTACAACTCACAAATTCCCTCCTGCTGTGAGATGGCTCCCATTTGTCCATCAAAAATTGTAGTCAAAGTGCAGGGATGTTTTCAGTAGGAAGAGGGGTGTGGTAGTGTCGTGGTATTGTCACTAGGCAAGTAATCCAGCGACCCAGAGTAATGCTCTAGGGACCTGCTTTCGAATCCCACCGAAGCAGACGGTGGAATTAAATCAATCTGGGTCGAATGATGATCATGAAGCCATTGTTGTAAAAATCCGTGATCTTTAGAGTAGGAAATCTACTGTATTTACCTAATCTTGTTTACACGTGACTCCAGATCCACATTGCTGTGGTTGACTCTTAACTCCACTCTTAAATAGCCTAATAAGCCTTTTAGCGATGGGTAGCAAAATGCTATCCTTGCCAGCGACATCTTTCATGAAAGAATGAGCTTGGTTTAGTATGTTTCCTTGCTAACATCATTACACAACCCATGCTGATAGAAAATCATCTCAATGGGCATGGATCATCATGGTTTTAATGTTACAGACATAAGACATCATGGGTGGGATTCTCCGTTTCTGAGACTAAGTGTTGACGCCAACGCAGAATTCGTGGATTTTCACAACAGAAAAACTGGCACCACACCTGGAATGATTCCGCTACTGTAGAGGGGGTAGCACTGGCACCGTGTGGAACACAATCGATTCCAATTGAAACGGATGCGGGATTCTCCGGGTCCGTGATTGACACTCGGGAGGCTGACACACTCGGGAGGCTGACAAACTGCAGCAGCACATAAGACCATAAGGCCATAAGACATAGGAGCAGAAGTAAGGCCATTCGGCCCATCGAGTCCACTCCACCATTCAATCATGGCTGATTTCAACTCCATTTACCCGCTCTCTCTCCATAGCCCTTAATTCCTCGAGAAATCAAGAATTTATCAACTTCTGTCTTAAAGACACTCAACGTCCCGGCCTCCACCGCCCTCTGTGGCAATGAATTCCACAGACCCACCACTCTCTGGCTGAAGAAATTTCTCCTCATCTCTGTTCTAAAGTGACTCCCTTTTATTCTAAGGCTGTGCCCCCGGGTCCTAGTTTCCCCTGCTAATGGAAACAACTTCCCTACGTCCACCCTATCTAAGCCATTCATTATATTGTAAGTTTCTATTAGATCTCCCCTCAACCTCCTAAACTCCAATGAATATAATCCCAGGATCCTCAGACGTTCATCGTATGTTAGGCCTACCATTCCTGGGATCATCCGTGTGAATCTCCGCTGGACCCGCTCCAGTGCCAGTATGCCCTTCCTGAGGTGTGGGGCCCAAAATTGCTCACAGTATTCTAAATGGGGCCTAACTAATGCTTTATAAAGCTTCAGAAGTACATCCCTGCTTTTATATTCCAAGCCTCTTGAGATGAATGACAACATTGCATTTGCTTTCTTAATTACGGACTCAACCTGCAAGTTTACCTTTAGAGAATCCTGGACGAGGACTCCCAAGTCCCTTTGCACTTCAGCATTATGAATTTTGTCACCGTTTAGAAAATAGTCCATGCCTCTATTCTTTTTTCCAAAGTGCAAGACCTCGCACTTGCCCACGTTGAATTTCATCAGCCATTTCTTGGACCACTCTCCTAAACTGCTAAATCTTTCTGCAGCCTCCCCACCTCCTCCATACTACCTGCCCCTCCACCTATCTTTGTATCATCGGCAAACTTAGCCAGAATGCCCCCAGTCCCGTCATCTAGATCGTTAATATATAAAGAGAACAGCTGTGGCCCCAACACTGAACCCTGCGGGACACCACTCGTCACCGGTTGCCATTCCGAAAAAGAACCTTTTATCCCAACTCTCTACCTTCTGCCTGACAGCCAATCGTCAATCCATGTTAGTACCTTGCCTCGAATACCACGGGCCCTTATTTTACTCAGCCGTCTCCCGTGAGGCACCTTATCAAAGGCCTTTTGGAAGTCAAGATAGATAACATCCATTGGCTCTCCTTGGTCTAACCTATTTGTTATCTCTTCAAAGAACTCTAACAGGTTTATCAGGCACGACCTCCCCGTACTAAATCCATGCTGACTTGTCCTAATCCGACCCTGCACTTCCAAGAATTTAGAAATCTCATCCTTAACGATGGATTCTAGAATCTTGCCAACAACCGAGGTTAGGCTAAATGGCCTATAATTTTCCATCTTTCTCCTTGTTCCCTTTTTGAACAGGGGGGTTACAACAGCGATTTTCCAATTCTCTGGGACTTTCCCTGACTCCAGTGACTTTTGAAAGATCATAACTAACGCCTCCACTATTTCTTCAGCTATCTCCTTTAGAACTCTAGGATGTAGCCCATCTGGGCCCGGAGATTTATCAATTTTTAGACCTCTTAGTTTCTCTAGCACTTTCTCCTTTGTGATGGCTACCATATTCAACTCTGCCCCCTGACTCTCCGGAATTGTTGGGATATTACTCATGTCTTCTACTGTGAAGACTGACGCAAAGTACTTATTTAGTTCCTCAGCTATTTCCTTGCCTCCCATCACAAAATTACCAGCGTCATTTTGGAGTGGCCCAATGTCACCTTTTGCCTCCCGTTTGTTTTTAATGTATTGAAAGAAACTTTTACTATCATTCCCAATGTTACTGGCTAGCCCACCTTCATATTTGATCCTCTCTTTCCTTATTTCTCTCTTTGTTATCCTCTGTTTGTTTTTGTAGCCTTCCCAATCTTCTGACTTCCCACTACTCATTGCCACATTATAGGCTTTCTCTTTTGCTTTGATGCATTCCCTCACTTCCTTTGTCAGCCATGGCTGCCTAATCCCCACTCTGATAACCTTTCTTTTCTTTGGGATGAACCTCTGTACTGTGTCCTCAATTACTCCCAGAAACTCCTGCCATTGCTGTTCTACTGTCTTTCCCACTAGGCTCTGCTCCCAGTCAATTTTCGTCAGTTCCTCCCTCATGCCCCTGTAGTTACCTTTATTTAACTGTAACACCTTTACATCTGATTCTACCTTCTTTCTTTCAAATTGGAGATTGAATTCTACCATATTATGATCACTGCCTCCTAAGTGCTCCCTTACTTTAAGATCTTTAATCAAGTCTGGCTCATTACATAACACTAAGTCCAGAATGGCCTGTTCCCTCGTAGGCTCCATCACAAGCTGTTCCAAAAAGCCCTCCTGTAAACATTCAATGAATTCCCTTTCCTTGGGTCCACTGGCAGCATTATTTACCCAGTCCACCTGCATATTGAAATCCCCCATGATCACTGTGACCTTGCCTTTCTGACATGCACTTTCTATTTTGTGGTGCATTTTGTGCCCCCGGTCCTGACCACTGTTTGGAGGCCTGTACATAACTCCCATTATGGTTTTTTTGCCTTTGTGGTTCCTCAACTCTACCCACACAGACTCCACATCATCTGACCCTATGTCGTTTAGTGCTATTGATTTAATTTCATTCCTAATTAACAAGGCAACCTCGCCCCCTCTGCCCACCCCTCTGTCTTTTCGATAGGTTGTGAATCCCTGGATGTTTCAATGCCAGTCCTGAACCCCCTGCAACCATGTCTCTGTGATGCCTACCACATCATACCTGCCAGTCACAATCTGGGCCACAAGCTCATCTACCTTGTTCCGTACACTGCGCGCATTTAAATATAGCACCTTTAATTCTCTATTGACCATCCCTTTTTGTTTTCTTAGTGTGGTGGACCTTGGTTTACTGAGCCTTTCCATACACTGTGTCATAGTTTGTGGGATGGGGACTATCGTAACCTCTCCTGAGTTTTGTCTTTTCGTGCTTTTTTGTATTCCTAAGCAGCTACGCTTCCCACTGATTACTTCACCTCTTGGTTCCCTGACTTTCCCTTCCCCCCCAATCTCTAGTTTAAAGTCCTATTGACCACCCTATTTACTCTTTTCGCCAGAACACTGGTCCCAGCTCGGTTCAGGTGGAGACCATCCCAACGGTATAGGTCCCCCTGTCCCAAAACTGATGCCAGTGTCCCATGAAAAGGAACCCCTCTTTCCCACACCACTCTTTCAGCCACGTGTTAACTTCCCTTATTCTTGCCTACCTATGCCAATTTGCACGTGGCTCGGGCAGTAATCCGGAGATTATGACCCTTGAGGACCTGTTTTTTAATTTGAATCCTAGCTCTTTATAATCTCTAAACAGGTCCTCTTTCCTAGACTTGCCTATGTTGTTGGTAGCGACATGGACCACAACAACTGGATCCTCCCCCTCCCTCTCCAGTATCCTTTCAAGCCGGTCAGAGATGTCCCGCACCCCAGCACCGGGCAGGCAACATACCATGCGGGACTCTCTATCCTGCTCACAAAGGATACTATCTATCCCCCTGATAATAGAATCCCCTACAACTACAACTTGCCTATTTACTCCCTCCCCTTGAATGGCCTGCTGAACCATGGTGCCTTGGTCAGCTGACTCATCCTTCCTGCAGCCCTGTTCGCCATCCACACAGGGAGCAAGTGCCTCATACCTGTTGGACAGAGTCAAGGGCTGAGGCTCCTGAGTTCCTGACTGCTGGTTCCCTTTACCTGCCTGACTTGCAGTCACACCCTGCTGTCCCTGGCCACTGGCAGGATTTAAACTACTTACTCTGACAGGTGTGACTGCCTCCTGAAACACAGTGTCCAGGTAAGTCTCCCCCTCCCGGATGTGCCTCAGTGTTTGAAGCTCAGACTCCAGCTCATCAACTCTGAGCCGGAGCTCTTCGAGCAGCCAACACTTACTGCAGATGTGGCCGCTGCAGCTCGCAATGGGATCTGCCAGCTCCCACATCAAGCATCTCAAGCACATCGCCTGACCAGCCATCACTAATTAATTAATTAGTTTAATTTAAGTTTATGAGTTTAGCTGTGTTTTTTTTTAAATTTGGGGCAGATTTGCTATCAACCAATCAGTTCACAGCTTCCCTCTGACGTCACTTTTGGAAAATAAAACTGGAAAACAGGAAGTTACCGTTAGGTTTTTATACTCACAGAGACTGCTCCTCCTCCTCCGGACGGCTCCCAAAATTAGGCCCGAAGAAAGAGAGAGAACAAAACAGTAGGGAAAAAGCACCTTCTCCCACTCTTCACCGAATTACCTCACTGCACCAAATTACCAAATTCTCACTATGTCTGTGTCTCACTCACTCAGGCTGTGTCTCCTTGACCTGCACAATGCTTACTAATGTGCGCTTTCTGTCTGTCTTTTATACAGACTTTAGGATGACTCACACGAAAACTTCAAAGAGAAGAATACAATGTGTACCTTTGTGCCCCTTAACAGGCCTCAGGTGACTGCCAGATAACTGCCTCTCAGCAATTAGGGTGGGGGCAGCATCAGCCAATCAGACACTAATCTACACTGCACTTTTAACTGAAAAACAGCACAATTAGATTAACCACTTACCTTTCCTGGTTACCTCACTGCACCAAACTACCAAATTCTCACTCTGTCTGTGTCTCACTCACTCAGGCTGTGTGTCCTTGACCTGCGCAATGCTTACTAATGTGCGCTTTCTGTCTGTCTTTTATACAGACTTTAGGATAACTCACACTAAAACCTCAAAGAGAAGAATACAATGTGTACCTTTGTGCCCCTTAACAGGCCTCAGGTGACTGCCAGATAACTGTGCCACACATACATTACAATCCCTACACACATTCATCCCAACCAACAAGATGGCACTGGTAGTGCTGGAGCCAGCCCATACAGCTGATGGGTCGGCTGGGGCCAGAGGTCACCCAGTGGGCTGGCCTAGTGGGACCCCAATTCGGCCCGTGTTCACAGTGGGCTGTTAGCAGCGTGTGCAGCTGCATGGCTGTCTTGCCGTCTACAGCATTGGTGTTCTGTTACCGTCCTCTCCGAACACACAGACCACCTCCTGGTCACCCCCCCCCCCCCCGCTACTCCCCCCAGCACTGGCAGAAACCCCCTGGCCAGCGGCAAAACTGTCAGCAAACTTTGGCGATGTTGGACACTGTCCATACCCCCTCTCTCTCCCTCAGCAGCCACCACACAGTTTCATGATTTTTAAAAGCACAAGTGAACTGTCGGGGACACGGCCCATCGGAGACAGAAAATCACGGAGGCCCCGGAGAATACCGAGTTGGGCCCCCTAATGATATGCAAACGGTGTTTACTGTATGTGCATTCCGGACTGCATTGATGCCGCTGTAAAGTTGATAGAGAATTGCGATTTGGCATCAAATCAGCGCCTGCCACGATTTTGTCGTCGGAAACCATTCTCTGCCCAATCACCTTTCCCGATTTTGGTGTCGGCTAACAGGGAATCCCACCCAATTACTCAAAACATTACTAGGAGAGAGATTATCAGAGCCACCTATGGGTTGATCTTCCAATTATCTGCACTTGCATTTCCTGCATTTGCAGAATGGTCGACTGAATACTCCTACCCTTGATATTCTGGAAGGGGATCGGTTAGCTCAGTTGGCTGGTCAGCTGGTTCATGATGCGGAGCAATGCCAACAGCACAAGTTCAATTCCCCTGCTGGCTGAGGTTATCCATGTGTGGTAATCACCACTGTTTTTTGTTGTTTTTTAAAAAAATATATGTTTATTCAAATTTTCCAACAATATTTTTAACAAACCCCCCCCCCATTACAAAAAGAAAGAAACACAAACACAACAGTCAAGAATTATACAAAACTTATACATTGGGTTTCCCCATATACAGTAACCCCCCCATATGGCATTCAAAGGTACCTGGAGGGAAGCCCCCCCCCACCCACCCGGATTCTCCCCCCCCCCCCCCCCGAAAGAACCCCCCCCCCCACCCTTGGGTTGCTGCTGCTGCTGACCTCCTCCTAACGCTCTGCAAGATAGTCTAGGAACGGTTGCTACCGCCTGAAGAACCCCTGACAGACCCTCGTACGGCAAACTTTATCTTCTCCAGCTTAATGAACCCTGCCATGTCATTTATCCAGGCTTCCACACTGGAGGGCTTCGCGTCCTTCTATAATAGCAAGATCCTCCGCCGGGCTACCAGGGACGCAAAGGCCAGGATACCGGCCTCTTTCGCCTCCTGCACTCCCGGGCGTCCGTTACCCCAAATAGTGCCAGTCCCCAACTCGGCTTGACCTGGACTTTCACCACCTTGGACATAGTCCTCGCGAAACCCCTCCAGAACCCATCCAGTGCCGGGCACGACCAGAACATGTGGACGTGATTCGCCGGGCTTCCCGAGCACCTCCCACATCTATCCTCCACCCCAAAGAACCTACTCAACCTCGCCTCTGGCATATGCGCTCTGTGAATAACCTTGAATTGTATTAGGCTGAGCCTGGCGCAAGAGGAGGAAGAATTAACCCTGCTCAGGGCATCAGCCCACAGACACTCATCTATCTCCTCCCCGAGCTCCTCCTCCCACTTGCCCTTTAACTCCTCTACCGAGGCCTTCTCCTCTTCTTTCAGCTCCTGGTAGATCGCCGAAACCCTGCCTTCTCCAACCCATACACCCAAAATCACCCTGTCCTGAGTCCCCTGTGCCGGGAGCAGTGGGAATTGCCTCACCTGCCGCCTCACAAACGCCCTCACTTGCATATACCTGAAAGCATTTCCCAAACTTCTCCTCCAGTGCCCCCAGGCTCGCAAACGTCCCATCGATGAACAGGTCCCCCATTCTTCTAATCCCTGCCCGATGCCTGCTCCGAAATCCCCCATCCATCATTCCCGGGATGAACCGATGGTTCTCCCGAATCGGGGACCAAACCGAGGCTCCCACCTCGGCCCTGTGTTGTCTCCACTGCCCCCAGATCTTCAACTTCGCCGTCACCACCGGGCTCGTGGTGTACCTTGTCACCAGCACCCTCAGGTTCGTGCCCACACAGGACGCCATCTCCAACCTCTTCCACGCCGCCCCCTCTCCCTCCATTACCCACTTACGCATCATCGCCACGTTGGCTGCCCAATAATAGTCGCACAAATTCGGCAGCGCCAGCCCTCCCTGTCCCTGCTACGCTCCAGAAACACCCTCTTTACCCTCGGGGTCTTATTTTCCCACATGAAACCCCTGATACCCCTACCTACCCATTTGAAAAAGGCCTTGGGAATCATAATGGGAAGGCACTGGAACACAAAGGGAAATCTCGGGAGGACCATCATTTTAACCGACTGCCCCCTGCCCGCTAGCGAGAGTGGCAGCACATCCCATCTTTTGAAATCCTCCTCCATCTGCTCCACCAACCGCGACAAATTGAGTTTGTGCAGGGCCCCCAACTCCCAGCCACCTGGATCCCTAAGTACCGAAAGCTCCTTTCCGCCCTCTTCAATGGCAGGGCGTCTATCCCCCTTCCCTGGTCCCCTGGATGCACCACAAAGAGCTCACTTTTCCCTACGTTGAGCTTATAGCCCGAGAAGTCCCCAAACTCCCGTAGGATCCGCTTGACCTCCGCCATCCCCTCCACTGGATCTGCCACATACAGCAACAGGTCGTCCGTATACAGCGACACCCGATGTTCCTCTCCCCCTCGGACCAGTCCCCTCCATTTCCTGGACTCCCTTAGTGCCATGGCCAGAGGCTCAATTGCCAATGCAAACAGCAAGGGGGACAGGGGGCACCCCTGCCTCGTCCCTCGGTACAGCCGAAAGTACTCCAACCTCCGCCGATTCATAGCCACACTCGCTACCGGGGCTCTATATAGCAGCCTGACCCAGCTGATGAACCTCTCCCCGAACCCAAACCTCCGCAGCACTTCCCAAAGATACTCCCACTCCACCCGGTCGAAGGCCTTCTCCGCGTCCATAGCTGCCACTACCTCCGCTTCTCCCTCCACCGAGGGCATCATAATCACATTGAGGAGTCTCTGCACATTAGTGTTTAGCTGCCTACCCTTTACAAATCCCGTCTGGTCCTCATGAATCACTCCCGGGACACAGTCCTCAATTCTTGTAGCCAGCACTTTTGCCAGCAACTTAGCATCCACATTGAGGAGCGAGATCGGTCTATACGACCCACACTGCAGTGGGTCCTTGTCCCGCTTCAGGATCAGAGAGATCAGCGCCCCGGACATTGTCCCTTACCTTTTTGAAAGTCGTCACTAGAGGGTCCACGTATTTCCTGTAAAACTCGACCGGGAACCCATCTGGCCCCGGGGCCTTCCCCGCCTACATGCTCCCCAATCCTTTAACCAGCTCCTCCAGCCCAATTGGCGCCCCTAAACCAGCCACCCCCTGCTCCTCCACCCTCGGGAACCTCAGCTGATCCAAAAATCGTCGCATCCCCTCTTCCCCCGCTGGGGGCTCGGATCTGTACAGATCCCCATAGAAGTCCCTAACTACCTTGTTTATTCTCACCGCACTCCGCACCGTATTCCCACCGCTATCCTTAACTCCACCTACCTCCCTCGCTGCCACCCTCTTACGGAGCTGGTGTGCCAGCATCCGACTCGCCCCCTGCGCTTTCCTCCACTGTGCCTCTGCTTTCCCTGTGGTCAACAGGTCGAACTCTGTCTGGAGGTTCCGCCACTCCCTGAGTAGTCCCTCCTCGGGGGACTCTACAGATCTCCTGTCCTCCCTTAAAATCTCCCCCACCAACCTCTCCCTCTCCCTGCTCTCTCTCTTCTCCCTGTGGGCCCTGATGGAGATGAACTCTCTCCTGACCACCGCCTTCAGCGCCTCCCAGACTACCCCCACCTGCACCTCCCCATTGTCATTGGCCTCCAAATATCTTTCAATGCACCCCCGCACCCGCCCGCACACCTCCTCATCCGCCAATAATCCCACATCTAGACGCCAGTGCGGGGCGTGGTCTGAGATGGCTATGGCCGAATACTCCATTCCCTCCACTTTCGGGATTAGCACCCTACTCAAAATTAAAAAATCTATCCTGGAGTATGCGCCATGGACGTGGGAAACGAATGAAAATTCCCTGGCCTGGGGCCTGACAAACCTCCATGGATCCATTCCCCCATCTGGTCCATAAATCTCCTGAGCACCTTGGCCACAGCCGGCCTCTTACCCGTCCTGGACCTGGAACGATCCAGTGTTGGGTCCAGCACCGTGTTGAAATCCCCCCCCCCCCCCCATTATCAAGCTTCCTACCTCCAGGTCCAGAATCCGACCCAGCATGCGTTTCATAAATCCGGGATCACCCCAGTTCGGGGCATATACGTTTACCAGTACCGCCCGCCCCCCCCTGCAACCTACCGCTCATCATCACATATCGACCTCCATTATCCACTACAATATTCATTGCCTCAAACGACACCCGCTTCCCCACCAGTATTGCAACCCCTCTGTTCTTCGCATCCAGCCCTGAATGGAATACCTGTCCTACCCATCCTTTTCTCAGCCTAACCTGATCTGCCACCTTCAAATGTCTCTCCTGGAGCATAACCACGTCTGCCTTCAGTCCCTTTAAGTGCGCGAACACCCGGGCCCTCTTGACCGGCCCGTTCAGGCCCCTCACATTCCAAGTTATCAGCCGGATTGGGGGGCTAGCCATCTCCTTTTCTAGGCCAGCCACGTGCCCGCGCCTCCCGCACGCTCCAGTCCCCCAGACGGCGGACCCCCGCCCGGACCACCTCTCCTACTTCCAGCTCCCCTTTGGCCAATGCAGCAGCAACCCTATCCCCGCCCCCCCCCTCCCCCCGCTAGATCGACATCTAGCCCTTTTGCTCCCTCCATAACACTCCCGTAAGTGAGCTGACTCCTGCTGACCCGGGCCTCTCCCACCATTCCATCGACCCCTCCAGTGTGAGAATCCCCCCTCCCCCTCCCTGGCAGTCAGTGTGCGCTCCTCTCCAGCACCGCCCATCCCCCCTGGCCCCCACCCCCATCCTTCCCCAGCGCGGGAAAAAGCCCGCGCTTTCCTGAGCCGGCCCTGCCCCCTCAATCGCAGCTCCTTTTGCGGCCTTACCCCAATTCCCCATCCCCGGGCCTCCACCCCCCTCTTCCTTCGTGGGGTTCTGCCCCTCCAACATCGACGCCCACACTCTCCCACAGTCTCCCCATCAAATCCCTTCACCCATCCCCATCCAGCACCCAAACCAGAGGAACATTCCCAAAACGTAATAAACACCATATACACAGTAAACATCCCCCCACAACAGACCCTCAGTTTGAGTCCAACTTTTCAGTCTGTATAAAGTTCTATGCCTCATCAGGCGTTTCAAAACAGTGGTGCCGATCCTGGAACGTGACTCACAATCGCGCTGGCTGCAGCATACTGAACTTCACCCCCTTCCGATGGAGAACCGCCTTAGCCCGATTGAAACCAGCTCTCTTCTCAGCCACCTCTGCACTCCAGTCCTGGTAGATTCGGATCTCCGTGTTCTCCCACCTGCTGCTCCGCTCTTTCTTGGCCTTTCTCAGGACACACTCTCTGTCCATAAAGCGGTGAAACCTCACCACTACAGCCCTTGGCGGCTCGTTGGCCTTGGGTCTCCTTGCTAGGACCCGGTGACCCCCATCTAGCTCCAGAGGCCTCGGGAAGGCTCCCGCGCCCATCAGCGAATTGAGCATCGTGCTCACATATGCCCTGGCATCGGGCCCCTTCACTCTTTCGGGGAGACCCAGAATCCGAAGATTCTTCCTCCTCAACCTATTCTCCAGGTCCTCAAATCTTTCCGCCCACCTCTTGTGCAGCGTCTCATGCGTCTCCACCTTCACCGCCAGGCCCGCGATCTCATCCTCGTTCTCCGAGGCTTTTTGCCGCACCTCCCGGATCGTCGCCCCCTGGGCCCTCTGGGTCTTCACTGGCTTCTCAATCGCCGCCTTCATTGGCAACAGCATTTCGGTTTTCAGCTCCTCAAAGCAGCGTCTAAGAAATCCCTGCTGCTCCTGCGACCACTGCGCCCATGCTGCTTGGTCTCCACCTGCCACCATCTTGTTTTTTCTCCCTCTCACTTTTCGCTGCTCCAAGATCACTTTTTTCACCGCTCCACTCCTGGTCCAATCCATATAATGTCGGGGGGACCTTGCTGTCACCTTCCCACACTGGAAGCAGTCAAACAATTGCCGTTCGGGCCCCTCTAGAGAGCCCAAAAGTCCGTTCCCGGCGGGAGCTGCCGAACGTGCGACCTACCTAGGCATAGCCGCAACCGGAAGTGGTAATCACCACTGTTGTACATATTAGAAGATGTGTGGTAAGATCCTGTCCTACAGGTACGGGGGTAGTCCCTGCCTGCTGGCTCCGCCCAGTAGGCGGAGTATAAATATGTGTGCTCCCTATACAGCAGCCATTTTGCCAGCTACTGTACGAGTAATAAAGTCTCAGTTGTATTCAACTCTCGCCTCTGTGCAATTGATTGTGCATCAATTTATTACTCTAATATTTTCAGAAGGTGGACCTCCGTATCAAGCTGGATCGCCTGCAGCTGCATCCGCAAGCAGACAACGCCAAAAAGGACTTTCAACACTGGCTAGCTTATTTCGAAGCTTACATCAGGTCTGCACCAGACCCAATCCCCGAAGCTCAGAAGATCCAGATACTCTACTCGCGGCTGAGCTCCACAGTCTTTCATCTTATCCAGGACGTGCCGACTACGACGAAGCCATGGCGCTCCTGAAAGAGAATTATGCCCAGCAGACGAACACGCTCTTCGCCAGACACGTACTCGCAGTCAACTCCATGGGGCTCTTCGCTGCGGTGTGCCAGGCCCGTTCAGTCGCCGCTATTGCCCCGTCCCCCTCGCGTATGGACAATGGGCGCCATCATCTTCACCTCCCCGGACCACGCGTGGCCAGTGGATGCCGCCAGGTTCCCCTTCTCGGAACACATGCGGCCCATGGGCACCGCCATCTTTCTCAACCCCCGCCACGTGCGGCCCGTGGGCGCCGCCATCTTGTCCACCCCAAGATCATCCGGCGCCGCCATCTTGCCTTCCACATGGCACATGGGCACCACCATTGTTCCAGGACCCATGCCCCCCGGGCACCCCATCGTTCGACGCCAGCGACGACCAGCCACGACTCGCCTCGATCACGATCGACCAGTCTCACCCGCACAATCTAGCCACCGCTTCGACAAGCGTGAAGATCGATGGGCACGGGACCTCTTGCCTGCTGGACTCCGGGAGCACCAAAAGCTTCATCCATCCAGATAAGGTAAGGCGCTGCTCCCTTGCGGTACACCCCGCCAATCAAAAAATCTCCCTGGCCTCCGGATCCCATTTGTGGCGATTCGGGGGTACTGTATAGTCACACTCATGGTCCAGGGCGTAGAATTCAGCGGCTTCCGCCTCTTCGTCCTCCCCAACCTCTGCGCTGCCCTGCTACTCGGCCTGGACTTCCAGTGTAACCTCCAGAGCCTAACCTTGAAATTCGGCGGGCGCCTATCACCCCTTACTGTGTGCGGCCTCGTGACCCTAAAGATCGACCCGCCTTCCCGATTCGCAAACCTAACCCCGGATTGCAAAGCCGTCGCAACCAGGAGCAGACGGTACAGCACCCAGGACAGGACCTTCATCAGGTCCGAGGTCCAGCGGCTGCTTCGGGAAGGCATCATTGAGGACAGCAACAACCCCTGCAGAGCCCCAGTGAAAACTGGGGAGAAACACAGAATGGTTGTGGACTACAGCCAGACCATCAATAGGTACACGCAGCTCGACGCGTACCCACTCCCACGCATATCTGATATGGTCAATCAGATTGCACAGTACCAGGTCTTCTCAACTGTCGACCTAAAATCCGCCTACCACCAGCTCCCCATCCGTAAGGCGGACCGCCCATATACTGCCTTCGAGGCAGATGGCCACCTCTACCATTTTCTCAGGGTTCCCTTCAGCGTCACCAACGGGGTCTCGGTCTTCCAAAGGGAGATGGACCGAATGGCCGACCGGTACGGGTTGCGGGCCACCTTCCCGTACCTAGACAATGTCACCATCTGCGGCCACGATCAGCAGGACCACGATGCCAACATTGCCAAATTTCTCCACACCGCCACTCTCGTAAACCTCACCTATAACAAGGAGAAGTGCGTATTCAGCACGAACCGCTTAGCCCCCCTTGGCTATGTGGTCCAGATCCTGACCGCACGCGCCCCCTCATGGAGCTCCCCTTCCTCACTGGCCCAAGGTCCTCAAACGCTGCCTGGGGTTCTTTTCATACTACGCCCAGTGGGTCCCAAACTAGGCGGACAAGGCCCACCCACTCATCCAGTTCACCCTTTTCCCCCTGACGGCCGAGGCTCAACATGCCTTCAACAGTATTAGAGCCGATATCGCCAAGGCCGCGACGCATGCAGTAGGTGAGATGCTGCCCTTTCAAGTGGAGAGCGGCGCATCAGACGTCGCCTTAGCTGCCACGCTCAATCAGGCAGGCAGGCCCGTGGCATTCTTTTCCAGCACCCTTCATGCCTCCGAAATTGGCACTCCTCCATCGTAAAAGAGGCCCAAGCCATTGTTGAAGCTGTGCGGCATTGGAGGCATTACCTGTCCGGCAGGAGATTCACTCTCCTCACTGACCAACGGTCGGTAGTCTTCATGTTCAATAACACACAGCGGGGCAAGATCAAAAATGATAAAATATTGAGGTGGAGGATCGAGCTCCCTACAGCTACGAGATTTTGTATCACACCGGCAAGCTCAATGAGCCCCCAGATGCCCTATCCCGAGGTACATGCGCCAGCGCACAGGAGGACCAACACCGGACCCTGCACGATAACCTTTTGTCACCCGGGTGTCACACGGTTGTACCATTTCATAAAGGCCCGCAATCTGCCCTACTCCGTCGAGGAAGTCAGGGCAATCACCAGGGACTGCCAGGTCAGTGTGGAGTGCAAACAGCACTTCTACCAGCCAGACTGCACGCACCTGGTGAAGGCCTCCCGCCCCTTTGAACGCCTCAGCATGGATTTCAAAGGGCCCCTCCCCTCCACCGACTGTAACACGTATTTCCTCAGTGTGGTCGATAAATACTCCAGATTCCCCTTAGCCATCCCATGCCCCGATATGAGTTCTCCCAGTGAGCCAGAGAAGACACAGCCAGAGTGAGACAGAACCAAGAGTGAGTTTGGGAATTTGAATCTAGGTGGGAATTGAATCAAATCAGTAATGCAGCTCCTTTTAAATTTCAGGAGTTTAAATTAATTTAAATTAAGCTAGAATTGTGCAGTGTAGGTTAACAAGGGCTGCCCCACCCACTCACATAACTGGTTGGCAGTTAAGTGTCAGTCACTTAAATCTACCTTGGTCTAAAAGCAGGTGTGGGAGGGGAGTCAATTCGGGACAATTTAAAAAGAGCAACTTGTAAACTCACTCCCAGTGAGTTCTCCCAGTGAGCCAGAGAAGACACAGCAAGAGTGAGACAGAACCAAGAGTGAGTTTGGGAATTTGAATCTAGGTGGGAATTGAATCAAATCAGTAAGGCAGCTCCTTTTAAATTTCAGGAGTTTAAATTAATTTAAATTAAGCTAGAATTGTGCAGTGTATGTTAACAAGGGCTGCCCCACCCACTCACATAACTGGTTGGCAGTTAAGTGTCAGTCACTTAAATCTACCTTGATCTAAAAGCAGGTGGGGGAGGGGAGTCAATTCAGGACAATTTACAAAGAGCAACTTGTAAACTCACTCCCAGTGAGTTCTCCCAGTGAGCCAGAGAAGACACAGCCAGAGTGAGACAGAACCAAGAGTGAGTTTGGGAATTTGAATCGAGGTGGGAATTCGAAACTGGGTGGGGAGGAAGTGCTTTTTATCCCTGGTAAGTGACTGGTAAGTAGTGTTTCTGTTTTCTTTTTCTTTTCATTGGTATAGTTATTTATTTTTTTCTTCGTCGTTCATTTATTTATTTTTTGGGGGAAATTGAAATTGTTGAAGTTAACCGAAGGTTTAAGACATGGCAGGAGATCTCAGACCCATGTCATGCTCCTCTTGTGCGATGTGGGAGCTCAGGGACACGTCCACTGTCCCTGGCTCCTTCACGTGCAAGACGTGTGTCCAGTTGCAGCTCCTGTTAGACCGCTTGATGGCTCTGGAGCTGTGGATGGACTCACTTTGGAGCAACCGCGATGCTGAGGACGTCGTGGGTAGCACGTTTAGCGAGTTGGTCACACCGCAGGTGAAAGGTACTGAGGGAGATAGAAAATGGGTGACCAAAACACAGAGCAAGAGTAGGAAGGCAGTGCAGGTGTCCTCTGCGGTCATCTCCCTGCAAAACAGATATACCGCTTTGGATACTGTTGAGGGAGATGGCTCACCAGGGGAAGACAGCAGCAGCCAGGTTCATGGCACCGTGGCTGGCTCTGCTGCGCAGCTGGGCAGGAAGAAGAATGGCAGGGCCATAGTGATAGGGGACTCAATTGTAAGGGGAATAGACAGGCGGTTCTGCGGACGCAATCGAGACTCCAGGATGGTATGTTGCCTCCCTGGTGCAAGGGTCAAGGATGTCTCGGAGCCGTTGCGGGACATTCTGGGGGGGGGAGGGTGAACAGCCAGCTGTCGTGGTGCACATAGGCACCAACGATATAGGTAAAAAACTTGACGGGGTCCTACAAGCTGAATTCAGGGAGTTAGGAGTTAATCTAAAAGGTAGGACCTCAAAGGTAGTAATCTCAGGATTGCTACCACTGCCACGAGCTAGTCAGAGTAGGAATGTCACGATAGATAGGATGAATGCGTGGCTCGAGAGATGGTGCAAGAGGGAGGGAATCAAATCCCTGGGGCATTGGAACCGGTTCTGGGGGAGGTGGGACCAGTACAAACCGGATGGTCTGCACCTGGGCAGGACTGGAACCAATGTCCTGGGTGGGGGGAGGGGGCTTGCTAGAGCTAACTAATGTGGCAGGGGGATGGGAACCGATGCATGAAGTTGGAAGGTAGTAAAACAGGGACCGAAACAAAAGGTAGTAAGGGGGAAAGTGTAAGGCAGAGAAGCCATAGACAAAAATCAAAAAGGGCGACAGTACACGGTACAGTGACTGAGGGGAGCTCAGTGAATAGGACCAGGAATACTAAAAGGAATAAAACGGGAAGTGAAAACATTAATGGTAAGCGACGCGGCAGGTTGTTACATGAAGATATGGGTTCAACAACAAGGAAAATTAGGAGAAAGGTTAAAAGGAAATATAACTTAGGAGAGGTTACTGATCGAGGTGTTAAGATTCAGAACAGAGGTAAAAAAGCCAACATAAGTGTACTTTACCTGAATGCTCGTAGTATTCGGAATAAGGCAAATGAGTTGATGGCGCAAATCATCGTGAATGACTATGATTTAGTGGCCATTACTGAAACATGGTTAAAGGATGGTCACGACTGGGAGTTAACTATCCGAGGGTATCAAACTATTCGGAAGGACAGAGTGGATGGTAAGGGAGGTGGTGTAGCTCTGTTATTTAAGGATGACATCCGGGCAATAGTAAGGGATGACATCGGTGCTATGGAGGATAAGGTTGAATCCATTTGGGTGGAAATCAGGAATAGCAAGGTGAAAAGTCACTGATAGGAGTAGTCTATAGGCCACCAAATAGTAACATTATGGTGGGGCAGGCAATAAACAAAGAAATAACTGATGCATGTAGAAATGGTACAGCTGTTATCATGGGGGATTTTAATCTACATGTCGATTGGTTTAACCAGGTCGGTCAAGGCAGCCTTGAGGAGCAGTTTATAGAATTAATCCGCGATAGTTTCCTAGAACAGTATGTAATGGAACCTACGTGGGAACAAGCGGTCCTAGATCTGGTCCTGTGTAATGAGACAGGATTGATTCAGGATCTCATAGTTAGGGATCCTCTTGGAAGGAGCGATCACAATATGGTGGAATTTAAAATACAGATGGAGGGTGAGAAGGTAAAATCAAGCACTAGTGTTTTGTGCTTAAACAAAGGAGATTACAATGGGATGAGAGAAGAACTAACTAAGGTGGACTGGGAGCAAAGACTTTATGGTGAAACAGTTGAGGAACAGTGGAGAACCTTCCAAGTGATTTTTCGCAGTGCTCAGCAAAGGTTTATACCAACAAAAAGGAAGGACGGTAGAAAGAGGAAAAATCGACCGTGGATATCTAAGGAAATAAGGGAGAGTATCAAATTGAAGGAAAAAGCATACAAAGTAGCAAAGATTAGTGGGAGACTAGAGGACTGGGAAATCTTTAGGGGGCAACAGAAAGCTACTGAAAAAGCTATAAAGAAGAGTAAGATAGATTATGAGAGTAAACTTGCTCAGAATATAAAAACTGATAGTAAAAGTTTCTACAAATAAATAAAACAAAAAAGAGTGGCTAAGGTAAATATTTGTCCTTTAGAGGATGAGAAGGGAGATTTAATAATGGGAAATGAGGAAATGGCTGAGGAACTGAACAGGTTTTTTGGGTCGGTCTTCACAGTGGAAGACACAAATAACATGCCAGTGACTGATGGAAATGAGGCTATGACAGGTGAGGACCTTGAGAGGATTGTTATCACCAAGGAGGTAGTGATGAGCAAGCTAATGGGGCTAAAGGTAGACAAGTCTCCTGGCCCTGATGGAATGCATCCCAGAGTGCTAAAAGAGATGGCTAGGGAAATTGCAAATGCACTCGTGATAATTTACCAAAATTCACTAGACTCTGGGGTGGTCCCGGCGGATTGGAAATTAGCAAACGTGAGACCACTGTTTAAAAAAGGAGGTAGGCAGAAAGCGGGTAATTATAGGCCAGTGAGCTTAACATCTGTAATAGGGACGATGCTGGAATCTATCATCAAGGAAGAAATAGCGAGGCATCTGGATGGAAATTGTCCCATTGTGCAGACGCAGCATGGGTTCATAAAGGGCAGGTTGTGCCTAACTAACTTAGTGCAATTTTTTGAGGACATTAACAGTGCGGTAGATAACGGGGAGCCAATGGATGTGGTATATCTGGATTTCCAGAAAGCCTTTGACAAGGTGCCACACAAAAGGTTGCTGCATAAGATAAAGATGCATGGCATTAAGGGGAAAGTAGTAGCATGGATAGAGGATTGGTTAATTAATAGAAAGCAAAGAGTGGGGATTAATGGGTGTTGCTCTGGTTGGCAATCAGTAGCTAGTGGTGTCCCTCAGGATCAGTGTTGGGCCCACAACTGTTCACAATTTACATAGATGATTTGGAGTTGGGGACCAAGGGCAATGTGTCCAAGTTTGCAGACGACACTAAGATAAGTGGTAAAGCAAAAAGTGCAGAGGATACTGGAAGTCTGCAGAGGGATTTGGATAGGCTAAGTGAATGGGCTAGGGTCTGGCAGATGGAATACAATGTTGACAAACGTGAGGTTATCCATTTTGGTAGGAATAACAGCAAAAGGGATTATTATTTAAATGATAAAATATTAAAACATGCTGCTGTGCAGAGAGACCTGGGTGTGCTAGTGCATGAGTCGCAAAAAGTTGGTTTCCAGGTGCAACAGGTGATTAAGAAGGCAAATGGAATTTTGTCCTTCATTGCTAAAGGGATGGAGTTTAAGACTAGGGAGGTTATGCTGCAATTGTATAAGGTGTTAGTGAGGCCACACCTGGAGTATTGTGTTCAGTTTTGGTCTCCTCACTTGAGAAAGGACGTACTGGCACTGGAGGGTGTGCAGAGGAGATTCACCAGGTTAATCCCAGAGCTGAAGGGGTTGGTTTACGAGAAGAGGTTGAGTAGACTGGGACTGTACTCGTTGGAATTTAGAAGGATGAGGAGGGATCTTATAGAAACATATAAAATTATGAAGGGAATAGATAGGATAGATGCGGGCAGGTTGTTTCCACTGGCGGATGAAAGCAGAACTAGGGGGCATAGCCTCAAAATAAGGGGAAGTAGATTGAGGACTGAGTTTAGGAGGAACTTCTTCACCCAAAAGGTTGTGAATCTATGGAATTCCTTGCCCAGTGAAGCAGTAGAGGCTCCTTCATTAAATGTTTTTAAGATAAAGATAGATAGTTTTTTGAAGAATAAAGGGATTAAGGGTTATGGTGTTTGGGCCGGAAAGTGGAGCTGAGTCCACAAAAGATCATTGAATGGTGGAGCAGGCTCGAGGGGCCAGATGGCCTACTCCTGCTTCTAGTTCTTATGTTCTTATGACGTCTGCCACCGTCATCAAAGCCCTCAACACAATCTTCGCGCTGTTCGGCTTCCCCGCCTACATCCATAGTGACAGGGGATCCTCATTCATGAGTGATGAACTGCGTCAGTTCCTGCTCAGCAGGGGTTTCGCCTCCAGCAAGACGACCAGCTATAACCCCCGGGAAAACGGGCAGGTGGAGAGGGAGAATGGGACGGTCTGGAGGGCCGTCCAACTGGCCCTACGGTCCAGAAATCTCGACCCCCAGATGGCCTTTGTGCAGTTGGTCGAGGACCAGCTTGTGCATGCTGTGCGGAATCACAATCCGGTCCAACTTTAGGAGGACACCATCAATGATGGCCAAGTCGTCCCAGACATTGTAGAACTGCGGGCACTGTCCTTTGAGCCACCCTCCCGTCATGTGGCGCATCACACGTTGTACAAGGGGGTCGGCCGCAGTCTCCCGGCGAATACGGGCCAGACTGGAGTCATCGGCTGGCAGATTTGCCGATGTGAAGGCCACCTGCGCTTCGACCTGACAGATGAACCCCTCCGAGTCGGGGGGTGTACTCACTGCTCTAGATAAGGCATCCGCAATGATAAGGTCCTTTCCCGGGGTGTAGACCAGTTGGAAGTCGTACCTCCTCAGTTTGAGTAGGATGCGCTGGAGGCGAGGGGTCATCTCGTTCAGGTCCTTATGTATGATGCTGACCAGGGGGCGATGGTCAGTCTCAACGGTAAACTGGGGGAGACCATACACGTAGTCATGGAACTTGTCTATTCCGGTTAGCAAACCCAGGCACTCCTTTTCGATCTGCGCGTAGCGCTGTTCTGTGGGGGTCATGGCCCGCGAGGCATAGGTGACCGGGGCCCATGACGCAGTGTCATCCCGCTGTAGGAGTACCGCCCCAATGCTGGACTGGTTGGCATCAGTCGAAATTTTAGTGTCACGAGATGTGTCGAAAAACGCCAATACCAGGGCTGCGGTGAGCTTAATTTTGAACTCCTCCCATTCCTTCTGGTGTGCGGGCAGCCACTGGAACTCCGTGGACTTCTTGACTAGGTGGCAAAGCGCCGTCGTGTGGGAGGCAAGGTTGGGAATGAACTTCCCCAGGAAGTTGACCATGCCTAGGAAGCGTAGCACTGCTTTCTTGTCTGCCTGCTGCGGCATGGCTGTAATGGCGCTCACCTTGTCTGCATCCGGACGGACGCCTGACCGGGATATGTGGTCCCCCAGAAACTTCAGCTCGGTTTGGCCGAAAGAACACTTGGCTAATTTGAGGCGCAGGCCGTTTTCCCGTATCCGCGCAAAGACGCGCTGGAGACAATTGATGTGCTCCTGTGGTGTGGTGGACCAGATGATGACATCGTCAACATAGACGCGCACCCCTTCGATGCCCTCCATCATCTGTTCCATGATCCTGTGAAAGACCTCGGATGACGAGATTATGCCAAACGGCATTCTGTTATAGCAGAACCTGCCGAAAGGGGTGTTGAAGGTGCACAGCTTCCTGCTGGACTGGTCCAGTTGGATCTGCCAAAAATCCTTCAAGGCATCCAGCTTTGTAAAGATTTTAGCCCGGGCCATTTCGCTCGTGATCTCTTCCCGTTTGGGTATGGGGTAGTGTTCCCTCATGATGTTGTTGTTCAGGTCTTTCGGGTCAATGCAGATCCGGAGTTTGCCAGAGGGCTTCTTAACACACACCATGGAGCTGACCCATGGCGTGGGCTCCGTGACCCGGGATAGCACCCCTTGGTCCTGGAGATCCTGCAGCTGCTGCTTGAGGCGGTCTTTGAGTGGCGCTGGGACCCTGCGAGGTGCTGAATGACCGGGGTGGAGCCCGGTTTGATTCGTATTCTGTAGGTATAGGGCAGTGTGCCCATACCCTCGAATGCCTCCTGGTTGTGGGCGAGGAGCGATTGAAGCTGTGCCCTAAATTGTGCATCCGGGAAGTCTGATGTGCCTCCTGGAGACAGAGCGTGTACCCGCTGCACGAGGTGGAGAACCTTGCATGCCTGTGCGCCTAGCAGGGAGTCCTTTGATGATCCGACTATTTTGAAGGACAGTGTGGCCGTGTATGTGTTGTGTGTCACCTGGAGATGGCAGGATCCCATGGCCGGGATAACGTTTCCATTGTAGTCGACCATCTTGCAACAGGGTGGCCGAATTGGTGGTCTGACCTTCAAGGCGTAGAAGGCTGACCATGCTATGAGGTTGGCGGAGACACCAGTGTCCAGACGGAATGTTATCGGTGATCAGTTGACCGTTAGGGTGGCACACCATTCATCACCCGGATTGACGCTGTTCACTGGCATCGGCTGGTGGGTCCTGCCTGGAGACATCCGGTTCCCATCAATGACCGCAACATGGAAGGCGTCCCGGTCGTCTGTGTCACTGGTTTGGATATCGTCTGGGCATGACTCGTAGTACGGAGGCTGAATGGTCCCTGCGAGGCTGGTGGAATTGGGGAGCGTTGGCAGGTTGAGCTGCTCGACAGCAGGCAGCGTAGTGGCCCATCTTGCCACAGCGGAGGCATTGTCGTTTTTTTGCCGGACATTGCCGCTTTAAATGTGCGACTCCACAGTTGCTGCATGACGTGACGTCATGGCATTCATTGCGCCACCACGCATGCGCAGTTCGGTCTTGCGTCGAGCGCGCCTGCGCATCACGTCCCTTTGCGTCAACGTCTTTTTTGGCGCGCACAAATGCGGGAAAGCACGTGAAATGGCCGTCCTCGTCCGGGCCGCGGGCCGGGAGGAACTCGATCGCCTGGACCTGTTCGGCCTCGTAGGACGCCTGCCTTGCCGATTCGAGCGCATAGAACCCCTGCCGCGCCGATTCGGCAGCTTGAAATTGGGAGTAGCGGCTGGTCGCGTTTTCATGAATGACACAGGCTTCGATTGCGGAGGCTAGGGTGAGGCCTTTAATTTTGAGGAGCTGCTGGCGTAGGGCGTGAGGTGACCTCAAAAACAATCTGGTCCCGAATCATTGAATCGGAGGTGATGTCCTAACCACAGGACTGCGCGAGGATACAGAGGTGAGTAAGGAAAGATTGAAAGGGCTCATCCTTACCCTGCAGGCGCTTCTGGAAGAGATACCTCTCGAAACTCTCATTTACCTCGACGCTGAAGTGTTGCTCGAGTTTGAGAAGGACCGTCTTGTACTTGGTATTGTCCTCACCTTCCGCGAACACCAGGGAGTTGTAGACATGGATGGCATGTTGCCCTGCCGTGGAGAGGAGCAGGGCGATTTTTCTGGTGTTCGAAGCGCTCTCCCTTTCAGTGGCTTCCAGGAAGAACTGGAAGCGCTGTTTGAACAGCTTCCAATTGACGCCGAGGTTTCCAGCGATTTGTAATGGCTGCGGCGTGCTGACAGTGTCCATGGCGCAGGATGGCGGATTCCTGAGGATTCGTAGGTAGGTCTCACAGTTACCGGGTTCCAATCCTGGTACTATGTTGTGTTGGGTACTCTGCTACACAGACGAACCAACACGGTTGTGGATGGTACAACTCACTTTTATTACTAACAATATTTACAATGGTAAACTGGTTACTGTGGTTCATTCATTACCCTTGAATCTGTGGACCTATCCCTAACACTATCTTGGAGTGGCACTCAGCACATGGTGGATGTCTGAGTGGCTTGCTGTGAGCTCTGTGCCCTGAGCTGTCTCCTGCTGGAATGAGCGGGAAGTGTCGTATTCCCCGTTTTATAGTGTATGCTCTTGCCTGTGATTGGCTGTGGTGTTGTGTATGTATTGATTGGTCCATTGATCAGTCCATCAGTATGTAAGTATGTTTGCACCATGATGTTTACCTGAATATCATGACAAAAGCCTCAGTTGTATTCAACTCTCGTCTCTGTGCAATTGATCGTGCAGCACCATGAAGGCCCCGCTTTCTCAAACTTTGCCTCTCACTTGAGGTGTGGTGACCCCAGGTTAAATCATCACCAGTTAGCTCTCCCCCTCAAAGAGGAAAGCCGCCTATGGTCCTCAGGGACTGTGGCCACTTTCATTTTGGAAGGCCAGGAATATCTGCCTCACCCATAATTAATGGCATTTAATTATGATCAATAATATTAATATTAGTCCATACTGTCGCTCTGACAGCAGAATATATTACAACCATTCTGCACTGTGCAAAATCTCCCAGAATCTCTCAATGTAAAGCAGGTTCCACATCATTTTCTGTTTTATTTCTGACTGCTGACATTGACGACACTGCTGCTCATTGAGTTCTGAATTCAGTTGTTTTATGCCTGATTGACAATAAATTGGGGAAATATTTCACAGCATTTATTCTGGGCTATAATTTCAATTTCAAACTATTGTCAAATGCTTAATATGTGTTGAGGGAGATAGGGAGCATTACTCTGTGGGGGAAAGAGACAGAGTGAGAATACTGTTTGTTCATTAGTTTCCATGGCACATTGAAATTACAGCATGCTGGTTCCATTGTTAGCTCTGCAACTGGAGTTCTCTAATCTAATCTAATTTTTCCTTTCCTTTTCATGTCCTTTTACATTCTTCCTTTTGAAATACTTATCCAGCTCCCTCTTAAATGGTGTTATTATCTATCCTTCAACCTGCAGCTGTGGCAAAGGTCAAAACCTTGAGTCGAAGTCCCGTAAGTCGCACAAAAGCAACAAAACTGTGGATGTCGGCAGTCAGAAATGAAACAGAAAATGCAATAAATAGTCAACAGGTAGAATCTATGGAGAAAGAAACAAAAGGAAACTGTTTCTGGCTTATAACTGAGAATTTTGATAGTACTAGGCAATAGGAGATAAATAATAATGGAGAATTGAATAGAGACGGCCCGCTTTTTATTTTATTGAAATACATGGGAATGAAAATTGCGCAGTTTCTATAACAGACACCCAATCTGCAACGTTAGTTTTACACAAAGGGGCGAAGTTAAAAGTCAAGCCAATTGAGTAGAATTAGCAAACTAAAACTGAGAATGATTGTTTGGCACGGAATAAAGGAAGAAAACTGATATGACATTACTTGAACATATGGAAAGTGCTTCATGGAAATTGAGAGAGCTGTTATTATTTTCAACAGGAGGGAAATATTGAATCAGAGATCATTATATAATCATATTTGATACCATTGCCTTTGGAAGAACAAGGGACGATAAAGCGAAAGTAACAAAATCATGAGGGGTATAAAATGGGAATGATAGTTTGGCTAAAAATCCCCAACAGGAAATGTTTTAAAGACAATAGCAGAGAATTCATACTATATAAATGACATAAAAGTAGGACATTTGAATCAAAATGAATTGATCAAAAGATTAGAATTAATGTAAAAATCTATAAGGATAGAGTAACTGATTACTGATGAAAGAAACATGAAAAATTTAAAAATTAATCCTAAAAGATTTAGGAGCAGTGAAGGTATTTGGTGCAACTTAAATAATTAAAATCATTGACTCCTTGAAGAAAACACAGATTGTAGGAAAAATATGATGGAAGCCTGTTTTTAACAATATGTGTGCGACTGAAAATTCTTTGAAAAAAATGGAATGTGAATTGTATTTGGGCAGCGTTCCACAGGGATCAGTTCTGAGGCATTTGTTGTTCGTGGTGTATATAAATGATTTGGAAGAAAATGTAGCTGGTCTGATTAGTAAGTTCGCAGACAACACAAAAATCGGTGGAGTTGCGGATAGTGAAATGATTGTCAGAGGATACAACAGGATATAAACTGGTTGGAGTCTTGGGCGGAGAAATGGCAGATGGAGTTTAATCCGGACAATTAAATTCAGGGCTGGTACCACATTATTACAATATACTGAAGGTCAAAATCTTTGAAAGGATCAAAATTGTGATTGGAATTGTAGTTTCAGACCGAGACAGAGACCCATTATAACAATGCCCTTGCAGCAATCAGGGGTATCATTGAACGGTGCATCGGTGTGCTCAAGATTCAGTTCCGATGCCTGGGCCACTCTCCAATATAGCCTCAGGAGGGTCTCGAGCATCATGGTGGCCTGCTGCATCCTTCATGGGGCAACATGCTGCAGGAAGAATGGCAGGCCTCATCTGACGACGACGGCGAGGATGGTTTCCAGGAGGATCTGGGGGTGAAGCCCTAGCTGGCAGGGTAGGCTGCCCAATGTGTGATCAGGGCCACCACACACGGGACAACCTCATCACCTCCTGATTTATCAACCAGGAGGCCAGGCCAGCGGCAGCTCCATTGCCATGTCCCACCTCTTTCCCCCCTCCTCCCACTTCAAACACCCCATGCATACAAAATCCACCTTCCCCTGAGACTCTCAACCCTTCCCTCTCCCCTAGTCCATCCATCCCTTCCCTCTCCCATAGTCCATCCACCTCTTCCCTCTCTCCTTGTCCATCCATCCCTTCCCTCTCCCCTAGTCCATCCACCCCTTCCCTCTCCCATAGTCCATCCACCTCTTCCCTCTCTCCTTGTCCATCCACCCCTTCCCTCTCCCCTAGTCCATCCACCCCTTCCTTCTCCCTTAATCCATCCACCCCTTCCCTCTCCTTTTGTCCTGCACTCCACCTTCCCCCGAGCATTTCACTCCATCCCACGACCACAGTTCCCCCTTCCCCTTCAGAGGGTCATACCAGCATCACCACGGGTGTTGGCACTGGTTGGCAGTATCAGCGGATCTTGTCCACGGGATGGAGGACGATGACGACTGGCTATGAGATGAGCTCTGCTAATGCTCATTGTCTGACAAAGTATGACTCCTGTCTTTAAGATGACCACTGTCCAGTTGGATGATCCCTGCATGTGTGCTGGTGGTACCTTTTCAGGGGCCCAAATATGATGATGAACAGTTAGGGCTCAGTTGCTGGGGTTGCTGTCATTCAAGGTGAGCTCCCAGCATTGCATCCATGCCCTGCTATCTCTTGGTGAGGGTGTAACCATGTGGGACATTCATGTGTCATGGGCGTCCTGCCCCACATCCCACCCTCGCCCCACCCACCCACCAGGCCACCGCAGAACACCCAGCCCCAGCCCAACCTTCAAATCCATGAGACGGTGGTTAGAGGTAGATCGGACTGGTGTTGCAAAAGTGTTTACTGGTGAATATTTAGAATATGAGCCCTTCCGCCTTAGTACCTACTACGCATGTGTCAACTTAAGTATCATCTATCTTTCTCCTCTTTTGTGGCCTACAGCTTCTTTTGGGTGTTACCCCAGACAGCACATGAGGAGTAGAGAAGGCCTGATGCTTGTCTTGTCCTCAACGGTTGCTGAATCGGTCCAGGTGCGGCGCCAGTTTTGCTGTCGTGGAACTCCACGAATCCTGCCCCGGCGTCAACACTTAGTCTCTGGAACGGAGAAGGTCGACGATTCTCTGCACACACTATCACTTAAGTGCAACTAATTCCTTAAAATACAACAAAAACAGAAAATTCTGGAAACTCAACAGGTCTGACAGCCTCCGTGGAGAGAGAAAATAGAGTCAATGTTTTGAGTTCATATGAAAGAGAAGGAAATGTGTTGGATTACATACACTATAAAAGGGAATGGGGGGGACAGCAGGAACAGAGGAGAAAGTCAGTGATTGGTGGGAGCTGGGAGAGACTGCAACAAAGATGTGTAGGTCACGAGACAAAGGAAGTGTTAATGGCAGGGGAAGGTGATAGTACTTGCACAAAGGTAAGGGGCGGGTTTCTCCGTGCGACACGCCACCGGGATTCTCCGTTTCGAAGGCTGGTCAATGGGGTTTCCCATTGTGGGGCAACCCCACGGCGTCAGGAAACACCCGGGCTGCCGGCAAAATGGAGAATCCCGACGGCGAAGAATTCAGCCCAAGATATCAGAATGTGCTAATGGGAGAATAAAGATCAGTGCTCAATGAAAGCAAAACCTAAACAAGTGACAGATGGCCCGGATGGGTGGGGAGGTTTGCACTGGGACAAAAAATTGTTTGGGATGTGAAAAAAGGTCAAGATGGAGGAGATGGTTCACAGTGCAAAGCTGTTAAACTCATTGTTGAATCCAGGAAACTGTAACCTGCCTAATTAGAAGATGAAGCGCTTTCCTCCAGTTTGTGTTGATCTTCACTGGAACATTGCAGCAGACCCAGGATGGTCATGTGGGTAGGAAAACAAGATGGTGTGTTGAAATGGCAAGCAACAGGAAAGTTGGGTTTATGCTTGCAGACTGAGCGAAGGTGTTCCACAAAGCGGCCACACAGTCTGTGTTTAGTCTCCCTAAAATACAGTAGAGCAAATTGAAAGAGTTGCGAGTGAAATGTTGTGTCACCTGAAATGAGTGTTTGGGGCCTTGGACAGCGAGGAGGGAGGAGATAAAGGAGCAGGTGTTGCACCTTCTGTGATTGCAAGGGAAGGTACCGTGGGAAAGAGATGAGGAGTTGGGAGTGATGGAGGAATAGGCAAGGGTATCACAGAGGGAATGGTTCCTGCGGAATGTTGATGGGGGTATGTTGGGGGTGGGGTGGGGGGGTGGGGGAGGGGGAGCGCGGTCGGAAAGTGGAAGATGAGTTTCATGGTAGCATGTGCTGGAGTTGGCGAAAGTGGCGGAGGTTGATCCTTTGAATGCAGAGACTAGCGGGTTGGAAATCGAGGGCAGGAGGGACCCTATCATGGTTATAGGAGGGAGGGGAAGAGTGAGGGCAGAAGTGCGGGAAATGGGCCGAACCCAGTTGAGTGTCCTGTCAACCACGGACAGGATGGGGTTGGGTGTGTGGAGGGTGGGAAACCTCAGTGAAAGAAAAAGGCAGATATGACAGAAGCACCATTTCTGAAGGTGGCATCATTGAAACAGGTGCAGTAGAGGCAGAGATACTTGGAGAATGGGATGGAGTCCTTATGAGAAGCTGTTTTCCAAGTAGCTGTGGGGGTTGGTGGGCTAGCACTGTAAATGGAGACAGAGAGATCAGGGATGGGAGGTGTCGGAGGTGGATCATGTGAAGGTCAGGGTGGGGGGAGTCGAAATTGGTAGCAAGATGAGAGCATGAAGTTGCATTGATTCAGTCATCAATGTAACAGAAAGGTTGTTGTGGAAGTGGGCCTGAGTAGGATTGCAATAAGGAGTGCTCCACATAAATCACAAAAAGACAGGGATAACTGGTACCCATGACCATTTCTTTCATTTGCAGGACGTGAGACAAGCTAAAGGGGAAATAATTTAGTGACAGGGCAAAGTCAGCCAGGCGGAGGAGAGTGGTGGTGGACGGGGACTGTTTAGGCCTCTACTCAAGGAAGAAGAGGAGCCCTGTCACACCATCCTGGTGGGGGTGGAGTTGTAGAGGGATTGGACATCCATAGTGAAAAGGAGGCGGCTAGGGCCAGGAAACTGGAAATTGTTCATATGACGTAAAGCATCAGAGGAATCACGACTATAGGTGAGAAGAGACTGAGCAAGGGGAGAGAGGATGGGGTCAAGATAGAAATAACTCAATTCAGTGGGCCAGGGACAGGCTGATACATGATGGGTTTGCCAGGATAGTCCTGTGCGCAGCTTTTGGGAAAGAGGTATTTTGTGGATTTTGTGAAGGAGGCAGAAGTGGGCTATGCAGGGTTGGGGAGCTATGAAGTTGGAAGTTGTGGAGGGAAGATCTCCAGAGGCAATGACGTTGGTGACAGTCCTGGAAATAATGGCTTGATGTTTGATGTTGGGATTATAGTCCAGGGGAAGGTAGGAGGAAGTGTCTGAGAGTTGGCGTTCAGCCTCTGTGAGGTAGAGGTGAGTACGCCAGACAATAACAGTGCCATCCTTGTCAGCAGGTTTGATCACCAGGTTAGGGCTGGACCTAAGGGCTGGAGTGCAGCAAGTTCAGAAAGAGACAGGTGGAATGGGTGAGAGGGGCAGAGAAATTGAGATGGCCCATATCATGCGGACAGTCCTCAATAAAAAGATCAAGAGCAGGTAGGAGGCCAGATCAGATGGGGTCTAGGTAGAGGGAGAAAACAAGGATCCGTTGAACAGGGGAGGACTCCTGCCCAAGGAAGTGAGCATGGAGACGGCAGAAGAAGAGTTCAGCATCGTGCAGAGCCCGAAATTCATTGAAGTGAGAATGTAAAGGGGTGAAGCTGAGTCCTTGGCTGAGTATAGAATGGTCAGCATCAGAGAGGGAAGGTCAGAGAGTATGGTAGGCACATTAATTATTTGATATGATATGATGTGTGACTGTCAAATGTTTACTTCTATAGAACCTCCTCCTGGTGACAGTGAGTTACATATATTTCCTCGTCTTTCATCAGGATGCTACCTCAGGGGCAGTATGTAAAGAGGTTGGATGCAGTAGATCCATGAGAGCCTCTTGGGATTCAGCTAGTTCTCAACCACTGGCAGCTGGATCCTAAAATCTAACAACTGTGGAATCTGCTCCTTGCAACGGGAGGGGTAGGTGGATCTTGAGGGACAGAACTATCTTCTTTGAAAGGTAGTGATTATTTTTACTGACGTACTGCGCTCTGACCTTTCTCAGCAATTCACCCAATTTTAGTTCTTGAACAAATTACCGACAGAGCTTTCAAAGAGATTCACTGTGATTCTCCCGTTTCAGATGAGCAGTTGGTACAATTGTAGCTACATGTGAATCTCACAATAGTCCTTTGTGCCACTTTAGCTTTTCATTGTGATTTGCACCAAGCCTCTAATTTTTGCCAATTGTACATGTTGCCCATATTTTTCTAATTGCTTGAGGTCAGATAAAAAAGATAGCACTTTTATCAGCATCTGCGAGGCGGTGGTAGAAAACCCATAAAGGTTTCAAGTGGAGATGCTTCAATAGAAGATTTCCTACAATATTTCAGAAAAAATACACTGTGTCGAAGCTTTTCATTTTGAACTAATCAGGAAAATCACAAGAATATTAATGTCTGGGGAAATAACAACTTTATACTGCATAAGAAGAGACTGCTAATTGGTTGGCAAGTGGATTCTGATTGGTAGTGACATTGCCATGGAGAATGCACCCGTTAGTCGTGACTGACACTGACTGGTGCATTCTCTATGGCAATGCCTCTACCAATCAGAGTCTACTTGCCAAACAATCAACACCTTCTTCTCATACAGTATGAATTTGCTGTTTTCCTGGATGCTGGTATTCTTCTGACTGTCCTGATGAGTCCCAGACAAAAAACTTTGACAAAATGTCTTTTCTCACGTTCTGTCCTACCAAATGACTATTTCCTGCAATGATTTTTTAAAATGTACTTTATCACCAACAGGTATCAAAACAGGTTACAACACATAAATAAACACCCCAGGAAACAAACTTACCAGCAACCAACTATAGAGTCTGTACAAATGTTTTCCCCTTTTCTCCCTCCCCCTCCCCCTACCCCCTCCCCCTCTCCCCACGACGAATAACTCCTCAAACACGGTCACAAACATCCCTCACCTTCTCTCAAACCCCCCCCGAAAAGCCCCTTAACTCATATTTAATCTTTTTTAATCACAGGAAGTCGTACAGGTCACCCAACTAAGCTGCAACCCTGGTGGCGATGCCGACGGCCACTCCAGCAAAATTCGCTGCCGTGCAATCAGAGAGGTGAAGGACAAGACATCGGCCGTGCTCCTCTCCATCAGCTCTGGCTTCTCTGAAACCCCAAATATCGCCACCAAAGGGTCTGGGTCCACCTCCTCCTCCACTATCCTGGCTAAGACCGTGAACATTCCCACCCAGAATCTTCCCAATTTTTCGCAACCCCAAAACATGTGCACATGATTCGCTTTCCCCACCCACACCTCTCACACTCATCTGCTACCCCCTGAAAGAACCCACTCATTCTCGCCCGAGTCATATGCATCCTGTGCACCACCTTAAACTGTATCAGGCTCATCCTTGCACATGAGGAGGTCCCATTTACCATACACAGTGCCTCACTCCATACTCTCCAATTGATCTCCCTTCCCAACTCCCCTTCCCATTTCTCCTTGATCTTCACCACCTGCTCGCCTCCCTGCTCCACCAGCCACTTATATATATCCCCAATTCTTCCCTCCCCTTCCACATCCAGAAGCAGCAGTGGCTCCAGCAGGGTGGTATCCCGGCAACCTCGGGATCCCCCTCCAGACCTTTCGCGCAAAGTCCCTAACCTGCAGATACCTGAACTCACTGCCCCTCGGCAGTTCTACCCTCTGCCTTAGCTCCTCCAGACTGGCGAACCCTTCCTCCAAACATAGATCCCTCACCTTGGCCAGCCCCACTTTGCTCCACCTCCTGAATACACTATCCATCCACCCCCCGGCTCAAACCCATGATTCTCGCACAGCGGCGTTAGCACTGACATCCCTTCCACCCTAAAATGCCTCAACTGATTCCATATCTTCACCATGGACTGCACCACCGAGCTCCTTGAATACCTACTCAGAGCCATTGGCAAAGCTGCCATCTCCATAGCCCTCAAACTAGACCCCTTACAAGATTCCTCCTCCATCCCAACCCACTTTACCCTTTCTCCTTCCCACCATCGCCGCACCTTGTCCACATTCGCCGCCCAATAATAATGAAGCAGGTTCGACATCGCAAACCCCCCCCTGCTGCCTCTGCCTCTGTAGCAGGGCCCTCCCCATCCTCGGCACCTTCCCCATCCATACAAAGTCCGAAATTATCGTGTTCAGGAAAGGCCTTTGGTATAAAGATCGAAAGAGCCTGAAAGATAAACAAGAACCTCAGTTTTCACCACTTGGATCCTCCCCACCAATGTGAAGTGCAGTGTATCCCACCTCTTAAGATCCTCTCTGGCTTCCTCCACCAGCTTCGTTAAGTTCCACTTATGGAGCCCCGTCCATTCCCTCACTATCTGAATCCCCAAATATCTAAGCCTATCCCTCACTACCGTAAATGGCAACCCCTCAAAATTTGCCCACCGTCCCAGCTCATTCACCGCGCTTTTCCCTACATTCAGCTTGTACCCCGAGAACCCTCCAAACCTCCCCAGCGGGCACATAATCCATCCCATACTCCCCAGTGGATCCAAAACATAAGGCAAGAGGTAATTGGCCCAGAGGGACACCTGATGCTCCTTCTGTCCCCTCATAATCCCCTGCCACTCTGCCGGCCCCCTGTGAGCCATCGCCAACGGCTCAATGGCCAGTGCAATCAGCAGCGGCGACAGTGGGCACCCCTGCCTCATACCCCTGTGTAAATCAAAGCTTCGTGAACTCATATTATTTGTCCTCACGCTCGCCTTTGGTGCCATATACAGCAACCGCACCCATACCACAAAATTCAGCCCACACCCAAACTTTGCCAAAACCTTGAACAAGTACCGCCACTCCACCCGATCAAATGCCTTCTCCGCGCCCGGTACCAGAGCCTTCGACAGATTCATCACTACATTCAACAGCCATCTTATATTACTTGCGAGCTGCCTGCTCTTCACGAAGCCTATTTGATCTTCTACAACCACCCTGGGACACAATCCCCCATCCTCCCTGCCAACAACTTAGCCAATACTTTCACATCCGCGTTCAATAGTGATATGGGCCTATATGACCCACCTTATACCGGGCCCTTCCCCTTTTTCAGGATGAGCGTGATTATTGCCTCCATCATCGTCTCCAGCAGCTCCCCCTTCTCCAGCACTTCATTAAACGCCCCCAACAGATGTTGTGCCAGGTCCGTCGCAAATTCCTTAGAACATTCCACCAGTAACCCATCCGGCCCTGGGGCTATCCCTGACTTCATACCCCTGATACTATCCAGCACCTCCCTCAGATCCAGGGGCTCCTCCAACACCTGCCTCTTTGCTTCCTCCACCTGGGGAAATTCCAGCTCGTCCAGAAACCGCCCCATGTCCTCCTCCTCTCCCCCCAGATCCACCCTGTTCAATCCCTGGTAGTATTGCTTAAACGTATTGTTTATCTTCCCTGGCTCCGACACCACATCCCCAGCCCCAGTGCAGATCTTCAATATTTCTCTGGACGCAACCTGCCTCCGCAGCTGGTGCGCCAGCATGCGGCTCGCCTTCTCCTCGAATTCATATTGCACCCTGTAGCACAATCAATCACTCACGAGGCGAGAAGAGATGAAGTCAATCGATGGCTTTATTACGCAGACTTGTTCCCCAGCAGCTCGGTTTCAGAATGCGGCTGCTGGGAGAACCCGGGTTTTTATACTCCGCTTTACTGGGTGGAGCCAGCAGGCGGCAGTTCCAATCAGGACCCAGTGTCTGTCCACCAATAGCCTCTCGGCATCACTGGGTACCGTACTACCCCTAATACATACCACCACATTCACCCCTTGTCAAAAAGGAAACCGGCGGGGTGGTGGGTTGCATGGTGGTAGGGGTTTACAAGGTCGGTACTGGGACTCCATAATCACAGTGGCGATGCATCAATATCAACTGTTAACTATTTACAATGCCGCTTTTACTGGGCTATTGAATTATTTACAGATCTTGCTTTGTCACGCAGATTCAATGAGTCGAGTGGGTGCCCTGGTCGTCCTTGCCAATCGTCTCAGCCCCGGTGGTGGTGCAGGCGCTGGCTCGGGCACTGTCGTCTCTGGGAGCGTCGCAATGTTTGTTCCTGTTTCACTTCTCCTGGGCGGGCACAGGAGGAGGACCGATCCACCCGGGAAGGGAGCAGCTGTGGGTTCGTCGGCGGGAGGGAGAGACTGATTGGTGTTGGGGGGATGTGGGGAGCTCCGGTGGGCGCCAGGTCCCGCAGGGAGACCGTGTCCTGTCGGCCGTCGGGATATGCCACGTAGGCGTATTGAGGGTTCACATGGAGAAGATGAGCCCTCTCGACCAACGGGTCCGATTTGTGCGCCCGCACATGCTTTCGGAGCAGGATGGGTCCTGGGGCTGCCAGCCAGGTCGGAAGTGACGTTCCAGAGGAGGACTTCCTAGGGAAGACAAGGAGGCGCTCGTGAGGCGTTTGATTAGTTGTGGAGTGGAGGGCATCCGGGAGGACTTCCTGCCAGCGGGAAACTGGGAGACATCTGGACCGTAGGACCAGTAGGACGGTCTTCCAGACCGTTCCATTCTCCCTCTCTACTTGACCGTTCCCCCGGGGGTTGTAACTGGTCGTCCTACTCGAGGCGATGCCTTTGCTGAGCAGGAATTGATGCAGTTCGTCGCTCATGAAGGAGGACCCCCTATCGCTATGGTTGAAGGCGGGGAAACCGAACAGTGTAAAGATGGTGCAGAGGACTTTAATGACTGTGGCCGCGGTCATGTCGGGGCAGGGGATGGCGAAAGGGAAACGGGAGTATTCGTCAACCACGTTTAGGAAGTACGTGTTGCAATTGGTGGAGGGGAGGGGGCCTTTGAAGTCCAGACTGAGGCGCTCAAAGGGACGGGAAGCCTTTATCAGGTGCACTCTATCTGGCCTGAAAAAGTACGGCTTGCACTCCGCGCAGATTTGGCAGTTCCTGGTGGCTGTTCGGACCTCCTCGACGGAGTAGGGGAGGTTGCGGGTCTTCACGAAGTGGTAGAACCGAGTGACCCCCGTGTGGCAGAGGTCCTCATGGAGGGCTTGGAGACGGTCCACTTGTGCGTTGGCACATGTGCCACGGGAAAGGGCATTGGACGGCTCGTTCAGCTTTCCGGGACGATACAAGACTTCATAATTATATGTGGAGAGTTCGTTCCTCCACCGCAAGATCTTGTCGTTCTTGATCTTGCCCCGCTGCGCATTATCGAACATGAAGGCTACCGACTGTTGGTCAGTGAGGAGAGTGAATCTCCTGCCAGCCAGGTAATGCCTCCAATGCCGCACAGCTTCTACTATGGCCTGGGCTTCCTTTTTCACTGAAGAGTGGCGGATCTCTGAAGCTGGGAGGGTACGGGAGAAAAAGGCCACGGGTCTGCCCGCTTGGTTGAGGGTGGCCGCCAGAGCTACGTCGGATGCGTCACTCTCGACTTGGAAGGGGAGGGACTCGTCGATTGCGTGCACCGTGGCCTTTGCAATATCCGCTTTGATGTGGCTGAAGGCCTGGCGGGCCTCTGTCGACAGGGGAAAGACGGTGGACTGGATTAGCGGGCGGGCCTTGTCCGCGTAGTTGGGGACCCACTGGGCGCAATAAGAGAAAAAGCCCAGGCAGCATTTCAGGGCTTTGGAATAGTGAGGGAGGGGGAACTCCATGAGGGGGCGCATGCGTTCAGGGTCGGGGCCTATCACTCCATTACGCACTACGTAGCCAAGGATGGCTAGACGGTCGGTGCTAAACACGCATTTTTCCTTGTTGTAGGTGAGGTTCAGGGCGTTAGCGGTCTGGAGGAATTTGTGGAGGTTGGCGTCGTGGTCCTGCTGGTCATGGCCGCAGATGGTGACGTTATCGAGGCACGGGAACGTGGCCCGCAAACCGTGCTGGTCAACCATTCGGTCCATCTCCCGTTGGAAGACCAAGACTCCGTTGGTGACGCCGAATGGAACCCTTAAAAAGTGGCAGAGCCGCCCGTCTGCTTCGAAGGCAGTGTACTTGCGGTCGCTCGGGCGGATGGGAAGCTGATGATATGCGGACTTAAGGTCCACGGTGGAAAAGACCTTGTACTGTGCAATCCGATTGACCATGTCGGATATGCGGGGGAGAGGGTACGCATCTAGCTGCGTGTACCTATTGATGGT
The DNA here is from genome assembly GCF_047496885.1 of Scyliorhinus torazame. Classification (NCBI taxonomy): domain Eukaryota; kingdom Metazoa; phylum Chordata; class Chondrichthyes; order Carcharhiniformes; family Scyliorhinidae; genus Scyliorhinus; species Scyliorhinus torazame. Next base: position 224,769,788 of record NC_092709.1, read on the forward strand.
TTGACTATAGTCTACGACCATCCTCTGCTTCTCCCCGGTCTTTACAACTACCACCTGAGCTCTCCAGGGACTATTGCTGGCCTGGATTATGCCTTCCTTCAGCTGCCGTTGGACTTCAGACCGGATAAACGTTCGATCCTGGATGCTGTACCGTCTGCTCCTAGTGGCGACGGGTTTGCAATCAGGGGTGAGGTTCGCAAACAAGGAAGGCAGTTCAACCTTGAGGGTCGCGAGGCTGCAGATAGTAAGTGAGGGTATTGGGCCGCCGAATTGGAACGTTAAACTCTGAAGGTTACATTGAAAATCTAACCCCAGGAGAGTGGGAGTGCAGAGGTGGGGGAGGACATAAAGTCGGTAATTCTTAAACTCTCTCCCCTGCACCGTGAGGTTCGCGATGCAGAACCCTTTGATTTCTACGGAATGGGATCCTGCTGCCAGAAAAATCTTTTGGGTACTCGGGTGGATTGAAAGAAAACAGCGCCTTACTGTATCTGGATGGATAAAACTTTCCGTGCTCCCAGAGTCGATCAGACTTGGCGTTTCGTACCCGTTGACCAGCACCGTCGTCGTTGCCGTTTGGAGCGTCTGGGGCCGCGACTGGTCCAGGGTCACCGAGGCCAGTCGCGGTTGCTGCATCGGAGCATTTTCTTCAGGCCCCGTGGGGCCGTCCATGCTGGAGTCCTTGGCTGTCAGCCAAGATGGCGGCGCCCACGGATCGCACGCGGTCAGGGGCGGACAAAATGGCGGCGCCCATGAATCGCACGTGGCCGGCGGGGCACAAGATGGCGGCGCCCATCGCCCCCGCATGGAGTCCGGGACACAAAATGGCGGCACCCGTTGGCCGCACAGGGACCGTTGCGGGGGTTGAGTCTGTGATCCCAGTTCTCCCCCCGGAGATTGCGGCGACCCCCCGGGGCTGGCACACCGCTGCATAGTGCCCTTTCTTGCCGCAACTTTTACAGATGGCCGAGCGGGCCGGGCAGCACTGCCGGGGTGTTTCGATTGCCCGCAAAAGTAGCAGCGGGGCCCCCCCCGGGTGGTCTGGTGCTCTGGCCGTGCAGGCTTTCGGGGGGAAGTGGGGTGCCGGGGAGTCTGTCGCGGCGGGGGTCCACGGAGCCCAAGGGGCTGCCGCGCGGTCGATGGCGTAAGCGCGGGCATTCTGTAATGCCACATCGAGGGAGGCCACCAGGGCCCGTGCCTCCGTGAGCCCCAGTGAGTCTTTTAACAGCAGTCGCTGCCGAATTTGGGATGAGGACATACCTGCTACGAAAGCATCCCTGATTAGGAGTTCTGTATGTTCGTTAGCCATCACCGGTGGGCAGTTGCAGCTACTTCCCAATATTAGCAGCGGCTGTAGAACACGTCCAGCGATTGTCCTGGGATTTGCCATCTCATCGCGAGTTGGTAGCGTACGTAGACCTGGTTTACGGGCTGAATGTAGATCCCACTCAGCATAGTGAGCGCCTTCGGGAAATCCTCCGCGTCTTCGATGAGCGTGTAGATCTCCCGACTGACCCTGGAATGCAGGACTTGCATTTTCTGGTCTTCTGTAGGTCTGCCGAGGGCTGTTCGGAGGTATCCTGCAAAGCACGCTAGCCAGTGTTTAAAAGTGGCCGCTGAGTTTGCTGCATGGGGGCTGATTCGCAGACACTCCGGGGTGATCCGGAGCACCATAGTCCTTTAAAGTGTGCGTAATAAATTGTAGCACAATCAATCACTCACGAGGCGAGAAGAGATTAAGTCAATCAATGGCTTTATTACGCAGAATTGTTTCCTAGCAGCTCGGTTACAGAATGCGGCTGCTGGGAGAACCCGGGTTCTTATACTCTGCCTTACTGGGTGGAGCCAGTAGGCGGCAGATCCAATCAGGACCCAGTGTCTGTCCACCAATAGCCTCTCGGCATCACTGGGTACCATACTACCCCTAATAATTACCACCACACACCCCTCTTGCCCTATGCAGTTGTCCTATTGCCCCCCCCCCCGGTTGTCAACTTGTCAAACTGCCCCAGCTACTTTTTCCTCCTCACCAACCCCTCCGCGGTGGCCACCCTCGAATATTCCCTGTCCACCTCCACTATCTCGCTCATTAGACGGTCATGTTCCTCCCTCCTTTCCCTATTCCCACGAGGCGTAAACAAAATAATTTCCCCTCGGACCATTGCCTTCAGTGCTTCCCAATAAATGGACCTCCCCATTCTGATTCAACTCCACATACTCCTTAATCGTCGCCTGCACCTTATCACAAAAACCTCCATCCGCCAACAAACCCGAATCAAACTTCCACCCCGGCCTCTGCTCTCATCCCAATCTAAACCGAATCTCCAGCCAGTGGGGTGCATGGTCCGAGATAACTATCCCCGCATACTCTGTCCCCTCCACCCCAACCAAAACCTCCCGACTCACTACAAAGTAATCAATCCTCGAATACACCGTCTAGACGTGTGAAAAGAAGGAATACTCCCTTCCCGCTGGGTTCTGAAAGCGCCATGGATCCACCATACCCATCCTCTCCATAAACCTCCCAGTTCCCTTGCCATTCGTACCCTACCCATCGACCTGGGGCTCGACCTATCCACCCTCGGCTCCAGGACACAGTTAAAATCTCCTCCCATGATCAACTGGTACGTGGCCAAATCCGGGATCGCTGCCAGCAACCCCCTCATAAAACCCACATTATCCCAATTAGGGACGTACACACTTACCAACGCCAGTGGTGCCCCTTCCAATACCCCATTCACAATCACATATCCCCCACCCAGATCCCTCACCTCCTTCGCACTCACAAATCCCATTTTTTTGCCCATTAAAATTGCAACTCCCCTTGATTTCAAATCAAAACCTGCCCGACCCACCCCTTCCTTAACCTAACCTGGTCCTTCACACGGAGGTGTGTCTCCTGCAAAAAGAAAACCCCCGCTTTCAAGCTCCTGAGGTACGCGAACACCCGCAACCTTTTAACCGGCCCATTCAGTCCCCGGACGTTCCACGTTACCAACCTCACTGGAGGCTTACGCCTCCAATCCCCTCTACCGTCCATCATCTTCCCTACTTAACTCTTGCTCCCTTAATTCCTCCGTATACCTAGCCCATCCCAGATGGCACCCTTCCCCACCCCTGACCATGTCATCTCTCACCCCCTGCGCGTCACAACAACCTCCCTCCAACCTCGCCCGATTCCACCCCTCCCCCCACCATCCACACCTCTCGGCCTTCTCCCCCACCACCTTACTTCTATTCACCAGCATCACTGTTAGCATAACAGCCCATGCTCAAAGGTCTCTCCCAATGACCTCCCCCTCCCCACTTCTCAGTTCAAGGAAGAAGGCTCCCTGCTGACCTTACCCTCCCCCACCCAAACAAAGACTTCTCCTGAATCTAAGGCCACCTCCCCCAAAAGCAAACAAACAAATGCTAAAAACAAACAGTCCCATAAAACAGGACGGAGAAGGACCCCCTACAAACTGGAGGGAACGAAAATTCCCCAATCATTTCCCCCACTTTGGACATGTTCCCCGGTACCCAAGCATTGTCCACTCAGTTCTCCCCCAGTTTATGCTCCTTAATGAAGTCTTTGGCCGCTTCTGGTGTTTCAATATAATACTCCCAGTCTCCGAACGTCACCCATGATTTCGCCGGCTAGAGCGCCCCAAACTTGGTCTTCCGCGGGTACAGCACCGCCTCGGCCTTGTTGAATCCCACCCACCGCTTTGCCAACTCGGCTCCGATGTCCTGATAAATCCTGACCTTGTTCCCCTCCCATTCGCGCTTCTACCTGGCTCAACGCAAAATCTTCTCTTTCGCCACAAATTTATGGAGTCTCACGATGACTGCCCACACCGGCTCCCCAGCCCTCGGCTTCTGCCTCAGGGACCTATGCACTCGGTCCACTTCAGGGGCCTTACCTGGCACCCTTTCTGCCACCAGCCCCGCGAACACCTTTGAGACTTACCTCGTGGCACTCACACCTTCCACTCCTTCAGGCAGGCCCACTATTCGCAGGTTCTGCCTTCTCGAGGCATTCTCCTGCATTTCCACCTTTGACCTCCACCTCCAGAGCCACCACACGATCACTGTGGTCCGAGATCACTCCTTCGATCTCCCAAATCTGTGACCCCTGCACCTCCGAGAAGAGTCCCAGAGAACTCTTCAAGGGTGCCACAGCTCCTTCGATGCCCTCCGAGCGATCAGCCCGCATTTCCTTCCTTTGTTGGTGGAATTCCTCCTTAATAAAAGCCATCAACTGCTCCATTTGTGGCCTTTCACCTTGCAGCAGCTCTTCCCCCGCAGCCATCCTTACACTGGCTGCTGCAGCACAGGTTTCCTCTACCGTTTTGGCCAGGTCTCTCACCGTCTTCTGCCGGGTTTGGTAACCAATGACATACCACTCCCAGGGAAAACTACTCCTCCGACCTTCACCCACATCTTTTCATCAAAATTCCACCCAATAGCGGGTAAAAAGAGATTCTTCCTGTGCCTTCAAGCAGGAGCTGCCCTGTGTGCGACCACTCACACCATGGCCGCCACCACCAGTCCATTTCCTGCAATGATGCAACCTCGCAGAGCATTGATTTCCTCATGGCTTCCCCTGTTCTGAAGGTGGCACTTTTGATGGAAACCCCATATGCATTAGTCACTTTCCACAAACCTCCTGCCAAAATTGTGATGGTTTGGCGGAAAACCCCTGAGGAAATTCCCAACATGTATTGCACGGCATCATCAATTCTCACAGGTTTCAATATGTTATCACAGATTCAACATGTAACAAACATTTTGTTCGATCTTAATCATGTACTTGCTTCCAATTCTGAAAACAAAATGTCTGAAAAGTATCTTATTTTACTGCACTATTGATTGGAACTTTGATACACCAGTTGTCTTTTTCTGATTTATTTTGCATGTTCAACCTAAATAAGAGATTATTTGTGTTTCTATCAAACTCACTCCATCCAGGCAGAATGCAGCACTGTGAGATCATGCAATCTCTCCATGAAAAGGAAAACCCCCCCACAACTCCGCAGTAAATATAACCTGTCATAGAGTCATAGAGTCATAAAATCCTCCAGCACAGAAAAGGCCCTTCAGCCCATTGCTCAGTGCCGGTCAAAAACAACCACCTAACTATTCTAATCCTATGGCTCATATTCTTGTATGCCTTGGCATTGCAAGTACACATCTAAATACTTCTTAAATACTTCAGGGTCTCTGCCTCCACCACCCTTTCAGGTACTGAGTTCCAGATTCTCATCACCCCCTGGGCGAAAAAACCTTTCCTCATGTCCTCTCTAAACCTCCTGCCACCGATCTTAAATTCATGCGCCTGGTCATTGATCCTTCCACTAAGGGGAAAGGTTTCTTCCCACCTACTTTATCTTTGCCCCTCAATTTTACACATCGCAATCATGTCCCCACACAGTCACCTCTGCTCCAAGGAAAAAAATCCCAGTCTATCCAATTTCCCTGTACTGTCTCCAGGGACTCCAATCCCCCGCATGAATGCAACCATAGCTGAACACCATTTTCATAGAATCATAGAATCATAGAATTTACAGTGCAGAAGGAGGCCATTCGGCCCATCGAGTCTGCACCAGCTCTTGGAAAGAGCACCCTACCCAAGGTCAACACCTCCACCCTAACCCCATAACCCAGTAACCCCACCCAACACTAAGGGCAGTTTTTGGACACTATGGGCAATTTAGCATGGCCAATCCACCTAACCCGCACATCTTTGGACTGTGGGAGGAAACCGGAGCACCCGGGGAAAACCCACGCACACACGGGGAGGATGTGCAGACTCCGCACAGACAGTGACCCAAGCCGGAATCGAACCTGGGACCCTGGAGCTGTGAAGCAATTGTGCTATCCACAATGCTACCGTGCTGCCCAGTTTTCCTGGAGAACTGGAAGAAACTTTGGACGAGTGTGGGCCGGCAAATTTGTGCCGGGTCGCGGAGTTGTGGTGTTCTTTGTGTTGCTTATTTCGGATGGTTGGCTTGGTTTTTCACAAAGCTCTGATTTTTTTTTATACTACTAAACTGGGTTTCGACACTTAGTCCTTTAGAATACAGAATTGATCAATAACATCTAACTACACTCATCTACTGCTAATCTCGCTACTGGTATAAATGATAATCTAACCTTCTCACACTAACTGCTCTTATGCCCTTCACTAGCTATCTCCTGCATATACTCTTCCCCTAAGATCTAACATCACTGCTTTATATAGTTGTATCTGCAGCTCCCTCTAGTGGCTATTCTTGATACTACATTAATCCTTGTAATGCTGATAGTTATAGAGGTGGAGAATGCGTTAGAGATGAAAGGTGGGATTCTCCGCCCGGTCGGAGAATCCCCGGGGTCGGGGCGAATCCCGCCCCGCCGCTCAGACGCCGGCTGCCGTATTCTGCGGCCTGCGAAAAAGTCACGGTCACGCCAGCGTAAATCAAAGTAGGTCTGAAAGACGTCAACCAGTCATGCTGGCTGACGCTGCTGAGCGAGGAGGTAGGGGCCGGCATGTGGCGGCCGCCGGGGAAGAGACGGCACAGCCGTGGCTGGGGCGGTGGGGGGGGGTTGCGGGTCCCGGTGGAGGATGCTCCCCAGAGCCGGGGATGGGAGGGCCCGGGATGGGGGTGCGGGGAGGGTATTGGGGATGCCCGGGATGGGAGGGTCAGGGATCGAAGGTGCCGGGGAGGGGATCGGGGGTGCCGGGGATCGGGGGTGCCAGGGAGGGTATCGGGGATGCCCGAGATGGGGTGCCGGGTATCGGGGATGCCGGTTGGGGATTGGGGATGCCCGGGATGGGGGTGCAGGGATGGGGAGGACCATGGGGGATGGGCCAGGTGCCAGCTGGCAACAGTGGCGACCATGCAGCCCATGGCACCTGGCTGCGGAGGGGGGTATGGGCAATGATGACATGTCATCTACCCCCCACCCCCTGCAGTTTGGGCATCACCCAGCGATGTTGGTTGCCGTGGCAGAACCGACCTTCCACATGTTGCCCTATGGGAGCTGGAGCAGGGCCGTGCCAGGGTGGCGGCGGAGGCTGCCGTAGAGGAACGTGCTGCACAGGGGCAGGTGGCAGCCGCCCAGGATGGAGAGCCGCTGAAGAGGAGAAGGAGGTGGTGGTGCCACGGCGATGGAGGTGTCCGATGATGCCCGTGTGTACGGGCGCCACTCGTTGTACCAGGACCTCACGTACCGGGCATGCAGGAGGAGACAATCATTTATATATACTACAAACAGCAACGGACCCAGCACTGATCCCTGTGGAACACCACTGGTCACAGCCCTCCAATTAGAAAAACATCCTTCCATTGCTACTCTCTGCCTTCTATGACCTAGCCAGTTCTGTATCCACCTTGCCTGTTCACCCCTGATCCCGTGTGACTTCACCTTTTGTACTAGTCTACCATGAGGGACCTTGTTAAAGGCCTTACTGAAGTCCATATAGACAACATCCACTGCCCTACCTGCATCAATCATCTTAGTGACCTCCTCGAAAAACTCTATCAAGTTAGTGAGACACGACCTCCCCTTCACAAAACCATGCTGCCTCTCACTAATACGTCCATTTGCTTCCAAATGGGAGTAGATCCTGTCTCGAAGAATTCTCTCCAGTAATTTCCCTACCACTGAAGTAAGGCTCACCGGCCTGTAGTTCCCTGGATTATCCTTGCTACCCTTCTTAAACAGAGGAACAACATTGGCTATTCTCCAGTCCTCCGGGACATCCCCTGAAGACAGTGAGGATCCAAAGATTTCTGTCAAGGCCTCTGCAATTTCTTCTCCAGCCTCCTTCAGTATTCTGGGGTAGATCCCATCAGGCCCTGGGGACTTATCTACCTTAATATTTTTTAAGACACCCAACACCTCGTCTTTTTGGATCTCGATGTGACCCAGGCTATCCATACACCCTTCTCCAGACTCAACATCTACCAATTTCTTCTCTTTGGTGAATACTGATGCAAAGTATTCATTTAGTACCTCGCCCATTTCCTCTGGCTCCACACATAGATTCCCTTGCCTATCCTTCAGTGGGCCAACCCTTTCCCTGGCTACCCTCTTGCTTTTTATGTACGTGTAAAAAGCCTTGGGATTTTCCTTAACCCTATTTGCCAATGACTTTTCGTGACCCCTTGTAGCCCTCCTGACTCCTTGCTTAAGTTCCTTCCTACTTTCCTTATATTCCACCCAGGCTTCGTCTGTTCCCAGCCTTTTAGCCCTGACAAATGCCTCCTTTTTCTTTTTGACGAGGCCTACAATATCTCTCGTTATCCAAGGTTCCCGAAAATTGCCGTATTTATCCTTCTTCCTCACAGGTACATGCCGGTCCTGAATTCCTTTCAACTGACACTTGAAAGCCTCCCACATGTCAGATGTTGATTTGCCCTCAAAATCCGCCCCCAATCTATGTTCTTCAGTTCCCTCTTAATATTGTTATAATTAGCCTTCCCCCAATTTAGCACATTCATCCTAGGACCACTCTTATCCTTGTCCACCAGTACTTTAAAACTTACTGAATTGTGGTCACTGTTACCAAAATGCTCCCCTACTGAAACATCTACCACCTGGCCGGGCTCATTCCCCAATACCAGGTCCAGTACCGCCCCTTCCCTAGTTGGACTGTCTACATATTGTTTTAAGAAGCCCTCCTGGATGCTCCTTACAAACTCTGCCCCGTCTAAGCCCCTGGCACTAAGTGAGTCCCAGTCAATATTGGGGAAGTTGAAGTCTCCCATCACCACAACCCTGTTGTTTTTACTCTTTTCCAAAATCTGTCTACCTATCTGCTCCTCTATCTCCCGCTGGCTGTTGGGAGGCCTGTAGTAAACCCCCAACATTGTGACATTACATTCACAGTGACCGGGGCTCTTCCTTCATGGGTGAGGAGCTGCGTCGGTACCTGCTCGCCAGGGGCGTTGCCTCGAGCAGGACGACCAGTTACAACCCCCGGGGGAACGGACAGGTGGAGAGGGAGAACGCAACAGTTTGGAAGGCCGTGCTGCTAGCCCTCAAGTCCAAAGGTCTACCAGTCTCCCGTTGGCAGGAGGCCCTCCCTGCCGCACTCCACTCCATCCGGTCCCTTTTGTGTACTGCAACGAATGCTACCCCTCATGAGCGGATGTTTCTCTTCTCCAGGAGATCGGCATCCGTGACATCGCTTCCGTCCTGGCTCCTGTCCCCGGGAGATGACCTGCTCCGCAAGCACGTGCGGACCTCGAAGGCGGAGCCCCTGGTGGAGAGAGTCCGTCTCCTCCACGCCAACCCACAGTACGCGTACATAGCGTACCCCGACGGGCGTGAGGAGACCGTCTCCATCAAGGACCTGGCCCCCACTGGGGCACCTGCCGCCCCCGCCCTGCAACCTCCACCCCGCTCCCTCTCTGCTCCCGTCGATCCCTCGGCCTGTTACTGCTCCATGCCAGCCGCTGTCATCCCGCAGTTTCGCCTCGAGCCAGCTGAAGCGGTGGGGGACGTCATGCCAAATCTCAAGGGAGGTGTAAGCCATTACATTGAGAATTGTCTTATCTGTGCGCAGAACAACCCCGACAGATATGCTAAAAAGGCCCAACTCAGCCACACCCGACCCGTTAACGGTCCCTGGACTAACCTCCAGATTGATTTGATAGGTCCATTGCCCCCTTGCAGGAATGGCTATAAATATGTACTGGTGGTCATAGACACCTTTACAAAATGGGTGGAAGCATTTCCAGCCCACACAAACACTGCAAAAACCACAGCCAAGATTCTAACCCACCATATCTTTACAAGATGGGGACTCCCCCGCAGCATTGAATCGGACCAAGGTTCTCACTTTACGGGACGTGTCATGCAGAACGTCCTCACAATATTTGGCATCACCCAAAAATTCCACATTGCGTACCACCCACAGTCGAGTGGTATCGTGGAGAATCGGACCCTAAAATCCACCCTCAGAAAAATGGTCCAGCAGAACAACACCACTTGGGACTCAGTCCTCCCTTTTGCGCTGGTGTTTTTGCGTAACACTATTTCTACATCCACAGGTTACACCCCACACACTCTCATGACCGGACGCCCCATGAAAGGCACAGAATACTTGTTAGGTTTAGACCTGACCAGCCCCGAAGTAACGGCCGTCACCCACGAGAAAGCCGTGGAGCAATTAGTTGCTAATGTTAAAACGGCTCAGTTAGCAGCCGCAGTAAAATTGGGCACCAAAAAGAAACAGAGCAAGGCCTGTATCAATAAGACAGTGCATGCGACTGAGTTCAGTGTAGGACAGCAAGTCATGCTCTCCGTATACAACCCCAGCACATTCCTGTCACCAAAGTACTCGGGTCCGTACTCCATTGCGGACAAAGTAAGCCCTTCCGTCTACAAAATAAAGTACCCCAATGGAAAGACTGCGTGGTTCCATATCAACCAGATGAAGGCATATGGAACACAGTCTAACCACACACACCACGTCATGCTTGATGCAGCAGACCACGCCCCGCCCACAGCCAACATAACCCTACCCTCCCCCAACACGTCCAGCCCAGCCACGGACTCAACCCCAACTCCACCCCCAAACTATATACTCCGCCCCGGAACGCCCACAGACTGCAGCAGCAGAGACAGCGACTGTGACTCAGACGATAGCCACAGCACGCCTCCCTACTTTCCCCATGCAACAGGACCCACACCCAATGAATCTGACCACGATTCGAGTGATCCCTTCACGATCACTTTCCTAAACAAACCCCACCACCAACCACCGACCTCCAATGACGACCCCGATTTCGTCCCCACAGAACTAGACACCACCTATTGGCACAGAGATAATTCGTACAGACTCGTCCGGAATGACGAGAGCGATCCCAGATCACACCATGCAGTCCCATCAGCCCTGATACACTCGAGAGTTTGGCACCCAAGAGAAGATGACTTTGAGTCTGACTCCCAAAACGAGAAACCCTTTGCGACCCTGTTCGCAACCGATAACTGAGGTGTCCAGATGATGTTTTAAAAGGAACCGTTTGGGAGAAACGGTGTCCTTTCTGATGGAACCTGCAGCATGTTTGAAGTTGTTTGTACTTGTACTGTTAAATGTTGTATGTCAGACCGGAAAAAACATTTCCACAGCCCCACGCCCTTTCGGCCGAAACCTCTGAGAATTTGCCCGCACAGACTTGCTAATGTCCCAGACGCCAGTTCAGAGGAACTCGTCTGTCGACAGAAACACAGATGCCCGTTCGTAACTGCCCTTCTGTTTCAAAGGTAGAACCAATACGGCAACCCCCCACGATGACTACATTTCTTGCCCGTTCTTGTCGGCTGCTCAGGCAGTGGAGAAACGGCATTGGGACCCGCCCTGCCTGGGAACCCCCCTCTGGTCAGCTATGCTTGGGTAGGGAACACACGGCATTGGTCGCCGTCCTACCCGGGGACTCCATCCAAATCGTACCCGTCGCGGCCCATACGCACCTCATTTCGGAAAATTTGGTTCAAAAAGTTTTGTTTTGTTTCAGGTAACCCTTAGGTTGCCAACCTTATGCTATTTACATTCTCAACCATTTGGATGGTAAATCGCACAGTCCGCGAGACGGCTCGCACTGGTTCAGTATTTGTAAGTGTGTCTTGTCCTGAAATTCGTTTTTTGAAGAAAACAAAATGAGGGAGTCACACACAGTGACCAATTATAAAGGGAGTAATTGGCACTAAAGTACAGACAGGCTATCATACGAGATATTAAACCAAGATAGTAACAGACACTATGCTTGATCCCACAGAACTCCAGAAGCTCCAGGACCGGAGAAGAAAAGAGAAGAGAAGAGAAGTGAAAGAAGAAGAACCATAAGGACATCCTCCACGTTGCTCATCGTTATAATGGACATTTGGTTGCGCGTGAACGCGAACCCCCTGACCTCAACCCCCTCCAGCCATTAATGATTCATTTCCCCACAGTACCCAGAGCCCAGTCACCAACGACACCACACCATATTGGTGTGACCGGTTTATAACCTGGTACTCCCTGTCCTACGTGATAGAATCCCTATTGGTATTGGTGATACTCTGCTGCATCGTGCAGACTATTCGTCTGAGAAAATGGAGGAGAGCCTACCGCACTCGCACCCCGGTATATAGGATAAGATCCCCTATTTTCGGATATGACCAGACCCCCGACCCCCGCGATCTATAATAAAGAACATGTGTTTGCGTTTTTGTTGTAAATAAAGAAATGTTTCATGAGCTATTGTACAATCCTGAGCTTGACTGCCAAGCCAGAAAATGTGTATAGATTTTGTTTGTATGGTTGAGGAAGCTAGAGTGATGAAATGTTTAAGTGAGTGTAGTTGATTAAGGATAGTTAGGGGTTCTGATTTTCTTGTTTTGTAATGCATGTCCCTGTTTGACATAGCGCCCCTTAGAATTGTCAGTTAAAATTTTTTTTGCATAGTTATGGTCAGTGTAGAGGCCATAGAAGAGTGCTCGCCGGGTCAGGGAATGAAAAACAACGCAGTTATGTGATCCTTCATGCTTCGCGTTAGGATCACAAGGAGGAAGTGTAGCCACCTGAGTTGGCCAAGTCTCGATTTAAAATGGAGAACAGCAAAGGCTGAAGGGAAATTCAGCCAACACAGGCAGAAACCAGCAGGTGCAGGTTTACTGTGTATTAAACTCTGCAAAATCCCAGACAGCATCGATACCAGCGACCATCAGCATAATAATTTGGCAGCCATCTACATATTAATGAGCAATCCCTGGGAACAATCGCAACATTTATGACAAACAAAGCTAAGCCAGACTCCCCGGCGCCAGCAGGAGCCAACACAAAAGAGGTTAACGGACACCTCAAGACCGCCCATCGATCAGGGAACCGCTCCAGTATTGGAGAAATCGAACCAAGCGATTGGAACGAAGTCCAATCACCTAGAACCAGGTACAGGGTCTGCCCCGAAAGGCGGGAAGCCCCTGGGGACTATAAAAGTTAAGCCCCAAGTTCAAATCATTCTTCTTGACCGGGTCACCCAGCAACGCAAACCAACCTTGACCGTGACCGGTGCAGCTGCTGCCGAGAGACCGTAAGTCTTAAGTCAACGCTCGCTACGAGATAGGCGCTCCTAGCTACCAATCCGTACCAACTTCGATTCCCGCAGACTCAGAACCCGAACGAAAGGCCATTTGTTCCCCTGACCTGGTGGGCCAGTCCGAAGTTAAGTATAGGCCTGTTAGTTGTAGAAGTAGCTTAGAAGTAGAATTTATGCATGACTAGCGATTTACTGTGTATAATAAATGTGCTTTGCTTTGAATCTTACTAATCGGTGTATTGATTATTGATCATTACTTGAACTTGAACCTCGTGGCGGTATCATAAAGATACCTGGTGACGTGAGAGCAAAGGTTATAAAACAGAGCCAATTGAACCAACCAAAAGTTAGCAACACATGCCTGGCGAACGTCTCCTTACAGGCCTCGATGACGGTCCGAGATGTGAGGTCTGAGATCTTCACAACTTCAGGGTAATTGGAGAAATAGTCAATAATCAACACATAGTCACGACCATTCGCACGAAAGAGGTCGATGTCAACCTTGGACCACGGGGAGGTCTCGATTTCATGCTGCTGGAGCGTCTCCTTTTTCTGCGCTGGTCGCACAGTTGAGGACCATGTTCAAGATGTCCTGGCCAATACCGGGCCAGTAGACAGCCTGCCTGGCTCTGCGTCTGCACTTCTCGAGGCCCAGGTGTCGCTCATGGATTTGGCGCAGCACCAAGCTCTGGATACTAAGTGGAATGGCAATCCGGTCCAGCTTGAGGAGGTGCCCATCAATCACCGTCAGCTCGTCCTTTACATTGTAAAATTGAGGGCACTGGCCTTTCTGCCAGCCATTGGCAAGGTGATGCATGTCACGCTGCAAGAGGGGGTCTTTGGCTGTCTCCTCGCATATACGAACCACCTTCTCATCAGACGCCGGGAGGGTGCTAGCACACAGCTGCACCTGTGATTCAATCTGCCGGATGATTTCCAGCGGTTCATTAGACAATGTGATGGAGCGGGACAATGCATCAGCGATGATGAGCTCCTTGCCAGGCGTGTACACTAAGTCAAAGTCGTACCTTCTGAGTTTGAGAAGGATGCGCTGCAACCGAGGCGTCATGTCGTTCATGTCCTTGTGGATAATGTGGATCAGAGGCCTGTGATCCGTCTCGACAGTGAATGTCGGCAGGCCGTAGACATAGCCGTGAAACTTGAGAATACCAGTGAGAAGACCCAGGCATTCCTTCTCTATTTGCGCATACCTTGTTTCGGTGGGCGTCATGGCCCTCGATGAGTAGGCTACTGGTGCCCAGGATGAAGTGTCATCGTGTTGAAGTAGCACCGCACCGATGCCATCCTGGCTCACATCTGTCGAGATCTTCGTCTCCTTGTCTGGGTCGAAAAATGCCAAGACGGGTGCAGTGGTGAGCTTGGCTTTCAGCTCCAACCACTCTGCCTGATGTGCTGCCTTCCACTCAAAGGCAGTGGACTTTTTTTACCAGGTTTCGTAGGGCCGTGGTGTGCGAGGCCAGGTTTGGGATGAACGTGCCCAGAATATTGACCATGCCCAGGAAGCGCAGCACCACCTTCTTGTCTTCCAGGACCTTCATGGCTTCGATGGCCGTGACCTATCTGTGTCCGGGCGCACGCTCTGCTGCGAAATCTGGTCACCTAGGAACTTGAGTGTCGACATGCCAAAGCAACATTTGGACCTGTTCAGCTTCAGGCCATTGGAATGGACACTGCGGAATACCTGCTGGAGACGGGAAACATGCTCTTCAGGGGTCGTGGACCATATGATGATGTCGTCCATGTACACACGAACCCCTTCAATGCCCTCCATGATGCGATGGAAGATCTCCGATGCTGTGACAATGCCAAACGGCATGCGATTATAGCAGTATCTGCCAAACGGTGTGTTGAAGGTGCAGAGCCTTCTGCTGGACTCATCCAGCTGGATTTGCCAAAATCCATGTGACGCATCTAACTTGGTGAAAAAATGTGCGTGTGCCATCTCACTGGTGAGTTCCTCCCGCTTCGGGATGGGGTAGTGTTCACGCATTATATTCTTATTGAGATCCTTGGGATCAATGCAGATGCGCAGGTCCCCCGAAGGCTTGCTAACACATACCATCGAGCTGACCCAGTCAGTCGGTTCGGTTACCTTGGAAATGATGTCCTGTTGCTGAAGATCCTTGAGCTGTGCCTTCAGGCGCTCCCCCAGCGGAGCCGGGCCCGGCGTGGTGCATGGACCACTGGCTTGGCATCAGGTCGTAGCAGAATCTTGTATCGACATGGCACAGACAGTGCCCATCCCGTTGAACACATCCGGATATTGAGCGAGGATGTTGTCAATGCCGGCCTGAAGATTCACATTGGATTTTGTCGTTGTGTAAACCCGCTGCACGAGGTTCAGCTGCTTGCAGGCCTGCGCGCCGAGTAGGGATGCCCTGTCTAGCTTGGCAATTTCAAAACGTAACCGTGCATGGGTGCTCCAGTTGGAGACAAGTAGATGGCAGGATCCCAGTGCCGTAATGGCATTTCCATTGTAGTCCAGGAGCCTGCAGGCTGCTGGAAGGACTTTGGGGGGCTTCTTGATGCGTTTGAAATCTGCCTGTGAGAGGAGGTTTGCAGAAGCATCTGTGTCCAGCTTAAACTGGATGGAGCAGTGGTTGACCTGCATCACCGCACGCCATTCGTCTGCAGAATCCACAGCGAGGATGGATTGAATTTGTGATGAGTTGGATGTGGCATATTCACATTTGGTAATGATGCCCACACAGTAGGCGGAGTCCAGGCATTCTTCCTCTGGATCCATTGTGCTGCCAGGATCAGAATCCTGTAATCATTGTTGCACACTCTGAACGCGCCGTCGTCGGAATTGGGAGCGCTGGCCCCTGACTGGTGGTGCAGACCTGCACAAGGCTGCATTGTGTCCAGGCTTCCCGCAGTTTAAACATCGCCTGTCTCTTGTAGGGCAGTGTTTCTTTAAGTGGGCGTTGCTGCAGTTCGAGAACGTCATGATGTCGGCGTCCTGACGCTCCGAGTCATCGCACATGCGCAGTGTGGGTGTCGGCCGCTTCGTTATCCCGTTCGCATCGCGCATGCGTGGGGCCCCAGGAAAAGCATGCAAAATGGCCGCTGGCTTCAATGCTGAGGCGCTGCATCCGGGAGATGGCCTGCACACTCGCTGCCCCGTGGGAGACAAGTTTCTCATTTTCAGTCGATTTGTACTGGGCATAGCGATTTTTGGCGTGCTCATGCACTGTGCATGTTTCAATCGCAACTGGCTGGGTCATGTGCTTGATTTTCAGTAGCTGCTCTCTCAGAGGATCAGAGTGAACTGCAAAAATGATTTGGTCTCTGATCATGGAGTCAGCAATATCACCAAAGTTGCAGGACAGCGCTAGCAGGCGGAGGTTAGTTAAGAAGGAGATGAAAGATTCATCTTTACCTTGAAGACGTTGTGTGAATATGTAGCGCTCGAAGATTTCATTGGTGTCCACTTCAGAGTGACTGTCAAACTTGTCCAGGATGGTCTGAAACTTTGTCTTGTCCTGGCCTTCGGTGAAGTGAAAAGAATTGAAGAGTTTGATGGCTTGATCACTGCTGTTGCGAGGAGAAACGTGATCTTCCTTGCATCAGACGCACCCACGAGGTCTGAAGCTTCGATGTACAACAGAAACTTTTGCTTGAATGTCCGCCAGTTGGCACTGAGATTGCCGGAGGTCCTGAGCTGGTGAGGAGCCTGAATCTTCTCCATGGAGCCGGGATACATTCGCTGGTCGTCACGGAACGGACTGAGGTAAACCACCTAGATTAAGCAGTCTCCTGGTAGCATGTTGTGTTATGTACTCTGGGATAACACAGGCTGCAACTGGATACAGCTTTAACCAAAAAGATACTCCAGACCTTGAAGTTAGTTCAATCTGATTTATTGAACCAGTATCACAGTTAGCACAGTTCTCTATGAGTTCGACTCTCTGCTAACCTAAGTGTGGTTACTCTGTCTGACTGAAAAAAGCCATTCATACGCATCTTTGTCATATGTGCTCTACGCACCACTTTAAATTGAATTAAACTCAATCTTGCACATGAGGAGGTCCAATTTACCATCGGCAAGGCCTCACACCAAACCCCCCCCGCTCAAATGTAACACCAACATCCTCCTCCCACCTCCTCTTTATCCCCACCATCAAAGCTTTCTCCCTCTCCATTGACTGCCCATAGATGTCAGAGATCGTGCCTTCTGCTACCTCATCCTCACACACTATCTTCTCTGGCAATGAAGTGGGCGGTAACCGCAGAAACATGGCCAGCTCCTTCTTCATGAAATTTCTAATCTGCAAGTATTGGAGCTTGTTCCTCCTCGGCAGCTGAAACTTCTCCACCATTTTCCCCAACTCTGCAAATCTACCTTCCACCAACAAGACCCTAAACCTCTCTATCCCCTCCTCCTCCTAAACCCTGTGTGTCCAATCCAACCCTGCTGGAATAAATCTATGATGCCCACAAATTGGCGCCCACAGCGACATGCCTTCCAGCTTAAATTGTTGCCTAAACTAATTCCAACCTCTCAACATAGTAACCACCACCAGGCTCAGAGAGTATTTGGCTGGCAAGAACGGAAGCGGAGCCATCATAAGTGCCTTCAGGCTTGTCCCCATACACAAAGCCTCCTCTGTCCCCCACAGACCAACCCATCCTCCATGAAGAATTTCCGAATCTTCTCCACATTTGCCGCCCAATAATAATTAATCAAATTCGTCAATACCAACCCCACCGAATACCTGTCCCTCTGTAGGAATACTCTTCGAACCCGTGGCCCCTTACCTGCCCTCCCAAAAAAAGATTTAGGAATCAAAATTGTAAGATTCTGGAAAATAAAAACTTCAGGAGGATCGTAATTTTCACGGTTTTGACCCGTCCTGCCAGCGATAAGGGTAGAACATCCCACCTCTTTAAATCCTCCTTCACCCCTTCAACCAAGTTGACCACATTCAACTTATGCAACAGAGGCCAACTACGTGTCATCCGTATTCCCAAATACCGAAAACTCAACCTGACCAGCCAAAATGGCAACTTTTCCAGGTCCCTTCCTTGTACCGTGGGAGCTTACCAGGAACACCTCACTTTTCCCCACATTTAATTTATACCCAAGAATGAGCCAAATTTAATCAGTATCCCCATAATCCTCCTCATACTGGAAATCGGGTCTGTGGTGATATGCATACACACATAAATGTATATAGTTGTATAAAGGTATAAAGTTGCATATAATACAATCATAGGTATGACCTCTGGCCAGAGGGTGGCGTCAGACATACATCACGTGACTGAAGGAACTGGGACAGTTGGTAAGACGTACAACAGGATAGTCACATTTAGAGTAGCTCCCCAGAAATTTGAATAACTTTGTCTGTATATAATCTATTAGTTACCTTTCCACGTGTTTGACAATAAATCATTGTTCTGGTTGAACACATATATGTTCTGTGTATATCTTCATCATCAGTGGAACCACAAAACACAACATGGTACCAGGTGTGTTGAACATGTAAAGATAACACCAGAACAGACGAAGCGAAGCATGCCGAAGATTGAAAAAGAAGAAATTTCTCCGTTGACCTGGTGAACTATGGCTATCAACACGATAAACAATAGTGAAGTTTTAGATGGAAGGTTTAAAGGCACCCCACCAGATTCAATACTCGGGTAATGTAGATGGAAACTGGTGTGTTTTCAAACAGCAGTTTGGACTCTATGGGCTCGTTCCACTCGCACTCCAGCGTAACGAGGCTGGTGAATAGCGGGAGAGGCCAAAAATGAGATCCGCGCCCGGTTGTGGAGGAATATATACAGTCTCTGCCCTAGCCCCTATAACTCAACTATGTCCTGCAACCGTGCCAACTTAACTGGTGTCTAACTTTCTGACCTTAAGGGGCTAAAGACTACGCCTAGGTGATTCCCCAGACTGTACAGCAGGAATAGAGGCAGCCTGCTGTGACAAGGGTCCCCGTTGGCACACGTCTCGTGGGGCGACCCGGCCTTGCTGGGCCCAGCCACTGCTTGGGCGTCCAGGTGGCGTGGTGCTGCCTTGTTCTGCCCGCTGCCCAACAGATGCACCAGGGATAGGAGGGGGAGAGTCCGAGGTTCTGCACTCTTCTGGCTCCTCATTGGGAGACACCGGCACGGGCCTCAGACTCTCCTCCTCCCTCGAGGTGACTGATGGACCCCAAGCTACTCCATGGTACGGGGGTGCGAGTGGAGCCATCCCCTGAGGCCCCCACGTCTCCTGGTGCTGCCATCTTGGAGGCTCGCTCCGGTCTCGACCAGGGTCTGCACGTTCGTGGCCATGGAGTGGACCATCTCTGTCTGTGACTGTGCCACCACCCTGAGGGTCTGTGCCACATCAGCCAGTGACTTGGCCATGTCCATCTGGGTGTGGGACACGACCCTCTGGGTGTGGGCCACCTCCCTCTGTGACTGGGACACCTCCCTCTGGGACTGGGACATCCCAACCAGTGTCTGCGCCACACCGGCCAGCGCCTGGGAAATGCCACCAATGTTCTGAGCCATGGCCTGCTGTGACTGGGCCATGCTGATGAGCGTCGCTGCAAGTCCAGGTGGCTCTGGCACATAGCTGCCTGTGAGAGGGCAGCCCTGTCCAGGACTCGTCCCCTGCCTGCACAGAATGTCCCAGGCTTTCGACACGCTGATGCATATACGCGGATGCCACCTGTGTGGTTTCGGCCTGGGTGGCACGCATGGCCAGTACCACCCCTGCTCCTGCATGCGGATAGACTCCTCCATCTGCCTCGCCAGGTGTTGGAAGCTGGCCGTCATCCCCTCCTGGGTCTCTGGGGCCAGGGGCCCTCCTGCCCTCCGACCGTCCGACCCCTGGGCTGCTCCTACCTCCACCTGCTGTACTGGTTGTGATGTGTGGTGCACACCAGATAGTGTCCCAGGAGCCTCTTCACTAATGTAGGATCTCTGTGTCTATTCGTACACCTGTAACACCGTACCATATACCAAATAACAGAGATTCAAGGCTGGCTTCTTGGGTTAAAAGCAATTTACAACTTTTATTTTGTCAGCTAGTAGTGTCTATTGGTAAGCTTCAATTTTCAAGTACAAAATTTAGGAAGTTCCGAATAACCCTGCAGTAAGCTAATCAGACTGTCTTTTGCAAATACAGATTGTTGAATTCAAAATACATTAACAGCTCAAAGTAATTTCTTCAAATCAAGATACACAGTACAAAAGACTGCGCAGTTTAAAATAGAATAAAATAGCGGTTTGCAAAGCAAGCCAATAGAATAGGTTTCAGAGATAGGTTGAATTGATTCTAGAATCGCTCTCCCATCCTGATACCTGAACTTTTAAGGAGAGTACTACCTTTAAAGCTTCATCCTTTTTACAGCTGTGATTGGTTTTAACTAAACTATAATTCATTTAATTCGGCCAAAGTGTCTGTCTGTCAAATTAAGAGACAAAAGATTTCTGTATTTTTCCATAGTGAAACACATTCCCCACAAGAAATTATCACTATGAGCTGACCAGTCATTACCATCGAAATGGAACTACGATTTCATCCAAATTCTTTGTGAGACAAAGGATCTTTTTGCAGCATGACCTTGTGCTAACAGACTGCAAAAATGTGCTTATCAGATCAATTCACAAGCACTCAGGTTTTCTTACTGTCATGATTAATATATGACTTTCAATTTTAGTTAATATGATTTCTCTAAATAATTTCTTCCTTCAACCCTTTTTACCTGCAATAAAAGGTTGGTTTCTATCAGTCCTCCCTTTTGATTCTTCGAAAGATTAATAAGATGAATCAAATAACAAATAGAAATTAATGAAGAAATGCAATAGGATAGAAATAAGCGCGGAGAGGAATTCATTCACGTTGTCTTCAATGGTTCACTTGTTTGAGAACAGCCTTCAACAATGGAGCGGGCAAAGCTTTGCGTTACAAGCATTCTAGAAGTATTCTTATTCAATAAAGAAATGATTATATAGAAAACTAATAATTCATTAATAATTGAAGGTGATTATATGATGAAGTAATAATTGGTTAACCATGCAATAATAATGCAGTAAATATCAGTTCAACAGTACAGCCTAGTGCAATGTCATTGGCTGGTGGTGCGGTTGGATTACGAACCACTTGGATTGGTGGGGCATTACGGGTAGCCATACATTGGCCAACGCATTTGATCAGCAAGATCATTACATAAATGATAAGTCCATTAATTAAGTTAATTAACTTAAAAGTTGCTGTTTGGTTTAGAAGAAGGTGAATTTTCAATCAGCTTTAAACAGGCTTCTACTTCTAGGCACTTGCAGCTGGAGCTTGTTAATTAGTTAATTGGATTAGGCCAGTTTTTCAGAGGCTAGATTCACAGTATAAAAGTGATCCCCTACAGTGCAGACTTTGTTTGCACTGAGTGCTGAATTTGGTGCTTTTTGAGTGCGATCGTGAGAGTTTGGTGACCGAGGGAGTATAAGGCTTCATTTTAATCTAAAGTTTAGTCTTTCTTTTATTTAGTTAATTAACTTAAAAGTTGCTGTTTGGTTTAGAAGAAGGTGAATTTTCAATCAGCTTTAAACAGGCTTCTACTTCTAGGCACTTGCAGCTGGAGCTTGTTAATTAGTTAATTGGATTAGGCCAGTTTTTCAGAGGCTAGATTCACAGTATAAAAGTGATCCCCTACAGTGCAGACTTTGTTTGCACTGAGTGCTGAATTTGGTGCTTTTTGAGTGCGATAGTGAGAGTTTGGTGACCGAGGGAGTGCTGAATTTGGTGCTTTTTGAGTGCGATAGTGAGAGTTTGGTGACCGAGGGAGTTAGGTGAGGAGGGAGTAAGGTGCTCCTTTCATTTTGTTTCCGACATTTCCGCAAAGAGTGCGAAGAGAGCCAGGAGTTTACAGGAAGTGTAGCTGACTGGGAGCAGAGTCGGAGGGCGGAGATCTAGTTAGTCCACACAGCAGCTATATTCTGTAAGGTAAGAGGGGATGGAGGCTAGGCCAGTTACATGCTCCTCCTGTAGGATGTGGGTGGTGAGGGATACCACCGGTGTCCCCACTGACTATACCTGTGGGAAGTGCACCCAACTTCAGCTCCTCAAAGACCGTGTTAGGGAACTGGAGCTGAAGCTGGATGAACTTCGGATCATCCAGGAGGCAGAGGGGGTGATTGAGAAGAGTTACAGGGAGGTAACCACACCCAAGGTACAGGACAAGAATAGCTGGGTTACAGTCAGGGGGAAAAAAACAAACAGGCAGACAGTGCAGGGATCCCTCGTGGCCATTCCCCTTCAAAACAAGTATACCGTTTTGGATGCTGTTGGGGGGGATGACCTACCGGAGGAAGGCCCTAGCGGCCAGGTCTCTGGCACTGAGTCTGGCTCTGGGGCTCAGAAGGGAAGGGGGGAGAATAGAAAAGCAATAGTTGTAGGAGATTCAATGGTTAGGGGAATAGATAGGAGATTCTGTGGTCGCGAGCGAGACTCCCGGAAGGTATGTTGCCTCCCGGGTGCCAGGGCCAGGGATGTCTCGGATCGTGTCTTCAGGATCCTTAAGGGGGAGGGGGAGCAGCCAGAAGTCGTGGTGCACATTGGTACCAACGACATAGGTAGGAAAAGGGGTGTGGAGGTAATAAACAAGTTTAGGGAGTTAGGCTGGAAGTTGAAAGCCAGGACAGACAGAGTCGTCATCTCTGGTTTGTTGCCGGTGCCACGTGATAGCGAGGCTAGGAATAGGGAGAGAGTGCAGTTGAACACGTGGCTGCAGGAATGGTGTAGGAGGGAGGGCTTCAGGTATTTGGATAATTGGAGCGCATTCTGGGGAAGGTGGGACCTGTATAAGCAGGACGGGTTGCATCTGAACCAGAGGGGCACCAATATCCTGGGAGGGAGGTTTGCTAGTACTCTTCGGGAGGGTTTAAACTAATTTGGCAGGGGAATGGGAACCGGATTTGTAGTCCAGCAACTAAGGTAGCCGATATTCAGGACGCCAAAGCATGTAATGAGGCAGTGGGGAAGGGAACACTGACAAAGGAGAGTATTTGCAGGCACGGAGATGGGTTGAAGTGTGTATACTTCAACGCAAGAAGCATCAGGAATAAGGTGGGTGAACTTAAGGCATGGATCGGTACTTGGGACTACGATGTGGTGGCCATCACGGAAACTTGGATAGAAGAGGGGCAGAAATGGTTGTTGGAGGTTCCTGGTTATAGATGTTTCAATAAGATTAGGGAGGGCGGTAAAAGAGGTGGGGGGGTGGCATTATTAATTAGAGATAGTATAACAGCTGCAGAAAGGCAGTTCGAAGAGTATCACCCTATTGAGGTAGTATGGGTTGAAGTCAGAAATAGGAAAGGAGCAGTCACCTTGTTAGGAGTTTTCTATAGGCCCCCCAATAGTAGCAGAGATGTGGAGGAACAGATTGGGAAACAGATTTTGGAAAGGTGCAGAAGTCATAGGGTAGTAGTCATGGGCGACTTTAACTTCCCAAATATTGAGTGGAAACTCTTTAGATCAAATAGTTTGGATGGGGTGGTGTTTGTGCAGTGTGTCCAGGAAGCTTTTCTAACACAGTATGTAGATTGTCCAACCAGAGGAGGGGCAATATTGGATTTAGTACTGGGTAATGAACCAGGGCAAGTAATAGATTTGTTAGTGGGGGAGCATTTTGGAGATAGTGACCACAATTCTGTGACTTTCACTTTAGTAATGGAGAGGGATAGGTACGTGCAACAGGGCAAGGTTTACAATTGGGGGAAGGGTAAATACGATGTTGTCAGACAAGAATTGAAGTGCATAAGTTGGGAACATAGGCTGGCAGGGAAGGACACAAGTGAAATGTGGAACTTGTTCAAGGAACAGGTGCTACGTGTCCTTGATATGTATGTCCCTGTCAGGCAGGGAAGAGATGGTCGAGTGAGGGAACCATGGTTGACAAGAGAGGTTGAATGTCTTGTTAAGAGGAAAAAGGTGACTTATGTAAGGCTGAGGAAAGAAGGTTCAGACAGGGCATTGGAGGGATACAAGATAGCCAGGAGGGAACTGAAGAAAGGGATTAGGAGAGCTAAGAGAGGGCATGAACAATCTTTGGCGGGTAGGATCAAGGAAAACCCCAAGGCCTTTTACACATATGTGAGAAATATGAGAATGACTAGAGCGAGGGTAGGTCCGATCAAGGACAGTAGCGGGAGATTGTGTATTGAGTCTGAAGAGATAGGCGAGGTCTTGAATGAGTACTTTTCTTCTGTATTTACAAATGAGAGGGGCGATATTGTTGGAGAGGACAGTGTGAAACAGATTGGTAAGCTCGAGGAAATACTTGTTAGGAAGGAAGATGTGTTGGGCATTTTGAAAAACTTGAGGATAGACAAGTCCCCCGGGCCTGACGGGATATATCCAAGGATTCTATGGGAAGCAAGAGATGAAATTGCAGAGCCGTTGGCAATTATCTTTTCGTCCTCACTGTCAACAGGGGTGGTACCAGGGGATTGGAGAGTGGCGAATGTCGTGCCCCTGTTCAAAAAAGGAACTAGGGATAACCCTGGGAATTACAGGCCAGTTAGTCTTACTTCGGTGGTAGGCAAAGTAATGGAAAGGGTACTGAAGGATAGGATTTCTGAGCATCTGGAAAGACACTGCTTGATTAGGGATAGTCAGCACGGATTTGTGAGGGGTAGGTCTTGCCTTACAAGTCTTATTGAATTCTTTGAGGAGGTGACCAAGCATGTGGATGAAGGTAAAGCAGTGGATGTAGTGTACATGGATTTTAGTAAGGCATTTGATAAGGTTCCCCATGGTAGGCTTCTGCACAAAGTAAGGAGGCATGGGATAGTGGGAAATTTGGCCAGTTGGATAACGAACTGGCTAACCGATAGAAGTCAGAGAGTGGTGGTGGATGGCAAATATTCAGCCTGGATCCCAGTTACCAGTGGTGTACCGCAGGGATCAGTTCTGGGTCCTCTGCTGTTTGTGATTTTCATTAATGACTTGGATGAGGGAGTTGAAGGGTGGGTCAGTAAATTTGCAGATGATACGAAGATTGGTGGAGTTGTGGATAGTAAGGAGGGCTGTTGTCGGCTGCAAAGAGACATAGGTAGGATGCAGAGCTGGGCTGAGAAGTGGCAGATGGAGTTTAACCCTGAAAAGTGTGAGGTTGTCCATTTTGGAAGGACAAATATGAATGCGGAATACAGGGTTAACGGTAGAGTTCTTGGCATTGTGGAGGAGCAGAGAGACCTTGGGGTCTATGTTCATACATCTTTGAAAGTTGCCACTCAAGTGGATAGAGCTGTGAAGAAGGCCTATGGTGTGCTCGCGTTCATTAACAGAGGGATTGAATTTAAGAGCCGTGAGGTGATGATGCAGCTGTACAAAACTTTGGTAAGGCCACATTTGGAGTACTGTGTACAGTTCTGGTCGCCTCATTTTAGGAAGGATGTGGAAGCTCTGGAAAAGGTGCAAAGAAGATTTACCAGGATGTTGCCTGGAATGGAGAGTAGGTCTTACGAGGAAAGGTTGAGGGTGCTAGGCCTTTTCTCATTAGAGCGGAGAAGGATGAGGGGCGACTTGATAGAGGTTTATAAGATGATCAGGGGAATAGATAGAGTAGACAGTCAGAGACTTTTTCCCCAGGTGGAACACACCATTACAAGGGGACATAAATTTAAGGTGAAAGGTGGAAGATATAGGAGGGATATCAGAGGTATCCAGAGAGTAGTGGGGGCATGGAATGCACTGCCTGTGGAAGTAGTTGAGTCGGAAACATTAGTGACCTTCAAGCAGCTGTTGGATAGGTACATGGATTACGGGAAAATGATATAGTGTAGATTTATTTGTTCTTAAGGGCAGCACGGTAGCATTGTGGATAGCACAATTGCTTCACAGATCCATGGTCCCAGGTTCGATTCCGGCTTGGGTCATTGTCTGTGCGGAGTCTGCACGTCCTCCCCGTGTCTGCGTGGGTTTCCTCCGGGTGCTCCGGTTTCCTCCCACAATCCAAAGATGTGCGGGTTAGGTGAATTGGCCAATGATAAATTGCCCTTAATGTCCAAATTGCCCTTGGTGTTGGGTGGAGGTGTTGAGTTTGGGTAGGGTGCTCTTTCCAAGAGCTGGTGCAGACTCAGGGGGCCGAATGGCCTCCTTCTGCACTGTAGATTCAATGATAATCTATGATTAATCTAGGACAAAGGTTCGGCACAACATCGTGGGCCGAAGGGCCTGTTCTGTGCTGTATTTTCTATGTTCTATGTTCTATGTTCCAATTATGCAACATACGAGGAGTCCCTGAATAATGGACATTCCTGTGCCACCCAACCATCCGGCGAGCCACCCCCAAAGAGTGTTGTCAGAAGGTGGGTCAAATTTCCTGACTTCTTCTTTAATATGTGTTGCCAAGCTTTTGGCTTCTTCTGAATTATCTGGGATGTAGGTGCAACAGCCAACACCAATGGAGCCACCTTTTTTGGCTAGCAAATAGTCAAATGCCATCCCATTCTGTAAAGCCACAGTTCGGGTAGCTGGCATTTCCGCAGAAACTTTATCTAGGGCAGTAGCGGTATAATTAGCTACCTTTTCTATGATGGTTGTTATTTTATCCAATTTGTTGGCTACTTTTGCATCCCAATAAAAAGGAATAAGTTTGGCAAAGAATCTATCTCGTGCAGTGAGGGCACGCTTATTTCTTTGAACTGGTAGTCTTGACAGAGAAGGAAGATGACGGATAGAGGGTATTACATCACCTAAATGACAAGACCCTGACCAAAGTTTTGGAAGCCAGGGATATTCTTTGTTGTTACAGATAAAACCAATTCCATTATACAAAGTAAAATGGGCAATTTCCTCTAAGTACCATCGGTCTGAAAATGTATTATTACCAGTGAGATTCTGTCGGCCTGTTAATAACGCGGAGCCAATAACTCCCTCTACCAGGTATTGGGTATATCTGTAAGCTCTGCTTATATTAAAATAATGAGTACAGTTACTATAGCCCATCTTCATCATTTCAGGATGATAGCTTATTAAACATATTGATCCTTCCTGATTAATATTGTTATGGGCCAGGGTTTAGAGAATCCCAAAGTGTATCATGGTGTTCACCTGACCCACAACTTTTAATAGATTGTGGTATGGGGAGCACATGGCCCACTCTACAGGTGTGGTACAGCAGAAATGGAAAAGTATTATTTAAAGCAAAACATTGTTTATTCTATTAACTCAAGTTAACCTTTTAAGAACAAACAGTGAACATCTTAGCAACCATTAATTCAAGTACAACCCCCAAAGAATACAACACTAAGTAATGCATGCGCTGTCCTTTTAATATCCAGAAGACTTACAAACAACATAACCTTTAACTGAAGCACATAAAGTTAAAGTCACTACTCAGAACATTTATAATTCTGAATGCACCAAATGATCAAGAGACAGTCTTTTCATGGCAGAGAGAACAGCAGTACAGCTGCTTTGTCTGGCTTCAGCTCTAACACATTGAAAAATGAAACCAGAAAAACACAGACACTCCCAAGCTTTTCTCAAAGTGAAACTAAAAAGCAGAGTCAGAGCTCAGCTGCACCCACACTCTGACATAGAACATAGAACATAGAAAATACAGCACAGAACAGGCCCTTCGGCCCACGATGTTGTGCCGAACCTTTGTCCTAGATTAATCATAGATTATCATTGAATTTACAGTGCAGAAGGAGGCCATTCGGCCCTTTGAGTCTGCACCGGCTCTTGGAAAGAGCACCCTACCCAAACTCAACACCTCCACCCAACACCAAGGGCAATTTGGACATTAAGGGCAATTTGTCATTGGCCAATTCACCTAATCCGCACATCTTTGGACTGTGGGAGGAAACCGGAGCACCCGGAGGAAACCCACGCACACACGGGGAGGACGTGCAGACTCCACACAGACAGTGACCCAAGCCGGAATCGAACCTGGGACCCTGGAGCTGTGAAGCAATTGTGCTATCCACAATGCTACCATGCTGCCCTTAAGAACAAATAAATCTACACTATATCATTTTACCGTAATCCATGTACCTATCCAATAGCTGCTTGAAGGTCCCTAATGTTTCCGACTCAACTACTTCCACAGGCAGTGCATTCCATGCCCCCACTACTCTCTGGGTAAAGAACCTACCTCTGATATCCCTCCTATATCTTCCACCTTTCACCTTAAATTTATGTCCCCTTGTAATGGTTTGTTCCACCCAGGGAAAAAGTCTCTGACTGTCTACTCTATCTATTCCCCTGATCATCTTATAAACCTCTATCAAGTCGCCCCTCATCCTTCTCCGTTCTAATGAGAAAAGGCCTAGCACCCTCAACCTTTCCTCGTAAGACCTACACTCCATTCCAGGCAACATCCTGGTAAATCTTCTTTGCACCTTTTCCAAAGCTTCCACATCCTTCCTAAAATGAGGCGACATCACTGCAGTAACATGAGCAACCAAACATTTCTTAAAGTGACATTCGCATGCTACCTCCCCCCAAGAAAAAAAACCCATCAACTTCAAGATGGTTTCATTTTTCGCCTTTTCACTATTCTGTAAGAAATATACACAGTAAATATACTTTGCCGTTTCAAAAAACAACACACGCAAACAGGTATAATAATATAGTCAATTTTTTTTTTGTTCTTCTTCCCCCAACTGAAATCCTTCTCGATTGACAGTCTGTTTGAACAAGAAAGACTCTGCACGATCCATCCATTTCTCTACGCCTCGGCATGTCTCTTTAAAGTCAGATACTTTAGTTCTATCTGATCACAGAGTCCCTTGTAATTCTCCAACACAAGAGCATTGGTTATCACAGCTTTCAGGCCATCAAATACCTGTTGAAAGTCCACTGTCCACTGAAGTTTTCGATGTTTCTTCAGCAAGTCCATCAGTGGAGCAACCACGCTACAAACATTTTTCACCAATGTTTGATCAAATCCACTCATGCCAAGAAATCGCATTATTTCCCTTCGTCTCAAGGGTATCGGAAGCTCCTCAAGGAAAATGACTTGGGCTTTTCCAAATTCACTTTTGGCTAGGTTTATCACCAAACCCGCCTCCTGAAGTCGATCGAATAACTCCATCAGATGTTTCAAATGCTCTTTCCATGTCTGGCTGAAAATTACCACATCGTCGATATATACCGCACAATTGGGTAATCCTGAAATGACTTTGTTACTTAACCGTTGAAATGTGGCTGGGGTTTTTCATGCCAAATGGCATAACTTTGAATTGGTATGTACCATCTGGAGTCACAAAAGCTGAAATCTCCTTCACCCTTTCGGATAAAGATACCTACCAGTAACCTTTAATAAATCCAATTTGGAAATAAAAGCTGATTGTCCCACTTTCTCAATGCAATCCTCTAAACATGGGACAGGATAAGAGTCCGTTCTTGTAACTGCATTAACCTTTCTATAGTCCACACATAACCGTTGGGTATGGTCTGGTTTAGGTACCATCACTATGGGTAAGCTCCATTGGCTGCAACCCACTTCAATTATGCCATTTTTAAGCATACTCTCAATCTCTTTGTTAACCTGTGCCAATTTTAAAGCGCTAAGTCTATATGGATGTTGTTTGATTGGAACAGCATTTCCCACATCTACATCATGTATAGCAGTTTTAGTACTTTCCAATTTATCTCAACAAACTTGCCCACGTGATATCAATAACTCTTTCAGGTCAGTCCGTTTTTCCTCTGGAAGGTAACTCAACACTTTATCCCAATTTTTAAGAACATCCTCATTTTCCAATTTAATTTGAGGTACGTCAAAGTCACAGTCATCTGGATTTGGTTCATCACTTTGAGTTGTTAGAATCATTAAAACCTCCTCCGTTTTCTCTCCTTCCCTTTCAAAATACCTTTTAAGCATATTCACATGACACACTCAGTGAGTTTTCCTTCTATCTGGTGTTTTTACCACATAATTCACCTCACTTAATTTCTTTTCAATCTGATCAGGTCCACAAAACCTTGCTTTTAAAGGTTCACCTACCACTGGTAACAATACTAAAACTTTATCTCCACTGGCAAAACTATGAACTTTGGATTTCTTGTCCGCTACCCATTTCATCACAATTTGTTCAACTTTCAAATGTTGTCTAGCCAATTCACCTGCTCTATTTAATCGTTCCCTAAAATTTGACACGTAATCCAATAGTGTAACTTCCGATTTCTCACCCACCAATTTTTCTTTAATCAATCTAAGTGGTCCTCTTACCTCAAGAACAAAAATTAGTTCAAAAGGACTGAATTTGATTGACTCATTAGGTGCATCCCTAATTGCAAACAGTACAAATGGAATTCCTTTGTCCCAATCCTCTGGATAATCTTGACAATAAGCCCTCAACATTGTCTTTAATGTCTGATGCCACCTTTCTAACGCTCCCTGCGATTTTGAATGGTACACAGTTCATTTAAATTGTTTTATTCCTAAGCTATCCATAACTTTTATGAATAACCTTGAGGTAAAATTTGATCCTTGATCCGATTGTATTTCTGTGAGTAGTCCATATCTAGTAAAGAATTTAAGTAACTCCTCCACAATCATTTTAGCTGTAATATTATATACTGGAATGGACTCTGGAAACCTAGTAGACACATCCATTATTTTTATTTTTTATTTTTTAAATTTAGATTACCCAATTATTTTTTCCAGTTAAGGGGCAATTTAGTGTGGTCAATCCACCTACTCTGCACATTTTTGGGTTGTGGGGGCGAAACCCACGCAGACACGGGGAGAATGTGCAAACTCCACACGGACAGTGACCTGGAGCCAGGATCGAACCTGGGACCTCAGCACTGTGACGCAGCTGTGCTACCCACTAGGCCACCGTGCTGCCCTGACACATTATAGTCAAAAGATATTGATTCCCACTTTTTGTTTTAGGAAGAGGTCTTACGCAATCAATTAGGACCCTTGTAAAAGGTTCCTCAAATGCTCGAATGGGTATTAAGGGTGCTGGATTTATCACTGCTTGAGGTTTCCCTATCATTTGACATGTGTGACATGAGTGACAAAATTTAACTACATATTTATGTAGTCCAGGCCAATAAAAATGTTTTTGGATTTTAACTTGAGTTTTCCTTATTCCCAACTGACCTCCCACTGGTACCTCATGTGCAACTCGCAACACCTCCTTTCTATACCCTACCGGCAATACTATTTGATGAACATCTGCCCACTTTTCATCCGCCTGCATATGTAAAGGTCTCCATTTTCTCATCAAGACATTACTTTTACGGTGATAACACTCTGGTATACACTCAGATTCCTCTTCCGTGTATGCTTTCTGATATATCCATTTTATTTCTACACCTTTCTGTTATAACTCTACCAATTTTCCTGAACTAAAAATATCTGTTTCATCCTCCACCTATTCTTGTTCTTTTTCAACCATCTGCTCAAACATAGTTTCTGATAATTGCACTTCAACTTCATCTTCACTCTTTGATTTCTCCTCTTGTCTTAACCTGTGACTTTGCGACCTTGTTACTACACAATCCGGAAAAATCCCAGAATATTCGTCCTTCAACACTTCAGTTGTCTGATTTTCCACTGGCTTATCAACCACAGTAGGCATCACTCCCACCTCTGATCCAGCTATATCATTACCCAAGATAAACTGTATTCCTGGACAACATAGTTCCTCTATTACTCCTATTACCACTTCACCACTCTTCACTGGACTTTCCAACCTTACCTTATATAATGGAACACTACTCCTCTCACCCTGAATTCCACATATTACCACCTTTTCTGGCAACATTCTTCCCAAACTACATAACTTCTCATCTCTTACCATTAAAAATTGACTAGCTCCCTTATCTCTTAAAATTGTGACTTCTTTACCTGCTCCTCCTGATACACATGAGTAAACTTTACCCACACAAGTACATTCTTTAAAGAGATCTGGCACCTTCTTATCAATCACCTCTTGATCAGGCTGTACAATCTTTTGCACCTCCTTCGCTTCACTTGGGTTTTCCTTCACCACTTTAACAAACCCCACTGTCTTATCCTGTTTTACCACATCAGCCTTCCCAGTGCTTTTCTTCAACCATCAACACTGTGACTTCACATGGCCAAGTTTATTACAGTGAAAACATTTGAAACTTTTCATGTCTCTTCCACCCTCCTGGATTTCTTTTTTAATCTGAGGTACACTCTCCTTATTATCTCCCATCAGATCACCTTTACCTTCACCACTTGAGTATTTCTCATGTCCCCAGTTTCTACCCCTCACAGGCTGAAACTGAGGTCGGAAACCAAACTTTGATTTATTAACTAATTCATAATCATCTGCCATTTCTGCTGCTAACCTCACAGTTTTCACGCTCTGCTCTTCCACATGAGTTCTCACTACATCAAGAATTGAATTTTTAAACTCTTCCAAAAGTATAATGTATCTGAGAGCTTCATACGTTTGGTCTATTTTCAAAGCCCTTATCCACCTATCAAAATTACTCTGTTTGAGCCTTTCAAACTCCATGTATGTTTGACCAAATTCTTTCCTTAAATTTCTAAACCTTTGTCTGTAGGCTTCAGGCACTAGCTCATATGGTTTCTGTCATAGTTGCATTGATACCATCCTGAAAAAGTGTTTAATGAATAATCTGCTGATTTCCATAATTGGATTCTTCTCTTTAAATTAATTTGATACTTGGTTTCCCAACATGTGCCTGCTCCTTCATGGGTCTGTGAAGAGCGGTTGGCGCTCTGAAAAATATACCATTCTGCTGTTTCTGAAGTGTTAAACGGAATAGATAAGAAAGGGATACCTTCTCCTGAGTGTCTAGGAATTGCAATACATACCCAACATTTGGAGATGTTAAAATTTTTAGAATATACCCTCGGCGTGTGAAGAAACGCACTGTCATTTAACTCCTTGGCAAGGACTTTTAGGCCAATCATGTAACTGAAAATCAATATTATGGCGAACATTTTGACAGATTCTAATACTTATGCACGTGCTTCACATGTGACGCGTGAATCCTGGTTTTCTTTCCCTGGAGTTTCACGGCTGACTGAGTGGTTAGCAGAATTAGGTAGGGCCCTTCCCACTTGGCTCCTAACGGTTCCTTCTGAATCTTTTTCATGTTGATGTATTCTCCGGGTACCAAATCGTGACTCCCCTCCCGAGGGTCTCCCCAGGCCGTTGAAACCTGTTGAGAAGCAGAACTGACAGCATTTGTTAAATTTTGACAATAACTAAGTAAAGCATCACTCATCAGATGACAGTCTGCCTTTCTTAAGTCAATAGTTCCTCGCAGGGACATAGGTCTGCCAGTGATGACCTCAAATGGGCTTAAACCTGTGGTTCTCTGATACTGCACAATACTATTGGTAAGGCTTGAATCCAATTCATGCCTTCTTGGTTGTATTTGGACGATTGTTCTTTTCAAGTCCGGTTCATGCGTTCTACTTGTCCTGATGATTCTGGATGATCAGGGCAGTGTAGATTCCAATCGATGTTCGGTAACCTGCACACATCCTGGCAAACAGCATCTGTAAAGTGGGTTCCATTGTCTGAGTCAATGCTAGCTAGTACTCCCCATCTGGGAATATATTCTTTGCATAGGACTTTGGTTGTATGGGTGGCTGTGGCCCTCCTGACTGGAGCAGCCTCTACCCTTCTAGAGAGCGTATCCACTATTACAAGGACCTCAGTGTATCTTTGACATGGAGGAAGGATGATGTAATCGACCTGTATGTTCTGGAATGGTCCCGCAGGGGCAGGAGCTTTTAGCTGAGGCATTGATGTTATAAGTCCTAAGTTGTTCTTTTGACAGGTTACACAGTGGTTTGATACCAATTGTGCATGCTTTTTGAATCCTTTGCCACACCAACTTTTCTGGAATCGACCCATCATCTGTTGAGGGGATAAATGTCCCCATGAATGGATCTGTTGGGCCAGAAATGGCATCAGTTCCTGTGGTGCAACTGGTTTATCAGTCTGGACTTGTCTCCAAATTTCATCATCATACAACTGGATACCTGAGTCTAACCATGACCATTTCTCTTCTTGTGTAGAGTCATGTTGCATTTCATGTAGATCTTGTAATAAATTGGTCACTCCCAATTTGTAGATGTGTCTAGGTTCTGCTGAATAATGCCACTGAGAGGCAGCCTCCTTTGATGCTTGGTCTGCAAAGGCTTTTTCTTGTGCTTCTATAGTGTTTTCTTGAATATGGGCCTTACACTTTAGAATAGATACTTCTTTTGGCAAAGCTATGGCTTCCAGGAGGTCTCGTACTTCCTTCCCATTTCGGATAGGTGTCCCTGATGCGGTGAGGAATCCTTTTTCTCCATAAGTGGCCCAAAAAATGGGCTACTCTAGAGCCATATCTGGAGTCTAGATGTTAGCTGTTTGATCTTTTGCCACACGACATGCTTCTGCTAGTGCTCTCAATTCGGCCTGTTGAGCTGATGTTCCTGGGGACAAGCTTCCTTTTGCCATAACTTCGTACAGACTGCCCATCCAGCCTTTCTGATACCTTTGTCAATAAAGGAGGAACCTTCTGTAAATAGGACCAAATCTGGATTTTGTAGTGGTTCTTCTTCTATCAGGCGTGCCTCCTCCATTTCCTCTGTTACTTCCACACCGTCATGTTCTTCTTCGTCTCCCCCCTTTTGCTCCTCGGGAAGCGGGAGCAAAGATGATGGATTTACGGGAGTTGCTCGGTGGAAGTAAAGATTAGGTGCTTCCAAAACTGCTGTCCATCTGGTCCACCTGGCTGATGTAACTTGTGATACTCCTCTGTTCATGGACAGGAGAGAATGGACTGCATGGGGACATTTAATGGTCAACTGGACAAGGACAAGGCCCGACATGTGGCTTCCATGGCACTGAGGC
This sequence comes from Scyliorhinus torazame, assembly GCF_047496885.1. NCBI lineage: Eukaryota > Metazoa > Chordata > Chondrichthyes > Carcharhiniformes > Scyliorhinidae > Scyliorhinus > Scyliorhinus torazame. Next base: position 224,804,683 of record NC_092709.1, read on the forward strand.
AGCTGCCATATGTTAAGGCCACGTTGTCCAGTTTGACTGAGTATTATCCGACTGGTCTTAGCTGGTCACCATATTCTTGGGCTGGTACTGCTGCCACATACCCTTCTTTTTCATGAACAAACATGGTGAAAGGCTTTCCATTGTTTGGAATTCCTGGAGCAGGTGCTGAGCACAAAGCCCGTTTCAGGTTCAAGAATGATTCTTTCTGTTCTGTTGTGAGGTCAACCGTGCCTTTTGATTTTTGGTTGCCTTTTAAGAGATCATTTAATGGTTGAGCCATCTGAGTAAATGATTCAATCCAATTCCTGTTAAAGTTGCATAGTCCCAAAAAGGATCTCACCTCTTGGACAGTTTTAGGCTCTTTGGCGGCTTTGATTGCGGCCGTTCTGTCCTGAGTAAGTTCTCTTTTGCCTTTGGATATTTTCTGACCTCAGCAGATAACTTCATCTTGGGAAATTTGTGCTTTGCCGAGGCTGGCTTTGTGTCCCTTGTAGCTAAGATGGCCTAAAAGGAAATGTAAGTCTCTTTCATGATCTTCCTCATTATTGGAGGCCACCAGAATATCATCTACATACTGGATAATGGTGGAGGGCATATCAGGAAGTTCCCTCAGGTGGTCCTGTAGAGCTATGTGAAAAACAGTAGGGCTGTTGTGAAACCCTTGTGGTAATCTGGTCCATATGTACTGTTGTTGTCTGATGGTGAAAGCAAACCATGGTTGTACTTCCTCAGCTAGTGGTACTGATCAAAAGCCATTGGCCATGTCTATAACTGAAAACCATTGAAGGTCTGGTGTTAAGGCAATAAAGGTGGTGGATGGATCGGCTACCAAAGGAGCTTTTCTGACAATGAATTCGTTGGCCCTTCTATAGTCAATAGTGAGGCGCCATGTGCCATTCGCCTTCTTATCAGGCCACACTGGACTGTTTGATAAACTATGAATTCACACTAATACTCCTCTGTCTTCCAATTGCTTCACTGTAGGTAGTATTCCCTCAATTGAGGAGGGGTTAATAGGGTACTGTTCAGTACATGGTGGAGCCAATCCAGTGAAGGATGCTGGTTCCATTTTTAATAGGCCACAGTCATTTTTGTCCTTGACCCATATGGGTGTTGCTCCAGTTGGCTCTTTTTGAGGCATCTGATGGACCAAGTGACTTTTCCATTATCAAAATTAAGAGAAGAATTTAATCGGGCTATTATATCCTTGCCCAGAAGGGCCTGTGTTACTGGGCTTAGCCAGATGGAGGCTATCAGTTGATGTGGGCCAAATTCAAGCAACATGGGTTATGTTCGTTGAAGGGTTAATGGATCACCCCCTGCTGCATAGGCTTCAATCACTTGTCTTTTTAAGAGGAACTGGTTTGCATAATGTTGAGGAAGACAGGTTAATTCTGCTCCAGTATCAAAAAGAAAATCAATTTGTTGACCTCCCGCTCTCAATGAAATATATACTCCATCCGATTTGTTCTCAATTAAAGCGTGTAATGCTGTGTGAATGGACTCACTGAGAGTGGGGTCCGCTAGGTTATTGTCGCGTCAAGCAGGGCCCACTTGTGTCGTGGGGTTAATCTGTTGAACCTGTCGCTCAATGCGTCATCGTCATTGAGTACATCTCTACGTGGTGAAATTGGTCCCTGTATGGATCTTGGTGATACGTATCTCGGGGCGGATCCCTGTAGTATGAGTCATGGGTCAGGTCTCGATAGTATGAGTCACGGGGTGGATAGTCATTTCCTTGTCCGTTAGCCTGTATTCTGAAATGACATGATTTTGCCCAATGGCCGTCTTTACCACAAAAATGGCATTTTCCCAGTTTTCTGGAATCGTTTATTGGGGCAAGAACAGGGGCCGTGGTTGGTGTTACCAGAGGAGGAGTAGTAGTATTTCCTGCTAGGGTTTCTGTGCAACGTGCAGCGGCTGCTGCTTGAGGCTGAGCTTGAGGGCTGTTATGGCTTTTAACTTCCAAGCTGCGGTCAAGTTGAATACATCATTCTACTAAGGCCATGTAGGTAGTACCAATTAGCACCCAGTCAGGAAGGACCATGTTTCAAGCTTTAGACAGTTCGGGTCTCAAATCAGTGATAAAAGCGGTTTTGAATGGTCCCAAGGTATTCATATCTCAATTCTCCTCTCTAGCTTGGAGCCCCATTCCGGAATGCTCCATCCAAACTGTTTTAAATCTTTCCTCATAGTCCTGCAGATCCTCTGAATGCTTTTGAACACAGGATGTTATTTTTCCCCAATCAGTTTTAGGCGGATTGAAACTTAATAGCCAATTTTTAATTGACTGCCATCCCTCTTCCAGATTTTGTAAATCCTCGCCAAGACACAACCGAACCTCCATTGGGAGTATTCTACAATCGTGGGAACTAACCATCACAGACAAAACCTGTACACCATCTAACGGATGGAGCCTGTAAATATTCTCTAAGCGCTGTAGCTGATCCCAGGTGGCCAAACCCCCCTTTTTAGGGTGCAGGAGTTCTTTGGACCTTCCATCGATTTTATCGGGGTCTGCCGGATCATGAACCCAATATCGGGCATGATGCGATCTAGTGGTTGTTACCTCGTCTTCGGTTGTTTCTGTCGCTTCAACCTTAACCCGTTTGGTGCTTAATTGGGCGAGTCATAATACTCTAGTTCTGCCACTAGGTTCGTCTTTTGTGTCACTATCTTCGTCTCAGCTAACTAGTTTCCTTTGTTCAGCGCCTCGCGTAGTGATAACAATCTCGGAGCCTGCTGGAGCTGCTCCGGGAGGCTTTTGAATCGGAATTAGCAGCGTGTTTTGGCCGACTTGAGCTGCTAAATTTTCTGTCAGCAATTTGTAATGACCTTTTATGTTGTCCATTTCATTCTCTAGAGTACACGTTTCTTGAAGTAATTGAGTGTTCTCCGTTTGTAGCCCAGTATTTTGGGAATTCAATTCATCATTTTGTGATATTAATTGTCGAACTGGTGTCCGAGTCGGTATTTTTTCTTTGGAGCTCACCAATTTGTAATAGTAATTGTTGAACTCTGCAGTTCGTGTCAGCTAATAGGGTTTTAGTTTGATCTAATTTTTCGAGCTTCGATTTTGATTCTCACAATTGCCTAACGACTGCCTAGAGTTGCTCTTTGGCAGATTTAAGTTCGCAATCATGGTTTGTGTAGGCGATTGTCTCTTGTCGCTTACGGAGCTGTCCCATTACTGCAAGAGACCATCTAACACGCCTCTTATTCCTCAATCGGGTAGTTTTTCCCCAAGCTCTCTTTATATCTTCAATGGACCATTGGCCCTGAGGAAAGTTGTATTTTGATTCAATTTTCGTAATTGTAATTTTCGTAATTCGAAGTGCCGATTAATAGTGGATTTAAGATCCCCCGAACATACCGTCAATAGACATGTCTGGTGGAGCTCGGCCGCCCTTTGAGGTTGTGGGAAGCTCTGCTGCACCCTTGGAAGCAGTGGGGTCTTTTGTAGGACTATCGTCCCCCATAACTCTTCCGAAAAGGTTTCTGACCCGGGCCGCTAACCGAGGGCCTATGAGCCGTAGGTCAAATTCGTATACCTGTAGCGCTGTACTATATACCAAATTACACCAATATAAGACGTCTGAAAATAGGTTTGCACCCACACACCCAATTGCAGTGTTTTCTTTTAAGGTTCTTTTGTTGATAGGGGGAAGTTTCGCGAGCCGTTGTGGCTTGAGACTTTTAATGAGGAGAAGTTGATTTCTTACCTCAGTCTAGCCGATGTTCGGATCAAAGTTTTCCGGTCTTCCGCTCTGCGAATCAGCCTTCGGGCCTCTCCATTAAAGATTTGGTATCTCGTCTACGGCATGGTTTTCGGTCCAATTTCTCCCTCATTCGTCCGACTGCATCAACTTCTCCCTCCGTTTGCTGACTACGCCAATTCTAGGTAATTGGCTGGCTGGCTGACCAACTTCTCCCCCCTTTTGCCGACTACGCCAATTGTAGGATCTCTGTGTCTATTTGCATACCTGTAACACCATACCATATACCAAACAACAGAGATTCAAGACTGGCTTCTTGGGTTAAAAGCAATTTGCAACTTTTATTTTGTCAGCTAGTAGTGTCTATTGGTAAGCTTCAGTTTTCAAGTACAAAATTTAGGAAGTTCCGAATAGCCCTGCAGTAAGCTAATCAGAATGATTGTCTTTCGCAAACACAGATTGTTGAATTCAAAATACAATATCAGCTCAAAGTCATTTCTTCAAATCAAGATGCACAGTACAAAAGACTGTGCAGTTTAAAATAGAATAAAATAGCGGTTTTGCAAAGCAAGCAGATAGAATATGTTTCAGAGAGAGGTTGAATTGATTCTAGAATGGCTCTCCCATCCCGATACCTGACTTTTCAGGAGATTACTACCTTTAAAGTTTCATCCTTTTTCCAGCTGTGATTGGTTTTAGCTAATCTATAATTCATTTAATTTGGCCGAAGTGTCTGTCTGTCAAATTAAGAAATAAAAGATTTCTGTACTTTTCCATAGTGAAACATATTTCCCACAAGAAATTATCACTATGAGCTGACCAGCCATTACCATAGAAACGGAACAAGGATTTCATCCAAGTTCTTTGTGAGACAGAGGGTCTTTTCGCAGCATGACCTTGATCAGACTCTAACAGTCTGCAAAAATGTGCTTATCAGATCAATTCACAAGCACGCAGCTTTTCTTACTGTCATGGTTAATATATGACTTTAAATTTTAGTTAATATGATTTATCTAAATAATTTCTTCCTTTAACCCTTTTTACCTATAATAAAAGTTTGGTTTCTATCAACTAATGTGCCCAATCGAGGTGATAGTTTCTGGGATGGTGGAGGGTGTTGGAGAGAGCTGTGACGGAAAGGCGTTGTCCTCCTCTGACCTGAGCTCCGTGGTCTCCTGGGTCGTCTCGGGCAGAGGGCTAGTATTCAGGCTGCTCTTCCTGTCAGTGCTCGGCCATCTGGGGGGCACCGGCTATGGTACTGGCTGGGGGCGGGGAGCCCTGCATGGACCGTCCCCATATCTGGCGAGTCCTGTAGGACACAAGACGACATGTATGGTTAGAGAACGGGTGGGGGGGGCATGGAAGGGCGGTGGCTTAAGGGGGTGAGGGGAGTGGAGGTGAGGGGCTTGTGGGGGCTGAGGGGCGTGTGGAGCGGGTGAGGGGGGTGATGTGGTGTGGGGGGGGTGAGGAGGTGTGGGGGAGGTGAAGGGGGTGAGGTGTGTGGGGGGTGAGGGGGTGTGGGGTGTGTGTGTGTGGGGGGGGATGCCCACACATGTGTCATCGGGATCCGCAACTAATTGGGGTCCAACTTGCTCGCCCGCATCCAACCTCCGCGTTGGCGACCTCCCTTTTTCTCCGGGCCGCCGACCACATCCAGTGCCCTCTGCTCGGGCATGGTGAAGGGCTGCAGATCTGGTGGTGCCCTTCCGGTCTTCTCCTGCTCCCGGTGGTTGTGTGGGTTGCGGGTGGAGGGGGGAACACAAACAATCAAACTGTTAGACAGTCCGACGCATGCAGTCGAGGGGTTGGGGATGGCATCAGTTGCCAGGGCGCCCGGCTATTGCGGCTGGCATGGGTGCTGGCATGTGGGGCGGGGGGGGGGGTTCAGCCGTCCCCCAGGGGCAGGGACCGGGTTATGCGTGTTGGGGGGGCGGGGTTAGTGCCAGGGGCATGGAGCAGTCAACTCAACCTGGCCGCCCTGAGGAGGTTGTGAAGTTTCTTCCGGCACTGGATGTCAGTCCAGGCGACGTTGCCCACGGCGCTGACCGCGTCTGCCATGTGCTCCCAGGCACAACGAACAGCGGCGCCGTGGCCTTTCACCCGGGCCCGGGTACAGGATCATCCGCTCTACTCCACAGCGACCATGAGGGTCTCCAGCTCAGCGTCCCTGAATGGTGGCACTGCTCTCCTTCCAGCCATCTTGTTGGCTGGGACGGTGTGTGTGGGGAGATGGATCGTTTAAGCGCGGCTACGGTGTGTGAGCCTCATGTGTACCAATCACAGACCCGGTGAATCCGGCAGCGTTTCGCATGGAAGCGGTTGTGTTCCATGTTGCGATGGTGCTAGCCCATTCAGAGTTGCTGAATCGCTGCACCTGTTGCGCCGTTTTTGTTGTCGTGAAACACCACTGTTTCCACGCTGGCGTCAGCACTTAGTCTCAGATACGGAGAATCCAGCCCAGAGTTTTTCCAACATTTTCTCTTTTAAGTCCAGTTCAAGTTAAACTTCCTATTCCCACCTGACCTTCCTGCTCATTCTATTTCTCACTCTAGTGGCCAACCTCACACTTGGATATTGTAAAGATTATTGATCAATTGACCACCATCATTTGACAAATTGACCTTTAAAACAGGTATTTATTCGTAACAAGGAATCATGAATATATATTAAAAAAACGGCCATTCCATGTTTGGTGGGCACTGCAGAGGACCGGGTACATCACTGACTTCTTTCTCTCTTCCCCCCTTCTCTCCTCTCCCCCCCCCCCCACCACCTTCTCTCCTCCCCTCACCCCCTTTCTTTCCTCTCCCCCCACCCCATCTCTCCTCTTCCCACCCCAACACCCCCTTCTCTCCTCTTCCCCCCACATGCCCTCTTCTTCTCCTCTTCTCCCCCACCACCTTCTCTCCTATTACCCCCCCAACCCTCCTTTTTCTCCTCTTCCCCCTTTTCAATTTAGCTTGTGATTTGCTTAAGAGTATGGAAATACCATGTCAGATCTTTGTTTGTCTTGCACCTATTCAGTTCATATCAAGCTTGTATTTTATTTCCCGGAGGAATTAGGGTTTTTCATTTCTTCTTTGAGTGCTTCTTCGCGATTTCTGTATTGAAAAGGCATCACGTAACTGCTATTTCATTTTTTCATCTGAACTTTCCAGATGTCTCAATCTCTACTGGGCTTTCTCAATTCCTTGCGGATATTGTTGGCTTCTGTAAATAATTCTACTTGCTATTTACCTTGTTCAGCAATTTAGTCTGTCATTAAACATATCTGGCATGCCAATGTCTTCTGAATGACTTGCAACAAAATGGAATCTCAACGTACTATCCAGTCGCAAGATTATAATGAAAGGTTGTCGGTGATGGGCAGGAATATGGAACGGAGGTTACAATCAGATCAGCCATGTTGCTACTCCTGCTGCTAATTCGCATGATTGTAATCTAAAGGGGAATTCTGTACCACGTGCATACCGTTAAGTGCCAGATGTTGGGGATTATGAACTTGCTCATAAGAACTGCTTTTTATGGTGACATTGCATGATAACTATTAGGGAGATCTGTATCGCATGTTGCAGTTACTTTACATTTCATCAATAAAGTAGCAGAACTAATATTTTCAAAGTGTCTTTAAAAGAAAGCTGTGACGGCTGAGCTTCACTTCAAGGCCACTCACTGTGTATCACTGATTTTCTGGGTTGAAACGTTGCCATAGAAACCCACAATAATCTGTAGTCCTGCTGGCGAATTAACTATTTGAATACTGAAGGTGAGAATGAAAAATTAACCGGAGAAGAAATTAGATTTTGCTTCCTTGATAAACGTTAATTTAAAATTCTGGGTGGTCACATATATATTATCAATGAAGAAAGGAGGCCCGTAAATATGATTGCTACTTCCAAGATCCATTTCATGAGTGATTAAAAACCTACATTTTCCAACAATGGGGTTGAACTGGGTATTGAACGGCAGCAACTTGGAGCAGAGTTTGTGGTAAACTGCCCGATAGAACTCCATCTTCCAATATGAATCGGCTCCCGACCTGTCAAGTTCAGCCAGTGTTTAACCTCTAGCACACCGGGCTGGGCGATAGATATCTGAGTGAGCCATTAGTTCATATCAGCTGTGGTTTACCTCTGAAGGGAGCCTTGCCATGCTGACAGAAATTATGACTAATTATTAACATTGAAAGATGCAGCGGCAATGTGTTATATTTGTTGTTGAATGGTCGGACGTCCTGCTGCTGGACGTGTGTGGTGAACCACTGTAATAGGAGATGTAAGGTAGGACCTGCACTACAGGTTCGCTGGTAGCTCCTGCCGGCTGGCTCCGCCCACGGAGAACTGTATAAATATGTATGACCTCCAGTGCCCTGCCATTTCGCCAGCTGCAGCAGGAGGGCACACATCTGACTGTAATAAAGCCTCAGTTGTACCCAACTTTAGTCTTTGTGCAATTGATCATGCATCAATTTATTACAGTCAGATTTTCCACAGAATGGATATCTGAATTAAGCCCGATCGCCTGCAGCTGGATCCTCACTCGCCCAACGCCAGGAAAGACTTTACTCACTGGCTAGCATGTTTCGAGGCTTACATCAACGCGGCAGACCCCGTGCCAACGGAGGCTCAGAAGATAAATGTCCTGTACTCCAGACTGAGCTCCAGCATGTTCCTGTTGATCCAAGACGCCACGAATTACACAAAAGCAATGGAACTCCTCAAAGAACACTACGCGCAGAAGACAAACATGCTCTTCGCCAGACATGTACTTGCCACCCGCTCGCAACTACCTGGTGAGTCCATCGAAGACTTCTGGCGGGCCCTAATTCCACTTGTCCGGGACTGTGACTGTCAGGCCGTCACGGCCGCTGAACACTCGAATCTCCTCATGCGCGATGCCTTCGTGACAGGGATTGCGTCGGACCGCATCCGAGAACGATTGCTAGAAGGGGCCACGCTCGAACTGGCGGAGACGAAAACCTTGGCGCTCTCCATGATGGTCGCATCCCATAACGTACAATTGTACCTCTCCCGCCATGCTGCCCACCCTTCTACTCCTTCCTACCCCTCCTGGACCCCCCCCCGACGACCTCCTCAGCCGGGGCCCTGCCTTTGGGGTACGCCGATCTGCGTACCCCAGGGGTCCCCGCTGCTACTTCTGCGGTCAGCAGAAGCACCCCCGCCAACACTGCCCGGCCCGCACTGCAGTTTGTAAAGCCTGCAGTAAAAAGGGCCACTTCGCGGCTGTGTGCCAGGCCCGTGCAGTCGCTGCGATCGCGCCCACTATCGCCCCCTCCCCCACGCGAGACGCCCAATGGGAGCAGCCATCTTCTCCTCCCGGGTCCATGTGCGACCAATGGGCGCCGCCATCTTGTTCCCCTTCGGCCACGTGCACCCAATGGGCGCCGCCATCTTGTCCCAACCTCGCAATGTGCGCACCATGGGCGCCGCCATCTTGTCCCCCACAGGGTCTCCGGACATCCCAACATCGGAACAGCACACGCTCGCCACCCGAAGCATCTGATGGCTACCTGCAGCTCGCTTCAATGACGCTGGTCCAATCTCGCCCGCACAACCTGGCCACCACGTCGCCGACGGTTAAAATCAACGGCCACGCGACCTCGTGCCTGCTGGACTCCGGGAGCACCGAAAGCTTTGTTCACCCAGATACGGTAAGGCGCTGCTCCCTCGCGGTCCACCCTGCCAATCAAAGGATCACCCTAGCCTCCGTATCCCTCTCCGTCCCGATCCGAGGCTTTTGTACAGTCACCCTCACGGTCCAGGAAGTGGAATTTAGTAACTTCCGCCTCTATGTCCTTCCTAATCTCTGCACTGCACTCCTGTTGGGCCTGGGCTTCCAGTTCAACCTCCAGAGACTCACCCTCAAATTCGGCGGGCCCTTAGTGTTTGCGGCCTCGCGACCCTCAAGGTTGATCCCCCCTCCCTTTTTGCCAATCTAACTGTGGATTGCAAGCCCATTGCCACTAGGGTGAGATGGTACAGCACCCAAGACAAGACCTTCATCAGGTCCGAAGTCCAGCGGCTGCTTAAGGAGGGTATTATTGAGGCCAGCAACATCCCCTGGAGAGCCCACGTGGTAGTGGTTAAAACTGGGGAGAAACACAGGATGGTCGTGGACTACAGCCAGACCATCAATCAGTACACGCAGCTCAACGCGTACCCACTCCCACGCATATCTGATATGGTTAATCAGATTGCGCAGTACCGGGTCTTCTCAACAATTGACCTGAAATCCGCTTACCACCAGATCCCCATCCGGAAGTCGGACCGGCCATACACTGCCTTCGAGGCGGACGGTCGCCTCCATCACTTCCTTAGGGTCCCTTTCGGTGTCACAAATGGGGTCTTGGTCTTCCAAAGAGAGATGGACCGAATGGTCGACCAGTACGGTTTGCGGGCCACCTTTCCGTACTTAGATAATGTCACCATCTGCGGCCATGACCAGCAGGACCATGATGCCAACCTCGATAAATTCCTCCGCACTGCCACTCTTCTTAACTTGACCTACAACAAAGAGAAGTGTGTGTTCAGCACGACCCGGTTAGCCATTCTCGGCTATGTAGTCCAAAACGGACTTCTCGGGCCCGACCCCGAGCGCATGCGCCCCATCATTGAACTTCCCCTCCCCCACTGCCCCAAGGCCCTCAAAAGCATCCTGCGGTTCTTTTCCGACTACGCTCAGTGGGTCCCAAACTATGCGGACAAAGCCCGCGCACTCATTCAGTCCACCCAATTCCCCCCCGCGGCCGAGGCACAACATGCTTTCGCCCGCATCAGAGCAGACATCGCCAAGGCCGGGATGCGCGCAGTGGACGAGTCACTGACTTTCCAAGTAGAAAGCGACGCTTCAGACGTCGCCCTTGCTGCCACTCTAAACCAGGCAGGCAGACCCGTGGCATTCTTTTCCCGCACCCTTCATGCCTCTGAAATTCGACACTCATCCGTCGAAAAGGAGGCCCAAGCTATCGTTGAAGCTGTGCGGCATTGGAGGCATTACCTGGCCGGTAAGAGATTCACTCTCCTTACGGACCAACGGTTGGTAGCCTTCATGTTCAATAACACACAGCGGGGCAAGATCAAAAATGATAAAATCTTGCGGTGGAGAATCGAGCTCTCCACCTATAATTACGAGATCTTGTATCGCCCCGGTAAACTCAACGAGCCCCCAGACGCCCTCTCCCGAGGTACATGTGCCAGCGCACAAGTGGACCAACTCCGGGCCCTACACGACAGCCTTTGTCACCCGGGGGTCACTCGATTGTACCATCTGGTCAAAGCTCGCAATCTGCCCTACTCCGTCGAGGAAGTAAGGACAGTCACCAGGGACTGCCAGGTCTGGGCGGAGTGCAAGCTGCGTGCCTGGTGAAGGCTTCCCGCCCCTTTGAACGCCTCAGCGTGGATTTCAAAGGGCCCCTCCCCTCCACCAACCATAACACGTACATTCTCAGTGTGGTCGATGAGTACCCCAGATTCCCCTTCGCCATCCCATGCCCCGATATGACATCTGTCACCGTCATCAAGGCCCTCAGCACCATCTTCACTCTGTTCGGTTTCCCCGCCTACATCCACAGTGATAGGGGATCCTCATTCATGAGCGATGAGCTGCATCAGTTCCTGCTCAGCAGGGGTATAGCCTCCAGCAGGACGACCAGCTACAACCCCCGGGGAAACGGGCAAGTAGAACAGGAGAATGGGACGGTTTGGAGGGCCGTCCATCTGGCCCTACTGTCCAGGAACCTCCCAGCCTCTCGTTGGCAGGAGGTCCTCCCTGACGCTCTGCACTCCATCCGGTCACTATTGTGCACCGTCACTAATAACACACCCCATGAACGTGTTTTTACCTTCCCCAGGAAGTCCACATCTGGGGTGTCGCTCCCGACTTGGCTCACTGCTCCAGGACCGGTCCTTCTCCGTAGGCACGTCCAACTCCACAAGGCGGACCCCTTGGTGGACAGGGTTCACCTGCTCCACGCCAACCCTCAATATGCCTACGTTGAGTTTCCCGAAGGCCGCCAAGATACTGTCTCACTCAGGGACCAGGCACCGTCAGGTTCCACCCCAACACACCCCCCCACCAATGCGCCCCCCCACCTCCCACCGCGCCGCCAATATTGACCCCACCAGAACACCCCCCCCTTCCCTTTCCGCACAAGAGGACAAAGAGGACTTCAGCAAGCTCCCCGATGACTGGCCAGCATCAGCACCGCCACCACCGCCATCGGTGCCACCTCCACCACCGCCAGCACCGACTTCGCCGCCACCGTTACGCCGCTCCCAATGAAGCACCAAAGCACCGGACTGGCTGAACCTTTGACGGACTCCGGACCGTCAACATGGACTTTTCTTTCCCTACCACTGTACATAATTGCACTAATTGTATATAGTTTCACGTCACCCCCGCCGGACTCATTTTTAACAGGGGGTGAATGTGGTGAACCACTGTAATAGGAGATGTAAGGTAGGACCTGCACTACAGGTTCGCTGGTAGCTCCTGCCAGCTGGCTCCGCCCACGGAGAACTGTATAAATATGTATGACCTCCAGTGCCCTGCCATTTCGCCAGCTGTAGCAGGAGGACACACATCTGACTGTAATAAAGCCACAGTTGTACCCAACTTTAGTCTTTGTGCAATTGATCGTGCATCAACGTGCACCAGAGAAATGCGGCTACCTACTGTTGGGAGGATGTTGGTCACAGAACAGAGTCTTCTAAAGAAGTCATTGTGGTCTTCAATATGTTAAAAGTAAGTTTTTATTAACAAGTAGAACTGTTTACACATGTACGGAAAAAGGTGCAGGCTAGGAGCTATCTCCATGCTTAGGTCTTTACCAGTGAGCCCTGGGCCTAGGTCATGTGCCTTCTTATATCAGCATGTGGGCGGTACTGTACCCAGTCTCACATTAACCCTATATGTGCCAGCCCCTTAGGCTACACCTCCCCCCAAGTTTTTAATCAAAGTATATGGAGTTGCACTAGTTTAGTTCATGTCTTACATTGTTATCAGTCTCATGCAGTTACTTGTTGTTACCACATTATTGCTGTTGCTACATTATTGCCATTATTACTGTATTAACATTATTGCAACATTCTCATTACCCAATCTCCCCACTTCAAGTCCTTAAATTTACAGGTTCAGGCAGTCTGGGGGCCTTCCATATCTCATTCACCGTTGTGTCACTGGAGTGTCAGGCTCTGTTGGTTTTGGTTCTTCCTGTTGGCTTGGAAGTTAGACTGGCGCCTGGTATGCTTTCGTTCTTTTCTTCCATTCCTTTGTGTTGAAACACAGTTGGTCTGTTCGGCTGTTGTGTTGATTAATGGTTGTTTCTGCTCAAAATTGTTTCTTGTGAAATGGACGAGCATTGTGCTCATCTCCATTTCTCGACTTTGTTTTCTTTTTTGACGGTGTGGACCATACTGATGTAAATGGACATTCAGATTTCAGCAATGGAACCTCGTTCACTCGTGTTTCACTCTTTTACTCAAATTTTAGAGTACTTTCTTCTTTTCCATGTAGTTTTCGACCTGATGAGTCTTTTTGTTTGGCTCAGCAATTAGTCTGGTAAATTGAGTAGTTTTTGTTTCAGGGTTACCTGCGGAACTCTTACATAAGTTTGACCACTTCACCTGGGCATTCAGATCTGTTTGGAATGTTTCTTTCCTGGTCAGTGACTCGTTCAGTTCATCCATTAGATTGCCAATGTGTTTATTAGAATTCTACTTCTCTGTTTTCTTGATAGGGTGGAGACATGGGCTTAAGTAGGGTGCTTTTTCAATGGCTGGTGTAGACTCGATGGTCCAAATGGCCTCCTTCTGCACTGTAAATTCTATGATTCTATGATTCACAGGTTGGATCAGAGTTCAACAATTGAATCAGTTTTATTTATTAATTCTGCATTCGTGCAATTGTTCTGACTTTAATTGAAGATCTACCTTGGTTGAATTTGTTTGTACAAATTCACCATTTAAGCGTTTCAATTCCTCTTTCAAGTGTTCTATTTCCTGTGAGCTGACACTCCAGTGATCTCAGCAGTTCATGGCTTTCCTTCACAAACTCATCTTTCACATGTGAAAATTGATTCTCGATACTAATCAGTTTTCCCTTGGCAGTATAGAATTCCTCTGTGGTATCCTTCAAGCTATTATCGAATTTCATTTATTTGTACTTCTCTTTGGAAATGAAATGTTTTCCAAGGCTCCTTGCACATGTGCAACTGTTTCCTTCAATGCTGCAATCTCTTTTTTGTTCCTCTTAGCTTACTCCCAGAATTTAGATAATTTCCCAACCTTCTCTGAAAACTGGTTCTTCAGTTCTTTCAGAGAATCATAGAATCATAGAATTTACAGTGTAGAAGGAGGCCATTCGGCCCATCGAGTCTGCATCAGCCCTTTGAAAGAGCCGCTCTACCTAAGCCCATACCTCCACCCTATCCCCATACCTCCATCCTATCCCGGTAACCCCACCGACCCTTTTTTTGGGTATATTAAGAGCAATTTAGCACAGCCAATCCACCTGACTTGCACATCTTTGGATAGTGGGAGGAAACATGGGCACTCAGGGGAAACCCACGCAGACACGGGGAGAACGCGAAGTCTCCGCACAGACAGTGACCCAAGCCAGGAATCGAACCTGGGACGCTGGCGCTGTTAAATTAATTTTGTTTCACTTCATAACATTCGGAGGAACAAACTCTGATCTGATTGATCAACAAACGTTCCTGTTCATTGCAAAACTCAATTACTTCACCTTGCGTTTTCGTGCAATTTACCAGAGTCTCATTGAGTTTGTTCTACTGTGCTGCCATTCTGCTGCTCAAGATAATCTTTATTCCATGCTGTTGCTGAAGGGTTTTGTCCTGTTTCTGAATTTGACTTTGAAGGACAATTAGCTGTTCTTTCAACTGTTTATTTTCTTGTTCAGCTCTTGGATTGGATTGGATTGGATTTGTTTATTGTCACGTGTACCGAGGTACAGTGAAAAGTATTTTTCTGCGAGCAGCTCAACAGATCATTAAGTACATGAGAAGAAAAGGGAATAAAAGAAAATACATAATAGGGCAACACAACATATACAATGTAACTACAAAAGCACTGGCATCGGATGAAGCATACAGGGTGTAGTGTTAATGAAATCAGTCCACAAGAGGGTCATTTAGGAGTCTGGTGACAGTGGGGAAGAAGCTGTTTTTGAGTCTGTTCGTGCATGTTCTCAGACTTCTGTATCTCCTGCCCGATGGAAGAAGTTGGAAGAGTGAGTAAGCCGGGTGGGAGGGATCTTTGATTATGCTGCCCGCTTTCTCCAGGCAGCGGGAGGTGTAAATGGAGTCAATGGATGGGAGGCAGGTTTGTGTGATGGACTGGGCTGTGTTCACGACTCTCTGAAGTTTGTTGCGGTCCTGGGCCGAGCAGTTGCCATACCAGGCTGTGATGCAGCCAGATAGGATGCTTTCTCTGGTGCATCTGTAAAAGTTGGTAAGAGTTAATGTGGACATGCCGAATTTCCTTAGTTTCCTGAGGAAGTACAGGCGCTGTTGTGCTTTCTTGGTGGTAGCATCGACGTGGGTGGGCCAGGACAGATTTTTGCAGATGTGCACCCATAGGAATTTGAAACTGTTAACCATCTCCACCTCGGCCCCGTTGATGCTGACAGGGGTGTGTACAGTACTTTGCTTGCTGAAGTCAATGACCAGCTCTTTAGTTTTGCTCGCATTGAGAGAGAGATTGTTGTCGCTGCACCACTCCACTAGGTTCTCTATCTCCCTCCTGTATTCTGACTCGTCATTATCCGAGATCCGGCCCACTATGGTCGTATCGTCAGCAAACTTGTAGATGGAGTTGGAACCAAATTTTGCCACGCAGTCGTGTGTGTACAGTGAGTAGATAGGGGGCTAAGTACGCAGCCTTGTGGGGCCCCGGTATTGAGGACTACTGTAGAGGAGGTGTGTTCATTCTTACTGATTGTGGTCTGTGGGTCAGAAAGTCGAAGATCCAGTTGCAGAGTGGGGAGCCAAGTCCTAGGTTTTGGAGCTTTGATATGAGCTTGGCTGGGATTATGGTGTTGAAGATGGAGCTGTAGTCAATAAATAGGAGTCTGATGTAGGAGTCCTTCCCACTCTGCATTTCAGTGTATTGCTTTGGCATTGCTGATAGCTCCAACATAGCTTTTACTGAAGTAGAATTTAATGTCTTTTTTCACTCATCTGTTTTTTCAGAGGAACATATTGGTTCTTCAAAGCTTTTTTCAAGGCCACAACTTCTTTGACTACCTTTTATGCCTGCTGTGCAGCTGCTTGAGGTTTCCCTACTCCTGTTTCAATTTACCAACCGTGGAACGTCCTCCTGTGATGTCTCAGAAACTTGTTCATTCAGATCTCAAACAGTTTGGTTCATTGAAGACTTTATCATGCATTTTCAAATGTATGTACTTAGTTTTAATCTTCAAATTTTCAATGTCCACCTTGATGTGGACATTTTTGGACCTTGTCTCATTTTCCTTCTGCAGTTGTTGTATATTTTGGATTTCAGCAGATAGGTTCCGATCATTCACAGTCAGCTGCTTGAAGTGCATTGCCATCTATGTTGCAGTTTTGGTAATGTGTCATGCTTCCCAAAAAGATGGATTCCCGGGACATGTGGAAAGTTCTTTACCTCTCTAGTGCCATCATGTGGTTTGCTTGAGTGATGTGATTTGCCTTTTCACAGCATTACTGGGGCCCTTCGATTACTTCTTAAAAGGTCTGTGTGCTCCAGAACTTGAAGATTAAAATATTTGTCAATGGCATTTAATATTCCATCAAAGCTGGTTGAGGATACATCAGTGCACTGCAGAAGGATTACTTTGTCTGCATGTTCACCAAGTGAGCATAACAAAGGTATTGAACTGTAATTCTTTGTTTCTTTTTATTGAGACCTGATGCCCTGCAATAGTTTAAACATTATTTTCTCCAGGACACCAAATTTTTTGTTAGGTTTGGCTCTGGGATGAGTCTAATTCCAAAATGATCTGGTGAGTTCAATTTTTTATCCATGGCCATTTAATATTATTTTACAGTCAAATAGTGAGGGTAGCGTGGGAAAACAGATTTTCATATTCCCATTTACAGGAGTCAATTTATGCAGAATGAAATACAATGTTAGATAAGTTTGTTGTGGACAAAAAAAATATATGTTATGCAACTCAAAACCGAGGTCAGATTTGCTCAAATAAAAGCAAGGATTGGCTGAATAGGTGTTAATTACTGCTGCAGGAAGCTGACTTCGCATTTGCAACTTGAGTCACCAGTCCTCTACAAAAACAGAGATTTTGCAACTGAACAGAGTGGGAGCACAGAGTAGAGATGATGATGCCTGAGTATGACAAGGTATAGAGGGGGTAGGAGTGCTGCTTTTTATACCCTTTTCTCAACCTTCAGTAGCTGATCAGTGTTCAAAGGCATAATTTAGGAGAGCTGATTGGTGAATTTTGAGATATTATTCCTCCAAACGGGGACAATGGTTTAAACCTGTACAAAGGAGATGAAATTATTGCACTGAATTTATAGCTTAACGAGTTAAACTCCTCAATATATCCATAGATAACTGAGTGATATTTTAAATATTGAAACCTAAATAGTGAGGAACTTGGGACAGGAATAGGCCATTTGTCCCATTGAGTCTGCACTACCATTCAATTAGATCATGACTGATCACCTACCTCAATGCCACTTGCCCGCACTAACTCCACATCCCATGATGTCATTATGTATCGATTTCTGTCTTGAACACGATCAATGATTGAGTTTCCAGAGCCCCCTTGGGTAGAGAATTCCAAAGATTCATCAACCTCCGAGTGAAGAAATGTCTCCTCATCTCAGTCTTAACCCCTTACGCTAAGATTAGGTCCCCTGGTATTATACTCAACAGCCAGGGGAGATATCTTATCTACATCCACCCTGTCATGCCCTGTAAGAGTTTTGTAATTTTCAATAGGTCAACTTTCATTGTTTGAAACTCTAGAGAATACATATTCAGTCTGCTCAATCTCTCCTCATACAACAGTCCTGCCAATCCAGAGGTTAATCTGGTGAACATCTGTTGCACTCCCTCTTTGGTAAGTATAACCTCCTTAGATAAGGGGATCAAAGCTGTGCACAATACACCATTGTGGTTTCACCAATGCTCTATATAACTGCAGCAAGACATCTTTATCCATTACTTAAATCCCTCTCGCGATGAAGGCCAACATACCATTTGTGTTAAATAAAACACAATAATAATGGCAGATCAGGCGCTGTATTGCAGTCACAGCAAGTGGGAGTTGGTGGACACCAGAATGATCCATGGAAACCATATCTGAAGAAAGTGTCTGTGGCACAAGCACCTTTCATTCAGAGTTGAAGAGTTAATGAGCCAGAGTCCGAGTTTCGTTCACTGCAATATATCAGGGAGGCAGAAAGTTAGCCTGGACTCTTTGTTCCAATGGCAGTCACACTTCTTAAGATAGATACTTCTGAGATTTGATCTATGATTGAATGGCTTTCTGCACCATAACAGTTCTGCAATTCTGTGATTTGGTTCATGGTCAGAGATGGGAGTTTGTGACTGTGAGTGAGGCATCGGGCCCCGAAGGTACCAATGGAGGAGCCATAGCCCCTGAAATTGTCCAACGGTTTAAGGTTCTTGCCTCATGTGTGAATGTGAGCAGGGTCTGTAGACTGGATGAGAAAACTGACCACAGCACCATGGAGCAGGGAGCCATTCAGCTGAGGGAGTAAAAAGGATGTAGTTGTAGCATGGTACAGAATTGTTAGAGCGATAGATACTTTTCTCTGCAGCACAAAGTCCTGAAGGCTATATCACCTGCCCAGTGCCAGAGTTAACAACACCTCCTCTGTGGCTGTAGAGGAACGTGGAGTTGGAGGGGAATGGCCCAGTTGCCGTGGACCACACAGGTACTAACTACATAGGTAGGATTAGGAAAGAGGTACTGCTAAGGGAGTGTGAGCAGCTAGGGGATAGATTAAAAAGTAGAACCACAAAGGTCATAGGGCACGATCTACTGGCCGCATCCCGCCAGAATCGGGATGGCAAATGAACGATAGATCCCGGAAGAGGCGTCTCCCAGGATTCCCAACCGTCATTATGCCTCATGAGATCTAATGAGATCTCGCAAGACGTCATGATTTGGATCCCGCCCATAATGGGCGGGAACCAGTCTCACACTGTTAAGTGTGTTTAAAAATTCACTTAACTGTACTGCCATCGGGTCGGGTCGGTGGGATCAAGAGATCCACTCATCGGGGCGCCTCTGTGCAGGATATGCAGCTAAGTGAGGCCTCGGCGGGGCATTCGCCACTGGGGGCCAAAGAAAAAAGAGTACCGTTAGATAGCGGGAGCGACCCTTGATTCCTGCCCAGAATAGACTGTTTTCTTTTTAGTTAAATCACGCCCATAATCTCTGGATTGTCACCTGAGCCATGAACAAATTGGCACAGGTTAAATAGGATTAGAGAGTTGAGTGTGTGGCACAAAGATTGGTGTGAGAGAAATGGGTTTTAATTCATGGGGCATTGGAACAAGTACTGGGGGAAGAGTGGACTACACCATTGGAATGGTCGTCACTTGAACTTCTCTGAGGACCAGTATCCTGGTGATCATAGATCATAGAATTTACAGTGCAGAAGGAGGCCATTCGGCCCATCGAGTCTGCACCGGCTCTTGGAAAGAGCACCCTACCCAAAGTCAACACCTCCACCCTATCCCCATAACCCAGTAACCCCCCCCCAACACTAAGGGCAATTTTGGACACTAAGGGCAATTTATCCTGGTGAATCACATAACTCAGGCATGGGGGGGGGGGGGAGAAGAAGAGTGCACCACAAAATATGCTCGGAGTAAGTAGAGCAATATGGTTTCAAACTAACAGAACGGGTGGAGGGATCAGATGAAGGAAGATTTAGAAATCTAAATATAAAAGTTGAGGCATTTCATAAGGTGCCACACAAAAAATCGATGTGAGTAAAGACAGAAAGGGACAGAGAATTTACTGGTAATAATGCATCAGAGAATTAGGTCCTTGCAGGGAATAGTAGTGAAAAATAAAATTGAAGCCACTTTATCTTAATGTGTAGAGCATTTGCAATAAGCTACATGAACAAGTGGCTTTAGATCAAATCACCATTACATATGCAAAATAAAAATTTCAGGATTCATAAAATCATAGAATCCGTAATTGCAGAAGCAAGACATTTGGCCCATCGAGTCTGCACCAGTCCTTGGAAAGAGCACCCTACTTAAGCCTACACCTCCACCCTATCCCCATAACCAAGTAGCCCCACCTAACGTTTTGGACACTAAGGGCAATTTAACATGGTCAATCCACCTAACCTGCACTTCAGGAGCAGCAATTGGATGCACTTAGGAGCATGCAGGTGGCGGAAAGCGTCATAGATCGCAGTTATGTAAATGTGGTCACACCCAAGGTGCAGGCAGAAAAATGGGTGACCACCAGAAAGGGCAGGCAGTCAGTGCAGGAATCCCCTGTGGTTGTCCCCCTCTCGAACAGATATACCCCTTTGGATACTGTCGGGGGGGATAGCCTATCAGGGGAAAACAGCAGCAGCCAGAGCAGTGGCACCACGGCTGGCTCTGATGTTCAGAAGGGAGGGTCAAAGCGCAGAAGAGTAATAGTAATAGGGGACTCTATAGTCAGGGGCACAGATAGGCGCTTCTGTGGACGTGAAAGAGACTCCAGGATGGTATGTTGCCTCCCTGGTGCCAGGGTCCAGGATGTCTCCGAACGGGTAGAGGGAATCCTGAAGGGGGAGGGCAAACAGGCAGAGGTCATTGTACATATTGGTACTAACGACATAGGCAGGAAGGGGCATGAGGTCCTGCAGCAGGAGTTCAGGGAGCTAGGCAGAAAGTTAAAAGACAGGACCTCGAGGGTTGTAATCTCGGGATTACTCCCTGTGCCACGTGCCAGTGAGGCTAGAAATAGGAAGATAGAGCAGACAAACACGTGGCTAAACAGCTGGTGTAGGAGGGAGGGTTTCCGTTTTCTGGACCACTGGGAGCTCTTCCGGGGCAGGTGTGACCTGTATAAGATGGACGGGTTGCATCTAAACCGGAGAGGCATAAATATCCTGGCCGCGAGGTTTGCTAGTGTCACACGGGAGGGTTTAAACTAGTATGGCAGGGGGGTGGGTACGGGAGCAATAGGTCAGAAGGTGAGAGCATTGAGGGAGAACTAGGGAATAGGGACAGTGTGGCTCTGAGGCAGAGCAGACGGGGAAAAGTTGCTGAACACAGCGGGTCTGGTGGCCTGAAGTGCATATGTTTTAATGCAAGGAGCATTACGGGTAAGGCAGATGAACTTAGAGCTTGGATTACTACTTGGAACTATGATGTTATTGCCATTACAGAGACCTGGTTGAGGGAAGGGCAGGATTGGCAGCTAAACGTTCCAGGATTTAGATGTTTCAGGCGGGATAGAGGGGGATGTAAAAGGGGAGGCGGAGTTGCGCTACTTGTTCGGGAGAATATCACAGCTATACTGCGAGAGGACACCTCAGAGGGCAGTGAGGCTATATGGGTAGAGATCAGGAATAAGAAGGGTGCAGTCACAATGTTGGGGGTATACTACAGGCCTCCCAACAGCCAGCGGGAGATAGAGGAGCAGATAGGTAGACAGATTTTGGAAAAGAGTAAAAACAACAGGGTTGTGGTGATGGGAGACTTCAACTTCCCCAATATTGACTGGGACTCACTTAGTGCCAGGGGCTTAGACGGGGCGGAGTTTGTAAGGAGCATCCAGGATGGCTTCTTAAAACAATATGTAAACAGTCCAACTAGGGAAGGGGCAGTACTGGACCTGGTATTGGGGAATGAGCCCGGCTAGGTGGTAGATGTTTCAGTAGGGGAGCATTTTGGTAACAGTGACCACAATTCAGTAAGTTTTAAAGTACTGGTGGACAAGGATAAGAGTGGTCCGAGGATGAATGTGCTAAATTGGGGGAAGGCTAATTATAACAATATTAGGCGGGAACTGAAGAACATAGATTGGGGGCGGATTTTGAGGGCAAATCAACATCTGACATGTGGGAGGCTTTCAAGTGTCAGTTGAAAGGAATACAGGACAGGCATGTTCCTGTGAGGAAGAAAGATAAATACGGCAATTTTCGGGAACCTTGGACGACGAGTGATATTGTAGGCCTCGTCAAAAAGAAAAAGGAGGCATTTGTCACGGCTGAAAGGCTGGGAACAGACAAAGCCTGTGTGGCATATAAGGAAAGTAGGAAGGAACTTAAGCAAGGAGTCAGGAGGGCTAGAAGGGGTCATGAAATGTCATTGGCAAATAGGGTTAAGGAAAATCCCAAGGCTTTTTACACGTACATAAAAAGCAAGAGGGTAGCCAGGGAAAGGGTTGGCCCACTGAAGGATAGGCAAGGGAATCTATGTGTGGAGCCAGAGGAAATGGGCGAGGTACTAAATGAATACTTTGCATCAGTATTCACCAAAGAGAAGGAATTGGTAGATGTTGAGTCTGGAGAAGGGGGTGTAGATAGCCTGGGTCACATTGTCATCCAAAAAGACGAGGTGTTGGGTGTCTTAAAAAATATTAAGGTAGATAAGTCCCCAGGGCCTGATGGGATCTACCCCAGAATACTGAAGGAGGCTGGAGAGGAAATTGCTGAGGCCTTGACAGAAATCTTTGGATCCTCGCTGTCTTCAGGGGATGTCCCGGAGGACTGGAGAATAGCCAATGTTGTTCCTCTGTTTAAGAAGGGTAGCAAGGATAATCCCGGGAACTACAGGCCGGTGAGCCTTACTTCAGTGGTAGGGAAATTACTGGAGAGAATTCTTCGAGACAGGATCTACTCCCATTTGGAAGCAAATGGACGTATTAGTGAGAGGCAGCACGGTTTTGTGAAGGGGAGGTCGTGTCTCACTAACTTGATAGAGTTTTTCGAGGAGGTCACTAAGATGATTGATGCAGGTAGGGCAGTAGATGTTGTCTATATGGACTTCAGTAAGGCCTTTGACAAGGTCCCTCATGGTAGACTAGTACAAAAGGTGAAGTCACACGGGATCAGGGGTGAACTGGCAAGGTGGATACAGAACTGGCTAGGCCATAGAAGGCAGAGGGTAGCAATGGAGGGATGCTTTTCTAATTGGAGGGCTGTGACCAGTGGTGTTCCACAGGGATCAGTGCTGGGACCTTTGCTCTTTGTAGTATATATAAATGATTTGGAGGAAAATGTAACTGGTCTGATTAGTAAGTTTGCAGACGACACAAAGGTTGGTGGAATTGCGGATAGCGATGAGGACTGTCTGAGGATACAGCAGGATTTAGATTGTCTGGAGACTTGGGCGGAGAGATGGCAGATGGAGTTTAATCCGGACAAATGTGAGGTAATGCATTTTGGAAGGGCTAATGCAGGTAGGGAATATACAGTGAATGGTAGAACCCTCAAGAGTATTGAAAGTCAAAGAGATCTAGGAGTACAGGTCCACAGGTCATTGAAAGGGGCAACACAGGTGGAGAAGGTAGTCAAGAAGGCATACTATAGGTGCTATGAGGAGCGATTGAATAAACTCGGTTTGTTCTCACTGGAACGAAGGAGGTTGAGGGGCGACCTGATAGAGGTATACAAAATTATGAGGGGCATAGACAGAGTGGATAGTCAGAGGCTTTTCCCCAGGGTAGAGGGGTCAATTACTAGGGGGCATAGGTTTAAGGTGAGAGGGGCAAGGTTTAGAGTAGATGTACGAGGCAAGTTTTTTACGCAGAGGGTAGTGGGTGCCTGGAACTCACTACCGGAGGAGGTAGTGGAAGCAGGGACGATAGGGACATTTAAGGGGCATCTTGACAAATATATGAATAGGATGGGAATAGAAGGATACGGACCCAGGAAGTGTAGAAGATTGTAGTTTAGTCGGGCAGTATGGTCGGCACGGGCTTGGAGGGCCGAAGGGCCTGTTCCTGTGCTGTACATTTCTTTGTTCTTTGTTCTTTGTTCATTTGGATAGTGGGAGGAAACCGGAGCCCCCAGAGGAAGCCCACACAGACAGTAACCCGAGGCCGAAATTGAACCTGGGACCTGGAGCTGTGAAGCAGCAGTGCTAACCACTGTGCTGCCGTGCCACCGTTAAAGGATACATAACATGTTGGAAAAAGTGGTAGAATGGAAAAGGGGAAAAGAAGATGGAAGTGGGGGTTAGTGCTGTTACGAGTAGTTTATATGCCTCCGAACAGTAGTTATACCTATGGGTAGAGCATTAAACAAGAAGTTACTGGAGTTTGTAACTAAGGCAATGTAATAGTTGTGGGGAACTATAATCTTCATCTCGCCTAGACCAATCAAACTGGCAAAGGTGGTCTGGAAGATAGGTTTGGAGAATGCTTTTGTGACAGTCCCCTAAACCTGTGGAAAAGCCTCTCTTTTCAGCGCTCCGAAAGCTAGTGACATCGAAACAAACCTGTTGGACTTTAACCTGGTGTTGTAAGACTTCGTACTGAAAAAAAGAGGGATAAGGCTATTTTAGATCTAGTATTGTGATACATGGTTAATTAGTAACATCACAGTAAAAGATCCACTAGGAAATAGCAATCATACAATTGAAAACAACATATTCCAATCACAAACAAGAACCATAAACGTAAACAAAGCCAATTACATAGATATGAGGGGAGTGCTAGCTGAGGTGGATTGGGTGAATAGGCAGTAAACAGTGGGAACAATTTACATAAAAAATTCAGCATGTTCACAAAAGACATCACATTAAAAAACATATGAACATGTGAACATTTAAATTGGGAGCAGGACTAGTCCACTCAGCACGTTGAGCCTGCCCAGCCATTCAGTAAGGTCATGGTGGATTTGTAATCTCAACTCCATTAAAAAAAGCTCAATGCGAAATCCGATCATAGAACATAAAACATAGAACATTACAGCGCTGTACAGGCCCTTCGGCCCTCGATGTTGCGCCAACCTGTGAAACCACTCTAAAGCCCATCTCCACTATTCCCTTATCGTCCATATGTCTAGCCAATGAACATTTGAATGCCCTTAGTGTTGGCGAGTCCACTACTTTGCAGGCAGGGCATTCCAGGCCCTTACTACTCTCTGAGTAAAGAACCTACCTCTGACATCTGTCCTATATCTATCTCCCCTCAATTTAAAGCTATTTCCCCTCATGCTAGACATCACCATCCGAGGAAAAAGGCTCTCACTGTCCACCCTATCCAATCCTCTGATCATCTTGTATGCCTCAATTAAGTCACCTCTTAACCTTCTTCTCTCTAACGAAAACAGCCTCAAGTCCCTCAGCCTTTCCTCATAAGATCTTCCCTCCATACCAGGCACATTCTGGTAAATCTCCTCTGCACCCTTTCCAATGCTTCCACATCCTTCCTATACTAATGAGGCTAACGATAGTAATAGAGTAAAATAAAAGGCCTGTAATGTTGCAAAATTAGTTGTGGATGAGGATTTTGAGTGTTTTAGACTCCTACAAAGAGCCACCAAAATGTTAATCAAATAGAAATGAATAGAATGAACGTAAAGAAGCAGAGACAAGAGAAATGTATCATGGGCAATGAGGAAATAGCAGAAAGCCTGAACAAACATCTGGAGTTGTATCTTCCTGACTCCCTCCCCAGCGCTGGATTTGGGGAGTATCCAATGATGCACTGGTGAATTCCTCTGGAGAATTCCCAGGTAAGGGTTTATGCTCTGTAATATTTCCTCTTCACCAGTTAGGGAAATAACAACTGCAATGTTTATTTACCTATGACTACATGCAGAGGCTTGCAGCCTTGTGGCTGAGAGTTAGTTTCCAGCATCGAGCTGGTACAGAAACCTACTCTTGATAGGGTGATTCCCCCACCCTGGTCCTTGATGGTTACCCGGGTCACACAGCCCTTTTGGCAGGTCGCCCCATAAAGGGGGTCAAACACCACATGTGGCAAATGTCCAGAAGTTCTAATTTTCCCTGGACAATTGTACTGTTCTGGGAACCATCATACAAAGCGAACCTCAGATGGTTCTGCCAGTTTTATTCTGGTTATTCTAAACAAGTTAGATATAATAAAACAACTTTGAAATTCAGCTTGACTATTTTAAACACCCAGACCAAGCCCCCTCTCGCCATCGAGCTCCCCATGGGAGCGTACTGCACCCCCCTTCCCCACCTGAGCAGACCTATGTTGCTCGTTGCTGTTGTTTCTTAATTTGGCTGTTTATTTACGTTTGCTCAAGAGTCGCCAGGTATCTTTCGATACCGCCACAAGGTTCAAAACCGAATACTGATCAAAGACTCGATACACCAGTTAGTAAGTTCAAACTCAATGCTCATTTATTTACACACAGTCAAATATACTCATGCATTAAACTCTACAACCTAAACTATCACTACTACTAAAAGCCTATACTTAGCTTCGGGTGCCCATTCAGTCAGAGGAACAATGGCCGTTGCTCGGTTCTGAGGCTGCTGGGTTGAGCTGTTTACAGGATAGCAACTAGGAGCGTCCATCTCGTAGCGTGCGTTAACTTGGAACTTACTTGGTCTGGAGCAGCTTTGGCAGGTCTCTCCTCGCTGAGAGCCAAAAGCAAGAAAACGATTCTCTCTTGGGGAATCCTTTTTATACCCAAAAGGGCTTTGCGCGCTTTTGGGTGGGCCTTGAACTTGGCCCCAATTAATTTGGCCATTTCCCAATCGTTCTTATCAATTTTCCTCCAATAGAGGGGTGGGTTCCCTGGTTGCTGGGAGTGTCCTAGGTGGCCGTTGGTCTGCTTTGTTTTAGTCTCCTCTGGCGCCAGGGTGTCTGTCTTAGCATTGTTTACTTAAATGTTGCCTTTTTGTTCCCGGGGATGGCTCATTAGTATGTAGATGATTCTGCAGTCTCGGTCTTGTCTGGGAGCTATGGCTCCAATCAACAGACAAACCTTGCACCTGCTTGCTTTCTCGGTATTGTCCAATTTTCCCTGCATTCTTTGCAAAGTGTCCATTTTGTAATCGGGACGCGGCCATCCCAGATGGTTACACCCAGCATCCTTGGATCAAACTCCAACTCTCCGCATCATCGATCTGGACCTCGACACCCCCGGAGAAGACCTGACCACCCAGCTGAGCAGACACGACACCGCTGGAGCTGACCTGGATTCTCCTCTTGAGACCCTGGAGTGGGTGAGCAACAAGATGGCAGATGAAATATGATGTGGAGAAGTGTGACGCTGTTCAATTTGGTAGTAATTGAAGGGCATAATTTTTTATAAAAACCAATAAGTTTGTAAACATTGATATGCATTGGTATTTGGGTGTACTTGTACAGGAAATACTGTGAGTTAGCAAGCAGGTATAGCAAACAATTAAGAAATCAAAGGGCACACTGGCCTTTACTGCAAGGAGAATGAAGCACAAGAAAAACTAAGAAATGGGAGGTTTTTTTTTGTTGCTACAATTGTTACAGAGGTTTGGTGCGAGGAAGCCTGGAATACTGACCTGGATTCTCCGCCGCCCGCTACTGCGAAAAATCAGGATCGGCACCGGGCATTGGCGAGCATCGATTCCACTGTGATACTCCGACCACCTGCTGGCGACCCATTGCCATCCATCTAGCGGACCTGGCACCCTATTCTCCGGCCCTCCACGATTCCCCGGTCCTCTGGGCTGGGAATCACATGGACCGGGGATTACTACAGGTCTCACCAGCCTGACATGGTGGACCTCGCGATGGGCCAAGGGGGTAACTCCCCTAATACTAATAATCTTTATTATTGTCACAAGTAGGCTTACATTAACACTGCAATGAAGTTACTGTGACAATCCCCTAGTCGCCACATTCCGGCACCTGTTCGGGTACAATGAGGGAGAACTCAGAATGTCCAATTCACCTAACAGCATGCCTTTCAGGACTTGCGGGAGGAAACTGGAGCACCCGGAGGAAACCCATGCAGACATAAGGAGAATGTGCCGACTCCACACAGACAGTTCCCTGCACCTCTCCCCACAATGCACTACCTGAGTGTGATTGGAATGTATTTACCTCTCTTTGTTAGAATAAGACGTCTTACAACACCAGGTTAAAGTCCAACAGGTTGGGCGAAATTCTCCGACCCCCCGCTGGGTCGGAGAATCGCCGGGGGCTGGCGTGAATCCCGCCCCCGCCGGTTGCCGAAGTCTCCGGCACCGGAGATTCGGCGGGGGCGGGAATCGCGCCGCGCCGGTTGGCGGGCCCCCCCGCTCGATTCTCCGGCCTGGATGGGCCGAAGTCCCGCCGCTAAAATGCCTGCCCCTAAACCACCTACCTTACCGGCGGGACAAGGCGGCGCGGGCGGGCTCCGGGGTCCTGGGGGGGGGGGCGCGGGGCGATCTGGCCCCAGGGGGTGCCCCCACGGTGGCCTGGCCCGCGATCGGGGCCCACCGATCCGCGGGCGGGCCTGTGCCGTGGGGGCACTCTTTCCCTTCCGCCTTCACCACGGTCTCCACCATGGCGGAGTCGGAAGAGACTCCCTCCACTGCGCATGCGCGGGAATGCTGTCAGCGGCCGCTGACGCTCCCGCGCATGCGCCGCCCGGAGATGTCATTTCCGCGCCAGCTGGCAGGGCACCAAAGGCCTTTTCCGCCAGCTGGCTGGGCGGAAATTCGTCCGGCGCCGGCCTAGCCCCTCAATGTTGGGGCTCGGCCCCCAAAGATGCGGAGCATTCCGCACCTTTGGGGCGGCGCGATGCCCGTCTGATTTGCACCGTTTTGGGCGCCAGTCGGCGGACATCGCGCCGTTTCCGGAGAATTTCGCCCGTTGTTTGAAGTCATTCGCTTTTTTTAGGTGAGGCAGATGACCATGGGGAACACAGAGGTCCAGAACTAAAAGATCTTGAAGGCCTGTGAGGCAAAGACATTGTAGCAATCAGTCTGAATTAAGAACAGGAAATGGTGGCAAGTCTAACAGCACCAATGCAAAGAGACAAAGTTAACATTTAAGGTGTTTGACCTTTCACAGGAAAGAAATCCCCTGCTGTGTTTAATAAATTAAAAAGCATTTCAAGGTGACATCGAGGATAAGGCACCCTTATGTTTTAATGCTCAAAATAGCTCAATTCCCATTACTTAGCCCAAATTGTGTTACTTCCACAATCATGATTTAAATTAGAAAGACCATCTGTGCTTTTGTTCTTTCAGGTCTATCAAGGTTTTGAAGGTGACTCATTATCCACAATGCAATTCCCTCACCACACGTCAGCCAAAATGAAGTAAACTCCATAATAATTTGACCTTGCAAGTTCAATAGTGTGAGGAATCTTGAACATAATATACTTCTAGTCGCAATGTAATGTTTAATACTGTTTAAATTTGGGGGCCATTTCATAAACAAAAGCTTTATTTTTCTATTCATTTCTGTTATGCTGAAGTTACTCTCTGGTCTGGTTTTGAAGTCTGTGTCGATGAGGCGAGTGGGTGGAGTAGATGGAATGGGGGATGGGTGAGATGGGTGGGAGAGGTGCAGTCCCTTGTTTGGACTTCCAGATAAGAGTTCCCATGTCAGCGCGATATGCTAGTAAATGGAAGTGGGGGAGATGGATGCAATGGGTAGCCATAGAACAGAGGGGGGAGGGTGGGGCAGGAAGGGGAAGAGAGAGGGAGGGGTGGGTGGGTTGGTGCAGCGGTTTTTTAGTAAGTCCGAATTAGGGGAAGATGGAGGGGGAAGCCTTTTGTGTGGACTCAAGTCGGTTGGGGAATGGATAATTGGGTGGTCTGGGGAGTTGGAGATGATGGTGGTTCTTAATAGAGGAGGAGATTGAAAGCCTCCGGTTAGGATTGTAACCTGGAATGTCCGGGGACTGAAAGGGCCAGTCAAAAGATCAAGGGTGTTTGCACACCTAAAGAGTTTACAGGCAGATGTGATTTTCCTTCAGGAAATGCATTTGCGAGTAAAAGATCAGACGCAGTTGAGGAAGCGATTGGTACTGCAAACTTTCCACTAAGGGTTTTGTTTCAAGGCGAGGGGGGTTACGATATTATCCAGTCAGAAGATTACATTTGCAGGGAAGAGAGTAGTGTGGGATCCGGAGGGGTAGGTACGTGAGGTGAGTGGGAGGTTGGCAGGGAACTCAGTGGTGCTGCTCAATGTATATATGCCCAATTGAGATGATGGGGACTTCCTGAAAAAACTGTTAATGAGCATCCAGGTTCTGGATTCCAATAAGATAATAATGGGGGGTGATTTTAATGGTACGCTGGGCCCGAGTGTGAACCTGTCGAAGCCCAAGGCAGTGGCGAGGACAGGGATAGCGAGGGTGTTAGGGGTGTGTATGGAACAGATGGAGGGGTGGGGGGGTGGATCCATGGAGGTTTAGGCACCCGGGTGAGGGCGAATATTCCTTTTTCACCCATGTCCACCAGGTACAGTCGAGAATTGATTTCTTTGTGGTGGGGAAGGAGGTGCTGGTGGGGGCAAATATGCAGGTATAGTCATCTTGGACCATGAGCCACATTATGGTGATGTGCGGCTGGAGTTGGGATGGGCACAGAGACCGGGGGTGGAGATTTGATTTGGGGTTATTGGTAGATAAAATATTTGTGTTAAGGTATAGTTGACTATAAAAGATTATGTAGAGTTCAATCAAAATGGGGAAGGTCTCTCCAGCCACCATCTCAGAGACGCTGAATGCGGTGGTCCAGAAGAGGTGGTTGCGTTTAAGGCCCATAAGGTTAAGGTTGAGAGGGAGGAGAGGTGGAGGTTGCTAGAGGGTATTGTGGAGGTTAATCATAGATATTCGGTGGCAGCGACTAGGGAGCTGTTGTTGGAAAGGATGGACTTGCAAGGGCAGTTTGATCGGTTGATGATGGGAAAGGTGGTGGGCCAGCTCCGCAGCATGAGAAGGGCCCAGTACAAGTATGGTGAGAAGGCTAGTCAGCTGCTGGCACATCAGCTGAGGAGCAAGCAGTGGCATGGGAAATTGAAGGAGATAGTGGAGGGGCTCGAGTCGATGCAGTCGGGGCTGGCAGTGGAGCCAGTCGGCTTTCCGGACGAGATTTTTCAGGCGAATTGGCCCCGCACCTTTTGAGTATGTTCTATGAGGGAGGTTCAGCCAGACACCTTAGCCCAGGCCTCTATTTATTTGATTCCAAAGAAATACAGGGACCCCTTGGAAAGTGGTTCACTCAGGCCCATCTCATTATTAAATACGGTTGTAAAGATTCTGGCCAAGTTACTGGCCAGATGATTGAAGGGGCGTGTACCGGAGATAGTGGCAGAAGACCAGACAGAGTTTGTGAAGGGAGGCCAATTGTCCAGTAACATTAAGAGCCTATTGAATGTGGTCATGACCCCTTGGGGCAGCAGGGTGCCGGAGGTGATAGTCGCGATGGATGCGGAGAAGGCCTTTAATCGTGTTGAGTGGTGATATTTGTTTGAGATTCGCAGAAGGTTTGGGCTGACATTTGAGGCATGGGTAAGATTGCTGTATGCATCCCGCAAGGCAAGTGTCCAGACGAATGATGTAGAGTCAAGGGGCTGGATTCTCTGGTCGGCGACTCCGAAATCGCGTGCACACAGGCCGGAGAATCCAAGCCCCAGAATCGGAGAATCCGGCCCTAGATTTTTTAAAGTTATATCGGGGAATGAGGCATGGGTGCCCACTGTTACCATTGTTGTTTGCACTGGCATAGAGCCATTGGCGATTATACTTCGGGCCTCGGAGGGGTGGCAGCGTATTGTGAGGGGCGGGTAGTGAGCATAGGGTGTCGTTGTATACAGAAAACTTGGTACCATATGTAACAGATCCGTTGGATAGCATGGGAGGAATTATGGCATTGCTGGGAAATATTTCGGGCCTTCTCCGGGTACAAATTGAATGTAGGAAAGAGTGAGATCTTCCCGGTGAATAAGTTGAGAAGGAATATGAACCTGGGGCCCTGCCATTCAAGATTGCGAATGTTCAGTTTAGGTATTTGGGGATCCACATTTGGGGATCCACATTGCGAATTACTGGGCAATGATGCAGGGATGGAACTTTACAAGACTGGTGGAGGGAGTTAAGGTTGATCTAAAGAGGTGGGATGCCCTGCTGTTGTCGCTGGCAGTAAGATTACAGGTTTTAAAGATGAACGTGTTGCCCAGGTTCTTGTTTATTTTTCAATCGATACCAATTTTTCTCCCAAAAGCATTTTTTCGGGGGAGGGCGTTAATAGACTTATCTCCAAGTTTGTATGGGCAGATAAGACGCCTCGGGTTAGTAGGGGGTGTTGCAGAGGAAAAGTTAAGTTGGGGACGAGCGCTACTGAATCTGCTGCAATGCTATTGAGCAGCCAATGTGGAGAAGGTGAGGCAATGGTGGGCAGAGGGCTAGTCGGATTGGGTACAGGTGGAGGAGGACTCCTGTACAAGGGGTCGAGTCTGAGAGCCATGTTATCGGCCATGTTCCTGTTTACCCTGGGGAAATATTCTAATAGCCTGCTGGTGGTGCCTGGAAGGGCAGTGGGTGCCTGGAACTCGCTACCGGAGGAGGTGGTGGAAGCAGGGACGATAGTGACATTTAAGGGGCATCTTGACAAATACATGAATAGGATGGGAATAGAGGGATACGGACCCAGGGAGTGTAGAAGATTGTAGTTTAGTCGGGTAGCATGGTCAGCACGGGCTTGGAGGGCCGAATGGCCTGTTCCTGTGCTGTACATTTCTTTGTTCTTTGTTCTTTGAAGCACTTTAAGTTGGAATGGGGGTTGGTGCTGGCCCCGTTTTGTGGGAATCATAGCTTTGCGGCCGGTAGGATGGATGGGGTGTTTGAGAGGTGGCGAAAGGAAGGAGTAGAATTAGTGAGGGACCTGTATCTAGAAGAGTGGTTTGCGGAATGGGCGGAGGTTCCAGAGAAATTTGAGTTGCCTAGGGGAAGTGAGTTCCGAGACTTACAGGTGAGGGTGTTCGTATGGAAAGAACTACCCGGGTTCCCTTCATTACCCGAATAGACTCTCCCGGAAAAACTGCTGGGTCCCGATGTATGGGGAGAGGGGAGGATTGGCGATATCTATGGATGGCTGGGAAGGAATAGACGACATTGGTGAACAAGATTAAGGGCAAATGGGAGGAGGAACTGGGAATCGAACTAGGATTGAGATATGGAGCGAGGTTCTGTGCCGAATTAATGCGACCTCCTTGTGTTCGAGGATGCATTTCATTCAATTTAAAATGGTGCACACTGGCTGGGATTAATGAATTCTTCCGGAGGTGAAAGATGGCTGGGAGAAGTGCGGGAGGGGAACAGGTATTGCGTGTCCTTGATAAGTATGTACCTGTCAGGCAGGGAGGAAGTGGTCGAGCAAGGGAACCGTGGTTTACTAAAGCAGTTGAAACACTTGTCAAGAGAAAGAAGGAGGCTTATGTAAAGATGAGACATGAAGGTTCAGTTAGGGCGCTCAAGAGTTACAAGTTAGCTAGGAAGGACCTAAAGAGAGAGCTCAGAAGAGCCAGGAGGAGACATGAGAAGTCTTTGGCAGAGAGGATCAAGGATAACCCTAAAGCTTTCTATAGATATGTCAGGAATAAATGAATGACTAGGGTAAGAGTAGGGCCAGTCAAGGACAGTAGTGGGAAGTTGTGCTTAGGGTCCGAGGAGATAGGAGAGGTGCTAAATGAATATTTTTCATCAGTATTCACACAGGAAAAAGACAATGTTGTCGAGGAGAATACTGAGATTCAGGCTATTAGACTAGAAGGGCTTGAGGTTCATAAGGAGGAGGTGTTAGCAATTCTGGAAAGTGTGAAAATAGATAAGTCCCCTGGGCCGGATGGGATTTATCCTAGGATTCTCTGGGAAGCTAGGGAGGAGATTGCTGAGCCTTTGGCTTTGATCTTTAAGTCATCTTTGTCTACAGGAATAGTGCCAGAAGACTGGAGGATAGCAAATGTTGTCCCCTTGTTCAAGAAGGGGAGTAGAGACAACCCCGGTAACTATAGACAAGTGAGCCTTACTTCTGTTGTGGGCAAAATATTGGAAAGGTTCATAAGAGATAGGATGTATAATCATCTGGAAAGGAATAATTTGATTCGAGATAGTCAACACGGTTTTGTGAAGGGTAGGTCATGCCTCACAAACCTTATTGAGTTCTTTGAGAAGATGACCAAACAGGTGGATCAGGGTAAAGCAGTTGATGTGGTGTATATGGATTTCAATAAAGCGTTTGATAAGGTTCCCCACGGTAGGCTACTGCAGAAAATACGGAGCCATGGGATTCAGGGTGATTTAGCAGTTTGGATCAGAAATTGGCTAGCTGGAAGAAGACAAAGGATGGTGGTTGATGGGAAATGTTCAGACTGGAGTCCAGTTACTAGTGGTGTACCACAAGGATCTGTTTTGGGGCCACTGCTGTTTGTCATTTTTATAAATGACCTGGAGTAGGGCGTAGAAGGATGGGTGAGTAAATTTGCAGATGCACTAAAGTCGGTGGAGTTGTGGACAGTGCGGAAGGATGTTACAAGTTACAGAGGGACATAGATAAGCTGCAGCGCTGGGCTGAGAGGTGGCAAATGGAGTTTAATGCAGAAAAGTGTGAGGTGATTCATTTTGGAAGGAATAACAGTAAGGCAAAGTACTGGGCTAATGGTAAGATTCTTGGCAGTGTGGATGAGCAGAGAGATCTCGGTGTCCATGTACATAGATCCCTGAAAGTTGCCACCCAGGTTGAGAGGGTTGTTAAGAAGGCGTACAGTGTGTTAGCTGTTATTGGTAGAGGGATTGAGTTTCGGAGCCATGATGTCATGTTGCAGCTGTACAAAACTCTGGTACGGCCACATTTGGAGTATTGCGTGCATTGGAAAGGGTGCAGAGGAGATTTACCAGAATGTTGCCTGGTATGGAGGGAAGATCTTATGAGGAAAGGCTGAGGGACTTGAGGCTGTTTTCGTTAGAGAGAAGAAGGTTAAGAGGTGACTTAATTGAGGCATACAAGATGATCAGAGGATTGGATAGGGTGGACAGTGAGAGCCTTTTTCCTCAGATGGTGATGTGTAGCATGAGGGGACATAGCTTTAAATTGAGGGGAGATAGATATAGGACAGATGTCAGAGGTAGGTTCTTTACTCAGAGAGTAGTAAGGGCGTGGAATGCCCTGCCTGCAACAGTAGTGGACTCGCCAACACTAAGGGCATTCAAATGGGCATTGGATAGACATATGGACGATAAGGGAATAGTGTAGATGGGCTTTAGAGTGGTTTCACAGGTCGGCGCAACATCGAGGGCCGAAGGGCCTGTACTGCGCTGTAATGTTCTATGTTCTAGATTAATAATTCCAAAAATACTTTTGAAGTGCTGCATTCTTACACAAAAAGCTTGTATGATGGGTTGCTATGGAAATTGAGTGCTATATGGCTGAGAGTATGTGTTCTGAGCATCTTGATGCTAGTTAAGTGGCTTTGGATTATATGAATAGGCCTCTGATGGACCCTTGACTGAGTGCCATGGTGATTAACAGGTTGGTTGTAGCAAATAGTTTGCGTTGGTATGAAGGCAATTCTTGCATCAGCTGTGCATCCATGTAAGCACCCCTTAATGCCTTGAAATATCCAATATGTTTATCATCCTTTGAGTCAGGGAACTTTATAATTATTATCTGTTTTAAATCTCACAAAGATAAAAGTAATTGGAGGAAAACATTTAACCCATTAGAACTTACCCTTCATGGCAAAACATTGCCTGAATGAATCCAACATTTCTGCCTTCACTACTGCAAAGACCATTCCATGTGTTTGCTGCTCTTTGAATAAGTGACTTTTGATACCAGCTCTAAATTTGTCAGTTACTCTTCAGAGTAAATTTAAACTTCTCCAATCTTTCCTTACTCTCAATCTGTTTTCCTTTGAAAAAAAGATAAATATTCAAGCATTAGTGCATTGGAGATCATCTTCCAAAACTCTATAGATTCTGGAACGATTCCTTGAAGATAACAAATGTAACCCCTTCAGAAAGGAGGGTGGGAGAAAACGGGCAACTATGGACCTGTTAGCCTCATATCAATAGTCGGGAAAATGCTAGAATCTATTGTAAAGGATGTGATAACCGGACACGTAGAAAATAATGGTAGGAGTCAAGGGCAGCACGGTGGCCTAGTGGTTAGCACAGCAGCCTCACAGCGCTGTGGTCCCAGGTTCGATCCCGGGGCTGGGTCACTGTCCGTGTGGAGTTTGCACATTCTCCCCGTGTCTGCATGGATTTTGCCCCCACAACCCAAAAATGTGCAGAATAGGTGGATTCGCCGTGCGAAATTGTCCCTTAATTAGAAAAATAATTGGGTAACCTAAATTTAAAAAAAGGATTGAGCAGAGTCACCAGGCAGAACATGAGGTGGCAGGACTCTTCCCATCTGTCTCATTGCGGGCCAAACATGAGAACAACAGGGGCGTCATTCTCCGCCCCCCCAGAGGGTCGGAGAATGGCCGTTGGCCGCCGTGAATCCCGCCCCCGCCGAAGTCTCCGAAGGGAGAAAAGTCGGCGGGGCGTTAATGGCGCCGCTGCCGCGGAGAATGTCACGGGTCTGCGCAAGGCAGCCGATTTTCGGCCTGCCGATATTCTCCCTTCCGGATGGGCCGAAGTCCCGTCGACGTGATGACCGTTCATGTCGACGTGAATCAAACCTCCTTTTCATCGGCGTGACCCGGTGCTCCAGGCTCACGCCGACCAGCGTGGAGGTGAGTGACGGCCTGGGGGGTTGGCTCTGGGCAGGCAATGGCGTGGCCGCAGTCTGATTGCCTGAGGAGAGGTGTGTCTCGGGTTGTGTGTGTGTGTGTGCGGCGGGGGGGGGGGGGGGTGGATAGAGTAGGTTGGGCTCCGGGGGAGTGCCGGGAGGGGGTCCGTGCCGGGGTGGAGGTTGGGGGGGGTCCGTGCCGTGCCGGGTGGAGGTTGGGGGGGGGGTCTGTGCTGGGCTGGAGGTTGGGGGGGGGGTCCGTGCCGGGGTGGAGGTTGGGGGGGGTCCGTGCTGGGGTGGAGGTTGGGGGGGGGGTCCGTGCCGTGCCAGGGTGGAGGTTGGGGGGGGGGGGGGTCCGTGCTGGGGTGGAGGTTGGGGGGGGTCCGTGCTGGGGTGGAGATTGGGGTAGGGGGGGGGGTCCGTGCTGGGGTGGAGGTTGGGGGGGTCCGTGCTGGGGTGGAGGTTGGGGGGGTCCGTGCCGCGCCGGGGTGGAGGCTGGGGGTTGGGGGGGGGTCCGTGCTGGGGTGGAGGTTGGGGGGGGTCCGTGCCGTGCCGGAGTGGAGGTTGGGGGGGTCTGTGCTGGGGTAGAGGTTGGGGGGGGGGGTCCGTGCCGGGGTGGAGGTTGGGGGGGGGTCCGTGCTGGGGTGGAGGTTGGGGGGGGGGGTCCGTGCTGGGGTGGAGGTTGGGGGGGGTCCGTGCCGTGCCGGGGTGGAGGTTGGGGGGGGGTCCGTGCTGGGGTGGAGGTTGGGGGGGGGTCCGTGCTGGGGTGGAGGTTGCGGGGGGGGTCCGTGCCGTGCCGGGGTGGAGGTTGGGGGGGGGTCTGTGCTGGGGTGGAGGTTGAGGGGGGGGTCCGTGCTGGGGTGGAGGTTGGGGGGGGTCCGTGCCGTGCCGGGGTGGAGGTTGGGGGGGGTCCGTGCTGGGGTGGAGGTTGGGGGGGGGGTCCGTGCCGTGCCGGGGTGGAGGTTAGGGGGGGTCCGTGCTGGGGTGGAGGTTGGGGGGGTGTCCGTGCCATGCCGGGGTGGAGGTTGGGGGTTGGGGGGGGTCCGTGCTGAGGTGGAGGTTGGGGGGGGTCCGTGCTGGGGTGGAGGTTGGGGGTTGGGGGGGGTCCGTGCTGAGGTGGAGGTTGGGGGGGGGTCTGTGCTGGGGTGGAGGTTGGGGGGGGGGTCCGTGCTGGGGTGGAGGTTGGGGGGGGGTCCGTGCCGTGCCGGGGTGGAGGTTGGGGGGGGTCCGTGCTGGGGTGGAGGTTGGGGGGGGTCCGTGCCGTGCTGGGCTGGAGGTTGGGGGGGGTCCGTGCTGGGGTGGAGGTTGGGGGGGTGTCCGTGCCATGCCGGGGTGGAGGTTGGGGGTTGGGGGGGGTCCGTGCTGAGGTGGAGGTTGGGGGGGGTCCGTGCTGGGGTGGAGGTTGGGGGTTGGGGGGGGTCCGTGCTGAGGTGGAGGTTGGGGGGGGGTCTGTGCTGGGGTGGAGGTTGGGGGGGGGGTCCGTGCTGGGGTGGAGGTTGGGGGGGGGTCCGTGCCGTGCCGGGGTGGAGGTTGGGGGGGGTCCGTGCTGGGGTGGAGGTTGGGGGGGGGTCCGTGCCGTGCTGGGCTGGAGGTTGGGGGGGGTCCGTGCTGGGGTGGAGGTTGGGGGGGTGTCCGTGCCATGCCGGGGTGGAGGTTGGGGGTTGGGGGGGGTCCGTGCTGAGGTGGAGGTTGGGGGGGGTCCGTGCTGGGGTGGAGGTTGGGGGGGTCCGTGCCGTGCCGGGGTGGAGGTTGGGGGTTGGGGGGGGTCCGTGCTGGGGTGGAGGTTGGGGGGGGGGTCCGTGATGGGGTGGAGTTTGGGGGGGGTCTGTGCCGTGCCGGGGTGGAGGTTGGGGGTTGGGGGGGGGGGGTCCGTGCTGGGGTGGAAGTTTTCGGGGGGTCCGTGCTGGGGTGGAGGTTGGGGGGGGTCCGTGCCGTGCCGGGGTGGAGGTTGGGGGTTGGGGGGGGTCCGTGCTGGGGTGGAGGTTGGGGGGGGGTCCGTGCTGGGGTGGAGGTTGGGGGGGGTCCGTGCCGTGCCGGGGTGGAGGTTGGGGGTTGGGGGGGGGGGGTCCGTGCTGGGGTGGAGGTTGGGGGGGCTCCGTGCTAGGGTGGAGGTTGGGGGGGGTCCGTGCCGTGCCGGGGTGGAGGTTGGGGGTTGGCGGGGGGTCCGTGCTGGGGTGGAGGTTGGGGGGGCGTCCGTGCCGAGGAGGGGGATGGGAGGGCAAGTGAGTTGGTCCACCTGGCCAGGTGCCAGCCTCCAACAGTTGGACCCATGCGGTCCATGCCACCTGGCTGGGGGGAGGAGGGGATATGGGCAATGATGACATGTCGTCGTTCCCCTCTCCCCCACCAGGCCGTCATGTTTTCAGATCATCCAGCGATGTTGGCCGCCGTGGTGGCAGCCGCTCATGTCTATGTTGCCCTGGATGAGGAGGAGGAGGAGGAGGAGGAGCGTGCCAGAGAGGCGGCGCAGGCTGCCGCAGAGGGGCAGGCGGCAGCCGCCCAGGCTGGAGGGACACCTGACCGACAGGACGAGGAGGGGGAGGAGGACGTCGCGGCCCCACGGCAACGGAGGCACCCGAGGGCGCCGCATGTGTACCGGCCCCGGCAGTCATACCAGGACCTCACGGACCGGGAATGCCGGAGGAGACTCCGGATGAGCCGGGAAACCGTGGCACACATCTGCCACCTGCTGGCACACCTGTCACCGCGTGGCACTGGCGG
Organism: Scyliorhinus torazame; assembly: GCF_047496885.1. Taxonomy (NCBI): domain Eukaryota; kingdom Metazoa; phylum Chordata; class Chondrichthyes; order Carcharhiniformes; family Scyliorhinidae; genus Scyliorhinus; species Scyliorhinus torazame. The sequence continues at coordinate 224,843,795 of NC_092709.1, forward strand.
GGGACACCCTCTCCCCGTATCCGTCAAGGTTACGGTGGCCCTGAACTTTTATGCAACGGGGTTATTCCAGGCACCGAGTGGGGACCTGTCCGGCATATCGCAGACATCGGTGCATCGGTGCATCCGGGCAGTGACAGATGCCCTATATGCCATGGCGCACCGCTACATCCGCTTCCCCGTTGACCGGGCCAGCCAAGGTGCCCGGGCCCTGGGCTTCTCTGCCGTTGCCGGGTTCCCCATGGTCCAGGGCGCGATCGATGGGATGCACGTCGCCGTGCGGCCACCTGCAGATAAGGGCCGTGTTCACTAATAGGAAGGGGACCTATTCGATGAACGTACAGGTGGTCTGCGACCACCGCATGATGATCCTGCACGTCTGCGCCCGTCACCCAGGCAGTGTACACGACTCATTCGTGTTGTCGCGGTCATCCACCCCCGGCATGTACGAGGGACGCCATCCCCGGCTGAGGGGCTGGTTGCTGGGCGACAGGGGCTACCCATTGCGATCGTGGCTGATGACGCCTATACGGAGGCCACGCAATGAGGCGGAGAACCGCTACAATGATGCCCATGTAGCGACAAGGGGAGTGATCGAGAGGTGCTTTGGCGTGCTGAAGATGCGTTTCAGGTGCCTGGACCTCTCTGGGGGCGCCCTCCAGTATCGGTCAGATAGGGTCAGCCGCATCATTGTGGTGTGCTGCGTCCTGCACAACATAGCCCAGCAGAGGGGCGATGTGCCGCAGGCAGAGGAGGGCGGAGTGGAAGAGAATCAGGAAGAGGCCCAGTCCTCCCCAGATGAGGGGGATGGGGACAATGGTCAGGGCGGACGGGGTAGACATAGGCGGGTGGCTGTCCACCGTTACCGGCTGGCCCAGCGGGCACGGGACAGACTGATAGACGCCCGCTTCACTGACTAGATGGGTGTGGGAATCGGGTAGTATGGCCACAGACCGCACACCATGGCAACAGCCGACCACCCACACCCCCCACCCATCCACCCACCCAGCACCCTCACCCCCCTCCCCAACCCCACCCACCCCACCCGCATGCACACCACCCCCCCCCCCCCCCCATTGCCGATCCACCTGCGGCACAACGGGCCGGGCTCACACAGTTGCGGGTGGACGCGTGTCTATCGCAGGCCATGGAGGATAATGACAACCCGCCCTGCGATGAGCTCCTGGCTCTACATCGTTGGACTATGTCTGACCCATGGCCACAGTACCACCATCCACACGGACCATCCCTGCATGCGGCTGTGACACTGCAGCGCACGGTCCCGTCCTCTGCCCGTGGGAAGTTGATGGCGGCCCAGGGGGAAGGGGGCAGACTCACCTGGGGCTGAGGTAAGACCACCCCTCACACACACACTTGCGCTCAACGTACATGACACCCCCGCGCACTTTGGACAGAGCACAAAGGCAGCTTCTGCAGGTGTAACATTGACTTTAATAACCAAAGGAGTTCATGCACGTGCCCTAGCCCCTAAAACTCATCTGTGCCCTGCACCCGTGCCAACTTACTCAGTGTCTAATTGTTTGGCCTTATGGGCCCTTTGACTACGTCTACGTGGTTCCCCAGATGGTACAGCAGAACTGGAGGTGGACTCCTGTGATTCCTGCCCTCTGACACTGGATCCCTTTGGCGGCCGTTTCCTGGGGCGTCCTGGCCTAGATGGGCCAGGCTGCGACCCGGGCGACTGGGATGACGAGCTGCCAGCCTGTCCTGCCCGTTGCCCACCTGATGCACCTGGGACAGAAGGGGGGGAGTCCGAGGTGTCGCGGTGTACCGGGACCTCCCCTACAGAGGGAGCTGGGACGGACCACACCACCTCCTCCTCCCTCGGGGTGCCCGATGGCCCCCAGGCCTCTACATGGGTGGGGGATGCGAACGGACTGGCCATCCGACGCCCCCCCGACATCTGGCACTGCCAGTCCTGGAGGCCCGTGCTGGTATCGACAGTGATCTGCAGGTTTGCAGCCATGGAGCCCAGGGTGTTGGCAAACCATGTCTGTGACAGTGCGATGCCGGCTCGCACATGGCCACTGGCGCCGATGCCCTCAGCGATGGCCTGCAGAGACTGGGCCATGGCCTGCTGAGACTGGGCCATGGCCTGCAGAGACTGGGCTATGGCGTTGAGCGCCTCTGCCATCTGGCGCTGGCACTGGCTCATGGCCTCCTGTGAGAGGGCAGCCATTTCCTGGGCCACAGACGCCGCCTGCATGGAAGGCCCCAGGCCTCGCAAACCGTTCCCCATGTCTGACACCGTCGCACCCATTGCCTCCACCGCGGACGCCACCCGTGCGGTGTCAGCCTGGGTGGCACGCATGACCGGCACCACTACCAGCTCCTGGACGTGGGTGGACTCCTCCACCTGCGACCGCAGCCGCCGCAAGCCGCCCGTCACCCTCTTCGCTCGTCTCCGGGTCGGTGGTTGCATCGGATCTATGTGTGGGTGTGGTAACTGCAGGAACCCGGGATCCATCTGGGCGGCAGATGTTCGCTTGGGCTGGGCTGCCCTCCGACCGCCCGGTCCCTCTGCTGCTCCTACCTCCACCTGCTGTACCGGGACGGCTGTGTTGTGCGCACCAGTGAGTGTACCAGACGCCTCATCACTAAAGTGCCCAACCGTGGTGAGTGTTTCTGCGATGGTGGAGGGTGTTGGTGACAGCAGTGGCGTTGTGTCGTGCTCTTCGTCCCACTCTGAGTCCATGGCACTTTGGGGTGGGGGTTCGTCTCCATCCATCCACTCTGACTCACTGTCCGGTATTTCGTCTTCCTGGGTAGTGCTGTCCCGGGTAGGGGTGTCCTGGATAGTGCTGTCCCGGGTAGGGGTGTCCTGGGTAGTGGTGTCCTGGGTAGTGGTGTCCTGGGTAGTGGTGTCCTGGCTCGGATGTGACGGGGGCCTGTGGCTGCCCCCCTCGTCGCTGGGTGGACGCTCCCGCACGTGACGGGGGTGTCGTCTCCCTGTTGCTCCAGGTCTCTCCGTCTCCCGTGGTGTGCGAGGGGCATCCTGCGGGCGTCGCATGCTGGAGGGTCCGGGTCTCTCCGTCTCCCATGGTCTCCGAGGGGCATCCTGCGGGCGTCGCATGCTGGAGGGTGCGGGTCTCTCCGTCTCCTGTGGTCTCCGAGGGGCATCCTGCGGGCGTCGCATGCTGGAGGGTGCGGGACTCTCCGTCTCCCGTGGTCTCCGAGGGGCATCCTGCGGGCGGTCTGCATCTGGGGGGATGGGTGCCTGGACGTTTGGTCCTGCGATACACAATGAAGCATGCATGGTTAGACATCAGGCAGTGATCAGGTGATACGGGGGAGGGAGGATATGGGGACGGGCTGTCGGTGGCTCACTCGCTAGTACGCCCCCGACCTCTGCATCAGCAACCTCCCGGTCCTCAGGTCCGCCAGCCAGTTCCAGGGCCCTTTCCTCGTGTACGGTCAGTGGCCTCTCATCAGCGGGCCCTCCTCCAGTCCTCACATGCTCCCTATTGTTGTGTGCGCGCTTCTCCTGTGGGGGGGGCGGGCAGGGGTAAAAGGCAACAGTGTTAGGCAGGTATATGAATGCACGCCATCGGTTGCGCGTGCATTGCAGAGGTTAAGGTTAGGGCTGGATTCACTTGGGGATATGGGGGATATGGGGGAGGGGGGGATATGGGGGATATGGGGGAGGGGGGATATGGGGGAGGGGGGATATGGGGGAGGGGGGATATGGGGAGGGGGGATATGGGGGAGGGGGGATATGGGGGAGGGGGGATATGGGGGATATGGGGAGGGGGGATATTGGGTAGGGGGGGATATGGGGAGGGGGGATATGTGGGAGGGGGATATGGGGAGGGGGGATATGTGGGATATGGGGGAGGGGGGATATGGGGAGGGGGGATATGGGGGATATGGGGGAGGGGGATATGGGGAGGGGGGGATATGGGGGAGGGGGGATATGGGGGAGGGGGGGATGTGGGGTAGGGGGAATATGGGGGATATGGGGGAGGGGGGGATATGGGGGAGGGGGGTGAAATGGGGGAGGGGGATATGGGGGAGGGGGGATATGGGGGAGGGGGGTTATGGGGGATATGGGGGAGGGGGGGTATGGGGGAGGGGGGATATGTGGGATATGGTGGAGGGGGGATATGGGGGAGGGGGCATATGGGGGATATGGGGAGGGGGGATATGGGTGAGGGGGGATATGGGGGAGGGGGGATATGGGGGAGGGGGGATATGGGGGAGGGGGGATATGGGGGATATGGGGGAGGGGGGATATGGGGGAGGGGGGATATGGGGAGGGGGGATATGGGGATATGGGGGAGGGGGGATATGGGGGAGGGGGGATATGGGGGAGGGGGATATGGGGAGGGGGGATATGGGGATATGGGGAGGCTCACCCTGCCTGCTCTGACGAGGTCGTTCACCTTCTTGTGGCACTGGGTGCCTGTCCGTGGTCTCAGGGCCACAGCGGTGACGGCCTCTGCCACTTCCCTCCACAGACGCCGGCTGTGGTGTGGGGCAACTCTGCGGCCGTGCCCGGGATACAGGGCATCCCTCCTCTGCTCCACCGCGTCCAGGAGCGCCTCCACATCGCGTGACTCGAACCTTGGGGCTGAGTGACGGCCAGCCATCCAGTCGGGTGTTGCGGTCGGGTGTTCTGGTCGGGTGGGGGGGAGCAGCGCGGCCTTATGAGCCATCACGCCGTGCGGCGTGTATGACGCTGCACGGCGTGAACCACTGCGCAAGCGCGGATCCCGTTACGTCGCTGCTAGCCCATTTCGGGCCGGAGACTATCGACCCATTTTTCCGACGTGACGCAAGTCGGAGTTGCGCCGTTTTTTGCGCCGATCGGCGGACTTTCCGCCGATAACGGAGAATTTCTCCCCAGATGTGAGCGGGTACAGCCGGCTGGAGTGATGCCGTTCCATTTAAGGTCAATCAGCTCAGACAATCCTTGAGGTCCAAGGACATCATGGACCTGAGTGTCTCTGAGGCAGACATCTCAGAGACCAGCATCAAAGAGGCGTCACACCTGTCACACGCACCCTCCACTACCGCAGACGCTCACACCTCGGTGGGAATAACTAGTAGGCAGGCTTCTGGGTCACTCACTGGTGAGAACCTCACACCTGATGATCCACAGCAGGCGGAGGCATGGACGGCCCAGGGATCTTCTACTCAGAGGGATGCCAGAGCCCAGGTCTCTGCTAAGCCCCAGGCTGATAATGTGCCCCTGGGTCCATTTGTCCCAGAGCGGCTGGAGCTGCAAAGGCAGAACCGCAAGCATCAAGAAGGGATGATAGCATCACTCCCCAGATTGCAAGGCTGACTGGAGGAGTCCCATCACCTTCTGACAACAAGGCATCCACAGAGAGATCTTGGTGCAGGACGTGGACTCCATGGTGGGGTAATGTCTGCTCCATGGTTCAGCTCATGACCTCCATGGCTGAGAACATGTGCTCCATAATGCAGGGCTTCAACTGCGTGGTGCTGGCACTAGTGGGAATCCACAAGTGTCAGCGCCAGAGGACAGTGACCCAGCTTGCCCTCTATCCCATGGACGAGCCGAGGGGACCCGGGCACCTGAAGGGAAGAGGATTGTCAGGAGACCCTAGCGCGTCCTGCACATCTCACACCTCGTGCCTGTAAGTGTAACAGCTCAATCCCCGCACACTGAAGAGGACAGTGCAGCAACACTCGTGTTGCCCGAAAGCAGGCTGGGACCCTCAAGGTCCAGACCCTCCCCCCCCCAGGGGATGCCGGTGTGATGTCACCTTGAAGCCTATTTTTAAAAAAATATTTTTTAATTCTACATTTTCACATTTTCCTTCAAAATTTACACCCCACCCACAAACAGTAAATGGTAACAAATACAAAATCAATCCGCTTAACAATACCAATGATCCCATCCTCCCACCACCCCAAACAACGGCCCACCTGTCAATATATGCATCCAATAAACCAAACCCCCTCACGGTGGAAGCAAAACACAAAGGAGAAAAAGAAAAAGGAGTCCGGGACCGCCCATGGTCACCATTGACCTATAGAGTCCACCCCCCCCCCCCCACCACCCCCTACACTCAACGCCCTCCAACCTCTGAAAGAGTACTGTACATGATACCCAAGAGTTGTACACCCCCCCCCCCCCGCCCAAGTCTCCAGCTCCTCCCGTCCACTGCCTCTTGTAAAACTCCTCCTCCCAACCTCGGTTCCTTCCCCCCAGCTTTCCACCCCGGCTAGACCACTCGGACCCTGTTCTGCCAGGCTCCGATGGCCGCAGCCCCTCCCCCCACCTCACTCCCGTTCACTGGTCGGCTTAAACCGGCCAGCGTGGAGGCCCCCGCCCGGGTCCCTTTCCCCCTTGCCCGGCCCTAGGAAAGCCCAAAGATCCGTTTTTAGCACATACATGAATAAGATGGGAATAGAGGGATACGGACCCAGGAAGTGTAGAAGATTGTAGTTTAGTCGGGCAGCATCGTCGTCACGGGCTTGGAGGGCCGAAAGGCCTGTCCTTGCTGTACATTTCTTTGTTCTTTGTTCTTTGTTCACACACCACGCATATCCACTTACACCCCAAAGCTCATTTCGAGTGAAAGTCCCATCCCTTCCCTTGTCCAAATATATACAACATTGGCTCCTTTAGCCCCTACACCCGCACGCAGTGAAACAAAAAAGAAGAAAATACAGTCATGAGGTTACATCGGCACATGGCCATTTCTCAATTTGTCAGTTCTGCCACAGTCCTTCTGCCTTCGCAAACTCCTCCGCTGCTTCCGCCGTTCCAAAATAAAAGTCCCTGAGCTTATAAGTCACCCTCAGCTTCGCTGGATATACAATGCCGCACCGCACCTTGCTAATGTACAGTGCCCTCTTCACCCGGTTGAAGGCAGCCCACCTCCTCGCCAGCTCCACCGTAAAGTCCTGGTATACACGTATACCAGCTCCAGCCCACTGCACCACCCGTTCTGCTTGGCCCATCTCAGGACCTTCTCCTTCACACTGTACCTGCGGCAGCACAGAGTCACTGCCCTTGGCGGCTCACTCGCCTTTGGTACAGGCCTCCACGACCGATGAGCCCGATCCAGTTCATATCGGGAGGGATCCTCCCCCTCCCCCAATAGTTTTGCCAGCATCGCGGCAAAATACTCAGTCGGCTTCGGTCCTTCAACTCCTTCGGGCAGCCCCGCAATCCTCAAATTCTGTCGCCTGGATCTGTTTTCCAGGTCTTCCATTTTTCCTCGCAGATCCTTGTTAATGTCCATCACCTTCCGCATCTCCTTCCCCATCGAGGCAAGTTGATTACCGTGCTGCAATAACGTGTCCTCCACTTCCTTCAGCGCCTCCCCTTGCTCTCGCATCTCCGCCATTGCGCTCGCCACTGCCGTCATTACCGGGGAAATCGCCTCCTCCACCAGCGCACTCAAAACCTCCCTCATCTCCTTCCTCACCGTCTCCATGCATTTTGTAAACTGCCTTTCGAATTCCGCAGCCATCACCGTAGTTATTTCTTCAGCCGTAAGCAATGCGGCCTCCCCTGGTGCTCCAGCCTCCATTTTCTTTACTGACCCCGCGGTGACCTTTCCACTCCCCGACGGACTTTCAGCTGCTTTTTTCATGGCCTTTTTTTGCTGGTTTTCGACATTCCCCTCCTCTGTGCTGTCCCCCAACTTTTACTGCCTTCGCTGGCCCTAGGACTGGGCGTTAACCCCCGACAATGGCGTTCCCGAACAGGAGCCCTCCAACGCGCGGCTGCCTCCCGCCCGCCGTCACCGGAAGTCCCCACCTTGAAGCCTCTTAACATCCTCTTCACCACTCACCTTCCCACCAAGTTTTGTGTCATCAGCAAGTTTAGAAATGTTACCTTTGGCTCCCTCATCCAAATTATTAATGTACATTATGAATAATTGGGGCCCAAGCACTGATCGCTGCAGGACCCCACCAGTTACTGTCTGAAATTTTGAAAAAGACCCATTTATTCCTACTCTCTGTTTCCTGTCCGTTCACCAATTCCCAATCCATGCCAATATATTATCTCCAAGCCCTTGTGTTTTAATTTTGCACACTAATCTCTTGTATTAGACTTTATCAAAAACTTTCTGAAAATCCAAATATACCACATTCACTGGTTCACCCTTATCTACTACTACTTACATCCTCAGAAAAACTCCAGTAGGTTTGTCAAACATGATTTCCCTTTCATTTTTAAAAAGTATTTTTATTGCAATTTTAACACTTAATATCAAAATTTACACAACACAGAAATAGATTTTTAAAACACAGAACAAGAACAACAACATTAACAATATATATACCACAGGTTGTCACAGCGTCTGTGACCATCGTCTTCATAATCACATTTCCTTCTTTACTCTGGTGTACAGGGTTACACGAAGAACATTTTATTTTCATTTATCGTGATGGGAAGAGTCATGTCGAACCGTTGATTTTACAGGATGAGTGGATGTTCTGCTTCTCTGTTCTTTATGTGTGGGAGGGGCCTGTGTCCCTCCAGGCATATGGCCTTCCTCCCTGTCTCTCCCTTCTCCCTGGTTCTCCCCTCCCCCTTCCCTTCCTGTCTCTGTTCACCCCCAGTGCTGGTTACGAACAGGTCCTCCAAAAGGTTGGTAAACCTTCTCCACCTGCTGTGGAATATCCCGATGGACCCCCCGATTTAGAATTTTATTTTTTCTAGCTTCAGGAATTCAGCGAGATCTGTGAGACATTCCGAGGCCCTGGATGGTGCTGCTGACTTCCAAGCTAGCAGAAATCTCCGCCAGGCGATCAGAGAAGTGAAGGCCAGGATGTCCACCCCTTTCCCTGTGAAGAGCTCTGGATGCTCTGACACCCCGAGGACTGCAGCAAGTGGGCACGGCTCCATCTTAACACCCACAACCCTGAACACGGCTTCGAAGAAGACTGTTAAGAACCCAATGAGTCGGGGGCAGGACTAGAACATGTGGATGTGGTTGGCTGGGCCCCTCGGACACGGCTCGCACGTCAGGGAAGAATCCACTCATCCTTTTCTTGGTTAGATGCGCTCTGTGCATCACCTTGAGCTGCACCAGGCTTAACCCAGTGGAGGAGGCGATGAGTTGATCCTGTGGAGTGCCTTGATCCAGAGTACTCCCCCTATCTCTACACCCTCCATATCCGTCACGTTTCATCTAGTGGGGTCCTGATGTTTTCCATGAGCCATCCGTATATGTGACATTTGTCTCCCCCGAGCCAGTCCAGCTCCACCGTTGTGTGTGTCTGAGTAGCTGGGGGAACATCTTTGTCTCTTTGCAGAGAAAATCGGGCAGCTGCAATTACTGAAGCTCGTTCCCTTTCAGGAGTTGGATCTTCTCCGATAGTTCCCACAGGGTCACTAATCTACCGTCCACGTACAGGACCTTCATCCTCAAGGCCCCCTGTCCACCTCCCATGCCCTAAAGGTGATGTCTATCCTAGTCGGTGTGAACTTATGGTTTTTGCAGGTGGGGACTTTATAGATATACCACTCAGTTTGACATGGCACCTGAACTGGTTCCAGGTCTTCAATGTTGCCACTACCACTGGGCTCCTCTCTGCAAGATGGTTTTGTGTACCCAAGGTTCTCTTTCCCCCACCCCCCAGACAAAGGCTATGATTAGCTAATCAACACTGGTGAAGAAGGATTTGGGGATGTAGATCGGAGCGATCTGAATATGAAGAGCAACCTGAGCAGCACGTTCATTTTAATCGTTGTACCCTTCCCGCTAGCGAGAGCGGGATTGAGTCCCATCTTTGCAGGTCCTTCTTCACCTTCTCCACCAGGCTGGAGAGGTTCCACTTAATATTAATAATAATAATCGCTTATTGTCACAAGTAGGCTTCAGTGAAGTTACTTGTGGAGCCTCGTCCAATTGTAAACTACCCGTATCCCCAGGTATGTGAACTTGGTTTGGGCCACTTTAAACAGTAGTTCCTCCAGCTCCGCTCCTCCTTCTCGGGGGTTCACCGGGAAGATTTCGCTCTTCCCCAGGTTGAGTTTGTAACCTGAGAAGGCGCCAAACTCCCTAAGGAGCCCAGTTTTCTTTCCCATGCTGGCCAGGGATTTGACACGTAGAGGAGCAGGTCATCTGCATAAGCGAAGCTCTGTGCTCCCTGCGCTCTCTGCGAATGCCCCTCCATCATTCTGCTGATCTAAGGCTGATTGCCGTGGCTCAATTGCCAGTGAGAACAGAAGCGGGGATAACAGGCACCCTTTCCCTGTTCCCCTGCACAGCCGAAAGCACTCGGAGGTGGTGGCATTCATCCGCATGCTCACCATAGGAGCACTGTATAGAGGTTTCCCCACTGTGGTGAACCTTGCTCCAAACCCAAATCGCTCAAGCACCTCCATGAGGTCCCTTCATTCTACTCGATGGAAGGTTTTCTAATCATCCAGGGAGATGATCACCTCTGGCGTCTCCTCCCCGGATGGGGTCATTATTATATTCAACAGGCATCTGATGTTCGCTGTTAGCTGTCTGCCCCTTGACAAACCAAGCCTGATCTTCCACTGTCACTGCTGCAGGCAACTCTCCAGACGCCATGATTTCCCTTTCATAAAACCATGTTGACTTTGTTTAATCCTGTTGATATTTTCCAAGTGTCCTGTCATCATATTCTTTATAACGGAATCAAACATGTTTTCTACCGCTGACGTTCGTCTAATCGGTTTGCAATTCCCAGTTTCTCCCTTCCCTCCATTTTTCAATAGCGGGGTGACATTTTCAGTCTCCAAACTGCCAGGATTGTTCCAGAATCTACAAAATTTAGGAAGATGACAATCAACGCATCCATTATTTCCATGGCCACCTTCTCTGGTACCTTGCGATGTAGATTGTCAGGTCCTGGGGATTTATCAGCTTTCAGTCCCATTCATTTCTCCAACATTATTTTTCTAGTAATACTAATTTCCTTCACGTCCTCTCTCTCACTAGACTCTTGGTTCTTCAGCATTCCTGGAAAGTTATTTGTGTCTTCCTCCATGAAGACAGAACTAAAATAGTTTAAATTGCTCTGCCATTTTCTTTGTTCTCTATTATAAATTCTCCTGTTTTGGACTGCGTACATTAATCTTTTTTGTTTTATATACTGAAAGTTTACTCTCATACTCTATTTTTCCCCTCTCCCCTCTTAATCAGTCTCTTGCTCCTCCTTTGCTGAATTATGAAATGTTACTAATCCTGAGGTTTGCTACTTTTTCTAGCATCTTGATATGACTACTACGCTAATACTATCTTTAATTTCTTGAGTTGACCATGGTTAGGCCAGTTTTCCTGTTTGTTGAGGCACCAGAAAAGAGTGTAATAATTGTTGAAATGCATACATACCTTCCTTAAATATTAGCCATTGCCTGTCTACCGTCATGCCTTTTAATTAAGTTCCCCATCGATCTTAACCAACTCACCTGTTATAACCCTAGACCTATGGGGTAGAAGTAATTAGCCTCCCCGTGAGCCTCATGGAGTTTGAGCTCTCCCACTGAGGGACGGGGAGTCCATGGACACTCTTATAATCTGTAATATAAAGGTCAGCCAATTTTGGTACTGACACCTCAGACCTGGCTGGGATCTGGAGAGTATTGTGTTGACCCTCACTGGTCTCTGCCTCAGTGAGGTAACGTGATGTCTGTCAGAATAACACTCTGAGTCAAATATGCAAGTAAATCTCTCTTTATTGTGAATACTTAAACACACATACTGTTACGCATAATTGCTTGCTGGCTTTAAGACTCACTGCTCAAATCATAAAAGATATTACCCCTTCAAGGCTTGGCCAGGAGCTTGATCGGCGGTTGTATCTGCTTGCTGAGCCTCGTTCAGCTTCTTCGTTCCTTCTGTGACAGTTAATCCCGGGTTGCACTGCCTTGTGTATTCTGATGTCGACTCTTATACTTTTTCCTCATGATAGTTCGTTTACACATCTGTTATTCGTTAGCTGTTGCAGTTAGCTATATTTTGCATGGTCAAGCAGTTTAATCTTCGCACTTTGGCCTATTTCCTCTTATCAGAGGTTGATGTAATGTCTTATCTGGTGGCTCAAGACATTCTATTGTTCAACCTTATGACCCATCAGGTCAGCAAATGTCTTTTATAGTCCTGTGGCCCTGTGACCTGTGATGTCAGTAGAAGCCATTTTAGTCCTGTAGAGCCTTGGTCAAGCCCTGAACCTACAATTGTACATACTTTAACTTCATAATAAAACTAGCCACTGTTGTCCACTAGTTTCAGACTCGTCTATGGTCACAAAACTGATGATGAGAATAAAAATGGAGCTACTGTCAATGCGGCTGACTTCGGACGAATAACCACCTCCTGTGCACTACAAGACTAAGGTTGAATTTATTTTTCCAAGATGCCATTATTCGGAAGATTGGACACGTTTGATGCGCACATTGAGGATTGACGCAGTACACTGAATGTATGCGGGGTTTTTGGGCGATTGCTATCCCCTGTGATGACCGGCACACAGTAATCCTTTTAACTGCCTGCGGGTCCCACACTTATGGGGTGAAACAAAGCCTGACATACCCCGCAGTCCTAGATATTAAGCTTCGAAGAACAGGTGACTATGATTGCACAGCCTTATAACCCCAGGCCATCAGTCATTGTGCAGCGATATCACTTGAACATGGCAGATAGGACCCCAGGAGAGTCTGAGACTGAGTTCCTAACATGGTTGAGAAAATTAGCCGGGTTCAGCGAGTATGGCACTTCCCTCTCGGAAATGCTACGAGACTGCCTGGTTTGTGGCATCAATAATATGGTAACCCAAAGGAAATGGTTGGCCGAACGATCTTTAGACTTACACCAGGCTGTGCAGATTTTCTATCATGGGAGAGTGCTGAATAGGGGCTGCCTGAACTCCAGGGTATGGAGGTAAACATTGTTGTATGCGTCCCCTCCTGGTGTGCAGCACCCCCCCGCCCCCCCCCCCCCCGCCCCTCCCAACCCCTGGACAGAAACCCCACTCTGGGCCGATAACCATAGGGGCACGGTTAGATGCTCGAGGAGAAAGGCAGCCAGGCATGACACCTCCCCGGGGTCAGTAGAAGGGGAGCTCAGGCGATGTGGGATGTGTAGGAATCACAGGGAGCCCAAATCCCAAAGTAACCAGCAGCTCCACACATCAACAGAGGCAGGCACCAGCCCAGGGCCCATATTTCCACATTGACCGGCGGGATGAGGACTGTATGCAGTTAATTGCATCACAGAACCCCGAACCCAGAGTGGCCCCCATCCGGATCACCTTGCGAGTCAATGGTCACCTTTTAGAGATGGAACTTGATACAGGTGCTACAGTTTTGGTCATTGGGTGGTAGATGTTCGATAGCATACAAGCTGGGATTCAATAATTGACTTTGCAAGACATGGAGGCAAGGTTGACAGGTGAGCTGCTCACAATTGTGGGGACCACGTTAACCCCAGTGATTTACGGGCAACATGAAGGTACATGGCCCCAGCTTGTTAGCCAGCGACTGGTTGCAGAACCTCCACCTGAATTGGCAACTAATTTTCCAGATGGAGACTGGATGCTTCTATGAGGCACTGGGGATGTATCTTGAGGTTTTCCAGCCGGTATTAAGGAAAATCAAGGGAACCATGGCAAGGATTCAAGTGGACCTGGACACTCATACTGTCCAAATTCCACCATATAGTCCTGTACGAGGCCAGCATTACAGATTGCCCGAGGAACTATGGGCATTTTAAACCCAAAATCCGAGTTCAGTGTCAAAGACTGCATCCTGCTGTGGGGAACGAGAGTTACGTCCTGAGCAAGGGCCAGGACTCCATCTTGCAGGTCTTGCAAAACAACACCCTGGGGTGTTGATAATGAAGATGCTCACTCGCAGCTATGTTTGGTGACTGAGCCTGGACACAAAGGTAGAAAGAATGGCCCAATAATGCAGGGTTTGTCAGGGGCAGCAGAAGCTTCCACCCACCACACTGCTCCACCCTTGGGAGTGGCCGGTGCGGCTCCATGCCAATTTTTCTGGTCCTTTCCTAGGATCTATGTTCTTGATTATAGTATATGTGCACTTGAAATGACTTGAAGTCCATAAGATGGTGTTGACTACCTTGAGGGCGATCATTGAAAAGTTACAGCTCTCATTCAGCACGCACGGTATCCCAGAGGTGTTGGTCACTGAGAATGGGACACCTTTTACCAGTGAGGAATTCACAAGATTTATGAAGGCAAACGGGTACAGACCCATATCACCCAGCTTCGAATGGGCTGGCAGAAAGGGCGGTGCAAACATTTAAATGGGAGCTGAAAAAGCCAACTTCCGGATCGATGGACAATCAGCTGGTCAGATTCCTGTTCTGTTACTGAACCACACCACATGCGGTAACCAGGGTAGCACCACCGGAATTATCAATCCGCCAGCGACTACAGACCCATCTCAGTCTTATGTTCCCAGATATTGGCAGGAAAGTACGCTGCAGCCAAGAGCAGCAAGGGCGTCACCCAAATCTACACAAGTGGAACAGACTGTTCGTACCAGGGGACGCGGTCTATGTTCGGAACTTCACAGATGGCACCCAGTGAATCTCAGGAACGATTCTTTGCCAGATTGCGCCGGTATCATACCAAGTTCAAGCTCAAGGTCACGAAAAACCACAATCATATCTGCTGAAACAGGAGACCAGCAATGCACAGATCTCGGGAGCAGCCAATTATTGACCAACCTACTCCAACTCTTCAAGACTAGACAGCGTTGCCCAAAGAGGGACAGGATACAGAGTTGTGAGAGGTTATTGATACAGATTCCGAGATGGAGACCCAGGTGTCGGAAGGCTCTGATGGGGAACAAGCCATTCAGCAGCCTTTACTGTGGCCTTCAGTGTGGAAACGAGTTTCACCGTCCAGATATCATTGATTTCGACAAGTTCCTAGTTAGCATCAAACAGGCCCCCACCAAAACTCCAGTTGTATTTGTAGAGAGACTCCATAGCTGTTACTGTAAGACATGAGAGGGGGAGAATGAAGAGGATGAGGATGATAACAATACATATTTTAACACACTAAATTTTAAGAGCCTTTTCCTGAAAGAGCTCTAGATATTAGTGGGTTGCGCATTCATTATTTAAAATTTTTTAAAGTACCCAATTAACTTTTTCCAGTTATGGAGCAATTGTGCATGGCCAATCTACCTAGCCTGCACATCTTTGGGTTGTGGGGGCGAAACCCATGCAAAGACGGGGAGAATGTGCAAACTCAGTGACCCAGAGCTGGGATTGAACCTGGGACCTCGGCGCCGTGAGGCAGCAGTGCTAACCACTGCACCACCATGCTGTTCGGGTTGCGCATTCATAACATGGAGGCAGTGGCCTGAGATGATTTGATCCATCACACAGGTACAGTCTGGAGGTAAATCCACAGTAAACCCCCTTCAACACGCACAAAAACTAAGGTGGCAGCCTAGCCAGAAATATGGATCAAGTAAAAACGTTATGCTGAGTCCCAGTGCATTGTTTTAACTGCATCCAATTAGGCCACTATTCTTGTGATTGCTGTAATAACTCTGGGAACTGATGGAAACAGTGAACTTTGCATCCTTTCTCCTGTAGCACAGATGTGTCCCAACCCTGTTGAATATTATTTAGAAAATGGTGTTGATTTGTCTTTGAACTGGAAGAAAAAAAGTGATGTAAAGTTGACACCTGTCATCGTCCCCATGAGGCTCACGGGGAACCCATTATTGAGCTCCCTGTGGGGCTCATGGAGTGAGAGCCTCCCGGTAGTGGGTGGAGGCCCATTCAGCTGGGACATGTCAAACCGAGCATAAAAACCAGCTTGAGGTAGGACCGGCATGTTGGTTGTCCCAACGGGGACTGTGATTGTATATAGTTACTGCTGTGGGCAGACTTTATGTTAAAGTAAATAAATCTTTATCCTTCCTGCCGCTGGCTTCTTTGGTCATTAAAAGACCATTGTGTGCATTACAGAATGCTTTCTTCATTCTTTTATAAAAAAACAGAGACATTGAGCAGGATTCTCCGTTCTTGAGACTGGGGCAGGATTCGTGGACTTTCACGACAGCAAAACTGGCGCCAACCTGGACTAATTCAGCAACTGTGGAGGGGCTAGCAGCGGTGCCACGTTGAACGCAATGAATTCCAATGAGAAACATGCAGGATTCGCAAAGTCCGTGATTGACACTCGGGAGGCTGACAAGCTGCAGCCGCATATACACATTACAATCCCCACACATACTCATCCCAGTAAGAAGTCTTACAACACCAGGTTAAAGTCCAACAGGTTTGTTTCGATGTCACTAGCTTTCGGAGCGCTGCTCCTTCCTCAGGTGAATCACCTGAGGAAGGAACAGCGCTCTGAAAGCTAGTGACATCGAAACAAACCTGTTGGACTTTAACCTGGTGTTGTAAGTCTTCTTACTGTGCTCACCCCAGTCCAACGCTGGCATCTCCACATCATACTCATCCCAGCCATCAAGATGGCACTGGTTGTGCTGGAGCGCACCCATACAGCTGATGGGTCGGCTGGGGCCAGAGGGCTCCTAGGGGGGGTGGCCTGGGGGGACAACTATACGACCCGTGGCTCTAGGTTCACAGTAGGCTCTCAGCAGCGTGCGCAGTTGCATGGTTGCCTTTCTGGTTGCAGCAAAGGTGTTCCATGCCTGTCCACTCTGACCCCACAGCCCACCTTCAGGTCACCCCTGCTACTTCTCCTAACCCTGGCAAAAGCCCCCCGGCCAGCGGCACAACTGTCAGCAAAATTTGGCAATGTTGGACACTTTTCGTACCCCCTTTCTCTCCCTCAGCATGACACTGATTTCCCGATTTTTAAAAGCACAAGTGAACCGCGCCATCGGGAAATCGGCCCATCAGAGGCGGAGAATCGCGGAGGCCCCGGAGAATACTGGGTCAGGCCCTCTAATGATATGCAAACATTGTTTACTGTACATGTGTTCCGGACCACATTGACGCAACTGTCGAGGTGACAGAGAATTGCGATTTGGCATCAAATGGGCGCCCGCCATGATTTTGGAGTCAAAACCTATTCTCTGCCCAATCGCGTTTCCCGATTTCGTATCAGCCATTGGAGAATCTTGCCCGTTAGCTCTTTCCACTGACAGTATGGGGACAATTTAAACTAAAGACTTCACCTTTTAAAGATTTGATTTCATCTTCAAGTCAAAGTGCTCAAGAGAGGCAGACATTGAAGCCACAAATAAATTAGCTGCAAGCATTTTTGTCTCTGATGTAATAACACCATAATGGGAGAATATTGAATTGGAAAATAAAGTTCCTTCAGGGCTGTCGAATGAGACAGAACTGTAGTTCGTGGGATGTCCCACCTGGAATAAAAGAAAATCACAGCACCAAATGGGAATTGGAATAACTCACCTCATTGTGGTTCAATTGACTATAGCAATTGATGCACATTCTGGTAAAAGGGAAGTGTAGATGAGACTTGTATGTTGATAGCATTCTCTCGAAGATGCCTGTGTCCTAGTTTATGTAACTTTTATGAAAGCTGAATTGGATAGTCTGTCTGCTACCCAAGACAACGGAGCCATGCAGGGGAGATTAGCAAAGATTTTCAGATAGGCACCACATTGATCTTTTGAGAAGATTACTTGAAATTCAAGAAGGCTTGCATCAGATGGAACATGTGTGGAATGACATTGGGGTACCGGTGTGTGAGCACAGAAGTAATTTGTTACATGGGGGGGGGGGGGTAACTGAAATGCAGAAGGGTTGACATGCTCAGTTACTGGACCAACAAGACAGTGTGACATGAAATGGGTAATGTAGCCAGTCGCGTGAGAAAACATTTTAAAATCATCAAGGCATGGATGCATACTCCACAAAGAAATTTACCTGAAGTCAATTAGAATAGAATTAAACACACAAGTATACAACATATCAGAGGGACTAAAATTAACATGAAGAGGATTATCCAATCTGGATTTAGAAATTATCCACAAAGTGGATGCTGGTGAACAGAGAGCTGAAGAATCTTTCAAATCTATGCAAGAACACTTGTTTGAACCGTATGTATTTGCAATGTACCAATCATTTGGAATTTTGTGAGGTGATCTGCAGGTGGAGAGGGCAAATCTAATTTGATATATTTCCTTCTCAAAGGGGACAATTGTACAAATCATTGCGTTGTGACTTTATAAAATCCGCAAAAAATAGATTGAAAGTTACAGAATATCTCTCTCCCTTATAAGGAAAACTATACTCATCGGGGCAAGTGGAGAGTATTCCAAAACAATCCTGACTTGTGCCTTCTAGATGGTGGACAGGCTTTGGGGAGTCAGGTGGTGAGTTACTCGTCGCAGGATTCCTAGCCTCTGACCTGCTCTTATAGCCACAGTATTTATATGGCTGGTCCAGTTCAGCTTCTATTCAGTGGAAACTCTGCCCCACCCAGGATGTTGATAGTGGGGGATTCAGCAATGGTAATGCCACTGAATGCCAAGGGGTGGTGTTTAGATTCTCTCATGTTAGAGATGGCCATTGCCTGGCACTTGGGTGGCGCGAATGTTACTTGTCACTTGTCAGCCAAAACCTAATTGTTCTCCAGGTGTTGCTGCATATCGACACAGACTGAGGAGTTGTGAATAGTGCTGAACATAGTGCAGCCATCAGCAAACATCTCTACTTCTGAATTGATGATGGAGGGAAGGTCAGTGATGAAACCGCTGAAGATGGTTGAACCTAGGACACCACCCTGCTGAACTCTTGCAGTGATGTCCTGGGACTGAAATGATTGACAACAAAAGCCATTTTAATTTGTGCTAGGTATGGCTCCTACTAGTAGAAGTTTTCACCTTACGCCCTTTGACTCCAGTTTAGCTAGGGCTCCTTAATGCCATACTCAGTCAAATGTTGCCCTAATGTCAATAGCCGTCACTCTCATCTCACTCTGGAGTTTAGCTCTTTTGCCCATGTTTGGATCAAGGCAGCAATGAGGTCAGAAGATGAGTGGCCATAGCAGAATCCAAACTGAGCATCAGTGAGCAGATGTTTCTGAGTAAGTGTTGCTTGATAGCACTGTGGACAACAGCTTCCACCACTTTGCAGATGCTCATGAGTAGACTGATGGGATGCAAATTGGCCAGGTTGAATTTGTCCTTTTTTTAAACTATGTACAGGACATACCTGGGCAATGATAAGGCTTTGCAGCCATCTTCACCTAGAAGTGACAGAGTAGTGGTGAATGGTTGTTTTTCAGACTGGAGGAAGTGTACAGTGGGATTTCCTAGGGATTGACTTCGGACGACTGCTTTTCTTGATCTGTTTTAATGACGTAGACTTGGGAATACAAGCCAAAATTTCAAAGTTTGCAACTGACATAAAACATGAGGGGGATAGTGATAAACCTCAAGGAATAATAGGCAGGCTTCTGTAATGGGCAGATGCATGACAGCTGAAATTTAATGCAGGTAAGTGTGAAGGGATGCATTTTAGTGGGGAGACTGAGGAGTAGCAATATAAAATGTAACTCCTGGACACTGTTTAAAAGCCTTTTTTGAGCGTGCGCACGTATACAAAGAAGACAGTGATGTAATCAAAACCAGAACCAGCAAAACCAGTGCCCAGAAATACGCCACTATATAATAGCTAATAAAATGAAAACAACATATGGTGCAATCAAACTAAAAGAAGCCGAAAGAAGTCACATAGTCCCACAAAACCAAAGGGAACGATGCCAGCTAAATCAGAATGTTCATAAGTCAGCCCGCTGTAGCAGAGCATAGAGGGTGTCCAGCATACCAGTGGACATTGTGTATGCCTTTTCCAAGACCATCCAGGCATCTGTCTGAGTGAGAGCTCTGGAGGTGAACTCGAACTAAAAAATGGATTTATCTGCCTGAAATGTGTTCTTGTCTCATTGCAGGAGAAATAGAATACATTTGCACTTTGCTGATGTGTTTGCTTGCGTGAGAATGGGGAGTGATAGGGTGCACGTAAGTGATCTCCTAGTGTTGTGGTGTCAATAGATGTAGTCATAACACAAAAGGTCCAATTCTAAAGCGGAGGTGCAGGAACAGAGAGACTAGGGGGTATATGTGTACAAATCATTGAAGCTGGAAGGGCAGGTTGCGAACTTGGTCAAAAAGGCATTTGGAACCTGGGTTTTATAAATAGAAGCATTGAGCACAGAAGCAAGGAAGTTATGACGAACCTCTATAAAACATTGGTTCAGTCTCAACTGAAATATTGTGTCAGTTCACATTATGAAGGGTGCGAAGACTTGAGAGAGTGTGCAGAAAAGATTCACATGAATGGTTCCAGAGGTGAGGGACTTCAGTTATGTGAGTAGATTGAAGAAGCTGGGGCTGTTCTCCTTAGAGAAGTGACATTTGAAAGATTTCATGGTGGTGTGCAAAATCATTAAATGTTTAAGGCAAATTAGATAGGGGGAAATGGTTCCTCTTGTTGGAAAGGGCTCAGAAGTGTCTGAAGCAACAGGTGTGGAATAATCATCCATCGCAATCGCAGCCACGCCCATTTCCACAGGCTATTCAGATTTCTTTTCTTTCTGTTTAGTATCACAGTGCTTCTTCTTGAGCTTGTGTAAGTAAGTTCATATTTGGTTAGCTTAGTTCAAAAAGTGAACAGAAGCATCACGGTGTAGTTTAGACCGAGCTAATAGCAATTCTGCACAGCTATCTTGTATCTAAAGAATTTGTTGTAAGTTCAGGTGAAATAATATACATTTTAGCTCTAAATTGAATGCTACCTAAATAGTTTAATTCATTTGAATAGTTCTGCGATAGCTGTGATTATGGGTGACTTTAATCTGCATATCGATTGGGTGAGTCAAATTAGTCACAGTACAATAGAGGAGGAATTTCTGTGTTTATGGGATGGTTTTCTGAACCAAAACGTTGAGGAACCAACAAGGGAACTGCCATCTTGGACTGGGTGTTGTGCAATGAGAAAGGATTAGTTGGCAACCTCGTTGTGAGAGGACCATTGGGGATGAGTGATCATGATATAATAAAATTCTTTATCATGGTGATGAGGTAGTTGATTCTAAGACCAGGGTCTTGAATCTCAATAAAGGTAACTATAATGGCAGGAGGCATGCCTTGTCTATGATAGACTGAAAACATTGCTCAAAGGAAGGACAGTGGACAGGCAATAGCAGGCATTCAAGGAACGAATAGATGAACTCCTATTTGTTTATTCTTATTTGGCGCAAGAGCAGAAAGGGAACTATGGCCAAACCATGGCTTACAAGGGAAATTAGAGATAGTATTAGATTCAAAGAAGAGGCACACAAATTAACAAGAAAGTAATAGACCTGAGGATTGGGAACAGTTTAAAATTCAGCAAAGGCGGACTAAGGGATTGATTATGACAGGAAAAACATAATATGAAAGTAAGCTAGCGGGGCACATAAAAACTGACTGTAAAAGTTTCTATAGGTATGTAAAGAGAAAAAGATTGATAAAAACAAATTCAGGCCCCTTACAGTCAGAAAGGGGGGAATTTGTCACGGGGAACAAAGAAATGGCTGAGGAACTAAATTTGTACTTTGCTGCTATCTTTACAAAGGAAGATGTACTGGAAGTTCTGAGAAACACAAGTTTTAGTGATGAGCTGAAGGAAAATCATATTAGTAGAGAAATTGTTTTAAGGAAATTAATGGGATTGAAGGTGAATAAATCTCCTGGGCCTGATAATCTTCATCCCAGAGTACTTAAGGAAGTAGCCCCAGATATAGTAGATTAATTGGTGGTCATTTTCCAAAATTCTTTGAACTCTGGAATGGTTCCTACAGATTTGAGGGTAGCTAATATAACTCTGCTATTCAAAAAGGAAGGTAGACAAAATCAGGGAACTACAGACCAGTGAGCCTAGTGTCGGCAGTAAGGAAGTTGCTGGAATCTATTATCAAGGATTTCATGGCACAGCATTTGGAAAGCAATGGTGTAATCAGACAAAGTCAGCATGGATTTACAAAAGGGAAATCATGCTTGACAAATCTACTGGAATTCTTTGAAGATGTAACTAGTAGAGTTGACCAGGGAGACTCGATGGATGTGGTTTATTTAGACTTTCAGAAGGCTTTCGACAAGGTCACACATAGCAGATTACTATGTAATGTTCAAGAGCATGGGATTGCGGGTAGTGGCTTGAGATGGATAGAAAGCTGGTTAGCAGGCAGGAAGCAAAAGGTTGGAATAAATGGGTCTTTTTCTGATTGGCAGGCAGTGACTAGTGGAGTACCACAGGAATTTGTGCTAGGACCCCAACTGAATATACCCATCTACCTTTTGGAGTATCACCGGCTTGTGCTGTATTCCAGCGTGTCGTGGAGAACATACTGCGGGGTTTACTGCATGTGGCGGTTTACCTTGACGATGTGCTGATTACCGGGATGTCGGACCAGGAACGTTTAAGGAAGCTTGACAAGGTACTCCAACGTTCTTCGGTAGCTGGTGTTCGGTTTCACGGGGAAACGTGTGTGCTCCACGCCTACAACGTTACGTACCTTGGTTACCTAGTGGACCACAATGGCCTTTACCCGGGCAAGGCCAAGGTGTGGTTGTCTAGCAGGCCCCCGTTCCAGATGGACCAATGGAGCTCCGATCTTTTCTCCGGCTTGTCAACTATTCATAGATTATCATAGAATTTACAGTGCAGAAGGAGGCCATTCGGCCCATTGAGTCTGCACCGGCTCTTGGAAAGAGCACCCTACCAAGGTCAACACCTCCACCCTATCCCCATAACCCAGTAACCCCAACCAACACTAAGGGCAATTTTGGACACTAAGGGCAATTTATCATCGCCAATCCACCTAACCTGCACATCTTTGGACTGTGGGAAGAAACCGGAGCACCCGGAGGAAACCCACGCACACACGGGGAGGATGTGCAGACTCCGCACAGACAGTGACCCAAGCCGGAATCGAACCTGGGATCCTGGAGCTGTGAAGCAATTGTGCTATCCACAATGCTACCGTGCTGCCCCACGAGATTATTATGGGAAGTTCATCCCGAACCTCATGACCATGTTGGCCCCCATGAACCGGTCGCTGAAAAAGGGCCAGGCATGGACATGGGGTCAACTGCAGCCAGCAGCATTTGCCGAGGTAAAAAGGCAGCTCTCGTCCTCGCGGCTACTTATCCACTTTGACCCTGCCAAGGCACTGATACTGACTTGTGATGACTCGCCTTATGGCGTTGGGGCGGTTTTGGCCCACCAATAGACGACGGCACAGATTGGCCTATCGTATTTGCTTCTCGGTCTCTCGCTGCAGCTGAGCGAAATTATACCCAGATTTAAAAGGAAGGTTTGTCCGTAGTATCCGCAGTAAAGAAATTCCATCAGTCTGTCTTTGGCCATGCTTTTACGGTACTGATGGATCACAAACCCTTGTTAGGATTGTTCAAAGAGGACAGGGCGGTTCCCCCCTGAGTCCATATGGATTCAGCGATGGGCCTTGCTGTTGTCGGTCTACATACTGGAATACCGCCCCGGGACGAAGATCCCTCATGTGCCGGTGAAGTAATTGCTGCTTTGCATTTTATGGATATGTTGCCAGTCATGGCATCCTAAGTCTGGACCTGGACCCAGATGGATCCCCGGTGAGCCCATGTCCGTCGCATCATTTTGTATGGGGCTCAGCACCACACTTTGCTGGACAAAGAACAGTACAGCACAGGAACTGGCCCTTGAGCCCTCCAAGCCTGCGCCGATCATGATGCCTGTCTGTAGTAAAACCTTCTGCACTTCCAAGGTCCATTTCCCTCTATTCCCATCCTCTTCATCAAGGTGCCTCTTAAACGTCACTATTGTACCTGCTTCCACCACCTCACCCAGCAGCGCATTCTAAGCACTCACTACTCTCTTTGTAAACAACTTACCTTGCTTATCTCTTCTAAACTTTCTCCCTTGAACCTTAAACCTATGTCACCTATTAATTGACTTCTCCACCCTGGGAAAAAGCATCTGACTATCCACTCTCTCCATGCCACTCATAATTTTGTAAACCTCTATCAGGTTGACCCTCAACCTCCGTCGTTCCAAAGAAAACAATCCGAGTTTCTCCAACCTCTCCATTCGCTAATACCCTCCATACTAGGCAACATCCTGGTAAATCTCTTCTACACCTCTCCAAAGCATCCACATCCTTCTGGTAGTGTGGCGACCAGAATTTTGCACAATGTTCCAGATTTGGCCTAACTAAGGGTCTATATAGCTGCAGCATGACTTGCCAATTTTTGTAGTCAATGGCCCGACCAATGAAGGCAAGCATGCCACATGCCTTCTTGACTGCACTATCCACCTGCGTTGTCACTTTCAGTGATCTGTGGACCTGTATGCCCAGATCTCTCTGCCTGTCAATACTCCTAAGGGTTCTGCCATTTACTGTATAAAGATCGCAGAGCTCAGCATAGAGGACGGAGTTCTCCTCTGGGGGATGCATGTCGTAGTTCCAGCGAAAGGTTGCGGTCCCATTTTGAAGGTCCTCCATAACTGCCATCCCTGCGTCTCAAAGATGAAAATACCAGCCTGCAGCTACGTATGGTGGCCTGGCATCAATGCTGACATCAAGAAGCTCATCCAGCACTGCGGCCAATGCCAGGAACACCAGGACCTTCTGCTGCCGGCGCCCCTCCACCCTTGGGAGTGGTTGGGACGACCCTTGTCCCCACTTCCCGTCGGTTTTGCCGGGCTGTTCCAATGGTCAATGTTCCTGATCCTGGCCGACGCCCACTCAAAGCGGATGGATGTTCATCACATGCTATCTAAAACCTCCAATGCCACGATCGAGCGGCTCCGGCAGAAGTTCAGTATAAACAACAGACCAGAAATCTTGTTTTGGACAATGGAACACTGTTCACCAGCGCAGATTTGGGAGGACAAACTGGATCCGCCACATCCACACCTCGCCGTACCACCTGGTGTCCATTGGTTGGCTGGGCAAGTGATCCAGACCTTCAAGTGGGGGATGCGTAAGCAGACCACGGGCTCTCTCGCGATGTGTCTGGCCTGTTTCCTTTTTTTGTTATCGGACCACGCCACACACCACAAAGGGAGCTGCTCGGCGGCGGTGCCTTTGCATACGCCTGAGCCTTGTATTGCTGGACATTGACGGGAAGGTCCGCAGCAGGCAGAAGTAATCTGAGGGAGACTTGGGCAGACCAGCACCTCGTCGGCATTTGTTGCCCGGTGACACGGTAAACGTCCAGAGTTTCGGCGATGGAGCCGCGTGGATCCCAGGCACTGTACTCAAACAGATGGGACCATTGTCTCTTATATAGGGTGGGCACAGGGCAGGGAATTAAATAGACATGTGGATCACCTCCGCAGTCGCACTCCGGCACCAGCCAACCCACACTTCAATGTCTCAGCGCCATTGTTGCCATCTCTGCCACCGTTGCTGCTGGTGCCACCTCTACAGGTTCCAGACCCCCAGGAAACTGAGATGATGGATGTGGCGACCTCGGATGCTGACTCCGAGATGGAGATACAACCGCCTGTGTTTACCGAAGTCCCGGGGGCAGATGCGGGAGCGGATAAGGCGGTGCCGCTCCGAAACTCCATTCGGAAGCGACGGTCCCCGGTGCACTACATGCCTCCAGACACCATATGGATGATGCCCGAGCACCAGCCCAACGCGAATAGGACCAGAAGGTCTTCTCAACAATCCGCCACGGTGGACGCCGTTCAGGACTTAAGGGGGGAGGAGGGTTGTCATCCTCACCGGGTCATGGAGTGTGGACTATTAGGTTCCCCATGACCGCGCAGAATACGAATTTCCCCGTTAAGGAGATATAAAAAGCCTGACCCGGATGTGGTCAGGTGGGAGAACCTTTCGAGGAGTGGAGTTTGTATATTGTGTGTGTAAATAAACCTTTTTGTCTTTCCTCCATCATCACTTCCTCTGATCGCTCTGTCAGGATTCAACACTTTGATCATTCGTTCTCATTGTGCAGACTGTTCTTTTTCTCAGTTCCTCTTGTTGCATGTACTGTTGGGGACCCCTGCTGGTTCAACAATGCATTAATTCATGGTAAGCAATTTTTCTCTGTCAAAATGATCTCCAATTGTGGTAGATTGTGTTTCGTGGGAAGCCAACATGTGATTAGAGAAAGAGTGAGACAGTTTGCAAGGGAATTGTGTAAACAGCGATACGGGTTGTGGCAGAAGGTGAGGGACCATCTACCATCATGATCTGCCCAAAGTGGTGTGTTTACATTACCATTCGGGCTGCAAACGCTCCATTCAGAATTTTGAGAATAGGAATTAGTAAGCTGTGTACTGAGTATTCTGAAAGGATAGACAGGACGGAACAGAAGGTGGAGTTGTTTTATTGGTTAAAGATGACATCAAGTCTGTATTATCATAGATTATCATAGAATTTACAGTGCAGAAGGAGGCCATTCGGCCCATCAAGTCTGCACCGGCTCTTGGAAAGAGCACCCTACCCAAGGTCAACACCTCCACCCTATCCCCATAACCCAGTAACCCCACAACAGAAATGATATTGGCACTAAGGGCCAAGATGTTGAATCAATCAATAACAATAACAAGGGAAAAAGCTCCTTTGTAGGAGTAATTTACAGGCCCCCGAGCAATACTTCCCAAGTGGGGCATAGTATAAACCACAAAATAATGAGGGCTTGTGAGAAGGGCACAACAGTAATCATGGGTGATTTTCACATGCATATCGACTGGATTAATTAAATTGGCACGGGTAGCCTCGAGGAAAATTTCATAGAGTGTATGAGGGATTGTTTCTTAGAGCAATATTTTTGGAGCCAACCAGGGAGCAGGCTATTTTAAATTTAATATTATGTAATGAAGAAGGGTTAATAAATAGTCTTGTCATTAAGGATCCTCTTGGAAGGAGTGATCACAGCATGCTACAATTTCAAATTCCGATTGAGCGAGAGAAGACAAAGTGCCATACTACAGTTTTAGTGTTGGGCAGAGGTAATTATACAAGCCTGAGGAAAGAGTTGGCTCAAGTAGACTGGGGACAGATAATTGATGGTAGGACAGTTGAGGAACAATGGCGGGTGTTCAGGGAGATATTAAACACCTCATAATTAAAGTAAATTCCTGAGAGGAAGAGGAATTGTAAAAGGGAGAAAATAGATATGCAGGAAGATGGCTCTGGAGTGTGGCGCCACTCTGCGAGCTCTCCCTAACAGATCCTCTTTTCGCTTATCTTACAATCGTTCTAATCTTTTAAAATTTTATTCTAAGACTAACATTATTACTAACCTCTCTCTTTTATATTTTCTTGCAGGTTTGAACATCCTCCGAGGTCTGTGGAGACCTTTTGGCCCGACCCGACCTGACCTGGATGCAGATGAGGCCCAAACCGGAAGTGAGGCCCCAACCTTGATTTGGACCCGACCTGGACCTCGGTGCTCCCAACCCGGCCTAACAACCAACGCTAGCCCCCGGACTGCCCGGCCCAGTCCCCGCGGCTCCTGACCCAGTGCCCGACCACGAGACCCAGCCCAACTTGACCCAGAGAGGCTTGCCCAGCGACCCGACCAGGAGAGGCTCGCCCAGCAACCCGATCTTCTTGGAGATGGAGGAAAGAAAAATCCACATGCAGGCCCAACCGGGCCTACTCCAAGACCCAACCCCAGGAGTGCCCAAGGAGGGAACAGAACATGGACCCAGCCCCCCTGCCTCAGGAAGCCCCTGACTGTGACCCAGGACCCCTGAAACGGCGGAGACCCCGTGCGAGGACCCGAATGCACCGCAAGGTATTTTCGTGCTTACAGAATGCCGGACCCGACCGGATCGCAAACATGCCGCCCAGCAACCTCACTACCTCAACTAGCGCCCGGGACCCTGCCAGGCGCGACCCTGGAAATGTAACCAGTGCCCTGTCCCCGCCAGCACCCTGGCCCCCACCAGACGAAACCACCTACCTCCCACAAGGGCTGACTTCTCCCATCGGATCCCGGGACCATCCAGCCGCAGCCCCTGACCGAGGAAGCAAGGGAAATGCGGCGGTCTGCAGGTGAGACTGAAGCAACGCAGTTTCAAGACTCCTCTCCCCAGCATACACCTGGCAAACGTACAAGTGATCGAAAACAAGCTGGATGAACTTAACGTTAGACTTACCTCTCAGAGGGAAGCAAGAGACTGCTGTGTGCTCTGTTTCACAGAGACATGGCTCACCCCCGCCTCACCGGACTGAGCCATACAACCTGAAGACTTCTCAATTCACCGGGCGGACTGCACCGTGTCATCAGGCAAAGCGAAGGGTGGAGGGGTGTGCCGCCTCATCAACTCCACCTGGTGCTTGGATGTGGCGACTCTGGTGACTTACTGCTCCCCGGACCTGGAATACCTGACCGTGAAGTGCCGCCCATCTTATCTTCCACGTGAGTTCACTTCAGCCATTATCACAGCGGTCTACACCCCACCCCAGGCAAAAGTGAAGGAGGTGCTGGACGAACTGTACACAGTTATAGACAACTATGAAACAGAACACCTGGAGGCCTTGTTCATCGTGGCCGGAGACTTCAACAAGGCCAACCTCAAGAGTGTACTCCCAAAATTCCACCAGCACATCTCCTGTCCCACCAGGGGCGACAACACTCTTGGCCACTGCTACTCAAAAATCAAGGGCGCCTACCGTTCCACCCCCCGACCGCACTTTGGGAAATCAGACCATAAGACGGTGCTCCTTCTCCCGACATACAAGCAGAAACTCAAGCGGGAGAATCCAGCTAAGAAGGACGTGCAGTGCTGGTCCGAGAAAACATAAGAGCTCCGACGTGATTGCTTAGAGACAGTGGACTGGCCCATATTTAAGAACTCAGCGACCAACTTAAATGAGTATGCCACCTCCGTCACAGACTTCATCAGCAAATGGATAAAAGCAAATTACTGCGGATGCTGGAATTTGAAACCAAAAAGAAAATGCTGGAAAATCTCCACAGGTCTTGCAGCATCTATAGGGAGGGAAAAGAGCTAACGTTTCGAGTCCAATGACTCTTTGTCAAAGCTCAGAGACAAAGCTTTGACAAAGAGTCAGTGGACTCGAAACGTCAGCTCTTTCCCCTCTCTACAGATGCTGCCAGACCTGCTGAGATTTTCCAGCATTTTCGTTTTGGTCATCAGCAAATGTGTGGACGACTGCGTGCCAAAGAAAGCAGTACGTGCGTTCCCCAACCGGAAACCATGGCTTAATCGCGAGATTGACTCCCGACTGAAGGACAGGTCTGAGTCTTTCAAATCAGGCGACCCTGACCTATACAAGATATCCAGGTACGACCTCCGCAAAGCCACCCAAGATTCCAAGAGAGAATATCAGACCAAGCTTGAGTCACAGACTAGCGTTACAGACTCTCGGCGGTTGTGGCAAGGCTTAAACAACATAACAGTCTACAAAGTGTAGCCGAGCAGTATCTCCAGTAGCAGTGCACCCCTCCCCGATGAATTCAATGCATTCTATGCTCGGTTCGAGCAGGAAACCAATGATCCGCTGTCGAGTGCCCCAGCAGCCCATAACACAACCATACCCACCATCACAGCTTCCGAAGACAGACCGGCCTTCCTGAAAGTGAACCCTCGGAAGGCGACAGGCCCGGACGGGATCCCTGATCGTGCACTCATAGCCTGCGCGGACCAGCTGGATGATGTGTTCGCGGACATCTTTAACCTGTCCTCACTCCGCTTCGAGGTCCCCACCTGCTTCAAGAAGACCACCATCATACTGGTGCCAAAGAAGAACCAGGCAACGTGCCTCCATGACTACTGTCTGGGGGCCCTGACTTCAGTCATAATGAAGTGTTTCGAGAGGTTGGTCATGAAGTGCATGAGCTCCATACTCCCAGAACGCCTTGATCCACTGCAATTCGCATACCACTGCAACCGGTCCACAGCAGACGCCATCTCCTTGGCCCTAGACTCACCCCTAGAGCATCTCGACAACAAGGACTCCTACATCAGACTCCTATTTATTGACTACAGCTCCACCTTCAATACCATAATCCCAGCCAAGCTCATATCAAAGCTCCAAAACCTAGGACTTGGCTCCTCCCTCTACAACTGGATCCTCGACTTTGTGACTCACAGACCACAATCAGTAAGAATGAACAACAATACCTCCTCCACAATAGTCCTCAATACCGGGGCCCCGCAAGGCTTCGTACTTAGCCCCCTACTCTACTCACTGAACACACATAACTGCATGGCAAATTTTGGTTCCAACTCGATCTACAATTTTGCTGACGATACGACTATAGTGGGCCGGATCTCGAATAACGTCGAGTCAGAATACAGGAGGGAGATAGAGAACCTAGTGGAGTGGAGCAGCAACAACAATCACTCACTCAATGCCAGCAAAATTAAAGAGCTGGTCATTGACTTCAGGAAACAAAGTACTGTACACACCCCTGTCAGCATCAAGAGGGGCCGAGGTGGAGATGGTTAGCAGCTTCACATTCCTGGGGGGTACACATCTCCAAAAATCTGTCCTGGTCCACCCACGTCGACGCTACCACCAGGAAAGCACAACAGCGTCTATACTTCCTCAGGGAACTAAGGAAATTCGGCATGTCCACATTAACTCTTACCAACTTTTACAGATGCACCATAGAAAGCATCCTTTCTGGCTGCATCACAGCCTGGTATGGCAACTGCTCGGCCCAGGACCGCAAGAAACTTCAGAGAGTCGTGAACACCGCCCAGTCCATCACACAAACCTGCCTCCCATCCATTGACTCTATTTACACCTCCCGTTGCCTGGGGAAGCGGGCAGCATAATCAAAGACCCCTCCCACCCGGCTCACTCATAGAATCATAGAATCATAGAAGTTTACAGCATGGAAACAGGCCCTTCGGCCCAACCAGTCCATGCCGCCCAGTTTTTACCATTAAGCTAGTCCCAGTTGCCCGCACTTGGCCCATAACCCTCTATACCCATCTTACCCATGTAACTATCTAAATGCTTTTTAAAAGACACAATTGTACCCGCCTCTACTACTACCTCTGGCAGCACATTCCAGACACTCACTACCCTCTGAGTGAAGAAATTGCCCCTCTGGGCCCTTCTGTATCTCTCCCCTCTCACCTTAAACCTATGCCCTCTAGTTTTAGACTCCCCTACCTTTGGGAAAAGATGTTGACTATCTACCTTATCTATGCCCCTCATTATTTTATAGACCTCTATAAGATCACCCCTAAGCCTCCTACGCTCCAGGGAAAAAAGTCCCAGTCTATCCAGCCTCTCCTTATAACTCAAACCATCAAGTCCCGGTAACATCCTAGTAAATCTTTTCTGCACTCTTTCTAGTTTAATAATATCCTTTCTATAATAGGGTGACCAGAACTGCACACAGTATTCCAAGTGTGGCCGTACCAATGTCTTGTACAACTTCAACAAGACGTCCCAACTCCTGTATTCAATGTTCTGACCAATGAAACCAAGCATGCCGAATGCCTTCTTCACCACCCTGTCCACCTGCGACTCCACCTTCAAGGAGCTATGAACCTGTACTCCTAGATCTCTTTGTTCTATAACTCTCCCCAACGCCATACCATTAACTGAGTAGGTCCTGGCCTGATTCGATCTGCCAAAATGCATCACCTCACATTTATCTAAATTAAACTCCATCTGCCATTCGTCGGCCCACTGGCCTAATTGATCAAGATCCCATTGCAATCCTAGATAACCTTCTTCACTATCCACTGTGCCACCAATCTTGGTGTCATCTGCAAACTTACTAACCATGCCTCCTAAATTCTCATCCAAATCATTAATATAAATCACAAATAACAGTGGACCCAGCACCGATCCCTGAGGCACACCACTGGTCACAGGCCTCCAGTTTGAAAAACAACCCTCTACAACCACCCTCTGTCTTCTGTCGTCCAGCCAATTTTGAATCCAATTGGCAACCTCACCCTGGATCCCGTGAGCTTTAACCTTCTGCAACAACCTACCATGCGGTGCCTTGTCAAAGGCTTTGCTAAAGTCCATGTAGACAACGTCTACTGCACTGCCCTCATCCACCTTCTTGGTCACCCCCTCAAAAAACTCAATCAAATTTGTGAGACATGATTTTCCACGCACAAAGCCATGCTGACTGCCCCGAATCAGTCCTTGCCTCTCTAAATGCTTGTAGATCCTGTCTCTCAGAATACCTTCTAGCAACTTACCTACTACAGACGTTAGGCTCACCGGTCTGTAGTTCCCAGGCTTTTCCCTGCTGCCCTTCTTAAACAAGGGCACAACATTCGCCACTCTCCAATCTTCAGGCACATCACCTGTGGCTGCCGATGATTCAAATATCTCTGTTAGGGGACCCGCAATTTCCTCCCTAGCCTCCCTCAACATCCTGGGATACATTTCATCAGGTCCCGGGGATTTATCTACCTTGATGCGCTTTAAGACTTCCAGCACCTCCTCCTCTGTAATATGCACACTTCTCAAGGCATCACTATTTATTTCCCTTAGTTTCCTAACATCCATGCCTTTCTCCACCGTGAATACCGATGAGAAATATTTGTTCAGGATCTCACCCAACTCTTGTGGCTCTGCACATAGATGTCCTTGTTGATCCTTAAGAGGCCCTACTCTGTCCCTAGTTACTCTTTTTCCCTTTATGTATCTGTAGAAGCTCTTTGGATTCTCCTTTGCATTATTTGCCAAAGCAATTTCATGTCCCCTTTTTGCCTTCCTGATTTCCCTCTTAACTCTATTTCGACAATCTCTATACTCTTCAAGGGATCCACTTGATCCCAGTTGTTTATGTACGTCATATGCCTCCTTCTTATTTTTGACCAGAGTCTCAATATCTCGAGTCATCCAGAGTTCCCTACTTCTACCAGCCTTGCCCTTCACTCTAAAGGGAATGTGCTTACCCTGAACCCTGGTTAACACATTTTTAAAAGCCTCCCATTTACCAGCCGTCCCTTTGCCTGCCAACAGTCTCCCCCAATCTACCTCTGAAAGTTCCTGTCTGATACCATCAAAATTGGCCTTGCCCCAATTTAGAATTTTAACTCTTGGGCCAGACCTATCATTCTCCATAGCTATCTTAAAACTAATGGAATTATGGTCACTTGTCCCAAAGTGATCCCTCACTAACACTTCTGTCACTTGCCCTTCCTTATTTCCCAAGACGAGGTCAAGTTTTGCCCCCTCTCTAGTTGGTCCATCCACATACTGAATGAGAAATTCCTCCTGAATACACTCAACAAATTTCCCTCCATCCAAGCCCCTAATGCTATGGCTGTCCCAGTCAATGTTGGGAAAGTTAAAGTCCCCTACTATTACCACCCTATTATTCTTGCAGCTATCTGTAATCTCCTTACATATTTGCTCCTCAATTTCCCGCTGACTATTTGGGGGCCTGTAGTACAGTCCTATCAAGGTGATCTCTCCCTTCTTATTTTTCAGTTCCACCCATATAGACTCAGTGGGCGAACCCTCGGATATATCCCCTCTAAGTACTGCCGTGATGTTCTCCCTAATCAAAAACGTCACTCCCCCTCCTCTCTTACCTCCTGTTCTATCCTTTCTATAGCATCTGTAGCCCGGAACATTGAGCTGCCAGTCCTGCCCCTCCCTTAGCCATGTTTCAGTCATAGCTATAATATCCCAGTCCCATGTGCCCATCCATGCCCTGAGTTCATCCGCTTTGCCAGTCAGGACCCTTGCATTGAAATAAATGCAGTTTAATGTAGACTTTCCTTGCTCTCTGCCCTGCTTTCTTTGGTCATGCTTTACACACTCTCCCTTCCTGCCTTTTGTTTCCGTCCCCACTGACTTCCTACATCGGTTTCCATCCCCCTGCCACATTAGTTTAAACCCTCCCCAACTGCACTAGCAAACACACCCCCGAGAACATTGGTTCCGGTCCCACCCAGATGCAGACCGTCCGATTTGTACAGGTCCCACCTCCCCCAGAACCGGTCCCAATGTCCCAGGAATTTGAAACCCTCCCTCTTGCACCATCTCTCAAGCCACGTATTCATCCTAGCTATCCTGTCATTCCTACTCTGACTATCACATGGCACTGGTAGCAATCCTGAGATTACTACCTTTGAGGTCCTACTTTTTAGTTTAACTCCTAACTCCCTAAATTCAGCTTGTAGGACCTCATCCCGTTTTTTACCTATATCGTTGGTGCCTATATGCACCACGGCAGCTGGCTGTTCACCCTCCCCCTCCAGAATGCCCTGCAGCCGCTCCGAGACATCCTTGACCCTTGCACCAGGGAGGCAACATACCAACCTGGATTCTCGTTTGCGTCCGCAGAAACGCCTGTCTATTCCCCTTACAATTGAATCCCCTATCACTATAGCTCTGCCACTCTTTTTCCCGCCCTTCTGTGCAGCAGAGCCAGCCACGGTGCCATGAACCTGGCTGCTGCCACCTTTCCCTGGTGAGCCATCTCCCCCAACAGTTTCCAAAACAGTAAATCTGTTTTGGAGGGAGATGACCGCAGGGGATCCCTGCACTGCCTTCCTACTCTTCCTCTGTCTGTTGGTCACCCATTCCCTATCTGCCTCAGTAATTTTAATCTGCGGTGTGACCAACTCACTGAATGTGCTATCCACAACTTCCTCAGCATCGCGGACACTCCAAAGTGAGTCCATCCGCAGCTCCAGAGCCGTCAAGCGGTCTAACAGGAGCTGCAGTCGGACACACTTCTTGCAGGTGAAGGAGTCAGGGACACCAGAAGGGTCCCTGAATTGCCACATCTCACAAGAGGAGCATGACACGGGTCTGAGCTCTCCTGCCATGACTTAAACCTGAAGTTAAATTTGAACTACACTACACAGCTAAGAGAAAGTCAAAGAGAGAAAAGATAAAAAAATCACTTACCAGTCACAAGCCAATCACTTACCTGCTGGCTGTGATGTAATTGCTCCCGAGACTCCCTCACAGGTCTGCTTCTCTGCACCTCCTTGAGATGAGCACCAAATTCCCTTAACCAGTTAATTAATTTACTTAGTCAATTGTTTTTTTTTTGTTGGGAAACTCAACCCCAAACACCAAACTCCAAAAAAAAAACACAGCCCTCACTCACCTCTTACCCGAACTCAGCCTTACCCAAACTCAGATACACTCTGTTTGCTTCCAGCACTCTGTTTCTAAAGGCACTTCAGCCACACCTTTTGTATCCTTCCAATAGGCCTGCTCCCGAAACTGATCTCCCGAAACTAACAGCTGACCTGCAAGGTAAGGAGGTTTTTAAACAGTACTTACCTCTCCCAGGCCGCGAACTTTTAAACTCTCCGCTCTGACTCGCAGCTCCCGCGCTTTTTAAATCTCCCGCGCTGTTTTCAATGTCCCGGCTCTCTCTCTCTCTCCCGCTCCCAGCTGACCTGCAAGGTAAGGAGGTTGTTAAACACTCACTCTTCCAACTTCTTCCAATGGGCAGGAGATACAAAAGTCTGAGAACATGCACGAACAGATTCAAAAACAGCTTCTTTCCCGCTGTTACCAGACTCCTAAATGACCCTCTTATGGACTGACCGCATTAACACTACACCCTTGTATGCTTCATCCGATGCCGGTGTTTATGCAGTTACATTGTGTACCTTGTATTGCCCTATTATGTATTTTATTTTATTTCCTTTTCTTGTCATGTACTTAATGATCTGTTGAGCTGCTCACAGAAAAATACTTTTCACCTCCGTACACGTGACAATAAACAAAATCCAATCTAAAACATTTCATGGCTAAAAGAAAAGTCAAAGGGGAAGTAAACGCAAAAACCAAGGTATACTGTTACATTCTGGTTCTTGGCCGGACGGAATTAGTGCACTAGACAACATCTAGTTCGTGACTGGTTGAATATTCATTGATGAACAATAACGTGGGTCAGATAACAATAATAATAATCTTTATTGTCACAAGTAGGCTTACATTAACACTGCAATGAAGTTACTGTGAAAATCCCCTGGTCGCCACATTCTGCCGCCTGTTCGGGTACGCTGAGGGAGAATTCAGAATGTCCAAATTACCTAACAGCACGTCTTTCAGGACTTGTGTGGGGAAACTGCCCAAAACTACTAAAACCACTAACAATTAAATTACTATTATAAAATTATCCAAGAGCTATTATAAATGTGGCTATCCACTACGACAACTAGCTCCAGATTTCCGAGGTTGCAATGTCACATGGGAATCCCTTACTGCCAGGGTTCGGGTGTAGAGCAATTTGTTCGATGTGTCCAGGGAGGCTTTTTGATACAGTATGTTGACAATCCAAGCAGGGAGGGGGCCATACTAGACTTGATATTGGGGAATGAGCCAGGCCAGGTGATCGATGTTTCAGTGGGGGAGCATTTTGGACTTAGCGACCATAATTCCATAAGATTGCGAGTAGTCATGGAGAAGGACAAGAGTGGCCCACGGGTGAGGGTGTTTAATTGGGTGAGGGCCAATTACATCTAAATTAGCCAGGAACTGGTGAATGTGGATTGGGAGGGGCAATTTGAATGCAAATCCACGTCGGACATGTGGGAGGCTTTTAAAGGCCTTTTGACTGAGGTGCAGGACAGGCAGTCCCCGCAAAGAATGAAAGGTTGAAATGGCAGGATTCGGGAGCCATGGATGACAAAGGGAAATTGTAAGCTTTGTCAAAAGGAAGAAGGAAGCATGCAATAGGTCTAGGCATCTATAAACTGACGAAGCCCTTGAGGAGGACAGTGAAAGTACGAAGGAACTTAAACGTGGAATTAGGAGGGTTAAAAGGAGCCATGAAATTTCTTTAGCAAACATGGTCAAGGAGAATCCCAAGGCTTTTTATGCATATATTAGGAGCTTGAGGTTAGCAAGAGAAAGAGTAGGCCCACTCAAGGACAATGGAGGGATGTTATTTGTGGAGCCACAGGAAGTGGGTGGGCAGTACGGTAGCACAGTGGTTAGCACTATGGCATCACAGCACCAGGCTCCCAGGTTCGATTCCCGGCTTGGGTCACTGACTGTGCGGAGTCTGCACGTTCTCCCGTGTCTGCATGGGTTTCCTCCGGGTACTCCAGTTTCCTCCTACAAGACCCAAAAGACATGCTGTTAGGTAATTTGGACATTCTGAATACTCCCTCTGTGTACCCGAACAGGCACCGGAATGTGGTGACTAGGTGCGTTTCATAGTAACTTCATTGCAGTGTTAATGTAAGACTACTTGTGATAATAAAGACTATTATTATTATTAAATCCTTAATGAGTACTTTGTATCGATATTCACCAGGGAGAAGGATATGACGGATGTTGAGGTCAGGGATAGGTGTGTGAACGCTCTTGAGAACGTCAATATATCAAAGGAGGAAGTGTTGAGTATCCTAAATTGCATTAAGGTTGACAAATCCCCGGGGCCGGATGGGATCTATCCCATGTTACTTCGGGGGTTAAGTGGAGAAATAGCTGGGGCCTTAACAGATATCTTATTTTTTAATAAACATTTTACTGCGGTATTTCTTTGGCATTGTAACAGCAACAAAATCAACAATAGTGGGCAGCACGGTAGCATTGTGGTTAGCACAATTACTTCACAGCTCCAGGGTCCCAGGTTCGATTCCCGGCTTGGGTCACTGTCTGTGCGGAGTCTGCACATTCTCCCCGTGTGTGCGTGGGTTTCCTCCGGGTGCTCCGGTTTCCTCCCACAGTCCAAAGATGTGCAGGTTAGGTGAATTGGCCATGCTAAATTGCCCTTAGTGTCCAAAATTGCCCTTAGTGTTTGGTGAGGTTACTGGGTTATGGGGATAGGGTGGAGGTGTGGACCTTGGGTAGGGTGCTCTTTCCAAGAGCCGGTGCAGACTCGATGGGCCGAATGGCCTCCTTCTGCACTGTAAATACTATGAAAATTCTATGAAAATATCCAGAACAAGGAAAATATTAACATAGTGCAAATACCGCCCCCACTCCCACAGATCCTACCATTGTTTATCCCCCTAATCTATGCTAACCTAACCTCCGCCCCCCCCCCCCCCCCCTTCTGCTGACGATTAGTTCTCTGCGAGGAAGTCAACGAATGGTTGTCACCTCCGGGCAAACTTAATTTTCTCCAGGCAGAGGAAGCCAGCCATGTCCGAAAGCCAGGTCTCTGATTTTGGGGGCTTTGAGTCCCTCCATGCTAGTAATATGCGCCTCCGGGCTACCAGGGAGGCAAAGGCTAGAACATCTGCCTCATTCTCCTCCTAGATTCCCGGATCCTGCGATACCCCAAAAATCGCCACCTCTGGACTCATTGCCACCCTCGTATTTAATACTGTGGACATGTCGTCGGCAATCCCCTGCCAAAATCTCCTCCGTTTTGGACATGCCCAGAACATATGGACATGGTTCGCTGGCACCCCCCCCCCCCCCGCACACTTCGCACATCTGTCCTCCACCCCAAGAATCTGCTCATCCGGGCCACTGTCACGTGAGCCCGGTGAACAACCTTAAATTGGATCAGGCTGAGCCTGGCACATGTTGCGGTCGCGTTGACCCTACCCAGCGCGTCCGCCCAGAGGCCCCCCTCTATCTCTCCCCCCAGCTCCTCCTCCCACTTTTGCTTCAGCTTCTCGGTCTGCATCTCCTCCGAACCCAGAAGCTCTTTATATATGTCCAAAATGCTCCCCTCTCCTATCCATCCTCTAGAAACCACCCTATTCCGAATCCCCCTTAGTGGCAGGAGTGGGAAGGTTGGTACCTGCCTCCGCAGAAAGTCCCGTACCTGCAAATATCGAAATTCATTTCCCCCCGCCAATGCAAACTTCTCCTCCAGCGCCCTTGTACTCCGGAAGCTTCCTTCTATAAACAAGTCCCCCATCCTCTCGATCCCCGCTCTCCGCCATGTTTGGAACCCCCCGTCCATCCTCCCCGGGGCAAACCGGTGATTATCGCAGATTGGGGACCAAACCGATGCCCCCTCTGCTCCCACATGTATCCTCCAATGCCCCCAGACTCTCAGGGCCGCCACCACCACTGGACTGGTGGAGTACCGCACCGGCAGGAACAGCAGAGGTGCTGTTACCAACGCCCCCAGACTTGTGTCCTTACAAGAAGCCGCCTCCATGCGCACCCACGCCGGCTCCACCCCCACCAGCCACCTCCTCACCATGGCTATATTAGCCGCCCAGCAGTAATTGCTGAAATTCGGCAGCGCCAGCTTTCCATCCCCCTGACTCCGCTCGAGCATTGCCCTCTTCACTCCCCCCCCCCCCCCCCCCACACACACACACAAAGCCCACAATAATCTTATTGATCTGCTGAAAAAAAGACTGCGGGGTGAAGATGGGGAGGCATTGGAAAAGGAATAGGAATCTTGGGAGGATCGTCATTTTTACCGATTGAACTCTGCCCGCCAGAGACAACGGGAGCGCATCCCATCTCCGGAAATCCTCCTTCATCTGATCCACCAACCGGGCCAAGTTCAATTTATGTAGCTGGTCCCAATCTCCCACCACTTGGATACCCAGGTACCTGAAACTGTCCCCCTCCACTCTGAATGGCAGTTCCCCCAGTCGCCTCTCCTGACCTCTCGACTGGACTGCAAACATCTCGCTCTTCCCCATATTGAGCTTATACCCCGAAAACTGGCTGAATTCCCCTAAAATTCCCATAATTTCTTCCATCCCCTCCATTGGGTCTGAGACATACAGCAGTAGGACATCCGCATACAGGGAGACTCTGTGCTCCACCCCCCCCCCTCCCCCGGACCAACCCCTTCCAGCCCCTTGAGGCCCTCAGAGCAATTGCCAGCGGCTCTATCACCAGCGCAAACAGCAGTGGGGAGAGGGGGCATCCCTGTCTCGTCCCCCGGTGCAGTCTGAAATAGTCCGAAGTTGTCCTGTTTGTCCATACACTTGCAACCGGAGCCCGGTACAGCAACCTAACCCAGTCAATAAAGTCCCTCCCAAAGCCGAACCGCTCCAGCACCTCCCATAAATAATCCCACTCGACCCGGTCAAAGGCTTTTTCCGTGTCCATCGCGACCACCACCTCAACCTCCCTACCTTCCAGAGGCATCATGATCATGTTTAGCAGCCTTCTTACATTGGCCACCAGCTGCCTGCTCTTAACGAACCCTGTCTGATCCTCCACTATAACGTCCGGGACTTAACAGATATCTTAATATCCCTTTGACCAGAGGTGAGGTTCCAGAGGGCTGAAGAATAGCCAATGGTGTTCCCTTGTTTAAGAAAGGAAGCAGGGATATTCCAGTAAATTATAGGCCGGTGAGCCTGACATCAGTGGTGGGGAAGTTTTTGGAAAAGATACTGAGGAACAGGATATATGCACATTTTTAGGAAAATGAACTAGTTAATGACAGGCAGCATGGTTTTGAATGGAGAAGGTCATGTCTCAACAATTTGATTGAATTTTTTGAAGAGGTGACAAAGAAAATTGATGAAGGAAGGGCTGTGGATGTAGTTTATATGGATTTTAGTAAGGTGTTTGGCAAGGTCCCACATGGTAGACTGGTACAAAAACTAAATTCACATGGGATTCGGGGTGGGCTGGCGAGTTGGATACAGAACTGGCTTGGTTATAGAAGACAGAGAGTAGCGGTGGAAGTGTGTTTTTCAGAATGGAGATCTGTAGCTAGTGGTGTTCGCAGAGATCAGTGCTGAGACCTCTGTTGTTTGTAGTATATCTAACTGATCTGGAGGAAAATGTGGGTGGTCTGATTAGTAAGTTTGTGGATGACACGAAGATTGGTGGAGCTGCTGATAGTGCTGAGGATTGTCAGAGCATATAGAAAGATATAGAAAGATTGGAGACTTGGGCACAGAAATAGCAGATGGTGTTTAATCTGGACAAATGTGAGGTGATGCATTTTGGAGGAGCAAACATTATACTATAAATGGCAGAATCCTTAGGAACATTAACACACAAAGGGATCTGGGCGTGCAGGTCCACAGTTCACTAAAAGTGGCAACACAGGTGGCCAAGGTGATTAAGAAGGCATATGGCATGCTTGCATTCATCAGCCGGGGCACTGACTACAGGAGTTGGGAAATCATGTTTCAGCTATATAAAACCTTGGTTAGGCCGCATTTGGAGTATTGCATGCAGTTCGGTCACCACATTATCAGAATGACGTGGAAGCTTTGGAGAGAGTGCAAAGAAGGTTCACCAGGATGTTGCCTGGTCTCGAGGGTGTTGGCTATGAGGAGAGTTTGAATAAACTCGGATTGTTTTCACTGGAAAAACAGAGGCCGAGGGGAGACCTGGTAGAGGTCTACAAAATTATGAGAGGCATAGACAGGGTGGATAGTCAGAGGCTTTTTCCAAGGGTTTAGTAAGTGTCAATTACAAGGGGGCACAGATTCAAGGTGAGATGGGGAAAGTTTAAGGGAGATAGGCGGGGCAAGTTTTTCACACAGAGAGTGATGGGTGCCCGGAGCGCTGCCAGAGGATATGGTGGAAGCAGGCACATCAGCAACATTTAACAGGCACCTGAATGAAATAGAGGGATATGAACCGAGTAAGGGCAGAAGGTTTTTTTTCTGTTAGGGCATCATGACCGGCACAGGCTTGGAGGGCCGAAGAACCTGTTCCTGCGCTGTACTTTGTTTTCTTTGATCTCTCCTCAGGGAGGTCAGGGTGAGTAGGCCTGGGATGGATGAAATTCCCAAATCCATACCTGTCGCCCCAGAGCCGAGTTCAGAATGGGGCAAACATGAATC
This sequence comes from Scyliorhinus torazame, assembly GCF_047496885.1. NCBI lineage: Eukaryota > Metazoa > Chordata > Chondrichthyes > Carcharhiniformes > Scyliorhinidae > Scyliorhinus > Scyliorhinus torazame. Next base: position 224,885,392 of record NC_092709.1, read on the forward strand.
AGTTTTGCAACAATGGACCAATTGAAAGGTGGGAAGATCCCCACAGGATACACAGGAATTATCTGCTAAATCCTATATAGTGCTCCGGCTACATATTGCTGATGGGGTACTGATGGAAAGATATTCCAGTAAACAGTCCTTGGTTTTGAGTGGGAGATGCAGGTCTGGCAAAAAAAAAGTGCGAAGCACTATTGGAAACTAACTGTGCGCAGGAGTATCTTCAGGAAAGAAAATAAAATATAATGGCTTTTTTTATTTTCAACACTTCAGTTGAAGGAACAGGTGCTGACTAACCTGGCTGATCAGCTGTTGCAGAAACGAGTCACTGCTGGAGGCTGCGTCAGTGGCGGTGGTCACAAACTGTATTGCAGCAAGAATTTACCCAGAGAGAAAATGGAAGAAAAGGTAAGGCGGGAGGATTTAAACTAGTTTGGCAGGGGGGTGGGAAACAAAGCAAAGGTGAATTAACTAATTAACTGAAGGGGAACTAGAGGGTAGGGCCAGTACGACTCCGAGGAAGAGCAGGCAGGGTGCGGTTGCTGATCAAAGAGGGTCTGGTGGACTGAAGTGCATTTGTTTCAATGCGAGAAGTGTAACAGGTAAATGCAGATGAATTTAGAGCTTGGGTTAGTACTTGGAACTATGATGTTGTTGTCATTACAGAGACTTGGTTAAGGGAAGGGCAGGATTGACAGCTTAACGTTCCAGGATACAGATGTTTCAGGCAGGATAGAGGGGGATGTAACAAGAGTGGGGGGAGTTGCACTACTGGTTAAGGATAATATCAAAGCTGTACTGGAGGAGGACAACTCGGAGGGTTCATACAGCAAGGAAATATGGGTAGAGCTCAGGAATAGGAACTGCTTAACCACTTCCTTACCTTGCAGGTCAGCTGTTCGGGAGAGAGAGGGAGCCAGGACCTTGGAAACAGCGCGGGAGTTTCAAAAAGCGCGGGAGCTGCGAGGCAGAGGGGACAGTTTAAAAGGGCGCGCTGTGGGTGAGGTAAGTACTGCTTAACCACTTCCTTACCTTGCAGGTCAGCTGTTCGGGAGAGAGAGGGAGCCAGGACCTTGGAAACAGCGCGGGAGTTTCAAAAAGCGCGGGAGCTGCGAGGCAGAGGGGACAGTTTAAAAGGGCGCGCTGTGGGTGAGGTAAGTACTGCTTAACCACTTCCTTACCTTGCAGGTCAGCTGTTCGGGAGAGAGAGGGAGCCAGGACCTTGGAAACAGCGCGGGAGTTTCAAAAAGCGCGGGAGCTGCGAGGCAGAGGGGACAGTTTAAAAGGGCGCGCTGTGGGTGAGGTAAGTACTGCTTAACCACTTCCTTACCTTGCAGGTCAGCTGTTCGGGAGAGAGAGGGAGCCAGGACCTTGGAAACAGCGCGGGAGTTTCAAAAAGCGCGGGAGCTGCGAGGCAGAGGGGACAGTTTAAAAGGGCGCGCTGTGGGTGAGGTAAGTACTGCTTAACCACTTCCTTACCTTGCAGGTCAGCTGTTCGGGAGAGAGAGGGAGCCAGGACCTTGGAAACAGCGCGGGAGTTTCAAAAAGCGCGGGAGCTGCGAGGCAGAGGGGACAGTTTAAAAGGGCGCGCTGTGGGTGAGGTAAGTACTGCTTAACCACTTCCTTACCTTGCAGGTCAGCTGTTTGGGAGAGAGATCAGTTTTGGGAGCAGGCCTATTGGCTGACTGTAAATCAGGAAGGATACAAAGGGTGTGGCTGAAGTGCCTATAGAAACAGAGTGCTGAAGGCAAACAGAGTGTATCTGAGTTTGGGTAAGGCTGAGTTCGGGTAAGAGGGGAGTGACAAAAAAAAAAAAAAAAATCAAGTTAATTAAGTAAAGTAATTAACTAGTTAAGGGAATTTGGTGCTCACCTGAAGGAGGTGCAGAGAAGCAGACCTGTGAGGGAGTCTCTGGAGCAATTGCATCACAGCCAGCAGGTAAGTGATTGGCTTGTAACTGGTAAGTGATTTCTCTCTCTTTGACTTTCTCCTAGCTGTGTAGTGTAGTTCAAATTTAACTTCAGGTTTAAGTCATGGCAGGAGAGCTCAGACCCGTGTCATGCTCCTCTTGTGAGATGTGGCAAGTCAGGGACCCTTCTGGTGTCCCTGACTCCTTCATCTGCAAGAAGTGTGTCCAACTGCAGCTCCTGTTAGACCGCTTGACGGCTCTGGAGCTGCGGATGGACTCACTTTGGAGCATCCGCGATGCTGAGGAAGTTGTGGAAAGCACATTCAGTGAGTTGGTCACACCGCAGATTAAAATTACTGAGGCAGATAGGGAAAGGGTGACCAACAGACAGAGGAAGAGTAGGAAGGCAGTGCAGGGATCCCCTGCGGTCATCTCCCTCCAAAACAGATTTACCGTTTTGGAAACTGTTGGGGGAGATGGCTCACCAGGGGAAGGTGGCAGCAGCCAGGTTCATGGCACCGTGGCTGGCTCTGCTGCACAGAAGGGCGGGAAAAAGAGTGGCAGAGCTATAGTGATAGGGGATTCAATTGTAAGGGGAATAGACAGGCGTTTCTGCGGACGCAAACGAGAATCCAGGTTGGTATGTTGCCTCCCTGGTGCAAGGGTCAAGGATGTCTCGGAGCGGCTGCAGGGCATTCTGGAGGGGGAGGGTGAACAGCCAGCTGTCGTGGTGCATATAGGCACCAACGATATAGGTAAAAAACGGGATGAGGTCCTACAAGCTGAATTTAGGGAGTTAGGAGTTAAACTAAAAAGTAGGACCTCAAAGGTAGTAATCTCAGGATTGCTACCAGTGCCACGTGATAGTCAGAGTAGGAATGACAGGATAGCTAGGATGAATACGTGGCTTGAGAGATGGTGCAAGAGGGAGGGTTTCAAATTCCTGGGACATTGGGACCGATTCTGGGGGAGGTGGGACCTGTACAAATCGGACGGTCTGCATCTGGGTGGGACCGGAACCAATGTTCTCGGGGGGGTGTTTGCTAGTGCAGTTGGGGAGGGTTTAAACTAATGTGCCAGGGGGATGGGAACCGATGTAGGAAGTCAGTGGGGACAGAAACAAAAGGCAGGAAGGGAGAGTGTGTAAAGCATGACCAGAGAAAGCAGGGCAGAGAGCAAGGAAGGTCTACATTAAACTGCATTTATTTCAATGCAAGGGGCCTGATGGGCAAAGCGGATGAACTCAGGGCATGGACGGGCACATGGGACTGGGATATTATAGCTATGACTGAAACATGGCTAAGGGAGGGGCAGGACTGGCAGCTCAATGTTCCGGGCTACAGATGCTATAGAAAGGATAGAACAGGAGGTAAGAGAGGAGGGGGAGTGGCGTTTTTGATTAGGGAGAACATCACGGCAGTACTTAGAGGGGATATATCCGAGGGTTCGCCCACTGAGTCTATATGGGTGGAACTGAAAAATAAGAAGGGAGAGATCACCTTGGTAGGACTGTACTACAGGCCCCCAAATAGTCAGCGGGAAATTGAGGAGCAAATATGTAAGGAGATTACAGATAGCTGCAAGAATAATAGGGTGGTAGTAGTAGGGGACTTTAACTTTCCCAACATTGACTGGGACAGCCATAGCATTAGGGGCTTGGATGGAGGGAAATTTGTTGAGTGTATTCAGGAGGAATTTCTCATTCAGTATGTGGATGGACCGACTAGAGAGGGGGCAAAACTTGACCTCGTCTTGGGAAATAAGGAAGGGCAAGTGATAGAAGTGCTAGTGAGGGATCACTTTGGGACAAGTGACCATAATTCCATTAGTTTTAAGATAGCTATGGAGAATGATAGGTCTGGCCCAAGAGTTAAAATTCTTAATTGGGGCAAGGCTAATTTTGATGGTATCAGACAGGAACTTGCAGAGGTAGATTGGGGGAGACTATTGGCAGACAAAGGGACGGCTGGTAAATGGGAGGCTTTTAAAAATGTGTTAACCAGGGTGCAGGGTAAGCACATTCCCTTTAGAGTGAAGGGCAAGGCTGGTAGAAGTAGGGAACCCTGGATGACTCGAGATATTGAGACTCTGGTCAAAAAGAAGAAGGAGGCATATGACGTACATAAGCAACTGGGATCAAGTAGATCCCTTGAAGAGTATAGAGATTGTCGAAATAGAGTTAAGAGGGAAATCAGGAGGGCAAAAAGGGGACATGAAATTGCTTTGGCAAATAATGCAAGGGAGAATCCAAAGAGATTCTACAGATACATAAAGGGGAAAAGAGTAACTAGGGACAGAGTAGGGCCTCTTAAGGATCAACAAGGGCATCTATGTGCAGAGCCACAAGAGTTGGGTGAGATCCTGAATGAATATTTCTCATCGGTATTCACGGTGGAGAAAGGCATGGATGTTAGGAAACTAAGGGAAATAAATAGTGATGTCTTGAGAAGTGTGCATATTACAGAGGAGGAGGTGCTGGAAGTCTTAAAGCGCATCAAGGTAGATAAATCCCCGGGACCTGATGAAATGTATCCCAGGATGTTGTGGGAGGCTAGGGAGGAAATTGCAGGTCCCCTAACCGAGATATTTGAATCATCGGCAGCCACAGGTGAGGTGCCTGAAGATTGGAGAGTGGCGAATGTTGTGCCCTTGTTTAAGAAGGGCAGCAGGGAAAAGCCTGGGAACTACAGACCGGTGAGCCTAACGTCTGTAGTAGGTAAGTTGCTAGAAGGTATTCTGAGAGACAGGATCTACAAGCATTTAGAGAGGCAAGGACTGATTCGGGGCAGTCAGCATGGCTTTGTGCGTGGAAAATCATGTCTCACAAATTTGATTGAGTTTTTTGAGGGAGTGACCAAGAAGGTAGATGAGGGTAGTGCAGTAGACGTTGTCTACATGGACTTTAGCAAAGCCTTTGACAAGGTACCGCATGGTAGGTTGTTGCAGAAGGTTAAAGCTCACGGGATCCAGGGTGAGGTTGCCAATTGGATTCAAAATTGGCTGGACGACAGAAGGCAGAGGGTGGTTGTAGAGGGTTGTTTTTCAAACTGGAGGCCTGTGACCAGTGGTGTGCCTCAGGGATCGGTGCTGGGTCCACTGTTATTTGTGATTTATATTAATGATTTGGATGAGAATTTAGGAGGCATGGTTAGTAAGTTTGCAGATGACACCAAGATTGGTGGCACAGTGGATAGTGAAGAAGGTTATCTAGGATTGCAACGGGATCTTGATCAATTAGGCCAGTGGGCCGACGAATGGCAGATGGAGTTTAATTTAGATAAATGTGAGGTGATGCATTTTGGCAGATCGAATCAGGCCAGGACCTACTCAGTTAATGGTATGGCGTTGGGGAGAGTTATAGAACAAAGAGATCTAGGAGTACAGGTTCATAGCTCCTTGAAGGTGGAGTCGCAGGTGGACAGGGTGGTGAAGAAGGCATTCGGCATGCTTGGTTTCATTGGTCAGAACATTGAATATAGGAGTTGGGACGTCTTGTTGAAGTTGTACAAGACATTGGTAAGGCCACACTTGGAATACTGTGTGCAGTTCTGGTCACCCTATTATAGAAAGGATATTATTAAACTAGAAAGAGTGCAGAAAAGATTTACTAGGATGTTGCCGGGACTTGATGGTTTGAGTTATAAGGAGAGGCTGGATAGACTGGGACTTTTTTCCCTGGAGCGTAGGAGGCTTAGGGGTGATCTTATAGAGGTCTATAAAATAATGAGGGGCATAGATAAGGTAGATAGTCAACATCTTTTCCCAAAGGTAGGGGAGTCTAAAACTAGAGGGCATAGGTTTAAGGTGAGAGGGGAGAGATTCAGAAGGGCCCAGAGGGGCAATTTCTTCACTCAGAGGGTAGTGAGTGTCTGGAATGGGCTGCCAGAGGTAGTAGTAGAAGCGGGTACAATTGTGTCTTTCAAAAAGCATTTAGATGGTTACATGGGTAAGATGGGTATAGAGGGTTATGGGCCAAGTGCGGGCAACTGGGACTAGCTTAATGGTAAAAAACTGGGCGGCATGGACTGGTTGGGCCGAAGGGCCTGTTTCCATGCTGTAAACTTCTATGATTCTATGATTCTATGAGTGTAGTCACAATGTTTGGGGTTTACTATAGGACTCCCAACAGCCAGCGGGAGATAGAGGAACAGATATGCAGGCAGCTTTTAGCAAGGTGGAAAAGTAACAGGGTTGTTGTGGTGGGTGATTTTAGCTTCCCCTATATTGCTCAATTAGTGCTAGGGGTGTGGATGAGACAGAGTTTGAAAGGAGCATCCAGGAGGGCTATTTGAAGCAGTATATAAATAGTCCAACTAGGGAAGGGGCTGTACTAGGCTTGGTATTGGGGGATGAGCCCAGCCATGTGGTCGACATTTCAGTAGGGGAGCAGTTCGGGAACAGTGACCACAATTAAGTAAGCTGTAAGGTACTGATGGATAAATATATGTGTAGTCCTCAGGTGAAGGTGCTAAATTGGGGGAAGGCTAATTACAACAATACTGGGCAGGAACTGAAGAATGCAGATTGGGGGCAGATGTTTGAGGGAAAATCAACACCTCATTTGTGGGATGCTTTCAAGTGTAAGTTCACAGGAATGCAGGACCGGCATATTCCTGTAAGGATGAGACATAAGTATGGCAGGTTTCGGGAACCTTGGATAATGAGAGATATTGTGAGCCGAGTCAAAAAGAAAAAGGAAACATTTATCAAGGCTAGGAGGCTGAGAACACACAAATGTTATGGGCGAGGTGTTTTCAGAACCCCAAAATGTATCATGGAGTTCAACCAACCTCTCCCTTTAATGTATTTGTTGCTTTTGAAGCACACGGCTTGTTCCCCAGGTGTGATATTACAATTATGGACACGTGGTTTTTAAAACGAAACAATGTTTATTCCATGAACTCAAATTAGCCTATTAAATAAACATTGGATCTCTTAACGCCCCTTACTTCAACGATAACCCCGAAAATAATACAACACTAAATAATCCCTCAAAATGTTCCTTCAAACATCCAAAAAGCTTCAAACCTTCAAAACAGTAACAAACCAGGTCACAGAATATATATATTTTCTGTTGGATGGCAAAGATATCTCAGCTTGGTTGACTTCAGCTCCAGCACCTTGCTTTTCTTCCTGCAGCTCTCTGGAAACACACAGACACACACAAGCTGCTTTTTCAAACTCAAACCAAAAGCAGAAGTGAGCTCAGCTTCCCCCCTGTGACAACACTTCAGTAATATGATCAGCTTCATCTGTTAAAGGTACATTGCTTAAACATCCATTTCTTAAAGGTACTCTCACATGACACAAAGCAAGTGTGGAATACAAGGAAAGTGGAAAGAAACCTAAGCAAGGAGTCAGGATGGCTAAAAGGGGTCATGAAAAGTCATTGGCCAGCAGGGTTAAGGAAAATCCCAAGGCTTTTCAGACATATATAAAGAGCAAGAGGGTAGCCAGGGAGAGGGTTAGCCCACTCAAGGAAAGGGGAGAAAATATATGCGTGGAGCCAGAGAAAGTAGACGAGGTAATTAAATACTTTACATCAGTATTCACCAGAGAGAAGTGGATGATGAGTCTGGGGAAGGGAGTGTAGATAGTTTGGACCATGTTGAGATGAAAAAGGAGGAGGTAATTGGTGATCTTGAAAAACGTTAAGGTAGAAAAGTCCCCAGTGCCTGATGGGATATATCCTAGAATACTGAGAGAGGCAAGGGAGGAAATTGCTGGGTCCTTGAGAAATCTTTGTATCCTCACTGGCTACAGGAGAAGTCCCAGAGGATTGGAGAATAGCTAATATTCTTCCTTTATTTAAGAAAGGTAGCAAGGATAATCCATGTTATTACAGGCCGGTGAGCCTTATGTCAGTGGTAAGAAAATTATTGGAGACGTTTCTTTGAGACAGGATTTACTCCCACTTGGAAATAAGTGGACGTATTAGCAAGAGGCAACATGGGTTTGTGAAGGGGAGGGCAGGTCTCACTAACTTGATCAAGTTTTTCGAGGAAATGACGAAGATGATTGATGAGGCAGTGGATGTTGTCTGCGTGGACTTCAGTAAGGCCTTTGACAAAATCCTTCATGGCAGACTGGTACAGAAGGTGAAGTCACACAGGATCAGAAGTGAGCTGGCAAGTGTTGCGTTATGCTTCTTCATGTAGCATAAGCTGCTTCCTTGATGTATACTCTGACAAAGGAAGGTTCAGACTTGGAGATAGGTTTAACACATTTATTGAACAGTTAACAATTCTCCTACTTGAGTTCGACTCTCCTGCTAATCTTGCTATAGTAACTCAGTCTAGCTAACCAGTCTGCCCCAAGCCACGTGGTGGGTGTGATGCTTCTGATCTGCCCCTGTCCTTCTCTCTAAGTGTCGCCTGTGGAAAGAGAAAGAGCATGTGTGCCCTGTCCTTTTATATGGGTTGCCCCCTTGTGGTAGTGTCTTGACTGCCCATTGATCGTGTCCTATTCTATGTGTTCATTAACTGTATATCTGCATGTCATGATGTCTTTGGTGCTCCCTCTAGTGTTTACTTAGTCTTAGTGTATTTACATTATCCCTTGTGTATTTACAGTGATGCATATCACCACATTCCCCCTTTTTTGTGTTACATATTTTCTGTACTTTGTTAAAGAAAATTGAATAAAATAGGTAGATAAGTGATGACATGTACAAATCATGATGACACTGATGATTATACAATACCAAATAATATGTATGAGTCCGAAGTTCATGAATTAATATGGTCGAGTGGCTTTCTTGTTGTGTTATGGAAGTGTTGATGTTGATGTTGTCATTTCCTTCTGAACGCCGTCAGCGTCCCTATGCTTAAGGAACCAAGAAGTCATTAGGAGGCATTCAAATGGTCAAATCACGTTGTTGTCTGATTTGGACTCTATTTTGTTCCCCGATGCTAGTGGTAGCGATTCTTTATGTCATCTTTCCCGTCTGACCTGGACTGGTGTCTGTGTTTGCAGTATTGGTGCCATATGTCAGCTGCCTTGAAAGCTGGCCTGCTGGTTTGTAGTGTAGCAAACGTGAATTTGTAAGATGCGTCATCATGCCATGGTATGTCAGTACCCTTGCCATTGTTAGGAGCTGTGCTGTCACATTGTCCTGCATTTACAGAGTTGTACCATGTCATACCAGTCGTTGGTCCAGTGTTGTTGGTTTTGTCGTGCTTGTTGTTGACGTTGGTGCCTTTGATACTCTTCTTTTGTTGTCTTTGTTGTTGGTTTTGTAGGTTTTGTTGTTGTGCTCAACGACCATCCTCTGTGGATAAGTTGAGTCCTTCACAAAGTTACTTGTGTCAGTGTCCTTTGTGGCATCTGCTGTTTCATTGAGCGTGCCGTCTCTGATTCCTCGGCGTTCCCCATCTGGAGACATGTCCGGTTCACTGGAATCATCTTTGGTTTCTCGATGCTCCCCGTCTGGAGTCCTTTCTGGTTCACCTGAATCAGCTTTGGTTTCTTGACACTCCCCGTCCGGAGTCATTTCAGGTTCACTTGAATCATCTGAGGTGTCTTGATGCTCCCCATCCGGAGTCAAAACATTCAGGAATGCATTTTCTCATGGAGAGGATCAAGTGGATAAGGTTTGAATTAACATAGTGTCACTGGAGTCACTAGTAGCTTCACTTAGATAGTCAAGTGCCTCTGTACATACTAGCTGAGATCTGTCAGTCGCGCTGAGATGTCGCACATCTTGTATGGGAATTGTGAAGCCTTTGTCACTTGTCGCACAAACAGTGGGTAGACCTTCAGTGTCTTCTTGTCGGGTAAATGAGCTGGGTTGACTGTCAGAGTCTTCTGGTGGCTCAAATAATCTGGGTAGACTGTCATAGTCTTTTTATTGTTCATGTGAGCGTGGTAGACTGTTATAGTCGTCTTGCTGTGCACTTGAGCGTGGCCGACTTGCATCGTCTGCTGCTGGTTGCTCAGATGAGGTTGCTAGACCTTCATGGTCTTGTTCATGCAAGGACTGCGCTCTGCAGTCTTGCGTTGCTTCCAATGTGGAGTTTGTCAACGAGCTCGCTGTGGAGCCTTGTATCACTCTCTCTGTGGAGTCGGGCATCGTTCCCTGTATGGAGTCATGCAGTGGTCTCGCTGTGGAGTCGATCTGTGCGGTCTCAACGGAGTCATGCAGTGGTCTCGCTGTGGAGTCTGTCATCACTTTCTGTGTGGAGTCGGGACTTCGTGGTGGGTGGACCACTCTCTGTGTGGAGTCGGAGACTCTTTGTGGTGCATGGACCACTCTCTGTGTGGAGTCGGGGACTCTGTGGTGCGTGGAGCACTGTTCGTGGTGCGTGGACCACTGATGTGGCGTCAGGCCGCTCTCTGTGAGTTTGTACCTCTCTCTGTCACTTGGCATCAGGCCGCTCTCTGTGGGCTTGTACCGCTCTCTGTCACTTGGCATCAGGCCGCTCTCTGTGGGCTTGTACCGCTCTCTGTCACTTGGCATCAGGCCGCTCTCTGTGGGCTTGTACCGCTCTCTGTCACTTGGCATCAGGCCGCTCTCTGTGGGCTTGTACCGCTCTCTGTCTCTTGGCTTCAGGCCGCAGCAGAATCCTGTACTCATGGGTCGGGATGTCATCTATGCTGGGCTGAGGATCCTCAAATCCGAAGAACTCATCCATGTTTGTATTGGATTCTTCACTGTGCAACACATCTCGTTGCGGTTCGGATTTGGTACTGAGGTAGCCACGTCCAATGATGAAATCATCTTCCGAGGCATAGTCTTCAAGGACCATATCATCACTTTCTGTGTCGGAGCTGTCATTGTGCTCGCAATGTCCAAAGAAGAAATCAACGTCTGAGTCCTAGTCTTCAAGGACCAAATCACTTCTTTGGGCGGTGCTAACTGCTTGCTGCAGTGTTCTGCGGAGGTTACTTTCAGCTGCTGGTCGAAGTTCAGGCATTGTGCTATCGTTCCACGTGAAAGAATTGTGTTTTACGGCTTTAAATTTGTTTTCCGTATTTTCGGGCATTTCCCCTTTAAGTGGCCGTGGTCCGGGGCCACTGACATCATGACGCTTGTGACGTAGAGTGTAGGAATGGATTGCGCATGCACAGATCGCTTTTCCTTTACTTTGTGCCATTTTCGCAACACCGTTCTGCTGATTCGCGTCTTTTGGGGAACTGCGCATGTGCGGCTCCTTTCGCAAGATGGCCGCCAATCAAAATCGCCATTTGCTGCTGTTGCAGGCCTACCATTGCCTTGTGGTGAGTATTGGCGCCTCTTTTACCGATCTCTTTTGTGTTTTCCTCGCAGTATTTTTCAAACTTGTCCAGGACGGTCTGGAAGTCGCTCTTGTCTTGCCCTTTGGAGTACTTGAAGGTCTTGAAGATTTCTGCTGCACTTTCACCCGCAATGGTGAGCAGAAGCTTTATTTTCTCTGCATCCGCCACGCCATCTATGTCGGATGCTACCATGTAGATCTCAAATCTCTGCTTGAATGCACGCCAGTTGGCACTGTGATTGTCGTGGTACCTGAGCTGCTGAGGAACCGGAATCTCGATCATCTTGCCTGGGTGCTGTTGCTGGTAGTCACGGATCTTACTGAGTTGAACTATATAGATTTAATAGCCACTATTGGTACCATGTTGTGTTATGCTTCTTCATGTAGTATACGCTGCTTCCTTGATGTATGCTCTGACAAAGGAAGGTTCAGACTTGGAGATAGGTTTAACACATTTATTGAACAGTTAACAATTCTCCTATTTGAGTTTGACTCTCCTGCTAATCTTGCTGTAGTAACTCAGTCTAACTAACCAGTCTGCTCCAAGCCATGTGGTGGGTGTGATGCTTCTGATCTGCCCCTGTCTTTCTCTCTAAGTGTCACCTGTGGAAAGAGAAAGAGCATGGGCAAAATTCTCCCCCAACGGCGCGATGTCCGCCGACTGGCGCCCAAAACGGTGCCAATCAGACGGGCATCGTGCCGCCCCAAAGGTGCGGAATGCTCCGCATCTTTGGGGGCCGAGCCCCAACATTGAGGGGCTAGGCTGACGCCGGAGGGATTTCCGCCCCGCCAGCTGGCGGAAACGGCGTTTGTTGCCCCGCCAGCTGGCGCGGAAATGACATGTCGGGGCGGCGCATGCACGGGAGCGTCAGCGGCCGCTGAAAGTTTCCCGCGCATGCGCAGTGGAGGGAGTCTCTTCCGCCTCCGCCATGGTGGAGACCGTTGCGGAGGCGGAAGGGAAAGAGTGCCCCCACGGCACAGGCCCGCCTGCGGATCGGTGGGCCCCGATCGCGGGCCAGGCCACCGTGGGGGCACCCCCCGTGGCCAGATCGCCCCGCGCCCCCCCCCAAGACCCCGGAGCCCGCCCACGCCGCCTTGTCCCGCCGGTAAATACCTACTTTAATTTACGCCGGCGGGACAGGCAATTTCTCGGCGGGTGTTCGGCCTATCCGGGCCGGAGAATTGAATGGGGGGGCCTGCCAATCGGCGCGGCCCGATTCCCGCCCCCGCCCAATCTCCGGTACCGGAGACTTCGGCAACCGGCGGGGGCGGGATTCACGGCGGCCAACGGCCATTCTCCGACCCGCTGGGGGGTCGGAGAATGACGCCCCATGTGTGCCCTGTCCTTTTATATGGGTTGCCCCTTGTGCGAGTGTCACCTCTGGGTGTCTTGACTGTCCATTGGTCGTGTCCTATTCTATGTGTTCATTAGCTGTAAGTCTGCATGTCATTATGTCTCTGGTGCTCCCTCTGGTGTTTATTTAGTCTTAGTGTATTTACATTAACCCCTTGTGTATTTACAGTGATGCATATCACCACAGCAAGATGGATACAGGACTGGTTCAGTCATAGTAACAGAGGGTAGCAGTGGAAGGGTGCATTTCTGAATGGAGGGCTGTGACTAGTGGTGTTCCTCAGGGATCAGTGCTGGGACCTTTGCTGTTTGTAGTATATATGATTTGGAGGAAAATGTAACTGGTTCGATTAGTAAGTTTGCGGACGACACAAAGGTTGGTGGAATTGTGGATAGCGATGAGGACTATCAGGGGATACAGCAAGATATAGATCGGTTGGAGACTTGGGTGGAGAGATGGCAGATGGAGATTAATGTAGACAAATGTGAGGTTAAGGATTTTGGAAGGTCTAATACAGGTGGGAAATATACAGTAAATGGCAGAACCCTTAAGAGTATTGATAGGCAGAGGGAGCTGGGTGTACAGGTACAGAGATCACTGAAAGTGGCAACGCTGGTGGAGAAGGTGGTCAAGAAGACATACGGCATGCTTGCCTTCATTGGCGGGGGCATTGAGTATAAAAATTGGCAAGTCATGTTGCAGCTGTTTGGACCCTTAGCTAGGCCACACTTGAAATATAATGTTCAATTCTGGTCGCCACACTACCAGAAGGATGTGGAGGTTTTAGAGAGGGTACAGAAAAGATTTTCCATGATGTTGCCTGGTATGGAGGCATTAGCTATGAGGTGCACTGTAAATTCAATGATAATCTATGATTAATCTAAGACAAAGGTTCGGCACAACATCGTGGGCCGAAGGGCCTGTTCTGTGCTGTATTTTCTATGTTCTATGTTCTATGACAGGTTGGAGAAACTTGGTCTGTTCTGAGTAGAACGATGGAGGTTGAGGGGCGACCTGATAGAAGTCTATAAGTATATGAGGGGCATGGACAGAGTGGATAGTCAGGAGCTTTTTCTCAGGGTGGAAGTGTCAATTACTAGGGGGCAAAGGTTTAAGGTGTGTTTTTAGGAAACTCTCATCATATCACTCAGGGTGAAAAGTCCGTGAGAATTATACTTACACCTCCCATTTTCGCTGTGCATATATCCACTGCAGGCTCACTCTTTTTGTGCATTCGATGTTAGACATCACCAGTTTGCTTCCTCCTTTTCCAGGGCTTTTGAAATCTATCTCATCCTTGAATTCATCATTTAATTCTCGTGCCATATCCAGGCTAATTATACTTTTTGGGTAAGCCCAGTCCCCATCCCTCATATCCTGGGGCAGATGTCGCCATCTATCCCCTGGGAATTTTGCCTTTAGCAGGACATGTGTGTCCATTGGATGCATTAGTGGAAATCTTACATTTCTTGTAATTTGGTCCAGAATTCTGGGTTATTGCGCAAGGGTTTGTCCTGGGTAGTTTATTGAGCAACATTCCTTTCTTCCCAGGATTAAAGGACGCATGGTGGCCTTCTTGATCACAGTCACCTCTTCTTCTTCATCATCTTTCCCCATTGGGGGATTATATTATTATCACAGGCTTGATCTTCCCCCATTTTCTAGTTTAAAGTCCAAAGATGTGCGGGTTAGGTGAATTGGCCAATGATAAATTGCCCTTAGTGTCCAAATTGCCCTTGGTGTTGGGTGGAGGTGTTGAGTTTGGGTGGGGTGCTCTTTCCAGGGGCCGCTGCGGACTCGGGGGGCCGAATGGCCTCCTTCTGCACTGTAAATTCAATGATAATCTATGATTAATCTAGGACAAAGGTTCGGCACAACATCGTGGGCCGAAGGGCCTGTTCTGTGCTGTATTTTCTATGTTCTATGTTCTATGTTTACTACTCTTACTGGTTATGGCCATAGGGGCCATTGGCTTATTATCATCACCCAGAGGGGTGATCGGTGCCATGTTTCACCGTAAGGGAGTGACCCCGCTACTTTATGCTCAATTGTGTTGCGACAAACTGCAGCTACTAACCACCCACTTGGCTGGTTTAGCTCACTTAGCCAGATAGCTGGTTTGTAATGCAGAGCGAGGCCACCAGCATATGTTCAATGCCCGTACTGGCTGAGGTTATTCACGAAGGCCCCACCTTCTCAACCTTGCCCCTTGCCTAAGGTGTGGTGATCCTCAGGTTAAATCACCACCAGTCAGCTCCCCCCCTCATAGGGGAAAGCAGCCTATGCTCATCTGGGACTGTAGTGACTTTACCTTTTTCCTTACTTGTAAATAAAGACTGGTAACAACTATTACCCTAATCTGTTCCTTGTACCTCTTCTGACCCACCCACAAGCTTTCCTGCTCCCCATGCGTATTGTGTGGGTTCCAAATATCCTTCTGCATTTTCTTAATTAACTTTGACTGATGTTCTGCTATGAACCACGTGATGGAGCTCTCGTCACCCCAATCAAAGTCTGTAGCACTCCCTTCCTCCTTCTTGTCAGACATTCCCCCTGTCTCTGTGGGGTTATTTTTTAACTCTGGCTTGGTTCTGGTTAGCTTATGAAGTTCCGGTGGCTTCAACCAGGCGCTCGTCTGAGCATTACCCCACCTGCGGTGATTTGACTGCAGTTTACTAACTGCCAGTCCACTTGCACAGCTTCAACTACACTGGCCCGCCTGCACCCTTATAGTCGGTAGAGGCTTGGCTTATCTCATGTGGCTTCAATCTTGCAAGCCCGCCTGCACAATTCTGACCCCTACCCCACCGTATCTTTCTGTGCTGAGTTCTCCTCTCCCAGATTCTTTGATACTCAACCAAACCGTTTTCAGACAAGCTTACTGCACTAACTACGGGTGGTAAATAAAATATACTCATCCTTTTTACAGAGCCATGCTTAGGATCGATACACGTATATTGTTTGTGACACCGATTGCTGTAGTGCCAGTCAATTAAATGAAATAATCTGAGGAACCTCAGGTACAGAACAATCATTTATTAGGCAATGCGTTGGGAGAACACAACCTCAAAGAAGGATCTCTGGAGCTGACTCTACACAACTGAGAAATCATGTGATATTTATACATTGTAGATCACATAGGCAACACATCATTTACATTTGAATATTGTTTGGTTCATACCTTTACATTAAACAAGTTACAAGTATTCACCAGGCAATAAGTATTTTCTACCCTTATCTTTCCATGGCTCTTTCCCTAATTCATTCCCTTGTTGCTCGCACTGTCGGTTGTTTCAGCGTATTTAGGTCTTAGAGAACCAAATTGGACTGAAGAAAACATGTTATTGAGGGTCTTGAAGATAGTGTCTGGGAAAACAATTTTGCTAAGGTCACTAAAGAACCAGTTAGACCGAAAAACACAGGTGGTGTTTATTGCCACGTAGCATTCAGTTAGCATCTCTTGTGTCTTTTGCAATGTCGGCATGTTGTTGGTTGGTGTTTTTATCCTGACTGTGGGATTTTCCTCTACTGTTCTAATATATTATACTGCACTATATAAGTTCAAAAAAGTCCCTAAGACCCACTTAATAGACTATAATTATTGACTGCCCTAATAAATCGCTGTAATTAAAACCCTATTCATCAGTTCTCCTCTTGCAATCCCATGGTTGTAGGCTTGCTGTTTAACACAGATTTAGCTAGTGTCTTAAGCATAGCCATCTCGGGTCAGGACTCTCCAAATTTTTATATTCTTGAACTCTGGAGTTTAGTATCTAAAACTCTTTTTTTTCTCAGCTTAACTATCCCCAGAAATCCAATTCACTGTTAGAAATCCTTCAGTTGGGTGGCGCCCTTCGAGGAAGCAGGTCGCAGGTCGGATCGCACTCGCCTGCGATGGGCAAACGGACCTGTCTTGCTGGATTTCTTCGGGACCTGGCGGCCTGAATCGGCGGAGGAGACAAAAAGAAGAGGTTTTCCTCCCAGGGTATGGACAGTCGGACCAGAAGTGGTCGAATGGAGCGGCGAAGTTCGAAGCAAGAGCAGCGGGGACCTCTGACCGGGCGCCGAAGCATGGCGGCCAGCAGGGAACAGGGAGCGGAGGCTCACTGGCCAAGGGAGCAGCAGATGGAGTTTTTCCGGAGCTGCTTCGCCGACTTGAAGAGGGACACGTTGGACCCGATGAGGGCAGTGATGGATCGAATGGTCGAGGCGCAGGCGGTCCAAGAGAAGGCGCTAAGGAAGGTCGAGGTGAAGCTCTCCACCCAGGTGGACACAGTAACGGAGCTGGAGCACGAGGTAGAGGAGCTGAACGCCCGCCAGAGGAGGATGCAGGAGCAGCTTGAAGAGCTCGGGAATAGAGCCAGAAGGCAGAACCTGAGGATCGTGGGCCTCCCCGAGGGCTGTGAGGGATCGGATGCGGGCGCATACGTGATGGGTATGCTCGAGGCGCTGATGGGACCGGAGGCCTTCCCTCGACCCCTGGAGTTGGATGGAGCGCATAGAGCCCCCGCAAGGAAGCCCAGGACGGGTGACCGACCGAGGCCCTTGGTGGTTCGCTTTCACCGGCTTGCCGACAGGGATCGGGTGCTGCGATGGGCCAAGGCGGAGAGGAGCAGCAGATGGGAGAACTGCGAGGTGCGCATCTACCAGGACTTGGGAGCGGAGCTGGCCAAGAGGTGTGCAGGAATCATCAAGGTAAAGGCAGCCCTCTACAAAAAGCAGGTGAGATTTGGAATGCTGTATCCTGCGAAGCTTTGGGTGACGTTTGAGGAACTTCATCACTACTTCGAGACACCAGAACAGGTTTGGGCCTTTATTAAAGAGAGGAAGCTGAACTTGAACTAATGGACATTTGGTTTGTTTTTCAATGCTCTACAGTGGCGGCGGTCTGTTAACCTAACTTGTTTTGACTAGGAACGGACTTTTATTAAAAGAAGAAGCTGGACTTGAACTAAAGGACTCTGGGCTCACAGAGCTGTTGTGTGGCGGCGGTCCGTTAAATTATCCTGCACTGTAATGTTTTATTTAAGATGGTATTCAGCCTGGACAGAGAACGGGGACTGGAGGGCGCACTGCTTAGGGCGAGTTTGGGAGCTTGCAACGGGGGGGGGGGGGGGGGGGGGGGGGGGGGGGGCCTGCAAAGGGGGTCCCGCGCTTGGTACCTTTTGGCGGGAGACCGGGGCCTCTGATAGGGGGATGGGCTAGGGGCTGGGTAAGGGACATGAAAGGGCACGGGGAGATACAATCAGGTTAATGGGTCTTTGGTGTGTGGGGGGAGGGCCCGAGCATTCGGGCGGGAGACAGCCAGGCGCTAAGGGCAGGGGTCAACGTAGTTAGCGTAGGTCGGGGGGTACCAGGGAGAGTAGGAGAAGGGGCGGGCTAGGGCCAAGCGTGGGGCAAACCTGGCAGGTCAGGCCTCGGGGGGTCGGGAGGGGGGGGGGGGGCAGCCGGGAGGGAGAGCAGAGAAGACTTAAGAGGGTAAGGAGGGGGGGATCAGAAATCCCCGGGGGAGATAGTCGCTTGCAGGGAATAGCATAGGAAACCGACAGCAGCAGCACCCGGCGGGGAGGGGAAGTGGGGGGGGAGGTTAGAGCCACATTAGGTTAGTTGAGCATGTGGGGCATGGTTGGGGAAGTGCTTTATTAATATGTTTATTCTCTCCCACTGTTCGTTTTCAATATGTTAAGGCTTTTGTATATGGCCTTTTTTCTCTGTAAATGTTACAAATCTGTTTTAAATAAAACATTTTTTTAAAAAAAAGGAATCCTTCAGTTTAGAAGAGGTTCAACTCTTTTATCCAGCACACGGATTTTCAACTGGGATCTGCTTGATAGAGGTGTTTTACTGCAACAAGTTGGTTCTAAATTAAAAACCAATACCCTTCTTGAGGCCAGAGCCACACCTGAAATCTATCCACCTCTATAATTAACTTCTCAGTGACTCTTTTTCTATTGTTTATCTCCCATGCAACTTGGTCACATTATCAGTTACTTGAAGCTAAGTGCTTTACCATAAATCTTTCCGAGATACCTAGCACCTAAAAGGACCATCACCCTTAATTAAAACATAAGTTTGCCCCAAAAAGAACAGACAAAAGTAACCCCTAGGATTTGATGTTGGGTGCATCAGCAATAATAATGCCAATGAATGTCAAAGGAAGTGGGTACATTCTCTCTTGTTGGAGATGGCCATTGTCTTGTTTAGGCCAATATTAGTTGCCACTTATTGGCTGAAGCCTGGATGTTATCAGATTTTTCTGTATATACAGACTGATTCAGTCACTAAGGAATTGTGTATGGTAGTGAATACTGTGTATTCAGCAGTGAACATCGACACTTCTGATCTTGTGATAGTAGAATAGAACTTTTTCTTGATGCCTTCATTAGGGTCAAGGGTCAGGGCATAAGCTTTGTGACGGTGATATATTGGTTCCAGCTGAGCTGTAGTTGAAGTGTCGTGAGTCTTTTATTTATACAATTGGGGATTTCTGTCAGTGCATCCAAGATCCTATTCCGGGTGACCAAATCCATGGACACGAGTATTGCTGTCAGCCTTTCCTTTCTAATGGAAGGTATATCACTTGCTTATTCCTTCAGCTGGAAGTCAGATCTCACTGAGGGCAGTGATGTCAATTTGGAGTCTTGAGAGCTCATGTGACCTGATTGCAGTTCTTCTTTCTAAACACTCTTGAGATTATCCATGAGTGTTCTAACATTCCAAATTGTAAAATGTAAAGTTTTCTTTCTTTGACCACAAAGATGATGATCCCACAGGGTGTGGCTCCCCAGCCTGGAGATAGTGGGACAACCTATTTTTAGCGTACCTTTTCCAGCCACATTCCCATTTGGGGTGAGCTGAGCATTTCCGAAAGAAGAATGTTCAGTTACAGATGTTGTCATAGAATGTCATAGATTTTAGAATGCAGAAGGAGGCCATTTGGCCCATCGACTCTGCACCGGCCCTTGGAAAGAGCACCCAACCAAAGCCCACACCCCAACCCTATTCCCGTAACCCATTAACCCCACCCCACCTTTTTAGACACTAAGAGCAATTTATCATGGCCAATCCACCTAACCTGCACATCTTTGGACTATGGGAGGAAACCAGAGCACCCGGGGGAAACTCATGCAGACACGGGGAGAAAGTGCAAACTCCACACAGTGACCCAGGCTAGGAATCGAACCTGGGACCCTGGAGCTGTGAAGCAACTGTGCTAACCACTGTGCTACCGTGCCCCTCTATGTTGCTTCCCATAGACTAAAGGCTCACAGCCTCACAGCCTGACCCCATTGCCAATTCTCCAGCACCGCAGGAATTGGTAAATTGACATTAGTAGTAGCCTTGAGGCATACGATCTGGATTGGTTGGTGATCAGATTTTAGTGACATGTTGAACCACAAGGATTTGCTGCTGCAGCCTTATTCCATCTTGACAGCAATCTCCCTTCACCTGTTCTATTCCACTGTCTGGCATCTACCTCTGACTTTGCCACCATGAGTGGCCCTACCAGGAGTGAGGAGTGCCCGACAGCATGGCTCAAAGGATAGTGTTGAGGTATTGCAGTTTTACATCAACTGCGATATAGAGCTGAGAATCGAAAAATGTGCATTACTTTTGGGACTCACTCCATGACCTGCAAGCCCCTTCCCCTATCGTCCACCAACTTCTTCCCATCACCCTTGACCAGCCCAATATAACCATTCCACTTCCTCCTGCACCTTTGAACCTCCCCCATTATCCTGTACTCTTATTACCATCCACCTCCACTTGCCTTCCTCGCCTCTGAGCTTGTACCGTCCCCATTCTCACCCTGACTTTCCCTTTATTTGAGCCACATGTTTAATCTGTTTTCATAACCCCCCAGCCACCACCATGAAACCTTCAGCTACCTGACTATTACCCTGGAACAGCATCTCACTGCACCCCCCCCCCCCCCCCCCACCCAACCTCACTGTGACTGTTCCCTCCGCTGTCCAGTACCTTAAGTTCAAACCCCCAACCCCACTACCGAGATTACCGACTTCAGCCACGCGAACCATCTCTTTTCCACCAGCCGAGCTTAAATAAAAAACCTGTACCCCACCCAGGACCAACAGGACCTCCAGGCCAAATAAGCTGGGCCCTTCTCTCCATCCCTTGCATTCCCTCACAGCCCTCCTCCCTTTCCCCATTTCTGGCCTCCTGTCTTCCGCCTTCGCTTTGCCCACCTCCCATGTTCCACATTACCCCCTCGTACCTTTTGCCTGCCTCCCCTTTCCATCCTCCACTCCACCCTTCCATCCTATCCTCCTTGCACTCTTGGCCTGCCTCGCCTATCCAGCCTCTACTCCACCCTTCCATCCTATCTCCCTTACCCCTTTTGCCTCCCTCCCCTAACCAGCCTCTGCCCCATCTATCCATTCAACCACAGCTTCTGTCCTTCACCTCTCTCCCACAGCTAGCCTTTGGGCAGCTTGTCCTACCGGCATCTGATAGGAGTCAAAATTTATGGGCAGTCCACAAGAATGCCAAAGCAGCGTCCACTCACCTCAAAGTTATAGAAGCAGTGAAGCTCGCCAGGTGCACCCTATTTACATACAGCTGTAAATATAAATGTTTTAATATGCCATTGGTGGGGACCTTAATTTCGAGGGGGAATTTAATTCCCGCGAGCTGGCAATTTAGTGAGCATGCATGACATGCTAATGCATGCAAAAGGGCTTCCTGACATTGTTCATCAGGAAGCTCAAAGTGCCTTTAACCAGCCTTTAAAGTGGAAAGAACTTAATTACTTTTTTTAGAAAATATTTCATGAAGCATTTGTAATTTCAGTTTACAGTTTAACACTTTAACATTCCTTAAACAACCGCGTGGGCCGACACAGGCAAAAAACCTAGAAACAACCCCCAGTAACCCGCCCTATTTCCTAATTACCGGTGTACTACGTTTCCTGTCCTTGTCTTACACTACCATACCTCCCATTTTCCTCTCCCCCTTCCTTTCCCCACTCCCCCCCCCCCCCCCCCCCTTACTGCTGACGGTCAGCTTTCCTTGAAGAAGTCGATGAACGGCTGCCACCTCCGGGCGATCCCCTGAATTGAACCTCTCAAGGTGAACTTAATCTTTTCCAGCCTGAGAAACCCCGCCATGTCGCTGACCCACGCTCCTGACTTTGGGGGTTCCGAGTCTCTCCATCCCAGCAAAATCTGTCTCCGGGCCACCAGGGAGGAGAAGGCCAGAACATCAGCCTCCCTCCCTCCCCTTGGCCCCCGGATCTTCCGATACCCCAAATATTGCCAATCCTGGATTCGGAGTCACCCTCCCTTCCAGGACCTCTGACATGACATCCGCAAATCCCTGCCAGATTCCCTCAACTTCGGACATGCCCAGAACATATGTACATGATTCGCCGGGCTTCCCCCACAGCGTCCGCACCGATCCTCCACTTCCTCAAAAAACGTCCCCAACCGGGCTACCGTCATGTGGGCCCTATAAACCACCTTGAACTGGATCAGGCTAAGCCTGGCACACGACGAGGATGAATTAACTCTCTTCAAAGCCTTTTCCCATAATTCGATTTCCAACTCTCCTCCCAGCTCCTTTTCCCACTTCCTCTTCAGCTCCCTGATAGGGACCCCTTCCCACTCCATCAACTCCTTGTATATCGCCAAGACCCTCCACTCCCCAACCCCCGTTTTTGACATTACCTTATCCTGTAGCCCCCTCATGGGGAGGCGAGGAAAGCTTGGAACCTGCCTCCGGACAAAGTCCCGTACCTGTAGGTACCGAAACGCGTTCCCACCCGGCAACTCAAACACTTCCTCTAATACTTCCAGACTCGGGAAACCCTCCTGAATGAAGAGATTCCCAAATCTCTCAATCCCTGCCCGCTGCCACCTCCTAAAGCCCGCATTCAGCCCCACTGGAACAAAACAGTGATTGTCACAGATCGGTGACCATACTGACGCCCCCTCCAATCCCGTGTGCTGTCTCCATTGTCCCCACACCCTCAGGGCTGCCACTACCACTGGGCTTGTGGAGTACTGAGCCGGCGAGAACGGCAGGGGCGCCTCCAAACTCGCATCCTTACAAGATGCCACCTCTAATCGCTCCCAGACCAACCCCACCCCCACTACCCACTTCCTGACGATCGATATGTTGGCCGCCCAGTAATAATTAATAAAACTTGGGAGGGCCAAGCCCCCCTCCCGTTCCTGGAGTGCCTTCTTCACCCTCGCGGTTTTACCAGCCCACACAAAACCCGAGATCACCACATTCATTTTCCTAAAAAAGGCCTTTGGGACAAAAATAGGGAGACATTGAAAAAAAACCAGCAGTCTCGGAAGGACTGTCAACTTCACCGTCTGCACCCTCCCCGCCAGTGTCAACGGGAGCATGTCCCACCTGCGGAAATCCCTTTTCATCTGCTCGACTGCTTTACCCAGATTTAACTTATGGACCTGTCCCCAATCCTTAACCACCTGGATCCCCAGGTACCTAAAGCTCCTCCCCACCACTTTAAAAGGTAACTCCCTCAATCTCCTTTCCTGCCCCCATGCCAGAATCGCAAACACCTCGCTCTTTCCCATGTTTAACTTGTAGCCTGAGAACCGCCCAAATTCTTCCAGTGTCTCCATAATTCCAGCCCCCCCCCCCCCCCCGACAGGTCTGTGATATAAAGCAGTAAATCGTCCACGTAGAGCGAGACCTTGTGCTCCACCCCCCCCTCACTATCCCCCGTCAAACATTCAATGTCCTAAGGGCCATTGCCAAGGGCTCTACGGCCAGGGCAAACAGTAGTGGGGAGAGCGGGCACCCCTGCCTAGTCCCCCGACAGAGACTAAAATATTCTGACTGGACCGGTTGGTTCTTACCGGAGCCTAGTACAGCAACCTGACCCAATCTACAAATCCTTGCCCAAACCCGAACCTACCTAAAATATCCTATAGGTACTTCCACTCCACCCGGTCAAAGGCCTTTTCTGCATCCATAGCTACTACCACCTCAACCTCGCGTCCCTCTGCTGGCATCATTTTAACATTCAGGAGCCGTCTGATGTGGACGTCAGGTGCCTGCCCTTCACAAATCCCGTCTGGTCCTCCCCGATTACCTCCGGGACACAATCCTCTACATGTGTGGCCAACATCTTTGCCAGCAATTTAGCGTCTACGTTCAAAAGGGAAATCGGCCTGTACAATCCACAGCTCTCCGGGTCTTTGTCCCGCTTCAAGGTGAGAGAGATTGATGCCTGTGATAACGTTGGGGGGAGCACTCCCAGCTCCTAAGACTCGTTAAAGGCCTTGACCAGGAGTGGCCCCAGTAACCCAGAAAATATTTTATAAAACTCCACTGGGTATCCATCAGGTCCCGGGGCCTTACCCGATTGCATTGCCCCCAACCCGTCTATCATCAATTTGGCCCCCCATTATTCCACCAGCTCCTCATCTACCTTCGGGAACTCTAGCCTCTCCAAAAACTGCTTCATACCCTCCTCCCTGGCTGGGGATCCGATTCACAGAGTGCCAATCCGATTCATAGAATGCCAATCCAAAAGATTCCACTCAACATTTCAGCTCGATAGTCTTTTATCGGGTTAAAAGATATGTTGACTGGTATGATGGAACCTGCGATATGAACCTGTGGAGTTTACACAAATGGAATGGACATCCTGCAATAATTCATGCAGCATGTGGCACACTAGTATTGACATGAGATATTCATGCTGCAGCCTTGTGGGCTCCGGACTCAATTATCTTCTCCGTAACGGACAGGTTGGAAGATCATATGAGCACGTGGTTTACACAGCTCAGTAATAAAGTCTGTTTTGCCACAGATCCGAGGGTATGTTCAGCTGAGGCCTATCACTGTGACTTGCATAATGGGAATGAATGGTTCTGCTGCAGGATGCCGAGGAAAGGGGCGTACCAGCAGCTAAGAGGTGTCCATCGACACCTCATTGATGACTTTCAGCATTAACAGTCATTTCAAATTTCTTATCCTAGTAATCCTAAACTCAAAAACCAAGACTAACAGGAAAATGATCTCACTCCCAAAATATCAAACTACTATATAAAGGTTGGAAACAACATTATGGGTTTATCGGCTTAGATAAAAGTCTACCTTCTTTTCGAAAAGGGGTTCCCCACCTTTTCTGTCAGGCAGCTGTTCTAATGCAATGCCCATCTCCTGCCAGGTTTGTGCTCAAGTCAGCTCCATGTGTTTACAATACATTAGAATGTTATAATAAAGTTCTTTTCCGCTTTGACAAGTATGGCGGCACAGTAGTCAGCACTGCTGCCTCACAGCTCCAGGGTCCCAGGTTCAATTCCGGCCTCGGGTGACTTGTGTGGAGTTTGCACTTTCTCCCCCTGTCTGCGTGGGTTTCCTCCGGGTGCCCCGGTTTCCTCCCACAGTCCAAAGATGTGCAGGTTAGGTGGATTGGCCATGCTAAATTGCCCCTTAGTGTCCAAGACGTTAGGTGGGGTTATTGGGTTACTGGGATAGGGTAGAAGCGTGGGCAATCGGGTAAGGCCCTGGGATCTGATGGATACCCAGTGGAGTTTTATAAAATGTTTTCTGGATTACTGGGGCCACTCCTGGTCAAGGCCTTTAACGAGTCTTAGGAGCTGGGAGTGCTCCCCCCAACATTATCACAGGCATCGATCTCTTTCATCTTGAAGCGGGACAAAGACCCGGAGAGCTGTGGATTGTACAGGCCAATTTCCCTTTTGAACGTAGACGCTAAATTGCTCTTTCTCGTGCAGACCCGATGGGCTGAGTGGCCTCCTTCTGCATTGTAAGTTCTATGACAATACACATCTATGATTCCCAGTGTCTGTCAGATGTTCACTTGCAGCTCATAGTGCCAGCTGTGACTCAGGACTTCTGCCACTGAGTCAAAAGGTTGTGGGTTCAAGTCCCTCATCAGGCGTGCAATAATCAAGGCTCACGCTCCAGTGCAGTACTGAGGGAAGTGCTGTCTTTCAGATCTGATGTTAAACCATGGGCCAGCCTGCCTTTGCAGGTGGATGCAAGAGATCCTATGGCACCATTATGATTTTGGTCAATATTTATCCCTTAATCAAGATTATATAAACAGATCATCTGACCATTATCACATTCCTATTTGTGGGATCCTGCTGTGCATATTGACTGCTGTGATTCCCACATTACAACAGTGACTACACTTCAAAAAGTATTTTATTGGCTGTAAAGAACTTTGGGATGTCACCTGGTTGTGAAAGGTGCCATATCAATGCAAGTCTTTTCTTAAAGTGCAAAACAGGCAGAGACCTAGTAACATGAATCTTCAGTTGATTTTCCAAACCCCAGTGCTCGTTCTTTATCACAAGTAATAGTGGCAATTGAAATATTTCCCCATATGCTCTCAAGGTTATGAATTATCGTCTCCACATGCAAAATAATCTGGAAGCTCCTAACAGCAATTTTGTTTTTAAAAATTCATGTCCTATTTATAGAGTTCGATAAATATTCAATTATTTAAATGAAGGTTAAAGTACTTTTCAAATATTGCTGTCTGCACTTCTTCTTCCAAGAGCTTGAAATATCGATTCTGCGAAATATATGTTCAATATACCAACATTTCATCACATAATTGGGAACATGGCGTCCTGATTTTCCTGAGCTTTGCCAAGTAAGATAAGGAAAAATAATAATAATAATGGATTGACATCTACTACTCCAGAGTTTCGCTACTTTTACAATGTGCCATGTTTTCTGAGCTTTATCTTGGCGAATGGAGCAAAGTGTACATCTGCAATTGGCTCACGTCCAACTACGCCACTATAGAGAATGGAACATCGGGCGCGGTTTTAAGGCTGTGTTGCACTCTCGCTCAAGAGCGACACGACTGTTAGATTGTGGGAGAGGGCTCTTGGGTTCACAAATGCACCACAGGAGGCCTGAGTGTAGGTGGTCAACTGTGGGATAGAGGCCATGTTTCTGCAGAGGGCCAGGTGGTTTTCAAGCAATGCTCTCCAAAGAGGATAGGAGTAATTGAAGGACATGGCAGCAGTGCTGGAAAAAACATCAATGATCTCACATTGAAGGTCAAGGTCAGCGAATGTGTCTTCACAACACATCTCCTACCCACCACAACACCAGGCTCTCACACTTCTCAACGCATCCATGTTTTCATTTCTCACTCATCACCAGCCCCTGGCATTCAAGACTCCAGCCTGACATTGAGATATTCCACGTTACCCTCTGGACATTGCAGTGTTGCCAGGCCCATTCCCATCTCTCGTTGCTTGCCAATACCTCCAACTATTTGTCTGTAGAAAACATCACCCACAGTGCAAGACACCCACTGATATTCCTTCCTCGCTTTTACAGGACAAGCTCACACACTATTGAAGGGAGTGGAGCAGAACTCGCGGGGAATGGATATTGCGACGTTATTTAATCCTTACAGAGGAAATGGTGCTCTTCTTCATGGTGCCACCTGCAACAGAGCCCATAGCGGCTGCTATCACTAAGAACATTGAGCATGATGGTATGTCCCTGTATTGTGCCATTTCTCAAATCTCTCTTCATCCTCATCCAGCCAACTGACATCAAATGCAAGTTGCTGGTGGTGTGACTGTGCATCCAATGCTTTCCACCTAAATCACAAATTCCCACCTTGTCACATTTCAACCATACTTAACAGAGTGTATTGACAACAGGAATAAAATAGGGTAATTGTGACAATGAAACTGAACAAATGGACATTCAGCATTTAAGTTAGTGTTCATTAATTAGAAAGAAAAGCCAATGCCGTGATTTCCCAGCATTCTTACAGCAGGAACTACATTTGGTGAGTTGTTGGACATGAGTGAACTACAGCAGGGCTGGGGGAAAGGGTACTCTGTGTGCCAGCTACCCACTGGTAAAGATCATACATGAGGTCTGCTATTGGCAGGCCTGCCACATAGCCTGTTGCCACTGTTTAGGATCATGGATGCGTCCTGCATTAACTTGGCATAGGGCATTGCCCACAGCCTGGAACATTTCCTTTCTAGCATAGAAGTAATGGCAGCTACATGGCAGTACCAGCAGACCCGACAATGATACAGTAGGTGACCACTGTCTCAGTTTCCACTGTGGCATCAACAGAATCCTCTTAATGTATCAGTGCTGTATTGGAATCTCAAATAGATGTCATGAATCACATACTTGCTGTTATGCAGGCTCAGACTGCTGCCATCATGGATGCCGGTCGTATTGCTCGAAGTGGTCTGCAGATTCTCAAAGCACTTCAGCAATCTGTCCTCCAACACAGTACCCAGATTGCTGAGGTGCCACCCGCAATTGCGATTGTCACAATTGTCCTAATTGATTCTTGTTGACATTACACTCTGGGTAAGGATGGTTGAAATGTGACAAGGTGGGAAACTGTGATTTAGGCCTTGAGCAAAAGCGAGATCTTCCCCGTGAACCCGCAAGGGGGCCGGGCAGAGCTGGAGGTATTGTCAGTTAAACAGGCCCGATACAAATTCCGCTACCTGGGGATCCAAATCGCTCATGACTGGACAAGGAACCACAAATGGAACCTGACCAGCTTGATGGAGGAAGTAAAAAAGGACCTGCAGAAAGGAACCACTCCCACCCTCCCTGGCAAGGAGAGTGCAGACAATCAAGATGAACGTACTGCACAGGTTCCTTTCCCTATTTAGATCCATTCCGATCTACATCCCCAAGGCCTTCTTCAACTCACTAGATAAACTGATTATGGCGTTTGTGTGTGTGTGTGTGGGGTTGGGAAGGGGGGTGGGGGGTGGGTAAAGAACACAAGGATCCCAAAGAGAGTACTGCAGAGAACGAGATCCATGCAGGGCCTAGCCCTCCCAAACCTGTAATATTACCATTGGGTGGCAACCACGGAGAGGGTAAAGGGGTGGATAAAGGAGCCAATAGCCAAGTGGGTGCCTATGAAGGAGGGCTGCTGCAGAGGGACCTCCCTCTGGGCCCTAGCCACGGCAGCACTCCCAACCCCACCTAATAAATATTCAACAGCCCAGTGGTGGTAGCAACACTCCAGTCGTGGAAACAACTGCGGCAGCACTTTGAGCTAACTGAAATGTCGATAAGGCCCCCATCTACAACCACCACATGTTCACACCAGCAACAATGGACGCCACCTTCAAAAGGTGGAGACAACACGGGGAATACTGACAGTTAGGGACCTCTACACCGACAACAGACTGACAATGTTCAAGGAACTGACAGAAAAATTCCAGCTGACCGGGGGGGGGGGGGGTGGGGACGAGACGAACTAAGGCACGTTGTTTCACAGTGCCAGGGTCATAGGTTCGATTCCTGGCTTGGGTCACTGTCTGTGCGGAGTCTGC
This sequence comes from Scyliorhinus torazame, assembly GCF_047496885.1. Classification (NCBI taxonomy): domain Eukaryota; kingdom Metazoa; phylum Chordata; class Chondrichthyes; order Carcharhiniformes; family Scyliorhinidae; genus Scyliorhinus; species Scyliorhinus torazame. Next base: position 224,914,220 of record NC_092709.1, read on the forward strand.
ATGTTCTCCCCGTGTCTGCGTGGGTTTCCTCCCACAGTGCAAAGATGTGCAGATTAGGTGGATTGGCTTTACAAAATTGCCTTTAGTGTCCAAAAGGGTCAGATGGGGTTACGGGGACCCATAACATTGTGGAGGTGTGGGCTTAGGTAGGGTGCCCTTTCCAAGGGCCAGTGCAGACTAGATGGGCCGAGTGGCCTCCTTCTGCACTGTAAATTCTATGATCTATGATTTGCAGATCAAAAATTTCCTGAAAAGGGAAACAAGGACGTATCCACAACTAGCACAACAGCTAAATTGCCCTTAGTGTCCAAAATTGCCCTTAGTGTTGGATGGGGTTTCTGGGTTATGGGGATGGGTGGAGGTATGGGCTTGAGTAGAGTGCTCTTTCCAAGAGCCGGTGCAGACTTGATGGGCCGAATGGCCTCCTTCTGCACTGTAAATTCTATAATTCTATGATTCAAACAACAATCGCTGGTAGAGGACCTACTGGATATAGACATCCTAGGAAAAGGGAACTGTGGTGACTACTAGGGAGGGTTAACACCCAACTGGACGAAACGAGAGAGAAGTGGGATGAGGATTTGAGGTTTGAAATTGGGTGGGGATTCTGGATCGAAGCTCTGCACATAATCAACTCCACCTCGACATGCGCAAGTCTAATCTTAATGCAGCTAAACGTGGTCCACAGAGCCCACTTAACCAGAACCCAAATGAACGGATTCTTCCTGGAAGTGGAAACAGGGTGACATGGAACTCCAACCATGCAGCTCATCAGATGCAGGAGGTAGAACATAGTGGAATGCGACCATGGAGGACAAGGTTAGGAATAACGTTCATGCCACCACTAGTTAGACCCACACATTTGAATAAATATCAACTACAGAGAATCTTACCTGGGACCTGCAGGGAACCTGACAGCTGTGCACAAACAGGCACAAGGCTGCTTGGGTTGGGCCGAAAAAATATTGCAAATTGCAGAGTCGAGTGGACAGGGACCATTGACAAACTCTTTAAGGAACTTAAGCGGCTGTTAATTGGTGGCTACTGTGTTTCCTGCACAATCCACCTCACCTCACCATCCCTTTGAAAATGAAAAACTCTCAGAGGCATCTGACATGACCTCTGGGACCAGCATTTTGAATCCCCACTCGCACTGGGTCCTGATCTCAAGCGCCTTTGGAAATTTGGCCTTGGTCTTTCCTGCTTTGTGTAATATAGTTACAAAATTTAACGAGAAGTTTGAACTCAAAGGGGCAAATTTCCACAGCATTGCCCATGGAAACCACTTTTGTATCTGCATAAAAGCAATGTGCTACTGAGTAGCTACAGGTGCGACACAAATAGTAACAAAAAGGAGGCTGTGAGAGTTGCCGAATAGTAAAAATGTTAACTGAGTGCAATTGGTGCTGCCTGAGGTTGTAGAACTTCCAGTTTTAGTGGTTGAGGTAGAAATGATGTGAGCGCTCACAACTGAATTAGATAGGTGGACAAAGGTTAAAGAGAGGAATACAGAAACCCCCTAGGTAATGGTGATCAGAACTATTTATTCATATGGAGTGTAAACGTGTAGACTGGTGGGGCTAATAAACTTTTTCCACAACCTATTTCTCGGTATTTCCTGCCTTTCCTTGAATTCCTTTTTCAGAGCATCCTCTGCAGTATCTGCTCACTGGTTGGTTGCAAACAAACACTTTCTTCTTGGTTTGGTAATGCTTTGTTCCTGAAGAATGATTACTATCAAATTAATATGTTTCAGTCATGCAAATTGACCAATTTTCTTCTGGAACAATCATTAAGAATAAAAATGTCACCACAACGATTTACTGTAAAATGTATTTAATTAATACAATGCAAAATTTGTTTGATCTATACAGTCAGAGCTATCTCTGGCATGCTGATGAACATTGAACACAATTTAGAATATGGAAGTATCATGCTTTTATTTTCTATTATTAACAAGATGTCATAATCACGAAGGTAATTATACACATAGTTATACATACATTTTGCATTTTAATATATTGCACAATAGGTTTAATCCTTTTATTGAACAAAATTAAAGGGAAATACAGCAAGAAATTGAGGACTGAATATATAGTATTGAGAGCAACATCTGATACATATTTACAAATTAAGCTATTGTTTGTTTTATATATGTGCATGTGAAACAAAATTAATTATGGTATGAACTGCTCTCAAAGTTATAAATAATATTCAGTACAGAGGGATGTCTGATATTTTACACTCCAATTATTGACCTTCCTGATAATTTTGCAGAGATTTTGCAGAAATAATCTTACCGGACCCACATTACAAATCATCACTGACTGCCTCCTGTTTGACAAATCACTTCTTGTCTACATCACTCATTTCCTGTCTGACATGAATCAACTTCACAGCTCAAGACAGGTTGAGGTGGAAATTTTCAACTTCGCTGCCTGTTGAAGCAACTCATTGTCTGTTGTTGAACCCAACTGACCTTTGTTCAAATGAATGATTAGCTCTCCATAAGGTGACCACATTTGACTGGTTATGTGACCACTTTTGACTGGAGAGCCTGGCTTTCAACTGGTCTGCCTCTGTTCCAGTATCGAACGTCCCTATGTCTGGTATTTTCAATTTGGAAAGGCCAGCCTGAGGAACTTCCAATGAGATGTTTCGTCTCATTCGCTATGGGCCCAATGAAAATTATTTTAAAGGACATTAATATCAACCAATAAAGATTAGTGGCTGGGCAGTTCCAAATCGTCACACTACAAGCCTCATCAGTTGATATCAATGTCCTTTAAAATATTTTCCAGGCTGGTAATTGCCCATGGAAAATGATCCTATTGAACCTGCCCATGTATTGTGTACATCCTTAGGACTTCACCCTCATGTTATGCCATGCAATGAACATTGAGCCGTTCTCACCATTCACCAATTAATTCACCAAAAAATTAGACAATGTGGGGTGGGAGGGGGGGGTTACATGGTTTCAAATTGCTGATATTGTAATTAGTTATTATACTTTCTTTATTAGTCATTAGTACAGTTATCAATAATTAATTAAATGTAATCAATAAAGTAATTCACTGCACAAATGCAATTGCAGTGCTTGTTTTAATTCATTAGATTGGCAGGCCTTAAGCTCGTATTCACTTTTGCATGTATGACTGCTCAGGGGTTGGCATGTGTGAGCGCTCAGTTTACACACTAGGATCAGAAGTAGGCCACTCAGTCCCTCGAGGCTGCTGTATTCTGAACCTCTCTCAGTGGCCACCCCAGCTACCAGCTTAGCAGCCAAGTGGTGAAATTGAAAATTATCCCTGAAGTGGAATTTATGTGATATGTATTGTTTGCCTGTGCCTAACATATATTTTGTTGTGCAACATTTTGGGGACTTTGAATTAAGAACATTGGGAATGCTTGAAGAAAAAAAAACCAAGGTGACCTAGTTTGTCTTCCATCATCCTATTGTTTGTAAGATACAATGATAATGGAGGTTTGACTAATGCTAATAAATTTCAATCAATTAGTTTACAATAGATCCCAACAAGGAGAAACTTAGCAGTAGAAAGGTTTGTCAACCATCGGTTTAAAATCACCTGATCATCCTCAACAATGTACACTTATCAAATTACCTATGTGCTGTAGTCCAAAATGGAAATAAATAATTCTAAGTTGTATTTGAATAACTGCTTCCATTTTATTTCTAGGCAGCCTGTGACCAATCATTCACTGAAATACTGTGGGGATTCTTGAGGCAGAATTGGATGTAGGGGGTGCAGAAAGGCAGACAAAAGTGCATTGAGCTGCTTTGCCGATGTGTTCCTGCCTCCAATGATTTAGCAACTCAGCAGTGGGAACGAAGAGTCATTTGTCTCTGGGCTATAGCTCTTTACCAGGAGCATCCAGGATTCCCGCACTGTCAGCACCCCAGCACAATGGGAAGTCATTGAGACTTGAAACTGATGGGCAGGCAATACTATAAAGGCGAAAAGCATCAACACTTGAAATCAGCTATAGGAAGAGGCTTGTCAGTAAAGGAACAGCTCAGTGAAACTGCTAAAGGGAACTGCTAGAAGTGCTAAAGGGAAAGAAATTGCTGAAGCCCCCTAAAGCATAATCCATCAAATCAGTGGAGATGAAGACCCATATAGAAACAGGAAATATAGGAAATACTCAGCAGGCCAGGCAGCACCTGTGGAGAGAAACAGAGTTAAAACATTTCAGGTCTGAAATCTTTCATCAGAACTTGGGTGCTGCTGAAAAGAGAGGTCATGTGTGCCTGTGGCAGAGTGAATCTGAAGATGGGGCAAGAGCAGCGGTTTGAGGAATGTTAAATGTCTCGGAGATATCTATCATTGTGGGTGGACCTGAAACACGAAGGGTTGAATTTCAGTGGAATCCACATGAAATATGTTGGAGGGGAGATGGTTGCTAAGGAAGGAGATGTGGCTGTGATCGCGCGTTTATCTAGAGATCTTGTGAAGGGGAGTAGAAAGCAATGATAATGAACACAGTACGAGAGAGAACCAGAAATCCTGTTGGAGAGAAAAGTAGAACTTCTAGAATGACAATCCTGGATAGCAGTGAATTAGACACCAATACAAAAATACTGCAGATGTTGAAAGTCTGAAATAGAAACAGAAAATGCGAGAAATACCATCAGGTCAGGCAGCATCTGTAGCGAGAAGAACAGAGTTAACATTTCAGGTCTGTGACTGCTTTTTCAGATTTCCAGCATCTGTAGTATTTTAGTTTTATATTGGGCTTTTTGTGGTCCAGTGGCATGGGTAGCACCCACTCTGAGGTCACTTGGTCCACTGAGCTAGTTTAGCAGCCGGAGGAACTGCAGCAAGCCAAGCACTCCATGCAGCTGGGTAGTGCAGAGGGTATGGCTGAGGGTGAGGAGACAGAATGAGATGCGACCCTCAACACAAGGTCTAAAGGTAAAGGGTCAGCTTCCTGGACCTCCCTGATCAGCAGATGCCTCTGAAGCTTGCAGCTATCACAGCAGTTGGTCACAGGCCACTATTCTCTTTTGGAGGTATGCATGTGGGCTGAAGGAGAGGGTGGACGCCCATTGTCCGTAGTGGTGAAGGTGACCACGGTGATAAATTTCTTTGTGTCAGGATCATTCCAAGGGTGGCTGCTGATACCTAGGTTTACACAGTCTGCTGCTCTTACTTCATCATCCAGGTGAGAGATGTCTTGTATGCATGGGCAGTGGACTACATCTTGTTCCAAACTGATGCTGCAAGTCACGCCTCGCGCACAATCAGCTTTGTCTCAGGGCAGGATTCCCTCACGTTCAGGCCATGATAACCTGCAGCCAAATGTCCATCAATACACTATCAGACCAACCGAATGCTCTTGTGAACAGCAAAAAGCCTCCATTCCTTTCATGTGCAGATGGTATCTGGCCATGGCATAAGAACCTAGTGTGTGCAAAATTTCTAGTAGACTCCATGACTCCTTCATCATGAGGCAGTCTCGGGTGCCTCAACTGTTCAAGCTACCGGATAGCCTCCTTAGGTGGCTCCTGGGTGACAAGGGGCATCCACTGAAGGCGTGGCTAATGACACAAGTGTGGAATGCCACCACAAAGGTCCATGAGCAATACAACTGTTGCCATCTGACAACCAGGGCAACCTTTGTGTAGACCATTGGCTTGCTCAACCTTTGGTTCTGGTGCCTTTTCCAGTGTGGGAGATGGGGGGAGGTCTCTTCAAGGGTCGTACATGTGCTCAGGTCATTTTGGCACTAAAAGGAGAGGTGCTGGAAGAGGATGATAAACTCACCGTATCCTCAATTGAGGAGGAGAAGGAAGGAGATCAGCTGGTGGAATGTGCAGTGCTGCTACTGATGCCTGTGCTATTGATACACTTACTAGGGAGGTATGTGACTCTCTCACCCAGGCAAGGTTCACCTTTGTGGGGCTTCCCATACTGCTCACTGCATCCAGACTCCTTTGTCAGTAGTTGTAGCTGGGCTTGCAAGCCCATGAAACTTTAAGGTCCCCTTGTTCAAAGCAATCCTAACCCTACCTCCCAATGGCCAACAACATTCATGGATTTAAATTTCCAAGCCGCTCCAATTGGCCAATGTATATTTTGAAGCACAAACAAGTTACTCCCAATAAAGTAAATCCATGTGGACAGTCACAGAAAATAAGGCACCCAAGTCAATCCCATTGTGCAACTCAGAGCTTTTCTGCTTTCTTGTCCACATACTTCTAATGCTGCCACCTCTGCAATGGAGCAGATATAAAGGCAGCCTGTTTGCATCTGCGCTCCTGTGAATGAGATGTCCATGCTGCACATCCTCTGGGTTGTAGAGCCTCTGAGGCCCCCACCTGCATCTGTGCAGGGAAGCCTTGGTCATGGGGCAGGATGCAATGATTATTTCGGTTAAAGGGGCCAATGGGTGTTTGCGGAGCAGGAGGCACATTGAGTATAGTCTCCGTTGCCATCACTGGTCCCTCCCTCTGCCCTCTCAGGACATACCTGCATTTTCCTGCTGACCAAAGCAGGAGAGCACTTGGCTGAGTTTCCATGCATCTCTGAGCCAATACTGTAACTGACAATCAATACTGCCCAAGGCTGAAGACACACTGTGGAGGCTATGGTACTGATCCTGCTTCCACTCATCCGCCTGCCACATGATGCTCCATAAAGGATAGCCCTCATTCAATGGAGAAAGTCATGAATCATTTGCCTGAATCTTCATTGCATTAATGGCATGGATAGAAGTGACTCCACTATCGGCTGAGCAAGGGTGCACACTGCCTCAGGGAAATCATTTTTAAAATAAATTTACAGTACCCAATTATTTTTATCTAATTAAGGGGCAATTTAGTGTGGCCAATCCACCCAACCTGCACATCTTTGGATTGTGGGGGTGAGACCCACGCAGACAGAGAGAGAATGTGCAAACTCCACACGGACAGTGACCCAGGGCCGGGATTCGAACCCGGGTCCTCAGCGTCATATGCTGCAGTGCTAACCACTGTGCCACCATGCTGCCCTGCCTCAGGGAAATCTGACAGATGGCCACAAATTCTCCTTGGCTTCGCTGAAGACCCTCAAGGCACAACATCTGTATGGAATTCAGCATGGCACTGTCCTCTTCTGATGAGGATAGCCCACAGCTGTTTCTACCACGCTCACCTCCTGCTCGTGTGCAAAGTTTGCCTTGCGCTACCTATTTTATCTGAAACTGAGGGGAGTGTATCTGCACAGGTGGGTGGTGTGCTTGACTCATGGGACGGTGCATCCTCAGAATGTGATTCCTCCCCTGAGGTTTGCAATACCTCCTCATGTCACTGCTGACGTGGCTTCAGCATTGTACCAGTGGGAGAGAGAAGACCTCTGTTGTGAAACATCTATGCATTAGTGGTTTCATCCCATTAGATGGGCCTGGCCTTGAAATGTTCATTTACATGGACAAATGAACTGCTCAGGTCACAGCTCACATGCAATTGCATGATCTGCAATTGAAAGTCTCACTCCGTCTGTCTCTTCTCCACCTCCATTACCCCCTCTGCAACAGCCTGGCCTGCTGCCATCTTGTTAATCTCCAGGATTACCTCTTGCATCAACATCACCATTGTCAGTAAGGCCACACCATGCCTGGTTCGTCTCCGCTCTTGCCTGTTATGTACTCTCTTCTGCAATGAAACAGGGGAGTGTTGAGGACATGAGGTTTTCAGTGTGAGGGTCATAACAACTTCACTGCAGTATGGGGAACACAAGATCAATACCTTACCATCTGCATGTATGAATGTGTATGGGGGGACCAGTTGGTATGTTCCTTAGTCCTGCTGCACAGGGTGGTCCTTTCTGTCTTTCTGTGCACTGAATTGCAAATTAAGTGAGAGAATTATGACTGCCAGCTGATAACTGCAGAGCACTCACCTTGCCAGCTCTCAAGACGTCATTGAAGTGCTTCCTGCACTGTATCCAGGTTCAGAAGATGACACTTCAGCATCTGTACTCCTTCGCTACTCCAGCCAGGCCTTCTTGGTCATGCTGGTTGACCTCCTTCTCCCAGCCTCTACAAAGATCTTTTGCCTCCATACTATCCCCACCTGTATATTGACCACCAGAGGAGTGTCACTGAATCCTGAAACAGCCATTCAATGAATGGCATCTACCTTTTGATGACTTCCTTGCTGAAAACCCCCTCCCTTCTCTCAGTGCAGTGATTGTGCAGACTGCCAGCTGCCTTTTAATTATTATGCACTCATTAGTGCTGTTGACTTGACAGCCCACCCACCATCTCTAATTGAGTGATGATCTTGGAAGAGGACTATTAATTGAACACTTGTTGGAAGATGGGACTAATCCCAACCAAGTGCACATCTGGGTTCCTGATCTGAAAATGATCCCAATGTCTGGATAAAAAAACTAAGTTCTGGAAATTCATCCCACTGCAGATTCCTTTTACCTCCCTTTAGATACAGGCTGGTTCTACTGTTCTGGACAAGGTGAATTGACTTTTTAATTGTCTATATTATGTAGTCCCTTTAAAAATTATGTAGTCCCTTTATTAATGACTTGGATGAGGGAGTTGAAGGGTGGGTCAGTAAATTTGCAGACGATACGAAGATTGGTGGAGTCGTGGATAGTAAGGAGGGCTGTTGTCGGCTGCAAAGAGACATAGATAGGATGCAGAGCTGGGCTGAGAAGTGGCAGATGGAGTTTAACCCTGAAAAGTGTGAGGTTGTCCATTTTGGAAGGACAAATATGAATGCGGAATACAGGGTTAACGGTAGAGTTCTTGGCAATGTGGAGGAGCAGAGAGATCTTGGGGTCTATGTTCATACATCTTTGAAAGTTGCCACTCAAGTGGATAGAGTTGTGAAGAAGGCCTATGGTGTGCTCGTGTTCATTAACAGAGGGATTGAACTTAAGAGCCGTGAGGTGATGATGCAGCTGTACAAAACTTTGGTAAGGCCACATTTGGAGTACTGTGTACAGTTCTGGTCGCCTCATTTTAGGAAGGATGTGGAAGCTTTGGAAAAGGTGCAAAGAAGATTTATCAGGATGTTGCCTGGAATGGAGAGTAGGTCTTACGAGGAAAGGTTGAGGGTGCTAGGCCTTTTCTCATTAGAACGGAGAAGGATGAGGGGCGACTTGATAGAGGTTTATAAGATGATCAGGGGAATAGATAGAGTAGACAGTCAGAGACTTTTTCCCAGGGTGGAACAAACCATTACAAGGGGACATAAATTTAAGGTGAAAGGTAGAAAGGTGAAAGGTGGAAGATATAGGAGGGATATCAGAGGTAGGTTCTTTACCCAGAGAGTAGTGGGGGCATGGAATGCACTGCCTGTGGAAGTAGTTGAGTCGGAAACATTAGGGACCTTCAAGCAGCTATTGGATAGGTACATGGATTACGGTAAAATGATATAGTGTAGATTTATTTGTTCTTAAGGGCAGCACGGTAGCATTGTGGATAGCACAATTGCTTCACAGCTCCAGGGTCCCAGGTTCGATTCCGGCTTGGGTCACTGTCTGTGCGGAGTCTGCACGTCCTCCCCGTGTCTGCGTGGGTTTCCTCCGGGTGCTCCGGTTTCCTCCCACAGTCCCAAGATGTGCAGGGTAGGTGGATTGGCCATGATAAATTGCCCATAGTGTCCAAATTGCCCTTGGTGTTGGGTGGAGGTGTTGAGTTTGGGTAGGGTGCTCTTTCCAAGAGCCGGTGCAGACTCAAAGGGCCGAATAGCCTCCTTCTGCACTGTAAATTCAATGATAATCTATGATTAATCTAGGATAAAGGTTCGGCACAACATCGTGGGCCGAAGGGCCTGTTCTGTGCTGTATTTTTCTATGTTCTATGTTCTAAAATCCTTAAAACAACAATCATATCACTTCACATCCTTCTGTTACCCAGTGAGAACATGCTAAATTCAATAATCCATCTGTGTAATCTAATCTTTAAATCCCCTCCCATTCTGGCTGCCCACTTCTGCATTCTTTCAATATTTATACTGCAGTGGCAAGCCATACCAATGATTCATAAAGTGCCAGGATTATCTCATTATTTTGACTCAATATTGATCATTTCTACATTTGTTTTGTTTTATTCACTGCCACCAAGCATTGTTCTAATAGATTCAAGCAGTTGCCAATCAGGACCCTCAGATCTGGGGGTGGCACGGTGGTTAGCACTGCTGCCTCACAGCTCCAGGGATCCAAGTTCAATTCCAACTTCGGATGATTGTGAATGTGGAGTTTGTACTTTCTCTCCCGTGTCTGCGTGGGTTTCCTCTGGGTGCTCCGGTTTTCTCCCACAGTCCAAAGATGGGCAGTTTAGGTGGATTGGCCGTGGTAAATTGTCCCTTAGTGACCTGGGATGTGTAGGTTAAGTGGATTGGCCATTCTAAAGGGCCCCTTAGTGTCCAAATGTTAGGTCGAGTTATGGGGTTACAGAGATAGGGCGAATGAGTGGGCCTAGATTGGGTGTTCTTTCAGAGGGTCAAATTCTGCACTGTAGGGATTCTATGATCTCTGCCATGTTCCATGTTTTCACTTCCTGAATTTCTGCCCTTGTGGAAAGCACTTTGGGCTGAATTCTCCGCTGTCGGGATTCTCCGTTGCGCCGGCAGCCCGGGGATTTCCCGATGGCGTGGGGCTGCCCACAATGGGAAACCCCATTGGCCGGCTGGCGAGACAGAGAATCCTGGGGGCACAGCGCACCAGAAATCTGGTGCAGCGGGATGGAGTATCCCGTCCTTTGTATTTTTCCAGATTGAATATAATCTGTCACCTCCCTGCCTCATTTCCAAATATATTCACATCCTCCTGTAGCTAATCCTGTTCACTGTTGGAGGCTACTAAATATCTGGTATTTTTGACATCCACTGCTCACTTCCATTATCGTGAATAATGGAGGTTCTATTGCCCTGATTAGTTGGAAGACTAAATTAAATACAGAGAGTGCAGCATGAGTGAACAATGTATTTTAACCATGTTTTCCTCGTGTACAGCTGTCAATTTTTCTGCTTTTGCAGATTTAGTCCATGGGCTCTTTCTTCAGGACATGGTTAAAGTAATGTTTGTGCTGTTTTATTCCAATTGGGCTGATATTACATTATCTATTCATATGTTCGCATTGAGCTACAAAAGGAACATGTATTTAATATACATTCCTTTTTTATTTACAAAAAATAATCTTCTAATAGTTCAGCTTGTGAAAATCAGTTTAAAATATATTTCAAGCATAGCACTGCTGTGGAATCCGTGGGTACACGCGTACCAATCTTCAAAAAAATTCTTCAGAGAAAAGTAAAAATACAAAAATCGGCCATCCTGTACAGCAAAAATAAAACAATATTTACAATAAACAGTAGGAAGAAGGGGAAAATTTCTTCTCACCATAAACATTTATTCTGAAGAACTTCATACCCAGAATTATTTTTGCTCTCAGTTTTGTGTTAGGTATCCTAGCTTGACACAAGGCAGCAAAGTCCAAAGAACCTTCGTTTCCTCCTTCTCACGAGTGGATACGGAGTCAGGTTGAGGAGGCTGCTATCATCTGTCCAGGAAATAGAGAACCGGGTGTTTAAATCTAGTTTTCCATTGTCATCCTCAGATATTGCAAAATATCCTGATTGCAAAATAAATCAATAAATACCCAGTTCATTCTTTGTTAATTAATACAGTTCTCTATGATTAGTCGAGTTCTGTGTTTTTAGATAAGGATCCTGGAAAAGAGAAAGGCCTTCACTGCAGATCCCAAGATGTTGAGAACTGTTCACACATAGCAACAATGAGAGATCACAACCAACTCATATGAATCCACAAGTGATACCCTCAGGAATCTGTCTTATTTAAAGACTTCTGCAAATACCGTAATTGAAAAATCTCCCGCCTTTAATGGAAAAGATGTCCCAAGGTGCTTCACAAAAAAGTGCATATAAAGCAGATGTTAAGACAGCAAAGTAAAGATTGGAAGATTGACCAAATACTTTGTCACAGAGGTGGGTTTTTAAGAGATACTTAAACTAAAGGAAGATAACAGCGCGAGTGGAGAGAGAGCGGGAGATTTAAAACAGCGCAAGTGGAGAGTGAGCCGGGACATTGAAAACAGCGCGAGTGGAGAGTGAGCCGGGACATTGAAAACAGCGCGAGAGGAGAGAAAGCCGAGACATTGAAAACAGCGCGAGTGGAGAGAGAGCGGGAGATTTAAAAAGCGCAGGAGGAGAGAAAGCCGGGACATTGAAAACAGCGCGAGTGGAGAGAGAGCGGGAGATTTAAACAGCGCAGGAGGAGAGAAAGCCGGGACATTGAAAACAGCGCAAGTGGAGAGAAAGCTGGGAGATTTAAAAAGCGCGGGAGGAGAGAGAGCCGGGAGATTTAAAAAGCGCGGGAGATTTAAAAAGCGCGAGAGGAATGAGAGCCGGGACATTGAAAACAGCGAGAGAGGAAAGAGAGCCGGGAGATTTAAAAAGCGCGGGAGATTTTAAAAGTGCAGGAGCTGCGAGTCAGAGCGGAGATTTTAAAAGATCGCGGCCTAGTTTCGGGAGCCGTTCGGAGGAGGAGGAGCAGTCTCTGTCAGGGAGAGAACCTGAGAACATCTAAGACACTCAGAAGGTAAGAAGGTAAGTAAGTGATTTTTACTCAGTTTTACTTTTATACCTTTTTCAAATTGTGTGTGTCGGTGGGAAACTGAAGTGACATCACAGAAAAGCTGTGACCTGAGTGGCTGGTTGGGAATCTACACTAAATTTAAAAAATTAAGCATTGGTAACTAATTAAACATAATTACTTAATTATAATTTAGAGGGTTATCTAAGCCAGAGATCGGAGAGTACTATATTTAGCTTTCGCATTTATATTAGAAATCCAGTGCTAGGAAACAGATAGTTAACAGTAACTTAAAAAAAAATATATTTTTTAAATATAAAATTTTTAAAAAAACTTTTAATTTTAATTAATTGACGCAATGTCAGTTAGAGGGGTGCAGTGCTCCGACTGTGAGATGTGGTAGGTCCGGGAGGCTTCCAGCATCCCGGATGGCTTCATCTGCAGAAAGTGCACCCAACTGGAGCTCCTCACAGACCGCATGGTTCGGTTGGAGCAGCAATTGGATGCACTTGGGAGCATGCAGGTGGCGGAAAGCGCCATGGATCGCAGTTATATAAATGTGGTCACACCCAAGGTGCAGGCAGAGAAATGGGTGACCACCAGAAAGGGCCGGCAGTCAGTGCAGGAATCCCCTGTGGTTCTCCCCCTCTCGAACAGGTATACCCCTTTGGATACTGTTGGGGGGGATAGCCTATCAGGGGAAAACAGCAGCAGCCAGAGCAGTGGCACCACGGCTGGCTCTGATGTTCAGAAGGGAGGGTCAAAGCGCAGAAGAGCAATAGTAATAGGGGACTCTATAGTCAGGGGCACAGATAGGCACTTCTGTGGATGTGAAAGAGACTCCAGGATGGTATGTTGCCTCCCTGGTGCCAGGGTCCAGGATGTCTCCGAACGGGTAGAGGGCATCCTGAAGGGGGAGGGTAAACAGGCAGAGGTCGTTGTACATATTGGTACTAACGACATAGGCAGGAAGGGGCATGAGGTCCTGCAGCAGGAGTTCAGGGAGCTAGGCAGAAAGTTAAAAGACAGGACCTCTAGGGTTGTAATCTCGGGATTACTCCCTGTGCCACGTGCCAGTGAGGCTAGAAATAGGAAGATAGAGCAGCTAAATACGTGGCTAAACAGCTGGTGTAGGAGGGAGGGTTTCCGTTATCTGGACCACTGGGAGCTCTTCCGGGGCAGGTGTGACCTATATAAGAAGGATGTGTTGCATCTAAACTGGAGAGGCATAAATATCCTGGCCGCGAGGTTTGCTAGTGTCAAACGGGAGGGTTTAAACTAGTATGGCAGGGGGGTGGGCACGGGAGCAATAGGTCAGAAGGTGAGAGCATTGAGGGAGAACTAGGGAATAGGGACAGTGGGGCTCTGAGGCAGAGCAGACAGGGAGAAGTTGCTGAACACAGCGGGTCTGGTGGCCTGAAGTGCATATGTTTTAATGCAAGAAGTATTACGGGTAAGGCAGATGAACTTAGAGCTTGGATTAGTACTTGGAACTATGATGTTGTTGCCATTACAGAGACCTGGTTGAGGGAAGGGCAGGATTGGCAGCTAAATGTTCCTGGATTTAGATGCTTCAGAAGGGATAGAGGGGGATGTAAAAGGGGTGGCGGAGTTGCGCTACTGGTTAGGGAGGATATCACAGCTGTACTATGGGAGGACACCTCAGAGGGCAGTGAGGCTATATGGGTAGAGATCAGGAATAAGAAGGGTGCAGTCACAATGTTGGGGGTTTACTACAGGCCTCCCAACAGTCAGCGGGAGATAGAGAAGCAGATAGGTAGACAGATTTTGGAAAAGAGTAAAAACAACAGGGTTGTGGTGATGGGAGACTTTAACTTCCCCAATATTGACTGGGACTCACTTAGTGCCAGGGGCTTAGACAGGGCAGAGTTTGTAAGGTGCATCCAGGAGGGCTTCTTAAAAACAATATGTAGACAGTCCAACTAGGGAAGGTGCGGTACTGGACCTGGTATTGGGGAATGAGCCCGGCCAGGTGGTAGATGTTTCCGTAGGGGAACAGTGACCACAATTCAGTAAATTTTAAAGTGCTGGTGGACAAGGATAAGAGTGGTCCTAGGATGAATGTGCTAAATTGGGGGAAGGCTAATTATAACAATATTAGGTGGGGACAGAAGAACATAGATTGGGGGCGGATGTTTGAGGGCAAATCAACATCTGACATGTGGGAGGCTTTCAAGTGTCAGTTGAAAGAAATTCAGGACCGGCATGTTCCTGTGATGAAGAAGGATAAATTCGGCAATTTTCGAGAACCTTGGATAACGAGAGATATTGTAGGCCTCGTCAAAAAGAAAAAGGAGGCATTTGTCAGGGCTAAAAGGCTGGGAACAGACAAAGCCTGTATGGAATATAAGGAAAGTAGGAAGGAACTTAAGCAAGGAGTCAGGAGGGCTAGAAGGGGTCACGAAAAGTCATTGGCAAATAGGGTTAAGGAAAATCCCAAGGCTTTTTACACGTACATAAAAAGCAAGAGGGTAGCCAGGGAAAGGGTTGGCCCACTGAAGGATAGGCAAGGGAATCTATGTGTGGAGCCAGAGGAAATGGGCGAGGTACTAAATGAATACTTTGCATCAGTATTCACCAAAGAGAAGGAATTGGTAGATATTGAGTCTGGAGAAGGGTGTGTAGATAGCCTGGGTCACATTGAGATCCAAAAAGCCGAGGTGGTGGGTGTCTTAAAAAATATTAAGGTAGATAAGTCCCCAGTGCCTGATGGGATCTACCTCAGAATACTGAAGGAGGCTGGAGAGGAAATTGCTGAGGCCTTGACAGAAATCTTTGGATCCTCACTGTCTTCAGGTGATGTCCCGGAGGACTGGAGAATAGCCAATGTTGTTCCTCTGTTTAAGAAGGGTAGCAAGGATAATCCAGGGAACTACAGGCCGGTGAGCCTTACTTCAGTGGTAGGTAAATTACTGGAGAGAATTCTTCGAGACAGGATCTACTCCCATTTGGAAGCAAATGGACATATTAGTGAGAGGCAGCATGGGTTTGTGAAGGGGAGGTCGTGTCTCACTAACTTGATAGAGTTTTTCGAGGAGGTCACAAAGATGATTGATGCAGGTAGGGCAGTGAATGCTGTCTATATGGACTTTAGTAAGGCCTTTGACAAGGTCCCTCATGGTAGAATAGTACAAAAGGTGAAGTCACACGGGATCAGGGGTGAGCTGGCAAGGTGGATACAGAACTGGCTAGGTCATAGAAGGCAGAGAGTAGCAATGGAAGGATGCTTTTCTAATTGGAGGGCTGTGACCAGTGGTGTTCCACAGGGATCAGTGCTGGGACCTTTGCTGTTTGTCGTAGAAAAATGATTTGGAGGAAAATGTAACTGGTCTGATTAGTAAGTTTGCAGACGACACAAAGGTTGGTGGAATTGCGGATAGCGATGAGGACTGTCAGAGGATACAGCAGGATTTAGATTGTTTGGAGACTTGGGCGGAGAGATGGCAGATGGAGTTTAATCCGGACAAATGTGAGGTAATGCATTTTGGAAGGTCTAATGTAGGTAGGGAATATATAGTGAATGGTAGAACCCTCAAGAGTATTGAAAGTCAAAGAGATCTAGGAGTACAGGTCCACAGGTCACTGAAAGGGGCAACACAGTTGGAGAAGGTAGTCAAGAAGGCATACGGCATGCTTGCCTTCATTGGCCGGGGCATTGAGTATAAGAATTGGCAAGTCATGTTGCAGCTGTATAGAACCTTAGTTAGGCCACACTTGGAGTATAGTGTTCAATTCTGGTCGCCACACTACCAGAAGGATGTGGAGGCTTTAGAGAGGGTGCAGAAGAGATTTACCAGAATGTTGCCTGGTATAGAGGGCATTAGCTATGAGGAGCGGTTGAATAAACTCGGTTTGTTCTCACTGGAACGAAGGAGGTTGAGGGGCGACCTGATAGAGCTCTACAAAATTATGAGGGGCACAGACAGAGTGGATAGTCAGAGGCTTTTTCCTGGGGTAGAGGGGTCAATTACTACGGGGCATAGGTTTAAGGTGAGAGGGGCAAGGTTTAGAGTAGATGTATGAGGCAAGTTTTTTTACACAGACGGTAGTGGGTGCCTGGAACTCGCTACCGGAGGAGGTGGTGGAAGCAGGGACGATAGTGACATTTAAGGGGCATCTTGACAAATACATGAATAGGATGGGAATAGAGGGATACGGACCCAGGAAGTGTCGAAGATTGTAGTTTAGTCGGGCAGCATGGTCGGCACAGGCTTGAAGGGCCGAAGGGCCTGTTCCTTTGCTGCACATTTCTTTGTTCTTTGTTCTAACATGGTGGCAGGCTTATTCAAAAATAGGACGCAGGTTCTTTTGCCAATGTTGCAGTTATGGGAGGGAGGGGTACTCAAAAGATCGTGGAGATTCAGTCGCAAAGGCAGGGACTACATGAGGGGCTGTCGGCGAGGTTCCAGCACCTGCAGGTACATGGGGCGGCATGGTAGCACAGTGGCTAGCACTGTTGCTTCACAGCGCCAGGGATCTGGGTTTGATCTTGGCTTGGGTCACTGTCTGTGTTGAGGCTTCACATTCTCCCCATGTCTGTGTGGGTTTCCCCCGGGGACTCCGGTTTTCTCCCACATAGTCCCGAAAGACATGCTTAAAGGTGAATTGGACATTCTGAATTCTCCCTCTGTGTACCCGAACAGGCACCGGACTGTGGCAACTAAGAGCTTTTCCCAGTAACTTCATTGCAGTGTTAATGTAAGCCTACTTGTGACACTAATAAAGATTATTATTATTATTAGTTGGAGGAGTCCAACCACGTGCAGGAGCAGGATGTGGTGCGGGTGGCGTCCGTGGTGGAGGCATTGGGGGCAAGAGTTTTGGCTATGGATCAGCATGGCCAAGGCCTGGGGCATTCTGTGCAGGCACTGGTCAAGGCTCAGGACAGGGCATCCCTCTCACAGGCAGCCATGTGCCAGAGCCACCTAGGCATTACAGAGGCACTTCTACGCGTGGCCCAGTCACAGCGGGCCAGGCTGAGAACATCGGCGGCATTGCCAAACATTTCTAGCCTGTTTAACTTGATCTCTTGGAGTCAATCACGCTCCATCAAACTTGCAATGTTGTCATTCATCTCAAGAGGCTTGGAATATAAAAGCAGGGATGTACTTCTGAAGCTTTATAAAGCATTAGTTAGGCCCCATTTAGAGTACTGTGAGCAATTTTGGGCCCCACACCTCAGGAAGGACATCCTGGCACTGGAGCAGGCCCAGCGGAGATTCACACGGATGATCCCTGGAATGGTAGGCCTAACATACGATGAACGTCTGAGGATCCTGGGATTATATTCATTGGAGTTTAGGAGGTTGAGGGGAGATCTAATAGAAACTTACAAGATAATGAATGGCTTAGATAGGGTGGATGTAGGGAAGTTGTTTCCATTAGCAGGGGAGACTAGGACCCGGGGGCACAGCCTTAGAATAAAAGGGAGTCACTTTAGAACAGAGATGAGGAGAAATTTCTTCAGCCAGAGAGTAGTGGGTCTGTGGAATTCATTGCCACAGAGGGCGGTGGAGGCCGGGATGTTGGGTGTCTTTAAGACAGAAGTTGATAAATTCTTGATTTCTCGAGGAATTAAGGGCTATGGAGAGAGAGCGGGTAAATGAAGTTGAAATCAGCCATGATTGAATGGTGGAGTGGACTCGATGGGCCGAATGGCCTTACGTCCGCTCCTATGTCTTATGGTCTTATGATCCCTGGCCTGAAATTACGATTAAGTGTAGCTGGGCAGATTGCTGATTGTAATTTACGCGGATTGCTATTGTCTCCATGATCTTGATAGCCTCATCTGTATATGTGGCCATCCTGATAGGAATGTTCTTTAATCTCCGGGGTTGAACCCCTTACTGGATGTATCAGTAAGTTTGTTCTCCAGCTGCCATGGCGGAGGCTCTCATATCTATCTCCATCTTGAGTAAAGAACCATTGATCATTAACACTATTCTAATTGGGGGTACTCTGCCACCTTTACATTGTTCAATCTAAAGAGGTTTCGTCTGATTTCTGAGTAACCTTCCATGCTGTGTCATGGAGCCAGATTGCTGACCCTGCTTTCACTGGGCAGGCCGTGCTTATTCCTGCACTTGCACCGTACATGCCCTTTTCTACCACAGGCAAACACACAGCTTCTTTAAATCAGCACTCCTCCTTGGAATGACCCCCGTCCCACGTATATAACACTTTTCACTGCTCCTGGGCTGCTGACTGAATCTTTTATATCTCTAAATTCTTTTGCTTTGAATCTCCAGAGCGCCTTTGTAAAAACTTTTCATAGCTAGAGCAACCTCCAGCGCCTTCTTCGGGGGGTCATGTTGGACTCTGCCAACAGTTTATTCTGTACCGCAATGTTTTTCACCACACACACTGTAAGATCTCTTAACATATCATTGAGAGCAGATCCAATTCACAGTGTTCTGCTATTTGGCCACAAAGTCTGCTATTGCTTTTCTAGGGGCTCTTATAATCACATTGAATTTATACCGTTGCATAATAATCGAGGGCTTCGGATGGTAATGCCTTTTCACCAGATCTACTAACTCTGTAAAAGTCTTTGTGTCAAGGGCATCTGGAGATGTCAAACTCCTGATTAAATTATAAGTTTGGACTCCACAAACAGTAAGTATCATAGATTATCATAGAATTTACAGTGCAGAAGGAGGCCATTCGGCCCATCGAGTCTGCACCGGCTCTTGGAAAGAGCACCCTACCCAAGTTCAGCACCTCCACCCTATCCCCATAACCCAGTAACCCCACCCAACACTAAGGGCAATTTTGGACACTAAGGGCAATTTATCATGACCAATCCACCTAACCCGCACATCTTTGGACTGTGGGAGGAAACCGGAGCACCCGGAGGAAACCCACGCACACGCGGGGAGGATGTGCAGACAGTAGTATGATCTTTCTTTTCTCCTCCCCTCACTAATTTCATTTGTCTGGAATAAATATTGCAGACGTTCAACATATTGAACCCAATATTTGGAGTTAGGATCATACAGCTCCAATTTACCATGAAGAGCCACTTTGGTGTCTCACTGGTTGTAGACTGGCTTGACTTCAATTATTTGAACACGGGGGCTGGGATTCTCCAATCCCACGGCCAAGTTCTGACTTTGGCGTGAAAAGTGGCGCGAGCCACTCCGGCGTCAATGGGCCTCAAGTGATTCATCCTTTCCTGGGGGCTAGTATGGCACCGGAGTGGTGTCCGCAGCTCCGCCGCCCAAACGCCGGCGTGCCACGGCCAGCATAAGTCCGCACATGCGTGCCATGACCGGCATGGGTCCGCGCCTGTGCGTGGGGGCCTGGCTCCGCACCGGCCCCCGGGCAATATGGCGGAGCCCTACCGGGGTCCGGCGCGGAGGAACATAGGCCCCTCGTGGAACTAACCTGCCCGCCGATCAGTAGGCCCCGATCGCGAGCTCGGCCACCGTGGAGGCGCCCCCCAGGGACGGATCCCCCTGGCCTCCCACCAGTACTGCCCCCACAGCCAGAACTCCGATGTCCCGCCAGGTGGGACCATACGTAACACACGCCAGTGGGACTTGGCGGGCACTTGGCCCGTCGAGGCCCGGAGAATCGCCAGGGGGGCCGCTTTCAATGGATCCCGCGGGCACCCGAGAATCGGCGGGCTGGCTTTGGGGTGGCGTGGCGCGGTTCCCGTGACCCCCTGGTGATTCTCCAACCCGGGGCGGGGTCGGTGAATCCCGGCCGAGGTCTGTTTCTTCTTTTACGTGGCGATTCGAAGGCACTTCTGATGATCCTCACAACCAATGTAATATCTGAGTGATTGGTGACCAGCAGATTTGAATAACAACAAAATATTTATTAGAATAACTATAATTATATAGAGAGAGCTGGGGGCGGGATTATCCGTTTCTGAGGCTAGTGTTGGTGTCGACGCAGAATTCGTGGACTTTTACGACAGCAAAACTGCCGCCGAACCTGGACCGATTCAACAACTGTGGAGGGGCTAGCACCAGCGCCACATGGAACACAATGAATTCCAATGGGAAACGGTGCAGGATTCGCCGGGTCCATGATTGACACTCGGGAGGCTGACAAGCTGCAGCCGCATATACACATTACAATTCTCACTCACTTCAGCCAGCAAGATGGCACTGGTTGTGCTGGAGCCATACAGCTGATGGGTCGGCTGGGGCCAGAGGGCACTTAGGGGGGTGCCCTGGGGGGACACCTATACGACCTGTATAAGTTCACAATGGGCTGTTAGTGCCGTGTGCAGCTGCATGGCTGCCTTGCCGGCTGCGGCAATGGTGTTCCGTGCCTGTCCACCCCGAACCCACAGCCCAACACCACTATCCCCCCCGGCCCTGGCAGAGGCCCTCGGCCAGCAGCACAACTGTCAGCAAATTACGGCGATGATGGACTCTTTCCGTACCCTCTCTCTCTCTCTCCCTCAGCAGCCATGATGCTGGTTTCACGGTTTTTAAAAACACAAGTGAACCGCTCCGTGTGGAACTCGGCCCATCGGAGGAGGAGAGTCGCTGAGGCCCCAGAGAATACCTGGTCGGGTTTGCTAATAATATGCAAGCGGTGTTTACTGTCTGTGCGTTCCAGACCACATTCGGTGCTGTTGAGGTGACGGAGAATTGCGATTTGACATCAAATCGGCGGCCGCTGCGATTTTAGCATCGGAACCTATTCTCTGCCCAATCAGATTTCGCCATTTCGGCATCAGCCAACGGAGAATCCTGCCCAGAATGTGCTATCGACGTCTACAGCTCCAGTGTCGGGTCTGCTGGGAAAGGCCGCGCTCAGCCCCCTGGATCTGCGCCACGGCCTGACTGGCTGATCAGGTCACCTGACCCTTCGAAAGCCCGCCCTTCAAGGGGTCCACTACTACAAATGCTTAATGTGTCCAGACAATGTAGGGTAGCACGGTAGCACAGGTAGATAGCACTGTGGCTTCACAGCGCCAGGGTCCCAGGTTCGATTCCCCGCTGGTTCACTGTTTGTGTGGAGTCTGCACATTCTCCCCATCTCGGCGTGGGTTTCCTCCAGGTGCTCCGGTTTCCTCCCACAGTCCAAAGACGTGCAGGTTAGGTGGATTGGCCATGATAAATTGCCCTTAGTGACCAAAAAGATTAGGAGGGGTTATTGGGTTACGGGGATAGGGTGGAAGTGAAGGCTTAAGTGGGTCGGTGCAGACTCGATGGGCTAAATGGCCTCCTTCTGCACTGTATGTTCTAAAAATATATATATCACCATCACCTGGAGCGTTGCCCATGACAAGTGAGTCAATGGCTTTGCGAGCGTCAGTCGGTCTTGCCCATTTGGAGCGGGGTTCCAACTCCAACATCTTGTGGGATTTCGGAGAATCCCGCGAGGCGCGGAGCCTGTGGGGAGGCTCACTGGAGGCCTTTCCCGGCATTCACCAGCTGTGTTGCGCTCAAGCGAGAGCACAACATGGCCGGAGAATTGCGCCCAATATGTCGGACACACCCAGATTATGTGGTAGAGTTAGAAAGACTGAGCGGTTTTGAATGAACTGTGGTGTCACTAATGTAGTCTTGGCACTTGCATGTGTATGTTAGCTTGCACTGATTGGAAATCTTCTGGATTGAGCCTTTTTGAGCCTTCAATGCCTTTGTGCCTGCAACCCCCTACCTTATGTACTGTCTCCTGCGATCCTCACCAATGGTACAGGCAGCATCAACTTACCGTTAAGTCCTACAAGTCTCCCTTGTCGGGTGTGTACCACATTTGGGAGGTTGGATAATTGAATGGTGTAAATTCCCGCTGGCGAGATGAAAGATTTGATGGAGCCGCAAGATTCCGGTCTATTGCCTCGGAAATGAGCATCCATGATGCAAAATGGGTTCCCAACAATCTTTAGCGGGCAAGTTGGCCCACCATGAAAGTCAGGAGAAAATAAGGAACCTGATTTTTGGACTCCCACCACATCTTCTGCCCCCACCTGCCACAATTCCATCTATAGCGGGAGGGGAAGATTCTGCCCCTGGAGTGAAACTTGAACCTGGAGTCTCTGGTTCAGAAGCTGGGATGCTAACCACTGCTCCACAGGATCTCCCAAGGTAGGTTCATAGAATTTATTCATAGAATTTACAGTGCAGAAGGAGGCCATTCGGCTCATCGAGTCTGCACCGGCTCTTGGAAAGAGCACCCTACCCAAGGTCAACACCTCCACCCGATCCCCATAACCCAGTAGCCCCACCCAACACTAAGGGCAATTTTGGACCCTAAGGGCAATTAATCATGGCCAATCCACCTAACCTGCACATCTTAGGACTGTGGGAGGAAACTGGAGCACCCAGAGGAAACCCACGCACACACGGGGAGGATGTGCAGACTCCGCACAGACAGTGACCCAAGCCGGAATCGAACCTGGGACCCTGGAGCTGTGAAGCAATTGTGCTATCCACAAGGCTACCGTGCTGCAATTAATAAAGCATATGGAATCCTTGGCATTACAAATTGGGGCATGAAATGCAGAAGCCAGGAAGTTATGCTAAACCCAAACAAAACACTAGTTTGCTGTGGTATTGTTTACAATGTGTATACCACATGTTAGGGGGGATGTGAAGGCTTTGGAGAAAATGAAATTGCTGCAATGATTCAAGAGATGAGAGATTATAGTCACATGGGTAGGTTGGAGAAACCTAGGTGGTCCTCCAAAGAGCAGAGAAGGCTCAGAGGAGTTTTGATTGAAGTTTTAAAATCATACAAGGTTTAAATAGAGTAAATAAAAATCAACCATTTCCAATGCCTAAAGAATTGTTAACTAGAATGCACCAATTTAAGGTGATTGACAAAATAACCAGAGATTTTAAAGCAATGAGTAGTTGTTATTTGGAATGCATTGCCTGAAAGGGTGAAATCACATTTAAATAATTGGTTTCTAAACGGAATTGGATAAATGCTTGAATAAGAAAAAAAAATGTATGGATATGGGAAAAGAGCAGGGATGTAGGACTAACTGGGTTGTTATTCCAGAGAGACAGCAGAAACTCAATGGCCTGAATGGTTTCCCTCAATGCTGTCCTCTTCCATGATTGTCAAGGAGAGGCGGTTAGACTCTCTCTTGTTGGAGATTGTCATTGTCTAGCACTTGTATGGCACAAATGTTACTTATTACTTATTAGGCCAAGCCTGTATGTTGTACAGGTCTTGCTGCATGAGGACATGGTCGGTTCCATTATCTGTGGAGTTGAAATTGAACTAATCACTGTGATGTCATCAGTGAACATTCCCATTTTGTACCTTCATAGAATCATAGAATCCCTACAGTGCAGAAGAAGTGCATTTAACCCAGCGAGTCTGCACCAACCCTTTTCAACGACCACACTACCTAGGCCCAGTTCCCTGCCCTATTCCTGCAACCCTACCCTAAGGGGCAATTTAGCACGGCCAAACCACCTACCCTGCACATCTTTGGACTGTGGGAGGAAACTGGAGCAGCTAGAGGAAACCCACACAGACACGGGGAGAAACTTCACACAGTCACCCGAGGTCAGAATTGAACCCTGGTCCCTGGCGCTGTGAGGCAGCAGTGCTAACCACTGTGTCACTGTGCTGCCCATGATGCCAACTTATCATGGAGAGGAAGTCAATTGATGAATTAACTAAAAATGACTGGGCCTGGGACACCATCTTAAGGAAGTCGTGCAGTGATGCCTGGGGCTGAGACGACTGACTTCTCAACAACTGCAACCATCTTTCGTTGTGCTATGTATGACTCCAACCAGTGGCAGTTTCCCCCTGATTCAACTGACTCCAATTTTGCTGGGGATCCTTCATGCCACTCAGTCAAATGTTGCCCTGATGTTAAGGGTAGCCACTCTCATCTCATTTCTGGAATTCAACTTGCCCATGTTTGGCAAAGGGTTATAATGAGGTTTGGAAATGAGTGATCCTGACGGAGCCCAAACTGAGCATAGGTGAGCATGAGATAATGCCACTCCATAGCACTGTCGATCACACCTTTCATCACTTTGCTGATGATCGAGTGTAGACTGATGGGGTAATTGTGGGGGCTCTAGGAGCCGGCTGAGCTGGATCATGTACCTATACTGTTCACCTCAGATACTCCATGTGATAGTCTGCTTAACATTTTAAATACTTGCTGGATACAAATTTAAATTTGTTATGAAGGGATTTGCCAGACTTCCGGGTGCGGTGATGACCAGCTGAGTCGCACGTTTCGGCAGCTCCCGGTGAAACGGACTTTTGGGCTCTTGATAGGAGCCCCAACGGCAATTTTGACGGCTAAAAACACTGTGCGGTAAACCAGAAGGGAATCCCCCCTGGATACGGATGAAAAAAGGAGGAGAAAGTGGCCGGATTGCAGTGGATCCTTTAGAACAGCGGCAAGGAAGGCAAGCAAAAACCAAGATGGCGTCGGAAGGTGGCAGTTTAACATGGGGCCCTGAACAACAAGAGTTCTTGAAATGCTGTGTGGAAGAGCTCAAAAAGGAAATGAAGAAAGAGCTGTTGGCCCCGATACTACAGGCGATCGAAGGGCTAAAGGAGGAACAAAAGACCCAGGAGCGGGAGCTTCGGGTCGTGAAGGCAAAGGCAGCCGAGAATGAGGACGACATACAGGGCCTGGTGGTGAAGACGGAGACGCATGAGGCACATCAGAAACGATGTGTGGAAAGGTTGGAGTCACTGGAGAACAACGCAAGGAGGAACAACCTGAGGATTCTTGGTCTTCCTGAAGGTGCGGAGGGAGCGGACGTCGGGGCATATGTGAGCACGATGCTGCACTCGTTAATGGGAGCGGAGGCCCCGGCGGGTCCGTTGGAGGTGGAGGGAGCATACCGAGTGATGGCGCGAGGACCGAGAGCAGGAGAAATTCCCAGAGCCATAGTGGTGAGATTCCTCCGTTTTAAGGATAGAGAAATGGTCCTTAGATGGGCAAAGAAAACTCGGAGCAGTAAATGGGAGAACGCGGTGATCCGCGTTTATCAAGACTGGAGTGCGGAGGTGGCGAGAAGGAGGGCAAGCTTTAATCGGGCCAAGGCGGTGCTTCATAAAAAGAAGATAAAATTTGGAATGCTGCAACCGGCAAGACTGTGGGTCACATATCGAGGGAGGCACCACTACTTTGAGACGGCGGATGAAGCGTGGACTTTTATTGTGGAAGAAAAACTGGAATGAGCGGGCTATTAAAAAGAACGTTTGAACAAAGTGGTGGGGCGAATGTGGGGGTCGAAGAGGGGGGTTAAAAAGGGGGGAAAGAGGAGTTTTATGTACTAATCCTGCGATGTGGTAACTTTTCTCTCTCCCACAGGTGGTGATGGGGGAGGAGGGGAGGTGGAGGAGATGGGGCGTTGGCCATTGGGGGCGGGGCCAAGGGAGAAGCGCGGGCTTGGTTCCCGCGCTATGATAATCATGGCGGGAATAGAGAAGCAGGAAGGAGGGGGCGTCGCACGGTGCGAGCCGAGGTCACGGGGGGAAGCCGAGGTCGGCCAGACTTTGCTGACTTCTGGGAGCAACATGGGGGGAGTAATTACGCTAGCGGGGGATCTAGCGGGGGGGGTGGGAGGGGGGAATTACTGGGTTGCTGCTGCTGGGGAGGGGGGGGAGCTGGTATGGGAGGGGATGGGCGGGGGGGCACCGCCTGGGGGAGATACAGCTGCGTGGGAACCGGGTGAGGAGCTGGAAAAAGGGGATGGCTAATCGACAAGGGGGGGGGGGGGGTGGGAAGCCCCCCAACCCGGCTGATCACGTGGAACGTGAGAGGGCTGAACGGGCCGATAAAGAGGGCACGGATACTCGCACACCTTAAGAAACTTAAGGCAGATGTGGTTATGTTACAGGAAACGCACCTGAAACTGATAGACCAGGTTAGGCTACGCAAAGGATGGGTGGGGCAGGTGTTCCATTCGGGGCTAGATGCGAAAAACAGGGGGGTGGCTATATTAGTGGGGAAGCGGGTAATGTTCGAGGCAAAGACTATAGTGGCGGATAACGGGGGCAGATACGTGATGGTGAGTGGCAAACTACAGGGGGAGACGGTGGTTTTGGTAAACGTATATGCCCCGAACTGGGATGATGCCAATTTTATGAGGCGGATGCTAGGACGCATTCCGGACCTAGAGATGGGAAAGCTGATAATGGGGGGAGATTTTAATACGGTGTTGGAACCAGGGCTGGATAGGTCGAAGTCCAGGACTGGAAGGAGGCCGGCAGCAGCCAAGGTACTTAAAGATTTTATGGAGCAGATGGGAGGTGTAGACCCGTGGAGATTTAGCAGACCTAGGAGTAAGGAGTTCTCGTTTTTCTCCTATGTCCATAAAGTCTACTCGCGATTAGACTTTTTTGTGCTGGGAAGGGCGTTGATCCCGAAGGTGAGAGGAACGGAGTATACGGCTATAGCCATTTCGGATCACGCTCCACACTGGGTAGACTTGGAGATAGGGGAGGAAACAGGAGGGCGCCCACCCTGGAGAATGGACATGGGACTAATGGCAGATGAGGGGGTGTGTCTAAGGGTGAGGGGGTGCATTGAAAAGTACTTGGAACTCAATGATAATGGGGAGGTCCAGGTGGGAGTGGTCTGGGAGGCGTTGAAGGCGGTGGTTAGAGGGGAGCTGATATCAATAAGGGCACATAAAGGGAAGCAGGAGAGTAAGGAACGGGAGCGGTTGCTGCAAGAACTTTTGAGGGTGGACAGACAATATGCGGAAGCACCGGAGGAGGGACTGTACAGGGAAAGGCAAAGGCTACATGTAGAATTTGACTTGCTGACTACGGGCACTGCAGAGGCACAATGGAGGAAGGCACAGGGTGTACAGTACGAATATGGGGAGAAGGCGAGCAGGTTGCTGGCACACCAATTGAGGAAAAGGGGAGCAGCGAGGGAAATAGGGGGAGTGAGGGATGAGGAAGGAGAGATGGAGCGGGGAGCGGAGAGAGTGAATGGAGTGTTCAAGACATTTTATAAAAAATTATATGAAGCTCAACCCCCGGATGGGAGGGAGAGAATGATGGGCTTCTTGGATCGGCTGGAATTTCCCAAGGTGGAAGAACAGGAAAGGGTGGGACTGGGAGCACAGATCGAGGTAGAAGAAGTGGTGAAAGGAATTAGGAGCATGCAGGCGGGAAAGGCCCCGGGACCGGATGGATTCCCAGTCGAATTCTATAGAAAATATGTGGACTTGCTCGCCCCGGTATTGACGAGGACCTTTAATGAGGCAAAGGAAAGGGGACAACTGCCCCCGACTATGTCTGAAGCAACGATATCGCTTCTCTTAAAGAAGGAAAAGGACCCGCTACAATGCGGGTCCTATAGACCTATTTCCCTCCTAAATGTAGATGCCAAGGTCCTGGCCAAGGTAATGGCAATGAGAATAGAGGAATGTGTCCCGGGGGTGGTCCACGAGGACCAAACTGGGTTTGTGAAGGGGAGACAGCTGAACACGAATATACGGAGGCTGTTAGGGGTAATGATGATGGCCCCACCAGAGGGGGAAACGGAGATAGTAGTGGCGATGGATGCCGAGAAAGCATTTGATAGAGTGGAGTGGGATTATTTGTGGGAGGTGTTGAGGAGATTTGGTTTTGGAGAGGGGTATGTTAGATGGGTGCAGCTGTTGTATAGGGCCCCGATGGCGAGCGTGGTCACAAATGGACGGGGATCTGCATATTTTCGGCTCCATAGAGGGACAAGGCAGGGATGCCCTCTGTCCCCATTATTGTTTGCACTGGCGATTGAGCCCCTGGCGATAGCGTTGAGGGGTTCCAAGAAGTGGAGGGGAGTACTTAGAGGAGGAGAAGAACACCGGGTATCTTTGTATGCGGACGATTTGCTACTATACGTGGCAGACCCGGCGGAGGGGATGCCAGAAATAATGCGGATACTTGGGGAGTTTGGGGATTTTTCAGGGTATAAATTGAACATGGGGAAAAGTGAGTTGTTTGTGGTGCATCCAGGGGAGCAGAGTAGAGAAATAGAGGACCTACCGTTGAGGAAGGTAACAAGGGACTTTCGTTACCTGGGGATCCAGATAGCCAAGAATTGGGGCACATTGCATAGGTTAAATTTAACGCGGTTGGTGGAACAAATGGAGGAGGATTTCAAGAGATGGGATATGGTATCCCTGTTACTGGCAGGGAGGGTGCAGGCGGTTAAGATGGTGGTCCTCCCGAGATTCCTCTTTGTGTTTCAGTGCCTCCCGGTGGTGATCACGAAGGCTTTTTTAAAAAAGAATTGAAAAGAGCATCATGGGTTTTGTGTGGGCCGGGAAGACCCCGAGAGTGAGGAAGGGATTCTTACAGCGTAGCAGGGATAGGGGGGGGCTGGCACTACCGAGCCTAAGTGAGTATTATTGGGCCGCGAATATTTCAATGGTGAGTAAGTGGATGGGAGAGGAGGAGGGAGCGGCGTGGAAGAGATTGGAGAGGGCGTCCTGTAGGGGGACTAGCCTACAGGCTATGGTGACAGCCCCATTGCCGTTCTCACCGAGGAACTACACCACAAGCCCGGTGGTGGTGGCTACACTGAAGATTTGGGGACAGTGGAGACGGCATAGGGGAAAGACTGGAGCCTTGGGGGGGTCCCCGATAAGAAACAACCATAGGTTTGCCCCGGGGGGAACGGATGGGGGATATGGAATGTGGCAAAGAGCAGGAATAACGCAACTGAAAGATCTGTTTGTGGATGGGAAGTTCGCGAGTCTGGGAGCGCTGACCGAGAAATATGGGTTGCCCCAAGGGAATGCATTCAGGTATATGCAACTGAGGGCTTTTGCGAGGCAACAGGTGAGGGAATTCCCGCAACTCCCGACACAAGAGGTGCAGGACAGAGTGATCTCAAAGACATGGGTGGGGGATGGTAAGGTGTCAGATATATATAGGGAAATGAGGGACGAAGGGGAGATTATGGTAGATGAACTAAAAGGGAAATGGGAAGAAGAGCTGGGGGAGGAGATCGAGGAGGGGCTGTGGGCAGATGCCCTAAGCAGGGTAAACTCGTCGTCCTCGTGTGCCAGGCTAAGCCTGATTCAGTTTAAGGTATTACACAGGGCGCATATGACTGGAGCACAGCTCAGTAAATTTTTTGGGGTGGAGGATAGGTGTGCGAGGTGCTCGAGAAGCCCAGCGAATCATACCCATATGTTTTGGTCATGCCCGGCACTACAGGGGTTTTGGATGGGGGTGACAAAGGTGCTTTCAAAAGTAGTGGGGGTCCGGGTCGAACCAAGCTGGGGGTTAGCTATATTTGGGGTTGCACAAGAGCCGGGAGTGCAGGAGGCGAGAGAGGCCGATGTTTTGGCCTTTGCGTCCCTAGTAGCCCGGCGCAGGATATTGTTAATGTGGAAAGAAGCCAAGCCCCCGGGGGTGGAGACCTGGATAAATGACATGGCAGGGTTTATAAAGCTAGAGCGGATTAAGTTCGTTCTAACGAGGTCGGCTCAAGGGTTCACCAGGCGGTGGCAACCGTTCGTCGAATACCTCGCAGAAAGATAGATGGAATGGAAAAAAGAAGGCAGCAGCAGCAGCCCAGGATCGGGGGGCGGGGGGGGGGGGGGGGGGGGGGGGAGGAGGTGGGAGGGCGGGGGGAGGAGGAACCAGAAGGACTCTCAGGGTTGTTAATATATACTGTATAATATGTATAGGTCGTTGCTACAGATAATTATATATTGGACTGTTAAATTATATTTTTGGAGAGTGTTACTTGTGATAAGGCAGTTGCCAATTAGGGTTAGTTTTCATTTTTGTTATTTATTATTTATTCATTTTTTTTGTTTGTTTATAAAATAGGTCATTGTTATTTGTTGTTATAATATTGTGTAAAGGATGCACAATGTACTGTGTTGGTTGACCAAAAATGTTCAATAAAATATTTATTTTTAAAAAAATGAAGGGATTTGCCAGGATAGATGTAGGAAAGGTGCTTCCACTTTTGAGGAGGCCAAAACTTGAAGAAACAAATATTTAATCATAGAATTTACAGTGTAGAAGGAGGCCATTAAGCACATCGAGTCTGCACCGGCCCTTGGAAAGAGCACCCCACTTAAGCCCCACGCCTCCATCCTACCCCCCTTTATTCCCGGAACCCAGTAACCCCACCTAACGTTTTTGGACACTAAGGGCAATTTAGAATGGCCAATCCACCTAACCTGCACATCTTTGGACTGTGGGAGGAAACCAGAACACCCGGAGGAAACCTACGCAGACATGGGGAGAAAGTGCAGACTCCACGCAGACAGTGACCCAAGTCGGGAATCGAATTTGGGACCCTGGAGCTGTGAAGCAAATGTGCTAACCACTATGCTACCGTGCTGCCCAATAAGTTAATAAATCTAATAAATAATCCAGGAAAAACATTTTCATACAACGAGTATTTAAATGTTAAACGTACCATCACCTGCACATCTTTCAGCCGTAACTTTTTGGAGGAAAAACCCCACAGCTGTTCAATTTGTGTGAACAATCACAATAGTGCACTACAAACTCTACCGGCATGGCTTGGGATTATTCAGCCTATTCATACCGATGAAGGAGCAGGTTTATTTATTGCTACTAATGGGGTATGATGGGCATGAACATTGTGAACTGGCAATGGGGACAAATCTCAATCGAAAGTTACATTCCCAGAGATAGCCTCATCTGCTGATAGCACACAAGGAAAAATCTGGTACGTGTTGGATATGTTTTCTGACCATTTAAGTTTATTTTACTTAATGTATTTAACATCTGCTTTATAATAATCATCTGTAGAAATATTTCAATCAGTTTCCAAATGTTATACAGTATAATAGGGTACAAGTATATTTCACTGTCTGCCAAGAACATTCAGCACTTAACTGAGGGGAAAACAGTAATGCTGATTGTCATGGCAATGCTGTTGCAGTTTTTGAAGAAAATCTGATTATTTGCTTTCAAGTCCTTTTACAAATTCTGTTTTCATTCATGGGAACAATAGCAGTGACCGACTGCAAAGTTGACAGTGGAATTTAACCCTGACTTTTGTATTCTGCTCTGATGGAATTAAACGGTTCTTTTTGCCAGCTTTGCCTATGAGCCATATTCTCCAATGGCTGATTATTTACATCCAGCAGTTCTCAACCATGTTACATGTTACGCAGTTCCAATTCAGGTGAAAACTGGCAATCTGCCAGTCTCATCCTGTAGTCTATGTTCCGCTTCTTACCTCACCATACTGTGGCATGAAAATCATAAGTATCATAAGGGGTGGGATTCTCTGACCCCACGCCGGGCGGGAGAATCGCCGGGGGGGCAGCGTGAAACCCGCCCCCGCCGGCTGGCGAATTCTCCGGCACCGGAGATTCGGTGGGGGCGGGAATCGTGCCGCCCCAGTCGGCGGGCCCCCCACTGGCGATTCTCCGGCCCACAATGTGCCGAAGTCCCGCTGCTGTAATGCCGGTCCCAGCCGGGGGGGGGGGGGGGGGGGAGCTGGGCGATCTGGCCCCGGGTGGTGCCCCCATGGTGTCCTGGCCCGCGATCAGGGCCCACCGATCCGCGGGCGGGCCTGTGCCGTGGGGGCACTCTTTCCCCTCCGCGTCGGCCGATGTGGAGGTGACCCCCCCCCCCCCCGCGCATGCGCGGGGATGACATCAGCCGCTGATGCCCCCGCGCATGCGCAGACTTCCGCCGGTCGGCGGAGTCCCGTCGGCCCTGGCTGGCGTGGTGCCAAAGGCCTTCCATTCCAGCCGGCGGGACGGCAACCACTCTGGCGCGGGCCTAGCCCCTAAAGGTGAGAGCTTGGCCCTTAAAGGTGCGGAGAAATCCGCACCTTTGGGGCGGCCCTACGCCGGAGTGGTTCACGCCACTCCATCTCGCCAGGACCCCCCGCCCTGCTGGGTAGGGGAGAATCCCGCCCAAGGTCACAGATATAGGTTGAGAGCGGTAGATTTAGAACTGAGAGGAGGAGGAATTACTGACCAGAGGGTGGTGAATTTGTGAAACCCGCTGCCCCACAGTGCAGTGGAATCTGAGTCAATAAATGGTTCCAAGGAGATAAATATATTTCTGATAAAATTTTGTTCGAGGATATGGGGATCAGGTAGGGAGGTGGATTTGAGACCAGGAAGAGCTCAGCCATGATCTGATTGAATGGTGGAATAAGCTCGAAGGGCTGAATTGCCTACTTCTGCTCCTAATTCCTATTTTCCTACCACAGTTGCTGGCAATCCAGTTACCAAGCTTCTACTTTGAAGGATATATTAAAAAGAAAATTGACTTACAAATGATGACTAAGGAATTGTACTTGCCTTGGTTCTTTAATGGTAAAGGCATCGTCTCCCTGAGTTTGCTGAGAAGATTTTTCATTTCTCGTATATCTCTGGAAAAAAATGAAAAATATAAATTATAGAAGAAATGGATCAACACAATTCTAATGGAGATGTTTACTAACCTTTCAGTATTTTCTATATCTGCAGAAACATGCCACGAATATGGTTGAAGATCTTGGAGAGGCGAAGTTGGTGGATCTTCTAAAATTGGAGCTTGAGAACTCTCTTCCTGTTTGCTGTCTATTACTTTAGGAGCTACCAATGACTCTGATCCTTTAATATACAAAAAAAGAAAAAACTGCTGTGATCATAGTTGATAGTCACCGTCAACGTTATTTGAATCACTATTATATAAGCACATGACGATTTCAACAAATAAAGCTCAATAACAAAATTCTCTTCTACCTAAATGTGCTGGGATTAGAGTCAAAATCCTGGAACTCCCTTCTTAACAACATTATGGATGTACCTACACTACGTGGACTGCAGAAGTTCAAGAAGGCAGCTCATCACCATCTTCTCAGAGACAATTAGGGATGGGCAATAAATGCTGGTCTAGCCAGTGACGTCCACATCCCATTAATTAATTTTTTAAAAATCGAAGCTGGACATTTCAAGAGACGAACATGCGGAAGGTGGTCGACGTTTGGAACTCTTCTGCAAACAGCTATAGATACCGAAGCAATTGTCTATTTTAAATTTGAGATTAATGGATTTGTTCTCCAAAGGCATTAAGGGATGTGGGACAAAGACAGGTATACAGGGTAAGGTAGCAGGTCAGTCATGATCTTATTGAATGACAGAACTAGTAGCTTGAAAGAACAAGAACAAAGAATACAACACAGGAACTTTGGCCCTCCAAGCCTATACCGGTGAAAGGAATGGCTAATCATTTGCAGAGTCCCTTCATCAAATGTTTAAATTTTATTAGGTTTTATTATGCTCTTGACCTACGTCTTTTGGGTTTTGGAGTCTGAGGACTCTGCCAAAGACCGCTCCATCTGCACCTATGGAAGGATAGAGGAAGTATGTGGGGCACCAACTGATGGAGGTGGGGGGAGGGGTCAGTAGGTAAGAAGCAGAAACGCTTTGAGCAGAGTCCCCACTTCCATGTCCTCATTCACTCCCTTGTCTCTCATGGCCCACCCTGCATTTCTCCACTGTCAGTAAGCTGGAGAGCCTTTTAACTGCACATCAATGGAACACTGAATGACCAAGGCTAGGGTTTCATCAATCTTATTTTATGTGGCATTCAATATACAAGCCATTGGTAAGGACCTGCATGGCTTGATTTGACTTTCATGTTTGATGCTCTATGCAAGTGGTCATTCTTTCCAGTGGCAAAGACGTAATCGTCAAGGGCATCATTAAGGGCTGAAACATAAGGCCACTCTTGCTTGAAATAGATTCCTTCATTCGCTCTGCAAGCATGCACAACACAGCTGGAAAGGCTGCTGATACATTGCACATTAGTTTTTGTTGTTGCTTTAAAGGTCTCCTATTCATTGGCAGTCCCTATAGCTCAGAAAGCCCTCTTCCTGAAAAACGTGCTATTAGGTCATTTGAGATTGATGTAGGTGACGTGGTGTAGGTCTCTTTCCCTTCCGCCTCCGCCACGGTCTCCACCATGGCGGAGGCGGAAGAGACTCTCCCCACTGCGCATGCGCGGGAAACTGTCGGCGGCCGCTGACGTCCCGCGCATGCGCCGCATTTCCACGCCAGCAGGCGGGGCAACAAACGCCATTTCCGCCAGCTGGCGGGGCAACAAACGCCATTTCCGCCAGCTGGCGGGGCGGAAATCCCTCCGGCGTCGGCCTAGCCCCTCAATGTTGGGGCTCGGCCCCCAAAGATGCGGAGCATTCCGCACCTTTGGGCCGGCGCGATGCCCGTCTGATTGGCGTCGTTTTGGCGCCAGTCGGCGGACATCGCGCCGTTGGGGGAGAATTTCGCCCCAGACATTTTTCCACTTACAGTTAATGATTTTCCATCATTTACTAATTTTTATAGTTTTTAAAATAAGTATATTTATTCGGATTTTTTTGCAAACAGTGCAACTAAATTACGAAAGAAATACATCACAGTAAGCAAGAAAAACAATGGCTCAACATGCTGAATGCAGAGGGGAAGAGGAAAAAAACATTGGGCATCATTCTCCAACCCCCCGCCGGGTCGGAGAATGGCCGCTGGCCGCCGTGAATCCCGCCCCCGCCCCCGCCGAAGTCTCCGGTGCCGGAGATTGGGCGGGTGCGGGAATTGGGCCGCGCCGGTTGGCGGGACCCCCCGCTCAATTCTCTGGCCCGGATGGGCCGAAGTCCCGCCCAGAAATTGCCTGTCCCGTCGGCGTAAATCAAAGCTGGTATTTACCGGCGGGACCAGGCGGCGTGGGCGGGCTCCGGGGTCCTGGGGGGGGGCGCGGGGCGATCGGACCCCGGGGGGTGCCCCCACGGTGGCCTGGCCCGTGATCGGGGCCCACCGATCCGCGAGCGGGCCTGTGCCGTGGGGGCACTCTTTCCCTTCCGCCTCCGCCACGGCCTCCACCATGGCGGAGGCGGAAGAGACTCTCCCCACTGCGCATGCGTGGGAAATTGTCGGCGGCCGCTGAAGCTCCCGCGCATGCGCCGCATTTCCGCGCCAGCTGGCGGGGCACCAAACGCCATTTCCGCCAGCTGGCGGGGCGGAATTCCCTCCGGCGCCGGCCTAGCCCCTCAATGTTGGGGCTCGGCCCCATAAGATGCGGAGCATTCCGCACCTTTGGGCCGGCGCGATGCCCGTCTGATTGGTGCCGTTTTTGGCGCCAGTCGGCCGACATCGCGCCGTTGGGGGAGAATTTCGCCCATTGTCACTGACTCAATACAAACATTAAACATAGCTGCATGCCTCAATAAGCCCACCGGCGACCAAGAGAAAAACAGGGTGAAGCAACGAAAACATAGTAAAATGGTGCACACCCTCCCACAACACATCAGCTCGCAATTACCACGGGAGTTCAAGATAGTTTTCTACACCATGGTTGGGCGAACACCAATTTATATCTCCCTCAACTCTAGCAGCACCAAAGGCACCAATGGCACATCACAGCCTCATCTCCTGAGATACCAGACCCGTCTGCACCCATGCAGGAACCAATCTGATTGTTTAGTCCCACCCC
This sequence comes from Scyliorhinus torazame, assembly GCF_047496885.1. Lineage (NCBI taxonomy): Eukaryota > Metazoa > Chordata > Chondrichthyes > Carcharhiniformes > Scyliorhinidae > Scyliorhinus > Scyliorhinus torazame. The sequence goes on from NC_092709.1 coordinate 224,950,210, forward strand.
TACAAAAGAAAATAAATAAATTGCTCAAAGTCCCCAATTCTAAAGGCGGGTTACATACATACCACACAATGCAACATAACCCGAATATCAGGCCCAGTATAGAACCAACATCACTCCATATGTTTGTACAGAGCGGACCGGCAATGTGTTCGGATTATGATCAAACCTCTAAGGCCTACCAAGAAAAACAGAGAGGAAGAAGAGCTAGAGCTACCAGACGTAAACTACAAGATATCAAAGGATTAGGACTCCATCCTGGTTCCATATTTCTGTGGCGCATGCTGATCACCCATTAATGAGGAAGCGAACAAGCTGTTCGTTCAACCAAAATAGTATCCTACTCCTCAGGGGGCAACAGGCTATCAACCAAAATACAGGACTCAGCTCAACCCTAGGCCCTGGTGTGAGGAATTGAACTAATGAAAAGAGCATTGGACTGGGATGACCAGTTAGAATAGTGCATTATGGACATTAATTCGGTTTGCAGGGAATGAACAAAGAGATGGGCAAAGCATGGCGAGAGGGGGAGGGGTGGCTATCGGGACTGGTTCTTTGCACAAAGGATGCCACAAAGGATGCTGGGAGGCAGAGTCCCAGAGGAAGGAAAGGAATGTGTAATGAGCCTATCAGAATCAGTGGCAGTTAGAATATATGACTAGGTCAAGGAAAGGGCCTATCGGAATCTTGTATTCGTGTATGTGGAACTTGATGCTGCATGAATGTATATGAGACCACATGTGTTGCCTCCTTTTGTCTCACTCGCTCTGGGAGTTTCAAGAGACATGGGTCTCCTGCCTTCATCAGAGGGAGTGTAAGCTTGCAAGCTATCTGAAATAAACTAAAGGTATTTCTAAATCCGAACTCAGCCTTTTGATCGAGACCAGACTGGATAGAAAGAACTCAATTTCTTCATTTGGTGGCAGCGGAGGGATTTCTACAGGTGACCACCGGTCATCTGCGAAATTAGAATTAAACTGATCTCGGACAGAGAGAGGAAATGGGCCCACGATGTGAGAAGCTGGAAAATGACCATGTCGGTTTTCCTCTGTCTCGTAGTCTGATGAAGTTTAATCACTCGCACATGGTCAGGTAAGGTCGTCTCGACGAAATCAAAGGTCGGTCTGGCAGATTAGAAAACTAATTTCAATGGATATAAGTACGATTGAGGGCTATTTAACTGAGGGAATTCGAGGGGACAATTCAGCTAGGGCTTGAGGGAATGTGCCTCGGAATTCAGTTTGCATGTTGAAAATTAAAATTGGTTGTATTGAATTACACTTTAATTCCGTTAAGTACTTTAACGGGTTGAGGGAATGTTACAGACAATTCAGTTAAGACCACTGAGGAAATGTTCTGGAGACAATTCAATGCCGTACAATTAGAATTGATTAAAGTTGGATTTTGTTAGGGGGAGATATGTCTTATGAGTGAAAAATTTGGGAGATGAATGGCCACTAGGGGGAACCAGGGACTTGGAAAATTCAGAACCGTATCGGAAAAGAGGATGTTTCAGGAATGTTTAAATTTACTTTACAGTTTTGAAGGGAAAAAAATGTGCAAATTCAAAGTTTTATGGTCCAGTTGGTTGAGATGAATGAAAGTTTGATGCTTTGAATTCCTTTTGTTTGAGTGGAGATCTTGGTGGATGAATGAGTGTATGTGTTTAATAAGAATTTGTGAACTTCCTCTGGTATTCCTAGTTTTTAAAATGTTGTGTTTTGCAAAACGAAGTTGCACATCAATTAGGAGGTATACACGGCAGTTAAAGTGAGATTTAAAATGGGGTAAGTTTTTGAAAGTTCTTTAGAAAATCAGTAATAATGATTAACATTGTGGAAGTTATTTAGAACTCAATTCTCAGGAAGTAAACAAACAGCAAAATCAAAATGTATAAATTGGGATTTGTAAATGATTAGTTGAACTCGGCATAGTCTTGGTTGGTTAAAAAAGAAAAAGAGGAGAGAACAAAGGAATCTAAAATTGAAATGCGAAGACTAGGCATTCGGTGAATTGAGTCCATGTGCTCCTTTATTAGAGGCAGCCATGATGTACCTACATTTAAAAGTTTTGTTCGGTGAGTTCTAAATTGTAGAGATTTCAGTATTTTCTCTGTAAACTCACTACACATCAAATTTAATATTTGAGGATTTTCATATAGCAAAGTCTATGGATTTTTAAAACTTTATTTTAAGATTACACAGGGGGAAAGGAAGATCCCAGTAGAAAGGAAGTGATATGGCACAGCTCCACTGGGTCCTAGTGCCCGCTGAGTTGCAAGAAAGTCACTAGCAGAAGAAATGAAATTTAGAATGTTAACTACATTGCAGGCAGAGCTTTAGGGAATAAAGATATGGGACCGGAGCTTAGATTAGGAGTATTACTTGCAGCATCACAAAATGAGAATCTCATGGCAGGGAAAGATTAATAAAAATAGATGCAGAAATTTAAAAAAATTAAGACATTAAAACCAATTGATAACGTAAAGGAAATAAGGAAAGCAAACCTAGCAATAGAAAGAATGACACAGGGTTAATCAGCACACAATTCCAGCACACAATCCAGGGAGACGATACAGGCCATAAAAGAAATAGCCCTTGCCCCGAGGTGCCAAATGCGAGCTGGAGATACTGATCAAAGAGTTAGAACAGTACGGAATCATTCAAGAAGTCACATATGCATCGACGAATAGCCCACTTCAGGTAGTTAGCAAGCCTGCTGGTACATTTAGAATGGAACGAATTACAAAGCATTAAATAAGGTTACAAAAAGAAAAAAGAGAAGGATAAACGGTATTTATCCACAAACTACATTGGAGAAGGTGGCAGACAAAACTTATTTAACGAGTATAGATTTAGCCAATGGATTCGGGAGTGATCCGTTAGACCCAGACAGCAGGAAAAGACAGCATTTACCTTTGGCACTAAACATTACGTATACTGTAAATTGCCACAAGGATATGTTAATTCCCCAGACCACTTTCAGGCAATAGTAAGGGAGTTGATTAAAGATGATTTGGCTTTCGTATATATTGATTATGTGTTAATTGGAGATGATGATCAGGGGGATACATGTTGAAAGAGTGACCAAAATATTAAAACACTCAATGAAGCAGGGTTTAAGATAGGGCTAAAGAAATGCCAGATTGGCAGGAGCGAAGTCGATTATCTAGGGTAGTCAGTGTCAAGGGCAGATGGGGAAGCTAGTGTTGGGATGAGAGAGAAAGCTGCTAGAATCGCAGCGCCCGATTCACGAAACGGGATTGAGCAAATTATGGGAATTTTGGGGTATTTGAGACCAGTAGTGGAAGACTTTGGTCTTTATGCTAGACCCATTTATGAAACTTTAAAAGGGAATTTTAGGTGGACCAGTGAAGAACAAAGAAAATTACAGCACAGGAACAGGCCCTTCGGCCCTCCCAGCCTGTGCCGATCCAGATCCTTTATCTAAACCTGTCACCTATTTTCCAAGGATCTACTTCCCTCTGTTCCCCGCTGTTCATATATCTGTCTAGATACATCTTAAATGATGCTATCGTGCCCGCCTCTACCACCTCCGCTGGCAAAGTGTTCCAGGCACCCACCACCCTCTGCGTAAAAACTTTCCACGCACATCTCCCTTAAACTTTCCCCCTCTCACCTTGAAATCGTGACCCCTTGTAATTGACACACCCACTCTTGTAAAAAGTTTGTTGCTATCCACCCTGTCCATATCTCTTGAGATTTGTCCTACTTTCCCGATATTGCTCCAAAGCATCATCAGTTTTAAGTCGCCTAGATCTTATGTATGCTTCCTTTTTCATCTTAGCTAGTCTCACAGTTCCACCCGTCATCCATGGTTCACTAATCTTGCCATTTCTTTCCCTGATTTTCTCAGGGACACATCTGTCCTGCACTCTAATCAACCTTTCCTTAAAAGACTCCCACATTTCAAATGTGGATTTACCCTTAAACAGCTGCTCCCAATCCACATTCCCTAGCTCCTGCCGAAGAGGAGTTTGGATCAGTTAAAAACAGCTGTAGCAACATCCGGGGCATTAGAGGAGAGACATGAAGAGGACGATTTGAGCATTAAATTTGATTTGAGCATTAAATTTGATTTTGCAAATGGATATGGTATGCTGCTTGTTAATAATAGTACTCAGAAGACACCTATCAAACATTGACAGGAAATTGGTCAAGGGCTAAACAAAAGTTTTTGGACATTGCAAAATGTTTGGCAGCCATAACAAAAAGGATAGCAGAGATTGAAAATTTATCAGCCGGAAAGAAAATTTATGTCACAAATGAATTTTTAGAATTGACAAGAGTTGACCAAGAGACAGGGTTGCCAGCAAGGTGCGAATACAGATCGATGGGAAAGGTGGGAAACCATTCTTTTAAACCCTGCCTTAATGTTTATTCATAACATTAAAAAGGGACATAAACTTGATAAATCAGTTAGCAGAACAGAGTTGGTAAATGCTTGGATGGTATATACGGATGGTAGTAAAGTTAAGGAGGACGAGAGACAAGCCAGGGGGGCATCCATTTTTTAAAAAAAATTCAGGAAAGAAAATGGTGGAGGAACAGGGAGTAAAGAAACAGGGAGTAGCATAGAAAAAACTGAGACACTGATGGAATGGTCACTAGAGTATGCAGGGCCTCTTTTTCCTAGGAGCAGCAAAAGTAATTTGTACTTGTTAATCAAACTGATAGCAGCACGGGGGACGTTGAATTAGAGAATCAGTGGCATCTGGAGCAAAGGAATTGTATCAGAACTAAAATATCCGACCCAATTAAATGATAAAAGAGGGATTATTATAATCCATAGGCAACCTATCAGCAGCAAACGAAGAAACATAATTAGTAAGGAATTGAGAATATGGGATGATAGATCAAGGGCTGTTATTAATGGACCCCAGTTAAAATGATTCATTGTGAACATAATGAAACATTGTGTCAAGGATGTGGCATGTAGTTTGGACAGGGAGTAATCATATGAAACCTAGGAGAATGGCAGATATAGCATTCAGGTGAGTTGATATTGCATTTAGAACGACAGAAATGGGGAAATGCTTCGGCTCCCAGGGAAATTTGGGGAATTCAGTTGTCATGATTGTTTTGTGAAACATCAGGCAACACTGATGATCGAAGTTTGTGACCACATGATAGCTTTTGACCATGGGATGGTGTGATAATGATAAAGTGTAATTACTGCAGAGAAAACCAAGCTGACGACGGAGTGATTGGGAAAGGATGTGCAGGATTGTGAAGAAGTGATAAACTTGTGGTCCCAATTAGTGAGGGAGTACGTAGTTTAAGAGATGTTGGGATGACCCGGGGACGTAAAATTAGCCTAACAGTGTTTAGAGACTGTATCACTGCAATTATGCCGTGCCACAGGATAGATCATATCCCCAAACCGCTCGGACAAGGGAAAAGGAATGTTTGGTTGTGAGTGGCAGGGGATAACTGCACTTACTAGAAGAATGGAATCAGTGGAGCGGGATGCCAGGGAATTGAAACCTGTTAGCAGCATCGATAGGACAGATGATAAAGTGAAAATGTCATGATTGGAAATTACTTTCATAAAAATCCGGTCGTAATCAAAATTAAAGTACATGCAGTAGCAATATCCGACATGTATCAGGGAAAGTTTCGACCCGCTTGGATCACTGAGTTAGTAAAAGAGGAGTTTGAGATTCTTTGAGTCTCACTCAGGGGTGCAACGATAGGAGAAGGAGGCTTAACAGGCCTTAATCGTATGATGTACGTCAAGGATGCGAAGGGAATTAAATGGAAATCCGGAAGTCCTGGAGAGGGCACTTCTGGAACATCCAAACAAGAATAGAAAGATACAAATTAAGAAATAGGGCCCTCTCCACCTTTGTCCTGTTCATTTGGTTTTCAGATGAAGCAAAAATAACACAGACGAAGAACTACACTCCAGAGAAGAATGTTTTAGACAGTATGGGGGGGGGGGGGGGGGGGGGGGAAACTAATGATACAATTGGCTACATATTTGAGGGAATTAAATGACAGAGCCCAGAAGGAAAACCTTACGGGTTAGAAACAAATCAAAATATCTAATTATTCCTCAATAGTGAAACCTCCGGTCAGACATCTCGAACTGCATGTTAGCTGATGGATGATCTGTGGTTTCCACGGGGCATGTACTACGCGGTGGAGTTATTCAGGGTCTTGGCAGACGGCAGTGACTGACGAGGAACCCCCGTATTTTAAATGACAATAGTTTAGGAATTTTGGCAGCTTGATGCCACGGCGGGAAATTTGTAATCAATGCAGCAAACAATATTGCATTGGAGAGTGTAATAGTTATAACGGACAAAATGACCTGTAAGTTGTTAGGGACTGTTATGTATGGATTCAATTGGGTTGTAACCCCAAAATTGACTGAATTGAATGTGCAAGTGGTGTTATTGCAAAGTTGAAAAACAAACAAACAAATAATGGCAAGTATACACTCCATGCTGTAAGGAAAATGATAACGGACAAAAGGGATTTGAAGAAAACTGAGTATTGTTTCATGTAAACCGGGGCTGGCAGACTACATGGTTCAGTACAATGTTAGACGTTAGTGTGAGGAAGTCAGGAATAGAAACAGGATCGATTGAAGATCCTGCAATTCATAAAGCGAGATAATAGTGGATAGTACATGATATCATAAATAATACCAGTGAGGGATGGAAACCTTTTTGGTCGCTGATGGACTGAGTTGTGTGCTGTTTCTAAGGGACATGAGGAAGCTTTTACGGTGCTGCTACTCCAAGGTAATCAGATGCCTTGGAGGTAGTGGGACACACGGATATAGCTATTGTGTTACCTTCCTGAGTAGCGACGCTATGGTTCACTGGATTGGACTTGAGGCAAGAACAATAAAAAGAGTCTATCGCCACTGGTCTGCGGGATGGATGAATTTACAATTAATTTCCGTGCACAGTTTACAAATCACGACATGTATACACACACATGATAAGGATTGGGGATAGCTGCTCGTCAGTACGACTAGAAGGGGGATATAAACCCTACAGTAGGATTCAGCTCAGAGTCAGCTCTCATAGCTCGGTCATGGGGTTTTACCTGATGCATGGATTGATAATACTTGTTATTATAATTGTATAATCATTGGATGCCTTAATATGTAGAAGGAAGGAGGAAGGAGCAGCGCTACGAAAGCTAGTGATATCGAAACAAACCTGTTGGGACTTTAACCTGGTGTTGTAAGACTTCTTACTGTGCTCACCCCAGTCCAACGCCGGCATCTCCACATCATTAATATGTGTTGTAAGATGACGATGGCTCGGATGATGCCGATAGGCTCGGCCCATCACCACTCACCAAGATGACAACCCGTTACTGGCGACCATCAAACCAGAAAGAACCCAGACGGAGAGCCAGTGGCTGTAAAAATGTGATGAGGTGTTTATGTACAGAATGTAATGAATTGGGGGATGGTCTTTCAGACCAGACATTGATGCAGGTTATTAACCCAGGGATGTTTATAATGGACACTGGGAGTTGTATGCCTAACCAAACTCCAAATTTGGACTATTGTTGGTCTGGCGAATTGTTAGCACACTTTTTGACAATTAGGGAGAATACCTACCCACACCTTTCTCTAGCAATAGAGACCCTCGTGGCAGAGGTGACAGAAAGTATAACATGTCTGTTCTCCACCTGCACGGAACGGAGGTGTAGCGTAACCCAGACGTCAGGCCAATGCACCTGCCACAACGCCACCGGTGTCCCATTGTCGGCGGGTAGCGGAAGGGAATGTTGGTTAGGAGGCGGCATAGTAGTTATCATAGAATGATAAAAGGAGAGAATGAGGAATTGAACTAAAAAAAAGAGCATTAGACTGGGATGACCAGTTAGAATAGTGCATTATGGACATTAATTTGGGTTGCAAGGAATGAACAAAGAGATGGACAAAGCATGGCGAGAGGGGGAGGGGTGGCTATCTGGACTGGCTCTTTGCAGAAAGGATGCTGGGAGGCAGAGGCCCAGAGGAAGGAAAGGAATGTATAATGAGCCTATCAGAATCAGTGGCAGTTAGATTATATGACCAGGTCAAGGAAAGGGCCTATCGGAATCTTGTATTTGTGTATGTGGAACTTGATACTGCATGAATGTATATGAGACCACATGTGTTGCCTACCTTTGTCTCACTCGCTCTGGGAGTTTCAAGAGACATGGGTCTCCTGCCTTCATCAGAGGGAGTGTAAGCTTGCAAGCAATCTGAAATAAACTAAAGGAATTTCTAAATCTGAACTCAGCCTTTTGATTGAGACCAGACTGGACAGAAAGAACTCAATTTCTTCAGGTGCACCAAGGAAGTAATACCCAACCTCTCAGTCCCTAATAAGCGCCTTTCAAAAAGGGACCTCCCATGCCCCAAGGGATAACAGGGTACCACAGCACCGGACCTGACCAGGCCCAGTACCTCCCAACACACAGGAATCAATACCCCCAGGACCTCCAGTCCACCCCAACACCTACTCCCCAGCCAGATCTGCACCTCTCCAACCTCATCCAGGGTAGTGCATCATCCCCAATTATACTGAAAAATGGATGATTATGCCAGCCCCAGTCGGGATGATCCCACTGAAGAGAAGAAGATTTGTTAAGACATCCAATAATTGGGCGTCCTGAGGGGGGGGGAGTAACCAAACCCACCTCAGCGTGCACCACCACTCATATCCTCTCATTCCAATAATTTTTTTTAAAAGATCTAAAGGAAAACCTCAAGGAAGAGTCAGAAAGAACCCAGTCCTCTCCAGGATACATAATCTGCCCAGTCTGTTGAAGGAGAAAGGCACGATTCCTAAATTCAAAAGAACAAAAACCAAAATAAAAACCCAATATGGTTAGGTCTAACAGGGGTGGGGGGGGGGGCTATCCTCAATCTCAGTGAGGACGTAGCTATTTTTACAGTATTTGACTCCCTGCTTTTCAGTGAACCCTTTTTCCTTCTACTTTGGTCGGCATGCATTTTTTGGACTTTTAGTTTGATGATTTTCCACTTTCTGCTTCTTCTTGTTGAAGCTATCTCCACATCTTGACAGAATTGAAGCTCAGCACCAGCAACATGTTTCACACGATATGAGTAAAACAAAAATAATACTACTTTTGTTCCATGGGATTTGTGGAAATTTTTTTACATGGGAGGGGCCTCAGAAGAAAAAAGTTGAAAATTCACTTGTTCAGTGGAAATAAAATGCTGACCTGAAGCCCAAGCCAAATTTGGCCATGGTCCTCATTTTATTGCTGATGATGAGCTGTGGCACCAAACAGAAGTCCTGCTGATATTAGTGGTCAAGATGAGTGTAAAATCATTAGGTTCACCTGTGAATCCAGCCAATTTGTTGGCTCACTCCAAACTAAAATTTAGATTTGAGTCTACAACTATTGCAGGTCCCTAATTTGCATATTGAAAGCAATTAAGCCTGTTTCTGGTGGGCACCTTGGTAACTAAAAGTCACCTGGGTCAGTATGATGCGAAGTACACCTCAGGTCCAGATCAGAGTCATCAGATTGCAATGCAAACTTTAACAGGTATCTCGCACGTAAGTTTTATGTTTAGTTCTTCTATGTTCCGTTCTACTGTTATAGCAATAAGTGAGGTGGAACGGCCATATCAGTTTGTTACCATGAAACAAATCTTCAAATAAACGGATTGAACATTTTTTGTATATTTATTACTTTATAAAAAATAATTTTTATTCAAACGTTTTCACAGATTATCACAACAGAAAAATAGACCCCCCCCCTTTACACAAATAGTAAAACAACAAGAACAAAAGTGCATAAATAAATATTAAACAGTAAACAATAGTGCATCCCCTACTAGACACAAACATAACCCCCCCCCCCACGTTGCTGTTGCTGCTGGCCACCTCCTAACGCTCCGCCAGGAAGTCTAGGAACGGCTGCGATCGCCTGAAGAACCCTTGCACAGATCCCCTTAAGGCAAATTTCACCTTCTCCAATTTAATAAACCCTGCCATGTCGTTAATCCAGGATTCCACGCTTGGGGACCTCGCATCCTTCCACTGAAGCAGAATCCTTCGCCGGGCTACCAGGGATGCAAAGGCCAGAATACCGGCCTCTTTCGCCTCCTGCACACCCGGCTTGTCCGACACCCCAAATATTGCGAGCCCCCAGCTAGGCCTAACCCTGGAATTCACTACCCTTAGACACCGTCCTCGCTACGCCCCTCCAGAACTCCTCCAACGTTGGACATGCCCAGAACATGTGGGTGTGGTTTGCTGGGCTCGTCGAACACCAAGCCCATCTGCCCTCACTCCCAAAAAACTGGCTTAGCCTTGCCCCGGTCATGTGCGCCCTGTGCAGCACCTTAAATTGTATCAGGCTGAGACGCGCGCAAGAGGAGGAAGAGTTTACCCTTCCCAGGGCATCCACCCACATACCCTCGTCGATCTCCTCCCCCAGCTCCTCCTCCCACTTACCTGTTAACACCTCCGCCGAGGCCTCCTCCTCCTCCTGCATCACCTGATAAGTTGCCGAGATCCTACCCTCTCCAACCCACACCCCCGAAAGCACCCTGTCCTGGACCCTGCGCGCCGGCAGCAGCAGAAACTCCACTACCTGCCGCCTAACGAACGCCCTTACCTGCATATATCTGAAAGCAGTTCCAGGGGGCAGCCCAAATTTCTCCTCCAGCTCCCCAAGGCTCGCAAACTTCCTGTCTATGAACAGGTCCCCATCCTCCTAATACCTGCCCTGTGCCAACTCAGGAACCCCTCATCCATTTTCCCCGGGACAAACCGATGGTTCTCCCCTATCGGGGACCACACCGAAGCCCCCACCTCCCCCCGTGGTGTCTCCATTGCCCCCAGATTTTGAGGGATTTATTACTCTTTAACAATAAGATTTTTATCTAGCATGGAAATAACTAAATGGCATTATTCCATGAAAGCTTAATATGCTCTAATGCCATTTTGAAGGAAGGAATTTGAGACAGGTTTGATAAGAATTCACATGATACTGTTACTTACAATAATTTCTGAACTTTTCATTTTTTTATCTTTGTGTCTTTTTAAAAGGCAATTCCACAATTTCCTGGCATCTGTTCCATGTGTGAGCGTCTCTCCCTCTCCTCCCACTAGAAGCACTACATCATAGAATGATCCACTATATTGTTATCATCCCAGCTGATGTTACTATTGGAAAAGTCAGATCTCAGGATGAAAGCTGGCTGATAGATCCTGGGCGGGATGCTCCACCCCGCCACATTTCTGCCTCATCCCGCCGGAGGGATTCTTTGTTACGCCGGCCGGTAAATGGGGTTTCCCATTGTGGGGCTGCCCCACACAGTCAGAAAACCCTCGGGCTGCCGGCAAAACAGAGCAATCCAACGACGGAGAATCGCACGCCCTAACTTTTAATTTTTGTTTAGAAATATCAGTGGCGGCTACTGATCAGATTGATGAATGTTTGACAAAATAATAAATATTTATCAAACAAGAAAAGATGAATTGTGTTACATTCCTTCTTCGCCCCAACTACACCTTTACAGAAATATACAGATTTGTAAGTATAACACGAGTTACTAAGTCTATCTTATACTCTATTGTTTACAGTAAGTACAGCCCATGTAAACCAATAGGCGATCTGTGGTTGAACACACCACACTCTAAAACGAAGTAACAGATGCCACCTAAAGCAACTTCTATGGATTTTACATCAACTCCCCCGGACACTTGTCACACTGTGAGCCAACTGGTCTCACAGAAGCTCTGTCTAACTTGGGACCTAATCTCCACTCTCTAAGAACGCATTTGGAATTTCATCCCAAACTATTCTTTCAGTTGGACATCTTCAACATGGATCCACCTCCAGAGTTTCAATCTCTCTTTCTGATGTTTCTCTCCCCTGCATCACCATGTGCAGTTAAGCTTCACCTTCCATGCACATTCTCAGATACTCAGACGTACCAGCACAACACGACTGTTTGACATGCCCACAGTAAGGACTCACCAACCTTTGTCTGTGTTCTAAGATCTTCTGGCTTCTCACAGGTCCACTTCATCTTTATTCTGCTCTCTACAACTTTCTCTCTTTAGTCCGGAGCCTTATCCTCTGCTCCTTACTTTAACTTCACTGCACAGGACCTTGTTCAGATTCCTGTTCTTGTCCGTTGACTGAAGTGCGTTCCTGGGACTTTCTTTTTGCCCCACTCCCTGATTTCTAGGACTTTTTCCTGTTCTTTTGGAAATCTACTTTCTGCAATCGTGTCTCCTCTGTCCACCTCTCCTGGCACCTGCTTCCAACTGAGCCAAAACATTTCTGTTTCTCCCTGTCCCTCTGGTCCTGTGGTAAGGCATGTCCCAGGAGTCATCCTTCTGGAGGAGCACCGCACCAATGCCATCCTGGCTGGAGTCCGTGGAGATTTTTGTCTCCCGCTCTGGGTCAAAAAACGCTAGTACCGGAGCAGTGGTGAGCTTCGCCTTTAGCTCGAGCCACTCTGCTTGATGTGTGGGTAGCCACTGAAAGGCAGTGGACTTCTTCACCAGATGCCTGAGAGCCGCGGTGTGTGATGCGAGGTTGGGAATGAATTTTCCCAAGAAGTTAATCATACCCAGGAAGCGGCGTACCGTCTTTTTGTCTTCTGGGGTCTTCGTGGTGTTGATGACCTTGACTTTGTCCGAGTCCGGTTGCACGCCCTGCTGGGATATTTGATCACCCAAAAACTTGATTGATGACATGCCAAAGGAGCATTTGGCCTTGTTCAACTTGAGGCCGTGGGCATGTATGCGTCTAAAGACTTGTTGGAGATGAGATATGTGTTCCTCTGGGGTCGTGGACCATATAATGACATCATCAACATAAACCCGCACACCCTCAATGCCCACCAGCATCTGTTCCATGATCCTGTGAAAGATTTCAGAGGCTGCAACAATACCAAACGGCATACGGTTGTAAAAGTACCTTCCAAAAGGTGTATTAAACGTGCAGAGCCTCCTGCTGTACTCGTCCAGTTGTATCTGCCAGAAGCCACGTGATGCATCTAGCTTCGTGAAGAATTTGGCATGTGCCATCTCACTGGTTAGCTCCTCCCACTTCGGGATCGGGTAGTGTTCCCGCATTATGTTCCGGTTAAGATCCTTGGGATCTATACATATGCGCAGTTCTCCAGAGGGCTTCTTCACACAGACCATCGAGCTGACCCAGCCAGTCGGTTCCGTCACTTTAGAGATTATATCCTGGTCTTGGAGCTCCTGCAGCTGCGCCTTTAAACGGTCCATCAGAGGAGCCGGCAACCAGCGTGGTGCATGGATCACAGGCGTGCCATCAGGCTGAGTAAGATTTTGTAGCGGTACGGCAGCATGCCCATCCCACTGAACACATCTGGGTATTGTGACAAGATTTCGTCAATGTCTGCCTGAAGATTCATATTGGCAGAGGACATGGCATGTACACGCTGGACGAGATTGAGTAGCTAGGGAAGCCTTGTCAGGCTTGACAATTTTGAATCGCAGTGTGGCTTTGATGGCCCTGTTGGAGACATGCAGGTGACAAGACCCTAACGCAGTAATGGCATTGCCATTATAATCAAGCAACTGGCAGGCCGGCGGAAGAATTTTTCGCTGCCTTTGGATGCGAGCAAGATCGGCTTGAGATATGAGATTGGCTGAAGCACCAGTGTCCAGCTTGAACCGGATGCTGCATTGGTTGACTTGTACGACAGCACGCCATTCGTCCGCAGAACCCACGTTGAGGATCAGTAGGCGTGTTGCTGAATTTGAGGAGGCCTTGTCATATGTGGTAATGATGCCCACACGATATGGGGACTCCAGGCAGTCGTCCTCTGGATCCGTGGGGTTACCAGGTTCCGAATCCAGCAGCTCTTGCTGCACACTTCAAACTCGTTTGCGTTGGAACTGGGATCGCTGGCCCACGATCGGAGGTGCAGACCTGCCCAAGGCTGCATAATGGCCAGGCTTCCCACAATTTAAACATTGCCTGCCTCTTGCAGGGCATTGCCGCTTTAAGTGGGCAGTGCTGCAGTTCGGGCACGTCATGATGTTGACGTTGTAACGCTCCGTGCGTCGTCGCACATGCGCAGTGCGGTCAGCCGCTGCTCGCACCTGCGCAGTGTGGTCTTTGGCCACTTTGTTCTCCCATCCGTGGTGCGCATGCGTGGGACCCCGGGAAAAGCGCGCAAAATGACTGCCTTCATCGATGCTAAGGCGCCGCATTCGGGCGATGGCCTGTACACACTCTGCCTCGTGGGAGGCAAGTTGGTCCTATTCTGCTGATTTAAGGCGGGAGTAGCGACTTTTCGCCTGTTCATGCACTTTACACGTCTCGATGGCTACTGGCAGGATTATGTTTTTTATTTTTAGGAGCTGCTCCCGCCGGGCGTCGGAGTGGATCCCAAACATGATCTGATCCCTGATGAGGGAATCAGCAGTGTCGCCGTAGTTGCAGGATTGCGCTAATATGCGGAGATGAGTTAGAAAGGATTGGAAAGGCTCATCCATATCCTGAAGGCGTTGCTGGAAGACATAGCGCTCAAAGCTCTCGTTCGTTTCGACTTCACAGTGACTTTCGAATTTGGCTAACAAAGTCTGGAACTTGGTCTTGTCCTCGCCGTCGGCAAAAGTGAGCGAATTGTAGATTTGGATGGCGTGGTCCCCCGCAGTCGATAGGAGCAGCGCGATTTTTCTGGTATCGGACGCCCGAGGCCTCAATGTATAGACTGAATTTCTGCTTGAAGACCCGCCAGTTGCCACCGAGATTTCCGGAGATCCGGAGTTGTGGAGGGGCCTGGACCTTCTCCATGCTGCTGGAAGGCACTTGCTGGTCGTCACTGAATTATTCAAGGTAAATTACTTAGATGAAGTAGACTCCTGGTATCATGTCGTGTTATTCACCCTGGGGTAACACGGACTGCAACAGGATGCAGATGAACGGTAAAGCATACACCAAAGGTCGGCGTTGGTTCAATACGATTTATTGAACTTCTGTAACAATGCACACAGATGGCTGTGGGTTGACACTCTACTACTCTAAGTGTACTAACTCTAACTTACTAGACCAGGCTAGCTCTGATCCACATGTAGAAGGTGCTGACTGATATATACACCCTGACTGTCACTGCAGTTGTCACCAGTGGAAAGAGGCGGCGTGCTGATGCCTCGTGTGTTTCATAGTTGGAAGCCCCTCTGGTGTTCTGTCTGGTGATTGGTTGTGTTCTGTCCTGTATGTTGATTGGCTAACCTGGGTGTCTGTCACTGCCTGTTTTTACCTCATGATGTGCATGGGTGCATATTATGCCATCCCTCCCTTTTAAAAAAAAATTTGTCGGTTGCTTAGAGCACATACGACATATTAATAGATATAACTATTTACAGCAAATGGCGATTGAATGCATATGTACATGTAAGGTGTCGAACGTGCAGATACAGAACAATATGTACAAAGGAAATATTTATAAGTCCAATCTCTGGGGCTGGTGTCGGATCCTTGTCGACCGCCTGAGAGGTGGAGGTGGGGTGACGGTGCCTTGACAGGCGGGATTGCAGCCAGATTGGTGGCCTCGTGGAGCGAGGTTTCCGGAAAAGGCATCACGACAGCTGGGAACGTGAGCTCTGGTGGTGGGCAGGCAAGTTTGCGTAGTGCCCTTCTGTTGCGCCTGACAATGGATCCATCAGCCATGCGAACCACGAACGACCTATGAGCAGCCTGTCAAACAACAACAGCTGGAGCTGACCAGCCTCCACCAGGCAACTTTGATGCGAACAGCATCTTCCGGAGCGAGCACAGGCAAATCAGTAGCATGAGCATCGTATGTCAGATTTTGCCGGTTTCTGAGTTCTGCACCTTTTGCAGCACTGGGAGGTGGTCCAGGTCAGGTAAGCGAATGGTCGGAACAGTCGTCCGCAGGTCCCGATTCATAAGGAGATGTGCCGGAGACATACCGGTGGACAGAGGGGTTACCCTGTACGTCAGGAGCACAAGGTTAAAGTCAGAAGCTGAGTCCACAGCCTTGCAGAGCAGTTGCTTCACGATATCGACCCCTTTTTCGACCTTCCCGTTAGATTGTGGGTAATGCGGGCCCGAGGTAATGTGCTTGAACTGGTATAGCTTCACGAAGTTGGACCACTCTTGGCTGTAGAAGCAGGGACCGTTGTCGCTCATGACCGTGAGCGGAATACCATGCCTGGCAAATGTCTCCTTGCAGGCCTTGATGACAGTCCTTGATGTGAGGTCGGACAGTTTCACCACTTCGGGGTAACTCGAGAAGTAGTCAATTATAAGCATGTAGTCACGCCCATTGGCGTGAAAAAGGTTGATTCCCACCTTAGACCAAGGAGAGGTCATGATCTCGTGTTGCTGGAGTGTTTCTTTGGGCTGAGCAGGCTGGAAACGCTGGCAAGTCGCACAATTGAGGACCATCTTGGATATGTCCTGATTGAACCCAGGCCAATAGACAGCCTGCCAGGCCCTGCGCCTGCATTTCTCGATACCGAGGTGTCCCTCGTGGATCTGTTTGAGGACTAAGCTCTGGAGGCTGCGAGGAATAACGATACGATCCAGCTTGAGGAGGATCCCCTCGACAACTGTTAGGTCATCCTTGACATTAAAGAACTGGGGGCATTGCCCTTTTTGCCAACCATTTGCAAGGTGACGTATGACCCGCTGCAGAAGAGGGTCCTTGGCAGTCTCTTCTCGAATGTTGATGACTCGTTCGTCTGAGGCCGGGAGGTTGCTGGCACACAGTTGCACCTGTGCCTCAATTTGGCAGATGAAGTCGACCTGTTCACAGGGCGAGGTGATGGCACGAGACAGGGCATCCGCAATGATTAGCTCCTTGCCCAGTGTGTAAACTAATTCGAAATCATACCTGCGGAGTCGAAGGAGAATGCGCAGAAGCCTGGGCGTCATGTCATTCAAGTCCTTGTGAATGATATGGACTAGGGGTCTGTGGCCAGTCTCTAGTGTGAAGGTTGGTAGACCGTAGATGTAATCATGGAACTTTACAATACCGGTGAGGAGGCCCAGGCACTCTTTCTCTATCTGAGCATACCTCTGCTCAGTGGGAGTCATGGCCCTGGACACATAGGCCACTGGAGCCAAGGACAAGGAGTCATCCTTCTGGAGGAGCACCGCACCAATGCCGTCCTGGCTGGAGTCCGTGGAGATTTTTGTCTCCCGCTCTGGGTCAAAAAACGCTAGTACTGGAGCAGTGGTGAACTTTGCCTTTAGCTCGAGCCACTCTGCTTGATGTGTGGGTAGCCACTGAAAGGCAGTGGACTTCTTCACCAGATGCCTGAGAGCTGCGGTGTGTGATGCGAGGTTGGGAATGAATTTTCCCAAGAAGTTAATCATACCCAGGAAGCGGCGTACCGTCTTTTTGTCTTCTGGGGTCTTCGTGGTGTTGATGACCTTGACTTTGTCCGAGTCCGGTTGCACGCCCTGCTGGGATATTTGATCACCCAAAAACTTGATTGATGACATGCCAAAGGAGCATTTGGCCTTGTTCAACTTGAGGCCGTGGGCATGTATGCGTCTAAAGACTTGTTGGAGATGAGATATGTGTTCCTCTGGGGTCGTGGGCCATATAATGACATCATCAACATAAACCCGCACACCCTCAATGCCCACCAGCATCTGTTCCATGATCCTGTGAAAGATTTCAGAGGCTGCAACAATACCAAACGGCATACGGTTGTAAAAGTACCTTCCAAAAGGTGTATTAAACGTGCAGAGCTTCCTGCTGTACTCGTCCAGTTGTATCTGCCAGATGCCACGTGATGCATCTAGCTTCGTGAAGAATTTGGCATGTGCCATCTCACTGGTTAGCTCCTCCCACTTCGGGATCGGGTAGTGTTCCCGCATTATGTTCCGGTTAAGATCCTTGGGATCTATACATATGCGCAGTTCTCCAGAGGGCTTCTTCACACAGACCATCGAGCTGACCCAGTCAGTCGGTTCCGTCACTTTAGAGATTATACCCAAATCTTGGAGCTCCTGCTGCTGCGCCTTTAAATATTCCTTCAGAGGAGCCGGCACCCGGCGTGGTGCATGGATCACAGGCGTGCCATTAGGCCTGAGTAAGATTTTTTAGCGGTACGGCAGCATGGCCATCCCACTGAACACATCTGGGTATTGTGACAAGATTTCGTCAATGTCTGCCTGAAGATTCATATTGGCAGAGGACATGGCATGTACACGCTGGACGAGATTGAGTAGCTAGGGAAGCCTTGTCAGGCTTGACAATTTTGAATCGCAGTGTGGCTTTGATGGCCCTGTTGGAGACATGCAGGTGACAAGACCCTAACGCAGTAATGGCATTGCCATTATAATCAAGCAACTGGCAGGCCGGCGGAAGAATTTTTCGCTGCCTTTGGATGCGAGCAAGATCGGCTTGAGATATGAGATTGGCTGAAGCACCAGTGTCCAGCTTGAACCGGATGCTGCATTGGTTGACTTGTACGACAGCATGCCACCCGTCCGCAGAACCCACGTTGAGGATCAGTAGGCGTGTTGCTGAATTTGAGGAGGCCTTGTCATACGTGGTAATGATGCCCACACGATATGGGGACTCCAGGCAGTCGTCCTCTGGATCCGTGGGGTTACCAGGTTCCGAATCCAGCAGCTCTTGCTGCACACTTCAAACTCGTTTGCGTTGGAACTGGGATCGCTGGCCCACAATCGGAGGTGCAGACCTGCCCAAGGCTGCATAATGGCCAGGCTTCCCACAATTTAAACATCGCCTGCCTCTTGCAGGGCATTGGCGCTTTAAGTGGGCGGTGCTGCAGTTCGGGCACGTCATGATGTTGACGTTGTAACGCTCCGTGCGTCGTCGCACATGCGCAGTACGGTCAGCCGCCGCTCGCACCTGCGCAATGTGGTCTTTGGCCGCTTCGTTCTCCCATCCGTGGTGCGCATGCGTGTGACCCCGGGAAAAGCACGCAAAATGGCTGCCTTCATCGATGCTAAGGCGCCGCATTCGGGCGATGGCCTGTACACTCTTTGCCTCGTGGGAGGCAAGTTGGTCCTATTCTGCCGATTTAAGGCGGGAGTAGCGACTTTTCGCCTGTTCATGCACTTTACACGTCTCGATGGCTACTGGCAGGGTTATGTTTTTTATTTTTAGGAGCTGCTCCCGCAGGGCGTCGGAGTGGACCCCAAACCTGGGGCGAAATTCTCCTACCCGCCCCGCCACATTTCTGCTCCGACCGGCCGGCGGGAGTCTCCGTAACACCGGCCGGTCAATGGGGTTTCCCATTGTGGGGCAGCCCCACGCCGTCGGGAAACCCCCGGGCGCCGGCAAAACGGAGACTCCCGCCGGCGGAGAATGACGCTCATGATCTGATTCCTGATGAGGGAATCAGCGGTGTCAACGTAGTTGCAGGATTGCGCTAATATGCGGAGATGAGTTAGAAAGGATCGGAAAGGCTCATCCTTACCCTGAAGGTGTTGCTGGAAGACATAGCGCTCAAAGCTCTCGTTCGTTTCGACTTCACAGTGACTTTTGAATTTGGCTAACAAAGTCTGGAACTTGGTCTTGTCCTCGCCGTCGGCAAAAGTGAGCAAATTGAAGATTTGGATGGCGTGGTCCCCCGCAGTCGATAGGAGCAGCGCGATTTTTCTGGCATCGGACGCATCCTCGAGGCCCGAGGCCTCAATGTATAGACTGAATTTCTGCTTGAAGACCCGCCAGTTGCCACCGAGATTTCCGGAGATCCGGAGTTGTGGAGGGGCCTGGACCTTCTCCATGCTGCTAAAAGGCACTTGCTGGTCGTCACTGAATTATTCAAGGTAAATTACTTAGATGAAGTAGACTCCTGGTATCATGTCGTGTTTTTCACCCTGGGGTAACACGGACTGCAACAGGATGCAGATGAACGGTAAAGCATACACCAAACGTCGGCGTTGGTTCAATACGATTTATTGAACTTCTGTAACAATGCACACAGCTGGCTGTGGGTTGACACTCTACTACTCTAAGTGTACTAACTCTAACTTACTAGACCAGGCTAGCTCTGATCCACGTGTAGAAGGTGCTGACTGATATATACACCCTGACTGTCACTGCAGTTGTCACCAGTGGAAAGAGGTGGAGTGCTGATGCCTCGTGTGTTTTATAGTTGGAAGCCCCTCTCTGGTGTTCTGTCTGGTGATTGGTTGTGTTCTGTCCTGTATGTTGATTGGCTAACCTGGGTATCTGTCACTGCCTGTTTTTACCTCATGATGTGCATAGGTGAATATTATGACAAGGCAACAGCAGATTTCTTCTTTCAAATTTTGAATTTCTTTAACTTCCCTAAGCCACTGACCCCCTTTGAGAGGACAGCTCTCCACCTCAAGAGTAATAAAACCTCATTAAAATGCAGGTATGCAAACTCAACCCTCAGGCTTACAGGCAACTTTTTAAAGTTAAACCAAAACTCAGGTTCTCCCTTTCTTGCTATAGAAATATAAATTAGACTTTAAGCGACAGCATATTCCTAACACCCAAAACACAAATATAACTTACTTAAAAACCATCTCTATTTCCTAATTCCTTTTCCCTTGAAAGAATGAAAGCTTCACAACAGTGAAGATTTCTTCAGAATGGCCTTACACCTACAACACACAAATGTACCATCATAAACTTCTAACAAGCAGCTTATTACATACTTTTGTTAGGGAATAGAGATAGTTATAGTTATATATGTAGTTCTTACGAATATATTTTAGTTTTAAGTTATATTCTTTATTTGTGGGTTAAAAGATGAAACCTGGGTCTGGCATCATTTTAGAGTGGAGACAGCTGCTCTAGTTTGCATACCTGCATTTTAATAAGGTTTTACAACCATTGAAGTAGTTTAGGGAAGTTAAAAAAAATTTGAGGTGATGCATTTTAGAGGATCAATCTAGGTATGAATTATACTATAAATGGCAGAATCCTTAGGAACATTAACATACAGAGGGAACTGGGCATGCAGGTCCACAGTTCCCTAAAAGTGGCAACACAGGTGACCAAGGTGATTAAGAAGGCATATGGCATGCTTGCCTTCAGCAGCCTGGGCATTGAGTCCAAGAGTTGGTAAATCATGTTGCACCCATATAAAACCTTGGTTAGGTTGCATTTGCAGTATTTGATTTAGATTTGATTTATTTATTGTCACATGTACCGAAGTACAGTGAAAAGCAATTCTCTGCGACCAAGGAAACAATATGTGCACAGTAGACAGTTCACCACATTATCAGAAGGACGTGGAAGCTTTGGAGACAGTGCATGAGGATGTTGTCTGGTCTCGAGGGTGTTGCTCTAAGGAGAGGTTGAATAAACTAGGATTGTTTTCACTGGAAAAACGGAGGCTGAGGGGAGACCTAATAGAGGTCTACAAAATTATGAGAGGCACAGACAGGGTGGATAGTCAGAGGCTTTTTCCAAGGATGGAAATGTCAATTACAAGGGGGAACAGGTTCAAGGTGAGAGGGGGAAGTTTAGGGGGATGTGCGGGGTAAGCTTTTCACGCAGAGAGTGGTGGGTACGCTGCCAAAGGATGTGGTGGAAACAGGCACATTAGCAACATTTAAGAGGCACCTGGGTGGGTACATGAATTGGGAGGAAATAGAGGGATACGGACCGAGTAAAGGCAGAAGTTTTTTTTAAAATTAGGGCATATGATTGGCACAGGCTTGGAGGGTCGAAGGGCCTGTTCCTGTGCTGTACGTTTCTTTGTTCTTTGTTCTAGAGAAAGAAAACTGTGCTGTTGCCTCACAACAGGGGTCTAGAGAGGGGAATCCATGAGACAGAACAGCAGTTTGTCGTTCCATTAGTGATTATGCTCCAAGGTGAAGGGAACAGTTTAAATCTCTCTAACTGGGCACACGAGCAAATTGCTGAGGAAAATAAGTCTAAGAAGCTGAGATGAGTTGCTCTAAAGTTAAAATAACAGTGAATGTCGAGTAAGAGATACCAAGTTGTCGGTAGTCTACTGGGAGGGGGAACGGCAAGCAGCAGGTCCTGAAGGAAAAGAAGAAAGGTCCTAAGAAGTCTTTTAAGTTAAGTCAAAGGAAAATATTAGGAATAAGTATCCTGTTCAGTGAGGTTAAAAGTGTGGAGCAGAAGAAGATTTCAAGTTTAAAGTGGGAAAGCTGCAGAAAGCAGACTAAAAGCAAGTAGGCTTGTGAGAATCCAGAAGATCCAAAAAGACAGCCATAGGTCTGTAAGTCCTTACTTTGGACCTGTGAAGCAGTGGTGTTCTGTTGGTATGGCGGAATACCTGAAGGTGTGACAAAGCTTTGACAAAGAATCATCAGACTCAAAACATTAGCTCTTTTCTCTCCCTACAGATGCTGCCAGACCTGCTGAGATTTTCCAGCATTTTCTCTTTCGTTTCAGATTCCAGCATCCGCAGTAATTTGCTTTTATACCTGAAGGTGTATGTGGGCGGCAAAGCTTGAATGCACATGGAGATCCAGTGCAGAGGAAATTAGGAAGGAGAGATACACCTGGAGTATTGTGTTCAGTTTTGGTCTCCTTACCTGAGAAAGGACGTACTGGCGCTGGAGGGTGTGCAGAGGAGATTCACTAGGTTAATCCCAGAGCTGAAGGGGTTGGATTACGAGGAGAGGTTGAGTAGACTGGGACTGTACTTGTTGGAATTTAGAAGGCTGCGGGGGGATCTATTAAAAAATATATAAAATTATGAAGGGAATAGATAGGATTGATGCGGGGAGGTTGTTTCCACTGGCGGGTGAAAGCAGAACTAGGGGGCATAGCCTCAAAATAAGGGGAAGTAGATTTAGGACTGAGTTTAGGAGGAACTTCTTCACCCAAAGGGTTGTGAATCTATGGAATTCCTTGCCCAGTGAAGCAGTTAAGGCTCCTTCATTAAATGTTTTCAAGATAAAGAGAGATAGTTTTTTAAAGAATAAAGGAATAAAGGGTTATGGTGTTCGGGCCAAAAGTGGAGCTGAGTCCACAAAAGATCAGCTCATTGAATGGCGGAGCAGGCTCAAAGGGCCAGATAGCCTACTCCTGCTCCTAGTTCTTATGTTCTTATGTTCTAAAACCCTGGAGTTGGACCCTTGTCGAAGATGTCTGTGAGAAAGTGTTGTTTGGGAGAAGATTCCAAACGGAAGTACTTTGTGCGTTGATATTTGAAATCCTTGTGTCGAAGACACGAGTTCCAGTGAGATCAGTCAGCTAATAGTGTGACAAGAGTCTTAGGGGGAGTTGATGACAGATCCATAGCATCTGCTTGGGGTGTTATCTGTCAGATCACAGGTTACCTATTGGTTTACTGGACAATGTAATTATTGTAAATATCAGAGTATACGTTGGATTTTGTAACTGGTGTTATCCTTACAATTCTGTATTATCTGTAAAGGTATAGAAGTGGGTGAAGATGTAGTATATAGTTAATCTTTTCTTGTTTAATACAGGTTTTATTCTTTTGCTAAAGGTTTATCAGTGGACTCTGACTTTGTTTAGTATTCGCTCTTCACGTTTCTAAACTAAAAATAAAACTTATCAGGCCTCGTTCCATCCTAAGATCTAGCTTGTCCAGCAGTAACACAAGCTGGGATTACAACATTATACAAACACATTGTTCATCTTGCTTCACAACTACACACATCATATTGTACCATTACAGAAATGTACCTTAACAAAATCAAAAAAGGGAACTAGATGAGCAGAATTTGTACATAATAGCATTATCAAAACTCAGCCCTTACATCATTTCTTTTTCCTTGAACTCAGCAATCCACAGTCCAATAATTTGCTGAAGGTGCAATTCAATCTTCAAGCTCATTTTCTGAACTCATATGTGGTGTTCCGACATCCTGGGCTAGAGCACGGTTACTTCCAGCACCCCCCCCCCCCCCACCCCCCAATGACCTGGAATCGCTACATAAGTAAATTAACCAATAATTCCTTTAACATTTTCAAGATCTTTGGCCCTAGACTACTTCAATGACTTACAGGTACCGATTTATAAATAAAAACAATAACTGCTTATATATAACAAGAAAAAAGTTAACACATACAATAATTAAAGTAGGATAACGGCCTGCTAATGTATTACTTTCCACTTTTGACCGTCCAACCCTCTATCCAAACACTCGCAAGACAGGCACACACAGAGGAAGGGAAATGGGTGAAATAATAGGGGATTAAAATAGTGTTGAATCACCAGTTGAATTGAATCTTCTGGCATATGAATTTAGTCGGAACTTACAATTATCAGCCTCGCTGAGGTAAGATTAGTTCTCCAATTATCTGATTTTAAAAGGAGTTTTTTCAAATAACCCAGCCTGCTGCTGGTGTTGGTCTGAATCTTCCTGCGGGTTTAACTAGATGTGGTGAGAGAGAGAAAGTACTTTTCTTTAGGACTTTAGAGAGGTCATCAGGAGAGAGAGGGAATTGAGAACCTCTGCTCTCCAAGCCTCTTAATCAAAAGTGAACTTCACTCTACAAGATGGAGTTTTGCAAAATATTCCAGAACACCAGCACCAATCTTCATTGAGAGCTAGTCAAGTCCCGGGAAATCAAAGTAGCCGATTGACTGCCAGCCAAGTCCATCACAGTCCAGACCAAGTAGTACTGGTGCCAATGGTCTCCAGAGCCAAACCAAACAACCCATCTTTCAGGGGTTTCAGTAATCCTCCAGATACAAAAGTGATAATAGCCAAGATAGCAAAAAATAAAGGGTATACACAAGGGAAATCAGGTTTAAATAGGAAGATTCTCACAGTGGTAAATTCTCATTTTGATTTAGCTGTGCCAAAATGGCACTTTTATGCCTTACTATCTCTTTTTTTTCCTCTGGTCATAATCTCTTTCAGTCTATTCAAGGATGTTGTCGACATTCTTTCTATGCGTAGTTTGATCTTTAGACATGATCTTGCTGTTTCTCCCAATCTCATTTCAACTTTTCCACTTCTTTTTGAGCAATGACAATTACTTTCTCCCTCTTAAATTCATAGTTTGTTCTAAGTCTTCAACTATTTTGCATAATTTACAAACTGTATCAGTCCACTCCTCAGCAGGTTTTAAATGGTCTTTTGCAAATTGCTCACTTACTTATATTGCAACTTGTGTTTTAGCACTGGCAAGCACCTGCAAATCAGCATCTCTGGTCATTGGTTTGGAAGCGTCATTTTGCAATTTCAGTCCTTTATGTGAACAATTCTTAATTTCCAATTCTGCAGGCACTTCAGTTGTTTCTGTATTGTCCATTACCGAGGTTGATACATCAATAATATTACTTGGTTCTTTGATTGACTGGACCACAATTCAGCCAGGAGATTTTATTCACAGGAACAACTTCAGAACAGTGACACCCATACCACCCATATTCTCTTTTATTTTCACTAGCTTGCTTCAAAGTTCAAGAATTTAATTGCTCTTTTCATGGTGAAGTTCGACTAGTTTGTTAGTTTTCGCGGAAGATCCTGCCCTCAGCGAATGACAGGCCACCTCTGTAAAACACATCATGGGGGCGGTGAAAAATCCCACCCATTGGGCGTCATTCTCCGACCCCCCGCCGGGTCGGAGAATGGCCGTTGGCCGCCGTGAATCCCGCCCCCGCCCCCGCCGAAGTCTCCGAAGGGAGAAAAGTCGGCGGGGCGTTAATGGCGCCGCTGCCGCGGAGAATGTCACGGGTCTGCGCAAGGCAGCCGATTTTCGGCCTGCCGATATTCTCCCTTCCGGATGGGCCGAAGTCCCGTCGACGTGATGACCGTTCACGTCGACGTGAATCAAACCTCCTTTTCATCGGCGTGACCCGGTGCTCCAGGCTCACGCCGACCAGCGAGGAGGTGAGTGACGGCCTGGGGGGTTGGCTCTGGGCAGGAAATGGCGTGGCCGCAGACTGATTGCCTGAGGAGAGGTGTGTCTCAGCTTGTGTGTGTGTGCGGCGGGGGGGGGTGGTTAGAGTAGGCTGGGCTCCGGGGGAGTGCCGGGAGGGGGTCCGTGCCGGGGTGGAGGTTGGGGGTTGTGGAGGGGGTCCGTGCCGCGGTGGAGGTTGGGGGGGGGGGTCCGTGCTGGGGTGGAGGTTGGGGGTTGGGGAGGGGGTCCGTGCCGGGGTGGAGGTTGGGGAGGGGGTCCGTGCCGGGGTGGAGGTTGGGGAGGGGGTCCGTGCCGGGGTGGAGGTTGGGGAGGGGGTCCGTGCCGGGGTGGAGGTTGGGGGTTGTGGAGGGGGTCCGTGCCGGGGTGGAGGTTGGGGGTTGGGGAGAGGGTCCGTGCCGGGGTGGAGGTTGGGGAGGGGGTCCGTGCCGGGGTGGAGGTTGGGGAGGGGGTCCGTGCTGGGGTGGTGGTTGGGGGTTGGGGAGGGGGTCCGTGTCGGGGTGGAGGTTGGGGGTTGGGGAGAGGGTCCGTGCCGGGGTGGAGGTTGGGGGAGGGGTCCGTGCTGGGGTGGAGGTTGGGGGGGGGGTCCGTGCTGGGGTGGAGGTTGGGGGTTGGGGAGGGGGTCCGTGCCGGGGTGGAGGTTGGGGAGGGGGTCCGTGCCGGGGTGGAGGTTGGGGAGGGGGTCCGTGCCGGGGTGGAGGTTGGGGAGGGGGTCCGTGCCGGGGTGGAGGTTGGGGAGGGGGTCCGTGCCGGGGTGGAGGTTGGGGGGGGTCCGTGCTGGGGTGGAGGTTGGGGGGGGTCCGTGCCGGGGTGGAGGTTGGGGGTTGTGGAGGGGGTCCGTGTCGGGGTGGAGGTTGGGGGTTGGGGAGGGGGTCCGTGCCGGCGTGGAGGTTGGGGAGGGGGTCCGTGCCGGGGTGGAGGTTGGGGGGGGGGGGTCCGTGCTGGGGTGGAGGTTGGGGGTTGGGGAGGGGGTCCGTGCCGGGGTGGAGGTTGGGGAGGGGGTCCGTGCCGGGGTGGAGGTTGGGGAGGGGGTCCGTGCCGGGGTGGAGGTTGGGGAGGGGGTCCGTGCCGGGGTGGAGGTTGGGGAGGGGGGGGTCCGTGCCGGGGTGGGTGATGGGAGGGCAAATGAGTTGGTCCACCTGGCCAGGTGCCAGCCTCCAACAGTTGGACCCATGCGGTCCATGCCACCTGGCTGGGGGGAGGAGGGGATATGGGCAATGATGACATGTCGTCGTTCCCCTCCCCCCCCACCAGGCCGTCATGTTTTCAGACCATCCAGCGATGTTGGCCGCCGTGGTGGCAGCCGCTCATGTCTATGTTGCCCTGGATGAGGAGGAGGAGGAGGAGGAGGAGGAGCGTGCCAGAGAGGCGGCGCAGGCTGCCGCAGAGGGGCAGGCGGCAGCCACCCAGGCTGGAGGGACACCTGACCGACAGGACGAGGAGGGGGAGGAGGACGTCGCGGCCCCACGGCAACGGAGGCACCCGAGGGCGCCCCGTGTGTACCGGCCCCGGCAGTCATACCAGGACCTCACGGACCGGGAATGCAGGAGGAGACTCCGGATGAGCCGGGAAACCGTGGCACACATCTGCCACCTGCTGGCACACCTGTCACCGCGTGGCACTGGCGGGGGACACCCTCTCCCCGTGTCCGTCAAGGTTACGGTGGCCCTGAACTTTTATGCAACGGGGTCATTCCAGGCACCGAGTGGGGACCTGTCCGGCATATCGCAGACATCGGTGCATCGGTGCATCCGGGCAGTGACAGATGCCCTTTATGCCATAGCGCACCGCTACATCCGCTTCCCCGTGGACCGGGCCAGCCAAGATGCCCGGGCCGTGGGCTTCTCTGCCGTTGCCGGGTTCCCCATGGTCCAGGGCGCGATCGATGGGATGCACGTTGCCGTGCGGCCACCTGCAGATAACAGGGCCGTGTTCACTAATAGGAAGGGGACCTATTCGATGAACGTACAGGTGGTCTGCGACCACCGCATGATGATCCTGCACGTCTGCGCCCGTCACCCAGGCAGTGTACACGACTCATTCGTGTTGTCGCGGTCATCCATCCCCGGCATGTACGAGGGACGCCATCCCCGGCTGACGGGCTGGTTGCTGGGCGACAGGGGCTACCCATTGTGATCGTGGCTGATGACGCCTATACGGAGGCCACGCAATGAGGCGGAGAACCGCTACAATGATGCCCATGTAGCGACAAGGGGAGTGATCGAGAGGTGCTTTGGCGTGCTGAAGATGCGTTTCAGGTGCCTGGACCTCTCTGGGGGCGCCCTCCAGTATCGGTCAGATAGGGTCGGCCGCATCATTGTGGTGTGCTGCGTCCTGCACAACATAGCCCAGCAGAGGGGCGATGTGCCGCAGGCAAGGGAGGGCGGAGTGGAGGAGCAGCAGGAAGAGGCCCAGTCCTCCCCAGATGAGGGGGATGGGGGCAATGGCCAGGGCAGACGGGGTAAACACAGACGGGTGGCTGTCCACCGTTACCGGCTGGCCCAGCGGGCACGGGACAGACTGATAGACGCCCCCTTCACTGACTAGATGGGCGTGGGAATCGGGTAGTATGGCCACAGACCGCACACCATGACAACAGCCGACCACCCACACCCCCCACCCATCCACCCACCCAGCACCCTCACCCCCCTCCCCAACCCCACACACCCCACCCGCATGCACACCACCCCCCCACTCTCAATTGCCGATCCACCGGCGGCACAACGGGCCGGGCTCACCCAGTTGCGGGTGGACGCGTGTCTATCGCAGGCCATGGAGAATGATGACAACCCGCCTCCGATGAGCTCCTGGCTCTACATCGTTGGACTATGTCTGACCCATGGCCACAGTACCACCATCCACCCGGACCATCCCTGCATGCGGCTGTGACACTGCAGCGCACGGTCCCGTCCTCTGCCCGGGGGATGTTGATGGCGGCCCAGGGGGAAGGGGGCAGACTCACCTGGGGCTGAGGTAAGACCACCCCTCACACACACACTTGCGCTCAACGTACATGACACCCCCGCACACTTTGGACAGAGCACAAAGGCAGCTTCGGTAGGTGTAACATTGACTTTAATAACCAAAGGAGTTCATGCACGTGCCCTAGCGCCTAAAACTCATCTGTGCCCTGCACCCGTGCCAACTTACTCAGTGTCTAATTGTTTGGCCTTACGGGCCCTTTGACTACGTCTGCGTGGTTCCCCAGACGGTACAGCAGAACTGGAGGTGGACTCCTGTGATTCCTGCCCTCTGACACTGGATCCCTTTGGCGGCCGTTTCCTGGGGCGTCCTGGCCTAGATGGGCCAGGCTGCGGCCCGGGCGACTGGGATGGCGAGCTGCCAGCCTGTCCTGCCCGTTGCCCACCCGATGCACCTGGGACGGAAGGGGGGGAGTGCGAGGTGTCGCGGTGTACCGGGACCTCCCCTACAGAGGGAGCCGGGATGGACCACACCACCTCCTCCTCCCTCGGGGTGCCCGATGGCCCCCAGGCCTCTACATGGGTGGGGGATGCGAACGGACTGGCCATCCGACGCGCCCCCGACATCTGGCGCTGCCAGTCCTGGAGGCCCGTGCTGGTATCGACAGGGGTCTGCAGGTTTGCAGCCATGGAGCCCAGGGGGTTGTCGAACCCTGTCTGCGACAGTGCGACGCCAGCTCGCACATGGCCACTGGCGCCGATGCCCTCAGCGATGGCCTGCTGAGACTGGGCCATGGCCTGCTGAGACTGGGCTATGGCGTTGAGTGCCTCTGCCATCTGGCGCTGGCACTGGCTCATGGCCTCCTGTGAGAGGGCAGCCATTTCCTGGGCCACAGACGCCGCCTGCACGGAAGGCCCCAGGCCTCGCAAACCGTTCCCCATGTCTGACACCGTCGCACCCATTGCCTCCACCGCGGATGCCACCCGTGCGGTGTCAGCCTGGGTGGCACGCATGACCGGGACCACTCCCAGCTCCTGGACGCGGGTGGACTCCTCCACCTGCGACCGCAGCCGCCGCAAGCCACCCGTCACCCTATTCGCTCGTCTCCGTGTCGGTGGTTGCATCGGATCTATGTGTGGGTGTGGTAACTGCAGGAACCCGGGATCCATCTGGGCGGCAGATGTTCGCTTGGCCTGGGCTGCCCTCCGACCGCCCGGTCCCTCTGCTGCTCCTACCTCCACCTGCTGTACCGGGACGGCTGTGTTGTGCGCACCAGTGAGTGTACCAGACGCCTCATCACTAAAGTGCCCAACCGTGGTGAGTGTTTCTGCGATGGTGGAGGGTGTTGGTGACAGCAGTGGCGTTGTGTCGTGCTCTTCGTCCCACTCTGAGTCCATGGCACTTTGGGGTGGGGGTTTGTCTCCACCCATCCACTCTGAGTCACTGTCCGGTATTTCGTCTTCCCGGGTAGGGGTGTCCTGGGTAGTGCTGTCCCGGGTAGGGGTGTCCTGGATAGTGGTGTCCTGGGTAGTGGTGTCCTGGCTCGGATGTGACGGGGGCCTGTGGCTGCCCCCCTCATCGCTGGGTGGTCGCTCCCGCACGTGACGGGGGTGTCGTCTCCCTGTTGCTCCAGGTCTCTCCGTCTCCCGTGGTCTCCGAGGGGCATCCTGCGGGCGTCGCATGCTGGAGGGTTCGGGTCTCTCCGTCTCCCGTGGTCTCCGAGGGGCATCCTGCGGGCGTCGCATGCTGGAGGGTTCGGGTCTCTCCGTCTCCCGTGGTCTCCGAGGGACATCCTGCGGGCGTCGCATGCTGGAGGGTTCGGGTCTCTCCGTCTCCCGTGGTCTCCGAGGGGCATCCTGCGGGCGTCGCATGCTGGAGGGTTCGGGTCTCTCCGTCTCCCGTGGTCTCCGAGGGACATCCTGCGGGCGTCGCATGCTGGAGGGTTCGGGTCTCTCCGTCTCCCGTGGTCTCCGAGGGACATCCTGCGGGCGTCGCATGCTGGAGGGTTCGGGTCTCTCCGTCTCCCGTGGTCTCCGAGGGGCATCCTGCGGGCGTCGCATGC
Organism: Scyliorhinus torazame; assembly: GCF_047496885.1. Classification (NCBI taxonomy): domain Eukaryota; kingdom Metazoa; phylum Chordata; class Chondrichthyes; order Carcharhiniformes; family Scyliorhinidae; genus Scyliorhinus; species Scyliorhinus torazame. The sequence goes on from NC_092709.1 coordinate 224,981,015, forward strand.
TGGAGGGTTCGGGTCTCTCCGTCTCCCGTGGTCTCCGAGGGACATCCTGCGGGCGTCGCATGCTGGAGGGTTCGGGTCTCTCCGTCTCCCGTGGTCTCCGAGGGGCATCCTGCGGGCGTCGCATGCTGGAGGGTTCGGGTCTCTCCGTCTCCCGTGGTCTCCGAGGGACATCCTGCGGGCGTCGCATGCTGGAGGGTTCGGGTCTCTCCGTCTCCCGTGGTCTCCGAGGGGCATCCTGCGGGCGTCGCATGCTGGAGGGTGCGGGTCTCTCCGTCTCCCGTGGTCTCCGAGGGGCATTCTGCGGGCGGTCTGCATCTGCGGGGATGGGTGCCTGGACGTTTGGTCCTGCGATACACAATGAAGCATGCATGGTTAGACATCAGGCAGTGATCAGGTGATACGGGAGAGGGGGATATAGGGGAGGGGGGATATGGGGACGGGCTGTTGGTGGCTCACTTGCTCGTGGGGCCCCGACCTCTGCATCAGCAACCTCCCGGTCCTCAGGTCCGCCAGCCAGTTCCAGGGCCCTTTCCTCGTGTACGGTCAGTGGCCTCTCATCAGCGGGCCCTCCTCCAGTCCTCACATGCTCCCTATTGTTGTGTGCGCGCTTCTCCTGGGGGGGGGGGGGGTGGGGTGGCAGGGGTAAAAGGCAACAGTGTTAGGCAGGTATATGAATGCACGCCATCGGTTGCGCGTGCATTGCAGAGGTTAAGGTTAGGGCTGGATTCACTTGGGGATATGGGGGAGGGGGGATATGGGGGAGGGGGGATATGGGGGAGGGGGGGATATGGGGAATATGGGGGAGGGGGGATATGGGGGAGGGGGGATATGGGGGAGGGGGAATATGGGGGATATGGGGGAGGGGGGATATGGGGGATATGGGGGAGGGGGGATATGGGGGAGGGGGGATATGGGGGAGGGGGGAATATGGGGGATATGGGGGAGGGGGGATATGGGGGATATGGGGGGATATGGGGGAGGGGGGATATGGGGGATATGGGGGATGGGGGATATGGGGGAGGGGGGATATGTGGGATATGGGGGGATATGGGGGAGAGGGGATATGGGGGGTATGGGGGACGCTCACCCTGCCTGCTCTGACGAGGTCGTTCACCTTCTTGTGGCACTGGGTGCCTGTCCGTGGTGTTAGGGCCACAGCGGTGACGGCCTCTGCCACCTCCCTCCACAGACGCCGGCTGTGGCGTGGGGCAACTCTGCGGCCGTGCCCGGGATACAGGGCGTCCCTCCTCTGCTCCACCGCATCCAGGAGCGCCTCCACATCGCGTGACTCGAACCTCGGGGCTGAGCGACGGCCAGCCATCAAGTCGGGTGTTGCGGTCGGCTGTTCCGGTCGGGTGGGGGGGAGCTGCGCGGCCTTATGAGCCGTCACGCCGTGCAGCGCGTATGACGCTGCACGGCGTGAACCACTGCGCAAGCGCGGATCCCGTTACGTCGCTGCTAGCCCATTTCGGGCCGCAGACTATCGGCCCATTTTTATGACGTGACGCAAGTGGGATTTGCGCCGTTTTTTGCGCCGATCGGCGGAGTTTCCGCCGATAACGGAGAATTTCGCCCATTGTCTCTACCTTTAATCCAACGGTCAAAATTACCTTGCTTTACCTTCTCAAATTCAATATAGGTCTGCCCAGGCTGTTTCCTTACATTCTTTCTGTCTGTTCGCTTCAGGAACCAACTCATGTGCACTAAGAATAGTCTTTTTTACTGCATCATAATCTATAGCCTCCTCTTCTGACAGAGATGCAGAAACCTCATGAGCTCTATTTACCAATCTGCTGTCAGAGAAATGTCCAGATTTCTTTTGCGCCTTTAATTTGCTTAGCTACCTTTTTAAACAAAATCAAGGATACCTCTGCATACCTTTCCTCAAACTTAGGGAGGGCTTGCACAAATTTAAATATCTCCCCACTGGGCTTGTGGTGTTCTCTCTCATCATCAAAACCTTCTTTAGCATCTGAGGCATATTTTTAAAATTCCAGCCTTTAAAAGCAGTATTCCATAGCGTTGAGAGACTCTAGGAAATGGAGGGGGGTGGTTAGAGGGGGAGAGGAACATCGAGTGTCACTCTACGCAGATGACCGACTGCTATATGTGGCGGATCCTGTAGAGGGGATGACAGAGGTTATGCAGATATTGAGCGAGTTTGGAGATTTTTTGGGATACAGGCTAAATATGGGGAAGAGCGAGCTTTTTGTAATACACCCTGGGGACCAGGGAAGAGGAATAGACGCCCTGCCGTTAAGGAGAGTGGAAAGGAGCTTCCGATATTTGGGGATCCAGGTAGCTAGGAGCTGGGGAACTCTACAGAAACTTAATCTGACGCGGCTGGTGGAGCAGATGGAGGAGGATTTCAAGAGGTGGGATATGCTGCCGCTCTCATTGGCGGGCAGAGTGCAGGCAGTAAAAATGATGGTTCTCCCAAGGTTTCTTTTCGTGTTTCAATGGCTCCCCATTCTGATCACGAAGGCCTTTTTCAAGAAAATAGAGAGGAGCGTTATGAGTTTTGTGTGGGCAGGGAAGACCCCGAGGGTAAGGAGGGGGTGCCTGCAGCGGAGCAGGGACAGAGGGGGACTGGCGTTGCCGAACCTGGACGACTATTACTGGGCCGCCAATGTGGCGATGGTTTGTAAGTGGATGAGGGAGGGAGAGGGGGCGGCGTGGAAGAGGCTGGAGATGGCGTCCTGTAAGGGAACGAGCCTAAAGGCGCTGGTGACGGTCCCGCTGCCGCTCTCCCCGAAAAGGTATACCACAAACCCAGTGGTGGTGGCAACCTCAAGGATCTGGGGGCAGTGGAGGCGACACAGGGGGGTGACGGGTGCCTCGGTGTGGTCTCCGATCAGGAACAACCATAGGTTTATCCCAGGGAAGATGGAAGGAGGGTTCCAGAGCTGGCAACGGGCAGGAATTAGGAGACTGAGAGATTTGTTTATAGACGGGACGTTTGCGAGCCTGGGAGCGCTGGAGGAAAAGTATGAGTTGCCCCCGGGGAACAATTTTAGATACATGCAAGTGAGGGCATTTACGAGCAACAGGTGAGGGAAGTTCCGCTGCTCCCGACACAGGGGATCCAAGATAGAGTGATTTCCGGGGTATGGGTCAGGGAGGGCAAAGTGTCCGAAATATATCAGGGGATGAGAGACGAGGGGGAGGCACTGGTAGAGGAGCTGAAGGGAAAATGGGAAGAAGAGCTGGGGGAGGAGATTGAGGAGGGGCTGTGGGCTGATGCCCTAAGTAGGGTAAATTCCTCTTCCTCGTGTGCCAGGCTTAGCCTGATACAATTCAAGGTTCGACACAGAGCACATATTACGGGAGCAAGACTGAGCAGGTTCTTCGGAGTGGAGGACAGGTGCGGGAGGTGCTTGGGAAGCCCGGCGAACCGCACACACATGTTCTGGTTGTGTCCGGCACTGGATGAGTACTGGAGGGGAGTGGCAAAGGTGATCTCAAAGGTGGTGAAGATCCGGGTCAAGCCAGGCTGGGGGTTAGCGATATTTGAAGTAGCGGAAGAGCCGGGAGTGCAGGAGGCGAAAGAGGCCGATATTCTGGCCTTTGCGTCCCTGATAGCCCGGCGAAGGATCTTACTCATGTGGAAGGAAGCGAAACCCCCCGGCGTGGAGGCCTGGATAAACAATATGGCAGGGTTCATAAAACTAGAACGAATGAAATTTGCGCTGAGAGGATCGGCTCAGGGGTTCTCCAGGCGGTGGCAACCGTTCCTTGACTATCTCGCGGAGCGTTAATGGGGGGGGGAGGGGGGGAGGGAAGGGGGGGGGGAGCACTATTTTTTGTTATTTTGTTAGTTCACTATTTTATTTAAATAATATTATTTATCAGTTATTGTGCTATTTTTATGTTGATTTGTAAAGTGGAAAAACTCTGTTTGAAAACTTTAATAAAATATTTTTAAAAAGCAGTATTCCCTTTCTTCTTCCTTCTTTCTTTCCTTTCTCTCGCTTTCTTTATCTGTCTCCCTTTCCTCCCTTGATAACTTTTTTTCTGGAGGTCAGGTTTCCACATTTCTAAGTCTTTTACTTTTTCAAGTTTTCTCATCTCTCTTTCTTTTGCCTCCAATCCAATTCTAGTTATTTTCATTTGCAACTGAAACTTAGCCAATTCAATTGACTTACCCCCTGGAAAACACGGTCCCTCTGGTATCCCTTCCAATTTCAAATGTTCTGCTATTATGGGGGCGATACTCTGAGCCCCGCCGGGCCGGAGAATCGTCGCAACCGCGCCACGACGCCGGCGCGCGATTCTCCGAGATGCGGAGAATCGGCGCCATTTGCGCCGGCGCGTTTGGCGCGGCGCCGGCCGCTGGAATCGGCGGGGCTCTCCGGCCCGGATGGGCCGAGCGGCTGCAAGGATATGCCGTTCACCCCTGGTCGCTGCCGGCGGGAACTCTGCGCGAACGGTCAGGGGGCGGCCTGTGGGGGGGGGGGGGGGGGGGGGGGGGGCGGGGGGGCGGGGGGGGCTCCTTCACCGGGGAGGGCCTCCAATGGGGTCTGGCCTGCGATCGGGGCTCACCGATCGGCGGGCCGGCCTCTCCCCCCCGGGCCTACTACCCTGCGCGGCCGGTCCCTCAACACCGACGCCATGTTGAGTCGGGGCCGGAGCGCTAAAGAAGTCCCCCGCGCATGCGCAGGTTGGCACGGCCCAACTGCGCATGATCGGGTTGGCGTGGCGCCCATTTGGCGGCATGAACCGCTCCAGCGCCGTGCTGGCCTCCTGTGGGGGACAGAATAGGTTCTACCCGAGCCAGGTTTGCGCCGTCGTGAAACGCGATGGCGTTCACGACGGCGCGAACACTTGGGCTCCATTTGGGAGAATCGCCCTCTATCTGTCGGCTTTCCTCACCCCCGACAGGTAATTCAAAATCCAAGTTATGAGGCAATTCCATGAGCTTAGTCTTGATTACTTTATGTAAGCCAGTCAGAGTTAAATTATCCATCTGTAAAAAAGTCTTAGCAGCTTCCAAAGATATTTAAAATGCCAACCCATATATCTCACAGCAAGTCCAATTCCTATGTCCAGTACCTCAGTACATCCATGTTCTCGTTTGTTAAGGATTCTGAGATCCCACCAACATTCAAGGATTTCCAATCCGAGAAGAGATCGCACCGTATTATGATAAATCCTGGACCAGCCCCCAAATTTGTTACGACCACAGCAGATGTTATTTGCTGAGTGAGCCAGATTATTTTTATTCATTCAAGCATTGGGTGCTTCACTGCCTAGGCCAACACTTACTGCCGAACCCTAATTACCCTTGAGGGAAACCGGTCTTACTCATCATAAACTGGGGTTTTTTTTGCATTTTGAAAAAGAAGAGAAAGACCTACTGATCTCAGTAGCATAGAATTCCAGGAACTCCATTCAGATTCATAAAATTAAAAGATTTATTATAAAAGAAAAAAAATTAAAATTAAAATTACACAGTTAGAAAAGATCTCACCAAACTCACCCCCCCACTCAAAAAAAAACACTTGATCAAAACACATAAGTAAACTACCTTATGGATTTTAATTATAAAATCTATTAATATTACCCAAAGCAAATAACCGTTGCAACTTTAATAAAGGTATACCACACAACTCCTCAAATGCTGGCACACAGATGTGGAAATCAAAAATGAAGGTTCAGTAAAAACCTGCTTTCTGAAAAATAAAGATTTTTCTGGCTTGAAACTAGATGGCTCCTTCTAATACAAAACTTTCACATCTTCTCCCCACACAGATGATCTCCAGGACCTTTCTCCCACACAGCCACATACAACTCAGCTAAACACATTTCCTTAAATATCTTTTATCCCCTCCATAAAATATATTTTTTCCTTTTCATCTCAGATTCCATTATCTTCAAACACCTCTTGGAACTCAAATTCTCTCCAATATAAACATCCTTCATGTTTTCCTATTTTGTCTCAACTTTCAGTCCGCTGTTTATCTGTGAAACTTTCATAAGTTGCTAAAGTTTCTCATCAGTTCTAAACTCCCTTTTGAAATTCAACAATTGAAAAGCCAAGCCCCTATCTTATTTTTGACCTATTTACCTGTAAATCCAACCTCACCGTAACCTCTTATTTAAAATGCATGAACCTAACACCAATACCCTATTATCTCTTCAGTTATCATGGGCAAACTTTCTAGCAATCTTCCCCAGATTAGTAACCAAAGGCATGCACACATGCACTCACAAAGATTTCTTTACAAAATACCACCATAATCCCCCAAAATATTCTTTTAAATAACACCGATCATCACAATATCTTTCACTTTCTTTTTTTTTAAATCTCCATTTTGGGTTCAGATTGCACCATTGATTATACGTGATAAATAAGTTCCTTTGGCTGCTATTATTGTGAATGTGTTAGCCTATTCATTAGCAACAATGACACAGTTGAGCAATAGGCACTAATTTTAGTAGAACACATACACTTGTATAAGAAGACTTGCATTTATATAGTGCCCTTCGCAACCTCAAAATATCCCCAAGCTTCACAGTTAATTAAGTACTTTTGAAATGTAGTCATTGTTGTAAGCTAGGACACACAGAAGCCAATTTGAGCACGACAAAATTCCATAAAAAGCAATATGATATGACCTGTTTTGTATATCTTTTTACTGACATTAATTGAGGCATAAAAATTGGTCAGGACAAATCCTTTGCTCCAGATAGTGCTATGGGATCTGTTACCGAACAATCATCTGAAATATAGCACCATACAAGGAAATGTACTCCACATGTATATTTACTTCGCAAACCTTATGCAACGAATGAATTAAAGTACCCGCAAGAAGAAAATACACAATGTATTACAATTTTACCAACGCGCCCACAAAAGGTTGAAGTGCACTTTCATATATACTATGCAATTAAGCATTTGAGTTAAATGCCAATGATAGTGTATATTGCTCATTTTGTAAGTACTGTTCTGAAATGTAATCGAACCCAAAGGATTCCCATTTATCTACAGGTGGATAGTGGCTAAATATTGTGGGCAACATTGTCATAAAAGGAATAATGCTTTCTTTAAAATAGTGGACAGTGTTCGGAAAACAAAGGTAGTTTTAGGGGATTTATATTTGTATTGGCAAACCCTAGAAATAAGGCATAAGAAATAAGTGTGTTGAATGTTTTTGTGGAAGGGTAAAACCCAGAGTTAGATTCATACTGGACAAAGGTGTTTGTATGTGTGGGGATTGGTTAATTTCCAACAATGATTCTACTGTGTTTTTAAAGGATTGCAGTGTGAAAACTAAATGAAAGCCTAGAGAAGGATAAGTCATTGCTCATCAACAGAGGGCGATTTTCCAAAGCGAAGGGATTTCCTTTAGGTTTAGCTGAATTCATTGGCAGTTGGCGATATGTAGTGAGGGAGAAGGCAGCTCTCGCAGCTCTGCTAGAAGTAGTTGGCTTTAAAAGGCTAAGGAGGCAACATCTCGTAACAGCCGTCCCGAACAGGCGCCGGAATGTGGCGACTAGGGGCTTTTCACAGGAACTTCATTTGAAGCCTACTTGTGACAATAAGCGATTTTCATTTCATTTTTCATTTCATCTCGCTGAGCCTTGCTAGAACAAAAGCCATGCTATAATGTCATGGTTAAGAAAACAGATGTCAGAAATCTAAAGTAAAGCTCGTTAAGGAAACTAGAGGACTGAAGAGAAGTGTCCAAGTAGTCTGGAGTTAAGTGAACAGAGACCAAGGTATGGTTCAGAAGAATTCAAGGAAGAGTAAAAAAAGTGTTCCGAGTTCAAGAAGCATTTTCAGTACCTAGATTTAAAGTGTGAAAGCAGCCTTCAAAGGTAACGCTGAGTCTGATGCCATTTTAATACAGTCTGAGATTTGAGATTTAAAGCAATTGTGAGCAGTTACAATTCCTACAGCACAGAAGGAGGCCATTCGGCCCATCGAGTCTGCAACGACCAACTGAAAGACCACCCGACACAGACCAATGCCCTCCCTATCCCTGTAATCCAACCTAACATTTAGACACTTCGGAACAATTTAGCATAACCAATCCACCTAACCTGCACATCTTTGGACTGTGGAAGGAAACCGGAGCATCCGGAGGAAACCCACGCAGACACGGGGAGAACGTGCAGACTCCACTCAGACAATGACTCAAGCCAGGAATCGAACCTGGGACCCTGGAGCTGTGAGGCAGCAGTGCTAACCACTGCGCCACCATGCCGCCCCTTGCTTATTCAGCAAAAATCTGGCATTGCTGCTCAGGTTTTGGCCACTTGAGGTAGAGAACATGTTTAAGGCACATCTGGACGGGGAGGAGCGATTGAAACTGGTGGACTAGATTCTAGCGATGGATCGTAGATATGCAAGGGATCCGACCCCGGAGCTTTTGGTGGCAGTTTGACTTGCTGTCCAGGGACAGGGCGGTGCAGCAAATGAAGTTGGCGAAAGCAATGGTGTCTGAGCATGGCTCAATAATTAAGGCAGCAGGACGTGGCCATGGAGATTGTTCAGCTTAGACATTTGGAGGGTAGGATGATCTCTACCCCGGAGACAGTGAATGGAGTGTTTATGGCCTTTTTTATGAGAGGTTGTAAAGGTCAGAACTGCCGGAGGGCGAACAAGGGATGGCAGAGTTCCTGGGGGATTTGGAAGTTCCCATGGTGGGGGAGAATTTGCAGGAGCAGCTGGGGGCACCACTGGGCCTGGGGGAGATTCAGGCGGCATTGAAGCACATGCAGGCAAGGAAGGCACCAGGGCCTGATGGGTTCCCGGTGGAATCAATGATACAGAAACTCCATTAGGTCCCCACAGCAGTCAAGGCAGAGAAATCCTAAAGGGATTGGTGTAAAATCTTGGATTAGATTCACTGTTAAAAGTGGAACAGAAGCTTTGTTTAAAAGTGCTTTTTGGAGAACCTGGTTAGGGTTTTGGAATGCAAGTCACTAAAAGAAAACATATTTTAAAAAATTTGATCATGGGACGTGGGTGTCACAGGCTGCGCCTGCATTTATTGCCCATTTCTAATTGCCCTTGAGGGGCAGTTAAGAGTCAACTACATTCATAAATTATCATAGAATTTACAGTGCAGAAGGAGGCCATTCGGCCCATCGAGTCTGCACTGGCTCTTGGAAAGAGCACCCTACCCAAGGTCAACACCTCCACCCTATCCCCATAACCCAGTAACCCCACCCAACACTAAGGGCAATTTTGGACACTAAGGGCAATTTATCATGGCCAATCCACCTAACTGGCACATCTTTGGACTGTGGGAGGAAACCGGAGCACCCGGAGGAAACCCACGCACACACGGGGAGGATGTGCAGACTCCGCACAGACAGTAACCCTAGCCGGAATCGAACCTGGGACCCTGGAGCTGTGAAGCAATTGCACTATCCACAATGCTACCGTGCTGCCCTGGATTGACGTGGATCTGGGGTCACGTGGCACCCATGCTAGCCCCTCAACGGTAGCGGAATTGTTCCAGGTGTGGCGCCAGTTTTTCTGTCATAAAAGTCCAAGGATTCTGCGTTGGCGTCCACACTTAGTCTCAGAAACGGAGAATCCCACCCATGGTCTTTTAAGCCAGGGATCCATTCTGGGATCTTCCCGTCCAGTTACAACATCAATTAGGATCATAACAACAGAGGTATTGCATAGGAATGTACTCACTATCAAGTATCATTCACCACCATTGCAATATATTTGTAAATGAAGGGCACTGATCAATGAAGCATGATCAATTGTTCACTTTGAGTAAACATTTTCATAACAATGATATCATTTTAAAAATAGTGAATGTGATCATTCCTGAAGTAGAACCATTTTTGCACATTACATAACAGCACAAAATCCAATAGAAACACAGCAGACCAGTGCAGGGGTGGGGCAAATTTTAATCTCCAAGTTGGATTTTTATAAAATTTCAAATCCAAAGCTCACGGGCGGGATACTCCGAAATGGAAACAGAGTGTCCACGCCGTCGTGAACGCCGTCGAGGTTCACAACGGCGCGAAACGGCCCCTATCCCGACCGATTCAGGGCCCGATAATGGGCTAGGAGTGGCACTGCGTCATTTACGCGCGCCAGGCCTTGGCGCCGCGTAAAGGCGCCGCCGCATACATGACGCGGCCGGCGCCGCATAACTGGCGTCACCCGCGCATGCAGGGTTGGCCGGCGCCAACCCGCGCATGCGTGGTTGCCGTCCTCTCCGAGTCCGCCCCGCGGAAAAGATGTCTGACGGATCTTGCGGGGCTGCGGAAGAAAGGAGGTCCTCCGTCAGAGAGGCCGGCCCGACAATCGGTGGGCACCGATCGCGGGCCAGACCCCATTTGAGGCCCCCCCCCCCGGTGCAGGATCCCCCCCCTCGCCCTCCCGCAGGCTGCCCCCCAGCATTCCCACGCTGTTCCCGCCAGCAGCGACCAGGTGTGGACGGCGCCGGGGGGAACCCGCCGTTTTGGGCAGGCCGCTCGGCCCGTCCGGGCCGGAGAATCGCGGGGGTACCAGTGAATCGCCATTTTGGCTGTCTCGGGCGATTCGCTGTACCGCACCGGGCAAAACACGTTTGTGCCGATCTGGCCGCTTCCATGAATCGCGGGAGGGCGTCGGACCGGCGTCGCGGGAAAATTTGGCGACCCAGGCGATTCTCCCAACCGGCGCGGGAGCGGAGAATCGCGCCCCACTTGTCTAGGATTTTACACCTATGTCTTTTCCCCGTGCTCCAGACATGTGGTGTAATGAATATCACTGCCACTCCCTGTGCAGATCTAGGCAACATAGAATATTATATAGTGTTAATATTCATTGCTGTGTACACCTAAACTAAGGGAGAATGAGGGATAGTGAGGAATCAGCAGCAAATATAAATTGGAGACACAAATTGCTTCAAAATTAAACTAAACCTGAACAAGTTAGGTTGTGTGCAGCTTTATTTGCTTCACTAGTTCTTCGGTTAGTAAAATGAAAGAAATAACTTGACTCCTTGTTTAGTCCTATTTTTAATTATTATTGTTTTATTCCTTCTTTCATGGGACGTGGATGTACTTAGCAAGGCCAGTCTTTGCTGCCCATCACTAATTGCCTTTGAACTGAGTGGCAGTATAGCAAAGGCTGAGCAGTGTTCAGCTTGGGCATCATTGCTTCTGTTTGTTTTTAGTGCATCAGCGCAGAAAACGAAGGTTTTCAAGGGCTCTCCGTACCGCATCGTAGGATGCAGAAAACACTTCTACCAAATATCTACAGAAGCAGCTGCTACCTTTGGACCAACCACCTCTGAATTCCTGGAAGAGGGGTGTAAGACTTGCGCCAGGCAGCTGGTAAAATTTCCCAATAACCTCCTAGGGTAAAGTCCAGCTTTTATAAAGGCATTGATGGAAAGAGAAATTTAAGTAAGATCTTGAAGAACTGGATACCCACATCTGTAAACCTTATTTTCTATATCCTTATCCTCTTCCTCTTCATAACAGAGGAATTAAGGAAATACACTCCTTCAGCCAGAAACCTATTCGGGAATTTTAGCCCCCAAAACAGGCAGGCTGCGGTTGGGTGGGATGTTAAAATTTTAATAGAACCTAATCTGCATTCAAGTACCCACTTCTAAATGTAATGGAGGCGAGACAGGAGCAGGCACTAATTTGCTCCAAGTTGATACTTTAAATATTTTAATGATACTGAAACATGTTATTCAGGTTTAACCCTGATCAATTGGGTTTCCCATGTCTCAGAAATCCTTCAAGCATTGAAGAGAAAGTAGGTGTATTTACAGCACTGCTTTCGGCCAGGAGTACCAGAAGTGCTCCACCACACCCCAGGCCCTCCTCAACTCCAGTAATAAATTTCTGTCCTGATCCAGGATAAGTCGGAGATATTAGGCACATGCCTATTCAATGGGACAAAGGCGACATACAGAGATGTCTTGTAGTTTTCAACTTTTTGGCCCCATACATTCCAAACTTTTCAAACAAAACAATGCAATGCAGAACCACCAGCCGTAGCAACAAAATGAACCTTTACATCCTCAAGGGATTCCGTCAGTTCCTTGGTCCAAAATCTATTTACCGTAAATGGAGATGACTTTATCTTAGTCACCAATTACTTCTCAAAATTTTCAATTGTCAGGCAGGCAAGGGATACATCAAGTGCATCCGTAGCCGACACAATAGAGGCAATATTCAGTCTGTTCAATGAGTCTGAGGAAATAATTTTGGACAATGGACCACAATATATGGGCAGACCTTTCAGGGACCTGTGCGTCAAATGGTGTGTGAACCATGTGATCTCCTCACCACACTACCCCTCTAATAGCCTCGGTGAGCAGATAGTCCCCATCGTCAAATCACTGAAGAGAGCTACACCTCTGGATATGTGTTTACTATCGCCAGCAGAGAACGTATTTGGAAAGCCAGTGATGATCTTGCCAAGCCATCACAAAACAAGAGGGGATGATGATGATGCATTATCAGCATGCAGGTGCAGACTACCTCAGCTACATGTAAGACAAAAGATCAAGGTCGTGTACACCGCAATGGGAACATAGTTACCCTCAGAGGTACTCAAAGTGTGCAGTGAGCCCAGGTCTTATGAGGTCATAACACCCAACAGAGCCACGTTGAGGAGGAACTTAAGTCAGTCAAGAGAAATGCACAACATGCCAATTATGCACAACCAACATGAAAGAACATACCCAGAGGTCAACAATAGAGTGGAACAGCAGGATAAAAACCAACACACCAACAACATATCTATGAATTAAGACAAGTCAAGGGCAAAACACACATCTCCAGAAGGTTGCACTGTAACAAGATCTGGAAGAGTTGTCAAATCACCAAACCCATATATGGACTCCAAGATTTCCAAACTTGTAAATTTTACAATCATTATTTGTGTACTCATAAAGCTTACAACCCCTATCTCTGTGCAACTAAGTTTGCGACCAATCCGTATCTATGTGTATCACTTGTAACATACACAGTTTATCTTTGGAAAAAAATTGGGATGTTGTCATATAGCTTTAGGAGTGATGTCCCTTTAAGAAGCTCAAATGCAGATGAGCCAGGTACCTGAATGTCATCGTGTGATCAGGAGCCTCTGTCTCCCTCTACACTGTAGTAGCCTCGACAACAGGACCTGTCCCTAAATTGCTCTATTGTTTGTATTGACTCTCACCAGTGGTCCTCAAGCAATGGAACTCATGTACCTCATTTATGCAGCATGTGGCACAGTGGTTATCACTGTTGCTCCACAGTGCCAGGGACCCCGGTTCAATTCCAGCTTTGGGTGACTGTGTGGACCTTGTACGTTCTCCGTGTCTGCGTGGGTTTCCTCTGGGTGTTCCGGTTGCCTCCCACGGTCCAAAGAAGTGAAGGTTAGGTAGTCCGGCCATGCTAAAAACGCCCCTTAGTGTCCAAAGGTGTGGTTAGGTAGTGTTACAGGGATCACGGGAGGTGGGCCCAGGAAGGGTCCTCTTTCAGAGGATTGGTGCTGACTCAATGGGCCAAATGGCCTCCTTATATATAGGGATTCTATGGATTTTATAGATTCTATGTCACACAGTCAGCACAAGGATATTACTACAAGCCTGGTCTTCTGAGTCTGTCCAAAACTCCAGACAAAAAGTCAAAGTTTCTTCAAGCTGTACTCAAAAATATTCTAACTGTCTGTTCAATGCAGCATCTGCCTCAAGAATACTTAAATATTGATGGTTGTTTAGGAGGTTCCAATAGGAGTAAAATTTGTGGCCATTATGCGGATAAGTTAAGGCAGATCACCCTCCAGCACTTACATCCAGCGGGATAGGCCTCTGATGGCCTCACAAATTGATACATTCAACCTGAGGATCTCAAAAGAGATCTGGCTGCAGACCAGCAGTACAACACAAGTTGGAAAGATTGCTACTTGCAGAGACAAGAAGGGCATGTGATAAAGGATGAAGGGGGGGGTTCTGCGATGATAACTCTTAAAACTGAATTGTTAGCATGCCACTAGAGTAGTTTTACATAAGTTATTTTATTAAGGACTGAGATGAATTATAGGACTGAGTCATCATTATTAACCATTAAACATGTATTTTTAGGACATAGCAGTAATAAGTAATCAAATGGGATTTAGGATAGCTAATTTGACCAAAAGGACATTACTTCTGACATCTTGGGCGGGATTCTGCGGGAATCGGCGGGGCGGGCAACTCCGGCGCGAAGGAGTGGCGTGAACCACTCCGGCGTCGGGCCGCCCCGAAGGTGCGGAATCTTCCGCAACTTCAGGGGCTAGGCCGGTACCGGAGTGGTTTGCGCCACAGCGGCCGGCGTGGAAGGGGCTTGGTGCCACGCCAACCATGCCGAAGGGCCTCCGCCAGTCGGCGCGAGTTGGCGCATGCGTGGGAGCGCCAGCATGTGCTGGCGTCATCCCAGCGCATGCGCAGGGGGGGTTCATCTCCGTGTCGGCCATCGCGGAGGTCCACAGCAGCCGACGCGGAGGAATAGAGTGCCCTCACGGCACAGGCCCGCCCGCGGATTGGTGGGCTCCGATCTCGGGCCAGGCCACCGCCCCCCCCCCCCCCCCCCCCTCCGGGGTCAGCTCCTCCGTGACCCCCCAGGACCTCGGAGGCCGCCCGTGGAGCCAGGTCCCACTGGTAAATACCTGTTGTAATTTACGCTGGTGGGACCGGCCATAAACGGGCAGCCGCTCGGCCCATCGCGGGCCGGAGAATCGCCGGGGGGGGGCCGCTGCCAGCGGCCGCCGACCGGCACGGCGCGATTCCCACCCCCGCCAAATCCCCAGCGCCGGAGAATTCGGCAGCCGGCGGGGGCGGGCTTCACGCCGCCCCCCGGCGATTCTCCGACCCAGTGGAGGGTCGGAGAATCCCGCCCCTTGTCTTTGTGAAACAATTCAGGGTGCTGGTTCTGTTGTTCTGTTTCTCACAAACAGTCAGTGCAAGCAGCCGTCAGGATCAGGATCAATCACGCACTGCTTGCGATTTTATTGGGTGAAGTTTAAACACTGCTTGCAATTCTATTGGATAAGTTTAAAAGTAGCAGCTTCAGGGATTGGATCGCGTCCAACTGCGGTGGGCTATTGATTTTTGAACGTTGTATAAGTACTGTGTTCAGGTCTTTGTTCGGCAGAACAGGTCTTGGCCGATATCCAGTCTGTTCTCCGTGTACACGTAACAAGCTTGATTAAATAAGCCATCTTTGTCCAGGTTGTCTTGTTTGTTCCTCGCTGTACTGAGCTGAGCCACAAGGAATGACCCCACGTGGAAGCTGACTCAATACATAGGTGGTGAAACCGCTCCTACAAAGGAAAGGTTATTTTAAAGGGAGACTTCAATTAACCCAATACAAATTAGCAAAACTCAAGTGGCTTTAAGTCAGAGTTGGTAAATTTAAGGCATAACTGCTTCACATCTCAGTGCGTAATTAAGCCACAAGAGACTGTACTCACCTTGAACTGGTATTCATAAACGACCCAGATAATGTACAAGAAATAGAAGTTGTAGTGCCCCCAGGGATTTTAACTATAGAAACATTAAGTTTAGCATGATCAGGAACATAATTATACTTAAGACTATGAGCCAGTTTTATAAGTTTAAAAAGTTAAAATTCAAAGAGATGAGAGAAGAATTGAAACAAATGTGTTGGGAGGAGGGTGCTGATGAATAATTCTCCAGAAGACAAATATAACACTTTAAAGACACGAGAGGAAGGACAAATACATTCCTAAGCCAGCATTATCAAACTAAACAAACATATCTTGATATCATCTAAAATATGTGTCCACCCTTTATCAAACATGGTGCAAACAATATGCATTATTTTGTTTCTCTTAACTTCTAATAATCTGCAAGTCTTCTATGCTCTGAAGAAAACAACTCAATTTGGTGTCATCTGCAAATTCCATTACTGCTTCCTCAATTTTGCATGTAGAGGAAGAGTCCCTAATGTGGCCCCTCATCACACCACTGCATTCTGAGGAAGTTTAGTTTACTTCCTCATCCTTTGCAAAATATTAGATATCATGGATTGGAGTTGAAGTGAGAACGGGGTGCTTGATCCCTGGAAGAAAAGTCAGCCAGCAGCAATGCACCTGGAAGAGGCCCACCCCACAACTATAAAGCACCACTGCAGGCTAACTTTGGTGTCAGTGGGACTTCCACACATCAATGGGAGGAAGTCCCGCCCTTTACAGCTGACAGTCAATCTGACTGGATGGAAGCTCTAGCAGTCCCGGCAGCCCCAGAACTCAGCAGTGGTCCCTGCTGAGACTGCAAGGAGGAGCACGAAGAAGAGTGGTGGCTGCTGGAGACTTGTAAGCCTTGGAAAAGTGACGGGCTGGCACGCCAGAGAGGTGCTGTAAAATTCCCCCATTTTCCTCGTTGGATAACTACTCCCAAGCTCTTACCTTTCCACTATTCTTCAAACCTGCATTGAGAGGAACATACCGTGTGGTTCCACTTTTCCGTCCATTCTCATTTGTATGCAATATGTTACTTTGATGCTTTCTCCATTCTTTCACTGTCCCTACTCACCTCCACTCTCTCCACTTCCCAACTCCCTACCATTTCCAGCAGCAGAGTTCATGTAGGAACTTTCATATCGATATTTACACAATCCAAACAGTTTAAAGTCACATCATTTTGAGTGACTACAGTTACACCCGGAATGTCCACTCTTGCAGTTTTATTGATCCTAATGACAAGTAGACTGTAAGAAAATACAGAAAGCATTAATACCTTTCCGATGAAGCTGAAGGGACCCTAGTAGACAGACCGATTTCAACATTTCTGTTGTGTACATTTCCAGACAGCACTGAAGCTGGATGTAAAGTCTGCAGATTTCTGGATGGATTTCCCCATCTTCAGCGCTGAAGAACATAACATTAGCAGTACATACCTTGAATAAATATTAATTTCAAAAGGCATACAATATGAAATAGTATTAATGGAAAAAAGAAACATCTGTTGTGTTTCCAATTCCTTAGTTACATGTTCAAAAGAAATTATTTTGAATGTTGCTTGACCGGGACTTTCTTCTGCTGTAGTTCGACTGGGCCTTGAAAACAGGCAAATAATATTATTTGAAAATCTTCTTTTTGGGGAGATATAATTTGACAATTTCACAACAGCAATATTAAAAAATAAAACAATAGAACCATTGAGAACCAAAGAATGGTTACAGTGCAGAAAAAGGCCATTCAGCCCATTTTCTCTGCACTGGTCATAAAGGAGAGGAAAGAAATGAGCCGCTCATTTTAATCCCACTTTCCAGCACCTGGTCTATAGCCTTGCAGGTTACAGCACTTTAGATGCAGATCCAGGTACCTTTTGAATGAGTTGCGCAGTTCAGTCTCAACCACCAATTTAGGCAGTGAATTCCAGACATCCACCCTCTGGACAAAAAAGTATTTCCTCATGTCCCCTCTAATCCTTCTGACAATCAATTTAAATCTGTGGCCCACTGGTAATTGACCCCTCAGGAAGGGGAAACAAGTCTTTCCTGTCTATCCTGTCTGGGCCTCTCATAATTTCGTACATCTCAATTAGGTTACCCCTTAGCCTTTTCTGTTCCAAGGAAAATAGCCTTAGCCAATCTAATCTCTCCACATAGCTGCAATTTTCAAGTCCTGGCAACGTTCTTGTAAATCACTACACTCTCTCCAGAGCAATTATGTCCTTCCTGTAATGTGATGGCCAGAACTGTACACAAAACCCCAGCTGTGGTCGGACCAGCGTTTATATAGTTCCATCGTTACATCCCTGCTTTTGTATTCACTACCTCGGCCAATAAAGGAAAGCATTGCATATGCTTTCCTGATCACCTTGTCCACTTGCCCTGTCCGTTAAAGACCTGTGGACATGCACTCTCACCTCAATATTTTCCTGTTTCTTGAGTATTCCCTTGCTTTGTTTGCCATTCCCAAATGCATTACCTCACACTTTTCCAGATTGAATTCCATTTACCACTTCCCTGCCCGCTCATATAATTTTGGAGTTAACATCTATTATTTATCAACTACACGGCCAATTTTTGTGCCATCTACAAATTTCCCAATCATGTCCCCACATTTAAGTCTAAATCATTCATATATACAACAAACAGCAGGGGCCCAACACTAAGCCCTGTGGAACATCACTGGAAACCGTTTTTCATTTGCAAAAACATCCATCAACCATTACCCCCTGTATCCCATAATATCTCACTTTAATGACCAGTCTGCCATGTGACATCACTTCAAATGCCTTACTGAAATGTAGACAACGTCCACTAAACTAACCTCATCAGTCCTCCTGGTTAGTTACTCAGAAAATTCTACTAAGTTAGTAAGACACAATCTTCCCCGAACAAAACTATGCTGCTTATCTCTGATCAATCTATGCCTTCTAAGTGACAGCATATGCTCTCTCACATAACTGTTGCCAATAATTTTTGTTTGCCCACCACCAAAGTCAAACGGACTGGCCAATAGTTTTCTGTCCTATTCCTCGTACAATTTTTAAATAATGGTACAATATTCGCAGAGCTCCAATTTTTTGGGACCTAATCTGTATCTAGTGAGGATTGGAAAATGATCCTCAGATCATTTTCATATTTTAGACATTTTTATATCTCAGATTTCTTGTCTCCTTTGTTTCATAACAAAACAGAACCTATGGCACAATAATCAGCAATCATTTAGCAAGTCAAACAAAGGAAAGTCGCTGACTTCAACAATATATTTTCTGTTTTTATTGCCTATGGATAATTTTTAAAATATAAAAATTATAAATATTTCTCTTGGATATCATATAAACTCAAATGGGTGGCATTTGCTGCCCTTCGCT
This sequence comes from Scyliorhinus torazame, assembly GCF_047496885.1. Lineage (NCBI taxonomy): Eukaryota > Metazoa > Chordata > Chondrichthyes > Carcharhiniformes > Scyliorhinidae > Scyliorhinus > Scyliorhinus torazame. Next base: position 224,999,815 of record NC_092709.1, read on the forward strand.
CCCCCCCCCCCTCCCCCGGGGCATATTTTGTAGATGTGGAGGCCGTCCGCCATTGCCCACCAGAGGGATCTTCTGGTCCCGCTCATGTCTATGGGGGTTTGGGTTTCCTACATTTTCCATCGCTGGGGAACGCGATGCGTGGGGCTGCCATCGGCAGGGCCAGAAGATTCCGTTGGCGGGAAGGGGAGGAAAATTTTGGCCAATGTGTCTAAACATACTCAGGTTATGGAGTATACCCTCTTCACTGCAAAGTGATAAGAACATAGGAACATATTCTTACTTCGGAGCAGGAGTCAGCCATTCAGCCCTTTGAGTCTACTCTTCCATTGTATAAGAGCATAGTTGATCTGCTTGTGCATTCAACTCCACTTTCCTATCTGCCCCTATAACCCTTGACCCCCCGTCAATCAAAAATCTAACTCAGCCTTGAAAAGTAAATTCAGGCAGGTGCAGGGGGGTGTAGAATGAGCAGATCCGATCTCATCAGTTTTAACCTAACCTGCCTGGCTGGAAATTAACATCTATCAACCGTCAGCAGGTATGGCATGTGATAATGACTCAACTGAAGAGCCAGTCAGAATGTGTCTACAATAATGATATTGATAACAGGGTAATAAGGCACTTCAAAAATATAAATATGAGATAGTAATGTTCCTGGATAAGCTCTCTGTGCCAGACAAAAGGGCCGACAGTAACAGAGAGGTACAACACGTATAGGGCGATTCGTGAGAATGGGAATCACGAGAGTGGGAGGAAAACTTGAATAGTTTGAAGTTTCCATATTTGGCTATCAGGTGTTCACGGGCTATATTGAGCATTCCAAATTTGCAGAAACTGCATCACTTGGAGAAATATTGAAAATCGCTGAGAATATTAGAGTAGATTAAAAAGAGAAACTGAGAAAGATGCAGGGGAAAGGGAGTACTAATCACCTCCGCATTATGCACACATACAACTGGCAATGCCAAAAGTCAGCTATTGGAAATTAAGTTGCAGATTAACTAGAACTGGAACAATGTAGAAGAACATACACAATGGTCTAATTTGCTCATTACATAATTGGCGCGATCATCCGACCTCGTTACGCTCGTGCTCAAGCGTACCGAGGCAAGTGAATAGTGGGAGAGGCCAAAAACGAGATCTGCGCCGGGTGCCTAACAGTTTGCGATGCAACCGGCCCGCTCCCGTAGTCGAAATCAGGACCTCGCGGCAAGAAACCAATTATCACCACTTAAGACCCATTTCTATACAATCAACAGGAGCGATCCCATATCCAACGGCCTCCCATCATTCAGCGGCCTCCCCAGTCAGTGCTCACGCTGGCGCTGATTATTACACATTTTGAAAAACAAGAACCTGGTGGAAGGGCTTCTGTGGGGAGCCGAGTAGATGAATAGCCATCTTTACTCATAGGCAAAGAGCCCGGGTGTGCTGGGCTTGCCACCCCAGTGCTTGGCGGGGGGACCCTCCGCAGGGGTGGGCCAACATGGGGATGGGGGGGGGTGGAGGGGAGGCTTTGGGGGGAGCAGCCGGCGGGGAAATCGCTCGAGACACCACCATGCCAAGCCCTGGATCCGAACCCCATTCCCGGGGCAACCCTTGTCTCTGCCCGTCTGCCCCACTGATCACCCGTAACCACCACTGACTGAGGACTCTGGCTATGCAGCTGAAGGCTATCGCTAATAAGGAATTGGCAATCATGGGTAAGTGAGCACTTCACACATGCCAAGTGGGTTCCTGTGGTTAGGCAGGCCATGTGGCATGCGGGAGTCATTGCCTAACATTTCAATCGCACCTTGATGCCTGGACACTGTGCTTGAACACTGTGGGAGGCAACACCACAGATGCAGCAGCCAACATCCAAACACCCAGGGAGTGGGACACAGCTCCGGGGACATGTTCCCCGCTGGAGGGTGGGTGGATGCTATGGGGGGGGGGGTTTGCCTGGAGAGATGCGGAAGCAAGTGACAGAGGCATCATAGTGGTTGCAAAAAGTTGTTTAAGGTGCTTTACAATACCCCATTCCCGATAGTGCCCCCCCCACCCTGCAATTAACCTCCACACCTCCTCTCCAAACCCTCATCCCCCTCCCCGGTGCCCTCAGTGATTCTCAATGTGTCTGGCCCTCCTACCTGTACCTCTACGCCTAGGTGTTTTCCCAGGATGCACATCTGAGGTGAAACCAGCCAGGTGCTTACCACGCCATGTGGCCCTCGATGCCCATGGCGGGCATCCTCTGGGGGCTCTGGGGCCTGAAGGCCCGGGCTTACTTGTCGCCTGCACATGCACATTCATGCTGTTCTGTCCTGTGTGCAGCCTGTGAGACATGGCCTCATCAGAGGGGTGGAACTCAGGGAAGCTGGTGGCCACCATTGCCACTCCATGGGACGGGTTTGAGTTGGCACTCAGCGCCCCCACCTCCTGATCGGTCCCTATAGGGCCCTGGGGTTCACCTTGGGACAGAGGGACAGCTAGTTTGAGCCTTGGCTGCCCTTGCATCATCTGGCTCTGCCTGGAGGTTCCACATGGTCTGCACCATGATGTTGACGCCCACGGCGATGCTCCTCAGTGATTGAGCCATGCTCCGCAGTGCCTCAATAATGCCCACGGGCGACTGGGACAAGCTCCGCAGTGCCTTGGCCATTCCCATCTGAGAGTGGGACATGTCCCTCAGAACCTCATCAAGGTAGGCCTGGTACTGGGTCATGTCCCCCAGCGAGATGGACATTCTGTCTAGACCCTCAGCCATGGCCCTCATCGACTGCACGATGCCTGGGACACCTTCACTAATGCCGACATCGTGCACCAGGCTGTCCACTACGGTCACCACCGTAGCAGTGTTGGCCTCGGTGCCGCGCATTGCCGGCTCCATCTCCTGTGCCCATAACCTGTGGGACTTCTCCAATCAGCTGTGGATCTGCTGGAGTGACATTGACATCCCCTTCTGAATGTTCCGGCTCCTCCCTATCATTTCACTCAGTTACAGGTAACTCTGTTCCAGAGGCTCAGCATTTGGCCGGGACCCAGGTGGGTCCTAGGATCCAGCAGACCTCCGACTGTCTCGCCTGGAGGTTCCTACCTCCACCAGATGTACATCAGCAGCTGTGTGGTGCTCACCAGATTGTGCCCTAGAAGCCTGGTCACTAACATGTCCCACCGAAATGTGTGTATCTGTGCTGGTGGAGGTGGGGATGACAGCTGAGCCGCGACCACGGTGGCATCCTCGGAGCTCTTCTCCAAGGTGTTCTCATCTGAGTTGGGAGAGGGGACCACCCTGCATGGGCCGGCGCGTCTGCTGGAAGACCTACAGAAGAATGGACATGTGGTCAGCGGGAGGGATGGGTCAGTCAGTAAGGCTATCATTACTCATATCTGACAGGTCGTCAGGGTGGAGCCCGGTGGTTCCTCACCTCTGCAGCGTTCGCCAGCCTCCGCATGGGTGACCACCTTGTCCTCGGCCACCCCAATCACCTCCAGGGCCCACTCCTCGAAGGATGTGAGGATTATTATGTCTGGGCCCTCTCCTGACGATTGTGGGTGAGCTTTTCCTGAGGAGCACAGAGAGAGCATCGTTGGCCACTCGCGTGGTTCAGTGGTGGGAGAGGGGGTGTGAAGGTGAGGTTGGGGGAGAAGGGGGAGGGAGGGCTGGGGGTCACTTGGAGAGTTGATCGTTGACCTCTTCCTACACTGCTAGCCAGTCCTCGTGGTCATACTGCTGAAACTACTGGCTGCCGCCACCTCATCCCAGGCAGCACTGGCTGCCTTGTGGATCACCCTCCGGGACCCTCGGGGAAACAGGACATCCCTCCTTGCCTGGAACAGCCCACCACGTCCAGGAGCCTCCTCAGGTCAGCGTCCTCAGCGCCATTATTGTGAGCTGGCTGGGGTTGGCTGAGCAAGTGCAGCTTAAGTTGGGGGGGAGGGGTGCCAAGCGCCGGGAAACCCACGGCAATTCCCGTTTGCTACATCACTTGGAAATTTTTCCGGACAATCACGCCCATTCCTGCTCAGCAATGAATTTTATTGTTTTAATCGCAGGACGAGATATAACAAGGGGTTCATGGTAGCACAATGGATCGCACTGCTGCCTCACAGCACCAGGGACCCGGGTTCGATTCCAACCTTGGGTGGATTTCTGTGTGGAGGTTGCAAATTCTCCCCGTGTCTGCGTGGATTTCCTCTGGATGCTCCGGTTTCTTCCTACAGTCCACAGGTGAGGTGGATAGGCCATGCTAAATTGCCCCTTACTGTCCAAAAGGTCAGGTGGCGTTACAAGGATAGGGGGTGGGGAGGAGGGGGGGGGGGGGGTTATGGTCCTTGGTAGGGTGCTCTTTCGGCGGGTCGGTGCAGAAACGATGGGCCGAATGGCCTCCTTCTCCACTTAAGGGAGTTGATGAAATCTTCTATGAAACACTTCAGAATAGGCAAGTTTTCCCCACTTTAAGAAACAATAATGGGGATCATAGACTGAGAACCTTCAGAGAGTCGCACACAAACTGCAGGAGTTGAAATATTTCTTTTGTGTTTGTACAATTATACCTGTATATCTTAATCTTGGCAACCAATATTAATTTCATAAAGCAATAGTAATACTATTACAAAGAAACATAAAGATCATGAAATTTGTCTCTGTAATTTGGATTTTCAGCACCACAATGCCGCTTTGCCTATAAGGTAGCATCTGTGATGTACACTTCTGGTGCTGGCCACAGTAGATGCCACTTTAGTGAGGGCATTAGCAGGGGGGCAGGGGACATTCACCAGAAGTATGCAGAGTAGACAGCTTGTGACATCAAACAGCTTATAATACCAGCCACCTGGAGCTCAACTGTCCAGCCAACACCCTCTCTTAACCTACCTCAGCTAAACCTTCATTCATTAGCAAGAAGGACCATCGCAGGAGGACTATCTATTTAGAGAGATCATCAACTACTAACAAGTTAGTTGTTGATTGATTTATCTTCAGCTCTTGCTGCAATAGTAGAAGTTGTGTAAAGCTGCTGAAGTCTACGCGGTGTGGTGTGATATATGAAGGACTTTGACCTGACTTCAAGGATTCTGCACAAGCTACCTGCTCCCAAACATGAGGGCAGTAGTTTTCAACTTATTAGGCTACAGTGTAATGGGTAGAATGAACAGAGGCAATGCAAAGCACTATAGTTCACAGCTCCAGGTTCCAGGTTTGATTCTCGGCTTGGGTCACTGTCTGCGTGGAGTCTGCACGTTCTCCCCGTGTCTGCTTGGGTTTCCTCTGGGTGCTCCGGTTTCCTCCCACAAGTCCTGAAAGACGTGCTGTTAGGTAATTTGGACATTCTGAATTCTCCCTCTGTGTAACCGAACAGGTGCCGGAATGTGGCGACTAGGGGATTTTCACATTGTAGTGTTAAGTAAGCCTACTTGTGACAATAATAAAGATTATTATTATTACGATTATTATTAGGACATGGAGCTGGGAGAGGGAGGATCAGGAGGAGAACGACTCTCAGCTGGAGGTCATACCTGCTCAATGTCTTCAGGGAATAATTCCCCTACCTGAACCTCAGCAAGGAACAAAATTGTGTTGGTCATCGCTGATTCACTAAGGAGGTTCTCAACAAAATCTTCCACATGCTGCAGCCACAATTAACCAGGGAGATGGGCAGGGAGAATCTTGCCAGTGTCTGTGAAGGATATCGTGTTCAAAAATGTTTCTGAGTCTGACTCTTTCCAGGCTGGAGCAGAGGGTATTTGCATAGCTCCCAGTTTCTGTCAGCGTTTGCATAAGTGGGTTTACTGAATCTCTGTACTCCCTCATAGTCCTTAACAGAGTGTTCAAGGGTGTGGAAATGATATCACTGTCATGATAACCACATTAACTTATCATGGTGCAAACACACACACACACTGATGGACAGGTAGTTGGACCAACCAACACACACACATCAGAGCCAATCACCAGTGAGAGCACACGCACTATAAAACAGGGAACATCACCAGTGAGAGCACACGCACTATAAAACAGGGAACACCACAGTTCCCGCTCATTCTACCAGGAGATAGCTCAGAGCACAGAGCTCACAGCGTGCCACTCAGACATACACCATGTGCTGAGTGCCTCACTAAGATAGTGAAAGGGCTGGGTCCACAGGTTAGCTGGTGAAGCACAAACCTCAGCCAGCAGTTATTAGTTTATTGTTTAACACAATAAAACAGAGTTGTACCATCTACAACCGTGTTGGATCATTTGTGTATCGGAACACCCAACACGACATGATACCAGTAGTGGAAGGTAGCCAATGACTGTGAGACCTACCTACACCCTTTCAGAAATCTGCCATCCTGCTCCATGGAAAACATCAGCCCGCCGCAGCCACTCCGAATCGCTGGAAATCTTGGCGTCAACTGGAAGCTGTTTAAACAGCGCTTCCAGCTCTTCCTAGAAGCCACAGACAGGGAGAATGCATCGGACACCAGGAAGATCGCCTTCCTCCTCTCCACGGCGGGGCAACATGCCATCCACATCTACAATTCCCTGGCATTCGCAGAAGGCGAGGACAAGACAAAATACAAGACGGTGCTTCTAAAGTTCGAGGAACACTTCAGCGTGAAAGTCAATGAGAGCTTTGAGAGGTACCTCTTCCAGCAGCGCCTGCAGCGTAAGGACGAGCCTTTTCAATCTTATTTGATACACCTCTGTATCCTCGCGCAGTCCTGCGGCTATGAGGCCACCTCCGACTCCATGATTCGGGATCAGATCGTTTTTTGGGTCACCTCGGACAGCCTACGCCAGCAGCTCCTCAAAATAAAGCGCCTCACCCTAGCGACTGCCATCGAGACCTGCGTCCTCCACGAGAACGCGACCAGCCGGTACTCCTAAATCCAGGCGGCCGAATTGGCACGGCAGGGGTCCTACGAGGCGGAGCGGGTCCAATCAATCGAGTTCCTCCCGGCCTGCGGCCCGGACGAGGGCGGCCATTTTGCGCGCTTTCCGAGGCCTCCCGCGCTTGTACGCGCCAAAAGAGGGGACGTCGACACAGAGGGACGGGATGCGCATGTGCGGTGGCACAACGAACGCCATGACGTCACGACGTGCGGCAACTGTGGCTCCGCCCGCTTAAAGCGGCAATGTCCGGCCAAAGCGCGACAATGCCTCCGCTGTGGCAGGATGTGCCACTACGCTGCCTGCTGTCAAGCAGCTCAACCTGCCAACTCTCAACAATTCCGCCAGCCTCGCAGGGACGTGCGGGCCATTCAGCCCCCATACCACTGAGTCATATCCTGACAACATGCAGACCAGTGATACCGAAGACAGGGAACCCTTCCGCGTTGCGGTAATAGACAGGAACCGGATGTCCCCAAGTCGGAACCACCAGCCGCTGCCAGTACACAGTATTGATCCGGGCGATGAGTGGTGTGCCACCCTAGAGGTCAACCCGAATTCGTCGCCCACCTGATAGACTTGACTTATGAGCCTGTTAGCACATTGGACTCACTGAATTGTTTTGCAATAATGTTAACGTGTTTCTTTCTTGTCGTTCCAGAAGTTCTCTCTCGTCGTTTGCTGATTGCATTTGTTCTGTTATTGGTACAACCTTGTTGTTCTGTTGCACCGGACACCTTCCTCTGTATATAGTTTAGCCTCATGTACATGTTGTAAATATTGCACACACATACTCAGATGCACTCAGTACACACTTATATTTATTAGCATGTAGGCACATATCCTTGTGAAAAGGGGGGATGTCATGATATCCACATTAGCATATCATGGTGCAATCACACACACACTGATGGACAGGTAGTTGGACCAACCAACACACACAACATCGCAGCCAATCACCAGTGAGAGCACACGCACTATAAAACAGGGAACACCACAGTTCCCGCTCATTCTACCAGGAGATAGCTCAGAGCACAGAGCTCACAGCGTGCCACTCAGACATACACCATGTGCTGAGTGCCTCACTAAGATAGTGCAAGGGCTGGGTCCACAGGTTAGCTGGTGAAGCACGAACCTCAGCCAGCAGTTATTAGTTGTTATTGTTTAACACAATAAAACAGAGTTGTACCATCTACAACCGTGTTGGATCATTTGTGTATCGGAACACCCAACACGACAAGGACAAAATTTGTATCGATCTGGGTTTCAATAAAAAACAAGGGAAAAAGCTCCTTGGTCGGAGTAATTTACAGGCCCCGGGGCAATACTTCCAACTTGGTATCATCTGCAAACTTTGACATGTTACATTATGTTCCCTCATCCAAATCATTAATATACATTGTGAATAGATGGGGTCGCAGCACTGATCCCTGTGGCACCCCACTAGTTACTGCCTGCCAATTTGAAATGGACCCATTAATTCCTGCTCTTTGTTTCCTCTCTGCCAACCAGTTTTCTATCCACATCAATACACTTTCCCCAATCCCATGCGCTTTAATCTTGCACAATAATCTTTAGTGCAGGACTTTGTCAAACGCCTTCTGAAAGTCCAAATATACCACATCGACTGGCTCCCCCTTGTCAAGTGTACTCATTCCACCTTCAAAGAATTCCAACAGATTTGTCAAGCATAATTTTCCCTTCATCAATCCTGTTGACTCCGACTGATCCTGCCACTGCTTTCTAAATGGTCTTCTATAAAGTCCTTGATAATGATTCAAGAATGTTCCCCACTACCGATGTTAGGCTTATTGGTGTATAATTCCCTGTTTTCTCTCTACCTCCCTTATGAATATTGGAGTGACATTAGCTACCCTCCAATCTGCAGGGACTATTCCGGAGTCTATAGAATCCCGGAAGACCAATGCATCCACTTTTTCCAGAGCTACCTCCTTAAGCACTCTGGGATGCATATTATCAGGCTGTGGGGATTTATCCTTCTTCAATTCCATCAATTTTCCCAGCACCATTTCTCTACTAATATTGATCTCCCTCAGTTCTTCCCTCTCACTAAACCTTTCATTGTCCAACATTTCTGGTATCTAATTTGTGTGTTTTGTGAAGATAGAACCAAAATGTATTCAAATGCTCAGCCATTTCATTGTCCCTTATTATGCATTCCCCTATTTCTGTCTGTAGGAGGCTTACATTTCTCTTTACCAATCTCTTTTTCTTCACATATCTATAGAAACTCTTAGTGTCAGTCATTATGTTCTCTGCAAGCTTACTTTCGTACTGTATTTTCTCCTTCTTAATCAATCCCTTGGTCCTTCTTTGACGAATTCTAAACTGCTCCCAATCCTCAGACCTATTATTTTTCTTGGCCAATCTGTATGCTTCTTCCTTGGATCGGATACTTTTTCTAATTTCCTTTGTAAGCCATGCATGCCCATTTTGCTTTTGTGCCAGACAGGATTCCCAGCTTGGGTCACTGTCTGTGTGGACTCACAGGGAGATTTGCGCATGAGCAGTGGGAGACAGGCCACATCCAGAGTGAGGCCACAGGCAGAGCGAGCTTAAAGCTTTAAATTTGGGAGTTTGAAGCAGAGTAGGGATTCAGTGCAGAATGGGAAGAGGTGCTCTTTGCGTTTTCTCCTTGCTTTGTAACTCTTAAAGTTGCTGCAGTTCTTCCATGCGTTCCTTGAATGTTTGCCATTGCCTACCCACTGTCACCCCTTTAAGTAACTCTCCCCAATCTATCAAGGCCAACTCACGCCTCATATTTTCATTGTTTCCCTTATTAAGATTCAGCACCCTAGTCTCTGAATCAACTACTTCACTCTCCATCTTGATAAAAAATTCTATCATGTTATGGTCGCTCATCCCCAAAGGGTCTCGCACAGCCAGATTGGCAATGGTTCCCTTCTCATCACACAGTACGATGATCGGCTCTCTAGTTGGTTCCTCCACATATTGGTCAAGAAAACCATCTCAAGGAATTCCTCCTCCAAGACATTGTAGCTAATTTGATTTGCCCAATCTATGTGCAGATTGAAATCACCCATGATCACTGATAGTCCCTTATTACATGCATCTCTAATTTTGTGTTTAATGCCATTCCCAACATCACCACTGCAGTTTGGGGGTCTATATATGACACCCACTAATGTTTTTTGCCCCTTGGTATTTCTCAACTCTATCCATACACAGTCCACACTGTCAGAGCTAATATCCTTTCTCACTATTGTGTTAATTTCCTCTTTAACCAGCAGTGCCATGCCACCACCTTTTCTTTTATGCCTGTCCTTCCTAAATACTGAATACCCTGGCATACTCAGTTCCCATCCCTGGTCACCCTGCAGCCATGTCTCCGTAATCCCAATTATATCATACCCATTTATATCTATCTGCGCAATTAGTTCATCCACTTTATTGCAAATGCTCCGTGCATTAAGGCACAGAGCCTTTAAGTTTGTCTTTTTCACATTGTTTGTCTTGCTCCCAGTATTTTTCTCTTTTGCCCTGTTTGAATTTTGCCCTAGGTTTCTCCACCTTTTCCTATTCCCTTTTCCACCATTTGTTTTTGTTCTTGCTCCCTCTTTCTCTGACTCCTTTAATATGCTCCCAGCCCCTTGGAACAATGGTGGATGTTCAGAGAGTTTTTAAATACCTCTCAATTAAAATATGGGTGGCATGGTAGCACAATGGTTGGACTGCTGCTTCACAGCGCCAGGGTCCTGGGTTCAATTCCCGGTTGGGCCACTGTCTGTGTGGAGTCTGCACGTTCTCCTTTTGTCTGCGTGGGTTTTCTCCAGATGCTCCGGTTTCCTCCCACAAGTCCCGAAAGATGTGCTTGTTAGGTGAATTGGACATTCGGAATTCTCCCTCTTGGGCGCTGGAGTGTGGTGACTAGCGGATTTTTATAGTAACTTCATTGCAGTGTAATGTAAACCTACTTGTGACAATAATAAAGATTATTATTATTAATATTCCTGAGAGGAAGAGGACTTGTAAAAGGGAGGAAAACATGGCTAAACAAGGAAGTCAAGAAAGACATAAAGGCAAAAACTAGGGCACACCATACTGCAGAACCTGGAGAATTTGGAGAATTTAGCAAAAAGCTAATAAAAGTGAAGTCAAAAAAGCTAAGAACTACGAAAGGAAACTAGCAGAAAACATAAACACTGATACCAAAAGCTTTTATAAGTAGAGAAATAGGAAGAAAATACCTAAAGTAAATGTTGGCGATAGAGGACGATACTGGTGAGGTACTAATGGGGAACACAGAGATGGCGGAGGCACTGAACCAATATTTTGCTTCTGTCTTCATGGTAGAGGATAATAAAATTTTACAAAAACTGCAGTTAAAGCAGAGGAACTTGGTGCAATAACCACCATTAGGGAAACAGTATTGAATAAATTGATGGGATTAAAGGCATGGGCAGTGGGAGAGAGGTCACATCTGGATTGAGGCCAGAGGCACAGTGAGTTTTAAGCTTTAAACTTGGGAATTTGAAGCAGAGTGGGGATTGAATTGGTAAGTCTATTCATTTTCATTTTCTATAAGTTCAGTTATCCAGTTAAAAGGTAAATAAAGTTTAGCTGAGTGGCTGTTTTCTGTCAATCTTCTGAAGGCTGATTAGAGGCAAGGGGTGTTGATTACATAATTTGCAGCTTAACTGGTCTGTGAGTCATCTCAGGCAGTCTCAGCTCTATTTAATCCAGAGTGGGGCCACAGGCGGAGCGAGCTTTAAGCTTTAAATTCGGGAATTTGAAGCAGAGGAGGGATTCAGTGCAGAACGGGAAAAGGTGCTCTTTGCTTTTTCTCCTTTTTTTGTAACTCTTCAAACTTCAGAGAGTGTTCATGCCCTGCTGCTGCTGAGGTTACAAGGGAGAGAGCTGATTGGTAAGTAATAGACAAGGTCGGTAAGCCTTTACAACTTTCTTCAATTATATTTTGAAAATAAGTTTTGTGATTTATAATCTGAAAGGGCCCTAATTGGTACTAAGGAGGACAAGCAAAGAAGGGCCATAGAAAATTGAATTTAATCTAATATCAAGCATCTTCGAAAGATTTAGTTTAAAAGGGTAAGTCATGGCAGGAGAACTCAAAGTCTTGGTTTGCTCCTCCTGCTGCATGTGGGAGGCTGGGAACATTTACAGTGCCTGGGGCCAGCATGTGTGCAGGGAGTGTCTCCAGCTACAGCTCCTGGAAGCCCGCGTTTCGTGGCTAGAGTGGCGGCTGGGGACACTGTGGAGCATTTGTGAGGTGGAGTATGCAGTGCATAGCACGTATAGAAAGGTGGTCGCACCACAGGCTCACACTCCACAGGCAGGAAGGGAATGGGTGGCCACCAGGCAGAACAACAGAGCTAGGCAGGCAGTGCAGGAATCTCTGTGGCCATTCCCCTGCAAAATATACCATTTTGGATCCTAATGAGGTGAATGACCTGTCAAAGTAAAGCAGCAACAGCCAAATTTGTTGCACCACGGTTGGTTCTGCTGCAGAAGGGAGGAGTAAAAAGTGTTGGAATGCAATAATTATTGGGGATTCGATTGTAAGGGGAATAGATAGGCGTTTTTGTGGCCGCAAGTGAGACTCCAGGATGTTTGTAACCTCCCTGATGCTAGGGAGGTGATGATGTTTCAGAATTTCCTGGATTCTGGAAGAGTCCCGCTGTATTGGAAACACTCTAATGTGACGCCTCTATTCAAAAAGGGAGAGAGGCAAAAATTAGAAAACTATAGACTGGATAGCTTGACCACAATGGTGGGGAAGTTGCTGGAATCAATCATAAAAGAGGAGATGATTAAACATTTGGAAAGACAAAGCTCAATCCACCATTGTCACCATGGTTTTATGAAGGGAACGTCATGCTTGACAATCTTGCTTGCGTTCTTTGAGGACGTAACCAGCAAGATGGAAAATGGGGAACCTGTTGTGTGGTATATTTATCTTCCAGAAGACATTTGACAAGGTGGCGCATGAAAGACTAGTCCAGAAGGTGAGATTGCAGGGGATTGTGGGCAGAGTACGAGATCGGATCGAGGATTGGTTATCCTAGTGATCACACAACATTTGCATATTCTTCATTTCCGGGAGCGGGAGAGAGAGAGAGCCGGAGTGCAGTTTGTGAAGCAGGTAAGTGTTTAAACTTACCCCCAGGTTCCAACGGCCTTCTTTACCGGGAGCGGGACAGAGAGAGGGAGCCGGTGTGCAGCTTGGGAATCAGGTAAGTGTTTAAACTTACCCCCAGATTCCAGCGGCCTTCATTTCCGGGAGCGGGAGAGAGGGAGCCGGAGTGCAGCTTGGGAATCAGGTAGGTTCTGTATATAAGTTGGGCAGTTGCTAAATCCGAGACACTACACTTGTAGTGTCCCCCACCCTTCCACCTCCTCTAACCTAAGGGGTTTAGTGAATCTAAGGTAAGCTCTTTTCTTTTTTTCTTCTTCTTTCTTCTTGTTTTATCTCGAGGGGATGGCAGGGAAGGCAGTGCAATGTTCCTCCTGCAGAATGTTTGAGGTGAGGGAAACCGTCCGTGTCCCTGCTGATTTCATATGTGGGAAGTGCACCCATCTCCAGCTCCTCAGAAACCATGTTAGGGAACTGGAGCTGGAGTTGGATGAACTTCGGATCATTCGGGAGTCAGAGGTAGTCATAGATAGAAGCTTTAGGGATGTAGTTACTCCGAAGAATAAAGACAGATGGGTGGCGGTGAGAGGGGCTGGGAGGAAGCAGTCAGTACTGAGATCCCCTGTGGTCGTTCCCCTGAATAACAAGTATACCGCTTTGGATACTGTTGGGGGGGATGACTTACCAGGGGTAAGCCATGGGGTACAGATCTCTGGCATAGAGTCTGTCCCTGTTGCTCAGAAGGGAAGTGGGGAGAGGAGTAGAGCATTAGTCATTGGTGACTCTGTAGTTAGGGGGATAGATAGGAGATTCTGTGGGAACGAGAGAGACTCGCGGTTGGTGTGTTGCCTCCCAGGTACCAGGGTATGCAATGTCTCGGATCGTGTTTTCGGGATCCTTAAGGGGGAGAGCCCCAAGTCATGGTCCACATAGGCACCAACGACATAGGTAGGAAAAGGGATAGGAATGTAAGGCAGGAATTCAGGGAGCTAGGGTGGAAACTTAGATCGAGAACAAACAGAGTTATTATCTCTGGATTGTTACCCGTGCCATGTGCCAGCGAGACGAGGAATAGGGAGGGAGAGCAGTTGAACACGTGGCTACAGGGATGGTGCAGGAGGGAGGGTTTCAGATACCTGGATAATTGGGGCTCATTCTGAGGTAGGTGGGACCTCTACAAACGGGATGGTCTACACCCGGACCAGAGGGGTACTAATATCCTTGGGGGGGGGGGGGGAATTTTGCTAAAGCTCTTCGGGAGGGTTTAAACTAGTTCAGCAGGGGTCTGGGAACCTGAACTGTAGCTCCAATAGACAGGAGGTTGAGAGTAGTGAGGTCAGGAGTAAGGTTTCAAAGTTGCAGGAGTGTACCGTCAGGCAGGAACGTGGTTTAAAGTGTGCCTACTTTAATGCCAGGAGCATCCAAAATAAGGTGGGTGAACTTGCGGCATGGGTTGGTACCTGGGACTTCGATGTTGTGGCAATTTCGGAGACATGGATAGAGGAGGGACAGGAATGGTTGTTACATGTGCCGGGGTTTAGATATTTCAGTAAGCTCAGAGAAGGTGGTATAAGAGGGGGAGGGGTGGCATTGTTCGTCAAGGACAGTATTACCTGGCAGAAAGGATGTTCGATGAGGGCTTGTCTACTGAGGTGGTATGGGCTGAGGTCAGAAACAGGAAAGGAGAGGTCACCCTGCTGGGAGTTTTCTATAGGCCTCCGAAAAGTTCCAGAGATGTTGAGGAAAGGATTGCAAAGATGATTCTGGATAGGAGCGAAAGTAACAGGTAGTTGTTATGGGGGACTTTAACTTTCCAAATATTGACTGGAAACGCTATAGTTCGAGCACGTTAGATGGGTCCTTTTTTGTCCAATGTGTGCAAGAGGGTTTCCTGACACACTGTGTAGATAGGCCAACGAGAGGCGAGGCCATATTGGATTTGGTACTGGGAAATGAACCTGGACAGGTGTTAGATTTGGAGATAGTGACCACAATTCGATTATGTTTACTTTAGCGATGGAAAAGGATAGGTATATACCGCAAGGCAAGAGTTATAGCTGGGGGAAAGGCAATTATGATGCGATAAGGCAAGACTTAGGATGCATAGGATGGGGAGGGAAACTTCACGGGATGGGCACAATTGAAATGTGGAGCTTTTTCAAGGAACAGCTACTGCGTATCCTTGATAAGTATGTCCCTGTCAGGCAGGGTGGAAGTGAGGGAACCATGGTTTACTAAAGTAGTTGAATCACTTGTTAAGAGGAAGAAGGAGGCTTATGTAAAGATGAGACGTGAAGGTTCAGTTAAGGCGCTCAAGCGTTACAAGTTAGCTAGGAAGGACCTAAAGAGAGAGCTAAGACGAGCCAGGAGGGGACATGAGAAGTCTTTGGCATGTAGGATCAAGGATAACCCTAAAGCTTTCTATAGATATGTCAGGAATAAAAGAATGACTAGGGTAAGAGTGGGGCCAGTCAAGGACAGTAGTGGGAAGTTGTGCATGGAGTCCAAGGAGCTAGGAGAGGTGCTAAATGAATATTTTTCGTCAGTATTCACACAGGAAAAAGACAATGTTGTCGAGGAGAATACTGAGATACAGGCTACTAGACTAGAAGGGCTTGAGGTTCTTAAGGAGGAGGTTTTAGGAATTCTGGAAAGTGTGAAAATAGATAAGTCCCCTGGGCCGGATGGGATTTATCCTAGGATTCTCTGGGAAGCTAGGGAGGAGATTGCTGAGCCTTTGGCTTTGATCTTTATGTCATCATTGTCCACAGGAATAGTGCCAGAAGACTGGAGGATAGCAAATGTTGTCCCCTTGTTCAAGAAGGGGAGTAGAGACAACCCCGGTAACTATAGACCAGTGAGCCTTACTTCTGTTGTGGGCAAAATCTTGGAAAGGTTGATAAGAGATAGGATGCACAATCATCTGGAAAGGAATAATTTGATTAGAGATAGTCAACACGGTTTTGTGAAGGGTAGGCCGTGCCTCACAAACCTTATTGAGTTTTTTGAGAAGGTGACCAAACAGGTGGACGAGGGTAAAGCAGTTGATGTGGTGCATATGGATTTCAGTAAAGCGTTTGATAAGGTTCCCCACGGTAGGCTATTGCAGAAAATACAGAGGCATGGGATTCAGGGTGATTTAGCAGCTTGGATCAGACATTGGCTAGCTGGAAGAAGGCAAAGGGTGGTGGTTGATGGAAAATGTTCAGCCTGGAGTCCAGTTACTAGCGGTGTACCACAAGGATCTGTTTTGGGGCCACTGCTGTTTGTCATTTTATAAATGACCTGGAGGATGGCGTAGAAGGATGGGTGAGTAAATTTGCCGATGACACTAAAGTCGGTGGAGTTGTGGATAGTGCGGAAGGATGTAACACATTACAGAGGGACATAGATAAGCTGCAGAGCTGGGCTGAGAGGTGGCAAATGGAGTTTAATGCAGAAAAATGTGAGGTAATTCATTTTAGAAGGAATAACAGGAAGACAAGAGTACTGGGCAAATGGTAAGATTCTTGGTAATGTGGATGAGCAGAGAGATCTTGGTGTCCATGTACATAGATCCCTGAAAGTTGCCACCCAGGTTGAGAGGGTTGTTAAGAAGGCATACGGTGTGTTAGCTTTGCTTGGTAGAGGGATTGAGTTTCGGAGCCATGAGGTCATGTTGCAGCTGTACAAAACTCTGGTGCGGCCGCAGTATTTGGAGTATTGCGTACAGTTCTGGTCGCCGCATTATAGGAAGGATGTGGAAGCATTGGAAAGGGTGCAGAGGAGATTTACCAGGATGGTGCCTGGTCTGGAGGGAAGATCTTATGAGGGAAGGCTGAGGGACTTGAGGTTATTTTATTTCGAAAGAAGAAGGTTAAGAGGTGACTTAATTGAGGCATACAAGATGATCAGAGGATTAGATAGGGTGGACAGTGAGAGCCTTTTTCCTTGGATGGTGATGTCGAGCACGAGGGGATATAGCTTTAAATTGAGGGGTGATAGATATAGGACAGATGTCAGAGGTAGGTTCTTTACTCAGAGTAGTAAGGGCGTGGAATGCCCTGCCTGCAACAGTAGTGGACTCGCCAACACTAAGGGCATTCAAATGGTCATTGGATAGACATATGGACGATAAGGGAATAGTGTAGATGGGCTTTAGTGTGGTTTCACAGGTCGGCGCAACATCGAGGGCCGAAGGGCCCGTACCGCGCTGTAATGTTCTATGTTATATGTTGTAATGCTCCAGTATAATATTTTATAGTTTAGAGTTAATTGTGCCTATCAATCTAGACTCTTCTGACATGCCATTCACTAAAATATTTTATTTTGATGAATAAAGCCACCTCCATTTGTGTAAGCAAGCAATAAAGATGTCTTTCAAAATTAATATTCAGATTCTCTGCACAACGATGGTGTGAAGATTTGCAAAGTGTTACTTAATTATGTGCAAGTGGAAATCCACTTATTTTACTTTGATATGCAATATCTACCTTAATTTCCTAACTACATGTTCATAATAGGCAGCTCTATCTCTACATGGAAGTGGCAATCAGCCATTAGCTTTCATGCTACTAACACTGCATTTGAACGTCCGCCAACCTACACCACATGGACTGCAGCATATTCAAGAAGGCAGCTCACGACCACCTTCTCAAATGTAATTACGGATGGGCAGTAACTTCTGGCCCAGCCAGTGAAGCCCATATCCCTTGAATAAATGCTTCAAGAAGACCATCATAATACCCGTACCAAGGAAGAACAAGGTAGCCTGCCCCAACGACTACCGACCGGTGGCCCTGATGTATGTTGTCATGAAATGCTTCATGCGACTAATCATGAGACGGATCACTGCCAGCCTCCCAGATGGTCGCGATCCACTGCAGTTTGCCTATCATCGCAACCGGTCCACAGCAGATGCTATCTCCCTGGCTCTACAATCAACACTTGAACACCTCGGTCACCTAAATAAGACTGCTGTTCATCGACTACAGCTCCGTCTTCAACACCATTATCCCGACAAGACTAATGACCATACTCCGCAATCTTGGATTTGACCCCTCCCTGTGCATCTGGATCCTTGACTTCCTCAGCAACAGACCACAATCTGTCAGGATAGGCAAAAGCACCACCTCCACATTAGTCCTCAACACCAGGGCCCCGCAAGGATGTGTGCTCAGTCCTCTACTGTACTCCCTATACACACATGACTGTGTGGCAAGATTTAACTCCAACTCAATCGATAGGTTTGCGGATGATACGACTGTGGTGGGCCATATCTCAACAACGACGAATCAGACTACAGGAGGGAGATAAATCACTTGGTTGCATGTGTCATAATATACCCCAGTATATCATGGTGCAGATACACACACACTGATGGACACACAGCGGGACCAATCAACACACACAACACCGCAGCCAATCACCAGTTAGAGCACACTCACTATAAAGACAGGGGGCATCAGAGTTCCCACTCATTCGGGATGCAGCCTCCTAGAAGGACTGAGCTTACAGCACAGATCTTCACCATGTGCTGAGTGCATAACTGGTTAGGACAGGCATAGGTCTTTAGTTTAATCTAACATCATGTTAACCCACAGTGAAAGTATGTTCAACAGTTTCTAACTTAATAAATTAGTGTTGCACTATTTTAAGTGTTGGTGGCCTGTATGTGTTCCACGGATCCAGAGCACCCAACACATCAGCATGGTGTACCGAAAACAACCTCTCTCTAAATGTCGGAAAGACCAAGGAACTGATCATCGACTTCAGGAAGCGTAGCAAGACACACTCCCATCTGCATCAATGGCTCCGAAGTGGAGCTGATCGATAGCTTTAAGTTCCTGGGGGTCACCATCACCAACAGTCTGTCCTGGTCCACTCACGGTGATGCAACAGTCAAGAAAGCCCAACAACGTCTCTACTTCCTACAGAAGGTAAAGAAATTTGGCATGTCTGCATCGACTCTCTCAAACTTCTACAGATGTGCGTTAGAGAGCATCCTATCTGGCTGCATCACAGCTTGGTATGGCAACTGCTTGGTCCAAGATCGCAAGAAACTAACTGCAGAGTGTGGTGAACTCAGCCCAGCGCAACACACAAGCTTGCCACCCCCACATTGATTCTGTATACACCTCCTGCTGCCTCAGGAAGGCAGACAGCATTGTCAGTGACCCCTCACACCCAGGGTTTGCCCTCTTCCAGACCCTTCCATCAGGCAGAAGGTACAGAATTCTGAAGACCCGCACATCCAGACATAGGAACAGCTTCTTCCCACAGCTACAAGACTCCTCAACTACTCCCCCTCGAACTGATATGTTCCCTGTAGGAACACTATTCACGATGCCCTGTGCTCCTTTTGCTCATGTATTTGCTTTGTTTGGCCCCTTGTTCCACACTGTAACCAACCACTGTTTGTCAATGTACCATTTGTCAATGTTCTCTGTTGATTATTCTCTTTGTCTATTATGTATGTACTGTGTATGTTCCCTTGGCCACAGAAAAATACTTTTCACTGTACTTCTTTGGTACATGTGACAATAAATCAAATCAAATCAATGCCTGAGGAGACATGAATAATGCTGAACATTTTGCAGTCATCTGCAAACATCACCACATCTGATCTTATGTTGGAAGTAATGAAGCAGGTGAAGATAGTTGGGCCGAGGACACTACCCTAAGGAATTTCTGTAGTGACATCCTGGAGCCAAGATGATTGACCTCCAACCACCACAACCATCTTCCTTTGTACCAGATATGACTCCAACCAGGAGGTTTTCCCCCTGCTACCCACTGAATCCAGTTTTGCTAGAGCCCCTTGATGCCATTCTCTGTCAAATTATGTCAAGGGCACTCACTCTCACCTAACCTCTCTCACTCTCACCTAACCTCTGAAGTTCAGTTCTTTTGACTACCAAGGCTGTAATGAGGCCAGGAGCTGAGTGACCGTGGCGAAACCCAAACTGAGCATCAGTGAGCAGGTTATTGCTGAATAAGTGCCGCTTGATAGCACTGTTGATGACCCCTTCCATCACTTCTCTGATGATCGAGAGTAGACTGATGGGGTGATAATTGGCTGCGTTAGATTTGTCCTGTCATAATATGCACCAGTATATCATGGTGCAGACACAGACTGATGGACACACAGTGGGACCAATCAACACACACAACACCGCAGCCAATCACCAGTTAGAGCACACGCACTATAAAGACAGGGGTCATCAGAGTTCCCGCTCATTCGAGCTGCAGCTAGCTAGGAGGACAGAGCTCACACCAGCAACACAGACATTCAACATGTGCTGAGTGCATCGACTGGTTAGGACAAGGCAAAGGTCTTTAGTTAAAGCTAGTATTGTGTCAACCCACAGTCAGAGTATGTTAAACAGTTAATGATTCAATAAAATAGTGTTGCACTATTTCAAGTGTTGGTGACCCGTGTATGTGTTCCACGGATCCAGAACACCCAACACAACATGATACCAGGGGTTGAGGGATATTAGCACTTCTTAGACCTACCTGCAAGTGATCTGCCTTCCGCCAGCATTCCGTCATCCTGCAACATGGACAACATCAGCCAGCCGCCGCTCCGCACCGCCGGCAACCAAGGGACCAACTGGAAGATATTCAAACAGCGCTTCCAGCTCTTCCCTGAGGCCACAGACAGGGGGACGCCTCGGACACCAGGAAGATCGCTCTCCTCCTCTCCACGGCCGGAGACCATGCCATCCACATTTTCAATTCTCTCATCTTTGCGGATGATGAAGATAAAACAAAGTTCAAGACGGTCCTCCTCAAGTTTGACACTCACTGCAGCGTAGAAGTGAATGAAAGCTTTGAGCGCCACGTGCTCCAGCAGCGTTTGCAGGGTAAAGCTGAACCTTTCCAATCCTTTCTCACGCACCTCCGCATCCTTGCGCAGTCTTGCAGCTACGGGCCCACCTCCGACTCCATGATACGCGACCAGATCGCTTTTGGTGTTCAGTCAGACCCCCTACGTCAGCAGCTCCTCAAAGTAAAGCAGCTCACCATAGCGACCGCCATTGAGACCTGTGTCTTACACGAAAACGCTATGAGTCGGTATTCCCACATCCAAGCGGCTGAAACGGTGCGGCAAGGTCCCCATGTGGCGGAACGGGTCCAAGTGATTGAGCAACTCCAGGGCCTCAGCCTGGATGAGGGCGGCCATTTCGCGCGCTTTTCGTGGACTTCCGCACTTGTGCGCACCAAATGAGGGGACGGCGACGTCGAAGAATGTAATGCGCAGGCGCGCACCACGCACGACCGCACCGCGCATGCGCGGTGGCGCAGCGAACGTGCTGACGCTACAACGTGCGGCAACTGTGGCTCCGCCCATTTAAAACGGCAATGCCGTGCCAAATCTCAACAATGCCTACGATGTGGCAGACTTGGCCACTATGCTGCCTGCTGCCAAGCAGCTCAGCCTGCCAATTCATATCGCTTCAGCCAGCCTCGCAGGAATGTCCGGGCAATTCAACCCACGGTCACCGAGCCCGATGCGGACCTCCCACACAGCAGTGACACGAGGACCCGAAGGCGCCTTTTCAAGTTGGTGTCGTGACAAAAAACAGGCCGTCCCCAAAGCAACGACACCAGCCGCCGTCGGTAGACAGCATCGATCCAGACGATGAGTGGTGTGCCACCCTGACGGTCAACCGATCCCAAATACAATTCCGCCTGGACACTGGTGCCTCCGCCAATCGCACTGCCCGGTCTGACTTCCTAAGCCTTCCTGTCAAACCAGCCATCCTGCCATCAGCCTGCCAGCTATTAGATTATAATGGCAATGCCATTGCTGCATGCGGCTCATGCCAACTTGAAGTGATACACAGGTCACGCAAAGCCATCCTTCCTTTTGAAATCGTGGGCTCCTCGAAAGCCTCCCTGCTTGGTGCGAGGGCATGCAAGCTGTTGAACCTAGTTCAGAGTTCACTCTCTCTCTCCTGATGACACGTCTGCCTTTCAGGACACTGACTTCAGGGCGCAACTCAACGCCATCATCGACCAGCACCACAACGTCTTCGAAGGCATGGGCACGCTCCCAAATACCTACAAGATCTTATTGAAACAGAATGCCATGCCTCTGGTGCACGCACCTCGCAGGGTCCCAGCACCCCTTAAGGAACGTCTCAAGCAGCAGCTGCAGGACCTCCAGGACCAAGGAGTGATCTCCAGAGTCACAGAACCAACCGACTGGGTCAGTTCCATGGTATGTGTAAAAAAGCCTTCCGGCGAATTGAGAATTTGCATTGATCCCAAGGATCTGAATCGCAATATCATGAGGGAGCATTATCCAATTCTCAAGAGCGAAGAGATCACATGCGAGATGGCTCGCGCCAAGCTCTTCACCAAACTCGACCCCTCAAAAGGATTCTGGCAAATCCAGCTCGACAAATCCAGCAGGAAACTGTGTACATTCAATAACCCCTTTGGCAGATATTGTTACAACAAGATGCCGTTTGGGATCATATCTGCTTCAGAAGTGTTCCATAGGACCATGGAACAAATGATGGAAGGCACTGAAGGTGTTCGACGTAATCATTTGGTCCACCACCCCGCAGGAGCATGTTAGTCGCCTCCAGCGCGTGTTCAAATGCATACGTGAGCAGGGCCTACGCCTCAACAGGGCCAAATGCTCTTTTGGTCAGACGGAATTCAAGTTCCTCGGGGACCACATCTCCCAGTTGGGTGTGTGGCCGGATGCGGACAAGGTGGCTGCTATCACAGCCATGAAAACGCCAGAGGACAAGAAGGCGGTCCTCCGATTTCTGGGCATGGTCAACGCTTTAGGGAAGTTCATCCCTAACCTCGCCTCTCATACCACGGCTCTCAGGAACATGGTCAGGAAGACGACAGACTTCCAATGGCTCCCTGCCCACGAGCGCGAATGGAGAGAACTGAAAACCAAACTCACCACGGCCCCTGTCTTAGCTTTCTTTGATCCAGCAAAAGAGACCAAAATTTTGACCAATGCCAGCCAATCCGGCATTGGAGCAGTGCTCCTGCAACGCGATGAGGCCTCATCATGGGCCCCCGTTGCATATGCCTCACGTGCGATGACCCCCATGGAGCAGCGCCATGCGCAGATAGAAAAGGAGTGCCTGGGCCTTCTAACCGGTGTGGTTAAGTTTCACGATTATGTGTACGGACTTCCTCAATTCACCGTCAAGACCGACCATCGCCCGCTGGTCAATATAATACAGAAAGACTTGAACGACATGACACCTCGCCTCCAGCGTATTCTTCTCAAGCTCCGGCGATACGACTTCCAGCTGGCATACACCCCAGGCAGAGACCTCATCATTGCCGACGCTCTCTCCAGGGCAGTCAACACTCCGTGTGACCCAGCGGGATTCGTCTGTCAGGTTGACGCCCATGTGGCCTTCGTGGCCTCCAATCTACCTGCCACGGATGAACGCCTCGTCCAAATTCGCCGCGAGATGGCGGCTGACCCTTTGCTACAGCGTGTCATGCGCCACCTAACAGACGGGTGGCTTAAGGGCCAATGCCCTCAGTTCTATAATGTTAGAGATGATCTGGCAGTAGTAGACGGGGTTCTTCTGAAACTGGACCGCATTGTCATCCCGCATAGCATGCGCCAGCTCGTCCTGGAACAGCTACACGAGGGCCATCTTGGCGTGGAAAAGTGCCGCCGACGGGCCCGAGAGGCAGTGTACTGGCCAGGCATTAATGACGACATAGCCAACACAGTGCTCAACTGCCCCACTTGTCAGCGCTTCCAGCCGGCCCAAACACATGAGACCCTGCAGCCCCATGAGTTGGTCACGTCACCTTGGACCAAGGTTGGTATCGACTTGTTCCAGGCGCTGGGTAGAGACTATGCCCTGATTGTGGGCTACTTTTCAAATTACCCGGAGGTGATACGGTTGCACGACATCACATCGTCTGCAGTCATCCGTGCCTGTAAGGTCACCTTTGCTCGACACGGCATCCCACTCACTGTGATGTCGGACAATGGCCCCTGCTTCGCAAGCCAGGAATGGTCCAACTTTTCCAGGAGGTACAACTTTGTGCATGTGACATCCAGTCCCCTGTACCCCCAATCCAACGGCAAAGCAGAGAAGGGCGTCCACATAATCAAACGGCTCCTCTGCAAGGCTGCCGATGCTGGGTCCGATTTCTACCTCGCCCTGCTGGCCTATCGCTCGGCCCCACTGTCCACTGGCCTGTCGCCAGCCCAGCTGCTCATGGGTCGCACCCTGAGGACGATGGTGCCGTCCATTCATGTCCCAGACCTCGACCACGTTCCGGTCCTTCGACGGATGCAGCTGTCTCGT
The DNA here is from genome assembly GCF_047496885.1 of Scyliorhinus torazame. Lineage (NCBI taxonomy): Eukaryota > Metazoa > Chordata > Chondrichthyes > Carcharhiniformes > Scyliorhinidae > Scyliorhinus > Scyliorhinus torazame. Next base: position 225,024,104 of record NC_092709.1, read on the forward strand.
GCACAGCACAAGGTGGCTCATGACTCCCGTGCAGCTGATCTCCCTGCTCTAGCTCCAGATGACAACGTCCGCATCCATCTTCTGGATGGTGGCTGGTCTGCAACCGCTGTGGTCCTTCGGCAGGTGGCCCCCCGCTTGTTCCTGGTTCGTCTACCGGATGGCTCCATTCTGCGCCGCTATCGACGTGCCCTTCATCTCGTTCCACACTCGCTACGTGATCCTGCACTGTTGCCTCGCCCTCCTGCTGACCCTGCCATGGACTACGCAGAGATCCTTGTCACTCTGCATCCTCCTCACTCTGACGCAGTCCAGCCTGCTCCTCAGCCGGCGGCCCCCGACCCACCCTTGAGGCGGTCAACCAGAATTCGTCGCCCACCTCAGAGACTTAATTTGTGAACTTATGGACTTTCTGATTTGTTCTGTTCTTCCGTTTACTCGTTTACATGGTTTGTATATAGTGTTCATCTCGTTATTCTTGTGACATACTGTTTTTCTGCACCAGGCACCTTCCCATGTAAATAGCTTAGTTCTCATGTACATATTCCTGTAAATATTTTGCACACACATAGTCAGGGACATTCTCACCATACACTATTTATTGCTACACAGGTACATTTTTTAAATAAAAGTGGGGATGTCATAATATACACCAGTATATCATGGTGCAGACACACACTGATGGACACACAATGGGACCAATCACCAGTTAGAGCACACGCACTATAAAGACAGGGGGCATCAGAGTTCCCGCTCATTCGAGCTGCAGCTAGCTAGGAGGACAGAGCTCACAGCCTGCAACACAGATATTCACCATATGCTGAGCGCATCGACTGGTTAGGACAAGGCAAAGGTCTTTAGTTAAAGCTAGTATCGTGTTAACCTACAGTCAGAGTATGTTAAACAGTTAATGATTCCATAAAATAGTGTTGCACTATTTCAAGTGTTGGTGACCTGTATGTGTTCCACGGATCCAGAACACCCAACACAACATGTCCTATTTCTTGTGTACAGGACATACCTAGGCAATTTTCCACATTGCCATGTAGATGCCAGTGTTGTAACTGTACTGGAACAACTTAGCTTGGAGCATGGCAAGTTCTGGAGCACATGCCTTCAGGACTATTGCTGGAACATTGTCAGGGCCAATAGTCTTTTTTTAGTATCCAGTGCCTTCAACCATTTCCTGATATCGCGTGTAGTGAATCATATTGGCTGAAGACATTTTTGATGCTGGGGGCGTCTGGAGGAGGCCGAGACGGATCATCCACTCGGCACTTCTGGCTGAAGAAAGCTACGAATGCTTCAGCCTTATCTTTTGCACAGATGTGCTGGGCTTCTCCATCATTGAGGATGGGGATATCTGTGGAGCCGCCTCCTCCAGTGAGTTGTTTCGTTGTCCACCAGCATTTGATGTGTTGGGTAAGCTGGTTCTGCGAGGACTGTGTTTACTGTAGCAGAGAGAGACAGGCTTCCAACATTTGAAGAAATGTAACTCTATTTTATTGAACTCTTAACTATTAAACATACTTGAACTGTGGGTTGACACTATGCTGAGTTGACTGGAGACCTGAGGCTAACCTGACCAGACTAGCTTACAACCACATGGTGGATGTTCTAGTTGTTGCTCACAGGCTCTGACTGTCTCAGAGGCTGCACCCCAAGAGAGCGGGAAAACTAGTGCCCTCTGGTTTAATAGTGGCCGTGTCCTGTCTGGTGATTGGCTGCTTTGTTCTGCATGTTCATTGGTCATCCTTTGTGTCAATCAATGTCTGTCTGTGCACCATCATATACTTGTGTGTATATTGTGACATCATTCATTGCTGGATGTGGCAGAACTGCAAAGCTTAGATCTGATTGGAATATCATGGCATTGAGGTACGTAGGGAAGAGGTGTTGGCAATTCTGGACAGGCTGAAAATAGATAAGTCCCCGGGGCCTGATGGGATTTATCCTAGGATTCTCTGGGAAGCCAGGGAAGAGATTGCTGAGCCTTTGGCTTTGATTTTTATGTCATCATTGGCTACAGGAATAGTGCCAGAGGACTGGAGGATAGCAAATGTGGTTCCTTTGTTTAAGAAGGGGAGTAGAGACAACCCCGGCAACTATAGACCGGTGAGCCTCACGTCTGTTGTGGGTAAAGTCTTGGAGGGGATTATAAGAGACAAGATTTATAATCCTCTAGATAGTAATAATATGATTAGGGATAGTCAGCATGGCTTTGTGAAGGGTAGGTCATGCCTCACAAACCTTATTGAGTTCTTTGAGAAGGTGACTGAACAGGTAGACGAGGGTAGAGCAGTTGATGTGGTGTATATGGATTTCAGTAAAGCGTTTGATAAGGTTCCCCACGGTAGGCTATTGCAGAAAATACGGAGGCTGGGGATTGAGGGTGATTTAGAGATGTGGCTCAGAAATTGGCTAGCTGAAAGAAGACAGAGGGTGGTGGTTGATGGGAAATGTTCAGAATGGAGTTCAGTTACAAGTGGCGTACCACAAGGATCTGTTCTGGGGCCGTTGCTGTTTGTCATTTTTATAAATGACCTAGAGGAGGGCGCAGAAGGGTGGGTGAGTAAACTTGCAGACGACACTAAAGTCGGTGATGTTGTCGACAGTGCGGGAGGATGTTGCAGGTTACAGAGGGACATAGATAAGCTGCAGAGCTGGGCTGAGAGGTGGCAAATGGAGTTTAATGTAGAGAAGTGTGAGGTGATTCACTTTGGAAGGAATAACAGGAATGCGGAATATTTGGCGAATGGTAAAGTTCTTGGAAGTGTGGCTGAGCAGAGGGATCTCGGTGTCCATGTACATAGATCCCTGAAAGTTGCCACCCAGGTTGATAGGGTTGTGAAGAAGGCCTATGGAGTGTTGGCCTTTATTGGTAGAGGGATTGAGTTCCGGAGTCGGGAGGTCATGTTGCAGCTGTACAAAACTCTGGTACGGCCGCATTTGGAGTATTGCGTACAGTTCTGGTCACCTCATTATAGGAAGGACGTGGAAGCTTTGGAGTGGGTGCAGAGGAGGTTTACCAGGATGTTGCCTGGTATGGAGGGAAAATCTTATGAGAAAAGGCTGATGGACTTGAGGTTGTTTTCGTTAGAGAGAAGGTTAAGAGGAGACTTAATAGAGGCATACAAAATGATCAGGGGGTTAGATAGGGTGGGCAGTGAGAGCCTTCTCCCGTGGATGGAAATGGCTAGCACGAGGGGACATAGCCTTAAACTGAGGGGTAATAGATATAGGACAGAGGTCAGAGGTAGGTTCTTTACGCAAAGAGTGGTGAGGCCGTGGAATGCCCTACCTGCAACAGTAGTGAACTCGCCAACATTGAGGGCATTTAAAAGTTTATTGGATAAGCATATGGATGATAATGGCATAGTGTAGGTTAGATGGCTTTTGTTTTTTGACTTCCCATGTCAGTGCAACATCGTGGGCCGAAGGGCCTGTACTGCGCTGTATCGTTCTATGTTCTATGATCCATTGGCTGTGGAATTGTTTAGCGCTGTCCATCACTTGCTGCTTATGTTTTTTGGTATGCAAGTACCCCTCTGTTGTAGCTTCACCAGGTTGACACCTCATTTTTGGGTTGCCTGATGGTGCTCCTGGCATGCCCTCCTTCATTGAACCAGGGTTGATCCCCTGGCTGGGTGGTAATGGTAGAGTGGGGGATATACCAGGTCAAGAGGTTACAGATTGTGGTTGAATACAATTCTGCTGCTGCTAATGGCCCACAGCACCTCATGGATGCCCACTATTGAGTTACTAGATCTGTCCGGCCAATCCCATTTAGCACGGTGGTAGTGCCACACAACATGATGGAGGATATCTTCAGTGTGAACCCAGGACTTGGTCTCCACAAGGACTGTGCTTGTACCAATACTGTCATGGACAAATGCATCTTTGGCAAGCAGGTTGGTGAGAGTAAAGTGAATTATGTTTTTCCCTCCTGTTGGTTTCCTCGCCACCTGCTGCAGCCTCAGTCTTGCAGCCATTTCCTTCAGGACCCAGCCAGCTCGGACTGTTGTGGTACTACCGAGCCACTCTTGGTGATGGACATTGAAGTCCCCCACCCAGAGCATATTCTGCGCTCTTGCCACCCTCAGTGCTTCCTCCAAGTGGTGTTCAACATGGAGGAGTCCAGGTTCAATGTTAAGGACTCCCACAGCAACTCCCTCTCGACTGTATATCACTGTGCTGCCAGCTCTGCTGGGCCTGTCCTACTGATGAGACAAAAAATACACCAGGATAGTGATGGTGGTGTCTGGGGCATTATCAGTAAGGGAATAATAATAATCTTTATTGTCACAAGTAGGTTTACATTAACACTGCAATGAAGTTACTGTGAAAGTTCCCTAATCGTCACGTTCCAGATCCTGTTCAGGTAACAGAGGGAGAATTCAGAATGTCCAATTCACCCAACAGCACGTCTTTCGGGACTTGTGGGAGGAAACCGGAGCACCCGGAGGAAACCCACGCAGACACAGGGAGAATGTGCAGACTCCGCACAGACAGTGACCCAAGCCGGGAATCGAACCTGGGACTGTGGCGTGTGAAGCAACCATGCTAACCACTGTGGTACCGTGCACACTGGCCTGATGGTACAAACTCTAGTTTACCCAAATAAAGTGGATGATAAGTTGTTTTGTTGATTTATATCAGCAATTGACCAGTGGACAATCTTACAGCAGCAGTCTGCTTGGATCCAAAAAACGATATTGACGAGATTGAACAGTGATCTGTTTCGCAGTTTCCACGTTTTCAGCCTAAAACAGGTACTACTCACATACCGTAGCTCTTCAGCAACCCTTTAGACAATAGGTGTGCCTTACATTTAGTTACAAAGGAGTACTTAGCAACAATGCCATCTGTTCCCAGCGCTTGGTTGTTGCTATGTGTTCTTGTTACCTTTTGGTTCCCAGATGCTCGCAATAATCTCACTTTAAGCTTAGAAAGAAGCTCTTATGTTTAATATTGGCCATGCTGCCTTGTACAATAGAAGAACCGGTTTGAACTGATTCTGTTACATATCACTTGAGTCTTTAGTGCAACCATGAAACCTGGCCTCCGGAACACTTGCACATAACAATTATTTATTAGTTCTTTATAGATAATAATAGTTAAGCTTTCATTATAAACTCTACCTGAGGCAATCCCAACTCACTTAATCACAATATCAGTCATGATTGCCTCAAGTAGTAGTTCTAGTGCGAGCAGAAGCAAAGGAGGAACTGAAAGCACTACTGCTGAGTGCTTCTTTGTAACTGAATGTAAGATAAAAAATAAATTAAAAATAACCTTTATTTTCACAAGTAGACTTATATTAACACTGCAATGAAATTACTGTGAAAAGCCCCTAGTCGCCACATTCCGGCGCCTGTTCGGGTACACAGGGAGAATTCTGAATTCTCAGTTGGTACTAGAATTGAACCTGTGCTGCTGGCCTTGTTCTGCATCACAAACCAGCTGTCCAGCCCACTGAGCTAAACCGGCCCTGATTTTGGTTGGGAAATAAAACCAATGAAAAATATTAATGATGCTCTTCCTAGCCTTCAGGGAAATGTTAGAGTTGGTACAATCAATCATTCCCAATACGGTCAGGATGTAAAATAACACAGGCAAAAGCAAATGTGTCACGAAATAAAAAGTTTTGCCTGGATATCTGTATTTCCTGTCATCTGGGTGATTACAAATATAAGTCATCAAAGGATCTATTTTTCCAATTTTAAGAGGAAACATAGGGGGCGATTCTCCGAGCCCCCGCGCTGGGCCGGAGAATCGCCTCAACCGCGCCACGCGATTCTCCGAGGTGCGGAGAATCGGCGGCATTTATGCCGTCGTGTTTGGTGCGGCGCCGGCCGTGGGCCGCTGGAATCGGCGGGGCCACAGATTCTCCGGCCAGGATGGGCCGAACGGCCGCGCAGATACAACAGAGTCCCGCCGGCGGCAACCAGGGGTGAACGGGTCACCCCTGCGCGAAGGGTCAGGGGGTCAGCCTGTGGGGCGGGGAAAAGCGATCCTTTACCGGGGGGGCCTCCGATGGGGTCTGGCCCGCGATCGGGGGCCACTGATCGGCGGGCCGGCCTATCTCCCCCCCGGGCCTACGTTGTCACGCGGCCAGTCCCTGAACACCGACGCCATGTTGAGTCGGGGCCGGCGTGCTGAAGAAGTTCCCCCCGGATGCGCAGGTTGGCGCAGCCCAACTACGCATGTGCAGGTTGGCGCGGCGCCCATTTGGTGCCAGGAAGGGAGGCTGGAGCGGCGTGAACTGCTCCAGCGCCGTGCTGGCCCCTTGTGGGGGACAGAATCGGTCGTACCCGGGCCCGTTTTGCGCCGTCGTGAAATGCAACGGCGTTCACGACAGCGCGAACACTTGGTCTCCATTTTGGAGAATCGCCCCCATGGAGTTCAATATAAACAAAGTTATTAACCTGTGCAAATATAGATAAGTGTTCATCTTTGGGGGACAATTGACTGTGAAAAGTGAAGTTATCCAAAATAATTGATGTCAATGATAACACCATAGTATTTTAACCAAATGGGAGAATTATTTAGTGACATTGATTGGCAGGACAACAAAATGAGTAGGAATGTGACAATATTGCTAACTTACCAAGGACGATTGCTGATAGTGCCCAATCCTGTCCCCCACCCACATAAAAAAGATGGTGCAATGTATTAAAGTTACAAGACTCTCATTAAGAACTGAGAAAAAATGTTAGATTCAAATCCCTAAATATGGTATTAACTCAAAATCCTATCACACAAATCTATTACTTTAAGAAAACACAGATGCTGCCAAAATCCTATTAAGCCGAACCAATCAATTGGGTACGTTAATCTAAATTCACACTGTCAAATGTTAGATGCGTTTAGTGCTCTGGTGTTACATTCATTATGTGTATTTTAAACTGCCTTTCCACGATGAAAAGTGCTGCAAATGTTATTTAGCGAAAATACTGTCAAAAATATATAAAGGGGTGTTGCATTTGGCAATGTCCATCACATTTCAGGCATTGTATTCTGAGATTTTGCAAATTCTCAGTCAAAATGACACAGAAGTAGGCCATTCAGCCCACTGAGTCCATGCAGCTCGCTGTAGAGCAATCTATTAGTCTCATTTCCCCACTCAACCCATAGTCCTGTGAGTTTAATTCCCATCCAAGTTCCCCCTGAAATCATTCATCAGCCCCACTTCCACCGCCTTCATAGGCAGGGTGTTGCTTTGTAGGCAAGGAGTTCCAGGTCACTGCACTCACTACAAAAAGAAAATCTCCCACACAGTTCACCTGTATCTCTTGCCCAAAACCTCAAACCTGTTTTCCTTAGTCCTGTACCATTGGGTAGTGGGAACAACTTTTCATTGTCTACTTTCTCTAAACCTGTATTAACCTTGTACACGGCTTGCAAATCTTCCCTCAATCTTTGCTACAAGAATAACACCAGATTTTCCAACTGGGGGGATGGGGGTGCCCATTGTATGTGGGGTGGGATTTCCAGTGTATGTTGGGGGAGGGAGGATGGGTCTTCATGTATGGGGGGGGGGGGGGGGGGGGTAGGGTTCCTCTTTTATTTATAACCGGACATCAAGGCCCTTTTTATGTTGCTGACATTTTCAGGCCCCGTCTACCAGCATGACAGTGTGGGATATACCTCCAGGATTTTCTTTTTTATAAGTGCTGGACAATATGCCACTTTTCCCCAGACCTAGAATACCTAACAGTGAAGTGTCGCCCCTTCTACCTCCAACGTGAATTCACCTCTGTACTCATCACAGCAGTCTGCATCCCACCCCAGGCGGAGGTGAAGAAACCACTTGACGAACTACATTCCACCATCAGCAACCAAGAAACAAATCACCCTGAAGCCTTGGCAATCGTGGCTGGAAACACCAACCAGGCCAATCTCAGGAAGGTTCTACCCAAACTCCATCAGCATATCTCCTGCTCCACCAGTGGTGCAAACACCCTGGGCCACTGCTACACGAGCATCAAAGGTGCCTACAGCTCCATTCCCCGACCACACTTTGGCAAATCCGACCACAAGTCGGTATTCCTACTTCCGCTTACAAACAGCAACTCAAGTGTCCTGAGCCAGTCAAGAAAACCATGCACTGCTGGTCCGAGAAATCTGAGGACATCCTCCGCGACTGCTTGGAGACTGTGGACAGGTCCATATTCAAGGCCGAGGCAGCTAACCTGGACAGGTACACAACTACCTTCAAAGACTTCATCAGTAAGTGTGTCGAGGACTGTGTACCAGAGAAGACAAAACGGGTATTCCCCAATCGGAAACCCTGGCTCAACCAAAAGGTTCACTCCCTGCTGAAGTTCCCGCTTTGAGCAGTCAGCAGTGCCACCCGCCCAACAGCCCTGGACACACCCATACCCACTATTACAGCCTCAGAGGTAAGAGCTGGGCCCCGATGGAGTCTCTGGGCGAGCACTCAGAGCCTGCGCAAACCAGCTGGCGAGTGTATTCACAGATATCTTCAACTGAATCCCATTTCCCCATCAAGATAGAGGCCAAATCAAACTTTACATCCATAAACAGCAACAAATAACGATGCAGAGCCAGACAATGCCTCAACTGAACAAAAAAAAAATGGATTAACTTTCAATACGAACTAAAATATTATTGGATGAAAATACAATCAGTGTGCAGTCAGAAAAAGTTACCGATGAAACCGCTCAAAATATATTTTGAAACTCTTTTTCAGCTTCCACCTTGGTTTCTCCACTAAACTGAGGAAATACTAGTTTGTAACAAAGTAAATATCTAAAAATTGTAAGATTTACAAGTGGATGAGTAAACGTAGCTTTACGGTCTCGTTTCTGTGGCCAAAATATGTCCAGCACTGTTCTCTGCTGAAAGCCTGTGAATATCTGGGAAATATAAGCCTTGAACTCCTGGGCGATTACCTGAGCCAGCATTTTCAGCTGAAAGAAATCAACAATGCCTTGGATGGACATTTTAAAAACTTTGGATTTGGATTTTGTTTATTGTCACGTGTACCGAGGTATAGTGAAAAATATTTTTCTGCGAGCAGCTCAACAGATCATTAAGTGCATGAAAAGAAAAGGAAATAAAAGAAAATACAAAATAGGGCAACACGAGGTACACGATATAACTACATAAGCACCGGCATCGGGTGAAGCAGACAGAGATGTAGTGTTAATGAGGTCCGTCCATAAGAGGATCGTTTAGGAGTCTGGTAAGTGAGACTGGCCGTTCACAGAATGTGAATTGAATCTTCCTTTTGTAAGTCCTACACCATTGTGCCGTACCTTTCCAGATAGAAAATTATTGCTGATCGAAAAATAGGCAGCATTTTTAGGGCCTTGAGAGTAAATATATTTTTGTGTACAGAATTATTGGGACAGAATAATAGACAAGTAGGAAGAAAATAAATTACTTACCTTACAGATTAAGAATAAAACTGGAGGACACAAGTACAAAGACATAAGGTGAAAAACATGAGCGGGACTCTCCGTTGGCTGACACCGAAATTGCGACGGGTGCCAATTTCACGTCATATCACAATTCTCCGTCACCTCGACAGCATTGGCTGGGATGGTGCGTGGGGGGAGTGAGTATGTGAATACCCGGCCTGCCAAAAACTTCCACCCTGTAACCTCCCCCTCACCACCCCCGGAACACCCCCTCCGAAGCCCCCCCTGCCAGCGGAACGGCTCCCCTCCCCCGACTGTGGCGGCGCTGGACAGTCCGCAGCCACCATGCAAGGTCCCCAAAATTTGAGAGGACACGCGCCCCACGCCGTTGGGGACTCGGCCCATCGGGGGCGGAGCATTGGGGGAGTGCCTCAGATGACGTCCTGGGGCCGTCCCGATGGTGTGCGGCGTACTCCTCGAGGGGCGGAGCATCGGATAAACGGCGCCGTCTCCGATTCCAGTGTAAACATGGATTCTCTGGCCGATTGCTGAACATGATTTCGGTGGCGGCGATAAGAGAATCCCGCCCACAGTTTCAGGAATGGAGAATGCTGCTGCAGGGCAGCACGGTGGCGCAGTGGTTAGCATTGCTGTCCCTCGGCGCCGAGGTCCCAGGTTCGATCCCGGCTCTGAGTCACTGTCCGTGTGGAGTTTGCACATTCTCCCTGTGTTTCCGTGAGTTTCGCCCCCACATGACAGGTTAGGTGGATTGGCCACGCTAAATTGCCCCTTAATTGGAAAAAGTGAATTGGGTACTCTCAATTTATTTTAAAAGAAGAATCCCACTGCATAATTTTTCCACAACATGTGAAACAAACTACCATAAAATGCGTTAATTTGGGATGTGTAGAAACTTGAAAGATGGAGATCCACTCGGAAGGGGCCTTGAGGTTATAAAGATATTTAGGAACACAACCTTTCACCCAAATCTACTAAATCTCAGACCTAAATTCCATTGCTCTGCCATACCCCACCACAATAATTTCACAACTCCAAGTTCCCCACAAACTGTCAAACCTCAGGAGGCGTGGGGGTTCAGGCAAGTAACAGGCTTCAGGATTCCGACCTAATAGTCACCAAAGATGGTGTGACCTAAACTTGTACCAGCCCCCGTTGTTACCAAATTTCATGGCTTCCCCCATGTGCATCAGAACCCCAATCCCTATCACGAACACAAGAGTGAACTATCATTAATACAAAAGCAGAATACTGCAGATGCTGGTTATCTGAAATAAAAACAGAAAATGATGGAAATACTCAGCATCGATGGCAAAAGAAACAATTAAAATTTAATCTTGTTAACCTTTCATGAAAGGTCATCAACCTAAAAACACTTGGTGGTATTTTATTGAAACAGGCCCGCTTGTTGCTGTGGAGATATGGGAGGTTTTGGTATGTCCTTCATTTACTGGCAGGCTTTGCCATGTGTTTAATTCAGCCACAGCATTGCTTTCCTGCCACCACATTTCCAACCAATCACAAAGTGTGATGACAATTTGTGTCTGTCAGTGAAAGACTTTAAAGGGGTCCTGGCTAGCTTCAGAATAGCTGCAACCACCGAGGCTGCTGTAAGCTGGAGGAAGGAAATGAATGGAAAGAGGTTATCTAAACTCTTCTCCCAGCTGGGTCTCTGACTCTTCCCTGGTGCTAATCCTGGAGGCAGCGAGGGCCAGAAGAGTTTTGCTGTTCTCGGCGGGTGGGAGGAAGAGGCCAACTGTGCAGACTAAACTGGCCTGGAAAGAAGTGTTGGAGGCTGTGAACAGAAGAAGTATGCTCCTGAGGACATGGACCCAGTATTGTAAAAAGTTTCATAATCTCATTAGGTCAGAAAAGGTAAGTGCCATACCAGTCTCAGGTGGCAACATCGCTCTCTGATTTCCTCAGCAATCTACCGCACAGCATCTCTCCAACGAACACATCTCACAGCTCCATTCATTTATTCTTCTCAATGAACTCCTCAAGTCTTATCTGCACAACCAACTATCTGCACAACCAACACTGACACTCATCTTAGTGCCATCTCGGCCCATCCCACACAGTCAACCTTCACAAATATTCTCATTCATTTATTTGCACGCAATGTACTTCTCATATTAATGATTTTCTGTTGCAGGAGAGAGTGTCCAATTACAGAGAGAAGCATTGAGCCCTCCAGCCATAACCAACCTGATTGCAGCAAAGGAAGATTCTTTGGAGATCAGCAGGGTGACACAGTCAAGTAATTTGGGTAGGCGGTGGAGAGGTGGGTGTCTCCCACAGACCTGACAACAGAATTAGATATTACTTGGCACACAGCATTCACACATTGTGAACTGTCGTCTGTAGGATCAGAATCCCCTCCAACTGGGAAATTTATGGAGCATGCAACCCAAACCCACAGACATGTTTTGACCTCCTGTTTTGTACCATACAATAAAGAAGCCAGTCTGCAGCCAACAGCACAGGGCTGCGCAGCAAGGGATTAATTGGGGCATTTAGTAAAAGACAGTGGCTCATCAGAAGGGTTTGGTCATTGACTGATTGCTACCATGGAACAATGGCACCAAGGAAATGCCACTACCTGCCATTAGCTAACACAATTAAGAGACTGATTATTCAGTACAATGGCACAAGGAACACACCTTTGATATAATGCAAGGAATTGTAATGTAACTAAGGTCTGCATCACAAAGACTGCGCTGGAATCTCAGGGAGAGGAATAAGATCATTCAAACTTTCATCAACCTTCAATCGGAGTCAGCTTCTGTTATTGGTATTGCCTCAAAACAACAGGGCTGGTTTTGCTCAGTTGGCTGGGCAGGTGGTTTGTGATGCAGAGCAAGGCTAACCGCGTGGGTTCAATTCCTGTACTGGCTGAGGCTATTCATGAAGGCCCGCCTTCTCAACCTTGCCCCTCACCTGAGGTGTGGTGATCCTCAGGTTAAATCACCACCATCAGCTCTCCCCCTCAAAAGGGGAACCATGATGAGAAGATGCCGATGCTGGACTGGGGTGGGCACAGTTAGAAGTCACTTCACCTGATGAAGGAGCAGTGCTCCGAAAGGTTGTGATTTCAAATAAACCTGTTGGACTTGAACCTGGTGTTGTGAGACCCCTTACTCAAAAGGGGAAAGCAGCCTATGGTCATCTGGGACTATGGTGACGTCATTGCCCCAAAACAGCTTTGAACAATGTGTGAGCTGATCATATTCATCTGGAATATATTTTCCATGGAAATACTGTATTGTTTCAACCAACATGAGCTGATCATATTTATCTGGACTATGTGTTGACTGAACTAAGAGTGCTACCTACTGAACATTGAAATAGGTTGGTCAGGCCAACAGCAGAAATGGTATAATTGGGGGCAGATATTGTGGCACCCCATTGTTTTCTGCAGGCAATCAAGGAAGTTGGCAATCTGCTCAATTCCACCCAGAGACCTACAACACCATGGAACCATAGAATCCCTACAGTGTAGAAGGTGGCCATTCAGCCCACCGAGTCTGCACCGACCCTCTGAAATAGCACGCTACCTAGGCACACACCCCCACTCCCCCAGTCCTATCCCCATAACCGCGCCTAAACTGCACATCTTTGAATTCTGGGGAGGAAACTGGAGCACCCGGAAGGAACGCATGCAGACACAGGGAGAAAGTGCAAAACTCCACTCAGTGACCCAAGGTCAGAATCGAACCTGGGTCCCTGGTGCTGTGAGGCAGCAGTGCTAACCATTGTGATGCCCCTAAAATCATCACCCGAACAAGGACTTGAACCCAGGACCCTCAGATTAAAAGTCTGATGCTCTACTGTCTGAGCGACTCTGGTTTAAATGGGGTCAGAATTAACCGTGCACTAGTCCAGCGTGACATGACACATCTAAAGAGACAGGGCAGATGTGAAGCTTGATTCATAAGTTGAATTGGTTATGCACGTGCATTATGCTGTGCTGGAGTTAAGTACTATGATCAAACTCCTGGTGGAGGAGAATGTTTTACATGCAAATAAAACGTTTAAAAAATGTAATCAGGATGAATGTAAAGTTCCAATGGGTTGGCAGGGATGAGGCCCTCCCCTAATGTGGGAAAAGTGCCCGTGGAGGCAGGAAGAGGCCCCTGCTTTGTCGCTTATTTAGCTCAAGTGGCTCCTGCTGGGTGACTGAACTGCCACCCTTCCCTCTGCTGACCAAATGGCTTGGTGCCATGAAGACACCTGCACGCGCCTACCATGCCTTCCCTCTAAAAATAAGTGGGAAGATTTCAAGTCACCAACTGTCAGATAGTTTCATTAAATGAAATGCATGTACGGTAAAATTGTTTGGGATCCTGGAAGAGGCAAGTTTCACAATTGCATTGCTCTGTACAGAGGATGGGCGTTTAGGATAGGAGTTTTCCTTTTGAAATTTTACCTTTTACATTTTAGATGTAATTTTTAGTTAAAGGCAGAGAAGGGAATCTATGAACTGGTCATTCACTTGTGTTCCAATATATCGGTGCAGACTCGAACGGTAGTTGGAGGGAATTGGGAGATATGCATGTGTAATGTGGAACAGCAGAGTGTAAATAAAGAGAGAGAGAGAGAGAGAATGGAGCAGGAGAGCAGAGGCAGAAGCAGTTCTTTCACTTCAGCAAGCATTAGAGTGTGTGGTGATGTGCATCAATGTAAATACATGTAGGCTAGCTAGACACTAGAGGGAGCACCAGAAACATCACACACACACACACACTCAACCAATAGATCAGTTAGATAGGACGCGACCAATGGACATTCACGATACACAAGGAGGTGACATGACGACAAGGGGGCATTACACCAACCCATATATAAAGGACACCACACACATGATCTGCTCTTTCCAGTGGAGACAGTCAGTGAGAACAGACAGAGGGTTGATTCAATATTACACCCACCATGTGGATTGCAGCAACTGGTTAGTCAGTCTGGGTAGCTACAGTAGGATTAGCAGTAATGTCGAACCCGAGTAATAGAAGTGTAAATAGTTGAATAAACGTGTTGAAGTTATCTCCACGTCTGAACCTTCCTTTGTCAAGTGCACCACAAGGAAGCCGCTTATGTTACACCTACAACATAACAAATCATGGTACCAGGACTGAACTGTTTCAATCCAGATAGCCATACCTCAGGATACAGTGACAACCAGCAACGATACCCAGGCAAGATGTTCGAGATCCGGGTTCCGCAGCAGCTCCAGTGCCACGGCGATCTCCGTGAAAATTGGCGGGCATTCCGGCAAAAAGTTTGAAATCTTCCTGGTGGCAGCAGAACTAGAAGAAGTGGCCGATCCTGAAAAAACAGAGCTTCTCCTCACCATCACCGGTGCCAGAGCAGAAGAAATCTTTTTTAAAATTCAAGTTCTCCAAGGGGCAAAACAGAGGGAGGCAGAAAGAGAAAGATCGTGGGAGGGGGGCTATTTGAAGAACACAGATTGAGAAAACAGAAAGAGAGAGAATCATCATAGAATTTACAGTGCAGAAGGAGGCCATTCGGCCCATTGAGTCTGCATCGGCCCTTGGAAAGAGCACCCTACCCAAGCCCACACCTCCACCCTATCCCCGTAACCCAGTAAACCCCCCACACCTTTTTGGACACTAAGGGCAATTTACCATGGCAATCCACCTAACCTGCTCATCTTTGGATTGTGGGAGGAAACCGGAGTACTCGTAAGAAACCCACGCAGACACGGGGAGAAAGTGCAGACTCCGCACAGTCAGTGACCCAAGCTGTGAATTGAACCTGGGACCCTGGAGGGAGCTGTGAAGCAACAGTGCTAACTACTGTGCTGTCCCAGAGAGGGAGAGTGACAGAGATATAAGTCAGAGAGCGGGAGGGAGGCAGAATTTGACAGTGGAGACATGTGAGACATAAGCAGGCTGAAAGGCAGAGAGTGAGACAAAGGAAGGCAGAGAGAGTGAGCTGGAAATATTTGGCGGGATTCTCCAATCCACCAGCTGAGTGTTTCCCGGCCATGTTCGCTGGCGGAGTGATTCTATCTTCCCACCACATGTCAATGGAATTTCCCATTGTAGCCATCCCACACCATCGGGAAACCTGTGGGAGGTCATCCGCTGCTGGGGGGAGAAATGAGTCACAACGATGGGAGAATTCCAGTCATAAGACCAACCAAGGAGTGATTGCAAGTATTAAATTAGGATATAAAGATTTAAGTATTGAGTTAGGAGCAGGGTTCCAGGTAATGGAACTGTAATAGTAACTGTATTTTGTGATTGCTGAATGCAGACTCTCTCTGAGGGCTGTGGGTAATTCAATAAAGCGACAGTGAATTATCAGAAGAAAGTTGTCTCAACGCTAAGGATCTGGGGCCAGTGGAGACGGCACCGGGGTGCAATGGGAGCATCGGTGTGGTCCCCAATCAGGGGTAACCACCGGTTTGTCCCGGGGAAGATGGACGGGGGGTTCCAGAGCTGGCATCGGGCGGGGATTGGAAGAATGGGGGACCTGTTCATCGACGGGACGTTTGCGAGCCTAGGGGCACTGGAGGAGAAGTTTGAGTTACCCCCAGGAAATGCCTTTAGATATATGCAGGTGAGGGCTTTTGTGAGGCGACAGATGAAGGAATTCCTGTTGCTCCCAGCACAAGAAGTTCAAGATAGGGTGATCTCGGGTGTATGGGTCGGGGAGGGCAAGGTGTAGGAAATACACCAGGAGTTGAAAGAAGAGGGGAAGCGCTGGTAGAAGAGTTGAAGGGTAAATGGGAGGAGGAGCTGGGGGAGGAGATCGAGGAAGGTCTGTGGGCTGATGCCCTCGGTAGGGTTAATTCCTCCTCCTCGTGTGCCAGGCTCAGCCTGATACAATTTAAGGTGGTCCACAGAGCGCACTTGACGGGGGCGAGGTTGAGTAGGTTCTTTGGGGTAGAGGACAGATGTGGAAGGTGCTCAGGGAGCCCGGCGAACCATGTCCATATGTTTTGGTCATGCCCGGCACTGGAGGGGTTCTGGAGAGGAGTGGCGGGAGGGAGCAATATCTCAGGTGGTGAAAGTCCGGGTCAAGCCAAGCTGGGGGCTAGCAATATTTGGAGTAGTGGACGAACCGGGAGTGCAGGAGGCGAAAGAGGCTGGCATTCTGGCCTTTGCGTCCCTAGTAGCCCAGCGAAGGATCTTGCTAATGTGGAAGGAGGCGAAGCCCCCCAGCCCGGAGGCCTGGATAAATGATATGGCTGGGCTCATAAAGTTGGAGAGGATTAAGTTCGCCTTGAGAGGGTCTGCGCAGGGGTTCTACAGGCGGTGGCAACCGTTCCTAGACTATCTCGCGGAGCGTTAGAGGAAGGTCGGTCAGCAGCAGCAGCAACCTGGGGGGGGGGGGGGGGACACGTCCTGGGAGGGTGGATGAGCAAGAGATAACATGAAGGGTTGGGGAAACTGGCACGTACGGGTGAGGGCCAGTGGACAAAGCTGTGTAAATATATCATTTTGCCATGTATATATCTTGCTCTGCGCGATATCTTGGGTTTTTTTTGTTACGAGGGGTTATTGTTTGTAAGGGAGAAAAATTGTGTTAAAAAACTTTAATAAATATATATTTTTTTTTTAAAAAGAAGAAAGTTGTCTCACTGGTCATTCTGTTAAAGCCTACATTTGTGAATCTGGTGTCACGAACTTGAATATGGAGAGGGTCTCCGAGGGAGGAAGTGGAAGTCCTGCACACCACTAACTGTAATGTCAAGAGATGTTTATGTAGACTTTGAAACTTTTCCTCTTATCAGTTCTAATCAATGTCTTTCAACTTCCACAGTTTCTTCAAGGGTGACAGATGAGTAACAGCAGGAGGAGACGGAGAAGTCCTTAGAAGAAGGCTAGCACTCAAAGGATACACTATTACAATATATATGTGAACTCTCCACCAATGCAACTCAGTGGGCACTTACTGTAATATTTAACTTGATTGCCGCGTGTCTCTGGTGGATGTGATGTGAGGACTGGAGAAATAGCTAATGTGGTGCCGCTGTTTAAGAAAGGTAGCAGGGATAATCCTGGAAACTATAGGCTGGTGAACCTCACGTCGGTGGATGGTAAATTATTGGAGCGAATTCTCAGGGACAGGATTTACATTCATTTGGAAACAAATTGACTCATTAGCGATACACAGCATGGTTTTGTGAAGGGGAGGTCATCACCCTAACTAACTTGATTGAGTTTTTCGAGGAGTGACAAAGATGATTGATGAGGGGAGGGCGGTGGATGCTGTTTACATGGACTTCAGTAAAGCCTTTGACAAGGTGCCTCATGGCAGACTGCTACAAAAAGGGAAGTCACACGTGATCAGAGGTGAGGTGGTAAGATGGATACAGAACTGGCTCGCTCAAAGAAGGCAAAGGGTAGCAGGAGAAGGGTGTTTTTCTGAATGGAACATTGTTACTAATGGTGTTCCACAGGGATCAGTGCTGAGGCCTCTGTTGTCTGTAGTGTACATAAATGATTTGGACGAAAATATAGCTGGTCCGATTAGAAAGTTTGCGGATGACACCAATGTTGGTGGAGTGGCAGATAATGTTGACGATTGTCAGACGTTACAGGTGGACATAGATAGGTTGGACACTTGGGCAGAGAAATGGCAAATGGAGTTTAATCCAGAAAAAAGTGAGGTAATGCATTTTGGTAGGTCAAACATAGAGAGGAAATATACCGTAAATGGCAAAACTCTTAGGAATATAGAAAGTCAGAGAGATTTGGGTGTGCAGGTCCACAGATCTTTGAAGGTGCAACATAAGTGGACAAGGTAGTCAAGAACGTATCCTGAATGCTTGCCTTCATTGGGCAGGGCATCGGGTATAAAAACTGGCAAGTTATGCTATAGTTGTACAGAACCTTGGTAAGGCCGCTCTTGGAATATTGCGCACAATTCTGGTCGCCACACTACCAGAAGGATGCGGAAGCTTTGGAGAGGGTACAGAGGAGGTTTACCAGGATGTTGCCTGGTCTGGAGGGTGTTAGTTATGTGGAGAGACTGAATAGACTCGGACTGTTTTCATTAGAAAGACGGAGGTTGAGGGGTGACCTGATAGAGGTCTACAAGATTATGAGGGGCATAGATAGAGTGGGTGGGCAGGCACTCTTTTCCAGGGTGGAGGGGTCAGTCACCAGGGGGCATAGGTTTAAGATCCGTGGGGCAAAGTTTAGAGGAGGTGTGCGAGTGAGGTCTGTTACGCAGAGGGTAGTGGGTGCCTGGAACGCGCTGCCAGGGGAGGTTGTGGAAGCAGATACATTGACGGTGTTGAAAAGGCATATCAACAGATATATGGATAGGATGGGTGTAGAGGGATACCACGCAAGGAAGTGCTGAGGGCTTTGGCAAAGGTTGGTATCATGACCGGTACAGGCTTAGGGGCCAAAGGGCTTGTTCCTGTGCTGTACTGTTCTTTGTTCTCTTTGTTGTCATATGCATTAGCAGAGAGGGTGATGCATATCTGTCAGTCTGCTTGTCACCTCTTGTTTTCACCTCTCACTGCTGGCTAGCAGTATAACTATTATAAAAAGAGACCGAGTGTATAAGCCTCTCCTGCAAGTGGATCAGCTCTTCATCAGCAAGCCCTGGTGGTACCTTCCCATGGCAACATGCGTAAAGTGGCTACCTGGTAGACCCAAGCTAAACTACAGGGTACTCCGAGGAGGCCTGGCCCCCAGATATGTGCCGTTCAGGCCCATTGGTATGTGGTTATTTTCTGGTGCCCAAAAACCAGACTCCCTGACCAGCCCCTCAGCTATGGGTAAATAGCCCCACTGCCTTGTGAGTATCTCGGAATGAAGGGAGCTCAGGGAGTAAATCCTGGCAGAAAATCCAGAGTGGTATCCGGTAGACAGTAATCTCTCAACAATCGGGCAGCTTTCCAGCAGCTGAGCTGGGTCAACCCAAAAAGGAGACCAGCGCTGGGTGGCAGACCTGGCCCCAGTCTCCGGTCCAACCCCGCCGGCCATAGTGGACTTCCCGCCCCGCACTGGCGGGAACATGCAAACAGCTCAAATCCATTAATTTGAATGTGATAAATTGGGTAAAAACCCAAATTTCCACCCCACCCTCCCTATTATGTTCCGACTCCCACTCCCAGCAGGAACTCCACCAGGTGGGGCTTTGGTACAAGTATTGACAAGAGCATTCCTGGCACAATGGATCCTGAAGAAAGTCAATGAGGTAGCCCATTGCTTCTGTGTCCGCTGCCACTGCCAGGCTTCAGAGGAAGGGTACCCCAAGGGTTCTAGGGGTTGAGTGGGCATGGGCTATAGGTAAGGGGTTGACCTGCGACCATCCCCCAAAGTGGGAGTTCCATGTCTGAACTGCCCCTTCCAGCCCTGGGCGACCTGAAGATCATTCTTGGCATGATGATCTCAGGCAGCCCTCTGTTCAAAAACAATCATCTTTGTCTGACCTGTTTGAACTCTGATGTGGCCTTGAACTGCTCTGCCTGACAGCGAGCAGATCAGACAGCTCATAGAAGATGCAAGCCAGGAATACTTTCCCTCCCCTCACATCTGCTCCCTCAATCCTATGCTTCTAAAAGTGCTGATTTTCGAAGTGTCTGAGCCTTCCTAGAAAGGCCATAACACTCAAAAAACCTTGAAATCCCCTAAGATCCTTTGAAATGCTAAGCATTCATTCATTTTCACAATGCAGCACCTTTAACTAGCCTTTGATTGACAGCTTAATTGGTTAAACACAGCAGGCTGAAGGTTTATCATTCCCTTCACACTTGAATACATCTGAGGTGCCTTCCATTGATCCTAACTGCAATGTTTATAAAAATCTTGTTCAGATTGACTGCTGCTGGCAACTTAAACAATGCCAAGTGTTTTCTTTCTCCACCTCTCCGGCCACCTTCAGTGATCTATGCACATATGCACCAAGATCAATTTGCTCCAGATGATGAGGGTGGAAGGCCAGGGAACTGTATAGCCTGCTGGGGTTGTCACCTCCTTTAAGCTGGAGTTTCTTGTGCAATCATTCTGTGTCGTGGTGTGTGGCTGTATGTGACTATGTTAGAATCTTACTTGAGTGGTCTGCGGGACAGCTCTCCCAATTTTGGCCAAGACCCTGGGTGTTAGTAAGGAGTATTTTGCAGGGTCCGCTGGGCACGGTGTATCATTTCCGGTGCCTAGCTCGAGGCCGGATGGTCCATTTGGTTTTATTCCCTCTTGCTTGTTGGTGTTCTTGCTGCTCCCAGTGCTGCTGGTGTTGTTGTTGCTCTCCTGCTGTTGGTCTGGCTTCTGATGCTGCTGGTGAGTGGGTGAGGAGTGCGTCAGTGAATGAGGAGTATGTGAGTGAGGATTGGGTGGGGCTGTCGGGAGGGCAGTAAAAGTGTAGTCGGGGGGGGGGGGCTAGCTCAGTCAGACCAGGGGATAGAGGTTGGAGGCTGGGTAGTTGTGTCGAAAAGGTGGGTACTGGGGTCGGAGGTGTGGGTAGTGTGGTTTGGGGATGGCTACCCATTGTGTGGATAGTCGGGTCAATAGGGTTAGTTGTCGGGTCAGATGAGTGGGAGGTCGGGACGGTAGTTGGGTTGGGAGCTGAGTAGTTAAATTGGGAGTTGGGTAGCAATGTTGGGGGTGCTGGTAGTCAGGTCAGTGTGGTGGGTACTCAGGTTGACAAGGAGTGCAGTTGGGTCAGTGTGAGTAGTCAGGTCAGGTAGGGGCAATTGGGTCACAGAGTTGGGTAATCAGGTTGGGGTGGTGGGTAGTTGGTATGGGGAGTTGGTAGTCAGATCACAGGAGCGAGTAGTCAGGTTGGGAGTGCAATTGAGGGTGCATAGGGATGTGTAGGGTGTACATGTGTGGGGTGATAGGTTGAGTTAATCAATGAGTTACAGCAGAGTTTAAACAGCAGAACGATAGTGGGCTAAATATCCAAGTACGCATCATGTACTGAGCCCACATCCCCAAACCTGAGCTCCAGGTTGGAATTGTTGATCACTCATATATACCACTGCTATAATTACATATATTACCCAAAACCTATGGCATTAACCAAATTTTTAGTGTTCCAAAACATGACTGAATTCATTATATCTTCCACAGAAAGCAGATTAGCGGTTACGTCATTCACGATATCAGCCATCGATCTGAAACTAGATTTTCTACCACTCAAACTGGTTCAATTCACAATGTAAGGCTTCTTCCAACAATTTGTCATAAATTTTGCATACCTAAATAGCATTTGTCTGAATGTTATGCTAAAATATATGTATTAGTCACCCACAAAAGTAAAAATCCTGTTTCATAAAACTATTTTGCTCGCTTTGCGGAACGGAGTAATAAACCTCTGCAAACAAACCAATAAAAAGTTTTGTATTTGGTCTTGGAAAGACAGTGTTATTTAAGTTACAGTCGTTGTTCTAAAGTGTGTCACTTTAAATATTAATATTATGAATGTTATATTAGGTTTGATTAACATAATACAATGCAAAAAAAGGGCCTGTCTTGTCTTTCATGTTCTCTTTATAAAGCTATTCTTGCATTAGTACCTATTCATGATATCATCTTGAATCTGAGGCTTTAACAATCCTGGTTATGAGTACAGTCCTTTTTCTTTTATATCAAAGCTTTCCATTATTTAGATACTTGATGATTGTGGCAGCTCCAAGACACTTTCTAGAATACAATCAAACATGATTTTTCTTGGTAACTAATGCCAAGTATATGATAATCTAATCAGCTGAATATGTCAAGTTCTTGCAAAGGACGGGAAAAATACATTGTACAATTTCAATTTTAGGGAATACAAAAGAATACTTCTGAAGTATCATTAAGGTGCTTCTTTGACAGTACCTTCCAAATTCATGACATTTACCATATGGAACAACAAGGAGGCACACGGGAGCACCACCAGCTGCAAGTTCCGCTCCAACTTGCTCACAACTCTGCCTTGGAGATATAACACTGCTCCTTCGTCATCATTATCTTTACATTATTGCTAATCTATTTCTCAATAAGGAAAACCAAATCATTTGGTTAGGTAGCATTTTTGGAGGAGTCGAACTGGGCCTTAGCGTAAAATACTGTATCAGCTACCGCAAAACAAAGTCAGCACCAAGCACATAACATTGCAGTTTAGTTCCGAGCATAACATTCTTTGCATGCCCCATTTTCTTTACTTTATCTGCTCAATTATGATGGTGATTCAACAGTGCTGTAGGTGTATGTACACCATATGGACTGCAATAGTTAATGGCGTCTCACCCTCACCTTTTCAAGGGCAACTGGGAATGAACAATAAATACTGACCTTGCCAGTGATGACCACATCTCATGAACAAGTGTAATTATAAAAAACTTGGATAATTTTATCACATATGAATAAACAACATTTCAAAATCTTAATTTTCCTTTAGTTACCTCTTTGCTGTTTATATGCATCTCTTACACAAATTAATTCTATCTATGTGCATGTGTTAACTTTACAATGATCTTAAGTATAATTAGATGCAAGTACAATAAGAAAATATTGTCCTGTTACATATATGAAATAAGATGGAGGTAGCACACTGCAAATGCAAAGATAAAAGTTTCCTATTGTGGACCAAATAAAATTTGAATATGTTTTATTTGTTTGGATTTTTTTTCCAAATTTCAGAATGCATTAAGAAATCATGGTTAGTCAATGTTTACTTTTACTTCCAGATAAAGTGCCGTTTGACCCAGAGTTGAGCTTGTTAGTCCGCATTAGGTGGCAATGCGAGAAGCGATATGGGTGGAAATTTCGGCGAGATTAGGAAAACACGATTCTCTCCAGTGAGATTTTCCAGGCCCCTCACCGGCAGCGTGATGAGAAATCACTGCAGAAGGCTGGGAACCTCATTTTAACACATCATAGTATCATGAGCGAGCACTCCCTCCGGGACTTCCCCACTCACTGAATATTCTTCAATAGAACCAGTGAGGGATTGCCCTTCCAGAGTGGCAACAGGAAAGTGAGTGGAACAGGTGAATCCACAGGGTCAACACACAGGGCGACTGTGAGGTTCTTGGGTGGGGTCCCATGAGACGCCAGGCTGCATGGGTAGAGTAGGGAACTCTGAGAAGGTGTATTTTCCAGACTCATGAGGCCTGAAGACTCTCACACAAGGGTGAGGACACCTGCAATGAGAATGAACCCCTATACTCAAACAGCACTTTGGAGCCAGAGGGCATGAGCTTTATGGAAGTTAAAGGCCACTGGATATAGAGGTCAAGCTGTCAGGGATTAGTGTCTGGGTGGCTGGCCATTCCAGTTGGAAGGCTTGTTTAATCCACAGCCCTTGATTGCTGGGGAAATGAGGGTGCTCTTTAAGCATGAAGTTGACATGCTAATTGTAGTCTTCACACAAATCAGTGTGCTTCACCTGCCACAAGGAGAAACCAGTTGCCTGATCAGTTAGCTCCCTGACCCGATCTTGATGAGTCAATTGTGCCAATTAAGTCAGCATTGCCATGCATGAGTGTGCCACTGATCGGCGCCCAATTTGTAACCCCACGAATTTCTTCCGACAGGTGCACGGTCTGAACTATGATGTGCAACTCTTGTTCATAGACCTGACAGGTCTTCGTCACTTTTTACAGGCCTTGTCCATCTTTTACCAGGAGCTACTCAAGTCTTGAACATGGTCACCTTGCACCTCAGCTCTCCTCCACCTGTCGTCAAGGAGCAGCTGCTCAGGAGTCCACACCAATACCATTTCCCGGGGCTTGCAGAGGGACGGGTTGTGGTTACGGGGTTACCAGGATCGAGGACGTTCTGGATGGCGGAGCAGTGAGCTGGATGACACCCATGACTTGGAGCAATGTGCAGTGTGAGTGTCCGGCTTGCCACCAATGCCATCCATGACCTCAAAACCGGCGTGCTCGGATCCCACGGCACTCATGGTCTTGAGGCGGCGCAATTGTGAGGTGGACTCACATCTGAGTGTATCCCTGCTTGGATGGAATTTCACATTGGCCTCAAGCCCCGAAACCGCCCCCCCCCCCCTCACCCTCAGGAGATGGAGCCCCACAGCCTGAGCCGCCTCATGGAAATGCCCTCCCTGCCCTTTCGCATTGCGCAAATGGACTGCTGCTGCACACTCTTCAATTATTTGCCCTCGCCTGTTACCTGGACATGCTTTTGCACACCTTGTTGGCTTTTAGTGGCGGAGGTCTCCAGTAGTGATCCCTCCATGGGGGAGTCTTCCCTCTTTACTTTGGGGATCTGGGGTGGGAGATGATACATGCAGTAGCCCCATAAAACCGTAGGATGCATCAGTTTACAAACTAGCAAGATGCCTGCCTTTTTTGCGGCCTGTGGAGTCTGTGGACCATGACTATATAGGATGTTTTAGACTGCACCCCATTTTCAGTTATTTAAAAAACCTTTAAATAATAATAAAGAATTTCCTCCAGCCCTCACTTGACCCCCCCCAAACACTCCCTGTGCCCCATCCATGCAAACCTATGCCAACCCATGCCACTCACCCACCCTCTAAGGTCCCCAAGGCAACATAGCCTCAAATTCATGCAAATTCACACCTCACTCACCATGCTTTGCACATATCTCCCTCCATGTCAACTCATCTGGTATCCTTGGACAGTTTTTTGACACATCCTGGACAGCGTTCATACTTTATGGATAGCGTTGACACTTCCTGGGCAGTGTTGACACATCTGACAATTCCTGGACAGGTTTGATACGTTTAACAGCTTTGGCACTTTCAGGATAGTTTTGGTATCTCCGACCCTTCCTGGACAGCTTTGAACCTTCCTGAAAAGCTCTGACAGATCCTTGACAGCTCTGACAGTTCCTGGGCAGCTTTGACAGCTTCTGACAATTTCTTGACAGCTGGACAGTCGCTTAATAGCTGAATATTTTGTTGACAGTTTGAAAATTCCAAGGAGACTCTGTGCATTAAAGGCGCAAAATCCTGTTCAGCCTTAACAATCCCTAAATATGCCTTTCGCACTCCCAAAGATGTCTTGGGACCCTATCCAAAGGAATACCTTATCTCTTCAAAGGGGTGCCCTGGTTTTCCAACCAAAGGAGTGCCCTGGTTTTTCAAACATATCCACCATTTCAGACCGCCACTTACCTGTTCTAATCTGCACACTTTAGATTCCACACTACTGTCCTTCTAAAATTCCACTTCAGTGCAGGCAGCTGGTGATTTAAATGGCTGCCTGGCTCCGTGAATCATGTGTATGCGAACCCCAGCCAGACTACAGCCCTGCCCCCATGAGGATGGGACATGGTGGGTTCAGGGGACACCCTCTGCACTGTGGTGAAAATCCAGGCCCAAGAACTCCTGTTGCCCCCAGCTTTATTTTAACACCCCTCTTTCCCCTCTGTGTTTGTCTGTTGTGTGTGTGGGGCAAGTTAAATGGGGGAGGGTTAGAAATTAGATAGGAGTTGTGGGATCTTTTTTTTCTAATTAGAGTCAGGGTCCAATGGTAAATTGAGATTGAGTTTATTGCAAAACTTGGTGAGTACAATTTCAAATATAAACAAGAGAAACAAAAGGCCCAGAGGGGCAAAAGTAAGAGAACAATGTAAAGAGAACAAAGAGAGAGAGAGAGAGAAGAGAACCACGCACACAAAGGGTCAAGCTTTACACATGCACGTTTTTGGTACCGCCTTCTTTGCTCCCCAATGGCTAACAAGTTCTGAATTGTGACTCCTGATTGGCGCTCCATCTCAGCATTTTATATCAGCATTTGCACTAGTATCTAACTTACTGACTGCACTTACATTGTTACATTGTCACATTTGTGGTCTGGATTCTGAATACTGAATACACAGAATCGCACGAGACACCCAAAATGGCGAATTCTCCGGCAGCCCCGCTATTCTCAGGCCCGGATGGGCCGAAGTACCGACGGCGTGAACTCAGTACACGCCGTCGCCGTTCTCACCTGCTATTTAAAGTCGTCAGTCAGTCGTGCTGGCTGACGCTGACCAGTGAGGAGGTGAGCGGACTGTTCCGCAGCTCCTGGAGACCGGGTCAGCCTCCCCGAGAAGGCTGCGGCCAACGGGGGGATGAGGGAGACTGTGCAGGTGGGAAGGCGGTATGAGGGACAGTGTGCAGGTGGGAGGGGGGGATGAGGGACAGTGTGCAGGTGGGAGGGGGGATGAGAGACAGTGTGAAGGTGGGAGGGGGGGATGAGGGACAGTGAGCAGGTGGGAGGGGGGATGAGGGACAGTGTGCAGGTGGGAAGGGGGATGAGGGACAGTGAGCAGGTGGGAGGGGGGATGAGGGACAGTGTGCAGTTGGGAGGGGGTATGAGGAAGAGTGTGCAGGTGGGAGGGGGGATGAGGGACAGTGTGCAGGTGGGAAGGGGGATGAGGGACAGTGTGCAGGTGGGAGGGGGGATGAGGGTCAGTGTGCAGTTGGGAGGGGGGATGAGGGACAGTGTGCAGGTGGGAGGGGGTATGAGGGACAGTGTGCAGATGGGAGGGGGGGTGAGGGACAGTGTGCAGGTGGGAGGGGGGATGAGGGACAGTGTGCAGATGGGAGGGGCGGGATGAGGGACAGTGTGCAGGTGGGAGGGGGGATGAGGGACAGTGTGCAGGTGGGAGGGGGTATGAGGGACAGTGTGCAGGTGGGAGGGGATGATGAGGGACAGTGTGAAGGTGGGAGTGGGGATGAGGGACAGTGTGCAGGTGGGAGGGGGGATGAGAGACAGTGTGCAGCTGGGAGAGGGGATGAGGGCCAGTGTGCAGGTGGGAGGGGGGATGAGAGAGAGTGTGCAGGTGGGAGGGGGTATGAGGGACAGTGTGCAGGTGGGATGGGGGATGAGGGACAGTGTGCAGGTGGGAGGGGGGATGAGGGACAGTGTGCAGTTGGGAGGGGGATGAGGGACAGTGTGCAGGTGGGAGGGGGTAATGAGGGACAGTGTGCAGGTGGGAGGGGGTATGAGGGACAGTGAGCAGGTGGGAGGGGGGGATGAGGGACAGTGTTCAGGTGGGAGGGGGGATGAGGGACAGTGTGAAGGTGGGAGGGGGATGAGGGACAGTGTGCAGTTGGGAGGGGGGATGAGGGACAGTGTGCAGGTGGGAGGGGGTATGAGGGACAGTGTGCAGATGGGAGGGGGGGGATGAGGGACAGTGTGCAGGTTGGAGGGGAGATGAGGGACAGTGTGCAGATGGGAGGGGCGGGATGAGGGACAGTGTGCAGGTGGGAGGGGGGATGAGGGACAGTGTGCAGGTGGGAGGGGGGATGAGGGACAGTGCGCAGGTGGGAGGGGGTATGAGGGACAGTGTGCAGGTGGGAGGGGGGATGAGGGACAGTGTGCAGATGGGAGGGGGGATGAGGGACAGTGTGCAGGTGGGAGTGGGTATGAGGGACAGTGTGCAGATGGGAGGGGGGATGAGGGCCAGTGTGCAGGTGGGAGGGGGGATGAGGGAGAGTGTGCAGGTGGGAGGGGGGTTGAGAGAGAGAGTGCAGGTGGGAGGGGGTATGAGGGACAGTGTGCAGGTGGGAGAGGGGATGAGGGACAGTGTGCAGGTGGGAGGGGGGATGAGGGAGACTGTGCAGGTGGGAGGGGGGATGAGAGAGAGTGTGCAGGTGGGAGGGGGTATGAGGGACAGTGTGCAGGTGGGATGGGGGATGAGGGACAGTGTGCAGGTGGGAGGGGGGATGAGGGACAGTGTGCAGTTGGGAGGGGGATGAGGGACAGTGTGCAGGTGGGAGGGGGTAATGAGGGACAGTGTGCAGGTGGGAGGGGGTATGAGGGACAGTGAGCAGGTGGGAGGGGGGGATGAGCGACAGTGTTCAGGTGGGAGGGGGGATGAGGGACAGTGTGAAGGTGGGAGGGGGATGAGGGACAGTGTGCAGTTGGGAGGGGGGATGAGGGACAGTGTGCAGGTGGGAGGGGGTATGAGGGACAGTGTGCAGATGGGAGGGGGGGGATGAGGGACAGTGTGCAGGTTGGAGGGGAGATGAGGGACAGTGTGCAGATGGGAGGGGCGGGATGAGGGACAGTGTGCAGGTGGGAGGGGGGATGAGGGACAGTGCGCAGGTGGGAGGGGGTATGAGGGACAGTGTGCAGGTGGGAGGGGGGATGAGGGACAGTGTGCAGATGGGAGGGGGGATGAGGGACAGTGTGCAGGTGGGAGTGGGTATGAGGGACAGTGTGCAGATGGGAGGGGGGATGAGGGCCAGTGTGCAGGTGGGAGGGGGGATGAGGGAGAGTGTGCAGGTGGGAGGGGGGTTGAGAGAGAGAGTGCAGGTGGGAGGGGGTATGAGGGACAGTGTGCAGGTGGGAGAGGGTATGAGGGACAGTGTGCAGATGGGAGGGGGGGATGAGGGACAGTGTGCAGGTGGGAGGGGGGATGAGGGACAGTGTGCAGTTGGGAGGGGGGATGAGGGACAGTGTGCAGGTGGGAGGGGGGATGAGGGACAGTGTGCAGGTGGGAGGGGGTATGAGGGACAGTGTGCAGATGGGAGGGAGGATGAGGGAGAGTGTGCAGGTGGGAGGGCGTATGAGGGACAGTGTGCAGGTGGGAGGGGGGATGAGGGACAGTGTGCAGATGGGAGGGGGGGATGAGGGACAGTGTGCAGGTGGGAGGGGGGATGAGGGACAGTGTGCAGGTGGGAGGGGGGATGAGGGGCAGTGCGCAGGTGGGAGGGGGGATGAGGGACAGTGTGCAGGTGGGAGGGGGGATGAGGGACAGTGTGCAGATGGGAGGGGTGGATGAGGGACAGTGCAGGTGGGAGGGGGGATGAGGGACAGTGTGCAGGTGGGAGGGGGGATGAGGGACAGTGTGCAGGTGGGAGGGGGGATGAGGGACAGTGTGCAGGTGGGAGGGGGTATGAGGGACAGTGTGCAGATGGGAGGGGGGGATGAGGGACAGTGTGCAGGTGGGAGGGGGGATGAGGGACAGTGTGCAGGTGGGAGGGGGGATGAGGGACAGTGTGCAGGTGGGAGGGGGTATGAGGGACAGTGTGCAGATGGGAGGGGGGGATGAGGGAGAGTGCGCAGGTGGGAGGGCGTATGAGGGACAGTGTGCAGGTGGGAGGGGGGATGAGGGACAGTGTGCAGGTGGGAGGGGGTATGAGGGACAGTGTGCAGATGGGAGGGGGGGATGAGGGACAGTGTGCAGGTGGGAGGGGGGATGAGGGACAGTGTGCAGGTGGGAGGGGGGATGAGGGGCAGTGCGCAGGTGGGAGGGGGGATGAGGGACAGTGTGCAGGTGGGAGGGGGGATGAGGGACAGTGTGCAGGTGGGAGGGGGATGAGGGACAGTGTGCAGATGGGAGGGGGGGATGAGGGACAGTGTGCAGGTGGGAGGGGGGATGAGGTACAGTGTGCAGGTGGGAGGGGGTATGAGGGACAGTGTGCAGGTGGGAGGGGGGATGAGGGACAGTGTGAAGGTGGGAGTGGGGATGACGGACAGTGTGCAGATGGGAGGGGGGATGAGGGACAGTGTGCAGGTGGGAGGGGGTATGAGGGACAGTGTGCAGGTGGGAGGGGGGATGAGGGACAGTGTGAAGGTGGGAGTGGGGATGACGGACAGTGTGCAGGTGGGAGGGGGGATGAGGGACAGTGTGCAGGTGGGAGGGGGTATGAGGGACAGTGTGCAGGTGGGAGGGGGGGTGAGGGACAGTGTGCAGGTGGGAGGGGGGATGAGGGAACAGTGTGCAGGTGGGAGGGGGTATGAGGGACAGTGTGCAGGTGGGAGGGGGGATGAGGGAGAGTGCGCAGGTGGGAGGGGGGATGAGGGAGAGTGTGCAGATGGGAGGGGGGGATGAGGGACAGTGTGCAGGTGGGAGGGGGGATGAGGGACAGTGTGCAGTTGTGAGGGGGGATGACGGACAGTGTACAGGTGGGAGGGGGGATGAGGGACAGTGTGCAGGTGAGAGGGGGGATGAGGGACAGTGAGCAGGTGGGAGGGGGGATGAGGGACAGTGTGAAGGTGGGAGGGGGGATGAGAGGGAGTGTGCAGGTGGGAGGGGGTATGAGGGAGAGTGTGCAGGTGGGAGGGGGGATGAGGGACAGTGTGCAGTTGGGAGGGGGGATAAGCGACAGTGTGCAGGTGGGAGGGGGTATGAGGGACAGTGTGCAGATGGGAGGGGGGATGGGGGACAGTGTGCAGGTGGGAGGGGGGATGAGGGACAGTGTGCAGTTGGGAGGGGGGATAAGCGACAGTGTGCAGGTGGGAGGGGGTATGAGGGACAGTGTGCAGATGGGAAGGGGAGGGATGAGGGACAGTGTGCAGGTGGGAGGGGGGATGAGGGAGAGTGTGCAGGTGGGAGGGGGGATGAGGGAGAGTGTGCAGGTGGGAGGGGGGATGAGGGAGAGTGCGCAGGTGGGAGGGGGTTTGAGGGAGCATGTGCAGGTGGGAGGGGGGATGAGGGAGAGTGTGCAGGTGGGAGGGGGGATGAGGGAGAGTGCGCAGGTGTGAGGGGGGATGAGGTACAGTGTGCAGGTGGGAGGGGGGATGAGGGAGAGTGTGCAGGTGGGAGGGGGATGAGGGAGAGTGTGCAGGTGGGAGGGGGGGTGAGGGAGAGTGTGCAGGTAGGAGGGGGGATGAGGGAGTGTGCAGGTGGGAGGGGGGATGAGGGAGAGTGTGCAGGTGGGAGGGGAATGAGGGAGTGTGCAGGTGCGGGGGGGGAGAGTGCAGGGCGGAGGGATGAGGGAGAGTGTGCAGGTGGGAGGGGGGTGAGGGAGAGTGTGCAGGTAGGAGGGGGATGAGGGACAGTGTGCAGTTGGGAGGGGGGATGAGGGACAGTGTGCAGGTGGGAGGGGGGATGAGGGACAGAGTGCAGATGGGAGGAGGGGATGAGGGAGAGTGTGCAGGTGGGAGTGGGTATGAGGGACAGTGTGCAGATGGGAGGGGGGGGGGGGTGAGGGACAGTGTGCAGTTGGGAGGGTGGATGAGGGACAGTGTGCAAATGGGAGGGGGTATGAGGGACAGTGTGCAGATGGGAGGGGGGTAGGAGGGACAGTGTGCAGGTGGGAGGGGGGATGAGGGGCAGTGTGCAGGTGGGAGGGGGTATGAGGGACAGTGTGCAGGTGGGAGGGGGGATGAGGGAGAGTGCGCAGGTGGGAGGGGGGATGAGGGAGAGTGTGCAGATGGGAGGGGGGGATGAGGGACAGTGTGCAGGTGGGAGGGGGGATGAGGGACAGTGAGCAGGTGGGAGGGGGGATGAGGGACAGTGTGAAGGTGGGAGGGGGGATGAGAGGGAGTGTGCAGGTGGGAGGGGGTATGAGGGAGAGTGTGCAGGTGGGAGGGGGGATGAGGGACAGTGTGCAGGTGGGAGGGGGTATGAGGGACAGTGTGCAGATGGGAGGGGGGGATGAGGGACAGTGTGCAGGTGGGAGGGGGGATGAGGGACAGTGTGCAGGTGGGAGGGGGGATGAGGGACAGTGTGCAGTTGGGAGGGGGGATGAGCGACAGTGTGCAGGTGGGAGGGGGTATAAGGGACAGTGTGCAGATGGGAAGGGGGGGGGGATGAGGGACAGTGTGCAGGTGGGAGGGGGGATGAGGGAGAGTGTGCAGGTGGGAGGGGGGATGAGGGAGAGTGTGCAGGTGGGAGTGGGGATGAGGGAGAGTGCGCAGGTGGGAGGGGGTTTGAGGGAGAATGTGCAGGTGGGAGGGGGGATGAGGGAGAGTGTGCAGGTGGAAGGGGGGATGAGGGAGAGTGTGCAGGTGGGAGGGGGGTTGAGGGAGAGTGTGCAGGTGGGAGGGGGGATGAGGGAGAGTGTGCAGGTGGGAGGGGGATGAGGGAGAGTGTGCAGGTGGGAGGGGGGGTGAGGGAGAGTGTGCAGGTAGGAGGGGGGATGAGGGAGTGTGCAGGTGGGAGGGGGTATGAGGGAGAGTGTGCAGGTGGGAGGGGGGATGAGGGACAGTGTGCAGGTGGGAGGGGGTATGAGGGACAGTGTGCAGATGGGAGGGGGGGATGAGGGACAGTGTGCAGGTGGGAGGGGGGATGAGGGACAGTGTGCAGGTGGGAGGGGGGATGAGGGACAGTGTGCAGATGGGAGGGGGGGATGAGGGACAGTGTGCAGGTGGGAGGGGGGATGAGCGACAGTGTGCAGGTGGGAGGGGGTATGAGGGACAGTGTGCAGATGGGAAGGGGGGGGGGGATGAGGGACAGTGTGCAGGTGGGAGGGGGGATGAGGGAGAGTGTGCAGGTGGGAGGGGGGATGAGGGAGAGTGTGCAGGTGGGAGTGGGGATGAGGGAGAGTGCGCAGGTGGGAGGGGGTTTGAGGGAGAATGTGCAGGTGGGAGGGGGGATGAGGGAGAGTGTGCAGGTGGAAGGGGGGATGAGGGAGAGTGTGCAGGTGGGAGGGGGGTTGAGGGAGAGTGTGCAGGTGGGAGGGGGGATGAGGGAGAGTGTGCAGGTGGGAGGGGGATGAGGGAGAGTGTGCAGGTGGGAGGGGGGGTGAGGGAGAGTGTGCAGGTAGGAGGGGGGATGAGGGAGTGTGCAGATGGGAGGGGGGTGAGGGAGAGTGTGCAGGTGGGAGGGGGGATGAGGGAGTGTGCAGGTGGGGGGGGAGAGTGCAGGGGGGAGGGATGAGGGAGAGTGTGCAGGTGTGAGGGGGGTGAGGGAGAGTGTGCAGGTAGGAGGGGGGATGAGGAAGTGTGCAGGTGGGAGGGGAGATGAGGGAGAGTGTGCAGGTGGGAGGGGGGATGAGGGAGTGTGCAGGTGGGGGGGGGGGTGGGAGAGTGTGCAGGTGGGGGGGGTGAGGGAGAGTGTGCAGGTGGGAGGGGGAATGAGGGAGAGTGTGCAGGTGTGGGGGGGATGAGGGAGAGTGGGCAGGTGGGAGGGAGGGGTGAGGGAGAGTTTGCAGGTGGGAATGGGATGAGGGAGAGTGTGCAGGTGTGGGGGGGGATGAGGGAGAGTGTGCAGGTGGGAGGGGGGATGAGGGAGAGTGTGCAGGTGGGAGGGGGGTGAGGGAGAGTGTGCAGGTGGGAGGGGGATGAGGGAGAGTGTGCAGGTGGGAGGGGGGATGAGGGAGAGTGTGCAGGTGTGGGGGGGATGAGGGAGAGTGTGCAGGTGGGAGGGGGATGAGGGAGAGTGTGCAGGTGGGAGGGGGATGAGGGAGAATGTGCAGGTGGGAGGGGGTATGAGGGACAGTGTGCAGATGGGAGGGGAGATGAGGGACAGTGTGCAGGTGGCAGGGGGGATGAGGGACAGTGTGCAGGTGGGAGGGGGATGAGGGAGAGTGTGCAGGTGGGAGGGGGGATGAGGGAGAGTGTGCAGGTGGGAGGGGGGATGAGGGAGAGTGCGCAGCTGGGAGGGGGGTTGAGGGAGAATGTGCAGGTGGGAGGGGGGATGACGGATAGTGTGCAGGTGGGAGGGGGGATGAGAGAGAGTGTGCAGGTGGGAGGGGGTATGAGGGAGAGTGTGCAGTTGGGAGGGGGGATGAGGGACAGTGTGCAGGTGGGAGGGGGGATGAGGGACAGTGTGCAGTTGGGAGGGGGGATGAGGGAGTGTGTGCAGGTGGGAGGGGGTATGAGGGACAGTGTGCAGGTGGGAGGGGGGATGAGAGAGAGTGTGCAGATGGGACGGGGGGATGAGGGAGAGTGTGCAGGTGGCAGGGGGGATGAGGGACATTGTGCAGGTGGGAGGGGGGATGAGGGAGAGTGTGCAGGTGGGAGGGGGGATGAGGGAGAGTGCGCAGGTGGGAGGGGGGATGAGGGAGAGTGCGCAGGTGGGAGGGGGGATGAGGGAGAATGAGCAGGTGGTAGGGGGGGTGAGGGAGGATGTGCAGCTGGGAGGGGGGATGTGGGAGAGTGTGCAGGTGGGAGGGGGGATGAGGGAGAGTGCGCAGGTGGGAGGGGGTTTGAGGGAGCATGTGCAGGTGGGAGGGGGGATGAGGGAGAGTGTGCAGGTGGGAGGGGGGATGAGGGAGAGTGCGCAGGTGGGAGGGGGGATGAGGTACAGTGTGCAGGTGGGAGGGGGGATGAGGGAGAGTGTGCAGGTGGGAGGGGGATGAGGGAGAGTGTGCAGTTGGGAGGGGGGGTGAGGGAGAGTGTGCAGGTAGGAGGGGGGATGAGGGAGTGTGCAGGTGCGGGGGGGGAGTGTGCAGGGGGGAGGGATGAGGGAGAGTGTGCAGGTGGGAGGGGGGTGAGGGAGAGTGTGCAGGTGGGAGTGGGTATGAGGGACAGTGTCCAGATGGGAGGGGGGGGGGGGTGAGGGAGAGTGTGCAGGTGGGAGGGGGTATGAGGGACAGTGTACAGATGGGAGGGGGGGGATGAGGGACAGTGTGCAGTTGGGAGGGTGGATGAGGGACAGTGTGCAGGTGGGAGGGGGTATGAGGGACAGTGTGCAGATGGGAGGGGGGGATGAGGGACAGTGTGCAGGTGGGAGGGGGGATGAGGGGCAGTGTGCAGGTGGGAGGGAGGGGTGAGGGAGAGTGCGCAGGTGGGAGGGGGGATGAGGAACAGTGAGCAGGTGGGAGGAGGGATGAGGGACAGTGTGAAGGTGGGAGGGGGGATGAGAGGGAGTGTGCAGGTGGGAGGGGGTATGAGGGAGAGTGTGCAGGTGGGAGGGGGATGAGGGACAGTGTGCAGGTGGGAGGGGGTATGAGGAACAGTGAGCAGGTGGGAGGAGGGATGAGGGACAGTGTGAAGGTGGGAGGGGGGATGAGGGAGAGTGCGCAGGTGGGAGGGGGGATGAGGAACAGTGAGCAGGTGGGAGGAGGGATGAGGGACAGTGTGAAGGTGGGAGGGGGGATGAGAGGGAGTGTGCAGGTGGGAGGGGGTATGAGGGAGAGTGTGCAGGTGGGAGGGGGATGAGGGACAGTGTGCAGGTGGGAGGGGGTATGAGGGACAGTGTGCAGTTGTGAGGGGGGATGACGGACAGTGTACAGGTGGGAGGGGGGATGAGGGACAGTGAGCAGGTGGGAGGAGGGATGAGGGACAGTGTGAAGGTGGGAGGGGGGATGAGGGAGAGTGTGAAGGTGGGAGGGGGGATGAGGAACAGTGAGCAGGTGGGAGGGGGGATGAGGGACAGTGTGAAGGTGGGAGGGGGGATGAGAGGGAGTGTGCAGGTGGGAGGGGGTATGAGGGAGAGTGTGCAGGTGGGAGGGGGATGAGGGACAGTGTGCAGGTGGGAGGGGGTATGAGGGACAGTGTGCAGATGGGAGGGGGGATGAGGGACAGTGTGCAGGTGGGAGGGGGGATGAGGGACAGTGTGCAGGTGGGAGGGGGGATGAGGGACAGTGTGCAGTTGGGAGGGGGGATGATCGACAGTATGCAGGTGGGAGGGGGTATGAGGGACAGTGTGCAGATGGGAAGGGGGGGGATGAGGGACAGTGTGCAGGTGGGAGGGGGGATGAGGGAGAGTGTGCAGGTGGGAGGGGGGATGAGGGAGAGTGTGCAGGTGGGAGGGGGGATGAGGGAGAGTGTGCAGGTGGGAGGGGGGATGAGGGAGAGTGTGCAGGTGGGAGGGGGGGTTGAGGGAGAGTGTGCAGGTGAGAGGGGGGATGAGGGAGAGTGTGCAGGTGGGAGGGGGATGAGGGAGAGTGTGCAGGTGGGAGGGGGGGTGAGGGAGAGTGTGCAGGTAGGAGGGGGGATGAGGGAGTGTGCAGGTGGGAGGGGGATGAGGGAGAGTGTGCAGGTGGGAGGGGGGATGAGGGAGTGTGCAGGTGGGGGGGAGAGTGCAGGGGGGGAGGGATGAGGGAGAGTGTGCAGGTGGGAGGGGGGTGAGGGAGAGTGTGCAGGTAGGAGGGGGGGATGAGGGAGTGTGCAGGTGGGAGGGGGGATGAGGGAGAGTGTGCAGGTGGGAGGGGGGATGAGGGAGTGTGCAGGTGGGGGGGGTGGGAGAGTGTGCAGGTGGGGGGGGGTGAGGGAGAGTGTGCAGGTGGGAGGGGGGATGAGGGAGAGTGTGCAGGTGTGGGGGCGATGAGGGAGAGTGTGCAGGTGGGAGGGAGGGGTGAGGGAGAGTTTGCAGGTGGGAATGGGATGAGGGAGAGTGTGCAGGTGTGGGGGAGATGAGGGAGAGTGTGCAGGTGGGAGGGGGGATGAGGGAGAGTGAGCTGGTGGGAGGGGGGTGAGGGAGAGTGTGCAGGTGTGAGGGGGATGAGGGAGAGTGTGCAGGTGGGAGGGGGGATGAGGGAGAGTGTGCAGGTGTGGGGGGGATGAGGGAGAGTGTGTAGGTGGAAGCGGGGATGAGGGAGAGTGTGCAGGTGGGAGGGGGGATGAGGGAGAATGTGCAGGTGGGAGGGGGTATGAGGGACAGTGTGCAGATGGGAGGGGGGATGAGGGACAGTGTGCAGGTGGCAGGGGGATGAGGGACAGTGTGCAGGTGGGAGGGGGATGAGGAAGAGTGTGCAGGTGGGAGGGGGGATGAGGGAGAGTGTGCAGGTGGGAGGGGGGATGAGGGAGAGTGCGCAGCTGGGAGGGGGGTTGAGGGAGAATGTGCAGGTGGGAGGGGGGATGACGGAGAGTGTGCAGGTGGGAGGGGGGATGGAGAGAGTGTGCAGGTGGGAGGGGGTATGAGGGAGAGTGTGCAGTTGGGAGGGGGGATGAGGGAGTGTGTGCAGGTGGGAGGGGGTATGAGGGACAGTGTGCAGATGGGACGGGGGGAGGAGGGAGAGTGTGCAGGTGGCAGGGGGGATGAGGGACATTGTGCAGGTGGGAGGGGGGATGAGGGAGAGTGTGCAGGTGGGAGGGGGGATGAGGGAGAGTGCGCAGGTGGGAGGGGGGATGAGGGAGAGTGCGAGGGTGGGAGGGGGGATGAGGGAGAATGAGCAGGTGGGAGGGGGGATGAGGGAGAATGTGCAGCTGGGAGGGGGGATGAGGGAGAGTGTGCAGATGGGAGGGGGGATGAGGGAGAATGTGCAGGTGGGAGGGGGTATGAGGGACAGTGTGCAGTTGGGACGGGGGATGAGGGACAGTGTGCAGGTGGGATGGGGGGATGAGGGAGAGTGTGCAGGTGGGAGAGTGGATGACGTAGAATGTGCAGGTGGGAGGGGGGATGAGGGAGAATGTGCAGGTGGGAGGGGGGTGAGGGAGAGTGTGCAGGTAGGAGGGGGGATGAGGGAGTGTGCAGGTGGGAGGGGGGATGAGGGAGAGTGTGCAGGTGGGAGGGGGGATGAGGGAGTGTGCAGGTGGGGGGGGTGGGAGAGTGTGCAGGTGGGGGGGGTGAGGGAGAGTGTGCAGGTGGGAGGGGGGATGAGGGAGAGTGTGCAGGTGTGGGTGGATGAGGGAGAGTGTGCAGGTGGGAGGGAGGGGTGAGGGAGAGTTTGCAGGCGGGAATGGGATGAGGGAGAGTGTGCAGGTGTGGGGGAGATGAGGGAGAGTGTGCAGGTGGGAGGGGGGATGAGGGAGAGTGAGCTGGTGGGAGGGGGGTGAGGGAGAGTGTGCAGGTGGGAGGGGGATGAGGGAGAGTGTGCAGGTGGGAGGGATGATGAGGGAGAGTGTGCAGGTGTGGGGGGGATGAGGGAGAGTGTGCAGGTGGAAGCGGGGATGAGGGAGAGTGTGCAGGTGGGAGGGGGGATGAGGGAGAATGTGCAGGTGGGAGGGGGTATGAGGGACAGTGTGCAGATGGGAGGGGGGATGAGGGACAGTGTGCAGGTGGCAGGGGGATGAGGGACAGTGTGCAGGTGGGAGGGGGATGAGGAAGAGTGTGCAGGTGGGAGGGGGGATGAGGGAGAGTGTCCAGGTGGGAGGGGGGATGAGGGAGAGTGCGCAGCTGGGAGGGGGGTTGAGGGAGAATGTGCAGGTGGGAGGGGGGATGACGGAGAGTGTGCAGGTGGGAGGGGGGATGGAGAGAGTGTGCAGGTGGGAGGGGGTATGAGGGAGAGTGTGCAGTTGGGAGGGGGGATGAGGGACAGTGTGCAGGTGGGAGGGGGGATGAGGGACAGTGTGCATTTGGGAGGGGGGATGAGGGAGTGTGTGCAGGTGGGAGGGGGTATGAGGGACAGTGTGCAGATGGGACGGGGGGATGAGGGAGAGTGTGCAGGTGGCAGGTGGGATGAGGGACATTGTGCAGGTGGGAGGGGGGATGAGGGAGAGTGTGCAGGTGGGAGGGGGGATGAGGGAGAGTGCGCAGGTGGTAGGGCGGATGAGGGAGAGTGCGCAGGTGGGAGGGGGGATGAGGGAGAATGAGCAGGTGGGAGGGGGGATGAGGGAGAATGTGCAGCTGGGAGGGGGGATGAGGGAGAGTGTGCAGATGGGAGGGGGGATGAGGGAGAATGTGCAGGTGGGAGGGGGTATGAGGGACAGTGTGCAGATGGGACGGGGGATGAGGGACAGTGTGCAGGTGGGAGGGGGGGATGAGGGAGAGTGTGCAGGTGGGAGGGGGGATGAGGTAGAATGTGCAGGTGGGAGGGGGGATGAGGGAGAATGTGCAGGTGGGAGGGGGATGAGGGAGTGTGCAGATGGGAGGGGGGATGAGGGAGAGTGTGCAGGTGGGAGGGGGGATGAGGGAGAGTGTGCAGGTGGGAGGGGGGATGAGGGAGAGTGCGCAGGTGGGAGGGGGTTGAGGGAGAATGTGCAGGTGGGATGGGGTATGAGGGAGAGTGTGCAGGTGGGAGGGGGGATGAGGGAGAGTGCGCAGGTGGGAGGGAGGTTGAGGGAGAGTGTGCAGGTGGGAGGGGGGATGAGGGAGAGTGTGCAGGTGGGAGGGGGATGAGGGAGAGTGTGCAGGTGGGAGGGGGGGGTGAGGGAGAGTGTTCAGGTAGGAGGGGGGATGAGGGAGTGTGCAGGTGGGAGGGGGGATGAGGGAGAGTGTGCAGGCGGGAGGGGGGCTGAGGGAGTGTGCAGGTGCGGGGGGGAGGGTGCAGGGGGGAGGGATGAGGGAGAGTGTGCAGGTGGGAGGGGGGTGAGGGAGAGTGTGCAGGTAGGAGGGGGGATGAGGGAGTGTGCAGGTGGGAGGGGGGATGAGGGAGAGTGTGCAGGTGGGAGGGGGGATGAGGGAGTGTGCAGGTGGGGGGGGGGGGAGAGTGTGCAGGTGGGGGGGGGGGGTGAGGGAGAGTGTGCAGGTGGGAGGGGGGATGAGGGAGAGTGTGCAGGTGTGGGGGGGATGAGGGATAGTGTGCAGGTGGGAGGGAGGGGTGAGGGAGAGTGTGCAGGTGGGAATGGGATGAGGGAGAGTGTGCAGGTGTGGGGGGGATGAGGGAGAGTGTGCAGGTGGGAGGGGGGATGAGGGAGAGTGTGCAGGTGGGAGGGGGGTGAGGGAGAGTGTGCAGGTGGGAGGGGGATGAGGGAGAGTGTGCAGGTGGGAGGGGGATGAGGGAGAGAGTGCAGGTGTTGGGGGATGAGGGAGAGTGTGCAGGTGGGAGGGGGGATGAGGGAGAGTGTGCAGGTGGGAGGGGGGATGAGGGAGAATGTGCAGGTGGGAGGGGGTATGAGGGACAGTGTGCAGATGGGAGGGGGGATGAGGGACAGTGTGCAGGTGGCAGGGGGGATGAGGGACAGTGTGCAGGGGGAGGGGGGATGAGGGAGAGTGCGCAGGTGGGAGTGGGGTTCAGGGAGAATGTGCAGGTGGGAGGGGGGATGAGGGAGAGTCTGCAGGTGGGAGGGGGGATGAGGGTGAGTGCGCAGGTGGGAGGGGGGTTGAGGGAGAGTGTGCAGGTGGGAGGGGGGATGAGGGAGAGTGTGCAGGTGGGAGGGGGATGAGGGAGAGTGTGCAGGTGGGAGGGGGGGTGAAGGAGAGTGTGCAGGTAGGAGGGGGGATGAGGGAGTGTGCAGGTGGGAGGGGGATGAGGGAGTGTGCAGGTGGGGGTGGGGTGGGAGAATGCAGGTGGGGTATGATGAGGGAGAGTGTGCAGGTGGGAGGGGGGTGAGGGAGAGTGTGCAGGTAGGAGGGGGGATGAGGGAGAGTGTGCAGGTGGGAGGGCGATGAGGGAGTGTGCAGGTGGGGGGGGTGGGAGAGTGTGCAGGTGGGGGGGGGGGGTGAGGGAGAGTGTGCAGGTGGGAGGGGGGATGAGGGAGAGTGTGCAGGTGTGGGGGGATGAGGGAGAGTGTGCAGGTGGGAGG
This sequence comes from Scyliorhinus torazame, assembly GCF_047496885.1. Classification (NCBI taxonomy): domain Eukaryota; kingdom Metazoa; phylum Chordata; class Chondrichthyes; order Carcharhiniformes; family Scyliorhinidae; genus Scyliorhinus; species Scyliorhinus torazame. The sequence continues at coordinate 225,064,427 of NC_092709.1, forward strand.
GGGGTGAGGGAGAGTGTGCAGGTGGGAATGGGATGAGGGAGAGTGTGCAGGTGTGGGGGGGATGAGGGAGAGTGTGCAGGTGGGAGGGGGGATGAGGGAGAGTGTGCAGGTGGGAGGGGGGTGAGGGAGAGTGTGCAGGTGGGAGGGGGATGAGGGAGAGTGTGCAGGTGGGAGGGGGGATGAGGGAGAGTGTGCAGGTGTGGGGGGGATGAGGGAGAGCGTGCAGGTGGGAGGGGGGATGAGGGAGAGTGTGCAGGTGGGGGGGGGGGAGAGGGAGAGTGTGCAGGTGGGAGGGGGATGAGGGAGAGTGTGCAGATGGGGGGGGTGAGGGAGAGTGTGCAGGTTGGGGGGGTGAGGTAGAGTGTGCAGATGGGAGGGGGATGAGGGAGAGTGTGCAGGTGTGGGGGGATGAGGGAGAGTGTGCAGGTGGGAGGGGGGATGAGGGAGAGTGTGCAGGTGGGAGGGGGGATGAGGGAGAGTGTGCAGGTGGGAGGGGGGATGAGGGAGAGTGTGCAGGTGGGAGGGGAGGTGAGGGAGAGTGTGCAGGTGGGAGGGGGGTGAGGGAGAGTGTGCAGGTGGGAGGGGGGATGAGGGAGAGTGTGCAGGTGGGAGGGGGGATGAGGGAGAGTGTGCAGGTGGGAGGGGAGGTGAGGGAGAGTGTGCAGGTGGGAGGGGGGTGAGGGAGAGTGTGCAGGTGGGAGGGGGGATGAGGGAGAGTGTGCAGGTGGGAGGGGGGGTTGAGGGAGAGTGTGCAGGTGGGGGGGTGAGGGAGAGTGTGCAGGTGGGGGGGGTGAGGGAGAGTGTGCAGGTGGGGGGGGGTGAGGGAGAGTGTGCAGGTGGGAGGGGGGTGAGGGAGAGTGTGCAGGTGGGAGGGGGTTTGAGGGAGAGTGTGCAGGTGGGAGGGGGGATGAGGGAGTGTGCAGGTGGGAGGGGGGTTGAGGGAGAGTGTGCAGGTGGGAGGGGGTATGAGGGAGAGTGTGCAGGTGGGAGGGGGGTGAGGGAGAGTGTGCAGGTGGGAGGGGGTATGAGGGAGAGTGTGCAGATGGGAGGGGGGTGAGGGAGAGTGTGCAGGTGGGGGGGGATGAGGGAGAGTGTGCAGGTGGGAGGGGGGGTGAGGGAGAGTGTGCAGGTGGGAGGGGGGTGAGGGAGAGTGTGCAGGTGGGAGGGGGGGTGAGGGAGAGTGTGCAGGTGGGAGCGGGGGTGATGGAGAGTGTGGAGGGTGTCGTCCATTCGCCGATGCAACATGTCAGCCGCCCTGATATGGCAGGACGGTGACGAGGACACGGCCGCAGGGAAGTGTTCATGAACAGAAAGGACGCATACTCCATGAACATTCAGGTGGTGTGCGACCCCCAAATGAAGATCATGCACGTGTGTGCAAGATACCCCGGGAGTGTACATGACGCCTGCATTCTGGCACAGTCGTTCATCCCCGCAATGTTTGATGGATGCCCCCCCCCCGGCTGAGGGGCTGGTTGCTGGGCGACAGGGGCTATCCGTTGAGGTCATAGCTGATAACGCCAATACGGAGACCTCAGAGCAACGCGGAGAGCCTATACAACGAGGCCCATGCAGCAACCAGGGGTGTGGTGGAGCGGTGCTTCGGCCTGCTGAAGATGCGCTTCAGATGCCTGGACCGATCAGGAGGGGCCCTGCAGTACCGGCCCGACAGGGTCGGTCGCATAGTTGTGATCTGCTGTGCGCTGCACAACGTAGCAATGCAGAGGGGAGATGACCTGGTGGAGGAGCCGGAGGGAGGACCCGACGGCAACGGAGCTAACGCAAACGAGGGGGATGAGGAAGAGGAGGATGCAGAGGAGGATGATGGCGCGTATCAGGGTGGGGGGGAGGGGCGCAGGACACAGACACTGCCCGGCTGCTCGTTACGTCCAGGAGGCTGCACGATGGCACCGCCGCGGACAGCGGGCACGCGACGCGTTGGTGGCTGCACGGTTCATGCACTGTGGGGGTGGGATTCGCTGAACACTGCCACTTGCACCGCCACTCCTACACACGGGCACCGCACAGCACCCCCCCCCCCCCCCGCGTTCACAGCACCAATTCCACATCACCTTACCACTGCGGCACTATGGGATTGCACAACATTGATGATTGGGTAAGCGGGTGTGATCAGTGCCATGTTGAATGATGACGGCCCGCTCTGCGATGAGCTGTGTGCTCAGATTCGCCAGCCGAGGTCTGACTCATGGCTATAGCTGAACCATGAACCCGGGTGGTCAGAGCCTTCGTGACGGATATTTCACCACATGCCCGTGTGGGGTGGCTGGCGTCGGTGTGCCGAGGACAACGGTGTCCGATTATGGGAGGCAGGGGGGAAACGGTCAGCTCATCCGGAACAGACCTTGAACGGCTCGTATACCACTACGCCAATCGGGCACCCTCCCGAGTCCCCTGGCACCAGACATAGCACAGAGTCTTACAAGTCAAATTCAACAGAGAGTTTATTTGTGTGATTAACATAGGTGCCCTACACCCTACAACTAAACTGTGCCCTGCACCCATGCCAACTTCTTACGTGCCTAACTTCTTTGCCTTACGGACCCTACCACTACGTCTAGGTGTGTTCCCAGATGGTACAGCAGGAGTGGAGGCGGACTGCTGAGAATCACGCCCTGCGACATGGCTCCCCGTCGGCACGTGTTTCCTGGGGCGGCCCGGCATCGATGGGCCAGGCTGCTTGGCGGGCGTGCTGGATGGCTTTGTGCCACCCTGACCTGCCCGCTGCCCACCAGATGTGCCAGGGACGGAACGGGGGGAGGCCGAGCGTACCGGGACGTCCCTTGATGGAGCTACCGGGACGGGCCCCAGAACCTCCTCCTCCCACGGGGAGTCCGGTGGCCCCCGGGCCTCACTGTGGGAGGGAGATGCGATCGGAGACATGCCCCGTCGCACCACCGACACCTGGCGCTGCCAGTCCAGGCGGCCTGCAGCGGGATCGACCACGGTCCGAATGTTCGCCGAGACGGAGCCCAGGGAGTGCGACATTCCTGCCAAGGACTGTGCGATCTCAATCTGTGACTGCGCCACGCCATCCATCACGTGCGCCAGGCAGTCAATGCTCTCCGCGACTGACTGCTGGGACTGTGCCATCGCTTGCTGGGACCGGGCCATGGCATGGTGAGACTCGGCCAGGGCCCGGAAAGCGGCGGCAATGTCGTGTTGGCTCTAGCGCATGGCTACCTGTGAGAGGGCAGCCCTCTCCTGGGCCATGGATGACACGTGCACGTTAAGCCCAACGCCTTGCAGAACCTGACCCATGGCCGAAACCCTTTCACCCATTGCCTCCACCGCGGACGCCACCCGTGCGGCGTCGGCCTGGGTGGCTGCGATGAGCGGCACCACTCCCTGCTCCTGGACGTGAATGGACTCCTCCAACTGCGTGTGCAGGCACGTCCTGGAAGATGGCCCTCATCCCGTTATTCAGTCCCTGGGTGTCCACATGCATCGGGTGTCCGGGTGGGTCAAGTACATCCAGGAACCCGGGAACCGTCTGGTTGGCAGCTGTTTGCTGGGCCTGGGCTGCCCTCCGACCGTCCAGGCCCTCGGCTGCTCCAAACTCCACCTGCTGTACCGGCTCGGCTGTGGGGTGCGCACCAAACCGTGACCTGGGAGTCTCATCGCTTATGTGCCCAACCGAGGTGAGTGTCTCTGCGATGGTGTATGGTGTGGGAGACAGCAGTGCCGCAAGCTCGAGGTCATCGTCCGTTAGGAATTATGGTGTGTTCTCCTCCCACTCATGGCCCGGCACAAGCTCCATGCCGACCATGTCGTGCTGACCTCCAGGTGAATCCACCAAGTGTGTGGCCGTGATGTGCGATTCATCTTCAATGTCTGCCCTGTGCCCCTCACTATTGTCTCTCTCGGTAGTGTGAGCGTCCCGGTCCTGCGTCCCATACTGAGAGGTTTGCCCTCCTGTCCGACCGACTGCCAAGCTCTGCTGTGCGTCCCTGGGTGCACTTGTGGTTGGTGATGTTCCGCTGTCTCTTGGCCGAGACGGCCCTGCGGAACATAAAGATTCGGGGTTCGTTAGACACGGTGGCCCGGGCGTATGGTGGTGGTGGGTGCACAGTGTGAGGGGGGGAGGGGAACGAGGGTGCAGTAGCATGAGTGTGAGGGGGGAGGGGATTGGGGCTGCAGTGGGCATTGTGTGAGGGAGACGATGACCGGTTTGGGGGAGGGGTGAGGACATGCAGGGTTGTCTCACTTGTTTCTGCGTCTCCGAGCTGGCATGTCGCGACCTCCTGGGTGGCGGATTCCCCAGCGAGGTCCAAGGCCCTCTGCTCGTGAATGTTTAGGGGGTGCAGCACAGGAGAACCCCCTCCGGTTCTCATACACTCACGCTGATTGTGAGCTGTCTTGTCTTGGGGGGGGGAGGTTTGGATAAAGCATCACAATTAGGCGGGTATCATCAGGGCGTGCAGATATAAACTACATTTTTGCTGGTTCAGGAGACAGCACGCCATGACATCGCTCCAGGGGGGGTGTCCCGGGGCTCATGTGGGTCGAGTAAATCGTTGGGCACCCTGACCCCCCCCAAACCCCCCTGATGCCCCAACCCCCTCCTGACCCTCCCAAACCCCCCTGATGCTCCAACCCCCCCCGATGCCCCAATCAACCCCTGATGCCCCAACACCCCCATGCCCCAACCCCCCTGATGCCCCAACGCCCCCTAACCCCCAACCCCCCCTGATACCCCAACACCCCCCCCAACCCCCCGCTGATGCCCCAACCCCCCCATCCCCCCCATCACCCCACTTCCCCCCCTCGTGCCGGGGGGGGGGGCGCTGGGGGCACCCTCATGGCACTTACCCTCGCAGCCTGAGTGTGGTCATGCAGCTTCTTCCGACACTGCTCCCCCGTCCGGGGGGGTCTGCCCCACAGCACTCACAGCGGTGCCAACCTCACGCCAATCGCGCCTCACCGCGCTGGATGGCTGGCGATGCCCACATCTTGGGCAGAAGGTGTCCCTTCTCTGCTCGACCTCATCCAGCAGGGTGTCCAGGTTCGTGTCAAGGAACCTCGGTGCGGCTCGTCGGGGCTCAGCCATTTCTTCCTCTCTCTTCTCCTCCGGGTCCTCTGCGCGGATCGCGCCATTTATGACGCACCGCCGCGTCATTCGGGCGTCGCGCGGTGACGACGCGGCTTTCACGACACGCCCCCCCGAGTTTCTCGCGGCCCCCATCCTAGCCCATTTTCGGGCCCTGAATCAGTCGGGATCGGGGCCGTTTCGCGCCGTCGTGAACCTCGACAGCATCCACGACGGCGTGGGCACTTGGTCGTGGGAGCGGAGAATCGCGCCCAATATTTCCCACTTTTATGCAGAAAAGCTGATGTGTTCCCACAGTATATTTTCCCACAGTTTCAATATTTAGATTGAATTTCAATATTTCTCCACGGTAGTTAACCAATTGAATGTATTGTTTATTTAATTATAGTTATTAATAAAAATCAATTGTCTTTAAATTTACAAATCTGGTAACTGTAGTTAAAGACCAAATACTTTGATTATTTTCAACTGTGTTGTGACTCCAGGTCAATTGGGGCCGGAATTTACCACACACTAGCCCAGCGTGCCATAACACTCTCAAAATTAAAGGGTTTAAGCCTGCAGGTGGGAAGACCAGCCAAACCACCCCCATCCCAGGAAAGGCCCCAACCTAGGACCCTGCAGCTCAGCGCAAGTCCCTCTGACCCCCCACCTCCCATGAAGGATGCCCCTCGGCACTCTGGTAGCAACTGTAGGTAGGGTACCCACTCCAATTCCACCCCTCAGCTGGCAAGGTGCCAGGCTGGCACACTGCCAAGATGTGGGGCCTGAAGGGGGAAATCAGAGCAGTTGATGGGGTGCCTGAGGGGGCCCATGCCAGCAATTAGGGTGGGGAGGGGCTTGCCAGCGATCCCAGGGGTGATGGGGGCTGCAGCAGCATTCTGAGATTGGGCAGCCCTTTAAAATGGCGGCACAATCTCCGAGGAGCAGGATCTGTCAGAGAGATTAGGTCCCACCCGTCTCAGTTCCAGCGAGAAGCCTGATGTGCCATTGAATGGCATAGAAACCCTGATCCTGGGTAAACATGTTTCTAAGTGCCATTGAGTATCACGTCAGGTTCACTCTTAGCGCCAGCACAAATCACTGAGGTGATCTCCCTTCTAATCAGGAGAATCGTGCCCTCTGTGTCTGCTCTATCAAAACCTTTCCTAATTTTTTTTTATATTTTAGTGAAACATTTGTAATTTTCACAATTTAACATATTGCCATTTCTAAAACAACCGTATGGGTCGACGCATAAAATACCCCCTAAAATAACAACAAACAATAAACCACATACCCCACTTCTCCCGCCCTATCCCCAATTACCCGTATACTAAATTCCCTGTCCTTATTTAACATTACCATGCCTCCTATTTTCCTACCCCCCACTTTTTCCCTTTCCCCCCTTACTGCTGACGTTCAGTTTTTGTTAAAGAAATCGATGAACGGCTGCCAACTCCGGGCGAATCCCTGTATTGATCCTCTTAAAGCAAACTTGATTTTCTCCAGACTGAGAAACTCTACCATATCGCTGACCCACACTCCTGATTTCGAGGGCTCCGAGTCCCTCCATCTCAGCAAGATCCGTCTCCGGGCCACCAGGGAGGGGAAGGCCAGGATAACGGCCTCCCTCCTCCCCTTTGCCCCCCGGATCTTCTGACACCCCAAATATTGCTAATTCTGGACTCAGAGCTACCCGACCTTCCAGGATTTCCGACATAACATCTGCAAATCCCTGCCAGAATTCCCTCAGTTTCGGACATGCCCAAAACATATGAACATGGTTGGCCGGGCTACCCCCACACCGCCCACATCTGTCCTCCACCTCCTCGAAGAACCTACTCATCCGGGCTACCGTCATGTGGGCCCTGTGGACTACCTTGAACTGAATCAAGCTGAGTCTAGCACAGGACGAGGATGCATTTACCCTTTTCAAGGCTTTTTCCCACAGTTCAGTTTCCAGCTCCCCTCCTAGCTCCTCTTCCCACTTCCTCTTCACCTCTCTGATAGGGACCCCCTCCCACTCTAACAATTCCCTGTTTATGTCCGAAATCTTCCCACCTCCAACCCCTGTTTTTGACAGCACTTTATCCTGTAGTCCCCTCAGGGGGAGGCGAGGAAAGCTTGGGACCTGGCTCCGTACAAAGTCCCGCACTTGAAGATACCGAAACCCGTTCCCACCTGGCAAATCAAACTCCTCCTCTAATGACTCCAATGTCGGAAAGCCCTCCTGGATGAATAGATCCCCAAACCTCTCAATCCCTACCCGCTGCCATACCTTAAAGCCCCCATCCAGCCCCCCCGGGACAAACCGATGATTGTCACAGATCGGTGACCACACTGACGCTGCCTCCAGTCTCATATGCTGCCTCCATTGCCCCCACACCCTCAGGGCTGCCACCACCACAGGACTTGTGGAGTACCGAGCCGGTGAGAACGGCAGGGGCGCCGTCAGTAAAACCTCCAGGCTCGTACCTTTGCAGGATGCTGCCTCCATTCACTCCCAGACCGACCCCTCCCCCACTACCCACTTCCTGACCATCGATATGTTGGCAACCCAGTAATAGTTAATAAAGCTCGGGAGAGCCAATCCCCCTTCCCCGTGGGCCCATTCCTGGAGTGTCCTCTTTACTCTTGGGGTTTTAGCTGCCCATATAAACTTCGGTATCACCACATTCGTACTTCTGAAAAAAGCTTTTGGGACAAAAATCAGGATACACTGAAAAAAGAAAAGCAGTCTCGGAAAGACAGTCATCTTCACCGTCAGCGTCAGTGGGAGCATGTCCCATCTACAAAACTCCCTTCTCATTTGATCCACTGCTTTGCCCAAATTTAACTTGTGAAGCTGCCCCCAATCCTTGGCCACTTGAATCCCCAGATACCTAAAACTCTTCCCAACCACTTTAAAAGGTAGCTCCTTCAGCCTCCTTTCCTGCCCCCGTGCCTGAATCACAAACATCTCGTTTTTTCCCATATTCAACTTATAGCCTGAAAATCGCCCAAATTCTCCTAATACCTCCATGATTTTGGTCATCCCCCATCGGGTCCGTGATATAAAGCAACAAATTGTCCGCATAGAGAGACCCTGTGCTCCACTCCCGCTCTCACTATACCCCTCCAGGTATCCGCTGCTCTCAGAGCCAATGCAAAGGGTTCTATGGCCATGGCAAACAGTAATGGGGAGAGCGGGCATCCCTGCCTTGTCCCCCGACAAAGACTAAAGTATTCTGACTGAACTCAGTTAATTCTTACATTTGCCACCGGGGCCTGGTAGTAGCCACAAATCCCTGCCCAAATCCAAACCTGCCTAAAATATCCCATAGATACTTCCACTCCACTCGGTCGAAAGCCTTCTCCGTGTCCATGGCAACTCCCACCTCAGCCTCGCACCCCTCCGCTGGCACCTTAATTACATTAAGAAGCCGTCTAATGTGGGATGTCAGATGCCTGCCCTTTACAAATCCCGTTTGATCCTCCCCAATTATCTCCGGGACACAAACCTCTATCCGAGTGGCCAGGATCTTTGCCAATAATTTGGCATCGACATTCAAGAGGGAAATTGGCCTGTACGATCCACAGCTCTCCGGATCCTTATCACGCTTCAGGGTGAGAGAAATTGATGCCTGTGATAACGTTGGTGGTAGTCCTCCCAGCTCCTTGGACTCATTGAAAGCCTTAACCAGGAGCCCGCCCCAGTAACCCAGAGAACATCTTATGAAATTCCACTGGGAACCCATCAGGTCGCGGGGCTTTACCCGATTGCATCGCCCCCAGTCCCTCTATCACCTCCCCAAGCCCAATCGGGCCATCCAGGGCCTCCACTCATTTACCTTCGGGAACTCTTGCCTCCCCATGAATTGATTCATACCCTCCTCCCCAACGGGGGTTCCGACTCGTATAGCTGGCTATAAAACTCCCGGAACACTTCATTCACCACCCCTGGGTCCGTCACCGTCTTCCCCCTCAAATCCTTTATTTTCCCTATTTCTCTCACTGCCTCCTGTTTCCTCAGCTGATGTGCCAGCATCCTGCTAGCTTCCTCCCCATGTTCATATATTGCCCCTTTTACCCTCCTCAGCTGACCCTCCGCCTTTCCTGTGGAAAGGAGCCCAAACTCCATTCGTAGTCTCTGACACATCTTCAGGAGCTCCTCATTTGGAGACTCCGAATATCTCCTGTCCACCTGTAAGATTTCTCCTACCAACCTGTCCAGCTCCAACCGCTCAGTTTTATCCCTGTGGGCTCGAATCAAAATACATTCCCCTCTAATGACCGCTTTCAGTGCCTCCCAGACCACCCCAGCTGCAGTCTCTCCCGTGTCATTGATCTTTATGTCCCCCCGAATGGCATCTCTCACTCGCTCACAGATCTCCTCATCCGCTAACAGCCCTGTATCTAGTCTCACTGTGGGCTCTGGGACATTCCCGTGTCTATCCAGTGTGGTGCATGATCTGAGACCACAATTGCTGAGTACTCAGTGTCCTCAACCCCTGCTAACAGTGTTTTATCTAGCACAAAGAAATCTATCCTGGAGTACGCCTTATGTACATGGGAGTAGAATGAATAGTCCCTGCTCCTTGGTCTCTCAAATCTCCACGGATCCACCCCTCCCATGCGCTCCATGAACCCCGCAGTTCCTTTGCCATTGCCGATAGCTTTCCCGACCTAGCAATCGACCGGTCCAACCTCGGGTCCAGGACCGTATGAAAGTCACCCCCCATGATCAGCCGGTGCGAGTCAAGGTTTAGGATCTTCCCCAGCACCTCCCTGATAAACGCGACATCAAAAAGCCTGCCGACTGCCAGATTCTATCACACCTAGCAATAACACAACACTCAAGCAAACATACCATCCCCCAACGCGCAGGCAACGAGGCAAACCCCTCTCCCTTTAACCGGTTCTTATCAGTCCCATCACCTTCAAAGAGAATCCAACAGAAAAGAAAAAGCTTCAAACAGCTTAAGCTAAATTATGCATGCAAGAATCAACCATCCTTCTTGCAGAAACTAAAACAGTTTGGGGCATATATATTCACCAGCACCATTGCCATTCCCTCTAGCTTCCCGCTAACCATAATAAATCTGCATCCCTGGTCTACCTCTATTCTCCCCACCTCGAATGTCACCCTTTAATTAATCAGGATAGCCACCCCCCTTGTTTTAAAGTCCAGTCCTGAATGAAACACTTGCCCGGCCCATCCCTTCTTTAATTTAATTTGGTCTCCAGCTTCAAGTGTGTCTCCTGTAACATAGCCACGTCCACTTTTAACTGTCTTAGGTGTGCGAACACACGAGCTCTCTTAACCGGCCCATTCAGTCCACGAACATTCCATGTAACCAGTCTGGTCGGGGGGGCTTTTGCCCCCCGCCCCTGGCGGTCAACTATGACCTTTCCTAGGCCAGCTCCTAGCACGTGTTCCGCACCTCAACTTGATCCACCTCTCGCCGGCGACTGCCATCTGATCTCCATCTCCAGTCTCCTAACTGTCCCTTACCCATCAGCAGAACCCCCCCTCCCACCCCTCCTCCCCCCACTTCGTCTTTCCTCAGCTCTCCCCCCACTTTGCTCCCGTGAACCAGCTATCCAGCTAGCTCAGCATCTCCCACCCTCTGGCGTCAAAATGCCTGCCAACTGCCAGATTCTATCACACCTAGCAATAACACAAGCACTCAACACAGTAACAACAATCCCAAAAAGCAAACATACCATCCCCCAACGTGCAGGTAGCGAGGCAAACCCCGCCCCCTTTAACCAATTCTTATCAGTCCCATCACCTTCAAACAGAATCCAACACAAAAGAAGCTTCATGCAGCTTAAGTGAAATTATGCATGCAAGAATCAACCATCCTTCTTGCAGAAACTAAAACACCCCATTGCATCTTAAAAGTTCTTCCCTCTATCCAGTACATAAAGCAATAAATCCAGTACATAAAGCAATTGGACAGCACGGTAGCATAGTGATTAGCACAATTGCTTCACAGCTCCAGGGTCCCAGGTTAGATTCCCGGCTTGGGTCACTGTCTGTGTGGAGTCTGCACGTTCTCCACGTGTGTGCATGGGTTTCCTCCGGGTGCTCCGGTTTCCTCCCACAGTCCAAAGATGTGCAGGTTAGGTGGATTGGCCATGCTAAATTGCCCTTAGTGTCCAAAATTGCCCTTAGTGTTGGGTGGGGTTACTGGGTTATGGGGATAGGGTGAATATGTGTGGTTGGGTAGGGTGCTCTTTACAAGAGCCGGTGCAGACTCGATGGGCCGACTGGTCTCCTTCTGCCCTGTAAATTCTATGAAAATCAAATTACACAAGAAGAGAGGAAAGAGAAGAAAATATATATAAAACACCAAAACCCTCTTCTTCCATCGCAACTTAACTCACAGAATTAAAAGACTGACATTTTAAACAAGACAAAGCAAAACACAAAACCATTTTTCTCACCTCCCCGTCATCCTGTCCCTCCCCCCAAACTCAGACCACCAGTTTGAGTTTAAAAGTCATTACACCAGGTTGCCAAGTTCTACCCCTCCCCCTTTGACCGATTTTTATCAGTCACTTCACCGTCAAAGAGAATCAAACAATAGAAGCTTCAAGCAGCTTAATCAAAATTATGCATGCAAGAATTAACCATCTTTGTTACAGAGAATAAATCAAAATCAAATTACACAAGATGAGAGAAAAAAAAGACATAAAAACATTTATACAAGACAAAGCAGAACACAGAACCATTTTTCTCTCCTCCCTGCCACTCCATCCCTTCCCTCAAACTCAGCCCGCCACAGTTAGAATTTAAGAGTCCTTAAGCCAGATTATTGTCTTTGATGAAACTAACCACCTCTTCCGGAGAATTACAGTACAGCTCCCGGTTCTCGTAGGTCACCCAAAGACACGCCGGGTATAACAGTCCAAATTTAATGTCTTTCTCAAACAGGGCCGCCTTAACTTTGTTGAAACTTGCTCTCCTCTTTGCGAGTTCTGGTCCCCAGTCTTGGTACACCCGGATCTCTGATTCTTCCCACATGTACCATTTCGTCTGCCTGGCCCACTTCATGATAAGCTCCTTGTTGAGGAATCGATGTACCCTCACCACCATGGCCCTCGGGGGCTCACGACCCTGGAGCTTACGTACGAGCACCCTCTGCGCCCGGTCCACCTCCAGCGGCTTGTCAAACACATCGGCCCCGACCATCTCCTGCAACATCTTTCCCACATACGCCCCCGCATCTGATCCCTCCTTCCCCTCAGGCAGCCCGACGATTCGGCTATTTTGCCTGCGAGACCGGTTCTCCAAGTCTTCCACTTTATCTAGCAGTCGTTTCTGGCTGTTCTGTAGTATGCTAATTTCCAAAGCCATTGCAGTGGACTCCTCCTCTCGTTCAGTCGCCAGCTCCTGCAACTTTAGAATCTCCTGTCCCTGGGTCGTCATTTTCTCCTCCACACGATCAACCACCTCCTTAATCGAGGCTATCATCTGGGTTACATCTTCTGTAGACTCTTGCAATGCCAGGCAAACTTCTCATCCAGGTACTCGACCCATTGCGCTATCGACCAGTGAGCTGGCGTGGACACGCTTTGTCTCGTTCCCATTTAGCTCAATGACCTCTAATTCTTGCTTTCACTCATCTTTCTCCTTTTTCGACTCTTATTTTGACACGATTCCATAAATTGAGGGTCACCTCCTTTTCCTCTCCCTTCGATCAACTTATGTCAGAAACTTTCTGAAAAATCCGGCTTAAACACCATTAAAAAAAACACTAAGGGCGAGAGCTGCTGAATGTGCGACCGTTTACTCCATGGCCACCACCAAAAGTCAACCTTTCATAATTGAAACGACCTCTTTAAGGTAACCCATTAGCCTTCTCATTTCAAGAAAAAGATACCCATTCTTTACATCCTTTTTTGACAGTTAGAACCTTCCAGTACAGCTACTTGCTTTCATAAATGTTTGCACCCTCTCCAGTGCCTCTGTATCCTTTTTCTAACACAATGCTTAAAATGTGGTCTGGTCAAGGTTCGATACAGATTTAGCATGAATCTACTTTTCAATTCTATCTCTTTAGAAATAATCCCAACATTTACCCTTTAAAGGCATTGTTAATGTGTATCATTAATTTTGATGATTTGTGTATAGCGACTCCCAGATCTTTTTGCTCCTCCACCCCATTTTGATGCTTATTTATCAACTAACGTAATCTCCTCATTTTTTGTACCAAAATGTGTTACTTCTATGTTGGAGCCCATTTGCCATATTAAACTTCCTCCTGCAACTTTCAAATTCATGCTGAAAATATGACTTATTTGGTTAAAATCGTGTGGCTTTAAGTCACACCTCTTAAAATTAGAGAATTGATCTTTGTCCACTAAATAGAAAGCTCGACTGGTGTCATGGGTCCACATAAAAAGTCCTACAGTACAATATCAACTGCTTTTCTTACTGATACAGACAGCCAGCTCCAAATAGGAGGAGGTTCAATTTTCAATGCGGGGGAAAATAACCTTGCTTATTTCAGGAAATGTTTTTATTCTGAATTCACATTTTCACAGTTAGCACTGATCCCACAAATAACACAATATATAAATTGTTTTTATACAATTGCGTTCATGTTTATTTAGGAAACCTTTAAAATGCAGCAAAGTCATTTCAAGAAGCGACAGGAAATTCCATTAGTCAGCAGTGAAGACTATTCCAGCTTCCTTCTGATTTCTGCCCATCAAAATAAAGAAAAAAACTTCACAACATATAGTGCCTGTAAATGAAATAAACTTGTTCTTAAAGAGAGCTTGCATGCATTCAGTCATGAAGCCTAATTTGTTATTGCTTTAGAAATTTCAGCAGCACATTTTTCATTTGTCTTTTCAAGCTGAGAACCTCCCCATAGATGGAGCTGTTACACCAGTAATCACAGCTTGAGTACAGCAATATAGAGAGAGATTTAATATAGTACTATGCAGTGTCTTATGCTTTATACACCCTTTGACATAGAATAAAAACATTGGGCGAAATTCTACGGAAACGGCCCGATGTCCGCCGACTGGCGCCCAAAACGGCGCCAATCAGACGGGCATCGCGCCGGCCCAAAGGTGCGGAATGCTCCGCATCTTTGGGGGCCGAGCCCCAACATTGAGGGGCTAGGCCAGCACCGGAGGAATTTCCGCCCCGCCAGCTGGCGGAAACGGCCTTTGTTGCCCCGCCAGCTGGCGCGGAAATGACATCTCCGGGCGGCGCATGCGCGAGAACGTCAGCGGCCGCTGACAGTTTCCCACGCATGCGCAGTGGAGGGAGTCTCTTCCGCCTCCGCCATGGTGGATACCGTGGCGGAGGCGGAAGGGAAAGAGTGCCCCCACGGCACAGGCCCGCCCGCGGATCGGTGGGCCCCGATCGCGGGCCAGGCCACCGTGGGGGCACCCCCCGCGGCCAGATCGCCCCGCGCCCCCCCCCAGGACCCCGGAGCCCGCCCACGCCGCCTTGTCCCGCTGTTCAAAAGGTGGTTTAATCCACGCTGGCGGGACAGGCAATTTATCGGTGGGACTTCGGCCCATCCGGACCGGAGAATTGAGCGGGGGGGCCCGCCAACCGGCGCGGCGCGATTCCCGCCCCCGCCGAATCTCTGGTGCCGGAGACTTCGGCAACCGGCGGGGCGGGATTCACGCCAGCCCCCGGCGATTCTCCGACCCGGCGGGGGGTCGGAGAATGACGCCCATGATTCTGAAAAATTATCTTATTTCTACATGTAGTTTAGAAATGACATGACATGTTGGAATTCCTACAAATCTGACTTTCTTGTAGTATTTTGACACATTCTATCATTTTTTTAAATCTCTCCTTATACGGAACATGCACAATACTCAAAAGGACATAGAATTCTCTCTCAAGATTATATTAATTTATGAGTTATCACGGAAACAACTTTGAAGCCCAAACTGGGTGGGGGGAGGTGAGCGCAAAACATTTGTGGGTAAAACGGGAAGTTATAGAGGTAATTATGAGAAACAATGAATGGAATTTACCTGCTGTTCACATTGGCGGGAAATTCCGGTCCCACACTGGCACGCAGGTTTCCCGCTGTCAAGGGGTGCAGTCACCAGGACATCCCGCTGACAACGGCGGGACCGGTAGATCCGCTGACGAGCCGCCTCCACCGCCAAAAAACACGCGGCGGGGTGGTCACTAAATCCTGCCCAATGTCCTAACAGCTAATGTCTAGGGCTGGAACAGGGTAGGGTAATCTATGGAACCAAGCACAACTGAATATCAAGAAACTGCTCAGAACAGTAAGGGAATCCTATGGAAACGTAGGCGGACAGGTCAATAGATGCTCTTCAAATCCATCAGCAAGAGGCGGTTGCAGAGGGACACTGAATCATTTGAAAAGGGGAAGAACTGTCTGAGTTGATCAAGGAGGATCAGAGAAGGTGGAATGCTCAATTTGCATCCAGTCGCAATTTGTTCAGCGATACGTGGAGCAGGGATGAGGTCTGAGAATTTTTCTAGATTGGCCATTAAAATAACCACTTCTGTAACACAGGGATGAAAATATTGAAGTTGGACATGGACTTGGGGAGACCATTTCAGGAATACAGAGCCAATGTGACAGATTTCTGTTGCCTGAAATTAGACAGCTAGGTTATGAATAAGGATTTCTGGCCAAAGAAAACAGAAAATAGAACTTAATTAAGGTATTTAAAATTTCCACAAGCACAAATAATTTGGAACCAAGTGCATCCTGTTTTTGGACATAGATTTCAAAACCACAAGAGAAAGATTAAAATTAAGGTTAGCAAAAGGAAATAAGGGGCCTGATTCAACGGCCTCTCGTGAGATTCGCGATGCTCGAAACGTCTCACAAGATTTAATCCCGAGATGACACAATCTGAGTCTCCCACTCGCTGGGCAAGGTCCAGATATGCATATTTAAATTGATCCATTAGGCTCATTTAATTGTGCATTTTCTGGATTCTCCCGGAACCCGGGATTCACCGGCAGCGCCTGGGAGACCTTGCCAGGGTGGCGTTTAGTACTGGTCCACACAAACATGAACTAGATGCCAGATTTTTAAAAAATAATTCAATGAATTCCTGTTGGAAAAAGGGATGCAATATGTCCTGCATTAGCTCCAGCTCCAGTGATCTATTCCTGTGCAAAATCATTATGGTGTTACTATGACAGATAAAATAAAACCATTTATCATTTACATCAACTACACAGGCCTGGATATCACAGTCATCAACAAAGTGATGACAATGTACTGACTTCAAAGCAAGCTTCCCACAAAGATCCCGCATCTTTGAGATCTGTGGCATGGATCTCTCCTTTCCTGATGTTGGCTTGTATCTGGCACTAAATCAAGGATACTGCCAGATGTCCAGCAATTTATCAAGCAGGGTTAGCAATCAACACATTGCAGTAAACACACAGAGAACAAAGCAGGAAATTAAAAGCACTGATTATCATTCACATATAATCAAATTTTA
This sequence comes from Scyliorhinus torazame, assembly GCF_047496885.1. Classification (NCBI taxonomy): domain Eukaryota; kingdom Metazoa; phylum Chordata; class Chondrichthyes; order Carcharhiniformes; family Scyliorhinidae; genus Scyliorhinus; species Scyliorhinus torazame. The sequence goes on from NC_092709.1 coordinate 225,080,940, forward strand.
TAACAAAGTGAAATAAATGATTGGGACACACGCGTGGTATTAAGGTAGAAGCCAAAATATCATAAAAATCAATTTTGATGTTTTAGAATGTGGAATATTTTACTATAATGAAGAAAGTTGACATGATACAAATATATTGTTAGCTTTCCCAAGGCCAGAAAGGTTTCTCCGCAATAATCAAGAACATTGTATGCTTTTAAAAACGCAATTACATCTCCTTCAACAAGATGCACCTTTTTCAAGGGTTTTTACAGCAAGAATATGTGTAACTGAGCAAGTTCTCAGTAGGCAGTGATTTCTAATTGATTGCTGTCTGGAGGGACTTCAACGCCTTACCCTAGGGAGAAGTATGGAATCATTGACAGCAACTTCTGGATTTTTGCGCTGAACTGCACATGTTTAGATTTCAGAAATTGCTGCCAGTTTCAGAGAAATAATGACAGCGAATGTTGACGGATTCTACTACAAATTCCAGGTCATAATCTTCAGAAAGTGCATCCTTTATTTATAAAGAGAATAATAGTTATGCAAGTCTGCTGAATTACAGTTCTCAAGGAAAAATTGATTCAAATTTCACAGTTCCATCTGAGAACATGAGCAAAAAATTCTAAAAGTCAATGTCAGCATAACAGACATTGGCTTTGAATGATAGATTGATGCAGCATAGCAGGAGGTCTTGGAGTCCAAACGGTTCTGTGCTGGCTCTTTGAAAATGCTATTCAGTCAATCAATCCCTCTGTGAATTTTTCCATTTCAAGCTTTTTTCCAATTCCCTTCGGAAAGTTATCATTGAATTTACTTCCACTACTCTTGACAGTGCATTCCAATTCAAAACAACTCGCTGCATTGATAAAAATGTCAAGTTGCCTCTGGTTCTTGTGCTTGTTACCTAAAAATGATGTCCTCTCATTATTGACTACTCTGCCACCGACCGGAAACAATTTCTCCTTATTTAAAAACCCTTCAAGATTTTGAGCACTTCCTTCAAATGTTCCCTTAACCTTCCCTTGCTTTAAGGAGAACAACCCTAGTTACTCTCGTCTCTCCTTGTAACTGAAGTCTTTCATCCTGGTAATCCTGGCAATCCATTCTAATAAATCTCCGCTGCACCATCTCTAAGGACTTGACACCCTCCTAAAATGCGGTGATCAGCATTGGTCACATACTCCAGCTGGAGCTAACCAGTGTTTTATAAAGTTGTTGTATTTATGCCTCTATTGATGGAGCCAAGGATTTCATATGCCTTTTAAACAACATTCTCTGGAGGAAGTAACAGTTAAAATCAGTATTCTTATTTCCCAATTTTTACTGTGTTTTCCTTCATGAACTTGCGCTCCTAACTTCAAAGTCACCCCCACTCTCCCCCACCTCACCACCCCAAATTCACACATCATCCTGACTTGGAACTACGTCACAGTGCCTGCACCACCACTGGGTCAAAATTCTAGCGCTCCCTTTTCAACAACACTAAGATTTCACCATAAATATTATCTACACCAGATGGACTGCAGTTAAAGAAGGAAACTCAGCAGCACTTCCTCAAGTACAATTAGGGATCAGCAATAAATGCAGGCCTTGGTAGAGATGCTCACAGCCCATTAGAGATTAAATGAACCTTGTATACTTACACATCCAGGTTCCTGAACCCCTTTAAAATTGTACCATTCAGTTTGTGTTGTCTCTCCTCTTTCTTCCTACCAAAATTAATAAATTTGCATTAAATTTGATCTGCCATATGTCTACCCATTTAAGCCAATCTATGTCCTCCTGAAGTCTGTTACTAACCTGTTCATTATTCGCTGTATTTCCAGGTTTTGTGTCATCTGCAGACTTTGAAATTATGTCCCACACATCCGCAACCTACCCCCCCAATCCGGAGGACAAACGGAACTCACCTGCTGGCAGCGTGTGCGCTCCCCACCCTGCACCAAATGCCAGCACCCATACCGGCCGCCATTGCCGGGTGCCGTGCAATGAAGGCCACCAGCTGCCCTCCCTCGGTGCTGCATGCGTTTGACTGCCTAATATCTTGCCCTTTCGGTCTCACCCCTCCCAAGGGAAGGCGGCACATAACCGTCGGGAGAGAGAGAAGACTGGAGGGGATCGCCGGACCTGCGGCCCCTCACCGAAGTGGAGCGCTGGGCACTGGAGTGAGGGCTGTCACCGAGGCAGTGGTCGGCATAGATGAGCAAGTGAACCCCCGCTGAATTGTGGTTGCCCACAGCATGTGTGACACGACCCCCACACTGCCCCCTCACCACTCCCTCATACCCCCGCAGCACACCCACCAGCCCAACGCGCGATCCAATCATGCGGCATGTCCTGTGTCTTGCAGTATCACCTGACAACGAGGCGGACTCTTCTGATTTCCCCGACTCCCAACCCCAAACGGATACCAGCGACGACACGGCAACGGACAACAACGGGAGCCCCAGTTAACCACAGCCCGAGACATCCCAGAGCACCAGTCCGAGGACGACACTGATTTCCCGTCACAGCCGTCTCCACCGCGCTGCAACCTCCCAGAGACACTCACCTCGGTTGGGCACTTTAGTGAAAAGGCTCCTGGGAAACTATCTGCTGCGCACCACACAGGTGCTACAGTACAGTAGGTGGAGGTAGGAACCCCCGAGGGGGCGGACGGTTGGAGGGTGGTCCAACCCCAGGGACAAGCTGCCGTCCGTGCGGATTTGGACTTCTGGAAAGGGGGGTCTCATCGATAGTGGAGATGCGGACACAGAGCCAGGGACTACATGACGGGCTGTCAGCAACCATCCAGTGCCGGCAGATGCAGTTGGATGAGTCCAACCGCCTGCAGGAGCAGGAGGTGATGCTGACCATGCGTGCCACCACACTGCAAGGGTGGCCTCCGTGGTGGAGGCCTTGGTGGAAAAGAAATCGGCCGTGGGTCAGGTGGCCAAGGTCTGGGCACTCTGTGCAGGCGGTGGCCGAGGCACAAGACAAGGCTGCCCTCTCACAGGCAGCCATGTTCCAGAGCCACCCCAGAGCTTGGCCCAGTCACAGTGGGTCATGGCTCAAGACATCGGTGGCATTGCCCAGGTGCTGGCAGACCTAAGCCAGTCACAGAGGGATGTGGCACAGTCACTGGGTGGTGTGGACCAGTTCCAGAGGGACGTGGCCCACGTCTTGTGCTCCACGGCATAAGAATTGAGACCCTGGTCGAGACAGGAACGGACCTCCAGGACTGGCAGTGCCAGTTGGCGGGGGGGACCACAGGGGATAGCTCCGGTCGCACCCACAACCCAAAGAGTGACACGGGCCATTGGGCACCCTGAGGGAGCAAGAGGTGGTGATGTCCGTGCTGGTGACTCCCACAGCGGTGGTGCCAGAACACCACAGTGACTCGGACCCCACCTCCTGTCCCTGGTTCATCTCATGGGCAGCGGACAGAACAGGGTGGCACCATACCACCTGGGACACCCACGTGATTGCTGTGCCCATCCAGGCCCAGAGGATGCCCGCCAAAGGGGACCCATGTCAAAGGGGAGGAACCGCAGCAGGCCGCCTCCATTTCACGATGTACCGCCTGGGGATCCACCTAGACCGAGCGTTCGGGCCTGCAAGGCCAGAAAGGTAGACAGTTAAGTTGGCATGGGTGCAGCACACAGTTTAGCATTAGGGACAAGGGCAAAAACCTGTACAAAAATATTCACCATTTCACAATGAACACTTGTTCACAACGTTACAACCAGCCTTGGTGCTTTGTCAGATGGGTGCGGTGCATGGGCTGGGCTGAGCTTGCGGCAGAGGGGGCACGGGGGGGGGGGGGGGGGGGGTGGGGGGATATAGAATAGAGTAGAATCCATAGAGTGCAGAAGGAGGCCATTCGGCCCATCGAGTCTGTATCGGCCCCTGGAAAGAGCACCCTACTTAAGCCTATGCCCCACCCTATCCCTGTAAACCAGTAACCCCACCTAACCTTTTGGACATTCAGGGTAATTTAACACAGCCAATCCACCTAACCTGCACATCTTTGGACTGCGAGAGGAAACTGGAGGAAACCCACGCAGACACGGGGAGAAAGTGCAAACTCCACACAGACAGTCACCCGAGGCCGGAATTGAACCTGGGTCCCTGGAGCTGTGAGGCAGCACTGTGAGCCACTGTGCAGAAGAGCAGGTCATCATCATCCTCGATCCCATGGACCAGACCCACTGTTACTGCCAACCCAAGTCCCACATCCTGTTGTGAAGCAGGTAGGAATCACGGAGAGGTTGCAAGACAGATGGGGAGGTGGCGCAGGAAGGGTGGTCATGGGAGGGGGTGATTGGCCGGTGGGTGGGGGGGGGGGGGGTGACGCTTGCCAGGGCCCCTAGTAGATGAACCTGGCACACACATTGTGTGGCCTCCTGTGCCAGCGTGGGCCCCAATTCCTGCCCATTCTTGCCCTCCCGCACATCCTCCTTGTCGGACGAGACCTGGCGTTTATCCCTCTCCTCCAGCACGTCGCTCCTCTGCTGCGCAATGTTGGGGAGGACGGAGCAGGCCACCACGATGTGGGAGACATTCCGAGCGCTAAACTAGAGGGTCCCTCCAGAGCGGTTCAGTCACCTGAAGCACCGCTCGATCACGCCCTGGTCGTTGCATGGGCGTTGTGTCAGCCTGTGGCCTCCGCATAGGCATCATCAGCCATGACCACAGCGGATAACCACTATCGCATAGGAGCCAACCCCTCACCTGGGGGTGCACATCAAAGGTGTCAGGAACTGTCGAGTGTGCCAGTATTGAAGGTGTCATGCACACTGCCCGGTCATCTGGTGCAGACGTGCATGATGTGCGGCTCATGGTCATACATCAGCTGCATATTTATCATGTTGCACACCTTTCAGTTTGTGAAGAATGGCCTGAAATGAGCCAGTACTCATAGGGCATCTCATCGATCACTCCCTGTACCTGGCGATGATGGCGAACCCCATTGCCCGGGTGTCCAGGTAGTCTTGAACCACAATCAATTTGATACATTGTGCCATCTGGGCATATAGGGTCTCCGTGACTGCATGGGTGCACCGAGGTCTGTGAGACAGGTCTCCACTCGGCACATGGAAGTGCCGGTGATGTAGAAGTTCAGGGTGACTGTCACCTTGACGGCCACCGGGTCCAAGTGTCCTCCACCATACCCCCGCAGTGCCAGGTGTGGCATAATATCCTGCAGATATGCCATATGGTACCCTGCTCAGCCGGAGTCTTCGATGGCATCCCCAGGTGACAGGACCCCGAATGACAGGCGCTGCCAGTACACAAGAGGCCTGATGCAATGCCTCCTACCCACCTCCCCCTCGGCCTGTTGGGCGGCTGGTTCTCTATCTTCACCGGCTGGCTTCTGTTCCTCTGGGGCAGGCTCCACTGCTGCAGGGTCCCCCTCAAGCAGTTCCAGCTCATACAGCCTCAGTGGATCCCCAGGGCTGCGGTGGCCAGGTTGAAGGCCACCATTCCTGGTTGAATTCTGGCAGCCATTGCCTGCACGGGTTGGAAAGCAGACCGGTTAGCCTGGTGCGTACTTGCATGCCCAACCAGGTCCGACAGGCAACACGGCAGCACCATTCTGCACTGTGACACCTGCCCGTGCGTGTCCCCCTCCAACCATGCTAGTGGTATGCTCAGCAGCCCCGTCTGAGGCCCTCCTGTATGGGCTATTGTGGTTGTTGCCCTTGGTGGGCGACATGATGTCCCGCTGGCAGATGGCACCCGTTTGAGGGAGGAGGGGGAGTTGGTGGGTCGGGAGTGGGGGGGGTTAGAGTTTGGTGTGGTGGGTTGGAGGGTGGGAGGTGGAATGCAGGGCTGGTGGGATGATGGGATGGAGGGATGGGCTCACAGTCAGGAGGGGGGGAGAGCCATGCCGCTGGCACGGTCGGGAGGGGGCTTTGGCAAGGGCTGGGGAGACTGGTGGGGAGTGGTCCGGGATGGCGATGGGGGTTCCAGGGGGGAAATATCTGGCAGGACGTGTCCGTCCGCGGCCGGCGCCATGATGCACACCGCGAAGGCTGCAGGTCATCGCCGTGCCCACGGGCGGCCACAGACCCGGCCATTCTCCAGCCGTTTTAGGCACGGGTGCCGGGAGTTTTACTCGGCACCACTGCTAGCTCCACACCGGTTCCGGAATTGGTGAGGGTTCGGCGCCCATTCTGGCATTGTAAAACGCCACTGTTCCCACGCCGGGGTTGGCACTTAGCCGCAAAATCGGAGAATCCAGTCCTTGGTACTTTGTTCAAACGGCCATTCTCCATACATAAGGTGATATTAACAGGCTATTCAACTGTGGAAATTGACTGGCTGTAGTGCACTATAAATGACCCATATAAAAACGTCATCAAAATCCTATGAAGATGAACCCAGGATAAATAAACATTTTGCCATTGCAGTGTTTGGAATAATGGTCTGAATTCTCCGCTTCCTGCCGCCAGCTACGAGAATTGCAATTGGGCAGAGAATAGCGTGCAATGGAAAAATCGCGTTTGCGCCCTCCGCCGATTCCGTTGCCATGCTCCAGTCCTCTGCTGGCGACAATATCAAAATTTGCGCCCCATGCGGCAATTCCATGCAAAACCATATTTTGCATGGGTTTTAATATCATTAGCAGGTTGAACACTTCATGCTCCACTCCACCCCTCTTACTGCGGACGTCATGTGGGCACAAATTGGTGCAAGTTTTTACAAACAGGACATGGTCGCCACAGCTGTTGAGGGAGAGCGGGAGGTTAAAAAGCTCTCAAAGAGTGTAGCGGCGAGGTGTGTGGTGGTTCTCAAGCCGGGGGATTAGTGGAGAATGACAAGACTGTGGACTCGGGGTATCCCCCTCAGGATCAGGGTAGCCTAGTTCAGACAGCCATTGTTGCAGTCTGTGGATTGAAATGCACCCCTTTGATGCTACTTACATGCTCCTAGCTGTCCGCACTGCTGACTGTGTCCTGTAAATGTTAAGAGAGCCTCTGATGATCTGGGAGCCATCCAGACTGCCCCTCTGGAAACCCTCATACTGTCATGATATTCAAACATACATCACAACACACACATCATGATAGACAGACCAACAGACCAATTAGCACACATAACACGACAGCCAATCACAGACAAGTGCAGACACAGTATAAGACAAGAAACACGACACCTGCTGGCCAGTCCACCTGGAGACAGGACAAGGCCAGGACCTCATTAACAAGACACTCACACTGTCACCACGTGCTGAGTACCAAGTCAGATGTGTAAATAACTAGTTGGAATAAAACTGCGTTGTACCAATCGCAACCGTGTTGGTTTGTCTGTATCTCAGAGCACCCAACACCACATGGTACCAGTGAGTGAATCGATACTTACCGGCAAATCTGCCATCCTGAGCCATGGACACCCACAACAAACCGCAGCCATTGAAAGTCGCTGGGAACCTGGGCACCAATTGGAAGCTCTTCAAGCAGCGATTCGAACTGTTCATGCGAGCCAACAAAAAACAGGGCGCCTCGGACGAAACAAAGATTGCCATGCTCCTCACTACCGCAGGTCAGCACGCCATCGATGTATACAACTCCTTGGTGTTCGCGGAAGGCGAGAACAAATCTAAATATGACACGGTCCTCCTCAAGCTCGACCAGCACTTCAACGTTGAGGTCAATGAAAGCTTTGAGAGGTATGTCTTTCAGCAGCGCCTACAAGGTAAGGATGAGCTCTTTCAGCCCTTCCTGACGCACCTCCACATACTCGCGCAGTCCTGCGGTTACGGCACCACCTCAGAGTCCATGATCTGGGACCAGATCGTTTTTGGCGTTGCCACCAGTGGCCTACGCCAGCAGCTTCTAAAAATTAAAGGCCTGACCTTAGCATCTGCAGTTGAAGCTTGTGTCCTGCATGAAAATGCGACCAGCCACTATGCCCAATTTCAGGCGACCGAATCGGCACGGAGGAGGTCCCAAGCGATCGAATCGGCAAGCCAGGCCACCCACGAGGCCGAACGCATCCAGGCAATTGAGTTTCTCCCGGCCCGCGGCCCGGACGAGAGCGGCCGTTTTGCGCGCTTTCTGAGGCCTCCCGCGTTTGTGCGCGCCAAAACCTACGGCAACACTGAGGGACGTGCTGCGCAGGCGCGCCCGACGCAAATCCGAACTGCGCATGCGCAGTGGCGTAAAGAACGCCATGACGTCATGACGTGCGGCAACTGTGGAGCTGCACATTTAAAAGGGCAATGTCCTGCAAAAACCCGACAATGCCTACGCTGTGGCAAGATGGGCCACTACGCTGCCTACTGTCGAGCGGCTCAACCTGTGGATCTTCCACATCTCCGACAACCTCGCAGACACGTGCGGACCATCCAGCCTCCACATCACGACATCCAAACCGACGACACAGATGACCAAGACGCCTTCCGGGTTGCGGTCATTGATGTGAACCGGGTCAACACCATCAATCCGGCCGATGAATGGAGTGCCACCCTGACGGTCAACCGATCGCCGATCACTTTCCGCCTGGACACTGGCGCCTCTGCCAACCTCATAGCATGGTCAGCATTCTATGCCATGAAGGTCAGACCACCAATCCAGCCATCCCGGTCGGATGGTCGACTACAACGGGAACGTTATCCCGGCCATGGGATCCTGCCAGCTCCAGGTGACACACAAAACACACACGGCCACACTCTCGTTCGAGATAGTTGGCTCATCGAAGGACTCCCTGCTGGGCGCACAGGCATGTAAGGCTCTCCACCTTGTGCAACAAATTCTCTCTCTCTCTCCAGACGGCACGTCTGACTTCCCGGATGCAGAGTTCAACGCACAGCTCCAATCGCTCCTCGCCCACAACCAGGAGGCATTCGAAGGCATGGAAACACTGCCATACACCTACCGAATTTGCCTCAAACCGGACGCCATCCTGGTCGTTCACGCACCTCGCAGTGTTCTTGCGCCACTTAAAGACCGCCTCAAGCTGCAGCTGCAGGATCTCCAGGACCAAGGGGTCCTATCCAGGGTCACGGAGCCCACGCCATGCGTCAGCTCCATGGTGTGTGTCAAGAAGCCCTCTGGCGAGCTCCGCATCTGCATAGACCCCAAAGACCTCAATAATAACATTTTGCGGGAACATTATCCCATACCCAAACGGGAGGAGATCACCAGTAAAAAGGCTCAAGTGAAGATATTCACGAAACTGGATGCCTCTAAAGGATTTTGGCAGATCCAACAGGACCCGTCCAGCCGAAAGCTATGTACCTTCAACACCCCTTTCAGCAGATTCTGCTACAACCGGATGCCATTTGGCATCATCTCGGCATCCGAGGTCTTCCACAGAATCATGGAGCAGATGACGGAAGGCATCGAAGGGGTGCGCGTATATGTGGACGATGTCATCATCTGGTCCACCACACCGCAGGAGCACATACATCGTCTCCAACGCGTTTTTGCCCGCATGCGGGAAAACGGCCTGCGCCTCAACCGAGCCAAGTGCACCTTTGGCCAGACCGAAATGAAGTTCCTGGGGGATCATATCTCCCGGTCAGGGGTCCGTCCGGATGCAGACAAGGTGAGCGCCATCACAGCCATGCCGCAGCCGGCCGACAAGAAGGCTGTCCTACGCTTCCTTGGCATGGTCAACTTCCTAGGGAAATTCATTCCCAACCTTGCCTCCCACACAACGACTCTGCGCCACCTCGTCAAAACATCTACAGAGTTCCAGTGGCAACACACACACCAGCTGGAATGGGAGGAGCTCAAACACGGCACCAGTGTTGGCGTTCGTCGACACGTCTCGTCCCACCAAAATCTCAACTGATGCCAGCCAATCCGGCATTGGAGCAGTGCTCCTGCAGAGGGATGACACGTCGTCATGGGCCCCGGTTGCCTATGCGTCGCGGGCCATGACCCCCACAGAGCAGCGCTACGCGCAAATCGAAAAAGAATGCCTGGGCTTGCTAACCGGTTTGGACAAGTTCCACGATTATGTCTATGGTCTTCCACGGTTCACGGTCGAAACTGACCACCGCCCCCTGGTCAGCATAATAAACAAGGACCTGAACGAGATGACCCCTCGCCTCCAGCGCATCCTACTTAAACTCAGGAGGTACGACTTCCAACTGGTCTACACTCCAGGGAAGGACCTCATCGTGGCGGATGCCCTATCCAGAGCAGTGAGCACGCCGCCAGATGCGGAGGGGTTCGTATGTCAGGTCGAGGCACAGGTGGCCTTGACAGCGGCAAATCTGCCGGCTGACGACTCCAGTCTGGTCCGCATCCGCCGAGAGACAGCGGCCGACCCCCTTTTACAGCGAGTGATGCGCCACATGACGGGAGGATGGCTCAAAGGGCAGTGCCCACAGTTCTATAATGTACAAGACGACCTAGCCATCATTGATGGGACCCTTCTGAAGCTGGACCGGATTGTGATTCCGCACAGTATGCGCCAGCTGGTTCTCGATCAAATACACAAAGGCCACTTGGGGGTCGAGAAGTGCAGACGGAGGGCCCGAGAGGCGGTATACTGGCCGGGCATCAGTGACGATGTTGCCAACATGGTGATCAACTGTACAACCTGCCAAAGGTTTCAGCCGGCGCAACCTCCTGAGACGCTTCTGCCCCATGAGCTGGTGACGTCCCCCTGGGCGAAGGTGGGTGTCGACCTATTTCACGCGCTTGGCATAGACTATGTTATCATAGTGGACTACTTCTCCAATTACCCAGAACTCATATGCCTGCACGATCTCACGTCGTCTGCTGTCATCAGGGCCTGCAAAGACACCTTTGCTCGCCACGGCATTCCGATGACTGTCATGTCGGACAATGGGCCCTGTTTTGCCAGCCATGAATGGTCGTCCTTTGCGGTCTCGTATGGCTTCACACACGTGACGTCCAGCCCTCTGCATCCCCAGTCCAATGGAAAGGCGGAGAAGGGCGTTCACATTGCCAAGCGGCTCTTCTGCAAGGCTGCTGCTGCCGGATCGGACTTCTACCTCGCCCTGCTGGCCTATCGCTCAGCCCCACTAGCCACGGGTCTCTCGCCAGCACAGCTGCTGATGAGTCGCGCCCTCAGAACCACTGTGCCTTCGGTACTTCATAGGATGCAACTGCAGCGCGATCGCCAGAAGAGATCGTACGACACAAGGGAAACTGATCTTCCCTCCCTGGCCCCTGGAGACAACGTCCGCATTCACCTACCAGACGGTGGCTGGTCAGCACCTGCCGAAGTTCTCCGACGCGTGGCTCCCCGCTCGTTCCTGATACGCATGCCGGATGGATCCGTGCGTAGGCGCAATCGCCGAGCCCTTCGCCTACTTCCACGCTCTCAACAGAACCATACACAGACGTGTCCTCCACTGGTTCCTGATAGCGACTTCGTGGAGCTGCCATATACCATGCCCCTTCTCTCGCCGTCCGTGGCCAGGCTCGCACCTCAGCCGGTGGTTCTCGACCCACCCTTGAGGCAGTCAACCCAAATTCGTCGCCCACCTACTAGACTGGACTTATGAGACTGTTCACACGTCACATTTTAGCAACTACTGTATTGTAACATGTCACTGTTTTATCGTTCCAGGCCTCGTTTGATCGGTCCAAATTTCAACGTTCTTCTTCTTTTGTTGTGGTACAACCTCGTTAGCATGTCACTCCTGACATCGCCCCTTGTATATAGTTACGCCACATGTACATGCTGTAAATATCATGCACACACACCTTTAGCTGCACTCAGGACACATTCATATTTATAACCATGTAGGCACATAATCTTGTAAAAAAAGGGGGGATGTCATGATATTCAAACACACATCACAACACACACATCATGATAAACAGACCAACAGACCAATTAGCACACATAACACGACAGCCAATCACAGACAAGAGCAGACACAGTATAAGACAAGAAACATGACACCTGCTGGCCAGTCCATCTGGAGACAGGACAAGGCCAGGACCTCATTAACAAGACACTCACACAGTCACCACGTGCTGAGTACCAAGTCAGATGTGTAAATAACTAGTTGGAATAAAACTGCGTTGTACCAATCGCAACCGTGTTGGTTCGTCTGTACCTCAGAGCACCCAACACCACACATACCTCAGCTGTATCAGCAAGGGGATGGGCATGGGCAAGCTCAATCAGTGGCCCACCAGGTGTTGCCATTCCTCAGACGTGCTGCCCCACTGCAGAGAAGCAGGGGATTAGCAGAGCTAACCCCAAACACAGGACACCTGCACCTCTGTAACCCTCCCTGGTAGTCTTCCCCTCTCAGGCCTCACCAGTGACCCCCACCCCTCAGGATCACGAGCTGTCTCTTCCTGGTGAGGCTGGCAGCACTGACTGCCTCTGCAATCATCTCCCAGGCACTGTTCAGGAGGGTGGGCTAGAGTCTGCGGCCTACATTGGGGAAGAGGGTGTCCATTCTCTCCTCATTAGCATCGAGCAGTGGGTCCACCTCAGACTCCCAAAATTCGGGGACAGGTCTTCTTTGAGCCATCATCGTGGCTGCAATGAGCGTGTGGCAACTAGAGCGCTTTAAAACAGCTCCAGCTGTCAGGTTCTCTCCGCTAATTCCGGCCCCAGTGGTTACACGGCCCGCTGGGCTGGGAATTACTTCACATTCTCACCGGCTGAGTGCTAGCCCAAATGAATAATGGAAGGAATAGCGCCCCCCAAAGGAAACACAAATTGCACGCTATTCAGCCCTGGCAGGAACACTAGTCTCCCAAACAGGGAATCCAACCGAATATTTCTTAACTATAATTACCCTGTACTTTTAATATATTAATGCTGTTCTACCAGTGGCTGAGCTATCTTCTGAATATTGCAACACTCAAATAAAATATCACTTTTACATGTTTATCTATAATTTAGGAGAATATTAATTCCTTCATTTTTTATGTGAAGGGAATAAAATTTGCTTAACATTTCACAAAATTATTAGAGCAGTTATGATTTTTGCAGGAATAGTCCAACCTTTAAAAAAATCTCCAGAAAAGCAAATTAGTCCATAAATGGGACCAGCTTGCACAGTGAATTAACATATTGTTAAACATACTGCCCTTTCAGCTCCAGGACCTGTCAGCTCCAGCATGAGTCCCTAAAATGTAGTTTCAGAGCACAGCGTTTCTGAGAATTCACTACAAACTGCTTTCACTCAAAGAAACTACAGGGTACTTAAGGCAGGAACAGTTCACATCGGTACAGTAGCACGTATTTTTCTGAGGTGGGGGTTAAAGCACATTGTGAGGAGTGAAGATGAAGCTTTTACTTCAGCTTCAAAGAACAAAGAACAAGGAACAATACAGAAAAGGAACAGGCCCTTCGGCCCTCCAAGACTGTGCCGAACACGTGTCCTATCGAGACCAACCGCCTGTATCCTTCTATACCCCATCTGTTCATGTGCCTATCCAGATAAGTCTTAAAGGTCGCTAACGTATCTGCCTCAACCACCTCACTTGGCAGTGCATTCCAGGCTACCACCACTCTCTGTGAAAAAAACTTGCCCCACACATTTCCACTGAACCTTTCCCCCCTTACCTTGAACTTTTGCCCCTTTGTAATTGTCATTTCACCCTATCTATACTCCTAATAATTTTATAAACTTCTATCAGGTCGCCCCTCAGCGTTCATCTCTCTAGGGAGAACAATCCCAGTTTATTCAATCTCTCTTCATAGCTAATACCCTCCATACCAGGCAACACCCTGGTAAACCTTTTCTGTACTCTCTCCAAAGCCTCCACGTCCTTCTGGTAGTGCGGTGAACAGAATTGGACACAGTATCACAAACGTGGCCTAACCAACGTTCTATATAACTGTAACATAATTTTTGAGCTTTTATACTCGATACCCCGTCCTATGAAGGCAAACATGCCATATGCTTTCTTTATCACCATTTCCGCCTGTTATGCCACTTTTAAGGATCTGTGGACTTGCGCGCCCAGATCTCTTTGTGTCTCCATGCTTCTGATGGTTCTGCCATTTATTTTATAGCACCCACCTGAATTGGAACTACCAGCTACTCTAACATTTAATCATGCATATGATAATTATGGACATATACATGAGTACTGTTTTCAAACCTGCACAAATTTCATTTGTTGCAGACTATATAAATGTATGCATTTCCGTATATGAATATAAATGCATGAATATTCACATGGTGCAAACAAACATGAATAAAATAATGAAATATATTTGATTTCTAAAAATCCTCTTCATTGCACAAAATGATAAGTTAAAATATACAAATTAACATGGATAAAATCCAAAGGAATCCATGCATTACTTTATATTCTAACTTCTGTCTACTCCATTTCAATTCCATAACATGTTGAAGACTATTTGATCCTAAAACCACTTGTATATTTGAATTTGTTTACTGGCCTAAAGAAAGACATCAGACAGCTTTCAGCAAAATCTAGTTTTAAAAAACTAAACTGCACTATAATGTGAGAAGTTTATGTCGGGTGCGATTTACCGGCCTAGTCATGCCTGACTTGGTGTCGCGACGAGGCCAATGAATCATATGAGAGGACTCTCTCGTGATTTGCGATCCCTCAGACGTCTCACGAGATTTATCCAAACCTTGCAGGACATCGCGGGTGAGATCCAGATTAACATACTTGAATGAGCCGAGCCGTACAGCTCATATAAATATGTCCGCCCCGGATTCACCTGGGAACTAACGGCCTCCCCGCCGGGGCTTGGGCCAGGCGCCGTTAAGTACTGGTCCACACATACGTGGAGCAGGCCTAATGGCACCTGGGGGATTTCTCAGGCCATTTGAGACCCCTGGGTGGTTGGGAACAGGACAGAGCAATCCTCTGGCTCTCCCTCTGGCACCTTGGCACTGCCAGCTTCGCACCTTGGCACTCCCATTCTGGGGTGCCCGGTGCCAGGGTGGCACTGCCACTGGTCTGGGCCTTAGGAGGACCATGCCCATGAAAGGGGGGACCAGGGGAGTATGAAAGGCAGGTGAGCGAAGGGGCGGATACGAAGGCACCCAGGGGGTGAAGTTTGGGGTCTTGAAAGAGGGGTGGAGAACCTGAAAAGGGACGGGCCCTCAGCGACCCCATAGCGGGTGTCCTCACTTAGGAGGGGATAATGCCCATGGATGGAATTCTCCGTTGCCCGACGCCGATATCATAATCGCCGATCGGGCAGAGAATCCCTTCCGACACCCAAATCGTGGCGGCGACGGTTTGACGCCAGTTTTCGAGTCTCCGCCTCCTCTGAAATGGCGTCATCGGCAGGCCCTCTCAAGATGCTTCGTCCCCGATAGGCCGAATTCCCGACTGCACGGTTGACATGTGGTCTGAACAGTCTGGAACCCGGTGGGGTGGCTGCGGACTGTGTCTAACGGCGCCACACTCGGCCGAGATCCGTGCCGCTGGCCGGGGGGAGGGGCTTCTGCGAGGGCTGGGGGGACTGGAAGGGGGTGGCCAGTGGGGTCGTATTTGGCGGGTTGGGTTCGCGCACGGCTGGCCCCATGTTGTACGGCGCGACCACCGCCAGTCGTCACCGTGCGCATGCGAGGCCACGGACCTGGTCGTTCTCTGGCTGGTTTCGGCACGAGAGCTGGGTATTTTACCCAGCGCCGCTGCTTGCCCCTCACCAGTCCCAGAATCAGTGAGGGTTCGGCACGCCTGCAAATTCTCTGTTTCAACCGGCACTGTTTGGGATCCTCTTTTAGCAAATCTGCATATTAGAGCGAGGTTTGTGCAGATTCCCAAGGTACCTGAGATTTTGGGATTCAATCACTCCACCTCAGAGACCTCGGTTGAGCGCCCATCAGCACTGGTCTCCATAAATGGGAACCAGGCGGAACGGCACTCATGGGGGTCTCCCAGTAGATCCGAGGCCCCAAGCTGCATGCCCTTTGGGCAGGGTGGTGCCCCGAAACTCTTGGTGCCACCTGGGCACCACCTGGGTGCCAGCCTTGGCACTGACAAGGTGTCAATCTGGCATTTTTTTTCACGCGCGCAATCGGGCCGGGGTTGCCGGGTGTGAGTGTTGTTGGGGGCTGCAGGCCGGTGCACCCTTCCCACATTTTGTTTGGGTGGGGGGGGAGGCCGGGAATTGTTTTGGGGGCCTCGGAGTTCGGAACGCCATTGAGAAATGGCATCTTGATCTCTCGCGACATCTGTGGATAAGTCAATAAGTTACACACTATTGAACATTACATGTCTTTATATCAAGATAGCAACCATAAAATTTGTATGTGACTTACATTCTTGATATTATGATTTTTGAATAAGGAGATCATTTAACAACTGTTGAACTATAACTTCCGCTTCTAATAAATCTACACATTTCTTGGAATTTTGGTAAGAAATTCTCTTTCTTTACTATCGAGATTCTAACGTGAAAAAATACAGCTGGCATATCAGGATAATTCATTCTATGTTGCAACTGACAATAAAGGTCTGGATTTTAGCCTGGAAACAACTATGATGGGGGATGTAGGGCTACTGTTTTGAGGTACCTCAATTAAGTTGTAATGGAAGAAATGGTCATTAATCAAGTGGTTATGTTAAGGCTGGATTTAAAATAGGTTTAAACAGCACTAAAAAGATGCCGTAAGGTTTCTGCTTTGGATGGGCATCAAATCAGATATTTTGTGCTGAGCTCAGCATAAGCCTTGCCCAAAACAAACAGTAGACAACTGTGCAAAGTCAGATAACAAAGGACACTGCAAAATAAACACTGTTCAGAAACACTGGACTGGATACTCGGGGCGCACCCCCAGGATTCTCCGTCTCGCCAGCCGGCAAATGGGGTTTCCCATTGTGGGCAGCCCCTCCCGTTAGGAAATCCCCGGGTTGCCGGCGCAACGAAGAATCCCGACAGCGGAGAATCCAGCCCACTTTCTTTGAAAGGACAACTTATGTAGGTAGTCAAACTCCAATTAAAACAAACCCATAATTAAATTAACCAATTATGAAATTACACATACATGGACCTGGATTCTCCACTGTGTACTTAACACCTACTGTACACACACGACTGTGTGGCAAAATTTGGTTCCAACTCCATTTACAAGTTTGCTGACGATACGGCCATATTGGGCCGTATCTCGAATAACGACGAGTCAGAATACAGGAGGGAGATAGAGAACCCAGTGGAGTGGTGCAGCGACAACAATCTATCCCTCAATGCCAGCAAAACTAAAGACTTGGTCATTGACTTCAGGAAGCAAAGTACAGTACACATCCCTGTCAGCATCAACGAGGTGGAGATGGTTAGCAGTTTCAAATTCCTAGGGATACACATCTCTAAAAATCTGTCCTGGTCCACACCAACGCTACCACCAAGAAAGCACAACAGCACCTGTACTTCCTCAGGAAACTAAGGAAATTCAGCATGCCCACATTAACTCTTACCAACTGTTACAGATGCACTATAGAAAGCATCCTATCTGGCTGCATCACAGCCTGGTATGGCAACTGCTCAGCCCAAGACCGCAAGAGACCTCAGAGAGTCGTGAACACAGCCCAGTCCATCACACAAACCTGCCTCCCATCCATTGACTCTATCTACACCTCCCGCTGCCTGGGGAAAGCGGGCAGCATAATCAAAAACCCCTCCCACCCGGCTCACTCACTCTTCCAACTTCTTCCATTGGGCAGGAGATACAAAAGTCTGAGAACACGCACGATCAGACTCAAAAACAGCTTCTTCCCCACTGTCACCAGACTCCTAAGTGACCCTCTTATGGACTGACCTCATTAACACTACACCCTGTATGCTTCACCTGATGCCGGTGTTTATGTAGTTACATTGTGTACCTTGTGTTCCCTATTATGTATTTTCTTTTATTTCCTTCCTTTTCATGTACTTAATGATCTGTTGAGCTGCTCGCAGAAAAGTACTTTTCACTGTACCTGGGTACACGTGACACTAAAAAAATCCAAATACACCACCGGTCGCGGGTCCCCAATGCGGCTGAAAATCAAAAAATTGGATTGGTGCTGAGCGTTGGCGGGTGCCGATCCGATCACGATGCTCCAGCCCCACCCCACTGGCTGGCAGCAGGATCGGGGTTCATGCCCACGTGCCAACTGGGGGATGTAAATTAATGCAAATGGGTCTTAATGCCCGATTTGCATCCACCTAGTGGGCCTGGCACCCTATTCTCTGGCTCTCTGTGATTCCCCGGTCCTCTGGTCAGGAACTATGTGGACACGGATGACTGGAGGTCTCACCAAATGTGAGCCTGATGTGGTGGCCCTCAAGTTGACCAAGGAAGTCCACCCCGCCCTCTATTAAACACCTGCCCACCCCTCCTCTACCAAACCCCAACTCCCCGGGACACCCTAAAATGGGAGACCCCTCCAAGAGAACCCCTAAATAGTGAGACTACCCCACAGGGACCCCTTAATAGGGGGACCCTCAACAGGGACCCCTTTAATAGGGTAACCCCCATCACAGGAACCCTTAACTAGAGGGACTCCCCCACAGAAACACTCTTAGAGGGACCCCCCCCCCCCACAGGGATCCCTAACTAGTGGGACCCCTCGCCACAGACCCTCCAGAAAAAGGATGCCCAAAGATGTATATGTTAGGTGGATTTGCCATGCTAAATTGCCCCTTAGTGTCCAAAAGGTTAGGTGGGGTTATTGGGTTACAAGGATAGGGTGGGGACGCGATAGGATGCTCTTTCAGAGGGTCGGCTCAGGTTTGATGGGCTGAATGGCCTCCTTCTGCACTGTAGGGATTCTTTAATTCTATGATGCTGGATTCCCTCGAGAATCCCACATATGCTTTGCCAAAAATAGATTTGAATGGCAAGGAATGCTGAATTGCTTCCTGATTTGCGCTCACAGGGGAAATGTAAATCAATAGTAATTCTCCTCCGGCGGGAGAACATAGGGCGGGATTCTGTTTCCCGACACCAAAATCGTGTTCGGCGATCGGGCGGAGAATGAGCCCTGATGCCGAAATCAGGGCCGGCGGCAGTTTGATGCCGGTCAGCCATGCTCTACCCCCTCCGAAATGAGAGAGATGGAGGGGAGGTTTACTGGATAGCTTGTTGGGCCTGGAGGAAACATGCCTGCTCTTCCTGGCCGATAAACAGTGCTATAAAGGCACTTACTGCAAGGATCCATCCCTTCTTGCCTCTTTTAAACTCCCAAGTTTCCCCGAAGCCTGATAAACCGGGTTGCCTGTGGTTAACAATATAATGACGGTTAATCCAAATGACCAACCCATTTCCCACAACTGGGTCCATCACTCGCCACTCATTTGCATGCTTTGCATGACATGACTCCAAACCATCTGTTCGATGGCGTTAAGGTTCATGCCATGGTAAATGTTAAAAAGCCTGGAAAAATCTCATTTATTTTAACTGTACACTGATTAGAGGCAAGTATTCTGTATTTTCACATACATTACATAAGCTTTGAAGCCTGTCTGTGCTCTGAACTGTGTTTTTGTTGCAACAGAAATTTTTTTTAAAATATATTTTTTATTTAGGTTTTTTAACAACACAATTTTTCCCCTTACAAACAGTAACCCCCCCCCCCCAACAAAATAACGCAAAATCTCCCTGAGCAAGATATATACATGGCAAGATGGTATATTTACATAGCTTGTTGCAACAGAAAATTGATGACATCCTGTACTTTTTTATATCAATCTAATTCCACTGCTATCTTGCACCCTAGTAATACATTGTTTGAAGTGTTTTTGAGAGGCGCAAGTTCTGCTTATGATACCCACTCACAGCACCATTGAATTGGAGAAAGCAGAGCATTAAACAGCCAGTGTAAATGGAATTCTGCCAACCAATCTCCAACTGTTAATGATTTTTTTTTCATTCTTAATATTTTCTCACTTGATCTTCGTTCCTCATTGATAGGTGCAAACTCATGTCAGGGTATGATCAAAATAAACCTGATCATTTATAGAGCACCTGTCCTACTGAATGGTGGATCGTTTTCCAAAGTCATTATACAAACAAAAGCAGCAGTCGTCTCGTACCAATAAGAACCTACAAACAGTTGTGAGTTGAATAACAATCTGTTATGTTGTGGTTGAGGCAGGGATGTTGGCTGAGAAACTGGAAGAACATCTTGTTCTTCTTCAAAAAGTGGCATGAGATTTTTACAGTCTATCTGAACCATGGGAACAGGCACATAGAACCTTGGCTTAGCATTTCATCTGAGGCTCCCTGAGCAATAGCGGTCATCTGTTATGCCAAATTATTACTCCTTCTGCTTTCTTAGGCAGTGAGTGTTGGAAGATTCAATGCGGAGAAAGGAAATTAATCATATTGAAACAAAATTATGTTCTTAACTAATATCAATCTTCTTATATTACTACTGTTGTCCAGCTCAGATAAGTTAATTCAATGCATTTTGTTACTGAATGATGCAATAACTGTAAGTAGCTGTTGTCTCAACTTTATCTTGAAAAAAATCTCCAATGGTTGAAATTTCACTGCAGCTGATGAACAAACTGATGGTGGCACAATCACCACGATCTTCGAGGTAACTACAGTTTGAATCCTATTTTGCTGACTAATGCTGGTACAGGACAAAGTCTAGGGCTGGTACAGGACCACATTTAGGGCGGCACGGTAGCACAGTGGTTAGCACTGTTGATTCACAGCGCCAGGGACCCATGTTCAATTCCCGGCTTGGGTCACTGTCTGTGTGGAGTCTGCATGTTCTCCCCGTGTCTGTGAGGCTTTCCTCCGGGTGCTCCGGTTTCCTCCCACAGTCCAAAGATGTGCGGATTAGGTCAATTGGTCATGCTAAATTGCCCCTTAGTGTCCAAAGGTTAGGTGGGGTTGCTGGATTGCGGGGATAGGGTTGAGCTTAGGTAGTGTGCTCTTTCTGGAGCCAGTGTAGACTCAATGGACCAAATGGCCTCCTTCTGCACTGTAAATTCTATGACTTCTATAACTATGACTTCTATGCCAAATATGATACGTAACTGGGGCCTGTTCTCTTCCAAAATGTACTCCAAGAAAATTACAGTTCTCAGTTATTTTCAAAATCCTCATAGCTATTTTCAGACCCGTCTTTGGCCTCACTCCAACCTGTTCCTCTCCAGATCGAAGCTCACAGATCTTTCGTTCTTCCAGTTTTGACCAACATTACATTGGCCAGCCTAGACTTCAATTTTCTTGCCACATCCTACAGCCATACAGCCCGCATTCTGAAATTCTGTATGAAACCTTATTTGCCTAACGAGGACTCTCATCCCCCACTTCAAATGCTGGATAACATATCTGAGATGATTGCGTTATTCTTGGAGTCAATTGTTCAGTTCCAAATATACAATACTATATGCTAAGAGTTTGGGAAGGCATTTTTATTTTATGGCAATGTATTTTTAATGAGAAACATTTCACTTAATTCAGTTATAAGTTAGAAATATTTAGGGTGAAATTTGTCTTTGACAATCCTGCAAAATGAGCAACCATGAATTGGCAGCCCATCTTAAACTTTGCACAATTCTCTTCTCCACAGGAAGCTTGGGGGC
This sequence comes from Scyliorhinus torazame, assembly GCF_047496885.1. Lineage (NCBI taxonomy): Eukaryota > Metazoa > Chordata > Chondrichthyes > Carcharhiniformes > Scyliorhinidae > Scyliorhinus > Scyliorhinus torazame. Next base: position 225,102,381 of record NC_092709.1, read on the forward strand.
CGTAAACAGCAAATGATTCATTATTGCCCCATGTGCACCACTGGCCAAGACCCATTTCCCTCTCCACCCCCACTGAACTTTAACAATAAAGGCTCTATTGCAATGGTCAGTTTTGGAAACAAATTAAAGTGACATTTTCCCTCAATTTAAAAAAAAATTCAGGCAATTTGCTCCCCTCTTCTACCTTTCCATGCCATGCACATGGGCTCCAAGTAACCTCCACGGTCTAAATGAAGTGGTAATTTAACAAGTGAAAGTTTACATCGCAAACATTGGCTGGATATTTTACAGCAGAATGGTGAGGGGGGCAACAAAATTGAGCTGGAGCTTGTCAAACTCCATACATGAGCCATTTTCAGAGGAGCCACTCTAACCATCAGGTATGTGGTGTGGGGACACTAATAGTGTCTCCCCTCATTAGCGATGGGCCCTGAGACCAATTGCAGCATTTCCATTTCTGTTTCTACCTGGCTGATGGAGTGGAATCCTCTTTGGTGCAAGAGCCCAACCAATCACTCCTTAAATCCGTCTGTTGTCAAAGGAAATATTATTTCCCCAACGTAAAAAAATCTCAAGTAAAAACGGACAGCGACAGAATTGCAATGTAACCAGGGGTATCGCCGTCTCTGCAAAGTCGGCACCGCTTAACGGACAGCAAAAGGGTGGTAAAAGGGGACGACAAGTAATGACCGCCGTTTCCTTTTCAAACCCAACGCACGCCTTGTAAATGGCACATTGGACGGAATCGCTGCGTGTGCAGGGATGGTGTGTGTCACTGACGGAGCAGCGAGCAGGGAGAAACTGACCAGGGCAAGAAACTGACAACAAATCATTGTTGTAACTTAAAGGCTGAGGGGAACAACCTTCTGCGTTAACTGTTAAAAATCTGGCACAGGGTGTAAAAACTATTAAACAAATCATTCTGACACATCGCTCTGTAATTTAAAAATACAGCTTTCAGATCTCGATCCACGTCTGCTACACCCCCCCCCCCCCCCCACACAAAAAAAAACTCCTTCAAGATGGAGAAGTTTGTTGAGAGTTTGGGGATGGTGCGGGTGGAAGTTGGAGTGAAAGTCCCGCATTGCTGAGTGTGAATGGAAAGAAGCTTACTCACCCCGAGATCGCCGAGAGTTTCTGATGCGCGCCTTGTGCCATCTCACAACCTTTGGTGCGAGTCTTGTGCATTTCAGCTCGAAGGGACGGGGAATCCACCGAGGCATCTCCGATGGAAATAACCAGCTCGCGGTAAAGGGCCACCTGTGTGTTGAAGTCTTGCACCAGCTGAAAAAGACAGAAAGCTCCGGTGGTCATCGGCCCTTTCGAAGAAAGCGACAGAAAAAAATGGGCGCTGGGGTGTGGTTGTGGGGGTGGGGGACAGCTTGGACTTTGCTGCCATTTAGACGGAGGATGAAAGAAAATTGAAGATCAATGGCGGGGCTGCCATTCTGAGCGGCAGTGATACAAACATCCACATCTGACAAATAACAGGGAGCGCCTTTAGCCCGGCACCATTAACATTCTCATATCATGGCGCAGAGTGTTTCAAAATGTAACTCCCACCAGTTATACCTGTGCAGCTTCCATCTGAGCCTCAAATCAATGCAACCACTGCAAGTAAGTCTGACTAGATCCTGCCCGTCAACATCAGTAAATCGACACAATCTTGGAAAAGGACATGTTCGCACTTTCCAGGATTGATGTTCTGCTCTCCACTCGGATCTAACACTTTTGTTCACTCGCTTACTTGATTTAAAAAAAACATAAACCCCGCAGAGTGGTTCTAGTTAGGCGGAGTGACTTGTGTCCTCTTGACACGGGAACTCCACTTGGTATTCAGTAAAGCTCTTCAATGTGCACCCAACTCACATGCAACAGAACAGAGATAAGCCGTGCCATAAATAGAGGCGTCAGAATCATGGTGAATTCCAGTCATCACCCAGGCCAATACTACACATTAACAAATACGGTTGTGCATTTACACGTGATCGGAATTGGAAGCAGTTGGGGAGGTGGGTGGGGGGAGCCAGGGTGGGTATATAAAAACAAAACAAATGATTCTTCCTTCCTAGTTGCACCTACCATCTCACACAGCTGGGGTGCTGGGGATGGTTTCGCAGCGCTCTCTGAGCTGCCTCGCTTCCCTCCGCTGCCCTCTCCCCTGCGCCCTGCCCGCCTGGAGGAGGGAGACTGGCGGCGGGGTTGGCGCCCATTCAGTGCTGAACTCATGCAGACACAATCCGAGGAGAGCTACCCTTTCGCGGTAGCTGAGGCGATTTGCGATGAATTGCGAGTTCCGGGAGGCCAATTGCGTTCTCACAATGCAAAAAAAGCGTGAGACTTGTTTTTGTTTGTTTTTAATTCTTCCGTCTTCCCCCCCCCCCCCCCCCCCCCCAGCCTCACATTAACCTTGAGCCTGCGGAGCGGGCACTGCCTCTCAACATGCATCAAAGTCACCAGTATTTAATAGCGGAAAGATCCCAATGTTAGCATGCTCCGTGCTGCTGAGGGTGGGTGGCGGCGGTGCTTTCAATCGGGAGACATTCACATCTCGGAGATTTAGGGGTTCCCATTAATAAAACTGACAGCTCCGCAAATCCTACACCGGAACGATCCCCGCCTTTAATGCTCACGGGGCGAGGGAGGCCACACTACAAACAGCTTTTATTTTCACCTCAAAATAAAAATGAAAGAGTCGCCTCTCGTGTTAAGTCTTCCGATGGCTCTTTTTTTTCTCCCTCTCTGGCGTCTCTAACATTGCTGGGAATGCAGGGATCAGGCAAGCTGACGTGGATAGCGACACAAGACATTGATAGGACAAGAATACTAATGCAACCCCAATTGCTGGATCTTGCTACCTAGACACCGAGCCGGGGAAATGTGAAACGGCGACGGCAAAGCAAATGTCAAGACGGAAAGGTTCGAGGTAGCCTTGAAACAGAACATTTCCCTTGGCATTTAGCACCGTGCGTGAGGGTTGCACTCCGGTCACTGCAATAGATCAGTTATAGTCCTGATCACGTTTCCATCCTGTTCATCCAAACTTCCACGAGTCTTTGGCAGCTCGCCATTTCCGTCAAACTAAAATTGCTAAGAACACATGAAAATGGGACCTCACCTCAGTTGTCCGCAGGGTCATTTTGTGAGGCACAACTGTCCGAGTTACCGCCAAAATCCACATTTGTTCACTTCTGAAATGTATCAATCACAGCGAATGTAGAAATCACCACAGCGCATAGTACTGAACAAACTCTCAATCCCCAGCTGAGATTTCTGGCGGGAGCGTTTATCCATTTATTTAGGAATTTGATTGGCAGCTGGAAAGCATTTGTTCAAACAATAACATCAGGATTAGGAGTGACATTTCTATCACTGGTGTCTGCAGGGAATTCACAATGGCCGCTCGCAGTTGACAACCGGTGAAATGATGCCCCCATTCTGAAACGGGAAGCACAAAGATAACAAAAAGCGGGCAAGATGCCGGGGGATGAGTAAACTCGATGGCCAAGAGGGGCCGGTCCTGCTGGGAGGTCTGTAACGTTTCCCAACATCAAGACGAATATTAAAGTCAGGCAGTGAAAACTTTAATGGAAGAAAGAATTTAGGGACCAAAAAGCAAATTTACTCATAGAGGCGGAGGACATGGCTAAGTGAATACTCTGCATCTATCTTTACCACGGAAAAAGATGCGGTCGGAGTCATAGTGAAAGGGATGTAGCTGAGATACTAAGTGGACCAACAGTTGATAAAGAGGTATTAGAAAGGTTGGCTCGACCTAAGGTTGGGGGTGGGGGAGGGGAGGTGAGGTCAGAGAGAGTGGGGCAGGAGGTGAGGATGGGAGGGAGGCTGGGAGAAAGGGGGAGACGAGATGGGTGTGGGTGGGAGGCAGGCAAGGCTGACGGATGGGAGGTTGTGGTAGTAGAGGTATTACGGTACCTGGTAAAACCATTGGTAGAAATTGTATGCTTCCTATTGGTCAAGCTGTATGATAGCTCCGCCCGGCTAGGTGGGGTATAAGAGCCTGTGCCGCTCCAGCAGCCTTCATTCTGTACCTGAGCTGCTGGGGGAAACATCCAGCTTATTAAAGCCTTCAGTTGGACTACAATCTCGCTTTAGTGGTCATTGTTCGTGCATCAATTTAATAAGCTAGATTTAAAAGGATGGAGCTGCGAATCAAGCCGGAGTGCCTGCAACTCAGACCCCACGCAGCGAACTCAGCGGCAATCCTCAAGCACTGGCTGGCGTGGTTTAAAGGATATCTCGGGACGGTCGAAAACACACCCACGGGAGAACAGAAAATGCAAGTCCTGCACTCGAGGGTGAGCCCGGAGATTTACACCCTCATCGAGGAAGCGGAAGACTTCGATGCGTCAATAGAGCTGCTAAAAGGACATTATATTCGCCCGGTAAACCAGGTCTACTCCCGACATCTGCTAGCGACGAGGCGACAAATCCCCGGGGAATCGCTGGAAGAATTCTACCGTGCACTCCTGGTGGTGGGGAGAAACTGCAGCTGCCCGCAAGTTTCGGCAAGCGAACACACTGAACTCTTGGTCCGGGACGCTTTCGTGGCAGGTATGCTGTCCTCCTAAATCCGCCAGCGATTGCTGGAAAAAGACACTCTAGGTCTCAAGGAGGCACGGGCCCTCACAGTCTCCCTGGATGTGGCCTCCAGAAACGCCCGCGCTTACATTTCCGACCGCGCGGCAGCCCCCTGGGCAGCGTGGAACCCCTCTGCAGCCGACCCCGAGACATCCCCGATCCCCCCACAAGCTTTCGCTGCAAGGCAGCCTGGCAACCCCGGGGGCTACTTTTGCAGGCAGGCAAAGCACCCCCGCCAGCGCTGCCTGGCCCGCGCATCCACCTGCAAGAGATGCGGTAAAAAGGGCCATTTCGTGGGGGTATGCCAGGCCCGTGCGGTTGCCGCGGTCTCCGGCGGCGAATGCGGACCGCCACCACAAACCACTCCACGGCCCCCGTGCGGCCAGCGGGCGCCGCAATCTTCCTACTCCAGGGCCACATGCGGCCACCGCGCGCCAACATCTTGTGCACCCACGCCACGTTAGATGGATGGGCGCCGCCATTTTCTACACCCCCAGCCATGTGCGATCAATGGGAGCTGCCATCTTGGATGGACCCCCAGGACCCCAGCTCGGCTGACCACACACTGCCCGAAAAGAACACTCAACTGCTGCGATTAGCCTCGGTGACTCTGGATCAGTCCCAGCCTCGAACACTCAACTGCTGTATTTATCAACGAGCACGAGACGTCTTGCCTAATCGACTCTGGGAGCACGGAGAGCTTCATACACCCCGACACGGTAAGGTGCTGTTCTCTCCTCGTCCACCCCGTTAATCAAAAAATCTCCCTGGCCTCCGGTTCCCACTCAGTAGAGATAAAGGGGTTTTGTGTAGCAAACCTCACTGTCCAAGGAAGGGAGTTTAAAAATTACCGGCTCTACGTCCTTCCCCACCTCTGCGCGGCCACTCTCCTAGGTTTAGACTTCCAGTGTAATCTCCAAAGTCTAACGTTCAAATTCGGCGGCCCTATACCTCCCTCACTGTCTGCGGCCTCACGACCCTCAAGGCCGACCTGCCTTCCCTGTTTGCGAACCTCACCCCGGATTGCAAACCCGTCGCCACCAGGAGCAGACGGTACAGTGCCCAGGACCGGATCTTTATTAGGTCAGAGGTCCAAAGGCTACTGAGGGAAGGAGTCATTGAAGCTAGCAACAGTCCCTGGAGAACTCAAGTAGTGGTGGTAAAGACTGGGGAGAAGCATAGGATGGTCATCGACTACAATCAGACCATCAACAGGTTTACGCAGCTGGACACGTACCCTCTGCCCCGCATATCCGACCTGGTAAACAGGATCGCGCATTACAAGGTCTTCTCCACGGTGGATCTCAAGTCCGCCTACCACCAGTTCCCCATCCGCACTAGTGACCGCAAATACACTGCCTTCGAGGCAGATGGGCGGCTCTATCACTTCTTAAGGGTTCCCTTTGGTTTCACCAACGGGGTCTCGGTCTTCCAGCGCGAGATGGACCGAGTGGTTAACCGGTACGGTTTACGGGCAACATTCCCGTATCTCGATAATGTCACCATCTGGGGCCATGACCAGCAGGAACACGACACCAACCTCTGGAAATTCCTCCAGACCGCAAAGATCCTTAACCTTAAAGCCCAACAAGGAGTTCATGCTGTGCCGCTGGGAGGAGAAGGACCCACGGAAATGTCTGCAGGAAGGGAGGAAGGTCAACGAGAGTGCGCTGGACTTCTTCAGGAAGGTAAAAATCCACTGCAGCGAGCCCTTCACAGAGTACTGGACATGCCTTGATTATAGCAAACTGCAAGAGTTCCGTCGATGCCGCAAGCAACAAGATGCTTTTGATAACTGTGTGCTGGACAAACTGGGCTGGGTTCGACCAGACCTAGGAGAACTCTCAAATGTTACCAAGGTGCAAACAGACCGGACAATTCCTGAGAATGACTATCACTCCAGGCCAAGGCCAGAGCCTAACCCAGTCATTGAAGGGGAGTTACAACGTGCCAAATATGGCAGCAGACTCTTCTTCTGGAACTGGTGAAGGATGAAGCAATGCCACACATTCAGAGACTGAAGAATTTAAATAATTTTGTGATTGCAAGAAAGCAAAGTGGGTGTTAAAATACCTGGGGCTGGTTGTACCACAGGCACCCTTATCATTGATGTACTGATGTATACAAATAATGTTGAGCGAAATAAAAATATTTAACCGTGAAAAAAAAAACAAGGATAAATGCCTGTTTAGCACCGACCGCCGAGCCATCCTCGGCTACGTAGTGCGAAATGGAGTTATAGGCCCCGACCCTGAATGCATGCGCCCCCTTATGGAGTTCCCCCTCCCTCACTGCACCAAGGCCCTGAAGCGCTGCCTAGGGTTTTTCAGTTACGACGCCCAGTGGGTCTCCAACTATGCAGACAAGGCCAGTCCCCTGATCCAATCCACAGCTTTTTCCCTATCGATAGAGGCCCGCCAGGCCTTCAGCCGCATCAAAACAGACATTGCAAAGGCCACGATGCACGCCATCGACGAGTCCCTCCCCTTCCAGGTCGAGAGCGACGCGTCTGACGTAGCTCTGGCGGCCACACTCAACCAAGCGGGCAGGCCCGTGACCTTCTTCTCACGTACCCTCCATGCTTCCGAAATCCGCCACCCCTCAGTCGAAAAGGAGGCCCAGGCCATAGTAGAAGCTGTGCGACATTGGAGGCATTACCTGGCTGGCAGGAGATTCACTCTCCTCACTGACCAACGGTCAGTTGCTTTCATGTTCTATAATGCACAGCGGGGCAAGATTAAAAAACGATAAGATCTTGCGGTGGAGGATCGTACTCTCCACCTACAACTACGAGATCCTGTATCATCCCGGGAAGCTAAATGAGCCTACTGACGCCCTGTCCCGCGGCACAAGTGCCACCGCATGTGCGACCACCTCCGAGCCCTCCACGAGGACTTCTGTCACCCGGAGGTCACTCGCTTTTTCCACTTTATCAAGACCCGCAACCTTCCCTACTCCATCGAGGAGGTCAGGACAGCCACCAGGGACTGCCAAATCTGCGCGGAGTGCAAAGCGCACTTCCACCGGCCAGAGAAAGCGCACCTGATAAAGGCTTCCCATCCCTTTGAACGCCTCAGCATGGACTTCAAAGGCCCCCTCCCTTCCACCGACCGCAGCACGCATTTCGTGAACGTGATTTGACGAGTACTCCGGGTTCCCATTCGCAATCCCCTGTCCCGACATGACCGCAACCACAGTCATCAAGGCCCTCCAAAGCATCTTTGCACTGTTCGGATTCCCCGCCTACATACATAGTGACAGGGGGTCCTCCTTTATGAGCGACGAACTGCGTCAATTCCTGCTCAGCAAGGACATCGCCTCGAGCAGGACGACCAGTTACACCCCCCGGGGTAATGGACAGGTAGAGAGGGAGAACGGAACGGTCAGGAAGACCGTCCTACTGGCCCTATAGTCCAGGAATCTCCCAGTCTCCCGCTGGCAGGAAGTCCTCCCGGATGCCCTCCACTCCATCCGGTGACTGCTTTGTACCACAACCAACCAGACACCTCACAAACGTCTCCTTGTCTTCCCCAGGAAGTCCTCCTCTGGGACCTCGCTCCCGACCTGGCTGGCAGCTCCCGGACCCATCCTGTTCCGAAAACACGTGCGGGCGCACAAGTCGGACCCGTTGGTCGAGAGGGTCCATCTTCTCCACGCTAACCTCCAATACGCCTATGTGGCCTACCCTGACAGCTAACAAGATACGGTCTCCCTACGAGACCTGGCGCCCGCTGGAGCCCCACGCACACCCCAGCCACCAGTCCCACCCTCCCCTCCACCAGGGCACCTTACAGGAGGATCGGTCCTTCCGCCGGCCCCGTCTAGGCCCCCCCCCACCCACCGACGCACCCTGCAGGCGCTCCCTTCCCAGGTCAACCGTTTTCCCCACCAGCGCCGTCTAGGGGTGTCAAAGCTGCCACAGAGATCGTGAGCACACACCCGGAGTCACAGACGTCCGAGCCTCCACCGGAGTCACCACAGAAGCTCCGACGATCACAGAGGACGACCATGGGCCCTGATCGACTGATTGCTTCATTTTAAATTGTAAATTTAAATCATAAATTGTAAATTGTTACTAGAATTGTAAATTGTTACAAAACGCTGTACGGAGGTATTACGGTACCTCCATAACTAATTCTACCACGTTGCCATGTTTGTAGTCAGGCCACCACCCCCGCCGGATTCCTTTTTAACAGGGGGTGAATGTGGTAGTAGAGGTATTATGGTCACTGGTAATGCTGGAACACCATTGGTAGAAATTATATGCTTCCTATTGGTCAAGCTGTATGGTAGCTCCACCCTGCTAGACAGGGTATAAGAGCCCGTGCCGCCCCAGCAGCCTTTATTCTGTACCTGAGCTGCTGGGGGAAACATTTAGCTTATTAAAGCCTTCAGTTGGACTACAACCTCGCTTTAGTGGTCATTGATCGTGCATCAGAGGTGAGGCCAAGGGACCAGAGGTGAGCCTTGGGAGCGAGGGCAGGAGGCGAGTTCCTGGAGTGAGGGCAGGAGGTGAGTTCCGGGAGCAAGGGCAGGAGACTAGGCCAAGAATGACGTGGCAGTGTGCGGAAGGGGCCCTGAGGGCAAGGTCAGAAGCACTGGGGGAAAGGCTTTGTGAACAAACAGGCAACAGAAATTAGTATTTGTAAATAAGTGGTTTTGGGGAAATTAATGGGATTGAAGACGGATACATTTTGATTCCAGAGTACTTGACGAAGTGGCCCTAGAAATAGTGGATTCATTGGTGGTCATTTTACAAAATTCTTCGGACTCTGGGATGGTTCCTAAAGATTGGAAGGAAGCTAATATAACTCCACCATTCAAAAAGGGAGGTAGAGAAAAAACAGGGAACTATAGAACAATATAGACCAATTAATGAACACCAACACAGATAAAGATAAACTGCGTTTAAGCAACTTGATTGAGATTTCTAATGAGATAACAAAGAGGGTTGATGAGTGCAATGTGGTTGATGTGATTTATGTGGACTACCAATAGGAACTTGATAATGTCCCACATACTAGGCTTGTGCCACATAAAAGGCTTGCCAGCAAAGTTGAAATTCATGGAATAAAAGGGACAGTATAAACATACAAAGTTTACTGTGTGACAGGAAACAGAAAGTAGTGGTGAATGGTTGTATTTCAGCTTAGTGGAAGGGAAATCATGGGATTTCCCAGGGGCCAGTACTAGGACCACTACTTTTATTGATATATGTCAATGACTTAGACTTGGGTTTACAGGGCATAATTTCAAAATTTGAAGATGACACAAAACGTAGAAGTATTGTGAGCCATGAGCAGGATAGTGAAAAACATCAAGAGGGCATAGACAGGCTGCTGGAATGGGCAGACACATGGCAGATACAAATTAATGTAAAAATGTGCGAAGAGATACGCTTTAGTGGGAAAAACAAGGAGAGCCAGTGTAAACTGAATTTGTAAATGGAATATAGGAACAGAGATACCTTGGAGATGTACATGCACAAATAATTGAAGTGGTAATGCAGGTTGAGAAAGTGGATTAAACGGCATGTGGGACCCTGGGCTTTATAAATCATAGCACGCAGTGCAAAAGCAAGGAAGTTATCATGAGCACAGTTTTGTCCTAAACTGGAGTAGTCTTGCAAAATTTGGACACCGCACGTTAGGAAGGATGTGAAGGCTTTCGAGAGGATGCAGAAAAGATTCATGAAAATAGTTCCAGGGGTGGGGAATTTCAATTGTGTGTGGATAGATTGGAGCAGTTGGTGTTGGCCTTCTTAAAGATGAAAAGGTTGAGAGGAGAATTGATAGAAGTGTTCAAAATCATGAGTGGCCTGGATAGAATAGACAGTGATAAACTGTTTCCATTGACAGAAGGGTAGCGAACTAGAGGCATGATTTAAAGTGATTGGCAAAAGAACCAATAGCAGCAAGGGGAAAAACCTTTTACACACCGAGTGGTTAGGATCCAGAATCCATGCCTGAGGATGTGGTGGAGACAGATACAATTGTGGTTTTTCAAACAGAACTGGTTAAGCACCTGAAAAAAAAACCCTGCAGTGCTTACAAGGAAGGGGGTGGGACTAGTTAAATTGTGCTTGCAGAGACTCGGCCACAGCTGGAGGATACCCGGCGCGACATACTCCCTGACTACACCGCTTTTCGGGGCCGGATTCCATGCGTGAAACTGGATCCTCTGCCCTGGCGCCGGATGCAATTTTGGTGTCGGGTTGCGGAGAATCCAGCCCAAGGAGAGATTTCTTCATTGACAGGGTTGTGAACCTTTGGGATTCTCCACCCCATAGAACTGTGGATACTCAGTTGGTGAGTATATTCAGGCCAGAGGTAGGTAGACTTTTTGGATACTGAACGATGAGGGGCAAGTTTCTCTGCTCCCCGCCACCAATTTCATAATCAGCGATCGGGCGGAGAATCCCTTTTTCTGACAAAATCAGGGGCGGCGCCTGTTTGACACAAGTTTTGTATGCTCCACCCCCTCCAAAACAGTGTCATCGCGACATGCGCGGGACGTCGTTGGGACGGCCTCAGCGTGTCACCTGAAGGTCCTACCCTGATGCTCCGCCCCAGATGGGCCAAGTTCATGACGGCGCGGTTCACTTCTGGTCCCAGCCAGAAGTGCGGCAACCAGGCGTGGTAGCTGCGGACTGTGTCCAGCGCCACCACAGTCAGGCGGGAGCCGTGCTGCTGGCCGGATGAGGACTTCTGCGAGGGCTGGGGGGACTGGTGGGGGGTGACCAGTGGGTGGTGAGGGGGTGTCCAGGGGAGCACTATCTGGCAGGTCGGGTCCGCGCTTGGCCGGCGCCATGTTTTACGACTCGACCGCTGCAGGTAATCACCTTGCGCATGCCAGTCCACGGACCCGGTCATTCTCCAGCCGTTCATTTCGCGGAGGCCAGGAGTTTTACATGGCACGGCTGCTAGCCCCTCACCGGTCGGAGGATCGGTGAGGAGGCGGCAATGATTTCTTACCACGTAAAATGCCACAGATCCTCCACACTTAGCCTTGGAATCGGAGAATCTGGCCTCGGGTTAGCAGCCTTTGTGCAGGAAGATGGAGTTGACATAGAAATTCAGCTATCTTCTTATTGAATGAAGAGCTCAATGACCTCCACCAGCTCCTTATTTCTTATGTTCAAATTATTCCCCCTCCCACCTGCTTGAATTGAATACTGTACCTGGTATTGGTGCCCCAGGCAACACATTGAACATTGACTAGTACAATTAAACAAATTTTGCCTTTCTTTGTGTTGAAGTAAAAGTAACTTTATCGTTCATTTCATGCACTCATAGAATGATTACAGTACTGAAGAAGACCTGCCATTGCTCGAGGCCCGCCCCGCTATTCTCTGCCCCCGATCGGCCAAAGCCCTGACGGCGTATTTCTAATATGGTCCTAGCCATTCGGGAAACTTGCGAGATGGCTGCGGACTCAATCCACGACCGCCATAGTCAGGGGCGGGCCGATTGGAGGGCAAGCGGGGCCTCATACGGGACTGGGCGCCGGCAGGTTCAGTTCTGGTCCCAGCTGTGCGGGAACCAGGCGTGGTAGCTGCTGATTGTGCGAGCGGTCAGGTTCGGGCGCGCGGCCGATCGTGGGCATTATTTCCACGGTCCTGGTCCGTTGGAGGCCGCTGATGTGCACATGCACAGCCTATGACCTGGAGGTACGGGGGCCGTATCTGCAGCTAGAGCTGCGAGCTCCATGACGGCTCCCTGCAACCCCCCACAGGGCTGTGATCTGGGGCCTTTTGACGGTAGTTTTTCTGCCGTAAAAGACCACAGTTTTCATGATGGTGTGGGACATCGTCCCTGAAACAGAGAATCCAGCTGCTTATCTCAGTTATAAATGACCAATTCCTTATTCTGAGACTGTTGTTGTGGTAAAACGATGAGACCACTTGAGTGTGTGAGTTGAGTGACTAAAAGGTTTTTAGTCAACATATGTTGGGAGATTTGTCCACTGCTGCCCTTACAAGTAATTCTCACCCCACACAAGGGTTTGTGGGACAATTTATATCTCTAACAGCTAAGGCACTAACACAATGTCTTACAAATACAATTAAAAAGTTAACTCAATCAGTTAAAGCATAAACACACTGGACGCAATCTTCCGGCCTCGTTACACTCGTGCTCAAGCGTAACGAGGCCGGGGAATATCGGGAGAAGCCAAAAACTGTAGTGTGGCGAGAAACCAATTATCACCACTTAAGCCCCATTTCCATACAATTAACGAGAGACACCCCTTATCCAAAGGTCTCCCGTCATCAGCGGCCTCCCCAGCATGGTCACACACATGGCCACCGATTAGTTGTCATTTTGAAAAACGCAAACCTGACAGAAGGGATTCTGTGGGGAACTGAGGAGGTACGTTGCCATCTTTGCTCACAGGTTAAAAGGCAGGGGGCATGGGGCTTGCTGCCCCTGTGTTCGGCAGGGGGGTGGGGGACCCGCTGCAGGAGTGGGCCACCATGAGAGGGTTGGGGTGGCACTGGACGGGCAACTGGGAGAGGCAATCACTCGTGGTACTACCATGCCATCCCTTGGATCCCAACTCCATTCCGGGAGCAACCCTTGTCCCTGTCCAACTGCCCCACTGATCACCCATAACCCCCACCGACTGCTGAGGACTCTGGCTGCGGGGGTGAAAGCTATCGCTAGTAAGGAATTGGCAATCATGAGTAAGTGAGCAGTTGACATATACCAAGTATATTGCCGTGGGTGGGCAGGCCATGTAGCATGTCCGCGCCATACTGTTTACGCCCTCGGCGATGCTCCTCAGTGATTGGGCCATGCTCTGCAGTGTCTCAGCCATGCCCACCTGCGACTGGGAAAAGCATCGCATCACCTCGGCCATTCCCATATGAGAGTGGGACTTGTCCCGCAGAGCCTCATCAAGGTCGGCCTGGTACTGGGTGGCATACCCCAATGAGGCCCTCAGCCATGGCCGTCACCGACTGCGCAACGCCTTGGACACCTTCACTAATGGTGCCGATGTCATCCACCGGACTCTCCACTGCGGTCGCCATCCTAGCAGTGTTGGCCTCGGTGCCACTCATTGCCGGCGCCATCTACTGCACTCTTAGCCTCTGGGACTCCTCCAATCGCATATGGATTTGCTGGAGTGACGCTGACATCTCCCTCTGAATGGCCAGGTTGGTCCCTATTGTCTCCATCAGCTCCGGGTAACCCTGTACCAGAGGCTCAGCATCAGGCTGGGACCCAGCTGGGTCCTGGGATCCAGCAGCCCTCTGACTGCTGTCTCGCCTGGGGGTTCCTGCCTCCATCTGATGTACATCAACAGCAATGTGGTGCTCACCAGATTGTGCCCCAGAAGCCTGACCACTAACATGTCCCACCGCGATGTGTGTCTCTGTGCTGGTGGAGAGTGGCAATGACAGCTGTGCCGCGACTATAAAAGTTGCATCCTCGGAGTTCCCCTCCAAGGAGTTCTCCTCAGAGTCAGGGGACGGAGCAGCTTGGGATGGGCCAGTGCCGTCAGCTGGAGGACTTGTGGAAGTATGGACATGTGGTCAGTGGGAGGGATGGGTCAGTCAGTAATGTAATCACTACTCATGTTGGACAGGTCCTCTGAGTGGAGCCTGATGGTTCCTCACCTCTGCGGCGTCAGCCAGCCTCATCATATGTGACCGCCCTGTCCTCGGCCATACCAGTCACCTCCAGGGCTCGCTCCTCGAAGGAGGTGAGGATTCTGATGTCCGGCACCCCACCGTCAGTGAGGGCCCTCTCCCGTCGATTATGGGAAACACAGAGAGGGCATTATTAGCCACACGCGTGGTTCACAGTTGTGGGGGGGGGGGGTGGCGGGTGTTAAGGGAGTGTTGGGGTGGAGGGTGTGCTGAAGGGAGAGGGGATGGAGGGAAGATTGGGGGTTGCCTGGGGGATGCCCCCTTGGTGGGGGGGGGGGGGGGGGGTGTTGGTCTCTACTAACTCGTGCTGCCTGGTGTAGGTCGTTGACCTTCTTCCGACACTGGAGGCCAGTCCTCCTATTCATGCTGTCCGAGCTGACTGCTGCTGCCCCTCGTCCCAGGCAGCACTGGCTACCTTGTGGCTGAATCTCCAAGACCCTCGGGGGAACAGGATATCCCTCCCGGCCGCCACCATGTCCAGGAGCCTCCCCAGGTCAGCATCCCTGAATCCTGGGGCCAGTCTCCTCGGCGCCATTGTTGTGAGGTGGCTGGGGTTGGCTGAGTAAGTGCAGCTTTAGTGCTGCTCAATGTTGTTAGTGGGGGGCTGGAGAGCGCGGTCATGGTAAATCAGCTGGCGAGCTGGCATTCAGGGCGAGAAGGCGTGAGGCCTCGTAAGTGGACCAATTAATGTTGAATAATGTTGCTAGCATCGATGGGCTGAGCGCCGGGAAACCCGCAACAATTCCCACTCGCTAGCACACTTAGAAAATTTTCTGGAAGATCGCGCACACTGTCTTATTGTGGTAACTTGACTATCAGAAAGGTGGTCTAATGCGTTATAAAATTTAAAATCTTCTTTACTTCAGAAAACATTGAGGTAATATTAAAGTTTGACTTTAGACACCAGCAGCAGCTAAATGCAACTATACACAAGTTCCTCGTGGCCAAACTGAAAACCTGTGCAAGTCCATGCTCCCAATGGCTTCACACATACATGCATATTTCTGTTAAAGACATCCACACACATAATCGAATAGGAAGATGCTCATTAAAACGTTATTAAAACATTCTATAACACTTTCTCCCCATAAATTTCAATTCTCCTTAAGGAAAAACAAGATCAAACATCATAACACACATGTCACAACTAATGCGTCAGTCTTTCAGGAACTTTGTGACTATGTTGTGAACTGCGTAGAACCACTGGTGACTCAGTAGGCACTGGTGAGTCTTGGTTCAGTTGAGCTGGCCTTGAGGATGCAGAGTACGCTGGTTGTTAGTGAGAGGGGGTCCTTCAGCCTCTCTTGGAGTAGCGCCCACTGGAGGCCCGAGCAACAGGAACCACTTGCTGTTGAATTTCCACAGCAGCATTTCCTTCTGCCATTTGATCTGGAAACATAGCTGTCTCAGAGTCGAGGCGCAGATGAATGTAATCTTAGTGTCTGCGGCTGATCCTTCCATTTGTCAGCTTCACCACTAACCATACTGGACTACTTTAGTTGAGAATAACTCCAGGCATCCATCATTGGTAGACACAATCATCTAGATTGAAGACCCTCCCCTTCGCAAGGTAGTCATGCCTCTCCTTCTTCGTTTCCTGTCTCTTTCCCAATCTCGCTTTGGCATCTGGATGTAGCAGATCCAGGCGAGATTTTGGCTTCCTACCTGTGACAATTCGCATGAAGACCAGGGGAAATCACTCATCGATGTTCCTGTGGAGCTCGTGTAGTACAGGTTCCCATGATAACGGGCAGAGGTCCAGCTAGCAGAGACCTGTTACCGAGCCCTTTAAATGACATCCTGGACTGGCGTTCTGTTATTTCTGGGCTGGGACACTTGTGTTGTGCGTCGCGGGTGTGGCTTTACTTTTGAGTTTAGAATAAATCTGTTTAAACCTTCATCTTCGTGTCTCCTGGATCACTGCACTGGCGACGAGGAGCAAGATTGGGATTCTTAAACAACAACTCGGGTAAGGAAACGTAGGAAGAGAACCCAGGAATGCCACTATTTGGGAAACTCGAGCTGTATAATGCAGGCGTGGAGGATCGGCCCCAGTACGCCAAAAGAAAGCGTTATTTCTTTCATGCGAATGGCATAAAAGGTGAGAATGACAAAAGGTAATCCTTTTGACAACTTGTGGGGCCCCAACATTTGGCATCATTAAGATTTTGACTCACCTGGCAGCCCCAGACTCAAAAACGTTGAACAAACTGGTAGAATTAATGGCAAACCACTACAACCCGAGACCATCGGTAATTCTGCAGCACTACAGGTTTAACATGGCCGGAAGAATCCCTGGAGAATTCGTAATGGAATTCTTGCCCAGGCTCAGGAAACTGGCGAAACACTGTGAGCATGGATCATTCCTGTCTGAGATGCTACAGGACCGACTAGTATGTGGGATAAACAATGTCGTGACACAGAAGAAACTGCTTACCCAAGCCCTGGATCTTAATAGAGCCATAGAACTGGTGCGGTCTCTGTAAAATGCCGAGAAAGAGGCCCAGGACCGTCAAGGTTCAATGGATTGTAACATGCTCAAGGTCGGAAGACCCCGTATAGGAAAACTGGGCTTGTCGTAGAAAGCGCCTCCCCGCCCCACCACCACCTGTTCACTACTCAGCCACGCATGCAAGGATATGAGGCGATGCCCACAAAACTTCAGGAATGTTAGAGAAGTTTCCCCAGAGGACCATGGAGAATAGCTGCAAGAGTATTGTACCTGCGGCCGAAGGATACACCCACGGTAAGGCTGTCAGAATCGTCAGTACGCGTACTGCTGAGGCTGGAGGCCAAAGCCACCTCAGACCCGGGCCTTGTAATCCACCCGCCCCAACAGGACGAACTGATGCAGCTGAACTCCATCACCATCCCCAGAGTTGCTCCAATCCAAATTAAATTCCAGGTCAAAGACCACCCCTTGGAAATGGAAGTGGACACAAGAGCTGCTGCCTCCATTATAAGAGAATGGACTCTCAGGTACTTCTAAACAGACATTGCATCCCTGGGCCTGCGAGGCACCAGTGCCAGGCTGGCCATGTACACGGGGGAGCCTCTATGAATCATAGGAACCACCGTGACCCTGGTCACCCAGAGGCAATAGAAGGTCAGATTCCCCCTAATAGTAGTACAAGAACCAGGACCCAGTCTTCTGGGCAGAGACTGGCTGCAAAACATCTGATTGGGCTGGCAGCAAATTTTCAAAATGCAAACCTGCAACCGAAACAAAGTCATTGGCAAATATCCCAAGATATCTCAGGAAGGCCTCGGCAAAGTCAAAGGAGCAAGGGCAATAATCTACATATATCCGGAGGCCCTACCTAAGTACTTCAGAGCGCGACCTGTCCCCTATGCCTAGCTTACCAAGGTAGAGGCCAAACTTGGGCGACTGGAGAGCATTATACGCCAGGTATACGCCATTGCGGAGTGGGCTATGCCAGTACTTCCGGTACTAAAGCCAGACAAGACAATCCGCCTTTGCAGAGACTATAATTAACTGTCAACATTGCCTCCCACCTTGACTGGTACCCCATGTCGTGCATCAAAGATTTGTATGCAAAACTGGTTGGAGGCCACACGTTTACCAAGCTGGATATGAGCAATGCGCACCTCCAGCTAGAGATGTGGCATACATGAAATATGTCACCATCAATACCCATACGGGCTTATATGACTATGCCTGCCTGTCATTCGGAGTCTCATTGGCATGCAACATTTTCCATCGTTTAATGGAAAATATTCTTCATGGGCTGCCTAGGGTGGCAGTGTACCTGGATGATGTATTAATCACAGGATGCAGCAAAAAAAACACCTGGCAAATTGGAGGAAGTCCTACGGCGATTTTCCAAAGCAGAAAAATTATGCGTTTAAGGAGGGCGAAGTAACATACCTCGGATACCGCATCAATGGTCTACACCCTGTCATTAAGGCCATAAAAGAGGCATCTACCCCATGAAACCTGACAGAGTTGAAGTTGTTGCTAGGTCTCATCAATTATTATGGGAAATTTATCCCCAACCTAAACACTTTATTGGCACCCCTGCACACATGGTTGAAGAAAAACCATGGGCGGACTTCTCCAGTAATGGGGCTTATTATTATTATGTCCCCCAAGCCCACGTAAGAATGCGTGCAAAATCACTCTGGACTTACCTGGAGTAAGTCCAGGGTCATTCTGCGATTTCCAGGGGGCTAGCCGGGCCTCAGAGTGCTCCTCGCAGTTCCGGGTGCCGACACGGGGCCCTGCACTTCCGGTCGGGGTCTGCGCATGCGCACGGTGGCGGCCTCGGTCGGCTGTGTGGCGCGACATGGCTGACCCACATGTCGAGATGGGCACCGACAACATGGGCCCCCCCCCAGATCGCCCGCGCCCGCTGATCGATGGCCCCCGATCGGAACTCTAGCTGTCCTGGAGTCCCCCCCCCGCCCCCCCCGGCGACGGATCCCCCTGCCCCCCACCAGGGTGGCCGAAGACTGTGTCCGCAGCTGCCACACCGAGTGCCTGCTGGGTGGAACCATGAGAGAACCACGCCGGCGGGAACCCGGCCAGTTGACTTTGGAGAATCACTGCGGGGGCCTTTTTCAATGGCCCCCGACAGGCGCTGCGTCGACCGCGCACGCCCGATTCACCGGCGGCTGGAGAATCGCGGGAGTGGCGTCGGACCTGATCGCGTGTTTGACGCCCGTTCTCTGCCCCCGCGTCGTGTGCGATTCCGGCTCTGGAGGCTCGGTGAATCCCGCCCCAGAAGTGGTCGTGGCAGATGCCACAGGATGAAGCACTTACTAAAGTGGAGCAATAGCTGCTGTCGTCCAACATATTGGCACACTACGATCTACAAGACCGCTGGTACTAACAAGCGATGCCTCCACGTATGGAGTAGGGGCAGTCCTCTCCCGTCGATGGGACAATGGCACCAAGTGACGGTTGCATACCCATCATGAACCCTGGCAGATGCAGAACGATGCTAATAGCAAATCAAAAAAGAGCCTGGTTGTGATATTGGGAGCAAAGAAATTCCATCCGTACGCCAACGGTCGACACTTTATGATAATCACGGACCATAAAACACTGTTGGGCCTTTTTAAGGAGGACAAAGTGATCCCTCCCATTGCCTCGGCTTGGATACAAAGCTGGGAATTATTGTTAGCGGCTTATGGGCACCCCTTCAAGCACTGCCCAGGAATGCACATAGCCAATGCCAATGCCCTAAGTCGCCTATTGCTGTCCACAATCTCACACCTCCTGCCAGTAACTGACAAAGTTATCGTGACTTTAAACTTTATGAGATACTTTGCCTAAATCTGCCAAGCAAATCCAGACATGGACCCAGAAGGACCCCACACAGGCAAAACTATGCCATGTAATCCTAAGCGGCAGCTGACATCCTAGAGAGGACCTATCTAAAAGCCTAGAATTCACCGTGGAAGATGGCATCAGCCTGGTGGTCATCCCTCGCCCAGGCCAGCGCCCAATCTTGAAGGCGCTACACAGTGGTCACCCAGGAGTCCCCAAAATGAAGATGCTCGCAAGGAGATATGTCTGGTGGCTCGGAGGGTAGCATGGTGGTGCAGTGGTTAGCATTGCTGCCTCACGGCGACGAGGTCCCAGGTTCGATCCCGGCTCTGGGTCACTGCCCGTTTGCACATTCTCCCCCATGTTTGCCTGGGTTTTGCCCCCACAACTCAATGATGTGCAGGATAGATGGATTGGCCACACTAAATTGTCCCTTAATTGGAAAAAATGAATTGGGTATTCTCAATTTTTTTTTAAATGTCAGGTGGCTCGGGCTTGACTCTGACATTGAAAATTTGGTAAAACAGTACCCTTCGTGCCAAGAAAATCAGAAGCTCCCACAGTTGGCCTTGTTACACCCATGGGAATAGCCAGGGAGACGGGTAGATTGGCTGCAGGATTCTCCATCGGCGGGATCCCCCGCTTCGCCGGCAACGCACCCAAGGTTTCCCGATGGCGTGGGTGGCCGCAATGGGAAACCCCATTGGTCGGCTGGGGGAACGGAAAATCTTGTTGCGGTGGGGGTGCACAGTGCCAGAAAATGGGGCGGCTGGGACGGAGAATTCTGCCCAGGGACTTTGCTGGGTCGCTCATGGGGTCAATGTTTTCAATCTTGGTCGATGCCCATTCAATGATGGACACATATCGGATATACTCCATGTCTTCCAACGCCACTGTAGAGAAACTCCGGCAGTCTTTTTGTACGCATGGGATACCAGAGTCCTCGTGTCTGCCAACAAGACCCCCTTCACCACCGGAGAATTCCAGGAGTTCGCAAAGTCCAACAGGATGAAACATATGCAAATTGTGCCATACCACCCATTTTCCAATGGTCTGGCCAAACAGATGGTCCAAACATTTAAAAGCAGCATGAAGAAACAGACCACTGGCTCACTCGACACCAGACTGGCTCGGTTCCTCTTCAATTCCAGGGCCATGCTACACACTATGAGGGGGGTTGCACCAGCGGAATAACAGATGGTCCGACACCTCTGGACCAGACTCAGTCTATTGTTTTGCAACCTAGGTGGGAAAGTGGAATCAAGCAAGAGGCCCAGAAAAGAAATTACGATACCAGGTGACCCAACAGGACCTTCAGGCTGGGTCTTAGAACCAAATTTCAGAGTCGGATTCCCTTGGATCTTTGGAGTTGTATTGGAAATACCGGCCCACTGTTGTACAAGGTCAACACCAGGGAGAAGACAGTAAACAAAAACGTGGACCATCTTCTCCAGACCACTCCTTCCCAAGATCTCACCATGCGTTTTGTCTTGTATCCTGCAGGATCACCATTTGACCATGCAGGCCCGTGTGGGGTACCTCGATCCCAGCCACAATCCCAGAACATCCCGGAATGTCAATCGGGGGATTGGGGGAGGTACCGGGCATGGGCCCCACCACTTCATCCTCCTTCAGGCTGCTCGATGCCCCTCCCCCCCACCGCTAATCCATGGGAAAGAGGTGAGGGCAGAGTGAGCTCTGGAGGCTCCATTGTCACCTGGCTCTGCCAGTCCTGGAAGCCTACTCTCGTCTCAACCAGAATAACGATGCCCTCAACCATGGAGGACAGAGACTGGGCCACATTCCTCAGTGAGTGAGTCATGTCCCTCACTGCCTCGATCATGTCCCTCTGTGACTGGTCCAGGTCAGTCAGTGCTGGCTAATGCTCTTTACCCCCTTAGCCATGACCCTTTGTGACTGGGCCAAGTTCTGGAGCCCTGCAGCAATGTCCACGTGGGCCCGGTACATGGCTGCGTGTGACTGGGCTCCCCTGTCCTGAGCCTCAGCCAGCGACTGCATAGTGTGTCCCAAGCTTTGGACGTTTTGACCCATGACTGTGACTTTTTGACCCAAGGCTTCCACCGCGGATGCCACCCGTTGAGTGATGGCCTGGGTACCATGCATTGTCGGTGCAAACCCCTGCACCTGAAGGTGGTTGGACTCCTCCAACTTCACCTGCAGTCCCTGGAAAGTTGCTGACACACCGTCCTGTAGATCCTGGTGCTGTGTCAGAATCTCCACCAGTGTTGGGATCATACTTTCCAAAAGCACGATACCTGTCCAGACCACAGCTCTTTCCTGGGATTGGGAAGCCCTCCGACTGCCCACTCCCTCAGGAGTCTCTACCTCCACCTGATTTGCAGCAGCATGTGTGAAGTATGCACCAGAAGGTGACCCAGCAGCCTCTTCACTAAAATGGCCCACCGAGATGATAGTCTCTACAATGGTGGAGGGTGCAGGTGAATGCAATGCCGAGAGGTTGGTGCAGTTCCCAGACTAGTCCTCTGGGGTGTGCTAGAATTGTGGCTGGGGGTGAGGTACCAAGCTGGGCTGGCATGGTCTGATGGTGACGCTGCAAGTCAAGACACATGGTGAGGTCTTGGGATCTTAGGAAGGAGTGATCTGGGGAGAGGGGTGACTCACTTGCTATTGGAACATCATTTTGCATTAGGGGCTCACTTGGTTGTTGCATGTTGACCTCCGCCTCGGAGATAGCCCTCTCCTGGATAATGGCATCACTCTCTGCTCGGTGGGTGTGACAGCCCTGAGGTCCAGGACACCCCCTGCGCTCTTCTCCCACGTTCTTCTGTCATGGGCCATCTTTTCCTCGAGGACACATAAAGGACATGGTGAGATGCAAGGAGGCGAGTTAAACAAGGGGTCTGTAGCTTGTGGCATGGCACCTGACCAAAGAAGACAACACAGGTGTTGGGGTTTGGTGCAGGTTGGGATGTGAGGGAGATTCAGGCAGATGAGCTCTAATTGGCCTCTATGGGAATGGGAATGTGATGTGATGTGAAAGGCTGGAGTGATGCTAAGGGAACAGAGGTGGTGACTCACCCGAGCTGCCCTAAGGAGGTCGTTCACCTTCTTGCGAAACTGCGTGCCAGTCCGCCTGGTGAGGCACACAGCGCTGACCGCCTTGGTCACCTCCGCTCAGGCCCAGTGGACGACCGAGGGCAGGAGCCTCCTGACAAACCTAGAGAAGATGCTGTCCCATCTCTCCACCGCCGCATCCAACATTCTATCGAGCTCCGCGACTGTGAAGCGTGGTGCTGTTCTTCTCTGGGCCATCTTCTTGGCTGGAATGGGAGTGTGTGGGGAATGTTGTGCTAATAAGCAGCTCCAGTTGTCAAGCTCTCCAGCGTAAATTCCGGCCCCAGCAAATCCGACACCGGCGAGATTGAGAATTGCTTTAGATGGGCAGAGTGCTGGCCCATTAGCATGTCCTGAATTGCTCCACAAAGAGTGCCCCCAAGAGGAATGGGAACCGCATGCAATTCAGTCCCGGTGTCAACACTTATGGCTGGATTCTCCATTCCTGAGACTAAGTGTTGCCGCCGCCGCAGGACTTGTGGACTTCCACGACAGCAAAACTGGCGCTGCACCTGCACCGATTCAGTGACTGTTAAGGGCTATCACTGGCGCCACATGGAACACAATCAATTCCAATGAGAAACGGTGCCGGATTCGCCGGTTTCGCGATTGACACTCAGGAGGCTGACAGGCTGCAGCCGCATATACACCCTGAACTCCCCACACACACCATTCCAGCCAACAAGATGGCAGCAAGGAGAACTGCCCCAAGATTCACCAATGCCGAGCTGGAGACTCTCCTGGATGCAGTGGAGTAGAGGCGATTGACACTGTACCCCAGCCCAGGAAGGAAGCTGCCAGTCGCCGCCGTCCGTCATGGCTGGACGGAGGTGGCAGAGGCAATCAGCGCTGTCGGCAACACCATCCGGACTGGCCAGCAGGACGGTTAAAAACTGCACGACCTCCTCAGGGCGGTCAGGGTGAGTAGGCCCCTGGCACTAACCCGCGCCCCACACACTAATAACGCCCCCCCCCCCATGCCACACACGGGGGAAAGGCTGAATGCCCACCATGCACCACATGCAGGCGCCCATACCGGCTGCCATGGCCGGGTGCTCTGGCAACTGAGGCCACCAGCTATGCACCCCCTGGGCAGCATGCGTCAGACTGTCTAACACTGTCATCTTCTGTTCCCCCTTCCCACCCAGGAGAAGGCTGCTCATAACCGCCGGGAGCAGGATAAAACTGGAGGGGGACCACCAGACCTGCGGCCCCTCACTGCAGCAGAGCAGAGGGCCCGGAGGAAAGGGGTGTTGCCGGGGTGGAGGCCAACCGCGAACGAGGAAGTGAGACCTTGCTGAGTTGCGGTTCCCCGTGACACGTGTCAACCCCCTCCCCCCAACACCATCCCCACATCATACTGATCCCCAACACCATCTCCACACCACCCTCACCCTCTCACCACCCTCACCCCCATGCTACCCTCACCCTCACCCCCACATCATCCTCACTCCCATGCTACCCTCACCGTCACCCCCACACTACCCTCAATCTCACCCCCACACCCTCATCACCACCACTCCCAGGCCCGCAGTCTAGTCATGCGTCTTGTCTTATGTCTTGCAGGAGCTGCTGCTGATGGGGAGGGGAAGGGGGGTGGGGGGTTCCATGCGGTGTTCCGTGCCCTCAGCCAGTGCCAAGGCCGGAACCACCCCTCCCTGTGAGCCGAGCAGTGACGAGGAGAGCAGCCCGGACGGCAGCACTCGACCAGAGACTCAAGACACTCTGGAGCTCAAGTCCGATGTTGACGCAGATTTCCCGTCACAGCTGTCTCCAACACCTTCCACCATCCCAGAGACACTCACCGCGGTTGGGCACCTAAGTGAAGAGGCTCCTGGGACACTATCTTGTGCTCATCACAGGGCTGATCCGGTACTTCAGGTGGAGTTAGGAACTCCCGAGGGGACGGACGGTTTGAGGGCGGGCCGACCCCAGGTCCTAGCTGCCGTCCAGGGTCTCGGGCTTCTGGAACGGACAGTCTCATTGATTGTGGAGATGCAGTCACAGAGCCAGGGACTACATGAGGGGTTGTCGGCGAACATCCAGCACCAGCAGGTGCAGTTGGAGGAGTCCAGCCTTGTGCAGGAGCAGGGTGTGTTGCCGGCAATGCGTTCCACCCAGGCCAACACCGCACAGGTGACGTCCGTGGTGGATGTATTGGGGCGACGGTTTTGGCTATGGATCATCGTGTCCAAGGCCTGGGGCATTCTGTGCGGGTGCTGGCTGAGGCCCAGGACGGGGTTGCCGACTCACAGGCAGCCATGTGCCAGAGCCACCTGGAAATTAAAAATGAAATGAAATGAAATGAAATGAAAATCGCTTATTGTCACACGTAGTCTTCAAATGAAGTTACTGTGAAAAGCCCCTAGTCGCCACATTCCGGCGCCTGTTCGGGGAGGCTGGTACGGGAATTGAACCGTGCTGCTGGCCTGCCTTGGTCTGCTTTCAAAGCCAGTGATTTAGCCCTGTGCTAAACCAGCCCCTAAACTGAAAAATCGCAGCGGCACTCCTGAGCGAGGCCCAGTCACAGCAGGCCATGGCTGGGAACGTCAGCAGCAGTGACCAGGCACTGGCTGACATGGCGCAGACACAGAGGGAGGTGACCTAGTCTCAGAGGGAGAGGCTGATGTGACCCAGATGGCGATTGTCCACTCCCTGTGCTCCATGGCCGCGAGCATGTAGACCCTGGTTGAAACCAGAGCGGACCTTCAGGACTGACAGTGCCAGGTGGCTGGGGAACCTCTGGGGATAGGTCTGCCCGCAACCGCGTCCCATGGAATAGCCCGGTGGCCATTGGGCACCCAAAGGAGGAGAAGGTGAAGGGGCCTGTGCTGGTGACTCCTGCAGTTAAGGTGCCGGAACACCGCAGCATCTCGGATTCCCCCCGTCCTGTCCCTGGCGCATCTCAAAGCAGCAGGCATCACGCCACCTGGGACATCCGAGCAGCAGCCAAGCCCATCCAGGCCCAGTTGCCCTAGAAGGTACCCAGGTTGCAGGGCGGGAATCACAGCAGGCTGCCTCAACCCCGATGTACTGTTTGGCGATCCATCGGGACATAGCGCTAGGGCCCTTAAGGCCGGAAAGATAGACACCAGTTAAGTTGACACGGCTCCTTACCCTCCAACCATCCCCACCACTGTCACCCCAGGGGTTCGATGGGACCGTGTGATGGAATGGCCAGCTCCCCATGCAGGGATCACCCAGGTTGACGGTGTAAAGTGCTACCGTGGGCAGGAGTCAGACATTGTCATTCGATGCGGAACACCAGAGTTGTCATCATCCTCCATCCCATGGACTGGACCGGTGTTATTGCCAACCTGGCCCGCACCCCGTAGTGCAGCTCAACACAAATATACACAAGCTCCTCGTGTCTAAACTGAAAGCCTGCGCAAGCCCGCGCTGCAAATGACGTCACACGAGCATGTGCCACTTTTGTTAAAGACACCCAGACACATACTCAAATAGGAATATGCTCACTAAAACAATATTAAAACACTCTGTAACATTTAAAAATGCAATTAAAAAGTTAACTAAATCAGTTAAAGCATAAACACAATGGAAGCAGGACAGATGGCCACTTATCACTATAGTGTTACATTCATGTGGTGCACAGCAGGATACTCCCTGTCTGTTTGTTATCCCTTTATTACTTTGTTGCACAAGGCTGTGAGAGCAATTAGCCTTTTACAATCTGTGATTGATCAGGAGGGTTCCCACAGTATGCTGCGGTTTACCCATCGTGCCTGAAAGGTCATCATAGCTAACTTTATACTACTATTCACACTACATGCGCTGATTTTCAAAGCTATAAATGCTCTTCTAAATTTAAGTTTTATTATCAAATTACTACACCACCAGCCCCCCCATTCAGTCCCTCATTTTGCACACCTGGCCAGGCATTACCTGGCTCAGGTGGGCCATTCCCAAGATCCTCTGCTCACCATGGTGGATTGGTACGTTAAATATCGATGACACAACACCCCGGGTCGAATAGCCTGGGTAGCCTTGGAAAGGCCCTGGCCACTACCAAGACGTTTATGGAAGAAAGCCGTCAAGTAATTAATAGGGGAAGGGGGTAGGTGAATCTGGCCATTGGAAAGGCCAGGAGATTGGAGGACTAAGTCAGTAATCAGATAAGAGAGAATCTAACCACCGCTCCATGACATTCGATGGCATTACCATCGCTGAATCTCCCACTATCAACATCCTGGCAGTTGCATTAATACTGTGGCTACTAGGGCAGGTCAAAGGCTAGGAATCCTACAGCAAGTAACTCACCTCCTGACCCCACAAAGCCTGTCCACCATCTACAAGGTACAAGTGAAGAGTGTAATTGTGGTGAAGGTATTACTGCTACCATTCACTATTGTATTGCATTACATTGTATTGTATTATGTTGATGCCCTTGTAGGCTCCGCCTATGGCTCCACCCCCTCGGAGGAGGTATATAGATCTGCAGCCTGTAGCTGGCACTCAGTACAGAGCAGTCGCAGGCAGGCACAGTTCTAGCTGATTAAAACCACTGTTCACTTCTACTCATCGTCTCGTGTGAATTGATGGTCGCATCAATTTAATCAGCTAAGATATCGCTATGGGAGCCGCCCTCAAACCTGATCGACTGGAACTCAACCCACAAGCAGCTGAAGCCAAATATCTTTTCGCACTGGCTCCGCTGCTTGGAGGCCCACTTCGCCACCTCCTCCTCGCCCGCCGTCACCGAGGCACAGAAGCTGAGTCTCTTCCACGCCCGGGTGAGTCACCAAATCTCCGTATTAATCGAGGAAGCGACCACGTACGCAGACGCAGTCGCGATCCTGAAAAGACATTGCGTGAGGCCGATGAACGAAGTGTTCGCGCGGCATCTCCTCACCACTCATCGTCAATGCCCCGGGGAATCGCTGGAGGAATACCTACGCGACCTGAGGGTACTCGCTCGAAACTGCAATTACAAGAATGTCACGGCCTCGCAGCATATGGAACTCACCCCTCCCTCGCTCTTCGCGAACCTCCCCTCCGACTGCAAACCCGTCGCCACCAGGAGCAGGCGGTACAGTGCCCAGGACAGGACTTTTATCAAGTCGGAGGTGCAACGGCTCTTGGGGGAGGGGATCATCTAGGCCAGTAATAGCCCCTGGAGAGCCCAAGTGGTGGTCTTCAGGTCCAGGGAAAAGATCCGGATGGTTGTAGACTACAGCCAGACCATAAATCGTTACACGCAACTCGATGCGTACCCTCCCCCCCGCATAGCGGACATGGTAAATCAGATTGCACACTACCGGGTTTTTTCCACGGTAGACCTGATGTCCGCATACCATCAGCTCCCGCCCCGCCCGGTAGACCGCCACTACACTGCCTTTGAGGTAGATGGCTGCCTCTTCCACTTCCTCAGGGTCCCCTTCGGCGTCACCAATGGGGTCTCGGTGTTCAAAAGAATGATGAACAGAATGGTTGACCAGTACGGGCAGCGGGCTATGTTCCCGTACTTGGATAATGTCACCATCTGCGGCCATGAACAGCAGGGCCACAACGCTAACCTTCAGAAGTTTCTCCAAACCGCCCAAGCCCTCAATCTCACCTACAACAAGGAGAAATGTGTTTTCCGCACAACCCGACTAGCCATCCTCAGCTATGTCGTGGAAAACGGAGTCCTCAGGCCTGACCCCGACCGCATGCGCCCCCTCCTGTAACTCCCCCTTCCCCACTGACCCAAGGCCCTGAAGAGATGTCTCGGGATCTTTTCCTATTATGCCCAGTGGGTCCCCAACTATGTGGACCAAGCCCACCCACTTATCAAAGCCACCATCTTTCCCCTGACGACTGAGGCCCGTCTGGCCTTCAGCCGCATCAAAGCAGACATCACCAAGGCCGCGATGCACACGGTGGACGAGTCCATCCACTTCCAGGTGGAGAGCGACGCGTCGGATGTCACCCTGGCCGCTACCCTTAACCAGGCAAGCAGGCCCGTGGCCTTCTTTTCCCGTACCCTCAACGCCTCCGAGATTCGACACTCCTCTGTCGAAAAGGAAGCTCAAGCCATTGTGGAAGCTGTGCGGCATTTGTGGCACTACCTGGCCAGTAGGAGGTTTGTCCTCGTCACCGACCAACGATCGGTAGCCTTTATGTTCAACAACACACAGCAGGGCAAGATCAAGAATGATAAAACCTTGAAGTGGAGAATCGAACTCTCCACCTATAATTATGATATCGTGTATCGTCCTGGGAAGCTCAATGAGCCCCCAGATGCCCTGTTCCGCGGCACATGCGCCTGCGCGCAAGATAACTGACTTCGGGCCATCCACAATGACCTCTGTCACCCGGGGGTCACCCGGCTTCTCCACTTCATCAAGGCCCGCAACCTGCCCTACTCCACCGAGGAGGTCAGGGCCATGACCAGGGGCTGCCAAATCTGCACGGAGTGCAAGCCGTACTTCTATCGGCCAGACAGGGCCCACCTGGTGAAGGCTTCCCGCCCCTTTGAACGCCTCAGTACGATTTCAAAGGGCCCCTCCCCTCCACTGACCGCAAAGTGTATTTTCTTAACATCGTTGACGAGTACTCCCGTTTCCCCGTTCCCATCCCATGCCCCGACATGACTACGGCCACTGCCATTAAGGCCTTACATAGTATCTTCACCCCGTTCAGTTTCCCCACTTACGTCCACAGTGACCGGGGCTTCTTGTTAATGAGCGACGAATTGCATCAGTACCTGCTCGGTAAGGGCATTGCCTCGAGCAGGACTACCAGCTGCAACCCCTGGGGAAACGGACAGGTGGAGAGGGAGAACGCGACGGTAGGGAAGGGCGTCCTTCTGGCCCTACGGTCTAGAAGTCTCCCAGTTCCCTGCTGGCAGAAGGTCCTTCCCGACGTGCTCCACTCAATTAGGTTGCTCCTCTGCACAGCCATGAACAAGTCTCCCCATGACCGCCTATTTGTCTTCCCCAGGAAATCCACCTCCGGGATCTCGCTTCCATCCTGGCTGACAACACTGGGGCCTGTCCTCCTCGGAAAGCACGTGAGGAGCCATAAGTCCGACCCCCTGGTCGAGAGGGTCCAGCTCCTTCACGCCAACCCTCAGTATGCCTACGTGGCGCCCCACGATGGCCGACAAGATACAGTCTCCCTCCGGTATCTGGCACCCGCCGGTTTCCCTGCGACCATCACCTACCCCTCCCACCCTACACCGAACACCGCCCCTGCCCCTACATGGCCTACACCTCCCCTCCCCCCATCGCCGACCTACAGCGATGAAGCTCCAGACGACACACTCCCGGAGTCAACGAGCCCAACACCCATGCCCACAGAGACAAGTTCAACACCCGTGCCCGCAGCGAAGCCAGAGCTCAGACGATCGCAGCGAACGATCAAGGCCCCGAACAGACTCGATCTGTGAGCCCACTTCATCCCCGCTGGACTTCAATTTTTAACAGGGGGTGAATGTGGTGCACGTATTACTGCTACCATTCACCATTGTATTGCATTACATTGTATTGTATTATGTCGAAGACCTTGTGGGCTCCACCTATGGCTCCGCCCCCTCAGGGGAGGTATATAGATCTGCAGCCTTTAGGCGGCACTCAGTACAGAGCAGACGCAGGCAGGCACAGTTCTGGCTGATTAAAACCACTGTTCACTTCTACTCATCATCTCGTGTGAATTGATGGTCGCATCAGTAATGGAATACTGTCCACTTGCCTGGATGAGTGCAGCTCCAACAACACTCAAGAAGCTCAACACCATCCAGGACAAAGCAGCCCGCTGGATTGCTCCCCCTTCCACAAACATTTAAACTCTCCACCACCGACGAACAGTGGCAGCCGTGTGTACTATCTGCAAGATGCACAGCAGTAATTCACCAAGGTTCCTCAGACAACACCTTCCAAACCCACAACCACTACCATCTAGGACAAGAGCAGCAGATTCCTGAGAATCCCACCACCTGGAGATTCCCTTCCAAGTCACTCACCATCCTGACTTGGAAATATAGGGCCATTCTTTCACTGTCGCTGGGCAAAATCCTGGAACTCCCTCCATAACAGCATAGTGGGTGTACTTACACCTCAAGGACTGCAGCGGTTCAAGAAGGCAACTCACCACCAGCTTCTGAAGGGCAACTAGGGATGGGCAATAAATGCTGGCCTCACCAGTGAAGCCCACATCCCGTAAATTAATTTTAAAGAAACTTGATGATGGTGTTGACAAAATGCTTTTGCAGATTTCTGGTGACTTTATTGTATTGTTGACGGTTTAATGTTTAATGCCTCAAGGCTGTGTGTTTGTTTGCCTCTTTTGCTTCTGTGGGCATGGAGCGAGAAAGGGAGGATGTAAGCTGACCTATTACTGGCGCTGGAGAAGGGGAAGGGGTGCTCTTTCTCTCTTCTGGCTTGCTCTGCATCGGTGTGACTTTCCATTGTTGAGAGTCTACTGCTGGGAGCTGTGGGAGGGGGAGACAGAGGCGGGTTGGTCCCAATGAGAAGTTTGAGGAAGGTATTGAAGAAATGCTTTTCCAGATTGCTGCTGACTTTATTGTTTTGTTGACTGTTTAATGTTTAAGGTCTGGAGGCCGTGTGTTTGTTTTCTCCACCTTCTTTCACTTCTGTGGCCTGGAGCGAGGAAAGGGGGGATATAAGATGGCCCGCTATCAGAGCTGGAGAAAAGGAAGGGAGTGCTCTTTCTCCCTTCTATCATGCTCTGCATCGGTGTAACTTTCCATTGTTGAGAGTCTACTGCTGGGAGCTACAGGAGAGGGAGAGAGAGGCAGATTGATCCGAATGAGAAACTTGATTACGTTGTTGCAGAAATGCTTTTGCAGATTGCTGGTGGCTGTTATACTGTTTAATGTTTAAAGTGTTTGTTTTTCTTTGTATAAATGCACTGTTGTAGCTCTGTGTTAGTACCGATATTCTGTAGCGAAAAGGTGCATGTGTGTGTGTGGCATGATGCCTTTTCCTTGTCGGTTACTGGTTAATGTGAAATATGGACTGTTCATTAGTTTGTTTTCATCTTTTTATAAAGGTAGTTTTGACCGTTTAATAAACAAAATATTCTCAAGTGTATTCTCGTATTTACACATGTCGTGTCTCAGACAAGTGTTATTGCCTCGCATTCCAATCAAATTATGAGACCTGGACACTTTGCCTGAACACTGGAGGCATCAGCACCACAGAGGCAGCAGCCAACAATCAAACAATCTAGAGCTGGGCTTCAGTACTGGAGATATCCCTGCAACCAGAGGGTGAGTGTATGGATCAGGAGAGACTACCTGAGCATGGTCTCCCTAATATTCCCGGCAGGGGTCTGGGGTCTAGGGGCTCCTGCTTTGGTTGGGGGTGAGTGTGCAGAACAGGGTCCTTCAGTACAACTAGTTCGGTGGATGGCATTCTGAGAGATGGCGGGGCACATAAGGGTGGGGGGAGGCCCGGAGGATATGAGGGTCGGAAGCCCTAACTGATTGTCGGTCACTCTCCTTCTCCAATTCCTTACTGAAACCAAGATGAATAGTGTTGTTGACCCCACAGCGGCAGCCCTTGCAGTGCTGGTGGCAGCCTAGGTGCATCAGGAAGTGTCTTTCTCAAACAGGAAGGGGTTCCACTCCCTGAGTGTTCAACTTGTGTGCAACCACCACCTCCGGATCATACATGTGTGTGTACGCTTCCCATGGAGCGTACATGACAGCTACACCCTGGGACACTCGGAGATCCCCTTCTACTTTGAGGATCACCCCAGGATAACGGGTTGGCTCTTGGAGGATAAGGTGTACCCGCTGATGTCCTGGCTGATGAAGCCATCCCGGAGGCGGGAGACTGCTTCGGAGACTTGATATAATGAGGCCCATGTTGCAACCCGTGCTGTTCATTGAGCGGTGCATCGGACTGCTCAAATTGCAGTTCCGGTGCCTGGACCACTTTGTTGTTGCACTTCAGTACACCCCGCAAAGGGTCTCCCGCTTTGTGGTGGTCTGCTGTGCTTTCCACAACCTGCCACAATAGCGGAACAACGTGCTGGAGGAGGAGGAGGAGGGACATGCAGCCTCGACTGAGGAGGATGAGGATGGGCCACACCTGGAGTGGCTGGAGTACGAGCACGGAGAGGATCCGCAGGAATAGCTGGAGGATGGAGGATAGGCGGCGAAAAGGTTCCGGCATGCTCAGAGGGCCAGGGAGGCTCTCATCCTCACACGCTTTTCATCAGGTGAGGTTCTGTCCGGCAGCTCACCCCCCAATCACCTCTTCCCTCCATTGGCCACCCCCTCCACCCATTGACTACACCTCCATCTATTCCCCTCCCTCCCACCCATTTCCCCCTTCCCCTCCTCCACCCACACCCCCCCTACCCCATCCACACACCCTCACCTCCCAGACTACCTTGTTCCACCTACCCAGGGTCTGTGTAACAACACTCCAGGGCAATGGGCCTGTGTTGACACTGTCAGCGGGACACAATACAAGGCAGGAGAGTGATGAAAACTTGCTGTGAGGTTAGCTCTGATGCTCCTCAGTTTATGCCAAAGTCTGACTCCTGTCTTTCTGCTGACAGCGTGCTCACACCCACCACCTGCATCGGGGGCTCTTGCTGTAGGACCACTATGCCTGAGTGAAGGGGATAGGGGAAGCAGAGGGAAGCTGGGGTGGGGGTGCAGGCAAGACTGCTTTGAAGAATAATGTGACAGAGGCGTCACATGTATCAGGTGTAACATGTTTTAAAAGAGAACATTTGAAACCCCCATTCTCTCCAGCTATATATGATGCCCTCCCCACCCCTCCTAATTCCCGCTCAGTGATTCTCAATCTTCTTCATCTTCCGTGCTCTACATCTAGGTCTATCCCCAGGATGCACATCAGAGGACGAGGCAGCCTGCTGCTTCTCATGCTCTGTTGCCTTCTATGCCCTTGGGGGCATCCTCTGGGGGCCTGGAGCTGGAGAGTCATGGCCTATGTACCGGTCTCACTGGTATTACCGCTCCATCCTGTTCTGCCCACCTACCTTGAAATGAACCGGTGTAAGGGGAGGGGTGAGGTGGAGACCACTGTTGTCTGCCTGGTGGCAGGCCCCGGTCAGTCTCCAGACCTCCCTCCACCAAGACAGTGCCCGTAGGGCCTGGGGGCCTCCATGGGATGGAGAGGCAGCTGAAGTGAGTTCCAGAGGCCTCTGCGCCATCTGGCTCTGCCGGTCCTGGCACTTCCACATTGTGTGCACAAAGGTGCTGATGCAGTCAGCAATATTCCTCAGTGACTGGGCTACACTCCGCAGTGCCCCGGCAATGTCCACCTGAGTCTGGTACACGTCCCTGAGCTACTGGGACGTGTGCTGCAGTGCCTCGGCAATGTCCACCTGCATCTGGGACACATCCCTCAGTGACTGGGACATAGTGTCGAGGCCCTCAGCCATGGTGGATGCAGACTGATCCATGCCTTGGACACCACTACTCATGATACTAACGTTGTGCTCCAGGCTTTCCGCTGCAGTCGCTACCCTCAATGTTGGCCTCAGTGCCACGCATTGCCGGTGCCATCTCCTGCTTCCGTAGCCTTTGGGACTCCTCTAATCATCTATGCACGTGCCGGAGTGTCGCTGACATCCCCTCCTGAATCTCATGGCCATGCCCTGGAGTCTGCATCTCCGGGATAACTTTGCCCAGAGGCTCGGCATCTGAGTGGGACTTTGCTGAGTCCTGGGATCCAGCAGACCTCTGAATGCTGACTCCCTTGGATGTCCCTGCCTCCACCTGATGTGCATCAGCAACTGTGTGGTGTTCATCAGATTGTGCTTCAGATACCTGTCCACTAATGTCGCCCACCGAGGTGGGTGGCTCTGCACTTGTGGAAGGTGGGGGTGATATCTGTGACCCGTCGATGATGGTCTCCTCGGAGCTGTACTCTGAGGTGTTCTGTTGGGTGACAGGGTGGGGAGGTGACCCCGGGTGGCCCAGCCCATCAGGTGGAGATCTTGCAAGAGAATAGACATGTGGTCAATGAGAGGGAAGGCTCATTTTGTCTGACATGAACCACTCACTTGTGCCAGGTCATCTGGATGAAGGGGCAGTGGACCCTCACTATCGGTTACTGCTCTCTTCTCGGTCAAGCACTCCAGGGTCCATTATTTATAGAGGTGAGGACTCTGATGTCCGGAACCCCGCCGCCCTTCTGGGCCCTTTCCCATCTGTAGTGGGCCAACTTCTCCTGTGGGGATGGAGATGGGGTATTGTGAGCCGCACGCTTGATGCATTAGGGGGGTTGTCCATGGCAAGTGACATTTGTGGGCAGCACTGCTGGGCATGGAGGGCTTGGCTGGTGGATGCCAGGGTGTGTTGGGGCACAAACGTGGTGAGTTTGGAGGGAGTGTTTATGAGCAGCTCCCCCTTGCTACCAGGAAGCTGCCGGGTGCAGTTTGGGTGAACCAGCTGGCAGGACAGTCAATTCCGCCATGAAGCTCGTGGGGATCATTTTGGGCACTTGGTACCGTTAAATACGGGTCACAGTCTCACCTGCTCGGATGTTGGGAAACATCCGGGAAGTCACGCCCAAAATGACACTTAGAACTTTTCCCGTAAAATAGCACCCATTGAGTTTGGTATTGGCATTACAATATTTCAACACTTATGTTCATAACAATTTATCTGACACAATTGTATATTCGGACCATAATCTATTAAACTCTTGGATAAATTTAAAATTCAAAATGCAAGACTATTCAGATGGAGTTTATTGTTACAAATGTTTAATTTATGAATTCTACATGTGGCAGGAAGAGAAAATGTGATTGCTGATGCTTTATCACAACTGTAACATGTGGGAAGACTAAAATGGACGATAATTATATTGAAATGTGGAGTGTTTTCCCAATCCCTTGGTTTTTGTGATCCAATTTATTAATAATCTGCAGTGTTCGGAAAACAAAGGTAGTTTTAAGGGATTTATATTTGTAGTGTTACATATTACAAATAAGGTACAGTTTTAAGTGGGTTTAATTTAATGTTTCTGTGGAAGGAAGGGTAAAACCTATAGTCAGATTCATGCTGGACAAAGGTTGTATGCATGGGGGGTTGGTTCAGTTCCAACTGTGGTTCTATTGTGCTTAGAGAGGGCTATGGTGTGAAGAGCAAATAAACTAGCAGTGGTTGCTAAGGGGGCCACTTTCTGGACAGATGGGATTTCCTTTGTTCTTAGTTTTAGCTGGATATACTGCAGTTGGAGACAGGACACCAAGGAATGAACATCTCTGAACTCTGCGAGGCGAAGCTGGTCAGGACAAGAGAGCTGCAATGACCCAGATGTTCCAAAGAACCAGTGGCAGTCTAGGTAACTAGGGAATTGGGACAGTAAGAATGTCTTAAGTAAACGGAAGTTAAGAGAACAGAGACTAAGGTATTGTTCAGAAGAAATCAAGGAAAAGTAAAAAAGGTAGTCTGAGGTAAAGAGACAATTGCAGTAACCAAATTTAAAG
This sequence comes from Scyliorhinus torazame, assembly GCF_047496885.1. Lineage (NCBI taxonomy): Eukaryota > Metazoa > Chordata > Chondrichthyes > Carcharhiniformes > Scyliorhinidae > Scyliorhinus > Scyliorhinus torazame. Next base: position 225,138,464 of record NC_092709.1, read on the forward strand.
TGGGGAAGCAGACTTCAGAGGTAAATCAAAGATTTGATGTGATTCTAATAGAGTTTGAGAATCGAGCGTTTAAGAAATTGTGAACAGTGTGTGCAGCAGTCAAAACAAAGAAATCCTAAAGGAGGTGGTGTAAAACCTGGACTGGATTCACTGTTAAAAGTGGGCAGAAACTTTGTTTAGAAGAGTTATTTGGGAAACCTGGACTGGTTTTTGGAATGCACACCGCGACAGGAAAGCATTATTACATAGAACATAGAACATTACAATGCAGTACAAGCCCTTCGGCCCTCGATGTTGCGCCGACCTGTGAAACCACTCTAAAGCCCATCTACACTGTTCCCTTATCGTCCATATGTCTATCCAATGACCATTTGAATGCCCTGAGTGTTGGCGAGACCACTACGGTTGCAGGCAGGGCATTCCACGCTCTTACTACTCTCTGAGTAAAGAACCTACCTCTGACATCTGTCCTATATCTATCTCCCCTCAATTTAAAGCAATGTCCCCTCGTGCTAGACATCACCATCCGAGGAAAAAGGCTCTCACTGTCCACCCTATCTAATCCTTCGATCATCTTGTATGCCTCAATTAAGTCAACTCTTAACCTTCTTCTCTCCAACGAAAACAGCCTCAAGTCCCTCAGCCTTCCCTCATAAGATCTTCCCTCCATACCAGGCAACATTCTGGTAAATCTCCTCTGTACCCTTTCCAATGTTTCCACATCCTTCCTATAATGCGGCGACCAGAATTGCACTCACTACTCCAAATGCGGCCGCACCAGAGTTTTGTACAGCTGCAACATGACCTCATGGCTCCGAAACTCAATCCCTCTACCAATAAAAGCTAACACACCGTACGCCTTCTTAACAACCCTCTAACCTGGATGTCAACTTTCAGGGATCCATGTACATGGACACCGAGATCTCTCTGCTCATCCACATTACCAAGAATCTTACCATTAGCCCAGTACTCTGTCTTCCTGTTATTCCTTCCAGAATGAATCACCGCACACTTTTCTGCATTAAACTCCATTTGCCACCTCTCAGCCCAGTTCTGCAGCTTATCTATGTCCCTCTGTAACTTGTAACATCCTTCTGCACTGTCCACAACTCCACCGACTTTAGTGTCATCTGCAAATTTACTCACCCATCCTTCTACGCCCTCCTCCAGGTCATTTATAAAAATGACAAACAGCAGTGGCCCCAAAACAGACCCTTGTGGTACACCACTAGCAACTGGACTCCAGGCTGAACTTTTCCCACCAACCACCACCCTTTGTCTTCTTCCAGCTAACCAATTTCTGATCCAAACTGCTAAATCACCCTGAATCCCATGCCTCTGTACTTTCTGCAGTAGCCTATCGTGGGGAACCTTATCAAACGCTTTACAGAAATCCATATACACCACATCAACTGCTTTACCCTCATCCACCTGCTTGGTCACCTTCTCAAAGAACTCAATGAGGTTTGTGAGGCACGACCTACCCTTCACAAAACCATGTTAACTATCTCTAATCAAATTATTCCTTTCCCGATGATTATACATCCTATCCAAGACTTTGCCCACAACAGAAGTAAGGCTCACTGGTCTATAGTTACCAGGGTTATCTCTCTTCCCCTTCTTGAACAAGGGGACAACATTTGCTATCCTCCAGTCTTCTGGCACTATTCCTGTAGACAAAGATGACTTAAAGATCAAAGCCAAAGGCTCAGCAATCTCCTCCCTCGCTTCCCAGAGAATCCTAGGATAAATCCCATCCAGCCCAGGGGACGTATCTATTTTCACACTTTCCAGAATTGCTAACACCTCCTCCTTAAGAACCTCAAGCCCTTCTAGTCTAGTAGCCTGTATCTCAGTATTCTCCTCGACAATATTGTCTTTTTCCTGTGTGAATACTGACGAAAAATATTCATTTAGCACCTCTCCTATCTCCTCGGACTCCAAGCACAACTTCTCACTACATTCCGTGACTGGCCCTACTCTTACCCTAGTCATTCTTTTATTCCTGACATATCTATAGAAAGCTTTCGGGTTATCCTTGATCCTACCTGCCAAAGACTTCTCATGTCCCCTCCTGACTCTTCTTAGCTCTCTCTTTAGGTCCTTCCTAGCTAACTTGTAACTCTCGAGCGCACTAACTGAACCTTCACGTCTCATCTTTAGATAAGCCTCCTTCTTCCTCTTGACAGGTGTTTTGACTGCTTTAGTAAACCACGGTTCCCTTGCTCGACCACTTCCTCCCTGCCTGACAGGTACATACTTATCAAGGACACGCAGTAGCTGTTACTTGAACAAGCTCCACATTTCCATTGTGCCCATCCCCTGCAGTTTTCCTCTCCATCCGATGCATCCTAAGTCTTGCCTCATCGCATCATAATTGCCTTTCCCCCAGATCGAACTCTTGCCCTGCGGTATATACCTATCCCTTTCCATCACTAAACTAAACATAATCGAATTGTGGTCACTATCACCAAAGTGCTCACCTACCTCCAAATCTAACACCTGTCCTGGTTCATTACCCAGTACCAAATCCAATATGGCTTTGCCTCTCGTTGGCCTATCTACATATTGTGTCAGGAAACCCTCCTGCACACATTGGACAAAAACGGACCCATCTAAAATACTCAAACTATAGCGTTTCCAGTCAATATTTGGAAAGTTAAAATCCCCCATAATAACTACCCCGTTGCTTTCATTCCTATCCAGAATCATCTTTGCAATTCTTTCCTCTACATCTCTGGAACTTTTTGGAGGCCTAGAGAAAACCCCTAATTACCACCGTAATACTGTCCTTGACTAACAATGACACCCCTCCCCCTCTTTTACCACCTTCCCTGAGATTACTGAAATATCTAAAACCCGGCACCTGCAACAACCATTCCTGTCCCTGCTCTATCCATGTCTCCGAAATGGCCACAACATCGAAGTTCCAGGTACCAACCCATGCCACAAGTTCACCCACCTTATTCCGGATGCTCCTGGCATTGAAGAAGACACACTTTAAACCATCTTCCTGCCTGCCGATACACTCCTGCAACTTTGAAACCTTACTCATGACCTCATTACTCTCAACCTCCTGTATAGTGGAGCTACAATTCAGGTTCCCAATCCCCTGCTGACTAGTTTAAACCCTCCCAAAGAGCATTAGCAAATTTCCCCCCCAGAATATTGGTACCCTTCTGGTCTAGGTGTAGACCATCCCATTTGTAGAGGTCCCACCTACTGCAGAATGAGCCCCAATTATCCAGGAATCTGAAACCCTCCCTGCTGCACCATCCCTGTAGCCACGTGTTCAACTGCTCTCTCTTCCTATTCCTCGTCTCGCCAGCACGTGGCACGGGTAACAACCCAGAGATAATAACTCTGTTTGTCCTAGATCTAAGTTTTCACCCTAGCTCCCTGAATTCCTGCCTTACAACCCTATCCCTTTTCCTACCTATGTCGTTGGTACCTATGTGGACCACGACTTGGGGCTGCTCCCCCTCCCCCTTATTGTGAAAGACAATTTAACAGTGTGTTTTTGGGAGTAGAGTTTGGAAACTCTCACGTGACAATCATCTGGGGGGATTCTGAAGTGAAATCCACATTCACTTGGGGTTCAGAGTATACTTGACCACAGCCAAACTGTGTGCTTAAAGGGACCTTGCATCAATAAGACCATTGTATTTTAAGATGTGGGTTATAATCCGTATTAATCTTAAAATCTGTGTGTATATATTAAGTTAAGGGGGGAGTAATGGAGAATTGTATCATAGAATAGAATCCCTACAGTGCCGAAGGAGGCCATTTGGCCCATCGAGACTGCACTGACCCTCTGAAAGAGCATCCTACCTAGGCCCAATCCCCCACCCTATCCCTGTAACTCCACCGAGGGGCAATTTATCAATGTACATCCTTGTACTGTGGGAGGAACCCGGAGCACTTGGAGGACACCCACACAGACACGGGTGACAGTCAATCACCCGAGGTTGGAATCAAACCCGGGTCCCTGGTGCTATGAGGCAGCAGTGCTAACCACTGTGCCACCATGCCAATTTTCTCATGATGAAGGAAAAAAAATTCTTGTTGTTAAATCTAATTAGAACCATTGAGTTCTACAGCACAGAAGGAGGCTATTTGGCCCATCGATTCAGCACCGACCCTCTGAAAGAACACCCTATCCAGGCTTACTCCCCCACCTTATCCCCACAACCCCACTAACCGACACATCTTTGAACACTAAAGGGCAATTTAGCATGGGTAATTCATCTAACCTACACATCTTTGGACTGTGGGAAAACCAAAGCAACTGGAGGAAAGCCACGCAGACACAGGCAGAACGTGGAAACTCCACACTGTAGCCACCTGGGTTGGCCACTTCCCAACTTAAAATGGAGAACCGCAAAGGCTGAAGGGAAATTCAGCCAACTCAGGCAAAGACTAGCAAATACAGAAATCGTGTATATTGAAACCTGCAAAACAACCAGACAGCACGGAAACCAGCAGCCATCTGCATAGTAATGCAGCAGCCATCTGCATAGTAATGCAGCAGCCATCTGCATAGTAATGAGCGATTTCAAGGCACAATGGCAACAGTTAAGGTGAATAAAGCCAAGCCAGACTCCTCGGCGCCAGCAGGAGCCAAGACAAAGGAAGGCCAACGGACATTTAGAGACCGCCCAACGATCAGGGAACAACTCCAGTATTGGAGAAATCGATCCAAGTGATCGGAACGCAGTCCAATCATTTGGAACAAGGTACGGGAAGCCCCTGGGGACTATAAAGTAAAGCCCCCCAGTTCAAATCGTCCTTCTTTGGCAGGGTCACTCAGCAACTTGAATCAACCCGTGAGTGACCTGTCTCAGCTGCCGCCAACCAAGTAAGTCTCAAGTCAATGCTCGCTACGAGATAGGCACTCCTAGCTACCAGTCCATACCAGCTTTTGAATCCTGCAGACTCAGGACCTGAACAAAAGGTAATTTGTTCCCCTGACCTGGTGGGCCAGTCCGAAGCTAAGTATAGGCCTTTTAGTGATAGGAATAGCCTAGAAAGTAGAGTTTATGCATGAGTAGTGATTGACTGTGTATAATAAATGTGTTTTGATTTGAAACTTACTAACTGATGTGTTGAGTTATTGATCAGTTCTTGAGCTTAAACCTCGTGGCGGTATCATTAAGATACCTGGCGACTCTATTACGATTTAAGAGCCAATCAAAAGTTAGCAACAACACAGTCACCCCCTGTGACTCTGTTCCTCATTGTTTTATTAACAAAAAGTAAAAGTTATGGTCTTTTGAACCAGGGTCCCATTATGGAATCGTCCCGTCCAGTTATATCATCAATTGGAATCATAATAGAAGTAAACTAGAGAGTTAGGATTAAGTCAGAAAATTATGTTTATTTCACATTCAAAACCCTGGGGAATGTGTATTAGCAACTTCACACTCCATACCCACATAGTAAACGGAGGGAGGATAGAAAAAAAGGAGTTTTATAGTGCAAGAACCACAGAAATCAACATTAGTTCTCCTGATTTCCACAAAGTCAGATTCCAATGGAGAATCCTTTCATGTCAGTGATCGGAGTTGTAGTATTCGCTTTTCAGTTGGTACTGATGCCATAAGATGAAGTAGGAACACAGATATTGGGTTGGTTCTATATGGGATTGTAGGTTATCTACCAGTAAGGACTGGTTTCGAGGAACAGGCTGTTGTAGTGTCTGGAAGGGTCTGCTTACTGGTGGTTCCGCAATTGGATGTTACAGCAGTCTGCCTGTTCATCAGTTCTCAAAAGCATTCAGAAATTTTGAAATGGTCACCCAAGTCATGTGACTTTCTTTCGCCACGATGACTTCAAAAGGGATGCTTATCCAGTCTTGAATTGGCTTTGATTTCAGGACTTATGATGCCCCAGTAACTAGTTGTTGAAAGAAAGACCATCCATATTGAGGATCTGGTGCTTGGAAGCTATTATTTAGACAGACCTACTGACTCTCCTAGCATGCTGAGCTTGTCAGATGCAAATGCATCTCTTTGGTTACCTTTTGAAATGGGCCTGGACAGTTCCAAGTGCTATACGAGTCTGTTTACAGGTAGAAAAGGCTTTGATATGCGGTCTTCAATATCCTAGTTTCATGGTTACACGGGGTCTGCACAAGGAGGTGTGCGATTCCCCAACTGAGAAAATAATTATCTTGCTCTGGTCACTGCTGGGGGTAGCTCCCAGGCAAAAGGCCAACCTTGTGGTCATGTGACTTACAATAGCCATAGAACAGAGAACGATACAGTGCAGTACAGGCCCTTCGGCCCACGATGTTGCACCGAAACAAAAGCCATCTAACCTACACTATGCCATTATCATCCATATGTTTATCCAATAAACCTTTCAATGCCCTCAATATTGGCGAGTTCACTACTGTAGCAGGTAGGGCATTCCACGGCCTCACTACTCTTTGCGTAAAGAACCTACCTCTGACCTCTGTCCTATATCTATTACCCCTCAGTTTAAAGCTATGTCCCCTCGTGCCAGCATTTCCATCCGCGGGAGAAGGCTCTCACTGTCCACCCTATCTAACCCCCTGATCATTTTGTATGCCTCTATTAAGTCTCCTCTTAACCTTCTCTCCAACGAAAACAACCTCAAGTCCATCAGCCTTTCCTCATAAGATTTTCCCTCCATACCAGGCAACATCCTGGTAAATCTCCTCTGCACCCGCTCCAAAGCCTCCACGTCCTTCCTATAATGCGGTGACCAGAACTGTACGCAATACTCCAAATGCGGCCGTATCAGAGTTCTGTACAGCTGCAACATGACCTCCTGACTCCGGAACTCAATCCCTCTACCAATACCATGTTTTGGTTCAGCAAGAAATCTATTTTTTTTTCAATAGCACTAAGGATAAAGTTTTGAACATACAGTTATGGATTTCTTCTCATATCGTAGGAACCCAGCATTAGTCTACTCTCATACTCATTTTCTTATCAATTCCTTGGTCCACCTTTGCTGAATTCTAAAATACTCCCAACCTTTAGGCTTGCTTAGGTTTTTGGCAACATTGTAAGTCTCTTCATTTATTCATGAAGGTTACTTATGAAGGCCCGCCTTCTCAACCTTGCCCCTCGCCTGAGGTGTGGTGATCCTCAGATTAAATCACCACCAGTCAGCTCTCCCCTTCAAAGGGGAAAACAGCCTATGATCGACTTGGACTATGGCGACTTTACTTACTTACTTAGCTTCTTCCTTTGAACTCTTACTTTATCTCAACTTGTTAGCTACTGCTGTGTGGGGTTTTGTACCCTAAAGGAATGTATATTTATTGGAAATTACACATTAATTCTTTGAATGCTAGCCATACCCTTTAATGTGGTTTCCAAATCTACCTAAGCCTCTCCTCTCATAAGAATCTGGTTTGCTTTGTTCAGATCTCAGACCCTAGTTTTTAACTGAGCTAAGTCACTTTCAAACTCAATATGAAATTCCACCATATTATGCTCACTCTTTCCCAGAGGCCCCTTTATACAGGATTATTAATTAATGCATTATCTTTGCACAATACTACATACAAAATAGCCCCTTACTTGGTTCCTTGATATGCTGATTAGAAAATTATCTTGTATACGTGCATTCCATGAACCCATTCTCTACAGAATTACTGCAAATCTTGCCTGTCCGGTTGATATGGGCAGCACGATAGCACAGTGGGTAGCACTGTTGCTTCACAGCTCCAGGATCCCAGGTTCGATTCCCGCTTGGGTCACTGTCTGTGTGGAGACTGCATGTTCTCCCCGTGTCTGCGTGGGTTTCCTCCGGGTGCTCTAGGTTCCTCCCACAAGTCCCGAAAGACGAGCTGTTAGATAATTTGGACATTCTGAATTCTCCCTCTGTGTACCCAAACAGGCGCCGAAATGTGGTGACTCGGGGCTTTTCACAGTAACTTCATTGCAGTGTTAATGTAAGCCTACTTGTGACAATAAAGATTATTATTATATTATAAAAGATTGAAGGCTCCCAACAATTATTACAAACAACTCTAATTTCCTGATGTATACTCTGTTCTACACTACAATTACTGTTTGTGGGTGTTGGAGGGAAGAAATGCTCAGCGTCTGTTCTTGACCACGTGGAGTTGTAAAAATTGCGTTTATTTGGAATTGCTGTGTGCACGCAGGAGAGGCAAGTTCTGCAGCTAACCTTAGCTCGCAAAGGTCAGCTCTGATCATAGTCAGAATTACACGCATATATATTTAAGGCTCTTTCAGATATACAAGTAGGCATTGACGTCATCAATTCAGTCGGAATACAAAGTGATCAATATGCATATTTTCTTGTCCCTTTAATGGGAAAACGATCAGCTAATACAATGCTTCTTTACAATCTCCTGGATTCTGTTCAACATATTTCCTTTATCCTGAACTTCTGGATGTTTTTATCCCCTGCACTGGGCTGGACAATGAATCTCCTACAGACAGGCTGGAGCCATGATTTCTGTGACGTGGGTCCCCTTTCTTATCCTAATGCCCTGTGAGATGATTGAATTATCTCCAGTGCAGGTGACTTTTCTTGAAGGTCCAACTTTTTAACCCCTTGCCTGCTGATTTTTCCCTTGACCTGTGCTGTTATAATACTTCAGACATCTTTATTATTACTTATATCAATTCTGACACACATATAGCAATTTCTTCTGCTAACTGTGGGGCTGTAAGCAACTCCCAACAATGTGTTTTGACTCTTGCTGTTTCTTAGCACCACCCTTTATTTTCTGAGCCAAGATCCTGTCTCACAACTATCTTCATTCCATCCTTTATTATCAGGGATACCATTTCTCCCTTTCTATTTTTCCAATCTCATCTAAATGTTAAGTATGCTGGAATATGTAGTTCCCGACCTTGGTTATTTTTCAACCATGACTCCATAATGGCACAAGAATACAAGAGGAGAAAATGTAAACAATATGGCCCCTCAAGCCATTCAATATGATTATTGATGATCTTAGGGTTCAACTCTACATTTCTGCCCACTCTTTGATTACTTGATTTCCTGAGAAAAATCTGTCTATCCTAACCTTAAATGTATTCAGCAATGGAGCATGCATAACCCTCTGAGAATTTCAAAGATTCACAACCTTTTCAGTGAAGTAATTTCTCATCTCAGTCCTAAATGTTCGGCCCCTTACCCTGTGATTGTGTCCCCATATTTTAGATTCCCCAACCAGCATAAATAACCTCTCAGCATCTACCATATCAAGCCCCTTCAGAAAGTTTCAATGAGATTGCCTCCAATTCTTCTAAACTCCAGAGGATATAAGCCCAATATACTGAGCTTCTCATCATAGGACAGCCACCTCATCCAGGGTCAATTTAGTGAACCTTAGCTGTAACGTTTCCAATGTAAATACATCCTTCCATAAATATGGAGACCAAAACTATATACAGCATTTCAGATGTAGTCTCATCAAAGCCCTATGCAATTGTAGCAAGATTTATTTATTTCCTACTCCAATCTTCTTGCAATAAAGACCAACATGCCATTTGCCATCCTAAGTGTTTGCACGCAAACCTTCTGTGGTATTTATATGAATACATTCAAGTCTCTTTGAATATTAACATTTACAAGTTTTACACCTTTCAAAAATATTTTGCTTTTCTATTCTTCTGACTAAAGTGAATAACTTCACACTCCCCCACATTATACTCCATCTGCTATCTTGTTGCCCACTCACTTAACCAGTCTATATGTCTTTGCAGCTTCTCCGTGTCCTTCCCCACAAGCTTACCTTTGCATCTAACTTTGTATCATCAGTAAATGTAGATAGTGATGAGGTAAAATATATTAATTTCTATCCACGCTATTAATTCATCCAACTTGTTATTAATTCTTTGCACATTCAGATAGTGGGTTTAGCTTTGGTCTTTTTCTAATTTTCCCAGATGCCACCTTAGACACTGATGCCCTATTACCAGCATTATTCACAGTATCTCTTCTGACCACCCAAAATCCTGCTTTGCTTGAGAGTGTTGACATTTCCCTTGCTGCTTTCGAATTTTCTCTTTCCTGAATCCATCCAACTGCTGCCCTCCCACCCCTCAGCTTGGTTTTATTAGCTTAAAGCCCTGTCTGTTGCTTTAGTTATTCAATTTGTCAGTTTAAGTAGAGCCGGAGCCAATGGAACAGCTCCCTCTTTCCCCAGTCTCGGTGCCCATGGTCTGTGAAGTGAAAGATCTGCCTCCCACAACACTCTTTCAGCATTGTGAAAACAGCGCGAGAGGAGAGACAGTCGGGAGACTGAAAACAGCACGAGATGAGAGACAGTCGGGAGAGTGAAAACAGCGCGAGAGAAGGGAGAAAGCCGGGAGAGTGAAAACAGCGCGAGACGAGAGACAGCCGGGACATCAAAAACAGCGGGAGAGGAGAGACAGTCGGGAGACTGAAAACAGCGCGCGAGGAGAGACAGTCGGGAGAGTGAAAACAGCGCGAGAGGAGGGACACAGCCGGGAGAATGAAAACAGCACGGGAGGAGAGACAGCTGGCACAGTGAAAACAGCGCAAGAGGAGAGACAGTCTGGAGAGTGAAAACAGCGCGGGAGGAGAGACAGTCGGGACATTGAAAACAGCGGGAGAGGAGAGACAGTCGGGAGACTGAAAACAGCGCGGGAGGAGAGACAGTCGGGACATTGAAAACAGCAGGAGAGGAGAGACAGTCGGGAGACTGAAAACAGCGCGGGAGGAGAGACAGTCGGGACATTGAAAACAGCGCGAGAGGAGAGACAGTCGGGAGAGTGAAAACAGCGCGGGAGGAGAGACAGTCGGGACATTGAAAACAGCGGGAGAGGAGAGACAGTCGGGAGACTGAAAACAGCGCGGGAGAAGAGACAGTCGGGACATTGAAAACAGCGCGAGAGCAGAGACGGATGGGAGAGTGAAAACAGTATGAGAGGAGAGACAGATGGGAGAGTGAAAACAGCACGAGAGGAGAGACAGCTGGCACAGTGAAAACAGCGCGAGAGGAGAGACAGCCGGGAGAGTGAAAACAGCGCGGGAGGAGAGACAGTCGGGACATTGAAAACAGCGTGAGAGGAGAGACAGTCGGGAGGGTGAAAACAGCGTGAGAGGAGGGAGACAGCCGGGAGAGTGAAAACAGCACGAGAGGAGAGACAGCTGGCACAGTGAAAACAGCGCGAGAGGAGAGACAGCCGGGAGAGTGAAAACAGCGCGGGAGGAGAGACAGTCGGGACATTGAAAACAGCGTGAGAGGAGAGACAGCCGGGAGAGTGAAAACAGCGCAGGAGGAGAGACAGTCTGGACATTGAAAACAGCGTGAGAGGAGAGACAGTCGGGAGAGTGAAAACAGCGCGGGAGGAGAGACAGTCGGGACATTGAAAACAGCGTGAGAGGAGAGACAGATGGGAGAGTGAAAACAGCGCGAGAGACAGCCGGGAGAGTGAAAACTGCATGAGAGGAGAGACAGTCGGGAGAGTGAAAACAGCGCGAGAAGAGAGACAGTCGGGAGAGTGAAAACAGCGCGAGAAGAGAGACAGTCGGGAGGGTGAAAACAGCGTGAGAGGAGGGAGACAGCCGGGAGAGTGAAAACAGCGCGGGAGGAGGGAGACAGCCGGGAGAGTGAAAACAGCGTGAGAGGAGGGAGACAGCCGGGAGAGTGAAAACAGCGCGAGAGGAGAGACAGCCGGGAGAGTGAAAACAGCATGAGAGGAGAGACAGTCAGGAGAGGGAAAACAGCGCGAGAGGAGAGACAGTCGGGAGAGTGAAAACAGCGCAAGAGGAGGGAGACAGCCGGGCGAGTGAAAACAGCGCGAGTCGAAAGACAGTCGGGACATTGAAAACAGCGCGAGAGGAGAGACAGCCGGGAGAGTGAAACAGCGCGAGAGGAGAGACAGTCGGGAGGGTGAAACAGCGTGAGAGGAGGGAGACAGCCGGGAGAGTGAAAACAGCGCGAGACGAGAGATAGCACTTGTAGTGTCCCCCACTTTTCCACCTCCTTTAAACTAAGGGGTTGAGTGAATATCAGGTAAGCTCTTTCTTTCTTTTTCTTGTTTTTACCGCAAGTTATCTAGGGGGGATGGCAGGGAAGGCAGTGCAATGTTCCTCCTGCAGAATGTTTGAGGTGAGGGATGCCGTCAGTGTCCCTGTTGATTTCACCTGTGGGAAGTGCGCCCATCTCCAGCTCCTCAGAAACCGCGTTAGGGAACTGGAGCTCGAGCTGGATGAACTTTGGATCATTCGGGTGGCAGAGGTGGTCATAGACAGTAGCTTCAGGGATGTAGTTACTCCGAAGAATGAAGATAGATGGGTGACGGTGAGAGGGGCTGGGAGGAAGCAGTCAGTACAGGGATCCCTTGTGGTCGTTCCCCTTAGTAACAAGTATACCGCTTTGGATACTGGTGGGGGGGGGGGACTTTGCAGGGGTGACCGGATCTCCAGCACTGAGTCCGTCGCTGTGGCTCAGAAGGGAAGGGGGGGGGGGAGCAGGAGAGCAATAGTTATTGGGGACTCGATAGTTAGAGGAACAGATGGACGGTTCTGTGGCAACGAAAGAGACTCACGGATGGTATGTTGCCTCCCGGATGCCAGGGTCCGTGACGTCTCGGACCGTGTTTTCAGAATCCTTAAGGGGGAGGGGGAACAGTCACAAGTCGTGGTACACATCGGTACCAACGACATAGGTAACAGTAGGGACGGGGATTTAAAACAGGAATTTAGGGAGCTTGGGTGGAAGCTGAGAGCCAAGACAAACCATGTTGTCATCTCTGGTTTGTTGCCGGTGCCACGTGCTAGCGAGTTGAGGAACAGGAAGAGAGTGCAGATAAACACGTGGCTGCAGGGATGGTGTAGGAGGGAGGGTTTCAGTTACATGTATAATTGGAGCACATTCTGGGGAAGGTGGGACCTGTACAAACAGGACGGTTTGCACCTGAACCAGAGGGACACCAATATCCTGGGAGGAAATTTTGCTACGGCTCTTCGGGGGGGGGGGTTTAAACTAATTTGTCAGGGGGATGGGAAAACGAGCTGTAGTCCAGAAGCCAATGTTGAGAGTAGTGAGGTACTGAGGAGGGTATCAAGGTCGCAGGAGTGTACCGGCAGGCAGGAAGGTGGTTGAAGTGTGTCTACTTTAATGCAAGGAGCATCCGGAATAAGGTAGATGAACTTGGAACGTGGATTGGTACTTGGGACTACGATTTGGGGCCATTACGGAGACATGGTTAGAACAGGGACAGGAATGGTTGTTGGAAGTTCCGGGGTATAGATGTTTCAGTAAGAGTAGGGAAGGTGGTAAAAGAGGTGGAGGAGTAGCATTGTTAATCAAGGATAGTTTAATGGCTGCAGAAAGGCAGTTCGAGGGGGATCTGCCTACTGAGGTAATATGGGCTGAAGTTAGAAATAGGAAAGAAGTGGTCACGTTGTTAGGAGTTTTCTATAGGCCCCCAAATAGTAATAGAGATGTGAAGGAAGAAATTGCAAAGCAGATTATGGATAGGTGTGGAGGTCTCAGGGTAGTTATCATGGGTGACTTTAACTTTCCAAATATTGATTGCAACCTCTATAGGTTGAACAGTTCGGATGGGGCAGTTTTTTTTACAGTGTGTCAGGAGGGTTTCCTGACACAATATGTGGATAGGCCGACAAGAGGTGGGGCCACATTGGATTTGGTACTGGGTAATGAACCGGGCCAAGTGTTAGATTTGTTTGTGGGAGAGCACTTTGGAGATAGTAGTCTTTCACTATTGCAATGGAGAGGGATAGGGCCATACGGCAGGGCAAGGTTTATAATTGGGAGAGGGGTAATTATGATGCGATTAGGCAAGAATTAGGGAGCGTAAGGTGGGAACAGAAACTGTCAGGGAAAGGCACAAATGAAAAGTGGAGCTTGTTCAAGGAACAAATACTGCATGTCCTTGATAGGTATGTCCCTGTCAGGCAGGGAGGAAATGGCTGTGTGAGGGAACCATGGTTCACAAAAGTTGAATGTCTTGACAAGAGGAAAAAGGAAGCGTATGTAAGGATGAGAAAATAAGGTTCAGTTGGGTCGCTTGAGGGTTACAAGGTAGCAAGGAATGAGCTAAAAAAAAGGCCTTAGGCGAGCTAGGAGGGGGCATGAGAAGTCCTTGGCGGGTCGGATCAAGGAAAACCTCCAAGGCTTTTTACTCTTATGTGAGAAATAAAAGAATGACCAGGGTGAGGTTAGGGCCGGTCAAGGACAGTAGTGGGAACTTGTGCATGGAGTCAGAAGAGATAGGAGAGGCGTTGAATGAATACTTTTCTTCAGTGATCACCGAGGAGAGGGGCTATGTTTTTGAGGATGAGAGTGTGATACAGGCGGGTAGGCTGGAGGAGGTAGATGTTCTGAGGGAAGATTTATTAGCAATTTTGAAAAACCTGAGGGCCGACAAGTCCCCTGGGCCAGATGGGATATATCCTAGGATTCTTTGGGAGACAAGGGATGAGATTGTAGAGTCTTTGGCTTTGATCTTTGGGTCCTCACTTTCCACGGGGATAGTGCCAGAGGACTGGAGAGTGGCGAATGTTGTTCCTCTGTTCAAGAAAGGGAATAGGAATGACCCTAGTAATTATAGGCTGGCTAGTCTTACTTCGGTGGTCGGTATGTTAATGGAAAGGGTCCTGAGGGATAGGATTAATGACCATTTGGAAAGAGTAAGAAGTCTTACAACACCAGGTTAAAGTCCAACAGGTTTGTTTCGATGTCACTCATTTGGAAAGATGCAGCTTAATCCGGGATAGTCAACACGGATTTGTGAAGGGTAAGTCTTGCCTCACATATTTGATTGAATTCTTTGAGGAGGTAACTAAGTGTGTAGATGAAGGTCGAGCAGTTGATGTCGTATACATGGATTTCAGTAAGGCGTTTGATAAGGTTCCCCATGGTCGGCTCACAAAGAAAGTAAGGAGGTGTGGGATAGAGGGAAATTTGGCCAATTGGATAAGTAACTGGCTATCACAGAGAAGACAGAGGGTGGTGGTGGATGGAAATTTTTTAGACTGGAGACCAGTTACCAGCGGTATACCACAGGGTTCAGTGCTGGGTCCTCTGCTATTTGTGATTTTTATAAATAACTTGGAGGGGGTTGAAGGGTGGGTCAGTAAATTTGCTGATGACACCAAGATTGGTGGAGTAGTGGATGAAATGGAGGGCTGTTGTAGGCTGCGAAGAGACATTGATAGGATGCAGAGCTGAGCCGCAAAATGGCAGATGGAGTTTAACCCTGATAAGTGCGAGGTGATTCATTTTGGTAGGGCAAATCTGAATGCAGATTACAGTGTCAACGGCAGGGTTCTGAGGAATGTGGAGGAACAGAGAGATCTTGGGGTTCATGTCCACAGATCTCTGAAGGATGCCACTCAAGTGGATAGAGCCGTGAAGAAGGCCTATAGTGTGTTAGCATTTATTAACAGGGGGCTTGAGTTTAAGAGCGGGATTATGCTGCAACTGTACAGGACCCTGGTGAGACCACATTTGGAGTATTGTGTGCAGTTCTGGTCACCTCATTATAGGAAGGATGTGGAAGCATTGGAAAGGGTGCAAAGGAGATTTACCAGGATGCTGCCTGGATTGGCGGGTAGGCCTTATGAGAAAAGGTTGAGGAAGCTAGGGCTTTTCTCATTGGAGCCTAGGAGCATGAGAGGCGACTTAATAGAGGTTCATAAGATGATGATGGGGATAGATAGAGTGGACGTTCAGAGACTATTTCCTCGGGTGGATGTAGCTGTTACAAGGGGGCATAAGGTTCAGGGTGGGAGATATAGGAGGGATGTCCGAGGTAGGTTCTTTACTCAGAGAGTGGTTAGAGTGTGGAATGGACTGCCTGCTGTGATAGTGGAGTCGGACACTTTAGGAACTTTCAAGCGGTTATTGGATAGGCACATGGAGCACACCAGAATGACAGGGAGTGGGATAGCTTGATCTTGGTTTCGGACAAAGTTCGACACAACATCGAGGGCCGGAGGGCCTGTTCTGTGCTGGACTGTTCTATGTTCTATTGTATTTAACCTTCTAATCTTTTCATCTGAATGTGAATTTGCAGGTGGTTCAGGTATTAATCCTTTGAGGTTGTGCTTTTTAATTTGGACCCTAACTGCTCATGTTCCCTCAATAGAACCTCATTGCTAGATATTTCTACCTCTGTCATTGGTTCCACATGGATCCTTGCCCTTCTATTCCAAATCCTCCTCCAGTCACAAGGAGATATCTAACCCTGGCACTGGGCAGGCAACAGAACCTTCATAACATCTTACTGTGGCTCCAGAAAAGAGAATCTATTTGCCCCTATCACAACCACATTATTTTTCACTTCTTCCAATTGGTGCTTCCATCACCTTGGTGCTATGGTCAGTTTGCCCATCTACCCTGCAGTTCTTGTTCTCAGGATCTTCATACCTTTTGGTCAAAGTCAAGGGATGAGGTGCCTCCATCACTACATCCTGATCTCTAAACCCCCCTGATTAGCAGTCACATTCTTCCATCCCTGACCATTGACAAACTCTAATAATTTGCTTAAACTAAGGGATGTGATTACCTCAGGGAACAAATTGTCCAGGATACATTCCCCCTTCCTGATGCTTACGATGTCTGCAGCTGGGACTCCCAACTTAACAACTCTGAGCCAAAATTCTTCAATTTGCAGACACCGACCACAAATACGGTTGTCCAGCATCACAATGTGCTCTAAAAACTCATAACCGTTGCAGGTGTGACACATGTTTATTTAACCCTATTAATTCATTTATCAGATTAGTGAATTAATTTTTATAATTTAATCAATTGTTTTAGCTCTATTAATTTGATTATCTTTTTTCAAGTTACCAATTTAATAAAGTAATAGCAAGCTACTAGTTTCCTAGCTTAGAAACAAAAGGAAAAGTAGAGACAGAAAATAAATCTGAATTCTGAGAACCCTTCCGTATTTGCTTCTGTCTTGGTGCTCCTGACTGGGGATTTTCCCCTCACTGTCCCTCCTTTTTAAATTCAGTGTGCCTTCTGCAATGCTCCATGTTGATTTGGGTTTCTCCATCGGATGCTTTTTAAAAACTGGTAGAGCTTTATGCTGACATAAGACCATAAGACAGAGGAGCGGAAGTAAGGCCATTCGGCCCATCGAGTCCACTCCACCATTCAATTATGGCTGATTTCAACTCCATTTCATAGATTATCATAGAATTTACAGAGCAGAAGGCGGCCATTCAGCCCATCGAGTCTGCACCGGCTCTTGGAAAGAGCACCCTACCCAAGGTCAACACCACCACCCTATCCCCATAACCCAGTAACCCCACACAACACTAACGGCAATTTTGGACACGAAGGGCAATTGATCATGGCCAATCCACCTAACCCGCACATCTTTGGACTGTGGGAGGAAACCGGAGCACCCGGAGGAAACCCACGCACACACGGGGAGGATGTGCAGACTCCGCACAGACAGTGACCCAAGCCAGAATCGAACCTGGGACCCTGGAGCTGTGAAACAATTGTGCTATCCACAAGGCTACCGTGCTGCCCCGCTCTCTCTCCATAGCCCTTAATTCGAGAAATCAAGAATTTATCAACTTCTGTCTTAAAGACACTCAACGTCCCGGCCTCCACCGCCCTCTGTGGCAATGAATTCCACAGGCCCACCACTCTCTGGCTGAAGACATTTCTCCTCATCTCTGTTCTAAAGTGACTCCCTTTTATTCTAAGGCTGTGCCCCCGTGTCCTAGTCTCCCCTGCTAATGGAAACAACTTCCCTATGTCCACCCTATCTAAGCCATTCATTATCTTGTAAGTTTCTATTAGATCTCCCCTGAACCTCCTAAACTCCAATGAATATAATCACAGGATCCTCAGATGTTCATCGTACGTTAGGCCTACCATTCCTGGGTCATCCGTGTGAATCTCCGCTGGACCTGCTCCAGTGCCAGTATGTCCTTCCTGAGGTGTGGTGCCCAAAATTGCTCACAGTATTCTAAATGGGGCCTAACTAATGCTTTATAAAGCTTCAGAAGTACATTCCTGCTTTTATATTCCAAGCCTCTTGAGATAAATGACAACATTGCATTTGCTTTCTTAATTACGGACTCAACCTGCAAGTTTACCTTTAGAGAATCCTGGACTAGGACTCCCAAGTCCCTTTGCACTTCAGCATTATGAATTTTGTCACCGTTTAGAAAATAGTCCATGCCTCTATTCTTTTTTCCAAAGTGCAAGACCTCGCACTTGCCCACGTTGAATTTCATCAGCCATTTCTTGGACCACTCTCCTAAACTGTCTAAATTGTTCTGCAGCCTCCCCACCTCCTCCATACTACCTGCCCCTCCACCTATCTTTGTATCATCGGCAAACTTAGCCAGAATGCCCCCAGTCCCGTCATCAAGATCGTTAATATATAAAGAGAACAGCTGTGGCCCCAACACTGAACCCTGCGGGACACCACTCGTCACCGGTTGCCATTCCGAAAAAGAACCTTTTATCCCAACTCTCTGCCTTCTGTCTGACAGCCAATCATCAATCCATGTTAGTACCTTGCCTCGAATACCTGGGCCCTTATTTTACTCAGCAGTCTCCGGTGAGGCACCTTATCAAAGGCCTTTTGGAAGTCAAGATAGATAACATCCATTGGCTCTCCTTGGTCTAACCTATTTGTTATCTCTTCAAAGAACTCTAACAGGTTTGTCAGGCACGACCTCCCCTTACTAAATCCATGCTGACTTGTCCTAATCCGACCCTGCACTTCCAAGAATTTAGAAATCTCATCCTTAACAATGGATTCTAGAATCTTGCCAACAACCGAGGTTAGGCTAATTGGCCTATAATTTTCCATCTTTTTCCTTGTTCCCTTCTTGAACAGGGGAGTTACAACAGCGATTTTCCAATCCTCTGGGACTTTCCCTGACTCCAGTGACTTTTGAAAGATCATAACTAACGCCTCCACTATTTCTTCAGCTATCTCCTTTAGAACTCTAGGATGTAGCCCATCTGGGCCTGGAGATTTATCAATTTTTAGGCCTCTTAGTTTCTCTAGCACTTTCTCCTTTGTGATGGCTACCATATTCAACTCTGCCCCCTGACTCTCCTGAATTGTTGAGATATTACTCATGTCTTCTACTGTGAAGACTGACACAAAGTACTTATTTAGTTCCTCAGCTATTTCCTTCTCTCCCATCACTAGATTACCAGCGTCATTTTGGAGCGGCCCAATGTCTACTTTTGCCTCCCGTTTGTTTTTAATGTATTTAAAGAAACTTTTACTATCATTCCTAATGTTAATGGCTAGCCTACCTTCATAATTGATCCTCTCTTTCCTTATTTCTCTCTTTGTTATCCTCTGTTTGTTTTTGTAGCCTTCCCAATCTTCTGACTTCCCACTACTCTTTGCCACATTATAGGCTTTCTCTTTTGCTTTGATGCATTCCCTAACTTCCTTTGTCAGCCATGGCTGCCTAATCCCCCCTCTGATAACCTTTCTTTTCTTTGGGATGAACCTCTGTACTGTGTCCTCAATTACTCCCAGAAACTCCTGCCATTGCTGTTCTACTGTCTTTCCCACTAGGCTCTGCTCCCAGTCGGTTTTCGTCAGTTCCTCCCTCATGCCCCTGTAGTTACCGTTATTTAACTGTAACACCTTTACATCTGATTCTACCTTCTTTCTTTCAAATTGGAGATTGAATTCTACCATATTATGATCACTGCCTCCTAAGTGTTCCCTTACTTTAAGATCTTTAATCAATCTGGCTCATTACATAACACTAAGTCCAGAATGGCCTGTTCCCTCGTGGGCTCCATCACAAGCTGTTCCAAAAAGCCCTCCTGTAAACATTCAATGAATTCCCTTTCCTTGGGTCCACTGGCAGCATTATTTACCCAGTCCACCTGCATGTTGAAGTCCCCCATGATCACGGTGACCTTGCCTTTCTGACATGCACTTTCTATTTCGTGGTGCATTTTGTGCCCCTGGTCCTGACCAGTTAGGAGGCCTGTATATAACTCCCATTATGTTTTTTTTGCCTTTGTGGTTCCTCAACTCTACCCACACAGACTCCACATCATCTGACCCTATGTCGTTTAGTGCTATTGATTTAATTTCATTCCTAATTAACAAGGCAACCCCGCCCCCTCTGCCCACCTCTCTGTCTTTTCGATAGGTTGTGAATCCCTGGATGTTTAACTGCCAGTCCTGAACCCCCTGCAACCACGTCTCTGTGATGCCTACCACATCATACCTGCCAGTCACAATCTGGGCCACAAGCTCATCTACCTTGTTCCGTACACTGCGCGCATTTAAATATAGCACCTTTAATTCTCTATTGACCGTCCCTTTTTGTTTTCTTAGTGTGGTGGACCTTGGTTTACTGAGCCTTTCCATACACTGTGTCATATTTTGTGGTATGGGGACTATCGTAACCTCTCCTGAGTTCTGTCTTTTCGTGCTTTTTTATATTCCTAAGCAGCTACGCTTCCCACTGATTACTTCACCTCTTTGTTCCCTGACTTTCCCTTCCCCCCCAATCTCTAGTTTAAAGTCCTATTGACCACCCTATTTACTCTTTTTGCCAGAACACTGGTCCCAGCTCGGTTCAGGTGGAGACCATCCCAACGGTATAGGTCCCCCTGTCCCAAAACTGATGCCAGTGTCCCATGAAAAGGAACCCCTCTTTCCCACACCACTCTTTCAGCCACGTGTTAACTTCCCTTATTCTTGCCTCCCTATGCCAATTTGCACGTGGCTCGGGCAGTAATCCGGAGATTATGACCCTTGAGGACCTGTTTTTAAATTTGAATCCTAGCTCTTTATATTCTCTGAACAGGTCCTCTTTCCTAGACTTGCCTAAGTTGTTGGTACCGACATGGACCACAACAACTGGATCCTCCCCCTCCCTCTCCAGTATCCTTTCAAACCGGTCAGAGATGTCCTGCACCCTAGCACCGGGCAGGCAACATATCATGCGGGACTCTTTATCCTGCTCACAAAAGATACTATCTATCCCCCTGATAATAGAATCCCCTACAACTACAACTTGCCTATTTACTCCCTCCCCTTGAATGGCCTGCTGAACCATGGTGCCTTGGTCAGCTGACTCATCCTTCCTGCAGCCCTGTTCGCCTTCCACACAGGGAGCAAGTGCCTCATACCTGTTGGACAGGGTCAAGGGCTGAGGCTCCTGAGTTACTGACTGCTGGTTCCCTTTACCTGCCTGACTTGCAGTCACACATTGCTGTCCCTGGCCACTGGCAGGATTTAAACTACTTACTCTGACAGGTGTGACTGCCTCCTGAAACACAGTGTCCAGGTAAGTCTCCCCCTCCTGGATGTGCCTCAGTGTTTGAAGCTCAGACTCCAGCTCATCAACTCTGAGCCGGAGCTCTTCGAGCAGCCAACACTTACTGCAGATGTGGTCGCTGCAGCTCGCAATGGGATCTGCCAGCTCCCACATCAAGCAGCACAAGCACATCACCTGACCAGCCATCACTAATTAATTAATTAGTTTAATTTAAGTTTACGAGTTTAGCTGTGTTTTTAAAAAAATTTGGAGCAGATTTGCTATCAACCAATCAGATCACAGCTTCCCACTGACGTCACTTTTGGAAAAAAAACTGGAAAACAGGAAGTTACCGTTAGGTTTTTATACTCACAGAGACTGCTCCTCCTCCTCCGAACGGCTCCCGACATTTTGCTTTTAATCATAGAACGACACAGAAGTAGGCCATTCAACCTGTTCCTGTGTTGGAAAGAGCAATCCAATTAGTCCCACTGACCTGCTCATTTTATGTAATTTGCACATTTTTCCATTTTACTGGTCTGGCCAACGTGTGACTCAGCCCCACAGAACACAAAAATTAGAAGCAGGAGTAGGCAATTCAGCCCCTCGAGCATTCTCCGCCACTCAATAAGATCATGGCTGATCTGATTGTGGCCTGTCTGCACCCGCTTCCCTCCTCCCCCATAACTCTTTTTGTTTTTATTTTTAAAATAAATTTAGTGTACCCAATTAATTTTTTTTCCAATTAAGGGGCAATTTAGCGTGATCAATCCACCTACCTTGTACATCTTTGGGTTGTGGGGTTGAAACCCACGTAAATACGGGGAGAATGTGCAAACTCCACATGGACAGTGACCCAGAGCCGGGATCGAACCTGGGACCTTGGCGCCGTGAGGCAACAGGGCTAACCCACTGCGCCACCGTGCTGCCCCCCCCCCCCCCCCATAACTCTTGACTCCCTTGTTGGTCAAAAATAGTTGAGGCCCTAGCACTGATCTCCAATGGTAACAGCTTGCCAACGTGACAATGGCATATTTATCGTGACTGTCAGCTTCATGTTAGCTAGCCTATCCTCCATCCATTCTAATATGCTACCCCCTACACCATGAGTTCTTATTTTGTTTAGTAACCTTTGATGTGGTACCTTGTTGAATTTCCTTTTGGAAAGGCATTCCAGTACCACTCAGCAAAGTGGTTAACCCCTAACCGCCCTCTGAAATGCGATATCAAACGACTATGAAAAAACATGAAAGATAAAACCAGATACCAGGCACAGAAAGAATGATCTGGTAACGCAGTGCTGATCTTAATGGACTATATTGTATTGCATATATGAAGCAAAATACTTTGCACTGCTTTTCATTTCATGGCCTACAGTGTACCTATTGGCATTAAACTTGTTTCTTCTTACAATTCAGGTTTGGTTTGATTGACAACGAGGTAAGTTTTCATGTCAATTTCCAATTTGACTCATCAACAACGCCATTTCTACTATGTCAGCTGCTCAACGACGTCATGTGATGCTTGTCTCACGCACGCGCTGCGGCTGCGCACGCGGATGGCTTCAACGTTGCACTCGCGACGGGCACGCGTCACAATGAAGCTGCTGCCCGGCACTCGGATGGCTTCCACGGGCCGGCCGGCGGTTGTTTGAATCTAAGATGGCGGTGTCGACTGTCAGCGGGTTTGAGGCGTCCTGTGAAGAAGCGACTCCGCTGCTCACACTCCTCCACTTCAATGATGTCTATGAGATCCAGTCGCGTTCAGAGGAACCCGTGGGAGGCGCGTCCAGGTCACAATCATACTTTTTACACAGTTACATGGTACACTGAAACAATGTCATTTAATAATCTGACCATCCGTCCCTGTGTGAATTTTGTATGGTTGGGAATGGAGTGAAAAAAGGACACGAACGTTCATAAACGTAAAATGTATATCCGATTTATAGAAAGTTAGGACAACACCATTAAATATAAAAACAGAAAATGCTGGAAAAACTACAATAGGTCTGGCAAAAAGTGTGGAGACACAAGTCATTTTGGAAACGAAACATTCACTGTGTTTCTCTCCCCACAGATGCTGCCAGATCAGCTGAGTTTTTTCAGCTTTTTCTGTTTTTATTTCTGATTTCCATAATTTGCATATTTTGCTTTTATTGCCATTAAACATAATCTTGATCCTGCAATATTATTTTATTAGATCAGGTTGGTGACAAGCAGGGTAGGTACCCAATTAGGGTTTTTGCAGCAGCTATTTCACTGGCAAAGAGGACATAAATTTAAAATCATTGGTAAAAGAACTTGGGGCAGTGGAGAAGCATCTGTTTAACTAATTTTGATGTTGTAGAATGCATTGTCTGAAAGAGTTAACTTTCAAAAGAGAGCTGGACATATATTTCAATATGAAATATGATCAGGACTATTGGGAAAGAGTAGGGAGAAAATCATGAGGCTTCCTATCAAATGTTCCAGATTCCAGCATAACCCTCGTGGTTCCACAGTCAGCATGGCTTCATGAAAGGGAAATCTGACTAATTTATTAGAGTTTTCGAGGAAATCTCAACCAGAGTGGATAGAGGGAAGCCAGGAGATGTGTTGCATTTGGTCTTCCAGATAGTGTATCTCACAAAAGGTTAAGCCATAGGACAAGAACCCATGGGGTGTTGGAGGTAGTATATTGGCATAGATAGAGAATTGTCTAATGGGCAGAAAACAGCGAGTGGGGATATGGGTAATATTTCAGGTTGGTGACCTGTAACCAGTCAGTTACCACAATGATCAGTGTTGGGACTGCGACTGTTTGCAGTTAATATATATTAATGACTTGGAAGAAGAAAACACATACGAATGTACTAAGCCGAATTTGCAGACGATACAAACATAGGTGGAAAGGCAAGGTGCGAGAGGGATGCAAACATTTTGCAAAGATATAGATAGGTTAAGTAAGTGAGCAAAACGTTGGCAAATGAGGAAGGCACGGTGGCGCATTGGTTAGCACTATTGCTTCATGGCACTGAAGACCCGGGTTCAATCCCTGCTCCGGGTAACTGCCTGTGTGGAGTTTGCACATTCTCCCCCCACAACCCAAAGATGTAGGTGGATTGGCCATGCTAAATTGTCCCTTAATTGGAAAAAATAATTGGGTACTCTAAATTTATTTTTAAAAAGTTGGCAAATGGAGTATAGTGGGAAAATGTGAAGATGTCCATTTTAGAAGGGAGAACAAAAGAACTATTGTTTACATGGAGAAAAACTGCAGATGTCTGTGTGGAGTTTGCATATTCTGCATGGGTTTCCTCCAGGCGTTCCAGTTTCCTCCCACAGTCCAAGGATGTGCAGGTTAGGTGGATTGGCCATGCTACATTTCCCCTAAGTATCCAATGCCATGCAGATTAGGTGGGGTTATGGGGATAGAGCAGGGGTATGGGCCTAGATAGGGTGCTCTTTCACGCGGTCGGTTCAAACTCGATAGGCCAAATGACCTCCTTCTGCGCTGGAGAAATTTTATGGTTCTAAAAGATAATATTTTATTGGAGGCAGTTCAGAGAGGGTTCACTAGGATGATCCCAGTATGGAGGGATTGTCTTATAAGCAAAGGTTAAACAGGTTGGGACTCATTGGAATTTAGAAGAATGAGAGGTGATCTCATTGAATCATATAAGATCCTTAAGGAGCTGGACGGATAAATGCTGAGAGTCGAGGTCCAGAGGGCAAAATCTCAGAATGAAGGGGTGCCAATTTACTTCTGAGATGAAGAGGAATTTCTTCTCTCAGAGGGTTGTGAATCTTTGGAACTCCTTGCCACAGAGAGCTCCTCCTTGCATATATTTAAGGTTGAGATAGATAGATTCTTGATCAGTAAGGGAATCAAGAGTTACGGGGAAAAGGCAATAAATTGGATGTGAGGAATGTCGATCAGCCATGAGGCTATTGAATGGCGGAGCGGGCTCCAGGGGCTGAACAGCCCACTCCTGTTCCTATTTCTTATGGTCTTAATCCCTTTTCAAAGTTTCCCAGATCATGACTCCCCATCAGATTACCCAGCATTTCTCATCCATTTCCCCAAATTTTCCAGTTTAAAAAAAAATCAGTGCTTCCAGGTTGGACATAACTTTCCACCACCTCCATATTCTGTACTTTCAGTTTCAGTAATTCCCTTTCCCAGTGTTCTTGGGATCCAGTTTCCTGCGATGTCCATCTCTAGTATCCTATTTCCAGATGTCACAGTGCCATACCTGCACTGCAGGCAACAGGACCAACTTGTTGCTCCTGGAATATGGAACATCCTCTTGGGCTTGGTATATACCAAGGCTTAGTATATACCACAGGTTTTGTCATTCCATTGCGTTGCAAATCCTGATAGCGTACTCACTATTACTTCTATCTCAGACTATGGTTTCTCGTGTTATATGACAATGGGATGTTCTCCTCACTCACTGCTGCATAGTCTTGGTAGTCTACACAGGAGATACACCCCCAGGAATTATCCAGTACCCAGCACCCGAACTTTCATACTCCAATATTAGCCAGTGCCAGGTTTCCTATCAGGAGTACCGCCATATTTCCAGTCCTTAAGATATCAAAGCCTACAGTCCCACATAACTGCTGCGAAACACCACTGCCCCAAGGACCTACTTGATTCCCCAAAGCCTTTCCAGCAATTAGAAGACACAAGGCAGAGTACAATGGAATGCTTCCTGGATAATTGGCTGGAAGAGTGAAGCTCTAACAATAACTTAAATAGTCATCCCCTCCACCACCTGTGCAGCAGACTGTAGTGTGTACTATCTACAAGATGCACTTCAGCAATTTGTCAAGAACTCACCAAGGATTCACTGACAGCATTTTCCTAAGCAATGACCTAATATCTTGTGAGCGGCACGGTAGCACAGTGGTTAGCACTATTGCTTCACGGCGCCAGGGTCCTAGGGTCGATTCCTGGCTCAGGTCACTGTCCATGCGGAGTCTGCATGTTCTCCCTGTGTCTGCGTGGGTTTCCTCCGGGTGTTCCGGTTCCCTCCCACAAGTCCCGAAAGACGTGCTGTTAGGTGAATTGAACATTCTGAATTCTCCCTCTGTATACCCGAACAGGCACCGGAATGTGGCGACTAGGGGCTTTTCACTTGTGACAATAAAGATTATTATTATATTAAAAAAGCTCTTCCTATCTTATTTTATATTACTAGCTAGCTTACAGTAATATTTTATCTTCTCCCCCTTATTGCTTTTTTAGTTGTCCTCTGCTCACTTTTAAAGGCTTCCCAATCCTCTGGCTTCCCACTAATACTTGCCACTTTGTATACTTTTTCTTTTGCTTTTATGCTTCTCTCATCAGCCATGGATGCCTTGTCCTCCCCTTCGCATGTTTCCCCTTCCATGGGATGAATTTCTGTGTGCCTCCCGAGTAACCCCCAAAAACCCCTGCCATTGCTGTCCCACTATCTTCCCTGCTAGGCTCCCTTTCCAATCAACTCTGGCCAACTCCTCCCTTATGTATTTGTAGTTACCCTTATTTCGTTGTAATACCGTTACATCTGATTCTTCCTCTTAGACTGCAGGGCAGGGTAAATTCTATCATATGATGGTCACTGCTCCCGAAGGGTTCCTTCATCTTAAGTTCCCAAATCAAAGAACAATATAGCACAGGAACCGGCCCTTCGGCCCTCCAAGCCTTCGCCAACCATGGTACCTGCCTAAACTAAAACCGTTTGCACTTACGGAGTTCGTATCCTTCCATTCCCACCCTATTCCTATATTTGTCGAGATGTCCCTTAAATGTCGCTATCGTACCTGCTCCCACCACCTCCCCAGGCAGCGCGTTCCATATATTTACCACCCTCTGTGTAAAAATCATCCATCTCACATCTGTTCTAAATTTTTCCCCAAGCTCTTTCAACCTATGTCCCCTAGTACTTGACTCTCCTACCCTAGGAAAGATCAGCTGACTATCCACTCTGTCTATGCCACTCAAAATCTTGTAGACCTCTAACAGGTCGCCTCTCAACCTCCGTCGTTACAGTGAGAACAGACCGAGTTTATCTAACCTCTCCTCATAGCTAATGCCCTCCATTCCAGGCAACATCCTAGTAAACCGCTTCTGTACCCTCTCCAAAGCATCCATATCCTTCAGGTAGTGTGGCGACCAGAATTGTACACAATATTCCAAATGAGGCCTAACTAAGGTCCTGTACAGCTGCAACATGACTTGCCAATTTTTATGTCCAGTGCCCCGGCCGATGAAAGCCAGCATGCCGTATGCCTTCTTGACCACCTTATCCACGTGCGTTGCTACTTTCAGTGATCGGTAGACATGCACGCCCAGATCTCTCTGCCTGTCAGTACTTGCAAGAGTTCTACTGTTTACATGAAAATGAAATGAAATGAAAATCGCTTATTGTCACAAGTAGGCTTCAAATGAAGTTATTGTGAAAAGCCCCTAGTCGCCACATTCCGGCACCTGTTCGGGGAGGCTGGTACGGGAATTGAACCGTGCTGCTGGCCTGCCTTGGTCTGCTTTAAAAGCCAGCTCTTTAGCCCTGTGCTTTGGACCTTCCAAAGTGCATTACCGCACACTTGTCCAGATTAAACTCCATCTGCCATTTCTCCACCCAAGACTCCAACCAGTCTATATCCTGCTGTATCCTCTGACAATCCTCTTCACTATCCGCAACTCCACCAATTTTTGGGTCGTCTGCGAACTTATTAATCAGACCAGCTATATTTTCTTCCAAATAATTTCTATACATCACGAACAACAAAAGCCTCAGAACAAATTGCCATGGAACGCTGCTAGTTACAGCCTTCCATTCAGAAAAGCACCCTTCTACTGCTACCTTCTGTCTTCTGCGCCCAAGCTAGTTCTGTATCCAACTTGCCAGCTCTCCTCTGATCCTGTATGTAATTGTAAATAAAGTTATTTTTTCTTGATTCTACAAACTCGTGCTGGATTCTTCATGGCCTTCACAAAACTGGCAACAAGGGTTAAAGTGGGTAGCTGTCTACGCTGCTGAAGTCACCTCCCTGGATTTTTGTTGGATACAGGTTGGAAGTTTTTTTTCTGTTGAACTATGCTTCTTTATGGACGTTTGGATGTTTTTGATGCTGCGCTTGAAAGTTGGAACCAGTATGCACAATGGATGCGTTACCATTTCCGGGCAAATAACATCACCGAAAACGAGCGGCAGGTGGTCATTTTGCTTACCGCCTGTGGCCCGCATACGTTTGGGGTGATTAGCAGCCTTACGTACCCAGCTGCGCCAGACATCAAGAAGTTTGATGAACTTGTGACCTTGGTGGGGCAACATTTTAACCCAACCCCGTTCACGATCGTCCAGCGTTACCGGTTTAAAACCGCAGAGAGGACCCTAGGAGGTTCCCTTGCTGAGTTTCTATCCAGGTTACACAGGATTGCAGAGTACTGTGACCATGCTGAGACTTTGTCAGAAATGTTACGTGACCATTTGGTTTGCGGTATTAACAACGCGGCCACCCAGAGAAAGTTGTTAGCTGAGCCAACATTGACTTTTCAACAGGATTTGCCATTCAGATACGTTGCCCCGATAGAGCACAGAACGGGGAGTGCAGGAGCTACAGGGAATGGAGGTGCATGCCTTGGGGCGCAACCCCTTCTGTCCAAAAGCGACTCCCCGTACCCCTGCCGTACCTTGAGCGGGGCAGTGTCCAGATCAACGCCAGTGGCCTTCGGACGTTCCTCCCCGAAGGGAGCCTTCTCCAGAACCGATGGATGGGGAGCCATGTCATGTCGAACTTGTGGGCACCGACCCCGTTGTGGACGCCGGTCCTGGGGGCACCAGAGGTGCAGTCGTTTCGACATAAACTGGGGCCAGCCCTGGAGCTGTACCTTCCATTTGGATGAACCTGTGGCGACTACTCTCGAGGATGTGGAGATGGAGGACGACTGCCTGTAGCTGCATTGTGTGACAGCTCCCCGTGTGGCCCCCATTAAGGTGACAGTATGGGTTAATGGTCACCTGTTTGAGATGGAGTTGGACACTGGTACAGCGGTCTCCATGATTGCCCAGAGGCCCGGTGCCTTACGCCTTGCTTGAGAAGGTAGAAGCGGAACTCACTTGGTTGGAGTCCTTGGGTATTATCAGGCTCGTCCGTTTCGCTGACTGGGCAGCGCCAATTGTACCTGTAATGAAGCCAGATGCCACGGTTCACTTGTGCAGTGACTATAAACTTACAGTGAATACGGCTTCCCGGCTCGGCTGATACCCAACACCCCGCATAAAAGATCTCTACGCGAAGCTTGCAGGCGGACTCTTGTTCACGAAATTAGATATGAGTCACGCCTACCTACAGTTGGGGCTGGACCCTGCCTCCCGACCATATGTAACTATTAAAACACACAGGGGCCTGTATGAATATACACGGTTGCCCTTTATAGTATCCTCTGCCTGCACTATCTTTCAACGCGTCATGGAACTCATCTTGAGAGGTTTACCACGTGTCGCTGTTTACATTAAGGGAACGTCAGAGCAGGCACATTTGGAATATTTGGAGGCTGTCCTTAGATGCTTCTCAGAGGCTGGAGTCCGTTTACGTCGTACAAAGTGCGCCTTTCAGGCGAAGGAAGTGGTCTACCTGGGTTATCGGGTGGACCACGAAGGTTTGCACCCCGTCGCAGAGAAGGTGTGCCCAATTCAACAGGCCCCCGCCCCGACTGACACTTTGCATCTTCGTTCTTTTCTCGGCCTCCTAAATTATTACGGGAAGTTCCTCCCCAATCTGGCAACTGCGCTGGCCGCTTTACACCTTCTGTTAAAGAAGAATCACACCTGGGTTTGGGGTCAGCCGCAAGAAACTGCTTTCCGGCGGGTGAAACAGCAATTGTCGTCTCCTGGGTTACTAACCCACTATGATCCAGAAAAATCTTTGCCCATCACGTGTGATGCATCCCCATATGGTATTGGGGCCATCCTGTCTCACAAGACGGAGAACGGAGCCGAGCGGCCGATAGCTTTCACCTCCCGCACATTGACTGCAGCGGAAAAGAAGTACGCACAGATCGAGAAGGAAGGCCTGGCGGTGGTCTTTGCAGCGAAACGCTTCCACCAGTATGCTTATGGCCGCCACTTCACTATCATGACTGATCAGAGGATAAGCAAATTCCACCTATTGCTTCCACACGGATCCAGCGCTGGGCTTTGTTGCTCGCTGCCTACGAGTATTCTCTGGAGCTTAAACCAGGGACCCAGATAGCGACTGTCGATGCACTGAGCTGATTGCCTTTGGCAACCGGCCCCATATCGACCCTCACGACCGGTGAGGTGGTTGCAACCCTAACTTTTATGGGCTCCTTGCCTGTCATGGCATCGCAGATCCGTGAGTGGACCCAAACGGATCCAATCCTGTCAAAGATTCGGCACATAGTCCTGTATGGTGGGCAACATAGACAGCGCCCAGGCGAGTTGCGGGCAGTTTCCTCCAAGCTGTCAGAATTTAGTGTGGAAGACGGTATCCTCTTGTGGGGGACGCGTGTGGTCGTCCCGGATAAAGGACAGGAGCTGATGTTAAAGGACTTGCACAGTGGGCATCCGGGTGTGACCAAAATGAAAATGTTGACCAGGAATTATGTCTGGTGGCCAGGCCTCGACGCCAACATTGAGAAGGTGGCTCCAAACTGCTCCATTTGCCAGGAGCATCAGAAGCCTCCGCCGGCTGCCCCACTACATCACTGTGAATGGCCAGGGCAGCCATGGGCGCCTTTGCATGCAGATTTCGCCGGCCCCTTTCAAGGCTCCATATTCCTTTTAATAATTGATGCCCAATCTAAATGGTTAGAGGTGCATAAGATGGTGGGCACAACGTCCTGCGCAACGATCGAGAAGATGCGGACAACGGCACTCCTTTCACAAGAGAGGAGTTTGTGAGGTTCATGAAGATGAACGGCATATGCCATATCTGCACCGCTCCATACCACCTGGCTTCCAACGGGTTGGCGGAGCGAGCAGTGCAGACATTCAAACGGGGCCTAAAGAAACACTCTTCTGGGTCTATGGACAATAGACTGGCTCGTTTTTTGTTTTCATATAGGATCACTCTGATGCACGATCAATTACGGCGAGACGAGAGTAGAATGTAATCGAGGCTTTATTACACAGAGATGTGTGGCTCCTACTGCAGCTTACGAAATGGCTGCTGTTCGGAGAGCACACACATTTATACTCTGCCTACTGGGCGGAGCCAGCAGGCAGGGATTTACCCCCGTACCTGTAGTACAGGGGCCTTACCGTAATACCCATATATACAATATAATACAACAGTGGTGACTACCACATTCACCCCCTGTTAAAAATGAGTCCAGCGGGGGTGGTGGAAAACTATATACATACAGATTGGTTTAAAATTTACTGAGAAGGTTACAAATTTAGATGATCGGGCGCCTTGATCTGTCGTTGAGAGCGCCGCAGTGCTGGTGGTGACTCGGGCGTCGGCTTGGTCTTCGGTGACTCCGGGAGCGTGTCGAAATCCTCTTTGTCCCGGGTGGGAGCAAGGGGAGGACGGATTGTCCTGGAGTGAGGGCTGCGGTGGGGTGCGCCGGGGAGGGTAGGGTGGCCCCGGGGCAGAGGGGGGCTGGGGGACCCAGCTGGTGCCAGGTCCCTGAGGGAGACTTGTGTCTTGGCGGCCGCCGGGGTACGCTACGTCTGCGTACTACGGGTTCGCATGGAGTAGCTGTACTCTCTCAACCAACGGGTCCACCTTGTGGAGCCGAGTTTGCGGAGGAGAACGGGTCCTGGAGCTGCCAGCCACGTTGGGAGTGAAACCCTGGAGGTGGACTTCCTGGGGAAGGCAAAGAGATCTCATGGGGGGTTTCGTTGGTCGCGGTGCACAAGAGCGACTGAATGGAGTGAAGTGCGTCGGGGAGGACCTCCTGCCAGCGGGTGGCCGGGAGATTTCTGGACCGTACGGCCAGCTGGACGGCCCTCCAGACCGTCCCATTCTCCCGCTCCACCTGCCTGTTTCCCCTGGGGTTGTAGCTGGTCGTCCTGCTCGAGACAATGCCCCTGTTGAGCAGGTACTGGCGCAGCTCCTCGCTCATAAATGAGGATCTCTGGTCACTGTGGACGTAGGCGGGGAATCCGAACAGAGCGAAGATGTTGTTGAGGGCTTTGATGACGGTGGCAGACGTCATATCGGGGCATGGGACGGCAAAGGGGAATCGGGAATACTCGTCGACCACATTAAGAAAGTACGTGTTGCGGTCGGTGGAGGGGAGGGGCCCTTTGAAGTCAACGCTGAGGCGCGCACGGTCTGGCCGGGTGAAGTGCGGTTTACACTCCGCGCAGACCTGGCAGTCTCTGGTGATAGCCCTGACTTCCTCGATGGAGTAGGGCAGATTGCGGGCCTTAATGAAGTGGTAAAAGTGAGTGACTCCTGGGTGACAGAGATTGTCGTGCAGGGTCCGGAGTCAGTCCACTTGTGCGCTGGCACATGTACCTTGGGACAGGGCATCGGGGGGCTTGTTAAGCTTACTGGGGCAATACAAAATCTCGTAATTGTAGATGGAGAGCTCGATCCTCCACCTCAAGATTTTATCATTTTTCAACTTACCCCGCTGTGTGTTAAACATGAAGGCAACCGACTGTTGGTCAGTGAGGAGAGTGAATCTCCTGCCGGCCAGGTAATGCCTGTAATGTCGCACAGCTTCAACGATCGCTTGGGCCTCCTTTTCGACGCAGGAGTGCCGAATTTTGGAGGCATGGAGGGTGCGGGAAAAGAATGCCACGGGCCTGCCTGCCTGGTTGAGGGTGGCAGCCAGAGCGACGTCTGATGCATCGCTCTCGACTTGAAAGGTGAGCATCTTGTCGACCGAGTGCATCGCGGTCTTGGCGATGTCGGCCTTGATACGGTTGAAGGCCTGGTGAGCCTCGACCGCCAGTGGGAAAGTGGTGGATTGAATGAGTGGGCGGGCCTTGTCCGCATAGTTTGGGACCCACTGGGTGTATTACGAAAAGAACTCCAGGCATCGTTTGAGGCCCTTGGGGCAGTGGGTGAGAGGGGGGTTCCATGAGGGGGTGCATGCGATCTAGGTCAGGCCCTAGAACTCCGTTCTGAACCACATAGCCGAGGATGGCTAATCAGTTCGTGCTCAACACACAATCCTCCTTGTTGTAAGTTAGGTTGAGGAGTGTGGCGGTGTGGAGAAATTTGGAAAGGTTAGTGTCGTGGTCCTGCTGGTCGTGGCCACAGATGGTGTCCAGGAAAGTGGCCCACAGCCTGTACCGCTCAACCATTTGGTCCATCTCCCGTTGGAAGACCGAGACCCCGTTGATGACGCCAAAGGGAACCCTAAGGAAATGGTAAAGGCAGCCGTCTGCTTCAAACGCAGTGTATGGGCGGTCCGCTTTATGGATGGGGAGCTGGTGGTAGGCAGATTTCAGGTCCACTGTCGAGAAGATCCGGTACTGTGCAATCTGATTGACCACATCAGATATGCGTAGGAGGGGGTACGCGAAGAGCTGCATGTACCGATTGATGGTCTGACTGTAGTCAACGACCGTTCTGT
Organism: Scyliorhinus torazame; assembly: GCF_047496885.1. Classification (NCBI taxonomy): domain Eukaryota; kingdom Metazoa; phylum Chordata; class Chondrichthyes; order Carcharhiniformes; family Scyliorhinidae; genus Scyliorhinus; species Scyliorhinus torazame. The sequence goes on from NC_092709.1 coordinate 225,172,238, forward strand.
TTTTCTCACCGGTTTTCACCACTACCACTTGGGCTCTCCAGCGGCTGTTGCTGGCCTCGATGATACCTTCCCGTAGCAGCTGCTGGACCTCAGACCTGATGAAGGTCCTGTCTTGGGCGCTGTACGGTCTGCTGGTGGCGACGGGTTTACAATCCGGGGTGAGGTTTGCAAACAGGGAAGGCGGGTCGACCTACAGTGTCGCGAGGCCGCAAACAGTAAGGGTTGGTAGGGGCCCGCCAAATTTCAGGGTTAGGCTCTGGAGGTTACACTGGAAGTCCAGGCCGAGTAGCAAGGCAGCGCAGAGGTTGGGGAGGACATAGAGCCGGAAGCCGCTGAACTCTACGCCCTGGACGGTGAGGGTGGCAATGCAGTACCCCCGAATCGCCACGGAGTGGGATCCGGAGGCCAGGGAGATTCTTTGCTGAGCGGGGTGTACCGCGAGGGAGCGGCGCCTTACCGTATCGGGGTGGATGAAGCTCTCAGTGCTCCCGGAGTCCAGAAGGCAGGATTTCTTGTGCCCGTCGACCTTCACCTTTGAAGCGGTCGCGAGGTTGTGCGGTCGAGACTGGTCGATTGTGAACGAGGCGAGACGCGGCTGGTCGTCGGCAGTTGCAGGCGATGAGCGGCCCGATGAGGTGCCCGACAGGCAGGGGTCCTGAGGCGGGTAAGATGGCGGCACCCACGGGCCGCACATGACCGGGGGCGGGCAAAATGGCGGGCCCTCGGGCCGCACGTGTCCTGGGGCAGGCAAGATGACGGTGCCCATTGGTTTTGAGGCAAGCAAGATGGTGGTGCCCACGGGCTGCACGTGGTCTGAGGAGAGGAAGATGGCGGCGCCCACTGGTCGCAAGTGGGGAGTGCCGGGACAATAGCGGCGATTGAGCGGGCCTGGCACACTGTAGCGAAATATCCCTTCTTGCCACAGGCCTTGCAGAGCGCGCTCCGCGCCAGGCAGCGCTGCCGGGGGTGTTTTGTCTGTCCGCAGAAGTAGCACTTGGGTCTCACGGGGTTGGTTGGCTGCCGTGCGGCGCAGGCGTGGGGTTGGCTGAAGGCGGTCGCTGATGTGGTCCACGATGGGGTGACCGCTGGCGGGGCCCACAATGCACAGGGGGGGCCGTGCGGTTGGGGGCATAAGCCTGTACGTTGTGTAAGGCGACCGTGAGTGAGAGCACTAGTTTCTTGGTCGCCGCGAGGTCAAGCGTGGCCCCGTCTAAGAGGCGCTGGCGGATGTGGTCAGACCCTATGCCCGTAACAAACGCGTCTTTCATTAGCAGGTTCGAATGTTCAGTGGCCGAAACGGCCTGGCAGTCACAGTCTCTCACCAGGGCGAGCAGGGCACGCCATAAGTCTTCCACAGACTCACCGGGAAGTTGGTGCCGTGTGGATCGGAGGTGCCTGGCGTAGATCTTGTTGGTCTGCTGAGCGTAATTCTCCTTGAGTAGCGCCCTGGCCTCTGCGTAGGTAGGCGCGTCCTGGACGAGGGGAAAAACGTTGGAGCTCAGCCGCGTGTACAGAATCTGGAGCTTCTGTGCTTCTGAGATTGGGTCTGGCACAGACCCGATGTATGCTTCAAAGCAAGCTAGCCAATGTTGGAAGTCCTTTTTGGCGTTGTCTGCTTGAGGATGCAGCTGCAGGCGATCCGGCTTGATGCGGAGGTCCATCTCTGAAAAATCTCTGTAGAATAAATTGATACACTATCAATTACGACAAGACGAGAGTAGAATATAATCGAGGCTTTATTACACAGAGATGTGTGTCGTCCTACAAGCAGCTCACAAAATGCCTGCTGTTCGGAGAGCACACACATTTATACTCTACCCGCTGGGCGGAGCCACAGGCAGGGATCTACCCCCACACCTGTAATACAGGGGCCTTACCGTAATACCCATATATACGATATAATGCAACAGACTACCACACACTCCACATGCGGTGATTGGGATAGCTCCCGCGGAACTGCTAATGGGCCGGGGACTTCGCACCCGCCTTAGCATGGTTTTCCCGGACATTGGCGCAAAAGTACGACACGCTCAATAACGGCAGGGGCATGGCCTTTCTCGGTATCGACCGATTTGGCAGTTTGGGTCTGGTGACCCGGTGTTCGTTCTAAATTTTGCTGGTGGTGTCCAGTGGGTCCCTGGTGTTATCTGTCACCGAACGGACTCTATCTTTTACCAGGTACAAGCCCAGGGTCAACTCCAGCGCAAGCATGTAGACCACGTTCGGTCTTACCCTCCACTATCTGGCAGTGGAGATATTCCTTCTCGCACCGGTTAGACTCGCTTTCCTGTAGGCTGCCCTGTTTCATTTCTGCCAATTCCTCCCGCAGTCGTTCAGCTGCGCTAGCGCTGTCCCCTGTGCTGGCCCTAACTTCTCTCAACTCCTGCTCTAATTCTTCGACCCGTCGCTCTGTTTTGGCTACCTGCTGGGACAAGCAGACCAGCCAAACTGCCTTCTCCAAGTGCCTTTTGTGCGCCTTACTTTCTGTCCATGCGGCCGCTGCCATTACAGGTCGCTCCGCATTGATTAGCTCTGAGACCCAAGGTTTGGTGAGGTTGACCTTTTGCCACATATACGAGGAGATTCTCTCCTCCATTTTACTTTGTTCCCTCACCCCCTCTGCCAAGTCACATACTCCAAACCACCGGGCTCCTGCCGCGGTCACCATTGTAGAGGGTTCCATCTCTGCTACTCCACTACTGGGCCGATATCTGGGGTTTGAGTATCTGTGTGTGTCTCTCTCCAGCTGGCACTGAAACTTCAGAGGCCAGGGGATGCCGCACTGGGACACCTCCACGGAAGAGAGCACTGAATCAAGCCTGCCGTTTATCCCGAACCGGAAGCCTGAGGCTTATATCACACAGATATCCAGACCCCCACCACTGCCCAGGTGATTCTCTCTCTTGCCGGTGGTGCAACACCCACCCGGTTCCTACTTCGCTGGAGTAGCTTTCCCAAGAGAGAGAATAGGACACTGCTGTTTATTACCTAACCAGCAGCCTGTCCTGAGTGAACGGGTTTGAATCGTTCAAGATGACCCTAGATTCTCGACCCCGGAATTAAGGTGAGGAATATCTTAACAATGACTTGGTCAGAGATCGCTGGTGAGAGATTGAAGAATTTAAACGACTCCAATTATCAGCAAATCGAGGTTTATTGCAAAACCCAGGTCAAAATCATCAAACAGAAGAAATTATAATAAAATCTTAAACTCTAACACAAACTAAGTCTATTCAGAAAGTACTATAACGGACACAACGTAAAATCTTATTGTTACACAATTTTAGCAATGACACAAAACACAAATCAAGTCCCCTTCCCCAAAGCCTCAACCACTATCAAAGTCAAGGGAGTTTCGCAAGCTGCTGCAGGGTACTTACAGTCACAGGCTGCAGGAGGTCAAGTCAAAGGTGGAGAGGTCAAGCCAAGAGACCCTCAATCGAAACACAGCCCCTTTTATATCCGCTTTACCTGGCTTTTTCCTGTGTTCGGCCAGCCCCTTTTGCATTGAATCCATAAGGTTTAAAGTTCCCGCTGGTCCTGCCCCCTTTGAGCCGGTCAGACCTGTCAAGATGGGAGTACCTCCCCTAGGTCCACCTCCAGTCTGCTTTTTGAGATAATGAGGTTGAGCTCCCTTGTGAAGATTTTCAAAGTCTTCCATCTGCTCCGGAGATCGCTGCTATGTTGATGGGGTGTTGATTGGATTCTGCTCTGGTGGAGGCCAAGTCATTTACATCTGCATGGGGCTATGACCATCCCATTGTCCTGCTTGCAGGCAGGCCCCTTGTGTATTCCCGTGCCCCTTTGTCTGTGTTTTAATCTTATCTAGTTGTCTGGCTCCTTCTTCCTTGTAGCTCCTGGGGTTGGGGGGGGGGGGGGTGTTTGTAAATACCTATGCCCCTACTCGGCTCAGCGGACCAAGCCTGCTGGGAAATTTGGTTACGTTCCCTTGGCTGAAAAGTGTCCAGTCTACAGTCTCTGGGTTTTATTCTTGGGCAGTCCAAAAAGGGCCGAATTGCCCGAATACCTTACAGTCTTCGGTGAATTCCTTGGACTTTGAGGGGGAGGGACCTTATAACCTGCCCCTTTACTACTGGCTGGGACTAATGGCAATCCCACAATCCTTAGTGGGTATGAGCTCCCCCAATGACGGAGGCGGAGAAATCATTAGCAACCTGTGCTGGATTCTTAGTGGCCCTCACAAAAGATACATAAGTAACATTAAAAAGGGAGTTGCGTAAATACATAAAAATATAATTTGCAGAGTTATAGAGAAGAGCAAAAGAGTGAGACTAAAAACCTTGACAAAGGTATCATGAGTCTAATGTTCTCCTTTTCTGTATCATACTTTGATTCTACGGTCAGATGTGCAGTGGGTTGTCTTCTACTGCCACTTTGGCCGTCCAATGTCAAATCTCAGCAACAGAGCCCTTTATATAATGGGGCGGGGCTACTACATCTGGTGGCACAAGAGAAGTGCCCATTTTGAGAAGCAGTGGGCTCCTTACTGCTCTGGAAGGTTGGGGAGAGGGTCATAGTGCCAAAAGGACTGAACAAAGAAGTCCCAAATTTTTATAATCTCTCTTCTAATGTTGACTGGACACTGCAGCAATAATAATGGATCCTTGTCAGTTTGAATGTTGTTGGCCTTGGGAACCGGCTATTGAAATGTTTAATGTACTTGATGGTTAATATCTTCAATAAAGCATTGAAGAGGTTTTTGATGTCAAGGCCGGAATTCCCTGACCATTAGGATTCTCTGTTCCTGCCAGCAATCCACCCCCACCCGCAGGTTTCCCGGCAGTGTGGGATTGCTTCAATGGGAAATCCCATTGACAAGCGACAACTAGATAAGTAGAGAATCCCGCCACCAGTGAACAGCACATCGGCGAGAAACATGTGGCTGGGGGACCGGAGAATCCAGCCCCAAATGTCATTATGTGGCATTACAAGACATAGTTTTCAATCTTATATTAGCATAACATAATGCATGTAATTTGAGAGTACAAAAATGTTTATAATGAATTACATTGTGGACCAAGGGGTGTTTACTGGCTGGGGACAAGGGGGCACAGTCTTAAGATAAGGGAACAATTATTTACGACTGAGATGAGAACTTTCTTCACTCAAAACATTGTGAATCTTTGGCATTTTCTACCCAGCTGGTTGTGGATGCTCCAACATTGAATATATTTAAGGCTGAAAAGATTTTTGGTCTCTCAGGAATCTAGAAATAGGATAACCGGGCCGGAAAGTGCTGTTAAAGCAGAAGATCAGCCATAATTGCATTGAATGGTGTAGCTGGGCTGGCAGGCCATATAGTCCACTTCTGTTCCTATTTCTTTTTTAAAAATATTTTTATTCCCCTTTTTCATATTTTCTTTGAAATTTACACCCCACCAACAAACAGTAAACGGTAGCGAATACAATGTCAATCCCCTTATTAACAACAACGATCCCATGCTCCCACCAACCCCCAAACAATGGCCCGCATGACAATATAAGCATCAAATAAAAATAAACCTCCGAAGAAAAAAAAGAAAAAGGAATCAGGAATCGCCCATGGTTATCATTAACATATATAGTCCCCCCCCCAACCCCCCCTAATGTTCGAAGCCATCCAATCCCCGAACGTGTACTGTGAATGACACCCATGAATCCCACACAGTCTCCTCCCCTCCACTTCCTCTTGTAAACTCCTCTCCCCAGCATCGGTTCCTTCCCAACTTTTCACCCTGGCTAGACTCATTGAAATCTGTTCTACCAGGCTCCGATGGCCGCAGCCCCTCCCCCCACCTCCCGTTCACTGGCCTGCTTAAACCAGCCAGCGTGGAGGCCCCCACCCGGGTCTCCTTCCCCCCCCTGCCCGGTCCCAGGGAAACAAAGAAATCCCCTTTAACAAACAACCCCAGCATATACACCCAAACCCCAAAGAACCATCATTGCAAATGAAAGTCCCAACTCTTCCCTTATTCAAATATACAGCGTCGACTCATTTAGTACATACACCAATACGCATTGAAAAAAATAAAGTTACATGAGGCTACATCAGTACAAGACCAGCTCTCAGTCCCATTTCTCAATTCTGCCACAGTCGTTCTGCCTTCGCAAACCCCTCCGCCACTTCCGCCGTCCCAAAATAGAAGTCCTTGGATTTGTAGGTCACCCTCAACTTAGCTGGATACACTATGCCGCACTGCACCTTGCTGTTGTACAGTACCTTCTTCACCCGGCCGAAGGTCGACTGCCTCCTCACCAACTCCACCGTAAAGTCCTGGTATATGCGTATACCAGCTCCAGCCCACTGCACCACCCGCTTCTGCATTGCCCAGCACAGAACCTTCTCCTTCACGCTGTACCTACGGAAACAAACAGTCACACACTTGGCGGCTCACCCGCCTTTGGTATAGGCCTCTACGACCTATAAACCTGATCCAGTTCGTATCGAGAGTGATATACCTTCAATTCACCAAGAGAGCGAGTGAACATAAGGCTTTATTAATCGTGAACTTGCCTAGCCAGAGTCGGTTGTGCAGATGAGTGCCACCCGCAGGTGGCCAGGTTATATATGGCCCCGGTGAGTACCTAAGCAGCTCGTATCACCACTTCCAGGTCTTAGGTTACATTAGGTGGATACGATGGTTACAGTGTCATGCATTATGGTGAATATATTCACCACATTCACCCCTGTTAAAAAACCAAGTCCAGCGGGGGTGACATGGGGTCATTACATATTCAGTCTCTCTGGGGGCCGGATCGTTCTCTTCGACCTCCTCAGCTCTGGCGGTGCGGCGGGCATGGTTGTTGCAGTTGGTAACTCCAGGGGTGTTGTATCTGGAGATCGAGCCTCAGTCCGGCGAGTCAGAGACGGTTGGGGTAGGCAGGTGGGTGGTGGGTGGCGGCAGTGTCGGCGCGGGACAGTACAGGAGATCCAGGGTCGCTGGGGGTGGGGGCGGGTAGCGGGGGGGCGCATTGGCAGGGGAACCAACTAGTGCCAGGTGTCGTAGGGAGACCGTATCTTGCCGTCCCTCCTAGTGCGCGATGTAGGCGTACTGGGGGTTGGCATGGAGCAGCTGGACCCTCTCGACCAGCGGGTCGGTCTTATGGCTCCTCATGTGCCTCCGGAGAAGGACAGGTCCCGGGGTTGACAGCCAAGATGGAAGCGAGACCCCGGAGATAGACGTCCTGGGGAAGATAAACAAATGATTGTGAGGGGGTCTCGTTCATGGCTGTGCAGAGGAGTGATCTGATGGAGTGGAGGGCGTCGGGGAGGACCTCCTGCCAGCGGGGGATTGGGAGACTTCTAGACCTGAGGGTCAGAAGAACGGCCTTCCATACCATCGCGATCTCCCTCTCCACCTGCCCGTTTGCGGATTATAGTTTGTAGTCCTGCTCGAGGCAATGCCTTTGCTGAACAGGTACTGGCGTAGCACATCACTCGTGAACGATGTACCCCGGTCGCTGTGGATGTAGGCAGGGAAACCGAACAGTGTGAAGATGCTGTGCAGTGCCTTTATTACAATGGCCGAGGTCATGTTGGGGCAGGGGACAGCAAAGGGGAAGCGGGAGTATTCGTCGATGACGGTGAGAAAATATATATTACGGTTGGTGGAGGGGAGGGGCCCTTTGAAATCGATACTTAGGCGTTCAAAGGGCCGGGAAGCCTTTACCAGGCGGGCCTTGTCTGGCCGGTAGAAGTGCGGTTTTGCACTCCGCGCAGACTTGGCAGTCCCTGATCATTGCCTTGACCTCCTCAGTGGAGAAGGGCAGATTGCGGGCCTTAATGAAGTGTGTAAGCAGGGTGCCCCCCCCCCCCGGGTGACAAAGGTCATTGTGGATAGCCCAAAGTCGGTCATCTTGCGCGCTGGCGCATGTGCCGCGGGACAGGCATCTGGGGGCTCATTGAGCTTCCCAGGACGATACTTGATATCATAATTGTAGGTGGAGAGTTCGATCCTCCACCTCAGGATTTTGTCATTTTTTATTTTGCCCCGTTATGCGTTGTCGAACATGAAGTCGACCGACCGCTGGTCGGTGACGTGGGTGAACCTCCTATCGGCTAGGTAGTGCCTCCAGTGCTGCACGTCTTCCACTATGGCTTGTGCTTCCTTCTCGACCGATGAGTGTCGGATTTCGGAAGTGTGGAGGGTCCTAGAGAAGAATGCTACTGGCCTGCCCGCCAGGTTGAGGGTGGCGGCCAGTGCGATGTCTGACGCATCGCTCTCTACCTGGTGACCAATTGCGGCCTTGGTGATGTCGGCCTTGATGCGGCTGAAGGCCGAGCGGGCCTCATCGGTCAGGGGGAAACTGGTGGTTTGAATAAGTGGGCGGGCTTTGTCCGCGTTGTTGGGGACCCACTGGCATAGTAGGAGAACAGCCCCAGGCATCATTTTAGGGCCTTGAGGCTGTGGGGAGGGGGGGGGAGTTCTGTGAGGGGGCGCATACGGTCGGGGTCGGGCCCTAGGACTCCGTTCTCCATGACGTAGCCGAGGATGGCCAGTCGGGTAGTATGAAAGACACACTTTTCTTTGTTGTATGCAAGATTGAGGGATTAGGCTGCCTGGAGGAACCTCTGAAGGTTGGCGTCATGGGCCTGCTGATCATGGCCGCAGTTGGTCACGTTGTCCAGGTACGGGTATGTCGCCCGCAAACCGTACTGGTCCACCATTCGGTCCATCGTTCTCTGAAAGACCGAGACCCCATTAGTGACGCCGAAGAACTCTGAGGAAATGGAAGAGCGGCCGGCTGCTTCAAAGGCAGTGTAGTGGCGCTCTTCCAGGCGGATTGGGAGCTGGTGGTAGGCTGACATCAGATCGACCGTGGAGAATACACGGTACTGCGCGATTGGTTGACCATCTCCGCTATGCGGGGGAGGGGGTACGCATCCAGTTGCGTGAACCGGTTAATTGTCTGGCTGTAGTCCACAACCATTCGGTTCTTTTCCCCGGCCGGACGACCGCCACTTGCGCTCTCCAGGGGATGTTGCTGGCCTCTATGATCCCTTCACTAAACAGTCGTTGGACCTCCGACTTGATAAATACCATGTCTAGCGAGCTGTACCGCCTGCTCCTGGTGACAATGGGCTTACAGTCAGGAGTGAGATTCACAAAGAGTGAAGGGGGGGGAGACTTTGAGGGTCGCGAGGCTGCATACTGTGAGGGGAGGCAATGGTCCGCCGAACTGGAGGATCAGGCTTCGGTGATTACACTGAAAAACCAATTCGAGCAGCAGGGGGGCGCAGAGGTGGGAGAGGATGGTAGAGCTTAAAGCGGGTATACTCCGTGCCCTGCATCGCGAGGTTGGCGATACAGCACCCCCGGATCTGGACCGAATGAGACCTGGAGGCAAGGGAGATTGTTTGTGAGGCGGGGTAGGTGTGGAGGGAGCAGCGCCTTACCGTGTCGGGCTGGAAAAAGCTCTCCGTGCCCCCAGAGTCAAAAGAGGCAGGGGGTCTCGTGCCCGTTGACCCGGATGACCATCATGGAGTTCTTTAGCGGTTTTGGCTGCGACTGGTCGAGGGTCACCGCGCCCAGCTGCGGGTAGCCTGCGTGATCGGTGAAGTCACAAGATGGCGGCCCCCATGTGTTGCATGCGTCGGACGGGATCGAAGATGGCGACCACGATGGCCGCCCCCATCGGTCGCACATGTTGGTCGGGGCCGGCGGTCAAGATGGCGGCCCCCATGAGTCGCACGTGTCGGTCGGTGTTGGGGCCGGTTGCCAAGATGGCAGCCCCCACGATTCGCACGATGCCGATGACGCATCTGGAGGGGGTGTTCCGGGCAGGCACACAGCCACATTGCGGGGTCTGTGGGGCTGCGAGTCCATAGGTCGGGCCAGGTGCGTTTTCCATTTCTGGGCCTTAGGTCGGCCCAGACAGACTCTCGCGTAGTTCCCCTATTTCCCGCAGTCGCTGCAGGTCGCTGAGCGGGCTGGGCAATGCTGCCGGGGATGTTGGCCCTGGCCGCAGAAGTAGCATTGCGGTTCTCCGGGCTGGGCTGACAGACGCGCGGCGACTAATAAATTGATATACCTTCAATTCACCAAGAGGCCGAGAGAGCGAGTGAACATAAGGCTTTATTAGTCGTGAACTTGCCCAGCCAGAGTCGGTTGTGCAGATGAGTGCCACCCACAGGTGGCCGGTTATATATGGCCCCGGTGAGGGCGGAGCCCACCGGGGTTACAGTACAGCACCTGGAAGCAGCTCGTATCACCACTTCCAGGTCATAGGTTACATTAGGTGGATACAATGGTTACAGTGTCATGCATTATGGTGAATACATTCACCACAGAGAGGGATCGTCCCCCTCCTCCAATAGCTCCGCCAACATTGTGCCAAAATACTCTGTCGGCCTGGGGCCTTCCACCCCTTCGGGCAGAGCCACGATCCTCAGATTCTGCCGCCTGTATCTGTTTTCCAGGTCTTCCATTTTGGCTCGCAGACCCTTGTTGGTCTCTATCACCCTCTGCAACTCCTTCCCCATCGAGGTGAGTTGATCACTGTGCTGCGATAATGCCTCTTCCACTTCCTTCAGTGTCTCACCCTGCTCCCGCACCTTCGCCGCTGCACTCGATACCGCCGCCCTCACCGGGGCAATCGCCTCCTCCACCAGAACTTTCAATACCGCCCCCATCTCCTTCTCCATTGCTTCCATGTGCTTTGTGAACTTTTTTCAAGTCCCACGGCCATCACCTTGGTCATTCCTTCTGCTGTGAGCAATGTGGCCTCCGCTTTCCTTACAGTTCCCACGCCAACTTTTCCATTCACCGGCAGATTTTCATTCGCCCCCTTTTTTATGGCCGTTCTTTTCGAAAACTTGGACATTTCTCTTCACTGTGTCTTCCTACAACTTTTTCAGCATCCGCTGCCCCTGGGCCGGGCATTAAAATCCCGAAAATTCTATTCCCGAGTGGGAGCCCTCCAACGTGCGGCTGCCTCCTGCCCGCCGTCACTGGAAGTTCCTTTTGCTACTTCTTTTGTTATATTTTGAATTCAGCATATAGGAAAAGTTATTGTACGTCAACATATTTCAAATTTTTATTGCATTTATTTTTGTTACCTGTATATGTACAAGCTCAGGTGATATAGATGATTGCTTCACTGTTCTAAACTTTGAATGTATTGTAAATATATGACATATTGAAAACAACCACTTAGCATGTTTCTGCTTCTTTCTCAGAGATGTATAATGTTTGAGTAAAATTCCAAATAATATTTGTTTGTTTCTGCTTGAATTTTGTTCATTTCACAAACTTGGCAAACATTTTTTAACAGGTTTTCGACAGCATTAAAACAGTATAAAACACTCAATCCCCTGATCCTTTTTAGTGGTGACTGTTTAAATCCTTCACTCTTAAGTACAACCACAAAAGGCCGGCATATGATACCAATTCTTAATGCTTTTGGAGTACAGTGTGCAGTGTTTGGTGAGTACATTTTGAAGCATCATGCTTTGTGTTAATTCCCTCTTGATTTCCATATTTCTTTATTGCACTACTTATTCATAATATTTAATCATTCAGAACTTTGATCCTGTCATTTTTATTTTAAAGATAATAAAGATTTGTTTCATTAAACATTTAACCTTTAAAGATTTACTTCCATAAGTCAAAGTGGATTGCAAACAGCTTGAATAAAATATGATGGACTAGTAATTTCACGGAAACGTGATGGTAGCAAGTATTCAAACAAGAGCTTAAGGCGGAAGTGAAGAAGAGTTCCGAGTGAGCCGGGGTTGTACATTGGTCAGTCAATCCTAAGTGATAAGCACACAACATTGTGTGGTATTGCAATATTATTTAGTCAAGGCTGCAATTCCCTGACCATTAGGATTCTCTGTTCCTGCCAGCAATGCACCCCCAAGCGCAAGTTTCCCGGCAGTGTGGGATTGCTTCAATGGGAAATTCCATTGACAAGCGACGGGAGTAGAGAATCCCACCACCAGTGAACAGCACATCGCTGAGAAACATGTGGCTGGGGGACCGGAGAATCCAGCCCCAAATGTCATTATGTGGCATTACAAGACAGTTTTCAATCTTATATTAGCATAACAAAATGCATGTAATTTGAGAGTACAATATGTTTACAATGAATTACATTGTGGACCAAGGGGTTGTTTACTGGCTGGGGACAAGGGGGCAAATATGTTTCTCGGCGATGTGCTGTTCACTGGTGCCGCGATTCTCTACTCCCGTCGCTTGTCAATGGGATACCTCAATAAAAGCACATCAATAACCATTAAGATGAAATTACATAACACAAAATGATCAGGCACTTTAAGAGACTGAAGCTTTTTGCTACATCCCTCCATTCAGAGCAATGTCCCTTTATCCCTCCTGCTACTCCTATCTTCAATCCAATTAGCTATTCATGTTGCAAGATTATCTCCAATTCTGCATGTTTTAATGTTGCTAATTGTCTCTTGTGTGTCAGAATTCTGAAATTCCTTTTAAAAGTCCAAATATGCAATACCACTATATATATATATCCCCTATCCACTCTGCTGGTAACCTCCTCAAAATATTAAACAAGATTAGTCAAAGGTTACCTGTTCTTCACAAATGCATACTGGCTCACCTTTGATTAGCTGATACTTGTCCATGTGCTTAGCCACTCTATTCTTGATGTTAGCTGATGTTAAATTGTAGATTCCTAATTTCTCCCATCATTTTTTGTTAACTGATAGTAAATATTGTCCTTGTGGGGGGGTCCCCCTATTACAAGGATCCCTGTGGGGGGTCCTCCGATTACAGGGGTCCCTGAGGGGAGGAGTAGGGTCACCCTGGCAATCCGGCGCTGCGTGAAACACCCGCCTCCCATGCCGAAAACAGCTGGAGAATTGCCAGGTCCCAGACTCAACCCGCCATCCATGACCCCACAGCCTACCTTCTGGCCACCCCCCACCGTCCCCCCAGCCCTTGCAGAAGCCCCCTGGGCAGCGGCACGGATCCCGGCCGAGTGTGGCGGCACTGAACACATTCCGCAGCCGCCATGCTGGGTTCATGATTTGTGTGAGCACACGTGTCACGCGCCGTCGGGAACTCGACCCATCGGGGTCGGAGCACCGCGAGTGGGCCGGCCGATGAGGCGCCAACGGCATTTCGACTGCATGTGGAGCGAGTCACGATTACGCCATTTTGGAGACGGAAGAGCATGGCTGACTGGCGTCAAACCGGCGGCAGCCACGATTTCGGCGTCAGAGCCCATTCTCCGCCTGATTGGCAAATGCGATTCCGCTGTCAGGCAACAGAGAATCCTGCCCATAGTTTACCAAACATAGAATCCCGCCCACTATTTATAAACCTATATAATTAATGCTAATTATTTATACATTCTGTTCAAATGGGGACATACCCAAGCATTTTAATCAGTAAATGTCACACTATTATTGTGGAATAGAAAATGCAAATAACTTGTTCAGTCACTGTAACATACCATCCACGTTGACTCATATTGAGTAATAAGTCTTGTAGCTGCCATAACACAGACCTTACACTCCAATTGGTCAATCAAAGAAAAAAATAAAAAGAAGTGAAACAATTTTTTTTCCAAAAGCCCTTGCCGGGCAGAATCTTACCATATTTTTTCAAAGTACTCAGACTGAAAACCGGCGTATAGCTCTCCTGCTGCACGGGCCAGTTTTCTTTCTAGATCTTGAGCCTCTCTAAGTAAAACAAAATGAGTTGGAGGGGTTTGCGCCATCACTCTGGCAGGACAGGACGGTGAGGTTTAAATATTCAGTGAGGGGGGAATCATGTGGCTAGCTATGATATTAAAATTTATTGAAATCTATTAAAACGAGGTTCTCACCCTTTGTGGGTGTGAACCTTGTGATGTCACCGGCAATGGCGTGGAAAATCAGGAAACACGCTTCACTCCAAATTTTCCACCCGTGTCACCATTCTTTCTGATGGCGAACATGGGCTGAAAACCACCCCTGCTGTTTTCCTGATCGTGGTAACTCTCCCCAGAGATAGCAGCTAGGGATTTAAAAACAGCTGTCAATCTATGAGCTCTTAACAGGAACGTAGAAGCAGGACTGGGCCTTTCATCCCCTTGAGTCAGCGCTGCCATTCAACTCGATCATGGCTGATTGTCGACCTCAACACCATTTTACCAATTTATCCCCATATTCCTTGGTGTCAGTAGAATTTAGAAATCTTATTGATCTCTGCCTTGAAAATACTCAATGACTAAGCTTCCACAGCCGACTGGGTAGAGAATTCCAAAGATTCACCACCTCTGAGAGAAGAAATTCTTCTTCATCTTAGTCCTAAATGGCTTGCCCTTTATTCAGAAACTGGCCCCTTAAGAACGTTTTAAATTGATATTGTGATTGGCTTATTTGTACTACTTCCCAGAGGAAGCACTTCTGCTGCATAAGAGAACAGGCAAGTTTTATATAGCTGCATTTTAGTGCCATTATATTGCCCAAGACTACCCATGAAAAATTCCATGGAGACTAATGCCTAGATAATGTAATGGTTAGAGCAGCGGTTCCCAACCTTTTCCTTTCTGTGTACCGTAGATCGTCATCAAAAGCTTTTGTGAACCACAATGTATGCAAGCCATTTTGAACATTATTTTTATATAACCTACAGCTGATGGGAGTCAAACTTATTTATCACTGGGTATTGAAAACGCAACTATTTCTATAAGTGTATGATGCACACTCACAAATACATTGTGGATTATATTACACACAAATGTTTGTGAAGCAAATTACATTACAAATAATAATGTAACATCGATAATGATACATATGAGATACACATAATTGTTTTTTTTTCCATGGACCACCTGCAATACTCTCGCAGACCACAGGTTGGGAACCACTGGGTTAGAGTAAATTTATATTTTTCAATAATTTTATTAGGTGAGTTTCATTGGTGCAATTGTCCATTTGAAACTTGTCAATAGTCTCATTGACAACCTAAGGCAATTGGGTGGAACAAAGTTTTAAATAAAGCAATAATTTTGCAAATACTTTCATGAATTGATAACTTTTAATTTCTAATGATGGCCATTTTATCATCCACAGAGAGAACCACCCTTGTTTCTTATGCCATGCAGTGCCACTAACAGTTTTGATTGAAAGCTATTTTAGAATATTTTGAAGAAAGGAAAAGCGCAACAAACCAGAATAAAATGGCTAAATTTGTTGATAACCAGTTGAAAGCATATAAAGTAAATTAAATCTAATTGTAAACTATTAAGCTTCATCTACTCCTGAAAAAAGATATTCAATCTAATGACTATACTTGACTACATTTTTATTTGCCTTGCATAGAGTTCCCCTCATATAATTGATAACATGTCAGACTTTATAACAAGCTAAGTTACTGAGTCAAATGTCCTTTTGATAAATCTGAGTAACTGACAATACCAGAGATGCATCAGTACATTTTGTTTACAGGAAATCATGAATTTGACTTTGGAGTTGACTTGTTGGAAGAGATTATATCGGAGATGAATTTCCCTTGGTTGCTCAGCAATGTGTATGATTTGATTACTTCTGAGCCACTAGGACATGGCATAGGAAGCAAGATAATGGAATGGAATGGTGTAAAAATTGGCTTGATGGGCTTAGTGGAAGAAGAATGGATTGATACTTTAGCAACTATTGATAAGTCGAGTGTGAACTTTATTGATTATGTCATTGCTGCTGATCAACTTTCTCAAGATCTTCGAGCCAAAGGTGCAGAACTCCTCATTGCTTTGACACACATGAAATGGAGTAATGATATTAGGCTCGCAAGGAACGTTGATGGATTAGACCTGATTTTAGGAGGTCACGATCATGACTATGGCACCAAAGAGGTTAATGGCACTCTTATTGTAAAAAGTGGATCAGATTTTAGAAGCCTTACTAAAATTGAGATCACAAGAACTGGTGAGAATAATTACAAGTACAGTACAGAGAAGATAGATATTACAAAAGATTTGGAGGAAGACACCTTAATGAACAGCATTGTCCAAGAGTTTGCTTTTAATCTGGAGGTATGTTACACAGTTTAATTATTTTAATGATATACTTTCATCTCATCTATTTATCAAAACATTGAAAGGGCTTGCTGGAGCATACTTCAATCTTGTATCTTATAACTATCTTTGTTGGTGTTCAGTTAATGGATCAGTGTTAATGGATAATCCAAAACACTCTGATGCAAAACATCTACATGCTAAGTTCCAAAGTGAAAGAGGCATTTTACCAGGCAAAATTAGAAACTGTAGGCCGCATTTACCGGCTGTTCATACCTGCGGGATATTCCGGTTCCGCATGGGTTTCCCGGCAACATTGGGTGCAGTCAACTGGAAATCCCGTTGACAGCGACGGGACCAGAAAATCCCTCCTGTGGGTTGCCTCCATCACCAAAAAAACATGCGGCAGGTTGCTCGGTAAATCCCAGCCATGATCTACTTAAGAAAAATTCTACTGGGTGGTGATAAAACAAGTGCAAATTCTGATGCCAAATTCAATGTAATTAAAAGAGAAAATGTCTTTTGTTCAAGAAAACAGGTGCTCGTTACAAGCAAAAATGTTGCAAGGATGCAAAGTTGTTAGAGTGATGGGAGGCAAAGATATAATTATGGTTTACCTGGATTGGAGAAGGTTTAAAAAGCATATATAGTAAACTAAGTCTAATTGTAAACTATTAAGCTTCACCTTCTCCTGAAAAAAGATCTTCAATCTTGACTACATATTTTATTTCACTTGCTTATAGTTCCCTTCAAATTATTGATAAAATGTCAGATTTTATAGCAAGCTAAGTTGCTGAGTCAAATGCCCTTTTGATAAATCTGAGTAACTGACAATACCAGAAATGCATCAGTACATTTGTTTACAGGAAATCATGAATTTGCCTTTGGAGTTGACATGCTGGATGAGGCTATATCGGAGATGAATTTTCCTTTTCCCTTAGTTACTCAGCAATGTGTATGATTTGATTACTTCTGAGCCACTAGGACATGGTACCCTTGGGGTCTGAGTTGGATGATTTGATTCTTAAAAGATGCCAGCAGATTTCTATCTATGCATTATTAAAGTTCTTGGGTAAGATGCACATTTCAGGTTGAATTTTGTCAGGGCAGTGGTGGCCCTGACAATGGCTGGAAAGCGGGGTGAGGGGGAGAAATCCCAACTCAGCCATTTGGGGAGCCCCAATTAGATTATATGGCAATCAAATTGCCATCAGTATTCCTGTCCCTTGAAGAGAAAAGATTTGGCCTCCAAGAACTGCCAACCAATCTGACGCCAGCAGTTCTTCAACCCCAGCGGTGCAACTGGGAGCATCAGTTATATAAGAGAAGCAGCACGGACACTGCTCTCCTGAATAAAGTTAGTGGAGTCGGAGATTGGTAGGACCATTCAGAGAGGATGGGGATGGGGTGGAGTTTGTGATTTGTGAGGGCAAAGGGGGTATGTTGCATGGAGGCTACCATTGCCACCTGGGGGTCTGTGGGCCGCAGGTCCCTGATCAGAAGAACCCCAATGTCATGATATTCAAACACACACATCATGATAGACACACCAACAGACAAATCAGAACACACAACACCACAACCAATGACAGAAAGATATTTTTATTGAAAATGTTTGGTCAACCAACACAGTACATTGTGCATCCTTTACACAACATTGTAACAATACATATAATAATGACCTTTTTAAATTTAAACAAAAACAACAACAAATAAATAAATATTAAATAACAAAAAATAAAAACTAGCCCTAATTGGCAACTGCCTTGTCTCAGGCCACACCCCCCCCCATCCCTCCCCCCCCCCCCCCCCCCCCCCCAAGTCCTGGGCCGCTGCTGCTGCCTTCTTTGTTCTCCCCTATCTATCTTTCCGCAAGATATTCGACGAACGGTTGCCACCGCCTAGTAAACCCTTGAGCCGACCCCCCTTAGGACGAACTTAATCCGCTCTAACTTTATGAACCCCGCCATATCATTTATCCAGGTCTCCACCCCCGGGGGCTTGGCTTCTTTCCACATTAGCAATATTCTGCGCCGGGCTACTAGGGACGCAAAGGCCAAAACATCGGCCTCTTTCGCCTCCTGCACTCCCGGCTCTTGTGCAACCCCAAATATAGCCAACCCCCAGCTTGGTTCGACCCGGACTCCTACTACTTTCGAAAGCACCTTTGTCACCCCCATCCAAAACCCCTGTAGTGCCGGGCATGACCAAAACATATGGGTATGATTCGCTGGGCTTCTCGAGCACCTCGCACACCTATCCTCCACCCCAAAAAATTTACTGAGCCGTGTTCCAGTCATATGTGCCCTGTGTAATACCTTAAACTGAATCAGGCTTAGCCTGGCGCACGAGGACGACGAGTTTACCCTGTTTAGGGCATCTGCCCACATCCCCTCCTCAATCTCCTCCCCTAGCTCTTCTTCCCATTTCCCTTTTAGTTCGTCCATCATAGTCTCCCCTTCGTCTCTCATTTCCCTATATATATCCGACACCTTACCGTCCCCCACCCATTTCTTTGAGATGACTCTGTCCTGCACCTCTTGTGTCGGGAGCTGCGGGAATTCCCTCACCTGCTGCCTCGCAAAAGCCCTCAATTGCATGTACCTGAATGCATTCCCTTGGGGCAACCCATATTTCTCGGTCAGCGCTCCCAGACTCGCAAACTTCCCATCCACAAATAGATCTTTCAATTGCGTTATACCTGCTCTTTGCCACATTCCATATCCCCCATCCATTCCCCCCGGGGCAAACCTATGGTTGTTTCTTATCGGGGACCCCCCCAGTGCTCCGGTCTTTCCCCTATGTCGTCTCCACTGTCCCCAAATCTTCAGTGTAGCTACCACCACCGGACTCGTGGTATAGTTCCTTGGTGAGAACGGCAATGGGGCTGTCACCATAGCCTGCAGGCTGGTCCCCCTACAGGACGCCCTCTCTAATCTCTTCCACGCCGCTCCTTCCTCCTCTCCCATCCACTTACTCACCATTGAAATATTAGCGGCCCAATAATACTCACTTAGGCTCGGTAGTGCCAGCCCCCCCCTATCCCTACTACGCTGTAAGAATCCCTTCCTCACTCTCGGAGTCTTCCCGGCCCAAACAAAACCCATGATACTCTTTTCTATCCTTTTGAAAAAAGCCTTCGTGATCACCACCGGGAGACACTGAAACACAAAGAGGAATCTCGGGAGGACCACCATCTTAACCGCCTGCACCCTCCCTGCCATTGACAATGCTACCATATCCCATCTCTTGAAATCTTCCTCCATCTGTTCCACCAACCGCGTCAAATTTAGCCTGTGCAATGTGCCCCAATTCTTAGCTATCTGGATCCCCAGGTAACGAAAGTCTCTTGTTACCTTCCTCAACGGTAGGTCTTCTATTTCTCTACTCTGCTCCCCTGGATGCACCACAAACAGCTCACTCTTCCCCATGTTCAATTTATACCCTGAAAAATCCCCAAACTCCCCAAGTATCCGCATTATTTCTGGCATCCCCTCCGCTGGATCCGCCACATATAGCAGCAGATCATCCGCATATAAAGATACCCGGTGTTCTTCTCCTCCCCTAAGTATTCCCCTCCATCCCTTGGAACCTCTCAGCGCTATCGCCAGGGGCTCAATCGCCAGTGCAAACAGTAATGGGGACAGAGGACATCCCTGCCTTGTCCCTCTATGGAGCCGAAAATATGCCGATCCCCGTCCATTCGTGACCACACTCGCCACTGGGGCCCTATACAACAGCTGCACCCATCTAACATACCCCTCTCCGAACCCAAATCTCCTCAACACCTCCCACAGATAATCCCACTCCACTCTATCAAATGCTTTCTCGGCATCCATCGCCACTACTATCTCCGTTTCACCCTCTGGTGGGGCCATCATCATTACCCCTAACAACCTCCGTATGTTCGTGTTCAGCTGTCTCCCCTTCACAAACCCAGTTTGGTCCTCATGAACCACCCCCGGGACACATTCCTCTATTCTCATTGCCATTACCTTGGCCAAGACCTTGGCATCTACATTGAGGAGGGAGATTGGTCTGTAGGACCCGCATTGTAGCGGATCCTTTTCCTTCTTTAAAAGAAGCGATATCGTTGCTTCTGACATAGTCGGGGGCAGTTGTCCCCTTTCCTTTGCCTCGTTAAAGGTCCTCGTCAGTAGCGGGGCGAGCAAGTCCAAATATTTTCTGTAAAATTCAACTGGGAATCCGTCCGGTCCCGGGGCCTTTCCCGTCTGCATGTTCCTAATTCCTTTCACCACTTCTTCTACCGTGATCTGTGCTCCCAATCCCATCCTTTCCTGCTCTTCCACCTTGGGAATTTCCAGCCGATCCAAAAACTCCATCATTCTCTCCCTCCCATCCGGGGGTTGAGCTTCATACAATTTTTTATAAAATGTCTTAAACACTTCATTCACTCTCTCCGCTCCCCGCTCCGTCTCTCCATCTTCGTCTCTCACCCCCCCTATTTCCCTCGCTGCTCCCCTTTTCCTCAATTGGTGTGCCAGCAATCTGCTCGCCTTCTCTCCATATTCATACTGTACACCCTGCGCCTTCCTCCATTGTGCCTCTGCAGTGCCTGTGGTCAGCAAGTCAAATTCCACATGCAGCCTTTGCCTTTCCCTATACAGTCCCTCCTCCGGTGCTTCCGCATACTGTCTGTCCACCCTCAAAAGTTCTTGCAACAACCGCTCCCGTTCCTTACTCTCCTGCTTCCCTTTATGTGTCCTTATTGATATCAGCTCCCCCCTAACCACCGCCTTCAACGCCTCCCAGACCACTCCCACCTGAACCTCCCCATTGTCATTGAGTTCCAAGTACTTTTCAATGCATCCCCTCACCCTTAAGCACACCCCCTCATCCGCCATTAGTCCCATGTCCATTCTCCAGGGTGGACGCCCTCTTGTTTCCTCCCCTATCTCCAAGTCTACCCAGTGTGGGGCATGATCCGAAATGGCTATAGCCGTATATTCCGTTCCCCTCACCCTCGGGATCAATGCCCTACCCAACACAAAAAAGTCTATGCGTGAATAGACTTTATGGACATAGGAGAAAAACGAGAACTCCTTACTCCTAGGTCTACTGAATCTCCACGGGTCCACCCCTCCCATCTGCTCCATAAAATCCTTAAGCACCTTGGCTGCTGCCGGCCTCCTACCAGTCCTGGACTTCGACCTATCCAGCCTTGGTTCCAACACCGTGTTAAAGTCTCCCCCCATTATCAGCTTTCCGGTCTCTAGGTCTGGGATGCGTCCTAGCATTCGCCTCATAAAATTGGCATTGTCCCAATTCGGGGCATACACGTTTACCAACACCACCATCTCTCCCTGTAATTTGCCACTCACCATCACGTATCTGCCCCCGTTATCCGCCACTATAGTCTTTGCCTCGAACATTACCCGCTTCCCCACTAATATAGCCACCCCCCTGTTTTTCGCATCCAGCCCCGAATGGAACACCTGCCCTACCCATCCTTTGCGCAACCTAACCTGATCTATCAGTTTCAGGTGCGTTTCCTGTAACATGACCACATCTGCTTTAAGTTTCTTAAGGTGTGCGAGTACTCGTGCCCTCTTTATCGGCCCGTTAAGCCCCCTCACGTTCCACGTGATCAGCCGAGTTGGGGGGCTTCCCACCCCCCCCCCTTGCCGGTTAGCCATCATCTTTTTCCAGCTTCTCGCCCAGTTCCCACGCAGCTGTATTTCTCCCAGACGGTGCCCCCCCGCCCATCCTTTCCCGTACCCACTCCCCCCTTTCCCCAGCAGCAGCAACCCAGTAATTCCCCCCCCCCCCCCCCCCCCCCCCGCTAGACCCCCCGCTAGCGTAATTACTCCCCCCATGTTGCTCCCAGAAGTCAGCAAACTCTGGCTGACCTCGGCTTCCCCCCGTGATCACGGCTCGCCCCGTGCGGCGCCCCCTCCTTCCTGCTTCTCTATTCCCGCCATAATTATCATAGCGCGGGAACCAAGCCCGCGCCTCTCCCTCGGCCCCGCCTCCCATGGCCAACGCCCCATCTCCTCTCCCTCCCCACCTCCCCCCATCACCACCTGTGGGAGAAAGAAAAGTTACCATACCGCAGGATTAATCATACAATCCCTCTTCGCCCCCACTCGTCCCACCACTTTGTCCAAACGTTCATTTTCGTAGTCCAATCATTCCAATTTTTCTTCTACAATAAAAGTCCACGCTTCATCCGCCGTCTCAAAGTAGTGGTGCCTCCCTTGATATGTGACCCACAGTCTTGCCGGTTGCAGCATTCCAAACTTTATCTTTTTTTTGTGAAGTACCGCTTTGGCCCGATTAAAGCTCGCCCTCCTTCTCGCCACCTCCGCACTCCAATCTTGATAGACGCGGATCACCGCGTTCTCCCATTTACTACACCGAGTTTTCTTCGCCCATCTAAGGACCATTTCTCTATCCTTAAAACGGAGAAATCTCACCACTATGGCTCTGGGAGCTTCTCCTGCTCTCGATCCTCGCACCATAACTCGGTATGCTCCCTCCACCTCCAACGGACCCGTCGGGGCCTCCACTCCCATTAACGAGTGCAGCATCGTGCTCACATATGCCCCGACGTCCGCCCCCTCCACACCTTCAGGAAGGCCAAGAATCCTCAAGTTGTTCCTCCTTGCGTTATTTTCCAGTGCCTCCAACCTCTCCACAGATCGTTTCTGGTGTGCCTCCTGTATCTCCGACTTCACCACCAGGACCTGTATATCGTTTTCATTCTCTGCTGCTTTCGCCTTCACGACCCGAAGCTCCTGCTCCTGGGTCTTTTGTTCCTCTTTCAGCCCTTCAATCGCCTGTAATATCGGGGCCAACAACTCTTTCTTCATTTCCTTTTTTATCTCCTCCACGCAGCGTTTCAAAAACTCTTGTTGTTCAGGGCCCCATATGAAACTGCCACCTTCCGACGCCATCTTGGTTTCTGCTTGCCTTCCTTGCCGTTGTTCCAAAGGATCCGCTGCAATCCGGCCACTTTCCTCTCCTTTTTCCATCCGTGTCCAGGGGGAACACCCTCTGGTTTACCGCACGGTGTTTTCAGCCGTTAAAATTGCCGTTGGGGCTCCTATCAAGAGCCCAAAAGTCCGTTTCACAGGGAGCTGCCGAAACGTGCGACTCAGCTGGTCATCGCCGCACCCGGAAGTCAATGACAGAAAGATATAAAAGCACAGACACGACCCCCGGTGGTCAGTATTAGCTGCAGAGGAGGACCAGGACACATCTGCTACCAAACACACTCAGGGAGACAGCACGTGCAGAGTATCCAGAACGAACTGTATTATAAGAGTTAAAATAAAATAGAGTTGTACCACATACAACTGTGTTGGCTCATCTGTGCACCAGAGCACCCAACACCACATGGTACAGGAGTGGATCGATACCTGCCGGCATACCTCCGTGTACACAGACAACCAGCAGTGCCCAGGCAAAATGATAGAGCTCCCGGTTCCGCAGCCGCTCCAGTGCTACGGCGATCTCCGCGAAAACTGGCGGCGATTCCGGCAATGGTTCGAATTGTTCCTGGTGGCAGCTGAACTCCAAGACCTGGATGATAGCGAAAAAATTGAATTTCTCCTCACCATCGCCGGTGCAAGGGCAAGAGAAATATTCACAAGGTTCAGGTTCTTCAGGAGGCAGCAAAGGTACGATTACCAGGCAGTCCTGGACAAATTCTCCAAGTACTGTGAAGAAAACGCAATCCAATCGGCAAGTAAAGGTAAGAAAAGCTGCAGTACTCACCTCGTGGCTGGGATCCCGGAGCCCGAATTCCCAGAGGCCGAAATCCCGGGCCTGAGAGAGGGCTGGGTCGAGGTCGGCGGCCATCTTGCTAAAGGTATCACGCTAGCACAGTTGCGCGAGCAGTGCGCAGAACCGGAAGTTTCGTTTGCGCATGCGCGAGATGCTGCGCATGCGCAGTGAAGAAAACGGCCATCGGTAAAGGAACAGCGATTTGAGCATGCGCAGTCGCTTCCTACGTGCTACAACCGAGCGTCAGGATGTCAGAGGCCCCAGACTGCACCAATTTAAAGGGGAAACGTCCCAAATCCAATTTAAAAGGGAAACGTCCCAAATCAAAAAAACAAAAATCTGTTAAAGCTGTAAAACAACCTTCCCTCACCTGGAATGACAGCACAGTGCCGCAAATTGACCCAGGAGATGAATTTGACCTCCGAAGAACCCTCCGACAAGCAGTTACCTACGCACAAGCCGATGATTCCGACCTCGAATACTTCGATGACGATCTTTACAGTGTTTCCGGACCTCGCGAGCCCAATGATAGCTCCGTGGTCCTATACGACTATGACTCGGACGAACCTTTCGTGTTGCACATTGGCGGCCCCCACATTGAATCCGACGCAGATGCGGATTCATTTTTCGGATTTGAGGATCTTCAATCCAGCAGATATGACGTTCCAACTTATCAGTACCGGATGATGCTGCAGCCTGACATTAACAGACAGGGAGCGGTGCAAGCACACGGAGAGCGCCCTGCTGCCACACAGAGCGTGGTCCACGTCCCGCTCAACGTTCCCGACTCTATGAAAGAAGACATGCAAGACTCCAGAGCGCAGTCCTCGCATGAACCAGAAGTGACTCCAGTGTCACAAGCCTCCACAGCAAGCTCGTGGACAGACTCCACAATTGCAGAAATGCAAGACTCCAGAGCGCAGTCCTTGCACGGACAAGAAGTGACTCCAGTGTCACAAGCCTCCACAGAGAGCTCGTGGACAGCCTCCACGATAGAAGCAACGCAAGACTCCAGAGCGCAGTCCTTGCACGAACAAGAAGTGACTCCAGTGTCACAAGCCTCCACAGAGAGCTCGTGGACAGCCTCCACGATAGAAGCAACGCAAGACTCCAGAGCGCAGTCCTTGCACGAACAAGAAGTGACTCCAGTGTCACAAGCCTCCACAGAGAGCTCGTGGACAGCCTCCACGATAGAAGCAACACAAGACTCCAATGTGCAGTCCTTGCAGGAACAAGACCATGAGGGTCTAGCAACCTCTCCTGACCAACCAGCGGCAGATGATGCAAGTCTGCCATGCTCACGTGAACAGCAAGAAGGCTATAACAGCCTACCATGCTCCACTACACAGCAGCATGACCATGAAGGTCTCTCATGCTACAATGAAGGGCACAGCGCTGATGACTGTTCAAGCCCAACTGAAGACAAGCCAAAGGAATCGCCTCGTCCAAGCCCGAAGAAAAAAGGTTTATGCGCTGACCTTCAGGATCATTACAGCCGAACAGAGATTAATAATGCTGCACGGCCACAGAAGGATGCTGAGGATTTGCTAAAGAAATTTATTGAATGTTTAACTTGCAAGGAGCAGACTGAGAATTGCCAGTGTTTTAGTACGGATCGAAAAAATGGACAAGACATTGATCCTCAGGTAATGGAAATAACACAACCTGAATCATATCTACAGCAGGGACAAATGTCTCCCTTCAACACAACGCCGCAAAATCCCAACTTCGGAGACCAGCAGTTAGTCAGTAATGACTCTTCAAACCTTGAGGGGAACATTAATTGCATTGAACCTATACACACTCCACTGATAAATGAGCAGAACATTGGAGCAAGAATCCTGAGGACACCGACATCGAGTAGCCAGATAACGAATTTAAAACCCACAGCAGTTTCAAGTGAACCAAGTGTGCTTTCCACTAATGGTGAAGATGCAGATAAGGTCGACCCGATTATCCATTGTACCACACTAACCTCAGTGATTAAGCAGTTATGTATGGGGAGTATAATGTGGGCAATTGAGAACAGTAAAAGAGAGACTGTGACCATGCCAGTCCCAGCAAAATCAGACCCAGAGACCATGAAGGCATGTACATTAGACAAAGATACATATGAGGTACCTGAGAAGAAAAGTGAAACGGAATGTTCTTTGGAAAATAGTACAATGTCGATAGAAACATTGGATCCTATATTCGAGACCATACATATGGGAGAATTTGGGGGTAATAAACAAGGTTGTGCAATGTCTGGGGGAAGATTTAAAATTCCAAAGAAGAAAAGCCCAAATGAAGGACAACGGCAAGACAATGACAGTCCACCGACATGGTGTGCACCACCAGATGAAAACTCTGACAATTTATCCAACCCTAGTGAACAGCAAGCTGCTAATGAGGATCTATCCACGGGATGTGAGACGAGTGACGACAGCATCCCACTTCCCATGCAAAAGGTGCAAGGTGACAGACCTCGCCTAGTGCATACCGAGGCACTCGACGATCACGGTGGGACCACTGACGACTGCGGTGGCGGCGCACCGCTTCCACCCTCGATGGCTCGAGCCTCTCCACTGGTTGGTGCATTCCTGCATGTTCCGACTCCAGAAGTGCAGCTTCAGGGAATCTCGGCTGCCTCCAGTGAACCTGTTGGGACTCCGGACGGGGGGCATCGACGGAAGGCAGACCGGACTCCAGATGGGGAGCAGCCAAGCGCCGACTCTGATTTGCGCACGCCAGACCTTGCTCCGGACGGGCGGTGTCGCGGCCTCGGTGATGGCACGCTCAGGGTGACGGCGGATGCCACGGCGACAGGGAATGGATCGCGTGGCAGTCCCACTGGGTCGGCAGTGGCAACCAGCACCGGCGGTCCAAGATGGACACACCAATTCGCGCCATCGCCAGACGTTGATGCGAGCAACAATTCTCTCTCCAAGGCGACATGCTTCGACGTTTTTCTGCGGAGTCGCCCTTCCGGCACAGCAGGTGGCCGGAACCAGCGTGCACGGTCTCGGCCAACTTCCACATCTGGCACAGTCATCGCCTTGCATGATATTAGTGATGGTGCTACTTCGATGGCAACGACCCATCGGCTACAAGATGCCGTCCACCACAAACATAAAAAGAAAAAAGACTCCACCTTGTTCCTGGCATGCAGGGCGGATGGATTGGTGCGTAGGCGCAATCAGCGAGCTTTGCGCCGCCTTCCACGCTCGCAACTGAACCGTACGCACACGCCGGATCCTCCACTGGTTCCCAAGGATGACTTCGTGGAGATGCCACGGATCATGCCCCTTCCATCGCCACCAGAACCAAACCACAGCCAAGGCACCACTAACAAAGATGTTGAATGTTATATTTGCACGAATGAAAAAACCAAGCACTGCATGAAGTACAACAAATGGTAAAGTAGAGACTTCGGCAACAGCATCACCTCCAACAGTCCAAGGTGAACCAGTGTGACCCCAAATCTCCACAGCTGAACCGGCTTGAGGACCAGCCCATTCTTGAGGCGGTCACCCATTAGACTGGACTTATAACGCTGTTCATACGTTCAAAAAGTCAAACACTTCTGTATTATAACCTGTTGTTGTTTATTGTTCCAGATATCGTCTGACCGGACCAATGTTCAAGTTTTTTTTTTCTCTCGCATCCAAGTTTTGTTATGGTACAACCTTGTTAGTGTGACGCACCCGACATCGCCCCATGTAAATAGTTACGTCATACACACACGCTGTACACAACACACACACACACTCTTAGATGCACTCACGACACAATTATATTTATAACCACGTAGGCACATATCTTTGTAAAAAGGGGGGATGTCATGATATTCAAACACACACATCATGATAGACACACCAACAGACAAATCAGAACACACAACACCACAACCAATGACAGAAAGATATAAAAGCACAGACACGTGGTCAGTATTAGCTGCAGAGGAGGACCAGGACACATCTGCTACCAAACACACTCAGGGAGACAGCACGTGCAGAGTATCCAGAACGAACTGTATTATAAGAGTTAAAATAAAATAGAGTTGTACCACATACAACTGTGTTGGCTCATCTGTGCACCAGAGCACCCAACACCACACCCAAGCCCACTGGAAAGCCACCAGAGTTGATCAGGCAGTCTCCCCATGCAACAGAAAGCCCACCCCTCGCTGGTAAAAATGCCTGTGACTGTGGGAGGAGGCTGTTAATTAGCCACTAAAGTAACACAATTGGCCTCAGGGCAGGGTGGAAAGGGTGATCCTCCACCTTCCCTCTGCTGGCAGAATGACATGGTGGCGGGAAGATGATGTGTCACCGTCCCTAGCCTTCTCTCCCAATTTTTCTGCCCCTCTCCTCTCAGCCCATTCCTGCAGGCCTTGAAAAATTCAGCCCTTCCTACTTACAAATATTGATTTCTGTTGTCACAATTTTTGGAAAATTACTGATTTGCTCCATACGTTTGTTGCTTTGATAAAGGAAGTGCAGACAATTTATTTGATCAAAAACTTTAAATTATTCCAGGTATCTTAATTTACATCCCTGGTACAACCTGTGTTGAAATCACTGTTTGAATAACATGATTTTTTTTAGATGTATCCCCCCTTCCACCCCACAATTCCTTTCCTGAATACACTCACTTAATGCTAGAATATAGTTTGTCTAAAAAACATTCTTCAGAACTAAGGCAGTGAGTATTTTCTGACTGATTTCTGCTTCCTACCCCAGAGATTCTGAAGATAATTATCAAGCTTCATCAGCTGAAGCATGGCTCTCTGTCTAAAGCCTGTTCTGCAATTCTATGGCCAGAAGTTTCCATTATTTGCACAAAGTGCTGGCTGAGATGAGAAAAGCAGTGTGTGACTCACAAGCTACACAGCTGACTTTTCGTGCCACATTTTGCTGCACTCTGTGCAGATTAAACTTTGCAGCTTGGCCCACAGCGTCATGCTAGTGGGGCGGGACCTAATAGAGCGGGCTAACTTCCCCTGGACAATCACACTGGGCTGGGAACCATCCAACAAAGTGATTTAAATCATTTGAATGGTTCTGCTGGTTTTACACTCTATTGTTACTCTGAAAGAGTTGGAAGGGATAAATGCACTTCTAACCTCAGAGTAACGATTTTAAACACCCAGACCGAGCCCCGCACAGTACACCCCCCCCCCCCCCCTAGGGGACCCCCCAACATCTCCCAACTAGGCACCCCAAATCCCTCACCAAACTAGGTCAACAGTGCACCCTCCCTCATAGAATCATAGAATTTACAGTGCGGTAGGAGGCCATTAGGCCCATCCAGTCTGCATCAGCCCTTGGAAAGAGCATCCTACTTAAGCCCACGCCTCCACCTCATCCCAGTAGCCCCACCTAACCTTTTGAACACTAAGGGGCAATTTAGCATGGCCAATCCACCTAACCTGCACATCTTTGGACTGTGGGAGGAAACTGGGGCACCCGAAGGAAACCCATGCAGACACGGGAGAAAGTGCAAACTCCACATAGACAGTCACCCAAGGCTGGAATTGAACCCGGGACCCTGGAGCTGTGAGGCAGCAGTGCTAACCACTGTGCCACCATGCCGCCACTCCCCACCACCCGACCTGAAACTTACCTTCTCCATTTCAATGGGACCTTTAAACTCACCTGCTTTATGGCTTTAGTGCTGTGAAAAGGGGTGTGATCTCCTTCACTCTGCTCGTTTTACATTTCACACTAGAACCATGGATGCGCTGCACTTCATCAGCCTCACCCAGCCTGAGTCAGGAAGGTCATACGAGACAGATGCTTTACAATTTAAGTCGCTACGGAGTAGCAATCTGCTGTTGATTTGCACTCCGAGGAAATTACATTATGTTCACAGAAGAATAGCTTTTCATAAAACCCTTTGCACCAAATAGGTACTCCTGTATCTGCTGCTACCATTTTAAAATAGATAAGTAAATAACTAATTCAGGATATACTGCATTGTCATCCAGTGGTAGGAATGATTTGGGGTAACTAATGAGGCACTTCACCACATTACATCAATTGCATGGGTGAATATTAAAATGTTCTTGCAACAACTTCAGTGAAGTGTTACTGCTCTTGTCTTTTTGACAAAGGTGGCCTTGTCTCTATTAGGTCAGCCTGACTGCAGAGGTTTTCTCTGGGCCAATAGAGCCTCCTTACAGTATATGGGTGTAAAAGCTCAGAAGGCTGGAGAAGGTAAATCCAAAAGAAGTTTCATTGGACAAAAGTAGTGGCCACAATGTGGCTTACATTCCCAAGGTCCCAATTGGGACTCCTGCTCAGTCCTATTTTTTTATTTTTTATTTTATTTTTTATAAATTTAGAGTATCCAATTCATTTTTTCCAATTAAGGGGCAATTTAGCTTGATCCAGTGTACTCAATCCACCTACCCGGCACATCTTTGTGTTGTGAGGGCGAAACCCACGCAAACACGGGGAGAATGTGCAAACTCCACACGGACAGTGACCCAGAGCCGGGATCGAACCTGGGACCTCGTGCCGTGAGGCAGCAGTCCTATCCATTGCGCCCCCATGCTAACCCATTTATGAGACGATCTTGTCAAGCCCCAGCTGATGGGCCTCCACCGACTAGTGGAAGAGCTCGTATTCCATGAGTCCCACGGGGAGATCAATCGGGGTGTCCCATGAGTCTCATGAGGGTTATTATAGTGGAGCTTCTTCTTGAGTTCTCTGCCAGACAGGTACAACCAACAGCACTACAGCCTCCAGTATGCAGGACAAAGAATCATGTACTGAATCCATCCCAGCCGGAAAAGGTATCAAACCCCATTGCTGTTGGCACCGATTTGATCCACACCAACCATCCAGATAACAGTCAACTAGCCCACCAGGAGTCCTAAGTTGCTGCGTTACCATACACTTTTACAAGCATGTTGTAACCTTGGGTTATGAATAATGATGATAGATGCTCCATTTTCTTTCCCATCACATGGATGACCAGGAATCTCTCCTGCCCTCACCGTCTGCCAGTGGCACATGTTGGAAGGATTTATAAGTTGATACTCAACCTGTTTGGCCACATTAAAGATGCACCTTACATCAAGTCCTCAAGTAGGAGTTGAAGCTGGGGTTTCCTGCTCAGAGGCATGGTTGCTACCCAGTGAACCACAAGACCTCTGCAGAGAATGCATGGTGTGAAAAATGTTTTTGACCTACCTGGTAAGGTTGTTTTTGAGTGGAAACTACCACCTGCAGTAAATTTATATTATATTATTTGACATCATAAATTATGATTCATCTCTTAGGACCCAAAGTTCTTAATAAACCTGTCTTCAAGCTCTAAATTGTTAGATGGCTTGTTGAGCATTTTGACATTGCTACCAACTTACTGGTAGAAACCTCGCTGATTCAATTAAGGATTATTCAACTTTGACTATGGTTTCCATTATGAGCATCTCTGAAACAAGGGCCGGGATTCTCCGACCCTGCGCCGGGCTGGAGAATCCCCGGGATGAGGTGCAAATCTTGCCCCGACGCCGCCTGCCCTATTTTCTGGCGCCGTTTTTCGGGGGCTGGCGGGATTCCCGTTGACAGTGGCCTCCCCGGCAATTTTCCGGGCCCTGACTGGCTGAGTGGCCGTCCATTTTTGGGGGGCGTGGGGGGATCCGACCCCGGGGGGGCCCCCACGGTGGCCTGGCCCGCGATCGGGGCCTACCGATCTGTAGGCGGGCTGGTTACGTGGGGAGGCCATCTTTCCTCCACGCCGGGCCCCTGTAGGGTTCTGCCATATTGCCAGGGGCCGGCGCGGAGAAGGGAACCCCCGCGCTTGTGCGGAAATACGCCGGCCGGTTCGTGCATGCGCCAGATCACGCTGGCCGTTCCGTGCATAAGCTAACTCGTGCCGGCCTTTCGGCGCCGGCTGGAGCAGTGGGGACAGCTCCGGCGGCAACCTAGCCCCCTAGAAAGGTGAGAATTTCTCACCTTAGGGGGACGTTGATGCCGGAGTCGTTGGCGTCGGTTTTCCCACCGGCGTGGGGACATAGACCCATTTTCAGAGAATCCCGCCCAGGGTTTTGGGCTAATTTACAGTTATTAGAATTAATGGACATATTAATATGAACTAAGATTTGCTTTGATGTAAGTGCGAGTTGTCAATTTACTAGGGTATTAACCATAAACAAAACAAATATGAAATCTTAATTTGTCACATACTTTTTTTTTAACCAATGCAGCACCTATTAGGAGAAGTGCTATGTCAGATAGAGGTAGAACTGGATGGGCGTTTTACCACTGTAAGGAAATCAGAGAGCAGTCTCGGGAATCTTGTTACCAATGCCATGCTTGAAGCTACTCATGCTGATGTGGCGTTACTCAATTCAGGTATATTTTTCTGCAAGCACCTTTATTTAGAATAATATAGCAGAAACAATTTAAAATAAGCACAAATCAGTAAGGGGATCAAGGGTTATGGGGATAAGGCAGGAAAGTGGAGTTGAGGTTTATATCCGATTGAATGGCAGAGCAGACTCGATGGGCTGAATGGCGTACATTTGCTCCTACGTCTTCTGGTAAATCTCACTTAAAGTTGGATTTTCTTTTCCCAGTTCCTCAACATGGGTAATACCATTTTATGAGGCTATAGAGGGGTTTTATCTGTGCTGAGGCGCATGGGTATGGATCACTAACATTTCAAGTTTCATGTAGAATCAAAGGCACCAAATGCTTTTATGGTTTTCAGTGGCTGGAGGAAAAACCTTTATACTAGTCTGAATTAGCAATGCACGTTATAAAAATGTACTCCTGATGTTAAATTGCATGTTCAACTGCTTTTTCAATGTAATAATTGTTTCTTCCTCTATCCCTCTAAGGTGGTAAATTTCAGACCCCCAGCATTCTCTGGGTGTTAAAACTATTCCATAATTCCTCTCTGATCGTTCTACCAATTACTTTGAATCTATGGGCCTCGGCTATTGGTCTCTCTGCTAACAGAAAGAGGTCCTTCCTATTCACTGTACCTGGGTTAGAGCATTTTGTCCACTTGAGGCTACCATAGACACATGTACCAGCAGAGACAGTTTGCGAGGAGAAATAATAAAAGATCCATGTTTAACAACATCTGGCGCTCCCCCCCTAATAGCATTGTAGGCGTACCTATACCACATGGACTGCAGCGGTTCAAGAAGATGCAGTTCTAATTCTAAACAAGATAGTGAAAAATCAGAAACATTATTTTCACGTATGACATTTTTGGAAGTTTTTGTCTACTTTCTGTAAACAGCATTTTAAATTGGAAATTTAGGGACACATTGAAGCTGTGTTAGATACACACAAGAGACATTCCAGCTTAGGTTTAGCAACAGGAAAGCTTGCACACTACACATATACACAATCTGATCTTGCCAAATTAACCATCCAATCAAATAAAACGCTAATTATTACAGTACCATCATTGTATTGCTGATGAATGTATCATTGTCTATGTCCAATCTACCTGTTGGTAGATCATCTATATCCCACGTTGGCAATAGTAGCTGCAGTGTTTCAAAGGCAGATTTTGCAATCACAGATACCAATGGAGGTGAAGAATTATAAGTTATTTTGAGACACTTACACCTCAGCAAAATGACTATGGGCGCATAAAAAAAAAGAGTCCATTCTAGGTAGGATTAGTGGGGTCATGTCCTGCACTTGTACCGCCGGGAACGACCTACTATCTAATGGCACACTTTTTTTCCGGGCCTCAACGCGGAATGTCCCGTCGAGGCCGCACTTACCGTAATTTCCTGCATTTAGGAGCTCCACTCGTCAGTGCAGGACCCGATCTCTCAACCCCCCCAATGCCCAACCCACCTGTTGGGGGTCCTTGAGCCCCACGCACCCCACCTCATACGGGCAGGGCACCCAGGCCTGGTCCCCAGTGTGCGCAAAATTCCACCTGATCACTTCCAGCCTGGCACCCTGGCAGTTCTCCTGCCATCATGGCAGTGCCACCTGGACACCCTGGCAGTGTCAGGCTGGAACGCAGGTGGCACTGCCAGGGTGCCCAGGTGGCAGTGCCAGACTGGCAGTGCCAAGGTTCCCGTGTGGCATCAGCAGTGCCAACCTGCCCATATATCTGCCACCCTGGGACCTCCGATCGCCTGGGAGACCCCCCGATCGTGGGAGACCCCCCCCCCCGCTGTTTGTGGGGACCAGTGTTAAACGGCACCCAGCTGGGATCTCCTTGGCGAGGCCATTAGATCCCCGATGCCAGTCCGA
This sequence comes from Scyliorhinus torazame, assembly GCF_047496885.1. Classification (NCBI taxonomy): domain Eukaryota; kingdom Metazoa; phylum Chordata; class Chondrichthyes; order Carcharhiniformes; family Scyliorhinidae; genus Scyliorhinus; species Scyliorhinus torazame. The sequence goes on from NC_092709.1 coordinate 225,206,191, forward strand.
TCTGGCATCGGCAGAGTTAAATGAGCTTTCAAACTCACTTAACTCTGCAAGTCTGGGTCACGCCAATTGTGCGCGGGATCCAGATGCGAGACGTAATGACCATCGGGAATCCCGGAAGTGACCTCTCGCGTGATCTACCGGCCATTTCCCGTACCTAATCCGATGGGCACTGCCGGTAAATAGCGCCCTATGATGCCGCAGAAAATGCACTAACAAACTATTTCACACCCAAGAAAAATGCAACATTCGAAACAATTGTCTTCTGACAGATTAAGCAAGAAGCAAATGAGACAATCACACGATTAAGGCAACGAGCAACCAAATGTGACTTTGGTGATGTTGAACAGGAAATCAAAACAAATAATCAAGGTTGTCTCTCTAGTCAACAGAGCTGAAAATTACTTAAGAAAGACAGAAGATGTCAGAGCTGTGTGAGTTAGTAAGATCACGATCGCTTTTGGAGTTCCGAGCTACTGAAGTTGAGGCTGCCAACCGTAAATACCACACTTCAAATTCAACTCCTGTGGGCACTGTTCATTACTCATGTGCAAAGAAACCACCTTCAAAGCAGCAAGTCTCACAAAGATAGGTGTAACTTCACAGAATTTACAGTGCAGAAGGAGGCCACTCGGCCCATTGAGTCTGAACCAGCCCCTGGAAACAGCACCCTACCTAAGCCCACACCTCCACCCTATCCCGTAATCCAGTAACCCCACCTAACCTTGTTTGGACACTTAAGGACAATTTAGCATGGCCAATCCACCTAACCTGCACATCTTTGAACTGTGGGAGGAAACCGGAGCAGCGGAGAAAACCCACACAGATTTAGTCGATTTCGGCGGGAGAACAGCAGGTGAGTCAGTTTCAGTGGGAGCAGTGCGGAAGTGGCTGCTGGGAGGTAAGTCTGTCCTTTAAAAGCACTTGTCTTTGCAGGGGCAGGCCAGTCGATTTCGGCGGGAGAACAGCTGGTGAGTCAGTGTCAGCGGGAGCAGTGCGGAAGTGGCTGCTGGGAGGTAAGTCTGTCCTTTAAAAGCACTTGTCTTTGCAGGGGCAGGCCAGTCGATTTCGGCGGGAGAACAGCTGGTGAGTCAGTTTCAGCGGGAGCAGTGCGGAAGTGGCTGCTGGGAGGTAAGTCTGTCCTTTAAAAGCACTTGTCTTTGCAGGGGCAGGCCAGTCGATTTCAGCGGGAGAACAGCTGGTGAGTCAGTTTCAGCTGAGCAGTGCGGAAGTGGCTGCTGGGAGGTAAGTCTGTCCTTTAAAAGCACTTGTCTTTGCAGGGGCAGGCCAGTCGATTTCGGCGGGAGAACAGCTGGTGAGTCAGTTTCAGCGGGAGCAATGCGGAAGTGGCTGCTGGGAGGTAAGTCTGTCCTTTAAAAGCACTTGTCTTTGCAGGGGCAGGCCAGTCGATTTCGGCGGGAGAACAGCTGGTGAGTCAGTTTCAGCGAGAGCAGTGCGGAAGTGGCTGCTGGGAGGTAAGTCTGTCCTTTAAAAGCACTTGTCTTTGCAGGGGCAGGCCAGTCGATTTCAGCGGGAGAACAGCTGGTGAGTCAGTTTCAGCGGGAGCAGTGCGGAAGTGGCTGCTGGGAGGTAAGTCTGTCCTTTAAAAGCACTTGTCTTTGCAGGGGCAGGCCAGTCGATTTCGGCGGGAGAACAGCTGGTGAGTCAGTTTCAGCGGGAGCAGTGCGGAAGTGGCTGCTGGGAAGTAAGTCTGTCCTTTAAAAGCACTTGTCTTTGCAGGGGCAGGCCAGTCGATTTCGGCGGGAGAACAGCTGGTGAGTCAGTTTCAGCTGGAGCAGTGCGGAAGTGGCTGCTGGGAGGTAAGTCTGTCCTTTAAAAGCACTTGTCTTTGCAGGGGCAGGCCAGTCGATTTCGGCGGGAGTGGAGCTGGCTGGTTAGTCAATTTCAGCAGGAGCTGAGAATTTTTAAAAAAAAAATTAGTGTTTTAGGCGGGAACAGGAAGTCGACCCGCGGACGTCTGGGAAGACCCTCACCAATAAATTCTGGTGGAGAGGAAACCCGAGACACTACACGTGTAGTGTCTCCCACCTGCCCTCCTCCTCTAACCTAATAATAAAACCCATTGGTCTGAGGTAAGTACCATATTTTATTATATTATTATTATTTTTTATAAAAAATTTAATTTAGTTGTTAGCCTGATCTTGGTAGAAAGTTAGAGGAATGGCAGGGAAGGGAGTGCAATGTTCCTCCTGCAGGATGTTTGAGGTGAGGGATGCAATTAGTGTCCCTGCTGATTTTACCTGCAGGAAGTGCTGCCATCTCCAGCTCCTCCAAGACCGAGTTAGGGAACTGGAGCTGGAGTTGGAAGAACTTCGGATCATTCGGGAGGCAGAAGGGGTCATAGATAGCAGCTTCAGGGAATTAGTTACACCAAAGATTGGAGATAGGTGGGTAACTGTAAGAGGGACTGGGAAAAAGCAGTCCGTGCAGGGATCCCCTGCGGTCGTTCCCCTGAGAAACAAGTATACCGCTTTGGATACTTGTGGGGGGGACGACTTACCAGAGGTAAGCCATGGGGTACGGGCCTCTGGCACGGAGTCTGTCCCTGTTGCTCAGAAGGGAAGGGGGGAGAGGAGCAGAGCATTAGTAATTGGGGACTCTATAGTCAGGGGCACAGATAGGAGATTTTGTGGGAGCGTGAGAGACTCACGTTTGGTATGTTGCCTCCCAGGTGCAAGGGTACGTGATGTCTCGGATCGTGTTTTCCGGGTCCTTAGGGGGGAGGGGGAGCAGCCCCAAGTCGTGGTCCACATTGGCACTAACGACATAGGTAGGAAAGGGGACAAGGATGTCAGGCAGGCGTTCAGGGAGCTAGGATGGAAGCTCAGAACTAGAACAAACAGAGTTGTTATCTCTGGGTTGTTGCCCGTGCCACGTGATAGTGAGATGAGGAATAGGGAGAGAGAGCATTTAAACACGTGGCTACAGGGATGGTGCAGGCGGGAGGGATTCAGATTTCTGGATAACTGGGGCTCTTTCTGGGGCAGGTGGGACCTCTACAGACAGGATGGTCTACATCTGAACCTGAGGGACACAAATATCCTGGGGGGGGAGATTTGTTAGTGCTCTTTGGGGGGGTTTAAACTAATGCAGCAGGGGCATGGGAACCTGGATTGTAGTTTTAGGGTAAGGGAGAATGAGAGTATAGAGGTCAGGAGCACAGATTTGACGTCGCAGGAGGGGGCCAGTGTTCAGGTAGGTGGTTTGAAGTGTGTCTACATCAATGCCAGGAGTATACGAAACAAGGTAGGGGAACTGGCAGCATGGGTTGGTACCTGGGACTTCGATGTTGTGGCCATTTCGGAGACATGGATAGAGCAGGGACAGGAATGGATGTTGCAGGTTCCGGGGTTTAGGTGTTTTAGTAAGCTCAGAGAAGGAGGCAAAAGAGGGGGAGGTGTGGCGCTGCTAGTCAAGAGCAGTATTACGGTGGCGGAGAGGATGCTAGATGGGGACTCTTCTTCCGAGGTAGTATGGGCTGAAGTTAGAAACAGGAAAGGAGAGGACACCCTGTTGGGAGTTTTTTATAGGCTTCCTAATAGTTCTAGGGATGTAGAGGAAAGGATGGCGAAGATGATTCTGGATAAGAGCGAAAGTAACAGGGTAGTTATTATGGGAGACTTTAACTTTCCAAATGTTGACTGGAAAAGATATAGTTCGAGTACAATAGATGGGTCGTTTTTTTGTACAGTGTGTGCAGGAGGGTTTCCTGAAACAATATGTTGACAGGCCAACAAGAGGCGAGGCCACGTTGGATTTGGTTTTGGGTAATGAACCAGGCCAGGTGTTGGATTTGGAGGTAGGAGAGCACTTTGGGGACAGTGACCACAATTCGGGGACATTTACGTTAATGATGGAAAGGGATAAGTATACACCGCAGGGCAAGAGTTATAGCTGGGGGAAGGGCAATTATGATGCCATTAGACGTGACTTGGGGGGGATAAGGTGGAGACGTAGGCTGCAATTGTTGGGTACACTGGATAAGTGGGGCTTGTTCAAGGATCAGCTACTGCGTGTTCTTGATAAGTATGTACCGGTCAGGCAGGGAGGAAGGCGTCGAGCGAGGGAACCGTGGTTTACCAAGGAAGTGGAATCTCTTGTTAAAGAGGAAGAAGGAGGCCTATGTGAAGATGAGGTGTGAAGTTTCAGTTGGGGCGATGGATAGTTACAAGGTAGCGAGGAAGGATCTAAAGAGAGAGCTAAGACGAGCAAGGAGGGGACATGAGAAGTATTTGGCAGGAAGGATCAAGGAAAACCCAAAAGCTTTCTATAGGTATGTCAGGAATAAGCGAATGACTAGGGAAAGAGTAGGACCAGTCAAGGACAGGGATGGGAAATTGTGTGTGGAGTCTGAAGAGATAGGCGAGATACTAAATGAATATTTTTCGTCAGTATTCACTCAGGAAAAAGATAATGTTGTGGAGGAGAATGCTGAGCCCCAGGCTAATAGAATAGATGGCATTGAGGTACGTAGGGAAGAGGTGTTGGCAATTCTGGACAGGCTGAAAATAGATAAGTCCCCGGGACCTGATGGGATTTATCCTAGGATTCTCTGGGAGGCCAGGGAAGAGATTGCTGGACCTTTGGCTTTGATTTTTATGTCATCATTGGCTACAGGAATAGTGCCAGAGGACTGGAGGACAGCAAATGTGGTCCCTTTGTTCAAAAAGGGGAGCAGAGACAACCCCGGCAACTATAGACCGGTGAGCCTCACGTCTGTAGTGGGTAAAGTCTTGGAGGGGATTATAAGAGACAAGATTTATAATCACCTAGATAGGAATAATATGATCAGGGATAGTCAGCATGGCTTTGTGAAGGGTAGGTCATGCCTCACAAACCTTATTGAGTTCTTTGAGAAGGTGACTGAACAGGTAGATGAGGGTAGAGCAGTTGATGTGGTGTATATGGATTTCAGCAAAGCGTTTGATAAGGTTCCCCACAGTAGGCTATTGCAGAAAATACGGAGGCTGGGGATTGAGGGTGATTTAGAGATGTGGATCAGAAATTGGCTAGCTGAAAGAAGACAGAGGGTGGTGGTTGATGGGAAATGTTCAGAATGGAGTACAGTCACAAGTGGAGTACCACAAGGATCTGTTCTGGGGCCGTAGCTGTTTGTCATTTTTATCAATGACCTAGAGGAAGGCGCAGAAGGGTGGGTGAGTAAATTTGCAGACGACACTAAAGTCGGTGGTGTTGTCGATAGTGTGGAAAGATATAGCAGGTTACAGAGGGATATAGATAAGCTGCAGAGCTGGGCTGAGAGGTGGCAAATGGAGTTTAATTAAGAGAAGTGTGAGGTGATTCACTTTGGAAGGAATAACAGGAATGCGGAATATTTGGCTAATGGTAAAGTTCTTGAAAGTGTGGATGAGCAGAGGGATCTAGGTGTCCATGTACATAGATCCGTGAAAGTTGCCACCCAGGTTGATAGGGTTGTGAAGAAGGCCTATGGAGTGTTGGCCTTTATTGGTAGAGGGATTGAGTTCCGGAGTCGGGAGGTCATGTTGCAGCTGTACAGAACTCTGGCACGGCCGCATTTGGAGTATTGCGTACAGTTCTGGTCACCGCATTATAGGAAGGACGTGGAGGCTTTGGAGTGGGTGCAGAGGAGATTTACCAGGATGTTGCCTGGTATGGAGAGAAAATCTTATGAGGAAAGGCTGATGGACTTGAGGTTGTTTTCGTTGGAGAGAAGGTTAAGAGGAGACTTAATAGAGGCATACAAAATGATCAGGGGGTTGGATAGGGTGGACAGTGAGAGCCTTCTCCCGCGGATGGAAATGGCTGGCACGAGGGGACATAACTTTAAACTGAGGGGTAATAGATATAGGACAGAGGTCAGAGGTAGGTTCTTTACGCAAAGAGTAGTGAGGCCGTGGAATGCCCTACCTGCTACAGTAGTGAACTCGCTAACATTGAGGGCATTTAAAAGTTTATTGGATAAACATATGGATGATAATGGCATAGTATAGGTTAGATGGCTTTTGTTTCGGTGCAACATCGTGGGCCGAAGGGCCTGTACTACGCTGTATTGTTCTATGTTCTATATGTTCTAGATACGGGAGAACGTGCACACTCCGCACAGATAGTGACCCAAGCTGGAATTGAACCTGGGACCCTTGAAATGTGAAGCAACTGTGCTACCGTGTCGCCCAATTTGTCCAAACAATGTTTCCACTGTGACGCTGTTTACCCATACCAGATAGAGTGTCCTGCCATTGGCAAACCGCAGCGTAAAGCCTGTGGAATACCCAACCACTTTGCTCATGTTTATCATTTATCATCAAATTCAATTACTAAGACCAATACAACCAGAAGAGTGCCACCTACACATACCATAATAAAAGGGCAAGAGAATGTAGCCTATGTAGAGGTAGATGGCCCTGAATATACTTCTGTTCTTTCCTCCAGACACAGCTACCAGCCACATGTGATGGTGACTATTAGCTGTTCAGATGTAGCTGCTGTCATAGATACAGGACCTTCTTTTTTTTAAAATCATTTAAGGGATGTGGGCGTTGCTGGGTAGGCCATCATTTACTGCCCAACCATAATTGCCCTTGAGAAGGTGGTGGTGAGCTGCCTTCTTGAACCGCTGCAGTCCATGTGGTATAGGTACGCCTACAGTGCTATTAGGGAGGGAGCTCCAGATGTTGACCCAACGACAGTAAAGGAACGGCGATATATTTCATAGTCGGAGTAATGACTGTCCGTGTCACGGGAGACAAAATATTCAAGAAATCTTAAGTCTGCCCCAGTCTCTACAACAAGGATTATGAAAATTTCTCTTACAATAGTGACATACCACTGCATGTTCCTGGGACCCCACTGGCATGCCATTACTTGTGAAAGGTTGCTGACTTTTGGGAGCTTTGCAAGATACCTTCAAATAGCTCTGGCCCTCACTGGCTTTCGATTGCATCATGAAATGAAATGAAAATCACTTATTGTCACAAGTAGGCTTCAAATGAAGTTACTGTGAAAAGCCCCTAGTCGTCACATTCCGGCGCCTGTTCGGGGAGGCTGGTATGGGAATTGAACCGTGCTGCTGGCCTGTCTTGGTCTGCTTTCAAAGCCAGCAATTTAGCCCTGTGCTAAACCAGCCCCTGTGCTAAATCACCTCTGCATGGCTGGTAGTTGTATTGGATGGATGGCTTAGAGGCAAGAACAATGGCACTGGTGGATTGGCAGTGGTGGTAGCATAAATTCTGTCACCCTGCGGGATCAGCAGATTCAAATTTTTTAAACTTCATTTATGGGATGTTAGGCCAGCATCTATTGCCCAACCCTAGTTGCCCTTCAGAAGGTGGTGGTGAGTTGCCTTCTTGAACCGCTGCAGTCCTGGCTGGTACACTCACTATGCTGTTAGGGAAGGAATTCCAGAATCTTGACTCAGTGACAGTGAAGGAACAGCTATATATTTCCAAGTCGGGGTGGTGAGTGACTTGGAGGGTAACCTCCAGGTGGGTGGGATTCCCAGGTATCTGCTGCTCTTGTCCTTCTAGATGGTAGTGGTTGTGGGTTTGGAAGGTGCAGTGCAGATGGTACACAAGGCTGCCACTGTTCGTCATTGGTGGAGGGTTTGAATGTTTGTGGAAGGAGGAGCAAACAAGCGGGCTGCTTAGATCTGATGCGTTGGTTGTGGAATCGCTTAGCTCTGTCTATTACTTGCTGCTTGTGCTGTTGGGTACACAAGTAGTCCTGTGTTGTAGCTTCACCAGGTTGACACCTCATTTTTCAGCATGTCTGATGTTGCTCCATGCTCTCCTGCACTCTTTATTGAACCAAGGTTGATCCCCTGGCTGGGTGGTAATGGTAGAGTGGGTGATATGCCGAGCCATGACGTTGCAGACTATGGTTGAATACAATTCTGCTGGATTTTGGATTTTGTTTATTGTCACGTGTACCGAGGTACAGTGAAAAGAATTTTCTGCGAGCTGCTCAACAGATCATTAAGTACATGAAAAGAAAAGAAAATACTTAATAGGGCAACACAATGTAACTACATAAACACCGGCATCGGGTGAAACATACAAGGGTGTAGTGTTAATGAGGTCAGTCCATAAGAGGGTGGTTTAGGAGTCTGGTAACAGCGGGGGAAGTAGCTGTTTTTGAGTCTGTTCATGCATGTTCTCAGACTTTTGTATCTCCTGCCCGATGGAAGAAGTTAGAAGAGTGAGTAAGCTGGGTGGAAAGGGTCTTTGATTATGCTGCTGCTGATGGCCCACAGTGCCTCATGGATGCCCAGTCTTGAGTTGCTAGATCTGTTTGAAGTCTATCCCATTTAGCACGGTGGTAGTGCCACACAACACGATGGAGGGTATCCTCAATGTGAAGACGGGACTTTGTCTCCATGAGGATTGTGTGGTGGGTCACCTACTGATACTGTCATGGATAGATGCATCTGCAGCAGGCAGACTGGTGAGGATGAGGTCCAAGTATGTTTTTCCCTCACCACCTGCTGCAGTCTCAGTCTAGCAGCTATGTCCTTAAGGACCCGCCCAGCCCGGTCTGTGATAGTACCACCAAGCCACTCTTGGTGATGGACATTGAAGTCCCCCACCCAGATCATATTCTGCGCCCTTGCCATCCTCAGTGCTTCCTCCAATTGGTGTTCAACATGGAGGAATACTGATTCATCAGCTGATGGTGGCCAGTACGTGGTAATCAGTAGAAGGTTTCCTTGCCCATGTTTAACCTGAAGCCATGAGACTTCATGGAATCCAGAGTTGATGTTGAGGACTCCCAGGGCAACTCCCTCCCGGCTGTATACCACTGTACCGCCACCTCTGCTTGGTCTGTTCTGATGATGCCACTGACACTCCCACCTCACCAGTCCCAATAATCTGTTCGGAGCATAGACTTCTGGACTGCCCATAGAATCTGCATGAATCTTTTGAGCACTCAGACCTGCAGCCACAATGACAGCACTTTGAGCCTGTATGGCAAGTAAATACTAACCCCATGACCGTCAGTTTGAGCGTTCACTGCAGCGCTCGGGCATTGGGTAGGTTCTGCCTTTGTCGTAGAGGAAGCTGAGACCGACTTCACAACTAGGTGCACAAGTCCTGTCATATAGTTGATTACCATTTCTACATTGGAAAAGATGGGTCCTAAGCTCCGTGCAAGCATATGTGCCACATTTGAGCTGGACTCCTCCATGCATCTTGACAGTGACAGGAGGCTGTCTGGCAGGCTTGCCAATGCACCAAGCATCTATATGTGCACCCTCAACAGCGTTCTTCTGTAGGTTGCCTCATCCAAACCCTCACTTGAGTCTCCTGCAACAGAACTTGTCTGCGATTCCACGCCAGTGAGTTGGCACATGAGCTATCTTTTCTCCCTAGCCTGGCTGCAGTCCACTTCTGCCTGATGACTCACTGCATATTAATCCCACTGTACACCAGCTTCTAAAGTTTGCACAATGTCAGGGTCTAAACTGGGTGTCACATCAAGTGATACTTCTTCTTTCACAATGGTGTGCTATTTCTCACTTCCTTCTGAGGCTGCTGTGGCTGGGTAGGTGGCAGTTCCTGGTCCTCTGAATGCAGAAAATTGGAAGAGGTGGTTTGGGAAATGATGTGGGGTGGACAGTAATGTACCCATGGTCACACCATCTACAGTTTGCACTTCATGCCAGATAGTCGCCAGGGGGATGAGGGGTTTTGCATCTGTGAGGCCTTCAAGATATCTTTAAATATTGTGGGGACCCATAACAGGGGCACCCACAGCTGCAGTCTGTCTGTCCTACCAAACTCACCAAAGAGAGAGTCATGCTGCAGCTTCTCTCCTGAAAGTCAATTTCACTTCCTTTGACTGTGACCAGCCTCTAGCTTCACAGCTGAAGGCTATTTCAAATGAGTGATTAGCCTTGTTAGTTGTGAGAGCACTTCACGCTCCTGAACTCTCAAGTGCCTCCTTGAAGGCCCAAATGCCATGTCTCAGAGGTTGTTAAAGCACTGCATGTCCAGCAACATTTGATGCCTGCAAAGTACTCTGGGAACGCCAGCACCATAGAGGCAGCTGCCAACCATCAAACACTAAAAAGCAGGGCTTCACCACTGAGAACCTTCATGCAGCCAATGGGTAAGTGGCTGGATGAACACAGGCTGAGCACAGCCTCCCTAATGTTGCTGGCAGAGGTCTGGTGTTTGGGGGGGTCCTGATGTGGCCAGGGGCAAGTATACAGAGCAAAGTTTGGCAGTACAGCTGGCTCACTGGATGGCATTCTGAGAGATGGTGGAATAGTCATGGTAAGGGTGGGAGAGGCTTGGGGTATTTAAGGGTTGCGGGACAGAAGCCCTAGCTGATTGTCGGTCTCAAGCCTCCTCCAATTCATTTCAGATTTAGAAAATGTTTGCTGATGTGGATCCCGCGGAGGCTACCCTCACTGTGCTTGTGGCAGCCGAGGCGGGCAGATGTAGAAGGCAGCCACGACACCACAGACTGGAGGCTGCACCACATGTGCAGGGTGCTGCCCAGCCATCCATCAGGCAGAGAAGGGGCTAGAAGGGAAGGCCAGCAAAGGCCAAAGGTGTACAGGCCTTGTTGGTCTTTCCATGAGCTGATGGACAGCAAGCGGTTGCGGCGTACAACATGGCGCCGGCCTCGCGCGCACTCGGCCTGCCAGGTAGTGCCCCCCTGTAGCCCCCCTCGCCACCCCCCTTCCCCATCAACCCCCCAGCCCCCGCTGAAACCCCACCAGCAGATGGAACGGCCCCCCCCACCACCACCAACTGTGGTGGCGCTGGACAAAACCCGCAGCTGCCACGCGAGGTTGACAAAAACTCAGAACACGCGTGTCCCACGCCATTGTGAAGTCAGCTCATCGGGGGCAGGGTATCAGGGGAGGACCTTCAGGTGATGTCCTGAGGCTATCCCAACGGCATGTGGCATACTCACCGATGACGCCATTTTGGAGGGGGTGGAGCATCTGAAAACAGGCATCGCCCCCGATTTCAGCGTCAAAAGGGATTCTCCACCCAAACGCTGAATACGATTTCGGCGTCGGCAAGTGGAGAATCCCGCCCTAAGTGTTGATGCCAATGCAGAATTCGTGACTTTCACGACAGAAAATCTGCCACCACACCTGGACTAATTCTGCTACTATTGAAGGGCTAGCACTGGTGCTACCTGGACCACAATCGATTCCAATACAAAATGGTGTGGGATTCGCCGGGTCTGTGATTGCCACTTGGGAGGCTGACAAGCTGCAGCTGTGTGTACACATTAAAATCCCTACATACACTTATCCCAGCCAACAAGATGGCACTGATTGTGCTGGAGCATGCCTTCAGCAGATGGGTCGGCTGGGGCCAGAGGGCACCTAGGGGAGGGTGCCCTGGGGGGGCACTATATGACAGTGGCACTAAGTTCAAAGTGGGTTGTTAGCGGTATGCGCAGCTGCATGGTTGCCTTGCCGGCTGCAGCAATGGTGTTCCGTGTCTGTCCACCCCGACCCCACAGCCCACCTTCTGGCCACACCCCATTACATCCCCCGGCCCTGGCAGAAGCCCTCCGGCCAATGGTACAACTGTCAGCAAACTATGTTGGACATCTTCTGTACCCCCTCTCTCTTCCTCAGCAGCCGCCACGCCAGTTTCATGATTTTTAAAAGCATAGGTGAATCTCGCCATCGGGAACTCGGCACATCAGAGGAGGAGAATCACGGAGAATATCAAGTCGGGCCCAGTAATTATATGCAAACGGTGTCTACTGTAAGTGTGTTCTGTAATGCATTGACGCCGCTGTCGAGGTGCTGGAGAATTGTGATTTGGCGTCAAGGCTGCGCCTGCCGCGATTTCGCCGTCAAAACCGATTCTCCACCCAATCGCCTTTCCCAATTTCTGCGATGGCTAACGGAGAATCCCGCGGCACCTGTGCCACAGCCCCACGGACATAGTGCCCCGTGGAGGAGGAGGACACCTGCTCCCGGTGGCCATGAAGGTCATTGCAGCCCTCAACACCATATGATGCCCCAGGTCCACGAAGCGAATCATGACACGCATGTCACCCTGCGAGCACCGGGGCATCAAGGAGTGCCCTATATTAACCGGAAGGGATTCTACTTCCTGAATGTTCAGATCGTGTGAGACCACAACATCAGAATCCTGCATGTGTGTGTCCGCTGCCATAGGAGCGTGCATGACAAATACATCCTGTGGCACTCCGAGATCCCCGGTGTCTTTGAGGACCACCACAGGTTGGCTTGTGGGAGACATGGATTATCCACTGAGGACAAGTCTGATGACGCCGGTGCAAATGCATGAGACTGAGGTGGACACCCAATACAGTGAGTCCCACGTTGTTACCCGTGCTGTTATTGAGTGGTGCATCGGGCTGTTGAAATGCGGTTCCGATGCCTGGACCGCTCGGTGGTGCCCTGCAGTACACCCCCAGAGGATCTCCTGCTTTGTGGTGGTCTGCTGTGCCCTCCACAATCTGGCACAGCAGTGGGGCGACATGCTGGAGGAGGAGGCAGAGGGACATGCGTCCTCCTTTGAACAGAGGAAACGGGCAAGAGGGGCTGGAGGACGACCCCGAGGATGAGCTGGAGGACAGACTGCGGCGAGGGTCTGACATGTCAGGAGGGCCAGGGAGGCCCTCATCAGCTCCAGATTCTAATAGGACTAGGCTTTGTCTGTCAGCTCAACACCCCGCACCCCCTAATATTCCTCCGGCCCCATCAACCCCCTCTCCCCACCCCACCTCAGCACACTTGCCCCTCCCAGATCACCCTATTACCCCCTCCAAAGGACTTTATAACATCACTTCAAGGTGATGGACCTGTGATGGCACTGTTATTTGGTCATGATACAAAACAGGAGAGTGAGGATCACTCGCTGTGAGGAAATCTCTGGTGCTCCTCAGCATCTGATAAAGTTTGACTCCTATCTTTCTGCTGACAGCCCGCTCACACCCATCCTCAAAACAGAGTTTGTATCAGGGGCTTTTGATCTTGGACAACTGTGCCGTGGGTGGGGTGGGGAGGCAGGCGGGTGCGGGCAGGCCTGCTTTGAAGATTATTTTGACAGAGGCTTCATATGTATCAAATGTTACAGGGTTTAGTAGTCAACATGTTAATGTGACAGATTTCCATTCCCCCTAACTTCTGATAGTGGCCTCAGCAGTGTCCACTCAGTACTCCTCATTCTTTTTGGTTTTCTGTGGTCTGCTACGTCTCAATGTGCTCGCAGGATGCACTTCTGAGGTGGAGACAGCCTGCTTCTTTCTGCATTCTGTGGCCTTTGGTGACCTTGGCAGCCTTCCTCTGGCGGGCCTGGAGCAAGAAGGCCCCGTCCAACTTACTGGTCTCACAGACGTTGCCGTGCCACCCTGTTCTGCTCGCTGCCCTTGAGATGCACAGGTATCACAGGTATGCACAGGGGCTGGTTGAGCACAGTGGGCTAAACAGTTGGTTTGTGATGCAGAACAAGGCACCAGCACGGGTTCAATTCCCGTACCGGCCTCCCCGAACAGGCACCGGAATGTGGCGACTAGGGATGTTTCACAGTAACTTCATTGAAGCTTACTTGTGACAATAAGCGATTATTATTATATTATTATTATCAGGAGGGGGGGATTCAGAAGAACTGGAGACTGCTGTAGTCTCCTTGCTGGCAGGCCCCAATTTGGACTCCAGCACTTCTTCCTCAGTCTGGGTGCCCGTAGAACCCTAGGTGACTCCATGGGCCACGTTCTGGAGTGTCTCGGCAATGTCCACCCGCTTCTGGGACATGTCCCTCATCGACCGGGACATGATGTCGAGGCCCTCAGCCATAGTCGTCAGTGATTGAGCCATGCCTTTGACGCCCCCACTCGAGGTGCCGATGTTGGTGCTCCAGGTTTTACACTGCGGTTGCCACCAGTGTAGGCCTGGGGCCACGCATTGCTAGCACCATCTGCGCCTGAAGGCTTTAGGACTCATCTTATCAGCCTTGCAGTCGCTGGAATGTCACTGACACCCCCTCCTGAATGTGGTCCTGGAGAAGGGGCTGGCACAGAAACCTGCGTGGAGTTTGTACATGGGGTTGTTTGCGGACCCAAATCTTTGTACGGGAAAGACGGTTCGACAGTTGAGACGGACAAGGTGGGCCGTGTACAAGTAGAGGGAGAAGGTCAGCCACTTGTTGCCGGGCCAGCTCCACCGGCAGGCGGCTGCGAGATTGATTATTCGGGTCCGGGATGGTGGCACCGGAGCAGGTGAACAAGGCATTGGAGGAGTTGTATAAGAATTTGCCTTAAGTTAGAGCCTCTGGAGGATGAGTCAGACATGAGGGTGTTTTTGGGGTGGTTGGAGTGTGCCGAAGTAAGAGAGGAGAACAGGGCAGGGTTGGAGGAGCCAGTGGAGGTGGAAGAAATGGGGATGGCAACAGGGAAGATGCAAGCGGGTAAGGTGTCAGGGATGGTTTCCCAGTGGAGATTTATCAAAACTTTCTGGTGGGCAGAGTCAAAGCCGATTTACTGAGGTGGGACAGCCTTCCCCTATCTTTAGCAGGCCAGGTGCAGGTGGTTGAGATGAACATCTTGCCGCGGTTTTTATTTTTATTTCAGTGCCGACTGGTCATTTGTAGAAATGTTTTTTATGGGGGTGGATAGGTTGTTTTGCAGTTTGTGAGGGCAGGGCAGGTGGCAAGGATTAGGAGGATGGTGCTTCAGAGAGGGTGACAGTCAGGGGCCTGGCCCATCTGAACCTGTTATACTATTATTGGGCAGCGAATGCTGAGAAGTTGCAGGGCTGGAGCAAGGCGAAGGAGGCTTTGTGGGTGAGGATGGGGGCAGGCTCTTGTAAGAGGTCGGGGTTGTGGGCGCTGGCAATGGAGGCACTTCCGTTTCCCTAGGGAAGTACTTGGGGAATCCGGTGGTGGTGGCCACGCTGAAAATATGGAGGCAATTTCGGCAACACTTTAGGGTGGGGACGTGGTCGAAGTTGATGCCGATTCGAGGGAACCATGGGTTTGAGCCAGGGACGTTGGATGGAAGGGGCTGGATTCTCCGCACCCCGATGCCGAAATCGCATTCGGCGACGGGGCGGAGAATCCAGTTTCCCATACGAAATCGGGACTGGCGCTGGTTCCGCGATTCTCCGCCTCCGAAAAGTGTGTACTCAAGTGTGTACACGGCGCGTCGATTATCCACCGCCTCAGGACATTGCCTGAGGTCTGCCCTGCTATTATCCGTCCCCGACCAGATGAATTCCCGATGGCATGGACACTCATGGTCCCACCCTCCGTGATACCCGCGTGGTGGCTGTGGACTCAGTCCGGGGGAGGGTCGATTGGAGGGCAGGGGGTCCACATTCGGGTTTTTTTGTGCGGGCGGTTTGGGCCGCGTGAGGAGTGGATCGGGGGCACTATTTCCACGATCCAGGTCCGCGATCTGCGCCTGCCATGGAGCACAGCGCGACTGGTAGAGGCCACCGCCATGGCCCACGCCGCGGCCACTGGAGGCTGATGCCGTGCGCATGCATGACCTCTGACCCGGAAATACGGGAGGATATTGGCAGCTGGAGCTGCGAGCTCCACGACAGCTGCCTGCTAGCCCCCTGCAAGGGTGTGCACCTGTGGCCTTTTGACGGCAGTTTTCCTGGCGGTAAAAAACAGTTTTCACGACGGCGTGGGGACAAAGTCCCAAAAACAGAGAATCCAGCCCAAGGTTTATGGGATGGGAGGAACGAGGGTGATGGACATGAAGGATTTCTTTTTAGATGGGCAGATTGCAGGTTTGGAGGAGCTGGGGGAGAGTTTTGGGATCCCGCGAGTGGAGGTTTTCAGGTTCATGCAGAGGCAGGATTTTGTGAAAAAGGTTTTTCCAAAGTTTCCAGTGATACTGCCCTCGCCGTTGCTAGAAGGGGTGTTATCGATGGGGTTTGAGGGAGGGTGGTTATCTTGGTGATCTATGGGAGGAGTTTGGAGAAGGATATGGCATCTCTGGAGGGTGTTAAAGCCAAAGGGGAGGAGGAACTGGGGATGGTGCTGGAGGATGGGCTGTGGTGTGAGGTGCTGCAGAGGGTGAATGCCTCAACCTCATGCACAAGGTTGGGGTTGTTACAGCTAAAGGTAGTACACAGAGCGCACCTGACAAATTTGAGGATGAGTGGTTGCTTGAGGGGGTGGAGGATATTTGTTAACAGTGTGGGAGGGGCCCAGGCAATCACTTACATATGTTCTGGTCCTGCCCGAAGTTGGAGAAATTTTGAAGGTCCATGTTGGCGATCTTGCATGTGGATTTAGAGACCGGTCTCCTGGAGACCATATTTGGGTGTCGAACTTGCCAGAATTGCAGATGTGAATAGGGGCGGATGTTTTAGCCTTCACCTCAGTGATTGCTCGCAGACGGGTCCTGTTGGGCTGGAGGTCAGTTTCTCCACCCTGTGCCTCAGGAATTTAATGAAGTTCTTGGACTTGGAAAAGGTGAAATTTTCTCGGGTGGGTGGGGGGGGGGGGGGCTGCGATTGAGGGGTTCCATAAGAGGGGTTTGTTTATACTATAATTCACGGAGCTGGTTACTGTCGACTGCTAGGGGTAGGGGCGAGGTGGGGAGGTTGGTTAGGGTGTTGAAGGGGGCACGGGTTTAGGGTCTCGTGTTGGTTTTACTTTGTAATGTTATGAGTTTTAAATGTTAAAAATTTGAATAAAAATACTTTTTTTTTTCAAAAGCCTGGAATGAATTTACAAACTAATCATGATTTTAAAATTTCTAGGTACATTGCGATCAGATCGCTTACACCCACCAGGTGACTTCACCATGCATGATCTTTTATTGGTTCTGCCTATCGTGGACCCGCTCTTGGTTGTTCAGGTGACAGCAGAACAGCTATTGGAGGCTTTAGAAAATGGAGTCAGCATGTATCCAGAACTTGATGGAAGGTAACAATTTCTGAAGATTTTTTTCACCTTGCAGTGGTTTGGTGGATTTAATACAGATATTTACTAAATGAAGCAGAAAGAGCACTTATTTACAAAGATATAAAGTTGAAATGCAGAATGATTTATGTTGCAGAATGGTAATCCTAATAGGAGGTTTCTGATCAGGAAGCCTTGCGGGCTGTAAATGAATATCTAGCAACCATAGTAGGCATGTTGCCTATAATTTCCAGTCTACAGAAAATTGTGGGGAGGATACAGGCCAGTGTGCCGTTTCATTACTACTGGAGCAAACCCCCTGCCCCTGCAAGTTTAACCCTGCAGGCTGATGGTCAGTGAAAGCAGGGCTGTCTCCTTGCCAAACCCCTTTGGGCTGCATTTTACATGTGCCCATGGGTAGAAAGGGCATGTAAAATTGAGTGGGACCACCTTCCCACCCACTTCCGAGCTCATCTCTGTTTACAAGCCCCAATAATACTCTGCACATACCAAAAACCAGTTGACGTGGTCAGTCGAGCGGGAGTGGGCAGGCCAATTTATTTTTTAATTATTAATGGGTGGGAATAAATGGGGACTTATTTCTTTGGGGCCTGCCCTTTGTGGATTGGGATGTGGCCCACCCCAAAATACAACCCCCACTCTTTCTACCCACCTGCTGTATTAAACCCACCGCACTTGACACTGCCAGGACTGATGGAGCTGTTAGCCAATTCAATTGGTCGCCAGCTACCAAGGGTGGGGCTGGCACCCCAGTGAGTGCAGAAATGATTTACCAGGATGCTTCTGGACTTGATGGTTTGAATTATAAGTAGAGGCTGGATAGACTGGGACTTTTCGGCCTGGATCGTAGGAGACTTAGGGGTGATCTTGGATTGGATTTTGTTTATTGTCAAGTGTACTGAGATACAGTGAAAAGTATTTTTCTGTGAGCAGTTCAAACAGATCATTAAATACATGAAACAAAAATAAAATAAAAAGAACATACATAATAGGGCAACACAAGGTACACAATGTAAATACATAGACACCGGAATCATGTGAAGCATACAGGAGTGCAGTATTAATCAGGTCACTCCATCAGAGGGTTGTTTAGGAGTCTGGTAACAGCGGGGAAGAAGCTGTTTTTGAATCTGTGTGTGTTCTCAGACTTTTGTATCTCCTGCCCGATGGAAGAAGTTGGAAGAGTGAGTAAGCCGGTGATGCACTATCAATTATGATGAGTCGAGAGTAGAGAGTAATCGAGGCTTTATTACACAGAGACGTGTGGCCTCCTGCAGCTGCTGCCGAAATGGCTGCCGTTCGGAGAGCACACACATTTATACTCCGCCTACTGGGTGGAGCCAGCAGGCAGGGATCTACCCCCGTACCTGTAGTACAGGGGCCTTACCGTAATACCCTCGTATGCAGTGCAGTATATACAATATAATGCAACAGTGGTGACTACCACAGCCGGGTGGGAGGGTTCTTTGATTATGCTGCCCGCTTTCCCCAGGCAGCGGGAGGTGGAGATGGAGTCAATAGATGGGAGGCAGGTTCATGTGATGGAATGGGTTGTGTTCACGACTCTCTGAAGTTTCTTGCGGTCTTGGGCTGAGCAGTTGCCATACCAGGCTGAGATACAGCCAGATAGGATGCTTTCTACGGTGTATCTGTAAAAGTTGGTAAGAGTTAATGTGGACATGCCGAATTTCCTTAGTTTCCTGAGGAAGTACAGGCGCTGTTGTGCTTTCTTGGTGGTCGCGTCGACGTGGGTGGACCAGGACAGATTTTTGGTGATATGCACCCGTAGGAATTTGAAGCTGTTAACCATCTCCACCTCGGCCCCGTTGATGCTGACTGGGGTGTATACAGTACTTTGCTTTCTCAAGTCAATGACCAGCTCTTTAGTTTGCTGGCATTGAGGGAGAGATTGTTGTCATTGCACCACTCCACTAGGTTCTCTATCTCCCTCCGTATCGTGACTCGTCGTTATTCGAGATCTAGCCCACTATGGTCGTGTCGTCATCAAACATGTAGATGGGGTTGGAACCAAATTTCGCCACGCAGTCGTGAGTGTACAGGGAGTATAGTAGGGGGCTAAGTACTCAGCTTTGCGAGGCCCTGGTATTGAGGACTATTGTGGAAGAGGTGTTGTTTATTCTTACTGATTGTGGTCTGTGGCTCAGAAAGTCGAGGATCCAGTTGCAGAGTGAGGAGCCAAGTCCTAGGTTTTGAAACTTTGATACGAGCTTGGCTGGGAAAAGGTGTTGAAGGCGGAGCTGTAGTCAATAAATATAAGTCTGATGTAGGAGACCTTGTCGAAATGCTCTAGGGATGAGTGTAGGGACAGGGAGATAGCGTCTGCTGTGGACCGGTTGCGGTGGTATGCGAATTGCAGTGGATTAAGGCATTCTGGGAGTATGGAGTTGATGCGCTTCATGACCAACCTCTCGAAGCACTTCATTACGACTGATGTCAGGGCCACCGGACGGTAGTCATTGAGGCATGTTGCCTGGTTCTTCTTTGGCACCGGTATGATGGTGGTCTTCTTGAATCAGGTGGGGACCTCAGAGTGGAGTATGGGCAGGTTAAAGATGTCCACGAACACATCTGCCAGCTGGTCGGTGAAAGCTCCTGAGTCCTGTCCGGACACATCACCTTCTGAGGGTTCACTTACAGGAAGGACGATCTGACTTTGGAAACTGTAACGGTGGGTATGGGTGTGTTATGGGCTGCTGGGGCATTCGACAGCGGATTGATGGTTTCCTGCTCGAACCAAGCAGAGAATGCATTGAGTTCATCGGGGTGGGGTGCGCTGCTGCTGGAGTTACTGCTCGGTTTCGCTTTGTAGCCCTTTATGTTGTTTTTGCCTTGCCACAACCGCTGAGAGTCTGTAACGCGAGTCTGTACATCTTATGGAGATGTATAAAATAATGAGGGGCATAGATAAGGGCCAAATTCTCCATTCCAGCAGCTAAGTGCCGGCGCCAACGGAGAATCGACAGGTAGTTTACGATGGGAAAATTGGCGCGAACCCCTCACCAATTCTGGTGAACCACCCACAGATCCCGCGGAAGACGGCTAGAGAATCACCGGGTCCCGGGCCGCACGTGCGCAGGGCTGATGTGCTGCACCGGTCGGGCCGGAAAGCATGGATCCGGCCGTCCTGAAAACCTAACCCGCCCACCCCAACCCCACAATCCACCTCCTGGCCATCCTCCACCATTCCCTCCAACCCTACCAGAAGCCCCCCGGCCAGCAGCACAGACCCCAAGTGTGGCAGCACTGGACATTGTCCGCAGCTGGCACGCTATGTTCCCGACCGCTGAGACTACACGTGGCCCGCACCGTCGGGAGCTCGGCCCATTGGGGCGGAGCATCATGGTGGGGGCAGCTGATGACGCGCCTACGGCCTTGCAACTGCGTGCGGCATGGTGACGCCAAATTGGAGGGGGCGGAGCAACCGGCATCGGAAGCCATTCTCCGCCCGATTTCGGTGTCACGCTACGGAGAATTCCGCCCAAGGTAGATCGTCAACATCTTTTTTCAAAGGTAGGGGAGTCTAAAGCTAGAGGACATAGGTTTAAGGTGAGAGGGGAGAGATACAAAAGGGTCCAGAGGGGCAATCTTTCACACAGAGGGTGGTGAGTGTCTGGAACGAGCTGCAAGAGACAGTAGTAGAGGTGGGTACAATTTTGTCTTTTAAAAAGCATTTAGACAGTTGTATCAGAAATCTGAGTATAAGAGGGATATGGGCCAAATGCGGGCAATTGCGACGAGCTTAGTGGTAAAAACTGGGTGGCATGGACAAGTTGGGCCAAAGGGCCTGTTTTCATGCTTTAAACCTCTTTGACTATCTCACACTGCCGCAAGTGAAACCCCCGCAGCACGTTATGGATGCTTGGCGAGCTGGCGTGTAGCGTGTCAGCCTCCTGCAGACTTTGTTTGCAGGGGCCGAGCTGAGAAAGTGAGGTGACTTGATTCATAGAATCATAGAATTTACAGTGCAGAAGCAGGTCATTCGGCCCATCAAGTCTGCACCGGCCCTTGGAAAGAGCACTCTATTTAAGCCCACATCTCCACCCCATCCCCGTAACCCCACTTAACCTTTTGTTTGGACATTAAGGGCAATTTAGCATGGCCAATCCACTTCACCTGCACATCTTTGCACTGTGGGAGGAAAACGGAGCACCCGGAGGAATCCCTCGCAGACACTGGGAGAGCGTGCAGACTCCGCACAGACAGTGAACCAAGCCGGGAATCGAACATGGGACCCTGGAGCTGTGAAGCAATTGTGCTAGCCACTGGACTACCATGCCACCCTTCAATCAAGGATTGAAGTATATAACATTTTGACTGTCTTGAGGAGAAGGATAGGATGTTTCATCTTGTGGGTGAGTGCAGAAGCAGGGGAATTGTTTCAAAATTAGGGATTGTCCTTATTGAAATGAAATGAAAATCGCTTATTGTCACAAGTAGGCTTCAAATGAAGTTACTGTAAAAAGTCCCTAGTCGCCACATTCCGGCGCCTGTTCGGGGAGACTGGTACGGGAATTGAACAATGCTGCTGGCCTGCCTTGGTCTGCTTTCAAAGCCAGCGATTTAGCCCTGTGCTAAACAGCCCCATAAGACAGAGTTGAGGAGAATTATTTTCAGAGGGTTATGAGACTTTCGAATGTAGGCTGGAGAAAGGGTGTTTTTTCTTGGGTGGGACTTATATGGTGGTTGTGTTTTTCTAATATATGATATAACATCCACTTTCTGTTGATACAGTGTTTATTGGCCGGGATTCTCTGAGCCCGCGTTGGTCGGAGAATCGACGGTGGGGCGCGAGAATCCCGCCACGTTGATCTGACAGCGGGTCGCCGATTCTCCGGCGATGGGAGAATCGGCAGCACTCGCACCCGTGCGGTTGTCACGGCACCGGTCGGGGGCCACAGGATTCGCCGTGCTCGACAGGCCGAGTCCCACCGGCGTGGTTTACATATGGTCCCAACCGGCGGGACCTCAGCGTTCTGGCTGCAGGGGCCATTCTGGTGGAGGGGGCGGGGGGATACGACTCCAGGGGGGGCCTCCACGGTGGCCAGGCCTGCGATCGGGGGCTACCGATCGGTGGGCGCGCTCATTCCGGGGGGGGGGGGCCTATGTTCCTCCGCGCCGGACCCCTGTAGGGCTCCGTCATGTTGCCCGGGGTCCGTTGCGGAGATGGCAACCACGCGCATGCGTCGGCGGGGAGACGGCCGTAGCGCGCATGCACCACCGGCGCCGGCCATGAGGGCCGGCTTTCGGCGCCGGAGCAGCGCACAGCACTCCGGCGCCGTTCCAGCCCCTAATGAAGGGGGGAATGACTGGTCCTGGAGGCCCTTTGACGCCGGTATCGCTTGCGCCATTTGTGACGCCGCCTCCGCGATGGCACCCGGGCAACATGACGGTGCCATTGATTATTTTTAAAGCAGAGGCAGATAGATTCTTGTTATCAAAGGAATCAAAGATTATCGGTGGTATATGGGAATATAGAACTTGAAACACAAACATGTCAGCCATGATCTTAGCGAATAGCAAAGCAGGCCCAAGAAGCCTAATGGTCTACTTCTACTCCTATTTTGTATGTATTGCCATTCCTTCACTATTGCTGGGTCAAAATCCTGAAACTCCTTTATAGCTCTTTGGGTGTACTTACACCACATGGAAAGCAGCAGTTCAAGAAGGCAGCTCACCAGCACCTCCTCAAGATGGGGCTGTTTAGCACAGGGCTAAATCGCTGGCTTTGAAAGCAGACCAAGGCAGGCCAGCAGCATGGTTCAATTCCCATACCAGCCTCCCCGAACAGGCGCCACTAGGGGCTTTTCACAGTAACTTCGTTTGAAGCCTACTTGTGACAATAAGCGATTTTCATTTCATTTTCAAGGGCAATTAAGGATGTAATAAAATGCTGGCCTAGCCAGCACCATCCACATCGCATGAATGCATAAAAAAATTATTTTCCCTCATTCCTCAAATCAAGTTGCTTGCCACATTAATATGTCCTGGTGCACAAGGACAATGCAAAATGTTAATTCTGAACTTCCTTTAAAAAAAATTAATTTATGGGATGTGGGCATCGCCGGTTCGGAGAGCATTTATTGCCCATCCTAGCTGCCCTTCAGAAGATGCTGGTGAGTTGCATTCTTGAACGAATTCAGTCCCTGAGGGGTAGATACATGCACTGTGCTATTCGGAAGGGAGATCCAGGATTTTGCCCCAGCAAAAGAAGGAACGACGATATATTTCCAAGTCAGGGTGGTGAGTGACTTGGAGGGGAGCCTCCAGGTGTTGGGGTTCCCAGGTATCTGCTGCTCTTGTCCTTCTAGCTGGTAGTGCTCGTGGCTTTGGAAGGTGCTGTCCAAGGAATCTTGGCAAGTTACTCTAGTGTATCTTGTGTACATGGTACACACGACTGCCACTGTTCACCGGTGGTGGAGGGTTTGAAAGTTTGTGGAAGTGGAGCAATCAAGTGGGCTGCTTTGCCCTGGATGGTGTTGAGCTTCTTGAGTGTTGTTGGAGCTGCACTCATCCAGGCAAGTGGAGAGTATTCCATTGCACTTGTGCCTTGTAGATGGTGGACAGGCTTTGGGTGGGCACGGGGGGGGGCAGTTTAGGAGGTGAGGAACCCGCCGTAGGATTCCTAGTCTTTGACTTGCTCTGGTAGCCACAGCATTAATATGGTTAGTTCAGTTCTGATCCATGGTAGCCCCCAGGATGTTGAGTGTGGGGGATTTAGCAATGGTAACACCATTGAATGTCAAGGGCCGATGGTTAGATCCTCTCTGGTAGGAGATGTCACTTGTGTGACGTGAATGTAACTTGCCACTTGTCAGCCCAAGCCTGGATATTGTCCAAGTCTTGCTGTATTTGGACAAGGACTGCCTCGTTATCTGAGGAGTTGCGTATGGTGCTGAACATTGTGCAGTCATCTGTAAACATCTCTACTTCTGACCTTATGATGGAAAGGAGGTTAATAATGAAGAAGCTAAAGATGGTTGGGCCTAGGACACTACCCTGAGGGATTCCTTGCCCATCCATCCTCACCTTCATTACCAAGTACAATTTTTGTTTTGAAATGAGATGACGGCAATGCATTTGACATAGTCTACTTGGACTTCAGCAAGGCTTTTGATAAGGTCCCACATGGGAGACTGATAGCAAAGGTAAGCGTCCATGGGGTCCAAGGAATTTTGAAAATTGGATCCAGAATTGGCTGAGTGGCAGGAAGCAGAGGGTGATTGCTGAGGGGTGTTTTTCTGACTGGAAAATTGTGTACAGTGGTGTCCCGCAGGGATCAGTGTTGGGGCCCTTGCTGTTTGTGGTTTATCTAAATGATTTAGACATAACTGTAAGAGGGTTGATCAGTGAGTTCACGGATGATATGATAATTGGAGGGGTGGTCAACGATGAGGAAGATAGCCTTAGATTATAGGAGGTCTGGTCAGATGGGTTGATCAGTGGCAAATGGAATTCAATCTGGATAAGTGTGAAGTGATGCACTTGGGCAGGACAAAGAAGGCAAGGGAATACGTGATAAATGGCAGGACCCTTGGAAGCACCGAGAATCAGAGTGACCTTGGTGTGCATGTACACTGGTCCCTTAAGGTAGCAAGGCAGGTAGGTACAGTGGTTAAGAAGGCATATGATATACTTGCCTTTATTAACCAAGGCAAATAGTTTAAAAGCAGGGAGGTTATGCTGGAACTGTATAAAACATTGTTTTAGGTGATATGGCGGCGCAGTGGTTAGCACCGCTGTCTCAGGGTGTCGAGGTCCCGACCCCGGGTCACTGAATGGGCGGAGTCTGCACGTTCTCCCCGTGTCTGCGTGGGATTCCTCCGGGTGCTCCGGTTTCTTCTCACAAGTCCCGAAAGATGTGCTATTAGGTAATTTGGACATTCTGAATTCTTTCTTGTGTACCCAAACAGGCGTCGGAATGTGGCGACTAGGGGCTTTTCACAGTAACTTCATTGCAGTGTTAATGTAAGCCTACTTGTGATAATAAATGTCATTATTATTATTAAATGATTTGGCCACGCTAAATTGCCCCTTAATTGGAATTTTTTTTAAAAATCCACTTAAAAATGAATAAATAAAACATTGGTTAGGCCACAGCTAGAGTATTGTGTGCAGTTTGATAATCTACATGATAGGAGGGATGTGATGGCATTCGAAAGGGTGTAGAGGAGATTTACCAAGGCATTGCCTGGCTGGAGAGTTTGAGCTATGAAAAGAGACTGGATAGACTGAGGTTGCTTTCCTTGGAGCAGAGGAGCCTGTGGGGTGACATGATTGAGATGTATAAAATTATGAGGAGCATAGATAGACAGGAAAAAGCTTTTCCCCTTGGCAGAGGGATCAATGACCAGGGGGCATTGATTTAAGGTAAGGTGCAGGAGGTTTAGAGGGAATGTGAGGAAAAACCTTTTCATCCAGAGGATGATGGAAGTTTAGAACTCATTACCGAAAGGGTGGTGGAGGCAGTGACCTTAACATTTAAGAGGTATTTAGATGTGCACTTGCAATGCCAAGGCATACAAGGCTATGGGCCAGGTGCTGAAAAATGGGATTAGAATACTTACACGGTTGTTTTTGACCGGAGTAGACGCGATGGGCTGAAGGGCCTTTTCTGTGCTGTGGACCTCTATGACTCTATGACTATTTTTGTAACTGCTGCTATCACTGTTCCTCCGGACCTACCACCAGTCTGCCAGCTTGCAATTCTCCCAAAACAAACCGTGCTGGAGATAGCTGAAGAAATAGTGGAGGCGTTAGTTATGATCTTTCAAAAGTCACTGGAGTCAGGGAAAGTCCCAGAGGATTGGAAAATCGCTGTTGTAACCCCCCTGTTCAAGAAGTGAACAAGGAAAAAGATGGAAAATTATAGGCCAATTAGCCTAACCTCGGTTGTTGGCAAGATTCTAGAATCCATTGTTAAGGATGAGATTTCTAAATTCTTGGAAGTGCAGGGTCGGATTAGGACAAGTCAGCATGGATTTAGTAAGGGGAGGTCGTGCCTGACAAACCTGTTAGAGTTCTTTGAAGAGATAACAAATAGGTTAGACCAAGGAGAGCCAATGGATGTTATCTATCTTGACTTCTAAAAGGCCTTTGATAAGGTGCCTCACGGGAGACTGCTGAGTAAAATAAGGGCCCATGGTATTCGAGGCAAGGTACTAACATGGATTGACGATTGGCTGTCAGGCAGAAGGCAGAGAGTTGGGATAAAAGGTTCTTTTTCGGAATGGCAACCGGTGACGAGTGGTGTCCCGCAGGGTTCAGTGTTGGGGCCACAGCTGTTCTCTTTATGTATTAACGATCTTCTAGATGACGGGACTGAGGGCATTCTGGCTAAGTTTGCCGATGATACAAAGATAGGTGGAGGGGCAGGTAGTATGGAGGAGGTGGGGAGGCTGCAGAAAGATTTAGACAGTTTAGGAGAGTGGTCCAAGAAATGGCTGATGAAATTCAACGTGGGCAAGTGCGAGGTCTTGCACTTTGGAAAAAAGAATAGAGGCATGGACTATTTTCTAAACGGTGACAAAATTCATAATGCTGAAGTGCAAAGGGACTTGGGAGTCCTAGTCCAGGATTCTCTAAAGGTAAACTTGCAGGTTGAGTCCGTAATTAAGAAAGCAAATGCAATGTTGTCATTCATCTCAAGAGGCTTGGAATATAAAAGCAGGGATGTACTTCTGAAGCTTTATAAAGCATTAGTTAGGCCCCATTTAGAATACTGTGAGCAATTTTGGGCCCCACACCTCAGGAAGGACATACTGGCACTGGAGCGGGTCCAGCGGAGATTCACACGGGTGATCCCAGGAATGGTAGGCCTAACGTATGATGAACGTCTGAGGATCCTGGGATTATATTCATTGGAGTTTAGGAGGTTGAGGGGAGATCTAATAGAAACTGACAAGATAATGAATGGCTTAGATGGTGGATGTAGGGAAGTTTTTTCCATTAGCAGGGGAGACTAGGACCCGGGGGCACAGCCTTAGAATAAAAGGGAGTCATTTTAGAACAGAGATGAGGAGAAATTTCTTCAGCCAGAGAGTGGTGGGTCTGTGGAATTCATTGCCACAGAGGGCGGTGGAGGCCGGGACGTTGAGTGTCTTTAAGACAGAAGTTGATAAATTCTTGATTTCGCGAGGAATTAAGGGCTATGGAGAGAGAGCGGGTAAATGGAGTTGAAATCAGCCATGATTGAATGGCGGAGTGGACTCGATGGGCCGAATGGCCTTACTTCCTCTCCTATGTCTTATAGTCTGCTTTTTAGTTAATTAGCTATGCTTAAATATATCGTGGTGGGATGGGTTGAGATTCTTCTGCCCCGCTGTTGCCTCATCAACTCATATTTCTGGATGGGGACTGGGGCCTTCCAGAGGACACTCACCAAGTTCATCACAGACAACAGGGCAGATCAGTCAGAAGGTTGCTTCCACCTCTGCTACGGATGTCGGGGATACACCAAGACGTAGCAATGGGATAAGAAAAATTAAGACATTTTGAGAGCACAGAGGTGACATGGGTATTCACTCACTGTATATACTTTGTACTTCCGTAACTTCTCTGAAATTCTCATCTAGTGACTAGCTCTTGTATCTCATGCAATGCTCCTAGGTCATACCAATGTAACAGGTGCATCCCCCTCACATAACTCCTATCATGTGCTTAGTTTATGGTGTTTCGCACCATCTCAGTGCAGTCAGTTAGCCGTTATGTCCATGGCAGTGACATGGGAAAAGCCTGTTGCTCTAACATGGTGGTTGGGAAATGCATATCTTAGACTTGCATATCATGTGGTCTCATGAATATAGATTTTGCAGTTTGTTTTTTCTCCAGATGCTGCTGCACTGAAGACTAGTGAATGTGGATCTTATAGTTTCTTATGCAACCCGCATTGGAATCAATCTAGCTCAGTGCATTTTTCAGTGACCTCCATGTGGCAGCTGTCAGGTTTGAATGTGGGTAACATTTCAAGAAATACCCGGGGACCTTAGGCGCTCATGGCAGCCTGTTGGGTAATGTCATGATCGCATGAACAGCTAGACATCATCCGTGTAGTAGTTTCCACTCTCTGCCTGTATGATGCAGAGCTATGGACCCAGCTAGCACTTGGTGACTTCTGAAACGTCTGCTAGCCGGCAACGACTGTGCAAAATCAGAGGTGTGTATCTCGGCTCTTGATGCCGGACTAATAAATAGGAGGATATATCTCTGGACCTGAAGGGCTGGCTAGCATAGTTTGACGTAATCCTTGAGTCAGTTCTCTGATGGACTATCAACATGGTAATCCGATTGTGACAATGTCATCAGTGTGCCAGTATTCCGTGTGTATATGTGAAACTGCTGGAATAAAAACGTGAGGCTTCAAATAGGATCAGAGTGAAACTTTACTTCATCTGATGGGTGATCTTTATTATGAACCAAGTTACTAATTAATGCCTAAGTGCAAAGTTGGCATTATCGGGGCCACAGATGCCAAGGTAATGCTGGACGGGAACTTGGGAAGCTCCAGATGAAGGTTGGATGATGAGTGCTTGTCAGACGATGGTGCTGCTGAATTTCTCCCTGTGCACACAAAGGTGACCTGACTCACAGGCTTGCATCCATGACTGAGAGTGACAGATTTCTGCAACCGAAAGTACAATCTCATGCTGGACAGTATGATGCTGAGTCCAGAACATTATTTTTGCATGAGTGATGGTCTGTTTAGAAATGGTGCAGTCCGGATTCAGATCAGGGGCGCGATTCTCCGACTGCCCACCGGGTCGGAGAATCGCCGGGGGCCAGCGTGAATCCCGCCCCCACCGTGTCGCGAATTCTCCGCCACCGGTGATTCGGCGGGGGTGGGAATCGCGCAGGTCGGCGGGAATCCCCCGGTGATTCTCCTGTCTGCGATGGGCCGAAGTCCCGCCGCTGTCAACCCACGCCGGCGTGGATTGATCCACCTTTGGGACGGCGGGACATGGCGGCGCGGGCGGGCTCCGGGGTCCTGGGGCGATCTGGCCCCGGGGGGTGCCCCCGTGGTGGCCTGGCCCGCGAACGGGGCACACCGATCCGCGGGCGGGCCTGTGCCGTGGGGGCACTCTTTTCCTTCCGCCTTCGCCGTGGTCTCCACTATGGCAGAGGCGGAAGAGACCCCCTCCACTGCGCATGCGCGGGAATGCCGTGAGCGGCCTCTGATGCTCCCGCGCATGCGCCACCCGGCAAAGTCATTTCCGCGCCGGCTGGCGGGGCACCAAAGGCCTTTCCCGCCAGCTGGCGGGGTGGAAATCAGTCCGGCACGGGCCTAGCCCCTCAAGGTAAGAGCTCGGCCCCTCAAGATGTGGAGAATTCCTCACCTTTGGGGCGGCGCGATGCCGGACTGATTCGCGCCGTTTTGGGCGCCGGTCGGCGGACATCGCACCGATTATGGAGAATCCCGCCCCAGATTTCAGACGTCAATGAAAGAATCAGTGATTGATGATTGTCTTCCTTGAGGCACCTTACAATGCTCCAGGCATACTGCCATGAGCGTGCTGAGGTTTGCAGTGCTGCTCCTGTCTCTTGAATTCTTCCATAGGCAGTGAAAAGATGGCGCCATGTATAATTTCTTCACAGTGCGTACTGGTGCAGTTCTTCTCCCATAACAGAATGGCCACGTGCTCCAAAGGCTGCTGTGCCGCCCAAAGATGAGGCAAGATTGTAGCTACTCATTTGGAGATTGATACCAATGTTGGGTGTGCATGGAGGGTACTGGTGAAAGAAGCCGTATGAGCTAATCACCCCCATTGTCCCGGAACCTTGTGGTTATAGCAATCTCACAGACACAAGTGCCATGCCTGGCCCATGCTTTGGCCTCTCCCTCTGGGGCTTCAACTTCCTCGTCCTCATTGAGCTCATCCCTCTCAACATCCTCCTCATTGGAGGAATCGTGCAAAGAATGTGGCAGGTGTGAGCCACCTCATGCGTTGACAAGCAAAGTCACCTACAGTACCATCTTTTGCTCATCTGTGGCATTGAAAGGCGTCTTTGGTGCACCCTTGATGAAGCCACAAATAGCTCTGTGGTACTGGTGTGTCAGGCTAAGCTTCAGGGCCTTGATGGGACCCCATTGCCCATGTTCCTCAGGGCGAGGCCCATCCCTTTGCCCTGCCTGGCAGCGACAGGCCCTTTTTCTCCTGAATTGCCTGATTATCATGAAAAAGGTGGCATTGCTTGCACCATCAATTCCGCACTCCTTGTCTCTGCAGGACATCTAACAGAGACATCGTTCAACCAAGCCCTGCAATGATCACCTTCCATTGCCAAGCCAGGGAGTCATTGTTAAGTCTTTGGGTTGCCCTAAAATTTCAGGCATTCCATCACCAGATTATCACTTGCAGCTGTCGAACTGCTTTAAGGATCACTGGAACTGCCCTGCCCCCCCCCCCCCCCCCCCCCCATCGCCCGCCTGCCCCCGGCCCCGTGCAAATGTCCCAGGCATGACAGCGCTGTCACAAATGTGTAGGATCTGGATGAGTGCAGTCAGATGCTAGTTGCCTCCGCCAGGGCACTGGCAGACTGACTACTTTGGGATAGATTTGAGTCCAACCTTGCACTTGTGTAATGTCTGTAATCGTTGAGGCATACGATGCCACAACCTGTCAACTGTGATGTGCAGAGGTGTTTGGAACTTTTAGCATATGCACTTCAGCTGTTGCCCATTTATAGTTGAATTCTTGTGACCTCTTTGCATTCCTATGTGTGGGACAAATAGTCATTAAAACCCAATTCGATCCCAAGCCGCTATAGTTTCTCACAAGAATGCACCCCATGAGTTAAGGTGCCCAACTCCTTCAATTGGCATTTGGGTATTCCTAACATATCTCAGCTGAGCCTTTTTCTCCATGTCTTGAAGCAGAAACTATTTGGGTTCCCCTTCAATTGGCCCAGAAGTGCAGATGCTGACTCCTTTCACAAGCCCCAGACCCCACCTGTGGTAATTTATTTTCCTGGCTTATTTTTTTAACTGTGTCATTGCATTGACTGGCAAAATTGCAATGCTCTGCTTTATTATGAGACCAGCTTCCAACCACCCATGACCATCAAAGTCCCTCCTATTGTCCCAGAAGAGCATCATGAAAAGTCTCCCTCCCTCAGATCACTCTCCTTCCTCCCTCTCTAATCTTGAATTCCATTGCGATTGTTGTTGATATCCTTGATCTCCATCTTGAATCGTTTCCTGCGGATGTCCCAATGCTCCATGCCGACCTGACCCCCCCCCCCCCCCCCAATCTGAGGCCCAACTTAACAAGACTACCCCCACACACACACACACATACACACACGCATTAGGCCATCAAGCACACCCCACTGTATTACTTGTTCCCCATCTGCCCGCTCACGATACCACCCTTGACTGTGACTGTGTCACCTGCGGCCCAGTACCAATGCACCAACCCCCAAGACCAAAGCATGTAAGGAACTGACCACACCCTGCACACCATGCTGTGCACGACTGACACAGGACTGAAAGTATCCTCCTTGGACTGGGACCCAGACCTGTGAACCAAGCAAAGCCTTGTAACATGGTGTACAATGGCCCACGACTGCCTCTGCTTTCTGGCCCTGACTAATTGGAATGCCTTTTCCCAGATCCGTCTCTGCTTTCTGGCCCTGACTACTTGTAGCACAATTTTCCAAGACTATCTATGCTTTCTGGCCCCAACTATTGATAGCGCATGTGGCCAGGACTGTCTCTAAATTCTGGCTCTGACTAATTTCCTGGCCCAACCCCAGTAATGTATCTCCGTCCACCATTTCCCAAGTTGTGTCTGTCCACCCCTTCCCCAGTCAACCCACCCCAGCTATATGTCTCTGTCCACCCCTTCCCCAGTCATGTGTCTCTGTCCTCCCCTTCCCCCTGGCCTCCATTAAATCCCCCCAACCTTTCCAGCCCTTTCCCTTGCTACCCCACTGTCAAGCCTTCGCAAACCAACCCCTCCCTGTTTCCCTTTGGTATTGCCTGAGCACGGAGCCCAAGCAGCTGCAAACACAGTGCAGTGCAAGTTAAGTAAGCACTCTGTACACAAACCTCGAGGTCGTGAGTGAAGTGTAGTTCGCCATTAGCACGTCCTGTTCCATCTGACCATACCTCACAGCAGTTTAATTAACCGCTGGTGTGGCCAGTTGATTTGGCAGCAGGGGGCATGATTCCAGAGAGCTGGACTTTTAATGAGCAGTCGTGATATGCAAATACAGTTCTTGACATGGTGTGGTGGGCTAGCCAACCTACCATGAAAGTCAGGAGCGGTAAATTGCAAACCAGTTTAATCTGGTGGAAAACAGACATTTGGCCACAAACTGATTTTTTCTGTTCTGCCCATCACGATGTCTGTTTCTGGGGTTACTGGAAAATACTGCAAAATATTTTAAAAATTAATTTCTGGTAAGTGCAGACCACACTTAACAATATTTTGTGCTGCTTCAATCAATTCATTATTATATTGAATACACAGCCCCATTTTATGGTTCATAGTGATGACCAGAATCACAACAGCACATTTTGCTTTCACTTTCATGATATTCTCCAGTTCTTTGAATTACCTAACTTTCAGGAGGATCCCAACACCATTTTCTCCTTTTAAGTAATTAATGTGCATTGTATTGCCACAGCATTGAATCATCAATTCAATTACCATTCAATAATTGGTAAAAGAATGAAAGATGAGAATTTCTGTTTTATACAGCTGTTATGATCTGGAATGCACTGCCTAAAAGGATGGTAGAAGTATATTGAATAGTACCTTCAAAAGATAATTGAATATATACTAGAAAATAAAAGAATTTCAAGTCTGTGGGGACAGAAAAGGGGATTGGGGCTTACAGTTACATCAAAGAGCCAGCACAGGCACAGTAACCTCCTGTGCTGCATGAGTCCCAAATGGCTGCTTTTCTTAATTGATACATGTTGCAGGCATTCAATTAAATTAAATAGTATTGATCTTGTTGATGCACAATAGGTTGTATGCCGTGCATTCTAGATAAATTTAAGTTTATGGAGGGTAGAGGATGAGTGGCAAGGAGAACATTCGAATTGTCAGCTTCAGATATGGCAAAGCATATTAGTCTGATTCTTGGAGTTGTCTTAGATTTCAAAGTTATGAACAATTCAGTTTCAGCAATTGACTCGTAAAGAGTTGATGACAAGGTACAAATTTTTGGTAGGGGCTGATAGTGATCTTAATGTTTGGTTGGTGAAAATTGCATTTCATTCTAGACAGGATGATTGGTTGGTCAGTACAGAGGTGGTAGAGGGACAGAGAGAAGTGATATAAAGATAGAGCTGGGTGCAATAAGACATATAGAAGCTGGCCCCATTTCTGCAGAAGTTGTCACAAAGGGCAGCGTTAAATTGTGGCCGATATCTTAAAGGGGGCATTGAATGAAGCTTTGTGGGTAGCGCTTAGGAATAAAAAAGAATCAACCACATTGCTAGGTTTATTATAGACCCCCCAGATAGTCAGCAGGAAATTGAGGCGCAAACGTGTGTACTATTCGCGGAGGTGTGTAAAAATAATAATAGGGTAATTATATTAGGTGATTTAAATTTTCCCAACATTAATTGGGATAGTCATAGTGTTAAGGGCTTAGACGGAGTGGATTTCTTAAAATGTATGTAGGAGAACGTTTTGGGTCAATATGTAAAGGGTCCAACAAGGGGCAGCGCAGTGATGGACCTAATTCTGTGGAATGAAGCCAAACCAGGTGGTGGAGGTGGTGGTGGGAGGCATTTTAGTGAAAGCGACCACAACATGGTACAATTTTAGCTTGGTATGGACAAAGAAATAGACAAGTTGCAAAACAAGCTTTGGATTGGTAGGGAGAGAGTGTATTTTATTAACATAAGACAAGATCCAGCCCAAGGAAAATCTACAGAAGATCAGTGGAGATGTTCAGAATGGAAATGGGGTGGGTACAGGCCCAACATGTTCGCTGAAGGTTGATGGGCAGGAGTAAGTAACAAGCCCAGAGAGCCATGTATGACCAAAGATGTTCAGGATACGGTGAGAAGGAAAAGAAAGGCTTTTAGCAGGTACAAGGGCAGCACGGTAGCACAAGTGATTAGCACTGTGGCTTCACAGCGCCTGGTTCGATTCCCCGCTGGGTCACTGTGTGGAGTCTGCACGTTCTCCCCGTGTCTGCATGGGTTGCCTCCGGGTGCTCCGGTTTCCTCCCACGGTCCAAAGATGTGCAGGTTAGGTGGAATGGCCATGCTAAATTGCCCTTAGTGTCCAAAAGGGTTAGGGGGGTTATTGGGTTATGGGGATAGGGTGGAGGTGAGGGCTTAAGTGGATCGGTGCAGACACGATGGGCCGATTGGCCTCCTTCTGCACTGTATGTTCTAAGGGGCGGGAATCTCCGGTATCTGGTGGGCGGGCCGTACCAGCGTGAACCATTCTGGCGTCGGGCCGCCCGGAAGGTGCGGAATCCTCCGCATCCTCGGGGGCTAGGCCAGCGTCGGAGTGATTGGCACCGCGGCGAACGGCCTTCGCTGTCCGGCGTGAGTTGACGCATGCGCAGGAGCGCCAGCGTGTTCCCAGAACCGCTGGCGTAATTCCTGCGCATGCGCAGTGTGTTTCTTCTCCACACCGGCCATGGTGGAACTTTACAGCGGCCGGCACGGAGGGAAAGAGTGCCCCCATGGCACAGGCCCGCCCGCAGATCAGTGGGCCCCGATCGCGGGCCAGGCCACCGTGGGGGCCCCCCCTTGGGCCAAATCATCCTGCTCCCCCCGAGGACTCCGCAGGCCACCCGCAGAGTCAGGTCCCGGTAAGAACCTTGTGTAATTTACGCCGGCGGGACCCGACAGAAACGGGCAGCCGCTCGGCCCATCACGGAGCGGAGAATCGCCGGGGGGTGCCGCTGACAACGGCCCCCGACTGGCGTGACGCGATTCCCTCCCCGCCAAAAAAACAGCGCCGGAGAATTCGGCAGCCGACAGCAGGGCGGGATTCACACCGCTCCCCGGCGATTCTCCGTCCCGGTGGAGGATCGGAGAATCCCGCCCAAGGTGTCAAATCAGCGGAAGAATTAGTGGAGTACAGATAGTAAAGGATGGAGCTTAAGAAAGCAATTAGGAGAGCAAAGAGGATATGAGAAAACTGTGGTTGGTAAAAGTAGGAAAAATTTCAAGATATTCTATAAGTATATCAATGGGAAGAGGATGACCAGGGAAAGAGTAAGCATTAGGGACCAAGGGAGCCACCTGTGGGTGGAGCAAGGGGACATTGGTAGGGTGTTGAATGAGTACTTCACATTGTCTTCACCCAAGAGAATGAGGATGTAGGTATGGAACTCGGGGAGAGAGACTGCAAGGCATTGAGCAAATTGACATAGGGAGTGTAAGGTATTGGAAGTGTTGGCAGGCTTAAAAGTGGACAAATCTCCAGGTCCAGATAAATTGCGTCCCAGGTTGCTGTGGGAGGCAAGGGTGGAGATTGCTGGGGCTCTGGCCCAAATCTTTAATTCCTCTCTGACTCAGGGGAGGTGCCAGAGGACTGGAGAACAGCTAATGTGGTTCCACTATTTAAGAAAGATTGTAGAGATAAGTCAGGGAACTACAGACCAGTGAGTCTCACGTCAGTGATACGGAAACCTGGAGAAAATTTTGAAGAGGTTAGTCTGTCTCTACTTGGAGAGGCAAGGTTTGATCAGGGATAGTCAGCACAGCTTTGTCAGAGGGAAGTCATGCCTAACAAATTTGATTGAATTTTTTGAGGAGGTGACCAGGTGTAGATGAGGGTAGTGCAGTTGATGTAGTTGATATAGATTTCAGCAAAGCCTTCGACAAGGTTCACATGAGAGACTTATAAAGAAGGCAAATCTATATGGGATGCAGGGTAATTTCATGAGGTGGATTAGCTATAGGAAACAGAGAGTGATAACAGAAGGCTGCTTTAGTGACTGGAAGGCAGTGTCCAGTGGCATACCATAGGGATCTGTGCTCGGTCCCCTATTATTCATCATTTATATAAACGACATAGATGACTATGTGGGGGGATAGGATCAGTAAGTTTGCAGATGAACAAAGATTAGCCGGGTGGTTAATAGTGAGGTTGGGTGTCTTGGGTTACAGGAAGATAAAGATGGGGCGGTCAAATGAGAAGATAAGTGGCAGCAGAAATTTAACCATGAAAAGAACAAGGTGATACACTTTCGAAGAAGTAATTTGACAAGGAAGTATTTAATGAACGGCATGACACTAGGAAGTTTTGAGGAACAAAGGGACTTTGGAGTGTTTGTCCAGAGATCTCTGAAGGCAGAAGGGCAGGTTAATAGGTTGGTGAAAAAGACATATGGGACACTTGCCTTTTTCAATTGAGGGATTGATTACAAAAGCAGGGAGGTCATGTTGAAGTTGTATGGAACTCTGTGAGGCCACAGCTGGAGTAGTGTGTGCAGTTCTGGGCACCACATTATAGGAAGGATGTGATTGCGCTGGAGGGGGTGCAGAGGAATTCACCAAGATGTTGGCTGGGATGGAACATTTAAGTTATGAAGAGAGGTTGTATAGGCTTGGGTTGTTTTCGTTGGAGCAGAGAAGATTGAGGGGTGTACATGATTATGAGGAGAATTGACAGGGTGGATGGGGAGCAGCTGTTCCCCTTCGTTGAAGGGTCAGTCACAAGGGGACAGAGGTTCAAAGGGCAGGAGGATTAGGGGGGTATTGAGGAAAACCTTTTTTACCCAAAGGGTGGTGACGGCCTGGTATGCACTGCCTGATAGGGTGGTAGAGGTGGGTTGCCTCACATCCTTTAAAAAGTACTTTGGATGAGCACTTGGCACGTCATAACATTCTGGGCCATGTGCTGGTAAATGGAATTAAGTAGGTAGGTCAGGTGTTTTTCGCATGTCGGTGAAGACTCGATCGATTGAAGGGCCTCTTCTACACTGTGTAATTCTGTGATTACAATTCGCGATTTTGTTCGGGCTGATGCAATAGTGCGGAAAGGTGGAAACCATATTGGAAGGATACAAATGGAATTGAGAGAGATGGACAAAAATCTGCCCAGCATAGATGGGGTGGGCGGGGTTGTTTCAGCTTGGCAGGCCAAAGACATTTGTGTCAGAAAGAAGGCCCTGATCATGGAGGCTTGATTCATGACTGCAGGCCTGCAAATCTACACCAGTTTTACAGGCTTGTACTGGGGTGTCCCACATTGAGTTTAAAGTCCCAAAACTGGAAATAGTGGCACGCCTGACCTCGACAGGTTGAACAAGCACCAATTGCCTAACCTCTGTCCAGGACAGGGAAGGAAATGAGAGTTGGCATCTATAATTCTCCATACAGTTTACATTTCACGTAAGCATCGACTTGTTTCTGGCCACACTTGATTTACACACATTAGTTGTCCCATTTTAGCATATCTCCTGATTCACTGATCAATGATATGGAAAATGACATATGTATAAATGGGTATATCTATTGTAATCTGACCCATGTTCCAATGTTTGATTTTGTAATTGAACTACAATAAGTCTTCATTGAATGTACATTTTTTTAAATGAATAAATTCCTTTAAATTTTTACCCAATAAGATTAATGCCAACTGAATATGTGTAGATCCCTTTGCCTAGATGGCTTG
The DNA here is from genome assembly GCF_047496885.1 of Scyliorhinus torazame. NCBI lineage: Eukaryota > Metazoa > Chordata > Chondrichthyes > Carcharhiniformes > Scyliorhinidae > Scyliorhinus > Scyliorhinus torazame. Next base: position 225,243,692 of record NC_092709.1, read on the forward strand.
ATCTAAATGTTATAGAAAGAATAGAATATGTACAATGAATAATTTAATATTAAATTTGACCTAAACAATTCAGCATCTCTTTATCTCATTGTAAAGATAGCTAAATATCTTGATAAAATTGACTCAATATTTGAAACTTCATTTAGGTTTCATATTTTAAAGGTTCCCTCAAGTGGCAGGATTAGAGTTTGGATTTGATCCAAGTGCAGAACCAGGGCACAGGATTGTTGTAGACTCGGTGAAGGTACAGGGACAGTACTTGGACCGAAATAGAACATACTTACTTGCAATCAAGGAATATCTTGCAAAAGTAAGTTGTACCCTTAATACTGTTTTAAAAAAACAACCAGATTGCCTTGTGTATAAATGCCTTTGATTGCCTTTGAAGAAAATGCATTAATCATGTGTCTTAAGATTTAATATGTGCCTCACTCTAAATGATAATTTCAGATATTAATATCCAGATACTTCGGGCGAGATCTTCCGGCTGTTCACACCAGTGGGATCTTCCAGTCCCGCTACGGGTTTCCCGTCGACGTGAAGTGGATTCAATGGGAAATCCCGTCCTAGATCTCCTGTGTGCTTTGTGTTTTGAGCAGAAGCACTACCTATGGAGTAACTAATTTCTAGCCACTAATTTTTTTTTCTTATCTTTTGCTACATTATAGGATATTTATAGTAACACACATGGACCAAAGTTACTCATGGGTGTTTCTGGTTTCTTGCTATAATTTTGACAACTAACTGGCAGAATTTCCTGGGAAATAGTGCAGAACTGGCTGTATTAGCTTGCCTTGGTCTACAAGGTATTTAATCAAAAGGTGATGTGTTGAGATAGCAGAGGGCATGAGCTTCAATCCTGCTTTCGTCGCTCTATCTCTTGATCCCTGAACTTCCACAGAATTCGTGGCAATGGGCACATTGGGCCCTTAAGTTGTTTCAACGTTTCAAGAAGATTAGCAAAAGTTGTAATTAATACAAATTTACACCCTGATTTTCTTTTTATTATTCATTCATGGGATGTGGGTGTCACTGGCTGGGCCTGCATTTATTGCCCATCCCTAAGGGCATTTATGTGTCCACTACATTGCTGTGGATCTGGAATGTCCTTCCCTAAACATGTTAGTGAATTAGTTGTTTTTTTTTTTACAATGGTTTCATGGTCGTCATTAGACTTTCAATTCCAAATTTTTATTGAATTCACATTCCACCAGCTGCCCTGGTGGGATTCGAACCCAGGTCCCCAAAGCATTACCCTGGGTCTCTGGAATACCAAGTCCAGTGACAATACTACTATGCCATTGCCTCCCCTAAAGATCCCATCTCACTGATTAAGTTTCCCAGGTCCTTTGACCTTTTCAAATTTAGAACCAAAAGTACCTAAGATGCTCCAAGTCCAATTTTCCATTTGGAATTTTGAGTCTCTTGCATGCCTACATGCCGAAATGCGTGAGCCTCCACATTTCAAATACGTGAGATGTTAATGATATTGTTCAGCATTTTCTAACCCTTGGCAAAGCTCTGCTCATTATGGGAGCACCATATTCCAAGTATCCGTTCATTGTTTCTAGGTCAAAATCTGATAATATAGGGTGGCACGGTGGCACAGTGGTTAGTACTGCTGCCCCAGGGCGTGAGGTCCCGGGTTCGATTCCGGCCCTGAGTCACTGTCCGTGTAGAGTTTGCACATTCCCCCCATGCCTGTGTGGGTCTCACCCGCACAACCCAAAGATGTTCAGGGTAGGTGGATTGGCCATGGCAAACTTGCCCCTTTAATTGGAAATGTTTTTAAAATTTTGGTAATACGCTATGTGACATAATTGTGGGAGCAGTATCGTCTCAAGAAATTTGGGGCGCAATTCTCCCATCCGGAGTCAGGAGGGCTAGAAGGGGCCACGAAAAGTCATTGGCAAATAGGGTTAAGGAAAATCCCAAGGCTTTTTACACGTACATAAAAAGCAAGAGGGTAGCCAGGGAAAGGGTTGGCCCACTGAAGTATAGGCAAGGGAATCTATGTGTGGAGCCAGAGGAAATGGGCGAGGTACTAAATGAATACTTTGCATCAGTATTCACCAAAGAGAAGGAATTGGTAGATGTTGAGTCTGGAGAAGGGTGTGTAGATAGCCTGGGTCACATTGAGATCCAAAAAGACGAGGTGTTGGGCGTCTTAAAAAATATTAAGGTAGATAAGTCCCCAGGGCCTGATGGGATCTACCCCAGAATACTGAAGGAGGCTGGAGAGGAAATTGCTGAGATTGCTGACAGAAATCTTTGGATCCTCACTGTCTTCAGGTGATGTCCCGGAGGACTGGAGAATAGCCAATGTTGTTCCTCTGTTTAAAAAGGGTAGCAAGGATAATCCAGGGAACTACAGGCCGGTGAGCCTTACTTCAGTGGTAGGGAAATTACTGGAGAGAATTCTTCGAGACAGGATCTACTCCCATTTGGAAGCAATATGTTCTATAGTGTAGGTTAGGTGGCTTTTGTTTTGGTGCAACATCGTGGGCTGAAGGGCCTGTACTGCGCTGTATCGTTCTATGTTCTAAATGGACGTATTATTGAGAGGCAGCATGGTTTTGTGAAGGGGAGGTCGTGTCTCACTAACTTGATAGAGTTTTTCGAGGAGGTCACAAAGATGATTGATGCAGGTAGGGCAGTGGATGTTGTCTATATGGACTTCAGTAAGGCCTTTGACAAGGTCCCTCACGGTAGACTAGGACAAAAGGTGAAGTCACACGGGATCAGCGGTAAGCTGGCAAGGTGGATACAGAACTGGCTAGGTCATAGAAGGCAGAGAGTGGCAATGGAAGGATGCTTTTCTAATTGGAGGGCTGTGACCAGTGGTGTTCCACAGGGATCAGTGCTGGGACCTTTGCTGTTTGTAGTATATATAAATGATTTGGAGGAAAATGTAACTGGTCTGATTAGTAAGTTTGCAGACAACACAAAGGTTGGTGGAATTGCGGATAGCGATGAGGACTGTCAGAGGATACAGCAGGATTTAGATTGTTTGGAGACTTGGGCGAAGAGATGGCAGGTGGAGTTTAATCCGGACAAATGTGAGGTAATGCATTTTGGAAGGTCTAATGCAGGTAGGGAATATACAGTGAATGGTAGAACCCTCAAGAGTATTGAAAGTCAGAGAGATCTAGGTGTACAGGTCCACAGGTCACTGAAAGGGGCAACACAGGTGGAGAAGGTAGTTAAGAAGGCATACGGCATGCTTGCCTTCATTGGCCGGGGCATTGAGTATAAGAATTGGCAAGTCATGTTGCAGCTGTATAGAACCTTAGTTAGGCCACACTTGGAGTATAGTGTTCAATTCTGGTCGCCACACTACCAGAAGGATGTGGAGGCTTTAGAGAGGGTGCAGAAGAGATTTACCAGAATGTTGCCTGGTATGGAGGGCATTAGCTATGAGGAGCGGTTGAATAAACTCGGTTTGTTCTCACTGGAACGACGGAGGTTGAGGGGCGACCTGATAGAGGTCTACAAAATTATGAGGGGCATAGACAGAGTGGATAGTCAGAGGCTTTTCCCCAGGGTAGAGGGGTCAATTACTAGGGGGCATAGGTTTAAGGTGAGAGGGGCAAGGTTTAGGGTAAATTTTTGAGGCAAGTTTTTTACACAGAGGGTAGTGGGTGCCTGGAACTCGCTACCGGAGGAGGTGGTGGAAGCAGGGACGATAGTGACATTTAAGGGGCATCTTGACAAATACATGAATAGGATGGGAATAGAGGGATACGGACCCAGGAAGTGTAGAAGATTGTAGTTTAGTCGGGCAGCATGGTCGGCAGGGGCTTGGAGGGCCGAAGGTAACGGGCGAGCAGCGATTCTCTGGCCCGGATGGGCCGAGCGGCCTGCCCAACACAACAGGTTCCCGCCGGCGCCATCCACACCCGGTCGCTGCCGGCAGGAACAGCGCGGGAACGCATGGGGGGTGGGGGGCGAGGGGGGTTCCTGCACCGGAGGGGGTGGTGGGGTGCTCAAAGGGGTCTGGCCCGCGATCGGTGCCTACCGATCGGCGGGCCGGCCTTTCTGAAGGAGGACCTCCTCTCCTCCGCTGCCCCGCAGGATCCATCCGACATCTTCTTGCGGGGCGGCCTCGGGGAGGACGGCAACCGCGCATGCACGGGTTGGCGCCGGCCATCCAATGCATGCGCGGGTGACGTCATTTACGCGGCGCCGGCCGCGTCATTTACGCGGCGCCACGGCCCAGCGCTCGTAAATGACGTGACGCCGCTCCTAGCCCCCCCGGGGGCCGGAGAATAGGGGGCTGGGAGCGGGCTCCGACGCCGGAGTGAAACACTCTAGTTTTCACTCCGGCGTCGGCACTTAGACTCCCAAAGAACAAAGAAATGTACTGCACAGGAACAGGCCCTTCGGCCCTCCAAGCCCGTGCCGACCATGCTGCCCAACTAAACTACAATCTTCTACACTTCCTGGGTCCGTATCCCTCTATTCCCATCCAATTCATGTATTTGTCAAGATGCCCCTTAAATGTCACTATCGTCCCTGCTTCCACCACCTCCGGTAGCGAGTTCCAGGCACCCACTACCCTCTGTGTAAAAAAACTTGCCTCGTACATCTACTCTAAACCTTGCCCCTCTCACCTTAAACCTATGCCCCCTAGTAATTGACCCCTCGACCCCGGGGAAAAGCCTCTGACTATCCACTCTGTCTATGCCCCTCATAATTTTGTAGGCCTCTATCAGGTCGCCCCTCAACCTCCTTCGGTCCAGTGAGAACAAACCGAGTTTATTCAACCGCTCCTCATAGCTAATGCCCTCCATACCAGGCAACATTCTGGTAAATCTCTTCTGCACCCTCTCTAAAGCCTCCATATCCTTCTGGTAGTGTGGCGACCAGAATTGTACACTCTACTCCAAGTGTGGCCTAACTAAGGTTCTATACAGCTGCAACATGACTTGCCAATTCTTATACTCAATGCCCCGGCCAATGAAGGCAAGCATGCCGTATGCCTTCTTGACTACCTTCTCCACCTGTGTTGCCCCTTTCAGTGACCTGTGGACCTGTACTCCTAGATCTCTCTGACTTTCAATACTCTTGAGGGTTCTACCATTCACTGTATATTCCCTACCTGCATTAGACCTTCCAAAATGCATTACCTCACATTTGTCCGGATTAAACACCATCTGCCATCTCTCCGCCCAAGTCTCCAAACAATCTAAATCCTGCTGTACCCTCTGACAGTCCTCATCGCTATCCGCAATTCCACCAACCTTTGTGTCGTCTGCAAACTTACTAATCAGACCAGTTACGTTTTCCTCCAAATCATTTATATATACTACAAACAGCAAAGGTCCCAGCACTGATCCCTGTGGAACACCACTGGTCACAGCCCTCCAATTAGAAAAGCATCCTTCCATTGCCACTCTCTGCCTTCTATGACCTAGCCAGTTCTGTATCCACCTTGCCAGCTCACCCCTGATCCCGTGTGACTTCACCTTTTGTACTAGTCTACCATGAGGGACCTTGTCAAAGGCCTTACCGAAGTCCATATAGACAACATCCACTGCCCTACCTGTATCAATCATCTTTGTGACCTCCTCGGAAAACACGAAGAAGACAAAGAAAAAAAATCAACCCATGTAATTCAATGAAATAATATATAACCGTTGCAACAAAACAAAAGGAGCAAAAATGCCAATCAAACCAAACAAAAACTTAAACTCTATAACAATTTTGAAGTCAAGTAAGTTACAATACAGGTCAGTGAAAAGAAAGTTATAGCATTTAGACATTTTCCAGCTCCCCAATCACAGTCCACGATCTCTCTTCCAGCTCCACTCCTCACTTCTGTCCCAAGCCTTCTGCTTTCATGAATGCCTCAGCCGCCTCCCCCATTTCAAAATAAAAATATTTGCCATTGTACGTCACCCTCAGCTTTGCCGGGTATACCATACCAAATCGCAGTCCCTTGTTGTACAGTGCCGCCTTCATTCGGCTGAACGCCACTCATCTCTTTGCCAACTCCACCGTCAAGTCCTGGTAAATCCGAACACTAGCACCATCCCACTCCACCTCCCGCTTCTGCTTCGCCCAGTTTAACACCTTCTCCTTCATGTGGTATTTACGGAAGCAGATAATTACTGCTCTCGGTGGCACGTTTACTTTGGGTTTCGGCCTTAATGACCGATGAGCTCGGTCCAGTTCATACCGGGAGGGGTCTTCACCCTCTCCCATCAACTCTGCCAGCCTCTTAGCAAAGTACTCTGTCCCTTTAGGTAAGCCCACAATTCTCAGATTTTGTCGCCTCGAGCGGTTCTGCAAGTCCTCGAGCTTTGCTCGGAGTCCTCTGTTGACCTCCACCACCCTCTGTAGTTCGTCTTCCATCAAGGTGAGCTGGTCGCTGTGCAGCAACATGGCCTTCTCCACTTCCTTCATCTTGTCACCTTGTTCTCTCACTTCGGCCAATGTTTTTGCCACATCCACCCTCACTGGGGCGATTGCCTCCTCCATCAATGATCTCAGTGCGACCGCCATCTCCTTCCTCAGCGCCTCCATGTGCCTCGCAAACTGCTTCTCCAGCTCCACAGCCATCACCTCGGTCATCCTGTCCACTGTAAGTAGTGCGGCCCCACCATGCAGTCCGGCATCCACCATCTTGTCAGTGCTTTTACTTGTCCTCTCCTTTGGCGGCGAGCCCGCATTTCCTCCCTTCCTCACAGCTGTTTTTGGCATCCCTTAACCACTTAATATTTTTCTTCTTCTTTCTTCAATCTCAAGATAAATAATAAAATTAATTTAAAAAATTAAAAAATTAAATTAAAATTTAAAAAAAACTTTATTTAAAAAAAAAAGATTCAAAAATTAAAGTTCAAAACATCTCCTCCTGGGACCGTACTTCAAATATCCTAAACATACATTTTCAGCGGGGGGCCACCCGGTGTGAACTGCTCCCCCTCTACATCTGTGCTGGATTCAGGCCCGTCCCTCAGGCCCCAACGGCCGAAGAAACCCCGACCGGCGAAACCACGGGGAACCCCCCAGAAAACGACTAAATGCCGTGGACCGGCGGGAGCCTGTGTCCAGCGCGCAAGCAGGAGAGGATTTAACACTTGTAAAAGCAGTGCAAATTGCGAGGCAAAGAGAACTCCGAAAACAGAATCAAGTGTTTATTTGCAGGGAAGTAGAAGTCCCATGGGAAAGATTGAGCGAGACCATTCAGTTTATAGGCCATAGAAGAGAACGCGAGTCAAAGCCTAAGCCTGACAAAGTGGGGGAACACATGCTGTTATTTTGAAATGTCTTTGGTGTGGCAGGAACAAACTGTACAAGTGGGAAGAATGAGAGTGCTACAATTGTGGAAAAGCTGTCGCTTGAAAACACTGACAATCTATAAACAGAGGGAGAAAATTTTAAAACAGAGTCACATACAAGAAGTGGAAGAACCACAAGCAAAGGAACTAACCTTCCTGGGGGAGGTAATTGATACGGAAAACAAGAACACAAGAAATAAAGCAGGAATAGACCATATAGCCAGCCGAGCCATTAAATACAATCATAGCTGATCTTGGGGTGCAACTCCACAATCCCACCCACTCCCCATATTCACTTGATTCCTAAGAAAACAAACATCTGTCGATCCCAGCCTTGATTGTATTCAATGATGGAGCATCCAACTCCTCCGGGGTAGAGAACCCCAAAGATTCAAAATCCTTTCAGTAAAGTAATTTCTTCTAATCTCAGTCCTAGATGATCGGCCCCTTTTCTGAAACTGCGTCACTGTGCTTTAGATTCCCTAATCAGAGGAAACAATCTCTCAGGTCTGTCCTATTGAGCCCCCTCAGAATCTTATCTACTTCAATAAGACCTGCTACCATTCTTCTAAGCTCAAGAATATAGGCCCAATTTACTCCGCCTCTCATTAAAGGACATCCCCTTCATCTCAGGGACCAATTTAGTGAATCTCAGAAAAAACAATGGGCAACTGGAAAAGCCTCATGCTAGGCAATTCATCATCATAGATTTTACTCTGATTTACTGGCAGTTTTACAATTCAAACAATATATTGGTTTCTACAGGGGAAGGATGGATATGTGATGTTCCGGAATTGTCAATGGCTGGTTGACACAGAAACGGCTCCCAGTCTCTCCACTGTTGTCATTAACCATTTTGAATCAGTAAAAATTGTTCAGGGGCTCAAGAAGTGTAAATCAGGACATCGGATGAGTTTAATCAAAGTCTCCCATGCTGCATCCATAACAGGTACATTTATTTGCTTTAGTTAAAGGGATTAATCCTTCATAATCCACAAACTGATATTGTTTTCCTTGCAGTATGATTTTCTTTGTAGTATATTTTACAGCAACCAATATGATAGGTTGAACATTGTGTCTACCACTATGTCTGACCCTGTGGGTATGTAGAGGTAGACTGTGTCAATTTTTTAAAAAACTGTCCCTTAAAAAGGCAAACTATTGGATTTCATTAGTAACCATTCGTAAAATTATATAGTTTTACCAAACACAGTGAGGTTGTTCAGCCTATTGTGTCTGTCCTGTCCTTCTGAAAGAGCTATCTACTTCCATTGCCTTTTCCCCATGTTCATATGTTGTGCTTCCGTTATTGCTTTTAAAAAGCTATGCAAAATAAATTAAATTCTCTCTTATTTTGATTACTTTATGCCCTCTATTGACCCATTAAGCAGTGAAAATATTTTGTCCCCTTTTACTTTATCCTTGAACAAGTTTTGAACTTGAAATTTGAATATCTCGATTAAATTTCTGTAATGAAAAGAGCCTGTCCAAAAGCACTCAGAATTTTTCAATATTTGTGTATGTATAATTAATAGGATTCTAGTGTATCAGCATAGTACATTTTGTTATAATTTCTGACAATACATTTGACATTCAGTGATGTGCTATAATACTGAGAATAGTTCATTGGTGTGCTATAATACTGCAAAAAGTTTTGATAAATCTGTAATACATTATACATCTGCACTTTATCAAAGCAATAAAGTAAATGGAAATTTAAAAACTACAATTTGAATACCCACCCCACATTATCATTCAGAATATATTTTACATTCAAAAATTTTAAGCTTTAATAAATATAATTCATTTCAGCCAAATGTAATGCATAATAATTTTGCACAGTCTGGATACAGACTTGTATTGAAATATTGACTAGTTAGAACCGTAGAATTCCTACAGTGCAGAAAGAGGCCATTTGGCCCATCGAGTTTGCACCGACCCTCTGAAAGAGCACCCTACCTAGGCCCACTTCCCCACTCTATCCCCATAACCCCATCTAATCTTTGGGCAATAATGGGCAATTTGGCATGGCCAATCCATCCAACGACATCTTTGGACTGTGGGAGAAAACCAGAGCACCCGGAGGAATCCCATACAGACACTGGGAGAAAGTGCAACTCCACACAGTCACCCAAGGCTAGAATTTAACCTGGTCCCTGTGGCTGTGAGACATCAGTACTAACACTGTGCTACTGTGCTGCCCCTCAATGCGAAAATCCTAAAAACGGGATAAAATTCAACTTTTCTCAACAATGACCCACTGGTAAAATTGCATTCTCAAATGTTGCATGTTTCAAAGCCAGATGTCCTTATGATTTTGTTTGTGAGTTGCTGAATACAGGAAAAAACAGGCATTTTTTGTTTTTCATTAGCCCCACACTAATAGTAATTGAATTATTATTATTCCTTAGATTTTGAAAAGAAAGCTGATGACAAAATTATAGTTGCTCCTGTCCCTGATGTGGAGGGAAGAATTTATCATGTCACCAAGGACATGAAAAAACACCTCAAGCAACTACGTTCTGAACGGGAACTAGGCCAAAGGACATTTCCATTAGATCTCTGCAGCGCGAATAACTCACTCGGTTGTGAATTGAAGTAGTAAAAACAACACAAAGCTTTGTATTTTTAATGCTTAATTTAAATGCTATTTCCAAGTAAAATCTTTTAACAAAGTTATTTTTTTCTGTGTTTGAGCAAATATCGTAGCACAACTTTGTAAACTAGTAAATATATGCAGGTTTTTGATGCAAAACCAGCCAAACGAATTCTTTTAAAAAACATTTTTTTAAATGTGTGACTGATGTGTGGTTTCCTTCTATCTTTAGATTGAATCAAGACAAGATTGTTTTATCATTTTAATTTGTGACATCTATGAGGGAATCATAAAAGTTTGCAAAATATATCCTCATTAATGAGCATGTAAACATCTTTGTATCTTTATACTTGCTGGATTTTTGAATTATAGATGATGTCAAAATGTACAAGAAGTTAGCATAAAGACTGATTGCAAGATTGTGTGTTAAGAATAGTATATAATATTTCACTAAATCTGATAACATTATGTTTCAGTATGTATCTGTGACATACGTGCCGATATCTGGCCTGGCCCATAGCTGATCTGACAGATGGGACTTATCTGACACTTAGCATTCTTGGCAAAGATATGGAGCTGGCACAACTTACTCAATCCTGTTTCAACAGAATAAATGGCACAGTTAGTATAAATAGCAAACTGGGCTTAATATGCACATGTGGCACTGTACAGTTTGCACAGCTGTGAAATTCAATACAAGAGGTAAGAAGGAGTCATAAATTAGGAATAGCTAGCACAGTAAGCAGACTACAGCTGTAGACAATGTAAATTTAAGTTCAATTAAGGCTAGTTATTGTAATTGTTGAACTAAAAACTAATGAGTGAAATACTGAATAATAAAAAATGTAAATCTTTCCTATGTCTTAAATAAATACAAACTGATCAATGTCGTCATGTTCATCATAACTTAATATAAAATGGAAAATTACATTGTAATGAGTATATGCTTGTGATCACCCTCACGACTATCATGAGGAATCACTCATTGATCCCCCTGTGGGGTTCTTGGAGTACGAGTTCCCATGGTAACGGAGGCCTGTCCAGTTGGGACTCGTTATCGAGTCTTTTAAATACTTTCCCAGGCCCAGACTGGGAATTTCTCTTAGTCCCGGACTGGGACACTTGTGTTGTATGCCACCGGTGTGGCTTCTGAATTGAAATAAATTTGGTTCATAAAAAAATATATAAAATATTATAATCTTTATTGTCACAAGTAGGCTTACATTAAAACTGCAATGAAGTTACTGTGAAAAGTCCCTAGTCGCCACATTCCAGCGCCTGTCGGGTATACTGAAGGAGAATTCAGAATGTCCAAATTACCTAACAAGCACATCTTTTGGAACTGGTGGGAGGAAACCAGAGTACCCGGAGGAAACCCACGCAGACACGGGGAGAACTTGCAGACTCAGCACAGACAGTGACCCAAGCGGGAATTGAACCTGGGACCCTGGAGCTGTGAAGCAACAGTGCTAATCACTGTGCTACCTTGCCGCCCTTTATCTTTACCTTTGTGTCTCCTGGATTACTGCACAGGCGATGAGGGTGGAATCTGCAAGCAGTTTTCTCTGTGTCGTGATGTTGTTTATCCCACATACCAACTGGTCCCATAGCATCTCTGGCAGGGATGGTCCATACTCACAGTGCTCTTCGGCCAGCTTCCTGAGCTGGTCAGGAACTCGGCTACAGACACATGAGACAGTGTTCCAGCTGTATTAAAACTGTAACGCTGGAGAATAACTGATGGCCTCAGGTCGTAGTGGTTTGCCACTAAGTATACCAGCTTAGTAAGAGTTTTTGAGTCTGGGGCCACTGGGTAAGTCAGGCTCTTAATGATGTTGAATGTCTCGTCTCCACGGGCAACCGAAAGGATTACTTCTGTTGTGATCAGTGATATGACCGTTGTAATGAGATGCACAAAACACCTAGTTGTTTTACTAGAAAGATGATTCATTAATAAACACGTGGAAAGATAACTAACAGATTACTGTACAGACCATAACTACTAAATAAATTCAGTGAATTCTACTAGAACTACTCTAAGTGTGACTATCGTCTCGTATGTCCTACTACCAACTGGTGGGTATCTCAAGTCATGTGAAGGATGTCTGATGCCACCAGCTGGCTGGAGGTCACATTACTAACAATCTACAAAACTGCACAGGCATATCACCATACTGTTGGACATCCGCTGAATCAGAAATCCGGACTCCCTGTAGACAACACCTCCAGACCCTACCCTCACTCAGCCATGGCACACAAGGCCATGGGCTGACGGCCACAAAACTCCAGGACTGTCAGAGTTGCTTCCCCAGAGGATTCCGGGAACAGCCATAAGAGTGCAGTACCTGTGGCCGAAGGATCCGACTCAGACAAGACTGCCAGATTCACCAGTATGCGTACCGCTCAGGCCGAACGCCAAAGCCATCTCAAGCACGGGCTTGCAAATCCACCAACCCGAATGGAATAGAGGCGGTACTGTCACATCCTTGGGACCATCGCACTGAACAGCCAATTGCATATGCGGCGTGAATCCTGGTAGGTGCGGAGCGAAGCTATGCACAAATTGCAAAAGAGGGTTTGGCCACGATATCTGGAGTGACGAAAGTCCATTACTGCGTCAACAGCCGACACTTTCCGATAATCACAGACGATAAATCCCTGCTCGGCATTTTTAAGGAGGACAAGGCAATCCCACCCATTCAGCGCTGGGCACTCTTGGCGGCATACGAATAATTCTTCGAGCACCGCCTGGGAACACACATAGCCAATGCTGATGCCCTGAGTCATCTACTATTACCTGCAAGCTTCCCCCCCCACCAAGAATAGACATCCTACCTGTCCACCAGGCAGATCCAGACATTGACCCAAAATGATCCCATGTTGGTAAAACTACACCACATGTTCCTAAGTGGTAAAATCCAAGGACACTCTACGGAGGACCTGCTCATCCTATCTAAATACCAAGAATTCAGTGTGGAAAGATGGCATCATCCTGTGGGGAGCCTGAGTAGTTGTCCCTCGCCCTGTATAGCGCCCAGTCTTAAAAGCACTCGACAGTGGTCACCCAGGAGTCCCCAAGATGAAGATGCTCATAAGGAGTTATGCCTGGTGGCCTGGGCTTAATTTTGATATTGAAAGTTTAATATAACAGTGCTCATCATGTCAGGAGAATCAGAAGCTTCTGCCGTCGGCCTCGCTGCAACCCTGGAGATGGCCAGGAAGGCCTTGAGTACTGGTACATGCAGACTTTTATGGGGTCAATGTTTTTGATCTTGGTAGCGGCCATTCTAAATAGATGGACATAATCTGATGTCCTCCATGTCTTGCAGCGCCACTTTAAAAAAACTCCAACAATCATTTTGCACTCATGGGATACCTGAGGTTCTTGTGTCCGACAGTGAGACTCCTTTAACCAGTGGAGAATTCCATAAGTTTGTGAAGTCCAATGGGATGAAGCACATTTAGACGGCGCCCTACCCACCTGTCTTCTAAATGCTTGGCCGAGCGGGCTGTCCAAATGTTTAAAAACGGTGTGAAGAAACCGACCGCTGGTTCGCTCGACACCAAACTGGCTCGTTTCCTTTTCAGCTACAGGACCACGCCACATGAGACGACTGGGGTTGTGCCAGTGGAATTGCTGATGGGCCTCCAGACCCGACTCAGTCTACTGTTTCTTAACCTAAGTGGGAAAATAGAGTCAAAACAGGAGCTCAAAAAAAATTATGACACCCGGTGACCCAATAGGACTTTTCGGCCGGGAGATACCGGGCGGAATTTAACCAACGCATTGCGCCCAGCGCAGATCTGGGTGCACCAGTTAAATAGTGGGAATGGCCAAAATCGATATTCACGCCGGGCGCAAATCAGTTTGCTATCTACCCGTCCCCCTCCCGATGGCAATTCCAGATCTCGCCCAAATATGGCAAAGATATCAATAAGCCCAATTTGCATTATTTCCATCTCATTAACGAGATTTAAGTCAAATGTAACGACCTCCCGGGAATTAACCGGCTCCCCATCGAGGAATTGCGTGGGTATCATTTAGTGCTCCTTTTTAAAAACGTGAAGCTGACATAATGGCTGCTAAGGAGAACTGAGGAGGTGACTAGCCAATTCCATTTTCAGGCATGCAAGTCAAGGGTACCGGAGTTCCTGCCCCAGTACTCGGGGAAGGTGTGGAACCCCTCAGTGGGGTTGGGCTTGGTCAAGGGCTGAAATGTTCTAGGTTGGGGTCACCCTGAGGCGGGGCGGGGGGTTGTTGTTGAAGGGCATTTCATCTGTGAGGCCTTCAAGCCATCTTTAAATATTGTGGAGGCCCGGTTGTCTCGCTTGGCTAGCTGGTTTGTGATGCAGAGCAAGGCCTGCAATGGGTTCAGGTTGGGCTGAGGTTATTCATGAAGACTCCGCCTTCTCAACCTTGCCCCTCGTCTGAGGTATGGTGATTATCAGGTTAAATCGCCACCAGTCAGTGCCCCCCTCAAAGGGGAAAGCAGGACTGTGGCGACTTTACCTAAATATTGTAGACACCTATAACAGGGTTAACTGCAACTGCTGCCTGTCTGTCCTACCAAATACTTCCAGGACAGAGGCCTATTCTCGGTTATGTGCTGAAGGTCACTTTAACTCCTTTAATTCTAAGCGTACAGCTGAAGACTATTGCTAATAAGGAATTGGCCTTGTTAGTTGTGCGAGCACTTCCCAGCTGCAGGTTGTGTTTGCTGCTTATTTCTGTCGGTGACTGCATTTGCATGGAGGCTGCTGTAGCTGAGAGTTTGTTTGCTGCTGCCTGTTCTGCTTGCCTGCTTCCTCTTCCCCTAGGGCTTACTTGCTGCTTTCTAGATGTAGGGAAGGAAGAAAGAAGGTAGTTGCCTTTCGGTCTCTTTTACCTGGAGTGCAGGAAGATTTTAGCAGGCCTACTACTGGGCTGAGGATGCAGATGGGCTTGCTCGAGCAGACTGTGGATGTTTTTAAAGGCTTGTTGTATGTGTTGATTGGGTATTCTGTTCTGGACTTGTGGGTCACCTGTTAATGCCCCCTGTGTTCCTGTAGCCTGGTCCTCTGACAGGATGGTGATAGAAGATCAAATGCTGATACTGCAGGAGAGGAAGGGCGATGGCCTGGCTTGACTGCGCAGCCTGGAGATTGCACTGGGACACTTTCATGGACTACTGGTGACTTTTTATGTTCAGTGGCCATCTCCTGCTCCCATTATGGGAGCAGTGCGGGTTGCTGGCGTTCCTTGGTTTCTTTTTGCACTGTGTTTGATCTATGTTTGTTGGGGAGGAATTGTTTGATGGATACCATGTAACTGTGGATTATCTTTTTGCCAGTTTCAGCCCCTCCTGCCTCTGTAGCCTGGGAGGGGAAGCAGTGGCGTAGTGGTATTGTTGCTGGATTTGAAAGCCTGGGCAATGCTCTGGGCACCTGGCTTTGAATCCCGTCTCGGCAGGTAGTGAAATTTGAATTCAACAAAAAAATCTGGAGGTTGCTGTTGCTGAGAGTTTGTTTACTTGTTGCTCTTGTTGGTGACTTGCCATGTAACTGCAGATTATCTTTTTGCCAGTTGCAGCCCCTCCAGCCTCTGTAGCCTACAGATCACTGGAAGACGCTACCAGTGCTGGAGAGGAGTAGGTGATTTTCGCTCTGCCTCCTCCGTTATGCTCCAGATCAGTGAGACCTTCGGTGGATGGCTTATGCGGGGAGGTGGTGGATGCGCGCTGACTCAGCAGCTGCCGAGTATTCTTTTTGGTTTTTTTGTCTTGATTTTGTCTTTGGTGAGCAGCTGGTGTCCTGATTATATTCTTGTCTGTTTTGTGTTTTCTTTCGGTACATGCTGCTGGTGCTGCTAATGAGGGAGTGGGATGTTCTCCTTCCGCAGGACCAGTGTCGTCCTTTTGCGGTGGTTTGAGTCACTTCTTCACACCCTCCTGGCAATGTAGGTCTGATGTTGGGGCCTGGTGATGGGGGTGGGCCTGCGCTGCCTCGGCAGCTGGAGGCATTGTTTATTTGTTCTTCTGGTTTTCATCATTGGTGTACAGCCGATGTCTCCGTTGTCTTCCTGGTGTTTTCCTTCGGTGATTGCTCTGTATTTGGTTTTGGTTAAAATGTACCAGATCTGTTCTGGACTGAACTGTGCCCCTTTCGGGAGGGGTGGAATGGTTTTCTCTCTCCTCATGGTGCTCCGTGTAGGAGCGACCTTTTCCTGTGGCCTGGGACGGTGAGCCTTTCTGCTGATGTGGGTTGGGGGTTGGAGGAGAGAGTGTGTCCTGGGTGCCACGTCCATTGTATTGTGTTTGTATTTTGATACTGTCAATAAACTAAAATATTTCCAGGTTGTCTTTGCTGCTTGCTCCTGTTGGTGACTGAAAATGGCTGGAGGATACTGTAGCTGAGAAGAAGGAAGAAAGAAGATGGTTGTCTTTCGGTCACTTCTACCTGTAGTGCAGCGGTGGGAGGATTTTGGCGGGCCGACCATTGGGCTGAGGGTGTAGGGGGACTTGCTCGAGCAATCGATGGATGTTTTTAAAGGTCTGTTTTGTGTGTGATACACGATCAATTACACAAAGACGAGAGTAGGATGTAATCGATGCTTTATTACACTAAGATGTGTGGTCTCCTACAGCAGCTGACGAAATGGCTGCTGTACTGGGAGCACACATATTTATACTCCGCCTACTGGGCGGAGCCAGTAGGCAGGGATCTACCTCCGTAACTGTAGTACTGGGGTCTTACCGTAAAGCACCTATATCAACATCCTATATATACATCAGTGGTGACTATCACAGTGTGTTGACTGCGTATTCTGTTCTGGATTTGTGGGCACCCTGTTAATGCCCGCTGTGTTCCTGTGGCCCGTCCTCGGATAGGGTGGTGATAGAAGATCAGATGCCGTTATTGCAGGTGAGGATTGGGTGGCAGATGGCTCGATTGCGCAGCCTGGAGGTTGCGCTGGGAAACTTTAGTGGACTACCGGTGACTTTTGACATTCAATAGCCATCTGCTGCTCCCATAATGGGAGCCATGTGCAAGTCGCAGGTGTTCCTTGTTTTCCTTTTGTTTTGTGGTTGGTCTATGTGAGGGGCAGGGGGAATTGTATGATGGATACCATGTCACTGCAGTTTATTTTTTTCGCCGGTTGCAGCCCCACCTGCTTCTGTGGCCTGGATGTTGTCGGAATGAGGCGCTGCCAGTGCTAGAGAGGGGGAGTAGTTTTCACTTTCCCTCCTCCCCCACGTTCCACGTTGGTGCAATCTTCCAGTTGTTGGCTCGCCAAGCGGCGGTCCACTGTAGTCGGGAAAAGGGGACGGAACGGTGAGTCGCTTTTGCACCGTTGACGGTGGATCATATTTTTTATCTGACAGTTGTATGCTTGTCTGCTGCAACCCCTTTTACTTCTATGGCCTGGTCCCTGGCAAATTACCAATGCTGGAAAAGGGATGTGGTGTGCTGCTCATTCTCATGCACATGTATTCTAACAGGCATGCACGTGCAATCATTCATGCATATACTCTATGCGTGCACACTGACCAATATGCACGCACTGATGTTCACACACATCCTTTCCTGTACACGCATTGGGCGCCCTTTCCATTGATTCCAGTCTTCTGCTGGGGTTGCCGGGGATGGGGGGGGGTGTGCGCTGTTTGAGCAGCTGGTGGTATTGTATTATTTTTGTTTCTTGCTTGATTTTGTCTTTGTGCAACTGGTGCCCTCGTTTTATTCCTGCCAGTTTTGTGTTTTCTTTCGGTGCAAGCTACCGATGCTGATGGAGGGGGTGGGGTGTTCCCTCTCCTTCCGCTGTGCCCCGTGTTGGCATGATCTTTTCCAGTGGTCTGTGCTGCTCGTTGTCATGCATGCGTACTCTTAACAGGCATGCACGCAGTCATTCACGCATATACTCTTTATGCGTGCACACTCTCACCAATATGCATGCACTGATATTCATACACATACTTTCCAATACATGCATTGGGTGCCTTTCCACCGATGTAGGTCTGGTGGTGAAGGTGTGGTGGTGGGGAGAGGGGGGGGGGGGTGGATGTTGATGGAGAGTGTGGCCTTGTTCCTTTGTTTTTTGTCCATGGTGTACTGCTGGTGACTTTGTTGTCTTCCTGTTTGTTTTGTGTTATCCTTCAGTGGTTGCTCTGTAGTTGGTTTGGTTTATAATGTGCCAGACCTGTTCTGGGCTGAACTGTGCCCCTCCTGGGTGGGGTGGAATGTTTTTCTCTCTCCTGGCATCCTCTTTTGGATTTTGATACTGTCAACTGTTCTGGGTACCAAATGTTTGATATCCTCGTATTGTCTTCGCTATTTTGATACTGTCAGCAAACTAAAATATTTGCAGGTTGTGCTTGCTCCTGCTGGTGGTTGCAGATGCCTGGAGGCTGGTGTTGCTTCCTTTTCTGTAGCCGGAAAGAAGGATAATGTTTTCTAAAATACCTGGGTCCTGGAACACCAGAAGGTAATTGGTTTGAAGCAAGAAGATGCTGCGGGACCTGGTGCATGACATTGTTCAAATTGGGCCACCTGCTAACAGTGGTTGAGAAATGCTTTTGCATTTCAGATTGCTGATGCTTGTTGCTGGAGTAGTGAGTGCTGCATGGAACTGGTACATCGCCACGTTAAAAATGCTGGAAATCAAGATGTTCAACTGCACCTTCAATGCCAGTGGAATATGTGAATGCCAGGATTAGGTTCCGGTGAGATTGGGCCATGTGGGAGGGCCTGCACAGCTGTTCGTCCCAGATTGAGAATGGCACTGATACGTGGAACAAGTCACACATTGATGGACAGATCATTTCTACGACAAAGTTCTTCTGGACATAATACATTCTCAGGCTTATCGTCCGTTTCTATTGAGGAACCTGTGAGGGGTCATACCATAGGTGGGTTTCTCCATCCCGCCGCACTAGATGTCTGTTGCGGCATGCCGTCGGGATTCTCCATTTCGTCAGCTGGTCAAATGGGGTTTCCCATTGTGGGGTAGCCCCACGCCGTCAGGAAACCCCCGGGCTGCTGGCAAAATGGAGAGTCCCAACAGCAGAGAATTCAGCCCCATGTGTTTTGTTTTGTGAAAATGAGCAGATAGAGCGTTGTATTGGTACCAATATGGAATACTGACATTTCTGTTACCTGGAATGTTACGTAGTTGATTTCAAATTTTTGGTATTGTTGACTGTTTAATAAACAATTTATTCACAAGTAGATTCTTGTGGGTATGTGCCATGTCTCAGATGATGATTATTGCGTTGTGTTTCAATCAAACTTTGAAGCCTGAACAGTTTGCTTGACCTCGAGAAGCATCAGCACCTTAGAGGCAGCAACCAACAATCAAACACTTGAGCTGGGCTTCAGCACTGGGGATACCATAAGGGTAAGCGTGTGGATCGGGGAGGGCACTTGCGCATGGTCTCCCTAATGTGGCAGAAGTCTGGGGTCTGGGGGCTCCTGATGCTGGGGGTGAGTGTGCAGAGCCAGGTTCTCCAGCACACCTGGCTCGCTGGATGGCACTCTGAGAGAAGGCGGGACACGTAAGGGTGGAAAAGGCTTGGGGGACTTGAGGGTCCCAGGGTGAAAGCCCTAACTGATTGTCGGTCTCTTTCCTTCTCCAATTCCTTACAGTCACTAAAATGGATAGTGGTGTCACAGAGAATGCCCTCACGGTGCTCGTGACAGCCTAGGCCATCAGATGCCGGAGAAGGCGGTGGCAGCATTGAAGAAGGCTGGAGGTGGCACCTCGTGCAGAGGGCTGTTGCACACTCAACCGCCCATCAGGCTGAGGAGGAACTCAGAGGGGAACACCAGCAATGGCCCAAGGTGTACTGGCATCGTTGGTCTTTCAAGGAGATGACAGACCGCATGTGCCGCAAGTTGCGACACCTGTACAACGTCCTCATGGATTTCTGTGCCATGTCCTCGTGGACTTGGCACCCCATGGAGGAGGAGGACATCGGTGCCCAGTGGCTGAATATCACCGCAGACCTGAACTTCCATGCCACTGGTTCATTTCAGGGCTCCAGTGGGGACTTGTGCGGCATTTCACACACCACAACCCACAAGTGCCTCCATGAGGTCACCGATGCCGGGCATCAGACTTTATCACTTTGTGCTCGGCCAGGCCTGGGCTGCAGGAATCTCTGTCATCGGAGCACCAGGTCCAGGGGGTAATTGATGTCACGCATGCCACCTTGCGTACACTGGAGCATAAAGGAGTACCGTTTATTAACAGGAAGGTGTTCCACTCCCTAATGTTCAACTCATGTTTGACCACCGCCTCTGGATCATGCACGTGTGTGCACTCTTCCCAAGGAGCATGCATGACAGCGAAATCCTGGGACACTCTGATATCCCAGGCGTCTTGGAGGACCACCCTGATGACGGGTTAGCTCTTTGGGGATAATGGGTACCCACTGATGTCCTGCTGATGACATCAGTGCGGAGGCCAGAGACCGAGGGGGAAACCCAATATAACAAGGCGCATGTTGCCACCTGTGCTGTCATTGAGTGGTGCATCGGACTGCTCAAAATGCGGTTCCGATGCCTGGACCGCTCTGGTGGTGCACTGCAGTACACTCTTTCCTGCCCCCCCGAGGGTCTCCCACTTGTGGTGGTCTGCTGTTCCTGGCACAGCAACGGGGCAACATGCTGGAGGAGGAACATGCGGCCTTGTTTAGCGAGGAGGTGGACCAGGAGGGCTGGAGGATGAGCCCTGGGGGAACCAGCAGGAGAAACCGGAGAATTCAGGACAGGCGAGAGTCCAGCATGCCTTGAGTACCGGGAGGCCCTCATCCTCACCTGATTCTCATAGGACAAGGCTTTGTCCATCAGCTTTCCTGCCCCATTCCCCTCCTTATCGATAGAGAAGCAGAATACAAAAGTGAAGACGTTCTGCTAAAACTATTTAACTCATTGGAAGGACCCCAGTTGGACTATTGTGTCCAATTCTGGGCCCTACACTTTAGGAATGATGACTTGGAGAAGATTTATCAGTTCAGTTCCAGGGATGAGGGGACCTCAATTAATCTGGAGAAGCTGGGATTGTTCTCCTTAGAACAGAGAAGGTTAAGGGGGAGATTTAATCGAGGCGTTCACAATGACAAGGGGTTTCGATAGAGTAAATGGGGAGAATGAGTTTCCAGTGGCAAGAGGGTCAGTAACCCTAACCCTAGGCAGCACGGTAGCATAGTGGTTAGCACAATTGCTTCACAGCTCCAGGGTCCCAGGTTCGATTCCCGCCTTGGGTCACTGCACGGAGTCTGCACGTTCTCCCCGTGTGTGCGTGGGCTTCCTCCGGGTGCTCCGGTTTCCTCCCACAGTCCAAGGATGTGCAGGTTAGGTGGATTGGCCATGATAAATTGCCCTTAGTGTCCCAAATTGCCCTTAGTGTTGGGTGGGGTTACTGGGTTATGGGGATAGGGTGGAGGTGTGGGCTTGGGTAGGGTGCTCTTTCCAAGAGCCGGTGCAGACTCGATGGGCCGAATGGCCTCCTTCTGCACTGCAAATTCTATGATTCCTCCCCTAATTGACTACCACGTTCCATCCTTCCAATGTCTGTGTAACATCACCCCAGGGTGATGGGCCTGTTTCGG
Organism: Scyliorhinus torazame; assembly: GCF_047496885.1. NCBI lineage: Eukaryota > Metazoa > Chordata > Chondrichthyes > Carcharhiniformes > Scyliorhinidae > Scyliorhinus > Scyliorhinus torazame. Next base: position 225,265,159 of record NC_092709.1, read on the forward strand.
CATTGTGAGCAGTTCAATGTGCTAGGCAGGAGAGTTATGATCACTCGCTGAGATGTAAGCTCTGGTGCTCCTCAGTTTATGCAACAGTCTGACTCCTGTCTTTCTGCTCATATCCATTCTCTGAACGGGGTTTACATTGGGGGCATTTGAGCTTGGACCACCATGCCCAGGGGAGGAGGGGTGGGAGGAGCGGCGGTCACCTGGGGGTGGATGTGCAGGCAGGCCCACTATGAAGATTAAATTGACCGAGGGTTTACATGTTTCAGGTGTAACATGATCCTCCCCAACACCAGATAGTGACTGCCACCCCTGTGCCCAATCAGTGCTCCTCGATCTTCCTGATCTTACGCAGTCGACTGCTATGTCTAGGTGTGCCCCCAGGATGTACATCAGAGGTGGAGGCAGCCTGCTGTTTTTCACATCCTGTGGCCTTTGATGCCTGAGGCACGATCAATTGAACAAAGACTAGAGTTGGATACAACTGAGGCTTTATTGATCTAAGATGTGTGGCCTCCACAGCAGCTGGCGAAATGGCGGCTGAATGGAGGACATGCATATTTATACTCCGCCTACTGGGCGGAGCCAGCAGGCAGGGACTACCGGCGAACCTGTAGCACAGGTCCTACCTTACATCACCTACATCACCTAATACAGGTGCAACAGTGGTTTACCACTGTTAAAATTGAGTGGTTGGTGGAGAACTATATACAGCAATTAATTTATATTTACAGTATTTGATCAGAAAAACAATGTCTTTTGAAGTCCGGTGGCAGTTAGAGATTTAACCGGTCTGGGGCCTTGATGTTCCGCTGGGAGCGACGTATCGGTGGCGGCAATGTCGATGCTGGCCTGATGTTCGGTGACTCCGGGAGCGTGCCAAAATCCTCTTTATCCTCGGGCGTGGGCAGGGGAAGGATGGATGGTCCTGGTGGGGTTAATGCTGGGAGCACCGGGGGAGGGGAGTGTGGCCTGAGGGAGACAGTATCTTGGCGGCCGTCGGGGTAAGCCACGTAGGCATACTGGGGGTTGGCATGGAGCAATTGCACACTTTCAACCAACGGGTCCGCCTTGTGGAGGCGGACATGCCTACGGAGCAGGACTGGTCCTGGAACTGCGAGCCAAGTCGGGAGCGACACCCCGGATGTGAACTTCCTGGGGAAGGCAAAAACACGTTCATGGGGTGTGTTCGTAGCGGTGCACAGCAGTGACCAAATGGAGTGGAGTGTATCAGGGAGGGCCTCCTGCCAGCGAAAGGCTGGGAGGTTCCTGGACCGTAGGGCCAGTTGGACAGCCCTCCATACCGCCCCGTTCTCCCTCTCTACCTGCCCGTTTCCCCGGGGGTTATAGCTGGTTGTCATGCTGGAGATGATACATGAATGAGGATCCCCGTCACTGTGGATATAGGCGGGGAAACCGAACAGAGCGAAGATAGTAATTAGGGCTTTGATGACGGTGGCAGACGTCATGTCGGGGCATGGGATGGCGAAGGGGAACCTGGAGTACTCATCGACCACACTGAGAATATATGTGTTTCGGTCGGTGGAGGGGAGGGTCCCTTTGAAATCCACGCTGAGGCGTTCAAAGGGGCGGGAGGCCTTCACCAAGCGCGCACGGTCCGGCCGGTAGAAGTGCGGCTTGCACTCCGCACAGACCTGGCAGTTCCTGGTGATTGTCCGTACTTCCTCGACAGAATAGGGCATGTTGCGGGTCTTTATGTGACTCCCGGGTGACAAAGGCTGTCGTGCAGGGTCCGGAGTCGGTCTACTTGTGCGCTGGCACATGTACCTCAGGATTGGGCGTCTGGGGGCTCGTTGAGTTTGCCGGGGCGATACAAATCTCGTAATTATAGGTGGAGAACTCAATCCTCCACTGCAAGATTTTATCGTTTTTGATCATGCCCCGCTGTGTGTTATTGAACATGAAGGCTACTGACCATTGGTCAGTGAGGAGTGTAGCCGGTTAAAATGGCTAACTCCCGATTAGAATGGCCAAACCCCGATTTCAAATGGCGAACGGAAGAGGCTGATGGGAAAATCAGCCAACAGGACTCAAACAGACAGCTGCAGGTAAAACAGTGTATTCGCCTCTGGGGAGGCCAGACAGAATCGATACCTGCAGCTATCAACATAACAACACACCAGCCATCTGCCTATAAATTAGGAATCCCCGGGAACAATATGCTACAAATTAGACACACAAAGCCAACCCAGACTTTTCGGCGCCAGCAGGAGCTTACACAAAGAGAGGTGACTGACCACCTCGAAACCGCCCATTGATCAAGGAATCGTTCCAGCATTGGAGAATATCGAACCAAGTGATTGAGACCAAGTCCAATCACTTGGAACCAGGTACAAGGTCCGCCCCGAGAGGCGGGAAGCCCCTGGGGACTATAAGAATAGGGGCCAAGTTCAAATCGACCCTTCTCCTCTCCGCACCCTTCGAGACCCTTCTGCTGGCCCTCTGCAACAGCCACGAGAAATAGTAAGTCTTACTCCAACGCTCGCTATGAGATAGGCACTCCTGACTATCGACCTGTACCAGTTTTGAATCCCGCAGGCTCAGAACCCATACGAAAGGCCATTTGTTTCCCTGACCTGGTGGGCCATTTCCAAAGTTAAGTATTGGCCTGTTAGTTGTAGGATGTAGCTTAGAAGTAGAATTAATGTATAAGTATTGATTGCTGTATATAATAAATGTGCGTTGATTTAACTCTTACTAAGCGGTGTGTTGGATTATTGATCATTACTCGGACTTGAACCACGTGGCGGTATCAGAAAGATACCTGGCGACTCAAGAGCAAAGGTGACAGAACAAGAGCAATTAAACTAAGGCTAAAACGAGCAACATTTTGGCGACATCCTGACGGGACCCGATCTAGAAGTGGAAAACCACTCCGGGAGAACCCAAGAAATTTGAATTAGAAACCCAATTGGAAACAGAAAACCACGTGTTCAAACAGTTCTGATCAATACTCATAATTCGGAAGTGTGTGTATGCATGCGTAAGTGACAGGGCTATAAGGTAAAACTGATAGATTTTTGTTGCGTCAAAACTGTCGGAAGTCTGTATTTTCGGAAAATAGCGAAAGCCGTACCCGCATTTACAACACCGCCTTAGCCCCCTGTTCCAAATTTAGAAGAAGCAGTCGGGATAGGAAAGATGGCCATGCAGGCAATGCAGCGCCTCATGAATCCTGAGGAATTTGCGGTCGCAGCGACCAGCAGCAGTAGAGTGGGACAGTGTCCCATTTGGGAGGAGGAAATCCGGAAATATCTCAAGGGGAAAGGATGGCCCCTGTGGAATGAATTCTGCGATAACGAGGAATCAGGTCCCGGGAGTATAGGACATACTTGGTGGGAGAACCTGAGCGAGATATACAAAAAGAGTTGGGAAAAGCTCGCAAGCCGATGGCAATCGTGTCCTGTTTGGCACAATTGCGAGGATGTCGTCAAGACGCTCCGCAAAGAAGTTGAGGGCATACATCGGAGAGTAAAGTCGATGTAAGCGAAGTTGAAAAAGAGAATTTAGAATTAAGAAGGAAATTGGCAGCAAAAGATGGAGAGGTGGTTGACGCCAAACGGGCTCACCAGTCTTGTCTGGCGCATTTAAGCAGTTTCCAGTCGCAGTATGAAAAAGCCTATCAGGACACGCAACGTGCAGTCCTGGGAAGAGAAGAGACAGAAAAACAGGTAGAGACATTACAGAAACAGTGTAGTGATCTCAAGGCAGCATTAAGAGCACTCCATGCTGCCACCACAGAACAAAGACAAAGCACGCTAGATCACGCAAAGTGCCGGAAGCAGATTGCAGAGCTGCAATCACTGCTTTCTGTTCAAAAAGGTTTTCAGGAAACCTTTGGGGAAAAGTTAGACCAGGAAGACGTCCCTGATTGGGAAAAGTTACACGAAACAGTGCAGAGATATGTTCAGGGAACATGTGCGCAGGGAAAGATCCAAAAGAGAAAAGCACCCCAACCCCCCACACAGCAGATAGTTCAAGTTCCAATGAACCCTGTAACCACCCACCGCACAGCCACATCGGACGATGCGGAATATCTATATTCCACCCCCTTAACAGTGACCCAATTACGGGACGCTTGAGAGAAGATCACACCGTTCCTCCCTGCCTCAGACCCCCACCATTTCTTTGCCACAGTTAGACATCAGGCGAACATGTACGGCCTGGATGAGAGAGAGCATGGTTTTAAGTTTAGATCCGTCGGTAGCAGCAGCCCTTCCCGACCCCCAGAACATAGGAGGAGGCACCCTTGCAGAAATGCATACCGCGATCCTGGATGTGTTTGGGTATAACCGGGGTAACCCCGTAGATGGCAGAAGAAATCTGAGCACCCCACAGCGTTCGCTGGACGCCTGTGGATTCACTTCGCAGCAGTCTTCGGAGACTTAGACCGTGCCCATTTGTCCCCAGACAACATGGCCAAATGGACCCGCACCCTTATCTCCCATGCCACAGATGCAGGACAGAAAGCCTGTACGAGTTATGATCCCTCAGAGGAGGCCTATAACGAGAAGTAGGTAGTTAAAAGATTGTCCCGCGTTTGGGAGCAATCTGTTCAGAGCAAACCCACCGTTAAAAATGGCGAGAAAAAGCAGGCCGGCGAAGACATGCAGGCAGTAAAAACAACACACCCGAACCCCGCATGGGTAAATGAGGGAAAGAACAGCCCCCCACCCAAGTCACTTGAGTGTTACAACTGCGGACACTTGAGACATTTCGCAAAAGAGTGCAATGCTCCTAAAAAGCCACAGAGAGCCCAACAGACAGGCACTCTGAGTAAGAAAAAGACAGAGCCCATTCATAGCGTTAGCGCCCGTTCGGATGAGACGGACTTGACCGGAACGGACTGACGGTGTACGGGCTCCCCCAGTTGGGTCTGCGACACCCTTTGGGATAGGTCAGGAAGTTGCAGCGAAAATTCGGGGACAGACTATCGAATTTCTCTGGGACACAGGAGGGTCCCGCACCACCATAAATTCCTCCACCCTATTTCAAAAGGACATGTGGCCCACTACAGTCACTATCACCCTCAGCGGCTTTACAGGCCACTCACAGCAGGGACACCTCACAGCCCCTGTACCCATTCAAATCGGCAACATCACCACCAAACATCCCGTGGTTTTAGTAGACCTACCCCACACAGCAGAACACATTCTGGGAATTGATTTCATCAATTCCCAGCACCTTTCATTCGATCCAGTCAACCAGTGTGTCTGGAAGATGGCGAAATCCGCAAGAGCCCCCGCAACACTCAACATAGGCGAATATATGAACAAAATTAGCGCCATAGGCGAATTTTGGTTCAACACGACCACGCTTAGCACGGACAAGCAGGTTAGGGCAGTCCTGCAAAAGAACAGGGCAGCATTCGCGACCCACAAGCACGACTGCAGATGGATGACTGGCTCCGTACAAGTAACAGGACCTGACCCAAGACCCCAGAAACAGTACGGATTTCCCCAAGAGGCAGAGGGAGAAATCTCAAAAGTACTAGAGAGCTTATTAGAGCAGGGCGTACTTAGATCAGTAGCCTCCACTGATAATGCCCCGATTTGGCCAGTGAGAAAGCCCGATGGATCATGGCGACTGACCATTGATTATCGGGAACTCAACAAAGTCACCCCCGCAGCAGCCCCCACCGTAGCAACAAGTCCCGAGACCATGCTCAAGCAGGGACTCAATTCCCGCTACTTCACGGTTTTGGACATCAGTAATGGATTCTGGTCCATTCCATTGGCAACGGTGTGCCAGTACAAATTTACCTTCACCTTTAAAGCACAGCAGTACACGTGGACATGCCTGCCACAAGGATTCCACAACTCCCCCTCCATTTTCCACCGACAGCAGGCAAATGGATTAGCAAAATTCTCTCGCCCCGAATGTCTGGTTCAGTACGTAGACGACCTACTACTGCAGACAGACACCAAGGAAGAGCACATTGAGCTTCTGTCCGAACTCCTGGAACTATTGCATTCAATTGGTTGTAAAGTCAACCCCAAAAAGGCCCAGATATTGGAAGAAAAAGTGATATATTTGGGAACAATTATCACGCACGGTAAACGCGAGATCGAGCATAAAAGGATTGACTCGATCGCTAAATTGCCCCTTCCCCAGAACGTTTCAGCACTCCGGTCGTTTTTAGGACTGGTTAGCTACTGCCGAAACCACATTGACGGTTTCGCCAGCAAGGCAGCGCCCCTCCCAGACCTCCTAAAGAAAGGAGCCCCCTGGGAATGGCTTCCGCAGCATACGGATGCTGTGGACTCTTTAAAACAGGCACTCATAGCAGCCCCCGCACTACAAGTTCCAGACCCGCTTTCCCCTTGCGCCATAGAGGTGGCGACCACAGACCGCACCCTTTCAGCTGTGCTCCTCCAGGAACGGCACGACCAGTTAAGACCCGTAGCTTACGCCTCCCGACTTTTAGATGCTGTGGAGCAGGGATTTTCAGCCTGTGAGAGGCACCTGCTTGCAGTTTTCTGGGCAGTCCAGTACTTATCATATATTACCGGACTGAACCCCATCACAATTCTGACCGAACACACCCCCACCCAACTTTTACTGGACGGACGACTCAAGGACGGTACCGTCAGCCAAATAAGAGCAGCTAGATGGACCCTTCTCTTGCAGGGACGGGACATCACTGTAAAAAGGACAAAGACACACACCTACTTAGCCGACAATTTACAGTACCCCGGAACCCCCCATGAATGTAAGATTATCTCTCCACACCACAGGCCCCTTTATCGCTAAAACATCCCCAGAAAGATAGGTAATTCAACTCAGAGCCTCCCGCACACGGTTACGTGTGAGCCCATAAAGATTTATGTGGATGGATCTTCCACAGTCTTGGATGGGAAGCGCATAACTGGTTGCGGGATCTATGTCGAGGACGCGCAGAGGACAGTTTCAATATCGTTGAAACTACCCGGACACTTAGGCGCTCAGGCAGCAGAGCTTGCGGCCATTGCATATATAGCTGAGCACCCAGATTCCTTCCCCAGCCCAGTAGACATATACTCGGACAGCCTCTATGTCTGTAACAGCCTTACGGAATTTCTGCCCCTGTGGGAAGCAAGAGGATTTGTTTCCACAGACGGAAAACCCCTCCCCTCAGCCCCATTGCTCCGTCATATTTTAGAAAAAGCCCAGAACAGGACTTTTGGGATCATCAAAGTTTGCAGCCACCATCCTTCCTCCCCCCCTGGAAATATAAAAGCCAACGCACTGGCTAAGGCAGGTTCCAGGCATGGGTATTTTTGGAAACCCCCCGAAAGCGCGCCAGTGAGTGCAGTTCATGTCACACAGACTAGAATCGAGGATCTAGTAGAGGCCCAGAAGCAGGACAGAAATCTCAAGGAGATTGTAAAAGGGAAGTATCCAGCTCCCTATGAGAGATTTCGAAATACACTGACCACACATGACGGTGTGGTGTTAAAGGACACCCTTTATGTGGTTCCTGAACAGGACAGGAACCAATTGATTTGTTTGTTCCATGACGGTCATGGACATCAGGGAATCGGTCACACTACAGCCCATCTCAAACAGCTTTGTTGGTGGCCAAATTTAAAGGAAGATGTAAGCCATTACATAGAAAATTGTCTTATCTGTGCGCAGAATAGCCCTGACAGATATGCCAAAAAGGCCCAACTCAGCCACACCCGACCCGTTAATGGCCCCTGGACTAACCTCCAGATTGATTTTATAGGTCCATTGCCCCCTTGCAGGAATGGCTATAAATATGTACTTGTGGTCATAGACACATTTACAAAATGGGTGGAAGCATTTCCAGCCCGCACAAACACTGCAAAAACCACAGCCAAGAATCTAACCCACCACATCTTTACAAGATGGGGACTCCCCCGCAGCATTGAATCTGACCAAGGCTCCCATTTTACGGGACGTGTCATGCAGAATGTCCTCACGATATTTGGCATCACCCAAAAATTCCACACAGCATACCACCCACAGTCGAGTGGTATCGTGGAGCGCATGAATCGGACCCTAAAAACCACCCTCAGAAAAATGGTCCAGCAGAACAACACCACTTGGGACTCAGTCCTCCCTTTTGCACTGATGTTTTTGCGTAACACTATTTCTACATCCACAGGTTACACCCCACACACTCTCATGACCGGACGCCCCATGAAAGGCACAGAATACTTGTTAGGTTTAGACCTGACCAGCCCTGAAGTAACGGCCGTCACACACGAGAAAGCCGTCGAGCAATTAGTTGCAAATGTTAAAACGGCTCAGTTAGCAGCCGCAGTAAAATTGGGCACCAGAAAGAAACAGAGCAAGGCTTGTTTCGACAAGACAGTGCATGCGACTGAATACAATATCGGACAGCAAGTGATGCTTTCTGTATATAACCCCAGCACGTTCCTGTCACCTAAATACTCGGGTCCGTATTCCATTGCGGATAAAGTAAGCCCTTCCGTTTACAAAATTAAGTACCCCAATGGTGCGTGGTTTCATATAAACCAGCTGAAGGTTTATGGAACACAGTCGAACCACACACACCACGTCATGCTCAACGCAGCACACCACACCCTGCCCACAGCCAACGTAACTCTATCATCCCCCAACACATCCAGCCCAGCCACGAACTCGACCTCGACTCCACCCCCGAAATGTACACTCCGCCCCGGAATGCCCACAGACTGCAGCAGTAGAGACAGCGACTGTGACTCGGCGATAGCCACAGCACGCCTCCCTACTATCCCCATGCAACCAGACCCACACCTAGCGACTCCGACTTCGATCCAAGTGATCCCTTCCTGATCACTTTCCTGAATAAACCCCACTACCGACCACCGAACCACACTGCCGACCCCGATTTTGTCCCCACACAACTAGACACCAATTACTGGCACCGTGACAACTCATACCGACTCGTCCGCAACGACAAGAGCAACCCCAACTCACACCATGCAGCCCTTTCAGCCCTAATCCACTCCAGAGTTTGGCACCTGGGAGAAGAGGACAACCTTGGGTCTGACTCCCAAACCGCCAACCCCTTTGCGACCCTGTTCGCAACCGAGAACTGAGGTGTCCAGATGATGTTTTAAAGGAACCGCTTGGGAGAAGTGTTGTCCTTTCTGATGGAACCTGCAGCATGTTTTATGTTTGTAAGTTTGTTACATGTTGTATGTCCGACAGGAGAATTTTCTTTTCTCACTGCCACACGCCCATTCGCCAAAACCTCTGAGGACTTGCCTTTAGAGACCCACCGTTACCAGACGCTTGTTCAGAGGAACTAGCTTTTCAGCTGATACTTGTTCGGGTATCAGACGCCCGATCATAACTGCCCTTCTGGTTCAAAGGATAGAACCACTACGGCAGCCCCACCACGATGACTAAATTTTTGCCCGTTCTTGTCGGTTGCTCAGGCAGTGGAGAAACGGCTCGAGACCCGCCCTGCCTGGGAACACCCCTGCTGGTCAATCACGCTCGGGTAGGAGAGATACGGCATTGGTAGCCGTCCTACCCGGGGACTCCATCCAAATCTTACCCGTCGCGGCCCATACGCACCTCATTTGGCATTTTTCATTTTAAAAAGTTTTGTTTGTTTAGGTAACCCTTAGGTTGCCGGCCATCTGTTATTTACATCCTGGAACATTTGGATGGTAAATCAGCACTTGTTCATGATTGGGAAGTGTGCCGTGTCCTAAAATTTGGTTTAAAAAAAAAATAAGGGAGTCACACATAGTGACCAATTACAAAGGGAATAATTGGCACCAAAGGACAGACACACTAGCATACCAAATATTAAACAAAGATAGTTACAGATACTATGCTTGTTTCTACAGAACTCCAGGAGCTCCAGGACCGGAGAACACAAAGAAAGAAAAGGAATGAGAACATCCATGAGGACTTCCTTCATAGGGATCAACATACTGTTACTGAACTTTTGGTTGCGCGTGAACGCGAACCCCATGACTTCAAACCCCCCAGCCGTTAATGTTTCGCTGCCCCGCAGTACCCAGAGCCCAGTCACCAGCGACACTACATCTTCTTGGTGTGCCAGGTTCATAACCTGGTACTCCCTGTCCTGTGATCGAAACACTATTAGCATTGGCGATACTCTGCTGTGTAGTGCAGACTATGCGCCTACGTAAATGGAGAAGGAGGGCCTACCGCGCTCGAACCCCGGTATATAGGATCAGATCCCCTATATTCGGTTACGACCAGACCCCCGACACCCGCAATCTATAATAAAATAATAAAGTGCATTCACTTGCGTTTATTGTTGTTGTGAATAAAGAGATGTAAAAAACTTTTTCACGAGCAAAAATTGTATGATGCTGAGCTTGACTGCCAAGCCAGGAAAGACTATGAACTGCTGTGATTTTGTCGTATAATTGAGGAAGGTAGGATAATGGAATGTTTAGCGAGGGTAGTATATTAAGGATAAATTAGAGGTTCCAAGTTTATTGTTTTGTATTGCATGTCCCTGTCTGACATAGCGCCCTTAGAACTGTTAGTTAAAATTTTTGTGCATAGCTATGGTCAGTGCAGAGGCCATGTAGGAGGTGTCCCCCCCCCCGGTCAGGGAATGGAAAGTAACAATAATGATGTAATCCTTCACGCTTCGCGTTAGGATCACAAGGAGGGAATGTAGCCGGTTAAAATGGCTAACTCCCGATTAGAATGGCCAAACCCCGATTTCAAATGGCGAACGGAAGAGGCTGATGGGAAAATCAGCCAACAGGACTCAAACAGACAGCTGCAGGTAAAACAGTGTATTGGCCTCTGGGGAGGCCAGACAGAATCGATACCTGCAGCCATCAACATACCAACACACCAGCCATCTGCATATAAATTAGGAATCCCTGGGAACAATATCCTACAAATTAGACACACAAAGCCAACCCAGACTTTTCGGCGCCAGCAGGAGCTTACACAAAGAGAGGTGACTGACCACCTCGAAACCGCCCATCGATCAAGGAATCGCTCCAGCATTGGAGAATATCGAACCAAGTGATTGGGACCAAGTCCAATCACTTGGAACCAGGTACAAGGTCCGCCCCGAGAGGTGGGAAGCCCCTGGGGACTATAAGAATAGGGGCCAAGTTCAAATCGACCTTTCTTCTCCTCTCCGCACCCTTCGAGACCCTTCTGCTGACCCTCTGCAACAGCCACGAGAAATAGTAAGTCTTACTCCAACGCTCGCTACGAGATAGGCACTCCTGACTATCGACCTGTACCAGCTTTGAATCCCGCAGGCTCAGAACCCATACGAAAGGCCATTTGTTTCCCTGACCTGGTGGGCCATTTCCAAAGTTAAGTATTGGCCTGTTAGTTGTAGGAAGTAGCTTAGAAGTAGAATTAATGTATATAAGTATTGATTTCTGTATATAATAAATGTGCGTTGATTTAACTCTTACTAAGCGGTGTGTTGGATTATTGATCATTACTCGGACTTGAACCACGTGGCGGTATCAGAAAGATACCTGGCGACTCAAGAGCAAAGGTGACAGAACAAGAGCAATTAAACTAAGGCTAAAACGAGCAACAGGAGAGTGAATCTCCTGCTGGCCAGGTAATGTCGCACAGCTTCAACGATAGCTTGGGCCTCTTTTTCGACGGATGAGTGCCGAATTTCTGAGGCATGAGGGTGCGGGAAAAGAATGCCACGGGTCTGCCTGCCTGATTGAGGGTGGCGGCTAGGGTGATGTCCAATGTGTTGCTAGCTACTTGAAAGGGCAGTGTCTCGATTACTGCGTGCATCCCGGCCTGGGCGATATCGGCTCTGATACGGGCGAAGGCCTGCTGTGCCTCGGCCATCAGGGGAAAATGGGTGGACTGAATGAGTGGGCGGGCCTTGTCTGCATAGTTTGGGACTCACTGGGCATAGTACGAGAAGAACCCCAGGCAGCGTTTGAGGGCCTTGATGCAGTGGGGGAAGGGAAGCTCCATGAGGGGGCGCATGCGGTCCGGATCGGGCCCCAAAACTCCGTTCTGGACCACATAGCCGAGTATGGCTAAGCGGGTCGTGCTAAACACTCACTTCTCCTTGTAGGTGAGGTTGAGGAGAGTGGCGGTGTGGAGAAATTTGGCAAGGTTGACATTGTGGTTCTGTTGGTCATGGCCGCAGATGGTGACGTTGTCTAGGTACGAGAAGGTGGCCCGCAAACCGTACCGGTCGACCATTTGGTCCATCTCCCTTTGGAAGATCGAGACCCCGTTAGTGACGCCGAAGGGAACCCTGAGGATGTGATAGAGACAACCGTCTGCCTCAAAAGCGGTGTATGGACGGTCTGATTTACGAATGGGGAACTGGTGGTAGGCGGATTTGAGGTCTACCGTTGAGAAGACCCGGTACTGTGCAATCTGATTGACCATATCAGATATGTGTGGGAGGGGGTACACGTTGAGCTGCGTGTACCGATTGATGGTCTGGCTGTAGTCCACAACCATTCCTTGTTCCTCCCCGGTTTTAACGACTACCACTTGGGCTCTCCAGGGGCTGTTGCTGGCCTCGATAATGCCCTCCTGAAGCAGCCGCTGGACCTCGGACCTGATGAAGGTCCTGTCCTCAGTGCTGTACCGTCTGCTCCATGTGGCGACGGGTTTGCAATCCGGGGTTAGATTTGCGACGAGGAAAGGCGGATCGACCTTTAGGGTTGCGAGGCACAGACAGTAAGGGGTGGTAGGGCCCCGCCGAATTTGAGGGTTAGGCTCTGGAGGTTACACTGGAAGTCCAGGCCGAGTAGTAGGGCAGCGCAGAGGTTATGGAGGACGTAGAAGCGGAAGCCGCTGAATTCTATGCCCTGGACCATGAGTGTGACCGTGCAGAACCCCCGGATCACGACGGAATGGGATCCGGAGGCCAGGGAAATTCTTTGGTTTGTGGGGTGTACCGCGAGGGAGCAGCGCCTTACCGTATCCGGGTGTATGAAGCTTTCAATGCTCCCGGAGACCAGCAGGCAAGAGATCACGTGGCCGTTGATTTTCACACTGGTCGATGCGGTAGCCTGGTTGTGCGGACAAGACTGGTCGATCGTCATTGAGGCGAGTAGTGGTCGGTCGTCACTGACGTCGGATGATGGGGAGCCTGGGGGGCCCAGGTCCTGGAATGCTGTCGGAAGATCCTGCGGGGGACAAAATGGCGGCGGCCATTGTCCGCACGTTGCGGGGGTTGGACAAGATGGCGGCGCCCATGGGCCGCACATGGACTGAGGGGGAGAAGATGGTGGCGCCCACTGGCCGCGCGTGGTCCGGAGAGGTGAAGATGGCGGCGCTCACTGGCCACGCGTGTCCGGGGAGATGAAGATGGCGGCGCCCATTGTGTGTAGGCTAGGGAGGTGGGGACGATAGCGGCGACTGCGCGGGCCTGGCACACCGCGGCGAAGTACCCCTTTTGCCGCAAGCCTTGCAAAGGGCAGCGCGAGCCGGGCAGCGTTGGCGAGGGTGCGTCTGCTGGCCGCAGAAGTAACATCGGGGACCCTCAGGGTGTGCGGGCTGGTGTGTGGTGCAGGCATACTGGCTGAGTAACGCCCCTGCTGGGGTGGCCGTCTGTGGGATCCACGAGGGGTACGAGGGGTGGGCCGCGCGGCTGGTGGGGTTAGGCCTGAATGTTGCATGAGACAATCGTCATGGAGAGCGCTAGCTTCTTTGTTTCAGCTAGGTCGAGCGTGGCCCCTTCTACCAGTCTTTGGCGTATGAGGTCCGACCCAATCCCCATTACGAACGCGTCCCGCATAGGAAGGTTGGAATTTTCGGTGACGGCAAAGGCCTGACAGTCACAGTCCCGGACGAGTGGGATTAGGGCCCGCCAGAAGCCTTCTATGGACTCACCAGGGAGTTGAGAGCGAGTGGAGATTTAAAAAGATCGTGGCCTAGTTTCGGGAGCCATTCGGAGGAGGAGGAGCAGTCTCTGTCAGGGAGAGAACCTGAGAACATCTAAGACCCTCAGAAGGTAAGTAGGTGATTTTTACTCATTTTTACTTTTATTACCGTTTCAAATTGTGTGTGTGGGGGGGGGGGAACTGAAGTGACATCACAGAAAAGCTGTGACCTGAGTGGCTGGTTGGGAATCTACACTAAATTAAAAAAATTAAGCATTGGTAACTAATTAAACATAGTTACTTAATTATAATTTACAGGGGTATCTAAGCCAGAGATCGGAGAGTACTATATTTAGCTTTCACATTTATAGTAGAAATCTAGTGCTAGGAAACAGATAGTTAACAGTAACTTAAAAAATTTTTTTTTTACTTTTAATTTTAATTTACTAATTAATTGACGCAATGTCAGTTAGAGGGGTGCAGTGCTCTGACTGTGAGATGTGGCAGGTCCAGGAGGCTTCCAGCATCCCGGATGGCTTAATCTGCAGAAAGTGCACCCAACTGGAGCTCCTCACAGACCGCATGGTTCGGTTGGAGCAGCAATTGGATACACTTAGGAGCATGCAGGTGGCGGAAAGCGTCATAGATCGCAGTTATATAAATGTAGTCACACCCAAGGTGCAGGCAGAGAAATGGGTGACCACCAGAAAGGGCAGGCAGTCAGTGCAGGAATCCCCTGTGGTTGTCCCCCTCTCGAACAGGTATACCCCTTTGGATATTGTCGGGGGGGATAGCCTATCAGGGGAAAACAGCAGCAGCCAGAGCAGTGGCACCACGGCTGGCTCTGATGTTCAGAAGGGAGGGTCAAAGCGCAGAAGAGCAATAGTAATAGGGGACTCTCTAGTCAGGGGCACAGATAGGCGCTTCTGTGGACGTGAAAGAGACTCCAGGATGGTATGTTGCCTCCCTGGTGCCAGGGTCCAGGATGTCTCCGAACGGGTAGAGGGCATCCTGAAGGGGGAGGGCAAACAGGCAGAGGTCGTTGTACATATTGGTACTAACGACATAGGCAGGAAGGGGCATGAGGTCCTGCAGCAGGAGTTCAGGGAACTAGGCAGAAAGTTAAAAGACAGGACCTCTAGGGTTGTAATCTCGGGATTACTCCCTGTGCCACGTGCCAGTGAGGCTAGAAATCGGAAGATAGAGCAGCTAAACACGTGGCTAAACAGCTGGTGTAGGAGGGAGGGTTTCCGTTATCTGGACCACTGGGAGCTCTTCCGGGGCAGGTGTGACCTATATAAAAAGGACGGGTTGCATCTAAACTGGAGAGGCATAAATATCCTGGCCGCGAGGTTTGCTAGTGTCACACAGGAGGGTTTAAACTAGTATGTCAGGGGGGTGGGCACGGGAGCAATAGGTCAGAAGGTGAGAACATTGAGGGAGAACTAGGTAATAAAGACAGTGTGGCTTTGAGGCAGAGCAGACAGGGAGAAGTTGCTGAACACAGCGGGTCTGGTGGCCTGAAGTGCATATGTTTTAATGCAAGAAGTATTACGGGTAAGGCAGATGAACTTAGAGCTTGGATTAGTACTTGGAACTATGATGTTGTTGCCATTACAGAGACCTGGTTGAGGGAAGGGCAGGATTGGCAGCTAAACGTTCCAGGATTTAGATGTTTCAGGCGGGATAGAGGGGAATGTAAAAGGGGTGGCGGAGTTGCGATACTGGTTAGGGAGAATATCACAGCTGTACTACGGGAGGACACCTCAGAGGGAAGTGAGGCTATATGGATAGAGATCAGGAATAAGAAGGGTGCAAGCACAATGTTGGGGGTTTACTACAGGCCTCCTAACAGCCAGCGGGAAATAGAGGAGCAGATAGGTAGACAGATTTTGGAAAAGAGTAAAAACAACAGGGTTGTGGTGATGGGAGACTTCAACTTCCCCAATATTGGCAGAGAGTAGCAATGGAAGGATGCTTTTCTAATTGGAGGGCTGTGACCAGTGGTGTTCCACAGGGATCAGTGCTGGGACCGTTGCTGTTTGTAGTATATATAAATGATTTGGAGGAAAACGTAACTGGTCTGATTAGTAAGTTTTCAGACGACACAAAGGTTGGGGAATTGCGGATAGCAATGAGGACTGTCAGAGGGTACAGCAGGATTTCGATTGTTTGGAGACTTGGGCGGAGAGATGGCAGATGGAGTTTAATCCGGACAAATGTGAGGTAATGCATTTTGGAAGGTCTAATGCAGGTAGGGAATATTCAGTGAATGGTAGAACCCTCAAGAGTATTGAAAGTCAGAGAGATCTAGGAGTACAGGTCCACAGGTCACTGAAAGGGGCAACACAGGTGGAGAAGGTAGTCAAGAAGGCATACGGCATGCTTGCCTTCATTGGCCGGGGCATTGAGTATAAGAATTGGCAAGTCATGTTGCAGCTGTATAGAACCTTAGTTAGGCCACACTTGGAGTATAGTGTTCAATTTTGGTCGCCACACTACCAGAAGGATGTGGAGGCTTTAGAGAGGGTGCAGAAGAGATTTACCAGAATGTTGCCTGGTATGGAGGGCATTAGCTATGAGGAGCGGTTGAATAAACTCGGTTTGTTCTCACTGGAACGACGGAGGTTGAGGGGCGACCTGATAGAGGTCTACAAAATTATGAGGGGCATAGACAGAGTGGATAGTCAGAGGCTTTTCCCCAGGGTAGAGGGGTCAATTACTAGGGGGCATAGGTTTAAGGTGAGAGGGGCAAGGTTTAGAGTAGATGTACGAGGCAAGTTTTTTACACAGAGGGTAGTGGGTGCCTGGAACCCGCTACTGGAGGAGGTGGTGGAAGCAGGGACGATAGTGACATTTAAGGGGCATCTTGACAAATACATGAATAGGATGGGAATAGAGGGATACGGACCCAGGAAGTGTAGAAGATTGTAGTTTAGTCGGGCAGCATGGTCGGCACAGGCTTGGAGGGCCGAAGGGCCTGTTCCTGTGCAGTACTTTTCTTTGTTCTTTGTTCTTTGTTCTTTGGTGAGTACGTGCCTGGCGAAGAGCGTGTTCGTCTTCTGTGCGTAGTTTTCTGTGAGAAGCGCCATGGCATCGTCCTGGATCAGCGGAAACACGTTGGAGCTCAACCTTGAGTACAGGATCTGTATCTTCTGAGCCTCCAGGACGGGGGTGGTCGCTGAGTTCATGTACGCCTCAAAGCAAGCCAGCCAGTGATTAAAGTCCTTTTTGGCGTCGCTTGATTGCGGATCCAGCTGCAGGCGATCTGGTTTGATACGGAGGTCCATCTTTTAGAAAATCTTAGAGCAATTAATTGAGGTACGGTCAATTGAACTAAGACTAGAGTTGGATACAACTGAGGCTTTATTGCTCTAAGATGTGTGGCCTCCCACAGCAGCTGCCGAAATGGCTGCTGAATGGAGGACACGCATATTTATACTCTGCCTACCGGGCAGAGCCTGCAGGCTGGGACTACCGGCGAACTTGTAGTAAAGGTCCTATCTTACATCACCTAATACAGGTGCAACAGTGGTTTACCACAATGCCCTTGATGGGTGTCCTCTGGAGGGCCTGGAGCCGGAGGGCCCTATCCGACTTACTAGTGTTACTGGCTTCGCCGTGCCACCCTGTTTTGCCTGCTGTTCTTGAGATACACTGGTGTCAACATTGGGGGGGGGGGTTCAAAAGAACTAGTGACCGCTGTCGTCCCCTTGGTGGCCGACACCCTGACTGTGCCCGTGGAGCCCTGAGGGTCTTTATTGGATGGAGGAGCCCTGGAGTGAAGTGTCTGTCATCTGGCTC
The DNA here is from genome assembly GCF_047496885.1 of Scyliorhinus torazame. Lineage (NCBI taxonomy): Eukaryota > Metazoa > Chordata > Chondrichthyes > Carcharhiniformes > Scyliorhinidae > Scyliorhinus > Scyliorhinus torazame. The sequence goes on from NC_092709.1 coordinate 225,282,774, forward strand.
GGCCAGTCATGGCACCTGCCCATTGTCTGTACCATGTTGTCGACGCCCTCAGTAATGTTCCTCTGTGACTGGTCCACGCTTTGGAGTGCCTCAGCGATGTATACCTGTGTCTGGGACACATCCCTCAATGACTCAAACATGATTCCAAGGCCCTCAGCCATGGTGGTCGTCACAGACTGAACCAAGCCTTGGACATCACCGCTTAAGATGCCGACCTTGTGCCTCAGACTTTCCATTGCGCTCGCAATGTTGGCCTCAGTTATACACATTGTCTGCATAATCTCCTGATTATGCACTGTCTAGAATGTCGCTGACATCCTCTCCTGAATCTCACGGCCGTGTCTTAGTATCTGCATCATCTCTGGGATAATCTTGTCCAGAGACTCGCCATCTGATTGGGCATCAGCTGAGTCTTGGGATTTAGCAGATCTCTGACTGCTGACTCCCTTGGATGTTCCTCCCTCCACCTGATGATCATCAGCAGCTGTGCGATGCTCACCTGATTGTGTCCCAGAAGCATGATTACTAATATCGCCCACCAAGGTGTGTCTCTGTGCTGGTGGAAGGTTGAAGTGACAGCTGTGACACCTCAATGGCGGTCTCCTCGGAGCTCTACTCTCAGGTGGTCTCTTGGGTGGTGGGGGACGACTCCAGATGGAGAACCTGTGAGAGAGTGGACATGTGGTCAGTTTGAGGGAAGGATCAGTTTGTCTGAAGTCAAAGATGTGCAGGTTAAATGGATTGGCCATGCTATAATTGCCCCTTCGTGTTCAAAAGGTTAGGTGGGGTTATGGGGATAGGGTGCATGTGTGCTCTTTTCCAAGGGCAGGTGCTGACTCGATGGGCCAAATGGCCTCCTTCTGCACAGTACATTCTATAACATGAACTCACTTGAGACAGGTCATCTGGGTGATAGAGCATTCGATTCTCACCTCGCCACAGGCCAATCTCGCTGCTCTCTATTTGGCCCTGCTGCTGGCTCTCCAACCCCCTTGGGGGAACAGTGTGCCCCCTCTCATTCACAGCGTCGAGAAGCCTATCCAGGTCGGCATCCCCAAAGCGAGGAGCAGGTCTGTGCACTGCCATGCTTGTGTGTTGACGGTTAGTGAGTGGTGAAGTTGCGTTTAAAAGCAGATCTCCCGTTTTAGCAGCATGACGCTGAGCTGCGAGTCTGGCGAATCAGACGGCAACGCTCGTGAGGGCTAGGGCTCATTTTCAGCACTAAGTTGGGGCTGTGATCTCGCCACGCAGCCGTTGAGAAACACGACCGGCAGTTGTTCCCAAAATTACACTTTAAAGTTTTTATGTTAAATCACACCCGCTGTCTACATTCGCATCTTCGGAGACGGATCGCCTTGGGTTCCAGGAATGATAGTTGAGAAGACTCACCCCATGTCATACAATTTCAATTAGGGAGAGGACTGTAAAAAAGCATGTGGACAATCTTTGGAGCAGGGAAACTTTGACTGCAGAGATTACTCCGGTTGGGTTGACGCCCTCAATGTCTTTGGAACCTACCATCATGAAAGGGACTAAATCCATGATATACCCAAGGGACGTCCCCCAGGACGATGAAGACTCAGGCTCAAACATGAAAATTGAGTGACTGAGCTGCAGCCGGGAATCCACGTTGGGTAGAACCTTCGCTCAGCAAGGAAATGGCAATTTCCCCCATCCGCTTTACGCCCCCGATCCAACTCACTGACAATGACAGTGAAGAAGGCCTCTTGGCCTTGGGAGCGAGCTGAAGGACCTGGAATTAGCGGGGCAGGAGGAAGGGATGTGATAACCTGATAACCCTTATGAGGGTCATGAGGGATCATTCATTGACCTCCCTATGGGGATCGTGGAGTATGAGTTCACATGAGAACAGGCCCGTCCAGCTGGAACTCATTGTCGAGCCTTTTAATTCTGGTGTCAGACCTGGATTGGGAGTTCCTGTTTGTCCCGGGCTGGAATACTAGTGTAGTCCAGGTGTGTGGCTTTACTTTTTGGTTAAAATTCATTTGGTTTAACCTTTTATCTTCATGTCTCCTGGATTACTACAACAGTATTGTAACTTTGAACTCACATTTTGGACAGATTATCTCAAACAAAAGCAAATTACACTCTACTATGAAAGACCATTCGCCTGCAATGTTAATTCTCTTTTCACAGACCTGTCTAGTTGAATTTTTCTGGCATTTTCTGTTATTTCAGATTATTTAAAACTTTTCCTTTGACGCTTAGATAATTTGTTCACAGGTGTGGGTAACGCTAATAAGACTGCTTTTATTGCACATCCCTAGCTTGTCTGAAAAGGGGTAGATCGATGGTTATCATTTCTTTAAAAACCCTGAGAGGTAATGGATTGCATCTTAATCCAAACTGTCTGAAAACATTTACAAACGTTGGTGTCCATTGGAACTCAACGTGTTTCCATAGAGAAAGGGTGCCGGTGGTTGGCACTGGTGCCTCACAGCTCCAGGGATCCGGGTTCAATTCCGGTCTTGGGTGACTGACTGCATGGGTTTCCTCTGGGTGCTCCGGTTTCCTCCCACAGTCCAAAGATGTGCAGCTTAGGTGGATTGGCCTTGCTAAATTGCCCCTTAGTGTCCAAAAGGTTAGGTGATTTACTGGGTTATGGGGATTTACTGGGTTACGGGATAAGGTGGAGGCATGGGCTAAAGTAGGGTGCTGTTTCCAAGGGCCGGTGCAGACTCGATGGGCCAAATTGTCTCCTTCTGACTGTAAATCCTATGATAAGAAGCAACCGCTGTTGCTGGATCAGTTGCGAAATGGGAGCAAATCATAAGGTCCAGCTGCATTCTCTATGGGTGCATGAAATTATGTCCCACAAATGAATCAACCCTCCTAGTTGCCATACATAGTGCGCGTGATGCACCTGGAAAATGTCCAAGTCAGGTTTCGGGTGCGTTTGGTGGGGCGTTTCTCAGCAGCTGCAGTGCTGAGATTGACAATGCTGTTCAACAGCACTTAGCCATTTTTGTGGGGGCCTCGGGTAGTTGCCTCTATCTCCACACCACCCCCAACACCCCTATCATGGGCATGGCCCTCCAGGGCAGTGCCAACCTGGCACCATGCACCATGGCAGTACCAGCTGAGTATCCTGACACTGTCAGTGTGCCTGGATTGCACTGCCAGCTGGTAGTGCCTGGGTGCCAGGGTACTACCCTGCCCTGTCTCCGACCACCCGGCGGGCTCTAATGGCCTCCAGGATACCCTGAGTTCCATCCCGCCTGATCCATGATTGTAGAAACCAGTGCTAAACAACACCCAGTTGAGGCTTCGGAGGCGGGACCATTGACTCCCGGGCTCCGGGTGAATACGGTGTCTGGATATTTAAGTGATCAACATCATTATTTGGACCACGCCCAGTGAGGGTGCCCTGGGTTAGCCACGAAAATTGCATCCCTCGATTTTGTGTGATCGTCGTCGAACATGCTTCTTTTCATAAGAATGCCTATAAGATTTGGGTTCTACATTTCTAAAGCCTTCTCTACGCAGGAGCTATTATATCTTCGCTCCTCTGGTTCCCCAAGAATTATCTGATGCTACACAGTCATTAATACTATTTACTTTCCGGTGGCGCAGTGAGTAGCACTGCTGCCTCACGGCGCCGAGGTCCCAGGTTTGATCCCGGCCCTGGGTCACTGTCCGTGTGGAGTTTGCACATTCTCCCCGTGTTTGCGTGGGTTTCGCCCCCACAACCCAAAGATGTGCAGGTTGGGTGGATTGGCCATGCTAAATTGCCCCTTAATTGGAAAAAATGAATTGGGTACTCTAAATTTTTACTTTCTGCCCAAGGTAAAAATTTATCAGCTGAAGTATGGGTGTGAGAAAAAAATTACACAGAGGGCAAAGATGGAGAAGGTTGGGTCACAATGTTGATCTTGGAACTGCATGGTCCTTAAATGATCAACATCTTTTTCATCACCACCATAGTATGCCAGGAAGAAATTCCTTCTGTTGTCTAACTTATCAGCTTCCTTCACATCATGTCCTGTTGTAATTCAACTACAGTAACATAGGGCATAATGTAAGAATGGGTGAGCATAACTGCTTGTGACATGGGGAATGTTAAAGGCTGAGGAAGCTCCTAACTGTCTGCTACTTTATAGAGATGCTGTGGTGAAATCAGTTTTCACCTGTATACCTCACTGATCTCCCATGGCTTGAGCAACATAATTTCCTAGCAGCCTGCACTTCATAAGGGGATCAGTTCTCTAAGGCCCAGCACATACATTGGGTCATCTGGTGGCAAGCAATTGTGATGAAATTCGCTTGACATGGGAGCTGCCAGGCATAATAGAATTATAGAATGGTTACAGCACAGAAGGAAGTAATTTGACCCGCTGAATCTGTAGCAGAAGGCTGTTTAGCACAGGGCTAAATTGCTGGCTTTGAAAGCAGACCAAGGCAGGCCAGCAGCACGGTTTGATTCCCGTAACAGCCTCCCCGAACAGGCGCCGGAATGTGGCGACTAGGGGCTGTTTAGCACAGGGCTAAATCGCTGGCTTTGAAAGCGGACCAAGGCAGGTCAGCAGCACGGTTCGATTCCCGTAACAGCCTCCCCGAACAGGTGCCGGAATGTGGCGACTAGGGGCTTTTCACAGTAACTTCATTTGAAGCCTACTTGTGACAAATGATTTTCATTCATTTTCATTGCGAAGGGTCTGGTATATAAAGGGTTAATGTTGGACTCAGTACAGTACTGCCCATATAGTGATGTAAAAAGACACATGACCCAGCGTCAGTCTAGAGATGGACACAGTTGAGTTAAGATCTAGAATGGTCGTGGCTCCATACCGGTATCTTCTATAAATATGTAGAGAGTTGTTAATATACTCCAAACTGGAGGCCTACCTCATGGTGATGGAAGCAGGATTCATCATGGTAGCAGTCCTCAAAAGAGTGTTGAGAAACTAAGAAAAAGGACACATTCAACCGATTCTGCACTGAACCTAACTCCCAACTGAAGCTACAGTTGCAGAGAAAATTCACCAGAAAGAAAAAGCTCCAGAGACACAAGTGCCTGGAACATACAAGGAAGGTCAAACAGAAAAGTCCACAGCAACCCCTTTGGAAATCCTGGGCGGGATTCTCTACTATCGCGCGGCAGAGTGTGAACAGGCCGCCCCCCCGATGACTAATTCTGGCCCACAAAAGAGGCCAGCACGTGCGGGGCGAGAAGCCATACCGGCGTCATTCATGTGACGCCACGATGACGCGGCGCCACGTCGCATAAAATGTGCACGAGCGGCGCACAGCCCTGAGACCGGCGAGGTGGACACCCCCTTGGAGGTTGCCCCTTGCCAATCGGAGGCGCACCAGCAACTGAGACTCCCTTGCCTGGCTCCACCCCCTCACCCCATTTCCCCCCCCCAACTCCACTCCCTCACCCCATTCCCCCCCAAACCCCACTCCCTCACCCCATTTCCTTCCCCCCCACTCCAGCCCGTCACCCCATTTCACCCCCCAACTCCACTCCCTCACCCCATTCCCCCCCAAACTCCACTCCCTCACCCCACTCCCCCCAAACCCCACTCCCTCACCCCATTTCCTTCCCCCCCACTCCAGCCCATCACCCCATTTCACCCCCCAACTCCACTCCCTCACCCCATTCCCCCCCAAACTCCACTCCCTCACCCCACTCCCCCCAAACCCCACTCCCTCACCCCATTTCCTTCCCCCCCCACTCCAGCCCGTCACCCCATTTCACCCCCCAACTCCACTCCCTCACCCTATTCCCCCCCAAACCCCACTCCCTCACCCCATTTCCTTCCCCACCCACTCCAGCCCGTCACCCCATTTCACCCCCCAACTCCACTCCCTCACCCTATTTACTCCCCCCCCCACTCCAGCCCGTCACCCCATTTCCCCCCCACCACTACACCCCCTCACCCCACACACCCTCCATCCCCTCACCCCAGTCTGCGTGTCTAACGATACATGCTGTATTGTGTCTTCCAGGACCTGCCGCCGATCGTCCCGGCCCGTCTGGCGCTTCTCGCCCACGACAAGTGCCAGGTCCAGATGCCCCCAGGGACGCACACCACGGCGGGGAGGGCAGACGGCAAGGAAGGCCTTCCTCCGTCACTGGGACCCAGGAATCGGACGCACAGAGGACTGAGACCCAGGGCAGTGATGAACAGAGGACAGACACACAGGACAGCGACAGCCAGGAAACGGAGACGATGGACACTGATGCGCACGACATCCAGGACAGTGACGCACAGAGGACAGTCAGACAGATGACGGACAGACCGGACAGTGCCCCTCAGATGGGGGGGGGCGACACAAAGAATATCGGCCCAGGACTTGCCGCAGGACTTTGGGTCCGATGAGGACATAGACTTGGCGTCACTGCATTCACCCACACCCCCCACCATCGCAGAGACTCACAGCTCGGTTGGGCATTTTAGTGATGAGGCTTCTGGGACACAGACCTGTGCGCACCACACAGCCGTACTGGTACAGCAGGTGGAGGTAGGAGCAGCCTAGGGGCCGGACGGCCGGAGGGCAGCCCAGCCCCAGCAACCAGCTGCTGCCCAGACGGTTCCCGGATTCCTGGACTTTCCAGACCCACCCATATACCCGATGCAGTTAGAAACCCAGGGACTAGACAACGGGATGACGGCCGGCTTCCAGCAACTGCAGACACAGGTGGAGGAGTCCACCCGCGTCCAGGAGCAGGGAGTGGTGCCAGTCATAGCTGCCACCCAGGCCGACACCGCACGGGTGGCGTCCGCAGTGGAGGCAATGGGGACAACGGTGTCGGCCATGGGTCAGGTTATTCAAGGCTTGGGGCTTATGGGCATGCGTCATCCGTGGCCTAGGGCAGGGCTGCCCTCTCCGGCAGCGATGTGCCAGAGCCAGCTGGACATCTCAGCCGCCCTACGCAGTCTGGCCGTCTCAGCAATCCATCGCTGAGAGCATCGGCGGCCTTGCTCACGTGCTGGATGGCGTCGCATAAGCCCAGAGGGAGGTGGCACAGTCCCACACAGGGATGGTCCACTCCCTGAGCTCCATCGCTGCTATCATTCAGACCCTGGTTGATACCGTAGCGGGCCTCCAGGACTGGCAGCGCCAGGTGTCGGTGGTGCCTAGGGGCTTGTCTCCGCTCGCACCCCCATCCCATAGAGAGGCCTGGGGGCCACCGGGCACTCTGAGGGTGGAGGAGGTTCTGGGGCCCGTCCTGGTGACTCCTGCAAGGGAGGTCCCGGAACACCGCTGATCCTCGGACTCCCCCCGTTCTGTCCCTGGTGCATCTGGTGGGCAGCGGGCAGAACAGGATGGCAGCACGCCATCCAGCACGCCCACGGAGCAGCCTGGCCCATCCAAGCTGGGCCGCCCCAGGAAATGCGTGCCAACGGAGAGCCAAGTCGCAGGGCAGGAGTCTCAGCAGTCCGCCTCCACTCCTGCTGTACCGTCTGGGGAAGCACCGAGACATAGTGGGAGGGCCCGTAAGGCCAAGAAGTTTGAAACCTAGTAAGTTGGCACCGGTGCAGGGCACAGTATAGATATAGAGGCTCGGGCACTTGTATGTTACCGTTACAATTAAACTCACTCTTACACCAATGCAAGATGCCTCTGTTCTATGTCTGGTGCCCGCAGGGTCGTGAAGGGGACTGAGTGGCTCTGTGTTCGAAGGACGGTGGAATGGTGAGCCCAACTGGGTGTAAATCTCCCCCCCCCCCCCCCCCCCCCGCCGTACTCAGCACACTGCCGCCTGCTATTCAACATGTCCATGTGATGGAGTGTCAGTAACGCATCCAGGGAACACCCGGTGGAGGGTGTAGCTGTGACCATGAGTCAGACATTGGCTAACGATTTGGAGCTCACAGCTCATCGCAGAGCGGGTTGTCATCATTCACCATGGCATTGAACACAGCCGCTTCCAGAAGCAATCGTGTGAGACAAGCCCATTGTGCCGCAGTTGGAGGGTGCTAGTTGGAGGGTGCTGTGCATGTGGTGGCATGGGAGGTGGAGGTGCTGGGTGGTGAGGTGGGGTGGTACGGTGGTGCCAGTGCCCCTGCTCAGAGAGCCCCTACCCCCCTAGTTGGTGAAACGTGCGGCGATTAACGCCTCGTGGGCTCGCTGGCCAAGCCGGTGGCATCGTGCAGCCTCCCGTCCATATCCAGACCCCATGTCCCGTCTGTTGCCCCTGTTATGTGCCAGGGTTTAGAGAATCCCAAAGTGTATCATGGAGTTCACCTGACCCACAACTTTTAATAGATTGTGGTATGGGGAGCACACGGCCCACTCGACAGGTGTGGTACAGCAGAAATCGAAAAGTATTTTTTAAAGCAAAACAATGTTTATTCTATGAACTCAAGTTAACGTTTTTAAAACATACAGTGAACATCTTAGCAAACAGTAATGCAAAAACAACCCCCAAAGAATACAACACTAAGTAATCCTTATTTTCCTTTTAACATCCATAAGACTTTAAAAAAAACTTTCAACAGAAGCACATCAGGTTTAAATTCACTACTGAGAACAGTTATAACTCTGAATTCACCAAATGATCAAGAGATAGTCTTTACATGGCAGAGAGAACAACATTACACATTCTGTGGCTGACTGCAGCTCCAACACGGAAACGAAACCAAAAAAAACAGACACACCCAAGCTGTTCTCAAAGTCAAGCTAAAAGCTGACTGATAGCCCAGCTCCACCCACACTCTGACATCACTGCAGTAATAAACACCCATTTCTTAAAGGTACACCCACTACAGTTATTCTATATAAAACACCTATTTCTTAAAGGTACTCTCACATGACACCTCCCCCCCAGGAAAATCAAATGAACCAGCCAACTTCAAGATGCTTTCATTTTTCACCTTTTCACTATCCTTTAAGAAATGCACACAGTAAAAATACTTTTTTGTTTCAAAAAACAACACACGCAAACAGGTACAATAATATAGTCCATTTTTTGTTCTTCCTCCAACTGGAACCCCTCTCCATTGACAGTCTCTTTGAACAAGAAGGTCTCTGCATGATCCATCCATTTCTCTACGCCTCGGCATGTCTTTTTAAAGTCAAATACTTTAGTTCAATCCGATCACAGAGTCCCTTGTAATTCTCCAATACAGGAGCATTGGTTATCACAGCTTTCAGGCAGTCAAATGTCTCTTGAAATTCCGCTGTCCACTAAAATTTTTGACGTTTCTTCAGCAAGTCCATCAGTGGAGCAACCACGCTACAAACACTTTGCACAAATGTTCGATCAAATCCACTCATGCCAAGAAATCGCATTATTTCCCTTTGTGTCGAGGGTATTGGAAACTCCTCAATAACATTTGGTTTCACATCCCGTGGGACCTTTGACCCTGTCCGATTGTATGGCCAAGGACTTGGGCTTTTCCAAATTCACTTTTGGCTAGGTTTACCATCAAACCTGCCTCCTGAAGTCGATCAAATAACTCCATCAGATGTTTTAAATGTTCTTTCCATGTCTGTCTGAAAATTACGAGATTGTCGATGTATACCGCACAATTCGGTAATCCTGAAACAACTTTGTTAGTTAACCGTTGAAATATGGCTGGGGTGTTTTTCATGCCAAATGGCATAACTTTGAATTGGTATATACCATCTGGAGTCACAAAAGCTGAAATCTCCTTTGCCTTTTCAGATAAAGGTACCTGCCAGTAACCTTTAAGTAAATCCAGTTTGGAAATAAAAGCTGATTGTCCCACTTTCTCAATGCAATCCTCCAAACGTGGGATAGGATAAGAGTCCGTTCTTGTAACTGCATTAACTTTTCTATAGTCCACGTTGGGTACTGTCTGGTTTAGGTACCATCACTATGGGTGAGCTCCATTGGCTGCAACCCACTTCAATTATGCCATTTTTAAGCGTACTCTCAATCTCTTTGTTAACGTGTGCCAATTTTAAAGGGTTAAGTCTATATGGATGTTGTTTGATTGGAACAGCATTTCCCACATCTATATCATGTATAGCCATTTTAGTACTTCCCAATTTACCTCCACAAACTTGCCCACGTGATATTAATAATTCTTTCAGGTCAGTCCGTTTTTCCTCTGGAAGGTAACTCAACAATTTATCCCAATTTTTAAGAACATCCTCATTTTCCAATTTAATTTGAGGTATGTCAAATTCACAGTCATCTGGATTTGGTTCGTCACTTTGAATTAGAATCATTCAAACCTCCTCCTTTTTCTCTCCTTCCCTTTCAAAGGACCTTTTAAGCATATTCACATGACACACTCGGTGAGTTTTCCTTCTATCTGGTGTTTTTACCACATAATTCACCTCACTTAATTTCCTTTCAATCTGATAAGACCCACAAAACCTTGCTTTTAAAGGCTCACCTACCACTGGTAACAACACTAAAACACTATCTCCACTGACAAAACTACGAACTTTGGATTTCTTGTCCGCCACCCGTTTCATCACATTTTGTGCAACTTTAAAATGTTGTCTAGCCAATTCACCTGCTCTATTTAATTGTTCCCTAAAATTTGACACGTAATCCAATAATGTAATTTCTGATTTCTCACTCACCAATTTTTCCTCAATCAATTTAAGTAGTCCTCTTACCTCATGACCAAAAATTAGTTCAAAAGAACCAAATTTGGTTGACTCATTAGGTGCATCCCTAATTGCAAACAGTACGAATGGAATTCCTTTATCCCAATCCTCTGGATAATCGTGACAATAAGCCCTCAACATTGACTTTAATGTCTGATGCCACCTTTCTAACGCTTCCTGCGATTCTGGATGGTACGCAGTTGATTTAAATTGTTTTATTGCTAAGCTATCCATAACTTCTTTGAATAACCTTGAGGTAAAATTTGATCCTTTATCCGATTGTATTTCTGTGGGTAGTCCATATCTAGTAAAGAATTTAAGTAACTCCTCCACAATCTTTTTAGCTGTAATAGTACGTACTGGAATGACCACTGGAAACCTGGTAGGCATATCCATTATAGTCAAAAGATATTGATTCCCACTTTTCATTTTAGGAAACGGTCCTACATAATCAATTAGGACCCTTGTAAAAGGTTCCTCAAATGCTGGAATGGGTATTTAGGGTGCTAGTTTTATCACTGCTTGAGGTTTCCCTATCACTTGACATGTGTGACATGATTGACAACATTTAACCACATCTTTTTGTAGTCCAGGCCAATAAAAATGTTTTTGTATTTTAGCTTGTGTTTTCCTTTTCCCAAATGACCCCCACTGGTACCTCATGTGCAACTCGCAACACCTCCTTTCTATACCATACCGGCAATACTACTTGATGAACTCCTGCCCACTTTTCATCTGCCTGCAAAGGTCTCCATTTTCTCATCAAGACATCATTTTACGGCAATAACACTCTGCTATACACTCAGATGCCTCTTCCAAATATGCTTTCTGACACATCCTTTTTATTTCTACATCTTTTTGTTGTAACTCCGCCAATTTTCCTGACCTAAAAATATCTGCCTCATCCTCCACCTATTCTTGTTCTTTTTCAACCATCTGATCAAAAATCGTTTCTGATAATTGCACTTCAACTTCATCTTCATTCTTTGATTTCTCCTCTTGTCTTAACCTGTGGCTTTGCGACCTTGTCACTACACAATCCGGAATAATCCCAGGATATTCACCCTTCAACTCTTCAGCTGTCTGATTTTCCACTGGCTTATCAACGACAGTAGGCATCACTCCCACCTGCGACCCAGCTATATCATTACCCAAGATAACCTGTATTCCTGAACAAGATAGTTCCTCTATTACCCCTACTACCATTCTTCACTGGACTTTCCAACCTTACCTTATATAATGGAACACTACTCCTCTCACCCTGAATTCCACATATTACCACATTTTCTGGCAATATTCTTCCCAAACTACATAACTCCTCATCTCTTACCATTAAAGATTGATTAGCTCCCGTATCTCTTAGAATTGTGACTTCTTTACCTGCTCCTCTTGATACCCATGAGTACACTTTACCCACACAAGTAAATTCTTTAAAAAGATCTGGCACCTTCTTATCAATCACCTCTTGATCAGGCTGTACAATCTTTTGCATCTCCTTCACATCATTTGGGCTTTCGTTCACCACTTTAACAAACCCCACTGTCTTATCATGTTTTACCACATCAGCCTTCCCAGTGCTTTTCTTCAACCACCAACACTGTGACTTTACATGGCCTAGTTTATTACAGTGAAAACATTTGAAACTTTTCATGTCTCTTCCACCCTCATGTCCCCAGTTTCTATCCCTCACAGGCTGAAACTGATTTCGGAAACCAAGCTTTGATTTCTGAACGAATTCATAATCATCTGCCATTTCTGCTGCTAATCTCGCAGTTTTAACCCTCTGCTCTTCCAAATGAGTTCTCAGTACATCAGGGATTGAATTTTTAAACTCCTCCAAAAGTATAATTTCTCTGAGAGTTTCATACGTTTGGTCTATTTTCAAAGCCCTTATCCACCTATCAAAATTACTCTGTTTGAGCCTTTCAAACTCCACGTATGTTTGACCAAATTCTTTCCTTAAATTTCTAAACCTTCGTCTGTAGGCTTCAGGCATTAGTTCATATGCACCTAAGATGGATTTTTTCACCTCCTCATACGTCCCAGATACCTCCTCCGGTAGTGATGCAAACACTTCACTAGCCCTACCTACCAGCTTTATTTGAATCAGTAATACCCACATGTCCTGCGGCCATTTCATTTGTTTAGCTACCTTCTCAAATGAAATGAAAAAGGCTTCTACCTCCTTCTCATCAAACCTTGGCAATGCTTGAACATATTTAAATAGATCCCCACCAAGCCTTTGACTATGACGCTCTTTCTCACTATCCTCATCACTATCATCGAACTGTACGTTCCCCTTTACGTCTGCCAATTTTAACTGACTCATGTTTCATGGCCATTTTCTGAAGTTCCAACTCACTCTCTTTATCTTTTTCCTTGATCTGTATCTCCCTTTCTCTTTCCTTTTGTTCTGCTAGGCCTATTCTTTCTTTTCTCCTTTTCTTTGTCCTCTCTATCTCTTTCTCTCTCTCTTTCTGTTTCCTCTCTCTCTCTTTCTTTTTCCTCTCTATCTCTTTCATATTCAAGCTGCTTTAATTCTTTCTCATGTTCCATTTGTTTAATTTGTAACTGAATTTTTGCCATTTCCAATGAGTCAAACTCTATCTCAGGCAACTTTAAATGCTTAGCCACCGCCATAATGACCTCATCTTTTCGCATTTTGTCAGGTAATGTTAACTGCAATGCTTTTGCTAAATCTTACAGTCTGCTTTTAGTCTCTGCCCGTAGGGTACTGTGTGTGACCGTCTCCACCCCCCAGAACTTCAGAGCCTCTGAAAGAGCCATTGTCCACAACACACTCCCCACCTTAACTAAAATACCACACATGAAAAGCAACCACAATATGCTCACCCCTCATTGTCTTTAAGTTCACAAAACCAATACAATAGATAGACTTTTAGCCCCCTCCAGCCCCCAATTTATTGTGAGCCAGAGATTAGAGAACCCCAAAGTATATCATGAAGTGCACCTGACCCACAACTTTTAATAGATTGTGGTATGGGGAGCACACGGCCCACTCTACAGGTGTGGTACAGCAGAAATCAAAGTATTTTTTAAAGCAAAACAATGTTTATTCTATGAACTCAAGTTAATGTTTTTAAAACATATAGTGAACATCTTAGCAACCATTAATTCAAATACAATCCCCAAAGAATACAACACTAAGTAATCCTTATTTTCCTTTTCACATCCATAAGACTACACATCCATAAATTCACTACTGAGAACAATTATAACTGAATTCACCAAATGATCAAGAGATAGTCTTTACATGGCAGAGAGAACAACATTACACCTTCTGTGGCTGACTGCAGCTACAACACTGAAACAAAACCAAAAAAACACACAGACACACCCAAGCTTTTCCCAAAGTGAAACTAAAAGCTGACAGACAGCCCTGCTCCACCCACATTCTGACATCACTGAAGTAATAAACACTCATTTCTTAAAGGTACACCCACTACAGTTATTCTATATAAAACACCCATTTCTTAAAGGTACTCTCACATGACACCCCCCTCGTCCCCATTTTCCTCATCTGGGAAGGTGACCCCTTCCGCGGGCTCCCCCTCTGCTCCCTCCTCCTCCTCTCAGCACATCGCCCCTCTGTTGGGCAATATTGTGGAGGACGCAGCAGACAACAATGATGCGGCCGACCCTATCCGAATGATACTGGAGTGCCCCTCCAGAGCAGTCCAGGCACCTGAAGCGCATCTTCAACAGGCCAAAGCACCTCTCGATCACACCCCTGGTTGCTGCATGGGCCTCGTTGTATCGGGTCTCCGCCTCAGTCTGCGGCCCCCACATAGGCGTCATCAGCCATGACTGCAACGGATAACCCTTGTCACCCAGCAATCAACCCCTCAGCTGGGGGGGCGGGGGGGGGGGGGGGGGGGGGGGGGGGGGGGGGAAGTTCCTCGAACATGGCGGGGATGAACGATTGTGCCAGGATAAACGTGTCATGTACACTGCCCAGGTACTGGCCGCAGACGTGCATGATGTTCATGCGGTGGTCACAGCCCACCTGAATGTTCATGGAGTTGGACCCCCTCCTGTTCATAAAGACATCCCTGTTCTCCGCTAGTGCCCGCATGGCGACGTGAACCCCTGTACCATGGGTATCCTGGCCACGGCTGCGAATCCCGCTGCCCGGGCATTTTGGTGGCACGGTCCACTGGGAACTGTATATACCAGTCCGCGATGTCATACAGGGCATCAGTCACTGCACGGATGCACCTGTGCATCGATGGCTGGGAGATGCCGGACAGGTCCCCACTCAATGACTGGAATGACCCCGTCGCATAAAGGTTCAGAGCCACCATAACCTTGACGGCCACCGGGAGAGCGTGTCCTCTCCCAGTGCCACGCGGTGCCAGGCGTGCCATCAGGTGGCAGATATGGGCGCCCGTTTCCCAACTTATCCTGAGTCTCCTCCTGCATGCCCTGTCCGGCAGGTCCTCGAAGGACATGCGGCACCGGTAGACACGTGGCCTCATGGGGAGCCTCCGGCGCCTTGGCACCACCACCACCTGCTCCTCCTCCTCATCCACGTCGGTATCGTCATCCTGTGCATCCTCCTCATTGTTCTGGTCCTCGTTTGCTTCAGCCTCCTCCTGCGCCCATCGGGCGGGCGGCCCTGCAGCCTGAGCGGGTGCCACCTGGCGTGCTGCGGCCTGTCCCTCTGCTGCAGCCCGTCTATCTGCTGCTCCACTCGCGCTGACGCTGCCACAGGGCCACATGCAGGGCAGCGGCTCCCGCCAAGGCGGCCAACATCGCTGGCTGGTGCCCAAACATTATGATCTGCAGGGGGTGGGGGGGGGGGGGTATAAAACATGTTTAGGGATGGCGCATGGCCCCCTCTACAGCCAGGTGCCATGGGCTACATGTCTGTACCGGTTTGCTGATTGCGCCACAGCCACGCATGCACCCAAACCCCTGCCCACACCCTCCGTGCTCCACCCACTATTGCCCGTCCCTCCTGATAGCGCCATCGTTGGATGGCTATGCCCTCACGGGGGGCTGCCATGGGTGCAGAATGCCTCTTCCCGCTGATGGTTGCCGGCTGCTGGGAGGTCTGCCTCCGGGGGGGGGGGGGGGGTCCAGCACCCATGGGCAAGGCCCAGGGCCATACGGGCAGCCAGCGCCCGGGGCCAGTGCCCATCAGCCTGGCCGCTGTACTGGCAACGTCCTGCCATGGCAGGCCAGCTGGCATGTCATCTCCGCATCCCCCCCAAACATGGAGGGCCCCCCCAACTGGAGACCCCCCCCTGAACATGGACGCCCCGCCCCCCCCGAACATGGAGGCCTCTCCCCCCAACATGGAGGCCCCCCCACCGAACATGGAGGCCTCCCCCCTGAACATGGAGGCCCAACCCCACCCCCCAAACATGGAAGCCCCCTCGTCTGCAGCCCCGTCTGTCCCTGTCCCGAGAGACTCAGAAACGCAAATCGCCGGACGCTCACCTCCTCTACTACATTGTCAGCCAGCAGGACTGGCTGCCAATTTTCATTTGCAGACGTGAACGGCGCTAGCGTGTCCTGGGGTCACGCTGTCGGGACTTCGGCCCATCCGGGCCGCAGAATCCACGGGACCCCGGAGAATCGCGGGATTTGCCCCCTCGGCTGATTTTCCGGGCGGCGCAGTTGACGATGACGCCGTTCACGCCGTGTCAGAGAATGGCGGAATGGCGTCGGACGGGTGTCGCGTAAAGAAACGGCGCGATCGCCGATTCTCTGACCTGCGGTCTGAGAGTATTGTGGTAAACCACGTTATTGTCTTATATTCACTGTGCTGTATTGTACATGCCTGGCCTTGTCCAGGCTGGCTCCGCCTGTGGCTCCTCCCCTCAGGCTTCTGTATAAAAGTGGCAAGTCTCCGCCTCCAGACCCAGTTCGGGTCCAGAGGCAAGAGGCTTGCTGTTTAGTTATTTAAAGCCTCAGTTACGTTCATCACTCGTTGTCTATCATGAATTCCGCCCCCTGCTTCTGCAAACAGCATTCACAGCCTGCAAGAGTGAGATCATGTTTTAACATTCCAAGCCATCTAGCCCTGAGAAACCCTTTAACTATCATTATCTCAAAGTGCCATTTGAAAGCAACTTTCGCTAAATCAGATTCTAGACTCCCAAGTCTCAAAGTCTGATTTCCATCTCGCAAAAGAACTTTAAAAATAATAAATTTTGGCCATTCTGCATACCTCCTGCCTGTCCAGGTGTGGAAATAGCAAGCCCGAGGTTCTTTCGAAGCCCTGATATTGCCGAACGGACCAAGCCGTTAGCCAGCCGACCTCCACCACTATTGCAGTCCCTTCTTCACCCTTCAACGGCTGCCATTTTGAAAAGTCTGCCAAAACCTGGCTAGCGAAGGTAGATCCTTTGTTCAGCAATAACCAAGCTACACCATCTTGGAAGCCTGTAATCTCTTAAAGCCGTACCCACATTTTGTACAATCTTCAAAAATGGATTGCAATTCCAGACCTCCTGTTCCACTGGTATTTACCTACCACCAGACGTGCAATTAGTGTTTTTGGAGGAGAAAACATTTAAGATTATGCAGGTCAAAATAAAAAAAATCACTTCTTTACTCGATTGGGCTAAAAGCAGATGGCACCATTGCACAACAAGCTTTTGATGAATCATCTGTCAAATTTGACATGTTTCAAAACCTTTTGACGTCTATTTCAGCTTGATTCATTGTAGAGAGCTAAATTTAATAGGAGTGTCCAGGTCCCTGGGGAATCGCTTGATTCCTTCATTAATGGTCTCTATAGAATGAAAGAATGATGTGAATATGGTGATTTTGTAATCTGAGCTCATCTGAAACAGAATCATGATGCATGTTGCAGACGATTCACTCTGATTTCCTACGTGTGGCGAACCATGTTCCACTGTTACACTGCTGTATATATATATATATATTCACTGTTATTGTTTGTTCCATTGTTACTTACTGTTGTTGTTGTTGCTTCTGTTGGCTCCGCCTGTGGCTCCGCCCCTCGGGCTTTGTATATCGTTGGCTGATCTGTGGCCCTGCCCCCAGTGAGGGATCAGCAGCAGGCAGGCACACATCTCAGTGTATTAAAGCCCTAATTTAGTTCGATAACTCGTTTCGTCTATTATTGATGGTCCATCAACGAGCTAATGATTTTATATGGCTATCCAGCTAGCTAGACTGTCTGGGCTACATGAACCATCTTCATGGGGCAGAAACCAACCGTCAGTCCCCCATATCCGGTCACAAAAATGCAGGAACCATCCAAATCAGGGAAAGCATCCCCTGAACCACCCAGCAGAATGACTTTGCCAGCACTGCAATGAGAAGCGCCCTCACATGAAAGATCACTGTTCTGCAAATACTGCCCACATTTTCCACTGCAACAGACAGGGACACTGGTAACTGCAAGTCAAAACTGCAGCACCGCACAGATATCCCAAAGGCAACCCACGTGGTTTAAACTGAAGACCCAGAAAATGCACAACCATTCTTGGAAGACATCAAGAATGGAGTTTGTTGTTTTGGAATTCTGATATCCTAGCAAATGTTCATCAACTGTTTTCAAATTAGATTCAGGTGCCAACATGAGTCCTGTCAGATGAGGAGCCATAGCTCCAAGGTCTTTGGATTTGAACGGCAAACTCTCCACTGTATGGATCATGGCGAGTCCATCACTTGGCCCTCAGCAGGATCCTTGAACCATTGAGGTATGGTGACAAAACCTTGAGCTGATGTTGGCTGCAGTGAGCCTTTCTCTCTTCTGGGCAGAGATGGCTTCATAGCCCTCGACCTTATCCAGCTGGTGGAAGATACCAAGACTACCACAGTTAGTCAGCCTGGGAAGCCACGGTCCTGTGTCCTCAAACAGTGTTCAGACTCTGATTTCACCTGTGATCTTTCTTTCCATTTCGAGGAGCAGCTTTTCCCATCATCATTCCAGGTCATGGAAAGTCCCCAACTGTCAGGCTAACCTACTGCACACAAGATGACCATAACGTCTCCAGTAGCAGTGATAGCAGAAAAGGATCAACAGTCTGACGAGCCTCTACCTCCAATTACGATGATGGCACAGTCGGTTAACACATAACTACTGTGCTCACATGGCAATTTCCAACCAGCATGCCAAAATTACAAGGGCTGCTGGAACCTGGTAACAATTGCACAATTGCAGGAATCATCATCTTGCCACAGGAATGCTCTTCCTCAGCCTAAGGGAGCTTCCAGATGGCCTAAACTGAGAAGGAAGCAGAAAAAGCACTGTGAAGTAGATGAATACACGTTTCTTCCACCCCTCAAGAAACGGTGAAGACTAACAACAGCCATACACCGTCACACCAGCCAGACCAAGCAGGTGTGGTTTAATATAAAGCAATGGAAGAAACAGATGGCACCATGCCCAAACACAAATCCAACCTGCAGGCCAACGACAAGAGCAAGCAACACCAGAGCGTGCCACTCTCCTAACAGAATAGCGAAGGAGATGTGGAAGAGTTATGTAGCCTCCAGACAACCTGAACCTCTCAGGATTTGGAGGTTGGAAATATGTTATTGTTAATAGTGTAATAGCAACAATGTTAGAATTGCATCAAGGTTGGAATAATGATTTATTTTAAATTAAAGTGCCCAATATTTTTTTTTGGCATATGTTTCAATCAATCAGCACAGTGTGCCCAAGCCTTGGTCATCTGGACCCATGGCTGTGACCTTTGGCCCAAGGCTTCCACCGCGGACGCGACCGGTTCAGCCTTGGCCTGAGTACCATGCATTATCGGCATGATCTCCTGCACCTGCAGGCGCTGGAAAGTTGCTGACACCCCCTCCTGTAGATCCTGGCGCTGCATCTGCATCAGTGATGGGATCATACTTTCCAGAAGCGCGATGTCTGTCACCTGGATCCTGGGATCGGGCAGCCCTCCGATCACCCGCACCCTCAGGAATCCTTACCTCCAACTGATATGCTGCAGCATGTGTGGCGTGCGCACCATAAGGTGACCCAGGAGCCTCTTCACTAAAATGCCCCACCGAAATGAAGACAAGACACATGGTGAGATCTTGGGAAGGATTGGTCTGGGGGAGAGGGGTGTGTTGCTCTTTTATAACCACAGTATGTTTAACCCGTATACGGTGGACAAGTGATCACACAAGTTGTTTAGTACAATTATAGTTTATTTAACATACACAAGGTTATTTACTGAATTAATCACGTGTTCATGCACTATAAACTAATACACTTAAATGACCTTAACTTAACTTGTAGGCAGGCAGCAAATACAGAGCAGATATGGTCTTATCTGGATTCTGGTAGTCTGGCAGCACTGAAGTTCTGTAGGTAGTCTGTGTTCTGTTGTTGTCCTCTATGGATGGCATGGACTCTGCATGACTGGTGGATTCACCATAGTTGATGCGGCAGTCGCGAGAGAGTGAGCGTGCCTTTTAACCGGCTTGGGATTTCCTGCCCATTTTGTGGGCAGTCTCTGGGTCGGGTCGATTGATCAATCAATTGATCAAGGCTCTATCCCCCTGATCAGTCATGTCCGATCAGAGGCTGCCACTTTGATTTTGGGGTGGGCACTCAGTGGCAAATCCTGGGAGTGTTCCGAGCAGGGGCTTGGTGCCGCTGCATCTGGTAGACAATGTGATGGACAGGATAGTCCTATTGTTCCTTTAATTGCCCTTTAATGGCTTTTTGCAGGTGTGAGTTTCTGCATAAAGTTTGGGCTGCAGTTTGTACATTTCCCATCACTCTTTGTGGGAGGCCATTTTAAATGATTCACTTGCTATAGGGACATCATTTTGCATTGGGTGTTCACTTGGTTATCGCATGCTGACCTCCGCCTCAGAGATAGCCCTCTCCTGCACCTCCCTGGATAACGCCAACGCCCTCTGTTCGGCGACGGTGAGGGCCGGGATGTTCTGGGACGCCCCCTCTGGTCTTCCCAAGCTCCCTTCTGTTATGGGCCATCTTTTTCTAGGGGACACATAAAAGGACAGGTGAATTGCATGGAGGCGAGTTGTGCGGGGGTGGTTGGGCAGGAGGGGTGTCTGTAGCTAGTGGCATGTGAATGTAAGGAAGCTGGCCAATGAGGACAACACAGGTGTTGGGATTTGGTTCAGGGTGGGACTTGAGGGAGATGGGGGCAGGTGGGTTTTGATTAGCCTCGATGGGAGTGGGGGTGTGATTTGTGGAGTGAGGGACAGGAGTGATGCCTGGGGAACAGAGGTGGTGGCTCACCCGAACTGTCCGAAGGAGGTTGTTCATCTTCTTGCAGGACTGTGTGCCAGTCCGTCTGGTGAGACTCCTCACACTGAGCGCCTTGGCCACCTCTGCCCAGGCCTGGTTAACGACCTTGGGTGGTAGCCTCCTGCCCACCCTGGGGAAGAGAGTGCCCACCTGTCCTCCACCTCATCCAGCATTCTCTTGAGCTCCATGTCCATGAAGTATGGTGCTACTCTTCATGGAGCCATCGTCTTGGCTGGAATTAGTGTGTGGGGAGTGGAGTTCTTATAAGCAGCCAGCTTGTCAAGCTCTCCAGCGCCAATTCCGACACCAGCGAATCTGATGATGGTGGGAATGAGATTTGCTCTAGATTCACATGGGCAGAGTGCTGACCCATTAACATGTCCTGAATTGCTCCAAAAATAGCACCCCCAACAGGAATGCGAACCACAAGCAATTCAGTCCTGGCATCAAAACTTTAGGCTCCCAAACGGAGAATGTCACCCATAGTGTTAATGTAGGACTGAGTACCATCAACTTAATCTTTATTGTCACAAGTTGGCTTACATTAACACTGCAATGAAGTTACTGTGAAAATCCTCTAGTCGCCACAGTCCGGCGCCGGTTTGGGTACACTGAGGGAGAATTCAAAATGTCCAATTCACAGAACAGTGTGTCTTTCAGGACTTGTGGGAGGAAACCGGAAGAAATGCAGACACGGGGAGAATGTGCAGACTCCGTACAGCCAGTGACCAAGCTGGGAATCGAACCTGGGACCCTGACACTGTGAAGCAACAGTGCTAACCACTGTGCTACTGTGATGTACATAGTGATGTAAGAAGATACAGGACCCAGAGGCAGTCTGGAGATGGACACAGTTGGTTTAAGACCTGGAATGGTATCGGCTCCATAACTGTACTTTCTGATGTAAATATGTACACAGTTGTTGTGGAAGGGAAATTAATGAGTTGCCAACTTAAAAGCATGCTGGGAAATGCTTTCCTGTAGTTCAACACTGCTTTTGAAGACTTCCGGGTGCGGCTATGCAGAGCTAGGTCGCATAATCAGTAGCTCCCACTTGGAACGGACTTTTGGGCTCTTTTACAGGGCCCCCACGGCATTTGTTTGACATTTCCCGGTGTGGGAAGAAGACTGCAACATTCCCCTGACAGTGTCCCCCAGGAATGATATGTCTTTTGGTTACCAGACCCGGCAGAAACAGTAAAAGATTTGGCTGTAACTGCAGGGGAGAGAGGGGCCTCTTCCAGCATGCAGGTGGGGGAAGGGCAAGCTTAAAGCTGCAAGCTGACTTGAGGGCCTCTATTAAAGGTGAATTCTAGCAGCAGAGGGAACAACTGTGAAAAGATCTACCAAGGCCATTGAAGAAGCGGGGACGAGGCTTCCGGTGGCGGCCATGGAGGAGTAGGTCACGCATTCGGCAGCTCCCGTCTGGAACGGACTCTCAGACTTTTTTCAGGAGTTTCCATAGACCTTTTGGGGCAGATTGGTGAAGCGAACACTGCCAAAAGGATTCCCTCTCGAGACTTCCGGTTGTGGCTATGCGGAGCTAAGTCGCACATTCGGCGGCTCCCGCAAAAACGGACTTTTGGGCTCTTTTCAGGGCCCCCAAGGGCACTTTTTCGACGTTTCCCGGTGTGGGAAGGAGTTAATAATAGCTCCCCGTCAGCATATGGCTTTAACTAGGAGCGGGGCGACAAAAAAGGTGGTGGTGGACCAGAAGAAGGGAGGGAAGGACAAAATGGCGGCGGGCGGAGACCAGGCAGCGTGGAGCAGTGGGTGGAGGAGCAACAGGAGGGTATCCAGCGCTGCCTCAGAGAGATTAAAACGGACCTGCTAGAGCCGATGAAGGCTTCTACTGATAAGCTTCTGGAGACACAGACGGCCCAGGGGGTGGCAATCCGAGAGTTTCGACAAAAGATCTCTGACAATGAGGACGAGATCTTAGGCCTGGCGGTAAAGGTGGAGGCGCACGAGGCGCTCCACAAGAAATGGCAGGAGCGGTTCGAGGAGATGTAGAATCGGTCGAGGCGGAAGAATCTGCGTATTCTGGGCCTCCCGGAGGGGCTGAAGGGGCTGGACGTGGGGGCCTATGTGGTCACCATGTTGAACTCGCTGATGGAAGCGGAGTCCTTCCAGGACCCCCTGGAGCTGGAAGGGGCCCAGAGAGTGTTGGCGAGGAGGCCCAAGGCTAACGAGCCTCCGCGGGCGGTGCTGGTGAGGTTCCATCGGTTCGTCGATCGGGAGTGTGTGCTCAGGTGGGCCAAGAAGGAGAGGAGCAGCAGGTGAGAGAACGCAGAGGTTCGGATATATCAGGACTGGAGTGCGGAGGTGGCGAAGGGGAGGGCCGGGTACAATCGAGCGAAGGCAGTGCTGCACAGGAAGGGGGTGAAGTTTGGCATGTTGCAGCCGGCGCGACTGTGGGTTACAAGGACCGGCACCATTATTTTGAGGCTCCGGAGGAGGCGTGGGCCTTTGTTCAGGCCGAGAAGCTGGACACAGACTGAGGGTCGAGATGGGCGATTGGGGATTGCGGTGGATATGTTATGCCTATTTTTGGTTCGGGGGGGGGGGCCTTTGCATTGTTTTGGGTTTCTTTTTCTCTGTGTTTTCCTCTTTCGGGTTGGGGAGGGTGGATGGGGCGGGTTGGGCACTGTTTTGGTTGGTGGCGGGGCCTGGTAGTTGGAGCGCGCGGGCTTTTTTCCCGTGCCGAAGACTGGGGGGGCGGGGCCGGGGCGGGGAAGCGAGGATTGTTTCCCGCGCTTAGAATGGAGGGGGGAGGGGGAGAGCCTGAGGATGGGGAGCGGGAGAGGAGGGTGTGCCACACAATGGGTGGAGTCGAAGGGGAGGCGGGAGTGGCCGGGGTCAGCAGGAGTCAGCTGACTTGTGGAAGTGCAATGGGGGGAGTAAACCAGCTAGGATGGGTCCTAGCCGGGGGGGGGGGGGGGGGGGGTGATCGAGTAGCTGCTGCTAAGGTCAAGGAGGAGCTGGAGCGAGTGTGGGGAGGGGGTCAAGACGGGGTTTTGCCGCTGTGGGGAACAGGCGCGTGGCTGGCCGAGGAGGGGTCATGGCTAGTCGGCGGGGGATGGAGGCGGGTAGCCCCCTGATCAGGCCGATAACCTGGAATGTAAGGGGACTGAATGGGCCGGATAAGCGGGCCCGCGTGTTCGCGCACCTGAAGGGGCTCAAGGCGGATGTGGTTATGCTCCAGGAGACACACCTGAAGGTGGCAGACCAGGTAAGACTGAGGAAAGGTTGGGTAGGTCAGGTGTTTCACTCGGGGCGAGATGCCAAAAATCGAGGGGTGGCGATCTTGGTGGGAAAGAAGGTGTCATTCGAGGCGTCGAGCATTGTGGCAGAATATGGCGGTCGGTACATAATGGTAAGTGGTAACTTGCAGGGAGAGAGGGTGGTACTGGTCAATGTGTATGCTCAGAACTGGGACGATGCGGGTTTTATGCAGCGTATGTTGGGTCGGATCCCAGACTTGGAAGTGGGGGCCTGATAATGGGGGGAGACTTTAACACGGTGTTGGATCCGGCACTGGATCGCTCCAGGTCTAGGACGTGTAGGAAGCCGGCGGCGGCTAGAGGGTTGAGGGGATTTATGGACCAAATGGGAGGGGTGGACCCTTGGAGATTTGCAAGGCCGGGGGCTAGGGAATCTTTCATTCTTCTCACATGTCCATAAGGCTTATTCTCGAATCGACTTTTTCATTTTGAGTAGGGCGCTGATAGCGAGAGTAGAGGATACCGAGTATTCGGCAATAGCCATTTCGGACCACGCCCCGCATTGGGCGGACTTGGAGATGGGGGAGGAGAGGGACCAGCGCCCGCTGTGGCACTTGGAGGTGGGGCTGTTGGCGGACGAGGAGGTGTGCGAGTGGGTCCGAGGAAGTATAGAGAGGTGCTTGGAGACCAACGACAACGGGGAGGTCCGAGTGGGGATGGTATGGGAGGCATTGAAGGCAGTGGTGAGGGGAGAGCTGATCTCCATTAGGGCCCACAAGGAGCAGGGGGAGAGGGAGAGGCTGGTGGGGGAGATGGTGAGGGTAGACAGGAGGTATGCGGAAGAGCCTGAGGAAGGATTGTTGAGGAAGAGGCGCAGCCTCCAGGCCGAATTCGACCTGGTGACCACCAGGAAGGCGGAGGTGCAGTGGAGGAAGGCCCAGGGGGCGATTTACATGTATGGGGAAAAGGCAAGCCGGATGCTGGCGCATCAGCTTCGGAAGCGGGACGCAGCTAGGGAGATCGGGGGAGTTAAGGACAGGGGAGGGAGCGTGGTGCGGAGTGGGGTTGGCATCAATGGGGTCTTCAGGGACTTCTACGAGGAATTGTACCGATCCAAGCCCCCACGGGAGGAGGGAGGGATGGGCCGTTTCCTGGACCAATTGAGGTTTCCAAAGGTGGAAGAGGGTCTGGTGGCGGGACTGGGGGCCCAGATTGGGCTGGAGGAGCTGATCAAAGGGATAGGAAGCATGCAGGCGGGGAAGGCACCGGGGCCGGACGGTTTCCCGGCCGAGTTCTATAAAAAATATATGGACCTGTTGGGCCCGCTGTTAGTTAGGACCTTTAATGAGGCAAGGGAGGGGGGGGGTTACCCCCGACGATGTCCCGGGCACTGATCTCCTTGATCCTGAAGCGGGACAAGGATCCCCTGCAATGTGGGTCTTACAGACTAATTTCCTTGCTAAATGTAGATGCCAAGGTGCTGG
The DNA here is from genome assembly GCF_047496885.1 of Scyliorhinus torazame. Taxonomy (NCBI): domain Eukaryota; kingdom Metazoa; phylum Chordata; class Chondrichthyes; order Carcharhiniformes; family Scyliorhinidae; genus Scyliorhinus; species Scyliorhinus torazame. The sequence continues at coordinate 225,308,279 of NC_092709.1, forward strand.
CGAGGTCTTAGCCACGAGGATTGAGGATTGTGTGCCGCAGATCATCCATGAAGACCAGACGGGGTTTGTGAAGGGGAGACAGTTGAACGCGAATATGCGGAGGCTTTTGAACGTTATCATGATGCCGGCGAGGGAGGGGGAGGCGGAGATAGTGGTGGCGATGGACGCTGAGAAAGCCTTCGATAGGGTAGAGTGGGGGTACCTGTGGGAGGTGCTGAAGAGGCTCGGGTTTGGGGAGGGGTTTGTCAGGTAGGTTAGGCTGTTGAATGAGGTCCCGATGGCGAGTGTGGCCACAAATAGGAGGAGGTCCGAGTACTTTCGGTTGCACCGAGGGACGAGACAGGAGTGTCCCCTGTCCCCTCTGCTCTTCGCACTGGCGCTTGAACCCCTGGCTATGGCACTGAGAGAGTCGAGGAACTGGAGGGGGTTGGTGCGGGGTGGGGAGGAGCATAGGGTGTCGCTTTATGCGGACGACCTGCTGCTGTATGTGGCGGACCCGGTGGGAGGAATGCCAGAGGTAATGAGGATCCTTAGGGAATTCAGGGACTTTTCGGGGTACAAGCTCAATATGGGGAAGAGCGAGCTGTTCGTAGTTCAGCTAGGGGACCAGGAGAGGGGGATTGGCGAGCTCTCACTAAAAAGGGCGGAGAGGAGCTTCAGATATTTGGGGGTCCAGGTGACCAGGAGCTGGGGGGCCCTGCATAGGCTTAACTTTACAAGGCTGGTGGAGCAAATGGAGGAGGAGTTCAAGAGGTGGGACGCGTTGCCGCTGTCCTTGGCGGGTAGGGTGCAGTCAATCAAAATGACGGTGCTCCCAAGGTTTTTGTTCCTGTTCCAGTGCCTCCCCGTGTTTATCCCGAAGGCTTTTTTCAGACGGGTTAACAGGAGAAAAATGGGGTTTGTGTGGTCGCAAGGGATTCCGAGGGTGAGAAGGGTGTTCCTGGAGCAGAGTAGAGATTAGGGGGGGTGCTGGCGCTGCCCAACCTCTGTGGGTACTACTGGGCCGCCAATGCGACGATGGTGCGCAAGTGGGTGATGGAGGGGGAGGGGGCTGCATGGAAGAGGCTGGAGACGGTGTCCTGTGTGGGTACGAATCTGGTCGCGCTGGCAACGGCGCCGCTGCCGCTCCCTCCAAGGAGGTATACCACGAGCCCGGTGGTGGTGGAGGCCATCAAAATTTGTGGGCAGTGGAAAAATGAAAAATGAAAATCGGTTATTGTCACAAGTAGGCGTCAATGAAGTTACTGTGAAAAGCCCCTAGTCGCCACATTCCGGCGCCTGTTCGGGGCGGCTGTTACGGCATAGGGGGGAAGTTGGGGCCTCGGCGTGGACCCCATTACGGGGGAACCACCGGTTCGCCCCAGGAAGAACAGGGGGAGGGTTTTCGGTGTGGCACAGGGCAGGGATACGAACGCTGGGGGACCTGTTTGTGGACGGGAAGTTTGCGAGCTTGGGTGAGCTGGAGGAGAAGTACGCCCCCCCCGGGGAACACCTTCAGGTACTTACAGGTAAGGGCGTTTGCCAGACGGCAGGTGGTGGAATTCCCGCGGCTACAGCCACACACAGTACAGGACAGGGTGCTCTCGGGGGGGGGGGGGGGGGGGGGGGGGGGGTAGGAGTGGGGAAGATCTTGGAAACTTACCAGGTGATGCAGGAGGAGGAGGAGGCCTCGGTGGTGGAGTTGAAAGGAAGTGGGAGGAGGAGTTGGGAGAGGAGATATAAGAGGGGACGTGGGCAGATGCCCTAGGGAGGGTGAATTCTTCCTCTTTGTGCGCGAGGCTCAGCCTCATACAGTTTAAGGTGCTGCACAGGGCACACATGACCGGGACAAGGATGAGCCGTTTCTTTGGGGGTGAGGACAGGTGTGTTAGGTGCTCAGGGAGCCCAGCAAATCACACCCATATGTTCTGGGCATGCCCAGCGCTGGAGGAATTTTGGAAGGGCGTAGCGAGGACGGTGTCGAGGGTGGTAGGATCCATGGTCAGACCGGGCTGGGAGCTCGCAATATTTGGGGTGGCAGAGGACCCGGGAGTGCAGGAGGCGAAAGAGGCCGGAATTCTGGCCTTTGCGTCCCTGGTAGCCCGGCGAAGGAGTCTCCTTCAGTGGAAAGATGCGAGGCCCCCAAGCGTGGAATCCTGGATCAGCGATATGGCAGGGTTCATTAAATTGGAGGGTGAAATTCGCCTTGAGAGGGTTGGTACAAGGGTTCTTTAGGCGGTGGCAACCGTTCTTAGACTTTCTGGCAGAACGATAGACATTGGTCAATGGCAGCAGCAGCTCGGGGTGGGGGGGGGGGGGGTTACTTTATTTTTGTTTATGTTATTTACACTGGAGGGTCTGAGGGGGTGTATACACCTGTTGTGTTAAGTCGGGGTGTTAATGTTAATTTATTATTTATGTGCAAGGGGGGAGGGGTTTGGGGGGGTTGCTTTTTTAGATTGTGTTTTGTACTTAACCCTGTTGGGTTCTTTTTTCTTTCTCATTTTGTTATTGATATTTTATGAAAACCTTTAATAAAAATTATTTAAAAAAAAACACATTGCTTTTGAACGAACTGTTGAACGAAATTCCCCACTGTCACCAGACTCCTAAATGACTCTCTTATGGACTGACCTCATTAACGCTACACCTCTGTCTGCTTCATCCGATGCCAGTGCTTATGTAGTTACAGTGTATATGTTGTGTTGCCCTTTTATGTATTTTCTTTTATTCCCTTTTCTTCCCATGTACTTAATGATCTGTTGAGCTGCTCGCAGAAAAATACTTTTCACTGTACCTCGGTACACGTGACAATAAACAAATCCAATCCAAAATAAGTAGGTCAGGTAACATAAATGAAATATTGCTTAATATTTTGGTCTCGGCCTTATTATGATAACACATTGTCCTCCGAAAGATAACAAAATGTGTACTCGAGTTGTTTTTAGCCAAGGGCAAGAACATACGTACTACGTATTTCATCTTACGTACTTTCCAAGGTCTATTTAATATAAACATGGCTGTTTACTTCAAGCTGTTATTTCAGACTGTAAAAAATACGCTTCCTTCAATCAAATCTCAGAGTGCAGTGCACTGGCTTTGCAGCTGGAACACTCTCTCTCCGCAAATATATTTGTGTAAATAAATTCCCTTAAATTGAACCGCGAGGAATTTGTCTTTATTATAATTTCCACGACAAAATGGCGTAGTCGGCAGTTTCTCTAATTTACTGTGAAGTGAACCCCAAAACGAATCTCTAAACAGGACTCTCAGCTGAAAGGGAGAGAGCCATAGCGCGACCCCAGCTGAAAGGGGGGTCTGCCGCTCGGCAGCCTTAATTACTGGCCAGTGACTCATGCTAGGAGAGTTATCTTAATTAAGAATGAGGGTGACTTCCTTGAAGAAGACAGATAAGGGAGTCAAAATGAGTAAGAAAATGAAAAGAAACAAACGTAAAGCAACGGAATGAGGTAGGAAAACCTATATGCCCCCCATAGGAATCAAATGAAGCTGACCCCCACTCGGGAAAAAAAAACAGGGCAGTAAAAGTAAATAGAAGGTTAAGATAAAAGCGTAACAGATGGGTTCCTGTAGAAAAAGGGAATTCAGATTTGTCTGTAGCCATGAGATAAGGCTAATGGTTAACTATGATATTTGTGAGCAGTGAGAATCTGTGTGTTTTGTTTAACCAATTAATTTTATTCAAAGCATGAAGTGCTAAGTGGGTTGTATTTTTTATCGTCTGTCACTGTGATTCCGAGATTATAACTTAAGTGATTTGTGTTGAGATTTCTCTAATGCACTGAAACATTGGAAATGAAAATCAGTTCAAAAGAAAGAAAGTGCCTTTACGAATAAAAGTAATTGAATATGAATAAGTTTTTAGATTACGTGAAAATATGTAAATGGCATCATTCCAAGTTCTCCGCCCCTTAGGTTCTACAGGAAACATTAACCATTGCAGCAGACAGTTGACCTTTTCTGAATTGACAAAGAAAAATATACGTCTCTAAGAATAGCTAAAGCCTATAAAATCAATCATTGGAAATTGACTTAAATGTGTGCTATTTATAGCCCCCTCCCAGGGGATGTTTTGCTGCTTCTAAAATACTCTTATGGTGCATCTTGGCCAGCTTTAAAGGATGGGATTGCAGTCCCACCCGGCATAAATGGGGGCTGGGTTCCCAATAATGAAAATCATTTGAATGAAGGAAATGAGTCCCTCGAACACTGGTTAGCAAATAGGGGGAAAGAGGCAATCATGCAAGGAGCCAAGAAGCATTTAACCCCCAGGAAGGATGTACCGCAACTCGCGACACCTGACCCTATTAGGCAGACAGACACTCTGCAAATTAGGAGCGGTAATACATTGCATTGATAATGGAATGTTTATAGAACTGTCTCAAATACGGGCTCACCAGTTGCAAAATGTAATAACTTTTGAGCCTGCGCCCGATCGCTCTGTGTCTGTGTTCTATGCTGGCAGCTGAACGTTAACCCTTACAGTACCACTGTTAAAAAACATTAAAAAAAAAAACCGCAGGAAGTCTTATAAAAGGTTAATCACCCTTGGGCACAACTATTAAAACAGCTGATAGAGTTCAGACGAGAGAATATAGAGACCCATTGCAAGGCTTGGTATGCTCGTGCGGATGAGCAGGCATACAATTTACAAGCACAATGTCACTTAAGAAAGCAGACATCATTGCATGTCACTCCTTTTTATTTTTCGATGTTGTGGGATTAGGAATGTTAGTACAGTTGACCCATAGTCAGACGGACCTTTTTAGGATGGGTTTAACTTCAGAACCCCATTTAATATTGGCCGTAAGACATCCCGCTAAGGCAAAGCAAATAGGAGAAGTGATCAAAGAGGCCAAAGGAAATAAGTAATACATGGGATTTATATTGAAATGGACGGACAAAATTGCCCGTTAGAATTTTATGGCAAACAGGAGGGCAAAGTGACCTGGAAAGAGGAGCAATGGCCCGCTACATTTGAAAGACAACAATCTCCCCGAGAGAGCCATCATTTACTCCCTTCAATCCTGGCCCAGGTACTGGCACATCTATGGGTCCAACATAAAAATCATGTTGGAAAAGTACATTCTGCCCCAGCGCATAGGGTGCAGTTACAGAAAAACTTTGCCCTGCCCTGCTTAAAACTATATAGGTTGGCACCAGAAGCAGAAAAAGGGATAGAGGGAGTGATCAATGCACTATTACAGCAAGGGGTGCTGAAGAGAACACAAAACCCCTGTAACACCCCTATACTCCCCATTACAAAGGTAGGAAGACCCAACGAGTGGTGGTTTGTGCAAGACCTTAGAGCCATCAATAAATATGTTATCACTATTGCTCCATTGGTGCCGGACACAAATGTAATTTTTGTCTTCTATACCACCAACAACGGATACTTCGTCAGCCTTTTTCTCCATACCATTGCACCCGGAAAGTCAATATCTATTTGCCTTTACATATCGGAATCAACAATATTAAAAAAGACTTGGACGAGTGCAGACTCCGCAGACTCAACATTCCCTCAATATGATGGTGATTTATTGATAGCCTGGGCGGTGTTCACGACTCTCTGAACATAACATAAGAACATAAGAACATAAGAACTAGGAGCAGGAGTAGGCCATCTGTCCCCTCGAGCCTGCTCCGCCATTCAATGAGATCATGGCTGATCTTTTGTGGACTCAGCTCCACTTTCCGGCCCAAACATCATAACCCTTAATCCCTTTATTCTTCAAAAAACTATCTATCTTTATCTTAAAAACATTTAATGAAGGAGCCTCTACTGCTTCACTGGGCAAGGAATTCCATAGATTCACAACCCTTTGGGTGAAGAAGTTCCTCCTAAACTCAGTCCTAAATCTACTTCCCTTATTTTGAGGCTATGCCCCCTAGTTCTGCTTTCACCCGCCAGTGGAAACAACCTGCCCGCATCTATCCTATCTCTATTCCCTTCATAATCTTATATGTTTCTCTAAGATCCCCCCTCATCCTTCTAAATTCCAACGAGTACAGTCCCAGTCTACTCAACCTCTCCTCGTAATCCAACCCCTTCAGATCTGGGATTAACCTAGTGAATCTCCTCTGCACACCCTCCAGTGCCAGTACGTCCTTTCTCAAGTAAGGAGACCAAAACTGAACACAATACTCCAGGTGTGGCCTCACTAACACCTTATACAATTGCAGCATAACCTCCCTAGTCTTAAACTCCATCCCTTTAGCAATGAAGGACAAAATTCCATTTGCCTTCTTAATCACCTGTTGCACCTGAAAACCAACTTTCTGCGACTCATGCACTAGCACACCCAGATCTCTCTGCACAGCAGCATGTTTTAATTTTTTATCATTTAAATAATAATCCCTTTTGCCGTTATTCTTACCAAAATGGATAACCTCACATTTGTCAACATTGTATTCCATCTGCCAGACCCTAGCCCATTTACTTAGCCTGTCCAAATCCCTCTGCAGACTTCCCGTATCCTCTGCACTTTTTGCTTTACCACTTATCTTAGTGTCGTCTGCAAACTTGGACACATTGCCCTTGGTCCCCAACTCCAAATCATCTATGTAAATTGTGAACAGTTGTGGGCCCAACACTGATCCCTGAGGGACACCACTAGCTACTGATTGCCAACCAGAGAAACACCCATTAATCCCCACTCTTTGCTTTCTATTAATTAACCAATCCTCTATCCATGCTCCTACTTTCCCCTTAATGCCATGCATCTTTATCTTATGCAACAACCTTTTGTGTGGCACCTTGTCAAAGGCTTTCTGGAAATCCAGATATACCACATCCATTGGCTCCCCGTTATCTACCGCACTGTTAATATCCTCAAAAAATTCCACTAAATTAGTTAGGCACGACCTGCCCTTTATGAACCCATGCTGCGTCTGTCCAATGGAACAATTTCCATCCAGATGCCTCGCTATTTCTTCCTTGATGATAGATTCCAGCATCTTCCCTACTACCGAAGTTAAGCTCACTGGCCTATAATTACCCACTTTCTGCCTACCTACTTTTTTAAACAGTGGTGTCACGTTTGCTAATTTCCAATCCGCCGGGACCACCCCAGAGTCTAGTGAATTTTGATAAATTATCACTAGTGCATTTGCAATTTGCCTAGCCATCTCTTTTAGCACTCTGGGATGCATTCCATCAGGGCCAGGAGACTTGTCTACCTTTAGCCCCATTAGCTTGTCCATCACTACCTCCTTGGTGATATCAATCCTCTCAAGGTCCTCACCTGTCATAGCCTCATTTCCATCAGTCACTGGCATGTTATTTGTGTCTTCCACTGTGAAGACCGACCCAAAAAACCTGTTCAGTACCTCAGCCATTTCCTCATCTCCCATTATTAAATCTCCCTTCTCATCCTCTAAAGGACCAATAAAGGACTGCAGTTTCTTGCGGTCCTGGGCCGAGCAGTTGCCATACCAGGCTGTGATGCAGCCCGATAGGATGCTTTCTATGGTGCATCTGTAAAAGTTGGTAAGGGTTAATGTGGACATGCCGAATTTCCTTAGTTTCCTGAGGAAGTATAGGCGCTGTTGTGCTTTCTTGATGGTAGCGTCGACGTGGGTGGACCAGGACAGATTTTTGGAGATGTGCACCCCTGGGAATTTGAAACAGCTAACCATCTCCACCTCGGCCCCGTTGATGCTGACAGGGGTGTGTACAGTACTTTGCTTCCTGAAGTCAATTACCAGCTCTTTAGTTTTGCTGGCATTGAGGGAGAGATTGCTGTCGCTGCACCACTCCACTAGATTCTCTATCTCCCTCCTGTATTCGGACTCGTCGTTATTCGAGATCCGGCCCACTATGGTCGTATCATCAGCAAACTTGTAGATGGAGTTGGAACCAAGTTTTGCCACACAGTCGTGTGTGTACAGGGAGTAGAATAGGGGGCTAAGTACGCAGCCTTACGGGGCGCCAGTGTTGAGGACTATTGTGGAGAAAATACGGGTTTAACCCCGTATGAGATATTAATGGAACGTCCCATGACAACTGGAACTAACCCCCAATGACCCCAGCGGCAGTAGCCTTAATATGGGCAGGTGAGGCATCACTAAAATATGCCCAGGCCATGTGTGAAACCGCTGAAAAAAAACCATGAAAAGGTGCAACAGGCTCAGATGCATCCAAAAGAGGGAAATACACACCCTTTAAACCTGGAGATCAAGTGTATGTGAAAGCACTAAACAAAGATTATTTTTCTCCTAGGTGGAATGGACCCTACCAAGTGCTGCTAACAACCCGAACAGCCGTTAAATTAAAAGAAAAGCCAGGTGGGATCCACGCAACTCATGTAAACTACATCATACGGAACTTTGAGAGTACTAGCGAAACGCTGACCTGAAGAGAATGACGGCGTTGATGTTTTTATATTATCATATTAATCCAACATCATGTAGAGGGTAAACTGCATACTAACACCTTAATATACATGTCCCACTCATACGCAGAGAGTAAATAAATCCAATTGTTGGGTTTCTACACAAATTGCCAGAAGCTTGGGGGAGGGCTTCCCTGTGCGACCTATCCCATTCACCAGTAACGAGATAGCAGAATGGGCTCTAAGACAAAATAATACAGGACGTGGTGAAGATACACAGAATATGTTAGATTGGAGATTAGCTGGATACGATATGAATAGGTTTGAGGAATGGTGGGGGCCTAGGTTTAATGTAACACGTCAACCGCCCTGGTTGATCCTTCCCAATTATACTGGAGTCCCAAAAGGAAGTATATACTTTAAGAATCATAAAACATATGGGACCCACTCAGTCGGCACGAGTCAGTGTGATCAGACCTTGAATTGGCAACCCCCCATGTTCCACCTTACAGTTAAAGGACTATTCATCTTTGACTGGTCAGCGGTTGAAAATCAAACTAGTGGAGGTTCCTGGGAAGGGGATCCGATTAGACTAATGGTGACTGATAGTAAAGGAAACCTGACCGCATATGACGGCACGTATTTTATCCGTGGACGTAAGGCGTGGTTTCCAGAAAATTGGGAAGGCTCCTGCTTTTTGGGATACGTAGTCCCTTATGTGCATCACATTCAGCAACTGCAGGACCATACCCATCACAGGACGACACGCAGTGTTATGACATGGGCACAAATGCTGGGAATAATGATATCACCATTAGGAATAGCCACTAATGCATACGAACTACGCGAACTACGAGACATCCTTGAGCAGGTAGCTAATGACGCTGCAGAAGCTGTTAACCAGATAGAAACCGAGATGGTTGCTATAAGAGCGGTTGCCCTGCAGAATAGAATGGCTCTCGATTCCTTGTTAGCTGAAAAGGGAGGCACTTGTGCCCTGATTGGAAGTGACTGTTGCACATACATCCCTGATAACTCAGATAATCTGGTGGATCACATTCGTAGAGAGGTGACAAGATTTCATGAAAATGAGGGATGGGACTTTGGCTTTGGGTGGTTAGGATCATCAGGACAGAGGATTGTGTTCTGGATTATAATCGCCATTGTAATCTTGATTGTCGTATGGTTATTGTTTTAATGTTGTGCAAGATATTTTTATTGTACTAACACGGAATCAGCCCTAGCCGCCTTGCCTCCTTGCTACCAGGCTCATAACACGCAGGGAACTGTCATACGTCCGTTCCCCTTACATTATAAACCACCCTTCTCTACGGAGGACACGATAATTTACTAATAGGTGTTGATCAAAAGATCAACAAGGAGGGAATTGTGGCAGGAAATTAATGAGTTGCCAACTTAGAAGCATGCTGGGAAATGCTTGACTATAGTTCAACACTGCTTTTGAACGAAAATAAGTAGGTCAGGTAACATAAACAAAATACTGCTTAATATTTTGGTCTCGGCCTTATTATGATAACACATTGTCCTCCGAAAGATAACAAAATGTGTACTAGAGTTGTTTTTAGCCAAGGGCAAGAACATGCGTACTACGTATTTCATCTTATGTACTTTCCAAGGTCTATTTAATATAAACATGGATGTTTACTTCAAACTGTTATTTCAGACTATAAAAATATGCTTCCTTCAATCGAATCTCAGAGTGCAGTGAACTGGCTTTTGCAGCTGGAACACTCTCTCTCCGCAAATATATTTGTGTAAATAAATTTCCTTAAATCGAACCTCGAGGAATTTGTCTTTATTACAATTTCCACGACAGTTGTTAATAAAGACTTGCAGTTAACATACTCTGGACTGGAAGCCTACTTGATGGTCTCAGAAGCAGGATTATTCAGAATTCCTGCCAGTTCTCTGCAGGAGCAATCCAGCTAGTCTTAGTCCCCTTCTTTTTCTGATTTTTTTCCTTTCAAGTACTTAATTCAGTCCCTTTAAAACTGTGAATAAATCTGTCTCCACCACACTTGCAATACATTCCAAACCGTAACCACTCGCTATGTAAGAAGGTTATTTTCTTCATATTGCCTTTGGTTCTTTTGCCAATTACTTTAAATCTGTGTCCTATGGTTCTTGACCCTTTCACCAATGGGAACATAAAACATACAGTGCAGAAGGAAGCCATTCAGCCCACTTAAGCCCTCACCTTCCACCCTATCCCCATAACCCAATAACCCCTCCTAACCACTAAGGGCAATTTATCATGGCCAATCCACCTAACCTGCATGTCTTTGGACTGTGGGAGGAAACCGGAGCACCGGAGGAAACCCACGCAGACACGGGCAGAACGTGCCGACTCCGCACAGCCAGTGACCCAAGCTGGGAATCGAACCTGGGACCTGGCGCTGTGAAGCTACCGTGCTAGCCACTTGCGCTACCGTGTTGCCCTATTTACTGTGATTCTATTTACTGTGACGATCCTTGACCTGGAAGTAGTACCAACACAAATAAATTAAAATACAAAAGCTGTGCAGCACACAAAGAGGAAAACAAGAGCTGGAGAGGCAAGACAGCCAGAAAGCCAAGTGAGAGAACTGGATTCCTAGGTGGTCAGAAAGCTAGGACTGCTGCTGCTCTTTCTTTCACTCATTAGTGATTGAATGCCCAAAATTGGCTATACTGTGTGGTAGTTCAGGTGGTTCTGGTGGGTCAATAATACCTCAACAACAGTAGGTAATAGGTGAGAATGTTCTGGAAACAAGCTGTTATCTGCAGAGAATTGGCTAATTCTTAAAGGACAGGGACTGGAATTCTGTTTGATCTGTGGGGCTGCAATGGGGATCACACTGGTGGAGTGAACCTCCTACTAATTCAGGGAAACTGTCTGTTGTATTTGATGTTCCATATGTAATTTACTGGGATCACAACTAAATTGGGGCTCTTGCAGGATTAAAGCCAGGACTGAAGTGTGTCCAATTTAATTTTCCAGATTTTAAACCAATAATGTCACAATTTACTTTTTGTTGTATGCGGTGGAACGTTTACCTGGCTACTTTTAATGCTTAGATGTATTTGGAAAGGGTCTTGTTTGGTAGTGCCGTGCAAAAGTTAGCAATGGTTAATTTTCAACCTGCAGCAGAGCACATGGGTTTAATGTAAGATCAGGAGCGAAGAGGAAAAAGATATTTGAAGAATTGTCTCGAACCCAGTACTTGAGGAAGAAAGGACTGGTTCTGTTAGCGATCAAGTACAACTGACCGGAATTGAAAAATAAGTAGCGATAAGAAAGATTGACTTAGAAGGAGAAAAATCAGCTAGAGCGGAAAGAGATAAGGAGAGAGAGAAATAGCTGAAAAATTCAAAATGGTGTATCAATTTTGATTAGATAAACTTGAGTTGATGAGGAGAAGTGACGGGGACTCAGAACTGCACTTAATTTTGATTTGATGATGAATTTTCACTTTCTATCTAAATTCAGTGAGAAGGGAGTATCTCGATTTAGTGAGGAGGGAATGTTGTGATATATGTCTTGTCATTCAAGAAAATTGCCACAAATCTGGATTAGCTGAAGGAACAGTGGACTGTTCTGCAAAGATGGAGAATCCTATAGAAGTGTTTCCTCTCAGAAGAGCACTCGTGTGATTATAAGGAAGTAAAGACTGCTCTACTCAACACCTATGAAATTGTGCCAGATGCCGACAGGCTGAAATTTGAGACTGGTCTGGTTTGATAGGTGGTGTAGTCATTCAAGGTGAAACAGGACTTAATTAACCTAAAGTGGGATGATGTTGGTGCAGCAATTCAAAAATAGTGTCCCTTTAGGGTTATAGTCACACCCGGAAGACCACAAATGTATTACAATAAAGGAAGCCTAGGTAATGACATATGATTATGGCTTAACTCAGAAGACTATTAGTAGCTGGCTCCAATTTGTAACCTTGGAGAAACTGGAATAAGAGGCACGGTAGCACAGTGGTTAGCACTGTTGATTCACAGCTCCAGGGTCCCAGGTTCGATTCCCGGCTTGGGTCGCTGTCTGTGCGGAGTATGCAAGTTCTGCCCGTGTCTGCGTGGGTTTCCTCCGGGTGCTCCGGTTTCCTCCAACAGTCCAAAGGCGTGCAGGTTAGGTCGATTGGTCACGCTAAATTGTCCCTTAATTGGAAAAAATAAATTGGGTACTCTAAATTTATAAAAAGAAATAACCATAAAGAGGCTAAAACATTATGGGCGGGATTTTCCGGTCTGCCATTCACTTTTCCCTGCATGGCGCACCCCTGCCGTCAGCGGGATTTTCTGTTCCTGCAGCCGGCCAAGGGGTTTGCCATTGTGGTAACCCCATGATCTCGGGAAACCTGTGGGCGTGGGTGCGCTGCCGGCGGGGATCCCGCCAATGGAGATTTTTGCAGTACATGTTTTCAAGAAGCAGTTAGATATAGCACTTGGAGTGAAGGGAATCAAAGGATATGGGGGGAAGGCAGGCTTAGGCTATTCAGTTGGATGAACTGCCATGATCATAAGGAATGGCGGAGCAGGCTAGAAGGGCTCAAAGGCCTTATCCTGCATCTCTTTTCTATGTTTCTGGACACATGAACCTCCAGGTTCCACTGTCCCCGCACAGTCTTCAAAACTATTAATATTCTGTTTTCTTTAAATGTTGTTTATCAAGCTCATGGATGTATAGGATTGAGGGAATATAACACTTTATTTCAGGCATCCAGTGGAACCTGACTTAGGCAGTAGGGTAAAATTGGAAACAACAGCCTGATTTATGCACTACCCCTTTTCCTGTTGCATTGAAATATCTTCTAACACAGTGCTCTGTTCAATTAATTCAGCATAATGATCATATTCTGAATTCAGATTTCTGGACGTCTGATCTCCTGGATTACATTGTGGATGATTCTCTGACTGATGATTAAAATGAATTGTCCGCAGTGCATGCAGTAATTTCCCACAGGCCCTTTTGGTGGTGAAACTGTTAGACAAGCAAAGTTGGAAATTTGTTTCATGTAGTTCATCGGCTTTTCTTCTAGTGAGCACTATCTTTCACTTAACTGACTGCTTTCAGATTTATCCTGTTACTCTCATAGGTCCTTGGCTTCTTCAGCACCATTATTGGAATTGTCATAAAAAGTGGCACAGCAAGAAAAACATTGGTAATTCCAAACAATTGTCTGTTTTAGTTTACTTCCTTAGATTAGCTGCTGTAACCATTCACTTATTTAACTATTCTGTAAAATGGAGAAGCAAATAATAAACTGACTCCCGGAGCTAGACCTTTATCTCTGGTGCAGAGCTGAGGGGTAGAGTTGGCCTGTGGAGTGCACTTGCTGTACACCTGATAGTTCGGTAGATCTTGTCCATTTTACAGGTTGAATGAAATGAAATGAAAATCGCTTATTGTCATAAGTAGGCTTCAAATGAAGTTACTGTGAAAAGCCCCTAGTCGCCACATTCCGGCGCCTGTTCGGGGAGGCTGGTACGGGAATTGAACCGTGCTGCTGGCCTGCCTGGGTCTGCTTTCAAAGCCAGCGATTTAGCCCAGTGTGGAGCCTGTAGTGATCTCCGTATATGTAAGTACATGATTGGTTAATGTGCAGTCAGTATAGACAGATGATCACTAGATGGCGACACTAACAGGAACTATATAAGGAGTTTCCCGCTCTTTCTCAGTATTAGTGTGTGTGTATTGCAGCTAGAGGATAGACGTGACCAGCTCAGAGTGTAGTGTATTATATTAATTGTTAATTTAATCTAATCTTAGTTAATTCTATTACTAATCAAAGTATTAAAGTAAAAGAACTCACAAGTATATTATTTTGTTCCTCAATAAATAATTTGTCATCGACTGGAAGACTTTGACTGTTTATCATCAAGTTAAATACAACTCGACAAGACAAATGAGTAATATATATATATTACATCTCTGTAATATAACATGGTACCAGGTTAAAAAAAAGTTTTAAGAACAACTAGTAGTAAGATTAGGAAAGAAAAGAAAAAGTTCCGATGCAGACTGCACGACTGTGGAAGTCCTCGCAGCAAACAGATCCTCGACAACAAATCGATTCGATGGACCACGTTCAAGCTCCATGGCAGCTGAAAACTACCAGTAACTTAAATTGGAAATTATTTAAACAGCAATTCCAACTCTATTTGGAGCTCATGACTGAAATTCAGCCTCTGAAGCTAGAAGTATAGCACCACTACTGTCAATAGCAGGTCCGCAAGCTTTAGAAATATATAATTCATTTATATAGGACAAAGGAAAGACAAAAGCAAATTTGGAGTGATTGTTGCAAAGTTTGATGACCACTGCAAGATGCAGACAAATGGAATCCTGGAGCGTTTCAGGTTTCATAAGAGGTTACAGAAGAACGGCAAACCGACCACAAGCTTTGTCACCGACTTAAAACTACTGTGTAGACATGTAATTTTGCTGATTTACACAACTCTTTAATAAGAGATCAAATCGTTGATGGACTAATTGGTGAAAGCCTAAGAGAAGCAATAAAAAATAACTCTCAAAATAGCAATAGAAAAATGCATTTCACATGAGCAGAGTAGAAATCAATACTTGGAGTGTAAATCAACAGCAATTTGTCCCAATACAACACAGAAAAAGCATTTCAATGTTAGATCCACCGATAAAACAGAAAACAAAAATTCACAAAAGAATTTCTCAGAAGATGAAAATTTTTCTCTGGAAAATACGTTTCTTTGTTGGCATCATTGATACATCAGAGGATCTTCAATCATCATCAAAAGATCTTCAATTATCATCAAAGGATCTTCAATCATCAGCAAAGAATCTTCAATCACATAATCAACATCAAAGAATCTTCAATCAACATCAAAAGATCTTCAATCAACATAAAAGGATCGTCATTCAACATCAAATAATCGTCAATCAATATCAAAGAATCTTCAATCAACATCAAAGATTCTTCAATCAACAATAAAGAATCTTCAATCAAGAACAAAGAATCTTCAATCAACATCAAATAATCTTCAATCAACAAAGAATCTTCAATCAACATCTAAGGATCTGCAATCAACAACAAAGGATCTTCAATCAACATCAAAGGATCTTCAATCAATATCAAAGGATCTTCAATCATCATCAAAGGATCTTCAATCATCATCAAAGGATTTTCAATCATCATCAAAGAATCTTCAATCACATAATCAACATCAAAGAATCTTCAATCAACATCAAATAATCGTCAATCAATATCAAAGGATCTTCAATCACATAATCAACATCAAAGAATCTTCAATCAACATCAAAGAATCTTCAATCAACATCAAAAAATCATCAATCAATATCAAAGAATCTTCAATCAACATCAAAGGTGCTTCAATCAACAATAAAGAACCTTCAATCAAGAACAAAGAATCTTCAATCAACATCAAATAATCTTCAATCAACATCAAAGAATCTTCAATCAACATCTAAGGATCTGCAATCAATAACAAAGGATCTTCAATCGACATCAAAGGATCTTCAATCAACATCAAAGGATCTTCAATCAACAACAAAGGATCTTCAATCAACAACAAAGAATCTTCAATCAATATCAAAGGCTCTTCAATCAATATCAAAGGATCTTCAATCATCATCAAAGGATCTTCAATCAACAACAAAGGCTCCTCATTGGATTAACTTCATTGACAACAACAATGAATGGACAATGACAGTACATGTGAATAACAGCCCGATATTATTCAAGCTTGACATTGGTGCTTCCGCCAACTTGATGAATTGCAAGGATCTCTCATCAATCCAAGGAGATTCCGAGATTGTACCTGCGGCTTGCCAGTTAAAAGATTATAATGGTAACCAAATTGTGTCACATGGATCTTGCCATTTAAAAGTTGTCAACAAAGAAGTGCAGAAAACACTTTGTTTTGAAATAGTGGATGATCACAAAGGTTCTTTATTAGGTTCTCAAGCATGCAAGGAGTTGCAGTTAAGTCAAAGAATCTTCATACACACAAATGATACATCACGACTGGAAGAAGATATTCAACAATTACTAAGTGAATACCCTGAAGTATTTCGCAGTATGGGCACGTTGCCATACCAGTACAAATGTTTGCTCAAAAAGGACCCGTCATACATCCGCCAAGAAGAGTTCCAACACCTCTACGAGAGATTAAAAGCTGAATTGCAGAGATTACAATCTCAAGGCACAATTTCCAACCGACTGACTGGGTCAGCTCATTGTTTTGTGTCAAAAAACCTTCAGGTCTTAGAATTTGTATGGATCCCAAAGATCTAAATAAAAACATACGTAGGGAACATCACCCTATTCCCAAATGAAAGAAATTACTTCTGAAATGTCAAACGCACGCATTTTTACAAAGTTAGACGCATCAGAAGGTTTTTTGGCAGATGCAGCTCGACGACTCCAGCAAGCTACTCTGTACATTCAACACGCCTTTTGGACGGTACTGCTTTAATAGAATGCCTTTCGGGATCATCTCCGCCTCAGAGATTTTTCACTGAATTATGGAGCAGATGACGGAAAACATAAATGGTGTTAGAGTCTATGTGCACGACATCATGATATGGTCAACTGCTGAGGAAGAGCATATTGCAAGGCGAAGGAAAGTATTTCACCGAATACATCAATATGGTTTAAAATTGAACCAATCTAAATGCACATTTGCTACCGCGTCGTTGACATTTTTAGGTGATACCATCTCAGCAAAAGATGTCAGACCGGATGAAGAAAAGATATCAGCCGTATAGAAAATACAGCAACCAAATGACAGGGGACTGGATCCTCCCAAAACGGGGTTAAGTATTGACACCGTCGTGAAGACTGTGGAGTTTCACGACGGTGTCATCGGACCCCCAGGTGGAGCCATTCAACGGCCCACAAGGGGCAAGCACGGGCGTGTCGCGCAATGTGACGGATCAGCTGCCGATTCGCTGGTTCTGTTATTGACACGACACCGCGGCACCAGTTAAAAATTCTCCCCCACACAGCCGTCGCAGGCAACATGGCGGTGCGCAGAGCAGTGCCGCGATTTAGGGAGGTGGAGCTCGAGACCCTCCTGGATGCCATGGAGGGGAGGAGGCTGGTGTTACACCCCGGGCCGCAAGATGGCAGGCGCCATGCCCGCCGTGCGTGGGCAGAGGTGGCTGAGGTCTTCAGTGCCATTGGGGCAGTGGCCAGGAAAGCAAACCAGTGCCGGAAAAGGTTGCACAACCTCCTCAGGGTAGCCAGAGTGAGTACCCAGCACTGTGCCCCTGGCACCAACCCACCTACCCCCCACACGCATGTGACCCACCCCCCTCCAGGCAGACGGTCCCACCCCCACACTGACCCACATGATTGCACCGGGTGCCCTGTGCACCAGTGCCATCAGCGACCCAACCCCTGGGCTGCATGCACCGGGCCATCTAACACTGATGCTGTTTGTGCCCCCCCCCCCCAAGGAGAAGTCCGCGCATAACACCGGGAGCGGGAGAAGACTGGAGGGGAACCGGAAGTCCTGCGTCCCCTCACTGTGCCCGAGCAGAAGGCAATCAACATCGTCGGCGGGATGGAGGAGAGGGAGTTCACCGATGCGGAGGTTGGAGGTGCCCACCAAGCCAGACCCCTTGCCTGGTTGCAGCTCCTGACACATGTGTGCCCACCCGTCACCCCCACACCACTCCACCCCTCATCCCATCATCTCATTACCCCTCACCCCATACACCAACAGCCCTCGGCCCTCCACCGCTCACCCCACACACCAACAACCGTAACCACCTCAAGCCTCACCTCCGTCCCCCTGTCTAACCACACATGCTGTCTTGTGTCTTACAGGACCAGCCGGTGATGGGCCCAGCCCATCCGGGGCCCCCTGCCCCCAGCCAGTGCCAGGTCCGGTGCCCCCCCAGAGACCCAAGCACGGACGCCGAGAGAAGCCGGAACACCAGCCCTATGGCTGAGACTACCCAGGACACCACGACCCAGGGGACAGACACAGAGGACACCACGACCCAGGGGACAGAAACACCGGGGACAGATGCATAGCACACCATAGCCCAGGGGACAAACACAGAGGACACCATGGCACAGTAGTCACCGGACATCTGTCCAATGAGGACATAGACTTTCTGCCACAACTGTCTCCTGCACCATCCACCATCTCAGGGACTCTCACCTCGGTTGGGCAATTTAGTGGGGAGGCTTCTGGGACACTCACTGGTGCGCACCAAACAGCCGTTCCGGTCCAGCAGGTGGAGGTAGGAGCAGCCGGACGGTCGGAGGGCAGAATGGCCCCAACAACCAGCTGCCAGCCAGATGGGTCCCGGGCTCCTGGAAGATCCATTCCCACCAATAGTTCAGGTGCAGTCAGAGACCCAGGGACCAGAGAAGGGGATGACAGCCGGCTTCCAGCAGCAGCAGTCGCAGGTGGAGGAGTCCAACCGCTTGCAGGGGCAGGGAGTGGTGCCGGTCATGAGTACAGCAGGTGGAGGTAGGAACTCCTGAGGGGGCAGACGGTCAGAGAGCGGGCCGACCCGAGAAACTAGCTGTCTTCCAGACGGGTCTCGGGCTTCTGGAACAGACAGTCCCATCCATAGTGGCGATGCAGTCGCAGAGCTAGAGACTACATGAGGGGTTGTCGGTGAGCATCCAGTATCTGCTAACACGGGGGAGGAGTCCAACCGCGTGCAGGAGCAGGAGGTGGTGCCGACAACGTGTGTGACGCAGGCCAACACCGCACGGGTGGTTTCCGCGGTGAAGGCATTGGGGGTGACGATTTCAGTTATGGATCAGCATGTCCAAGGCCTGCGGACTCTGTGCAGTCACTGGCCAAGGCCCAGGACAGGTCTGCCGCCTCACAGGACATCGCAGCAGTGCTCCTGAGTGTGGCCCAGTCACAGCAGGCCATGGCTGGGAACGTCGACGGCATTGCCCAGGCGCTGGCCGACGTGGCGGAAACACAGAGGGAGGTGGTCCAGTCCCAGGCGGAGATGGTGCAGTCATTGGCTGATGTGACACATACCCCGAAGGTGGTGGCACAGTCAGTGTGATGTGGCGCAGTCCCAGATAGAGATGGTCCACTTCCTGTGCTCCATGGCCATGATCATGTCGTTCTTGGTCGAGACCAGAACGTGTTTCCAAGACTGGCAGCGCCAGGTGGCAGGGGAGCCTCAGGGGATAGCTCCATTTGCACACCCGTTCCGTGGAGTAGCTCGGGGCCATCAGTCACCCTGAGGGAGAAGGAGATGATGGGGCCTGTGCCGCAGGGGAGGTGCTGGAACACCGCAACACCTCAGACCCCCCCCCCACCCCCCTGTCCCTGGCGCATCTGGTGGGCAGCAGGCAGAACAGGGCAGCATCACGCCACCTGGGACACCCGAGCAGCAGCCAGACCCATCCAGGCCCGGTCGCCCCAGAAGACGCCTGCCAACGGGGACCCATGTCGTAGGGCAGGAATCACAGCAGGCCGTCTCCACTCCTGCTGTACCATCTGGGGAACTACCTAGAAGTAGCGTGAGGGCCCATAAGGCATGAAAAGGAGACACCAGTTAAGTTGGCACAAGTGCAGGGCACAGTTTAGTTATAAGGGCTAGGGCACAGACTGTATATATTTGTTCACAATAAACACCTGTTACCACTGTTACAACCTGCCTTGGTGCTCTGTCAGATGGGTGTGAGCTGCCCGGAGGAGGTGGTGGGGGAATGGGCAAACCCTGTGGGTGGCTCGTGCTCCCCCCTCCTCCTCTACCCCCCCCCCCGCCCGACTGTCCCCATCGTCACCCCAGGGATCCGATGGGTCCGCGTGATGGAATGGCCAGCTCGCATGCCGGGGTCACCCAGGTGGGCGGTGGCAAGTGCTACCATGGGCAGGAATCAGACATTGTCATACGATGCGGAGCACAAGAGCTCATCGCAGAGCAGGCTGTCATCATCCTCCAGCCCATGGACTAGACCCGCTGTCACTGCCAACCCAGGGCCCACACCCTGTAGTGCGGGAGGTATGTATCACAGAGGGGGTTGCAGGTGGGGGGCAGCTGGGGGAGGGGGGGGGGAGTGAGGGGATGTGGGGATGGGATGGGGTGTCCGTACCCCTTCCGTGCCTGCCTGGGCCCCATCCTTCCCCTAACCCCACATCCTCCTCGTCGGATGATGCAGGTAAGCCTCTCAGCATCATACTAAAGGGTCCCTCCAGAGCAGTCCTCATCTTCAGGAGGCCGAAGCACCGATCAATCACATTCCTGGTTGCTGCAGGAGTGTCATTGTAGTGGGTCTCCACGTTGGTCTGCGGCCTCCGGATAGCAATCAGCAGCGGCGACCGCAGCAGATAACTCCTGTCACCCAGGAGCCAACCCCCCAGCCAAGTGGGCAGCTCGACCATGTCAGGAATCGTTGAGTATACCAGGATGAAGTAGTCGTGCACACTGCCCAGGTATCGGTGCTCAGACGTGTATGATGCGCAGCTGATGGTCACATATCAGCTGCACGTTCATCGAGTGGAATCCCTTTCAGTTTGTGGGGAATGGCCTGTTATCCGCACGTGCCCGTAGGGCGACATGCATCCCGTCAATCACCCCCTGGACCCGGGGCATCGATGGCGGTGAACCCTGCTGCCAGGGCATCCTGGTGGGCTCGGTCCACATTGAAATGGATGTATTGGGCTGTCTGGGCATATAGGGCCTCCGTAACGGCACGGATGCACCTATGCACTGAAGATTGTGAGATCCTGGACAGGTCCCCACTCCGCGCCTGGAAGGACCCCGTTGTGTACAGGTTCAGGGCGACCGGCGCCTTGATGGCCGGGTGGGTGTGGGTGTCGGGGCGGGGGTGTGTGATGTGGTGGAGGGGTGGGGTGCATGGGTGGGGGCATCCAAATACCCAGTGTCACTCTGCAGAACCAGGGTCCAGGGTGGGTGGTCAGTGGGCACACAGCAAGATGGCCTGCGCACCGCCCCATTCCCATGTGGGGTCCCCAGCCACTAGGACTGTTCCCCCCCCCCCCCTCCCCAAAGCAGGGCCCACACACCCGAGCCAGCCTGGCCCATGTCCGATCCAGCAGCCTTCAGTCGTTCCTCTCCGGATCCTATCTCCTCTCTTTCCCTCAGCAGCCAGACGCCAGTTTCGCGATTTTTAAAACTACCAGTGAACCGTGCTGTCGGGTACTCGCTCCATCGGAGGCGGAGTATCGCGGATGCCGTGGTGAATACCGGGTCGGGCCTGCTAATGATATGCAAATGATGTCTACTCCGCGTGCGTTCCGGGGTCGGGCCCGCTATGATATGCAAACGGTGATTACTCTTCGTGCGTTCCGGTACTCATTGACGCTGCTGTCGAAGTAATGGAGAGTTTGGCATCAAATCAGTGCCTGCTGCATTTTTGGCAGTGGAACTGTTTCTCCGCCCAATCGCCTTTCCCGATTTTGGCATTGGCCAACGGAGAATCCCGCCCCCAGTCTAGCCTCCACCCCCCACTCCCCAAAAATCAAGATTGTTTTGCATTATTCCTGTCTTAAATGACAAGGAGCTGGAGGAAGTAAGTGTAACTTTTTAAAAATGAATCTTGAAATGAGGATTTGAATTTGTTGTAGCAATTATACTTCAGTTCTGGAATGGTTAGGTTGCGATCCCTGAAAATCTAGTTAACTTTTACACAAAATATATGAAAACATTTTCAACCAAACGAGATCCGTTTTTACACAAATATATACAGGAATAGTGATGTGGCTGTGGAGCTATTGCCACAATAGGTGAATTGAGGATTGCCCAATTTGATTCCCTGGGTATTGCGTGGAAGGTGGTAGATAACATGACCAACTCTGACATCAAGTAGAACTGAGAGCATATTCGGCAGTCTACACCATTTGCTGAGGTATTCCAAGTAGTTAAAAGTCATGCATTTATATAGCAGCTTTCACATCCTCAGACCCCACCGAACTGTTTCACAGACATTGAAGCACATTTTAAGTGTGGTCACTGTTGTAATATATGTTGTGTTTGGTCTTCTATTCTTGCAAAGGAATTCACCAAACACCTTGACTTGACCAAACCAGGATCTTTATTATCTCACGTGATAAGATAGCGATCTGTTACAGATCATGGAGTTTCTTTGTATTCCTCTGGAACTGCACCCAGCATGAATGTTCACCTGTATGTCTTACTACCATCTGGTGATAACCGGATGGTGTGAATTATTGAAATTTCATTTACTGAGGAAAGAAAATGAAAACAAGAAAATCCTGAAAACATTTTGAAGGAGTTATGAAAACATGGCCAGATGGTTGTATTCCTGAATTATAGACATTCACTAACAGAAATAAAGTAATAGAGATCTATTTTTATCTGCAAGTTAAAAATTGTACATTTAAAACTGGAATGCTGAGGTTTATTGTTTTGATCTAAATCCCTTATTTCATATAGGAGTGTAAGAATTTCCTGCATTGCGTCCGAGTAATTTAAATTAGTTCAACATCAAAAATGACTTACGAACTGATTCCACTTTCAATACAACCATTTTTCTAGGAGGATGTTTAATCAATTATCTTCTATGCCCTTATGTGCTTCATAGATTTTTCAATTACAGAGCATAAGAATTCTGATACTAATTTTATTCTACCATTCAGTTCTAATTTTGAACTAACACATGTAAAAATTCCCATGGGGAACAGAATCTGTAACAATATGACAATTTTTTTTAAACTTAGAAAGAGTATAGCAGTATGATGGTTATACTTGCTCTGCACTGAGTGCTTGCTTGGCTGAATGAGAGTACTTTTAGACTTGGACAAACAACAGGGAGTTAGGCAAAACTGAGAGAATGTGAAGCCAAAAAGACTGAGTGTGGAGCTCAGTCTCTGTCCGGCCAGGGGTGGAGCACAGCGGAGTTTCATAAACACCATGGCCAGATTCCTGTTCTCATTGACTTCACTGTCAGCATCACAGTGAAACAGTCGTGAGTATAAAAAGTGCTTTATTTTGTTCGGAGGAGGGGAATAACTGAGAAACAGCACAAATAAAATGTAATCCAAGGTAATTATAATAAAGTAATATAAGTAAACAATGTAGGGTAAGGGAAGTAAAGTTAGCGTGGGGGAGGTAAGTAAATAGACTTCTTATGTAGCTTAAGTTTTAGTTGAGAACGGAGTAAATAAGGACCTTAAGGGTAGTCACGGCAGGAGGGCTTGCACCCTTGTTATGCTCCTCCTGTGCTATGTGGCAAATCATGGAAGCTTCAGTTGTCTCTGGTGACCACTTGTGCAGGAAGTGTGTCCAACTGCAGCTACTGGCTAACCGCATTTGGGAGCTGAGGGTGAATTCACTGTGGAACATCCGCAATGCTGAACAAGTCATGGATAACACATTCAGTGGGGTGGTCACACCACAGGTGAAGATTGAACAGGCAAAAAGGACATGGGTGACCACCAGGCAGAGCAGAGGAAGGCAAGTAATGCAGGAGTCCCCCGTAGCCACCCCCCTTTCTAACTGATATACCGTTTTGGATACTGTTGGGGGATGACTGTAGGGGAAAGCAGTGGCAGCCAACTTCACGATGGGTACGTCTGCTGCACAAGAGGGGAGGAGGAAGAATGACAGGGTTTTAGTGGTAGCCAAATTTAGAAGAGACAGCAAATGAATCAGGAAGGCATAGAATATCTAGACCAGTGAAGTCATAAGGGAGTTTGGCAAGATTGGATGGTACTAATTTTAATGCAATATGATGAACAAGGTAGGTGACTTGAGGGCACAAATTGAAACATGGGGGCATGATGGCACTGAGACATGGCTGAGAGGGCAGGATTGGCAGCTCAATATCAATCCTCACTATTACAGGATGCAGGATCTTCAGGTGAGATAACGAAGGAGGAAAAAGAGGAGGGTGTATCACAATAAGGAGGGATGACATCTTAGAAGGCTCTTCAACTGGAGCCATATGGGAAGAACTTAAAAACCAAAAATGAGCAATTACATTGGGAGTGTTCTATGGGCCCCCTAAAAGTCTGAGAAATAGAAGAGCAGATATGTAGGCATTTTTCAGAGAAGTATAAAAGTAATAGGCTAGTAATAGTGGGGGATTTCAACTTCCTCAATATTAACTCGGGTAGCTGTGGTGTGAAAGGTTTAGAGAGAGTGGAATTCTTAAAATGCATCCAGCAGAACTTTTTAAGCCAGTACATAGAAGGACCTACAAGAGAAGGAGGTGGGGTCTTGGACTTAATTTTAGGTAACAAAGCCAAGTGGTTGAAGTATCAGTGCGGGAACATTTTGCAGACAGTGATCATAACTCTGTTAGATTCAAGGTTTTTATGGAAAAGTACAAGAATGGGCCTGAGATCAAAGTTCTAAACTGGGGGAAGGCCGAATTTAATAAGATCAGATTGATTTGGCCAGAGTGGACCAGGCGCAGACATTTTTCGGTAAATCTGTGACAGAACAGTAGGATGCATTCAAGAAGGAAATAGAGTATAGGGCCAACCTGTTCCAATCATGAAAAAGGGAGGGACCAACAAATCCAGTGAACCCTGGATATCAAGATATACAGCATTGGATCAGGAGAAAAAGGGGGGTTTATGGCATATATCGAGGCTCAAAACAGAAGCCCTAGAATTGTATTGAATGTGCAAGAGGGAACCTAAAAAGGAAATTAGGAGAGCAAAATGGGGACATGAAAGGATACTGGCAGGTAAAATAAAGGAAAATCTTAAGTAGTTTTACAAGTACATTAAGGATAAAAGGATAAATAAGGAAAGAGTAGGGCCCATTAAGGACCACAGTGGTAATTTGTGTGTGGAGCCAGAGGGTGTGTCAGTGTTCACTCGTGAGGGGGACGGTGTGGGTATAGAAATCAGGGAGAAGGACTGTAATAAAATTAAAGAGATTAACATAGACAGAGAGGAGATTCTGAGTGGTCGGGCAGGCTTAAAAGTAGACAAGTCTCCAGGGCCAGATGGAATGTATCCCAGCTGTGAGTGAGGCAAGGGAGGAAATAGCAGGGATGCTGGCAATAATTTTTAATTCCTCTCAGGCCACAGGATAGGTGCCAGAGGACTGGAGGATAGCCAATGTGGTATTATTCAAGAGAGGAAGGCATAAACTAGGAAACTACAGGCCAGTCAGTCTAACCTCAGTGGTGAGGAAACTATTGGAAGCAATTCTGAGAGACCAAATTAATCTGCATTTGGAGATGCAGGGATTAATCAAGAACAATCAGCATGATTTTGTTAAGTGGAGGTCACATCTGACCAACTTGATTGAGTTTTTTGAAGAGGTGAGCAGGTGTGTAGATGACATGGGAGACAGATAGTGAAGGTAAGAGCCCTTGGGATCCAAGGAAATTTGGCAAATTGGATCCAGAGTTGGCTGGTTGGCAGGAAGCTGAAGGTGATGGTCGAGGGGTAGTTTTCTGACTGGCACCCTGTGTCCAGTGGGGTCCCATAGGGATGTGTTGGGGCCCTTGGCTGTTTGTGTTTTATATAAATGATTTAGACATGAATGTAGGAGGGTTGATCAGTAAGTTCACGGATGATATGAAAATTGGTGGGGTGGTAAATATGAGGATAGCCTTAGATTACAGGAGGATATAGACAGGCTGGTCAGATGGGCTGATCAGAGGCAAATGGAATTCAATCTGGATAAGTGTGCAGTGATACACTTGGGCAGAACAAACAAGGCAAGGGATAACATGATAAACAGCAGGATCCTAGGAAGCACAAGGATCAGAAGGACCTTAATGTGTATGTACACCGGTCCCTTAAAGCAGCAGAGCAGGTGGATACTGTGTGTAAGGAGGCATTTGGTGTACTTACTTTTATTAGCCAAGGCATAGAGTTTAAGAGCAGGAATGTTATGCTGGAACTGTATAAAACTTTGGTTAGGCTACAGATAAAAATACTGTGTACAGTTCTGGAGTCCACATTATAGGAGGAATGTGAAAGTACTGGAAAGGGTGCAGAGGAGATTTACCAGGATGTTGCCTGGGCTTGAGAACTTTGGTTATGAAGAGATTGGCTAGACTTGGGTTGTTTTCCTTGGAGCAAAGGAGACTGAGGGGGAACATGATTGAGATGCATCAAATAATGAGGGGCATAAATAGAGTAGACAGGAAGAAACCTTTCCCCTTGGTGCTGAAGGGATCAATGTCCTGGGGGCATAGGTTTAAGGTAAGGGGCAGGGGTGTGAGGAAAAGTCTTTTTACCCAGAGGATGGTGGGAGTTTGGAACTCACTGCCTGAAAGGGTGGTGGAGGCAAAGACCCACATAACATTTAAGAAGTATTTAGATGTGCACTTGCGATGCCAAGGCGTACAAGGCTATGAGCCAAGTGCTTGAAAATGTGGTTAGAATAGTTAGGTTGTTGTTTCTGACTGGCGCAGATCAATGGGCCGAAGGGACTTTCCTGTGCTGTAGGACTACTGATCTAGAGGAATTAATAAATGATCCAGAAACATGGGTCTGGATTTGACGCTCTGCCATCAGTAGGCTTGAGGGTGGGAAGAAGGCGAGGAGGCATGCTGCCAGCTAGAGAGGCCAACCAGCCAGAGACCAACGGCAAGCGGTCAGCCCAGATTTCCCAGTGAGTTGGTGGTCTATCACTCCCAACATTATTCTCCTCCAGACTCACCGCCCTCCCCCCCCCCCCCCCCCCCCGGCCCAGTTCCAATCCATCACTAATGCTTACTCAAGCCCTGGGTGCAAGTATCAGAAGTGGCCACAGTGGTGCTTGCTGGTGTTTGAGAGCTTCTGGCCTCCAATTGTCCAGCAGCTCTCGGAGTGATATTTTCTGTCTCTCATCTATTGTACACGGTCTTGTAAAGCCACGCAACTGTGTACATTTATGGTATGTTTACTCTATTACGGAAATGCTTGCCTTACGGTCACCAGGCATTGCTGTGAAAGCTTTAATTTTACATAAAATAGTTTAGTGATCATACTTGGAATACTCTGAACAGTTCTGGTTGGTGCAGTGCAAGAAGGACCTTGTAACTATTGCAAGGATATTGAAGACAGAAAACAAAATGATTGAGGGGACCATGAACCCAGTAGTTGTAAGGTTTTTGTTCCTGTGCTACCTCAACAAGTTACCAGCAACTAGTAGGCTGGTTGTATCCCAATACAAATATATTTGCGTCATTTTGGCATATTGTGAATTTTCCCTTTAGTTCAGTGAGGCAGACTGAAAACTCTTTATTGAAATAACACATCAGTAATGCATAAATGGTAAAATATACAGCATTAATAAACATTCTTCAGCTTCAGCGCTGAGTTTTACAAAGCCAAAGAAAAGATTATCTTCAAATTGGAAAGCCTTCTCCCCTTCGCCCTCCTTTTATTTTTTAGTTGTTCTCATTCCCAGCTCAATGTTCATAAAATGAATCAAAACCAGATTATTTCAGACCTTAGCTACAACTTTTATATTAGTCTTCAATTATCTCACAAAACAACAATGTCTCAAATAAACCCTGCAAGACAATGTAAATAAGGGGAAAGCAAGTTATGACAAAATAAACAGGGAGACTGTTCTTTTGCACGTTCTAGAAATGAAATTGTCTACAAAGATGACAGTATGGCACTGTAATATGGTGCTCATTGTGTTTTTAGTTTGGGGTAGCTGGTCTCTGTGTTCTCACCTCATTCCCAAGTACCAGAGTTCTGAATATATGTATCAGAACACTAATATCGAGGATTATCTTAACATAATGGACAACCGCAACATCCGGATAAAAGTGAGTTTGGTGATCACACAGATTTGCAAAACACTATTTTGATGATGGTTTTGATTGACAGGAAATTTCAAGAGTTTCTTGCAACTTGGATGAATAAAGAAGTTACAAAACAACAATTATTTTTGAGGCACAAAGAGTGGAACAAGAACAGGTCCAATTACACAACAGCAACCATTGCTATATGGAAATGTACCAATGCAATATTGTTGTTCAGCTCCCTTCAAGGATTGCATCAAACTACTGCTTCCACTGTGTTATCCTCTCACACTATTGGACAGAATAGGACACTTTTCACCTGACTTAGTTTTCTCTCATTTCTAGCTTTCATTCTCTCCCAATTTCAACTTTCTAAACCCCTCTCTATTGATATATTATTGCTTCTTTTAACTTTCTTCTCCTGTTCCTCCTAAACATTCTTCATCTGTGCATCCTCTTTATGTTGCAACTATGATTTAACATAAGTCTTCAGTATAGCTCATTCTTTCTCATGACCTTGATGCAACATGTTAGCTCCCCCAGGCCATCCTTCCTCAAACAAACTTCAACTGATTCAAATTCAAACCTTGCATTGAGCAACCATTGCTCCTTGATTCTTCCCTACTACTTTTTCAAGTTTGGTGTCAACTGTTCTGCATTGATTGATTGATTGATTTATTGTCACATGAACCAAAGTACAGTGAAAAGCAATTTTCTGCAAAGAGAACATACACAGTAGACAAAACGAATAATGGATAAAGTACATTGACAAACAGCGATTGGTTACAGTGCGGAACAAGGGCCAAACAAAGCAAATACATGAGCAAGAGCAGCTTAGGGCGTCATGAAGTGTTCTTACAGGGAACAGATCAGTCCAAGGGAGAGTCTTTGAGGAGTCTAGTAGTTATGGGGAAGAAGCTGTTCCTATGTCTGGATGTGCGGGTCTTCAGATTTCTGTACCTTCTGCCTGATGGAAGGGTCTGGAAGAGGGCAAACCCTGGGTGTGAGGGGTTACTGACAATGCTGTCTGCCTTCCTGAGGCAGAGGGAGGTGTAGACGGAATCAATGGGAGGGTGGCAAGCTTGTGTGATGCGTTGGGCTGAGTTCACCGCACTCTGTAGTTTTGTGCAATCTTGGGCCAAGCAGGTGTCATACCAAGCTATGATGCAGCCGGATAGGATGCTCTCTATGGCACATCTGTAGAAGTTTGAGAGAGTCAATGCAGACATGCCGAATTTCTTTAGCTTCCGTAGGAAGTCGAGACATGGTTGGGCTTTCTTGACTGATGCATCAACGTGAGTGAACCAGGACAGACTGTTGGTGATGGTGACCACCAGAAACTTAAAGCTATCGATCATTTCCACTTCGGAGCCATTTGTGCAGACTGGGGGGTGGGTCATGCTACGCTTCCTGAAGTCGATGATCAGTTCCTTGGTTTTATCGACATTTAGAAAGAGGTTGTTTTTGGTACACCATGCAACCAAGTGATCTATCTCCCTTCTGTAGTCTGATTCATCATTGTTTGAGATATGACCCACCACAGTCGTACCATCCGCAAACCTATAGATCAAACTGAAGTTGAATCTTGCAACAGTCGTGCGTGTATAGGGAGTACAGTAGAGGACTGAACACACATCCTTGCGGGCCCCGGTGTTTAAAAAAAAATAAAAAATTTAGAGTACCCTATTATTTTTTCTCCAATTAATGGGCAATTTAGCATGGCCAATCCACCTAACCTGCACATCTTTGGGTTGTGGGGGTGAAACACACGCAGACATGGGGAGAATGTGCAAACTCCACACGGACAGTGACCCAGGGCCACGATTCAAACCCGGGTCCTCAGCGCCGCAGTCCCAGTGCTAACCACTGAGCCACATGCCGCCCACGGGGCCCCGGTATTGAGGACTATTGTGGAGGAGGTGCTGTAACCTATCCTAACAGATTGCAGTCTGTTGGTGAGGAAGTCAAGGATCCAGCTGCACAAGGAGGGGTCAAGTCCAAGATTGCAGAATTTGGTTATTAGTCTTATTGGGATAATGGTGTTGAAGGCGGTGTTGTAATCTATGAACAGCAGTCCGATGTAGGTGTCCTTGTTGTTGAGGTGTTGGAGTGTTAATTGTAGGGTCAGGGAGATAACATCTACTGTGGGCCGGTTGCGACGCTAGGCAAACTGCAATGGATCGAGACCATCTGGGAGGTTGGCATTGATCCGTCTCATGACTAGCCGCTCAAAGTATTTCATGGTAACAGATGTCAGGGCCACCGTACAGTAGTCGTTGAGGTATGCGACCTTGTTCTTCTTTCGTACTAGTATTATGGTGGTCTTCTTGAAGGAGGTGGGAACTTCGGAGCGGAGAAGTGAGGTGTTGAAGATGTCTGCAAATACACTCGGCAGCTGGTCTGCGCAGGACCCGAGAGCCAGCCCAGGGACTCTGTCGGGGCCCGTTGCTTTTCGCGGGTTCACTTTCAAGAAGGCAGCTCTTGCCTCTGAGGCTGTAATAGTGGGTATGGGTGTCCAGGGCTGTTGGGTGGGTGGCACTGATACATTGGCTGCCTGCTCAAAGCGGGCATAGAACTTGTTCGGTTCATCGGGGAGGGATGCTCCAGCCCCAGAGATTCCGCCTGGCCTTGCTTTGTAGCCCATAATCTTGTGCAAACCCTGCCATAGACGTCGTGGGTTTGTGTCGTTGGCCTGGGACTCTAGTTTGATCCGGTATTGTCTTTTGGTGTCTGATGGCTTTTCGTACGTCGTACCTGGATTTCTTATATAGGTCGGGGTCGTCAGACCTGAACGCCTCCGTCTGGGACTTCAGCAGGGAGTGAACCCTTTGGTTAAGCCAGGGTTTCCGATTGGGAAACACTCGTATTGTCCTCTTTGGTACACAGTCCTCGACACACTTACTGATGAAGTCTGTGATGGTGGTTGCGTACTCGTCCAGGTTAGCTGCCGCAGCCTTGAATATGGATCAGTCCACAGACTCCAAGCAGTCGCGGAGGATGTCCTCTGATGCCTCGAACCAGCAGTGCACGGTTTTCTTGACTGGCTCAACACGCTCGAGTTGCTGTTTGTTAGACGGAAGTAGGAGTATTGACTTGTGGTCGGGGAATGGAGCGGTAGGCACCTTTGATGCTCGTGTAGCAGTGAAACAGGGTGTTTGCACCTCTGGTGGGGCAGGAGATATGTTGATGGAGTTTGGGTATAATGGACCTTGATGGAATTTGGCAGAATGGACCTTGACTCTTCCCTATAGTATTTTAAAGAATTGGGCATCAGAATATTTCTGCAGTTAAATAAATCTTTGCACTGTCTCATGTGAAACAGGTTAAGGCTTCCATTAGTTCATTTATACCCAAAGATTGGGAAGCAGGGAAAATCCAGCACTGCATCTCCCAACTC
Organism: Scyliorhinus torazame; assembly: GCF_047496885.1. Lineage (NCBI taxonomy): Eukaryota > Metazoa > Chordata > Chondrichthyes > Carcharhiniformes > Scyliorhinidae > Scyliorhinus > Scyliorhinus torazame. The sequence goes on from NC_092709.1 coordinate 225,339,697, forward strand.
CAGTCTCTAAAGGCATAGAAAAGGTCAACATTAATCTAGAAAAATTGAACTTTTCTATTTCTCCACCTCACCTGAAATACATAGGCTGAGACAAAGGTGAAGAAGGAAACGAGCAGGAGAAAAACCTGTTGGTTCCCTTAAATTGGTCTGATTGCTAAATGCCCTTTCTACCCTTTAAATAATCGAATTATACTCATGCTGATTCTTCACCTGGAAAACAAATGCTAGGCTTTTATGTCTTGTTGGGGATTAAAACTACTCCTGTTCATGCTCCAGGTCATTGCAACACTGCTGAGCCAAATGATTAATTATCTTATTTAGGTGGATACTGAAAAACAATACTCCAGAATATTTAATATGATCTTTTTATTCATCGTTTGAGGTCACTATGACCATGTTCATCATCTGGGGTGTTTGGCAGAGTTCCAGTGGGTTTGTAGGTGACTGCTAATGTCAATATTTGAGTCTGGAAGATTCTGCTGCAAATTGGCCAGGATACTGCAGACAACTGAGTTTTGGATGAGTTGTTGGCTCAAGATTTCCTCTCTGCATTTTCTCTGTCTCTGAGATGCATTTGCTTTCAAACGTGGTCACACTGTTTGTTTGGCTCCACCAGCTGTAATGATCCAGGGACAGCTTCGCCCAGGACTCAAAATCAATATCAAAACTCCTCTAAGTGAAGCCTTCAGAGTGACCTTGTGATGCTTCCTTTGACCAACATGAGAGCACACTCGACACACACCATAGAAGATTTTCTTTTGTGTCAGGCATTTGGCTACAAGACTTGCTCAAAACAGTGGTGACTGTCTCAATATAGTGTGGATGCTTGGCATGCCAGTTCAGGAGAACACCTCATCTGTTCAATTGATGTTTCCAAAAGCAGTTCAAGTGAAAGTGGTTGAGCTATAAATGAAATTTGGGTCTAGGATCAGAAGTCTAATGGCTAAGCCACATGTTTCTCCTGCTGAAGGTACTAACAACGAGCCTATTATTATTAAAACCAGCATTCCAGAGAAAGGTTTGTTTGATTTGTGCTGTATGAATGGCCAGAGAGAATGCACAGGACGTGGAATGTGCTGACACCAGAAGCTTTGAAGCTATTTGTGAGATATGCCAAATATCTCACAATGCCTACAAGCAGCATCTGATAAAATACAATTTCTCATGTCTTTCAAAGGCATGGATGCTTATAAAAGAATTGTGACCTTTAAGAATAAGGCTGTTACTCTCTCTATATTTAGAATGTAACTATATAGAACATGGCTAGTAGCAAAGGTCTAAGAGACCAGATTTTCCTATGAATTTCCCTCCTTCCATGCTTAAAAGAGAGCCTTTTCTGTTTTGATCTCTGTGAGGTGGCCCGGTAGCACAGTGGTTAGCACTGCTGCATCACAGCGCAGGGACCCAGGTTCAATTCCGCCATCGGGTGACTCCTTGGGTGGAGTTTGCACTTTCTCCCAGCGTCTGCATGGGTTTCCTCCGAGTGCTCTGGTTTCCTCCCGCAGTCCAAAGGTGTGCAGGTTAGATTGATTGGCTATGCTAAATTGCCCCTTTGGGTGGGATTGCAGGAATAGTGCAGGGGATTGGGCCTAGGTAGGTGGTCTTTCAAAAGGGCGGGGCAGACTCGATGGGCCAAATGGCCTCCTGCTGCACAGTAGGATTTCTATGAAATTAGAAAACTTTCATTTGAGAATTCCTCATAGGCTCAGGGAACTTCATGTACAAAAATGCAACCCATTTTCTGAATAACTTTCTGTCACTTATACTGTGTTGAGTTATCTTCCAGAGGAAAAACGAACTGACCTGAAAGAGTTATTGACATGGGAAAGTTTGTGGAGATAAATTGGGAAGTACTAAAAGGTCAATACATGACGTAGATGTGGGAAATGTTGTTCCAATCAAACAACATCCATATAGACTTAACCCTTTAAAATTGGCACAGGTTAACAAAGAGATTGAGTGTATGCTTAAAAATGGCATAATTGAAGTGGGTTGCAGCCAATGGAGCTCACCCACAGTGATGGTACTTAAACGAGACGGTACCCAACGCTTGTGTGTGGACTATCGAAAGGTGGATGCAGTTACAAGAACGGACTCTTATCTTATCCCACGTTTGGAGGATTGCATTGAGAACATGGGACAATCCGCTTTTATTTCCAAATTGGATTTATTTAAAGGTTACTGGCAGGTACCTTTATCCGAAAGGGCGAAGGAGATTTCAGCTTTTGTGACTCCAGATGGTATATACCAATTCAAAGTTATGCCATTTGGCATGAAAACCACCCCAGCCACATATCAACAGTTAACTAATACAGTTGTTTCAGGATTACCCAATTGTTCGGTATATATCGACGATCTGGTAGTTTTCAGCCAGACATGGAAAAGACATTTAAAACATCTTATGGAGTTATTCGATCAATTTCAGGAGGCGGGTTTGGTGATCAACCTAGCCAGAAGTGAATTTGGAGAAACCCAAATCATTTTCCTGGAGGAGTTTCTTATACCCTCAAGACGAAGGGAAATAATGCGATTTTGTGGCATGAGTAGATTTGATCAAACATTTGTGCATGAGTTTTGCAGCGTGATTGCTCCACTGGACTTGCTGATGAAACGTCAAAAAAGTCAATGGACAGCGGACTTTCAGCGGGTATTTGACTGCCTGAAAGCTGTAGTAACCGATACTCCTGTATTGGAGAATTGCAAGGGACTCTGATCAGATTGAACTGAAGTATCTAATTTTAAAGAGAAATGCCGAGGCATAGAGGAATGGATGGATTGTGCAGAGACTTTTGTGTTCAAAGAGACTGTCAATCAAGAAGGATTTTGGTTGGAGGAAGAAGAACGGAAAAAAAAAGACTATATTATTACACCTGTTTGCGTGTGTTGTTATTTTTGAACCCGTAATGTGTTTTTACTGTGTGCATTTCTTAATTGATGGTGCAAAGGGGAAAAATGAAACCATCTTGAAGTTGATGGGGTTTTTTTTTTTACTTGGGGGGAGGTGTCATGTGAGAGTACCTTTAAGAAGTGGATGTTTAAGCAATGTACCTTTAAGAAATGGAGCTGATCATATTACTGAAGTGATGTCAGAGAGTGGGGGGAGCTGAGCTCACTTCTGCTTTTGGTTTCAGTTTGAGGAGGCAGCTGGGAGTGTCTGTGTGTTTTGCTGAGAGCTGCAGGAAGAAACACAGAGCTGGTCTGTTGATGTCTGCAAATCCAAGGACTATAAATAAATTGTATGTAACCTGGTGTGTTATAATTTTTGAAGGTTTGAAGTCTTTTGGATGTTTAAAGGAACAGTTTGAGGATTATTTAGTGTTGTAGTCTTTTGGGGTTATCTTTGAAGTAATGGGTGTTAAGATATTCAATGTTTGTTTTTAACTTGAGTTCATAGAATGAACATTGTTTTGTTTTAAAAACCATAACAACAGCTTGAAAAATTATACGGCTCCAAAAAAAACCTTCCCCACAGTAGTACACCATTTCAATGCTGTGTACATTACCTTTAAAATTTGAGGATCATAAGAAGAAACCTAAAGTAATCTGGTAAAAAAAAGCTAGTAGTTTTGTGTATCTCACAAACAGCACAAGATTCCATGCCACAAAGTATTGCTCATCAACAGTTTGCAGGTGTAATTTTCACCCATAACATGCTCAACCTTATCATTCATGCATTGCATCTCAAGAATAACTCTAACATTTTAGGACTCACCAAGATGCAATCTCCATTTGAAAATCTTGTAACAAACATCTTTCAAGGCAACAGGATCTTGAAGTCATTGCAAATTAGCTAGTAGCTTGTACACAGGCTGAAATGCATACTGTGCCAATCCATTACTGTATATGTGTTTCTTTCAACTCCATGCATCTCAAGGTTAGTTTATGTTGGTAGAAGGGCAACTACCTCACCCCAGGGACCAATCTAGTGAACCTTCTCTGGACCACCTCCAATGCTATATCCTTTCTTAAATGTGGAGTCCAAAACTGCACACAGTATTCCAGATGTGGTCTCGCCAAAACTCTACACAATTGTAGCAGGACTTCTTTATTCATGTACTCCAATCCCCCTGCAATAAAGGCCAACATACCATTTACCTACCTATTTTCCTGCTGTACTTGCATGATAACTTTTGTGTTATTGTGTGAGCAAACCAAAATCTCTTTGAATGGCACAAACCCTCTGACAAATCCAAGTGGCTCTGGCAGGATCGCTGAACCTAACTAGTTGGGTAACAGGAGGCCAGTATAGCCATCTCAGATATCCTTCCTCCAAATTATTCCCCTGGAACTCCTTCACCTTCAGCTTCATGAAAGCAGCAGGAATACAAGAACTAGGGGCAGGAGTAGATTACTGGCTCATTGAGCCTGATCCGCCATTCAATACTATCATGGTTGCTCTAGTTTGAACTCCACTTTCCCGCCCACTCCCTATAGTTCTCGATTCCCTGAATCACCAAATATCTGTCCATCTCAGCCCTAAATATATTCAATGACGGAGCATCCACACCTGTCTCCGTAGAGAATTCCAAAGATCAACATTGAATGAAGAAATTTCTCCTCATCTCGGTCTTAAATGATCAGCCCATCATCCTGAGGCTGTGCCCTTGTGATGTAGATTCCCCAGCCAACGGAACAGTCTCTCACCCTCTACCCTATCGAGCCCCATTTCTTACTGCTTATTGTACTTGCATGATAACTTAGTGTTCCTCCTTGTATGAGGCCTCTTTGAATATCAACACTTACAGGTTTCTCAAATTTTAAAAAAATTCTGCATTTTTCTTACGACCTAAGTGATTAACTTGATAATATCCTACATTATATTTAATCTGTCATTTTGTTGTCCCCTCACTTAACCTGTCTATTTCTCTTTGCAGCCTTTTTGTGAATCCCCACAACTTACCTTTTCACTTAGCTCTATATTATCCACAAATGTAGATATATTACTCTCTGTCTCTTCATCTAAGTTATTATTATAGATTGTAAATAGCTGAGTTCCCAGCACTGATCCTTGCGACACTCCACTATTCACTGCCTATCAACTTTAAAATGACCCATTTATGCCAACTTTGCTTCCTGACCATGCTAATATATTATCCCCAATCCTGAATCAAAGGTATTTTGGAAAATTATAGATCGCTTATAGACTTTCTCTGCAGTTCGCTCTTTTAGAACCCTATCAGGTCCTAGGGATTTGTTGGATTTTAGTCCCTTAAATTTCTCCCAATATTTTTTCTCTCCTATTATTCAGTTCTCCAATTATCTCCCTTTATTTTTAGCCACTAGGTTACTGTCAATTTCTAGTATGAAACTTGTGACTTCTATTGTGAAGACAAACACAAAATATTTGTTCAATGCTTCTGCAATTTCCTCATTCCCATGATAATTTCTCCTACCTCAGATTCTAAGAAAGGGACTTTACTTTTTACTTTATTTATTCTTTACTTTTAGCTATTCTTTACTTTTTTAATATACTTATAAAAGCTCTTACAATTTGTTTTTATATTTCTGGCTAGTTTATTCTCATATTCTGTTTTTTCCCTCATCAACTTTTTGGTGACCCTTTGCCGGTTTCTAAAACACTCCCAATCCTTAGACCTGCTGCTATTTGTTTTGCAAGATTGTAAGCTTCTTCTGTCAATTTAATACCACCCTTGACATCCTGAGTGTGCTGTGGATGGGTTCTTCTTGTTGACTTTTTGTTTTTCAATTAATTGTATTTCTGTTGAACATTTTGAATTGTTTCTTTAAATGTTTCCCACTGTTCATTTATCTCCATGCCTTTTAGTCTATCTACCCAATTAACCCGAGCCAGTTCTCTCCTCGTACCTATGTAATTGGCTGTTTAAGTTTCAGATTCTTGTTTGTGATGGCAGTAGGTCACTTTCAAACTTAAAACGGGATTCATTGGTATTATGATCATCATTTCTCAGTGGATCTTTTACTATGACTTTACTAACTTGACCCTACTTCATCACACAATACTAGGTCTAAGATTGCTTTATCCTTAGGCGGTTTCACTGTATATTGCAACAAGAAACTGTCTATAAGCTCATCTCTTAGACCATTCTTGCCAATTTGATTTCCCCAGTCTATATGAAGATTAAAGTCCCCACAATTATTACATTGTTTTTGCTACAAGCTCCAATAGTTTCTTGGAATTTAATTTGGAAATCCAAAAGGAATACCCACCTTACCAGTGGGTCCTGTTGCAAACCAGTAAAACGCACTTGATTGGCAAGTGATCGGATATAAAAGCAAAACACAATGAAAAAAATGCAGCAAGTGGAAACCAAAAAGAAAAGCGTGAACAGCAAAACTAATGAGCACACACAGCAAGAAGACCAGGAAGTCATTTCTGTTGGAATGATGACATAGAAAATGTGGAACAAACTACTGAGAAATTTTGGGCTGAGAGTCCCTACCTTCATTCATATATTAATTTGAAGGCCCAATGAGGCTCAAACACTTCCCTGTGTTTCCTGCAGTGTTGTCTCATTGTAAATACTGGACATCATTTCTGACACTCAGTGGCTGGCGCAGATTTTCCACTTTTGACAACAAGCACAGTAAATGCTTGCAACACCAACAGCAGATTTTCTCTTTTTAAAATAATTCTTGATCAGTGCCTGGTCTGTCCCACTCCTTGTCGATTTTCTTAGTAATTACTGTCACAGTGTTCCATGAGGGAGCATTTATCCATGTTGGAGGAGAGGAACATAATAGTAATGGATTGGAAATATTCTCTCAAAGTATATTTACTCTGTATCATTTGTATCAGTAGGATCAAGAGTGGTAATTCTGTGAGGAGAAGTTTGAAGTATGGAGCCTCACTAAATTGGAATGCCGGTCAGAGAAAAGGCCAGAGGTGATAGTCTGAATTAAATAATTTTTCCGCCTGGCTGCCCCTTGTGATTTCCTGCTCATTCAATCAGCAATCTGACTATCAGTGATCGTTGACAGCTAGCAGGTCCAATTCAAATGAGTCTCGATCATAAAAAATAATCCAGTCTCTCATTAGCACGTCTGGGTAGGCAGCTTGATTGCTCGGCCCTACGTGTACTCTTTATAGAAACCGGTCTCACAGATTCCATTCCTTCCAATGATATAAAGTTAGCACAGTTTTCCTAAATTGTAAAGGATCCTCCATCGAGCTCTTAATAATTATAATTACTGGAGAAATCAATAGGAAGAAAAGAATCATCATCCAGGATTTATATAGGCCAAGTAAAATAACAAAGGCCTCCTTTCAGATCAATTACACCACAATAGCACACTAATTAAACCACTAGGTGAAAATAAATTGAGACTTCAATACTTCGATCAGTTGTCATTGTTAAAATGAAAATTATTGACCATTACCTTTCTAACATTTACTTTAATGGAAGTGTTTAAAGTTTCTTTGTAGCAACTTTAAATAAAAATATAAAGCGAAGGTTAAAAAATAAATGATTTTAAACTTTCCTCCAATACACTATTGTTCTTGCTTTTGGGTATCTAACATATTGTTAATATTTTGCTCAAAGGTTCACGCTAACATTTGAAAGCAACTGTTTAACATACTTCCCTAAAACCTGCATTACAATTCTGGTTTTATACAGGGTGTATTCTCCACTATCGCCAGTTACTTGCAGTATTAATCTTTAGACAATAGTTTCTTGACAGTGGAAACATAATGCCAAACGTTCTCTGTAAGAAATAAATGAATCTTGCTTTCAGTTGGTTACATTCAAGTTTTGAATAAAGTCCAAGTTGTGTTTAATTTTTTATGGAAACTGCATCCCGAATAAATTGCATTAACTGCACTCTGCAGACTCCACTAATAGCAGCTTGGATTTCAACAATGATGGTTAATACCGCAGAAGATAATAGCAACTGGAAAGAACATTACAAACTCATCCTTCAAATGTGTTTGCCTTTATCATGTCCCTTGGCGTTCTTTAACTGAAAATGTGCAATACTTAAGGAAATGTTTTCAAAGCTTGCTGATCAACATTACGTGGTTCAATCTTGTCCGAATCCTCACTTTGCCAAAGTCCTAATGCACCATTTTAAAAAGATGGAAAGAAAAAGTAGCAGAGAAAGCAAAAAATTATGAATCCAATGACCCAGTTAACAGAATAGATATAAATGATAACCATGTCCATATCAAATCTCCAGCCACGATTGTCATCCTCAAAATCCAGTCTGTAGGCACCATGAGGGAACTGTCGTCTTGCAACGGGATCGGAATGTCTTCCAAAACCTGTGGTGATACACAACTTTTAATGGCATATGGCTCATTATTTTCTGACAACTGAGTAACAGCATATCTGGTACATCGTCATTAGAGCACAACAGTACAGGCGATAAAGTAACACAAAGTTACAGTACAATATTAAAAAAGATAACGTCCCTTAATTCATTTAATGTTAATTTTCAAACAGTAACTGAAATAGGTGTGGAGATGCAATATAACCTGTAACCGGAATTCAACGCCAACCTAGATTAATGTGTTAAAACTGTCTCCTTTCTGCTGTGGAACATCTGCTGAATTTGTCACTTTAGTGCCCTCCCCCATTGCTTTTATAAACAAAATTCTGGACAAAGCAAGCTCCCCTCCAAGTTGCACATCATTCTGACTTGGACCAACAAAAGCACAATAAACACTTTTATCAATAGCTTCACAAAGTTGAATTCTCTGTAAAGAGGATCAGTTCCAATGCAGTGAAAAACAGGTGGTAGCAGAGAAGCTTTAATTCACTGTTAGCTGTTTCCCACCTCTCCGTAGCGATTGGCGATTGGGCGGAGAATGGCTTCCGACGCCAGATTCAGGGCAGGCGCCGGATTGACGCCGGTTTGCGCCCTCCAAATCGGCGTCATCGGGGTCTGCTGCTAGGGCTGGGGTGGAGGAGAGGGGGGGGCGGCCAGAGGGCGGGCTGTGGGGCTAGGTAAGGTTCCAGCACGGCCGGCGAAATGTTTTCTGGCCTGACCGGTGCAACTCGTCAGCCCCGTGCATGCACGGCTCACGACCCAGCGATTCTCTGCACAATCCGCGGGTGTTCCACACGGCGTCGGTGCTAGCTCCTCACCGATACCGGAATCGGTGAGTGGTTCGCGCCAATTTTCCGATTGCGAATCACCGCGGATTCTCCGTTGGCACCGGCACTTAGCCTCAGACTGTTTTCACTTACAAATGGAATTAGCTTATATTAACAATCAGTAGCTGCAGCCAATCAAAGAACAACAAAACTGAAATCAATGCTGGTCAAAAATAAATCTGGACTGTAGCATTTCCTCCAGCTCAAGCTGGCTTCTTAAATTCAAATAACTTTAATGGAGCCATAATTAGAGTGAGTTTTCTATTCTTTCTTTTATCAGTTTTTCCTATACTAGTTTGGCATTTTACCATAATTACAGGGTTAGATTCATTTTAGTGGAACTCTACGAAACAAGAGCAAGGGGACAGATATGTCACACATTGTCCGAAAATCCGATAACAAAACTTCCATTATAATTTATATTTGTACATTGTATCTTACTGTTTTGAGAGCTTGATTTTAAGCAACCGACTGAAATGGCCTAGCAAGCCACTCAGTTGAATCAAATTGCTACAAAGTCGACATCAAGGAATGAAACCTCGGACAGTGGTGATAATCTGAATTAAAAAATCTTTCCAACTGACTGCCCCTTGTGATTTCCTGCTCATTCAATCAGCAATCAGCTTTGTCGAGCCTGAAAAGTCTCGTTACGAACATCTGGGGGCTTGTGCCAAAATTGGAGGAGCTGTCTCACAGACTAGTCAAGTAAAAGCCTGACATAGTCGTACTCATGGAATCATACCTTACAATGTCCCAGGCACCATCATCACCATCCTTTCTGCCCCAACAATAGGACAGACCCACCAGAGGTAGGAGTATAGTGTTATACAATCAGGAGGGAGTTGCCGTAGCAGTCCTCAATATTGACTCTGGACCTCATGAAATCTCATGGCATCAGGTCACACATGGACAAGGAGACCTACTGCTGACCAGCACTCCCTCTACTGATGAATTAGTGCTTCTCCATGTTGAACATTACTTGGAGGAAGCACGAGGGTGGCTAATGGGGCACTTCAATGTCTGTCACCAAGAGAAGCTGAATAGTAACAGAACAGACCAAGCTGGCCAAATGCTAAAGGACATAACTGTTAGACTGGGTCAGCAGCAGGTGGTGAGGGAACCAACAAGAGGGAAAACCTTATTTGACCTCACCAATCTACCTGTTGCAGATGCATCTGTCCATGACAATACTGGAAGTCCTGTCTTCATATTGAGGATACCGTTCATCGTGCTGCATGGCACTACCATCGTGCTAAATGGGATAGATTTCGAACAGATCTAACAACTCAAAACTGGACAGCCATAAGGTGCTGTAGGTCATCAGCATCAGTAAAGTCACCATAGTCCCAGAGGACCATAGAGCTGCTTTTTCCCTTTGAGAGGGGAGTTGATTGGTGGTGATTTCACCTGAGGTTCACCACACCACAGGCGAGGGGCAAGTTTGAGGTGGGTTTTCATGAATAGCGTCAGCGGTACAGGAATTGAACCCATGTTGTTTGTCTCGCTCTGCAACATGAGCCAGCTGTCCAACCAGCTGAGGTAAACCAGCCTCCACTATCAGCAGCAGTAATACTGTATGCACCACAATCTGTAGCCTCATAGAAACATAGAAAATAGGAGCAGGAGGCGGCTATTTGAGCCGGCTTTGCCGTACATTATGATCGTGGCTGATCATCCAACTCAATAGCCTAATCCTGCCCCCCCCCCATATCCTTTGTTCCCCATTGCCCCAAATGCTCTCTCTAACTGCTTCTTGAAAGCATACAATCATAGATTATCACAGAATTTACAGTGCAGAAGGAGGCCATTCGGCCCATCGAGTCTGCACCGGCTCTTGGAAAGAGCACCCTACCCAAGGTCAACACCTCCACCCTATCCCCATAACCCAGTAACCCCACCCAACACTAAGGGCAATTTTGGACACTAAGGGCAATTTAGCATGGCCAATCCACCTAACCCACACATCTTTGGACTGTGGGAGCAAACCGGAGCACCCGGAGGAAACCCACGCACACACGGGGAGGATGTGCAGACTCCGCACAGACAGTGACCCAAGCCAGAATCGAACCTGGGACCCTGGAGCTGTGAAGCAATTGTGCTATCCACAAGGCTACCGTGCTGCCCTATGTTTTGGCCTCAACTACTTGCTGTGGTAACTAATTCCACAGGCTCACCACTCCCTGGGTGAAGAAAGTTCTCATCTCAGCCTAAATGCTCTACCCCATACCCTCAGACAGTGACCCCTGGTTCTGGATACCCCCACAATCAGGAATCCTTCTTGTATCTACCCTGTCTAGTCCTGTTAGAATTTTATGTTTCTATGAGATCCCCCCCTCATTCTTCTGAACTCCAGTGAAAACAATCCTAATCGACTCAATCTCTCCTCATATGCCTGACCTGTCATCCCATGAATCAGTCTGGTAAACCTTCACTGCACGCTTTCCAGAGCAAGAACATCCTTCCACAGATAAGGTGACCAAAACTGCACTCAATATTCCAGGTGGCCTCACCAAGGCCTTGTATAATTGGAGCAAGACATCCCTGCTTCTGTAACCAACTCCTCTCGCAATGAAGGCCAACATACAATTTGCCTTCTTTACCGCCTGCTGCACCTGCATGCTTAGCCTCAGTGACTGAGGACACCTCGGTCTCGTTGCACATTCTCCTAATTTATGACGGTTCAGATAATAGTCTGCCTTTCCGTTTTTGCTACCAAAGTGGATAACCTCGCATTTATCCAAATTATACAGCATCGGCCATTAATTTGCCCACTCACACAACTTGTCCAAACCACAGAAGGGTCTATATTCACCTCACTGCTCACCCTCTCACCCAACGTTATGTCATCTGCTAATTTGGAGATATTACATTTTGTTCTTCTTCCAAATCATTAATATATATTGGGAATGGCTGGAGTCCCAGCACCAATCCCACCGGCACCCCACTATTAACTCCCTGCTATTTGGAAGAAGATCCGTTAATTCCTACACTTTGTTTCCTGTCTGCCATCTCAATACACTACCCCTAATCCCATGTGCTTTCATTTTACACACTAAACTCTATGAGGCACTTTGTTGAAAGCCTTAAGAAGGTCCAAATAAACCACATCCACTGGACCTCATCAACTCTATGTACTCAAAGAATTCCGGTAGATTTGTCAAGCATGATTTCCCCTTCATAAATACACGCTGACTCTATCCGATCCTGCCACTGTTTTCCAAGAGCTCTGCTATAAAATGTTTGATAACGGATTCTAGAATATTCCTCACTACTGACAACAGGTTTACTGGCCAGGGTGCCAGATGGCACTGTCAAGGTATCAAGCTGGCTTTTCTTGCACGGTGGCGATCGGACCGGGGGAACCTGCTTGGGTGTTGGGGAGGGGTGAGGCCAGGGACTGTCCCATGGTGCATTGGCGCTTGGGGGTTGCTTTGGGGGCTCCAGAGATCCCCCGAATTCTCGCTACACTGAGGAACTCCGGAGAGCGGAGCTCCTCAGTGCACAAAACGGGGCTGTGTGGAGCCTCGGCCGCGTGAACCCCGCTGAGGCCCCCTATCTAACCAGGGTGCTAGCGTTGTGTTGTTGTCTTTCTCGGCCCCGAGAGGGCCGGGAAACACGTGACTAATCGCGCTCGCTATGAGACTTTGTTTCCATTTAGTTAAATCCCGCCCATTATGTTGAAGATTTTGGGGGGTAATGGTCGCTCAGAGTCCAGAAGTGGCAACATTTGGAGTGTCGGAGAATCCAGGAGTGCCGGTGGGGAGAAAGGCCAATATGTTGGCCTTTTCCTCCCTGACAGCCCGGAGCTGGAATTTGTTGAGCTGGTGGGACTCGAAGCCGCTAGTGCAGGGGTATGGGTGAGCGACTTTGCAGAGTTCTTGCACTCAGAGAAAATCAAGTTCACCATCAGGGGTGCAGAGGAGGGATTCACCTCAAGGTAGAAGATGTTCATCAACTTATTTAAGAAATATCGAGTGGTGGGCAGCAAGGTGGCGCAGTGGGTTAGCTCACGTCGCCGAGGTCCCAGGTTCAATCCCGGCTCTTGGTCACTGTCCGTGTGGAATTTGCACATTCTCCCAGTGTTTGCGTGGGTTTCACCCCCACAACCCAAAAATGTGCAGTGTAGGTGGATTGGCCATGCTAAATTGCCCCTTAATTAGAAAAAAATAATTGGGTACTCTAAATTAAAAAAAAAAGAAATATAGAGTGGTCAGCGGACCGGGGGTTGGAGGATTCTTCTTTTTCTGCTCAGGTTGGGTTAAAAGTTAAGGGCTGATTTAGCACAGTGGGCTAAACAGCTGGCTTGTAATGCAGAACAAGGCCAGCAGCGCGGGTTCAATTCCTGTACCAGCCTCCCAGTACAGGCGCCGGAATGTTGCGACTAGGGGCTTTTCACAGTTACTTCATTGAAACCTACTTGTGACAATAAGCAATTATTATTATTAAAAGGGTGGGCAGGTGCGGGTATGGTTACGGGTAGTGTGGGGGGAGATGGTTGGGGGGTGTGTAAGGATTTTTTGGCTGTTTGTTGTTGTCACATTGTTTTTTGTGTTTTTCTTCTTTGTTATGCGTACATTTGAAAATGTCTCCAATAAAACATTGTTGAAAAAAAAAACTCAAAACATAGGAGAAAAACGTTCCGCCTCCTGCTGGCTCAGCTGAGAAAAGCAGCATGCAGCCTTTCTTGCCAGACTGTCCAGCACTTCCGAAAGAAATGCTGGAGGCATGTCAGTGCTGTCATGCTGGTGGCCAGGGCCTGAAAAATGCAGCAACATCAGCTTCCCAAACAGAGCGCTTTAATCTCCAGTTAAAAAAAAAACGCACGGGCACAGGAAATCCACCTCCCCCACCCCCACAATCCATGGAGCTCCCCAGAGGAGAGCCCCACCTGACACTGCCCCCTGGGGGGGCATTTGTTCAAATGAATTGAGCTTCTGTTAATGGTTGAGGTCAGTTCGTTCTCATAACAATAATCTTTATTTTCACAAGTAGGCTTACATTAACACTGCAATGAAGTTACTGTGAAATTCCCCTAGTCGCCACACTTCGCCACCTGTTCGGGTACAGAGGGAGAATTCGGAATGTCCAATTCACCTGAAAAGCACATCTTTTGGGACTTGTGGGAGAAAACTGGAACACCTGGAGGAAACCCACGCATACACGTGGAGAACGTGCCGACTTCGCGTAGACAGTGACCCAGCTGGGAATCGAACATGGGACCCTGGCGCTGTGAAACAACAGTGCTAACCACTGTGCTACCGTGCCATGCTGGTATGTGGAACAGATGATCAGCGAAAGGCGCTCTGGGGCTATGCCAGGGTGTCTAGGGATGTCCCTCTGCCCCTGGGGCTGTAATTATCTATGCGCCCCTGGCATGTTCCCTTCATCTGGTTCCTATTTTTAAAACCCTGTTGTATACCTTGCCAATATGTATGTGTGTATATGTGTGTGCGTGTGCATGGGGGGGCGGGGGGGGGGGCTACAATAGCATAGGGAAACCCTATAATAATATGTTAATCCATTTAAATTAGGTTCCTGACCTTTCTGGGCAGGAAACTCATTGCATCAATGGGTGGCACCACAATGGCACAGTGGCTAGCACTGCTGCTTCGCAGCACCAAGGATTTGGATTCAATTTAAGCTCAAGTGACTGTCTGTGCGGAGTTTGCACTTTCTCCCCTTGCCTGGGTTTCCTCCGGGTGCTCTGGTTTTCTCTCACAGCCCAAAGATGTCCAGGTTAGGTGGATTGGTCATGCTAAAATTGCCCCTCAATTGTCCAGGGATGTTAAGTTACTGGAATTGGTGGGGGCGTGGGCAGGGTGCTCTTTCATCCAGTCGGTGCAGACTCGATGGGCCGAATGGCCTCCTTCTGCACTGCAGGAAGTCTATGGTTCTATGGGTGGGACAATCGCGCCATGAGATCTGGTCGGACAATTCTTGTTTTTTCACTAAACATCAGTGTCGCCATATACACCCGCAATGAACGTGGGCGCAAAATGCCATCCCTAGTGTCCGACATCATATATAATTCATGGACAACTTGCTAAACAATCCCGCGATAACAAATACACAATCAATTTATGATTCTCAGTTTGTAGTGTGATGCATTCACACCAGCGTGAAGCTTTGATATTCACACACAAGGCCCTGTCCTTTGTAGATAAAAGAAGCATATCCACACATTGTTCCTTAATCCTAAAGGGAGGCGGTAGTGAGGTGGTATTGTCACTGGATTAGTAATCCAGAGATCCAGGATAATGCTCTGGGAACTGGGTTTGAATCCCACCATGGCAGATGGTGAAGTCTGAATTTGATAAAAGTCTGGAATTAAAAGTCTAATACAACCATTGTTGTAAAAAAAAAAAAAGCCGGTAGGGAAGGAAATCTGCTGTCTTTAATTGGTCTGGCCCACAGAAATGTGGTTGACTCTGAAAAATGGCCTAACAAGCCACTTAGTCCAAACGCCATTAGAGATGGGCAATGCTAGTCCAGCCAGCAATGCCCAGATACCCTGAAGTATTAAAAAAAAAAAAATCAACTGAACTAAAGCTTGGGGAACAGCCATTCCCTGCTTCATTCCTCATGGCAACACTTTGACCAGAGTTGATCTGCCTGGTTTCAATTTAAACAAACGTTTGGCAGTCTACTGTTCCTCTCCATTCTCAAAGATCTCATAGCAGAGCAGTGGAAAATAGTGGAAGGATCGGAGAGAGTCATAGATTTATGAAAGGGAAATTTATGATGCTTGATAAATCTACCTGAATTCTTCAAGGATGTTATTAGTAGAGTTGCCAATAGATGTGGTTTATTTGGACATTCAGAAGGCTTTCAACAAAGTCCCGCATAAGAGATTAGTGTGTAAAATTAAAGCACATGGGATTAGGGATAGCGTACTGAGATGGATAGAAAACTGGTTGGCAGACTGGGAACAAAAAGTAGGAATAAACATTTTTTTTTCACCAAAAGGCAGGTAGTGAGTGACCTGTGAGGTACTGCAGGGATTGGTGCTGGGTTCCCTGCAATTCACATTATATATTAATGATATAGACAAGGGAACTAAATGTGATATCTCCAAATTTGCAGATGACACAAAGCTGGGTGGGAGGGTGAGTTGTGAGGAGGATGCCGAGATCCTTGTTTTATTTGGACAAGTTGAGTGAGTGAGCAAATGAATGGCAGATGCAGTATAATTTGTATAAATGGGAGGTTATCCACTTTGATGGCAAAAACAGGAAGGTGGAGCTGGCAGTAAAGAAGGCAAATGGTATGTTGGCTTTCATTGCAAGAGGATTTGAGTACAAGAGGAGGAATGTCTTGATGCAATTATATAGGCCTTGGTGAGGCCACACCTCCAAAATAGTGTGTACAGTTTTGGTCTCCTTATCTGAGGAAGGCTTTTCTTGCTGCAGAAAGAGTGTAGAGAAGGTTTACTAGATATTCCTGGCACGGCTGGACTGATGTAGAAGGAAAGATTGAGTCGGTGAGGATTGTATTCTGAAGAATGAAGGGGGATCTCACAGAAACCTACAAAATTCTAGCAGGACTGGACAGGATAGATACAACGAGGATGTTCCTGATGGTGGGGATGTTCAGAACCAGGCGGCACTATCTGAGGATATGGGGTCGACCTTTAGGACAGAGATGAGGAAAGACTTCTTCACGCAGAGAGTGGTCAGCGTGTGGAATTCACAACAGGAAGTTGGTGAGGCCAAAACACTATGTTTCATAAAACAATTGGATACAACACTTGGGGTGAAAGGGGTCAAAGGATATGGGGGAAGGGGGAAAGGTTGGATCAGACTATTGAGTTGGATGATCAGTCTTGATCATACTGAATGGCAGAGCAGGCTCGATGAGCTGAATGGCCTCCTGCTCCTATTTCTTATATGTTTCTATATAACACCTCTACCAATCAAAGTCTACTTGCCAACCAATCAGCACTCTCTTCTCATGCAGTATAAATAGTTGTTCCCTTTGCAGTTGGTATTCTTGCATTTGTCCTGATGAGTGCAATATGAAAAGTTTGACAACACCTCTTTGTTCAGTAATACTCATGATCTGTACTATCAAATGACTTTCTTAACACAAAAAACGTAAATGTCTTTAAATCCCCTTTAAATTTAAATAATTTAAAAGAGTCATCTCAAAGGCTTGCTTTTTGGGTGAATTATATTAAATAAAGCCACAGCCGAGCAAAAACTCTACTCCAGTATTTTTAGAACAAAAAGACTGTTAAGGATAGGTAAAACATATTTAGTGATATCAAGAATGTCCCAAGCGAATTAAACAGAACAGAACTAGCACTATATTATGTAATGCAGTGGGATCTCTGCTCAGAGACCAAAATTAGAAGGATCTTCTTGCTACAGCCAGAGTTGGCAAATATAATATTCCTTAAAGGAAAAAAAAGTGAAGCAATCAATCATTTTAATGCATAATATATACACAGAGAAACGTTCTTAAATGGTGTACAAATTAGCACATAACCTGTGAAACCTTGCTGCAGGAAAGAGCAGAGGACTTCTTACATAATTTAGAAATTAGAGAGGGCAGCTGTTCTTTACACTCATGTGTGACTTAGAGAATCAAAAATAGCTCAAAGGAGTTTTCAGGCAATATGTACAGAAGCACAAAGTTGCAGCACATTCTGGACTTCAGGTTTTGTCATTAGAATATTGTAACGTCAGTTTATTGAAATAAAACTTCATAACTCCTTGAGAAGACCCTAAACAACAAATCATTTCATATAGAATTCTTCTGAAAAAATTATACCATTTTGGCCACTTGTGGTAATAGGCAAGACTGTGTATTTTTGCAACTTCGAACCATTGAAAAGACTTGAAATTATTCTTCCATCCATTTCAAGATTCCATGGTAGAAGACAGGAGGGTCAAAAATCAAAGGAAAGCAAAGCACAAATTAAGGCACCATTGATATCAGTTCACAATAGTGGCATAGTGTGGTTAGCCAGGGTCCCGGTTAATTTTCCACCCTGGGTGACTGTGTGGAATTTGTACATTCTGCCTGTGTCTTTGTGGGTTTCCTCCGGGTACTCTGGTTTCCTCCCAAAGTCCAAAGATGTGCAGGTTAGGTGGATTGCTAAATTGCCCCATAGCATCTAAAGATTAGATGGGATGGTTGGTGCAGACTCGATGGGCCAGGTGGCGTCCTTCTGCACTGTAGGGATTCTATGAGTGGTTGGCAGGAAGTGCCAACCAGGCTTAAAATTATTTTTCATTACCTAAAGGAATTGGGGATAGCGCACCCCTAAGAAAATGGCATGCTTAAGATTATGCAACAGCACCATGATTCAGGAAGGTGCCCTCATATTTCTTATGATATTGCTGTCAAACTGTCCCACAATTTACTACTTGCCAATGTCAAACTGGCAAATACTAGGATATTATCACTCTATACAAGAATAAAGAGGGCAACTAGCTTTGTATATGAATAACAGTTCAAACATTGTGCTCTACATACATGTTACGTAGAAACTAGAGAAGATTAAAGATTGAAGATGGCCACTGAGCTTTAGCATTACTGGCTTCCAGAAAGTGGTAGAAAATATTAGAGCAAAGGTAGCACAAAGCATCTATCCAGTTCTTTGCCACAGCAAGGTGTCTTCTGTCCTACCGATCAACATTAATGCCACCATTATGCAAGTATCATACTGTTCTACACTTCCTCCATTGCCAAGTGGTTGCTTCACCCACCAATAGCACCCATCCGGAAATTCACAATTTGCCATCTAGTTAATTGACATAATTTTCTATCCTACATTGTCAACAGTCAAGGTTTCCCGCTGTCAGCGTGTATTTGAGAAAAATGCCTCTCTGCAAACTACTAATTTCTGAAACCAAATTTGGTTAGTTGATCTGTAATGCAAGTCCAACCAGCATGTAATGTATTGATAATACAGCATTGTAGAGTGATTAATGGGGATAAATAGAATCTATTAGGTACAAGTGATATAGGGTTGAGAGAGTTCTGAAGGGTATGAGGTCTTTAAGGAAAGAAGACTATAGATTCTGGCTCATACAGTGTACAGGACTGCATACGGAATGTGTAAGCAGGCCACTAGAAAAGAGCCAGGCTCATCAAAATATGCGGAATTTACATTATACCTGACAGAGTTGTAAACGATCTGCATTGTAAATTCTATGATATCCTCATGCAACAGGTCTCTGGCACAGAGTCTGTCCCTGTTGCTCAGAAGGGAAGGGGGGAGAAGAGTAGAGCATTAGTCATTGGAGACTCCATAGTTAGGGGGATAGATAGGAGATTCTGTGGGAACGAGAGAGACTCGCGGTTGGTGTGTTGCCTCCCAGGTGCCAGGGTGCGCGATGTCTCGGATCGTGGTCCACATAGGTACCAACGGCATAGGTAGGAAAAGGGATAGGGATGTAAGGCAGGAATTCAGGGAGCTAGGGTGGAAACTTAGATCTAGGACAGAGTTATTATCTCTGGGTTGTTACCCGTGCCACGTGATAGCGAGATGAGGAATAGGGAGAGAGAGGAGTTGAACACGTGGCTACAGGGATGGCGCAGGAGGGAGGGTTTCAGATTTCTGGATAATTGGGCTCATTCTGGGGTCGGTGGGACCTCTACAAACGGGATGGTTTACACCTGGACCAGAGGGGTACCAATATTCTGGAGGGGAAATTTGCTAATGCTCTTCAGGAGGGTTTAAACTAGTTCAGCAGGGGCTTGGGAACCTGAATTGTACCTCCAGTATACAGGAGGTTGAGAGTAGTGAGGTCATGAGTAAGGTTTCAAAGTTGCAGGAGTGTACCGGCAGGCAGGAAGGTGGTTTAAAATGTGTCTTCTTCAATGCCAGGAGCATCCAGAATAAGGTGGGTGAACTTGCGGTATGGGTTGGTACCTGGGACTTCGATGTTGTGCCCATTTCGGAGACATGGATAGAGCAGGGACAGGAATGGTTGTTGCAGGTGCCAGGGTTTAGATATTTCAGTAAGCTCAGGGAAGGTGGTAAAAGAGGGGGAGGGGTGGCATTGTTAGTCAAGGACAGTATTACGGTGGCAGAAAGGACGTTTGATGAGGACTCGTCTACTGAGGTAGTATGGGCTGAGGTTAGAAACAGGAAAGGAGAGGTCACCCTGTTAGGGGTTTTCTATAGGCCTCCGAAAAGTTCCAGAGATGTAGAGGAAAGGATTGCAAAGATGCTTCTGGATAGGAGCGAAAGCAACAGGGTAGTTGTTATGGGGGACTTTAACTTTTCAAATATTGACTGGAAACACTATAGTTCGAGTACTTTAGATGGGTCCGTTTTTGTCCAATGTGTGCAGGAGGGTTTCCTGACAGTATGTAGATCGGCCAACGAGAGGCGAGGCCATATTGGATTTGGTACTGGGTAATGAACCAGGACAGGTGTTAGATTTGGAGGTAGGTGAGCACTTTGGTGATAGTGACCACAATTCGATTATGTTTACTTTAGTGATGGAAAGGGATAGGTATATACCGCAGGGCAAGAGTTATATCTGGGCGAGAGTTATATTAATGTGCGATGAGGCAAGACTTAGGATGCATCGGATGTAGAGGAAAACTGCAGGGGATGGGCACAATGGAAATGTGGAGCTTGTTCAAGGAACAGCTACTGCATGTCCTTGATAAGTATGTACCTGTCGGGCAGGGAGGAAGTGGTCGAGCAAGGGAACCGTGGTTTACTAAAGCAGTCGAAACACTTGTCAAGAGGAAGGAGGCGGCTTATGTAACGATGAGACATGAAGGTTCAGTTAGGGCGCTCGAGAGTTACAAGTTAGCTAGGAAGGACCGAAAGAGAGAGCTAAGAAGAGCCAGGGGGGGGGGGACATGAGAAGTCTTTGGCAGGTAGGATCAAGGATAACCCTAAAGCTTGATACAGATATGTCAGGAATAAACAAATGATTAGGGTAAGAGTAGGGCCAGTCAAGGACAGCAGTGGGAAGTTGTGCTTGGAGTCCGAGGAGATAGGAGAGGTGCTAAATGAATATTTTTCGTCAGTATTCACACAGGAAAAAGACAATGTTGTCGAGGAGAATACCGAGTTTCAGGCTACTAGACTAGAAGGGCTTGAGGTTCATAAGGAGGAGGTGTTAGCAATTCTGGAAAGTGTGAAAATAAATAAGTCCCCTGGACCGGATGGGATTTATCCTAGGATTCTCTGGGAAGCTAGGGAGGAGATTGCTGAGCCTTTGGCTTTTATCTTTCAGTCATCTTTGTCTACAGGAATAGTGCCAGAAGACTGGAGGATAGCAAATGTTGTCCCCTTGTTCAAGAAGGAGAGTAGAGACAACCCCAGTAACTATAGACCAGTGAGCCTTACTTCTGTTGTGGGCAAAATCTTGGAAAGGTTTATAAGAGATAGGATGTATAATCATCTGGAAAGGAATAATTTGATTAGAGATAGTCAACACGGTTTTGTGAAGGGTAGGTCGTGCCTCACAAACCTTATTGAGTTCTTTGAGAAGGTGACCAAACAGGTGGATGAGGGTAAAGCAGTTGATGTGGTATATATGGATTTAAGTAAAGCGTTTGATAAGGTTCCCCACGGTAGGCTACTGCAGAAAATACGGAGGCATGGGATTCAGGGTGATTTAGCAGTTTGGATCAGAAATTAGCTAGCTGGAAGAAGACAAAGGGTGGTGGTTGATGGGAAATGTTCAGACTGGAGTCCAGTTACTAGTGGTGTACCACAAGGATCTGTTTTGGGGCCACTGCTGTAAATTTGCAGATGACACTAAAGTCGGTGGAGTTGTGGACAGTGCGGACGGATGTTACAGAGGGACATAGATAAGCTGCAGAGCTGGGCTGAGAGGTGGCAAATGGAGTTTAATGCAGAAAAGTGTGAGGTGATTCATTTTGGAAGGAATAACAGGAAGACAGAGTACTGGGCTAATGGTAAGATTCTTGGCAGTGTGGATGAGCAGAGAGATCTCGGTGTCCATGTAAATAGATCCCTGAAAGTTGCCACTCAGGTTGAGAGGGTTGTTAAGAAGGCGTACGGTGTGTTAGCTTTTATTGGTAGAGGGATTGAGTTTCGGAGCCATGAGGTCATGTTGCAGTTGTACAAAACTCTGGTGCGGCCGCATTTGGAGTATTGCGTGCAATTCTGGTCGCCGCATTACAGGAAGGGTGTAGAAGCATTGGAAAGGGTGCAGAGGAGATTTACCAGAATGTTGCCTGGTATGGAGGGAAGAACTTATGAGGAAAGGCTGAGGGACTTGAAACTGTTTTCGTTCGAGAGAAGAAGGTTAAGAGGTGACTTAATTGAGGCATACAAGATGATCAGAGGATTGGATAGGGTGGACAGTGAGAGCCTTCTTCCTCAGATGGTGATGTCTAGCATGAGGGGACATAGCTTTAAATTGAGGGGAGATAGATATAAGACAGATGTCAGAGGTAGGTTCTTTACTCAGAGAGTAGTAAGGGCGTGGAATGCCCTGCCTGCAACAGTAGTGGACTCGCCAACAGTAAGGGCATTCAAATGGTCATTGGATAGACATATGGACAATAAGGGTGTAAATGGGCTTTAGAGTGGTTTCACAGGTCGGTGCAACATCGAGGGCCAAAGGGCCTGCACTGCGCTGTAATGTTCTAACTAACAATGGAACTCTTCCTCATTCATACCCATTCCTCACAGGACACAGAGACAGGCTTTTGGTCTGTCACAAGTCTGCCCTCAGATTCCCAACAATATTATTCAAATGAGTTGAGTTTGTGCTATTGGTTGACGTCAGTTAATTCTCATGCTAGCATGTGGAACACCTGGGGCGAAATTCTCCCGAAACGGTGCAATGTCCGCCGACTGGCGCCCAAAACGGCGCCAATCAGACGGGCATCGCACCGCCCCAAAGGCGCGGAATGCTCTGCATCTTTGGGGGCCGAGCCCCAACATTGAGGGGCTAGGCCGACGCCGGAGGAATTTCCGCCCCGCCAGCTGGCGGAAACGGCCTTTCTTGCCCCGCCAGCTGGCGCGGAAATGACATCTCGGGGCGGCGCATGCGCGGGAGCGTCAGCGGCCGCTGACAGTTTCCCACGCATGCGCAGTGGAGGGAGTCTATTCCACCTCCGCCATGGTGGAGACCGTGGCGGAGGCGGAAGGGAAAGAGTGCCCCCACGGCACAGGCCCTCCCACGGATCGGTGGGCCCCGATCGCGGGCCAGGCCACCGTGGGGGCACCCCCCGGGGCCAGATCGCCCCGCGCCCCCCCCCAGGACCCCACCCACGCCGCCTTGTCCCGCCGGTAAGGTAGGTGATTTAATTTACGCCGGCGGGACAGGCAATTTATCGGCGGGACTTCGGCCCATCCGGGCCGGAGAATCGAGCGGGGGGGCCCGCCAACCGGCGCGGCCCGATTCCCGTCCCCGCCGAATCTCTGGTGCCGGAGACTTCGGCAACCGGCGGGGGCGGGATTCACGCCAGCCCCCGGTGATTCTCCGACCCGGCGGGGGGTTGTAGAATGTCGCCCCAGATCAGCAAAAGAGTGACCATTTTACATCAATGTTGTCCTATAGCAAAATAGGAGCTGTTTGAAGGTGCATCTTCAATGCCGCATTCCAACATTAAATCCTTTTCTGTTTACTGGCTGCCAGGATGTTTGTTATTTGCTGCCAGGATGTTTGCAGCCAACCTGAAACAGGACATCCAAGGTCACCAGCAGGCACTAATTCCTTTGAGGCAAGCACTCCTCTGCATATAGGAACATAAAAAGATAGGAACAGGAATAGGCTATTGAGCACTATCAGTCTGTTCAACCAATTAATTAGATTATGGCTGATCTCAGGAAAAATAGTGATGACATGAAAATATCAGAGAAATCCAATAAATTGGAAGGCTTTCTGCTGGTTCTGTATTTTTAAAACTATTGGAAAATGTAGGCTGTTTAAAGGCAGGGACTATTCGGTTGTGTCAAAATAAACATTGAATCCCTACAGTGCAGGTCATTCGCTCCATTGAGTCTGCACTGACCCTCTGCACCCTACCTAGACCCACCCCTTCGTCCTATCCCTGCACCCACCGAACCTGCAGATCTTTGGGCACTAAGGGGCTATTTAGAATGGTCAGTCCATCTGCAAGTGGCGGACTGGCCTCCAAGCAGTGGACATTTAAAGTGACAGACTGATATAGGCCATGAGACAAATATGACACTGTTTCTGTCATTGCAGAAGAAAGGAGCTTGAGGCCCACAAGAGGTGTTGTATCCTTCACTGCTCCACACGAAGGTGAAAGCGATGGAGATTCATTGGATTGCAGCAGGCCAGCTTATGGTGAATGTGAGGTGAGTATGAAGGCCAGATCCACAGAGAATGAGAAAAGTGATGATTGCATGCATCAGTTCTTCTGACGAATATTTGTGCTGGCACCTCTGTGGTCCTTGGGACATTGGACTGGATTTAATGAAAATAGGAACCATGGTGGCTGGGGAAGAAGCCTTGCATCAGTTAAGCCTTCCCTGTGAGTCAGAGGGTAAAAGGAACCGATGCAGGATTCCTGGTCATTGCTGGCGGGATATCAATTTGGCTCAATAATGAGCAATTGACATCCATTATCCGAGACAACCGCAATTTGGTGGTGGCTCAGAAATTAAATTGTAACAGCATGACTTTCCCATTCCTCCCAAAGGCACTCCCTTCCACCCTTGCCTCTGATCCCCTCTGCACATTTCCCCCACCTTACCCTCACTCAAATTTGGGCTGTGGTTCGTTGGCAATTCTAAGCCTCTCGGAGGCACTGCCATCAGTTACCTGCTCTTCTGGTGCTGTAAATCAGCTGGCCTCTGATTGGCCCGCAGCTGTCAGCGAGCGGGACCTTCCCCATGGAACCATTTGGGGGTTCTGTTTGCGGCTGAGGCTTCTGTCAGGCCTACTAATTCCAGCCCATTGAGATGCAAAGCATGAAATGGCGGGGACTGATGATGAGTGTAGGACTGGTTTCATGATAGTGCCAGTAACATATTTAGGGCATGTCCTGACAGACCACCGTGCAGCCACCTGTCTTATGCCCGGTGGAGTTGCAGGGAATTTTAGGAGAATTGTGTCTGGATAAGCGAGGGTGATAGGGCCTTTCACCCCATGACCCAGAAGGTCAAGGGCAGCAGATGCATGAAAACACACAACCTGCAAGTTTCCTTTCAAACCACTTACTATCCTGACTTGGCACTATAATCGCTGTTCCTTTAATGTCTCTAGTTCAAAATCCTGAACTTCATCTGTAACAGCACGGTGGGTGTACCTACTAGACTGCAGCAATTCAAGAAGGTGGTTCACCACCACCTCCTCAAGGACAATTAGGGACGGGCAATAAATGCTAGCCTATCCCGGTGCCATTGGCTGCCAGGTCTTGAAGTGCCACCCCCCTTATCTGCCTTCTTGAAGGTAGTAACATGCTCAACGTGTTTATTCATTTCCAATGCAACTCTTCTCAGGAGTAACTGGTTGTGCAAGAAGCAGCAGGCCACCATGATTCTGGAGATTCCTCTTGGGCCATTTTGCAGGGTTATCCCATGTCTGCCTTAGCATCAGAACCACATTTTCATTCATAGAAACTTACAATGAAAATAGAAGCAGGAGGAGGCCATTCAAGCCAGCTCACCAATTCATTATGATCATGGTTGATCAAGTTCAATACTCTGATCCTGCCTTCCCCCCATATCCCTTTAGCCCCAAGAGCTATATATAATTTCTTCTTGAAATTACACAACATTTTGCCCTCAACTACTTTCTGTGCTAGTGAATTCCACTGATTCACCACTCTCTGTGTAAAGACATTTATCCTCACCTCAGTCACCAAAGGGTTGCCCCTTATCCTCAAATGATGACCCCTAGTTCTGGACACCCCCCACCCCCCCCCACCCCCCCCCCCCCGCCCCCCACCATCTACCCTGTCTAATCCTGTTAGAATTTTATAAGTTTCTATGAGATCCCCTCTCACTCTTCTAAACTTCAATGAATATAATCCTAACCGACTTAGTCTCTCCTCATACGACAGTCCTGCCATCCCAGGAATCAGCCTGGTTAACCTTCGCTGCACTTCCTCCATAGCAAGAACATCCTTCCTCAGATAAGGAAACCAAAAATGCACACAATACTCCAGGTGTGGCCTCACCAATATCCTACAGAATTGCAGTAAAATATCCCTATTCCTATATTCAAATCCTCTCGCTTTACTGCCTGATGTACTTACTTTCAGCGACTGATGCATGAGGACACCAAGGTCTTACTGGGTATCAAACTCTCTCAATTTACACCCATTCAAATAATAATCTGCCTTCCTATTTTTGCTACTGAAGCAGATAACCTCACATTTATCCACATTATAAATGAAAATGAAATGAAAATTGCTTATTGTCACAAGTAGGCTTCAAATGAAGTTACTGTGAAAAGCCCCTAGTCGCCACAGTCCAGCGCCTGTTCAGGGAGGCTGGTACGGGAATTGAACCCGCGCTGCTGGCCTACCTTGGTCTGCTTTAAAAGCCAGTATTTAGCCCTGTGCTAAACCAGCCCCTAAGTGGGCGGCACGGTAGCATGGTGGTTAGCACTGTTGCTTCACAGCGCCAGGGATCCAGGTTCGATTCCAGGCTTGGGGCACTGTCTGTGCGGATTCTGCACGTTCTCCAAGTGTCTACGAAGGGCACGAATACTAATTTCCTTCAGCCCCTCACTATAATTTGCATTTCTCAGAACTTCCAGTAGTCTTCCTTTGTAAAGATAGAAGCAAAGTACGATTTTAGTTTCTGACCCATTTCTTTGTTCCCTGTTAAAAATTCTCCTGTTTCTGACTGAGGGGCGTACATTCATTTTTAATCTTTTTCTCTTTACATACCTATAGAAACTTTTACAGTCAGTTTTTGTTCCCCGCTAGCTTACTTTCATATTGTATTTTCCTCTTCTTAATCAATCCCTCAACACCACAGTAGTCCTCAACACCACTGTAGTCCTCAACACCACTGTAGTCCTCAACACCACAGTAGTCCTCAACACCACAGTAGTCCTCAATACCGGGGCCCCGCAAAGCTGCATACTTAGTCCCCTACTATACTCCCTATACACACACACAACTGTGTGGCAAAATTAGGTTCCAACTCCATCTACAAATTTGCTGATGGCAACTGTAGTGGACTGGATCTCAACAACGATGAGTCAGAATATAGAAGGGAGATAGAGAACCTAGTGGCATGGTGCAACAACAACAATCTCTCCCTCAATGTCAGCAAAGCTAAGGAGCTGGTCATCGACTTGAGGAAGCGAAGTGTCATACACACCCATGTATGCATCAATGGTGGAGTTGGCTGGCAGCTTCAAATTTCTAGGAGTACACATCACCAACAATCTGTCCTGGTCCACTCATGTTGATGCTATGACCAAGAGAGCACAACAATGCCCATACTTCCTCAGGAAACTAAGGAAATTTGGCATGTCCACTTTGAATCTTACCAATTTTTACAGGTGCACCATAGAAAGCATCCTACCTGGTTGCACCACAGCCTGGTATGGCAACTGCTCAGCTCAAGACCATACGAAACTACAGAGAGTCACGAACACAGCCCAGTCCATCACACAAACCCGCCTCCCATCCATTGACTCGGTCTACATCTCCCGCTGCCTCGGGAAAGCGGGCAGCAAAATCAAAGGGCCCTCCAATCTGGGTTATTCTCTCGTCCAACATCTTTCATTAGGCAGGAGATACAAAATAGACTCAAAATAATAGGCTGATAGACTCAAAAACAGCTTCTTCCCCCGTGCTACCAGACTCCCGAATGGCCCTCTCATGGACTAAACTGATCTCTCCACACATTTTCTCTACTGTGTAATATTACCCTCCATATGCTTTACCCGATGTCTATGTATTAACTTTGTGTATCTATTATGTGTCCTATGTTTTTCATACAAGGTACGATCTGACTGAACTGTACACAGAACAATACTTTTCACTGTACCTCGGTACACGTGACAATAAATCTAAGTCTAATGTTATTAAATCATTAGATCACTTATCTGACATCCTGTATCAGTTAGGCAGAAACTTCCTCCAATTAAATGTTGTGAAGACTAAAATAATTCGCCTGATCTTCAGTTTCCCAGGTTTGGGAGAGGTTGTATCCAGGGGGTACCCCAGAAGAAGACCTGGGGGAATTGCCTGGGAAGTTCAAACATCTAATGGACAATTACCGTGCACTGGGCTATCTGATAATCCATTCTTTAACTAAGACATTGGATGGCACTGACTCCCTCAGCAGAATAGCTACTGAGAAATGTTAGAAGGAATAGATTAAAACCAAACCCAAGTTCTGAATAACTATAGTGCTGACCAACACTGCTCCCTCCCCACCCCTCAATGATCAACCCAAACCCCCCCCCCCCGCCCCCCCCCCCCGACTATCCTCCACTGCCCCTCAATCCATCCTACACCCAACCATCATCTCATCCTATCACACCCTCGACCCCCGGATCCAGCCTACCCTGCCGACCCATGCTATCCGCTCCACCGACCATCCTAGCCCCTCACCCACTCCTCCCTGGCTTCTCAAAGTGGCTGGAATATTTAAACAAAGGCAACTAGTGCCATAAAATGATGATTTGACTCATTTCCCCCAAACATTGCTGCTCTGTGCTGAAGAGTACCAGAAGCCAGCATGTCTCACATTTGAGGAGGCCCCAGTAGAAAGGTTGAGCAAGAATTATTTAGCTTCCACCTCCCAACTCTGATAAATAAAAAGGAGCGGAGTGACTACTCAACTATGATTGCCACTCCTTGGAAGCTCTGGCCCACAGGTTTCAATCCCCTCTCCAAACTCTGTTCCCTAGCTACTGATTCCAAGCCTCTCCTTGGCAACAGTCGGAGCCCATAAACCAGTTTGATTATAATCATGGTGTGTCATCTTTGACCTCGAGATGAGCTCCTGTTGACGATCAGTAAGACCACCTATTTCCACCTCAGTAACAGTATCTGGTTTCACCCGTCTCAGCTTATTTGCAACAGTCATTTATGCCTTTAACAACTCTAAGCTTGACTATTTCAATGCACTTCTGGCCAGTCTCCCACATTCTATCCACCATAAACGTGAGATCATCTACTGCCCCTGTCTTAACTCGCACCCACTCCCATTCACCTGTACCCCTGGGCTCACTGACACATTTGCTTCAGGTCGAGGAACTCGTTGATTTTGAAATTCTCATTCTTGTTTTCAAATCCCTCCATTTCCTTACCAGGTGTCATCCACCCCCTTATCCCAATAATCTCCTGAGAAATATCCATCCTCATCTAATTTCAACCTCTGAGCATCCCTAATTTTAAAATTACTCAGCGATCAGTTATCCAGGCTCCATTCTGGAATATCCTCCCTAGGGCTCTCTGCCTCGCTTCGCACTTTCCTCCTTTAAGATAATCATTAAAACTTTGATGATCAAGCTTTTTAATGATCTGACCTAATGGACTCCCAACATGGGCATTTGAGTCGGGGTATTTCCCAGCTTTGTGCTTGTACCTCAGGAAAAACTGTCCCGAATGGCACAAACTTTCCCTCTGTTGGGGAGTGCGGGTGGCAGATGCGGGATGCAGTCCTGATGGCCACAGGAGCCGAGTGTCAAGGTGGGTTGTTTAAAAATAACACCGTAGTGTTCTCAGTCTTCGTCCCAGTTGTTTTCTTAAATATTATGGCCCCTAGCCCTCACTCCTCACCACCTACCCACTCTCCATACATGGCAACTCATGCATTATGTTCCCCATCCACTTCCAATCGCCTCTCATATCCTTCATGCCAACTTATGCCTCCCCACACTTTTCCTAATGGCTCCTTATAGGGCTTATGCCAACTTAGTGCCAAATCATGTGCCCTACGCACCACCTTTGCCCTTACACTCTCCATGCCAACTCACTTGGAATCCTTTGTAGGCAGACCTCAGGAGGCATGCGGAATCCAATATCCCTTCCAAAGAAGACTCAAAATGTTAACTCATTCTCTCTCTACCGGTGCTGCCAGACCCCACATCAAAAGATAGCGAATCCTTTAATTACCTCTGCGCTCTCAGTCCATGAACCAACCCCATATGAAGATAATTATCAGTTGTGGAAAGCAGTTAAGCAATAATAACGATAGCACTTAAGATGTCAACAAACAGATATTGAAGCAGGTTTTTTCCCCAACCGTCACAGATGCAGGCATGCAGATTTTCCTCAATTCTTACAGAGCTGACCATTAAATCAATTGATATCTTGACAGTTCTACAAACATTATTCACCTCTCCAAAGATTTATAACTTCCAGACTACGAGCTAAGGCCTTTGCTACAGTGAAATGGGGTGCTTGAACTCAGAACTTCAGCACTGAATTCAATTGACCCTGCTGAGCCATGTCCCGCCTCCCTTCCCCCATTAGCCCCCCACTTCCCATGTGTCCCATGAATATAGGATGTGTCAGGAATGGGGACATGACTTCCAAATCCAGGTCCCAACCACCAATTTTAAAGATCCCTGGAGTCACCATGAAAGTTCAGCCTAATAGCTCCTTATATGGCTTTGTATCACACTTTGCTTCAAAATGTTCCTGTCAAGTACATTGGGGTGTATTATTTGGGCGTTAAAGATAATATACAGATAAAAGTTGTCACTGTGGTACAATATGCATTTGCAGTCTCCAACTAAACATTAGACCAAGTAACAGTAAGGCATCGGTCATTTTAAAAACTTTTAATTAGTAAGGCTTTGTATTAAAGGTTTTCCCCTTATCTTTTGAAATATAAAACTTCAGAAATTAGTTCTAAACAGCGATTACAGCGGAAGTTATTATTTGCAAATATCTGAAGCTCTTACCTCCCAAGACTCTGAACAATCTCCTGCAGCTAGGTAATGGCCACTTCGCACAGCTTGCTTTTTGAAAGCTTTGTCTTCTGGCTAAATACTCCTCAGAGAATAAATGTTTCATCGTATTATTCAACTCTGTAAAGCAGAATAGAATAAAGGATATTAAAAGTTTCTGTTAATTAAGAGTTAGGTATGTGTAAATGTCAACCTCTGAAGTAGAGTCAGTGTTAATTAAAATGTCACACAGATTCCTCAGCCTCAATTATGCTGCTGTGGAGTGTTGCATGGTGAAGGGAAGCCATTTCCCGACTGATAGGAAGGGAAAATAAAAGGGAGCATCACTCTAGGCTATTCTCACAAAGTATTGACTAGCTTTGGAGGAATATTGTGGAAGAAAGAGGAAGGCTACTAAAATAGTTTACATTTCTTTTAGAGCTTCATCAATGACTTGGATAGTTAAAGCAGCCAGTAGCTGAGAAATATAGATTTCAAGTTCAATTTCTAGTTTATGTTCAGTTGCCGGATCACAACTGGGTGGTGGTTAAGTCACTACAGGTGGCCTCAGCACCCCAAGGTTCGAGGGGGAAATGCAGCCGTGTTTCACACTTCTTGTAACTATTCACTGACATCTGTTGAGAGTGAAAGTGAAATTAATATTCGAAGCAGACAGGACTAAGTTAGACTGGGATGCCCAGCCATGGTTAAGACGCCTGCTGAAATTCATTATCTAGGGTAATTCATGAATAATGGACAATTTGAAATGGTGAATGCGCAACTGTGCACAACTAGCAATCAAGTACTTCAAGAGGAGAAAAAAAGTAATGAACAGATTCTTCAATAATTAAATTAAATTATTTAATGGCTACTCTCAATAAAATAAAGTTAAAGTTCCTGTTTTTGTTTTGATTACCTTACATTGTCACTATCTAAACATAGATTATGAAATGTAGTTCTGTCATACCGGTTTCTCAGTGCTGAGACTACAGTTTTGCCTCCAAAATGCCATCCATACTTCAAGCACACACATTCATGCAAGAACTTCCTGGCCGTTCAAATGAGTGGAATATTCCAGTCCCACCAACGGCGCACCCCCGTCGCGGGTTTCACAGCGCGGAGGGGTGCATTCAATGGGAAATCCTATTGACAATGGCGGCACCAAAAGATCCTGCTTCCGACTAATGGTGGGCTGCCTTCACCATTGCGAAACAAGCAGTAGGTTGCGTGGAAAAGCCTATTCCCTGGAGTCAAATGCCATTTTGGCAAGTCTGTTAGCACATGCTCAGGGAGCAATTACAGGAAGTATGCAGAATAGGCAGATTCTGATGTTAATCTGCATGTAATGCTGATGTGAAGTCAATAAACACCTTGGCTTTGCTGCAAAAATTTCACTGAAGCCAAAACACTTTCTCTCCTAGACATGGATATATTAGTTTGCAATCATCACAAACTACAGAATGACAGGGAGAATAAGGAGAGGTGACATAAAACAGGTCAAGATGTTGGAAGTTGGGAAAAAGAGCTCTCACCTGGAGAGCACACCTCCCCAGAGTTCTCATGGAGTTTGTCTCCAGTGTGGAAGTGGAGGCCAAGGACTCCATAAAACCATCAACGCTTTCAGCTCTGTTGATAGCCATGGCCACTCCAATGAAGGTGAGCACCATCTCCTGGCATGAGGGCAAGGACTTGAAGCCAAGTCTGGCTCTAGCCGGTAAGGTGTTGCTACCTCAGGTTACGTGCCATCTTGTCTTGTAAAAGAGATGGAAGTGTGCCAGACTGCAGTTCAACGTTTTGAGTGATGTGGCTGCCATTGTTTAATGGTTGACAGTGTGCAAGCTGCAAAATGTGGGTGAGGTTTGCAGCACTGTGTGTGAGGGTGAGGTGAAGCTATGAAAATTAGCTACAGGTTGTAATTGATAGAGATTATGGGTAAGCGTGTGATGAAACAGCGTATTGAGCATTTTGTGAGATTAGTGGTGTAGTTGATAGAATATGATATTCAAATATGGACTTATAGACCTTGAACAACCATGTGAGGTCTTTGAAGAGGTTTGTAGCAGTGCTAACTGTGCGAGAGGTGAAACTATGAATGTTATGTATCTGTTGGTACAGCTAAAAACTGTCGGTAGGAGGGGAGGAGGACGTCTGGTGAACTGAGAATTTGAGGCTGCAGGTGCAGTAGGAGGGATATAGCATTTGAAGATTATTTCACTAGCCTTGACCATTGAGCTGGAGTCACTCAATTTATAGAATCACAGAATACCCACACAGTTCAGGAGGAGGATATTCGGCCCATCGGGTCTGCACCGACCCTCTAAAAATGTACCCTACCTAGACCCAAACCTCCACCCTATCCCCATAACCCTGAAACCCAATTAACCTTTGGACACGAAGAGGCAATTTAGCATGGTCAATCCACCTAACCTGCACATCTTTGGACTGTTGGAAGAAACCAGAGCACCCGGAGGAATCCCACGCAAACACATGGGGAGAATGTGCAAACTCCACATAGTCACCCAGGGTCGGAATCGACCCCGGGTCTCTGGCGCTGTGAAACAGCAGTGCTAAACACTGTGCCTCCATGCTTTACATCCAAGTCCTTGGGGCCACACTCCTAGCACTGACCGCTGGAGCTATCTGGCTTCCACTGCCTTTGCACAGTTTCTTTGAATTGCCTCATAGATCCTTGTAAATAGATTACCTCTTTCTGCCCATCCATCTCTTCTACCAAGGCCTCTAGTGCAGAATCACAGAACCTGGGTGCACTGCCTGTTGCACCATAATTCAGTACTCTTCGCACTCTTCTGCACCCAGTTCCAACACCTCCTCCAGCCATAACGCACCGTCACAATGTGTGCAGCATGGCTTTACGTAGCGTAGGCCACCTTTAAGTGGTACTAGCGTTGCACAGCTTTGGCTCCCTGAAGCATGCAACCATTCAGCAGTGCAGTTAATGCTGACTGCAAGCAATTATCATACACATTGAAGTTTGCATGCAGCCTACATAGGAGGCAACAGCGCAAGTTGTTTTATATGTTGCTATACCAGCCCTATTTAATTTTCAAGTCGTAGAATCATATAGTACAGGAGTAGACCATTTGGACTAAACTACCTGTGCCAGTTCTTTGAAGGGGCTATCTAATTAGTGCCAGTTCTTTGAAGGGGCTATCTAATTAGTCCCAGTTTCGCACTCTTTCCCCGAGCCATGCATTTTTTTTTCTTTCATTTGTATACACCGTGCACTTCTGAAAGTTACTACAGAATCTGCGCTCTTTCAAGCAGTGCATTCAGATCATAACAACTAGATTCGTAAAATAATTTGTCCTAATTTTCGGTGGTTCTTTTGCCAAATATCTTAAATGATAGTATTCTGGTTACTGACTTACCCTCCAGAGGAAACAATTTCTCCTTAGGTATGGTATTGCCTCAGAACCCATTACAATTTTGAACATCTCTATTACATTGCTCCTCAATCTCATGCCCATAAGGAGAACATGCCCATTTTCCCAAATCTCTTCACAGAGTAATCAGTTTCTTTAGTTTCTCTACATAACTGTGCCTCACACCCTTGGTTTAATCCTGGTCAATCACCTCTGGACCCTTTTCCAAGGCCTGGATATCCTTCTTAAAATGTGGTGCCCAGAACTGCACATAAAACTCTGGTTGAGGTCTGAGCAGTGATTATGCAGCCTCAGCACAATGTTATTGCTTTTGGACTATATACTTCTGCTTATAGAGTTCAGGATCCCATTTCTTTCTTTAAAAACAGCTTTGTGGTTCAGATGGGGAATTCTGGACAAGATGGAAGCTGCTGTTCTTCTCTCTATTTACAGGTTTATTTGTTGCCAACAGGTAAAGGGAGGGGGTAGGGGAGATGGGATAAGGGGGAGGGAAAAGGGAACGGTTTAATGAAAGTAAGAGAAAAAACTCTCAAATTAGAGAGGATTGTATTTTGTTTTTTTTTTGTAATTGATATATCCATATTGGAATAAAAATATTTCTAAAACAGAAACAGCTTCAGAATGATCCTTCCACTTTGTAGTTAAACTCCCACGTGTCTCTGTTCATGCACCTCCTTTACAGTTGTATCATTTAATTCATATTGCCTCTCCTCATACTCCTTCTCAAAGTACATTTAATTTCATACTTCTGTTGGCATGGCTTAGTGTATAATTGTTAAAACTGCCTGGTGTATAATTGTTAAAACGAACAAACAAAAACATACTCCCACCGACTCGTACTTCAGGTTATAATCAATCAGATATACATCTTTGCGGCACAAAGATTTTAAGATATGAACATGTCAAATGTTGAAATTTTCAAAATATCAAATTCAGATTTACTGTAGGAACTACTGTAATGTCACATACTAACTGCTTATAGGTTGTAGACTGAATAATATCACTAACTGAATATCAAATAGAACTCTTAACTCTAAGCCCCAGCGGGTATTTACATTATCATTGAAATGAATACTCAGACAATCATTTTTTTACTGCTTGAATTAGCTGTTGTCAATTACTAACTGGAAAAAACTGCAATTCCTCAATAGAGGTCATTTTGTGAATAGTTCAGCAGGCAATAAAGGCCGGTATTATCTGGCTGCTCACACCGGCAGGATTCTGGTCCTGCTGACGGTGCATCCTTGCCACGGGTTTCCCGGCAGCGAGAGATGCATTCAATGGGAAACCCTGTTGACAACAGCAGGACCAGAAATTCCTGCTGCCAGCAGGAATGGCAGGCAGCCTCCGCCACCACGAAACACGTGGTGGGTTGCACAGGAAATCCCCCGAAAGGTCAGTAGCAAAATATTAAATTTAAGTCGTTACCCATGGTATGATAAGGTGCACAAATTTAAGTTTTGGTAGACATTGGTTCTGAATAAATTATGTTTTTTGTGTGTTTAGTTTATAAAGGAAATTATTTGATTATATGCTAAAGTTTTTTTAAATAGATGCATTTGGATCAAATATTCCCCCAAAACACGATAAGGTTGAAAATCCTCATCTCCAATGGCAATACTGGGGTGCCAGATGTGTACAGGGGGCCCAGCTTTTTATAAATTACCCTGATGGTAGCGCTGGCCACAGATCCAATTACTTGCCAGTGTTGTTTCTTCTATCTCCACTGTTGGCAAGTGTCCAAGATACACCCATGGTAGCACAGGTGGCAGTCAATAGGGCAAGGTCAAATGATACAAACACCAACTCCAACAGAGTGTTCAGGGTTAAGAGCAGTGACAGTCCACTCTTCGCAGTGGATCAGGTCTGAGGATTTTCAGCCCCTATATCGATTCTATTTCATACATGTTCAGAAAAAGACAAGTTGATAGAATTTCTGTGGGGTTTCTCCCACGATTGGCAGAAAGGTATAAACACTTATTTGTGCCATTGGTGCTACTGACCTTCTGGCAAGAGTGTAATATTGACAAATCTGATTTGAAAAAATATTTATGAAAGTATTTAACTCACAGAAAACACTTCTCAGAATACTTCTATTTTATACCTGTTTGAAAAAAGACTCTTGTGATGGCAGTGCGACACAAAGGGCATGGTGTATTCGTAGGGTTGTCTTTTGCAAGAGTCCGAAGACAGGGCTCACAAAAGATATGATGACAAGGATAACACATATAGGGACTGAAAAAAATATCCAGACAAACAGCACAAATGTAGCCTTCCTTCTTCCACTTGATTTCATCTTCATCACCTGAAGTGGTCAGATTTGAACTGGAAGTCTGAAAGACAGAAAACCATTTTAAACACAATGTACAGAGATCTTTCTTTATACACTAAGAGCCATAAAAATAACGACTGAAAATAAGATCCCATATCAAGAGTGAGCTGAATAGCATGCAGCCCTACTGCATGCACAAGATACGGTTAGAAAAATTAGGCTGAAATTGTATCTCAATAATAATCTTTATTATTGACACAAATATGCTTGCATTAACACTGCAATGAAGTTACTGTGAAAAGCCCCTAGTCGCCACACTCCGGCACTTGTTCGGATACACAGAGGGCGAATTCAGAATGTCCAATCACCTAACAAGTACGTCTTTCAGGACTTGTGGGAGTAAACTGGAGCACCAGGAGGGAACCCACGCAGACACGGGGAGAACGTGCAAACTCAGCACAGACAGTGACCCAAGCTGGGAATCGAGCCCGGGTCCCTGGCGTTGTGAAGCAACAGTGCTAGCCATCGTGCTACCGTGCCGCCCACTTTGATTTACCGATTAAGAACCAGCAAGACAGCACACCCCTATCTAAAGGAGTGTGTGTTTATCAGGCGTATAAGACCAAACTCAGACCTGGCGTCATGGAAGATGCAGATGAGCACAGGGGAAGTAGTGCTGGCTCAACAATTTGAACTCTCCTGTCTGTGCCAAATTTAATGAATCAATGTCAACCTTGAAGTCACATGCACAACTTAAAACATTAAAATATGGTTCTGGGATCAGGCTCCCACCATATGCACCTTTTCTGGTTGAACAGATGCCTGTTTTCTTTGTGATATTGCCAATTGAAATAGATTTAAATGATTTCCTGTGGTGTTTTTGTGCAAAGAAAAAGTTGATATTTATTCTAGAAGAGTAATGGTAAAGAGTCAGAGGTACACCAGCTTTGATGGACTAGTCCACTCCTAAAGGCGAGCAGCATTATTTTTGGAAGCTAACTTTTTTAAAATTAAATTTAGAGTACCCAATTAATTTTTTCCAATTAAGGGACAATTTAGCATGGCCAATCATGGGCTGGATTCTCCGCAGCCCCGCGCCAAAATCGGGTTTGGCGTGTGGGCGAAGAATCAACTTTCACGCCCGGCGATTCTCCGGGACCCGAGAATGGAATTGGCGTGTTCGCAGAGTACTCCGCGCTGCTGGAGGGCCATTGCCAGAGGCCCGCCCAGCGATCCTCCGCTCCCAACCGGCCTTATTCCCGATGGCGTGGTTCTAACCACCTATTGCCATTCGGGAACCTCGCATGGCAGCTGTGGACTCAGTCCGCGGCCACCCTGGTGGTGGTGGTGGGGGGGGGGGGCGCCTTATGGGCAGCCTTGGAAAGGTTAGGCCGGTCGGATCTTCGGGCGCACGGCCGATTTGGGGGGGGGGGGCCCTACATTTTCCAGCTGCCTCCGCGGTCCGAGCCCGCCATAGCGCTCAGCGCGGCCACTGGAGGCCGCCGCAGGGCGCATGCGCGGACTAGAAGCCGGAAGTGAGGGGGCCCGTATCCGCAGCTAAAGCTGCCTGAATCACTTTGGGTCCCTGCTAGCCCCTGTAGGTAAGTGAATTGACTAATCGTTTTTATTGGAAACTCGGGAGTGAAACCCCAGCATTTTTACACCGGCGTGGAGAGTGTCCCATTTTGGGAGAATCCAGCCCCATATCTTCAATAACCTGCTCACTGACACTCAGATTGGTTCCGCTAGGGTCACTCAGCTCCTGCCCTCATTGCAGCCTTGGTTCAAACATGGAAAGAAAAGCTGAACTCCAGAAGTGAGGTGAGAGTGACTGCCCTTGGCATCAAGGATCCCCAGCAAAACTGGAGTCAATGGTAATCAGGGGATAACTCTCCACTGGTTGGAGTTATACCCAGCACAAAGGAAGATAGTTCTGGTTGTTGGAGGTCAGTCATCTCAGTTCTAGGACATCACTGCAGGGATAGTGTCCTCTGCTCAAACATCTTCAGCTACTTCATCAATGACCTTCCTTCCAACAGAAGGTCAGATGTGGGGATGTTCGCTGATGATGGCACAATGTTTAGCATCATTCATGACTCCTCAGATACTGAAGCAGTCCATGTGCAAATGCAGTAAAACCTGGAAAATACTCAGGCTTGGGCTGAAATAACATTCGGCCACACAACCGCCAGGCAATGACCATCTCCATTAAGAGAGAATCAAACCATCACCTCTTGATATTCAATGATATTACCATCACGAATTCCCCACTATCAACATCCTGGGGGTTACCATTGACCAGAAACTGAACTGGACTAGCCATATAAATACTGTGCCTACAAGAAAAGGTCAGAGGCTAAAAGTCCTGTGGCGACTCACTCAACTCCTAACTCCCCAAAGCCTGTCCACTACCTACAAGGCACAAATCAGGAATGTGATGGAATACTCCCCACTTGCCTGGATAAATGCAGCTCCAACAATCAAAAAACTCAACACCATTCAGAACAAACTAGGCCACTTGATTGGCACCACTTCCACAAACATTCACTACCTCCACCACCTACACATAGGAGCAGCAGTGTGCACATAGAAAACATAGAAAATAGGAGCAGGAGGCCTTTCAGCCCTTCGAGCTTCCTGTACCATTCATTATGATCATAGCTGATCATCCATCTCCATAGCCAATTCCCATCCTCCGTTCCCATATCCTTTGATCCTCTTCACCCTAAGTGCTATATCTAATTGCTTCTTGAAAATATACACTGTTTTTGCCTCAACTACTTCCTGTGGTAACAAATTCTCCAAGATGCACTTCTGGAACTCACCAAGGCCCCTTAGGGAACATCTTCTAAACCCACTGCTACTAACACCTGGAAGGACAAGGGCAGCAAATACCTGGAATACCACCACCTGGAGGCCCCTTTCAAAGCACTCACCCTCCGTACTTGGAAATATATCGCCGTTCCTTCACGGTCATTGGCTCAAAATCCTGGTACCCCCCCCACCCCCATCACCTTCCCAAAGGCAATTAAGGATGGGCAACAAATGCTGGCCGAGCCAGCAAAGCCCACATCCCATAAAAAATGAATTAAAAGAATTACACTATTCAGCTTGGAATATGATTATGCTAAATTTTGCATTCTTGCTTTAGATGAACTATTATTTATAAACTGTTAAGCACACTTTAGGACAACTAATTGCCACCTCTCAGACAGTTAACTAAGAGCCCCAGATTAAATAAAGTATATCACAATACAGTTGTTTCAGCATGGGGTTCAAATTAAATTGGACAAGATGAAATGAAAAATGAAAATCGCTTATTGTCACAAGTAGGCTTCAATGAAGTTACTGTGAAAAGCCCCTAGTCGCCACATTCCGGCGCCTGTTCGGGGAGGCTGTTACGGGAAGATGACAATCACCCTAAATGAAATGAGTTTTGGTGATCCGTTATTAGTTCCCAGAAGACATGAATCTGCAACTGAAACACACTTCCATGGCATGAATTAACAATGAGCTACAGGAAGGTTACATGGTGCATTGTGCTAAATGTAAATGCTCTTTTATAGTGCTCTTGCAGTGGGGTTGAGGTTCATGCACACAGAGGGATGGGAATGTTCAGTAACAAAAAATTGAAAGTACCAAGAGATAAAAGACACTCTTTACTTATTGCTTTCTGGATCTCCAGCCTATTAATTTGTAATTAATGAAATCTGTCAGCAAATTTAACAATAGTCTTAAGCTACTCATTAAAATAATCAAGTAATTTCATAGTAATGTTGTTAACACGTTTATTGTGAATACTGAATAACCCATAAGAGTATTAAGTGATACTGATATGACATCAATTCTCTTCAAGTCTTTATTGAGAGAGTTTGTATTAAACTTAATACACATTACATTTCAGTTTGATACTGGCACGAGAAGTTTGGTGGAGAATTATGTGAAGCCACAAGTAAATGTATAAAAATAAGGTATTGGAGTTATGAAGCTAGCACTCCCATTCTTTGTAAAATTTCATTTTCAAGATTTGCTTTTATCAAAAGTGTGTTAAAAGTAGGGTCATATCGACATAAATCTCTATATAACACAATTTACTTTCCATTAGCATTCCTTGTCCAAATTTGGTTAAAAATACTTCTGTTT
This sequence comes from Scyliorhinus torazame, assembly GCF_047496885.1. Taxonomy (NCBI): domain Eukaryota; kingdom Metazoa; phylum Chordata; class Chondrichthyes; order Carcharhiniformes; family Scyliorhinidae; genus Scyliorhinus; species Scyliorhinus torazame. The sequence continues at coordinate 225,380,384 of NC_092709.1, forward strand.
GTGCCAACCCAGGTGCTCCCAATACAGAAAATTTCTAATGAGGTATCATTAACACTGTGAGATATCTACACTGTTGTCTTCCTGCCCCATCAATAAAATTGTACTGTGCTATTCTAGGAATTCATCGCAGTATGGTTGTTATTTCCATGTGTATATATCAGCTCCGAACTGCCAAGTTGTTTCATATATTTTACAGTTTTCTCTCCTTTGTTAATCTCTATGCCTAAATTCGGTTTATTTTAGGTGATTTAAAAAAAAAAAATCTTAAATGGGATTCACTGTTATTAACTTGAAGGGAATACCAGTTTGCAACAAAAACAACAATGCATAGAAAAGGGGGCAGATTCTCTTGTAAAGTTTTATGAAGCACTGATGAGAAATTACTATAAAAGCAGGTGAATACTTAACGCCATTTCCTTCTCGGTTACAGAGCACAGAAAATAATCTTTTCAAAATGAATGGTTTAACATTTATGATAAAGCAGCAGACAGCAATTTCAAATAAATCGGTTAAGCATTTACATCCTAGGATTCCTCAAAATAATCAACCTCATTTATTCAATGCTTATCTGCAGTGTGAATCAAAGTTAGTACAGTTGCTGTATGATGTAAACCACATTTGTAATATTGTGTGGTCTGGTGACCAGATACAAAGATAGGATACACCTGAAAGAATAGAGGCAGGCAGCAAAGTCATGCTCAATGTTATATTTTATTACAAAGGATGAGAAAATTATACCAGTTATTTGGGAAAAAAGTCTTCAAAGTGATCTTACTGAAGTTTTCAAGATCAGGAAAGAGATGATGTGGAGATGCTGGCGTTGGACTGGGATGGGCACAGTAAGAAGTCTGACAACACCAGGTTAAAGTCCAACAGGTTTGTTTCAAATCACTTGTTTTCGGAGCGCAGCTCCTTCCTCAGGTGAAAGAGGAAAGAGATGGACAAAGCTTTCTCGGCAAATTGGTGACCAATGCTAAAGGTTCTTACAGCATGGAGCAGGCCACATTGTGGGTATTTTAGTGGAAGTCAGGAATAACTTTTTTTTTTAAACATAAAAAGATTTGTGCGAGACAGCGTTTTTATTCCAATTTGCTTTATTACTTTAAACATCGGAGTACACAAACATTGATTTTAGCAACACAGAATCAGGTCTTTAGTTAGCTTACATTACATGATTTAGCATGTGTACTCAGGTACATCATAGCACATGTAGCATTTACTGAGCTCACTCTCCATAATGAGATCTCAGGATCTCACTCAAAATCCAGTATGACTATAACATATTATACCAAGACTGTCCAACCCGTGGGCCAGATTGTGGCCCAGGAAGCCATTCTATGTAGTACGCTGTTCAAAATTTCAGTAAGACAGGTCAATGAAATTGGAGACTCTGCATGCTGCTTCTGTCCCAATCACAGGCCTTAATTCTACTGGAGTCTATCAGCAGCAAATGTGGGAAAAAACAGTTGATTGGATGAGCAGCGATCACTGGTGGCTGAGAGTGTGCTGAAAAGAGAGGCAGCAGAGCCCGGGAAAAGAGACAGCAGGGCACAGGGCCTGGGGGAAGAGGTGGCTCTGGTGGCTGAGAGAATGCTGGAAAGAGGCAGCAGAGCCTGGGAAAAACAGATAGCAGGGCGCTGCAGGGCCTGGGGAAGCGGCGATGCTATGCGGCCCATGGGAAAAGAAGGCACTGAGAGGTCCGGGGATAAGAAGACGCTGTGGGGCCCATGGATTTGAGAGAGGCTGCCAAGCCAGGGGGGTAAGGGAGAGATGCCACGCAACTTAGTTGGACGGTGAAGAAACTCACTACTGGGGGAGTGTGTGTGAGGGAGAGAGCATGTGCATGAGCGAGGGAGTGAGCATGTGTGTAAGAAGTGGCAAGTGGGAGGAAGAGAGAGAGGGGGGGGGGGGAAAGAGAGGGGGGGAAAAGAGAGGGGGGGGGGAAAGAGAGGGGGGGGGGAAAGAGAGGGGGGGGAAAGAGAGGGGGGGGAAAGAGAGGGGGGGGAAAGAGAGGGGGGGGAAAGAGAGGGGGGGGGAAAGAGAGGGGGGGGGAAAGAGAGGGGGGGGGAAGAGAGAGGGGGGGAAGAGAGGGGGGGGGAAGAGAGGGGGGGAAGAGAGGGGGGGAAGAGAGGGGGGAAGAGAGGGGGGGAAGAGAGGGGGGGAAGAGAGGGGGGGAAAGAGAGGGGGGGAAGAGAGGGGGGGGAAGAGAAGGGGGGGAAGAGAGGGGGGGGAAGAGAGGGGGGGAAGAGAGGGGGGGAAAGAGAGGGGGGTGAGGAGAGGGGGGGGAAAGAGAGGGGGGGAAGGGAGGGGGGGGAAGAGAGGGAGGGAGAAAGTGAGTGTGCATGCATGTGTGAGGGGTTAGAGTTCATGTGTGCAAGAGAGTTGGTGTGTGTGTGTGGGCAAGGGTGAGTGAGTAAACACCCCGAGACTGAAAGTGAGCCAGACACACACATTGTCACCATCTCATATTCTAACAGTTATTTTTATTAATTACTTTTTAAATGATCAATTTATTGCTGTGACATTGCTATATTTTTGCTCAGCAAGTTGTTTCTTTTCTTCTTACTCAATTTTTTAAAAATTCATATAAATTTCCAGACTCTGCTTATCAGCCCCTTGAGAGAAAAAATGGAAATGTGCCCCCCCCCAAGGAAGGAAAGAGGTTGGACAAGCTCGTCTTACACCAATTCTGTATTTCATGGATCGTATCACTAAGTGACAATACACCAAAACACGCACAAGTATCAAAATAACAACATGGAGCCAGAATGATATACTCCACCTATCCCAATCTTTCATAATCATTATGTTATCATGGTTCTATGCTCCACTTACACACTTCCGATCAATATCACTATGAATGCATTGACCAGCCCAACATCTCCCAATTATAAAGTTATTCCTTTAATTCTTTATCCTTGCCATTGGATAGTGTGAAATCACAATCTCACAGGCTACACAGCCATGGGAAAGTTGCTAAGACTAGACTGCTGACATCCCCAGGTATACAAAGCTAGGTCAATAAGACATTCCAGAGAAGTACACTGCCACATTTTGAGCGCATTTTAATGGTTAAGTGCATCTTTTTTACTGCTGGTAAAGAGTCTTGTGGGAAGAAGGTCCAATGACAATGGGGTAGCCAAAAATGGAGTACGGTGAAATTCTGTCCTTTGCTTTTTCCCCAGCAAGCCCACCTCTCAGAATTTTCGAGGGAGTCCAGGAACCCCTCAGGCATGTCCTGAAGTCATAGAATCATAGAATTTACAGTGCAGGTGGTGGTAATTCGGCCCATCAGGTCTGCACCAGCCCTTGAAAAGAACACCCTATCCAAGCTCACACCTCCACCCTATCCCTGTAACCCAGTAACCCCACCCAACCTTTTTAGACACTAAGGGCAATTTAGCATAGCCAATCCACCTAACCTGCACATCTTTGGACTGTGGGAGGAAACCGAAGCACCTGGAGGAAACCCACGCAGACACGGGGAGAAGGTGCAAACACTGCACGGACAACAGCTCAAGTTGGGAATCGAATCTGGGACCCCTGGAGCTGTGAAGCAACAACCACTGTAATGTTGGGATTGGGGCAATGGGCCTTAATGGGCAGCAAATGGGCTTGGCCCTTTTCATCAGAATTTAGTATGGTAGCAATGAAGTGGTAGAAAACAGTAGAGGTGCACTCTCATTCCTAACCTCAGAGCTCTGGGTAAGATATTTCATTCTCAATATATGTACCTCCAAACTTACTAATATTTGCCAAGTCTTACTCTCTGTTCATTGCTCCTTCTCCCTATAACTTGCTCAAGTCCTGCAGCCTATGCCTAAGAAGGTTAATCTCTCCCAACTTGCTAATTATCCATTTAATGTTGTTACATCATTACTTTCAAAAGTTCTGGAAGTTACTACTTGCCATCATCCTGAAAGTTTACTAATCTATTGATGAGCTTGCTTGCATCTCCCAGCTTCAAACACTTCGGTGTCTGTTGTCATTGCTTGAACATCTTTAAATCATTTGACAGAATCAGCATCCGTGCACTTCTAAACAATACATCATAGCTACATTTACTAGTGTATATATCAAATTGCATCACCTGTTCTTTAGTTCATTCATTTGCCACTAATTTTGCCCCGTTTCATTATCTTCCATTTTCACATCAACGTTTACCTATCCTCAATCAACTTAAGCTTTTTTGCTGATTAGACACTTTACATTCATAACTTTATTCTGATCACACAAATCAAGTGTATGCAACTTTCATCTATCTTGCAACCCAGTGGATGGATTACTAGATTTTATTTCCTCCATGCCTTGAAGTGGAGTAATGAAAAACTTGTTTCTCCATATCTCTTGCAAGTATAAACCATTATCACTGACACATCCAGTGGTGACATGTAGATGGAGGTCGCACATTGTGTGGCTCCTGCTAGAGTTTCTAGTTTTTGGTCCTTTATGCCCAGCTTTTGGGGGATTTAAAAAAAAATGATTAGGTGCTGGAAGGTCTGAGGAGGTTGTGGAATGTCGAGGTTCCAGAGGAAGAATCAGGGGAGGAAGGGGCCAAGCGAAAGTCCGTCGGCGAGTGTGGTTGTGAGTCCAACAGGAGGAAAGATGGCAGGTGCTGGTTTGTCGGGAGGAGCCACTCCCATTACCATGGAAAAGCTGCCCGAAGTGGTGTCGGGGGGAGGAGGAGAGGGGTTGGGCGGCTGTTCTCCAAGCACTTCGACATGCATTGGAAAGGGATGATGACCTCGCTCAAGGAGTGGGTAGACGAGACACTTGGCCCAATAAAGGCAGCATTGACTAAGACATTGAGGGAGGTGCAGGAGCAAGGTGAGGTGTTGAAGATGTTGGGGGGAGGCATTGTCTTAGCACAGCGACCAGTTCACCTCGATGGATGGGGAGCTGCGGAGGATGGTGGAGCAGCGGAGGACCTGGAGAACAGCTCACGAAGGTAGAATTTGAGGATCGAGTGATTGCTTGAGGGGGTGGAGGGCCGGAGGACTTTGCGGAGATGTTCACTAAGTTGACGGAGGAGGAGGAGGTCCCCTCCCTTTACGAGTTGGACAGGGCACATCAATTGCTCCGGCCGAAGCCAAAGATGAATGAAGCGCCGAGGGCTGTGATCGTCTGTTTCCACAGCTACCAGGTGAAGGAGAAAGCCTTGTGATGGGTGAAGCCGAATCGAGAGGTGAAGTGGGAAGGTCCTGGTATTCGAATATACCAAGATCTTATGGCGGAGCTGGAGAGTAGACGGGCGGTCTTCAGTCGTGTGAAGGAGGCATAGTATAGTAGCAACATGAGGTTTGGAGTAGTCTACCAGGCAAAGCTGAAGGTGTCTCACAATTTAAAGGACTTTTATTTTGAGATGGCGGAGGTGTCCATGAAGGCTAAAGGATCAGGACAGAGATGTGTTTGGACTTTGATGATGTTGACCATGATCTTTTTTCTTTTCTTCTTTTTTTGATGCATCTCCCCTCTCATTTTTTATTTATTTGAGGGTTGTTATTTATTGTTTGGCTGGGAGTTTCCGTGTTCTTCTGAGTTGGGTTTGTGGGTTATGGGGTGGGGAGTTTGGAAAGTTTGGGCATAGGGGAAATGGGAGTTGGTTGTTTCTGTGTGGTGGATGGGGCTCTGACAGTGGCCACTTTGCTAGCAAACACAGGTTGGCTAGTGAACGGGGGCAAGGTGGGGGGAGGGGCCATGGTAGTTGGATCCTGTATGGACAGGATTCGATTGGCCTGGGTGAAGTGTTTTTGAGAGGAAGTGATTGGGGGAATTCAGGGAACGGGGGGCAGGGGCATGATGGGGACGAGGGTTAGGGTTGGGCTCCGCTTGCTGGGCGGAACTTGAAGTAGTGAATGTGGCATCTAGGAGGGGGGAGGGGGGGCTGGTGAGAGACAACTGGTCAAGGTGGTGACGTGGAATGTGTTTGAGCTGGGGGGGGGCGGTGAAGAGAGCGAGAGGTTTCTCTCACTTGATGAGTTTGACAGCTGATGTGGAGCTGTTGTGGGAGACCCATCTGAGGGTGCAGGTCCAGATGAGGCTGAGGAAGAGCTGGATGAGCCAGGAGTTTCACTCGAGCTTTGACAGCAGGACACAGGGATAGCGATTTTGGTGGGCAAGAGGTTGCGGTTCCAGATGGAGCAGATGGTGGCGGATCAGGGATTAGGTATGAGATAGTAACGGGTGCATTAGAGGGAAAGTTAGTGGTGCTGGTTGGCGTATATGCCCCAAATTGGAAAGATGTTGGGTTTGTGTAGAAAACACATGCCGCCATTCCGAATTTGGATACTCACGAGTTGATATTGGGGGGGGGGGAACTAGAGCATAGTTTTGGTGCCGAAGATGGGTAGGTCCCAGCCTCGTTCGCTGACCTCATCGGAGGGGGGTGGAGTAGCATTGGCTGAGTGGGTTTATGTGGGAGATGGGAGGTGTAGAATCGTGGAGGTTCCTACATCCGCAGGACAGGGAATACTCATTCTTTTCGGCTGTGCACAAGGTGTACTCGAGGATAGACATTTTTGTAAATGGAAAGGCGCTGTTAGCTTGGGCGAGGAAGGCAGAGTATTCAACGATTATGATCTCGGACCACGGTCCACGTTGGTGGACGTGGTCCTGGAGAAGAAGCCGGTGGGGAGATTGGATGTGGTACTGTTAGTGGACCCAAATTTTGATACTAAAATGGGGATGGTGATCGAAGTTTATGTGGGGTTTAATCATAGTAGGGAGGTTTCACTGTCAGTTGTATGGGAAGCGTTGAAGGCGGTGTTGAGGGGTGAGGTTATTTTGTTTAAGGCGCAGGTGGATAGGGAGGTGAAGGAGGAATGGCAATGGTTGATCGAGGAGATTTTGTAAGTAGATGGGAGGCATGGGGAGGACCCAGATCCAGGTCTTCTGGTGAGGAGAAAGGAGCTACAGGTTTGATCTTCTGTCTACGGGAAGGTGGTTTGGCAGCTGAGAAGGGCAAGGGGGTCCTTTATAAGCATGGTGAGAATGCCGGCTGCATGTTGGCAGGCCAGCTCTGCAGGCAAGCAGCGGCGAAGGAGATAGTTCGGGTCAGAGATGGGGCGGGTGAGCTGGTGGTGGCGCCGGAGCAGGTGAACAAGGCTTTTGAAGGGTTTTATAACGATCTGTTTAGGTCAGCGCCACCGGAAGATGCGTCAGATATGAAGGAGGTTTTGAGGCGGTTGGAGAGCCCAGATGTAGGCGAGGAGGAGAGGGCGGGATTGGAGGAGCCAGTGGGAGTGGAACAAGTGCAGGTAACGATAAGTAAGATGCAGATGGGTAAGGAACCGGGGCTGGATGGATTTTCCTTGGAATTTTATAAAAAGTTTAAGGAAAGGTTGGCGCCGCAGTTGGTAGAACTCGGAGGACGCAATGGTTAGGGGGGGATCTTACCGGAAATGATGGGTCAATCATCCATTTCGTTGTTGCTTAAAAAGGATAAGGATCCGGTAGAATGTGGGTCATATAGGCCCATATCTCTGTTGAATGTGAATTCCAAGATACTGGCGAAGGTGTTGGCATTGAGGTTGAAGGAGTGCCTTCCGAACGTGATTGGGGAGGATTCCTGTCTGTGCAGAGTCTGCACGTTCTCCCAGTGTGTGCGTGGGTTTCCTCCGGGTGCTCCGGTTTCCTCCCACAGTCCAAAGATGTGCAGATTAGGTGGATTGGCCATGCTAAATTGCCCTTAGTGTCCAAAATTTCCCTTAGTGTTGGGTGGGGTTACTGGGTTATGGGGATAGGGTAGAGGTGTGGGCTTCGGTAGGGTACTCTTTCCAAGAGCCAGTGTAGACTCGATGGGCCGAATTGCCTCCTTCTGCCTCCTTCTGCACTGTACCTTCTATGATTCAAACGGAGTTTGTTGTGGCTCGGCAGTTGTCGTCGAATGTGCGCCGACTGCTAAATGTGGTGTTTTCTCCGACAGAAGGGAGTTGGGGTTGGTGTGGGATGCAGAAGAGGCGGTTGGTGTGGGATGCAGAAGAGGCGTTTGATGGGGTGGATTGGAGCTTTCTGTTTGCAGTGTTGGAGAAGTTTGGGATTTGGCCCAAGTTTGTGGCATGGGAAAAAATTGTTGTATGAGGATCCGACGCCTTGTGTGCGAACAAATTATTTGAATTCGGGATACTTTCCGCTGCATCGAGGAACGAGCAGGGATGCCCTAGTCCTGCCTTCTGTTTGCGCTGCCGATAGAGCCCTTGGCCATTTCTCTGGAGCCAGGTCCCCTGGGAGCCATATTCGGGATGTCGAACCTACCGGTGTTGCAGACAGGATTGGGGCAGATGTTTTAACCTTTGCCTCGTTGATCGCTCGCAAGTGGGTTCTGTTGGGGTGGAGGTCAGCTTCTCCACCCTGTGCCTTGGTGTGGCTGGGGGAACTAACGGAATTCTTACATCTTGAGGTGAAATTTGCCCTAAGGGGGGCAGATAAGGAGCTTCACAAGACATGGGGCTTGTTTATTTTGCATTTCAGAGAGCTAGTTACTATCAACTGTTGGGGAGGGGGGGGGGACGGTGCAGTTGGTGCAGGGTTTCTTGAATTTAGGGATATCATGTTTTTGTCTGGTTTCGTTTTGTAAATGTTAAAATGCTAAACATTTGAATTAAACTTAATTTAAAAGAAACTATTATCACTTATCTTTAATGGCTCCAGCCTTCATTTTGCTTTATTTATCAACATCCTTGTTTCACCATTTCCTCCATCCTCAAATGGAATGATCACATCTCATCTATTACCAAAAGCTACTTCAAAATGATTTAGTTCCCTATAAAAGAACAATTCTGTTTATCATTTGAATATAGCTCCATTCTCGCATCTCTTGCACTCTGTTAATCAGGATCAATTTTCATTTAATCTTTACTTCCCAATCTATCTTATTTTTTTTATTTTTTTGCTGTTCTGCACTATGGGTCTTTTTCCTTCACTTGGATTTCATAATAAACATGATTGTGTATTTTGCATATTTGCACTTATTGTCTCTTTAACTTAAAATTAATGTATCCAACATTTTACAGCAATGGCAGGAAGGCGCCATCAGATTTTAAGTTATTGTCTCATGGATACTATATCATGGGCATTAAGTGATATTAAATTTGCAATAATGCTTTCAGTTGGTACATTATGTTGTATTAACAACAAAAGATTCCTGACATTTATATAATCTCTTTCACATCCATTCGTGATTTTACAAGAGTTTTGATGATATCAAGTAGCGAATGCAATGGAACAGGGGTGCTGAAGGCATGAGTGAAGAGATAGATTTTGAGAAGGTTTTTAGGAATGGGTGGCAAGACAGAAGGGTTTAGCCAGAGAGTTTCAGAATACAGCAGCATTTGCTGAGAACTGGGTTTGTAATTGTGGAGGGAAATAAAAGTTGGCAGAGCAGATGGTGCATGCTGAGGACAAGTCATTTCATGTACTGTCACAGACCTTGAAGGCCTGGAGCAACGCAAGTGAAAAATTACATTTTCTAATGTTGGTTGCAGAAACAAGCTGTGCAACTGAAGATGTGTCTGCCGGAAATCAGGGGAAAATGGTGCACACTGTTGGATGGAGGAGGCACCAAATCTTGGTGCAGCAAATGTTGCTTAAGGGAGAATACTCTTCAAAGTATAAGAAGCATCAAGACTATGGGGAAATTAACTTGCTGGTAGCAGGTCCCACCAATGCAAGCAGTACTGTACAGAAGGTGTGTCTTTGTGTCATGAGAATGTCACTTTAAGAAATGTTTGTCTGCTCATGTTACTGCAGTGATGTCAGAGTGTGGATGGAGCTGAGCTCTGGCTCTGCCTTTTAGTTTCACTATGAGAAAAGCTTGGGTGTGTGTGTTTTTTTGGTTAGTGTTTGAGCTGCAATCAGCCACAGAACCGGTCATGTTGTTCCCTCTGCCATGTAAAGACTATCTCGATCATTTGGTGAATTCAAAGTGATAACTGTTCTCAGTAGTGAATTTAAACTTGATGTGCTTCTGTTAAAAGGTTTTTTTTTTCATGTCTTATGGATGTTAAAAGGAAAGTTTAAGGATTACTTAGTGTTGTATTCTTTGGGGGTTGTATTTGAATTGATGGTTGCTAAGATGTTCACTGTATGTTTTAAAAAGGTTAACTTGAGTTCATAGAATAAACATTGTTTTGGTTAAAAAAATACTTTTCGATCTCTGCTGTACCACACCTGTAGAGTGGGCCGTGTGCTCCCCATACCACAATCTATTAAATGTTGTGGGTCAGGGACTTCCGGTTGCGGCGATGCGGAGCTAAGCTGCACGTTTCGGCAGCTCCCGCGACAACGGACTTTCGGGATCTCCACAGGAGCCCTAACGGAACTTTTTTTGAATTGATCCCGTGTGGGAAGGTGCAGTAACGTCCCCCTTTACGATATATGGCCGAGATCAGCGGTGGAGCGGTGAAAAAGGAGGCTCTGGTGCAGCGGCAAAATAGAGGGGGAAAAAGCAAGATGGCGGAGGGCAGAGAGCAAGCAGCATGGGGGCCGGACCAGCAGGTGTTCCTTAAGCGCTGTGTGGAGGAGCTGAAAAAGGAGGTGCTTGCGCCAATGCTGTTGGCGATCGAGGGGCTGAAGGAGACCCAGAAGACCCAGGCGGTGGAGCTTCGTGAGGTGAAAGATAAAATGAATGACAACGAGGGCGAGATCCTGGGCCTGGCGGTAAAAATGGAGGTGTACGAGGCGGTGCACAGGAGGTGGGCCGAGAGAATTGAGGTCCTGGAGAACAGGTCGAGGAGGAAGAACCTCCGGATTCTGGGTCTTCCCGAAGGAGTGGAGGGAGCCGATGCCGGGGCGTATGTGAGTACGATGCTCCATGCGTTGATGGGAGCGGAGGTCTCTCCGACCCCCCTGGAGCTGGAAGGGGCTCACCGGGTCCTGGCGAGGAGACCCAAGGCTGACGAGCCGCCAAGGGCGATAGTGGTAAGGTTCCATCGCTTCGCGGACAAAGAAAGTGTGCTGAGATGGGCCAAGGTGTGGAGCAGCAGATGGGAGAACGCGGTGATCCGAGTTTACCAGGATTGGAGTGCGGAGGTGGCAAGGAGGAGAGCTGGCTTCAATCGGGCCAAGGCGGTGCTGCATAAAAAAAGTCAGGTTCGGCATGCTGCAGCCTGCGCGACTGTGGGTCACTTATCAGGACCGACACCATTATTTTGAAATGCCAGAAGAGGCTTGGACCTTTATTCAGACGGAAAAACGACACCAACTGAGGGGATGTGGTTGTGGGGGGAGATGTTGGTTGTATATGGGGTTGTAAATATGGGTAAAGAATAATTCACGGGTGGGATGATGGATGGGGATGTGGGTAGAGTTCTGGTTCAAATTCCTAAAATTTCCCTTTTTTTTCTTTTCTGTAGACGAGATGATGATGATGGGGAATGTGGGCGTCGGTGCTGGAGTGAGGTGAGACTCGGGGATGAGGGATCTGGGATAATGGCTGCAACAGGAGCTGCGCCACAAGGGGCGGGGCTGGTTCAGGAAAGCGAGGTATTTTCCCGGCTCCAATAGCGGGGGGGGGGGGGGGGAGGCAAGGAGGAGGAGAGACTCCCACACGGGGGAGATCAACGGGAAGGTGGGGAAGCCGGGGTCAGCAGAAGTCAGCTGACTCTCGGAAGTAATATGGGGGGAGCAAAAGAGCTAGATGTGGATCTAGCAGGGGGGGGGGGGGGGGGATTCTAGGGTTGCTGCTGCACTGTCCGAGGGGGAACTGAAAATAGAAGAGGTGGCCGGGGTCCCCGCCTGGGGGACTGTAGGGTGCGGGAGGCGCGAGCACGGGACTGGCCTAAGATAGGAGATGGCTAGTCGGCGGGGGGGGAGAGGGGGTAACCCCCCAATCCGGCTGGTCACGTGGAATGTGAGAGGCCTAAATGGGCCGGTTAAGAGGGCTCGAGTGTTCGCGCACCTAAAGGGACTGAAGGCAGACGTGGTCATGCTTCAGGAGACACAGGCAGACCAAGTCAGGTTAAGGAAGGAATGGGTGGGACAGGTGTTCCATTCGGGGCTGGATGCGAAGAATAGAGGGGTGGCAATACTGGTGGGAAAGTGGGTGTCGTTTGAGGCCAAGAACACAGTAGCGGATAAGGGAGGCCGATACGTGATGGTGAGTGGTAGGTTGCAGGGGACGGAGGTGGTACTGGTGAATGTATATGCCCCGAACTGGGACGATGCTGGATTCACGAAACGGATGTTGGAGCGTTTTCCAGACCTGGAGGTAGGGAGCTTGATAATGGGTGGGGTTTTTAACACGGTGCTGGACCCAGCATTAGATCGCTCCAAATCTAGGACGGGGAAGAGGTCGGCTGCGGCCAAGGTGCTTAGGGGATTTATGGACCAGATTTGGGGGGGGGGGGGGGGGAAAGAGAGAAGAGTAGATCCGTGGAGATTTGCCAGGCCTTTGGCCAGAGAATTTTCTTTTTTCTCCCACGTACATAAGGCCTACTCCCGGATAGATTTTTTTGTTCTGGGCAGGGCATTGATCCCGAAAGTGGAGGGAACGGAGTATTCGATCATAGCCATTTCAGACCATGCCCCGCAGCACGGTAGCATTGTGGATAGCACAATTGCTTCACAGCTCCAGGGTCCCAGGTTCGATTCCAGCTTGGGACACTGTCTGTGCGGAGTCTGCACATCCTCCCAGTGTGTGCGTGGGTTTCCTCCGGGTGCTCCGGTTTCCTCCTACAGTCCAAAGATGTGCAGGTTAGGTGGATTGGCCATGATAAATTGCCCTTAGTGTCCAAAATTGCCCTTAGTGTTGGGTGGGGTTACTGGGTTATGGGGATAGGGTGGAGGTGTTGACCTTGGGTAGGGTGCTCTTTCCAAGAGCCGGTGCAAACTCGATGGGCCGAATGGCCTCCTTCTGCACTGTAAATTCTATGAAATTGGGTGGAGATAGAGCTGAGGGAGGAGAGGGACCAACGCCCGTTGTGGAGGTTGGATGTGGGACTGCTGGCAGACGAGGAAGTGTGCGGGAGGGTGCGTGGGTGTACTGAAAGGTATCTGGAGGCCAACGACAACAGGGAGGTGCAAGTGGGAATAGTATGGGAGGCGCTGAAGGCGGTGGTCAGGGGAGAGTTAATCTCCATCAGGGCTCATAGGGTGAAGAGAGAGGGCAGGGAAAGGGAGAGGTTAGTGGAGGAGATTTTAAGGATGGACAGGAGCTATGCAGAGGCTCCTGATGACGGACTACACAGGGAGAGACTAAGTCCCCAGACGGAGTTCGATCTGTTGACCACAGGGAAGGCAGAGGCACAGTGGAGGAAGGCACAGGGGGCGATATATGAATATGGGGAGAAGGCGAGCCGGATGCTGGCACATCAGCTCCGTAAGAGGATGGCAGCGAGGGAAATAGGCGGAGTTAAAGATGGCAGGGGAACTACGGTGCGGAGTGCGGGGAAAGTGAATGAGGCTTTTAAGGCCTTTTACGAGGAACTGTATAGGTCCCAGCTCCCAGGGGGAAAAGAGGGGATGCGGCGATTCTTGGACCAATTGAGGTTCCCAACGGTGGAGGAGCAGGAGGTGGCTGGTTTGGGGGCACCAATTGGGGTGGAGGAGCTGGTTAAAGGACTGAGGAGCATGCAGGCAGGGAAGGCCCTGGGGCCAGATGGGTTCCGGTGGAGTTTTATAGTAAGTATGTAGACCTGTTAGCCCCGTTGCTGGTAAGGATCTTCAATGAAGCAAGGGAGGGGGGGACCCTGCCCCCGACAATGTCGGAGGCGACAATCTCTTTGATCTTTAAGCAGGATAAGGACCCACTGCAATGTGGGTCGTATAGACCGATCTCGCTCCTTAATGTAGATGCTAAGTTGCTGGCAAAAATGTTGGCCACGAGGATTGAAGACTGTTGGATAGAACATACAGTGCAGTAGGAGGCCATTCGGCCCATCGAGTCTGCACCGACCCACTTAAGCCCTCACTTTCACCCTATCCCCAATAACCCCTCCTAACCTTTTTTGGACACTAAGGGCAATTTAGCATGGCCAATCCACCTAACCTGCACGTCTTTGGACTGTGGGAGGAAACCGGAGCACCCGGAGGAAACCCACGCAGACACGGGGAGAACGTGCAGACTCTGCACAGACAGTGACACAGCGGGGAATTGAACCTGGGACCCTGGCGCTGTGAAGCCACAGTGCTATCCACTTGTGCTACCGTGTCCCGGGGGTGATTCACGAGGACCAGACGGGATTCGTAAAGGGTAGGCAGCTAAATAATAATGTGCGAAGGCTCCTAAATGTGATAATGAGGCCATCAGTGGAGGGAGAAGCGGAGATAGTGACAGCCATGGAGCAGAGAAGGCCTTTGATCGGGTAGAGTAGGAGTATCTCTGGGAAGCGTTGAGGAGGTTTGGGTTTGGGGGAGGGTTTATTAGTTGGGTTAAGCTCCTGTATAAAGCCCCGGTGGCGAGCGTGGTCACGAACCGGTGGAGGTCGGAGTATATCCGGCTGTATCGAGGGATGAGGCAGGGGTGCTCCCTGTCCCCTCTGCTGTTTGCATTAGCAATTGAACCTTTGGCCATGGCGTTAAGCGAGTCGGGGAAATGGAAGGGGGTGGTTCGAGGGGGAGGGGAACATCAAGTGTCACTGTACGCAGACGCGACCTGTTGCTTATGTGACGGATCCAGTGGAGGGGATGGTGGAGGTAATGCAGATCCTACGGGAGTTTGGAGATTTTTCGGGCTATAAGCTCAATGTGGGAAAGAGTGAGCTCTTTGTGATCCATCCGGGGGACCAGGGAAGAGGGATAGACGACCTACCGTTGAGGAGGGCGGAAAGGAGCTTTCGATACTTGGGGATTCAGGTAGCTAGGAGCTGGGGGGCACTGCACAAACTTAATTTGACACGGTTGGTGGAACAGATGGAGGAGGATTTTAAAAGGTGGGACATGTTGCCACTCTTGTTGGTTGGTATGGGTCGGAGAGGGCAAGGTGTCGGCGATATACCAGGAGATGAAAGAAGAGGGGGAGGCTTTGGTAGAGGAGCTGAAGGGTAAATGGGAGGAGGAGTTGGGGGAGGCGATTGAGGAGGGGCTATGGGCTGATGCCCTAAGTAGGGTTAATTCCTCTTCCTCATGTGCCAGGCTTAGCCTGATACAATTCGGCGAACCATGTCCATATGTTTTGGTCATGCCCGGCACTGGAGGGGTTCTGGAGGGGAGTGGTGGGAACAATATCTAAGGTGGTGAAAGTCCGGGTCAAGCCAAGCTGGGGGCTAGCACTATTTGGAGTAGTGGACGAGCCGGGAGTGCAGGAGGCGAAAGAGGCCGGCATTCTGGCCTTTGTGTCCTTAGTAGCTCGGCGAAGGATCTTGCTCATGTGGAAGGAGGCGAAGCCCCGCAGCGTGGAGGTCTGGATAAATGATATGGCTGGGTTTATCAAGTTGGAAAGGATAAAGTTTGCCTTGAGAGGGTCTGCGCAGGGGTTCTACAGGCGGTGGCAACCGTTCCTAGATCATCTCGCGGAGCGTTAGATGAAGGTCGGACAGCAGCAACAGCAACCCGGGGGGGGGGGGGGGGTTCCTCTGGGGGGCATTTGAGCAAGAAAACACATGAATGATCCTGAAACTGACATGTACGGGAAGAAGCCAATGTACAAAGTTCTGTATCGCATTGACTTGCCACGTTCATGTCTTGCCACGTTCATTCTCTTTCTTTTCTTTGTCACGGGGGGGGGGGGGTTTGTTTGTAAGGTGGAAAATATTATTGAAAAATATTCTTAATAAAAACATTTAAAAATAAGTTGTGGGTCAGGTGAACTCCAGGATACATTTTGGGGTTCTCTAAGCCCTGGCCTATAACACTTCGGTATTGTAAGAAATTTAGTGACCTCACCAGAAAGGTTCAGGCAGTTAACTGCAATGTCATCTCATATTTAAACACTATACTAAACATAACTATGATGAACTTTTCTGCTCTACCTATGGCCCTCACTTTGTACCTTCCCTTGGGTGCCCATTATGGTGCATTGTGTTCATCGCTTCCCTTGTCCAGCACTCTAACATTCATTAAGAGGCTGTATTTGCAAACTTTTCTGGTGAGCATCACCTGCATGCTGCAAGTTACTATTGCGAAGGTAGAAACTGAGAGCATCCTGATACATAGTTGTAAGGAAATTCCATACTGTTGACGTCAGCTATCTGTTTTTCTAGAACAGAATGATTAACAGGAGGGCGAGGGAGATTTATCACAATGCATTTTGAGAGGGTCTTTCAAATCCAAGTACAGAACTTGGACGAAGGATCAGAATACAGAGAAACAGAAGGCAGATGACGGGTTGCCCAACGCTTATACTTCAAACTCTCCATCCTATTCAGTCATGCCAAAAGCTTGTACAGACTAGCAAAACTTCATGTCAACTCAAACAAAAGCTGCATGCTAACAACAAACAATACAAAAAAGTACTGCAGATGCTGGAAATCTGAAATAATAAACAAAAAACTAAGCCGATCAGGAAGCATCTGTAGCATTTCAGGTGATAAAATTTCATCAGAACGGTTTTGTTCTGAGCATTTCCTGTTTTTTTATTTATGCTTGTTAATTAACTGTACTGAGGGGACTTCCGGTGAGTCAGATGCACTGAGCAGACGCAGGGAAAATGGCTCTCCTCTGGGAACTCAGAAAATCATATTTTTCACATAAAAATAAACCTGAACAACCCCCCCCCCCCCCCCAACCACAAGACAGCTGCAACTACTGAGAAATGCCCGGCAATAACTCCACAACACTAAAGGATGGCAGAGCCAGCAAAAGCCTGGAGAGAAGAAGCGGGATAACAGCAAACACGAGGCGCAAGTCAGATCTGGCCACACCCGAGCGGCTGGGTCGCCGGGACCCACAACGGACTATTCACCGATGAGCGAGTGGATGGACCTCATGACTCAGGAGTTCCAGAAACACAGATGCCATCAAGTTGGAAATGATGGTGACAGTGAAGGTGGCAGTCGCAGGTGCCGTGGCATTGGAGAAAACAGGGCACCGATGGAAGCACAGAGGACAACAATCAGGGACCTAGAGAAAGCGGTGACTGACCAGAGTGACCGAATCGTCTCCCTGGAAACAAAAGTGGCGAGGTTGGTGGCGATCCAAGGGGCACTGAAGGGGAAGGTAAAGGACCAGGAGAATCGGTCGCGCCACCTGAACCTGCATATCGTGGGCCTGCTGGAGGGCATCAAGGGCAGGAACCCCACGTAACATGTGGCCCAAGTGGTGGGTAACCTGGTCAGAAGGGGGAGCTTCCCAACTCTCCGGCGGTAGATAGAGCCCACAGGTCACTCCAGCCAAAACCTAAAGCAGGTAAGCAGCCAAAGACTGTAATAGCAAAGCTGCACCGATACCAGGATTGGGAGAAGGTCCTGAACTGGGCAAGGCACACTCAGTCCGGCCAATGGGAAGACCATTTAATCCGTTTCTACCAGGACATTGGGGCAGGTCTGCCCATGCGCTGTGCTGAATTTAATACAGCCAAGGCGGTCCTGTACAAGAGTGGGGGCAATTTGGGATGCAGTACCCGGCCAAACTGTGGGTAGTAACCTTCCAGGGGAAGGAATTCTATTTCACCGCACTGGCCGAGGTGGATGCGTTTGCGTGTGGACACGAGTTGGGAAGGCAGCAGCAACAGTGAAGACGAACACGTTTTAAAGGAAAAGACATTTGCACAGGATAGAACTGCTTCACTTTTGACTGAGCTTTGAGACATAGGAAGGAGGGGGTGAGAGCGGAAAGGTGCAGAAACTGATAAGGGCAGGGGCAAGAGGGGAAGAAAGAAAGAATACAATGGGCAGGGGAAGACGGGATCGCTCCCGGAGGAGGGCTACCACACTAGCAGGAAACCCAATGCAAGGAAATATAGGCAAAGGGGGGCCATGGCCCAGCTCCTGACAGGGAGGATGTGCCTGGCAGAAAGGAAGGAAAGCGCTAGAAAATGTGGTGGTGGGTGTGTGTGTGTGTGTGTGTGTGTGTGTGAGGGGGGTGAGGGAGAAAGACAGGAGGGGGGGAAAGAGAAGGGGGCGGGGGAATGGGTAGAATGCTGGCTATGACAGATCACACATGGTGATAATGGAAACAGCAGCACCAAGAGTGGCTATCTTGGTGGACCCTGAAACAAAGGGAAATCCTGGTGCACAAGGGCGCTGCCACATGGAAAGTACGGTGAACATAGCCCCCAAACAGTAGTGCAGGGGTGCATCCACGAGGTATGTATGGTTGACCCCACAGGAAGGGGGGAGGGGTAGAAACCCCCACTAGGATAATCACCTGGAATGTCAGGAGGCTTAATGGCCCATCTGAAACGTCTGAGGGCAAATGATATATTCCTCCAGAAGACATCCGAGGGAGAAGGGTTGTTCTGCTTCGACCAAAAATCTTCCATCTTTGCAACTGATACAGGTTCCCCAGTGCGCTAATGCGTGTTTGGTGATGGAGCTGAGAAAAATGTTTTTGAAATGTGATGGACAGTTTCCCGATGTTTTCCTGCATCTAGCAGCTTTTTCCATCCTGCACTTGGCAGCTTTTTCCAGAAGTGGCCTGTGTGCCCAGACAGCAACATGCCTAGTAGTGGCAGAAAATCAATTAAGGTCATTTCTTGCTTATCCAAACACCTCTCTCTACATTCTGCAACCTATCAGTCCATTCTGTAATTTCTAGTAATCATTTCTAGTAATTCTGAAGTCTTTTACAGTCATAGAACATAGAACATAGAACAATACAGCGCAGTACAGGCCCTTCGGTCCACGATGTTGCACCAAAACAAAAGCCATCTAACCTACACTATGCCATTATCATCCATATGTTTATCCAATAAACTTTTAAATGCCCTCATCCTCACTTTTTGTCACAACTCCCCATATTTGACTAATGATCAAATGATGACACTGTTCTCTCTATCCCATTGATAATTCAACAAAAAATGGAATCAACCATAATCCCACTCCACTAAGACTAGACACATTAGCCTTAAAACATTAACTCCTTTTCTCTTGCCACAGATGCTGCCAGACCGGTTGAATATTTCCAGCAATTTTTGTTTTTATTCCAGACATAGCGAACCTTCTCCCATTTGAGGAACAGCGGTTTATCTAGCATTCATTCGAACTCCGTATCTTGCTAGACAACAAGCTTTATATTGTGTTGAATCAGTTCCTTTAATCCTTTCTAACTTGAGACACCTTATTGATTGCCTTAGGAAGATCTATGTTACATTAATTGTATTGTCATTTTTTCAAGAAATTCTATTAAATTACCAAAACTTGATTTTGATCAAATGTATTCTGGCATCCTTGCATACTAATTGTATCTTAAAGTATGGATTCTAATGGTATGAAATCAAGCCAAAGGTTCTCCCAGGAAAATGGCATCAATGCTGTTTACAATATTTCACAGGTTTCCACAGCTCTTCTGCCAAAGTTGCAATGGCCAAGTGGGAGAACGCCCATGGAAATTTTTCCATATATAACACTAGATAACTAGTCATTGTTACCTGATTTATCATATTCTACTTTGATGGAACATTATTGTTTTGGACTCCGATCTCTCTGAGCTACCGCAGATTTCCATTTCAACCATACCTCATGAAACGCACACAAAGTACCATTTTCCTTCCATTTCTCAACTCCCTCCAAATGGATTCTGTCAGCAGAACCTCAGATACATCCTCATCTTTCCATCCTCATCTTTCCATCCTACTTGTATTTTGCTCTCAACTGCATTAAAATGCATCTGTCTTTGAACTGCCTGCATCCTAATTTAAGGCTTTTCTTTCGGTGTAGGCTTCACATCCCTAAAGGGGATTTCCTCCTGGAACATACCCTCACCTTCGAATTTCCATTTACTTCAACGGACATAATATTGCAGTGGAACATGCTTACAATTCTCAATACGCACTGCCAGTGGGCGAGGTACTCGCAGTAATTGTTCATACTTGGAAATTCCCCCCAAATTGCAGTGGTAAATGAATTGAGGGGGGGGGGGGAAACAATTTATTAAATAAAGGCATTTAATAAAACTGTTCAATATCAGTAGCTCAATGGATTATTTAATTCTTGACCCTGCACTCCATAACCTCATTCAATCCTATCTGAGCAATTTCCTTCAACCATAAGCCCTGACATTCTCCACTTGGCTGATTCCAAATTATTACTAATTTTGTGAACTCGGCTTCATCATCAGGAACCTGTCTTCTAATTTCTGGAATTCTCTCCCAAAACCAGTACAGCTTTTGGAAAGCTGATGTAATAAGTTTGTATGGGGAATTGATAAGAAAATAGGGAGGTTATTTATGCTTCAGTTATACAGGGCACTCGTGAGACCACATCTGGGGTATTTTGTACAATATTGGTCTCTTTATTTAAGGAAAAATGTATGTGTGTTGGAAGCAGTTCAGAGAAGGTTTACCCAACTAATACCAAGAATGGATGGGCTGTCTTATGAGTAAAGGTTGGAGAGGTAAGGTTTGTATCCACTGGAGTTTAGAACAGTAAGGGGCAACTTGATCAAAACATTTAAGATTCTGAGGGCTATTGTTAGGATGGACGTGGAGCGGATATCTCCTCTTGTCGGAGAATCTAGAACTAGGGGTCACTGCTTAAAAATAAGGAGATCACTCATTTTAAGAGGAAAATGTTTTCTCTCAAAGGGTCTTTGGAATTCTTCCCCAAAAGGGAGTGTGTAGCCATCTGGGATGGCCACTTCCAGAATACAAAATGGATGTTTGCAAAGATTGCAGGGAACTACAGACAATGCTAAAAAAACAAGCAGGCACAGAGCCTGTACGTGTATTGGGGCCGCAGCTCCCAGACGAGACTGAAACTGTAGGTCTATTAGCATATTGATGGCCCATCTCCGGGAACAAAGGAAAGACACTCAAACAACCGATCTAGCTCCAGACCTCGCGGCATCAGTTCCCCAAACCAAAAGCACAAACAAAGCCAGGCCAACGGCCACCTAGGACACACCCAGCCATCAGGACACCCACCCCTTTATTGGTCAAGACCAATACGAGTGATCAAGATATGGCCCAATTGATTGGGGCCAAGTTCAAGGCCCGCCCAAAAGCGCACGAAGCCCTTTCAGGTATATGAAGAAGGCCCCCAAGAGAGAATCGTTCTCTTGGAATCGGCTCTCAAAGCGGAGAGACCCTTACACCAGCTACACCAGAAGCAAGTAAGTCCAAGGTCAACGCTCGCTACCAGACGGACGACCTTAGCTGTTCTCCTGTACCACTTCGACCCCAGCAGCCTCAGATCCGAACAACGGCCATTGTTCCTCTGACTGAGTGGGCACCCTAAGCTAAGTATAGGCTTTAGCATTAGAGATAGTTTAGTCTGTAGTATTTCGTGCATTAGTAGATATTGCTGTGTATGTAAATAAATAGTATTGACTTTGAACTAACTAACTGGTGTGTCGGCTCTTTGATCAGTATTCGGGTTTAAACCTTGTGGCGGTATCGAAAGATACCTGGAGACTCTAAAGCAAACGTAATTAGGATTAAGGAAGACGACCATATTGACCGCCATATTTGGAACCAAATAAAGAGAGCAACATTTACTGGCGACTCTGCCGGGCCTCGACCTAGAAGTGGCCTAGTCATTCCAAGAGAACCCAAATTTGAATTGGAATCCAATTGGAAACAGGAAAACCACAAGTGTAAGAACAATACTGATCAAACCTCCAAGATTCAGAAGTGTGTTATTTGCATGCGTACTAACAGGGATATAAGGTAAACCGGAGAGATTTTGTTGCGTAAAACTGTTGGGAGTTTTGGAGGCCGGAAATTAGCGTAAGCCATACCCGTGTTACATCACCACTTTATCACTCCCTGTTCCAAATTCGGTAGAGACCACAGAGATAGAGACAGAAATGGCAATGAAGGCAATGGAACGCCTTATGAACCCCCAAGAATTCGAGGTCGCAACGACCAGTAGAGTAGGACAGTGTCCCTTATGGGAAGAGGAGGTCAGAAAATATCTCAAAGGGAAAGGATGGCCCCTCGAGTGAATTCTACGCCAATGATGAAACAGGTCCCGGAAGTATAGGGCATACTTGGTGGGAGAACCTGACAGACATCCATAAGAAGAGTTAGGGAAAGCTCGCAAGCTGATGGCAATCGTGTCCTGCTTGGCACAATTGCGAGGCACAGAGGAGGTCGTTCGGACGCTCCATAGAGGGATTGATTGAGAGCGACAAGAATAGTGAAGGAGATGTGAGTGGATATGAGAAAGAGAACAAGGAACTGAGAGAGCAGTTAGCGGCGAGGGACAAGGAGATGGCTGGTGCCAAGTGGACACGCCAATCTTGTCTCGACCATTTGTGCAGCTTTCAGTCCCAATATGACAAAGCCTACAAAGACACACAACGCGCGGTGTTGGTAAGACAGGAAACAGAACAACAACAGGTTGAGCAGTTGCAGAAACAGTGCAACGACTTAAAGGCAGCCGTACGAGCACCCCACAGTTCCACAACGGAACAAAGGCAGAGCTTGGTAGATCATTCAAAGTGCCGGAAGCAAATTGCAGAATTGCAATCTCTGCTTTCTGTTCAGAATGGGTTTCAGAGCACGTTTGGACCCCAATTAGACCAAGAAAACGGCCCCGATTGGCAGGAGTTAAATGAGACTGCCCACAGATATGTACATGGGACATGTACACAGGACAAACCCCAGAAACGAAAAGCGCCCCAACCCCCGACTGCACAGGCAGGACACACCCCCATGAACCCTGTAACCACACAGCTCAGGGCCACAACAGAAGGAGACCCAGTTTTCCTATACACGACCCCATTAACCGTCACTCAATTATGGGACGCGCGTGATAAAATAACACTGTTCCTTCCCACATCGGACCCCCACCAGTTCTTTGCAAGGGTAAAACAGCAGGCGACCATGTACGGCCTAGAT
Source organism: Scyliorhinus torazame (assembly GCF_047496885.1). Classification (NCBI taxonomy): domain Eukaryota; kingdom Metazoa; phylum Chordata; class Chondrichthyes; order Carcharhiniformes; family Scyliorhinidae; genus Scyliorhinus; species Scyliorhinus torazame. The sequence continues at coordinate 225,403,260 of NC_092709.1, forward strand.
GAAAAGGAGCAAGTGAAGCTCACTGTTTTGAGCCACGACCCTTCAGTCGTGGCAGCCCTTCCCGACCCACAAAATGTAGGAGGAGGCACACTCCAAGAAATGCACACAGTTATCCTAGATGCGATCGGCTATAACAAAGGAGACCCCGTAGAAGGCTAAACAAGTGTAGGCAAAAGAAGACAGAGCACCCCACAGCGTTTGCTGGACGCTTGTGGATACATTCCACAGCAGTATTTGGAGAGTTAGCCCGCGCCTATTTGTCCCCAGATAATATGGCCAAATGGACCCGCATCCTAGTCTCTCATGCGACAGAGGCAGGACAGAGCTTGCGCAAATTACGACCCCTCAGACGAGGCCCACAACGAGAAATGGGTTTTGAAAAGATTGTCCCGCACTTAGGAACAGTCCATCCAAGGCAAAACGGCGTTTGTTAGAACAGAGGAAGAGCAGGCAGACATGCATCCAGTTAGGACGCACCAGAACCCCGCATGGATAAATGAGCGCAGGAACAGCCCACAGCAACCCAAATCCCAGGAGTGTTATAACTGCGGCCAATTAGGACACTATGCACGAGAATGCAATGCGCCCCAGAAGCAGCAGAGAAACCAGCAGACAGGCACCCTAAATAAGAATAGGGCAAAGCAGTATGAGCGCCCGTTGAGAACGCAGATATGAACGGCACCGACTGAGGGTGTTCGGGCTCCCCAACTTGGGTCTTCGACACCCTTTGGGACAAGTCCGGTAGACCGGTAGTGGCAGGCACAGTCCGGGGACACCCCGTAGAATTCCTTTGGGACACAGGAGGGTCCCGCACCACGCTCAATTCCTCCACGATATTTCAGCGAGACATGTGGCCCACCACCGACACCATTACACTCAGCGGTTTTGCAGGGCATTTACAGCAGGGACACATCACAGCCCCCGTAGCAATCCAGATAGGGGACATTGAAACAAAACACCCCGTAGCTCTGGTCAATCTACCCCAGACAGCCGAACACATTTTAGGAATTGACTTAATGAGCTCCCACAGCCTCTCATTTGATCCAGTCAATAAATGTGTGTGGAGAATGGCAAAAGCAGCACGAGCCCCCGCCACACTCACAGTTGGAGAGTATGAAAATCGGATCAGCGCAGGAGGAGACTTCTGGTTCGACCCTTGAGCCATTAATCAGGACAAACAAGTTAGGGCAGTCCTGCAGCAACACAAAGCAGCATTTGCACAGCACAAGCACGACTGTGGCAAGATCGCTGGCTGGGTGAATATTACAGGTCCCGACCCCAGACCCAAAAGCAGTACGGTTTTCCCCAAGAAGCAGAGGGAGAAATCTCAAAAGTGATACAGAGTTTGCTTGATCAAGGCGTACTCCGATCAGTCGCCTCCACGAATAATGCACCAATTTGGCCCGTCAGGAAACCCGATGGATCATGGCGACTGACCATTGATTACCGGGAACTGAACAAAGTAACCCAAGTAGCAGCCACCACCGTAGCCACTAGTCCCAAGACCATGCTCAAAACAGGGACTACAGTAAAAAAAAAAAATCCGGTTTTGGACATTAGCAACGCCTTTTGGTCCATTCCATTGGATAAAGCATGCCAATATAAATTTGCATTCACATTCCAGGGACAGCAGTATACGTGGACGTGCCTTCCACAACTTCCCCTCCATTTTCCACTGGCAAATGGATTAGCAAAACTTTCCCGACCCGATTGTTTGGTCCAATATGTAGATGATCTGCTACTACAGACGGACACAATGGGAGAGCACATTTTGTTTCTCGCCGAACATTTAGGACTTCTACAACAAATTGGCTGTAAAGTAAACTCCAAGAAGGCCCAGATTTTGAAGGAAAAAGTGATTTACTTAGGTACAGTAATCACGCATGGCAAACGCGAAATCGAGCAGAAAAGACTCGACTCGATCGTCAAATTACCCCTGCCCCATAACGTCTCAGCCCTCCGGTCGTTTCTAGGACTGGTTGGCTACTGCAGAAACCAAATTGATGGTTTTGCCACAAAGGCAGTGCCCTTATCCGAACTTCTCAAGAAGCAGGCATCTTGGGAATGGCTTCCACAGCACACGGATGCCGTGGATGCTTTAAAAAGAGCCCTCAGCACAGCCCCCATTACAGGTCCCAGGTCCACTTTCCCCGTACGCAATTGAGGTTGCAACTACCGACCGAACCCTTTTGGCGTGCTCCTCCAAGAACGACATGATCGATTAGGCCCCGTGGCATACGCCTCACGCGTATTAGATCCAGTCGAGCAAGGATTTTCTGCCTGCGAAAGGCACCTGCTCGCAGTCTTTTGAGCAGTACAATACTTCGCCTACATTGCAGGACTCAACCCCATCACCATTCTCACTGAACACACTCCAACACAACTCCTACTTGATGGTAGACTTAAGGATGGCACAGTCAGCCAGATCCACGCAGCCCGTTGGACCCTTCTTTTACAGGGACGGGACATCACAGTTAAGAGAACCAAGGCCCACACTTTCCTAGCCGATAATTTACAATATGCAGGCACCCCACATGAGTGTGAAATCATCTCCACTAAGCATAATACAGGACCCTTTATACCGAAGTCAGCTCCCCTGACACCAGGTACTACACCCCAGAGACCCCAGCCCACAGAAACATGCGCACCCCTTAGAATCTATGTGGATGGCTCCTCCACAGTTCTCAACGGGAAAAGAATTACCAGTTGCGGTATTTATGTAGAGGACGCGCAGGGATGCGCCCTAGAAGAGATTTTGTTAAAATTGCCAGGACATTTGGGCTCGCAGGCAGCAGAACTGGCAGTCATAGCTTATATCGTAGATCACCGCGGCTCATTTCCTACCCCAGCCGACATATATTCTGACAGTCTATATGTCTGCAACAGTTTAACCAAATTCCTACCCCTGTGGGAAACTAGAGGATTTGTTTCCGCAGACGGAAAGCCCCTACCCTCAGCCCCATTACTCCAACATATTCTGAAAACGGCCAAAGATAGGAAATATAGAATCATAAAAGTTCGTAGTCATCATCGTTCTTCCCCCCCATGTAACGCTAAGGCAGACGCCCTAGCAAAGACAGGTTCCAGACACAGTCACTTTTGGAACCACCCCGAAAGCGCCCCAGTACACGTGGTTCAGGTCTTAAAGACCAACATTCAAGATTTGGCAAAGGCTCAAAAGGAAGATGAGAAGCTCAGGGAAGTTTTAAAAGGCAACTTACCAGCCCCTTATGATAAATTTAAACATGTGTTAACCACACATGACGGTGTGATTTTAAAAGACGGCATTTATGTAGTTCCCAGCCAGGACCGGAATCAAATTATTTGTCAGTTCCATGACAACCATGGACACCAGGGCATTGAACCCAGCCTCGCCCACCTCAGACCGCTCTGCTGGTGGCCTGATTTAAAAGCCAATGTTACACATTACATCGAGAATTGCTTAATCTGTGCCCAGAACAATCCGGACAGATATGCAAGAAAACGTCAGCTAAGCCACACCTGCCCCGTTAATGGCCCCTGGACAAATGTGCAAATCGACTATATAGGACCCCTTCCCCCCTGCAGGAATGGTTTTAAGTATGTGTTGGTGCTCATCGACACCTTCACAAAATGGGTGGAAGCCTTTCCATCCAGAACAAACACTGCCAAAATGACAGCTAAAATCCTCACTCAGCACATCTTTACAAATGGGGACTCCCACGCAGCATAGAGTCTGATCAAGGCTCCCATTTTACAGGACAAGTTATGAAAAACGTCCTTTCTATTTTCGGCATAAAACAAAAGTTCCATATTGCATACCACCCCCAATCAAGCGGCATAGTAGAAAGAATGAACGGAACTTTAAAAGCGACCCTCAGAAAAATGGTGCAACAACACAACAGCATCTGGGACACAATTCTCCCATTTGCATTAATGTTCATTCGAAACACAGTATCAACGTCCACAGGATACACCCCCACACCCTCATGACTGGACGCCCCATGAAAGGGACAGAATATTTATCAGGACTGGATTTGGCCAGCCCCAGTCACCGCCCTCATGCATGAGAAAGCAGTACAACAGGTTATTGAGAATGTGAAAGCAGCCCAGCTTTCAGCAGCTGTCAGGCTTGGAACCTGCAAGAAACAAAGCAAAGTTTGCTTTGATAAAACAGTACACGCCACCGAGTTTGTAGTAGGGCAGCAAGTTATGCTGTCCCTATACAACCCCAGTTCATTCCTTTCCCCCAAATTTTCTGGACCGTACTCCATCTCTGATGAAGTCAGCCCCTCTGTGTATAAGATCACCTATCCGAATGGCAAGTCTGCGTGGTCTCACATAAACCAGCTTAAGGCTTATGGCTCACAGAACAACCGTTCACACTACATCTCGCTTGCAGCAGCAGATGAGCACGCCCCGCCCACAAATGACGTATTCCTACCCTCTCCCAACCTGTCCAGCCCGTCTTCAGACACAACTTCGACTCCACTCCTAGAGGCACGACTCCGCCTCGCCCTTCCTTCAACCAGCAGCGATAGCGATAACTCCAGCACACCACGCTACGATTACACCCCGGCACCCAGCCCCACTCCCAGCGACTCCGACCATGATTCCAGCGACCCCTTTGAGATAACGTACATTAAAGCCCCTGATCCAGACCACTGCCCGACGATTATGGATTGACCCCAGCAGCTCCAATCTCTATACAAAATTCTAGCACCGAGACAATTCATTCAGGCTCATCCAGAATGATGAGATGGACCCTAATTCGCCCCAAGCAGCTTTAGCGCTCCAGTCAAGAGTATGGCAGCCGGGAGAAGATGATGACAGAGTCTGCCTCCCACCAAATGACTCCCTTTACGACTCTGTTCGCTTTAGAGCAATGAGGTGTCCAGATGATGGTAAAAAGGAACCGAGGGAGAGTTACGGTGTCCTTTCTGATGGAACCTGCACCATGTTTGTAATGTACGTTTGTTTGTTATTGTGAATGTTAAATGTTATTGGTCCACTTAAAGTTTTCATGGCCCCACACCACCACTCTTTTAACGCCCAATGGCAGTTAGAGGAACTAGTTTGTCGGCAGACAACCAATCATAAAGAGGCAGCCCCCACGACAACCACAAATTCTTACCGTTCTTGCCGGTCACTCAGGCAGTGGAGAAACGGCACTGATGCCCGCACTGCCTGAGGACCCCACCTCTGGTCAGCTACGCTCGGGTAGAGCACATACGGCACTGGTCACCGTCCTACCCGGGGATTCCACCCATTCTTACCCGCCGCGGCCCATACGCACCCCATTTGGCATTTTTAGTTCAAAACTCTTGTGTTTGTTTCCAAATGCCATTTCTTCGGTTGCTTCCAAATGCCATTTACATCCTCAAACACTGGGACGGTAGATCGCACAGGCTGCGAAACGGCTCGCACTGTGTCAGTATTTTTCTCGGATGTCTTGTCCCAAATATTTGGTTTAAAAAAAAAAATGAGGGAGTCACAGATGGCGACCAATTATAATCACTTATGTCACAAGTAGGCTTCAATGAAGTTATTGTGAAAAGCCCCTAGTCGCCACATTCCAGCACCTGTTTGGGGAGGCCGGTACGGGGATTATAACGGGTAATCGGCAATAAAGGACAGATAGACAGACATACGAGATGTTAAACAAGATAATAACAGAACTTATGCTTGTGTCCAGAGCTCCGGAACCACAGCAGCCTCAAGAAGACTAAAGAAGAAGAAAAGATGAAGACAACCATCATGCTTTACAGTTGGATCTTAGCGGGATCTTTACAGTTGGATCTTAGCGGGATCCCTCCAGTTGCGCGCGGACGCTACCCCCCTGACCCCTACCAATAGGCCGTGAATGTTTCCCACCCCTGTCATACACTAGACCCCGAGATAGTTATCGATTCACCGACCTGGTGTGACAAGTTCATAACTTGGTATTCCCTGTCCTAAGTTGGGGAAGCATTGCTAGTAATTGCGATATGCTGCAGTGTGGTTCAAACCCTTAGACTCAGGAAATGGCAGAGGAAAGCCTCCTGCACCCCGGTATACACCTTCAGATCCCCTATTTTTGGACTTCAACAAACCCCCCCCAACCCCTTTAAGTGAATTAAAGTACATCCATTTTTTATTTGTATGTGTGCGTGTGTGTGTGTGTGTGTGTGTGTGTGTGTGTTTGTTTCGCTCTAATAAAGAAATGTAAAACTCTGTGCTTGACTGCCAAGCCAGAGAGACCTGTGTTGCTGCTATTGTACAGTTTAAAATGTTGTAAATTATTTTGATTGATTGAGGATAGTTTAGTTAAGGACAGTTAGAGGTTCCAGTTTTTTAATTTTGTAATGCATGCCTGAATGTCATATTGCCCCGTAGAATTTTATAATGATGTATGTACATAAAATAATTTAGGTAAAAGTTTCAATTCATAGGGCAGAGCAACGTAGAGCCTGTCATTGCTCATGGGTGCCCGATTTAGGAGGAGAACGAAGAAGACACGGTAATTTGATCCTTCACGCTTCGCATTGAGGATCACAAGGAGGTTGGGATGGCCACTTCCAGAATACAAAATAGATGTTTGCAAAGATTGCAGGGAACTACAGACAATGCTAAGAAAACAAGCAGGCACAGAGCCTATACGTGATTTGGGACCGCCGCTCCCAGGCGAGACCGAAACTGTAGGTCTATTAGCATATCGATGGCCCATCTCCGAGAACAAAGGAAAGACACTCAAGCAACCGATCTAGCTCCAGACCTCGCGGCATCAGTTCCCCAAACCAAAAGCACAAACAAAGCCAGGCCAACGGCTACCTAGGACACACCCAGCCATCAGGACACCCACCCCTTTATTGGTCAAGATCAATACGAGTGATCAAGATACGACCCAATTGATTGGGGCCAAGTTCAAGGCCCGCCCAAAAGCGCATGAAGCCCTTTCAGGTATATGAAGAAGGCCCCCAAGAGAGAATCGTTCTCTTGGAATCGGCTCTCAAAGCAGAGAGACTCTTCCACCAGCTACACCAGAAACAAGTAAGTCCAAGGTCAACGCTCGCTACCAGACGGACGACCTTAGCTGTTCTCCTGTACCACTTCGACCCCAGCAGCCTCAGATCCGAACAACGGCCATTGTTCCTCTGACTGAGTGGGCACCCAAAGCTAAGTATAGGCTTTAGCATTAGAGATAGTTTAGTCTGTAGTATTTCGTGCATTAGTAGATATTGCTGTGTATGTAAATAAATAGTATTGACTTTGAACTAACTAACTGGTGTGTCGGCTCTTTGATCAGTATTCGGGTTTAAACCTTGTGGCGGTATCGAAAGATACCTGGAGACTCTAAAGCAAACGTAATTCGGGTTTAAACCTTGTGGCGGTATCGAAAGATACCTGCCGACTGTTCCGATTAAAGAAGGCAACCATATTGACCGCCATATTTAGAACCAAATAAAGAGAGCAACAAGTGGAAGCAAAATCTTTGAATATTTTTCAAGGTGAGCTAGACAGATTCTTGATTAACGGGGGTGAAAGGTTATCGGGGTAGGCAGGAACATGGGGTTGAGGTTACAATTGGTTCAGCCATGATCATACTGAATGGCGGAGCAGGTTCAAGAGGCCGAGTGACCTACTCCTGCTCCTAATTTGCATTTGTAGCTTTCGATCTTCCCTGTTTGCACAGACCCCTAAAGAATCCATGCGTTCCACAATGTTTTTTGTTTCCCAATCCAATTCAACCCTTTCTTATTCAATGTCCACTTCTCTGCCAAGTAAATATTTTGAGACTTTTGCAGTTATTTCCTCAGAGCTGCTCCTGCACTGTCGGTGTAACTTCAGCACAAGCACCATTTCTACACATAACAGGGTTCTGTGGCACTTACGGAAAGTTACGGTGGCTACAGATCAGGAGCCGTTCTGAGGAAATCTCCAGTCACTGTTTTACACAGAGATTACCATATAAATGGTTATTCTTGCATCCCATTTTCATTAATTGCAGTTTTGATTGCCCACCCCGATCAACACAAGCCATATGAAATGTGATAAATGAATTGTCGATGCCGAATTAGGTCTCGAAGGTACCCATGTCTGGACATGCATTTCTGATGGAAATAAATGCTGAAACATTTTAAGAAGTCCTTGCTAGAAACCTTTCTAAATATTTACCTGTATTTTTGCTCCACAACTGTTGTATGCATGACTTACTATATATTTTCTGTTTTTGTGTTGAAAACATTCAGTTGGTTTACTCAGTTCTATAAATAGTTACTGAAAAGATTATTATTAATTTCTACGTGACACCACATGATTTGATTTCCTGCATTCAGATTCTGAGGGTACTCCGAGGTAATTCACAAAACCCTCTTCTTTATCATCTGAGGGTTATTGGTTGCGTTGATCTTTATTTTTCCTGTCCCACTTCTGAGGGACTGTTTGAGCCATTGTTGACTTACTCTGGATCTTGTAACAGCCCCATCTATTTATCGCTGAACTACAAATATTGGTCAGGACAACAGTGTCTAATTCAAATAGATTTCATCTAATTAAAAACATTAAAACAACTTCTATTTATATAGCACTTTTTACACAATAAAATATTCCACGATGCGGGGGAGTGTTACAAAGCAATATTTAACATCGGGCGGGATTTTCTGGTTCTGTCTGCCGCGGGAATCATAGCAGGCAGAATGGAAAATTTAATGGACCAGCAAAAGTTCGATTGACTTCAGGCGGGAATTTTTGGGTCCCGTCCCCTGCCCTTTGAGTCACATAACAGCACATGGCCGAAAGTTTGGTCGAAGAGATGGGTTTTGAGGACTGTTTTAAAGGAAGAAAGAGAGCTAAGAGTGTTCGAGAGATTTATGGAGGAAACACCAGAGCTTTGGGCCTATGCAGCTGAGGGCATGGCCACCAATTATCATCAATGAGATGTTCAAGAGGCCAGAATTAGATGACAGTTGCCAGTGAGAGGGATGAAGTCAGTATTCACGTAATTCGAATAGCTAAACTTTAAAAGAATTGTGAATGATTTGAATTCATAATTTTAATATAACGAAACCACTAACTGAAACGCAAATACATTTTAATAGGACGATAAAGGAATTACAAGCAAAGGGAGAAGTGAAAACTGGCAATTGTAATACTCAGTTTTGGTCTCTGTAATTATGGCAGGGAAGGCAAAAAAAAAAAGATACTGAAGTAATTTAGGAGCTCTGACCACAAGATCCTGAAATGTAGCAGAGGTTTGAGACAATTTGTTTCACCAAAAAACATTACAGGATGTAACATGTATGATTACCAAATATTTGTATAATGTATTTGGCAAAACACATTAATGAATTATGGATCAAAATAGTTTGGAAAGATTAAACAGAAATAATTTGCCATCACTGTCAATGTGAATTCTCTCCAGAGCTGGCTAGAGTTATAGGAAGAATAACAAATAAGACTATATGGTAAATTCTAGCCTATAAACTACAAGAGTAAAAATCTGTGAAATCACTCTTTTCGCAAAGAATCTTAGAAAATAAGATGCAATCTTTCAAAGAACAGTGAAAGTGGCATGATAAAATACAAGTAAAACAAATACTAGTTTTAAAAAAAAGAGTACAAGCATATTTGTATCATTTGGGGAACAATGTGTTTAAATATTTGCACACTGTCTTAACATGCTTTTTCCAATAACGCTAAGCTTTTGGGCATTTTTGTCATGAAGCCAAGTTTATCATGTCAAATAAATTCAGTTAGTTTTCACACTATCTAATGGGATAAATAAATTGAGATCTATCAAAATCCCTATCAAAATGAGATCAATTCCCACAGGTTCCAGTTCATATTGTCGCAGAATGACTGATGCTAGTTTGATATTAAGGTGCTGGCATATGCATTTAACTACTGACTGTACACCGAAAACTGTTTTCCACAGATAAAATCTGGTGGATAATAGAAAATCCCTGTTGAATACAGTTACATGAGTATTTAGGTTATTGCATTATTCAGGTGACGAGAAAGCCATTTTTGAAAATACATCAGTGTTGATTGAGTACAACATGGGGATTTCTTAAATGCAGTGGAATATCTGAGATTACAGATCACATCTTATATCATTTGCTGTGTCAGCTTGGCTTAGTGCAGAAGGCTCACTTCTTATTCATAATAAGATTGTGGCATTGATACCCGTATAGAAATGTGAGCTCAAACCAAACATCAGGCAACGTCAGTTACAGGCGTATGGTCCTCTCTGCTTGGTGTCCAATTCTCACTTTGTCCAGAATATTAATGCAACAGTTGAACTATATACAACAAAGTGAATTTAAATAGAGCTTTAACATCATGCCCGAAGGTGCTTCACGGAAGCTTAATAAAGCACATGTGACACCAAGCAACATTAAGCCTGGTCAAAGAGCTAGGTATTATGGAACATCTGAAAGATGGAAAGAGTGGTAAAGAAATAGAGAGGTTTAGGGATGGATTTCCAGAGCCGAGGGCCTTGGCAAGCTGAAGGCTTGACCATCAATTGTGGATCAATTAAAATCGGGGATGCTTAGAGACCAGAATTAGATGAGCACAGATATATTGGAGAGTTGGAAGAAACGACAGAGACAGTGAGGGTGAGACCCAAGGACTGATTTGAAAACAAGGATGAGAATTTTAAAATTGAGGCCTTGTTTAACTAATGTAGATCAGAAAGCGTAAGGGTGGACTGGTGTGAGTAAGGACATGGTCAGCAATGTTTTGGACAGTGTAGAATATGGTCAGGCATACATTGGGACATCAAGGAGGTAAAAAAAAGAGACTTTCAGCAGCAGGTGAGGTGAAGCAGGTCGGAGTTGGGAAATAATACAGAGGTGCAAGTAGATGGTTTTAATGATTGTGCAGATTAGAGTTCAGAAGTTCAGCTCGAGGTCAGAAATGACACCAACGTTACAAAGAGTCTGGTTCAGCCTCAGATAATATAATAATATATAATAATAATCTTTATTGCCACAAGTAGGTTTACATTAACACTGCAATGAAGTTACTGTGAAAAGCCCCGAGTCGCCACATTCCGGCGCATGTTCGGGCACAGAGGGGGAATTCAGAATGTCCAATTTGCCGTGGCATGTACTCGGGATAACACAGGCTGCAACTGGATGCAGCTTTAACCAAAAGATACCCAAGACCTTGAAGTTACTTCAATCTGATTTATTGAAGCAGTAGCACAGTTCTCTATGAGTTCGGCTCTCTGCTAACCTAAGTGTGGTTACTCTGTCTGACTGAACCAGACTAGCTCTTAGCCACCAGGGTAAATACACCCTGACTCACTCTGTAGATGTTAATCAGTGGAAAGAGGCGGAGTGTGAGTGCCTCGTGCCTTTTATAGTGAGATACCACCCCCAAGTGTCCTGCCTGCTCATTGATCATGTCCTGTTCTCTGTGTTCATTAGCTGCCTGTCTGTATATCATTATCTGCATGTCTGCATATCATGACATCTCGCCCTTTTTTTAATGTTTTGTTGGCATATGGGAACGTACTTACATGTGGTGGCATATATTAACATATTTACAAGCGGTGGCATATGTGAATGTATTTACATGTGAAGGCAGCTGTCTAATGTGAGAAAACAGAACATAGCAAACAAAACAAATGTTCATAAGTACAGTCTCTGGGGCTTGCGTCTGATCCTTGTCGACGCAGGAGAGGTGGTGGTGGGCACGACGGCGCCTTGACAGGCGGTTTGGAAGCCGGACTGGTGGCCTCCTAGTTCGAGGTATCAGGAGGTGGCAAAACAACGGACAGAAACGGAGAAGAAAGCGGTTGCGGGCAGGCAACTTTGAGCAGTGCCCATCTGTTTTGTTGCACAACAGAACCATCATCCATACGTACAACATACAAGCGGGGCGCAGCCTGTTGAACAACGATAGCTGGAGCAGACAGCCACCATCCGGTATCTTGATCCTGACAGTGTCTGCCAGGAATAACACGGGCAAATCGGTGGCATGAGCATCGTAGCCGGGCTTTTGCTGGTTTTGGAGCTGCTGCACCATCTGCAGCACCGGGAGGTGATCCAGGTTGGGCAAGTGTATGGCTGGAAGTGTCATCCGCAGGTCCCTGTTCAGCAGGAGTTGAGCCAACGACATGCCAGTGGACAGTGGGGTCGTCCTGTACGCAAGCAGCGCGAGGTAGATGTCAGAAGCAGAATCCGCACCCTTGTAGATGAGCTGTTTCACAATGTGCACCCCTTTTTCAACCTTCCCATTGGACTGCGGATAGTGGGGGCTGGAAGTGACATGTTTGAAATGGCATGACTTGGCAAACATAGACCACTCGTGGCTGTTGAAGCACGGGCCATTGTCACTTATGACCGTGAGTGGGAAACCATGCCTGGAGAAAGTCTCCAGGCGGGGTATTGAGTACAAGAGTCGGCAGGACATGTTACAGTTGTATAGGACTTCGGTTAGGCCACATTTGGAATACTGCGTGCAGTTCTGGTCGCCACATTACCAGAAGGATGTGGATGCTTTAGAGAGTTGCAGAGGAGGTTCACCAGGATGTTGCCTGGTATGGAGGGTGCTAGCTATGAAGAAAGGTTGAGTAGATTAGGATTGTTTTCGTTGGAAAGACAGAGGTTGAGGGGGGGCCTGATTGAGGTCTACAAAATTATGAGAGGTATGGATAGGGTGGATAGCAACAAGCTTTTTCCAAGAGTGGGGGTGTCAATTACAAGGGGTCACGATTTCAAGGTGCGAGGGGGAAGGTTTAAGGGAGATGTGCGTGGAAAGTTTTTTTTACGCAGAGGGTGGTGGGTGCCTGGAATGTTTTGCCAGCGGAGGTAGTAGAGGCACGCACGATAGCATCATTTAAGATGCATCTAGACAGATAAATGAACGGGCAGGGGAACAGAGGGAAGTAGATCCTTGGAAAATAGAAGACAGGTTTAGCTAAAGGACTGGATCGGCGCAGGCTGGGAGGGCCGAAGGGCCTGTTCCTGTGCTGTAATTTTCTTTGTTGTTCTCTTTGTTGTACAGGCCTTGATGACGGTCCGAGATGTGAGGTCTGAGAGCTTCACGACTTCAGGGTAATTGGAGAAATAGTCAATAATCAACATGTAGTCACGACCATTCGCACGAAAGAGGTTGATGCCAACCTTGGACCACGGGGAGGTCTCAATTTCAATTTGCTGGAGCGTCTCCTTGCTCTGCGCTGGCTCGAAGCGTTGACAGGTCGCACAGTTGTGGACCATGTTAGAGATATCCTGGCTAATACCGGGCTAGTAGACAGCCTGCCTGGCTCTGCGTCAGCACTTCTCGACGCCCAGGTGGCCCTCATGGATTTGGTGAGCATCAAGCTCTGGAGACTGAGTGGAATGACAATCCAGTCCAGCTTGAGGAGGATACCACCAATCACCGTCAGCTCGTCCTTTACTTTGTAAAATTGAGGGCACTGCCCTTTCTGTCAGCCACTGGCGAGGTGGTGCATGACACGCTGCAAGAGGGGGTCTTTGGCTATCTCCTCGCGGATACGAACAACCTTCTCATCAGACGCCGGGAGGGTGCTAGCACACAGCTGCACCCGTGATTCAATCTGCCGGATGATTTCCAGCGGTTCACTAGGCAATGTGATGAAGCGGGACAATGCATCAGCGATGATGAGCTCCTTGCCAGGCGTGTACACTAAGTCAAAGTCGTACCTTCGGAGTTTGAGGAGGATGCGCTGCAACCGAGGCGTCATGTCGTTCATGTCCTTGTGGATAATGTGGACCAGAAGTCTATGATCCATCTCGACAGTGAATGTCGGCAGGCCGTAGACATAGCCGTGAAACTTGAGAATACCAGTGAGAAGACAGAGGCATTCCTTCTCTATTTGCGCATACCTTGTTTCGGTGGGCGTCATGGCCCTCGATGCAGAGGCTACCGGTGCCCAGGATGAAGTGTCATCGCGTTGAAGCAGCACCACACCGATGCCATCCTGGCTCGCATCTGTCGAGATCTTCGTCTCCCTGTCTGGGTCGAAAAATGCCAAGTGAGTGGTGAGCTTGGCTTTCAGCTTCAACCACTCTGCCTGATGTGCTGCCTTCCATTCAAAGGCAGTGGACTTTTTCACCAGATGTTTTTAGGGCCGTGGTGTGTGAGGCCAGGTATGGGATGAACTTACCCAGAAAACTGACCATGCCCAGGAAGCGCAACACCGCCTTCTTGTCTTCAGGGACCTTCATGGCTTCGATGGCCTTGACCTTTTCTGTGTCCGGGCGCATGCCCTGCTGAGCGATCTGGTCACCTAGGAACTAGAGTGTCGAGATTTAAAAAGAGCGGGAACTGCGAGTCGGAGCGGAGATTTAAAAAGATCGCGGCCTAGTTTCGGGAGCTGTTCGGAGGAGGAGTAGCAGTCTCGGTCAGGGAGAGAACCTGAGAACATCTGAGACCCTCAGAAGGTAAGAAGTTAAGTAAGTGATTTTTACTCATTTTTACTTTATTACCTCTTCAAATTGTGTGTGTGGGGCGGGGGGGGGAGGGGGGAGAAACTGAAGTGTCATCACAGAAAAGCTGTGACCCGAGTGGCTGGTTGGGAATCTACACTAAATTTAAAAAATTAAGCATTGGTAACTAATTAAACATAATTACTTAATTATAATTTAGAGGGGTATCTAAGCCAGAGATCGGAGAGTACTATATTTAGCTTTCACATTTATAGTAGAAATCTAGTGCTAGGAAACAGATAGTTAACAGTAATTTTTTTTTGAAACAATTTTTTAAACTTTTAATTTACTAATTAATTGACGCAATGTCAGTTAGAGGGGTGCAGTGCTCTGACTGTGAAATGTGGCAGGTCCGGGAGGCTTCCAGCGTTCCGGATGGCTTCATCTGCAGAAAGTGCACCCAACTGGAGCCCCTCACACACCGCATGGTTCGGTTGGAGCAACAATTGGATGCACTTAGGAGCATGCAGGTGGCGGAAAGCATCATAGATCGCAGTTATATAAATGTGGTCACACCCAAGGTGCAGACAGAGAAATGGGTGACCATCAGAAAGGGCAGGCAGTCAGTGTAAGAATCACCTGTGGTTGCCCCCTCTCGAACAGGTATACCCCTTTGGATACTGTCGGGGGGGATAGCCTATCAGGGGAAAACAGCAGCAGCCAGAGCAGTGGCACCACGGCTGGCTCTGATGTTCAGAAGGGATGGTCAAAGCGCAGAAGAGCAATAGTAATAGGGGATCTCTCTAGTCAGGGGCACAGATAGGCACTTCTGTGGATGTGAAAGAGTCTCCAGGATGGTATGTTGCCTCCCTGGTGCCAGGGTCCAGGATTTCTCCGAATGGGTAGAGGGCATCCTGAAGGGGGAGGGCAAACAGGCAGAGGTCGTTGTACATATTGGTACTAACGACATAGGCAGGAAGGGGCATGAGGTCCTGCAGCAGGAGTTCAGGGAGCTAGGCAGAAAGTTAAAAGACAGGACCTCTAGGGTTGTAATCTCGGGATTACTCCCTGTGCCACGTGCCAGTGAGGCTAGAAATAGGAAGCTAGAGCAGCTAAACACGTGGCTAAACAGCTGGTGTAGGAGGAAGGGTTTCCGTTATCTGGACCACTGGGAGCTCTTCCGGGGCAGGTGTGACCTATATAAGAAGGACGGGTTGCATTTAAACTGGAGAGGCATAAATATCCTGGCCGCGGGGTTTGCTAGTGTCACACAGGAGGGTTTAAACTAGTATGGCAGGGGGGTGGGCACGGGAGCAATAGGTCAGAAGGTGAGAGCATTGAGGGAGAACTAGGGAACAGGGACAGTGTGGCTCTGAGGCAGAGCAGACAGGGAGAAGTTGCTGAACACAGCGGGTCTGGTGGCCTGAAGTCCATATGCTTTAATGCAAGAAGTATTACGGGTAAGGCAAATGAACTTAGAGCTTTCATTAGTACTTGGAATTATGATGTTGTTGCCATTACAGAGACCTGGTTGAGGGAAGGGCAGGATTGGCAGCTAAACGTTCCAGGATTTAGATGTTTCAGGCGGGATAGAGGGGGATGTAAAAGGGGTGGCAGAGTTGCGCTACTGGTTAGGGAGGATATCACAGCTGTACTACGGGAGGACTCCTCAGAGGGCAGTGAGGCTATATGGGTAGAGATCAGGAATAAGAAGGGTACAGTCACAATGTTGGGGGTTTACTACAGGCCTCCCAACAGCCAGCGGGAGATAGAGGAGCAGATAGGTAGACAGATTTTGGAAAAGAGTAAAAACAACAGGGTTGTGGTGATGGGAGACTTCAACTTCCCCAATATTGACTGGGACTCACTTAGTGCCAGGGGCTTAGACGGGGCAGAGTTTGTAAGGAGCATCCAGGAGGGCTTCTTAAAACAATATGTAGACAGTCCAACTAGGGAAGGGGCGGTACTGGACATGGTATTGGGGAATGAGCCCGGACAGGTGGTAGAAGTTTCAATAGGGGAGCATTTCGGTAACAGTGACCACAATTCAGTAAGTTTTAAAGTGCTGGTGGACAAGGATAAGAGTGGTCCTAGGAAGAATGTGCTAAATTGGGGGAAGGCTAATTATAACAATATTAGGCGGGAACTGAAGAACGTAGATTGGGGGCGGATGTTTGAGGGCAAATCAACATCTGACATGTGGGAGGCTTTCAAGTGTCAGTTGAAAGGAATTCAGGACCGGCATGTTACTGTGAGGAAGAAGGATAAATACGGCAATTTCCAGGAACCTTGGATAACAAGAGATATTGTAGGCCTCGTCAAAAAGAAAAAGGGGGCATTTGTCAGGGCTAAAAGGCCGGGAACAGACGAAGCCTGTGTGGAATACAAGGAATGTAGGAAGGAACTTAAGCAAGGAGTCAGGAAGGCTAGAAGGGGCCACGAAAAGTCATTGGCAAATAGGGTTAAGGAAAATCCCAAGGCTTTTTACACGTACATAAAAAGCAAGAGGGTAGCCAGGGAAAGGATTGGCCCACTGAAGGACAGGCAAGGGCATCTATGTGTGGAGCCAGAGGAAATGGGCGAGGTACTAAATGAATACTTTGCATCAATATTCACCAAAGAGAAGGAATTGGTAGATGTTGAGTCTGGAGAAGGGTGTGTAGATAGCCTGGGTCACATTGAGATCCAAAAAGACGAGGTGTTGGGCGTCTTAAAAAATATTAAGGTAGATAAGTCCCCAGGGCCTGATGGGATCTACCCCAGAATACTGCAGGAGGCTGGAGAGGAAATTGCTGAGGCCTTGACAGAAATCTTTGGATCCTCACTGTCTTCAGGTGATGTCCCGGAGGACTGGAGAATAGCCAATGTTGTTCCTCTGTTTAAGAAGGGTAGCAAGGATAATCCAGGGAACTACAGGCCGGTGAGCCTTACTTCAGTGGTAGGGAAATTATTGGAGAGAATTCTTCGAGACTGGATCTACTCCCATTTGGGAGCAAATGGACGTATTAGTGAGAGGCAGCATGGTTTTGTGAAGGGGAGGTCGTGTCTCACTAACTTGATAAGAGTTTTTCGAGGAGGTCACTAAGATGATTGATGCAGGTAGGGCAGTGGATGTTGTCTATATGGACTTCAGTAAGGCCTTTGACAAGGTCCCTCATGGTAGACTAGTACAAAAGGTGAAGTCACACGGGATCAGGGGTTAGTTGGCAAGGTGGATACAGAACTGGCTAGGTCATAGAAGGCAGAGAGTAGCAATGGAAGGATGCTTTTCTAATTGGAGGGCTGTGACCAGTGGTGTTCCGCAGGGATCAGTGCTGGGACCTTTTCTGTTTGTAGTATATATAAATGATTTGGAGGAAAATGTAACTGGTCTGATTAGTAAGTTTGCAGACGACACAAAGGTTGATGGAATTGCGGATAGCGATGAGGACTGTCAGAGGATACAGCAGAATTTAGATTGTTTGGGGACTTGGGCGGAGAGATGGCAGATGGAGTTTAATCCGGACAAATGTGAGGTAATGCATTTTGGAAGGTCTAATGCAGGTAGGGAATATACAGTGAATGGTAGAACCCTCAAGAGTATTGAAAGTCAGAGAAATCTAGGAGTACAGGTCCACAGGTCACTGAAAGGGGCAACACAGGTGGAGAAGGTAGTCAAGAAGGCATACGGCATGCTTGCCTTCATTGGCCGGGGCATTGAGTATAAGAATTGGCAAGTCATGTTGCAGCTGTATAGAACCTTATTTAGGCCACACTTGGAGTATAGTGTTCAATTCTGGTCGCCACACTACCAGAAGGATGTGGAGGCTTTAGAGAGGGTGCAGAAGAGATTTACCAGAATGTTGCCTGGTATGGAGGGCATTAGCTATGAGGAGCGGTTGAATAAACTCGGTTTGTTCTCACTGGAACGACGGAGGTTGAGGGGCGACCTGATAGAGGTCTACAAAATTATGAGGGGCATAGACAGAGTGGATAGTCAGAGGCTTTTCCCCGGGGTAGGGGGGTCAATTTCTAGGGGGCATAGGTTTAAGGTGAGAGGGACAAGGTTTAGAGTAGATGTACGAGGCAAGTTTTTTTTACACAGAGGGTAGTGGGTGCCTGGAATTCCCTACCGGAGGAGGTGGTGGAAGCAGGGACGATAGTGACATTTAAGGGGCATCTTGACAAATACATGAATAGGATGGGAATAGAGGGATACGGACCCAGGAAGTGTAGAAGATTGTAGTTTAGTCGGGCAGCACGGTCGGCACGGGCTTGGAGGGCCGAAGGGCCTGTTCCTGTGCTGTACATTTCTTTGTTCTTGTTCTATGCCAAAGCAATATTTGGACCTGTTCAGCTTCAAGCCATTGGCATGGACACGGCGGAATACCTGCTGGAGACAGGAAACATGCTCTTCAGGGGTCATGGACCATATGATGATGTCGTCCAAGTACACCGGGACCCGGTGTGGTGCGTGGTCCACTGGCTTGGCATCAGGTCGTAGCAGAATCTTGTATCGATATGGCAGCGTGCTCATCCCGTCGAATACATCCGGATAGTGAGCGAGGATGTCGTCAATGCCGGCCTGAAGATCCACATTGGAGGACATTGTTGTGTAAACCCGCTGCACGAGGTTCAGCTGCTTGCAGGCATGCGCGCCAAGTAGGGATGCCCTACTTGACAATTTCAAAACGTAACCGTGCATGGGTGCTCCGGGTGGAGATGAGTAGATGGCAGGATCCCAGTGCCGTAATGGCATTTCCGTTGTAGTCCAGGAGCCTGCAAGCTGCTGGAAGGACCTTACATTTGAAATCTGCCTCTGAGAGGAGGTTGGCAGAAGCACCTGTGTCCAGCTTAAACTGGATGGAGCAGTGGTTGACCTGCATCACCGCACCCAATTCGTCTGCAGAATCCACAGCGAGGATAGATTGAATTTGTGATGAGTTGCATGTGGCATATTCACATTTGGTAATGATGCCCACACAGTAGGCGGAGTCCAGGCATTCTTCCTCTGGATCTGTTGCGCTGCCAGGATCAGAATTCTGTAATAGTTGTTGCACACTCTGAACGTGCCGTTGTCGGAATTGGGAGCACTGGCCCCGACTGGTGGTGCAGATCTGCACAAGGCTGCATAGTGTCCAGGCTTCCCGCAGTTTAAACATCGCCTGCCTCTTGCAGGGCAGTGTTTCTTTAAGTGGGCATTGCCACAGTTTGAGCACGTCATGACGTCGGCATACTGACGCGCGTCGTCGCACATGCGCAGTGCGAGTGTCGGCCACTTCGTTATCCCGTTCGCATCGCGCATGCGTGGGGCCCCGGGAAAAGCGCGCAAAGTGGCCGCTTTCATCAATGCTGAGGCGCTGCATCCGGGAGATGGCCTGCACACTCGCTGCCTCGTGGGTGGCAAGTTTCTCATTTTCAGCCGATTTGTACTGGGCATAGCGATTTTTGGCGTGCTCATGCACTGTGAATGTTTCAATTGCGACTGGCAGGGTCATATGCTTGATTTTCAGTAGCTGCTCTCTCAGAGGATCAGAGTGAACTCCAAAAACGATTTGGTCTCTGATCATCGAGTCAGCAATATCACCTAAGTTGCAGGACAGCGCTAGCAGGCGGAGGTTAGTTCAGAAGAAGCTGAAAGATTCATCTTTACCTTGTAGACGCTGTTTGAATATGTAGCGTTCGAAGATTTCATTGGTGTCCACTTCACAGTGACTGTCAAACTTGTCCAGGATAGACTGAAACTTTGTCTTGTCCTGGCCTTCGGTGAAGTGAAAAGAGTTGAAGAGTTCGATGGCTTGATCACCTGCTGTTGAGAGGAGAAGTGCGATCTACCTTGTATCAGATGTACCCAAGAGGTCTGAAGCTTCGATGTACAGCAGAAACTTTTGCTTGAATGTCCGCCAGTTGGCACTGAGATTTGCGGAGGTCCTGAGCTGGTGAGGAGCCTGAATCTTTTCCATGGTGCCGGATACATTTGCTGGTCATCACGGAACGGACTGAGGTAAACCACCTAGATTAAGCAGTCTCCTGGTAGCATGTCATGTTATGTACTCTGGGATAACATAGGCTGCAACTGGATGCAGCTTTAACCAAAAGATACTCCAGACCCTGAAGTTAGTTCAATCTGATTTATTGAACCAGTAGCACAGTTCTCTATGAGTTCGGCTCTCTGCTAACCGAAGTGTGGTTACTCTGTCTGACTGAACCAGACTAGCTCTTAGCCACGTGTTGGAGGTGTGATACTGTACATACACCCTGACTCACTCTGTAGATGTTCATCAGTGGAAAGAGGCGGAGTGTGAGTACCTCGTGCCTTTTATAGTGAGATACCACCAGAGTGTCCTGCCTGCTCATTGGTCATGTCCTGTTCTCTGTGTTCATTAGCTGCCTGTCTGTATATCATTATCTGCATGACTGCATATCATGACACAATTCACCTAACAGCACGCCTTTCGTGACTCGTGGGAGGAAACCGGAGCACCTGGAGGAAACCCATGCAGACTCAGGGAGAACGTGCAGACTCCGCAGATAGTGACCTAAGCCGGGAATGGAGCCTGGAACCCTGGCGCTGTGAAGCTACAGTACTAACCACTGTGCTACCGTGCCGCCCGCTAGATAGTTTCTAGAAAGAGGGATGGAATCAATAGCTATGGAAATGAGTTGGTTTTGGGGACAGAAGACAATGACTTCAGCCTTCCCAATAATTAATTGGAAGCAATGTCTGCTCATCCAGCACTGGATGTCAGACAATCAGTCTCACAATTTAACAACAGTGCAGTGGCCAAGAGAGAGAAAGCTGGGAGTGATCAGGATACATGTGAAAATTAATGGCATGTTTTTGGATGGGTAGCATTTATATGAGAAATAAGAATGGGCCAAGGGTAGGTCGGAGTGAGTGAGTGAGTGAAAGAGTGGAGTGAGTGAGTGTGAGAGAGCAGTAATAATGGCATGGGAGGATGAAGAGAAACTATCAAAATTGTTACCCTTGCAATGATTAGATAGGTAAGAATGGAACTAATTGTGTGCAGTTCTACCCAGCTAAAAGACAGTGGAGAGGCACTGGAGAAGGATGGTTTTAGCAACTGTATCAAAGGCTAGAGACAGGTCGAGAAGGGATAGTTTTAGTCACATAGGATGTCATTTGTGACTTTGATAAAGAGAACTTTTGGGGCAGGATGGAAACCTGACTAAAGGAATTCACATGGAGTTCTGGAAAAAACAAGCCGGATTTGGGAGGTGGCAACAGGTTCAGTACATTGGAGGGGAAAGGGAGGTTGGAGATGGGTCGGTAGTTTGCAAGAAATGTGGGATGAAGCATTGGTTTGTTGAGGAGATAGGTGATGATGACACTATTGCCAGAGATGGAACAGCATTATTAGCCCAACTGACATTCTTCTCGATGTACATCTAAATAGTTAATAGCAGTGTACAGTGGTGGCCTTATGATTTCTTGCATCACTCTGAGAGATTCTTTTTATATTTGGTTTTTAGTTGTGATACCCCTGCCTTCTGATTTGGAACATTAGTGACTATTCTTCACTGTTATAACATTAATAGGTGACCTAAAGTAATTAATCTCAGAAGAGCAAAATTGCAGAAGCATTTGTTTACCAATTTACTCTGGGCATAAACACAAGTGTTTTATTTTTTGAACAATGAATGCCATTTTTCTCCAAATGTCTGGCATATAATCTAAAACATTTATTTCTCATATAATATAGGGAAGCAATCATTTATCTCCAATTTGCCTTTTACGTGGTTAGAAAGAACATGACATTGAGTGATAAACTGAATTTCAATTCAATCTCAAAAGTCTAAGTCCTTTGCTGTATGCAGCGTGACATTATTTCTTCTTTCTCCCTTGGGGAATAGGTATAAGACACACTAGATGTGATGTGTCAGCAGTCTGACAGGACCCTAACTAAATTCCATCTGGATGGCTGGAACAATTTCTCAACAAACCAAGTTAACATTTCAAATATATCCTGAAACTGTTCAAGAGAATGTTATTGTAGATATGAACTGGTTCAGGCATGATTCATTTAAAAACAAGATAAGTGGATGCGTGAAATCTGAAATAGAAATAGGAAATGCTGGAAATACTCAGCAGGTCAAGCAGCATTTGTGCGAAAACAAGGTTAATATTTCACATTGATGACCCTTTGTTAGAATTGAATTAATTACATGAATTAATTTAAATGACATTAACTGGCTGACTGCAGCACACATGACATATTCAGAAGCAGAACCCTTGAGGGTTCCATTCCATTGGCACAAGTTCAGCGAACAGAATTCCCTCGCCCAAAGACACAAATCTGTTCCAAATTTTATGGACGAGTCCGGGTGGGGGAAATCACAGGATACCTGCAGAAACTCCGTACATTTTCATGAATTCTGCTGAAGGCTGAATAAAGGCCCCAATCTGTCCAGGTGGCAATAGGCCTTGCGATCATACATTTATAAAATTTGAAAACAACAATTATACAATAAAATTCAATATAACTGGACTTGGCATGATACACACAGCACCAGGAGCATGTCTCAGGTAACCACCAGGTTAACAAGTGCAGAAAGTCTGAAAAATGGCATTTGTAATGGGGCTGTCATAAAGCTTTACAAAAACAAAGTCACAATCTCGATCTGGAATGCAAGTGGACACCTGAACATCTAGTTCAGGTATATATGCTATAACCATTCTATGATTCCATATGATCACTGTATCCTGCCCCGACCAATTGGGAAGCTAGGGATGCAGGAACCCCTATATTCAGAGTTCCTAACTCCAAAGTTCCACAACTTCTTACCCGGGTGGCTTTATAAGGAGTGAGCAGAGGTTCTTGCTCCTACATGTCCAAGCAGGAATTTGCAGCACATCAGAATCCTGGCCTACCCTTTCCGGCATTACATTTGGACTTTAATTGTCTTTAAAATTAACACAGCTTTTACTTTGGTGAGAAATCATTGGAACCCCAGAGAAATGGTATAAATGGCTGACAACTTTCAAAGCTTTATGGCAGGAGATTGTGAACGCCCATGGAAATTCAGGGTCTAAGTACCTTGTGCAAAAACTAAACACTGGGTATTCCCCACTGCAATGACTATACACATGCATGCCTGGGGAATACATTTTCTATTCCATGTAACCTAAATAGCCAAAGTACATTGAGTTACTGGGAATTGACAAATGATAGAAATGACTTTCATTTGCAATATTCCAATAGAAACAGGAACTGTCAGGGATAGGCGCAATTGAGATGTGGAGCTTGTTCAAGGAGCAAATATTGTGTGTTCTTGATATGTATGTCCCCGTCAGGCAGAGAGGAAATGGTCAAATGAGGGAACCAGGTTTTACAAAAGAGGTTGAATGTCTTGTCAAGCGAAGAAGGGGGGCTAATGTAAGGATGAGAAAACAAGGTTCAGTTAGGGCACTTGAGGGATACAAGATAGCTAGAAAGGAACTCAAGAAAGGGCCTAGGAGAGCTAGGAGGGGGCATGAGAAGTCCTTGGCAGGTAGGATCAAGGAAAACCCCAAGGCTTTTTACACTGATGTGAGGAATAAAAGAATGACCAAGATGAAGTTAGGGACGGTCAAGGACAGTAGTGGGAACGAACATGTGCATGGAGTCTGAAGATAAGGAGAGGCCCTAAATGAATACTTTTCTTCAGTGTTCACAAAGGAGAGGGGCCATGTTGTTGAGGAGGATAGTGTGATACAGGCTGGTAGGCTGGAGGAGGTAGATATTCAGAAGGAAGGTGTGTTAGAAATTTTGAGAAGCTTGAGGATAGATAAGTCCCCTGGGCCTGATGGGATATATCCTAGGATTCTTTGGGAGGTGAGGGATGAGATTGCAGAGCCTTTGGCTTTGATCATTATGTCCTCACTGTCTACAGGAATAGTGCCAGAAGACTGGAGAGAGGCGAATGTTGTCCCCTTGTTCAAGAAAGGGTATAGGTATAACCCTGGGAATTATAGGCCGATTAGTCTCACTTCGGTCATCGGTAAATTATTGGAAAGGGTCCTGAGGGATAGGATTTATGATCATTTGGAAAGATACAGCTTAATCCAGGATAGTCAGCACGGATTTATGAGGGATAAGTCTTGCCTCACAAGTTTGATTGTATTCTTTGAGGAGATAACGAAGTACATAGATGAAGGTAGAGCAGTTGATGTCGTATACATGGATTTCAGTAAGGCGTTTGATAAGGTGCACCATGGTCAGCTCATGCAGAAAGTAAGGAGGCATGGCATAGAGGGAAATTTGGCCGATTGCATCAGTAACTGGCTATCATAGAAGACAGAGGGTGGTGGTAGATGGTAAATTTTCATCCTGGAGCCCAGTCACCAGCAGTGTACCACAGGGACCAGTGCTGGGTCCTCTGCTATTTGTGATTTTTATCAATGACTTGGATGATGGAGTTGAAGGTTGGGTTAGTAAATTTACTGATGACACCAAGATTGGTGGAGTAGTGGATAATGTGGAGGGCTGTTGTAAGCTGCAAAGAGACATTGATAGGATGCAGAGCTGGGCTGAAAAGTGGCAGATGGAGTTTAACCCTGATAAGTGTGAGGTGATTCATTTTGGTAGGACAAATTTGAATACGGATTACATGGTTAATGGTAGGGTTCTGAAGAATGTGGAGGAGCAGAGATATCTCGGAGTTCATGTCCATAGATCTCTGAAAGTTGCCACCCAAGTGGATAGAGCCGTGAAGAAAGCCTGTAGTGTTTTAGCATTTATTAACGGGGAATTGAGTTTAAGAGCCGTGAGGTACTGCTGCAACTGTTCAAGACCTTGGTTAGACCACATTTGGAGTATTGTGTGCAGTTCTGGTCACCTCATTATAGGAAGGATGTGGAAGCATTGGAAAGGAGCAAAGGAGATTTACCAGGATGCTGCCTGGATTGGAGGGTAGGTCTTATGAGGAAAGGTTGATGGAGCTAGGGCTTTTCTCATTGGAGTGAAGGACGATGAGAGGTGACTTAATTGAGGTGTATATGATGAGAGGATAGATAGAGTGGACATTCAACAACTTTTTCCTCGGGTGGATGTAGCTGTTATCAGGGGGCATAACTATAAGGTTCATGGTGGAAGATATAGGAGGGGTGTCAGAGGTAGGTTCTTTACTCCGAGAGTGGTTGGGACGTGGAACGGACTCCCAGCTATGGTAGTGAAGTCAGACACTTTAGGAACTTTCAAGCAGTTATTGGATAGGCATATGGAGGGCAGTAGAATGTTTGGGATTAGGTTGATTTGATCTTAGTTTCAGACTAGTTCGGCACAACATCGCGGGCCGAAGGGCCTGTTCTATGTTACACCTATGTTAGCATATAGAATTTCTGGACATACTCAACAAACTTAAATTATTTCAAGTTACAGCACTAAGTAACATGACAAACATCGGTTTAAATTATTGTGTACTTAGTAACTTGAGCACTTTTGTATCATTACTATTATTTCAGTAATCAGGCAAGCTTCAGGTTCTGTGGATTGCAATGCTCAATACTCAAGAGATCTTGATATTGACTTCCGGGTGCGGCGATGACCAGCTAAGTTGCACGTTTCGGCACCTCCTGTTTTAACGGACTTTTGGGCTCTTATCGGGAGCCCCAACGGCAATTTTCGAAGGCTAAACCCACTGTGAGGCGACATAGAAGGGAGTCCCCCCGGATGTGAATGGACAGAAGAGATAATAGTGGCCAGATTGCGGAGGATCCTCTGGAGCAGCGGCAAAGAAGGGAAGTGAGAAGCAAGATGGCGGCGGAGGGAGGCCAGTTGGTATGGGGCCTGGAACAGCAGGAGTTCCTCCGGCGATGTGTGGAGGAGCTCAAGAAGGAGGTGCTGGCGCCGATGCTGCAGGCGATTGAGGGGTTAAAGGAGGCGCAGAAGACCCAAGAGATGGAGCTCCGTGGAGTGAAGGCAAAAGCTGCCGAAAATGAGGACGAGATACAGGGCTTGGTGGTGAAGACGGAGACGCACAAGGCACTGCATAAGAGGTGTATGGAGAGACTGGAAGCCCTGGAAAATAGCTTGAGGAGGAAGAACTTAAGAATCTTGGGTCTTCCCGAAGGGGCAGAGGGAGCGGACGTTGGGGCGTATGTGAGCACGATGCTCCATACCTTAATGGGAGCGGAGGCCCCGACGGGCCCCCTGGAAGTGGAGGGAGCGTATCGAGTCCTCGTGAGAAGACCAAAGGCAGGAGAAATACCTCGAGCAATAGTGGTAAGGTTCCACCGCTACAAGGACAGGGAGATGGTCCTGAGATGGGCGAAAAGACACGGAGCAGCAGCTGGGAGAACACGGTGATCCGCGTGTATCAGGATTGGAGTGCGGAGGTGGCGAGAAGGAGGGAGAGTTTCAATCGGGCCAAGGCGGTGCTCCACAAGAGGAAAGTGAAGTTCGGAATGTTGCAGCCGGCAAGACTGTGGGTTACACACCAGGGTAAACACCACTACTTCGAGACGGCAGAAGAGGCGTGGACATTTATTGAAGAGGAGAAGTTGGACTAGATTGGAGAAAGAGTGTTTGAAATGAAGTAGTGAGGTGGTGGCAAGGGACTGTGAATCAGATGGGGGAAAATGTTCTTTCCCCTCGAAGGGGGGACACACGAAGAAATGTGGGCGCCGGTGGGGAAGGGGAGGGGGAAGGAGAGGGGGAGCTGCGCCATCAGGGGCGGGGCTGAGAGGGAAGCGCGGGCTTTGTTCCCGCGCTATGGAAATTGTGGCGGGAAAAGGGGGCGCAGGAAGGAGGGGGCCTCACATAATGGGAGGCTAAGGATAAACGGGGGAAGCCGAGGTCAGCCAGAGTTTGCTGACTTCCGGAAGCAATATGGGGGAGCAACTAAGCTAGAGAGGGATCTAGCGGGGGGGGGGGGGGGGGGGGGGGGGGGGGGGGGGGGGGTTAACTGGGTTGCTGCTGCTAAGGGGAAGGGGGAACTGTTACGGGATGGGATGGTCGGGACGGGAGGGCGCCGTCGGGGGGATAAGCGGGAGCGTGGGAACCGGGTGAGGAGCTGGTCTAAAAAAGGGGATGGCTAGTCGACGAGGGGGGGGGGGGGGTAAAGAGCCCTCCAACCCGGTTGATCACGTGGAACGTGAGAGGGTTGAATGGGCCGATTAAGAGGGCAAGGGTACTTGCGCTCCGAAAGAAGCTAAAGGCAGACGTGGTCATGCTTCAAGAGACGCACCTGAAACTGGCGGATCAGGTCAGATTAAGAAAAGGATGGGTGGGACAGGTATTCCACTCGGGCTTGGATGCGAAAAATAGAGGGGTGGCAATACTGGTGGGGAAACGGGTATTGTTTGAGGCGAAGACCATAGTGGCGAACAGTGGGGGTAGATACGTGACGGTGAGTGGCAGATTGCAAGGTGAGGCGGTGGTGCTGGTGAATGTATATGCCCCGAACTGGAATGACGAGCGTACTTTATGGAGCGTATGTTGGGGCGCATCCCGGACCTGGAGATGGGAAAGTTGGTAATGGGGGGCGGGGGGGAGAGACTTCAACACGGTGCTGGACCGGTCCAGATCCAGGACTGGGAGGAGGCCGGCAGCGGCCAAGGTGCTTAAGGGCTTTATGGAGCAGATGGGAGGAGTGGATCCCTGGAGATTTACTAGGCCAAGGAGTAAAGAGTTTTCCTTCTTCTCCTATGTCCACAAAGTGTACTCACGGATAGACTTCTTTGTCCTGGGAAGGGCGCTGATCCCGAAGGTGGCAGGAACGGAGTATTCGGCTATAGCCATTTCAGATCATGCCCCACATTGGGTAGATCTGGAAGTAGGAGAGGAAAAGGAACAGCGCCCACTCTGGAGATTAGATATGGGACTGTTGGCGGACGAGGGGGTATGTGTAAGGGTGAGGAGATGTATTGAAAGGTACCTAGAGATTAATGATGACGGAGAGGTCCAGGTGGGAGTGGTCTGGAAGGCGCTGAAGGCGGTAGTTATAGGGGAGCTGATCTCCATAAGGGCCCATAAGGGGAAACAAGAGGGTAAAGAAAGGGAGAGATTGTTGAGGGAGATTTTGAGGGTGGATAGGCAATATGCGGAGGCTCCAGATGAAGGGCTATACAGGGAAAGACGGAGATTGCACACGGACTTTGACTTGTTGACCACGGGTAAGGCGGAGGCACAATGGAGGAAGGCACAGGGAGTGCAGTATGAATATGGAGAGAAGGCGAGCCGGCTGCTGGCCCAACAACTTAGGAAGAGGGGGGTGGCGAGAGAAATCGGGGGGGGGGGGGGGGGGGGGGGTTAGAGACGAGGAGGGAAAGATGGAACGGGGAGCGGAGAGGGTGAACGGGGTGTTTAAGGTATTTTACGAGAGGCTATATAAGGCTCAACCCCCGGAAGGGAAAGAGGGAATGATGCGTTTCCTAGACCAGCTGGAGTTCCCGAAGGTTGAGGAACAGGAAATGACAGGACTGGGAGCGCAGATTGAGGTGGAGGAGGTGGCAAAAGGAATTGGGAACATGCAGGCAGGGAAGGCCCCAGGACCGGATGGGTTCCCGGTGGAGTTCTATAGGAAATACGTGGACCTGCTGGCCCCACTTCTGACGAGAACCTTTAATGAGGCTAGGGAAAGGGGGACACTACCCCCGACGATGTCGGAGGCGACGATATCGCTGATCCTGAAAAGAGACAAAGACCCGCTGCAGTGCGGGTCATACAGGCCCATCTCCCTCCTGAACGTAGATGCCAAGTTATTGGCCAAAGTGATGGCGACAAGGATAGAGGACTGTGTCCCTGGGGTGGTGCATGATGATCAAACGGGGTTTGTTAAAGGGAGGCAATTGAATGCTAATATACGGAGGCTGCTGGGGGTGATGATGATGCCCCCACGGGAGGGGGAGGCGGAGATAGTGGTGGCGATGGATGCAGAGAAAGCATTTGATAAAGTGGAGTGGGACTACCTGTGGGAAGTACTGAGGAGATTTGGATTTGGAGAGGGGTTCATTAGATGGGTTCAGCTCCTGTACAGGGCCCCGGTGGCAAGTGTGATTACAAATAGGCAACGATCTGACCACTTCCGACTATATAGGGGTACAAGACAGGGATGTCCCCTGTCCCCGTTACTGTTTGCGTTGGCAATTGAGCCACTGGCCATAGCGCTGAGGGGCTCTAGGAAGTGGAGGGGGGTACTTAGAGGAGGAGAAGAGCATCGGGTGTCATTATACGCGGATGATTTGTTGTTGTATGTCGTGGACCCAGTGGAGGGGATGCCTGAGATAATGCACAGTACGAAGTTTTACAACACCGGGTTAAAGTCCAACAGGTTTGTTTCGATGTCACTAGCTTTCGGAGCGCTGCTCCTTCCTCAGGTGAATGAAGAGGTCTGTTCCAGAAACACATATATAGACAAATTCAAAGATGCCAAACAATGCTAGGAATGCGAGCATTAGCAGGTGATTAAATCTTTACAGATCCAGAGATGGGGTAACCCCAGGTTAAAGAGGTGTGAATTGTCTCAAGCCAGGACAGTTGGTAGGATTTCGCAGGCCAGATGGTGGGGGATGAATGTAATGTGACATGAATCCCAGGTCCCGGTTGAGGCCGCACTCATGTGTGCGGAACTTGGCTATAAGTTTCTGCTCGGCGATTCTGCGTTGTCGCGGGTCCTGAAGGCCGCCTTGGAGAACGCTTACCCGGAGATCAGAGGCTGAATGCCCTTGACTGCTGAAGTGTTCCCCGACTGGAAGGGAACATTCCTGCCTGGTGATTGTTGCGCGATGTCCGTTCATTCGTTGTCGCAGCGTCTGCATGGTCTCGCCAATGTACCACGCTTCGGGACATCCTTTCCTGCAGCGTATGAGGTAGACAACGTTGGCCGAGTCGCACGAGTATGTACCGCGTACCTGGTGGGTGGTGTTCTCACGTGTAATAGTGGTATTCATGTCGATGATCTGGCACGTCTTGCAGAGATTACCATGACAGGGTTGTGTGGTGTCGTGGTCACTGTTCTGAAGACTGGGTAGTTTGCTGCAAACAATGGTTCGTTTGAGGTTGCGCGGTTGTTTGAAGGCAAGTAGTGGGGGTGTGGGGATGACCTTGGCAAGATGTTCATCGTCATCAATGACGTGTTGAAGGCTGTGAAGAAGATGACGTAGTTTCTCCGCTCCGGGGAAGTACTGGACGACGAAGGGTATTCTGTCGGTTGTGTCCCATGTTTGTCTTCTGAGGAGGTCGGTCTGGTTTTTCGCTGTGGCGCGTTGGAACTGTCGATCGATGAGTCGAGTGCCATATCCCATTCGTACGAGGGCATCTTTCAACGTCTGTAGATGTCTGTTACGCTCCTCCTCGTCTGAGCAGATCCTGTGTATACGGAGCGCTTGTCCATAGGGGATGGCTTCTTTAATATGTTTAGGGTGGAAGCTGGAGAAGTGGAGCATCATGAGGTTATCCGTGGGTTTGCGGTAAAGCGAAGTGCTGAGGTGACCGTCCTTGATGGAGACGAGTGTGTCCAAGAATGCAACTGATTTTGGAGAGTAGTCCATGGTGAGTCTGATGGTTGGATGGAACTTATTAATGTCATTGTGTAGTCGTTTCAGTGATTCTTCGCCGTGGGTCCAAAGGAAAAAAATGTCATCGATGTATCTGGTGTATAACATCGGTTGAAGGTCCTGTGCGGTGAGTAGGTCCTGTTCAAACTTGTGCATGAAGATGTTGGCGTATTGGGGTGCGAATTTGGTCCCAATGGCTGTTCCATGCGTCTGAATGAAGAACTTGTTGTCGAAGGTGAAGACGTTGTGATCCAGAATGAAGCGGATGAGTTGCAGAATTGCGTCTGGAGATTGGCAGTTGTCGGTGTTGAGTACTGAGGCTGTTGCAGCAATGCCGTCGTCATGGGGGATGCTGGTGTAGAGTGCCGAGACGTCCATTGTGACGAGGAATGTTCCTGGTTCAACTGGTCCATGGGTGCTGAGTTTCTGTAGGAAGTCCGTCGTGTCGCGACAGAAGCTGGGTGTACCTTGTACGATGGGTTTCAAGATGCCCTCGATGTAGCCAGAGAGGTTCTCACACAGGGTCCCATTGCCTGAAACGATAGGGCGGCCTGGTGTGTTGGCCTTATGTATTTTTGGGAGGCAGTAGAGATCTCCAATGCGGGGAGTACGTGGGATGAGAGCACGTAGGGTGCTCTGAAGATCTGGATCCAAGGTCTTGATCAGTCTGTTAAGTTGGCGGATGTGTTCCTTGGTCGGATCTGCGGGTAACTGTCTGTAGTGTTCTTGGTTGTTCAGTTGTCGGTATACTTCTTTGCAGTAGTCCGTTCTGTTCAGTACGACAGTGGCCCCCCCTTTGTCTGCTGGTTTGATGACGATGCTGTGGTTGGTCTTGAGAGCGCGGATGGCATTGCGTTGTGCTTGGGTGACGTTCGGGGTTGTCTTGTGAATGCGACTGATGAATCTGGCATTGACGTGACTCCTGACGGCTTGAGCATACATGTCGAGTCTAAGGCAGCGGCCTTCCGGAGGGGTCCAATTCGACCCTTTCCTCTTCGGTTGCCGCACCGCAGATCTCTCGGTCTGCTGTTCCGGTTCATTGGTAGTCTGCTTGGGTTCGCTGTTGGCCTCTTGGGGTCTGTGGAAGAATTTCCGGAGCCTCATTCGCCTGATGAATTCCTCCGTGTCTGCCGCGAGACTGATGGGGTCCATTTTGGTGGTGGTGCAGAAATTAAGCCCTCTGCTGAGGACTTCGATTTCGTCTGGTTGAAGGGTGTAGTCTGACAAGTTGACAATAGATTTCCCTGTATTGTTTTCTACTGTGACACCGGGGGTGGCTTGGTTGCTGCCAGTGGTGATGCCAAGTTTCTCAAGCTCTCTGTTCTTGGTATGCATATAGGTGGCATAGTATTGTTGTCTCATCTGTTTGGCGGTGTTCCGCAGCTGGTCTGCTGCATCCTGAGCGCAAGTTGAGAATATGGCCTCTATCTTGGTTTCCAGGTTGCGTCGTCTGCTGTAGAGCTGGCGGATCAAGGACATTCAGCCTCTGATCTCCGGGTAAGCGTTCTCCAAGGCGGCCTTCAGGACCCGCGACAACGCAGAATCGCCGAGCAGAAACTTATAGCCAAGTTCCGCACACATGAGTGCGGCCTCAACCGGGACCTGGGATTCATGTCACATTACATTCATCCCCCACCATCTGGCCTGCGAAATCCTACCAACTGTCCTGGCTTGAGACAATTCACACCTCTTTAACCTGGGGTTACCCCATCTCTGGATCTGTAAAGATTTAATCACCTGCTAATGCTCGCATTCCTAGCATTGTTTGGCATCTTTGAATTTGTCTATATATGTGTTTCTGGAACAGACCTCTTCATTCACCTGAGGAAGGAGCAGCGCTCCGAAAGCTAGTGACATCGAAACAAACCTGTTGGACTTTAACCTGGTGTTGTAAGACTTCGTACTGTGCTCACCCCAGTCCAACGCCGGCATCTCCACATCATGAGATAATGCAGACACTCAGGGAGTTTGGAGAATTTTCAGGATATAAATTGTATATGGGGAAGAGTGAACTGTTTGTGATGCACCCCGGGGAACAGGGCAGGGAAATAGACGATTTACCGTTGAGGAGGGTAACAAGGGATTTCCGGTATTTAGGGATCCAGGTGGCCAGGAACTGGGGAACCTTGCATAAGCTTAACTTGGCACGACTGGTAGAGCAGATGGAAGAGGACTTTAGGAGGTGGGACATGGCGCCCCTGTCATTGGCGGGCAGGGTGCAGGCGGTTAAAATGGTGGTCCTTCCGAGGTTTCTTTTTGTGTTCCAGTGCCTCCCTGTACTGATTACAAAGGCCTTTTTTAAGAAGGTGGACAAGAGTATTATGAGCTTTGTGTGGGCTGGAAAGACCCCAAGAGTAAAGAGGGGGTTCCTGAAGCGCAGTATGGACAGAGGGGTCTGGCACTGCCGAGTCTAAGTGATTATTATTGGGCCGCCAACGTGTCAATGATATGTAAGTGGATGAGGGAAGGTGAAGGAGCGGCGTGGAAAAGACTGGAGATGGCGTCCTGTAGGGGACCTAGCGTAAAAGCACTGGCGACGGCGCCGTTACCGTTCTCCCCGAAAAAATACACCACAAACCCAGTGGTGGTGGCAACTCTGAAATTTGGGGGCAGTGGAGACGACATAAGGGAGTGACGGGTGCCTCAGTGTGGTCCCCGATAAGGAACAACCATAGGTTCGTCCCGGGAAGGATAGATGGGGGATTTAAATCTTGGCAGCGAGCAGGAATTGTGAAATTGAAGGACTTGTTCTTAGACGGGACGTTCGCGAGTCTGGGAGCACTGACAGAAAAATATGGGTTGCCACCTGGGAATGCATTTCGCTATATGCAAGTGAGGGCATTTGTGAGGCAACAGGTGAGGGAATTTCCACAGCTCCCGACGCAAGAGATCCAGGACAGAGTGATTTCGGGGGCATGGGTGGGTGATGGTAGGGTGTCAGATATATATAGGGAAATGAGAGACGAGGGGGAGACGATGGTAGAGGAGCTGAAGGGAAAATGGGAGGAGGAGCTGGGGGAAGAGATTGAGGAGGGGCTGTGGGCAGATGCCCTAAGTAGGGTAAACTCTTCGTCCTCGTGTGCCAGGCTCAGCCTGATACAATTCAAGGTTCTACACAGGGCGCATATGACTGGAGCAAGGCTGAGTAGATTTTTTGGAGTGGAGGATAGGTGCGGGAGATGCGCGGGAAGCCCGGCAAACCACACCCACATGTTTTGGTCATGTCCGGTATTGCATGGGTTCTGGGTGGGTGTGGCAAAAGTGATTTCAAAGGTGGTGGGGGTCCGGGTCGAACCAGGCTGGGGGTTGGCTATATTTGGGGTTGCAGATGAGCCGGGAGTGCAGGAGGCGAGAGAGGCCGATGTTTTGGCCTTTGCGTCCCTAGTAGCCCGGCGAAGGATTCTACTTATGTGGAAAGAAGCTAAACCCCCAGGCGTGGAGGCCTGGATAAACGACATGGCAGGGTTCATAAAATTGGAGCGGATAAAGTACGCACTAAGAGGTTCGGCTCAAGGGTTCACCAGGCGGTGGCAACCGTTCCTCGACTATCTCGCAGAGCGATAAGGGAAAATAGGAAAGGTAGCAGCAGCAACCCTGGGGGGGGGGGGGGGGGGGGGCTCATTTGGGTCCTCAGGGGTTTTATGTGTGTGTTTATATATTAGTTATTTATATTAGATGTTACGACGTTACTACTTTAGTTACTATTTCTGTTGTTTCTTATTTTGTTGTTGGCAGTTGCCATTAGTTAGCATATTATTTATTTTAAAAAACGATCAATGTATATATTATTACAAAGTTGTAAAATGGGAAATTTTTGTTTGATCGAAAAACTTTAATAAAATATATATTTTTTTAAAAAAGAGATCTTGATATTTTTGGTAGAATAAAAAAATGAATTCATTACGTACATAAGTTTCCATGAATATGTGCCCTAAATAACAATTCCCATAACTTCTGATTCTAAAATATTGAATGTTCACACTTTCAATTAACAGTCCTGAGTTTGAATGCTATTATTAGGTATCTATCCCTAATGAATAAACGTTCTACTTTTGATCAGATCATCTTGGGTATGCAGAGTGTGACAACTCAAGATACACTCTTATTTCTGCACAGTTTAAGTATGGCTCCTGGTAGGAAACTACTTTACCGAGGTACGACCCTGCAGATACAAATGTTCTTTGCTGCTTCTTCCACATTCTGTGGATCCATATTCAAATGGAAATCAATCTGCTTTAAATTCCATTTGATTACACAGCATTTCGGGACCCACATGACACCCTGTATGGTAATTCTATTTGTTTCAAGCCACACATATTTAACATTTTATCAACTGAACTGAGAAACAAGAAACGGGAAATCACACTACTGAAAGTATGCCATGGACCCACACACAGAGGGAAATTAGGGGGACAGCGGAGTAAATATGTAGGTGTTTTGCTGAAAGGTTGACGGAATCGGGCAGTAATTGTATGTGATTTCAACCATGTTAATGCTAACCAGGGTACTATCAATGTGAGAGGTATAGTATGTGCAGAATTCTTAAAATACCACAAAGCCATAAGACATAGGAGCAGAATTAGGCCACTCGGCTCATCGAGTCTGCTCCGCCATTCATTCATGGCTGATATTTTTCTCATCCCCATTCTCCTGCCTTCTCCCCATAATCCCTGATCCCCTTATTAATCAAGAACCTACCTTTCTCTGTCTTAAAGACACTCACTCAGTAATGTGGCCTCCACAGCCTTCTGCGGCAGAGTTCCACAGATTCACCACCCTCTGGCTGAAGAAATTCCTCCTCATCTCTGTTTTGAAGGATCGTCCCATCAGTTTGAGATTGTGTCCTCTGCTTCTAGTTTTCCCATAAGTGGAAACATCCTCTCCATGTCCTCTCTATCCAGGCCTCGCAGTTTCAAGATCTGCCCCCCCCCCCCCCCCGCCCCCCCCCCCTAAACTCCAATGAGGACAGACGCAGAGTCCTCAACTGTTCCTCATATGACAAGCTGCTCATTCCAGGGATCGTTCTTGTGAACCTCCTCTGGTCCCTTTCCAAGGCCAACACATTCTTCCTTCGATAAGGGGCCCAAAACCACTCACAATACTCCTAATAGGGTTGACCAGAGCCTTATAAGCCTCAGAAGTACATTCCTGCTCTTGGATTCTATCCCTCCTGACATGAATGCTAATGTTGCATTTGTCTTCCTTTTTTTAATATAAAAATTTAGGGTACCCAATTGTTTCTTTTCCAATTAAGGGGCAATTTAGTGTGGTCAATCCCCCTAACCTGCACATCTTTGGGTTGTGGGGTGAAACCCACACAGACACGGGGAGAATGTGCAAACTCCACAGTGACCCAGGGCCGGGATTCGAACCCGGGTCCTCAGCCAAGTACTGCCGACTGAACCTGCATGTTAACCTTAAGAGAATCTTGAACTCAGACTCCCAAGTCCCTTCGTGTTTCTGATTTCCGAAGCATTTTCCCATTTAGAAAATAGTGTATGCCTCCATTCTTCCTTCCAAAGTGCAGAACATCACACTTTTCCACATTGTATTCCATCTGCCACTTTGCCCACTCTCTTTGCCTGTACAAGTCCTTATGCAGCCTCCCTACTTCCTCAATACTACCTGTCCCTCTGAATATCTTTGTATCATCTGAAAACTTAGCAACAGTGCCCTCAGTTATTTCTTCCAGATCATTAATGTATATTGTGAAAAGCTGTAGTCCCAACACCAACCCCTGAGACACACCACTAGTCACCGGCTGTCATCCTGAAAAAGACTCCTTTATCACCACTTTCGGCCTTCTGCCAGTCAGCCAATCCTCTATCCATGCCAGTATCTTACCCTTAATACCATGGGCTTTTAACTTATTTAACAGCTTCCTGTACGGCACCTTGTCAAAGGCCTTCTGGAAATCTAAATAGATCACGTCCACTGATTCTCCTTTGTTGAACTTCCTTGTTACCTCCTCAAAGATTTGTCAGACATAACCTCCACTGATGAAGCCATGCTGACTCAGTTTTATTTTATCATGTACTTGCAAGTCCTCTGCAATCTCACCTTGAATAATGGACTCTGAAATATTACCAATTACTGAAGTCAGTCTAACCGGCCTATAATTTCCCAACTAACATTCAGAAGAATTTCTTTTGTCATTATGTAACAAGTTCAAGAAGAGAAAGTGTGATTCTGGATTTAGTTTTAGGAATGAGCAGGTTGAAAACAGGGCAGCACGGTGACACAGTGGTTTACACTGCAGCCTCATAGCGCCAGGTGGGGTTATGGAGATAGGGCAGGGGAGTGGGCCTGGGTGGAGTGCTCTTTTGAAGGGTCAGTGCAGATCCGATTGGTTGAATGGCCTCCTTCTGCACTGTAGGGATTCTATGAAAGCTCATCAGTGGAAGAGTATTTTGGTGATAGTGATCATGATTCCATTATATTTAATTAGTTGTAAAAAAAGATAGACCAAGACTACAAATTTTAACTTGCGTAAAAGCCAAGGTTTGTCAAAAGATATTTTTTTCTATGTTTCTAACACTGGTCCTATAGGTGGCATAACTGACAGGATTTCTAGAGAATTCAGGGGCAGGATTCTCTGACCCTCCCGCCGGGGAGAATCGCCGGGTGCGGCGTGAATCCCGCCCCCGCCTGCTGCCGAATTCTCCGGCGCCGGGGTTTTAACGGGGACAGAAATCACGGCGCGCAGGTCGGCGGCTGCCGGCAGCGCCCCCCCCCCCCCCCCGGCAATTCTCCGGCCCGCGACGGGCTGAATGGCCGCCCATTTTTCGGCGGGTCACGCCGGCGCAAATCACAACAGGTCCTTACCGGCGGGACCTGGCTCCACGGGCGGCCTGCAGAGTCCTCGGCGGAGGCGAGGGGGGGATCTGGCCCCGAGGGGGCCTGACCCGCGATTGGGGCCCACCGATCCGCGGGTGGGCCTGTGCCATGGGGGCACTCTTTCGCTCCGCAACGGCCGCTGTCAACCTCCGCCATGACCGGTGTGAAGAAGAACCCCTCTGCGCATGCTCTGGGATGACGCCAGCACACACTGGCGCTCCCGCATATGCGCCAACTCGCGCCAGCGGCAGAGGCCCTTCGGCGCCGGCCTAGCCCCTGAAGGTGCGGAGATCTTCGGGGCGGCCAGACGCCGGAGTGGTTCAAGCCACTCCTCGGCGCCAGAGTGGCCCGCCCCGCCGGTTCGCAGTGAAGCCTGCCCCAGGTTTCTGTCAGATATGCCCCCAGGAATGTCAGTGAGATGGAAAGGATCCATTGAAGGAAGTTCTTGTGGGAACCATCAGGAGTAGAAATTCAGTAGAATCAGGATGTACCTGTTTCTTGCTCCTTTGTTCTTAGTTAAGTCAGATTTTTGAAAGGGCGTAATTTCTAATGCTCATATTTTCATTAAAATGTAACATCAGGGCAAACCAATTTTACCACTTACTGGATTGAGATTTAGCAAAATAATGCATCTTCATAACATCTCGGTCCCTGCCTCCAAACATTTTCTGCTGAAATATAATTCATTCTTTTGTCACATTTCTAATATTCTTTCATGGGATCTGGGCATCGCTGGCTACACCAGCATTTATATTATACCTCTAATTGTCCTCAAGAAGGTAGTGGTGCACTGCCTCCTTGAACTACTGCTGTTCTTGTGATGTAGGTTCCCTTATAGTGCTGTTAGGGAGTTCCAGGATTTACCTACTCAACTTTTCCAATGATTTCCTGATTGCCTCCCACCTTATACAAACTGGAGTTCATCTAAAACTCTTGCCATCCGTATCCTAACTTACACGGATCCTCAGCAACCCTATGCTTGCTAAACTACATCAGCTACTGGTCCAGCAACACCTCAAATTAAAAATTCTCACTCCCTTGTTCAAATCTCTTCATATATTTACATTTACCCATCTCTATAACCTTCATAACCTTTGCTTCTAGGGCTCTTAGATATTCCCCACTAACTGTATCTCATCGATAACTACTTGTTCAGACACCTAGGCTTCATGTTCTGGAATCCCTCTATTATGTCACCCCTCAGCCTTATGTTTCCAGCAAAAGAAAAGAGGAATGGGAAGGTTATACTGAGGTGAGAAGAGATGGGAGAAGGTTAGAGTGGAACACAAGTGCTGGCATGGACTTGTGGGGTTGAATGGCTGGCTTCTTTGCTGTATATTTTAAGCAATTTTTTCTAGTGATGAACAAGATCCAAAACAGGTGAGATTTAAAATTTATGCAGTTACAATCTCAGTAGAAACTAGTGACAGTTGAAAGAAATTCAAACTTCCAGTTATTAACTGAAAGAATCATACCTCAAGACTTCATGTTTTAAACAAAAATGTTTACTGTACTAGAATTAAGCAAAGTAAGTCATACTAACTTAACACTGTATTTTGTAAACACTTATTCTACAAACGAAATAATCTGAACTGAACATTCGCTGTTCTGTATTTTCCAAACAAAAGGTGTGTTTTTGTGTGGTATGTAGAACATTCCTTGTTCCAGTCCTACTCGGGCTCCCTCTGACAATTCTTTCTCTGGTACATTGACGACCATATTAGTGCTGCTTCATGCTCTCATCTGGAACTGGAAAAAAAAATTTGCTTCCAATTTCCATCCATTTCGACCTGTCCATGGTCCTCTCCAGCACTTTCCTTTTCTTCCTTGGCTTCTCTGTCTCCATTTATGGGGATAGACTGTTAACCAATATTCAGGACAAGCCCACTAACACCAAAGGCTACCTCAAATACACTTTCTCATGGCAATACCTGCTTTCAGTAAGGACTCCATTCCACTCCCAGTTTCTCTCCCATGTTCTCATCAGAACATCATCTGTTCTGATGATGAAACTTCCACAGCAGCATTTCTGACATGTCTTCCTTTCTCTTCAGCCAAGGATTCCCCATAACTGTGGCCGACAGGTCCTCTGCCATGTCTGACCCACCCCTACACTTGTGCCCTCAACCCTTCCCCTCTCTCCTAGAATAATGATAGATTTCCCTTGCCCTCACTTTCCACCCCGCAAACCTCTGTAATCAAAGGATTATTATATGCTGCCAGACCTGTTAAGATTTTCCAAAACGTTGTTTTCAGGCCCTGTTCTATTTTTATTTCCATCAAGAGTTCACTTTTACTTTACAGGATCGTGAAGGTTCATAAACCTCTCCTCTGATCAAACCAAGGTATGCTACAGCTTTCTTCAATTCACTTTGATTCTCCTCGGGTATTCCCCAATCCTCCAAGGTACATGATTTCTTGGGGTCCTTCCACTAACATCCAGTTAGGTGACCATCTCACCTCAAAATGTGTGGATACTCCAATTTACAGCATAGGCCTCACTCCTTTCTTACTCATCGACTTCCAAATCAGAAAACACCCATGGTCTCTGATACCTCTTCTACTTTTCTACAGCCTCTGGTAGATTCTCTCACTCTGTGCACATCTCCAAGTTGCTTCCAAGCTCCAACCAACTGTTTCTGTCACATAACACAGAAAAAACAAAAAAAAACCTTCAATATATACCCACATCAATGTAGCACACCAGGAATGTCCCAAATATAAATTCAGGCTAATTATCACCAATTCCCAAACCGGTGCCCTAATCTGCAAAGTATATGGCTACTTTACCACATTCCCTTAATTATCAGCTGCATCCAAAACTTTATCTGATCTGAAAAATCATACGAATAAAGAACCAAGAACAATACAGCACAAGAACAGGCCCTTCAGCCCTCCAAACCTGTACTGGTCATGATACCAACCTTTGACAAAACCCTCAGCACTTCCTTATACGTTATCCCTCTATACCCATCCTATCCATGTGTTTTTCAAGATGCCTTTTGAACACCGTTAATGTATCTGCTTCCACAATCTCCCCTGGCAATGCGTTCCAGGCACTCACCACCCTCTGCGTAAAAAACCTGCCTCACACATCTCTAAACTTTGCCCCACGGACCTTAAACCTATGCCCTCTGGTGACTGACCCCCTCTACTCTGGGAAAGTGTGCCTGCCCATCCACTCTATCCATGCCCCTCATAATCTTGTAGACCTCTATCGGTCACCCCTCAACCTCAGTCTTTCTAATGAAAACAGTCCAAGTGGATTCAACCTCTCCACATAGCTAACATCCTACAGACCAGGCAACATCCTGGTGAACCTCCTCTGCACCCTCTCCAAAGCCTCCACATCCTTCTGGTAATGTGGCGATCAGAATTGTGTGCAATATTCCAAGTGCGACCTTACCAAGGTTCTGTACAACTGTAGCATGATTTGCCAGTTTTTATACTCGATGCCCAGTCCAATGACGGCAAGCATTCCGTATGCTTTCTTGATTATCTTGTCCACTTGTGTTGCCACCTTCAAAGATCTGTCGACCTGCACGCCCAGATCTCTCTGACTTTCTATATTCCCACAAATTCTGCCATTTACGGTATATTTCCCCTCGATGTTAGACCTACCAATATGCATTACCACACATTTGTCCGGATTACACTCCATTTGCCATTTTTCTGCCCAAGTCTCCAACCTATCTATGCCCTGCTGTATGTTCTGACAATCCTTAACACTATCTGCCACTCCACTAACCTTGGTGTCATCTGCGAACTTACTAATCAGACTGGCTACATTTTCCTCCAAATCGTTTATGGACACCACAAACAACAAAGGCCCAAGCACCGATCCTGTGGAACACCACTAGTCACAACCTTCCATTCAGATAAACACCCTTCTACTGCTACCCTTTGCCTTCTGTGACCGAGCCAGTTCTGTATCCATTTTACCACCTCACCTCTGATCCCATGTGACTTCTTTTGTACTAGTCTGCCATGAAGCATCATGTCAAAGGCTTTATTGAAGTCCATGTAAACAACATCCACCACCCTCCCTTCATCAATCATCTTTGTCACCTCCTCAAAAAACTCGTGAGGCATGGGCCCATTTATTTCCAAATGGATATAAATCCTGTCCCTGAGAATTCTCTCCAATAATTTACCTGCTACCGATGTGAGACTCACCAGCCTATAGTTCCCAGGATTATCCCTGCTACCTTTCTTAAACAGCAGCACCACATTAGCTATTCTCCAGTCCTCTGGGATTTCAACTGTAGCCAATGAGGATACAAAGATGCCAGTCAAGGCCCGAGCAATTTCCTTCCTTGCTTCCCTACGTATTCTGGGGTAAATCCCATCCGGCCCAGGAAACTTATCTACCTTAATATCTTTTAAGACCCAATACCTCCTCCTTTTCGATGTTAACATGATCCAGACTGTCCACACATGCTACTCAAGAATCATCATCCACAAAGTCCCTTTCTTTGGTGAACACTGATGCAAAGTACTCATTTAGTACCTCACCCATTTCCTCTGGCTCAACACATAGATTCCCCCTAAGTGGTCCAATC
Source organism: Scyliorhinus torazame (assembly GCF_047496885.1). Taxonomy (NCBI): domain Eukaryota; kingdom Metazoa; phylum Chordata; class Chondrichthyes; order Carcharhiniformes; family Scyliorhinidae; genus Scyliorhinus; species Scyliorhinus torazame. The sequence continues at coordinate 225,445,499 of NC_092709.1, forward strand.
CTTTCCCTGGCCACCTCTTGCTTTTTACATTGAATAAAAAGTTTTGGGATTCACCTTAATCCTACTTGCCAAGGACTTTTCATGACCCCTCCTAGCCCTCCTAATTTCCTGCTTCAGTACCTTCCTACTTTCTTTATACTCAAGGGTTTCCACTTTCCCTTCCCTTTAGACCGTACAAAAGCCTCCTTTTCTTTTTGACGAGGTTTAGAATATCCCTCGTTATCCAAGGCTCCCTGAACGTCCCATATTTATCCTTTGTTCTCTCAGGAACATTACTTTCCTGAATCCTTGTCAACTGGTGCTTGAAAGGATGGTGTTGGCAGGAATGGATGTTGCAGGTTCCGGGGTTTAGGTGTTTTAGTAAGCTCAGAGAAGGAGGCAAAAGAGGGGGAGGTGTGGCGCTGCTAGTCAAGAGCAGTATTACGGTGGCGGAGAGGATGCTAGATGGGGACTCTTCTTCCGAGGTAGTATTGGCTGAAGTTAGAAACAGGAAAGGAGAGGTCACCCTGTTGGGAGTTTTTTATAGGCCTCCTAATAGTTCTAGGGATGTAGAGGAAAGGATGGCGAAGATGATTCTGGATATGAGCGAAAGTAACAGGGTAGTTATTATGGGAGACTTTAACTTTCCAAATATTGACTGGAAAAGATATAGTTCGAGTACAATAGATGGGTCGTTTTTTGTACAGTGTGTGCAGGAGGGTTTCCTGAAACAATATGTTGACAGGCCAACAAGAGGCGAGGCCACGTTGGATTTGGTTTTGGGTAATGAACCAGGCCAGGTGTTGGATTTGGAGGTAGGAGAGCACTTTGGGGACAGTGACCACAATTCGGTGACGTTTACGTTAATGATGGAAAGGGATAAGTATACACCGCAGGGCAAGAGTTATAGCTGGGGGAAGGGCAATTATGATGCCATTAGACGTGACTTGGGGGGGATAAGGTGGAGAAGTAGGCTGCAAGTGTTGGGCACACTGGATAAGTGGGGCTTGTTCAAGGATCAGCTACTGCGTGTTCTTGATAAGTATGTACCGGTCAGACAGGGAGGAAGGCGTCGAGCGAGGGAACCGTGGTTTACCAGGGAAGTGGAATCTCTTGTTAAGAGGAAGAAGGAGGCCTATGTGAAGATGAAGTGTGAAGTTTCGGTTGGGGCGATGGATAGTTACAAGGTAGCGAGGAAGGATCTAAAGAGAGAGCTAAGACAAGCAAGGAGGGGACATGAGAAGTATTTGGCAGGAAGGATCAAGGAAAACCCAAAAGCTTTCTATAGGTATGTCAGGAATAAGCGAATGGCTAGGGAAAGAGTAGGACCAGTCAAGGACAGGGATGGGAAATTGTGTGTGGAGTCTGAAGAGATAGGCGAGATACTAAATGAATATTTTTCGTCAGTATTCACTCAGGAAAAAGATAATGTTGTGGAGGAGAATGCTGAGCCCCAGGCTAATAGAATAGATGGCATTGAGGTACGTAGGGAAGAGGTGTTGGCAATTCTGGACAGGCTGAAAATAGATAAGTCCCCGGGACCTGATGGGATTTATCCTAGGATTCTATGGGAGGCCAGGGAAGAGATTGCTGGACCTTTGGCTTTGATTTTTATGTCATCATTGGCTACAGGAATAGTGCCAGAGGACTGGAGGACAGCAAATGTGGTCCCTTTGTTCAAAAAGGGGAGCAGAGACAACCCCGGCAACTATAGACCGGTGAGCCTCACGTCTGTAGTGGGTAAAGTCTTGGAGGGGATTATAAGGGACAAGATTTATAATCATCTAGATAGGAATGATATGATCAGGGATAGTCAGCATGGCTTTGTGAAGGGTAGGTCATGCCTCACAAACCTTATTGAGTTCTTTGAGAAGGTGACTGAACAGGTAGACGAGGGTAGAGCAGTTGATGTGGTGTATATGGATTTCAGCAAAGCGTTTGATAAGGTTCCCCACGGTAGGCTATTGCAAAAAATACGGAGGCTGGGGATTAAGGGTGATTTAGAGATGTGGATCAGAAATTGGCTAGCTGAAAGAAGACAGAGGGTGGTGGTTGATGGGAAATGTTCAGAATGGAGTACAGTCACAAGTGGAGTACCACAAGGATCTGTTCTGGGGCCGTTGCTGTTTGTCATTTTTATCAATGACCTAGAGGAAGGCACAGAAGGGTGGGTGAGTAAATTTGCAGATGATACTAAAGTCGGTGGTGTTGTCGATAGTGTGGAAGGATGTAGCAGGTTACAGAGGGATATAGATAAGCTGCAGAGCTGGGCTGAGAGGTGGCAAATGGAGTTTAATGTAGAGAAGTGTGAGGTGATTCACTTTGGAAGGAATAACAGGAATGCGGAATATTTGGCTAATGGTAAAGTTCTTGAAAGTGTGGCTGAGCAGAGGGATCTAGGTGTCCATGTACATAGATCCCTGAAAGTTGCCACCCAGGTTGATAGGGTTGTGAAGAAGGCCTATGGAGTGTTGGCCTTTATTGGTAGAGGGATTGAGTTCCGGAGTCGGGAGGTCATGTTGCAGCTGTACAGAACTCTGGTCCGGCCGCATTTGGAGTATTGCGTACAGTTCTGGTCACCGCATTATAGGAAGGACGTGGAGGCTTTGGAGCGGGTGCAGAGGAGATTTACCAGGATGTTGCCTGGTATGGAGGGAAAATCTTATGAGGAAAGGCTGACGGACTTGAGGTTGTTTTCGTTGGAGAGAAGAAGGTTAAGAGGAGACTTAATAGAAGCATACAAAATGATCAGGGGGTTGGATAGGGTGGACAGTGAGAGCCTTCTCCCGCGGATGGATATGGCTGGCACGAGGGGACATAACTTTAAACTGAGGGGTAATAGATATAGGACAGAGGTCAGAGGTAGGTTCTTTACGCAAAGAGTAGTGAGGCCGTGGAATGCCCTACCTGCTACAGTAGTGAACTCGCCAACATTGAGGGCATTTAAAAGTTTATTGGATAAACATATGGATGATAATGGCATAGTGTAGGTTAGATGGCTTTTGTTTCGGTGCAACATCGTGGGCCGAAGGGCCTGTACTGCGCTGTATTGTTCTATGTTCTATGAAAGACTCCCACATGCCCAATGTTGATTTACTATCCAACAGTCATACCCAATCCTAATTCTTCAATTCCTGTCTAATGTTATCGGAATTTGCCTTTCCCCAGTTTAGCACCTTAACGCTAGGGTTACCCTCATCCCTGTTCAAAAGTATCCCAACACATACAGAATTGTGGTCACTACTCCCAAATTGTTCCCCTGCTGAAACCTCAATCACCTGTCCAGGCTCATTCCCCAATACCAGATCCAGTACTGCCCCTTCCCTAGTTGGACTATCTACATATTGCATCAAGGCGGCTTCATGGATACACCTTACAATAATTTAAACCTCTGATTAAGGTAACTGCAGTCATCCCATATCCATCATGAAACTCAGAGAATTGACCCATTATTTTGAGTTTTTACACTTCCAACTCTAACCTTATGAAATAAAGGCCACCCTCTGAATTGAATTTGCTCTAGGCTTTGTTTATCCAGCCCCTCACTCTGAGAGTTTTCATTTATTACATTTAAAATTTTTAATCTCCAAACTAAAACTTATATTCCTAAAACATATGGATGAAATTACATGTCCGTAGCAATATTTCTCAGTAAGAACTTGAACTTCCTTAGTCATTTTTATGACATAAAGATGTCCAGAACTGTCTCACCAATGAAGTATTTTTAAAGTGCATTCACTGCTGTAATGGAGGGAAATACGGTGAGCACAGCGACAAGATGAGGTTACCAGGAGAGCTACTTCACGCATTTTCAAAATAATAAATGCGGTCTGTTATCTGGTCATAACTCCTATCAGAACCTTGGGCATAGCCATAGAACTGGCCTACAATAGATATACTGCCACCAGAAATATCAGTGTGCAAACTTTGTGCTCCTATGAGGTGTATCCTCAGGGGGGCTATGCTCATCAGAAAATGGCTGAACAGGCTGGGGCTATAGGGTTAGAAGGAGCTGTATTTAGGGTTCACGACAGGCTGCTTTTTCACTTTGGTAGTTACCCCATTAATGACCTGTGACAAAACCTCCGGCGATGACATACACATATTAATACAGTGCTTACTACAGCTATTAAGACTCAATATAAATATATAACATTTTTCTCCTCCCTTGAATCAAACGTCCCCAACAATTTCAAACAAGTGCAACAGGAACAATAATCAAACAATAAATCGGACGGTTTGGAAGTCGCTGCTCTCAGAACGGTTGACGGCAAACATCTGCCGTTCGCTTCTTTTTTAAAAAATATATTTTTATTGCCATTTTAACGATTTTTACAAAGTTTTCAACAAAAAAAATCACATAATTACAGGGGAAAAAAACTCCAGCCACACCAATATCAGCTAACCTCCCCCCGCTGCCACTCCCACAACTGTTTCAGTATTTATTGGTTTCACATTTTATATTACATGTTTTTAATGTTTTAGTTATTTGCATGTGACAGCACTGTCTGAAAACTGGAGAGGGAGGTGTTACCTACAGGTTACCCAGATAACCTTGCCTCTATCCCATCCCCTTTTGGACGTACATTGGCTCGACTCGTCCATCGGTTTTATGGTCCAGCAAAACAACACCACTTGGGACTCAGCCCTCCCTTTTGCGCTAATGTTTTTGCGCAATACAGTTTCAACCTCCACAGGTTACACCCCACACACCCTCAATAACGGACGCCCCATGAAAGGCATAGAATTTTTATTAGGTTTAGACTTGACCAGCCCCGAAGTGACGGCCCTCACACACGAGAACGCAGTCAATTAGTAGAGAATGTTAAAACGGCTCAGCTAGCAGCCGCAGTGAAATTGGGCACAAGAAAGAAACAGAGCAAGGCTTGTTTCGATAAGACTGTGCATGCGACGGAGTTCAGTGTAGGACAGCAAGTCATGCTCTCCGTATACAACCCCAGCACATTCCTGTCACCAAAGTACTCGGGTCCGTACTCCATTGCGGACAAAGTAAGCCCTTCCGTCTACAAAATAAAGTACCCCAATGGAAAGACTGCGTGGTTCCATATCAACCAGATGAAGGCATATGGAACACAGTCTAACCACACACACCACGTCATGCTTGATGCAGCAGACCACGCCCCGCCCACAGCCAACATAACCCGACCCTCCCCCAACACGTCCAGCCCAGCCACGGACTCAACCCCAACTCCACCCCCGAACTATATACTCCGCCCCAGAACGCCCACAGACTGCAGCAGCAGAGACAGCGTCTGTGACTCGGACGATAGCCACAGCACGCCTCCCTACTATCCCCATGCAACAGGACCCACACCCAGCGAATCTGACCACGATTCGAGTGATCCCTTCACGATCACTTTCCTACACAAACCCCACCACCGACCACCCATGACGACCCCGATTCCGTCCCCACACAACTAGACACCACCTATTGGCACAGAGATAATTTGTGCAGACTCGTACGGAATGACGATGAGAGCGATCCGAAATCATACCAAGCAGCCCTATCCGCCCTGATACATTCGAGAGTTTGGCATCCGGGAGCAGATGACGACCTTGAGTCTGACTCCCAAAACGAGAACCCCTTTGCGACCCTGTTCACAACCGATAACGGAGGTGTCCAGATGATGTTTCAAAAGGAACCGCTTGAGAGAAAATGGTGTCCTTTCTGATGGAACCTGCAGCATGTTTAATGTTGTTTGTAGTGTATTGTTAAAGGTTGTATGTCAGACCGGAAAAAAAACTTCCACGGCCCCACGCCACCACCCCTCTGACGCCCACTGGCAGTCAGAGAAACTCGTTTGGCCAGACGCTAGTTCAGAGGAACTAGTTTGTCCACAGAGACTTGTAAATGTCCCAGATGCCAGTTCAGCGGAACTCGTCTGTCGACAGAAACACAGACCCCCGTTCATAACTGCCCTTCTGGTTCAAAGGTAGAACCAATACGGCAACCCCCCACGATGACTACATTTCTTGCCCATTCTTGTCGGTTGCTCAGGCAGTGGAGAAACAGCTTGGGGCCCGCCCTGCCTGGGATCCCCCCTCTGGTCAGCTACGCTCGGGTAGGGGACACACGGCATTGGTCGCCATCCTACCCAGGGATTCCATCCAACTCTTACCCATCGCGGCCCATACGCACCTCATTTTGGAAAGTTTTAGTTCAAAAAGTTTTGTTTTGTTTCAGGTAACCCTTAGGTTGCCAACCATATGCTATTCACATCCTCAAACATTTGGATGGTAAATCGCAGTCTGAGAGACGGCTCGCACTGGTTCAATATTTGTAAGTGTGTCTTGTCCTGAAATTCGGTTTTTGGGAAAAAAAAAAAGAGGGAGTCACACACAGTGACCAATTATAAAGGGAGTAATTGGCACCTAAGGACAGACAGGCTATCATACGAGATGTTAAACCAAGATAGTAACAGACACTATGCTTGTTTCCACATGAACTCTAGAAGCTCCAGGACAAGAGAAGAGAAGAGAAGTGAAAGAAGAAGAACCATGAGGACATCCTCGGCGTGGTTCATCGTTACAATGGACATTTGGATGCGCGCAAACGCGAACCCCATGACCTCAAGCCCCCCAGCCGTTAATGATTCACTTCCTCACAGTACCCAGAGCCCAGTCACCAGCGACACCACACCATCTTGGTGTGCCAGGTATATAACCTGGTACTCCCTGTCCTACTTGATAGAATCCCTATTGGTATTGGCGATACTCTGCTGCATCGTGCAGACTATGCGTCTGAGAAAATGGAGACGGAGAGCCTACCGCGCTCGCACCCCGGTATATAGGATCAGATCCCCTATTTTCGGATACGACCAGACCCCCGCGATCTATAATAAAGAGCATTTGTTTGTGGTTTTGTTGTAAATAAAGAAATGTTCATGAGCAATTGTACGATCCTGAGCTTGACTGCCAAGCCAGGAAAAAGGTGTATAAACTGCTATGATTTTGTTTGTATGGTTGAGGAAGTTAGAGTGATGAAATGTTTAAGTGAGTGTAGTGTATTAAGGATAGGTAGAGGTTCCCATGTTCTTGTTTTGTAATGCATGTCCCTGTTTGACATAGCGCCCCATAGAATTGTCAGTTAAAATTTTTTTGCATAGTTATGGTCAGTGTAGAGGCCATGAAATAAGTGCTCACCGGGTCAGGGAATGGAAAGCAATACAGTTATGTGATCCTTCACGCTTCGCGTTAGGATCACAAGGAGGGTGTGTAGCCACCTGAATTGGCCAACTCCCGATTTAAAATGGCGAATGGAAAATGCTGAAGGGAAATTCAGCCAACACAGGCAGAAACCAGCAGGTGCAGGTTTGCTGTGTATTTAACTCTGCAAAAGCCCAGACAGCATCGATACCAGCGACCATCAGCATAATAATGTAGCAGCCATCTACATACTAATGAGCAATCCCCGGGAACAATAGCAACATTTGGGACACACAAAACTAAGCCAGACTCCCCAGCGCCAGCAGGAGCCAACACTAAAGAGGTTAACGAACACCTCAAGACTGCCCATCGATCAGGGAACCGCTCCAGTATTGGAGAAATCGAACCAAGCGATTGGAACAGAGTCCAATCACCTAGAACCAGGTACGCGGTCCGCCCCGAAAGGCGGGAAGCCCCTGGGGACTACAAAGTTAAGGCCCCCAAGTTCAACTTGCTCTCTTTTTCCTGCCCGGGTCACCCAGCAACGCGAACCAACCTTTACCGTGACCGGTGCAGTGACCGTCGAAAGACCGTAAGTCTTAATTCAACGCTCGCTACGAGATAGGCGCTCCTAGCTACCAATCCGTACCAACTTCGAATCCCGCAGACTCAGAACCCGAACGAAAGGCCATTTGTTCCCCTGACCTGGTGGGCCAGTCCGAAGTTAAGTATAGGCCTGTTAGTTGTCGAAGTAGTTTAGACGTAGAATTTGTGCACGAGTAGCGATTACTGTGTATAATAAATGTGCTTTGATTTGAATTTTACTAATCGGTGTATTGAGTTATTGATCATTACTTGAACTTGAACCTCGTGGCGGTATCATAAAGATACCTGGCGACTCGAGAGCAAAGGTAATAAAACAGAGCAATTGAACCAACCGAAAAGTTAGCAACACACCTCACCCCCTTTTCTTCTCTATCCCTATTCTTTGCCGCTTTTGTGCCCCCCACCCCCCACCCCCGCTTCATTGGCTGTTGGCCTCAAACAGGTCCTGGAACAAGCTGGTGAATGGCTTCCATGTCTTGTGGAAGCCTTCTTCTGACTCCCGGATAGTGAATTTGATTTTCTCCAGGTGGAGAAATTCTGACAGGTCAGACAGTCAGTCTGCAGCTTTGGGTGGTGCTGCTGATCGCTAGCCAAGCTGGATTCTTCGGCAGGTGATTAGGTAGGCAAAAGCAAGGGCGTCAACACCCCTCCCCATGAATAGGTTTCCCAGCATCCGGACCACATAGTCTGTCAGGTCCCTACTCTCGGTTCCCTCTGGCAGGCCCACTGTCCTGAGATTTTGTCACCTTGACCGGTTCTCCTGGTCCTCAATTTTTCCCTTCAGGTTCCCCTGAGTCACCACCAACCTCATTATTTCTTCCTACAGGGCAACAATCCGGTCACTCTGGTCCGTCAAGGCTTTTTCCAGGTCCTTGATTGTGTTTTCCAGTCTCCTTTCTACCTTGTTGAGTGCCACCTGCATGGCGCCAGCACTTCTGTGACTGCCACCTTGACCGTTGCCTTGATCTCAGTCCTGATTTCATCTTCCAGCTCCTTTAGTTCCCTCATGATGAACTTCTTCCATCCACCCTCCAGCGGGTTGCTGGTCTCCCTCTCTTGGGTATGGCCCGAGACCCCCTGCCTCGTGGGTCCGCTGATCTGCTTATTTGCTTCTTCGCGGCCTCTGGAGATACTGCTACCCAGAATCTCTTCTGGTCTGTGTGTTGTAGCGGGTATGGGGACGTTTTTGTCATTAAATGAGCGGTGTTCTTACACATCAGTCGGAATCGATCGTGGCGTTTTGACCAGTGAACCTTGTTCCTTCGTTGCTCTAAATGTGCGTTGCATGGTTTGAATGAAAGTTTCAGCTAGTCCATTCATAGCAGGATCGTACAGTGCAGATCTGATATGTTGAATACCATTCTCTTTCAAGAAACTTCTGAATTATTGGGAGATAAATGAAGGTCAGTTATCACTTACCAATTATTGCTCAGGGAATCCAAACCTACTAAAAACTTGTCCATGGCTCAAAATTTTCTTTTCTGATGAAGTGGACTTCATTATGGTAGCTTCTGGCCACTTTGAATGAGCATTGGCCGTTACCAAGAACATGAGTCTTTTAAAAGATCCTGCGAAGGCGACGTGGACCTGTTGACAAGCCTCTTCCGGCCATTCCTAAGGATACGGTGGTGCTAACGATGGCAGGTTTTGTACCTTCACACGTGAAGAACACATTCCAACTTTCTCTTCAATCTCAGCGTCCAATCCATGCCATCAGAAATAACTCCTCGTTGTTTCTTTTGTGCGCACAATTCCGCAATGGCCCTCATGCAACATACGTCTTGAAGGTTTGAAGGGAATGTGTCTGAGGTTTTCCTTATAGACAGACCGTGGCACCAGTTGCCCAGTTCGACTTCTACCCTTTTTAGCTGTCCATATCAGCAATAGCCAGCATTCAGTGACAATTCGTCTTCATTCTGAGTTGCCTCATTTCTCTCGACCCTTTGCACAGCATAAACACTTCTTTTGTTCTGTTCACGTGCTGTTTTGATATGCTCTTGCTTATTTTTGCTCGCATCTTTCTTTTTCTTCCAGCAGGCACGCTCTATATATGATTTTTTTTTTCTCCCATCAAGCTCAGGAATGTGAGAACCCCAATATATTCTGCTATTTTGTTTGCTGCAAAAATAGTCAAAATGCTCAGTGCTCCACATTTTCATTGACAAGTCCTACGGCACTGAAAACTACCATTTTCTTCTTAATGGACATTCCCCATAATCATGTTTTCTGCAGATACCTAGCTTTTCCCATTTAAACAAGGTAACAACCAGAACTTCAGACTCTTTTTTTAAAAAACATCCCAGCTCTATAATAGCCCTGCAGTGAATCGCTACACACGTCCACTTCACCCGTTATGTCCGGAACACACGCAAGAACTCTGCTTCTAAGTCTTCTTTCCTGGTTTTTGTTAATTATATTTCTTTTTTTCCTGGGTGGCTAGTAAGTGCTATTCGAAGTCGTCGCCGCTAGATTTTGTGTTATTGTGGAGAACCGATACTAGGAAGCACAGAGGTTTAAAAACTAACAGAGCTTTATTCACAAGGTGTGTTCACTACAGGCTGCTTCTTCATTCTGTCAGTTTCCCGGGTTAGTGACTGGCGATGTCACATGCATATATGCTTACTGCAGCTAATATAAATAAATTGGTCGTCCACCATAATTCTAATAGGAAACCAATGGAATCTCAAAAAACTAAAAAGCCTAAATGTCTGTTTCTGCTGATACTACAGTTTCGCTGGTCTTCATCTCGAACCTTAGTGAAATTCCAGGCCCCCAACAATTGTTAAAGATTCGCACCAACCATTTACATTAGTGATGTAAAACTTGCTAGTAAATCACACAGGATACTTTATGGTGACACCATTGCCTAATCTATATTTATGCAATCTATATTTATGCACTGTTGGAATAGTACTATTGTGGGACAATCATTCTCTTATAAATAACAAATTTCACCAAGGCAACCAGACTGAGACAGTACTAGTATTCAATGCAAAATTGAGGATTTTGTTTGTAATATTAACACTGTCTCTTTTATTTTTCTATTAAATCTTTAAAAATCAGTGAGTTCTGGATTGTGTCAAGCTGCAGTTTGTTGTATGATCCAAGATAGCAATATTTGTGTGTTCAGTGAGGAATAACTGACAGAAGCAGTTCCACTTGGCAGAAACATACATCCGACCGGACAACACAGTGTGGTGCTGACAGCAACTATGGAGAATTCCATAGCTCAGATTTCTCAGCTAGAAAAGGAAATACAGTAGCAATTTAGGGGTGGTGGTGGCGTAGTGGTAATGTCACTCGACGAGTAAACCAGAGACCCAGAGTAATGCTCTGGGGACCCAGATTCAAATCCCACAACTGCATATGGTGAAATTTGAATTCTATTAAAAACAAATCTGGAATTAAAAATTAAACTTGCCATAAAACAATTCTCTTAAAAACTTATCTGGTTCACTAATGTCCTTTAGGGAAAGAAATCTGCTGTTCCTTACCTGGTCTGGCCTACATGTTACTGCAGATCCACAGCAACGTGGTTGTCTCTCAACTGCCCCCTCAAGGGCAATTAGGGATGGACAATAATTGCTGGACGAGGTTGCAACGCCTACGTCCAATGAATAAAAAGAAATAAACTTAATAAAATTTGGGAATGTTAGGAGGGTGGAGAAGGAGAAACTGAATTGCTAGCCCCTCTTTACATTTGTGAGTTTTGCAAGATTTACCATATCAACTATTTTCTTTTAGATTTCTACAGTCATCCACAAAATAACATTTTGACTTTTTTTTTTTACACACAGTAAAGGAAGTAATAATAGTTCTGTGACATCAGACTTCCTTCAACTTAGATTGCTGGAGGAAGTGATATCAATTATATGTTACTTTTGGCATTAACATGGAACATTCTGAATCCCACATTATACTTTTTGTTAGTTCTGTTATAAAGGCTGGAATAAAATGAAGCTCAGTTTTACAACTTAGATTTCTGATTCGCAGCATAATTTTGAATGGCCTGGATCAGAACACAGAGTATCACTTTATGAAATTAAAATTAGTTACACTGTTCCATGAAAAATAACCAAACCATCATGAAGTCTTTTTTTTTTGACATCTCAATAAGAACTTATTAAATCCTAAACTCGAGAAGCATAGATGGTTCAAACTAACAATGGTTAATTTATAAACCAAGTGGGCAATATTCTAAAATACAGGCAAATCCATTTTTACGTAGTGGCATTTTACTGAATATGCCTGTTTACAGAATGGAAGTAATGGGGCCGTAAACTGGCAGCGTTGGCTGCTCCCCTCAACCATGTGACTTCACGTGAATCCCTGGAAGAGGGATTCTCTAAAAACGGGGACAAATTAGCCAATTATAATCTAGTTGGGGAAACATGATGCTGGGAAATCAACAGATCTCCATCTCCTCCCCAAACATAAAAGAAAGTACCTGTAACTGAAAGAGAGAAGGTTGGAACTCATAACAAGACCAAGACTCAATGTCACTGGTTGTGGGAGCGGTGTCCTCCACAGCTGCTGCCAAACCAGCCGCAGGAATAGCCGTCTCCCAGAGAGTCGTACTGCCGAGACCCTTAGCCGCTGCCTCCCATTTTTCCTCTGTGATCCACCCGGATCTGCCGCCCACCAAGGGATTTTCCATTCATCATGTCCAGTACCATAGAAGCCCTACAGTACAGGAGGCCCATCGAGTCTGCACCGACCCTCTGAACGAGCACCCTCGGTCAACTCCCCCAGCTTATCCCCATAACTCTGTAATCCCATCTAACCTGCAGCTGGCGGCTGCTGTTCCATCCTGGGTGTACAATAGCGGATTTAAGTAAAACCAAGATTTGCCTGTAATTCTTTGGAAATACAGTGTATTGTTCTTTTGAATTCAGAATCGACTCCTGCATCTTTATGCGAGGCCCAAAATTTCAAACAGTTTTAAAATATCAAAACATTCAAACAATGTGACAAAAACAATACCTTAATGTATTTGTTTTCCAACAGGCCCGTCTGCAGTCAGGCTGTCACAGTTTAAAATGAAGTGTTTGAAATAATCAAGGCACTTCTATACCTTTGCCATATAACAAATACAATTATTGCTATCAATCGGTCAGTAAAATTCCATTATAGCTAATTTAACTGATACTGGTGACAGTATGGTTGAAACTGTTTTACGACCAGTACTGGTTGAAAAGATTCTGCTATCTTACCACAGGGGCTGGTTTAGCACAGGGCTAAAATCGCTGGCTTTGAAAGCAGACCAAGGCAGGCCAGCAGCACGGTTCAATTCCCATACCAGCCTCCCTGAACAGGCGCCAGAATGTGGCAACTAGGGGCTTTTCACAGTAACTTAATTTGAAGCCTATTTGTGACAGCGATTTTCATTTCATTTCATCCGCAAATTTGCTAATCAGACCCGCTACGTTTTCTTCCAAGCCATTTATATATATTACAAAGAACAGGGGTCCCAGTACTGATCCCTGAATAACACCACTAGTTACAGACCTCCATTCGGAAAAACACTGTTCCACTGCTACCCTCTGTCTTCTATGGCCAAGCCTGTTATGGATCCATCCAGTTAGTTCACACCTGACCCCATGTGATCTAATCTTTTGCACCAGCCTGCCTTGAGGAGCCTTATCAAATAAAGTCCAAGTAGACAACATCCACAGCCCTTCCCTCAATCAATCATTCTTGTCACCTCCTCAACAAATGTAATCAATCAAATTAGTGAGACATGATCTCCCTCGTACAAAACCATGCTGTCTGTCGCTAATAAGACCGTTCACTTCCAAATGTGCATAGATCCTATCTCTGGGAATCCTTTCCAACAATTTCACTATCACTGACGTCAAGCTCACTGGTTTATAATTACCTGGATTATCCTTGCAACCCTTCTTAAAAAAACGGCACAACAATGGCTATCCTCGAATCCTCTGGGATCTCAGCTGTGGCCAATGAGGACACAAGGATTTCTGTCAGAGGCCCAGCGATTTCATCTCTTGTCTCCCTCAGAAATCTGGGATACATGCCATCTGGCCCTGGGGATTTGTCTACTTAATGATTTTTAACACACCTAACACTTCCTCCCTCGTAATAACGACCTCCCTCTGAGACACCACCAATCAACGTGCCCCTCTCCTTTGTGAATACCGATGCAAAATACTCATTAAGGACCTCACCTACCTTCCTCTGGTTCTACACAATCTCCCTCCTTTGTCCTGGAGTGAACCAACTCATTCTCTAGCTACCCTCTTGTGCCTTCGGATTCTCCTTAATCCTGTCTGCCAAGGACATTTTGTGACCCCTTTTGCCCCGCTTCAGCTCTTTTCTACTTTCCTGGTATTCCTCAAGTGCTGTCTCTGTTTTTAGTTGCTGTACCTCACATATGCATCTTTTTTTCTTTTTGACAAGTTTCTCAATTTCCCTGGTTCCCGAATCCTGCCTCTCCTGTCCTTCCCTTTTACCGTCACATGTTTGTCCTGCACTCCCATCAACTCTCCTTAAAAGACTCCCACGTGCCAAATGTGGATTTACCCTCAAACAGCCTCTCCCAAACAACAGCCTCCAAATCCTGCCTAATCTGGTTGTAGTTAGCCTTCCCTCAATTTAGCACCTTAACCCTAGGACAACACACATCCTTTTCCAGGAGTATCCGAAAGCTGACGGAATTGTGGTCACCGTTTGCCATATGTTCACCCACTGCTACTTTGATGACCTAGCTAGGCACGTTCCCCAGTACTAGATCCAATATAGCCCCCTCTCTAGTCGGACTATCCACATATAGTTCCAAAATACCTTCTTGGACACACTTACCAAATTCCTCACCATCCAGACCCCTAGCCCGAAGGGATTTCCAGTCAATATGAGGAAAATTAAAGTCTTCCACTACAACAATCCTAATATTGCCACATCTATCCAGAATCTCCTTACATATCTGGGGCGTGATTCTCCAACCCCCCACCGGGTCGGAGAATCGTCGGTGGTCGGCGTGAATCCCGCCCCCGCCGTGTCGCGAATTCTCCGCCACCGGATATCGCGCCGCGCCGGTAATCCCCCGGCGATTCTCCGGTCCGCGATGGGCCGAAGTCCCGCCGCTGCCAACCCACGCCAGCCGGGCCCCGGGTTCCTGGGGGGGGGGGGGGGGGCGCGGGGCGATCTGGCCCCGGGGGTTGCCCCCACGGTGGCCTGGCCCGCGATCGGGGCCCACCGATCCGCAGGCGGGCCTGTGCCGTGGGGGCACTCTTTTCCTTCCGCCTTCGCCATGGTCTCCACCATGGCGGAGGCGGAAGAGACCCCATCCACTGCGCATGTGCGGGGATGCCGTGAGCAGCCGCTTACGGTCCCGCGCATGCGCCGCCCGGCAAAGTCAGTTTTGCGCCAGCTGGCGGGGCAACAAAGGCCTTTCCCGCCAGCTGGCGGGGCGGAAATCAGTCCGGCGCGGGCCTAGCCCCTCAAGGTGAGGGCTCGGCCCCTCAAGATGCGGAGAATTCCGCACCTTTGGGGCGGCGCGATGCCGGACTGATTTGCGCCGTTTTTGGCGCCGGTCGGTGGACATCGCGCCGATATCGGAGAATCCCGCCCCTGATCTACATTTTTTAAAAAATTTGCATTTGTACAATACTTTTCACGACTGCTGCATTTCACAAAGCTCTTTACGACCAATAAAGTAATTTTGAAACCTAGTCACTGTTGTAATATAGGAAAAATGCAGCCAATTTTCAATCAGAAAACTCCCACAAACAATGGGATGATCAGTTTTTTGGGCTGTTATTTAACGGATAAATAAAGGCCAGAAAACCAGGGGAACCTCCCTTGATCTTCGAAATTGTACCATGGGATCTTTGAAGTCCACCCTGGCAGGCAGCAGGGTCTTGATTTATCATATCTAAAAGGCAGTGGGAGTGTAGCACTGGAGTGTCAACCTTTACTCTTGCCCAGGATTGGTCTTGAACCTGGAACCTTGTGATTCTGAGGTGACAGTGCTGCCAACTGAGGCAAGGCTGACACATACTAATGATCCATTATAAATTTTAATTTATTTGCAACCACAGACATGAAAGGAATTTTAAAGGATTTACAATAACTGGATTTGAAGGTGACCTTTCATTGGAATTCTCCTGCTTATTTGCAGCCACACATCCACGAAAACCCTGGGAAAACAGTGCCAAATGGAAGCCTGGTGGAAATTTATCCCCTTTGTTGCAGGTCATTAGTTCATTCAGGATTATAATTGAAATTTTAACACCTCCTATTTTTTTCAATATTGTTTCAGCTTTATTATATCATCAGCCTGTCTATTGTACAGCTCACATGACCATTTATCATACATTCCAATGCTCATATTTCAATTCAGAGGATTCCAGTTGCTACACAAATGATAAAGTACTTCTAAATGAAAATACAAAAGCCAAAAATCAAATCACTAAATATTCTTTTAAGAGTATCACTTTGTCACATTTCCTATTTTTGTTCCCCATCACAGGATTGTAATCATTGGAGAGAACGTTATTGGGCAAGTGATTAATTACATTTCTCTGGACTACAACTACAAACATGCCCATTTTTAGTGCTGAAAGTCAGTTCAACGTCCTGATCACTGAATTCAGAGTAACTCCATTAGAGTGCAAAGTAATAAAGAGGCTAAAATGCCCCAAGCTTTACTCATTTTTCAAATAAATAAAACATGTGTTTTTTCTTTTTTTTGCAGTTTTCCCTTTTGTGTTAAATGAGTAAGTGTACTTCAATTGCATTTCAATTTTCCAGGAAGCACTGATTGAAGGTAATGTAGTGTGAAGATAACGTCCATGACAAGCAGTACAGAAAAGCTAACTTTCAAATACATTTTATTTATCTACAATAAGCAATGCTTCAAGCTGCTTGGGACCATCTAAGTTGCTGCCCATACAGAATAATTCCAGGTTTAACTTAACTTATTTGAAACCATGGCGCTCATGGCCAGGTTTATTCTTGATAAATTTTAATAACTTTTTCTCTGTTTTCTCTTTCCACAGATGCTGTCAGATCTGCTGAGATTTTCCAGCATTTTCTGTTTTTGTTTCAGATTCCAGCATCTGCAGTAATTTGCTTTTATTGAATAACTTTTGAGGTCTGTTGCCTCTAGTTAAAACATTTTTTTATTCATCATGGGACATAGGCATCGCTGGCTGTGCCAGCATTTATTGCCCATCCCTAACTGCCTTTGACACTTTGCTGTGGGTCTGGAGTCACATGTAGGCCAGACCAGGTAAGGATGGCAGATTTCCTTCCCTAAAGGACATCAGTGAACCAGGTGGGTTTTTACGACAATCGACAATGGTTTCATGGTCATCACTAGACATTTAATTCCAGATTTCTTTATTGAATTCAAATTTCACCATCTGCAGTGGCGGGATTCAAACCAGTGTCCCCAGAGCATTACCCTGGGTTTCTGGTTTACTAGTCCAATGACTATACCACTATGCCACCCCTCCCCTTAGGAAAGTTTCCAATTATTTTTAATGATCTCAGGGCCTCCAATAGTGCTCTACAGCCAATTATGTATTTTGTTTTAAAGTTCTCTAACCTGTTGTGATTTAGGAAACTGGCAGTCAAGCTTCCACAAACAACAATGTGACAGTGACCAAATAGTCAGTTTTTGTGATGTTGATTTAGGAATATTGGCCAAGACATCAGGTTAACTCCCCTTCTCTTCGCTGAAGTTGTGCCATGAGAACTTCTACATTTACCGGAGCGCGAAAAGGAGCCTCAGCTTAATGAGCTCCATCAACAGAAATAAAGCAGCACCTCCAGCAGTGCAGCATTTCTCTCTTTATTCCACTAGAGTGCCAGCCTGTATTTGTGTGTTCAAGACTAGGGGAAGACTTGAATCAACAAGCTTCTAATTCAGAGGCAAGATTGTTACCAACTGAGCTGACATTGTGATGAAGGTTTTTGCTTGCAACAAACTATGATCAAGGTTATTCATGCAACAGCCATTAAAAATGAGATGGGTTTTGCCTATAAAGAATATAGAACCAATACAATGCAACCAATAGTAAGTCATAATCGTGATTTATAAACTTAGGAACAGGAATAAGCCATTCAACATCATGAGCCTGTCCTCCCATCCAATTCGAACGCATCTTGACTTTCCATCTATATGCCTTAGTTCCATAATCCTTAATACCCTTGCTTAACAAAAATCTATTGAGTTAACCTTCAGGCAGTCAGGTTTAGTAGAAATCCATATATCTACCCCTCCCAATAACACAGGAGAAAAATGCACTGGGTCTGATATGATGTCCTAGGCTCAATCATCTTCAGCTGCTTCATCAATGACCTTCCTTCCATCGCAAGGTCAAAAGTGAGGATGTTGCTGGTGACTGCACAATGTTCAGCACCATTCATGGCCTGCCCATAGAACATACAATTGTACAGCACAGTACAGGCCCTTCGGCCCACGATGTTGTGCCGAACTAGTCTGAAACTAAGATCAAATCAACCTACTCCCAATCATTCTAGTGCACTCCATATGCATATCCAATAACCACTTGAAAGTTCCTAAAGTGTCCGACTCCACTACCATATCTGGGAGTGCGTTCCACGCCCCAACCACTCTCGGAGTAAAGAACCTACCTCTGACATCCCTCCTATATCTTCCACCATGAACCTTATAGTTATGCCCCCTGATAACAGCTACATCCACCCGAGGAAAAAGTCGCTGAATGTCCACTCTATCTATCCCTCTCATCATATACACCTCAATTAAGTCACCTCTCATCCTCCTTCACTCCAATGAGAAAAGCCCTAGCTCCATCAACCTTTCCTTATAAGCCCCACTCACCAATCCAGGCAGCACCTGGTAAATCTCCTTTGCAACCTTTCCAATGCTTCCACATCCTTCCTATAATGAGGTGACCAGAACTGCACACAATACTCCAAAAGTGGTCTCACCAAGGTCTTGTACAGTTGCAGCATAACCTCACGGCTCTTAAACTCAATCCCCCGTTAATAAATGCTAACACACTATAGGCTTTCTTCACGGCTCTATCCACTTGGGTGGCAACTTTCAGAGATCTATGGACATGAACTCAGAGATATCTCTGCTCCTCCACATTCTTCAGAACCCTACCATTAACCATGTAATCCGCATTCAAATTTGTCCGACCAAAATGAATCACCTCACACTTAAACTCCATCTGACACTTTTCAGCCCAGCTCTGCATCCTATCAATGTCTCTTTGCAGCTTACAACAGCCCTCCACATTATCCATTACTCCACCAATCTTGGTGTCATCAGCAAATTTACTAACCCAACCTTCAACTCCATCATCCAAGTCATTGATAAAAAGCACAAATAGCAGAGGACCCAGCACTGATCCCTGTGGTACACCGCTGGTGACTGGGCTCCAGGATGAAAATTTACCATCTACCACCACCCTCTGTCTTCGCTGTGATAGCCAGTTACTGATATAATCGGCCAAATTTCCCTCTAAGCCATGCCTCCTTACTTTCTGCATGAGCCGACCATGGGGCACCTTATCAAACGCCATACTAAAATCCATGTATATGACATCAACTACTCTACCTTCATCTATGTACTTAGTTACCTCCTCAAAGAATACAATCAAATTTGTGTGGCAAGACTTACCTCTCACAAATCCGTGCTGACTATCCTGGATTAAGCTGTATCTTTCCAAATGATCATAAATCCAATCCCTCAGGACCCTTTCCAATAATTTACCGATGACCAAAGTGAGACTAATCAGCCTATAATTCCCAGGGTTATACCTATACCCTTTCTTGAACAAGGGGACAACATTCGCCTCTCTCCAATCTTCTGGCACTATTCCTGTAGGCAGTGAGGACATAAAGATCAAAGCCAAAGGCTCTGCAATCTCATCCCTCGCCTCCCAAAGAATCCAAGGATATATCCCATCAGGCCCAGGGGACTTACCTATCCTCAGGCTTCTCAAAATTTCTAAAACATCTTCCTTCCGAATATCTACCTCCTCCAGTCTACCAGCCTGTATCGCACTATCCTCCTCAACAACATGGCCCCTACTTCATTTAGGGCCTCTCCTATATCTTCAAACTCCATGCACACATTCCCACTACTGTCCTTGACCGGCCCTAACTTCATCTTGGTCATTCTTTTATTCCTCACATCAGTTTACAAAGCCTTGGGGTTTTCCTTGATCCTACCCGCCAAGGACATCTTATGCTCCCCAATTCTTGCCTAATCACATCGTAATTACCCTTCCCCAGTTATAAACCTTGCCCTGCTATATGTTCCTATCCCTCTCCATTGCTATAGTGAAAGTCACCGAATTGTGGTCACTATATCCAAAGTGCTCTCCCATAACCAAATCTAACACTTGGCCCGGTTCATTACCCAGTACTAAATCCAATGTGGCCCCGCCTCTTGTCGGTCTATCCACATATTGTGTGAGGAAACCCTCCTGCATACACTGGATAAAAACAGCCCCATCCAAACAATTCAAATTATAGTGTTTCCAATCAATATTGGAAAGTTAAAGTCACCCATGACAACTACCCTGTGAGTACTGCACCTATCCAAAATCTGCATTGCAATCTTTTCCTGCACATCTGTTATTGTTTGGGGGCCTATAGAAAACTCCTAACAAAGTGACTGCTCCTTTCCTATTTCTAACTTCAGCCCACACTACCTTGGTAGACAGATCCTCCTCAAACTGCCTTTCTACAGCCATTATACTATCCTCGATTAACAATTCAACTCCTCCACCTCTTTTACCACCTTCCCTAACCTTACTGAAACATCTAAACCCCGGAACCCTGTAACAACCATTCCTGCCCCTGTTCGATCCACGTCTCCGTAATGGCCACAATATCGTTGTCCCAGGTACCAATCCATGCTTCAAGCTCACCAACCTTATTCCTGATGCACAAATGCAGCAAAACCTGGAAATTATCCAGGCTTGGGCTGATAATTGGCAAACAACATTTATGCCACACAAGTGCCAGGAAGTGACCATCTCCAACAAGAGAGAATCAAATCATCGCCCCAGAGTGGATCCCCCACTAGCAATATCTTGGGAGGTACCATTGACGAGAAACTGAACTGGACTAGCCATGTACATACTGTGGCTACATGAGCAGGTCAGAGGCTAGAAATCCTGCAGCGAGAAACTCACCGCATGACCACCCTCTGCCCAAATCCATTCCACCATCTACACTGCCTAAATCAGGAGTGTGATGGAATGCTTTCCATTTGCCTAAATGAGTGCAGATCCAACAATACTCTACAAGCTCAACATGGTGCAGGTCAAAGCAGCCCATAGAACATAGAACGATACAGCGCAGTACAGGCCCTTCGGCCCACGATGTTGCACCGACATGGGAAGTCAAAAAACAAAGCCATCTAACCTACACAATGCCATTATCATCCATATGCTTATCCAATAAACTTTTAAATGCCCTCAATGTTGGCGAGTTCACTACTGTTGAAGATAGGGCATTCCACGGCCTCACCACTCTTTGCGTAAAGAACCTACCTCTGACCTCTGTCCTATATCTATTACCCCTCAGTTTAAGGCTATGTCCCCTCGTGCTAGCCATTTCCATCCACGGGAGAAGGCTCTCACTGCCCACCCTATCTAACCCCCTGATCATTTTGTATGCCTCTATTAAGTCTCCTCTTAACCTTCTTCTCTCTAACGAAAACAACCTCAAATCCATCAACCTTTCCTCATAAGATTTTCCCTCCATACCAGGCAACATCCTGGTAAATCTCCTCTGCACCCGCTCCAAAGCTTCCACGTCCTTCCTATAATGCGGTGACCAGAACTGTACGCAATACTCCAAATGCGGCCGTACCAGAGTTTTGTACAGCTGCAACATGACCTCATGACTCCGGAACTCAATCCCTCTACCAATAAAGGCCAACACTCCATAGGCCTTCTTCACAACCCTATCAACCTGGGTGGCAACTTTCAGGGATCTATGTACATGGACACCTAGATCCCTCTGCTCAGCCACACTTTCAAGAACTTTACCATTAGCCAAATATTCCGCATTCCTGTTATTCCTTCCAAAGTGAATCACCTCACACTTCTCTACATTAAACTCCATTTGCCACCTCTCAGCCCAGCTCTGCAGCTTATCTATGTCCCTCTGTAACCTGCTACATCCTTCCGCACTGTCGACAACACCACCGACTTTAGTGTCGTCTGCAAATTTACTCACCCACCCTTCTGCGTCCTCCTCTGGGTCATTTATAAAAATGACACACAGCAACGGCCCCAGAACAGATCCTTGTGGTACGCCACTTGTAACTGAACTCCATTCTGAATATTTCCCATCAACCACCACCCTCTGTCTTCTTTCAGCTAGCCAATTTCTGATCCACATCTCTAAATCACCCTCAATCCCCAGCCTCCGTATTTTCTGCAATAGCCTACCGTGGAGAACCTTATCAAACGCTTTACTGAAATCCATATACACCACATCAACTGCTCTACCCTCGTCTACCTGTTCAGTCACCTTCTCAAAGAACTCAATAAGGTTTGTGAGGCATGACCTACCCTTCACAAAGCCATGCTGACTATCCCTAATCATATTATTCCTATCTAGATGATTATAAATCTTGTCTCTTATAATCCCCTCCAAGACTTTACCCACAACAGACGTGAGGGTCACCGGTCTATAGTTGCCGGGGTTGTCTCTACTCCCCTTCTTGAACAAAGGGACCACATTTGCTATCCTCCAGTCCTCTGGAACTATTCCTGTAGCCAATGATGACATAAAAATCAAAGCCAAAGGCCCAGCAATCCCTTCCCTGGCTTCCCAGAGAATCCTAGGATAAATCCCATCAGGCCCCGGGGACTTATCTATTTTCAGCCTGTCCAGAATTGCCAGCACCTCTTCCCTACGTACCCCAATGCCATCTATTCTAATAGCCTGGGTCTCAGCATTCTCCTCCACAACATTATCTTTTTCCTGAGTGAATACTGACGAAAAATATTCATTTAGTATCTCGCCTATCTCTTCAGACTCCACACACAATTTCCCATCCCTGTCCTTGACTGGCCCTACTCTTACCCTAGTCATTCGCTTATTCCTGACATACCTATAGAAAGCTTTTGGGTTTTCCTTGATCCTACCTGCCAAATACTTCTCATGTCCCCTCCTTGCTCGTCTTTGCTCTCTCTTTAGATCCTTCCTCGCTACCTTGTAACTATCACGCGCCCCAACTGAAACTTCATTCCTCATCTTCACATAGGCCTCCTTCTTCCTCTTAACAAGAGATTCCACTTCTTTGGTAAACCACGGTTCCCTCGCTTGACGCCTTCCTCCCTGCCTGACCGGTACGTACTTATCAAGAACACGCAGTAGCTGTTCCTTAAACAAGCTCCACACATCCAGTGTGCCCAACACTTGCAGCCTACTTCTCCAACCTATCCCCCCCAAGTCATGTCTAATGGCATCATAATTGCCCTTCCCCCAACTATAACTCTTGCCCTGCGGGGTATACTTATCCCTTTCCATCACTAACGTAAACGTCACCGAATTGTGGTCACTGTCCCCAAAGTGCTCACCTACCTCCAAATCTAACACCTGGCCTGGTTCATTACCCAAAACCAAATCCAATGTGGCCTCTCCTCTTGTTGGCCTGTCAACATATTGTGTCAGGAAACCCTCCTGCACACATTGTACAAAAAAACGACCCATCTAATGTACTCGAACTATATCTTTTCCAGTCAATATTTGGAAAGTTAAAGTCTCCCATAATAACTACTCTGTTACTTTCGCTCTTATCCAGAATCATCCTCGCCATCCTTTCCTCTACATCCCTAGAACTATTTGGAGGCCTATAGAAAATCCCCAACAGGGTGACCTCTCCTTTCCTGTTTCTAACCTCAGCCCATACTACCTCGGAAAAAGAGTCCCCATCTAGCATCCTCTCCGCCATCGTAATACTGTTTTGACTAGCAGCGCCACACCTCCCCCTCTTTTGCCTCCTTCTCGGAGCTTACTAAAACACCCAAACCCGGAACCTGCAACAACCATTCCTGTCCCTGCTCTATCCATGTCTCCGAAATGGCCACAACATCGAAGTCCCAGGTACCAACCCATGCTGCCAGTTCCCCTACCTTATTTTGTATACTCCTGACATTGAAGTAGACACACTTCAAACCACCTATCTGAACACTGGCCCCCTCCTGCGAAGTCAATTCTGTGCTCCTGACCTCTATACTCTCAATCTCTCGTACCCTAAAACTACAATCCAGATTCCCATGCCCCTGCTGTATTAGTTTAAACCCCCCCAAAGAGCACTAACAAATCTCCCCCCCAGGATATTTGTGCCCCTCAGGTTCAGATGTAGACCATCCTGTCTGTAGAGGTCCCACCTTCCCCAGAAAGAGCCCCAGTGATCCAGAAATCTGAATCCCTCCCGCCTGCACCATCCCTGTAGCCACGTGTTTAATTGCTCTCTCTCCCTATTCCTCATCTCATTATCATGTGGCACGGGTAACAACCCAGAGATAACAACTCTGTTTGTTCTCGTTCTGAGCTTCCATCCTAGCTCCCTGAAAGCCTGCCTGACATCCTTGTCCCCTTTCCTACATATGTCGCTAGTGCCAATGTGGACCACGACTTGGGGCTGCTCCCCCTCCCCCTTAAGGACCCGGAAAACACGATCCGAGACATCACGTACCCTTGCACCTGGGAGGCAACATACCAAACGTGAGTCTCTCTCGCTCCCACAAAATCTACTATCTGTGCCCCTGACTATCGAGTCCCCAATTACTAATGCTCTGCTCCTCTCCCCCCTTCCCTTCTGAGCAACAGGGACAGACTCCGTGCCAGAGGCCCGTACCCCATGGCTTACCCCTGGTAAGTCCCCCCCCCCCACAAGTATCCAAAGCGGTATACTTGTTACTCAGGGGAACGACCGCAGGGGATCCCTGCACTGACTGCTTCTTCCCAGTCCCTCTTACAGTTACCCATCTATCTCCAATCTTTGGTGTAACTAATTCCCTGAAGCTGCTATCTATGACCCCCTCTGCCTCCCGAATGATCCGAAGTTCATCCAACTCCAGCTCCAGTTCCCTAACTCGGTCTTGGAGGAGTTGGAAATGGCTGCACTTCCTGCAGGTAACATCAGCAGGGACACTAACGGCATCCCTCACTTCAAACATCCTGCAGGAGGAACATTGCACTCCCTTCCCTGCCATCCCTCTAACCTCTAACCAAGATCTGGTTAATTAATAAATAAAAAATATAATAATAATATGGCACTTACCTCACACCAATTGGTCTTATTATTAGGTTAGAGGAGGAGGGTGGGTGGGAGACACTACACGTGTAGTGTCTCGGGTTTCCTCTCCACAAGAATTTATTGGTTTTGGGGGGGGCCTCCCCAGAAGTCCGCGGGTCGAACTTCCGGTTCCAGCCTTATACTAAAAAAAAACAGAAAAGAACAGAAACGGGACCAGGTAAGTGTTTTTAAAGTAAAAACTTACCTCCCAGAAGGCCCTTGCGCACCACTCCCGCCGAAATCCAAAGGCCTGCTCCTGCAAAGGTAAGTGTTTTTAAAGTAAAAACTTACCTCCCAGAAACCCACTTGAGTGATACCCCATCCACAAACATTCACTCCCTCCACCACTGACACACAGTGGCAGCAGTGTGCAGCAGCTCCAAGATGTATTGCAGGAACTCACCAGGTCTACTTCGACAGCACCTTCCGAACCCATGACCGCTGCAATCCAGAAGGACAAGGGCAGTCAACACATGGGAACAACATTACTTTGAAGTTCCCACCCAAGCTACTCACCATCCTGACTTGAAAATATATCGCCATTCCTTCACTGTCGCTGGGACAAACTCCTGGAACTCCCTCCCTAACAGCTCTGTGGGTGTACATATATCACATGGGCTACAGTGGTCCAAGAAGGCAGCTCACCACCACCTGCTCAAGGAAAATTAGGGATGGGCAATAAATGCTGGGCTATTTGACATCTACATCCCACCTTTTTCATGACAAAAAAATGTCGCCTTACCAGCGATGTCAACATTCTATGAACAAATGAAAATTTTGCAAGCCTGAGACGGAGATCTAGGTGGCGTAATGTGGAATGTAAAGCCCTCAGCTGTATTTCACATAGGCATTGAGAGAAATACAAAACTGATCTGCATTGAAGCTGTTCTGATGTTCCTCTTGCACATATAAGGTTTAACTCAAGTACGAGAAATTACTGTTGCATTGTTTTGGTCACATTCTTGTCAAAGCGACAGCTCCATGAACTCCAGCATAACATTGACCATCCTTGTGCAGTCAAAACGCTCTGGACTTGACTGAGCCTAGCAACAAATGATATTTTTCTGTTTAACAAAATTACAATGCCCCATCACTAGGTGGATGTAGACTTTAAAGATCACGGAGTATGTCAAATGACAAGTAAAGCTGAGCTTTCTTGAGGCTCCCAGTCTTCTATCAGATACCTTCATTATCGCTTGCATGCCAAACGTATATCAATTTCCTTATAAACATATCTTAAGTGTCCTTTCAAATACAGGGCATAGCATTCAAATAGCAACTCTATTAATATTTAATGTTACTTATCCATAATAATTCAAGCCATCATTCCATCGGGCTATTGATTGCAAATCATTCCTTTTTCAGAGAGGAATTAATAATTTAGTTGGTATCAATGCAATATAATCAATGCAATACATTCTAAATATACAACAACCAAATAAATAGTTTTTGGTAGTACAGAACTTGAATATTGATGAAAAAGTCAACATTCTGTCCAAGTGCTTTGGCTTGATCTCATCAGGACAATCACAAGAATACCAATGTCAGGAGAAACCACTACTTTCTATTGTATGAGAAGAAAATGCTGATTAGTTGGAAAGTGGACTCGGATTGGCAGAAGCGTTGCCATGGAGAATGCACCAGTTAATGGTGACTGACAGTTAACTGTCAAGCAAATTTAAACCAGGCAGCTAGACTCTGATTGGTCAAGGCATTTCCCGGAGGAAGAAACCAGTGAATGGCCATCACTTATTTTGTTCAGCTGAACACCTGCTTTTTGTCTACAGAGAACAGGGCCCTGTGTATTAATATGTGTAGCTTCCAGTACATGCAAATGCACCTCACTAACAATCTTAAATTGATTGTCAGCATCATTTTTGGTAAACTGAGGACTATTTAGCAAATGTTGACTGTGATTTGCAAATACTTCTAGGCCACTTCAAATGGGTGGAATTGTAAAAGTGCTGTGAAACGAGCAATTACTAATGTCTCGCAAAAGATCCAATTATCCAAAATCATTGGCAGGATAGGTATTTATGCTTAGAGATTTCAGTAACTAAATGTTATATTCAAACATGAATCTCATTTACTGAGAAACAGTTTCGTCCGCATTTAGAAATCATGGAAGCTGCCGGGGATGGGGTAGATGTGGTGGAAGGAGAGAAGGAGAAAGAGATAAAGAGACAAAAAGGATAGGCCTGTTATATCCTAGTCCTCCATGAAGATGCAAGATTTGACTAAAATAGATGTGAGCAACTTTGCAATAACAAGCACACACAGGAGTACACACAGAGAAACATGAACTCAATAACTGATAGGAATGACCCTGGTAATTATAGGTCGGTTACTCTTAATGGAAAAGGGATAGGATTAATGACCATTTGGAAAGATGCAGCTTAATCCAGGATAGTCAACACGGATTTGTGAAGGGCAAGTCTTGCCTCACAAATTTGATTGAATTCATTGACGAGGTAACTAAGTGTGTAGATGAAGGTAGAGCAGTTGATGTCGTATACATGAATTTCAGTAAGGCGTTTGACAAGGTTCCCCATGGTCGGCTCATGAAGTAAGTAAGGAGGTGTGGGATAGAGAGAAATTTGGCCAATTGGATAAGTAACTGGCTATCACATAGAAGACAGAGGGTGGTGGTGGATGGAAAATTTTCAGACTGGAGACCAGTTACCAGTGGTGTACCACAGGGATCAGTGTTGGGTCCTCTGCTATTTGTGATTTTTATCAATGACTTGGAGGAGGGGACTGAAGGGTGGGTCACTAAATTTGCTGATGACACCAAGATTGGTGGAATAGTGGATGAGGTGGAGGGTTGTTGTAGGCTGCAAGAGACATTGATAGGATGCAGAGCTGGGCCGAAAAATGGCAGATGGAGTTTAACGCTGATAAGTGCGAGGTGATTCAATTTGGTAGGACAAATTTGAATGCGGATTACAGGGTCAACGGCAGGGTTCTGAGGAATGTGGAGGAACAGAGCGATCTTGGTGTTCATGTCCACAGATCTCTGAAGCTTGCCACTCAAGTGGATAGAGCCATCAAAAAGGCCTATAGTGTGTTAGCGTTTATTAACAGGGGGCTTGAGTTTAAGAGCCGTGGGGTTATGCTGCAACTGTACAGGACCCTGGTGAGACCACATTTGGAGTAGTGTGTGCAGTTCTGGTCACCTCACTCGAGGAAGGATGCTGCCTGGATTGGAGGGTAGGTCTTATGAGGAAAGGTTGAGGGAGCTAGGGCTTTTCTCATTGGACCAAAGGAGGATGAGAGGCGACTTAATAGAGGTTTATAAGATGATGAGGAGGATAGATAGAGTGGACGTTCAGAGACTATTTCCTCGGGTGGATGTAGCTGTTACAAGGGGGCATAACTATAAGGTTTGGGGTGGGAGATATAGGAGGGATGTCCAAGGTAGGTTCTTTACTCAGAGAATGGTTTGGGTGTGGAATTGACTGCCTGCTGTGATAGTGGAGTCGGACACTTTAGGAACTTTCAAGCGGTTATTGGATAGGCACATGGAGCACACCAGAATGACAGGGAGTTGGATAGCTTGATCTTGGTTTCGGACAAAGCTCGGCACAACATTGAGGGCCGAAGGGCCTGTTCTGTGCTGTACTGTTCGATGTTCTAAGTGAGCTGGTGCCGGCCCGGCTCAAGTACAAGATCTGAAATAAATGGAGACACAATGCAGGCGTTTCCAAGCACTTGGTCCATCTGGAGAGTTGTTGCAACATTAACAAAAGAGCTGATTTGAAGAACAAGTAGCCGGCGACACTATACTGGAAGAGCACTTTGTCATGACCATTGACTGTGAGAACGAGCAGGAGAGCTGGTACCAGCCGCTGCTGGAGCTGCGCAACAGAGGCAAGGTTCCCGAGGAGCGAAGGAGACCATGATGGTCCTCACCTGCTCTGGCCCACGTGTGCCTGCAGACGCACAACAATCAGATTGACTCAAAACTGCCTTCTGAAATTGTCTTGTGGGCTAAAGAAGTTAAGGATGGGCAGCAAATGTTGGCCTTACTAGTGACACCTACATCTCATGAAAGAATACATTTTTAAAAAGCAAGCACAGGAGATGGAGCTGCTTCAATCAGGATAGAATAGAATTCCTACAGTGCAGAAGGAGGCCATTTGGCCCATCAAGTGTGCACCGACCCTCTGAAAGATTTGATTTATTGTCACATGCATTAGTATACAGTGAAAAGTATTGTTTCTTGCATGCTGTACAAACAATGCATACCATATATAGGGAAGGAAGGAGAGACTGCAGAATATAATGTTACAGTTATAGCAAGGTGTAGAAAAAAGATCAATTTAATACGAGGTAGGTCAATTCAAAAGTCTGATGACAGTAGGGCAGAAGCTGTTCTTGAGTCGGGTTGGTAACCGAGCACCCTACTTAGGCCCATTCCCCCGTCCTATCCTTTAACCCCAACTAACCTGCACATCTTTGGACACTAAGGGACAATTCAGCAAGGCAGCACGGTAGCACTCTGGTTAGCACAGTTGCTTCACAGCTCCTGGGTCCCAGGTTCGATTTCCAGCTTGGGTCTCTGGCTGTGCAGAGTTTGCATGTTCTCCCAGTGTACGCGTGGGTTTCCTCCGGGTGCTCCGCTTTCCTCCCACAGTCCAAAGATGTGCAAGATAGATGGATTGGCCATGCTAAATTGGCCTTAGTGTCCAAAAAGGTTGGGTGAGGATAGGGTGGAGGTGTGGGATTGGGTGGGGTGCTCTTTCCAAGGGCCGGTATAGACTCGATGGGCCAAATGGCCTCCTTCTGCACTGTAAATTCTATGATCTATGATAGGTCCAGGGATTTCCAAACCTTGAGTATCACCTAACGCGTACACTTTTGGACTGTAGGAGGAAATTGGAGGAAACGCATGCAGATATGGGGAGAAAGTACAAACCCCACACAGTCACTCAAGATCCGAATTGAACCTGGGTCCCTTGGCTTTGTAAGTCAGCAGTGCTAACCACTGTGCCAACCCTTGTATTGTCTCTCTCAAGCTAGCTGCTCCTCCAATCACAGATTCTTTCCCTCTCCTGCATTTGCTGTTCCACCAA
The DNA here is from genome assembly GCF_047496885.1 of Scyliorhinus torazame. NCBI lineage: Eukaryota > Metazoa > Chordata > Chondrichthyes > Carcharhiniformes > Scyliorhinidae > Scyliorhinus > Scyliorhinus torazame. The sequence goes on from NC_092709.1 coordinate 225,475,613, forward strand.
AGATTTTGTACCAGCAGGAGTAGCAGGAGCAGCAAAAGCAAGAAAGAGGGAATCGGTGGTTGCAAGAGCTGGAACAGCATGTGTGGGGGAGACAGAATTTGAGATTGGAGGACTAGCACCATCTCTCTTGTCCTTGCTGCACCTTTAATCACACTTTTGCATTCAGTTCCCACTCTCAGTGACTGACAGAGTTGGGTTTTTTAAAGCCCCACACCAGGCCCAAAGGTCAGAACATATATTTAGATGGAGGTTTTTTGAAATGCCAATGTCGGAAATCGGCCAGGGACAGAACTTTCTCATTTGTAGAAGGGAAGAACATCTGCTGACTGTCAGCTGGAGTTATGATGGGCAGTGACTGCTGTGAAGGAGAGGCTTAAACCATCAAATACATTAAACCCTCTGAACATATGCCTAATTCCTTGCTTAAAGTGATTTTATGGGATCAGTGATACACCGTTAAAAGTTGGACACTTAATAATAATTTTTATTGTCACAAGTAGGCTTACATTAACACTGCAATGAAGTTACTGTGAAAAGCCCCTAATCGCCACATTTCGGCACCTGTTCGAGTACTCTGCGGGAGAATTCAGTATGTCCAAATTAGCGAAAAGCACGTCTTTCAGGGCTCATGGGAGGAAACCAGAGTACCCGGCGGAAACCCACGCAGACACTGGGAGAACGTGCAGACTCCACACAGACAGTGACCCAAGCTGGGAATCGAACCTGTGACCCTGGCGCTGTAAAGCAACAGTGCTAACCACTGTGCTACTGTGCCGCCCACATTAACATATTTAAATCAGATCCCCATTGTGCAATTTGGTAACCGATTTAAAATTCTCTGCTGTTACTTGTTTCCCAGGAGTCTGAAAACCCAGCAATCAAAGGGAAGCAGGAGCTGCCAGCTCCACAAGATTGTTGCCTTTTTCAGTGTTCCGCATCAGCTGTTTTTCCCAATCCACTCAAGGAAGCCTTTGGCCTCTCCTGCCAGTTGCAGTATCTCTCTGCCCCTTCCATCAACAGCCTCCCCCTCCTCAACCCGAGATATTCCTTTCTCCATCTGTCATTATGACCTATCGCCCCCAGTGTCAGGAATCTAACCTTCACTCTCATAGACTAATCTTCACAGAATCATAGAATTGTAACGGTGCAGAAGGAGGCCATTCAGCCAGTCATATCTTCCCCCTCTTGATTGCCTGGAACTGTCCCTTGGCAGGTTGGTCAGGTATTTCTGGTCTCCCCTCACCAAACTGCTATTCAGTAAATATTGAGGCCATAATCTTTACATATGTACAGAGATATGAGGAAGGTACAAGCTTTGCCAAGCAAACAATGAGCAGAAACGCGAGCCAAAAAGCACCAAAATGTGCTTCCATCCAATTAAGTTGCAACAAAGAACAACACAATGAAAGTTTGAGGGGATAGATCCTGGTAGAGTTTATTATACAAACAGGGACTGATCTGAATATTTTGAGAAAAGGTTCTTTCAGACCTTTGATTGTTTTGCAGGTTTGGTTGTTATATCTGTTAGATTTAAATTTCATTCTAATTTTTTATAGTTTCTTATGCATATATCACGCAAGTTAGTTTTTAAAATTACTCACAACCAATCACTTTACTATTTATTTTGAGTGTATGCGTCACTTTTAATAAGAATGTGTTACTTGGAAATTAATTTGCTTTAACAAATGTGTTTATTAAGTAGTTTTATTTTAAGAAATGCACAAGTGTCAGAAGAACAGGGAGTCTCTCGAGGTGCTGAAAATTTGTTAGAATCAATATTAATAATATTTTGGGATTCAGAAACGTGACTGTTACCACACTTGATTAGCAAACTAATATGCAATTAATAAAGGATATCAAAAACGTACAAATGTCTGTTGCCATTATTTTCAATATGTAAATACCATAATTAATTCAGAGGCTACAGGACCTATTTTCTAGAATCTTATAAGGTTTAGTTTTATTTGAATCGCCCTTTTCTATTATATGTAATTAAATGATATACCTCTATCGGCTTTTGAATTGCTCGCCACGAGAAGTCACGTGCAAAATGTCAAAAGTATCTAAAAAAAAGTATAACCTTAAAAGTTAAATTTACTAGGTCATTCAGTCATTTAACCACAGGTGCATTCAATTTGGTGCGAGTCTGGTGGGGTGCTGTGGAAATATTTTAGCATCAACGCCCTTTTAAAAAAAATATATATACTTTTATTAAAGACATATTTACAGCCCGCACACCCTTTCTTTTATCAGGACAAACCCCAAACAAAAGAAAGGAAACCGCCCCCCACTTCCCACTGACGTTTTACCACTCTTTGAAGAAGCCGATGAACAGCCTCCACCTCGAGAAGAACCCCTGATAGCGAACTTTATTTTCTCAAGGTACAGAAACTCCACCAGGTCACTTACCTATACCCCTATCCTAAGCGGCTCCGAGTCCCACCACCCGAGCAATATTCACATCCGTCTTTGAGGGAGGCAAAGGACAACAACATGTCCTCTCGCCCCACCTGTACTCCCAGGTCTTTTGCACTCCAAATATTGCCACACATGGGCTAGGAACCACCTTCACCCCCAGAATTATTGACATAGTGTCCGCAAACACTTTCCAAAACTATTTCAGCCTCGGACATGCCCTGAGCATATGGACATGGTTCGTCAGACCCCGTGCACACTGCCCACACCTTTCCTCCACCCCTGCAAAGAACCAGTTCATCCTGGACACCATCATGTGTGCTCCATACACCTTGAGCTAGATGAATTACCCTCCTTGAGCTGGATGAATTTACCCTCCGCAATGCCTCACTCCATACTCCAGCCTAAAAAACACCCCTAGCTCCTTCGCCCATCTGCGCCTTAATTCCTCCGCTGAAGCACGCTCTCTCTCCATCAACTCCCCATATATGTTTGACACCCTGCCCTTTCCCATCTCCTCCTCGGTCAGAACCTTATACTGTAGCGCCCGTGTGACAGCTTCGGAAACGAGGTCAGCTCCTTTCTCATGAAATGCCTAACTTACAGGTACTGGAACCATAAACGATAGTAATCATTATTAGTATCACAAGTAGGCTGACATTAACACTGCAATGAAGTTATTGTAAAAATCCCCTAGTCGCCACATTCCAGCGCCTGTTCGGGTACACGGAGGGAGAATTCAGAATGTTCAAATTACCCAACAGCACGTCTTTCAGGACTTATGGGGGGAAACGGGAGCTCCCAGAGGAAACCCACGCAGAGACGGGGAGAACGTGCAGACTCCGCACAGACAGTGACCCAAGCCGGGAACTGATTCGGTATCCCTGGCGCTGTGAAGCAACAGGGCTAACCACTGTGCTACCGTGCCGCCCAAACCCATTCCCCTTTGGTAATTGATACGTCACCTCCAATTCCTCCAACTCCACTAGCTTCTCCCCAATAAAAAGTCCCTGAAATACTCTATCCCCACACCCCCTAAACTTAGAATCGAACCCAGCAGGGACAAACCGGTGATTGCTGCAAATCGGTGCACACAGGGACATGCCCTCCATTTTGAAGTACTGCTGATACTGGTTCCACACCAGCGTCAACACCACCACAATGCTCGTGGAGTACCTAGCCAGCAAGAACGAAGAGGCAATAATGCCCTCAAACTGGTCCTCCTACATGAGGCCTCCTCTGCTGCCCTACATGACTTCTCCACCGCCCACTTCCTCACCTTTACGATGTTTTCATGCCCAGTAATAATTCTGCAGATTTGGCAACACCAGCCCGCCTCTCCGCCTGTCCCGCTCCAAGAACACCTTCCGAGTACATGAACCTTGCCCCCCATATAAACTCGGAGATCATTTTATTGACCCTCCTAAATTAGAACTTTGGCATAATAATAATCTTTTATTGTCACAAGTAGGCTGACATTAACATGGCAATGAAGTTACTGTGAAAAGCCCCTAGTTGCCACACTACAGTGCCTGTTCGGGTACACAGAGGGAGAAATCAGAATGTTCAAATTAACCAAATCTTTCAGGACTTGTGGGAGGAAACGGGAGCACCCAGAGGAAACCCACGCAGAACGTGCAGACTCCGCACAGACAATGACCCAAGCTGGGAATCTAACCTGTGACTCTGGCACTGAGAAGCAACAGTGCTAACCAGTGCTAGCGTGCCGCCCGAAAATCGGAAAGTTCTGGAAGACGAACAGCAGGGTCTCCCATGATTCAGTGGGGATGTTTCACCTCTTCAGGACTTCCTTAAACCATTTCCACTGTCCTCTTGGGAGTCTCCTGCGATGACTGAACTCAGTAGAGAAGATGCTTTGGGCATCTATGTCACACATACAAACGACAGGTCCTGTTCAGCAGAACAACTCAATGGTGGACAAGTTGGCTTGGGAGAGTACGCTGTTTTTGGACGACCTTTCTTGCCACCAGATTTGAGGATCTGCTAAGGCACAACTGCTATACTTCTCCAGTACTTTGAGATGTAGCCCTGGCCTTAAGCCTACTGGGAAATAAGGCCAAGTTAAAAGGGATACTGTAGTCTGATGGGTATTCGTAAAGGCACCAAAGTGAAGATACCAACAAAGCCTGATGGTTAAAAATGCTAACTCTGTATCAGCATAAGTCTGAAGTGAAAAACAGAATATGCAGTCAGGGAGTGAGCACAGGAGCGGATTGAACAATGGCTTTTGCTATTCCTTAAACAGACAGTGATTGAATACAGATCCCTGTGTGTCATGTTCCCGAGAAGAAATACGATCCCCCGGTGAATCACAACTCTTTGAACATTCATGACCAGAAGACATTGATTGATTAGTGCTGTTCCGTGAGCACATGACTGGAAGCACAAGATCAGTGCCAGCAAGATCTGTATAAGAAGGAGACACAAAGAGATTTCATCAGTAAAATCTCGAGGAACAACATTGTAGAAGGAAGAAGCCTCCAGCTTGAAGATGGAGTCTAAACCCCACTTGTGCCTGGTCAAGTGTGATTGGGTAGTGACGACCTCCACAAGACCACTACTCGAAGTTCACTGAGTATTAATAGTTTAACCCATGCTTGTGAACTTGTAGTGGTAACAAAGGAAGATGGAATCATTTGTATTTTCGATGTAGTGTATGATAGAACTGGTGCTCAGTTTCTGAGTGAGCATGCACACAATGTCATCTGCACACTGAAATTGCGATAAGCATTGGGATTTTATATTGTGTTCAATAAAGACGTGATTTGATTTAAAGTTAAAGTTAAAGTTGTTGCGACTATCAATTGACTGGAGTAATGGTCTCAGTCAACATGAGGTACCTGCTGTTGGTTGCCCAAGTCTCCGAAGCACAGAGGAACACAGGGATCACTGCTGCCTGGTAAACCATGTCCTTAGCCTTGAATTTGAAATTCCAGTCCTCAAATAAACTTTCCCCCACTCAGCCAAAGGCTGAGCTGGCACATTGGAGGCAATGATGAATTTCATCATCTAGGTGTGCCTTAGTTGAAAGGAGGCTCCCAAAATACAGAAAATGGTCTTAAATTGATGGGGGTGATGTTTTGGTGCATGGGCTGATTGGGAGAGGACCTTCGTTTTCTGGGTGTTTAGTTAAAGGCCCATTTTCTCAAATATTTCAGAAAAGAAATCAACAATGACCTGGTGCTCAGTTTCTGAGTGAGCATGCACACAATGTCATCTGCACACTGAAATTCTACAGTCAATCATGTCAAAGGCTGCATACAGATCATGAAGGATGAGGGCAGTTCATCATTGTCACAGTCACGATAAGACCATAAGACAGGAGCAGAATTAGGCCACTCGGCCCATCGAGTCTGCTCCGCCATTCAATCATGGCTGATATTTTCTCATCCCCATTCTCCTGCCTTCTCCCCATAACCCCGGATCCCCTGAAGAGCAGTTTGATAACTGTGGCAGGGGCAGAAACCTGATTTAAAGGGTTCAGAAACCTGATTTCCAGGAAGACCAGCACAGATTTGGGAGGTGGCAATGCATTCAAGGATTTTGGAAAGGAAAGCAGAAGTTGAGGATAGAGTAGCAATTTGCAAGGATGGTGGGTCAGGATTTGGCTGAAGGCTCAGCTGGAATATCAGAGGCAATGAAATTCATCATTTACATCTACCTTCATCGAAAAGAGGCTCTCAAAATACGGGAAATGGTCCACATCCTCAGAAGGAGGATGATGCCGAAATTTACAAATTTTGTACCTTATATTGGAGACATTGTAGCTGTTCTTAATATAATCTTCTGGCCTTTGTTGCAAAGGGAATGATGTGTTGGGTGTTCTGGATCACATACAGGTCACCAACACTTGAAATAGTGCAACACTATTTTATTGAATCATTAACGTTTAAACATGCTTAGACTGTGGGTTTATACAATACTAGCTTTAACTAAAGATCTCTGCCTTGTCCTAACCAGTCGATGCACTCAGCACATGGTGAATGTCTGTGTTGCAGGCTGTGAGCTCTGTCCCCCTAGCTAGCTGCAACTCGAATGAGCGGGAACTCTGATGCTCCCTGTCTTTATAGTGCGTGTGCTCTCACTGGTGATTGGCTGCGGTGTTGTGTATGTTGATTGATCCCACTGTGTGTCCATCAGTGTGTGTCCATCAGTGTGTGTCTGCACCATAATATACTGGTGTATATTATGACAGTGAACAGAGTATAAAAGCAATGAAGTCTTGCTCCAATTGTGCAGGCATTGGTGAGACCATAGCTAGAATATTGCATTCAATTTTGGTCTCCTTATTTCTCTTGTACCTCCCCAACTGCAAGCAGTTCAGAGAAGATTCACTCGGTTAATTCCTGGAATGAATGAGTTGTCTTCCCAGGGAAGATTCAGCAGGTTAGGCCAATAGTTACTGGCATGAAGAAAGAGTGGCAACCTTATTGAAAAATACGAGATCCTGAGAAAGCTTGATAGGGTAGATGCCAAGAGGATATTTCCTCTTGTAGGGGAATCTACAACTACAGGGCAGAGTTTTAAAATATGGGATTTTCCAATTAAGATGGAGTTGAGGGGGAGTTTCTTCTCTCAGAGGGTCGTTAATCTTTGTAACTCTACCCCAGAGAACCATAGAGTATGGATCACTCAAAATATTCAAAGCCATGTTTTTGATCTATAAAGGAAGTCAAGGGGTCAGACAGGAAAGTGGAGTTAAGGTTTCAATCATATCAAACATGACCTAATTTAATGGTGGAACAAGCTTGGTAGAGGGGGCGGGGGGGGGGGGGGGGGGGGGTCTTCTATTCCTGATGTGTTTTTCTGTACTTACAGCAAAGAAGGTGAAGACAAGATCATGTTCCAAATAGTGAACGGCTTTGACAGTGAAATTGTCTCCACTGGCAGAAGGATCGATAATAAAAGGAAACTGATTTAAGGTGGTTGGCAGAGGTGAAAGGAGGAAACGTTCTTTTAAATTTTATGTACACAGAGTGGTTATAATCTGAATGCACTGCCTTTAAAGTTGATGGACATAGATTCAATAGTAACTCTCAAGAAAGATTGTCGAAATACCTGAAGGGGAAAAATGGCTATGGGGAAAGAACAGCGGAATGGAATTAATTGGTAGCTGCACCAAAGAGATGACATGGGAACAATGGGCCGAATCGCCGCCTTCTGTGATGTATCTTACTATTAATGAAATATTATTCTAAAATCAATTCCTGGGTTTTGGCAGTATTGTAAGATGATTCTAAAGTTTGGCAGCATCATGTTAGTGCTTTCAGCATTTGACAGCACAAGATAAATCATGTACCCTGGCATCATCAGGGAGAAGGAATTTAGAGTCATAGATCATAGATGGTTACAGCGTGGAAACAGGCCCTTCGGCTCAGCTTGTCCATGCCGCCCAGTTTCTATCTCTAAGCTAGTCCCACTTGCCCGCATTTGGCCCATATCCCTCTATACCCACCCTGCCCATGTAACTGTCTAACTGCTTTTTAAAAGACAAAATCGTACCCACCTCTGCCACTGCCTCTGGCAGCCCGTTCCAGATGCTCACCACCCTCTGTGTGAAGAAATTTCCCAATGGTCTCTTTTGTATCTCTCCCCTCTGACCTTAAACCTATGCTTTCTACTTCTAGACTCCTCCTTTGGGAAAAGATGTCGACTATCTACCTTATCTATGCTTCTCATTATTTTATAGACCTCGAGAAGATCATCCCCAAACCTCCTACGCTCCAGAGAAAAAAGTCGCGGCCTAGCCAGCCTCTCCTTATAACTCAGATCATCAAGTCCTGGTAGCACCCTCGTAAACCTCTTCTGCACTCTTTCTAGTTTAACAATATATTTCCTATAATAGGGTGACCAGAACTGAACACAGTATTCCATGTGTGATCTTACCAAAGTCTTGTACAACTTCAACAAGACGTCCCAACTTCCGTATTCAATATTCTGACCAATAAAATCTAGCATGCTGAATGCCTTCTTCACCACCCTGTCCACCTGCGTCTCCACCTTCAAGGAGCTATGAACCTGTACTCCCAAGATCTCTTTGCTCTGTAACTCTCCCCAACACCATTAACTGCGTACGTCCTGCCCTGATTTGATCTACCAAAATGCAGCACCTCACATTTACCCAAATTAAACTCCATCTGCCATTCATCGGTCCACTGGCCCAATTGGTCAAGATCCTGTTACAATCGTATATAACCTTCTTCACTATCCACTATGCCACCAATCTTGGGTGTCATCTGCAAACTTACCAACCATGCCTCCTACATTCCTATCCAAATAATTAATATTTATAACAAATAACAGTGGACCCTGAGGCACACCGCTGGTCTCAGGCCTCCAGTTTGAAAAACAACCCTCCACAACTACCTTTTGACTTTGGTCGCCAAGCCAATTTTGTATCCAATTGGCTACTTTGCCCTGGATTCAAGCATTGTGGAAGAGGAACCGAAGGTTCAGTAGTTGGGCAATGTGGTGGTTTAGCTCACTGGTTCATTCCTGGAATCTGTCGTCAGTGAAGGGAGAGCATTGGTGAGGTTGGTAGGGAAGGGCATGGGCAGGGTCCCAGATCTAGCCGAACCTGAGGCACCACACATCTTCTGTATTTTGGCTCATCAGTCTCCTACAATCTTTATGAAGCCACTTTTTGGATGGTCAGCTTCTCGCCCCCATTTTCAGCATCATGAATGGTCCTGTTCTTGGAACACTTCATGGCAAATTTCTATTTCAGCCCCTCTAATGTATACAGAGTGCAAACTGAGAAATTAAACACCTTAAGACTGTGATTTTTCATTCATTAAAATTATTTAGAATAGATCTCGAGGGGACTGGACAGTGTGGGTGCTGAGAGGATCTTTCCACTTGTGGCGAACTCTGGAACTAGGGACATGGTTCAAAAATTAGGTTAAGACCTTGACAAGGAGGCATTTTTTGGAGGGTCAATTGTCTAAGAAATTCTCGGAGAGCAGAGGAGCCTGGGTCAGTGAATTCATTCAAGGCTGAGTTAGATCAATTGACAACAGGCCAAGGGTTATGGAGTCGAGGCCACAGTCAGATCAGCCACAATCTTATTGAGTGCTGGACGATGCTCAAGCGGCCAAACGGCCTACTTCTGCTCCTAGTTCTCATGGTATCAGCCACAGCCAAACCAGAAAGGAGCTACTCTGGTAGCTGGTAATATAGACTTGTCTTCATAACAGCGAGATTGTGCAGTATGCAGCACACCAGCACTAATATTGACACGTGCTCTGACAAGGACCACAAGACTCCTCCAGAGTGGTTCAGGTAGATGCGTTAAGCATCTTAAAGGTCTGCTTTATTAAGTTTTGTGTGGCAGCATATGCTGTTTTTTAATGCACGTTTCCCACATTTTCATAGGTTGCACTCCGGAGAAATCAGCCATACTGCGGCACAGTAGCACATTGGTTAGCACTGCTGCCTCATGGCGCCAAGGACCCTGGTTCGATCCTGGCCCCGGGTCACTGTCCATGTGGAGTTTGCACATTCTCCCTGTGCCTGCATGGGTCTCACCTCCACAACCCAAAGATGTGCAGGATAGGTGGATTGGCCATACTAAATTGCCCCTTAATTGGAAAAACAAAATCAGCCATGTCACCACAGGATCGCCCCATTGTTGTAAATTTTACCGTGACACACTTTAAAGTTTGGACAATTTTTTTCAACTGATTGCCAGAGCAAAGTTTTAAAAAATTACCAATAAAAGAAAAATGGAACCAAATTTCTCAAAATGTCTTTCCTAGACTTATTTTTTAAATTTCCATTTTTTCCATGTCAGCCAGCTGATTATATCGCCAAATGTTACAATTTATAAAGCATATAAAGCAATAAACATGTAAAAACATAAAGAAAAATTAAACTGTCTAGTTCCCGTAAAAATTGTTAGTATTTTCTTAAAAACTGCTGGGTCTTGTGCTTACAGCTTGGTTCTGTGGCTGCTGTCTCTGCTTTTGTTTTGGTCACTTTCAGAATCCCTAGTACAGAGGTTCTTTATGGCTGGAGCTCGGTCTATTATTGTTTTATCTATCCGACAGTCTAGCCTGGTTCAAACTGCTCTGTCCCAAAGTACTCTTGTCCATTGTGATCCCAACATAGCCAATATTGTCTGGGTTCAGGCTGGCCTTGGTTTGGTCCCGACCATATCCTGGCTGCATAGTACTGTTGATGGACTCAAGAGTGATTTTTTTTTACAAACTTTTACATGTCGAGTGTGCAAACAGAAATTCAGACAGGGAGAGTTGTGGATCCTACCATGTTTCCCAACTATTAGATTTTGGCACATATGTCCCAGCTCCATGTAACCAATCATTTCAATCCCAACACCTCCAGTTAACTACAAAACGTCTGCCACTGGCACTGACAACCTCCTCAGCTCTGGAAAGCAGCAAACAACATTAAATTCTGCATAAAGCTCCTAAGCGTCCCCTCTGTAACATCAGATCATACTTGATGGGTAGTGGAAGAGTTTGTTGTAGAGTTTCCTGCAAATTCTTAAATTTTAATACATAAAAATAAAAACAAAAATTCCATCACCCAATCAAGCAAGCCAGGAACAAAATAAACCAAAGCAAGGAAAGAATAAAATAGAAAACCTTAATGAAAGGAGAAAAGCATCAAACAGGCAAAAGGTAAAAAAGGGACAAAGAAGATTTTCCAACAAACTTAATTTTCAGGAACTTTGAATTTTTAAAATATTCCCCCATGAAACAAACTGTAGAAGAGCCATTATTATTATAATACCTGTACTGCGGAAACTTAAATGAAATCCAGCGCCCTCTGCTGCTAAATAAGCCCCACTGCTTGCGTCATCAAGCAAATGTTTAGTCTGAAAATGTTTTTTTTTAAAAAATCACTGTCTCCTGCCAATGCAAGACGGCCACCGATACCACTCTTGTAATGATGTAATTTGCAGTATATTCAGTGCCGGTTGGATTTTATTCAGATCTTGAAACCAATCAGACAGAATGAGTGCCGCAGCAGGTGGGAAGTCCAGGAAGGCCTCCCCGCAGTTTCCAGTGTCAGATTGGGGAAAGAGGGGAGGCTTCTGATCCACCCGGTGGCAACCACAATTCCAGATTACAACCTCCATATTCCAAGTTTTCAGCTCCGGGGTTTATTCCCGGTGACAGGTCCGGGTTAAGGGGAAGAGGCTCCGGAGGCTGCCCCTTGACTGTTCATCCGCCACGTGGCTCAAAAACTGGTGAATGGCTTCAGGAACTGAATACAATCCAACCGGAAGATGACCTGAAGTTCCAAAGGCTAGATATGGAGATTGTAATTCAGAACTGTGGTTGTCACTGGGTAGATCAGAAGCCTCCCTTCTCTCCCCATCCTATTTCCCAGATCCATTCCTGCCCTCTGCCCCACCAACTCAAAGAAGGTGAAGTTCTTTTAAAAATCACTGGCTTTAATAACTATTTGATAAGCACCTCTGCTCATGGTTGCTGCCTACTCTGCCGCTTGCAATCACATCATGGGAGTAAAATAGTTCTACATATGCATGGCATTAGCAGCAGCCTCAGCCATTTTTATTAGAATCATAGAATCCCTGCAAGTGCAGGACGTAATTCGGCTCATCTATTTTGCCCAAACTCTTGTGGCCTTGACCTCGGCACCTCCCTCTGCGACTGGATCCTGAACTTTCTAACCACAGGCCACAATCAGTAAAGATAGGCAACAACACCTCAACGATCATCCACAACACCGGTGCCCCACAAGGCTGTGTCCTCAGCCCACTACTATACTCCTTATACACCTATGACTGTGTGGCCACATTCCCCTCCAACTCGATTTTCAAATTTGCTGATGACACCACCGTAGTGGGTCGGATTTCAAACAATGCGAGACAGAGTACAGGAATGAGATAGAGAATCTGGTGAACTGATGTCACGACAATAATCTCTCCCTCAATGTCAACAAAACGAAGGAGATTGTCATCGACTTCAGGAAGCGTAGTGGAGAACATGCCCGTCTACATCAATGGGAATGAAGTAGAAAGGGTTGAGAGCTTCAAGTTTTTAGGTGTACAGATCACCAACAGCCTGTCCTGGTCCCCCCCATGCTGACACTATAGTTAAGAAAGCCCACCACCGACTCTACTTTCTCAGAAGACTAAGGAAATTTGGCATGTCAGGGATGACCCTCACCAACTTCTACAGATGCACCATAGAAAGCATTCTTTCTGGTTGTATCACAGCTTGGTATGGAGCCTGCTCTGCCCAAGACCGCAGGAAACTACAAAAGGTCGTGAATGTAGCCCAGTCCATCACGCAAACCAGCCTCCCATCCATTGACTATCGATAATTCCCACTGCCTCAGAAAGGCAGCCAGCATAATTAAGGACCCCACGCACCCTGGACATACTCTCTTCCACCTTCTTCCGTCAGGAAAAAGATACCAAAGTTTGAGGTCACGTACCAACCGACTCAAGAACAGCTTCTTCCCTACTGCTATCAGACTTTTGAATGGACCTACCTCGTATTAAGTTGATCTTTTCTCTACACCTTGCTATAACTGTAACATTATATTCTGCAGTCTCTCCTTCCTTCCCTAGGCATGGTATGCATTGTTTGTACAGCATGCAAGAAACAATACTTTTCACTGTATACTAATACGTGTGACGATAATAAATCAAATCAAAAGTCAACCCTCCGAAAGAGAACCCGAACCGAGATCCACTCCCCTACCCTATGTTCGTAACCTCATAACCCCACCTGACCTTTGGACACTGAGGGGCAATTTAGCATGGCCAATCCACCTAATCTGTACATCTTTGAGCGGAGGGGGAAAACCAGAGGAAACCCACACAAAAACAGGGTGAAACTGCCAACTCCAGACAGGCAATCACCCAGGGTCAGAATTGAACTCGGATCCCTGGCTCCGAGGGGCAGATGTGCTAATCACTCTGCCACACAGATTATTTCACGGGATATGGGTGTCGCAGGCTAGGTCAGCATTTATTGCTGAGCCCTAATTGCACTCGAAATTATGGTGTTCAGCCACCTTCTAGAACCGCTGCAGTTCATGTGGTGTCGGTACACCCACAGTTCTGTGAGAAAGTGAGTTCCAGGATTTTGATCCCTTGACAGCGAAGGAATAGTGATATAGTTCCAAATTAGGATGGTGTGTGGCTTGGAACAGTAATTGCTTGTAGTGATGCTCCCTTACTTCGGCTGCCCTTGATAGAGATTGTAAGTTTGCAAGGTCTTGTTGAAGAAGCCTTGGTGAGTTGCTGCATCTTGTACATGGTATACACTGTTGTCTCTGTGCATTGGTAGAGGGAGTGAGTGAATTTTTAAGGTGGTGAGTGGAATAGCAATCAAGCGGGTGGCTTTGGATCTGGATGGTGTCAAGCTTTGAGAGCGTTGTTGGAGCTGTACTCATCAAGGCAAGTGAAAAGTATTCCTTTACATTCCTGACTTGTACCTTGCAGATGGTGGACAGACTTTGGGGATTCAGGTGGTGAGTTAATCACCACAGGATTCCTAGCCTTTGACCTGTTCTTGTATCTACAGTCCAGTGCCAGGTCCATGGTAACCCCAGGATGTTGACAGTGGGGGATTCAGCACTGTAATGCCATTGAATGTCAAGGGGCGATAGTTAGATTCTCTCTTCTTGGAGATGGTCATTGCCTGGCACTTGTAGTGCAAACGTTCCTTGCCACTTGGTCAGCCTAAGTCTGGATATTATCCAGGTCTTACTGCATTTGAAGTGAACAGCTTCAGTGTCTGAGGAGTCATGAATGGTGCTGAACAGTAAAATCAGAAAAATCCCGATTTCTGACCTTATGATGCAAAGGCGGCAATTGATGAAGCAGCTGAAGATAGCTGGGCCTAGGATACAGCTCTGAGGAACTCTTGTAGTGAGTCCAGAAACGGAGATGATTTACTCCAACAACCACATTCCTTTGTGCTTGGTATGACTCCAACCAGAAGTGTTTTCCCCAAGACTCCCATTTACTACAGTTTTGCGAAGGCCCCTTGATGCCATACTTAGTCAAATGATGCCTTCATATCAAGGGCAGTAATTCTCACCTCTCTTCTGGAGTTCAACTCTTGTCCATGTTTGAACCAAGGCTGTAATGAGGTGAGGAGCCAGGTGATCCTGGCAGTAGCCAAACTGAACATCACTGAGCAGCTTACAGTGAAGAAAGTGCTGCCTGATAACACGGTTGATGACCCCTTCCATCACTTGGCTGACAATCGAGAGTAGACTGATGGGGCATTAATTGGCCGGGTTGGACTTGTTCTGCTTTTTGTGTACAGGGTATTCCTGGGCAATTTTCAATATTGCCAGGTAGTTGCCAGTGTTGTAGCTTTACTGGAATAACTTGGCTAGGGAGCAGCAAGTTCTGAAGTGCAAGTCTTCAGTACTACCACCAGAATATTGTCAGGGGCCATAGTCTTTGCAGCTTCCAGTGCCTTCACCATGTTTTGGTACTACGCGGAGTGAATTGAATTGGCCAAGGCTGACATCTACGATGCTGAGGACCTCAGACAGCCACTCTACATTCTCGGCTGAAGATTGCTGCAAAAGTTCAATGGAGTGTAATAATAATAATCTTTATTAGTGTCACAAGTAGGCTTACATTAACACTGCAATGAAGTTACTGTGAAAATTCCCAGTCGCCACACTCCGACGCCTGTTCAGGTACACAGAGGGAGAATTCAGAATGTCCAATTCACCTAACAAGCACGTCTTTCAGGACTTGTGGGAGGGAACCTGAGCATCTGGAGGAAACCCACACAGACACAGAGATGCATTTCAGGGGATATTCATTCGGTCCATCAAGTCTGCATCGACCATCTGAAAGAGCACCCTACCCAGATCCACCTCTCCGCACTATCCCCGAACCCCACCAAACCTTTTTGACACTGAGGGACAATTTAACATGGCCAATCCATTCTACCGGCACAACTTTGGACTGTGGGAGGAAACCAGAGCACCCGGAGGAAACCCTCGCAGGCAGAGGGAGAACATACAAACACCACACAGTCACCTAAGGTCAGAATTTAATCTAGGTCCTGGTATGTGAGGCAGCAGTGCCGTCATGGCACCCAAAGAGAAAGAAAAATTCCAGGAGAAGACCCCGTGCTTACTAAAACATTAAATATAGTATCACAATTAAAGAAAAAGCATATAATTGTGCAAGAATGGGTAGAAGATCACAAGATTGGACAGGATATAAAAAAGCACTAGAGAATGACTGGAAGGTTAACAAGCAGGGACACATTAGGGTACAAGAGAAAGCTAGCTGGAAATATAAAGAGAGATAGCAAGAATTTCTATACTTCAAAAAGAAAAGAGTTAACAAAAGGAGTGTTGGTCCCACAGAATGTGAATCTGGGGAATTAATAATGGAAAATAAGGAAATGGCAGATGAATTTAACAGATATTTTGCATCAGTCTTCACAAAAGACTCAAGCAACATACCAGAAATAGCTGTAAACCAAGAAATGCAAGGGAGGAAGAAATCAGGAAAATTACAATCACCAGGGAGATGATACTGAGAAAATGCTAGAAGCCATTATTAAGGAAGGTTAAAGCTAAACAGACAATCAACGTGGTTTTGTGAATGGGAAATCATGTTTACTTTATTGGAGTACTTTGAAGAAGTAACAGGTACTGCGGATAAAGAACTGGTAGATGTACTGTACTTAGATTTTCAGAAAGCATTTGATAAGGTGCCGCAACAAAGGTTATTATGGAAAATAAAAGTTAATTGTGTAGAAGGTAACATATGGAAGGCTGGCTAGCTAGCAGGAAATGAAGTGGGTATAAATGGGTCATTTTCTGGTTGGCAAGATGAAACAAGTGGTGCGCCAGAGGGATCAGTGCTGGGACCTTAACTTTTTGCTATTTACATAAATGACTTGGATGAAGGAACCAAAAGGTATGGTTGATGTAGGAAAATGTGAAATTGTCCATTTTGGCAGGAAGAATAAAAAATGAATATATTATCCAAATGGTAAGAGAATGCAAAGCTCTGAGATGCAGAGGGATCTGGGTGTCTTAGTGCATGAATTGCAAAAGAGTACTAGGCAGGTGCAGTGCCTAATTGGGAATGCTTACAGAGTGTTATTATTTATTGCAAGCGGAATTTAATACAAAAATTCATAAGTTATGCTTCAGTTACACAGTAAGAAGTCTTACAACACAGGTTAAAATTCAACAGGTTTGTTTCGAATCACTAACTTTCGGAGCACAGCTCCTTCCTCGGGTGAATGAAGAGGTGGGTTCCAGAAACATACATATGAACAAAGTCAATGATGCAAGACGATTCTTTGAATGGGAGTCTTTGCAGGCAATTAAGTCTTTACAGGTCCAGACGGAGAAACTGGAGAGAGGGATAATCACAGGTTAAACAGGTGGGAATTGTCTCAAGCCAGGGCAGTTGGTAGGATTTTGCAAGCCCAGGCCAGATGGTGGGGGGGGGGGGGAAATGTAATGCGATTTGAATCCAAGGTCCCGGTTGAGGCCGTACTCGTGTGCGGAACCCGGCTATAAGTTTCTGCTCGGCAATTCTGCGTTGTCGCGTGACCTGAAGGCCGCCTTGGAGAACGCTTACCCGAAGATCAGAGGCTGAATGCCCTTGATTGCCGAAGTAATCCCCGACTGGAAGGGAACATTCCTGCCTGGCGATTGTCGCAGCGTCTGCATGGTCTCGCCAATGTACCACGCTTCGGGACATCCTTTCCTGCAACGTATCAGGTAGACAACGTTGACAAGAGTTGCACGAGTATGTACCACGTACCTGGTGTTCTCACGTGTAATGGTGGTACCCATGTTGATGATCTGGCAAGTCTTGCAGAGATTGCCATGGCAGGGTTGTGTGGTGTTGTGGTCGCTGTTCTGAAGGCTGGGTAGTTTGCTGCAAACAATGGTCTGTTTGAGGTTGCGCAATTATTTGAAGGCAAGTAGTGGGGTTTGTGGGGATGACCTTGGCAAGATGTTCGTCTTCATCGATGACGTGTTGAAGGCTGCGAGATGATGTTGTAGTTTGGGAAGTACTGGACGACGAAGGGTACTCTCTCGGTTGTGTCCCATGTTTGTTGTCTGAGGAGGTCGGTGCGGTTTTTTGCTGTGGCACGTTGGAACTGTCGATCGATGAGTCGAGTGCCATATCCCATTCGTACGAGGGCATCTTTCAGCGTCTGTAGATGTCTATTACTCCTCGTCTGAGCAGATCCTGTGTATACGGAGGGCTTGTCCATAGGGGACAGCTTCTTCACTGTGTTTAGGGTGGAAGCTGGAGAAGTGGAGCATCGTGAGGTTATCCGTTGGGCTTGCGGTAAAGTAAAGTGCTGAGATGACCGTCCTTGATGAAGAAGATGAATGTGTCCAAGAATGCAACCGATTCTGGAGAATAGTCCATGGTGAGTCTGATGGTGGGATGGAACTTATGGATGTCATCGTGAGTCGTTTCAGTGATTCTTCGCCGTGGGTGCAAAGGAAAAAAATGTCATTGATGTATAACGTCGGTTGAAGGTCCTGTGCGGTGAGGAGGTCTTGTTCAAACTTGTACATGAAGATATTGGCATATTGAGGTGTGAATTTGTTCTCCATGGCGGTTCCGTGTGTCTGGAAGTAGAACTGGTGAAGATGTTCTGATCCAGAATGAAGCAGATGAGTTGCAGGATTGTGTCTGGAGATTGGCAGTTGTTGGTGTTGAGTACTGATGCTGTTGCAGCAATGCCGTCGTCATGGGGGATGCTGGTGTCGAGTGCCGAGATGACCATTGTGACGAGAAATGTTCCCGGTTCAACTGGTCCATGGGGGCTGAGTTTCTGTAAGAAGTCCGTCGTATTGCGACAGAAGCAGGGTGTTCCTTGTACGATGGGTTTCAAGATGCCCTCGATGTAGCCAGAGGGGTTCTCACACAGGGACCCATTGCCTGATACGATAGGACAGCCTGGTGTGTTGGCCTTGTGTATTTTCAGGAAGGCAGTAGAGATCTCCAAGGCGGGGAGTACGTGGGATGAGAGCACGTAGGATGCTCTGAAGGTCTAGATCCAAGGTCTTAATCAGTCTGTTGAGTTGGCGGGTGTGTTCCTTGGACGAATCTGCAGGTAACTGTCTGTAGTGTCTCTGGTTGTGGAGTTGTCGGTACACTTCTTTGCAGTCGTCCGTTCTGTTCAGTATGACAGTGGCCCCTCCTTTGTCTGCTAGTTTGATGACGATGTTGCAGTTGGTCTTGAGAGCGCGGATGGCATTGTGTTGTGCTTCATTGACGTTCAGGGCTGTCTTGTGAATGCGACTGATGAATCTGGCATTGACGCGACTCCTGACGGCTTGAGCATACATGTCGAGTCCAGGGCAGCGGCCTTCCGGAGGGGTTCAATTTGACTCTTTCCTCTTCGGTTGTCGTATCACACATCTCTCGGTCTGCTGTTCCGGTTCATTGGTTGTCTCATTGGGTTCGCTGTCGGCCTCTTAGGGTCTGTGAAATATCTCCCGGAGCCTCATTCGCCTGGTGAATTCCTCCATGTCTGCCGCGAGACTAATGGGGCCCATTTTGGTGGTGATGCAGAAATTGAGTCCTCTGCTGAGGACTTTGATTTTGTCTGGTTGAAGGGTGTAGTCCGAAAAGTTGACAATAGATTTCCCTGTATTGATTTCTACTGTGGTACCGGGAGGCTTGGTTGCTGCTGGTGGTGCAGTTTCTCAAGCTTCCTGTTCTTGGTGTGCATAGAGGTGGTGTAGTATCATGGTCTCATCTGTTTGGCGGTATTCCGCAGCTGGTCTGCCGCGTCCGGAGCGCAGGTTGAGAATATGGACTCTATCTTGGTTTCCAGGTTGCGGCGTCTGCTGTAGAGCTGCTGTTCGAGGTGTTTGAGGAGTGTGAGAGAGGTGCGGTGGCAGAGTCTCTCAGCGTAGGGTGTTATTGGTCCAGTTGATTAGCTATACAGGGCATTGGTGAGACCATATCTGGAGTACTGTGTACAGTATTGGTCTCCCTATTCGAGGAAGGATGTAAATGCATTGAAAGCAGTTCAGAGAAGGTTTACTGGACTAATGAACGGGTTGAGCAAAGATTGAACAGGCTAGGCTTGTTTAAAAATAAGGCGTCACCCATTTAAAACAGAGATGAGGAGAACTTTTTTCTCTCAGAGGGACGCAAGTCTTTGGAACTCTCCTTCAAAAGGAAATCTCCTTTCAAGATAGAAGCAGAGTCTTTGAATATTTTTAAGGCAGATAAGACTTTTAAGGTAGAGGTAGACATGATTGCTAAGCAAGAGGGTGAAAGGTTATCTGGACAGGCAGGAATGAGGTTACAATCAGATCAGCCATGATCTTTTTAAATGGAGAGCAGGCTCAAGGGACCAGGTGGCTACTCCTGCTCCTAATTTGTTTGTTTATAGGTTCAGAGTCAATGTTTTTTGGCGGGAAATGATTTTTATTAAATTTTTAATATTTCAGAGAAAAGAATATAAAAGACGTGAACCACAACAAACATTCTTTAACAAGATTCCATCAACAAACACTTTCTACAAAGATTCTCACCTCCACTCCCCCCGCCCCACCTGGGCTACCCCCCTGTAAACAAGTAAACTCCCAGTTTGTGTCCTTCTTTTGTATTTATGCCACCACTTTTGAAATTGCAGAGAATGTGATCAATGGGAGCTTTCTAAAGATTTGAGTGGGAAGGGGAACACGGTATAAACCAATTTACCATCACTGGGAAATAAATATATGCTGTAAATCCACAATAACGCCCTTTCCCACCAGATTGCATAGGGCCCAACATACGACAGTCATATGTTATTGCCACAAAGGAAGCTTATCAAGTCCACATTGGAATATTTTAGACAATTAAGCTAGTTTGTAATTATTTTCGTTATTATTGGAGTTATTGTTGTGATACAGTAGGTGTAACAAGCTCCCAAAAGTAGCAATGTGATAATGACTAGCTGCTAATCTGTTTTTTAAAAAAGAAATGATTAAGGGAGGAGTATTGGGCAGGATAACTCCCCTGCTCTTCCTTAAAATAGTGTAGGATCTTCCAAACCCACTTTACGGCTTGCCCCAAAAGTGCCAGCCAGGATATTTGTGCTCAAGCCTCTGAACTGGAACTGATCCCATGATTTCCTGACTCAAGAGGTGAGAGTGCTACCCACACCGCAGCTGACCCTGCGGTGAGAGACTATTTTTACATCTTTGCTAATTATTAGTATTATAATTTAACAGGGGAGATGGAACACAAAACATGGACATATTATACCCGAAGTATCACCCTGTGCTGTAATTGTTCTGGAACATTTAAAAGTCTAGATGTCTCGGGCTCTCAGTTGAGCTCACTTTTATGGTAGGCTGTCCACTTATTTTAATGTCAGAGTGCTGGATTAGTCTGCTTTCGCCGAATGCAAATTCAAAATCTAAACATGGAAACTGCAAAGGGAGCTTCACATGGAGGCAGCGTTTAGTTGCCAAGACAATGGGCAAGAATAAGATCCACGCTGTTGTGAAACTGCAAATGATGCGAGTGCAAATACAAAATGAAGAAGCAATCCCAAGTCTTAAAGAGTTTTCGTCAAATCCCATTGGAGTACTGCATTCAGTTTAGGGCACCACATCTCAGGATGGATATACTGGTCTTGAAGAGGATGCAATGCAGATTCATTAGAATGATACAGGAACTTAGAAGGTTAAACTACAAGGACAGGTTGCATAAACTTGACTTGCATTCCCTGGAGTGTAGGAAATTAGTGAGTGATCTGATTGACATGTTTAAAAAGTTAAACGGTAGTTTGGGAGCGCTGTTGATGGCGCCTGTTCCGTTCTCACCGGTCAGGTACTCCACAAGCCCAGTAGTAGCGGTGGCCCTGAGGGCGTGGGGACAGTGGCGACAGCACTTGAGGCTTGAGGGGGCCTCGGTTTGGGCCCCGATCTGTTCGCTCCGGGGAAACTGGATGGACATTTTCAGGGTTGGCGGTGGGTGGGGATAGAGGGGTTTGGGGATTTGTTCTTGGAGGGTAGCTTCCCGAGTTTGGAAGGACTGGTGGAGGAGTAGTAGTTGCTCAGTGGAAATGGGTTCAGATACTTACCGGTAGCGGAGCTACGTGAGAAAGCATGTGCCATCCTTTCCTGATCTGCCGCACCCGGGGTTGCAGACAAGGTACTGTTGAGAGCAGGGATTGGAGAGGGCAAAGGGTCAGAGACATATTTGGAATTGATGGACTGGGAGGGTGCCCTGATAGGAGTAGTTAAGCGAAAGTGGGAGGTGGTGCTGGGGGGAGAGCCGGAGACTGGGTTATGGCAGGAAGTCATGAGGAGGGTGACTGGGTCCTTCTCGTGTGCCAGGCTGACTCTCATTCAATTTAAGGTAGTCCGTAGGGCACATATGATGGTGGCCAGAATGAGCAGGTTCTTTGAATTGGTAGAGGATAGGTGTGGCGGTGTGCGTGGGAAGGCCCACAAATCATGTTCACATATTTTGGGCCTGTCCAAAGTTGCTGGGATTTTGGCAGGGGTTCACTGACGTGATGTCTGACGTACTGAGGGTGAAGGTGGTTCCGAGTCCAGAATTGGCAGTGTTTGGAGTGTCGGGAGACCCAGAATCCAAAGGCTGAGAGGCACAGATGTTCTGGCCTTTGCCTCTCTGGTAGCCCGGAGGATCCTGTTGGAGTGGAGGGACTCGAAGCCTCCGAAACCTTGGGGGGGGGGGGGGGGGGGTATGTGTCAGCGATCTCCCGAATTTCCTTAGATTGGAGAAAATTAAATTTGCCTTCAGGGGATCGATGGAACAGTTCGCCCGGAGATGGAAACCGTTCATTGACTTCTTCCAGTTAAGTCAGCAGGGGGAGAGGGGGGGATTAGGGTTAACAAGAAAGAATGCAGGCAGAGAGGGTGGGGGGTATGGTAGGGAGGGCGGGTTGTCGTTGTTGGCTATTTATTGAGTTATGCTGTGTTCTCCTGTTTGTTATCTGTTGGTTATTTTTTCATCCTGATTGTAGTTTTATTTGATGTTTATTTATAAATACTTTAATATTTGATGTTTATTTATAAATGCCTTAATAAACATATTTTATAAAAAAAGTTAAAAGGATTTGAAAGAGTAAATATGGAAAACCTATTTTCTCTTGTTGGGGAATCAAGATCGGAGGGTGCCTTAAAATTAAAATGAATCCATTCAGGCATGTGATCAGGAAGCACTTCAAAGGGTAGAAGAAATCTGGAATTCTCCCCTCAGAAAGGGTTGGGATGCTGGGAAACCAGAACTTTCAAATCAAATATACAGGTTTTTAAATAGGTAAGGGTGGCAAGGCAATGGAGCAAAGGTAGGTGAATGGAGTTGATGTGCAGTTAGTCATGATCTCTTTATCTCTGAAAACCACTGACTAGCTTGCTAAATTTGAATAATTATCAGCTGAGACCAACAAGGTAATTGCGAGTCATACATATATTTGAGCAAATCATGTATCATGAACTTGTTTCAAATTGCCTTATAAACTACAGGCAAATCCTCTCATTTGTATTGAGTTATGTTGGGAACATGATTCTTGATGGCTGCTTTTTTTTTTTTTAAAAACCTCACGAGTTAAAACAGACACACCAAATTGATACTATGGGAAAATGCTTCATTTTGGCATACATCCCAAGTTTGTAGCAGAATATAATTCAATAAATTTTTGCTAGTCATTTTTAATACTACCAACACACATTTGGAATTTAGGCACCTTCCCAAATTAGACAAATTTGTCTATTAAAGTAATAGACAGATACTCATGAGAATACAAAAAAAGTGCCCAAATTCCCAATAATTACTCCCATGTAGTAGAACAGACAATTAAAAAAATTAGCCTTAAGCCTCTAAGATATGTTGGTTGCATGATAGCCGCATAGATGACAGTCTGTATAAAGGTTTCAGAGCACAGAAACAAAAACATGACCAATATTTCTTCTGTTCTGTGGGATCATACTGTTTACACACAAGTGCAATTTTTACAGTCACATGTTATGCTACGAACAGGAGGAGTTGAAACAGAATTCAAACCTGTACATTTCTTCTCTTTCATACTGCCTCTGCATTCCAAATATGAGTTTTATACAAGATTGCCAGCATTAATCTGCTTCCTTGAATCCTTTCTTACAGCATGCCATGTTAGTTTGGTTGCTATCATTATATTTACGATTATTATAAGTTCCATGGTATATAATCAAATGGTGCGCGTAGGAAGGCTCACAGTACGTTCTTCCTTCATTGAAAGTAGTATTTCTGCAGCTTTTCAGAACATGGTACAAAAACGGTATACAGCACTGCAGGGATCAACACGCAATTAAAGCCTGGCTTCTTTCTTAAACTTACCACATACTTACAGAAGGCACTTTTTTGTCAGATGGTTTTACGTATTTCAGCAATGCGTATTAGAAGTTTAGCAAAGTGCCATTAACATTCAATGTGCAATAGTTCAGAAGTGTCACTATTACAATGAGAACTCTTTACTATATAGATTTATGCAAGGCCTGGGAAAGCAGCGTAAAATTATTCAGGATTAATTGAAATTTAAGCTATTTTAAAAATTCCTGTTATCCTTATTTCCCCTCCCCTTTACCTCCCGTAGGTATAGTTTCACAAGTATTTTTCCAAGTGGATATTCTTGATGTATAAGTCTGGGAAAGTTGGCAAACTATTCAGCTCCGGAGCACAATCTTGTACTTATCTGCTGCCAACATATTTGCCTTTTAGCAGGGTTCTCTATGCAGTAATCTGGAGCTGAAACTCCGGTCAACGTCTCTACCTAACTCCGTAATTATGTACTGACTTAGTTTGATAATTGCTAGATCCTTTAAGATGGGAAGGTTCTGAGATGAGAACATGGGGAATGAAGCTTTTAATTATTACCACTTATTTCAGGTAACATTTCCACTCAGTTGTGCTATTTTTTGGCACAATTCACCTGAAATCTGCGTAACACAATCAAAAGAATTGCAGAATTTAAAGCACAAATTATGTCTGGCGCAAATGGAAGTTTCCACAATCTTTTGTGCTAATTTAAAAACATTAGACACCTTCCCTGCCCACTAAACTGGCCAAGCTCCCAGGATGAATTAATCAACATTGGGAATTTCCATTTGAAATGAAATGAAAATCGCTTATTGTCACAAGTAGGCTTCAAATGAAGTTACTGTGAAAAGCCCCTAGTCGCCACATTCCGGCGCCTGTTCGGGGAGGCTGTTACGGGAATCAAACCGTGCTGCTGTAGACATTCATGAAAGCACAAAAAATTATGCTTGTTCTTTTGAGCACAATATGCACATTTAAAAAGCTTTGAAAATGTGCATTTAAATTTACGAAGAAACTAACTATTGTACTTTAATACAACTGGAAAAATGGTTCTAGATTCTTTTTAAAAGTAATTTTCAGTCATTTAAAATCAGATTATTCACAAGTAATTGTTTTCAATCACAGTGTCACTTCCTTTTTTGAGAGTCTCATTATCAGCTGTATTAATCAAACTTTTTTTTTCCAAATATTTTTTCAAATATATTTTAAAGCATTGCTCGATTGCACTGATTGATAAATAGCAGATTTTATTTTCACAATTATGCAAATCAATTTAAACTCAAACTCAAGAAAAAAAACTTCTGAAGAAAGGGTGAAATTTTGGGTGCAACCAAAACACTGATTGCACCCGAGGTGGAAACTCTTACCTCTTGGCTTTTTTCAAATGTAATTTCAAAGCTCATTAATATGGAAAACCTAATCATATTTTAAGGACTCTAAACAATACACTATTCAATATCCTTCTAGAAAAAGACAATAACTGGAATAGTCACTGGGCTGTCTTTTAGAGGGGACAATTAAATACACTGAAATGCTAAATTGGAGCCGAGATTTAAGAGGGGCACTCATTTTAAATGTAGCTGGTTTATCAAGGAGTACCTAAATTTGACCACATATGAATCATTTGTGATTCACTGCCACCAGTTATGTTGTGCATTTAAGACCCCATCTTAAGTATCCTACTGGAAGTTTAGTACACGAGAAAACGTGGAATGCAAAAGGCCATCAAGTAGTCATCCAGGTTGCATTCCTTTATGATATCATCTCAGAACTTTCAAAAATTGTGATAATTAGTAAGGGAAACCTGAAGGCAAAGCAACAAAGGCAGGTGTTTATTGACACCAAAAAGGCTGGCAAGGGAGTGATGGACATGCAGTCCCAGTAGTCTAGTTAGTAGTATTTGGCTTCTGATGTTTTAGCAATGGAGATCAAACAATGCATTTCCTATCAGCTAGGGAGCCAATTTTTACATATTACATCTTCAATCTCATTTTAGATTATATCAAGATGTAACATTAATAACCTCACCATGTGCTGTTAACAAAAATGTGTTTTGATGAATTTCCCATTAGCAGTTGAAATGTTTGCCCATTTCTCATATTTCTTGTGATCAGCTAGGAGATGAGAGGTTTAACCTGTCACTATTAATTCAATCAGATTAAACAAGCACTTCTTACAATTGGATAAAGAAACAGATAGAAAAACACAATTTTATCCAATCAGAAAACCAATCTTAAATTACATAAATTGACTCAATGAATTCTACTTTGGCAGATCATAAAGTTTCAAAGACAGGCAAATAGAAGAAATGAAAGAAAGAGATCATGTAAGTGAGCCTAAAGAACAGTTAATAACTGTTTCAATTGCAGTATTAATTGCTAATTACATGATTTCATAATTACAATTATAAAGCCAACCCAACATATCAGCATAAAGCATTGAGAGCAAAATTGGTATGCCATGTATTTGTATCATGTTTAGACATTACAATCATCCCAAACTACAAAAAATCCAAACATACTCCCCTGACCTTCAACGGCATCACTCTAATCAAGCACCACCCATCCAACCCCACCATCAATATCTATGGGGGTCACAATGGCCAGAAGTTTAAATAGACCAGTCGTATTGATATCATGGCTACAAGAACAAATCAGATGTACTTTTTGGTAAATGTTTCAGTGACTCTTTCATAGCAGATTTAAATCAAGAGAGTTTGCCTGGTTAATACAGCGACATTAACAGAGAAGTTCAACACCATCCAGGACAAATTAGATTGTCCGTGAACTCAACATGCACCATCAGCACACTGTAGCTGCAGTAAGCATTATCTAAAAGATACACTGTAAAAGCATACCAAACATGTTTCATTAGCAATTATCACCACATAAAACTATAACAGCAGTAAAAAGCGAGCTCCTAAATGTATAAAGTAGACATGTCCCCTCCAAAAATAAGAGTGGTGCTGCCAAATTAGACCCACTGGTTGTCTAGAGGAATATAGGGGCAGATCAAACAGAAAAAGAAAGTGTACGATAGGTGTACTGCAGATAGCCTTACGAACATAGGAAGTGCAGGGATGAAGTCAATAAGGAAATCATCAAAGAGAGGGCATGAAAAAAGATTAGCAAGCAAAGTTAAAGAAAACCCAAAGATGTTTTACCAATATATTAATGGTCAAAGGTTAGTTAAGGAAAACGTGGGACTTAGAGAAGAAGTGAACTTGTGTGTAGATGCAGAGGCTGTGGGAAGGGTTTTAAATGAATATTTTGATTGTGTGTTAACAATGCAAATGGATGATGCAGATTTAGTAGTCTAGGAGGAACGCTGCGGATATTGGAGAGGGAGTACTCAAAGGGTTAAAATCAGTTGATCAGTCGCCAGGGCTAGATGGATTGTTTCCAAGGCTACTGGAGGACATGGAGGAGATAGCAGATGCTTGGAGGATGATTTTCCAATTCTCACTAGATACAGAGGAGATACCAGAGGTTAGGAGAAATGCAAATTGGTTCCATTTTTAAAAAATGGATAGAAGGAAATGCCAAACAATTGTAGGCCAGTTAGTCTTACGTCGGCGATAGGCAAATAAATTAGTAGAATTAATCTTGAGAGATAGGATTAACTGTCATATAGAAAGGCATGAACTAGTCAGGGATAGTCAGCATGGACTTGTTAAAGGAAGGTCTTGCCTCACAAATTTGATTGAATTCTTTGAGGAAGTGCCAAGAAATGACAAGAAGGGTTGATAATGGTTAGTGGATGTGGTGTACATGGATTTTAGCAAGGCGTTTGGCAAAGTACCACATGGCAGATTGGTCAAGAAAGTGAAAGCCCATGGGATACAAGGCAATGTGGCAAAAAGGATAAAATGTTGGCTTCGTAACATAAAACAAAGGGTAATGGTCGATGGCTGCCCTTGCAATTGGAAAGTTGTTTCAAGTGGTTCCACAGGGCTTACTGTTTGCATTATATATTAACGATTCGGAGGTGAACGTGGGGAGCATGATTGGGAAATTTGCAGACGACACAGAGATTGGCCGAGTGGTGAACAGTGTAAAGGATAGCTATAATCTCCCAAAATTATAAAGATGGGTTAATGGAGTGGGCGGTAAAGTGGCAAATGGAATTTAACATAGTTAGGGAGGTAGAGCAGTTATGGGGAGTACACAATAAATGGAAATATACTAAGAGAGGTAGATGAAGTAAGAGATCTTGGTGTACAAGTACACAGGTCCCCAAAGGCAGCAGTTCAAGTAGACAAGTTTGCAAAGAAAGCATATGGAATGCTCTCTTTCATTGGCAGAGGTATAGAATATAGAAGTAGGGATGTAATGTTGGAATTATGCAATACACTGGTAAGGTTATAATTAGAGTATTGTGTGCAGTTCTGGTCACCACATTACAGAAGGACATAATTGCTCTGGAGAGGTTTACAATAACGTTGCCAGGGCTAGAAAAGTATATCTACGAGGAGAGATTGGATCGGTTGGGGTTATTTTCCTTGGAACAAAGGCGGCTGCCGGGTGTCTTAATTGAGCTATACAAAATTATGAGGTGAAGAGATAGAGTGGTCAGTATAAAATTGTTTCCTTTGGTGGTGAATTCTAGAACCAGAGGACATGGTATCAAGATAAGTGGCAGATGGTGTAGAGGTGACATGAAGAAGAACTTTTGTCATGCAGAGGGTAGTGGGAATCTGGAATTCACTGCCCGAGTTGGTGGTGGAGGCAGAGACCCTAAACTCTTTTAAATTAAAAGCACCTGGATCTGCACCTTAAGTGTTGTAAGATACAGGGCTATGGACTGAGTACAGGAAGGTGGGATTAGAAAGGGCACCTGGGTGTCCTTGGACTGGCAATGGCCTCCTTCTGCGATTCTATAATAGGTGCATCATAAGCAGCAAGCTTCCTCCTATTGCACACATCTTCGTTTGGAAATATATTGCTGGACCAAAATCCTACCATTGCCCATTTAATTGCTATTACAAATACACATTCTAACATTTAAATGCTATATTAAAGTCTCACCAAAATACCAACCTCAAAGAAAATCGAGGCCAGTCTTTAATCCACTGCATGAAGAAATAGGTTTACCTTCACAACAGACTTCTATTCTAATTGGTTCAGTTCTCCTGTTTTCTTTGGACCTATATCTGCTTTTAGCAGGCCCAACTTCCACTCGCCTATATGAGGCGAGCTACTCAAAATTCCTGGAGTTTTACAGGAATGGCCAAAGACACACTCGCAGTCAGAGCACTTTTTCCACATTCTTTCCCTGCACTGCCAAAATAGCACCAGAGCTTTAGCTGCACCCAACTGGAATTTTCAGCTGTAAATATCCCACAACTCCAGTATATACCCTCTTAACATTCAGCACTAAACATCAGAGTATTTTAAAATGTCATGCTTGAAATAAAAACTGTATTAATTTCAGTAATTGCAACAAATACTAAATTTACATAAAATGTTGCCTAATGACTGCTTTTTAAAATGTGAATTTAAATTATCACCATCAAAATATAGCTTTTGCCTTCCAGGAATAACTTAATTTTCAATTTAGAATTTAAATGAAAATTATGTTGCAAGTGATGTTCTTCAAATATTCAATTTATTATTTTCACTGAGAAATAAGTTATTTTTGCTAATATTCCGCCTGGCATTAGCATTATCAGGATGACTATAGGATGGTTCAGACTTTCAAGCACTCACCTGTTTCTGTTCCTTCAACTTGCTCTGATACCATCGCTCCCGTCTCCGTTGTTTTCTTTTCAAACTTTTAAGTTTGTTTCTCTGCCTTTTGCTCAGTGTTCTTTCACCTAGAGCTGAGAATAAGGGAACGCATGGGACTGAATCGTTACAAGGATTGCTTGTGCCTGCACCACGTCCCTGCTCCCATTCCTCTGTATCACTTGCTTCAGTACTCGAGTCAGGTGACCAACCTCTGACAGTGCCAGAAACACTGGCAACTTTGTTCCTGCAGTGTCTTAGCACAGATGGCCCAGGATCTAAATCCTCTTGCACTTCTTCCACGAGGCTATTATTGAATGTTTGAGGGCATGACACAAAATCAGACTCTCGAATGTCGAGGCGTGAATAGGCAGAACTGCTGGATTCTTCAGATACAGGTAGCTGCAGGTTAGCATCTTCTCCCAGTGGAAACGGTCTGGGACCAGCAATCTCACCAATATGATGCATTATAATTCCACAAGATGAAGATCGCGGGCACAAACCATGTATTCCAGAAAAACTAACAGATGCATCCTTTGAGTTTGTGCTGCTAAAATCCAGACTGTGAGACTTTTTATGAAAACCCATCATTGCACATCTGGCTCTCAGAGGCTGTGAAGCAGAAGAGCATGGCTGCTGATAAGCTGCTTTGAAGTTAAATTCATTGTTGTCAACTTCTACCGTTTCTCGACTGTGTGATCTTGCCTCGAGGCAAAGCGCTTCAGTTATTCTTTCACGATCCATCTTTCTTGAATGGTGTAAGAATTCTTTATGCCTGTGGTGGGACATGATGTTTTCTATCCCATGCTCCATGTTCTCCACAGTTTCTAATTTATACAAGTACTGCACTTTCTGCAGAGATTTCACCTTTGTAGATTCAATGATTCTGATTAAATGTGGTGTTTCATAGTCAGTACGACTCTTACAAATATGTACAGTCACTGGTTGCCCACAAGGGCATTTAGCATTGCTGACAAAGTTAAAATCCCCCAGACGGGCCCCACAGTGCAGGCAGTTCAGCTTCCCAATTGTCCACCATGACTATGGAAAAGAAATAGACAACAATCTGGTCATTGTAACAAAAAAAAGCGGGAAATAGGCCACATAAACTCTTTCATACAATTCACAAGGTCAGCTTTTCTTTTCTGTGCGTAATGTAGAATCTAGCATAACATAGAAAAGCCCACACAACAGTAAGGCCTAGACACCTGATGTAGCAGATTGTGTTGTTTTACAATACATAATGTAGCAGCAGACTTTAGAAATTATGTTGTTAGTGATACTGGTATTATTCAGCAGTGCCTGAAAATTCCACACTATTTCATGTCAAATGAAAAAATTATATGATGCTGCATTTAACAATGAAGTGGCTTTATAAATACAAAGAAATATTCACATGCATGCCACTGCAGAGTATGTGCAGTATAAGCCTTCAACAAGATCCGAAAACAAAATTCCCAACCTACAAAATACTAAAACTCAATTGATTTACAGCCCAAAAGTACAGATTAATTAAAATGCTGGATACATGCTCCAGATAGAAAACGCACTTACACTGTTTGAAAATCATTGTTAATTGGTCAAAGCAAATATTGTTATGTTCCATCCATTTTATACCTGAAGAACAATCCTTATTTATTTAAAAATGGCACCAATTACATCCTCATCAGTGGGTGGATATTTGTCACAAAACGTACTTTGGTACAGCAAAGGTTCACTAAATTGGTCCCTTCAATAAGGGGGTTACCCTGTGATGAGAGGCTCAGCAAACTGTATCTATTTCCTCTTTGAGGTTAGAAGAATGAGAGGCAATTTCATTGAAATGTGCAAGAATCTGAATTGGCTTGGCAGGGCATACGCTGAGAAATTGCTTCCACTGGTGAGGGAATCTAAAACAGTCTCTGGATAAGGCAGCTTTCATTTAGGACTGAGATGAAGGGAAACTATTTCACTGGGGGCTGGTTTAGCACAGGGCTAAATCGCTGGCTTTGAAAGCAGACCAAGGCAGGCTAGCAGCACGGTTCAATTCCCATACCAGCCTCCCCGAACAAGCGCTGGAATGTGGTGACTAGGGGCTTTTCACAGTAACTTCATCTGAAGCCTACTTGTGACAATAAACAAATTTTATTTCATTTCATTCTCTTTTCATTTCATTTCAAAGGAGTGTGAATCTTTGGAATTCTCTGCCCCAGAGCATCGTGGCTGCTCCATCACTGAATACATTTCAGGGAATCAAAGGATATTGGGAGTGAACAGGGAAGTGGAGATGAAGCTCAAGATCAGTCATGATGATACTGAATGGTGGAGCAGGTTCGATTAGTCATATGGTTGACTCTGCTCCTATTTCTTGTGTTGTGTCCCTGTGTTAAAGTATTCTAATTTGCATCCTTCCCCAAATGAAATAAAGATTGTGTTGCATAAGTTTATATTCTCAACCATATTCTTGATCTTGTAAAGACTTGCTCATTAAAGTCAATTTCATGGAATTAAATAATCTGATGAAAGTTCTAAGTAGTATCACTCTAATGGAAAGAATACATTCCCAATATTGATGTAACAAAATACCAAAATCTATGGTCTGTAAATTACCTTTACAGTCAAATTAAACCCTCGATTGTCATTAAGGGGCCTCTGACACTGTGCTATGGAGGGAGAATGATTACAAGACAAATGGAAAAATTAATAATAATAATCTTTATTATTGTCACAAGTAGGCTTACATTAACACTGCAATGAAGTTACTGTGAAAATCCCCTAGTCGCCACATTCCGGCACTTGTTCGGGTACACAGAGGGAGAATTCAGAATGTCCAATTAAGACCATAAGACCTAGGAGCGGATGTAAGGCTATTCGGCCCATCGAGTCCACTCCACCATTCAATCATGGCTGATTTAAACTCCATTTACCCGCTCTCTCTTCATAGCCCTTAATTCCTCGAGAAATCAAGAATTTATCAACTTCTGTCTTAAAGACACCCAACATCCCGGCCTCCACCGCCCTCTGTGGCAATGAATTCCACAGACCCACCACTCTCAGGCTGAAGAAATTTCTCCTCATCGCTGTTCTAAAGTGACTCCCTTTTATTCTAAGGCTGTGCCCCGGGTCCTAGTCTCCCCTGCTAATGGAAACAACTTCCCTACGTCCACCCTATCTAAGCCATTCATTATCTTGTAAGTTTCTATTAGATCTCTCCTAAACTCCAATGAATATAATCCCAGGATCCTCAGGCGTTCATCGTATGTTCGGCCTACCATTCCTGGGATCATCCGTGTGAATCTCCGCTGGACCCGCTCCAGTGCCAGTATGTCCTTCCTGAGGTGTGGGGCCCAAAATTGCTCACAGTATTCTAAATGGGGCCTAACTAATGCTTTATAATGCTTCAGAAGTACATCCCTGCTTTTACATTCCAAGCCTCTTGAGATAAATGACAACATTGCATTTGCTTTCTTAATGACAGACTCAACCTGCAAGTTTACCTTTAGAGAATTCTGGACTAGGACTCCCAAGTCCCTTTGCACTTCAGCATTATGAATTTTGTCACCGTTTAGAAATTAGTCCATGCCTCTATTCTTTTTTCCAAAGTGCAAGACCTCGCACTTGCCTCCGTTGAATTTCATCAGCCATTTCTTGGACCACTCTCCTAAATTGTCTCAATCTTTCTGCAGCCTCCTCCATACTACCTGCCCCTCCACCTATCTTTGTATCATCGGCAAACTTAGCCAGAATGCCCCCAGTCCCGTCATCTAGATCGTTAATATATAAAGAGAACAGCTGTGGCCCCAACACTGAACCCTGCGGGACACCACTCGTCATCGGTTGCCATTCCGAAAAAGAACCTTTTATCCCAACTCTCTGCCTGACAGCCAATCGTCAATCCATGTTAGTACCTTGCCTCGAATACCATTGGCACTTATTTTACTCAGCAGTCTCCCGTGAGGCACCTTATCAAAGGCCTTTTGGAAGTCAAGATAGATAACATCCATTGGCTCTCCTTGGTCTAACCTATTTGTTATCTCTTCAAAGAACTCTAACAGGTTTGTCAGGCATGACCTCCCCTTACTAAATCCATGCTGACTTGTCCTAATCCGACCCTGCACTTCCAAGAATTTAGAAATCTCATCCTTAACAATGGATTCTAGAATCTTGCCAACAACCGAGGTTAGGCTAATTGGCCTATAATTTTCCATCTTTTTCCTTGTTCCCTTCTTGAACAGGGAGGTTACAACAGCGATTTTCCAATCCTCTGGGACTTTCCCGGACTACAGTGACTTTTGAAAGATCATAACTAACGCCGCCACTATTTCTTCAGCTATCTCCTTTAGAACTCTAGGATGCAGCCCATCTAGGCCCTGAGATTTATCAATTTTTAGGCCTCTTAGTTTCTCTAGCACTTTCTCCTTTGTGATGGCTACCATATTCAACTCTGCCCCGACTCTCCTGAATTGTTGAGATATGACTCATGTCTTCTACTGTGAAGACTGACGCAAAGTACTTATTTAGTTCCTCAGCTATTTCCTTCTCTCCCATCACTAGATTACCAGCGTCATTTTGGAGCGGCCCAATGTCTACTTTTGCCTCCCGTTTGTTCTAAATGTCTTTAAAGAAACTTTTACTATCATTCCTAATGTTACTGGCTAGCCTACCTTCATAATTGATCCTCTTTCCTTATTTCTCTCTTTGTTATCCTCGGTTTGTTTTTGCAGCCTTCCCAATCTTCTGACTTCCCACTACTCTTTGCCACATTATAGGCTTTCTCTTTTGCTTTGATGCATTCCCTAACTTCCTTTGTCAGCCATGGCTGCCTAATCCCCCCTCTGATAACCTTTCTTTTCTTTGGGATGAACCTCTGTACTGTGTCCTCAATTACTCCCAGAAACTCCTGCCATTGCTATTCTACTGTCTTTCCCACTAGGCTCTGCTCCCAGTCGGTTTTCGTCAGTTCCTCACTCATGCCCCTGTAGTTACCTTTATTTAACTGTAACACCTTTACATCTGATTCTACCTTACTTTCTTTCAAATTGGAGATTGAATTCTACCATATTATGATCACTGCTTCCTAAGTGTTCCCTTACTTTAAGATCTTTAATCACGTCTGGCTCATTACATAACACTAAGTCCAGAATGGCCTGTTCCCTCGTGGGCTCCATCACAAGCTGTTCCAAAAAGCCCTCCTGTAAACATTCAATGAATTTCCTTTCCTTAGGTCCACTGGCAGCATTATTTACCCAGTCCACCTGCATATTGAAGTCCCCCATGATCACGGTGACCTTGCCTTTCTGACATGCACTTTCTATTTCGTGGTGCATTTTGTGCCCCTGATCCTGACCACTGTTAGGAGGCCTGTACTTAACTCCCATTATGTTTTTTTTTCCTTTGTGGTTCCTCAACTCTACCCACACAGACTCCACATCATCTGACCCTATGTCGTTTAGTGCTATTGATTTAATTTCATTCCTAATTAACAAGGCAACCCCACCCCCTCGGCCCACCTCTCTGTCTTTTCGATAGGTTGCGAATCCCTGGATGTTTAAATGCCAGTTAAATGAACCCCCTGCAACCACGTCTCTGTGATGCCGACCACATCATACCTGCCAGTCACAATCTGGGCCACAAGCTCATCTACCTTGTTCCGTACACTGCGCGCATTTAAATATAGCACCTTTAATTCCCTATTGACCGTCCCTTTTTGTTTTCTTAGTGTGGTGGACCTTGGTTTACTGAGCCTTTCCATACACCGTCATATTTTGTAGGATGGGGACTATTGTAACCTCTCCTGAGTTCTGTCTTTTCGTGCTTTTTTGTATTCCTAAGCAGCTACGCTTCGCACTGATTACTTCACCTCTTGGTTCCCTGACTTTCCCTTCCCCCCCCCAATCTCTAGTTTAAAGTCCTATTGACCACCCTATTTACCCTTTTCGCCAGAACACTGGTCCCAGCTCAGTTCAGGTGGAGACCATCCCAACGGTATAGGTCCCCCCGTCCCAAAACTGATGCCAGTGTCCCATGAAAAGGAACCCCTCTTTCCCACACCACTCTTTCAGCCACGTGTTAACTTTCCTTATTCTTGCCTCCCTATGCCAATTTACACGTGGCTCGGGCAGTAATCCAGAGATTATGACCCTTGAGGACCTGTTTTTTTAAATTTGAATCCTAGCTCTTTATAATCTCTAAACAGGTCCGCTTTTCTAGACTTGCCTATGTTGTTGGTACCGACATGGACCACAACAACTGGATCCTCCCCCTCCCTCTCCAGTATCCTTTCAAGCCGGTCAGAGATGTCTTGCACCCTAGCACCGGGCAGGCAACATACCATGCGGGACTCTTTATCCTGCTCACAAAGGATACTATCTATCCCCCTGATAATAGAATCCCCTACAACTACAACTTGCCTATTTACTCCCTCCCCTTGAATGGCCTGCTGAACCATGGTGCCTTGGTCAGCTGACTCATCCTTCCTGCAGCCCTGTTCGCCATCCACACAGGGAGCAAGTGCCTCATACCTGTTGGACAGAGTCAAGGGCTGAGGCTCCTGAGTTCCTGACTGCTGGTTCCCTTTACCTGCCTGACCTGCAGTCACACCCTGCTGTCCCTGGCCACTGGCAGGATTTAAACTACTTACTCTGACAGGTGTGACTGCCTCCTGAAACAGTGTCCAGGTAAGTCTCCCCCTCCCGGATGTGCCTCAGTGTTTGAAGCTCAGACTCCAGCTCATCAACTCTGAGCCGGAGCTCTTCGAGCAGCCAACACTTACTGCAGATGCGGTCGCTGCAGCTCGCAATGGGATCTGCCAGCTCCCACATCAAGCAGCTCAAGCACATCACCTGACCAGCCATCACTAATTAATTAATTAGTTTAATTTAAGTTTACGAGTATAGCTGTGTTTTTTTTTTTTTTTAAATTGGGGGCAGATTTGCTATCAACCAATCAGATCACAGCTTCCCTCTGACGTCACTTTTGGGGGGAAAACAAACAAACTGGAAAACAGGAAGTTACCGTTAGGTTTTTAAACACAGAGACTACTCCTCCTCCTCCGAACGGCTCCCAAAATTAGGCCCGAAGAAAGAGAGAGAACAAAACAGCACCTTCTCCCACTCTTCACCGAATTACCTCACTGCACCAAATTACCAAATTCTCACTCTGTCTGTGTCTCACTCACTCAGGCTGTGTCTCCTTGACCTGCACAATGCTTACTAATGTGCGCTTTCTGTCTGTCTTTTATACAGACTTTAGGATGACTCACACGAAAACTTCAAAGAGAAGAATACAATGTGTACCTTTGTGCCCCTTAACAGGCCTCAGGTGACTGCCAGATAACTGCCTCTCAGCAATTAGGGTGGGGGCAGCATCAGCCAATCAGACACTAATCTACACTGCACTTTTAACTGAAAAACAGCAGAATTAGATTAACCACTTACCTTTCCTGGTTACCTCACTGCACCAAATTACCAAATTCTCACTCTGTCTGTGTCTCACTCACTCAGGCTGTGTCTCTTGACCAGCGCAATGCTTACTTAGTGCACTTTCTGTCTGTCTTTTATACAGACTGTAGCCACCTAAAATGGCGGATTCCCTATTAATTTGGCCAAAACCCGATTTAAAATGGCTAACCGAAGAGTCTGATGGGAAAAGCAGCCAACACGACACAAACGGACAGCTGCAGACAGAATAGCGTATTCGGATGTGGGGAAGTCGGCCCAGATCGCTACTCAAGACTATTAGCAGCACATCAACCCAGACATCTGCAGTTTAATCGGCTATCCCCGGGAACAATTGCAACATATTAGCAATTGAATACCGGGCCAGACCTGTCGGCGCCTGCAGTGGCCGAAACAAAGACAGGTGAACGACCACCCCCAGATCGAGGAATCGCACCATTATTGGAGCATATCGAACCCAGTGATTGGGAACAAGTCCAATCACTTGCGACTCAGGGTCAAGGGCCGCCCCGAGAGGCGGGAAGCCGCTGGGCCCTATAAAGTGAGGGGCCAAGTTCAGATCTCTCTCTCTCTCCCTTCTTCTCCTGCTCGCGACATTCGCAAGAACATCGACCAGAAACTGTAAGTTTGACTCCAGCGATCGCTACCCGATAAAGACTCCTAGCCATCAACCCGTATCAGCCTTTTGAATCCCGCGGGCCAGATCCGATTCGATAAGCCATTCGTTTCCCTGACCTGGTGGGCCCTTCCTAAAGTTAAGTATTGGCCAGTAGTGGTAGGTTTCGATATAGATAGTAGGATTATTGTGTAAGCATTAATTGTTGTATATAATAAATGACCGTTGATTTCAATCTTACTAAGCGGTGTGCTGACTTATTAATCATAACTCGAGCTTGAACCACGTGGCGGTATCAGAAAGATACCTGGCGACTCGTGAGCAAAGGTGACATAATCAGAGGTAATAAAACTAACGCTAAAAAGAACAAGACTTTAGGATGACTCACACTAAAACTTCAAAGAGAAGAATACAATGTGTACCTTTGTGCCCCTTAACAGGCCTCAGGTGACTGCCAGATAACCGCCTCTCAGCAATTAGCGTGGGGGCAGCTTCAGCCAATCAGACACTAATCTACACTGCACTTTTAACTGAAAAATAGCACAATTTGATTAACCATTTACCTTTCCTGGTTACCTCACTGCACCAAATTACCAAATTCTCACTCTGTCGGTGTCTCATTCACCTAACAAACACATCTTTTGGGACTTGTGGGAGGAAACCAGAGCACCCGGAGGAAATCCACGCACACATGTGGAGAACGTGCAGACTCCAGTGACCCAAGCGGGAATCGAACCCGGGACCCTGGCACTGTGCAGCAACAGTGCTAACCAATTGTGCTACTGCGCCACCCTGAATATAGCATGCAAAAGGTAGATAGATAGGGAGAAACCGCCCATGAAAGGATCAATAACAAGAGGCCAGATTTAAAATAATGTGGGATGAGAAATGAAGGAGCACCTGGTAGATAACCCAACTGGATCGAGGGATGGGCATAAGGGGTTTAGGTTTTCCTTGCCAGTAGATGCTAGTTTCCCATATCACACGGTCTCTTGGCGGGGGGGGGGGGGGGGGGGGGGGGAAAGAGGTGGCAATATGTAAATGTAATTTCTCCACACCTTTGTGTTCAGTTTATTTGACGGGGGAAAGAGACTGCTTTCTCAAGACTCACAACAGAGTACACACCTACTTCCAGAAGCAAGCTGAACCACCCCATTATACACAAATACATTAGCTGTGCAATGTTGGGGGTGGGGTAAGCAGAAAATGTCCACTGGCCCCCAAACTGTGTGCAGGTTTGTTCAGGGAGTTCAAAAAGTCAGAAATTCCAGAGATATGGGGCAGGATGCTCCGTCAGCTGATACCGGAATCGGGAAACCGATTGGGCGGAGAATCGGGTTTTGACGGCGAAAGCCTGGTGGGTGCCAGTTTCACACCAAATCGCAATTCTCCGGTGCCTCGACAGCAGCATCAATGCATTCTACTCCGCACATAACATATCATTAGCTGGCCTGACTTGGTTATTTTTCGGGGCCTCCATGATTCTCCGCCTCCACCAGCACGAATTCCCGATGCCAGGTTCACTTGTGCTTTTGAAAATCGTGAAACTGGTGCCGTGGCTGATGAGGGAGGGAGAGGAAGCAGGACACGGTGAGACGCGACCGTGGGCTGCAGGCTGTGACACTGGCCGGTCTGGCTGGGGTGGAGCCCTGCCAGGGCTTGGGTGGCCCCTCACAGGACTGGGGCAGCGGCAAGGAATGGACCACCATTGCCGGCCTGCGAGGAGCCATCTTGCTGCGCACCCTACTGACCACCCACCCTGATCCCTGGTTCTGCAGAGTGCCACCAGCAGTATGGGTGCCCCCGCCACACCCCACCTTCCGCCATAACAACTCTCCCCTCCCAAGCCGGACGTCATCTGCAAACCTCCTCACTTCTGACTTATGATGGAAGGCAGGTCATTGATGAAGCAGCTGAAGATAGTTGGGCCTAGGATAGGTGCGAGATGCTCGCCGACTACCCCTCACGTATTCCCTGTCTCTGCGACTGAACCCCTTAGGATCGATGGGACTGCCCGTTCCAGAAGCCCGTCCTAATGGCAACTAGTCCCTGGGGTCAGCCTGTCCTCTGACCATCCACCCCTTCGGGAGTTCCTACCTCCACCTGATATACCTGATAAGCATCTGTATGGTGAGCACCAGAGTGTGTCGCAGGAGCCTTTTCACTAAAGTGCCCGACCAAGGTGAGGGTCTCTGGGACAAATGCGAGGTGATGCATTTTTGAGGATCAAATCTAGGTATGAAGTATACTGTAAATGGCAGAACCCTTAAGAACATTAACCTACAGAGGGATCTGGGCGTGCATGCCCACAGTTCCCAAAAGTGGCAACACGGGTAACCAAGGTGATTAAGAAGGCATATGGCATGCTTGCATTGATGCCGGGGCACTGAGTACAGGTGTTGGGAAATCATGTTGCAGCTGTATTAAACTTTGCTTAGGCTACATTTGGAGTATTGCTTGCAGTTCTCGTCACCACATTATCAGAAGGACGTGGAAGTTTTGGAGAGAGTGCACCAGGATGTTGTCTGGTCTCGAGGGTGTTGTCTCTGAGGAAGGTTGAATAAACTAGGATTGTTTTCACTGGAAAGATGGAGGCTGAGGGGAGATCTGATAGAGGTCTACAAAATTATGAGGGGCATAGTCAGGGTGGATAATCAGATGCTTTTTCCAAGGAAGTGGCAATTACAAGGGGACACAGGTTCAAGATGAGAGGGGGAAAGTTTAAGGGAGATGGGCGGGGCAGGTTTTCACACAGAGTGATGGGTGCCTGGAATGCACTGCCAGAGGATGTGGTTGAAGCAGGCACATTAGCAACATTTAAGAGGATGGATACATGAATGGGGAGGAAATAGAGGGATGCAGACGAAGTAAGGGCACAAGATTTAAGTTAGGGCATCATGATCAGCACAGGATTGGAGGGCCGAAGGGGCTATTCCTGTGCTGTACTTTTCTTTCTTCTTTGAATCGGTCCAGGCGCGGCGCAGTTTTGCTGTCGTGGAAGTCCACGAATCGTGTCCCGCCATCAACACTTAGTCCCAGGAACAGAGAATTCCGCCAATGGATTCTATCCCAAATTGAACCCCTCTCCTTTTCACAATCACACCACTGTCCACCAAACCCCTCCCCCCACTCAAAAAATATTAGAATGTTTAACGTTACCAGTTCTCAAATTAATGCGGAAAATTGTGTAGCTTGATTCTGCAACCCAAGTTGATTCAAATCTTTCTCCAATGTAGGGCAGGCATGCAGCAAGGTTTTGTGACCTTCTAATTATGACGAATTGAGTTACTATGACCAGAATTTCCTGGCCGTTCACACCAGAGGGATCTTCCGGTCCCGGTGATGGCGCACCCTGCCTCAGGTTTCCAGGCAGTGAAGGGTGCATTCAACGGACACCCCATTGACAATGGCGAGACCAGGTCTAACCGCCAGCCGGGGGGGGGGGGGGGGGGGGGGGGGTACCTCCACCGCCATGTAACACACAGTAGGTTGGGCGGAAAACCCTGCTCAAGGTCTATTTTATGTGACACAACAGCATATAGTCAACACATTTAGCAAAGTTGTCCTTGTGACCTAACTATTGAGATAAGATTTCAAAATGAAATTGCACTGATGTGTTGTGAACTAATCATTGCCATCAAAAAGACAAAACAGGCTCACTTTTTCTCTATATGGTAATCACCTAGTCTCACTTGGAATGCAAAAAGATTGGTAATGTGTGACTGAAGGGCAAGTAAAATAGAGGACAAAACAACTGCCGTAGTAAAAAATCTCCTACAGAACTAGGGAAAGGTGGCAGATGAACCAAACAAAAAAAGCACCTTAGCAATAATAACATATGATTCAAATGTAAACCCTCTTTTTATGTTTAACGTATCGTTCAGAAAATTAAATGTTAATCTGAGCGGAAATAAAGAAAATAAAAAACTTTGGTAAACAGAATTGTACAACTAATAATTTCAAGTCCTTACATTAATGATTTCATAAATATTACACAGCAAAACTGCAGTAGTTAAAAATAATTCTAAACTGCTACTGAAATTGCTCAGTGGAAAGTTAATGAAAAAAATCTATATTGTTAAAAGACAAAACTTAAATAAAGGCTAAGAGTCGCTCTCCTATTATCAAAGTAAACACAGCAACAAAAGACAGATCTAAGAATAGTAAAATTGGTACTTACTATTTACTTCATAAAATATGCAATTTAATCAGTTTGGTTGTATCCTGCTGATGCATCAATGTCTTCCAGTCCATTTTCAATGTTACAAGTTATAAACTTTTTTTTATATTTAGACATTGAAAAAGCACTAAACATGCAAAATCTTTACTACTGATGCATTTTACTTATTCCTGCCATCCCATTTTTGCACAATATTTCCCCCCCCTGAGCTGTGAAGCTTGACAAATAACTTTGTTCATTGGTCATTCCTCAAGTGAATCAACTGTGCTGAGTTTAAAGTTTTTCAGTTTTTTCTCCTCCCTTTGCTCGGAAAAATTTTCACCCATTTCCCTTTCTACAAGTTTTGCTTGTAGATGTACCCAAAACCAAGAGTGGAAAACATTGACTGAGAAACGGTATTTACTTCTATTTGTGTGCACTGTACAATAGCACTAATATGCAGTGGATCATCTTCACTCAAATGAGTCCCTGGAAAGGTATTGCAATAGTGCAACATGTCAATGCTAATTGCCCTGAAGGACTAAATCAACCAAATAGCATCGGACACGAGTCATATATAGGCCATACTGACAAGTATGCTAGCAAGCCAGTCGATCAGATTGACTGAATTCAGTTCCACAAATTGCAGTGTTGAGATTTGATTTTACAATTTCTAAAGTGTTAGTCCCGTACTCCACATTGTTCCTTTAGTTTTCATTGATTTACTAAGCTTTTTGAAACAGCACTTCCCAAATAATTTTTCCCTGCCCCTTCCAAATTTGACAACACACTCATAATGCTCTGTTTAGAGAGAAGAGGTATCATTGCAGTCTGCAGACTTTCACTGAAGGTTTAGATGACTGACATGCCGAAGTACGCTCAAGCATCAAAGGATGAAAATCATCCCCAGGATAGTATGTTTTCCTCACCAATGCAAAATAGGACATACAAAACGAGTGCAACTATACTACAGGTGGCAGTATTATCCATTATCAGTGGCAGTACATTATTATACCACCTGGCTGCAATTGGGATTATCGATCCAGGAAAGAGCTCTCTGGTCACTCTTGGTAGTTAAAATCTAACACTATGAAATTCCATGGGTTACCAATGATCTATCACTCTGCTTTAGTTTTTTAAGGCTGCACCAGCTATTGTCATATAGGGTAGCCTTGTATATTTCGTATTGCACAATACATGTTTGACAACTATGTTTACCTTTTCTGTACATGTACAGCTTGTGTGTGGGCGGCACAGTAGCACTATTGCTTCACAGCTCCAGGGTCCCAGGTTCAATTCCCAGCTTGGGTCACCGTCTGTGCAGAGTCTGCACGTTCTCCCAGTGTCTGCGTGGGTTTCCTCCGGGTGCTCCGGTTTCCTCCCACAAGTCCCGAAAGACGTGATGTTAGCAAATTTTGACAGATTCTGAATTCTCCCTCTGTGTACCCGAACAGGTGCCGGAATGTGGCGACTAGGGGCTTTTCACAGTAACATCATTGCAGTGTTAATGTAAGCCTACTTGTGACAATAAAGATTATTATGAGACCTATTGCTTGAAATGCTGAGCTGATGTAAATCAGTGTATACCAATAGTGAAGATTGATTATGAACGAGGCATGCTAAAATAATTTATTTGTAGGATAAAAAAAGTGAATCCATCGTTAAACAAACAATTAGAATTAGAAAAAGACCTATAACTGAGCTCAGTAATTGTAAAGTGAGGTCTCCCGCAGTTATCCCACCTGTGAATGTGTTGTCTAGAAGTATCATGCCCTCTTATAAAATATTAGCAAAAATTCGGTCTAAAGCTTTAATTCCTGACATAGAGACAACAGCTCCAGGTTTGTCTCCCTTCCAGTATTAATTAACACTGGAAGTTCAATAGACCCTCTGAACATTTGTGAAACCTTGGCCAGCCACTAAAATTATACTTCATATGGTGTTAAATGAATCATTGAGAGAATGTTATACTTTCCTTTGAAGTGATGCAAATGTAGCACA
Organism: Scyliorhinus torazame; assembly: GCF_047496885.1. Taxonomy (NCBI): domain Eukaryota; kingdom Metazoa; phylum Chordata; class Chondrichthyes; order Carcharhiniformes; family Scyliorhinidae; genus Scyliorhinus; species Scyliorhinus torazame. Next base: position 225,519,285 of record NC_092709.1, read on the forward strand.
ACTTTAATGTGGCTGCAAAGATTCCCAAAAACTTAGCTCATTGATAAAATGTCAATCAAGACTATTAAACGATATGAACCCAGTCTTTAACATTGCAACACTGTAGTTTAGAAAACACTGGTTTAGAACAATATGTTTATGTCATACTATAGAGGAAAACATTGCATGTAATTCAGAAACATTTTTCCATGTTACTAACTTAAGTCAAATCTGTGTTACTTTCGGTGATTGTTTGACAGTGTATCTTAATTTTTATTTTAAAAAAGCCCTTAACCCAGTTTTGAGGATGCGTTCCTTTAAAAGTGACCAATTATGTACATGCAGCATTCCCTATTCTTATCAGCAGTCTTTACCTTCTCTATTTCTTCTGTTATCCAAGAAGGAAGAGCCTCTAAATTCACATGCCAAACCATGCAATTGTTTTGCCCGATAGATTCCTCAGCAGCATTCTAAAATAAAGGACAATTAGATTTGTAAAGTTAATAAAACCGCCAACGGCCCTACAACAACAAAAAAAAGGAAACTAACACTAAACATGGCCCATAAGAATTAGTGAAACATGCAGGAAACAGGAGAGTCTGTGAGTCAGAAACTCACCTCCAAATGGGAAATTGACTGAAGCTTGGATTTTCACGGGGACAGGATCTTAACTGATATGGGAACAGGTTTTCTGTATAATTCAGGCTAGTGGACATAATAATAATAATCGCTTGTCACAAGTAAGCTTCAATGAAGTTACTGTGAAAAGCCCTTAGTCGCCACATTCCGGTGCCTGTTTGGGGTGGCCGGTACGGAAATTGAACCCGCGCTGCTGGCCTGGTTCTGCATTACAAGCCAGCTGTTTAGCCCACTGTGCTAAACCAGCAAGTAATGGAGATGGGTTTCAGACATCCAAGGCACCCATTACTGAGGCTGTTGGTTGTCCTGAATGAAAGAGTTTATGCCAAAGCCTGCCTCCGTACCACAGAGGAGCACCCGGTGGCTAAGCGTTCATGTGGAAAAGGGAGACTTTCTTCCCAGAGGGTGGCAGAAGGCCATCTTATCATATAGTAGAGCAAGCTTTTCAAAGTGGGGGTCGTGACTCGCTGGTGGGTGGTGGGTGGGTGTCGGGAGGGTCGCAGAGCCGTCCGTCGCGGAGCTCCCGATTGCGCATATTCGCATGCTAGTCGCAGCAGCCGGATTTTAACAATGCCGGCTGCAGGCGACCTTCAAAATGACAGTCGCGACCATTGGCGTGCATGCGCAGAACCGCGTGGTTCCGTGAGCTCCAATAAGGAAAACTGATCAGCTAGCATTTAAAGGCAAGATTTCACCCAAAATGGGAAGGTACTTTTTTTCTAATTCTGGTATGAATTTATTTTCTATTTCTGATCCCAAATCCGACTGAGCTACCAGCACCCAAGTAGCCAATCCTGTGTTACACTGAATTACATTGAATATACCACCACATTCGGCCAACCAGCCCATGTCCACATTTGTGCTTCATTCGGAACACAATTGAGAATAAGGCACTATTCATACATGAGAGAAAACAAGTGGAGAAACAAAAGAACATTCTGGCCAGCCAACCAGCCCACACCTCGCAATTGAATGAAATGCAAATAGATACAGAAGCAAATACTTTATCCCTCATGTCGATCAAAATATAAAGCAGCTACTGGCCTGGCCAGGTAGACAGAAAAGCAGCAAATGGAATACAACCCAGAGAAATGAGAGGTAATGCATTTGGGGAGGTCAAACAAGGCAAAGGATTACACAATAAATGGGAGGATACGGAGAAGTGTAGAGGAAGGGAGGGACCTTGGAGTGAATGTTCACAGATTCCTGAAGGTAGCAGGGGAGGTTGCTAAGGTGGTTAAGGAGGCATCTGGAACCCTTCCATTTATTAGCCAAGGTAGTCCATTTATTTGCACAATCGGAGAAGCAGGAGAAGATTTTTTTATTTAAAATGCAATGTAATCTTCCTGCCTGAAGGGAGGTAGAGAGCTGGTCACGCCCCCCGAACGTCGACGTCATGTGCTTTGGGTGCGATTGAGATTCCTCCATTTTGTCAGCAGCAAACAAGGTAAGAGAAAATGGTGGGTCACGAAGGTCAGCCTGTGTGAGTCGCGAATATCAGCCGGCGTGGGTCGCCAAGGTCGGCAAAAATGGGTCCCCGGAAAAAAAGTTTGAAAAACACTGTAGTGGAGGCACGTCTGCTCGTCTCTCTATGCCTCTAATTCCTGCCTCTGTTTTACCCTCCTGTTCCTCCCACTATGAGTTGTCCCCTTCCAGGGCATTACTATCCTCAAGGTTCACATCTGTCTAGAGAGCCATGTTAAGAAGAGCAGGCAACTACAGTGACCAAGATGCTTGCAGGAGGGTATTTCAGGCCACCACCTAAAATCCAGACACCAGACTCAGCATCCTCTGAGCTTACAATACCCCAATAGTTGTGAATCTGAAGTGTTGTCCAGACTCAGTGAAGAAATGAAAATGAAAATTGCTTAGTCACAAGTAGGCTTCAATGAAGTTACTGTGAAAAGCCCCTAATCGCCACATTCCGGCACCTGTTCGGGGAGGCTGGTACGGGAATTGAACCATGCTGCTGGCCTGCCTTGGTCTGCTTTAAAAGCCAGCTATTTAGCCCAGTGTGCTAAACCAACCCCTCTGCGTATCTGTCAAGCGGGTGATGCACCAGCGGACAGCCGCCAATGACATGCTGCAGAGGTCTGCGACAATTTGCCCAGAGTTACAATCTCCTTTGGTTCTGTCATCTCCAGGTAACTTCAACTCTGCCTGTAGATCTTGTGCTCAGGATAGTATCTCCTTCCTCTTGTCCCTCTCTTCTGACCTCCTGATGCCTGGTGTTCTATTCTTTATGTTCAGGTTACTGCTCATAATCTCCAACAGCCTCCATTTCGGAGATGCAGCAGCCATTTCCCGCTACAGTCCTCAGGTGATATCCAAGCAACCTTGGCCTCTACTCTGACATCCACATTATGCCAAAAGGATGTCAACCCTCTAAACTGGCAAAGGTTTTAATGACTGCACCTGTAATGGACTGCTGTCAGTTTAATGTTAACGGGGTAATGCTTTTGACCTGTAAACAGCATCAAGAATTACCATTTTAAACCTTTCTGGTATCCATGGCTTGTTCCCGGCATGGTCCATGCCTGCCTGCGGCTGGTCTGAGGCAGACAGCTGCCAAACACCAACGACTTCGGGAAGATTCCAAAGGGTACAGAGTCAGGATTATAACAAGTCCTTAACTAATTTAGTTGGGCTGTTTAGGATTGGATTTGTTTGCTGTCACGTGTACGAGTACAGTGAAATGTATTTTTCAGCGTGCAGCTCAAAAAGATCATTTAGAACATGAAAAGAAAATATGTAATAGGGCAACACAAGGTACACAATGTAAATACATAGATACAGGCATCGGGTGAAGCATACGAGAGTGTAGCACTAATCAGATCAGTCCATAAGAGGGTGGTTTAGGAATCCGGTAACAGAGGGGAAGAAGCAGTTTTTTTGAATCTGTTAGTGCATGTTCTCAGACTTTTGTACCTCCTGCCTGAAGGAAGAAGTTGGAAGTGTGAGTAAGCCGGGTGGGAGGGGTCTTTGATTATGGTGCCCGCTTTCCCCAGGCAGCGGGAGGTGTAGGTGGAGTCAACGGATGGGAGGCGGGTTTGTGTGATGGACTGGGAGGTGTTCACGATTCGCTATCGGTCTTGCGGTCTTGGGCCGAGCAGTTGCCATACCAGGCTGTGATGCAGCCAGATAGGATGCTTTCTATGGTGCACCTGTAAAGGTTGGTAAGAGTCAACGTGGACATGCCGAATTTCCTTAGTTTCCGGAGGAAGTAAAGGCGCTGTTGTGCTTTCTTGGTCGTAGCGTCGACGTGGGTGGACCAGGACAGATTTTTGACGATATGCACACCTAGGAATTTGAAGCTGTCAACTATCTCCACCTCGGCCCCGTTGATGCAGACGGGGTGTGTACAGCACTTTACTTCCTGAAGTCAATGAGCAGGTCGTTAGTTTTGCTGACATTGAGGGAGAGATTGTTGTCATTCCACCACGCCACTAGGTTCTCCATCTCCCTCCTGTATTCTGACTTGCCGTTGTTTGGGATCTGACCCACTACGGTCGTGTCGTCACATTTATGAATTCAGAGGCCCACTTCTCCTACTCCCCCTCTCCAGGAAAATTTGTAATTCTGGAAACAAAAGTAACATGTCCGGCCACACAACATTGCTGTCATGTTTTAAATCACCCCGCCTCCAAACCAATCCAAAATCAGGGCACGGAAACCCAGTCCTCAGTCTGTTGAACCAAATAGTTTTCTGCCTCCTCATCATTAAAGCAAGTAAAAACAGAAAATGCTGGAAAAACTCAGCAGGTCTGACAGCATCTGTGGAGAGAAAAACTGGGTTAACATTTAGAGTCCAAATTACTCTTCTTTGGAAATGATCTGTTGTATTTCTACTGAAATCAATTTTGCAACCATTTGAAAACTCAGCAGTATCAGTCACATTATTTATTTTGCAACAGTAGAATGCTACAAATATAACAGCAACAATAGCAAGTGCTAAAAACAATCTTGAGAGCCTGCACATTTGTTACAGAATTATTAAAGGCTTACACACAACCTGTGATTTGGAAGGCTGCACCCCATGGGAAGGAGACAAACTACCAGCATCCAGTACAAATCGTCGGCATTTCCGGCATCGTAGAAATCCTTCCATTATGTGAACATCCATTGGAACTTCATATTTCTGTCTGAAAATTAGCACAAAAACATTGGTGGTGGAGTAACAGACATTAGAAGTCGTCATGTAGAAGCCGTTAAAATTGTCCAACCATCTCCCCCCAGCACATCACCGTTGTCCCATACATCCGACCCCCCCAGCACACCACCGTTGTCCCATACATCCGACCCCCCCAGCACACCACCCAACGTCCCATACATCCGACCCCTCCAGCACACCACCGACGTCCCACACGTCCGACCTCCCTCACACCCTCCCAGACGTCCGACGTCCCTCACACCCTCCCACACGTCCGACCACCCTCACAGCCTCCCACACGTCCGACCCCCCTCACAGCCTCCCACACGTCCGACCCCCCTCACAGCCTCCCGCACGTCCGACCTCCCTCACACCCTCCCGCACGTCCGACCTCCCTCACACCCTCCCGCACGTCCAACCCCCCTCACACCCTCCCACACGTCCGACCTCTCACACCCTCCCACACGTCCGACCTTCCTCACACCCTCCCACACGTCCGACGCCCCTCACACTCTCCCATGTCCGACACCCCTCACACCCTCCCATGTCCGACCCCCCTCTCACCCTCCCACATGTCGGACCTCCCTCACACACGTCCAACCTCCCTCACACCCTCCCACACGTCCAACCTCCCTCACACTCTCCCGCACATCCGACCCCCCACACCCTCCCGCACGTCCAACCCCCCTCACACCCTCCCACACTTACAACCCCCCTCACACCCTCCCACACGTACAACCCCCCTCACACCCTCCCACACATCCGACACCCCTCACACCCTCCCACACGTCCGACACCCCTCACACCCTCCCATGTACGACACCCCTCACACCCTCCCCTGTACGACACCTCTCACACCCTCCCATGTCCGACACCTCTCACACCCTCCCATGTCCGACACCTCTCACACCCTCCCATGTCCGACACCTCTCACACCCTTCCATGTCCGACACCCCTCACACCCTCCCATGTCCGACACCCCTCACACCCTCCCATGTCCGACACCCCTCACACCCTCCCATGTACGACAAGCCTCATACCCTCCCATGTCCGACACCCCTCACACCCTCCCATGTCAGCACCTCTCATACCCTCCCATGTCAGACACCCCTCACACCCTCCCATGTCAGCACTCCTCACACCCTCCCATGTCCGGCCCGCTCACACCCTCACATGTCCGACACCCCTCACACATCCGGCCCACTCACACCTTCCATGTCCGACCTGCTAACTCCCTCCCATGTCCCACCCACTTATTTTCTCCCTGACCTTTCAATAGAACCTTTAAACTCACCTGCTCTGCATAAGATGGTACTGTAAAATAGGGAAGCGGTGTTTTCCTTCACTCCGTTTCTTTTAGACTCCGAAGCTAGACCGAGGGACCCATATTCCCGCCCGGCCTGAGTTAGGAAGGTAGGCCGAGACAGTCATGGACAAAATTTGGCGCAGGCAAGTGGGTGCCGAGTAGCAATGTTTGCCTCTTGGAGGAAGTTATGGTCAACTATTTTCGGATCATATCGCTCAAGCTAAAATTAGAAATCCTATTTTATATTGTTGCGATGGAGGGTGGGGTGCCCAGGATTGTGCCAGGACCTGTAATTTAATAATTTCCAAAAATAACCCAGATTCAGAAATTCAATGCACAAATGTGGAACAACTGACTAAATGGAGGCAGCTCAGAATGAGAATGCTTTAAAACCTTCAAGAGGGAAGAACAATGGAGAATTACATTTTGTGTTGATAAATGTGACATAGGATGGGAAAAAAGGCAACATACACTAGTGTTGAGACAGGCAAAGATTAAGCTGAAAGCAATCTCGGAGACTAGGTATAAATTGTATGAAAAACATGTCCAAACAATGCAAAGCAGCGGGGAATATAATTCAAGGGAAGTGGAGTCAAGTTCTAGTTGCCAAGATGGAAGGAAGATGTTCAAAGTGGAGGCAATACAGAGAAAGCCACAAGGATGATCCCCAGTGTCTAAGTTTGAATTGAGCAAAAGCTGGAGAACCTAGAATTTTCAGCCAGGTTTTATTTTCTGATTCCACCTCAGTGAAGCACATTGGGATGTCTTTCTATGTTCAAAAGTTCTACATTAATGCAACCTGCTGCTGTCAGAAAGAAGCATTGGACAGATGATTCATTGAAGTGTACAGATTGTAAACAGCATGGAAAATGTAAATTAAGCTGACAGTACATTAAATTGAGAGTGTAGAATAATGGACACATGGTTGAAACTAGGGGAAAAAAAGTTAATTTAGGACTAGTCAGGAAATCCTCCTTCACACAAAAAATGATTAGGACATAGAATAGAATTCCAGAAAACAGCATAGATTATACCAATCATTTCAGAATTAGCTGGATGCTGCAATGAGCAATTCTTAGGATCCTTAGATATGGATATTTATGGCGCAACAAGGTAAGGAGCTCAAGATTTCTTTGCCAATTAGATCAAGACCATGCTCTCAGCCACCCCTGCCACTTCCCCCCCCCCCCCCCCCCCCCTTTTCCCCTAAGCACACCAGGCAAAATTTCCCAAGGTTCCCTGACCACCCTACTCTTGAACTCACATCTTTCTTTATTATTTCTCCCATCTGGGCAGCATGGTGGCGCAGTGGTTAGCACTGCTGCCTCAGTCCTGAGGACCCGGGTTCGATCCCAGCCCTGGGTCACTGTACGTGTGGAGTTTGCACATTCTCCCAGTGTGTGTGTGTGTGTGTGTGTGTGTGTGTGTGTGCGCGTGTCCGTGCACGAGCGTCACACCTACAACCCAAAAGATGTGCAGGGTAGGTGGATTGACCACGCTAAATTGCCCCTCAATTGGAAAAATGTTTAAAAATATATTTGAAATGTTTTTCTCCCATCTTCCATTGTGTCCTTTCTGAGCTCATGTCCACAAAACTCACCAACTGGTCTCTCAACCATATTCTCACAAGGCAGCTGATACTTCAATCCAGCAGATATATAATATGAATAACCACTTAATTTACAATGATACATTAAACTGCTTGTGAATTGCATTCTTGGATAGTTTTGCTGAATAGCTCATTGATTCTTTATATGAAGCAGGACATTCAAGTTACTCTGCTATCTAGTAAAATGAAAATAGTTGAAATAAGTGAACTGAAGAAAGGGCCAACAGCCTATAGGATTATGAGGCTCCTAGTTAGAGAAGTCTCAATCCACCCAAAATAACAGTACAATGATGGAAACTCCACCTTCCTGTATAATGACGAACACGGTCCATTGTCTACATTACAATCTCTACCATTTAAATCGTTCATGCTTCGCATGGGCAGCCACATATTAGACATATGGCGTAAACCATTTGACATTATCATAAGAGTCAATTACAAAGACGTCACTTATAGCTTATTAAGCACACAGACTATTTCGGGCAGCTCAATAAATACTTACCCTTTAATTAGTAACTTAATTTCAGACACAGTGCAGTCTATAAGCAGCTTGAATGAGCCGTTGGCACTTCATTAACATGCGATCACCTTAGCGATGAGATTCTGGATGCAACTGCAATTAGTAGAGATGGTTGTTGTGAGATTTTCTGATTTTGTAGAAAAATGTTGGCTACTTTCTTTCATTTTTTTTAAATCATCCTCCCTATATCAGTGGCAACTTGTTGACAGCGATGCTAAAAAGTGGCTCTGGGGTCAATAAAATGGAAGTGGGAAGGATGAGGTTCAGACGGGTCACACACCCCACCGCCCCAGAAGTAATATTGGTGGAGATGACCCACTCCACCCATTAGGGGTGGGTTTAACAGGGTCAGTGTAGGACTTCCACCCCTAACTAGGCAGGACGTCCCTGCCCTCTGGAGCTTGCCACCCACATCGGAAACATACCCACCAAGGCACATAAATTCCAGCCCCATGTGTGCCTATTCAAGGGAACACAAGGGCGGGTTGACCTTGCATGGGGAAGCTGATAATCAACTGACACAGAATTTGGCTGGGAAGGGGGGGGGGGGGGGAGCGATTGGGGCACCTCCATCCGCCAACCCCCCCCCCTTCCCCCACTTAAGGTGCAGTAGCCTCTGGATTTCTCTCTCCCTACTAGCCTCTCCCCTGATAGCCAGATTATCCCCTTCACCTTCACTACCAATAGCGCTCCCCTTCTCCTCCCAGCCTTTCCCACTCGGGGGCCCTTTGAACATACCTTGATCTCCGGTGGCATCCTTATACAATTACTCTTCGGCCCACTGTAGTTCTTGTTCAAGTGAATGGTGGAACGCCTACCTGCAGCCAATTAATACCCACCTGAGCATGAAATGGCTTTGGGGCACTTCGGAGTCAGTGGGGATGTGTTCCCTAATTACTATTCCGATGGCGGGAAGCGGGATCCCGCCATGAATGTCATTAAAAAAAAGACTTCCAGATGATTGGTGATTTGTAGTTAAGGCACTACCCTGAAGACCTACGGGGGCATTCTGGCAATGTGGCTCTCCTTATAAAGGAAATCAGTTAGTAAAAGTTGAAAACATTTTAAATCAATTCAATTCCTCCCACCAAGCAGGTATCAAACCCACATCTTCTGCTCTTCCCCTACTACCCCATCAGGATCCCAAGCCATATGGGTGGGAGTTAGATGAACACATCCTGATCTCATATGCCCTGTGGTATGCAGTTCCAGTTTTACATTACGACCTATTTGACTTAATCGTCCGCAACCCTCATCCCCCACCCAATCAGTGCATGAGATATGAGCATCACCGGAAAGGACAGCAAGTAGTTTCCAACCCTAACTGCCGTTGAGAGGATAGTACTGATTGACTTTCCTGAAACACTGTAGTCCATCGATTGTAGATACGTGCACAAACCGTGAGGAAGGGGCCCTGGGAGTTCGACCCAGCAACAGTGAAGAAATTGTGATACGGTTCCAAGTCATGGTGGTGCGCAACATGGAGGGGAGAACTTGCAGGTGGTGATGCTCTCATGCACCTGCTGCCCTTGTTCTTCTAGGTGGTATAGGTCATAGTTTGGAAGGTGCTGTCAAAGTGGCCTTAGTAAGTTCCTGAACTACATCCTGCAAGTAGTCACTGTTGTCACTAGGCACCAGTAGTGGAGGGAGTGAATATTTAGGATGGTGGACAGGATGCTAACCAAGCAGGCTGCTGTCTTGGATGGTATTGGGTTGTTGAAGCAGAATTATTCCAGGCAAATGAAGAGTATTCAATCGCATGCCTGACTTGTACCTTGTGGCCTTTGGGTAGTCAGGAGAGTTACTCAGCACAGAATTCCCAGCCTCCAACCTGCTCTTGTATTCAAAATATTTATATGGCTGCTCCAATTCAGTTTCAATGGTTATGCGCAGAATGTTTGAGAGTGGGGGATTAAGCGTTATTAATAGCTTTGGATGTCAAAGGGAGGTGGTTAGACCATAAGACATAGGAGCAGAATTAGGCCACTCGGCCCTCAAGTCTGCTCCGCCATTCAATCATGGCTGATATTTTCTCATCCCCATTCTCCTGCCTTCTCCCCATAACCCCTGATCCCCTTATTAATCAAGAACCTATCTATCTCTGTCTTAAAGACACTCAGTGAATTGGCCTCCACAGCCTTCTGCGGCAAAGAATTCCATAGGTTCACCACCGTCTGGCTGAAGAAATTCCTCCTCATCTCAGTTTTAAAGGATCGATCCTTTAATCTGAGGTGGTGTCCTCTGGTTCTAGTTTTTCCTACAAGTGGAAACATCCTCTCCACGTCCAATCAGTGGTTAGAATCTCTCTTGTTGAAGATGATCATTGCCTGGCACAAATGTTACTTGCCACTTGTCAGCCCAAGCCTGAATATCAGAATCTTGCAGGCGCAGATTGTTCCCTTATCTGAGGAATTGCAAATAGTGCTGAATTCTGTGCAATCACCAGTGAAAATCCCCACTTCTGACCACCTGTTGGGAAGGAAGATCATTGAAGAAGCAGTTGAAGGTGGCTGGGCCTAGGACATGACCATGGGGAACTCCTGTAGCGATCTTCTAGGCCTCCAACAACCGCAACCAGCTTGCTTTGCACTAGCTATGACTTCATTCAGTAGAGAGCCTACTCACCCCCCCCCCCCCCCCCCCCCCCGATACCCATTGACTCCAGTTTTGCAATGGTCCCTTGACATCAAGGGCAGTTATGCACATCGCACCTCTAGAATTCAACACCAATCATTAAATGAACGCTTTGCATCAATCTTTACAGCAGAAGACAAAAAACAAATTCCAGAATTTTTTTTTTTAAATTTAGAGTACCCAATTCATTTTTTTAAATTAAGGGGCAATTTAGCATGTTCAATCCACCTACCTTGCACATCTTTGGGTTGTGGGGGCGAAACCCACACAAACAAGGGGAGAAAAACTTCACACGGACAGTGACCGAGAGCCGGGATCGAACCTGGGACCTCGCGCCGTGAGACTGCAGTGCTACCACTGTGCTGCCCTAAACAAATTCCAGAAATAAGGGTAATGACAAGTCCAGTGAGAATGAGGAATTTAAAGAAATTATTAGTAAAGAAATTGTACTGAAACATTTACCAGGGTTAAAAGTTGTGAAATTCCAGGAATCCAATGGCCTATTCCTTGGGGTATAAAAGACACAGCTGGAGAAATATTGGTTTGGTTCTGATCTTACAGACTTCACTGGATTCCAGAGCAGTTCCCATGCACAGGACAACAGCAAAAGTAACCTCACTGCTTAAAAATGGAGGGAGAGAAAACAGGGAACTGGAGACCAGTTAGCATGACACCTATCATAGAAAAAAATTACAGAACCTATTTTGAGAGATATTGCAGAATGCACGGAATAGGCGTGAGAGTCCCACCTTCGCAGAAGAAGGCCCTGAGACGACAGACTCAGAGGATTGGACCCGCAGCTCGATCAAGTCCATCGTCATGGGTAGTATTAGAATCTTGGATGACAATATTTGGGATAACAACTGTTTTATTGTGTTTGTGAATGAATTTGGGTTGAATCGTGAACCTGTGCTTGTCCTTTGTTCATCTCACAAATAAGGGCACCTGGGTAAAACATTTAAAAATTAAACTGCTCAAAGTGTCTGATAATTTAGACAACATTCTGATGCATCTGCCAGCATCCAACTTTTCCCATCATTACCCTAATGTCTTTATGCGCTATTCTTTAGGCTGTGTTTTTAAAATATTCTATTCTGATACATTTATTGTTCAAAATTTTGCCTTCTCTTCAACACATTTTTGTTTGATCCTTTCCATCGGGTCCAAAATTTATCTGTCGTCCATTTTTGCTTTTTCTAATATTGAAATGGTGCTTTTTGATAATTCCAACACTGATGCTTTGGATGTTTCCCATTTTGAATGGTTTCCTTGGTCTTCAAATGGTTTCAACTTCCACTCTGCATTTTTTTTTTTTTTTTTTAAATTGAGCTCTCTATATTGAGCAGTTCATAATCTAGTCTTCTTAATGTCGCTGTTTTCCCAATATCCTCAGCTTTATTTTGATGGAGTGAACTGCAGGTACATTGTTACTTCCAATCAGTGCTCGACAGGTCTTCGCTTGTTGAACCGTGTTTCAGAACCTGCTCTTTCATCACACTGTCAATTTGATTTCTGGTCGTGTCACCAAGGCTTTTCCAGGTGTATTTCCTCCTTGAATATTTTTTGAATCAATTATTTAGAATAACCTGATCATTTGCTACACCAATTGATCCACATTGCCCCTCTTTCATTGGGATCACCAAGGCCATGCAGTCCAACTATGTTGCCTATTAAATCACCCATTAGGAAAATCACCTCAAATTGTTTTTCACTGAAGTTCGGTTTTAATGAGCTCATCATGAAATGTTACCAGTATCCTCTTCTTCATAGTCATTACTTTCTCTTCCATGACAAAATCATGAAAGACAAAGTAAGAACAGCAATAAATAAGATGAAAAACAATAAAGTCAAAGGCCCAAGTGAACAAGTTTAGAAAACTTTGGAATACATAAACTGTCTCCGATCTTTAATGCAGTTTATAACATAGGAGGAATTTCAGAAGATTTAAATAAATCAATATTTATTGCACTTCCTAAAAAGCCCACAGCAAATGAATGTGAACACCATCGCACTTTCAGGGGCTGGTTTAGCAGTGGGCTAAACAGCTGGCTTGTAATGCAGAACAAGGCAGCAGCGCGGGTTCAATTCCCGTACCGGCCTCCCCGAACAGGCGCCGGAATGTGGTGACTAAGGGCTTTTCACAGTAACTTCATTGAAGCCTACTTATGACAATAAGTGATTATTATTTATTATTTCTTATTAGTGTGATGAGTCACATTACTAAGATCTTCTACAAGTACTGATTAACAGGGCTATGAGCAAGTTAAAGCCAGAAATTTCTCTTCAATGTGGTTTTGTAGTAGATAGAGGAACAAGAAATGCGACCTTTCTGGTATGTATGCTATCAGAAAGAACCTTGGAGCTGGAAAAGGATCTGTTCATGTGTTTTATTGATTATAATAAGGCATTTGATAAGGTGAAACGCGAAGAACTGATGAGCATGTTGGAGTCTCTTGTTCTTGATGCAAGAATCTTTTGAGTTATAAGAAATCTTTATTGGGAACAAACCGCAGACCTAAAAATTGAAAACAATCTAAGCAATTATGAAGATAAAAAGAGGGGTCAGACTAGGGCGTGTTTCTTTCCTCGGGAGTGTTCAATTTGCATAGTGAAGAGAGAGATTGAAAACCTTCCTGGATTATTAGTTGGAGGCTACAACTTCAATAGTATAATTCACGCCCATGACACAGCCCTTATTGCCATAAGATATAGGAGCAAAATTAGGCCCATCGAGTCTGCTCCGCCATTCAATCATGGCTGATATTTTTCTCATCACCATTCTCCTGCCTTCTCCCCGTAATCCCTGATCCCCTTATGATGCACTATCAATTACAGCGAGCCAAGAGTATAATGTAATCAAGGCTTTATTACACAGAGATGTGTGGCCTCTTACAGGAGCTTACGAAATGGCTGCTGTTCGGAGAGCACACACATTTATACTCCACCTCCTGGGCGGAGCCAGCAGGCAGGGATCTACCTCCGTACCTGCCTTACCGTAATACCCATATATACAATATAATACAACAGTGGTGACGACCACATTCACCCCCTATTAAAAATGAGTCCAGCGGGGGTGGTGGAAAACTATATATGAAATGAAATGAAATGAAATGAAATGAAAATCGCTTATTGTCACAAGTAGGCTTCAAATGAAGTTACTGTGAAAAGCCCCTAGTCACCACATTCCGGTGCCTGTTCGGGGTGCCTGACGGGAATCGAACCGTGCCGCTGGCCTGCCTTGGTCTGCTTTCAAAGCCAGCGATTTAGCCCTGTGCTAAACAGCCCCTTATATATACAAAGTATATACATACAGATTGGTTTTAAAATTACAGAGAAGGTTACAAATTTAGATGGGCGCCTTGATCTGGCGTTGAGAGCGCCGCAGTGCTGGTGGCGACTCAGGTGTCGGCTTGGTCTTCGGTGACTCTGGGAGTGTGTCGAAATCCTCTTCACCCCCGGGTGGGAGCAAGGGGAGGACGGATTGCCCTGGAGTGGTGGGGTGCGCCGGGGGAGTGGGGGGGGGACCCAGCTGGTGCCAGATCCCTGAGGGAGACCGTGTCTTGGCGGCCGTCGAGATTAGCTACGTAGGCGTACTGCGGGTTCGCAGGGAGTAGCTGTACTCTCTCAACCAACGGGTCAGCCTTGTGGAACCGCACGTGCTTGCGGAGGAGAACGGATCCTGGAGCTGCCAGCCACGTTGGGAGCGAAACCCCAGAGGTGGACTTCCTGGGGAAGGCGTTCACGGGGGTTTCGATGGTCACGATGCACAGGAGCGACCGAATGTAGTGAAGTGCGTCGAGGAGGACCTCCTGCCAGCGGGAGGCCAGGAGATTTCTGGACCGTAAGGCCAGCTGGACTGCCCTCCAGACCGTCCCATTCTCCCGCTCCACCTGCCCGTTTCCCCGGGGTTGTTGCTGGTCGTCCTGCTCGAGGCAATGCCCTTGTTGAGCAGGTACTGGCGCAGCTCCTCGCTCATAAATGAGGATCCCCAGTCGCTGTGGACGAAGGCGGGGAAACCAAGATGGTATTGAGGGCTTTGATGACGGTGGCAGACGTCATATTGGGGCATGGGACGGCGAAGGGGAATCGGGAATACTCGTCGACCACATTAAGAAAGTAAGTGTTGCGGTCGGTGAAGGGGGAGGGGCCCTTTGATGTCCACGCTGAGACGTTCAAAGGGGCGGGAGGCCTTCACCAGGCGTGCACGGTCTGGCCGGTAGAAGTGCGGTTTACACTCCGCGCAGACCTGGCAGTCACTGGTGATAGCCCTGACTTCCTCGATGGAATGGGGCAGATTGCAGGCCTTAATGAAGTGGTAAAAGCGGGAGACTCCCGGGTAACAGAGATTGTCGTGCAGGGTCCGGAGTCGGTCCACTTGTGCACTGGCACATGTACCTTGGGACAGGGCATCAGGGGGCTCGTTGAGCTTACCGGGGCAATACAAAATCTCGTAATTGTAGGTGGAGAGCTCGATCCTCCACCTCAAGATTTTATCGTCTTTGATCTTACCCGGCTGTGTGTTGTTAAACATGAAGGCAACTGACGATTGGTCAGTGAGGAGAGTGAATCTCCTGCCGGCCAGGCACTGCCTCCAATGTCGCACAGCTTCAACGATCGCTTGGGCCTCCTTTTCGATGGAGGAGTGCCTGATTTCGGAGTCATGGAGGGTGCGGGAAAAGAATGCCACGGGCCTGCCTGCCTGGTTGAGGGTGGCAGCCAGAGCGACGTCTGATGCATCACTCTCGACTTGGAAGGGCGGCGGCCTTGGCGATGTCGGCCTTGATACGGTTGAAGGCCTGGTGAGCCTCAGCCGTCTGTGGGAAAGCGGTGGATTGAATGAGTGGGCGGGTCTTGTCCGCATAGTTTGGGACCCACTGGGCGTAATACGAAAAGAACCCCAGTCATCGTTTGAGGGCCTTGGGGCAGTGGGGGAGGGGTAGTTCCATGAGGGGGCGCATGCGATCGGGGTCGGGCCCTAGAACTCCGTTCTGAACGAGGGTGGCTGATCGGTTCGTGCTGAACACACACTTCTCCTTGTTCTAAGTTAGGTTGAGCAGTGTGGCGGTGTGGAGAAATTTGGAAAGGTTAGCGTCGTGGTCCTGCTGGTCATGGCTGCAGATGGTGACGTTGTCCAGGTACAGGAAAGTGGCCCGCAGCCCGTACCGGTCAACCATTCGGTCTATCTCCCGTTGGAAGACCGAGACCCCGTTGGTGACGCCGACAGAAATGGTAAAGGCGGCGGTCTGTTTCAAACGCAGTGTATGGGCGGTCCGCCTTATGGATGGGGGGCTGGTGGTAGGCAGATTTCAGGTCCACTGTTGAGACGACCCGGTACTGTGCAATCTGACTGGCCATATCAGATATGCGTGGGAAGGGGTACGCGTCGAGCTGAACATACCGATTAATGGTCTGACTGTAGTCAACGAGCATCCTGTTTTTCTCCCCGGTTTTCAACACTGCCACATGGGCTCTCCCGGGGCTGTTGCTGGCCTCGATGATACCTCAGACCTGATGAAGGTCCTATCCTGGGCGCTGTACCATCTGCTCCTGGTGGCGACAGGTTTGCAATCCGGGGTGAGGTTTGCAAACAGGGAGGCGGGTCGACCTTAAGGGTCGCGAGGCCGCAAACAATAAGGGGTGGTAGGGGCCCGCCAAATTTCAGGGTTAGGCTCTGGAGGTTGCACAGGAGGTCCAGGCCGAGTAGCAAAGCAGCGCAGAGGTTGGGGAGGACGTAGAGCCGGAAGCCGCTGAACTCTATGCCCTGGACGGTGAGGGTGGCGATGCAGTAGCCCCGGATCGCCACGGAGTGGGGTCCGGAGGCCAGGGAGATTCTTTGGTTAGTGGGGTGTACCGCGAGGGAGCAGCGTCTTACCGCATCGGGGTGGATGATGCTCTCAGTGCTCCCGGAGTCCAGAAGGCAGGATTTCTTGTGCCCGTCGACCTTCACCTTTGTCGAAGCAGTCGTGAGTTTGTGAGGTCGGGTCTGGTCGATCGTGACCGAGGCTGGTCGTCGGCGGTTGCAGGCGATGAGCAGCCCGATGAGGTGCCCGACGCGCTGGGGTCCTGAGGCGGGTAAGATGGCAGCGCCCACGGGCCGCACGCGTCCTGGGCAGGCAAGATGGCGGCGCCCTCGGGCCGCACATGGCCTGGGGCTGGCAAGATGGAGGTGCCCATTGGTTCTGAGGCAAGCAAGATGGTGGCGCCCACGGGCCGCACGCGGTCTGAGGAGAGGAAGATGGCGGGGCCCACGGCCGCATGTGGGGGTTGTCGGGACAATAGCGGCGATTGAGCGGGCCTGGCACACTGCAGCAAAATGTCCCTTCTTGCCACAGGCCTTGCAGAGCGCGCTCCGCGCCGGGCAGCGCTGCCGGGGATGTTTTGTCTGTCCGCAGAAGTAGCACTTGGGTCCCCCGGGGTTGGTTGGCTGCCACTCGGCGCAGGCATGGGGTTGGCTGGGGGTGGTCGCTGATGGGGTCCACGATGGGGTGGCCTCTGGCAGGGTCCACGATGCACAGGGGGGGGTGGGCCATGCGGTCGAGGGCATAAGCCTGTACATTGCGTGGTGACCATGAGCGTGAGCGTTAGTTTCTTGGTTGCCGCGAGGTCAACCGTGGCCCTTCTAAGAGGCACTGGCGGATCTAGTCAGACCCTATGCCCGTAACGAACGTGTCTCTCATGAGCAGGTTCGAATGTTCAATGGCGAAAACGGCCTGGCAGTCACAGTCTCTCACCAGGGCGAGCAGGGCAGACCAGAAATCTTCCAGACTCATCGGGAAGTTGGTGCAGCGTGTACAGGAGGTGCCTGCCCTAGATCTTGTTGGTCTGCTGAGCGTAATTCTCCTTCAGTAGCGCCATGGCCTCTGCGTAGGTAGGCGTGTCCTGGATGAGGGGAAAAACATTGGAGCTCAACCTCGTGTGCAGAATCTGGAGCTTCTGTGCTTCTGAGATTGGGTCTGGCGCAGACCCGATGTATGCTTCAAAGCAAGCTAGCCAATGTTCAAAGTCCTTTTTGGCGTTGTCTGTTTGAGGATGCAGCTGCAGGCGATCCGGCTTGATGCGGAGGTCCATCTTTGAAAAATCTCTGTATAATAAATTAATGCACTATCAATTACGACGAGACAAGAGTAGAATGTAATCGAGGCTTTATTACACAGAGATGTGTGACCTCCTACAGCAGCTTACGAAATGGCTGCTGTTCGGAAAGCACACACATTTATAGTCCACCTCCTGGGCAGAGCCAGCAGCCAGGGATCTACCCCCGTACCTGTAGTACAGGGGCCTTACTGTAATACCCTTATATACAATACAATACAACAGTGGTGACTACCACACCTTACTAATCAATAATCTATCTTTCTCGGACTTAAAGACAGTGATTTGGCCTCCACAGCCTTCTGCGGCAAAGAGTTCCAGAGGTTCACCACCCTCTGGCTGAAGAAATTCCTCCTCATCGCTGTTTTAAAGGACCGTCCCTTTAGTCTGAGATTGTGTCCTCTGCTTCTAGTTTTTCCGACAAGTGGAAACATCCTCTCCACATCCACTCTATCCAGGCCTCGCAATATCCTTCGCCAACTTCAGCGTGATGCCACCACCAAACACATCTTCCCTTCACTCCCTCTTTCAGCATTCCACAGAGACCGTTCCCTCAGAGATAATCTAGTCCACTCCTCCACCATACCCAGTACCTCTCCCATCACCCATGGCACCTTTCCATGCAATTGCATGCGCCTTTACTTCCTTCATGCTTAACATCCCAGGCCCAAAACACTCATTCCAGGTTAAGCAGCGTTTCACTTGCACCTCTTCCAATCTGGTCTATTGCATTCGCTGCTCCCAATGTGGTCTCCTCTATATTGGAGAGACCAAACGCAGACCGGGTGATCGCTTTGCTGAGCACCTTCGGTCTGTGCGCATTCAGGACCCGGACCTTCCTGGTGCTTGCCATTTTAGCAAAAGATCCTGCTCCCATGCCCACATGTCTGTCCTTGGCCTGCTGCAATGTTCCAGTTAAGCTCAACGCAAACTGGAGGAACAACATCTCATCTTCCAGTTAGGCACGCTACAGCCTTCCAGTCTCAACATCGAATTCAACAACCTCAGATGATTAGCTCAACCCCACCTAGACCCATTTGTTTTCATCCCATTTCATTTCAACTGTCTCTTACCATTTCTTTCTTTCTTGTCTTCCTTAATATATATTTAAACCCCCTCCCCCAATCTTATCCACCTTTCCTTACTCCTTCTCCCCTTTGCTTCCCCCTTCCCCTCCCCCCACATCTCCACCTGTCACAGTTTAGCCTCTAATGTTAGTTTCTTTGCTGTTTGGCCTCTCACACCTTTTGTTCTCTCTGGGGACTGCCATTAGCACTCTTTTCCCTTGGTTTCTGTGGCCATTAGCACCCAGTTTCCCTGGGTTTCTGTGGCTATGACTCATCTTCATTCTCACTTCACAGTATAAATATTCCCCACATTCTCTGACTTTTAGCTTTGACAAAGAGTCATCGGACTCGAAACGTTAGCTCTTTTCTCTCCCTACAGATGCTGCCAGACCTGCTGAGATTTTCCAGCATTTGCTCTTTCATCTCCCAATATCCTGTAAGTTTCAATAAGATCCCCCCTCATCCTTCTAAACTCCAACGAGTACAGACCCAGAGTCCTCAACTTTTCCTCATACGACAAGCTCTTCATTCCAGGGATCATTCTTGTAAACCTCCTCTGGACCCTTTCCAAGTAGAGCACAACCTTCCTTAGATACGGGGCCCAAAACTGCTAACAATACTCCAAATGGGGTTCGACCAGCCTCAGGAGTACATCCCTGGTCTTGCATTCTAGCCCTCTCAACATGAATGCTAACATTACATTTGCCTTCCTAACTGCCAATTGAACCAACACGTTAACCTTAAGAGAATCTTGAACAAGGTCTCCCAAGTCCCTTTGTGCTTCTGATTTCCTAAGCATTTCCCCATTTAGAAAATAGTCTATCCCTCCATTCCTCCTTCCAAACTGCATAACCTCACACTTTACCACATTGTATTCCATCTCCACTTCTTTGCCCACTCTCCTCACCTGTCCAAGTCCTTCTGCAGCCCTCCTGCCTCCTCAACGCTACCTGCCCCTCTACATATGTCGTATCATCTGCAAACTTGGCGACAATGCTTTCAGTTCCTTCTTTCAGATCGTTAATGTATATTGTGAAAAGTTGTGGTCCCAGCACCAACCCGAGACACACCATTAATTACCGGCTGCCATCCTGAAAAAGACCACTTTATCCACACTCTCTGCCTTCTGCCAGTCAGCCAATCCTCTATCCATGCCAGGATCTTACCCTTAACACCATAGGTTCTTAACTTATTTGACAGTCCCTTATGCGGAACCTTGTCAAAGCCTTTGTGGAAATCTAAATAAATCATGTCCACTGGTTCTCCTTTGTCTAACTTCCTTGTTACCTCCTCAAAGAAACAGATTTATCAGACATGACCTCCCCTTAATGAAGCTGTGCTGACTCAGTCTTATTTTATCATGCACTTCCAAGTACTCCGCGATCTCATCTTTAACAATGGACTCTAAAATCTTACCAATGACCCATGTCAGGCTAACCGGCCTATAATTTCCCATCTTCTGCCTTTCTCCCCCCCCCCCCCCCAGCCCCCCTTCTTAAACAGCAGTGTTCCATTAGCCACTTTCCAGTCCTCTGGGGCCCTCCCTGCCTCCAGTGATTCTGGAAAGATCATCACTATTGCCTCCACAATGTCCTCAGCTATCCCATTTAGAATCTTGGGTGTAGTCCATCCAGTCCAGGTGATTTATCCACCTTCAGACCTTTCAGTTTCCCCAGAACCTTCTCCTTAGTGATGGCCACTACACTCAACTCTGCTCCCTGATTCTCCTGAAGCCCTGGCATCCCACTGGTGTCTTCCACCATATAGACTGATGCAAAGTAACTATTCAGTTCCTCTGCCATTTCTTTGTTTCCTATTATTACTTCTCCAGCCATATTTTCCAGTGGTCCAATGTCTATTTTTGCCTCTCTCTTACCTTTTATATATTGAAAAAGATATCTTCCTATCTTCTTTTATATTACTAGCTAGCTTACACTCAGAATTCATCTTCTCTCCCCCTATTGTTTTTTTAGTTATTCTCTGCTCGCTTTTAAAGACTTCCCAATCCTCTGGCTTCCCACTAATCCTCGCCACTTTGTATGCTTTTTCTTTTGCTTTTATGCTGTCCTTGACTTCCCTCATCAGCCATGGATGCCTCGCCCTTCCCTTAGCATGTTTTCTCCTCCTTGGGATGAATTTCTATTGTGCCTCCTGAATAACCCCCCAAACCTCCTGCCATTGCTGTTCCACTGTATTCCCTGCTAGACTTCCTATCCATTTAACTTTGGCCAGCTCCTCCCTCATGTCTTTGTAGTTACTCTTTTTTTTAAAAATTGTAATGCAGTTACATCTGGTTCCAGCTTCTCCCTCTCAAACTGCAGGGGAAATTCTATCATATTGTGGTCACTGCTCCCAAGGGTTCCTTCACCTTAAGTTCCCGAATCAAGTCTGCCTCATTGCACATCACCAAATCCAGAATTGCCTGTTCCCTACTAGGCTGTCACAAGCTGCTTCAAAAATACATCCCTTAGACATTCCACAAATTATTTTTCTTGGGATCCACTACTGAGGAATTGAACTAAAGAACAGAGCATTAGACTGGGATGACCAGTTAGAATAGTGCATTATGGACATTAATTCGGGTTGCAGGGAGTGAACAAAGAGATGGACAAAGCATGGGGAGGGATGGCTATCAGGACTGGCTCTTTGCACAAAGGATGCTGGGAGGCAGAGGCCCAGAGGAAGGAAAGGAACGTGTAATGAGCCTATCAGAATCAGTGGCAGTTAGATTATATGACCAGGTCAAGGAAAGGGCCTATCGGAATCTTGTATTCGTGTGTGTGGAACTTGATACTGCATGAATGTATACGAGACCACATGTGTTGCCTCCCTTTGTCTCACTCACTCTGGGAGTTTCAAGAGACATGGGTCTCCTGCTTTCATCAGAGGGATTGTAAGCTTGCAAGCTATCTGAAATAAACTAAAGGTATTTCTAAATCCGAACTCAGCCTTTTGATCGAGACCAGACTGGATAGAAAGAACTCAATTTCTTCATTTGGTGGCAGCGGAGGGATTTCTACAGGTGACCACCAGTCATCTGCGAAATTAGAATTAAACTGATCTTGGACGGAGAAAGATGAAATGGGCCCACGACGTAAGTAGCTGGAAAATGACAAGGTCGGTTTTCCTCTGTCTCGTAGTCTGATGAAGTTTAATCACGCGCACATGGTCAGGTAAGGTCGTCTCGACGAAATCAAAGGTCAGTCTGGCGGATTCAAAAACTAATTTCAATCGATATAAGTATGATTGAGGGCTATTGAACGGAGGGAATTCGAGGGGACAATTCAGCTGGGGCCTGAGGGAATGTGCCACGTAATTCAGTTTGCATGTTGAAAATTAAAATTGGTTGTATTGAATTACACTTCAATTCGGTTAAGTTCTTTAACAGGTTGAGGGAATGTTACAGACAATACAGTTAAGGTCACTGAGGGAATGTTCTGGAGACAATTCAATGCCGTACAATTAGAATTGATTAAAGTTGGATTTTGTTAGGGGGAGATATGTCTTATGAGAGAAAAAGTTGGGAGATGAAGGGCCACTAGGGGGAACCAGAGACTGAGAAAATTCAGAACCGTATCGGAAAAGAGGAGGCTTCAGGAATGTTTAAATTTACTTTACAGTTTTGAAGAAGGGAAAAAACATGCAAATTGAAAGTTTTATTGTCCAGTTGGTTGAGATGAATGAAAGTTTGAGTGGAGAACTTGGTGGATGAATGAGTGTGTGTTTAATAAGAATTTGTGAACTTCCTCTGGTATTCCTAGTTTTTAAAATGTTGTGTTTTGCAAAACGAAGTTGCACATCAATTAGGAGGTATACACGGCAGTTAAAGTGAGATTTAAAATGGGGTAAGTATTTGAAAGTTCTTTAGAAAATCAGTAATAATGATTAACATTGTGGAAGTTATTTAGAACTCAATTCTCAGGAAGTAAACAAAAAGCAAAATCAAAATGTATAAATTGGGATCTATAAATGATTAGTTGAACTCGGCATAGTCTTGGTTGGTTAAAAAAGAAAAAGGGGAAGAGAACAAAGGAATCTAAAATTGAAATGCGAAGACTATGCATTCGGTGAATTGAGTCGATGTGCTCCTTTATTAGAGGCAGCCATGATGTACCTACATTTAAAAATTTTGTTCGGTGAGTTCCAAATTGTAGAGATTTCAGTGTTTTCTCTGTAAACTCACTACACATCAAATTTAAGATTTGGGGATTTTCATGTAGCAAAGTCTATGGATTTTTCAAACTTTATTTTAAGATTACACAGGGGGGGAAGGAAGATCCCAGTAGTAAGGAAGAAGGCCATTTTAGAGATACCCAAATCCCAAATCTGTTAAAGAGGGGTTAGGCAAGTACTGGGGACTATTCGTCTACTATAGGGCCTTGGTGTATAAGCACTCAGAACTTGAGGGGACGCTGCAAGCATTGACCCCAGGGGGGTAGGCTGTCCTGAGAGCAGGTAGAATGGGGACTGTAGCAGGATACCGCTTTCAAGACAAAATTAATTAAAACATGCCCTCGCGTTATATTGGGATAGTGGAGAGGGGCATTGTGGCAGTAAGGGGCTAGAAACACAGGGACCAATGAGACCAGTATTAGGAGGTAGTCAGTGGAAGTGATATGGCACAGCTCCACTGGGTCCTAGTGCCCGCTGAGTTGCAAGAAAGTCACTAGCAGAAGAAATGAAATTTAGAATGTTAACTACATTGCAGGCAGAGCTTTAGGGAATAAAGATATGGGACCGGAGCTTAGATTAGGAGTATTGCAGTATCAGGAAATGAGAATCTGATGACAGGGAAAGATTAATAAAAATAGATGCAGAAATTTTTTTTAAATTAAGATATTAAAACCAATTGATAACGTAAAGGAAATAAGGAAAGCAAACCTAGCAATAGAAAGAATGACACAGGGTTAATCAGCACACAATTCCAGCACACAATCCAGGGAGACAATACAGGCCGTAAAAGAAATAGCCCTTGACCCGAGGTGCCAAATGCAAGCTGGAGATAATGATCAAAGAGTTAGAACAGCACGGAATCATTCAAGAAGTCACATATGCATCGACGAATAGCCCACTTCAGGTAGTTAGCAAGCCTGCTGGCACATTTAGAATGGTAACGAATTACAAAGCATTAAATAAGGTTACAAAAAGAAAAAAGGGAAGAATAAACGGTATTTAATAAATCCACAAGCTACATTGGAGAAGGTGGCAGGCAAAACTTATTTAACTAGTATAGATTTAGCCAACGGATTCGGGAGTGATCCGTTAGACCCAGACAGCAGGAAAAGACAGCATTTACCTTTGGCACTAAACATTACGTATACTGTAAATTGCCACAAGGATATGTTAATTCCCCAGACCACTTTCAGCCAGTAAGGGAGTTGATTAAAGATGATTTGGCTTTAGTATATATGGATGGTGTGTTAATTGGAGATGATGATCAGGAGGACACATGTTGAAAGAGTTACCAAAATTATTAAAACACTTAATGAAGCAGGGTTTAAGATAGGGCTAAAGAAATGCCAGATTGGCAGGAGCGAAGTCGATTATCTAGGGTAGTCAGTGTCAACGGCAGATGGGGAAGCTAGTGTTGGGATGAGAAAGCTGATAGAATCGCAGCGCCCATTTCACGAAATAAGCAAATCATGGGAATTTGGGGGTATTTGAGACCAGTAGTGGAAGACTTTGGTCTTTATGCTAGACCCATTTATGAAACTTTAAAAGGGGATTTTAGGTGGACCAGTGAAGAACAAATAAAATTACAGCACAGGAACAGGCCCTTTGGTCCCCCCAGCCTGCGCCGATCAAGATCCTTTATCTAAACCTGTCACCTATTTTCCAAGGATCTAC
This sequence comes from Scyliorhinus torazame, assembly GCF_047496885.1. Lineage (NCBI taxonomy): Eukaryota > Metazoa > Chordata > Chondrichthyes > Carcharhiniformes > Scyliorhinidae > Scyliorhinus > Scyliorhinus torazame. The sequence continues at coordinate 225,544,128 of NC_092709.1, forward strand.
TTCCCTCTGTTCCCCACTGATTATATGTCTGTCTAGATGCATCTTAAATGATGCCATCGTGCCCACCTCTACCACCTCCGCTGGCAAAGTGTTCCAGGCACCCACCACACTTTGCGTAAAAACTTTCCACGCACATCTCCCTTAAACTTTCCCCCTCTCACCTTGAAATCGTGACCCCTTGTAATTGACACCCCACTCTTGGAAAAAATTTGTTGCTATCCACCCTATCCATATCTCTTGAGATTTGTCCTACTTTCCCGATATTGCTCCAAAGCTTCATCAGTTTTAAGTCGCCTAGATCTTATGTATGCTTCCTTTTTCATCTTAGCTAGTCTCACAATTCGACCCGTCATCCATGGTTCACTAATCTTGCCATTTCTATCCCTAATTTTCTCAGGGACACGTCTGTCCTGCACTCTAATCAACCTTTCCTTAAAAGACTTCCACATTTCAAATGTGGATTTACCCTTAAACAGCTGCTCCTAATCCACATTCCCTAGCTCCTGCCGAAGGGGAGTTTGGATCAGTTAAAAACAGCTGTCGCAACATCCGGGCCATTGGAGGAGAGACATGAAGAGGACGATTTGAGCATTAAATTTTATCTGTACGCAAATGGATATGGTATGGTGCTTGTTAATAATAGTACTCAGAAGACACCTATCAAACATTGACAGGAAATTGGTCAAGGGCTAAACAAAAGTTTTTGGACATTGCAAAATGTTTGGCAGCCATAACAAAAAGGATAGCAGAGATTGAAAATTTATCAGCCGGAAAGAAAATTTATGTCACAAATGAATTTTTAGAATTGACAGAGTTGACCAAGAGACAGGGTTGCCAGCAAGGTGCGAATACAGATCGATGGGAAAGATGGGATTCTTTTAAACCCTGCCTTAATGTTTATTCATAACATTAAAAAGGGACATAAACTTGATAAATCAGTTAGCAGAACAGAGTTGGTAAATGCTTGGGTGGTATATACGGATGGTAGTAAAGTTGAGGACAAGAGACAAGCCAGGGAGGCATCCATTTTTAAAAAAAATTCAGGAAAGAAAATGGTGGAGGCCCAGGGAGTAAAGAAACAGGGAGTGGCATAGAAAAAACTGAGACACTGATGGAAGAATGGTCACTAGAGTATGCGGGCCCTCCTTTTCCTAGGAGCAGCAAAAGTAATTTGAACTTTTTAATCAAAGCTGATAGCAGCACGGGGGACGTTGAATTAGAGAATCAGTGGCATCTGGAGCAAAGGAATTGTATCAGAACTAAAACATCCGACCCAATTAAATGATAAAAGAGGAATTATTATAATCCATTGGCAACCTATCGGCAGCAAACGAAGAAACATAATTAGTAAGGAATTGAGATTATGGGATGATAGATCAAGGGCTGTTATTAATGGACCCCAGGGCCCCGATATTACAGGCGATTGAAGGGCTAAAGGAGGAGCAGAAGACCCAAGAGCAGGAGCCTCGGGTCGTGAAGGCAAAGGCTGCTGAAAACGAAGATGAAATACAAGGCCTGGTGGTGAAGACAGAGACGCACGAGGCGCAGCACAAAAGGTGTGTGGAAAGGCTGGAAGTACTGGAGAATAATTCTGAGGAAGAATAATTTAAGGGTTCTGGGTCTTCCTGAAGGCGTAGAAGGGGCGGACGTTGGGACATATGTGAGCATGATGCTTCATTCGCTAATGGGATCGGAGGCCCCGACGGGCCCTTTGGAGGTGGAGGGAGCTTATCGAGTTATGGCGCGAAGACCAAGGGCAGGAGAAATACCTCGAGCCATAGTGGTGAGGTTTCACCTCTATAATGACAGAGAGATGGTCCTAAGATGGGCGAAGAAAACTCGGAGCTGCAGGTGGGAGAACGCGGTGATCCGCGTATACCAGGATTGGAGTGCGGAGGTGGCGAGAAGGAGGGCATGTTTTAATCGGGCTAAGGCGGTGCTACACAAAAAGATGATACAGTTTGGAATGTTACAACCAGCGAGATTGTGGGTCACACACCAAGGGAAGCACCACTACTTTGAGATGGCAGAAGAGGCGTGGACATTCATTGTGGACGAGAAGCTGGAATAGTCTGGCGAGAGAAAGAACTTTTGGGACAAAGTGGTGGGGTGATTATGTGGGGCGAAGAAAAAAGGAGGGGGGGGGGATGATTTTTCAGTTTGTTCATCTTGCGATCCTGTAACTTTTCTCTCTTCCCCATGTTGGGGGGGGGGGGGGGGGGGGGGGGGGGGGGAGGGAGGTATGAGGAACTGTGGGCGCCGGTCATTAGGGGCAGGGCCGAGTGGGAAACGCGGGCTTTATTCCCGCACTATGGTAATTATGGCGGGAACAGGGATGCAGGAAGGACGGGGCCTCGCACAGTGGGGGCCGAGGACAAGGGGGGAAGCCGAGGTCAGCCAGAGTTCGCTGACTTCTGGGAGCAACATGGGGGGTGCAACTACGCTAGGAAGGGATCTAGTGGAGGGTGGGAGGGGGGGGGTTAACTGGGTTGCTGCTGCTAAGGAGAAGGGGGAGCTGTTATGGAATGGGGTGGTCGAGGTGGGAGGGCGCCGTCGGGGGGATACACGGGTACGTGGGAACCGGGTGAGGAGCTGGGTTAAAAAAGGGGATGGCTCGTCGACAGGGGGGGGGGTAAAGAGCCCCCAAACCCGGCTGATCACGTGGAACGTGAGAGGGCTGAACGGGCCGATTAAAAGTACTCGCACACCTAAAGAAATTAAAGGCAGATGTGGTTATGTTGCAGGAGACGCATCTGAAACTGATAGACCAGGTCAGACTACGTAAAGGATGGATGGGGCAGGTGTTTCATTCGGGTTTGGATGCGAAGAACAGGGGGGTGGCTATCTTGGTGGGGAAACGGGTACTGTTTGAGGCAAAGACCATAGTGGCGGATAGTGGGGGTAGATATGTGATGGTGAGTGGCAGATTGCAAGGGGAGGCGGTGGTTCTGGTGAACGTATATGCCCCGAACTGGGATGATGCAAATTTTATGAGGCGTATGTTGGGACATATCCCGGACCTGGAGGCGGGAAAGTTGGTAACGGGGGGAGATTTCAATACGGTGCTTGATCCAGGGCTGGACCGATCGAGGTCCAGGACCGGGAGGAGGCCGGCAGCGGCCAGGGTGCTCAAGGACTTCATGGAGCGGACTTCCGGGTGCGGCGATGACCAGCTGAGTCGCACGTTTCGGCAGCTCCCTGTGAAACGGACTTTTGGGCTCTTGATAGGAGCCCCAACGGCAATTTTAACGGCTGAAAACACCGTGCGGTAAACCAGAAGGGTGTTCCCCCTGGACACGGATGGAAAAAGGAGAGGAAAGTGGTCGGATTGCAGCGGATCCTTTGGAACAACGGCAAGGAAGGCAAGCAGAAACCAAGATGGCGTCGGAAGGTGGCAGTTTCATATGGGGCCCTGAACAACAAGAGTTTTTGAAACGCTGCGTGGAGGAGATAAAAAAGGAAATGAAGAAAGAGTTGTTGGCCCCGACATTACAGGCGATTGAAGGGCTGAAAGAGGAACAAAAGACCCAGGAGCAGGAGCTTCGGGTCGTGAAGGCGAAAGCAGCAGAGAATGAAAACGATATACAGGGCCTGGTGGTGAAGTCGGAGATACAGGAGGCACACCAGAAACGATCTGTGGAGCGGTTGGAGGCACTGGAAAATAACGCAAGGAGGAACAACTTGAGGATTCTTGGCCTTCCTGAAGGTGTGGAGGGGGCGGACGTCGGGGCATATGTGAGCACGATGCTGCACTCGTTAATGGGAGTGGAGGCCCCGACGGGTCCGTTGGAGGTGGAGGGAGCATACCGAGTTATGGTGCGAGGATCGAGAGCAGGAGAAGCTCCCAGAGCCATAGTGGTGAGATTTCTCCGTTTTAAGGATAGAGAAATGGTCCTTAGATGGGCGAAGAAAACTCGGTGTAGTAAATGGGAGAACGCGGTGATCCGCGTCTATCAAGATTGGAGTGCGGAGGTGGCGAGAAGGAGGGCGAGCTTTAATCGGGCCAAAGCGGTACTTCACAAAAAAAAGATAAAGTTTGGAATGCTGCAACCGGCAAGACTGTGGGTCACATATCAAGGGAGGCACCACTACTTTGAGACGGCGGATGAAGCGTGGACTTTTATTGTAGAAGAAAAATTGGAATGATTGGACTACGAAAATGAACGTTTGGACAAAGTGGTGGGACGAGTGGGGGGGGGGGGGGGGGGGGGGGGGGGGGGCGAAGAGGGATTGTATGATTAATCCTGCGGTATGGTAACTTTTCTTTCTCCCACAGGTGGTGATGGGGGGAGGTGGGGAGGGAGAGGAGATGGGGCGTTGGCCATGGGAGGCGGGGCCGAGGGAGAGGCGCGGGCTTGGTTCCCGCGCTATGATAATTATGGCGGGAATAGAGAAGCAGGAAGGAGGGGGCGCCGCACGGGGCGAGCCGTGATCACGGGGGGAAGCCGAGGTCAGCCAGAGTTTGCTGACTTCTGGGAGCAACATGGGGGGAGTAATTACGCTAGCGGGGGGTCTAGCGGGGGGGGGGGGGAATTACTGGGTTGCTGCTGCTGGGGAAAGGGGGGAGTGGGTACGGGAAAGGATGGGCGGGGGGGCACCGTCTGGGAGAAATACAGCTGCGTGGGAACTGGGCGAGAAGCTGGAAAAAGATGATGGCTAACCGGCAAGGGGGGGGGGGGGGGGGGGGTGGGAAGCCCCCCAACTCGGCTGATCACGTGGAACGTGAGGGGGCTTAACGGGCCGATAAAGAGGGCACGAGTACTCGCACACCTTAAGAAACTTAAAGCAGATGTGGCCATGTTACAGGAAACGCACCTGAAACTGATAGATCAGGTTAGGTTGCGCAAAGGATGGGTAGGGCAGGTGTTCCATTCGGGGCTGGATGCGAAAAACAGGGGGGTGGCTATATTAGTGGGGAAGCGGGTAATGTTCGAGGCAAAGACTATAGTGGCGGATAACGGGGGCAGATACGTGATGGTGAGTGGCAAATTACAGGGAGAGATGGTGGTGTTGGTAAACGTGTATGCCCCGAATTGGGACGATGCCAATTTTATGAGGCGAATGCTAGGACGCATCCCAGACCTAGAGACCGGAAAGCTGATAATGGGGGGAGACTTTAACACGGTGTTGGAACCAAGGCTGGATAGGTCGAAGTCCAGGACTGGTAGGAGGCCGGCAGCAGCCAAGGTGCTTAAGGATTTTATGGAGCAGATGGGAGGGGTGGACCCGTGGAGATTCAGTAGACCTAGGAGTAAGGAGTTCTCGTTTTTCTCCTATGTCCATAAAGTCTATTCACGCATAGACTTTTTTGTGTTGGGTAGGGCATTGATCCCGAGGGTGAGGGGAACGGAATATACGGCTATAGCCATTTCGGATCATGCCCCACACTGGGTAGACTTGGAGATAGGGGAGGAAACAAGAGGGCGCCCACCCTGGAGAATGGACATGGGACTAATGGCGGATGAGGGGGTGTGCTTAAGGGTGAGGGGATGCATTGAAAAGTACTTGGAACTCAATGACAATGGGGAGGTTCAGGTGGGAGTGGTCTGGGAGGCGTTGAAGGCGGTGGTTAGGGGGGAGCTGATATCAATAAGGACACATAAAGGGAAGCAGGAGAGTAAGGAACGGGAGCGGTTGTTGCAAGAACTTTTGAGGGTGGACAGACAGTATGCGGAAGCACCGGAGGAGGGACTGTATAGGGAAAGGCAAAGGCTGCATGTGGAATTTGACTTGCTGACCACAGGCACTGCAGAGGCACAATGGAGGAAGGCGCAGGGTGTACAGTATGAATATGGAGAGAAGGCGAGCAGATTGCTGGCACACCAATTGAGGAAAAGGGGAGCAGCAAGGGAAATAGGGGGGGTGAGAGACGAAGATGGAGAGACGGAGCGGGGAGCGGAGAGAGTGAATGAAGTGTTCAAGACATTTTATAAAAAATTGTATGAAGCTCAACCCCCGGATGGGAGGGAGAGAATGATGGAGTTTTTGGATCGGCTGGAAATTCCCAAGGTGGAAGAGCAGGAAAGGATGGGATTGGGAGCACAGATCACGGTAGAAGAAGTGGTGAAAGGAATTAGGAACATGCAGACGGGAAAGGCCCCGGGACCGGACGGATTCCCAGTTGAATTTTACAGAAAATATTTGGACTTGCTCGTCCCGCTACTGACGAGGACCTTTAACGAGGCAAAGGAAAGGGGACAACTGCCCCCGACTATGTCAGAAGCAACGATATCGCTTCTTTTAAAGAAGGAAAAGGATCCGCTACAATGCGGGTCCTACAGACCAATCTCCCTCCTCAATGTAGATGCCAAGGTCTTGGCCAAGGTAATGGCAATGAGAATAGAGGAATGTGTCCCGGGGGTGGTTCATGAGGACCAAACTGGGTTTGTGAAGGGGAGACAGCTGAACACGAACATACGGAGGTTGTTAGGGGTAATGATGATGGCCCCACCAGAGGGTGAAACGGAGATAGTAGTGGCGATGGATGCCGAGAAAGCATTTGATAGAGTGGAGTGGGATTATCTGTGGGAGGTGTTGAGGAGATTTGGGTTCGGAGAGGGGTATGTTAGATGGGTGCAGCTGTTGTATAGGGCCCCAGTGGCGAGTGTGGTCACGAATGGACGGGGATCGGCATATTTTCGGCTCCATAGAGGGACAAGGCAGGGATGTCCTCTGTTCCCATTACTGTTTGCACTGGCGATTGAGCCCCTGGCGATAGCGCTGAGAGGTTCCAAGGGATGGAGGGGAATACTTAGGGGAGGAGAAGAACACCGGGTATCTTTATATGCGGATGATCTGCTACTATATGTGGCGGATCCAGCGGAGGGGATGCCAGAAATAATGCGGATACTTGGGGAGTTTGGGGATTTTTCAGGGTATAAATTGAACATGGGGAAGAGTGAGCTGTTTGTGGTGCATCCAGGGGAGCAGAGTAGAGAAATAGAAGACCTACCGTTGAGGAAGGTAACAAGAGACTTTCGTTACCTGGGGATCCAGATAGCTAAGAATTGGGGCACATTGCACAGGCTAAATTTGACGCGGTTGGTGGAACAGATGGAGGAAGATTTCAAGAGATGGGATATGGTAGCATTGTCAATGGCAGGGAGGGTGCAGGCGGTTAAGATGGTGGTCCTCCCGAGATTCCTCTTTGTGTTTCAGTGTCTCCCGGTGGTGATCACGAAGGCTTTTTTCAAAAGGATAGAAAAGAGTATCATGGGTTTTGTTTGGGCCGGGAAGACTCCGAGAGTGAGGAAGGGATTCTTACAGCGTAGTAGGGATAGGGGGGGGCTGGCACTACCGAGCCTAAGTGAGTATTATTGGGCCGCTAATATTTCAATGGTGAGTAAGTGGATGGGAGAGGAGGAAGGAGCGGCGTGGAAGAGATTAGAGAGGGCGTCCTGTAGGGGGACCAGCCTGCAGGCTATGGTGACAGCCCCATTGCCGTTCTCACCAAGGAACTATACCACGAGTCCGGTGGTGGTAGCTACACTGAAGATTTGGGGACAGTGGAGACGACATAGGGGAAAGACCGGAGCACTGGGGGGGTCCCCGATAAGAAACAACCATAGGTTTGCCCCGGGGGGAATGGATGGGGGATATGGAATGTGGCAAAGAGCAGGTATAACGCAATTGAAAGATCTATTTGTGGATGGGAAGTTTGCGAGTCTGGGAGCGCTGACCGAGAAATATGGGTTGCCCCAAGGGAATGCATTCAGGTACATGCAATTGAGGGCTTTTGCGAGGCAACAGGTGAGGGAATTCCCGCAGCTCCCGACACAAGAGGTGCAGGACAGAGTCATCTCAAAGAAATGGGTGGGGGACGGTAAGGTGTCGGATATATATAGGGAAATGAGAGACGAAGGGGAGACTATGATGGACGAACTAAAAGGGAAATGGGAAGAAGAGCTAGGGGAGGAGATTGAGGAGGGGATGTGGGCAGATGCCCTAAACAGGGTAAACTCGTCGTCCTCGTGCGCCAGGCTAAGCCTGATTCAGTTTAAGGTATTACACAGGGCACATATGACTGGAATACGGCTCAGTAAATTTTTTGGGGTGGAGGATAGGTGTGCGAGGTGCTCGAGAAGCCCAGCGAATCATACCCATATGTTTTGGTCATGCCCGGCACTACAGGGGTTTTGGATGGGGGTGACAAAGGTGCTTTCGAAAGTAGTAGGAGTCCGGGTCGAACCAAGCTGGGGGTTGGCTATATTTGGGGTTGCACAAGAGCCGGGAGTGCAGGAGGCGAAAGAGGCCGATGTTTTGGCCTTTGCGTCCCTAGTAGCCCGGCGCAGAATATTGCTAATGTGGAAAGAAGCCAAGCCCCCGGGGGTGGAGACCTGGATAAATGATATGGCGGGGTTCATAAAGTTAGAGCGGATTAAGTTCGTCCTAAGGGGGTCGGCTCAAGGGTTTACTAGGCGGTGGCAACCGTTCGTCGAATATCTTGCGGAAAGATAGATAGGGGAGAACAAAGAAGGCAGCAGCAGCGGCCCAGGACTTGGGGGGGGAGGGGGGTGTGGCCTGAGACAAGGCAGTTGCCAATTAGGGCTAGTTTTTATTTTTTGTTATTTAATATTTATTTATTTGTTGTTGTTTTTGTTTAAATTTAAAAAGGTCATTATTATCTGTATTGTTACAATGTTGTGTAAAGGATGCACAATGTACTGTGTTGGTTGACCAAAAATTTTCAATAAAATATTATTTTTAAAAAAGGACTTCATGGAGCAGATGGGAGGGGTAGACCCCTGGAGATTTAGTAGGCCTAGGAGTAAGGAGTTCTCATTTTTCTCCCATGTCCACAAAGTATATTCACGGATAGACTTTTTTGTCTTGGGAAGGGGCACTGATTCCGAAGGTGACAGGGACGGAATATACGGCCATAGCTATTTCGGACCACGCTCCACATTGGGTAGACCTGGAGGTTGGAGAGGAAAAAGAACAGCACCCACTCTGGAGAATGGATATGGGCTTATTGGCGGATGAGGGGGTATGTTTAAGGATGAGGGGGTGCATTGAAAGGTACTTGGAGCTTAATGACAATGGAGAGGTTCAGGTGGGAGTGGTCTGGGAGGCGTTGAAGGCGGTGGTTAGAGGGGAACTGATATCCATAAGGGCACATAATGGGAAGCAAGAGGGTAAAGAAAGGGAGCGATTGCTGAAAGAACTTTTGAGGGTGGACAGGCAATATGCGGAGGCACCGGAGGAGGGACTGTACAGGGAAAGACAAAGGCTACATGTGGAGTTTGACCTGCTGACCACGGGTAAAGCGGAGGCACAGTGGAGGAGGGCACAGGGTGTACAGTATGAGTATGGAGAGAAGGCGAGTCGGCTACTGGCCCACCAATTGAGGAAGAGGGGAGCACCGAGGGAGATAGGAGGGGTGAGAGATGAGGAGGGAGAGATGGAACGGGGAGCGGAGAGAGTGAACGGGGTGTTCAAGGCATTCTATGAGAGGTTATATAAGGCTCAGCTCCCGGAAGGGAAGGAGGGAATGAGGTGTTTCTTGGATCAGTTGGAATTCCCTAAGGTGGAGGAGCAGGAGAGGGCGGGACTGGGAGCACAGATTGAGATGGAGGAGGTGGTAAAAGGGATTGGGAGCATGTAGGCGGGGAAGGCCCCGGGACCGGACGGATTCCCGGTGGAATGGTATAGGAAGTATATGGACTTACTGGCCCCGCTTCTGACGAGAACCTTTAATGAGGCTAGGGAAAGGGGGCAGCTGCCCCCGACTATGTCGGAGGCAACGATATCGCTCCTTTTGAAGAAGGAAAAAGACCCGCTGCAGTGTGGGTCCTACAGGCCCATTTCCCTTTTAAATGTAGATGCTAAGCTCTTGGCCAAGGTGATGGCGACGAGGATAGAGGACTGTGTCCCCGGGGTGGTCCACGAGGATCAAACTGGGTTCGTTAAGGGGAGACAGCTGAACACGAACATACGGAGGTTGCTAGGGGTAATGATGATGCCCCCACCAGAGGGGGAGGCGGAGATAGTGGTGGCGATGGACGCCGAGAAAGCATTCGACAGAGTGGAGTGGGATTATCTGTGGGAGGTGCTGAGGAGATTTGGTTTTGGAGAAGGGTATATCAGATGGGTACAGCTGCTGTATAGGGCCCCGGTGGCGAGTGTGGTCACGAACAGACAGAGGTCTGATTACTTCCGTCTTCATAGAGTGACAAGGCAGGGGTGTCCCCTGTCTCCGTTACTGTTTGCATTGGCGATTGAGCCCCTGGCCATGGCACTGAGGGGCTCCAGGAAGTGGAGGGGAGTGCTCAGGGGAGGAGAAGAACACCGGGTATCATTGTATGCAGATGATTTATTGCTGTATGTTGCGGACCCAGTGGAGGGGATGCCTGAGATAATGCAGACACTCAGGGAGTTTGGGGAATTTTCGGGGTACAAATTGAATATGGGTAAGAGTGAGCTGTTTGTGGTGCATCCGGGGGAGCAGAGCAGGGGAACAGATGACTTACCGCTGAGGAAGGTGACAAGAGATTTCCGGTACTTAGGGATTCAGATAGCCAGGAGTTGGGGAACCTTACACCGGCTTAATCTAACAAGATTGGTGGAACAGATGGAGGAGGATTTTAAGAGATGGGACATGGTGCCCCTGTCACTGGTGGGTAGGGTGCAGGTGGTTAAAATGGTAGTCCTCCCGAGATTCCTCTTTGTGTTTCAGTGCCTTCCGGTGATGGTCACAAAGGCTTTTTTCAAGAGAATTGAGAAAAGCGTCATGAGTTTTGTGTGGGCCGGGAAGACCCCGAGAGTGAGGAGGGGATTCTTGCAGCATAGCAGGGATAGGGGGGGGCTGGCACTACCGAGCCTAAGTGAATATACTGGGCCGCCAATATCTCAATGGTGTGTAAGTGGATGGGAGAAGGGGAGGGAGCGGCATGGAAGAGATTGGAGATGGCGTCCTGCAAGGGAACCAGCCTACAAGCAATGGTGACGGCACCATTGCCGTTCTCCCCGAAGAAATACACCACAAGTCCAGTGGTGGTGGCAACACTAAAAATTTGGGGGCAGTGGAGACGACATAGGGGAAGGACAGGAGCCTCGGTGCAGTCCCCGATAAGAAATAACCATAGGTTTGTCCCGGGGAGAATGGATGGGGTATTTGGAGCATGGCAAAGAGCTGGGGTTGTGCAACTGAGAGATCTGTTCGTAGACGGGACGTTTGTGAGTCTGGGAGCGCTGACGGAAAAATATGGGTTGCCCCAAGGGAATGCATTTCGGTACATGCAACTGAGGGCTTTCGCGAGGCAACAGGTGAGGGAATTCCCGCAGCTCCCGACGCAGGAGGTTCAGGATAGAGTGATCTCGGGGACATGGGTGAGGGATGGGCGGGTGTTTTTGTATAAATATTTGTATTAGGCTCTGTATATTGGATTGTTTGATTTATTTTTGGAGAGTTATTATTTTTGATAGGGCAGTTGCCATTTAGTTTATATATTATTTACTTATTTGTTTAAAACGGCCACTGTTATTTATACTGCTTTACTGTTGTAAAAAGGAAAACCTTTGTATTGTTTTGTTTGGCCAAAAAATTTGAATAAAATATATATTTTTTTTAAATTAATGGACCCCAGTTAAAATGATTTATTGTGAACATAATGAAACATCGTGTCAAGGGTGTGGCACGTTCTGTAGCCCAGTAGTTTGGACAGGGAGTAGTCATATAAAACCTAGGAGAATGGCAGATATAGCATTCAGGCGAGTTGATATTGCATTTAGAACGACAGAAATGGGGAAATGCTTCGACTCCCAGGGAAATTTGGGGAATTCAGTTGTCATGATTGTTTTGTGAAACATCAGGCAACACTGATGATCGAAGTTTGTGACCACATGATAGCTTTTGACCATGGGATGGTATGATAATGATAAATTGTAATTACTGCAGAGAAAACCAAGCTGACGACAGAGTGACTGGGAAAGGATGTGCAGGATTGTGAAGAAGTGATAAACTTGTGGTCCCAATTAGTGAGGGAGTACGTAGTTTAAGAGGTGTTGGGATGACCCGGGGACGTAAAATTAGCCTGACAGTGTATAGAGACTGTTTCACTGCAATGATGCCGTGCCACAGGATAGATCAAATCCCCAAACCGCTCGGACAAGGGAAAAGGAATGTTTGGTTGTGAGTGGCAGGGGATAACTGCACTTACTAGTATAATGGAATCAGTGGAGCGGGATGCCAGGGAATTAAAACCTGTTAGCAGCATCGATATGACCGATGATAAAGTGAAAATGTCACGATTGGAAATGACTTTCATAAAAATCCGGTTGTAATCAAAATTAAAGGAATTAAAGTACATGCAGTAGCACTATCCGACATGTATCAGGGAAAGTTTTGACCCGCTTGGATCACTGAGTTAGTAAAAGAGGAGTTTGAGATTCTTCGAGTCTTACTCAGGGGTGCAACGATAGAAGGAGGCTTAACAGGCCTTAATCGTATGATGTAGGTCAAGGATGAGAAGGGAATTAAATGGAAATCCGGAAGTCCTGGAGAGGGCACTTCTGGAACATCCAAACAAGAATAGAAAGATACAAATTAAGAAATAGGGCCCTCTCCGCCTTTGTCCTGTTCATTTGGTTTTCAGATGAAGCAAAAATAACAGACGAAGAACTACACTCCAGAGAAGAATGTTTTAGACAGTATGGGGGGGGGGGGAGAACTAATGATACAATTGGCTACATATTTGAGGGAATTAAATGACAGAGCCCAGAAGGAAAACCTTACGGGTTAAAAACAAATCAAAATATCAAATTATTCCTCAATAGTGAAACACGTCCGGTCAGACATCTCGAACTGCACGTTAGCTGATGGATGATCTGTGGTCTCTACGGGGTATGTACTACGCGGCGAAGTTATTCAGGGTCTTGGCAGACGGCAGCGACTGACGAGGAACCTCCGCATTTTAAATGACGATAGTTTAGGAATTTTGGCAGCTTAATGCCACGGCGGGAAATTTGTAACCAATGCAGCAAACAATATTGCATTGGAGAGTGTAATAGTTATAACGGATGAAATGTCCTGTAAATTGAAAGGGACTGTTATGTATGGATTCAATTGGGTTGTAACCCCGAAAGTTGACTGCATTGAATGTGCAAGTGGTGTTATTGCAAAGTAGAAAAACAAACAAACAAATAATGGCAAGTATACACTCCATGCTGTAAGGAAAATGATAACGGACAAAAGGGATTTGAAGAAAACTGAGTATTGTGTCATGTAAACCGGGGCTGGCAGACTACATGGTTCAGTACAATGTTAGACGTTAGTGTGAGGAAGTCAGGAATATTAACAGGATTGATTGAAGATCCTGCAATTCATAAAGCAAGGTAATCAGTGGATAATACATGATATCATAATTTACCATTCCAATGCGAAACGGAAAGCACTTCCTAAAAAAAAAATAATACCAATGAGGGATGAAAACCTTTTTGGTCGCTGATGGACTGAGTTGTGTGCTGTTTCTAAGGGACATGAGGAAGCTTTTACGGTGCTGCTACTCCAAGGTAATCAGATGCCTTGGAGGTAGTGGAACACACGGATATAGCTATTGCGTTACCTTCCTGAGTAGCGATGCTATGGTTCACGGTGATTGGACTTGAGGCAAGAACAAAACAAAGAGTCTATCGGCACTGATCTGCGGGATGGATGAATTTACAGTTGATTTCCGTGCACAGTTTACAAATCACGACATGTACACACACATGATAAGGATCAGGGATAGCCGCTAGTCAGTACAACTAGAAGGGGGGATATAAACCCTACAGTAGGATTCAGCTCAGAGTCAGCTCTCATAGTTCGGTCATGGGGTTTTACCTGATGCATGGATTGATAATACTTGTTATTATAATTGTATATTGGATAATCATTGGATGCCTTAATATGTGTTGTAAGATGACGATGGCTCGGATGATGCCGATAGGCTCGGCCCATCACCAAGATGACAACCCGTTACTGGCAACCATCAAACCAGAAAGAACCCAGACGGAGAGCCAGTGGCTGTAAAAATGTGATGAGGTATTTATGTACGGAATGTAATGAATTGCGGGACGGTCTTTCAGACCAGACATTGATGCAGGTTATTAACCCGGGGATGTTTATAATGGACACTGGGAGTTGTATGCCTAACCAAACTCCAAATTAGGACGGACACAGCAACAGGACTATTGTTGGTCTGGCGAATTGTTAGCATACTTTTTGACCATTAGGGGGAATACCTACCCACACATTTCTCTAGCGATAGAGACCCTCGTGGCAGAGGTGAAAGAAAGTATAACATGTCTGTTCTCCACCTGCACAGAACGGAGGTGTAGCGTAACCCAGACGTCAGGCCAATGCACCTGCCACAACGCCACCGGTGTCCCGTTGCCGGCGGGTAGCGGAAGGGGATGTTGGTTGGAGGCGGCATAGTAGTTATCATTGAATGATAAAAGGAGAGAATGAGGAATTGAACTAAAGAACAGAGCATTAGACTGGGTAGACCAGTTAGAATAGTGCATTGACATTAATTCGGGTTGCAGGGAATGAACAAAGAGATGGGCAAAGCATGGCGAGAGGGGGAGGGGTGACTATCAGGAGTGGCTCTTTGCACAAAGGATGCTACAAAGGATGCTGGGAGGCAGAGGCCCAGAGGAAGGAAAGGGATGTGTAATGAGCCTATCAGAATCAGTGGCAGTTAGATTATATGACCAGGTCAAGGAAAGGGCCTATCGGAATCTTGTATTCGTGTATGTGGAACTTGATGCTGCATAAATGTATACGAGACCACATGTGTTGCCTCCCTTTGTCTCACTCGCTCTGGGAGTTTCACGAGACATGGGTCTCCTGCCTTCATCAGAGGGAGTGTAAGCTTGCAAGCTATCTGAAATAAACTAAAGGAATTTCTAAATCCGAACTCAGCCTTTTGATTGAGACCAGACTGGATAGAAAGAACTCAATTTCTTCATTTGGTGGCAGCGGAGGGATTTCTACAGGTGACCACCGGTCATCTGCGAAATTAGAATTAAACTGATCTTGGACGGAGAAAGATGAAATGGGCCCACGACGTGAGTAGCTGGAAAATGACAAGGTCGGTTTTCCTCTGTCTCGAAGTCTGATGAAGTTTAATCACGCGCACATGGTCAGGTAAGGACTGGACAGAAAGAACTCAATTTCTTCACTACCAACCTGATTTTCCCAGTCCACCTGCATGTTGAAATCCCCCATGATTATTGTAATATTTTGCGTTTTTGATAGGCCTTTTCTATCTCCTGATTTATTTTCTGACTCACATCCTGACAAGTGCTAGGGGCCTGTACATAACTCCCATCAGGGTCTTTTTATCTTTGCGATCCCTCAACTCTACCTACAGAGATTCTATGCCTTCCGATCCTACAACACTTCTTGCTATCGATTTAACTTCATTCCTTACTAACAATGCAACCCCACTCCCTTTGCCCATCTGCCTGTCCTTTCGATAGGACACATATCCTGGATATTTAGATCTCAGCCCTGATCCCCTTGCAGCCACGTCTGTGGTGCCCGCAACATCGTACCGGCCAATTTCAATGTGTGCAACAAGCTTGTTTGCCTTGTTTCATATACTGCGTGCATTTAGGTACAACACCCTCAGCCCTGCATTGACCACCTCCCTTCTCATACTGGTCACCATTTTTTGCTCTGCCTGAGGTGATGTTGTGCTCTTATTTTTGTTCTCTATTTCCTCTTAAGTTATTACACCTTCTAAGCTAACGCTCTGGTTCCCACCCGCTGCCATCTAGTTTAAATCCTCCAGAGTGACTCTAGCAAACCTCCCAGCCAAGATATTGGTGCCCCTCCAGTTTAGAAGCAACCCATCCTTCTTGTACACATCTGACTGAAGAGAAACTGCAAACGTTAGTGAGTGAAAGTGAGAATAAATAGTTGAACATAGATTGTAAGAAGACAAAATGTTGTGTGGTGTCCAAACAAAAATTCATACCAAAATGTAAGATCAGAGTGAAGAATGAAAAAGTCACACAGGCGGCCAAATTTTGTTTCCTAGGAAATCTGTTAACATCGAATAGAAAGTGTGACCAAGAAATAAGACAAGGGATTGGAATCGCCAAAGATGCATTCCAAAAAATAAAAATAGATTATGATCAACGCAAAATTAGTCATGGAAACAAAGCTGAGAATCCTGGAATGCTGCATTACACCAATTTTGCACAGTGAAGCAATGCAGAGAAGAAGTGAGGCTGCAGAGTTATTGTTTTTGAGGTGAATAATGAAGCTATCTTTGCCAAGTCACACAACCAATGCAGAGGTGTTGGCAAAATCTGAGACCAAAAGAAATCTGATGACTAAGATCAGGTAGAGTTAGATTCTTGGGCATGCAATAAGTCATGATTTAGAAAGTCTGATGCTGATGTGAAAGATCGATGGTAAAAAAGATTGAGGTTGACAAAGAACGATCTTTAATAACTCACAAACCGGATGAAATATACCACCAAGATGATCCATCCAGAGCAACATTCACATGGAGATTCATGGTTGCCAATGCCCTCTTAGGGTATGGTACTTAAAAGAGAGGGAGGTCTATATTCTCTGTAAATTAGAAGAATGAGAGATGATTTCATTAAAGGGTTTGACAAGGCTAGATGCTGAGAATCTAGGTGGTGGCTGTGGAATCTAGAAAAGACCACAATCTCAAGTGTAAGGAGTTGGTCATTTAGGACCAAGATAAATAATTTCTTCACTCAAAATGTCAGCAATCTTTGAAATGTTTTACTCCAGGGGACTCTGGATACTCAGGCATTGAGTATATTCAAGGCAGAGGTTGATACATTTTTGGGAACTAAGAAAATTAAAGAATATAGGGTAGTGCAGGAAGGATGGATTTGAGGTAGGAGATTAGCCATTGAGGATGATCCTATTCCAACATGGGGCAAAGCATCTGTTTTACTTGCCTAATCATGTCAAACCCAAAATATCAAATCTGCTGATTTTCTGAACTGTGAGCTACCACTTTTAGTCAAATGGTTCAAGAAGGTGTTCATCTAAAATGAACTCTGGTTCTACCATCCGATTGATGAGGCAAGCATGCACATTTGAATGGCCCAACCAACTAAAAAAGTTTGCTCTCAAACATTTTGAAGTATCATAGTAAAAGATTCAGCTGGCTCCTGCCACTCCTACAAATCTCATTTCATATCACTGGACAGTTTATTCATGCAACTCAGCATCACCACTCAATAGCTGATTATACAGCTCTTTTGTTTTTCTATGTCATTAATGTTACTCTCAATCATTAGAGACAGCAGGAGAGTGACATGTTCTTGTATTTAATCAGCCATTTTGTGCTTAGTGCCACAAAACACTTCCATTAATAATCTGTTGGCCCTTGCATCTTACAGTACTTCTTTATATGCTCAATATTTGGTTATGTTTGGAGCCTAGCAGTCAAAAGAAACTATGCTAACTAAAACTAGCTGCAAAAAAAGATCTGTTGCCTCAACAAAAGTGGCTTCCTTAAAAAAAGAGAGAAAAATGTTATCAGACACATAGAATATAGGAAGAGGCCATTCGGCCCTTCCAGCCTGCTCCACCATTTATGATGATCATGGCTGAAATAGGAGGAGCCTGTAGTGATCTGTACATCTGTACATACATCTGCACATACACCAGGGACTGCAGACAGATGTAACAGCCACAGCATCACTAGAGAGCAGCAGAGATGGGTCTAAAGGGTCCAGTCCAAGGTAGGATCCACCTCTTTCAGAAGCACAGGGCTAGTGAGCAGCAGCACACAGAGACAGCTCAGCATAGGCAGCTTACCTTAGCTTCACTGGTCATACCGCTTGACTATACTATATCTAGTTAAGCTCTGGAAACAGAACAAACCTACTGAATAAAGTATTTGTGTTAACTGGAAGTCTACAATCTTTATTCAGACTTAGAGAATAACATAGAGACCATTCGGCCCATCAAGCCTGCTCTGCCATTCATTATCATGGCTAATCATCCAACTTCATAACCCAATTCCACTTTCCCCCTCATATCCTTTGACCCCTTCGCCGTAAGTGCTATGTCTAACTGTTTCTTGAAAACATACAATGTTTTGGCCTCAACTACTTCCTGTGGTAATGAATTCCACAGGCCGACCACTCTCTGTGTGAAGACATTTCTCCTCATCTCTTGTGCTAAATAATCTACACCATATCCTCAGACTGTAACCCTTGGTTCTGGACATGCCCACCATCAGGAACATCTTTCCAGCATCTACCCTGTTGAGTCCTGTTAGAATTTTATACATTTCTATGAGATCCCTCTCATTCTTCAGAACTCCAGCAAGTACAACCGATTCAATCTCTCCTCACACATTAAGTCTCGCTATCCCGGTAATCAGTTTGATAAACCTTCATTGCACTCCCTCTAGAGCAAGAACATCCTTCCTCAGATAAGGAGACCAAAACTGCACACAATATTCCACGTGTGGCCTCACCAAGGCTCTGTGTAATTGCAACAAGACATCCCTGCTTCTGTACTCGAATTCTCCCGCTATGAAGGCCATGGTGACCTTTTCTGAATGACCCAAGAAACATCTACCAACTCCTGTGATGTTCAATCATGGGCAAAAGGAAGTCAAATATAATTACATAATCCTGTCAAGTATCAACAATATTTAAAACAAAACAAGGTGCAAAAATACAACATAAGTAGTGAAAGGGAAAACCAGGTGAAAGCATGAATCCTTCAAATATAAAGTGAAAAATATTAAATTGTTAAGGCATGCGTCTATAATTGCAGTCGAGATCCTTCTTACTAAACTATTTCAGAGCCATAGGTGTTAATCCTGCGTAATTGTGGCAATCATTACACATTTCTCATAAAACAATTTTGGGTCCCCTGCCATTATTAATTTTTTCCTAATTATTTCCATCTTTATATCTTTGTTGGACACAGAGGCTGATAGCCCATGGAGTGCTGTGTGTAGATCTATCTGCAAGACAAACTGCAACTGTTCGACTTCAGTCTTCTCACAGAATGTCCCATTATTTTAGCTTTAGATTTCCTCAGCTCCCATACAGCAGTTTGCATCTATAACATGCCTTTAACGTGGTGCATGTCTCAAAGTATCCCCCAGGAGAAACAGATGCTCAGGGTTAGAACATTAAAGTTGCTCAAAGAAAGATATGAAACTCTTCAGCAGTTTGGGGAAGTGGGGGGGGGGGGGGGGGGCATCAGAAGACTTACTTTTACTGGATACACTGGAATCCAACAAGGGTGCCCTCAGGAGTAGAGGCTGAAGTTGTTCCCAATATAGGGTACTGCAGGATAATTAACCAATACACCACAAAAGCCCATACACCACACAAGGTCATCTCGGAGCTGTAGGTGCTCTTTAAAGGGAAAAACATAACTTACGTTTATATAGCGCCTTTGACGTGGTGAGATATTCCAAACCTTTTCTCAAGCCTGGATCAAACGGAGAGATATTAAGGAGACCAGAAGCTTGTATCAGCGATGAGTTTTCACATTCCCCTTGTACATTTAAACTGGACACAGTCAGTACAAGCAGCAGCTCCGCCACCTTCCACAAGAGACTGTCACTCCAGCCCCGACTGGGCGAAAGGCCGCCATTCCGGCTGTTCCCGGAGCCGGGCTCTCATCCTCACCCAAACCCGGCCCTTAACAACCGCCAAATCCATCGCAAGAAGCCCCGAGGCAGCTTCCGGTTAAAGAGAGACTCTCCCGCTCAAACCACTCCCCCAACTGTCCCCTCCCCCAGCACCCGAAATCCCCACTCCCTCCCCCACACCAAACACCCCACCCGACACCCCCCTCACCGCCCCCACACCTATTACCCTCCAATCCCATCCGACACCCGCAAACCCCTCCGACCCCCTCCCCCACCTGACACCCCCAAACCCCTCCGACCCCCTCCCCCACCTGACACCCCCAAACCCCTCCCCACCCAGACCCCTCCCCATCTGACACCCCCAAACACCTCCGACCCCCTCCCCCACCTGACACCCCCAAACCCCTCCCCCACACAGACCCCTCCCCATCTGACACCCCCAAACCTCTCCCCCACCCAGACCCCTCCCCATCCGACCCCCCCAAACCCCTCCAACCCCCTCCCCCACCTGACACCCCCATACCCCTCCCCCACCCAGACCCCTCCCCCACCTGACACCCCAAACCCCTCCCCCACCTGACACCCCCAAAGCTCTCCCCCACCCAGACCCCTCCCCATCTGACACCCCCAAACCCCTCCCCCACTTGACAGCCCCAAACCCCTCTCCCACCAGACACCCCCTCCCCCATCCAAACCCCTCCCCCACCTGACACTCCCAAACCCCTCTCCCACCCAGACCCCTCCACCACCTGACACCCCCAAACCCCTCTCCCACCTGACACCCCCAGACAAACTCCTCCCCACCCAAAACCCCCAGACAAACCCCACCCCCAAACCCCTCTCCCACCTGACACCCCCAAACCCCTCTCCCACCAGACACCCACAGACAAACCCCCTCCCCCACCCAAACCCCCTCCCCCACCCAAACCCCTCTCCCACCTAAACCCCCAAACCCCTCCCCCACCGAAACCCCTCTCCCACCTGACACCCCCAAACCCCTCCCCCACTTGACACCACCCAAACCCCTCCCCCACTTGACAGCCCCAAACCCCTCTCCCACCAGACACCCCAAACCCCTCCCCCACCTGACACCCCCAGACAAACCCCTCCCCACCTGACTCTCCCAAACCCCTCCCCCACCTGAGACCCCCCAATTCCCTCCCCACCCGACACCCACAATCCCCTTCTCCCTCTGACACCCCCAATCCCCTCCCCCACCTGACACACCAAAACCCTTCCCCACACGATATCCCCCAAATCCCTCTTCCACCTGACACCCCCAAACCTCTCTCCCACCAGACACCCCCAGACAAACCCCTCCCCCACCTAACACCCCCAAAGCCCTCCCCCCACCTGAGACCCCCCTATCCCCTCCCCACCTGACACCCACAATCCCCTTCTCCCTCCGACACCCCCTATCCTCACCCCCACCTGACACCCCCAAACCCCTTCCCCACCGGATCTCCTCCACCCGACATCCCCCAAACCCCACTTCTACCTGTCACCCCCAAACCCCTCCCCAACCCACACCTCCAATCCCTTTCTCCCTGCGACACCCCAATCCCCTCTCCCACCCGGTACTCCCCAAACCCCTCCCACCCGGCACCCAAGCCTTCCTCCCTCTCCCCATTCCCCCGCCCCACCCCCGATTCCTCCTCCCTCTCCCCATTCCACCGGCCCCTCCCATTTCCCCTGGCCCCAATTTCGCACTCCCCATTTCCTCCTCCTCACAATATCCCTCACCCGCTCCCTCTTCACATTTCCCCAGCCCTCCCCCTACCTATTTCCTCCACCCCTTCTTAACCCTTCCCATTTCCCCACCTCTCCCTCACCCTATTTCCCCAGTGCTCCCTCTCCCCATTTTCCCACCCCTCTCGCTCCCCATCTACCCACCCGACCCTCTCTCCACCCTTCCCTCTCCCCATCTACCCACCCCCTCTCTCCCCATCTATTTCCTCCACCCCTCCATCTCCCCACCATTTCTCCCTCTTCCCATTGTCCCCACCCCTCTATCCCTACCTTCCCCATTCCCCCTCTCCCCATTTCCCCCTTCCTCTGCATATTTAGCCTTTCCTCTGAAAACATAAAATCCTGTTGAGTGAGTCTTTGCTTTGGTCATTGGGAAATTCATGGGCTGGACTTTCCACCGCCCGCTGCCAGTGGTTCCCCATGCGGCAGATAATCCAGTGTCGGCTAAAAACTAAATCGACACCAGATGCTCCAGTTTCCCTCTGGTGGCAGCATTGAGGTTCACGCCGTCCGCCAGTGGAAGGGTGCAAATGAGTCCATTTGCATCCTATTAACGGGCTGGGCACCGTATTCTCCAAGTCTGCGTGAAAGTCCGGTCCTCTGGTCCGGGATTCACGTAGGTGGTAATTGGTACAGGTATTTCCCAACGTGGCCCTGGTGCGGTGGATCTCATGGTGGGCCAAGGGGGTAACTCTTTTTGACAGTTGCCCCCAAAGTCTATTCGAGGGCTACCCTCCCCCACCAGAGCCCCTCATAAGAGAGACCCCTACCAGAAACCCCTGAATAAGAGAAACACCCACCAGAACCCCCCCATTACAGAGACACCCAATAGAACCCCCCCCCCCCCAAAGAGAGACTCCCACCAGAAGCACCACCATAATAAGGACCCCTACTGGAAACCTCCACATAAAAGAAGGCGCCCCCCCTCACCCCCACTACAGGGACTCCAGCCTGGAAGGTCCCCATTACAGAGACTCCTGCCTCGAAGCTAGATAGCAGTCCAGACAGAGACAGTGAAAAAAACAATGCTTTAAAACTCACCTGTGCAAGACACCTGTTGGCTCAGGCAGAGTAAACAGCACCTGGAAATTCCGAGAAAGGGAAAACCACATCAGCTGGGTTTAAACCCCTTCATGATCTGCAATGCTTTAATTCACATCAATGTGAAACTGATTTCACTAGGCTGTGATTGACAGTTTGCACACACACCCAGCAGTCTGGATTGTCTCATCTCATTTACCCTCATGCTTGAATGAATTTCAAGGTAGCCTGCTGTGAAACTAACCAATCATCTGGCTATGATTGACAGCTCTTGGACCAAATCAAAGGCAGTTAAGCACTTTCTGCAGAGAAAAAATGAGAGCACCTAACTAGGTCTGGGAGGGAGATGGGAGTGTAGAAGGGAGGGAGGGGAAATCAGGAAAACGGGAAGGAAGCAAGGAAGTGGGGAGAGGGGCAGAGAGAATTGGGAGGTGGGAGAGGGAGGGGAAGGGTGGGCAGAAGGAGAGGGACGGGAAGGTGGAGGGAGGGGAGGAAGATGGAGGAGAAAAGGACAAAGAGGGAAGGGGAGAAAGGGAAGGGAGAGGAAGAAAGATGGAAGGGCAAGGGAGGGGAAGGGAAGGGAGGGGTCGGTGCAACGTGAGGGAGAAGGAGGTGCAGGATTTTAAAAGTGCCCTCGTGCCTTTTGCTGTCACAGTCCCTGTAACATCTGATTTTATTTTTTGATTAGTGTTTATAGAATCACTGCAGTTCAGAAGGAAACCATTCAGCCCATCAAGTCTTCACTGGCACCGCCCACGCCGCTGACCTATCCCCATAACCCCACCTAACCTTTGGACACAAAAGGAAAATTTAGGAAGGCTAATCCAGCTAACGTGCACATCTTTGGACTGTGGCAGATAATCGAAGCACCCAGAAGAAATGGCAGTGGCATAGTAGCACAATGGCTAGCACTACTGTCTCACAGCACCAGAGACCAGGGTTCATAGAGGTTATAGAGTCATTCGGCCCAACCTGTCCATGCCGCCCAGTTTTTATCATTAAACTAGTCCTAATTACCCACATTTGGCCCATATTCCTCTATATCCTTCAATTCCGGCCTTGGGTGACAGTCTATGTGGAGTTTGTACGTTCTCCCCATGTTTGCATTGGTTTCCTCCGGGTGCACTGGTTTCCTCCCACAGTCCAAAGATGTGAATGTTAGGTGGATTGGCTATGCTAAGTTGCCCCTTAATGTCCAGGGATGTACAGGTTAGGTTCCAGGGATAGTGTGGGGGAGTGGACACAGGTAGGATATTCTTTCAGAAGGTCAGTGCAGACGTGATGGGCCTTCTTCTGAACTATAGGAATTCTATGGTTCTATTCCATGGTTCTCAGAAGCCCACACAGACACGGGGAGAATGTCAAACACCACACAGTTCTAAGGATGAACATTACATCAGAGAGGCTAGTAAACAACTCAGCTTAAAATAGATTGCAAAATCCAAATGTACTTTAGATCTGAATCAGCTGGCAGGACAGGTGTGCTAACATTAGTGTCCTTGAAGGAGTCAATAGCACCAGTATTGAGGCCATGATCATCCAAAACCAACTCTGCTGGGCCGCCCATATGCTCAGGATGTCAGAGTCCCGACTGCCAAAGCAAATCTTCTTCACCCAGCTCAAGGAAGGATCGCGAACAAGAGGAGGACAATAGAAGGTCTTCAAAGCCACCTTGTAGGCTTCCCTCAAGAAATGCAACTGTTATAACCCTACAGGAGGCCAAGGGATCTGCAACCTCAGGATCCCTAGGGCCTCACCTGAGTACGATCTACCGAGGTGAGGGGGGGGGGCCGAGCTACCCCCTTAATCCAAAGGCCTCTGGGCCATAAATACCCCGGCCCGAGTGTGGGCTGGGCGTGGGAGACACTTTGGGGTATAGGAGGTGTAATATAATATAACTCGAGTTCCTTACAGTCATCACTTCCGAGTGGTCGCTTGCCTGGGACTTTACACTGGCGATGAGGGTAAAGTGGATTTGCAGGAGATGCCATTTCCTCCAGACCAGGCGCACCTTGACTCAGGAGGCCTACATCCTTGCTGCGGTATGCCACTGATCGGAAAGTTGGAGGTGGTCAACGCAGAAATGGGTGACTGGATTCAATATATCTAGCGATTGTATTTTTTTTTGCCTAAATGGCATGGTCGGGGACGACAGACAAACGGTGACCCTCCTGGCGGTCTGTGGGCAGACCTTACAACATCATCAAGAGTCTAACATTTCTGGATTCTCCAGACACCCACCAGTTTGCCGAGTTAGTCTCTCTGGTGAGCGCCCATTTTTATCCAAAACTGCTGCTGATTGTCCGCCGTTCTCGTTTACACAAAACCTGGGAGAGTCTGTGAACGAATTCCTGGTCTGCTTACGGAAGCTCTGCGAGTTCAGCCCAACATTATCTGAGGCGCTCAGTGATAGGTTGGTCTGCAGCATCCGTGATACGACGACCCCGGAACACTTATTGGGCGAAGCGCTCCTCGACCTGAAGAAAGCAACCAAAACAGCTTTGTCCCAGGAGGGCGCAGATCGCGGAGTCCAGGAGCTTCGAGGAATGGCCGTCCTCAACCTAGGATGCCCCACTGGACAGAGCATCACCTTCCTGTGCTGTATTTCAGGACTCCCACCAAAGGAGACGCAGTCCTAGTGACCAGCACCAGCGACAACACTTTCCCGGCAAGAGTTGGCATCACTCCCCCATACTGGGGACTCCCAACCTGCGAGATGGACGCGCAGGTACCCAGAGAAACCGGCAAACCGGGCACCAGTTGGGAAGCCCGCCCGATGATCATCTCAGGGGGAGGACACATTTTGTGGACGACCAGGCAGATGGCTCCCACCACCTTTGCTGTTTCTCAGCACCAAGGGTGACGCCCGTTCAGGTGATGGTCCGGATCAACGGTTTCCCTGTACAGATGGAGCTCTATACCAGGGCCACGTTCTCAGTGATCAGCCGCCGCACTTATGACCGGATCCGCTGGGGCATCCATGCTTTGGCATTGCGTGACACTAACGCACGGTTGGCAACATACACGGGGGAGCATTTGGAGATCACAGGTACCTCGGAGGTTCCCATGGAATATGGGGCGCAGTCTGCCAACCTACCATTGATGGTAGTGAAAGGTTCGGGCCCCAGTTTTCTGGGGCTTGATTGGCTGAAACGTCTTTGGCTGGACTGGCATCAAGTGTGCTGCATATACCCCGATGGGCCGGACAAGGTATTGGCACGGTTTCCGGGAGTTTTTCAAGAAGGACTCGGTACCATCCGAAAAACCCCAGCCAAGGTCCCCTACGCACTGAAGCCAAAGGTGGATATGGAATTGGACCGCCTGGAGAAGTTAGGGATCATCCGCCCGGTGCAATTCGCAGATTGGCCTGTGCTCTCTGCTGCTTTGCCAGTCATGAAGCCTGACGGTTCTGGCGTCTTTGCCGAGATTATAAAATGACCATCAATCGAGCGTCCCAATTGGACCGTTACTTGGTAACTAGGATCGAGGACCTGTATGCTTGGCTCAGCAGTGGGCATATCTTCACCAAGCTTGACTTGAGCCACACTCATCTACAATTAGTTTTGGACATCCTTCAAGGAAATTCGTGCCCATCGACACACACAAAGGTTTTACTAACTGGTACAGTAGGTTGCTTTCTGGAGTTTCCTCAGCGTGTGCCATATTTCAGTGAGTAATGGAAAATATTCTCTGAGGGTTGCCACAGGTAGCAGTTTACCTGGATGACATGTTAATCACCGGTTCGTCCGACTGGGAACACATGAAGAACATAGAGGATGTTCTACATCATTTTGAGGCAGTTGAGGTCAGCCTACAGCACGAGAACTGTGTATTCCACACGGAAGAGGTGGTCTATTTAGGTTACAGGGTGGACAGGAATGGCTTGCACCCAGTGGACTACAAGGAACGAACGATCCGCAGGCCCCCGTGCCCAAGGATCCTATGGAACTCCGTTCTTTCTTGAGCTTCGTAAACTATCATGGAAAATTCATCCCAAGTTTGGTGACGGTGTTGGCCATGATGCACCTGTTATTAAAGAAGGGCCAACAATGGTTTCGGGATCTGCTGCAATGGAGTGAAACAGCGACTATCATCTTCACATCTGCTGATTCATTTTGACTCGTCAAAGCCTTTATTGTTAACCTGCAATGCCTGCCCGATGGCATCCGAGCTGTTCTGGCACAACGAATGGATGATAGTACAGAGCAACAGAGCAGCCCATTGTGTTTGCTTCACGCACCCTGGTGGCAGCAGAGCGGAACTACGCACATATCGAAAAAGAACGTTTGCCGTTGGTGTTCGGGGTGAAGCAATTCCACCAGTACGTCTAAGATATACATTCATGGCTTATACAGGCCAAAAACCCCTGTTGGGGCTGTTCAATGAGGATAGGGCAATCCCCCCATGGCGTCCGCTCGCATTCAGTGTTGGGCTCTGCTCCTGGCGGTATATGAATACATGTTGGAACAAAGATTCCGCATGTGAACCCTCTCAGCTGCCTCCTGTTGCCCACCAGCATGCTGACGCCTGCTGCGTCAGATGAGGTAATCGTGGCCCTACACTCTATGGACTCTTTGCCAGTTAGGGCAGCCCAGGTGAGGTACACAGATGGACCCATTATCAGTCAGGGTCCACCACATAGTGCTGTACAGGGCCCAGCATCTCACTCTCCTGGAGGATTTGAAGCCTTCACCACAAACTCAGTGTACAAGATGGCATCCTGCTGTGGAGCTCCTGGGTGGTCATCCCCGAGCGTGGCCAAGGGGAAATCCTGCAAGACCTCCACAGCCGACACCCAGGAGTCTCTAAAATGAAGATGTTGGCCCGGAGATTTGTATGGTGGCCCAGAATTGACTCTGCTATCGAGACTTTAGTGTAAGAATGTACATAGTGCCAGAAGCTCATTCCCTGCAGCTCAACTCTATCCATAAGCGTCATGATGTGGAGATGCCGGTGTTGGACCAGCTTGGACACAGTAAGAAGTCGTACAACACCAGGTTAAAGTCCGACAGGTTTATTTGGAATTACGAGCTTTTGGCGTAGCTCCTCCATCAGGTGAGTAAAGTGGCAGGGCTGACCATGGTCTCACCTCCAAGTAGATTTTGCGCGGCCTTTTCAAGGAACAATGCATCTAATTATCGTGGCTGCTTATTCAAAATGGATGGATGTCCACCAAATGACCACAGAGCGACTCAGGTAATCCTTTAGTGTTCACCGGCTTCCTGAGGTATTGGTGTCGGACAATGGCATCGCTTTATCAGATTGGAACTTGCCGACTTTCTAAAGCAAAACAGAGTCCATCATGTACGAACTGTACCTTACCTCCCATCATCCAACAGTTTGGCTGAATGAGCAGTGCAGATATTTAAGCTCGGGCATGCGGAAACAGACATCAAGTTCCCTGGAGATCCGCCTTGCCCGTTTCCTTTTCTATTACAGGACTACGCCACAAGCCACCATCGGAGTGGCATCCTCGGAAATGTTAATGGGATGTCGGTTGTGCACACGGCTGAGCCTCGTCTTGCTGGACATTGGGGAAAAGATCCGCGACCAGCAGGAACAAATTGAGACGAGACGGGCCAGACCCATCAGGGAGATGGGTCTTCACCAACGGGGCATTGTGGATGCCAGAGATGGTAGTAAAGCAATCAGGGCCAGTCTCATACTCTGTAAAGAATCAAACAGTCACATGGACCACGTCTGCAGCCGAGCCTGCCAGGTCCACAAGAACAGACCAAAGCTCCCACGAGAGGGGTACCCCTTCCTACGGGGCAGCCACTGGTTACACCCAGCAAGGTAAATGAGTCCTCGAGTCAGAGATACGGGAGGTTGATTCATTCGACCCAGACTCCGATATGGAGACTTTGCCTACAGCAGTCAAAACAGGTCCAGTAGCAACTGCTGGGCCAGACACAGCGGAACCATTCAGCCTGAAAATGGCGCTCCCCGGTTCATTATACCCCCCCGCATCCGGAACAGTGGGCGTTCGAGGGACAACCGTGAGCAAAGAGGTCAAAGGATCTCCCCACTCCTAATGTCAAGATGGAAGATGTATCGGACTCGGGATGGGGGTGAGAGTGGGGGGGAGTTGTTATAACCCTACAGGAGGCCAAGAGATCTGCAACCTCAAAGTCCCTCAGGCCTCAACTGAGTACAATCTACCTTGATGAGGGAGGGCCTTAATCCATGGGCCTCTGGGACAAAAATATCCCATGTCATGTGGGCCGGGTGTGCGAGATCCTTTGGGGAT
Source organism: Scyliorhinus torazame (assembly GCF_047496885.1). NCBI lineage: Eukaryota > Metazoa > Chordata > Chondrichthyes > Carcharhiniformes > Scyliorhinidae > Scyliorhinus > Scyliorhinus torazame. The sequence continues at coordinate 225,572,769 of NC_092709.1, forward strand.
TAGGAGGTGTAATATAATAGCTATGATAAATATTTAAGTTTTTTACAGTCATCACTCCCGAACAGTCACTTGCTCAGAAGAGAGCTACTTGGATGAACCTCCTGATTGAAGGGTCACAATTCTTCAAGAACACTCGACGGCAAGAGGAAGCCAGGAAAAGGAGCCTGAGAAAGGAATACCAGTGACTTAGTGTCCATGGACCGATATAACTCCTGCCAAGTGAGTGATTGAAGATGTGGCTCTAGGGTCGGGCTCATCAACCATGCAAGGACCCACAGAACCCATGGCCAGTAACACTGAGCATCACACGTTGGCGAGTGATCACCACATTCTATCCATGAAAGTTACTTTAATGGAATAACAGCCTCATGACAAACCAGTTAAACAAATCTTTCTTGGGATATTGAGGCAGGTCCGTGCGTGAACAGAGCCGTGGTTTGCAGTATGTTTCATGTGTAATTGGTGTCTTGACTTCTTTTTTTGTTTGGACTGTACAGTGTCATTTTTTTTCTATATGCCTAAAATACCTCAATAAAATTGTCTGTTAAAAATTTTTTTTTAAATCTTTCTTTCACTTTCTGTGACTTGAAGCTCACTTTACATAGTAAAGTACCCTTTTGATGGAATTAACAAGCTCATGAGAAAGCTAAAGTTTAAAATATATATCTTCCTTTCATTTTATTTGCATTTTAAACATATTTATAATGCTAAACACTAATAATATGAAACATTAACCTCCCCAAAAAAGTCTCCTGTGCTCTGTTAGACTGAAAAATGTCTGTGTAAATGAAAAGGTGTAAAAACTCACCAGAAAGTGGCCCAAGTTAGCGCTGCAGCTGGATTATTCATTCAGCAGTGCAGGGGTTCATGCAGGGGAGAAAAACCCGACCAGGAGTTTAAACGACGCGCGCTTCTGGTGCACATGCCTAAATACCTGCACTTCTGGGACGTCACACCACACATGTGCAGCGTACCAGTGACTTGATGCAGGAAGTTACGGGCCATAAAAGATCCTCAATCATAATATAATTAAAATCCATAGCATAAGTAAAGATAAAATGGTTGCCATTACTCTTTTCAGTTTTAGTGTTCATTTTATTTTAGATACATAAGCTATCTTTTTATGTTAGATTAATGCCTAGCTACTAAGAATGGCAAGGCTTCAACAATTACGTGAGCTATAATGGTCTTTTTATTTGAATCTAGAAGTCTAATGGTCAGCACTATTGTGAAGACATGAATGGTTTCCATCAGGGCGGCAAGGTGGACGGGTGGTTAGCACTGCTGCCTCACGGCGCTGAGGACTCGGGTTCAATCCCGGCTCTGGGTCACTGGTCGTGTGGAGTTTACAAATTCTCTCCGTGTTTGCGTGGGTCTCACCCACACAACCCAAAGATGTGCAGGGTATGTGGATTGGCCGCACTAAATTACCCCTTTATTGGGAAAATGTGGTACCCAAAATTAAAAAAGGAAATAAATGGTTTCCATCTAGAATTGAAAATACATGTTCATTTCATCAGGGTCCATTATGCCCACAGAATGATCTTCCTGTTTGTTCTAACTGCACAATGTTAGATAATTGACAACACCTCTCTTAATCCCTTAATTGTCTGCAAATTGTCAGAAAACTTGTCTAAGTGCTGTACTGGATAAGCATTGCATTTCCCCGAACTAAATATTGAGGAATTCAAAGCCATTGCCTTCAGTCCCACCACAAATTCAATTCCCCAGCTGTTGCCTGCAAACATTTTCCTGGCAAATATCTGAGACTGAACAAGATTGTTACCAACGTTGGTGTCATATTTGACCCTGAGTCAAGATTCCAACTACATATCTGTGGATTTGACGCCAAATCGCGATTCTCCATCACCTCGACAGCGGCGTCAATGTGTACCGGAACATAAGAACATAAGAACTAGGAGCAGGAGTAGACTATCTGGCCCCTCGAGCCTGCTCCACCATTCAATGAGATCATGGCTGACCTTTCCGGCCCGAACACCATAACCCTTAATCCCTTTATTCTTCAAAAAACTATCTATCTTTATCTTAAAAACATTTAATGAAGGAGCCTCAACTGCTTCACTGGGCAAGGAATTCCATAGATTCACAACCCTTTGGGTGAAGAAGTTCCTCCTAAACTCAGTCCTAAATCTACTTCCCCTTATTTTGAGGCTATGCCCCCTAGTTCTGCTTTCACCCATCAGTGGAAACAACCTGCTCGTATCTATCCTATCTATTCCCTTCATAATTTTATATGTTTCTATAAGATCCCCCCTCATCCTTCTAAATTCCAACGAGTACATTCCCAGTCTACTCAACCTCTCCTCGTAATTCAACCCCTTCAGCTCTTGGGACCTGCCAAGAGCCGGGGGAAAGGGGGTGATGGGGGGAATAGGCTGAGAGGCACGGAAGAACCCACGGGACTGAGGAGTTGCCCAGGCACGGACTGCCATTACTGCAGCCATCTTGTTGCACACCCACTGACCACTCACCTTGGTGCCTGGTTCTGAAGAGTGACAATGGCCGTATGGGTGCCCCCAATCCCTCCACCCCCGCACCCCACCCTCCTCCACCTGCCACCACCCGCCGGCGGCCCACTGAGGGCAACACCCACAGTAGCTCCTAACAGCGTCGTGGAGCATACCCCTGGCAGGGGCAGTGCCAGCCGATGGTACCCCTGGCATCAGGGAAGGATGCCAGGGCCAGAGGCCCCACGGTGCCAGCCACTGACGGGGTCTGGGTTGCAGGGATTGGGGAGTGGGAGGGATATGTGGGGCAGAGCCAGCGGTGCCAACCAGGGCCACCATGTTGCCTGTTGGACCTGGTTGGCCATGGGGGTACGCACCACGCTAACATGTCAGCCTTTCGCCCCCTGAAGACAATGGATATTGGAATTCAACCAGGAATGGTGGTCTTCCTAGTTGCCGCAACCCTGGGGATGCCCTGCGGCTGTACGAGCTGGAGCTGCTCGAGGAGGAGGAGGGAGCTGCAGCAGCGGAGTGTGCAGCAGTGGAGCAAGCAGCAGAGGGACAGGTGGCAGCCGCCCAGGATCGAGAACCGGCTGTCCAACAGGCCGAGGAGGAGGAGGTGCCAAGGAGGCACCACATGAGGCTTCACATGTACCGGCAGCACCTGACATTCGAGGACCTGCCGGACCGGCATGCCGTCGAAAACTCCGGCTGAGCAGAGAGACAATGCGACATATCTGCCAGATGATGGCACAACTGGGCACCGCGGGGTTATGGGGGAGGGCACCCATTCCCGGTCGCCATCAAGGTGATAGTTGCCCTGAACGTCTACGCCATGGGGTCCTTCCAGGCGCTAAGTGGGGACCTGTCCAGATCTCACAGACCTCGTGCACAGGTGTATCCGTGCTGTTACAGAGGCCCTATATACCCAGGCAGCTCAGTACATCCACTTCAATGTGAACTGAGCCCACCTGGCTACCCGGGCAGCAGGGTTCGCCGCCATCTCCGGGATTCCCCGGGTCCAGAGGATGACCGACGGGATGCGTGTCCCCCGAAGAGCACCTGCTGATGACAGGCCGCTCAACACAAACCGAAAGGGGTTGCACTCGATGAACGTGCAGCTGATATGTGACCATCAGCTGCACTTCATGCACGCCTGCGCCTGATACCCGGGCAGTGTGCATGACGCCTTCATCCTGGCACACTCGACGATTCCTGTCATCTTCCAGCTCACCCTCAGCTGGGGGGCTGGCTCCTAGGCGACAGGGGTTATCCACTGCGGAGAAAGCAGCCGACGCCTATCCGGAGGCCACAGACCGAAGCGGCGACCCGCTACAACAACACCCATGCAGCGACCAGGAGCGTGATCGAGCGGTGCTTCTGGGCACCAGCGTGCCGCCCAGATCTGGTATTATTTTAATAAATCTTTTTTGCACCTTTCCCAGTGCGTTTTTGTCCTTTATATAATATGGAGACCAGAACTGTTCACAGTACTCTGCATATGGTCTAATCAAAATCTCATGCACGTTTAAAATAACTTCTCTACTTTTCAGTTCTATCCCACTAGAGATGACCCCAAGTGTTCTGCCTGATTGCTTTTACAGTCTTATTAACCTCCGTTGCTACTTATAGAGATTTGTGTATCTATATGCTGATATCCCTCTGTTCCCTGATTCAATTTAGACTTATTTTCGAAGGTGTGTGTGGCCTCTTCCTTCTTCCTGTGAAAGTGAATCTCCACACGCTTTCCACATTGAAGTTCTTTTGTCAATTACATGCCCATTCTGCAGGTTCATCAATGGCTTCCTGCATTTGTTCACATTGTTTCACAGGGTCAAGACCATTGGGAGGTCCAAACCTGCAAGCGAGAAAAGAAGATGGCAAACATTGACACTGACAACTGGGGCACAGTCGTTGGTGGCCATGAGCTCTGAAGGCTGACTATTTGGGAAGGCATTGGAAGAGGTCAGCAGAAACGAAAAGCTCAGTGGCCAAGAGGAGGCCTCAGAGAAAATGGAGGCCAGAGAATCATGCAGCTTCTCAGCCCACAGTCTTCCTCCGCAGAAAATACACCAGAGACGATGTGCCATAACTTCCAATGAGCATCGGAAAGTGACGGCCCACTGGAATTAGGAAAATTTAAAGCGCACTTACCTATTCTTGAAAACTGATCTGAAACCTCCGATAGCCGGAGCTTTTTGGGGCCTGCATTAAAAGAGCTCCTACAGGCCCCAGCAAAATCCAGCAGCAATTTACTGCACCCAGCTGGCAGCCAAGTTTAAAGGGCAGTGTGACATCGACAGGCCAGGGAGAAGGTAAGTGTTCAAGGTAACACAACATTGTGGTTAGCACTGTTGCTTCACAGCGCCATGGGTCCCAGGTTTTATTCCCGGCTTGGGTCAGTGTCTGTGCTCGTTCTCCCCGTGTCTGTGTGGGTTTCCTCCGGGTGCTCCAGTTTCCTCCCACAAGTCCCGAAAGACATGCTTGTTAGGTGAATTGGACATTCTGAATTATCCCTCAGTGTACCTGAACAGGCGCCGGAGTGTGGTGACTAGGGGCTTTTCACAGTAACTTCATTGCAGTGTTAATGTAAGCCTACATGGGACAATAATAAAGATTATTATTATTAAATGGTCTGAGAATGGATGAATGAGTGTTTCTTTGAATTTGTTTTTCTTGCAGCAGTTCCACACATGTCTTTGCTAGTGCCTAGTATGTGAGTTGGCATGGAAGGGACATGAGTTTGCATGAAAGACATAACAAGCCGTGGGCATTGAAGGGATGTGAGGGGTGAGAGATGAAAAGTCTGTAGTCTTCCAATAGAGCTGAGACAAAGTCCCAGAGATCCAAGGCGGACCTTCCAGTCACCTGCCTCAGCACTTACCCTCACCCTAACCTGTGGCCGCTGACACCCTGTTTCGGGGATCATTAGGCCTGACTACACCCCGCACCCCTCCTCCAGAACAAAAGGCATGTGTATTGGGGCACATGACCCTGCCAAGCCTGGGAGGGGCAGTGGGGGTGGGGGTGGGGGGGGGGAGTGGGAGATGTCATGGGGAGCAGAGGATGGGTTGTGGGGCCCCCATGTGACCGGGATGTCCAGGCACAGACCGCCACTGCCACAGCCTGCAAGGCAGCCATCTTGGTACGCACCACACTGTCCACCCACCGTGGCCTCTGGTTGTGCAGAGTGACCGGTCATATGGGTGCCCCCACCCCACCACACCTCCACACCCCAACACCCACCAACCCCCCCCCCCCCCCCCCCCCCCCCACCACCACCCAACCGGTTGGCACCGGCAGAGTAGCACACAACCCACCCAAGGTCAACACCCACAGTAGCCCCTGCAGGAGGGTGCCGGACATGGGCAGTGGTGCATACCACTGGCATGGGTATCGCCAGCCACCGGTATCCCTGGCAGCAGGGATGGGCGTCATGGCCAGAGGCCCCCATGGTGCCGGGCACTGACAGGGCCATGGGTGCGGTGGACAGAGTGCCAGGGGAACGGCCAGGGGGTGGGCCTGGGGATGGAGGAGGGGGGGTTAGTGGGACATGGGGGCAGGGCTGCAGTGTAGACCAGGGCCAATGTGCAGCCCTTTGGACCTGGTTGGGCACAGGGTTGTGCACCATGCTAACATGTCTGTCTTTTACCCCGTGCAGACAATGGACTTTGGAGTTCAACCAGGAATGGTGGCCTTCATTGTAATCACCGCAGCCCTGGGGATTCACTGAGGCTGTACAAGCTGTAGCTGCTCAAGGAGGATGCTGCAGCAGTGGTGCCTGCTCCAGAGGAACAGGAGGCTGCACGTGAGGATGGAGAGCTGGTCACCTAATAGGCCAAGGAGGAGGAGATGCAAAGGGGGTGCCTCATGAGGCTTCATGTGTACCGGCTGCGCCTGGCATTGAGCAGCTGCTGGACCGGGTATGCGGTTGTAGACTCTGGCTGAGCAGGAGGAGAGAGCGACATATCTGCCGGATCATGGCACACCTGGCACTGGGGGAATGGGGGAGGCCACCCACTCTAAATGTCAAGATGACGCAATGGTGTTCTTCCAGGCACCGAGTGGGGACCTGTCTGGAATCTCACAGAGCTCGGTGCACAGGTGCATTCGTGCTGTCATGGAAGCCTTATATGCTCAGTTGCCACAATACATCAAATTTAATGTAGACCGAACCCACCAGGATGCCCAGGCAGTGGGGTTCGCTATCATCGCCGACATGCCCCGGGTCGAGGGGGTGATTGATGGGATGCATGTCCCCAAATGAGCACCGGCCCATGACAGGCCAGCTTTCACAAACCCAAAGGGGTTCCACTCAATGAACGTGCAGCTGATGTGTGACCATCAGCTGGGCATTATGTACGTTTTCGCCCGATACACGTCAGTGTGCATGACGTGTCATCTTGGCACACTCAAGGGTTCCTGACCTCTTTGAGGCGCATCCAACCAACTGAGGGATTAGCTCCTGGGTGACAGGGGTTACCCACTCTGGTTGTGGCTGATAACGCCTATCCGGAGGGCACAAACCGTCGCGGCAGTCTGCTACAACTATGCCCATGCAGCGACCAGGGGCTCAATCGAGCGGTGTTTAGGCATCCTGAAGATGCAGTTCAGGTGGATGGACTGCTCTGGAGGGGCCCTCCAGTATAGCGCTAGGAGGGTCTCCCTCATCATGATGGCCTATTGCATCCTGCACAACATCGCGCAGCAGAGGGGTGACATGCTGGAGGAGGGAGATGAACCCCAGCACTCGTCCGATGAGGGGGATGCGATTGGCGATGTTGGGCACTGGGTGGGGCGGCACAATAGCACAGTGCCGCCTCACAGCTCCAGGATCCCGGGTTCAATTCCGGCCTCGGGTGACTCTCTGTGTGGTGTTTGCACTTTCTCCCCGTCTGCTCCGGGTGCTCCGGTTTCCTCCCACAGCCCAATGCTGGGCAGGTTAGATGGCCGTGCGAAATTGCCCCTTCATGTCCAAAAGGTTAGATGGGATTACTGGGTAACGGCTACAGGGTGGAGGTGTGGGCTTAATTAGGGTGCTCTTTCCAAAGGCTGCTGCACTCAGTGGGCCGAATGGCCTCCTTCTGCACTGTAAATTCTATGATGGGCAGGACATGGGGCTCAGGCAGGCACGGGAGACCAGACAATGTATGCGCCTAGGCCGACGTGCATGAGGCGCTCTAATCATCTCCAGGTTCACCAGCTAGGGGAACTGACAGGCCGCACCAACACGACACCCCTATTCAGCCGGCCACCCCCTTCCATGAACAACCTCCCTAGGCAGCCACCCCCCCGAACACACCCTCCCCTTTGCAACTCCCCCCGTGATACCTACCTGCCTCACTACTGGGCGCAGGTCCTGGATTGGCAGTAACAGCGGATCTGGTCCATGGGATGGAGCATGATGACAATCTGCTCTGCGATGAGCTCTGATGCTCTGCATCATTCGACAACGTCGGACTCCTGCTCAAGGTAGCACTTTCCTCCATCAAGCTAGGTGAACCCTGCATGCGAGCTGGTCATTCCATCACACGGTCCCATCGAATCCCTGGTGGGCAGGGCAGGGGGTGGGATGGGGATGGGACACCGGAGCGATGAGCACTGCCTGAACTGTGGTCCCTGGGCTAAGCCCACCCACATTGTCCACCCTCCCCACCTGCACCTCTCTGTGGCTAGCCCAGACCAGCCCACCCCTCAAACTCTTCTGACAAAGCACCGAGGCAGGTTGTAACCTTGTCCACAGCTGTTTAATGTGAACAAATATTTACATGTTTGTGCCCCAGCTCCTAACGTTATACGTGCCCTGCATCCGTGCCAACTTAACTGATGTCTACTTTTCTGACCTTATGGGCCATAACACAATGCCAAGGTGGATCCCCAGGCGGTACATTAGGAGTGGAGGCGGTCTGCTGTGATTCCCGCCCTGTGACCTGGGTCCCCTTTGCAGGCCATCTTCTAGGGGAGTGGGGATGCTGCTGGTGGAGAGGGCAGTGTGGGGGCAGTGGGGGTGCTGCTGGTGGAGAGGGCAGTGTGGGGATGTGTGGGGGGAGTAGGGATGTTGCTGGTGGAGGGGGCAGTGTGGGGAGAGTGGGGATGCTGCTAGTGGAGGGGGCAGTGTGGGGATGTGTGGGGGGAGTGGGGGTGCTGCTGGTGGAGGGGGCAGTGTGGGGATGTGTAGGGGAGTGGGGGTGCTGGTGGTGGAGGGGGCAGTGTGGATGTTGCTGATGGAGGGGGCAGTGTGGGGGCAGTGGGGGGGAGTGGGGGGCAGTGTGGGGGGAGTGGGGATGCTGCTGGTGGCGGGGGCAGTGTGGGGGCAGTGTGGGTGGAGTGGGGATGCTGCTGGTGGCGGGGGAAGTGTGGGGGCAGTGTGGGGGAGTGGGGGCAGTGTGGGGGGAGTGGGGATGCTGCTGGTGGCGGGGGCAGTGTGGGGGGAGTGAGGGTGCTGCTGGTGGAGGGGGCAGTGTGGGGCAGTGTGGGGGGAGTGGGGATGCTGCTGGTGGAGGGGGCAGTGTGGGTGGAGTGGGGGAGTGGGGCTGCTGCTGGTGGAGGGGGCAGTGTGGGGCAGTGTGGGGGGAGTGGGGGAGTGAGGATGTTGCTGGTGGAGGGGGCAGTGTGGGGATGTGTAGGGGAGTGGGGATGCTGGTGGTGGAGAGGGCAATGTGGGGCAGTGTGGGGGAGTGTTGGGCTGTGTGGGGGGAGTGGGGATGCTGCTGGTGGAGGGGGCAGTGTGGGGATGTGTAGGGGAGTGGGGGTGCTGGTGGTGGAGGGGGCAATGTGGGGCAGTGTGGGGGAGTGTGGGGGGAGTGGGGGAATGGGGATGCTGCTGGTGGAGGGGGCAGTGTGGGGATGTGTAGGGGAGTGGAGGTGCTGGTCGTGGAGGGGGCAACGTGGGGCAGTGTGGGGCCGTGTGGGGTAGTGTGGGGGGAGTGGGGATGCTGCTGGTGGAGGGAGCAGTGTGGGGGGAGTGGGGGGAGTGGGGATGCTGCTGGTGGAGGGGGCAGTGTGGGGGAGCGGGGGGGCAGTGTGGGGGAGTGGGGATGTTGCTGGTCGAGGGGGCAGTGTGGGGATGTGTAGGGGAGTAGGGGTGCTGGTGGTGGAGGGGGCAGTGTGGGGGAGCGGGGGGCAGTGTGGGGGAGTGGGGATGTTGCTGGTCGAGGGGGCAGTGTGGGTATGTGTGGGAGGAGTGGGGATGCTGCTGGTGGAGGGGGCAGTGGGGGGGGGAGTGGGGGGCAGTGTGGGGTAGTGGGGATGTTGCTGGTGGAGGGGGCAGTGTGGGGGCAGTGTAGGGGAGTGGGGGGCAGTGTGGGGGGAGTGGGGCTGCTGCTGGTGGAGGGGGCAGTGTGGGGATGTGTAGTGGAGTGGGGGTGCTGGTGGTGGAGGGGGCAGTGTGGATGTTGATGGTGGAGGGGGCAGTGTGGGGGAGTGGGGGGCAGTGTGGGGGAGTGGGGATGTTGCTAGTGGCGGGGGCAGTGTGGGGGCAGTGTGGGGGAGTGGGGATGCTGCTGGTCGAGGGGGCAGTGTGGGGCAGAGTGGGGCAGTGTGGGGGGAGTGGGGGAGTGGGGATGCTGCTGGTGGAGGGGGCAGTGTGGGGCAGTGGGGGGCAGTGTGGGGGGAGTGGGGATGCTGCTGGTGGAGGGGGCAGTGTGGGGCAGTGGGGGGCAGTGTGGGGGGAGTGGGGTGCTGCTGGTGGAGGGGGCAGTGTGGGTGGAGTGGGGATGCTGCTGGTGGCGGGGACAGTGTGGGGGCAGTGTAGGGGAGTGGGGGGCAGTGTGGGGGAGTGGGGGGCAGTGTGGGGGGAGTGGGGATGCTGGTGGTGGAGGGGGCAGTGTGGGGGGAGTGTAGGGGAGTGGGGGCAGTGTAGGGGAGTGGGGGGCAGTGTGGGGGGAGTGGGGATGCTGGTGGCGGAGGGGGCAGTGTGGGGGGAGTGGGGGAGTGGGGATGCTGCTGGTGGAGGGGGCAGTGTGGGGCAGTGTGGGGGAGTGGGGGGCAGTGTGGGGGAGTGGGGATGCTGCTGGTCGAGGGGGCAGTGTGGGGCAGTGTGGGGGGAGTGTGGGGGGTGTGGGGGGAGTGGGGATGCTGCTGGTGGAGGGGGCAGTGTGGGGCAGTGTGGGGGAGTGGGGATGTTGCTGGTCGAGGGGGCAGTGTGGGGGGAGAGGGGGTGCTGCTGGTGGAGGGGGCAGTGTGGGGCCGCGTGGGGCAGTGTGGGGGGAGTGGGGGTGCTGCTGGTGGAGGGGGCAGTGTGGGGGGAGTGGGGATGCTGCTGGTGGAGGGGGCAGTGTGGGGCAGTGTGGGGGAGTGGGGGCAGTGTGGGGGAGTGGGGATGTTGCTGGTCGAGGGGGCAGTGTGGGGATGTGTGGGGGGAGTGGGGATGTTGCTGGTCGAGGGGGCAGTGTGGGGATGTGTAGGGGAGTGGGGGTGCTGGTGGTGGAGGGGGCAGTGTGGGGGGAGTGGGGATGCTGCTGGTGGAGGGGGCAGTGTGGGGCAGTGTGGGGGAGTGGGGGGCAGTGTGGGGGAGTGGGGATGTTGCTGGCCGAGGTAGCAGTGTGGGGGGAGTGGGGGGGAGTGTGGGGATGTGTGGGGGGAGTGGGGATGTTGCTGGTCGAGGGGGCAGTGTGGGGATGTGTAGGGGAGTGGGGGTGCTGGTGGTGGAGGGAACAGTGTGGATGCTGCTGATGGAGGGGGCAGTGTGGGGTAGTGTGGGGCAGTGTGGGGGGAGTGGGGATGCTGCTAGTGGAGGGGGCAGTGTGGGGATGTGTGGGGGGAGTGGGGATGTTGCTGGTCGAGGGGGCAGTGTGGGGATGTGTAGGGGAGTGGGGGTGCTGGTGGTGGAGGGAACAGTGGATGTTGCTGATGGAGGGGGCAGTGTGGGGTAGTGTGGGGGAGTGGGGGGCAGTGTGGGGGGAGTGGGGATGCTGCTGGTGGCGGGGGCAGTGTGGGGGGAGTGGGTGTGCTGCTGATGGAGGTGGCAGTGTGGGGGGAGAGGGAGAGTGGGGATGCTGCTGGTGGAGGGGGCAGTGTGGGGGGAGTGGGGATGCTGCTGGTGGAGGGGGCAGTGTGGGGGGAGTGGGGATGCTGCTGGTGGAGAGGGCAGTGTGGGGCAGTGTGGGGCAGTGTGGGGGGAGTGGGGATGCTGCTGGTGGAGAGGGCAGTGTGGGGCAGTGTGGGGGAGTGGGGGGCAGTGTGGGGGGAGTGGGGGGAGTGGGGATGCTGCTGGTGGAGGTGGCAGTGTGGGGATGTGTGGGGGGAGTGGGGATGCTGCTGGTGGAGGGGGCAGTGTGGGGGGGGGGGTGGAGGGCAGTGTGGGGGAGTGGGGATGTTGCTGGTGGAGAGGGCAGTGTGGGGCAGTGGGGATGCTGCTGGTGGAGGGGACAGTGTGGGGCAGTGTGGGGGAGTGGGGGCAGTGTGGGGGAGTGGGGATGTTGCTGGTCGAGGGGGCAGGGTGGGGATGTGTGGGGGGAGTGGGGATGTTGCTGGTCGAGGGGGCAGTGTGGGGATGTGTAGGGGAGTGGGGGTGCTGGTGGTGGAGGGGGCAGTGTGGGGGGAGTGGGGATGCTGCTGGTGGAGGGGGCAGTGTGGGGCAGTGTGGGGGAGTGGGGGGCAGTGTGGGGGAGTGGGGATGTTGCTGGCCGAGGTAGCAGTGTGGGGGGAGTGGGGGGGAGTGTGGGGATGTGTGGGGGGAGTGGGGATGTTGCTGGTCGAGGGGGCAGTGTGGGGATGTGTAGGGGAGTGGGGGTGCTGGTGGTGGAGGGAACAGTGTGGATGCTGCTGATGGAGGGGGCAGTGTGGGGTAGTGTGGGGCAGTGTGGGGGGAGTGGGGATGCTGCTAGTGGAGGGGGCAGTGTGGGGATGTGTGGGGGGAGTGGGGATGTTTCTGGTCGAGGGGGCAGTGTGGGGATGTGTAGGGGAGTGGGGGTGCTGGTGGTGGAGGGAACAGTGGATGTTGCTGATGGAGGGGGCAGTGTGGGGTAGTGTGGGGGAGTGGGGGGCAGTGTGGGGGGAGTGGGGATGCTGCTGGTGGCGGGGGCAGTGTGGGGGGAGTGGGTGTGCTGCTGATGGAGGTGGCAGTGTGGGGGGAGAGGGAGAGTGGGGATGCTGCTGGTGGAGGGGGCAGTGTGGGGGGAGTGGGGATGCTGCTGGTGGAGGGGGCAGTGTGGGGCAGTGTGGGGGGAGTGGGGATGCTGCTGGTGGAGAGGGCAGTGTGGGGCAGTGTGGGGCAGTGTGGGGGGAGTGGGGATGCTGCTGGTGGAGAGGGCAGTGTGGGGCAGTGTGGGGGAGTGGGGGGCAGTGTGGGGGGAGTGGGGGGAGTGGGGATGCTGCTGGTGGAGGTGGCAGTGTGGGGATGTGTGGGGGGAGTGGGGATGCTGCTGGTGGAGGGGGCAGTGTGGGGGGGGGGGTGGAGGGCAGTGTGGGGGAGTGGGGATGTTGCTGGTGGAGAGGGCAGTGTGGGGCAGTGGGGATGCTGCTGGTGGAGGGGACAGTGTGGGGCAGTGTGGGGGGAGTAGGGATGCTGCTGGTGGAGGGGGCAGTGTGGGGGGAGTGGGGTGCTGGGGGTGGATGGGGCAGTGTGGGGATGTGTGGGGGGAGTAGAGATGCTGGTGGTGGAGGGGGCAGTGTGGGGGGAGTGGGGGAGTGGGGATGCTGCTAGTGGAGGGGGCAGTGTGGGGATGTGTGGGGGGAGTGGGGATGTTGCTGGTCGAGGGGGCAGTGTGGGGATGTGTAGGGGAGTGGGGGTGCTGGTGGTGGAGGGAACAGTGTGGATGTTGCTGATGGAGGGGGCAGTGTGGGGTAGTGTGGGGGAGTGGGGGGCAGTGTGGGGGGAGTGGGGATGCTGCTGGTGGCGGGGGCAGTGTGGGGGGAGTGGGTGTGCTGCTGATGGAGGTGGCAGTGTGGGGGGAGAGGGGGAGTGGGGATGCTGCTGGTGGAGGGGGCAGTGTGGGGGGAGTGGGGATGCTGCTGGTGGAGAGGGCAGTGTGGGGCAGTGTGGGGGTGTAGGGATGCTGGTGGTGGAGGGGGCAGTGTGGGGATGTGTGGGGGGTGTAGGGGTGCTGGTGGTGGAGGGGGCAGTGTGGGGGGAGTGGGGTGCTGGTGGTGGAGGGGGCAGTGTGGGGGGAGTGGGGATGCTGGTGGTGGAGGGGGCAGTGTGGGGATGTGTGGGGGAGTGGGGGGCAGTGTGGGGGGAGTGGGGTGCTGGTGGTGGAGGGGGTAGTGTGGGGGGAGTGGGGATGCTGGTGGTGGAGGGGGCAGTGTGGGTGGATGTAGGTGGTGACACACATGCCTTGGGGCACTGCAACTCAGCGGGGCCTCACTTGCTTGCCGATGCTGATCCCCGCCTCGGCGACTGCCTGATCCCCGGGCTCACCGATCAAGTCGAGGGACCACTGCTCTGTTGCGGTGAGAGGCCGCAGGTCCGGCGGTCGTCCTCAATTTTTTCCTGTTCCTGGGGGAAGTGCGCCGCCTTCTCCTGGGGGTGGGGGGTCGGCAGGGAGACAGAAAACGCACAGCGTTGGACAGTCGCACGCATGCAGCAGAGGGGTGGGTAGCTGGTGGTTTCATAGCCAGGGCACACAGCCATGGCGGCTGGAGTGGGTGCTGGTAGGTGGTGCAAAGTGCTGCACCATCTCCTTGCTGAAATGGAGGCTCCTGCAGCACACGCTGTCTGTCATCTCCTCAAAGGATCAACGACGCCTGTTGGGCCATCACTTCTGCCCCCCCCTCTCTGAGTCTCTCCCTGGCCTGAGGGGAGGCCGGGTCTGCTGGGTGTGCGATGGCCCCTTGCACATGGCGTGCCGCCTCGAGCCTGCACCGATACTGCTACTGCCTTCTCCGTGAGCGCTGTCCACCGAGCCAGTTGTGCTGGGATACCCCACCCTGCACACTCACCCCTGGCCACATCAGGAGCTGCTAGACCCAAGACCCTAGCTCCCTGCCAGGAACATTGGTGGGACCGAGCTCAGGTACCTCCTGATTTGCTGGAACGGTGCCTGGCAGCTCCCTGGTAACAAGGGGGAGCTGCTCATAAACGCTCCCTCCAAACTCACTCCCGGGCAGCACACTACCATGGTATCATGTAGACAAGAACAAAGAACAAAGAAAAGTACAGCACAGGAACAGGACCTTCGGCCCCCCAGGCCCGTGCCGACCATGCTGCCCGACTAAACTACAATATTCTACACTTCCTGGGTCCATATCCCTCTATTCCCATCCTATTCATGTATTTGTCAAGATGCCCCTTAAATGTCACTATCGTCCCTTCTTCCACCACCTCCTCCGGTAGCGAGTTCCAGGCACCCACTACCCTCTGCGTAAAAAACTTGCCTCGTACACCTACTCTAAACCTTGCCCCTCGCACCTTAAACCTATGCCCCCTAGTAATTGACCCCTCTACCCTGGGGAAAAGCCTCTGACTATCCACTCTGTCTATGCCCCTTATAATTTTGTAGACCTCTATCAGGTCGCCCCTCAACCTCCGTCGTTCCAGTGAGAACAAACCGAGTTTATTCAACCGCTCCTCATAACTAATGCCCTCCATACCAGGCAACATTCTGGTAAATCTCTTCTGCACCCTCTCTAAAGCCTCCACATCCTTCTGGTAGTGTGGCGACCAGAATTGAACACTCTACTCCAAGTGTGGCCTAACTAAGGTTCTATACAGCTGCAACATGACTTGCCAATTCTTATACTCAATGCCCCGGCCAATGAAGGCAAGCATGCCGTATGCCTTCTTGACTACCTTCTCCACCTGTGTTGCCCCTTTCAGTGACCTGTGGACCTGTACACCTAGATCTCTCTGACTTTCAATACTCTTGAGGGTTCTACAATTCACTGTATATTCCCTACCTGCATTAGACCTTCCAAAATGCATTACCTCACATTTGTCCGGATTAAACTAATCAGACCAGTTACATTTTCCTCCAAATCATTTATATATACTACAAACAGCAAAGGTCCCAACACTGATCCCTGCGGAACACCACTAGTCACAGCCCTCCAATTAGAAAAGCATCCTTCCATTGCTACTCTCTGCCTTCTATGACCTAGCCAGTTCTGTATCCACCTTGCCAGCTCACCCCTGATCCCGTGTGACTGCACCTTTTGTACTAGTCTACCATGAGGGACCTTGTCAAAGGCCTTACTGAAGTCCATATAGACAACATCCACTGCCCTACCTGCATCAATCATTTTTGTGACCTCTTCAAAAAACTCTGTCAAGTTAGTGAGACACGACCTCCCTTTCACAAAACCATGCTACCTCTCACTAATATGTCCATTTGCTTCCAAATGGGAGTAGATCCTGTCTCGAAGAATTCTCTCCAGTAATTTCCCTACCACTGAAGTAAGGCTCACCGGCCTGTAGTTCCCTGGATTATCCTTGCTAACTTTCTTAAACAGAGGAACAACATTGGCTATTCTCCAGTCCTCCGGTACATCATCTGAAGACAGTGAGGATCCAAAGATTTCTGTCAAGGCCTCAGCAATTTCCTCTCTAGCCTCCTTCAGTATTCTTGGGTAGATCCCACCAGGCTCTGGGGACTTATCTACCGTAATATTTTCCAAGACGCCCAGCACCTCATCTTTTTGGATCTCAATGTGACCCAGGCTATCTACACGCCCTTCTCCAAACTCAACATCTACCAATTCCTTCCCTTTGGTGAATGCTGATGCAAAGTATTCATTTAGTACCTCTCCCATTTCCTCTGGCTCCACACATAGATTGCCTTGCCTATCCTTCAGTGGGCCAATCCTTTCCCTGGCTACCCTCTTGCTTTTCATGTCTGTGTAAAAAGCGTTGGGATTTTCCTTAACCCTATTTGCCAATGACCTGCTTCACACTTCGGGGACTCAACCGGGCCAGGCTGATGGACGCCGAAGAGGCGAGATGGGACATCCAGTTCCTCCGACCAGCAAAAGGGCTGCCAATGTTGCCTAGGAGGCAGTTGCAGCGACCGTCAGTTTGGGCAGCATGACCAGGAGGACTGTTGTCCAATATACAGAAGAAGACCAATGTCTCCATTGGGCCATAAGAGTAAGCTGATACTGACCCCCTGTCATCAGTCCCATCTGTCACCCCCTGACCTCCGGCACCAGCCCCCCCTCCCAATAAGTTGGCGGCTGACACATCGCATCCTCCCAACAGCCTCTCACCCCGACTGTGCCCAGCACACCCTGACACCCACCAGCACAACTCCTCCATGTCCACATGTGGTGCCCACTCATGCCACCTGTCATAGAACACCCCCCTCCCAATGCATTTGGATTTGTTTATTGTCATGTGTACCAAGGTACAATGATAAGTATTTTTCTGCGTGCAGCTCAAACAGATCATTTAGAACATGAAAAGAAAATACATAATAGGGCAATGCAAGGTACACAATGTAAATTCATAGACACCGGCATCGGGTGAAGCATACAGGAGTGTAGTGTTAATCAGGTCAGTCCACAAGAGGGTCGTTTAGGAGTCTGGGAACAGCGGGGAAAAAGCTGTTTTTGA
This sequence comes from Scyliorhinus torazame, assembly GCF_047496885.1. Classification (NCBI taxonomy): domain Eukaryota; kingdom Metazoa; phylum Chordata; class Chondrichthyes; order Carcharhiniformes; family Scyliorhinidae; genus Scyliorhinus; species Scyliorhinus torazame. The sequence continues at coordinate 225,589,725 of NC_092709.1, forward strand.
ATCTGTTTGTGTGTTTTCTCAGACTTTTGTATCTCCTGCCCCATGGAAGAAGTTGGAGGAGTGAGTAAGCCGGGTGGGAGGGGTCTCCTTTCCCAAGGCAGTGGGAGGTGTAGATGGAGTCAATGGATGGGAGGCAGGTTTGTGTGATGGACTGGGTTGTGTTCACGACTCTCTGAAGTTTCTTGCGGTCTTGGGCCGAGCAGTTGCCATACCAGGCTGTGATGCAGCCAGATAGGATGCTTTCTATGATGCACCTGTAAATGTTGATAAGAGTCAATGTGGAGTGACAAATTTCCTTAGTTTCCTGAGGAAGTATCAGCATGAGGCTCATAATGCCCCCTTTCTGTCCTCGCAGGAGAAATTGGCCCATTACAGATGGGAAAGGGCCCAGACGGGCAGCTGGGGTCCGGACATCAGTGTCCTCACCCTGATGTGGAACGGGCCCTGGAGATCACGGGGTTGGTCGAGGAGAGTGCAGTCAGCAACAGTGAGGTTGGCCTGCGCTGCAGAGATGAGGATCCACTGCCCCTTCACCCAGATGATCTGTCTCAAGTGAGTTGTTCATGTTAGACTAAATGGTCCTTCCCCCTCAGTGACCACGTATACATTGTCTCACAGGATCACCATCAGGTGGGTTCGGGCCATCTGGGGTGCCATCTGGGTCTCAGCTACATCCGAGTCTGATGCCGAGCCTCTGGACAAGGTAATCCCGGAGTTCTTGCAGATTCCAGGGCACAGCCGTGAGGTTCAGGAATGGATGTCAGCGGCACTCGGGTGTGTGCATAGCCGATTGGAGGAGTCACAAAGGTTACAGGCGCAGGAGATGGTGCCAGCAATGCATGGCACCGAGGCCAACACTGCTAGGGTAGTGGAAAGACTGCAGCACAAGGTCAGCGCCGAGAGTGGTGGTGTCCAAGGCACGGCTCAATCAGTGACGACCATAGCTGAGGGCCTCGACAGCATGTCCTAGTCTCGGGGGGACATGTCCCAGACGCAGGTGGACATTGCTAAGGTGCTCCAGAGCATGTCCCAGGGAAAGGTGGACATTAGGGTTAGGGTTAGGGTTAGTGGTCACTTCATGGCATGTCCCAGTCACTGAGGGATGTGTCCCAGGTGCAGGTGTATATTGGCGGGGCACTTGTCTAGAGCGTGGCCCAGTCACAGGGAATGGGGTGAAATGGGTCAGAGGGTGGTCAATGGGGGAGGATGATGGGGGGAGTTGGGGGGAGTGGAAAAGGAGATATGGTTGTTGTAGGGGGATTGGGTGGGGAAGGGAGGGATTGGGGGTTGGTATATGGGGGCAGGGAGAGAGGGTGGCATTAAAGATCAAGGCTGCGGTGATTTTCACAGCCACCGGGAGCGGTGTCCTCCTCCTCCATGGGGTGACAAGTACGCAAGGACATGGCGCAGGTGCCGCACCATCTCCTTGCTGAAATGGAGGCTCCTGCAGCACACGCTGTCTGTCATCTCCTCAAAGGACCAACGATGCCAGTTGGGCCATCACTTCTGCCCCTCCCCTCTCTGAGTGTCTCCCTGGCCTGATGGGAGGCCGGGTCTGCTGGGTGTGCGATGGCCCCTTGCACATGGGGTGCCGCCTCGAGCCTGCACTGATACTGCTACTGCCTTCTCCGGTGAGTGCCATCCACCGAGTCAGTTGTGCTGGGGTACCCCACCCTGCACACTCACCCCTGGCCACATCAGGAGCCGCTAGACCCAAGACCCCAGACCCCTGCCGGGAACATTCGGGGGACCAAGCTCAGGTACCCTCCCTGTGCCCGGATCTGCGCCGGGTGCAACACAGCCATTAAATTGCGCCCGAGAGGTGCAGGTCTAACTAACAACAGACAATGTTAGATTTCTGTTTCCTTAAACCTGGCCCTGTGTTTCCATGGAGGTTACAGTGCGATAAGCTAGTTGAACAACATTCTGCAGATTTTGGGGGATAATATTTCATAAAATAGGTTGAACCACGATTCATTATTACGTTTGAGTGCCGTGTTACAAACATGACTGCCACTGGTTGCACACTTGAATGCCCTTGCACCTCTTTTTAAACGTCTGTGATCTAATTTTCACCACTATAATAAAAAGAACTGTTAACACACAGACCATCTGAATAACATCTTATGACTCTTGGCACCAAAAGATTATTTTATAAAAGGAAGACATTGAATTTATTTATAAGAGGGAGTACTATTGTATTATTAATATTTGTATTGGTGGAACACAAAATCCTTATTGCCCTGTTTAGATACCACTTGATTTTGTGTGTTGTAAAGGATGTTAATTTTGTTCAAGGTGCACTGAAACTCTCTTGTTCATAATAAATAGTCCTTCTCCAGGGCAATTAGGGATGGACAATAAATGCTGGCCTAGCCAGCCAAGCCTACATCTCATGAATGGATAAAAAACAGTCTAAGGCTTCATAAAACTGCCTCCTGTTCCTTTTTATTTTCTTTACTATTCAATCTACAGTCCTTTATCGGAGTTGTGTTTTGCACACCACAAATAGGTCGGCTGAGTCCTGCAGCCGTTTAAAAGGCTCTGCTTCCTCCAATAGGACAGTATTTAGGCGCCCCCTGGAGGTATTGGCATGCAGATCATAAACCTCTATATTAAGGAGCACAATTGTGCATCCTGAGAGAACAAAATTACTAAGTGTGTACTCAGCACCAACTTTAGGATCTCTGAGCTAATCTGGAGCTAATCAGTTCTGGAACATATCCCGCTAAATTTGGAGCAGGAGGTGCTGTCAAATTAAACTTGGTGGAGTTTTTGAAATTCAGCCTGTACAACACACAGTGTGGTGTGGTGGAGAGGACAGATGTTGAGGTCCCATTGCAGAGACCTTTTGCTGGATAGGTTTTAAGAGGCTTGCGTTTTACAGCAGCTACATCCTGCCAGGTGAGAGTATCCCATCACTCCTAATTTGAAGCTTGCAGATAACTATCCCGTTGATGGGACTCCGCCCCGCAGTGGAGGAACTCGTACTCCACAAGGCTCTCAGCTCACGGCGAGATTAATCAGGTCATCCCCGTGGGTCTCATGGGGATTATGACATCCCTCCCCACCAAAGTCCATGGGTGGGATTCTCCACTCCCAGGCCGAAGTGCCCACGCCGTCATGAACGCCGTCGAGGTTCACGACGGCGCGAAACAGCCCCTATCCCGACCGATTCAGGGCCCGATAATGGGCTAGGATCGGGGCCGCGTCATCTGCACGCGCCAGGCCTTGTCGCACGTAAAGGCGGCGCCGCATACATGACGTGGCCGGCGACGCATAACTGGCGTCACCCGCGCATGCGTGGGTTGGCCAGCGCCAACCCGCGCATGCGTGGTTGCCGTCCTCTCCGAGTCCGCCCCGCAAGAAGATGGCGGACGGATCTTGCGGGGCCGCGGAAGGAAGGAGGTCCTCCTTCAGAGAGGATGCCTCGACGATCGGTGGGCACCGATCGCGGGCCATCCCACATTTGAGGTATCCCCCGGTGCAGGATCCCCCCCCCCCACCCCGCAGGCCGCCCCCCCAGCGTTCCCGCGTTGTTCCCGACGGCAGCGACCAGGTGTGGATGGCGCCGGGGGGAACCCGCCGTTTTGGCCAGGCCGCTCGGCCCATTTGGGCCTGAGAATAGCGGCCCGCGGAACTCGACGGGGCCGTTCCCGCCGCTTGGGAGAATCGCGGGAGGGCGTCGGACCGGCGTCCCGGGAAATTTTAGCGGCCCAGGCGATTCTCCCAACCGGCGCAGGAGTGGAGAATCTCGCCCCGTAAATCCTGCCGATCACTGCCCTGGAATCCACTGGGCACCGTCCTCGGCGTCTTGGCTTCGCCTCTGCTGTTCCTGACTCTGTCTCCCTTTCCCGCCAATATCGGTGACCATGAGGCTGAGGCAGGTCCTGAGTTACCGGCCCATCAATAACTCTTCCGCCGTTATGTTGGTCGTGGCTTGCAGCGTGTTCCGATAACAGAACAAAAGTCTAGCCAGCTGCGTTTCCACGAACCTGTGATCAGCTTCTTCCTTTTGAGAGTCTGCACCACGCAATCAGCCAGCCGGTTCAAGGAAGGGTAATATGGGGCCGTGAAGGTGTGCCTCACTTCACTGGCCTTCACGAAGTTCTCAAACTCTTCGCTGGTGAAGGGGATGCCATTATCGATAACCAGCATCTTTGGGATGTCATGCGTGGTAAAGGAGATCCGGAGCTTCTCGACCATTGCCTTCGATGTGGTGGATGTCATCTGGTGGAATTCCAGCCACTTGGAATGGGCACCCACTAGAAGAAACATTGACACTTAGAAATCGGCATGTAGGTGCACCTATGCTGGCCTGGCCATTCCCACAGATGCAGGGAGGCGGCAGATGGGAGTATCTGCTATTCTTGGGATGTGGTGCACTGTTGGGCCAGTCCTTCGATCTCACCATCCAGGCCTTGTCACCATACATAGCTATGGGCTAGCATCTTAATTTTCGACACCCCCGGGTATTTATTGTGTAGATCCCGAAGGATGGCAAGTCTGCACTGGCATGGGACCATGACACGAACCCCCTACCAAGGATGCCGTCTTCAACGCTGAGCTCCAGCATTTTGGTTTCAAAGGCCCGTAGTTCTTCAGGCAGCTTCCTTTGCCAGCCCCCGTATCAGACAATGTGGCACATATTCCCCAATATGGAGACTTTTTGCGTCCAGTCGCATATCTGGGCAGCGGTGACCATCAAGGTATTCACAAAATTTAGTGCCAAAGCGACTTTGTCATCTCTCGGTGGTGATAGGGGGCACGATGGCAGCAGGAACCTGCTCATTGCGTCTGCATTCAGGATTTGCATGCACGGGTGATGCTCAAATGCATACTTGTATGCTGCTAGCAACAAGGCTCATCGTTGAATCCAGGAGGACGCTATTGGTGGGATCGTCTTCTCTTTAAAGAGCCCTCGCAATGTCTTGTGATCTGTCACAGTAGTGAATCGATGCCGATACACGTATTGGTGAAATTTCTTTACCACGAATACGATGGCGAACCCTTCTTTTTTGATCTAAATATAATTCTGCTCCGCTGCAGTCATGTAGTGGAACAATACCGTATGCCGAGGTGGCGCATTTTACCAAAGGAGGCTTGAAGGGGTCATAATGTGTCAATAATCCGGACGATGTTAGCTGCTGTTTCCCCCTGGCAAATGTTTCCTCCTGAGGCGCTCTATATGCCCATTCTTGGTGTTTCTTCAGCAATGGGTGTAGTGGAGTGAGGAATAAACTTCCTGTGTAATATACGAGACCTAGGAACATCCTTAACTCTGATACGTTTTCCGGAGTGGGGGCTTGTCTAATAGACCACACCTTCTCCTCTACCGGGTACAGTCCATCCCGATCCACACAATACCCCAAGTAGGTAATATCCTTGGCGTAGAAAATGGACTTTCCCCTCTTGAGGTGGACGTCTGTCTCGGAAAACCAGCAGAGCACTTCCTCCAGGTTGCTCAGGTACTCCCTTTCCGTAGCTCAGGTGACCAAGATGTCATCCAAATAGACTGCCACATGCGATAGCCCTCTCAGGACATTCTCCATAACGCACTGAAAAATTGCAAACCCGATGACACTCCAAATGGTAGTCTCGTGTAATACTCCTGTGAGTATTCATAGTTATGTAACACTTGAAATCGAGGTCCAGCTCCAGCTGGAGATAAGCGTGGCTCATGTCGAGCTTAGAAAAGGAATGACACCTCCCACCCCGGCTAACTTTGCGCATAGGTCTTTTCTCCGCGTCATTGAGCATTATTCAATGAATGGCATGACACTGGGTAGCACTGAGTAACAAAGGGACCTTGGTGCGTTTGCTGCTAGATCTCTGAAGGCAGAAGGGCAGGTGAATAGGACAGTGAAAAAGGCTTATAGGACACTTGCCTTTATTAATCGGGGCATAGATTACAAAAGCAGAGTTATCATGTTGGACTTGCATAGAACTTTGGAGAGGCACAGCTGGAGTACTGTGTGCAAATCTGGTGGTCACATTATAGAAAGGATGAAATTGCACTGGAGGTGGTGCAGAGGAGATTCACTAGGATGTTGCCTGGGCTGGAATATTTAAGCTATGAAGAGAGGTTGGATAGGCTTGGGTTGTTTTTGTTGGGGCAGAGAAAACTGAGGAGCGACCTGATTGAGGTGTACTAGATTGTGAGGGACATGGACAGGGTGGATAGGGAGCAACTGTTCCCCTTAGTTGAAGGGTCAATTCTGAGGGGACACAAGTTCAAGGTAAGAGGCAGGAGGTTTAGGAGGATTTGAGGAAAATCTTTTTTACCCACAGGGTGGTGACGGTCTGAAATGCACTGACTGTGAGGGGGGTATTCTGTGATTCTGTAGGTTACGGGCCAAGTGCTGACAAGTGGGATTAGGTGGGCAGGTCAGGGTCTTTCATGCGTTGGTGCAGAATTGATGGGCCGAAGGGTCTATTCTGCACTGTAAATATTCTGTGGTAGAGACAGGTTGCATCACATCCTTTAAAAAGTACCTGGATCACTCAGAAAGGGACGTGGGTGAACACTTATCTGTGTACACAACTGGAACTGTATTGTACCTGGAGCAGCCTCATGTTGCTGTTTGATGTTTACATCTTGTTGGATCTTTTCCATTTTAGTGAGGCTGCTCCAGTGGGTCGGAGTGGGGGATGGTGTGTTGATGAGTGGGGAGATGAGGCCGGGGAAACAATGGGAGTGAGACAAGTGGGCGTCGGAGGGATGAGTCACCGGGCTAGCAGATTGGCTCGTCAAGGGAGTCAGGTGGTGGGGGGGGGGGTGGGGGAATACAGTCAGGGGAGGGGCTATCGGGAAATGTTGCGAGGGGGGGAAGGGGGAGGAGGGGGGGAAGTTATTCTGCTGATGTGGGAGGGGTTTGAAGTAGGTAATGGAGAGGAGGTTGGGGATGGAGGCGGCCAAGGGGCGAGCCAAGAGCGGCGCGGCTCATGGGCCGGGGGCGGGCCCAAGAAAGGTTATGGCTGACCGGCGGGTGGGGGGGGGGGGGGGGGGGTTGTGCCCCCCAGCCAGGCAGGTCACCTGGAATGTCAGGGGACTAAATGGGCCAGTTAAAAGGGCACGTGTGTTCTCGCACTTGTGGGCTCTAAAGGCAGACGTAATTATGTTGCAGGAGACCCATCTGAAAGTGTCTGACCAGACTAGGCTAAGGAGGGGCTGGATCAGCCAGGTCTTCCACTCGGACTTGGATTCTAAGTCCAGGGGGGTAGCAATTATGATCAAAAAGCGGGTTCAATTTGAGGTGGAGGGCGTAGTCGCAGACGGCGGGGGCAGATTCCTTATGGTAAGGGGCAAGCTGGAGGGGAGAAGAGTGGTGCTGGTGAACATATATGCGGCGAACTGGGACGACGCTGACTTTATTAAAAGAGTGCTGGGGAAGATCCCAGACCTAGGCTCACGTAAGTTGATGATGGGGAGGGTCTTTAATATGGTCCTCGACCTGGGGCTGGACCGGTCATGTCCCAGAACGGGTAGGCTCTCAGCAATGGCAAGGGAGCTGAGAGGGTTCATGGAGCAAATGGGGGCAGTGGACCCATGGAGAGCCAGGCAGCCGACGGGAAGGGGCTACTCGTTCTACTCGCATGTTCATAAAGTATACTCTAGGATTGATTTCTTTATCTTGAGCAGGGACTGTGTGGGGGAGGTAAAGAATATGGAATACTCGGCAATCGCTATCTCGGACCATGCCCCACATTGGGTGGACCTGCAGGTCGGTGGGGCGAATTACCAATGCCCGCAATGGAGGTTAGACGTAGGAATGGAGGAAGGGATATGTGAGCGACTGCGGAAGTGTATGCAAAATTACTTGCAGGTGAACGATATGGGGGAGGTTTCAGCAGCGACCCTGTGGGAGGCGCTGAAGGCAGTAGTGAGTGGGGAGCTTATCTCAATTCGGGCTCACAGGGATAGGGCGGACAGAGCAGAAATGGACAGATTGGTTAGGGAAATTCACCGGATAGACGAGGAGCATGCGGGGTCCGCGGGGGAGGACCTACTCAGGGAAAGACGGAGACTGCAGGCAGAACTGGGAGTGCTATACACAAGTAGAGCCACGAAACAGCTTAGGAAGGCAAGGGGTGTTGTGTGAACATGGGGAGAAGGCCAGCAGATTGCTAGCGCAGCAACTCAGGAAGAGGGAGGCGGCCAGGGAAATAATGTAGGGTGGTGGACGGGGAGGGGAGCAGAGTGGAGGACCCGTCAGGACTGAATAAGGTGTTTCAGGACTTTTATAGTAAGCTCTACACTTCTGAACCCCCGGAGGAGCCGGAGGAGATGAAACGGTTCCTGGACGGACAAACCTTCCCAAAAGTAGGCAAGGGACTAGTGGACGGGCTGGGGGCCCCGATTAGAGCAGAGGAGGTACTGAGGGCCTAAAGGGCATGCAGTCAGGGAAAGCCCCGAGGCCGGATGGATACCCAGTAGAGTTCTCGGAAATAGTGGGACCGGTCCTGACTAGGGTTTTTAATGAGGCAAGGGACAGAGGAACCTTGCCACCGCCAATGTCGCAGGCCACCATCTCGCTGATATTGAAGCGGGACAAGGACCCGGAATCCTGCGGGTCATACAGGCCAATCTCCCTGATCAATGTAGATGCAAGCTACTGGCCAACGTCCTGGCGATTAGAATTGAGGACTGCGTACCGGAGGTGATTCGGGACGATCAGACAGGGTTTGTGAAAGGCAGGTAGCTGACAGCTAACTTGGGAAGATTGCTTAATGTGATCATGATGCCCCCGACGGGCAAGGAGGTGGAGGTGGTTGTGGTATTATAGGTATTACGGTACCTGATAGGCTAAAGCACCATTGGTGGAAACTGTGTGCTTGTTATTGGTTAGAGTGTACGATAGCTCCGCCCTGATAGGCGGGGTTTAAGAACCCGTGCCGCCCCAGCAGCCCTCATTCTGTACCTGAGCTGCTGGAGGAAACATCTAGCTTATTAAGGCCTTCAGTTGGACTACAACCTTGCTTTAGTGGTCATTGTTTACATTGTAAACAGGGGCTGTTTAGCACAGGGCTAAATCGCTGGCTTTGAAAGCAGACCAAGGTAGGCCAGCAGCACGGTTCAATTCCCGTACCAGCCTCCCCGAACAGGCACCGGAATGTGGCGACTAGGGGCTTTTCACAGTAACTTCATTTGAAGCCTACTTGGGACAATAAGCGATTTTCGTTTCATTCATTTCATTTCATTTCATTGCTCGTGCATCAATTTAATAAGCAAGTTTTTTAAGAAGAAAGGATGGAGCTCCGAATCAAGCCGGAGTGTCTGCAACTTAGCCCCCACGCGGCGAACTCAGTGGCAATCTTTAAGCACTGGCTGGCGTGCTTTAAAGGCTATCTCGAGACGGCCGAAAACGCACCCACGGGAGAGCAGAAACTGCACGTCCTGCACTCAAGGGTGAGCCCGGAGATTTACACCCTTATCGAGGAAGCGGAAGACTTCGATGCAGCAATAGAGCTGCTAAAAGGACACTATATTCGCCCAGTAAACCAGGTCTACACCCGGCACCTGCTTGCAACAAGGCGACAAACCCCTGGGGAATCACTGGAGGAATTCTACCGCACGCTCCTGGTGTTGGGCAGAAGCTGCGGCTGCCCGCAAGTTTTGGCGAGCGAACACACGGAACTCTAAGTCCGGGACGCTTTCGTGGCAGGTATGCTATCGTCACAAATCTGCCAGCGCCTGTTAGAAAAGGACACCCTGGGTCTCAGGGAGGCATGGGCCCTTGCAGGCTTCCTGGACGTGGCCTCCAGGAACACCTGCGCTTACGTTCCCGACCGCACGGCAGCCCCCTGGGCAGCTTGGAACCCCTCCGTGGCCGTCCCCGAGACTTGCCCCATTCCCCCACAGGCCTGCGCTGCAAGGCGGCCTGGCAACGCTGAGGGTCCCGCTGCTACTTTTGCGGGCAGGCCAAGGACCCCCGCCTGCGCTGCCCGGCCCGCGCATCCACCTGCAAGGGATGCGGCAAAAAGGGCCATTTCATGGGGGTATGCCAGGCCCGAGCGGTGGCCGCGGTCTCCAGCGGCGAGTGCGGACCGCAACCACAGATTTCTCCATGGGCCCCGTGTGGCCAGCGGTCGCCGCCACCACCATATCCCAGGGCCATGTGCGGACCCCGAGCGCCGCCATTTTGTTCAGCGGACGCCACATTGGAGGGATGGGCGCCGCCATTATGTACACCCCCAGCCATGTGCGACCAATGGGAGACGCCATCTTGGATGAACCCCCAGGACCCCAGCTCGGCTGACCACACACTGCCCGAACAGAACTCTCAAGTGCTGCGATTGGCCTCGGGGACTCTGGATCAGTCTCGGCCTCAAACACTCTCAACCGCTACGACGACCGTATTCATCAACGGGCACGAGACGTCCTGCCTAATTGACTCTGGGAGCACGGCGAGCTTTATACACCCAGACACGGTCGGGCGCTATTCTCTCCTCATCCATCCCATTAATCAAAAAATCTCACTGGCCTCCGGTTCCCACTCAGTGGAGATAAAGGGGTTTTGTGTTGCAAACCTCACAGTCCAGGGAAGGGAGTTCAAAAATTTCCGTCTCTACGTCCTTCCCCACCTCTGCGCGGCTACACTCCTGGGTTGAGACTTCCAGTGTAACCTTCAAAGTCTGACCTTCCAATTCGGTGGCCCTATCCCCCCCCTTACTGTCTGCGGCCTCGCGACCCTTAAGGTCGACCCGCCTTCCCTGTTTGCGAACCTCACCCCGGATTGCAAACCCGTCGCCACCAGGAGCAGAAGCTACAGTGCCCAGGACCGGATCTTTATTAGGTCAAAGGTCCAAAAGCTACTGAGGGAAGGGCTCATTGAAGCCAGTAACAGCCCCTGGAGAGCTCAAGTAGTGGTGGTAAAGACCGGGGAGAAGCATAGGATGGTCATCGATGACAGTCAGACCATCAACAGGTTTACGCAGCTGGGCGCGTACCCTCTCCCGCGCATATCCGACCTGGTAAACAGGATCGCGCATTATAAGGTCTTCTCCACAGTGGATCCCAAGTCCGCCTACCACCAGCTACCTATCCGCACTAATGACCGCAAATACACTGCCTTCGAGGCAGATAGGCGGCTCTATCACTTCTTAAGGGTTCCCTTCGGTGTCACCAACGGGGTCTCGGTCTTCCAGCGCGAGATGGACCGAATGGTTGACCAGTACGGTTTACGGGCAACATTCCCGTATCTCGATAATGTCACCATCTGCGGCCACGACCAGTAGGACCACGACACCAACCAATAAATCCGTGTTTAGCACTGACCGTCTAGCCATCCTCTGCTACGTAGTACGAAATAGAGTAATAGGCCCCGACCCTGAACGCATGCGCCCCCTTATGGAGTTCCCCCTCCCTCATTGCTCCAAGGCCCTGAAACGCTGCCTAGGGTTTTTCAGCTACTCCGCTCAGTGGGTCCCCAACTACACGGACAGGGCCAGTCCCCTGATCCAATCCACAGTTTTTCCCCTGTCGATAGAGGCCCGCCAGGCCTTCAGCCGCATCAAAGCAGACATTGCAAAGGCCACAATGCATGTCATTGATGAGTCCCTCCCCTTCCAGGTCGAGAGCGATGCATCCGGCGTAGCTCTGGCGGCCACCCTCAACCAAGCGGGCAGACCCGTGGCCTTCTTCTCCCGTACCCTCCATGGTTCCGAAATCCGCCACTCCTCAGTCGAAAAAGGAGGCCCAGGCCATAGTAGAAGCTGTGCGACATTGGAGGCACAACCTGGCCGGCAGGACATTCACTCTCCTCACTGACCAACAGTTGGTTGCTTTCATGTTTGATAATGCACAGCGGGGCAAGATAAAAAACGACAAGATCTTGCGGTGGAGGATCGAACTCTCCACCGACAACTACGAGATCTTGTATCGTCCCGGGAAGCTAAACGAGCCTCCTGACGCCCTGTCCCGTGGCACATGTGCCACCGCACAAGTGGACCGCCTCCGAGCCCTCCACGAGGACCTCTGCCACCCGGGGGTCACTCGCTTTTTCCATTTTGTCAAGACCCGCAACTTGCCCTATTCCATCGAGGAGGTCAGGACAGCCACCAGGGACTGCCAAATCTGTGTGGAGTGCAAACCGCACTTCTACCGGCCAGAGAAAACGCACATGATAAAGGCTTCCCGTCCCTTTGAACGCCTCAGCATGGACTTCAAAGGCCCCCTCCCCTCCACCGACCGCAACATGTACTTCCTGAACGTGATTGACGAGCACTTCCTCTCCCATTCACCATCCCCTGCCCCGACATGACCGCAACCACCGTCATCAAGGCCCTCCATAGCATCTTTGCACTGTTCGGGTTCCCCGCTTACATACACAGTGATAGGGGGTCCTCTTTTATGAGTGACGAACTGCGTCAATTCCTGCTCAGCAAGGGCATCGCCTCGAGCAGGACGACCAGTTACAACCCCCGGGGTAACGGACAGGTGGAGAGGGAGAACGGAACGGTCTGGAAGACCGTCCTACTGGCCCTACGATCCAGGAACCTCCCAGTTTCCCGCTGGCAAGAAGTCCTCCCGGATGCCCTGCATTCCATCCGGTCACTGCTTTGTACGACCCCCAATCAGACACCTCACGAACGTCTCCTTGTCTTCCCTAGGAAGGCCTCCTCTGGGACCTCGCTCCCAACCTGGCTGGCAGCACCCAGACCCATCCTGCTCCGAAAACATGTGTGAGCGCACAAGTCGGACCCGTTGGTCGAGAGGGTCCATCTGCTCTATGCTAACCTCCAGTACGCCTACGTGGCGTACCCCAACGGCCGAATAGATACGGTCTCCCTACGGGACCTGGCGCCCCCCGGAACCCCACGCACATTCCAGCCACCAGTCCCACACTCCCCTCCACTGCAGCACCTTACAGGAGGATCGGCCCTTCCGTCGCCCCCATCTAGGCCCCCCCACCCACCGACACCCCCCTCGGGCGCTCCCTTCCCAGGTCAGCCATTTTCCCCACCAGCGCCGTCTAGGGGTGTTGAAGCTGCGATGGAGATCGAAGCCACGCTCCCGGAGTCACAGACGCCCGAGCCTCCACCGGAGTCACCACCGAAGATCCGATGATCACAGAGGACGACCATGGCCCCCGATCGACTGATTGCTTCAGTTTAACTGTAATCTGTAAATATAACCCATCAAATGTACATAGCTACCAGACTTATAAATAGTTACTAAACACTGTACGGAGGTATTACGGTACCTCCATAACTAATTATACCAAGTTGTTATGTTTTGTAGTTTCTGGCCACCATCCCCGCCGGACTTTTTTTTAACAGGGGGTGAATGTGGTATTATAGGTATTACGGTACCTGATAGGCTAAAGCACCATTGGTGGAAACTGTATGCTTGCTATTGGTTAGAGTGTATGATAGCTCCGCCCTGTTAGGCGGGGTATAAGAACCCATGCCGCCCCAGCAGCCCTCATTCTGTACCTGAGCTGCTGGAGGAAACAATTAGCTTATTGAAGCCTTCAGTTGGACTACAACCTCGCTTTAGTGGTCATTGATCGTGCATTAATGGTGATGGCAATGGACGCTGAGAAGGCCTTCGACCGGGTGGAGTGGGGCTATTTGTGAGAGGTACTCGGACGGTTCAGGTTCGGGGAGGGACTGATTAATTGGGTCAGACTATTGTACCAGGCCCCAAAAGCTAGCGTAAGGACGAACAGGATAATGTCAGATTATTTCAGGCTACATCGCGGGACCAGACAGGGATGCCCACTCTCCCCGTTGCTGTTCGCGCTGGCCATAGAACCGTTAGCGATTGCGCTGAGAGCTGCAAAGGGGTGGAAGGGAATGACTGGGGGGGTGGGGTAGGGGGGTGGGGGGGGGAGCACAGGGTCTCTCTCTATGCGGATGGACCTGCTCCTGTACGTGTCGGACCCACTGGCCAGGATGGAAAATATGCTGGAAACATTGAGGAAGTTTGGCCGGTTCTCAGGGTACAAATTAATTATGGCCAAGAGTGAGATGTTTGTGGTGCAGGCAAGGGGCCAGGAGAATAGGCTGAAGGAGCTGCCATTTAGGCTGGTGGAGGAACGTTTCCGGTACTTGGGGATACAGGTGGCACGAGACTGGGGCAGGTTTCATAAGTTACATTTGACTAGAGTGGTGGAACAAATGAAGAGGGAGTTTCAGAGATGGGATGCACTCCCGCTGTCACTTGCGGAGAGGGTGCAGACTGTAAAGATGACAATCCTCCCTCGATTCCTGTTCAATGGAAGAAATGAAAATAAGTTGATAGAAATAAAAATGGGGTGAAGATGGAAGAGAGAGTTCACAATCTGAATTTGTTGAACTCAATGTTAAGTCCGGAAGGCTACAAACTGTTTGGCGCCTGGCGGCTGTTATAATTTTCAGCCTCTCTCGCTATTTACCGCCCTTGTTGTGCTCGAGTGCGAGCACAATGAGGCCAAAGAATCGTGGCCATGAAATCATTGAATCCCTACAGTGCAGAAGGAGGCCATCGAGTCTACACCGACCCTCTGAAAGAGCACCCTACCTGGGCCCAAACCCCACACTATCCCTGTTACTCTATCTAGGGTCAATGTAGCATAGCAAATCCATCTAACCCGTACATCTTTGGATGTGGGCAGAAACCGGAGCACCCGGTGGAAACCCACGGTCCCAATTGATGGTACATGGTCTCAACCGATTGATCAATTAACTGATGATCTTGGCTGCTCTGATCTTTTAGACATAAGGTTCTGAATTCTCCGCTTTGCAGACTAAGTGCTGACACTAGCGTGGGAACAGTGGCGTCTTACGCCAGAAAAAAATGGCGTAAGAGCTGCACCGATCCTTCGTCTGGCGGGGGGGGGGGGGGGGCGGGCTAGCATCCATGCAGCATAAAGCCCCTTACTTTACCTGCGGATACGGCCGGAGAATGGCTGGGTTCATGGCACGGCCTGCCAAATAATCTCCCCCAATAACCACATGGGGTCCACGACAAAATACGCCGTCGGGAACTCGGCCCATCGGGTTCGGAGCATCAGGGGAGGGCCTCAGGTGACATCCTGAGGTTGTCCATACGGCGTGCGGTGTACTGCTCGAGTACCCCATTTTTGAGGGGGCAGAGCATCGCAAAAGCGGCGCCTCCACCGATTTCGGCGCAAACGTGGATTCTCCTGCCAATCACCGAACGCAATTTTGGGGTCGCCACCCGGAGAATCCCACCCCTTGTCTCCTTTGTTACTGCAGATATATGCAATTCCCGGCAGGCACATTCGAGCTCAGATGGAGTATCATTGAACAATACACACTGAAGGAGGCCATTCAAATAAGATAGCAGCAGAATGGTTATTCGTTCTCAAGTTAAGAAAAGTCACAGGATTCTCGAAAGCAGTGATTTCCAACCTGTGGTCTGCAAGTGTACTAAAGGTGGTCCATGATAAAAACATTACAATAATGTGTGCTTGTATGTATTACAGTTGATGTTACATTATTATTTGCAATTAATTTGCTTTACAAACATCCTTGTGTAATATAATCAGTAATGTATTTGTGAGTGTGCATCATAAATTTATAAAAATAGCTGCGTTTTTAATACCCGGTGAAATATAAGTTTGATTCCTGTCAGCCGTAGGCCATGGAAAAAAATAATGTTTAAAACGGCTTGCGTACAATGTGGTCCACAAAAGCTTTTGATAACGATTTATGGTCCACATAAAGGTAAAGGTTGGGAACCGCTGCTCTGAAGACGTATCTTCCTCAACTCCTGATCATTTCGATGATTAATTTATGTCAGCACCTTGTCTGACCGAAGTATGTCATAGTTTAAATATTAACATTTTAACATAAATTTCAGCTGCAATAATAGTAGTTATATGGAAATTTTAATGGATGACACCCTTAATCTTACCATCATTTGACAGTGCGTTTTTATCTCTTTTCCTACTTTATGGTTTGTTCTGCAAATGTAGGTGTTTGACACAAAGAGTATTTGCAGTTCAACCATTCACATACTGTATGTGGGAGGCCTTATTTTGTCAGCACCTGGATGACTAATTCTTTTGTCAGTCTTCCAGCGAGTAATCATCGTGCATTCATGAAGACCACTCATAATGGAAGTTGGTCGTGTTGAGGACAGTGGCCAGTAATTCCAATTAGATTGGTACACTGTTTTGTTAATAAGAAATAGGACAATGGCATGTCTGCAATCGTAGATTACGCAATATGCTACACAATTTTAAAGTCACCAAACTGATATTTGCAAAAGGAAAAATAAATGATGCTACTCCCTTGTTCCCCTGAATTGTTTCTGCCTGTTACACCAGGGGAACATTGAGCTATGGCTGCCTTATACCCCATCATTGCATTACAACAATAATACATTTTCTTTATTTTCAAAATTCCATCCATTATTTTATAGTGCAAATATTGTTCCAAAGGGTACGTTTCTGTTGCAGCAAGGGGTTTGCTAAGTGTTGCATTCATTTCACAAGATCATTGCATAAGCTGAAAGCTATTAGTTCTTTCTGATCAAATTTCTTTCTGCAAATATATAAAACAAAAAAGAGTGGCTAAGGTAAATGAGAAGGGAGATTTAATAATGGGAGATGAGGAAATGGCTGAGGAACTGAACAGGTTTTTTGGGTCGGTCTTCACAGTGGAAGACACAAATAACATGCCAGTGACTGATGGAAATGAGGCTATGACAGGTGAGGACCTTGAGATGATTGTTATCACTAAGGAGGTAGTGATGGGCAAGCTAATGGGGCTAAAGGTAGATAAGTCTCCTGGCCCTGATGGAATGCATCCCAGGGTGCTAAATGAGATGGCTAGGGAAATTGCAAATGCACTAGTGATAATTTACCAAAATTCACGAGACTCTGGGGTGGTCCCGGCGGATTGGAAATTAGCAAACGTGATACCACTGTTTAAAAAAGGAGGTAGGCAGAAAGCGGGTAATTATACGCCAGTTAGCTTAACTTCGGTAGTAGGGAAGATGCTAAAATCTATCATCAAGGAAGAAATAGCGAGGCACCTGTATGGAAATTTTCCCATTGGGCAGACGCAGAATGTTCATAAAGGGCAGGTCATGCCTAACTAATTTAGTGGAATTTTTTGAGGCCATTACCAGTGCGGTAGATAATGGGGAGCCAATGGATGTGGTATATCTGGATTTCCAGAAAGCCTTTGACAAGGTGCCACACAAAAGGTTGCTGCATAAGATAAAGATGCATGGCATTAAGGGGAAAGTAGTAGCATGGATAGAGGATTGGTTAATTAATAGAAAGCAAAGAGTGGGAATTAATGGGTGTTTCTCTGGTTGGCAATCAGTAGCTAGTGGTGTCCCTCAGGGATCAGTGTTGGGCCCACAATTGTTCACAATTTACATAGATGATTTGGAGTTGGGGACCAAGGGCAATGTGTCCAAGTTTGCAGATGACACTAAGATGAGTGGTAAAGCAAAAAGTGCAGAGGATACCGGAAGTCTACAGAGGGATTTGGATAGGCTAAGTGAATGGGCTAGGGTCTGGCAGTGCATGAGTCGCAGAAAGTTGGTTTTCAGGTGCAACAGGAGATTAAGAGGGCAAATGGAGTTTTGTCCTTCATTGCTAGAGGGATGGAGTTTAAGACTAGGGAGGTTATGCTGCAAATATATAAAGTGTTAGTGAGGCCACAGCTGGAGTATTGTGTTCAGATTTGGTCTCTTTACCTGAGAAAGGACGTACTGGCACTGGAGGGTGTGCAGAGGAGATTCACTAGTTTAATCCCAGAGCTGAAGGGGTTGGATTATGAGGAGAGGTTGAGTAGACTGGGACTGTACTCGTTGGAATTTAGAAGGATGAGGGGGGGATCTTATAGAAACATATAAGATTATGAAGGGAATAGATAGGGTAGATGCGGGCAGGTTGTTTCCACTGACGGGTGAAAGCAGAACTAAGGGGCATAGCCTCAAAATAAGGGGAAGTAGATTTAGGACGGAGTTTAGGAGGAACTCCTTCACCCAAAGGGTTGTGCATCTATGGAATTCCTTCCCCACTGAAACAGTTGAGGCTCCTTCAATAAATGTTTTTAAGATAAAGATAGATAGATTTTTGAAGAATAAAGGGATTAAGGGTTATGGTGTTCGGGCCAGAAAGTGGAGCTGAGTCCACAAAAGATCAGCCATGATCTCATTGAATGGCGGAGCAGGCTCGAGGGGCCAGATGGCCTACTCCTGCTCCTAGTTCTTATGTTCTTAAATTAGATTGACAGTATTTTTGGGGGAGTCAGCTTGTGATATGGCTAGGTTATTTATTTTTGGCTTTGATCAAAAATCATGCACTGGCCTAGGATCTTGAAAGCAAAATTATTTGTCCCAATGGTTTTTAATGTACTTCAATTATAAATATTCCTAACTGAGACACAGCATTATTGAGGTTCTTTTCGATTGTTTGATTATTAAATATTCTGGCTTTGCTCAGTTCACTCCAGTCCTGTCAGTAGCAAGGAAGGTGTTTCATTTCTTCCTGTCTAAAAGGGCTCTGAGGATGTCTTGTGAACGGCTATCAAGACAACCCATCATATTTATGCTTGTCATCACATTTTCCTGCTGTTATGGGCCAGGGTTTAGAGAACCCTAAAGTGTATCATGGAGTTCACCTGACCCACAACTTTTAATAAATTGTGGTATGGGGAACACACGGCCCACTTGGCAGGTGTGGTACAGCAAAAATGGAAAAGTATTTTTTTAAAGCAAAACAATGTTTATTCTATGAACTCAAGTTAACCTTTTTAAAACATACAGTGAACATCTTAGCAACCATTAATTCAAATACAACCCCCAAATACTACAACACTAAGTAATCCTTTAAGATTTCCTTTTAACATCCATATGACTTAAAAACACCTTTCAACAGAAGCACATTAGGTTTACATTTACTTCTGAGAACATTTATAATACTGAATTCACCAAATGATCAAGAGATAGTCTTTTGATAGCAGAGAGAACAGCAGTACACCTGCTTGGTGTGGCTTCAGCTTCAACACTGAAAACAAAACTAAAACACACCCTGCAGCCTGCTCAGAAACGAAAGTAAAAAGCTGACAGGCAGCCCAGCTCCACCCACTATCTGACATCACTGCAGTAGTAAACACCCATTTCTTAAATGTACTCTCACTACAGATATTTATATACACACCCATTTATAAACACTCATTTCTTAAAGGTACTCTCACATGACACTGCACAAAGGGAGTGTTTTCCAATAGAAAATAAGACCCTTGAAATTCAACGACGTTTGAAAAGATGGATAGGCGTGCTCTGTATCATGGGCCACGTGAAATCAGCGCTGACCGCTCAGTATAATTCCCGATGCATTGGGACCGATTCTGGGGAAGATGGGGCCTGTACAAGCTGGACAGGGTATGCACTGGCAGGGCTGAAGCCAATATCCTTACAGGGGCTAGTTCTGTGGGGGAGGGTTCAAACTAGAGTAGGAGGGGGATGAGAACCTGAGCAGGAAGACACAACAGAGTGAAACAAAGTTAGAAATGAAGGATAGAAAAGCAGAAAAAAAAAGTGGAAGGCCATGGGCTGGATTATCAGCTCCCTGACGCCGAAATCTCGTTTGGTGACGGGGTGGAGAATCCGTTTTGGCACCAAAATCGGGAGTGGCACCGGTTTTTGAATTCTCTGCCCCCTGAAAAGCGGTATACTCTAGGAGTACGCCACGCCGATTATCCACCGCCTCAGGCCATTGCTTGAGGCCTGCCCCGCAATGCTCCGTCCCCGACCGGTCAAATTCCCGATGGCGTGGGACTCTCATGGTCCTACCATTCGGGAACCTCACGTGGCAGCACGGACTCAATCCGGGGCCGCCCCAGTCGGAGGAGGGCCGATTGGTGGGCAGGAGGGGCTTCATTTCGGGCTGGGGGCTCTGTGGGCGGACGGTCCAGGGTGTGAGCAGCCAAGAGGGGTCCACTACTTTGACGGTGCAAGTCCACCATGGAGCGTGGCACTGCCACTGAAGGCCGCCGCCGTGCGCATGCGTGGCCTCTGAACCGGAAGTGCTGGGGGCCATATCGGCAGCTAGAGCTGCGAGCTCTACACTGCCTCCCTGATAGCCCCCATCTAAACGGGGAATCTACCTGGCTTAAAAGACCACTATTTTCACATCGGAGTGGTAACTTAGTCTCCAAAACGGAGAATCCAGCCCCACATCTCTTCGAGGTGTTTAATGAGGCATTGGAGAAGGGGGAGCTCCCGGAGATGATGACACAGGCAACGATCACATTATTACCAAAGAAGGGGAAAGACCGTTGGAATGTGGGTCATATAGGCCCATATCGTTGTTAAGCACAGATGTGAAAGTGGTGGCTAAGTTGGTGGTAGAAAGGATGTGTCTCGGGATGGTTGCAGAGGACCAGACTGGTTTCGTAAAGGGCAGGCAGCTTTCTATAAGGAGGCTGTTAAATGTGGTCATGACCCTGTCGAGAGCCCAGGTATCGGAGGTAGTGGTTTCCATGGATGAGGAGAAGGCATTTGACTCGGAGGAGTGGCAGTACCTGTTTGAGTACCTGGGAAGATTTGGGTTTGTGTCGAAGTTTGTTGCATAGGTGCGCCTGTTAAATGTGGCACCGAAGGCGAGTGTGCGGACCAACGACATGGGCTCACAAAACTTTGAACTGCACAGGGGAACAAGGTAGGGGTGCCCGCTGTTGCCGATGTTGTTTGCACTAATGATAGAGCCTCTGGCAATGGCTCTTTGGGAGTCAACAGAGTCGCAAAGGATAACGAAGGGACGAAGGGAGCATTGGGTGTCGCTATACGCGGACGACCTACTATTGTATGTTTCGGACCCACTGGAGAGCATGGAGAGGATCATGTTGGTGAAGTTTGGGGTGTTCTCGGGATATAAGCTAAATGTAGGGAAATGTCGGTGAGCCAACCTGGGTGGTTGCCATTCAAGGTGACCAGAGACATGTTTAGATACCTGGGGATACAGGTAGCGAGGGAATAGGTGATGCTAAATAAATGGAATCTACCAAAGCTGGTGGAGGAGGCTAGGGAGGATCTCAAGAGGTGGGAAATGCTGCACCTGACTCTGGTAGGGAGGGTCTAAGAGATGAAGATGAACATTCTGCCGAGGTTCCTGTTCATATTCCAGACACTCCTGATCTTTATACTGAAGGCCTTCTTTCAAAAACTGGTATGATTATTTCAGACTTTGTATGGGCAGGGAAGGTGCCAAGGGTTAGGAGGACCCTATTGCAGAGGCAGAGGCAGCAGGGAGGGTTGGCATTGCCGAACCTGCTGCACTATTACTGGGCGGTGAATGTGAAGAAGGTGAGGTGGTGGGAAGAAGAGGGGACAAAATGGGTTAGGATGGAGGAAGAATTCTGTAGGCGGTCCAGCCTGAGGGCAATGGGACGGCGGCATTGCCAGTGGCGCCAAGGAAATACATGGAGAGCCCAATAGTGCAGTCCACAGTAAATGTCTGGAACCAGCTGAGGAGGCATTTCAGGACAGAAGGGATGTCGGTGCTGGCACAGCTGTTTGAGAACCACGGTTTCGAGCCGGGGGGATAGATGGCATGTATTGGAAGTGGAGAGAAATGGGGCTAGTTAAGGTGAGGCATCTTAACTGGAAGAGGGATTTGCCAATGAGAGGGTAGAGCTCCCGAGAGGAAGTGAGTTTAGGTATCTTCAGGTAAGGGACTTCACGCGGAAGATTTGGAAAGAGTTTCCCAGGTTGCCGAGGTACACCCTATTGGAGTGACAGTTGCTTCCGGGTGTAGAAGGGGAGGGCAGGATCGGAGACATATATGGGTGGCTGGGAGAGCAGAGAGGTGAGCAGGTGGTGAAGACTGGGGAGAAGTTGGAAGGGGAACTGGGGGGGGGCAGATAAACTGGGGAGCATGGAGTAAGGCGCTACGAAGGGTAAATGCAACCTCCTCGTGCGCAAGCTCGAGCCTGATACAGTTCAAGGTCGTATACAGGGTACATATGACTCGGGCAAGAATGAGTGTGTTCTTCCAGAGAGTGGCAGACGAGCGTGAGAAATGTGGGCGGGGACCAGCGAATCAAGCGCATATGTTCTGGGGCTGCGAAAAGGTGGAGAGATTCTGGGTTGGAGTGTTCGTGGCACTAACAACGATAGTGGGGGAGGAGGTTGAGCCGGACCCTTTGGTAGTGACAGTCGGGATATCGGAGAAGCCGAAGCTGATGGAGGGGAGGAAGGCCGACGTTGTGGCCTTCGCCGCTCTGATTGCCCTGCGAAGAATTCTGTTGGAGTCGCGGTCAGCAACGCTGCCGGGAGTAGAGGCCTAGCTGGGTGACTTATATGACTTTCTTCAGCTGGAAAAGGTTGAGTATGAATTAAGGGCTTGAGCGGAGGGCTTCGAGGCAAGGTGGGGGATGTTAGTGGCTATGTTCGAGGAGCTCTTCGTCGTGGATGGGAGGGGAGAGGGGGGAGGGAGGAGGGAATGAATAAGGGGAACATTTCTACAAACTTACAGTTGTGTGTTGGGGAGTTTGATCCCCGAATTGTTTATGTTTTGTAACCTTTTATATAAGTTTGGAATAAAATACTTTTTTATAAAAGGCTTATCCATCCACCAGTAAGTGAATTTTTAATGGCGTAATACATTTTAATTACTGCCAGACAACTTCTCTGATATTTGAAATTTATTTTTTCAGGACTGGAGAATCATAGAATTATGGAATCACAGAATTTACAGCTGTAATAAGTCCACGGAGGCGGAAGTCCCGTCACCAGAATTCCTTTTATTTACAAACCCAACAGCTAAACAACCAAGACCATTCAGTCTGCTGTCTCCACTGTGATTGCAGAGGATCTGACACTCCCTGTTATATACACAGATAGGGGTTCCCTGATTGGGCCACTAATCAGGGAACTCGTATTCTAATTGGCCAATCTCAAAGGCCTGGCCTAAGTCATTACACCCCTCCCCCACAAAGTCCGAGGAGCCCCCATGGTCCTCGTGACTCATGGGTCTCCTGCTTCGATTTTGCGCCGGGTCCAGCTCCTCCACTTCCGTCTCCAACGTAGGGGGGTATAACGGCTAGGTGCCCGTCTTTTCCAGTGTGAGCGCCTGAGGGGCGGTTCGCCCCTTTCTTCCGGCAGCAGGGGTACAGCTGCTGCATCATCCACGGTGTCCATGTCCGAGTCCGATGTCCTCACCAGTGGTGTTGGAGGGGTGTGAATAGTTTGTCGGGGAGGACTCTCCACGGTCCTTGGTATGCTGGTCTGAGTCAGCTCCGGAGGAGGAAACGAATCTGAGGCCCGCACCTGGTCCAGGTGTTTCTTTATTACATGTTTTCCCACACGTATCTCATACGGCACAGGTCCTGTCCTGGCCTTGACTGTTCCTGCTACCCATGTGGGTCCATTCGCAAAATTTCTGACCCATAAATTTTCACCCGTGTTGAATTGTCTTTCTCGGCGAGTGTTGTCGTGGCCCCTGAATTGGGCCTCTTGTTGTCACTCTATTCTGCCACCTAAATTCGGGAATAGTAGACTCAGCCGGGTTCGGAATCGTCTGCCCATGAGTAGCTCCGTCGGTGCTATTCCCGTTGTGACGTGTGGGGTTGTTCTGTAGTCAAATCGCCAGCACAACAGTTTGGTGTCCAATGATGCTGCTGACTGTTTCGTCAACCCGACTTTTAAGGTCTGGACGGCTTTCTCCGCCAAACCATTCGATGCCGGGTGGTATGGTGCCTTCCTTATGTGCCGAATGCCATTCGACTTCATAAATTTTGTGAAGTCCTGGCTGGTGAAAACCGATCCATTATCCGAAACTAACACATCCGGGATACCATGACTTGCGAACGAGGTGCGGAGTTTTTCAATGGTAGTTGTTGAATTTGCAGAGTTCAACTTGTAAACGTCCAGCCATTTGGAATGGGCGTCTACTATTATAAAAAACATTGAACCCATAAACGGGCCTGCAAAAATCAACATGAAGTCGCGACCATGGTCTACCTGGCCATTGCCATGGTGCAGCGGGGCTGCCGGTGGCACCTTCTGCCCTTGTTGGCATTCTTGGCACCGACCTACCAATTGTTATGTCTGTGTCCAGGCCCGGCCACCAGACATAGCTTCCGGCCAGCATCTTCATTTTTGAGACTCCAGGGTGCCCATGAAGTAGTTCAGCCAGTGTGGCTCGACAGCCTTGACTTGGAACTATTACTCAAGCCACCCCATAACAGGATCCCGTCTTCCACGGTGATCTGCTCTCTTCTGCTCCAGTAAGGGTGGAATTCTGCCTGGACCGGTCTTTCCATCTCCCCAGTTCGCACCATGTGTTTTATTTTTGGTAAAACCGGGTCTCTTGTCCATAAACAAATGTTTTGTGCGGCCACTGGAAGGGTGTCCGGGAACTGTAATGTCATTACCGTTTCCTCTATTTGGGGTACTAATGGCGGGGCATCCGGTAATGGCAGCCTGCTTAGTGCATCGGCGTTTGCCACCTGGGTTCCTGGCCGATGCTCCAGTTGATACTGGTACGCCGCCAGTAGTAGGGCCCAGCGTTGAATCCGGGCCGAAGCTACTTAAAAAATATATATATTTATTCAAATTTCAACAGATTTTCAACAAACCGCCCCCCCCCATAAAGAAGAAAGAAACAAGAACACAACAATCAAAAATTATACAAAAATTATACATTGGATTTCCCCCATATAATAACCCCCCATATGACATTTAAAAACACCAACAGGGAAACCCCCCTCCACCCACCCAAACGCCCCCCCAAAAGAACCCCCTCCCCTCCCTCCCCCCCCCCCCCCCCCACCCCCACCCCTACCCCTGGGCTTCTGCTGCTGCTGACCTCCTCCTAACGCTCCGCGAGACAGTCTAGGAACGGTTGCCGCCTGAGGAACCCCTGCACAGACCCTCGCAAGGCAAACTTTATCCTCTCCAGCTTGATGAACCCTGCCATGTCATTGATCCAAGCTTCCACACGAGGGGGCTTTGCATCTTTCCATAATAGCAAAATCCTCCGCCGGGCTACCAGGGACGCAAAGGCCAGGATACCGGCCTCTTTCGCCTCCTGCACTCCCGGCTCGTCCGTTACCCCAAATAGTGCCAACCCCCAGCTCAGCTTGACCCGGGCGTTCACCACCTTGGACATAGTCCTCGCAAAACCCCTCCAAAACCCATCCAGCGCCGGGCACGACCAGAACATATGGACGTGATTTGCCGGGCTTCCCGAGCACCTCCCACATCTGTCCTCCACCCCAAAGAACCTACACAACCTCGCCCCTGTCATATGCGCTCTGTGAGTAACTTTAAACTGTATTAGGCTGAGCCTGGCGCAAGAGGAGGAAGAATTAACCCTACTCAGGGCATCAGCCCACAGACCCTCATTATCTCCTCCCCCAGCTCCTCCTCCCACTTACCCTTTAACTCCTCCGCCGAGGCCTCCTCCTCTTCCTTTAGCTCCTGGAAAATCACCAAAACTTTGCCTTCTCCAACCCATACACCTGAAATCACCCTGTGCCGGGAGCAGCGGGAATTCCCTCACCTGCCGCCTCACAAACGCCCTCACTTGCATGTACCTGAAAGCGTTTCCCGGGGGTAGCCCAAACTTCTCCTCCAGCGCCCCTAGGCTCGCAAACGTCCCATTGATGAACAGGTCCCCCATTCTTCTGATCCCTGCCCGATGCCAGCTCCGAAACCCCCCATCCATCCTTCCCGGGACGAACCGATGATTCTCCCGAATCGGGGACCAAACCGAGGCTCCCACCTCGCCCATGTGTCGTCTCCACTGCCCCCAGATCTTCAGCGTCACCGCCACCACCGGACTCGTGGTGTACCTTGTCGGTGAGAGCGGCAGCGGTGCCGTCATCAGCGCCCTCAGGCTCGTGCCCACACAGGACGCCATCTCTAACCTCTTCCACGCCGCCTCCTCTCCCTACATTACCCACTTACGGATCATTGCCACATTGGCTGCTCAATAATAGCCGCACAAATTCGGCAACGCAGCCCCCCCTGACCCTGCTACGCTCCAGAAACACTCCCTTTACCCTCGGGGTCTTATTCGCCCACACAAAACCCATTATGCTCCTGCTTCCCCGTTTGAAAAAGGCCTTGGGGATCATAATGGGAAGGCACTGGAACACAAAGAGAACCCCCGGGAGAACCATCATTTTGACCGACTGCACCCTGCCCGCTAGCGAGAGTGGCAGCATATCCCATCTTTTAACATCCTCCTCCATCTGCTCCACCAACCGCATCACATTGAGCTTGTGCAGGGCCCCCCAACTCCTAGCTACGTGGATCCCTAGATACCAAAAGCTCCTTTCCGCTCTCTTCAGCGGTAGCTCGTCTATCCCCCTTCCCTTGTCTCCTGAATGCACCACAAAGAGCTCACTCTTCCCTACGTTGTGTTTATACCCCGAAAAGCCCCCAAACTCCCTGAGGATCCGCATGACCTCCGCCATCCCCTCCACTGGATCTGCCACATACAGCAACAGGTCGTCAGCATACAACGACACCCGGTGTTCCTCTCCCCCCTCGGACCAGTCCCCTCCATTTCCTGGACTCCCTCAGTGCCATGGCCAGCGGCTCAATTGCCAGTACAAACAACAAGGGGGATAGGGGGCACCCCTGCCTCGTCCCCCGGTACAGCCGAAAGTACTCCGACCTCCGCCGATTCGTAGCCACACTCGCCACCGGGGCTCTATATAGCAGCCTGACCCAACTGATGAACCTCTCCCCGAACCCAAACCTCCGCAACACTTCCCAAAGATATTCCCACTCCACCCGGTCAAAGGCCTTCTCTGCGTCCATAGCTGCCACTATCTCTGCTTCCCCCTCCACCGGGGGCATCATAATCACATTGAGGAGCCTTCGCACATTTGTCTTTAGCTGCCTACCCTTCACAAATCCCGTCTGGTCCTCATGAATCACCCCCGGGACACAGTCCTCAATTCTCGTAGCCAACACCTTCGCCAGCAACTTGGCGTCAACATTGAGGAGTGAGATCGGTCTATACGACCCACATTGCAGAGGATCCTTGTCCTGCTTCAGGATCAAAGAAATCACGCCCTAGACATTGTCGCCCCCCCCCCCCTCCCTCGCCTTATTGAAAGTCCTCAATAGCAACGGGCCCAGCAGGTCCATGTATTTCCTGTAGAATTCAACTGGGAACCCATCCGGCTCCGGGGCCTTCCCCACCTGCATGCTCCCCAATCCTTTAACCAGCTCCTCCAGCCCAATCGGTGCCCCCAAACCAGCCACCCCCTGCTCCTCCACCCTCGGGAACCTCAGCTGTTCTAGGAATCGTCGCATCCCCTCCTCCCCCGCAGGGGGCTCAGACCTGTACAGATCCCCATAGATATCCCTAAATACCTTGTTTATTCTCACCGCACTCCGCACTGTATTCCCCCCTCTATCCCTAACTCCACCAATCTCCCTCGCTGCCTCCCTCTTACGAAGCTGATGTGCCAGCATCCGACTCGCCTTCTCCCCATACTCATACGTCGCCCCCTGCGCTTTCCTCCACTGTGCCTCTGCTTTCCCCGTGGTCATCAGGTCGGGTTCCGTCTGGAGGTTCCGTCGCTCCCTACGTAGCCCCTCCTTGGGGGGGGCCTCTGCATACCTCCTGTCTACCCTTAAAATCTCCCCCACCAACCTCTCCCTCTCCCTCCCCTCTCTCTTCTCCCTGTGGGCCCTAATGGAGATTAGCTCTCCCCTGGCCACCGCCTTCAACGCCTCCCAGACTACCCCCACCTGCACCTCCCCATTGTCGTTGGCCTCCAAATATCTTTCAATGCACTCCCGCACCCGCCCGCACACCCCTTCATCCGCCAACAGTCCCTCTCCTCCCCCAACTCCAGCTCCACCCAATGCGGGGCGTGGTCCGAGATGGCTATGGACGAATATTCCGTTCCCTCCACTTTCGGGATTAGCGCCCTACTCAAAATGAAAAAATCTATCCGGGAGTAGGCTCTATGGACGTGGGAAAAGAAGGAAAATTCCCTGGCCAGCGGCATGACAAACCTCCATGGATCCACTCCCCCCATCTGGTCCATAAACCCCCTGAGCACCTTGGCCGCAGCCGGCCTCCTACCCGTCCTGGACCTAGAACGGTCCAGTGCTGGGTCCAGCACCGTGTTGAAGTCTCCCCCATTATCAAGCTTCCTACCTCCAGATCCGGAATCCGACCCAGCATGCGTTTCATAAATCCGGCATCATCCCAGTTCGGGGCATATACGTTCACCGGTACCACGCGCACTTCCTGCAACCTATCGCTCACCATCACATATCGATCTCCATTATCCACTACAATATTCAGTGCCTCAAATGACACCCGCTTCCCCACCAGTATTGCAACCCGTCTGTTCTTCACATCCAGCCCTGAATGAAAGACCTGCCCTACCCATCCCTTTCTCAGCCTAACCTGATCTGCCACCTTCAGATGTGTCTCCTGGAGCATAACCACGTCTGCCTTCAGTCCCTTTAAGTGTGCGAAGACCCAGGCCCTCTTGACCGGCCCGTTCAGGCCCCTCACATTCCAAGTTATCAGCCGGATCGGGGGCTACTCACCGCCCCCCCCCCTCCCCGCCGACTAGCCATCTCCTTTTCTAGGCCAGCCACGTGCCCGCGCCTCCCGCACCCTCCAGTCCCCCAGGCAGCGGACCCCCGCCCCGACTACCTCTCCTACTTCCAGCTCCCCTTTGGCCAATGCAGCAGCAACCCTGTTCCCCCCTTCCCCCTCCCCCGCTAGATCCACATCTAGCCATTTTGCTCCCCCCATGACACTCCCGTAAGTCAGCTGACTCCTGCTGATCCTGGCCTCTCCCGCCATTCCATCGACCCCCCAGTGTGAGAATCCCCCCATCCCTTGGCAGTCAGTGTGCGCTCCTCTCCAGCACCGCCCTCCCCCCTCCCCGCCCACCCCCAGCCCCACCCCCATCCTTCCCTAAAGCGGGAAAAAGCCTGCGCTTTCCTGAGCCGGCCCCGCCCCCTCTGGCGCAGCTCCTTTTTGCGGCCTGACCCCAACTACCCATCCCCGGGCCTCCACTCCCCCTCTTCCTCCGTGGGGCCCTGCCCCTCCAACACCGGCGCCCACACTCTCCCACAGCCCCCACATCAAATCCGTTCACCCATCCCCACCCAGCACTCAAACTCAGAGAACATTCCCCAAATGCAGTAAACACAGTAAACATCCCCCCACGACAAACCCTCAATTTGAGTCCAACTTTTCAGTCTGTATAAAGTTCTATGCCTCATTGGGCGTTTCAAAATAGTGGTGCTGATCTTGGAACGTGACCCACAATCGCGCTGGCTGCAGCATCCCGAACCTCACCCCCTTCCGATGGAGCACCGCCTTAGCCCGGTTGAAACCAACCCTCTTCTTAGCCACCTCCGCACTCCAGTCCTGGTAGATTCGGATCTCCGTGTTCTCACACCTGCTGCTCCGCTCATTTTTGGCCCATCTCAGGACACACTCTCTGTCCACAAAGCGGTGGAACCTCACCACTACAGCCCTTGGCGGCTCGTTGGCTTTGGGTCTCCTTGCCAGGACCCGATGAGCCCCATCCAGCTCCAGGGGCCTCGGGAAAGCTTCCGCGCCCATCAGCGATTTGAGCATTATGCTCATATATGCCCCGGCATCGGGCCCCTCCACTTCTTCAGGGAGACCCAGAATCCGAAGATTCTTCCTCCTCGACCTATTCTCCAGGTCCTCGAATTTTTCCGCCCACCTCTTGTGCAGAGCCTCGTGCGCCTCCACCTTCACCGCCAGGCCCAAGATCTCGCCCTCGTTCTCCGAGGCTTTTTGCCACACCTCCCGGATCGCCACCCCTGGGGACTTCTGGGTCTCCACAAGCTTCTCAATCGCCGCCTTCATTGGCGCCAGCATTTCTGTCTTCAGCTCCTCAAAGCAGCGTTTAAGAAACTCCTGCTGCTCCTGCGACCACTGTGCCCACGCTGCTTGGTCTCCACCCGCTGCCATCTTGCTTTTCCTCCTTCGCACTTTTCGTTGCCCCAGGATCACTTTTTTAACCACTCCACTCCTGGTCCAATCCATATAATGTCGGGGGGACCTTGCTGTCACCTTCCCACACTGGAAGCTGTCGAACAATTGCCGTTTAATTGCAGGTTTAAATTCTCTACAGATACAGGTATTACTTTGAAATCATCAAATGAGCTGAAGACAGTCTGCAGCTTGTAGAGAGAGCGGTCATTATACAGCTGCTTGCTTTGCAGCTATCCAACTCTGAAAACTATACTAAACACACACTGTAGCTTCCAGCTCAAAACCGAAAGTGAAAGACAGACAGCCTGGCTCCACCCACACTCTGACATCACTGCAGCTATTTGATAAACACCCATTTCTTTAAGGTACTCTCACATGACAAGATGCAAGTCTTTGTTCCTTTCTTTTTCTCCTTATTTTTATTTTTTATTAGCTTGTCTTTTTTTCCAAACAGAGGAGAAAATTATGATTGGATTACTTTTTTTGAAAGCATTGTTTTGCAATATTTTTATTAAGTTTTTAACATTTTATGCATAACAAAGAAAACACACCCCATCCCAAACAGAATTATGACAAAAGAAACACCCACAACACCCCCACCCCACCCCAAAATCCTATTCCCCCCACACATCCCTAGCAGGTGACGGTGACCAACTCCTTGAAATACAAAATTAAACAAATTCCGAACACACAACTAGAAGGCGCCACCTTTAATGGAACACCTCGATCACCCCTCTCAAGGTGAACTTAAGTTTTTAAAGGTGGAGGAATTTGATTAAGACTCCCAGCCATACTGAGGCACAGGGTGAAGAAGCTGACCTCCACCCGCATGCAATGAAGTAGCCCGGGGGCGATCGGACACCCTGAGGGAAGAGGAGATGATGGGACCCATGCCGGTGACTCCTGCAGGGGAGGCTCCGGAACACCGCACACCTCGGACTCCCCCCCCCCCCACTCCTGTCCCTGGTGGGCAGCAGGCAGTACAGGGTGACACCGTGGCACCTGGGACACCCAAGCAGCGGACGGGCCCATCAGGGTGGGTCGCCCCAGGTGAAGTGAGCAAACGGGGCCCTATGTCGCAGGGCACGAGTCACAGCAGTCCGCCTCCACTCCTGCTGTACTGTCTGGAGAACCGTCTAGGCATATTGTTAGGAGCTAAAAAGCCAGAAAGTTAGACACCAGTTTGGTTGGCACGGGTGTAGGGCACAGTTCAGTTATAGGGGTTAGGGCACAGACTGTATGTATTTCTTCATAAGAAACTCCTGTTAACACCATTAAATCCTGCCTCAGTGCTCTGTCTGATGAGTGTGGGGGTGGGCTGCTCCGGGCTGGTCAGGGGAGTGGGGGGGGGGTGACCAGTGCATGCACTGTGGTAGGACCGTGCTCCCCGCGCTCCGACAGTTCCCGGCACCCCCACCCCAGGGATTCGACGGGACCGTATGATGGACTGGCCAGCTCGCATGCAGGAATCACGCAGGTGGAAGGTGCTACTGTGGGCATGAGGCAAATGTTGTCATACGATGCGGAGCACCAGAGCTCATCGCAGTGCGGGTTGTCATCATCCTCCATCCCATGGACCAGACCCGCTGTCAGTGCCAACCCAGGGCCCCCAGCACGTTGAGCCGCAGGTATGTATAATGGAGGGGTGTGCAAGTGGGCGGTCTGGCGGTGTGGGAAGCAAGGGGTGTGGGTCTGGTATGTGGTGTCCGTGCCCCTGGCCAGTACCCCACCCCACTCCTAGTCGGTGAAGCTGGGGGTGATCAAAGCGTCCTGTGCGCGTTGGCCCTGGCGATGACGTTGTGCGACCTGCCCTGCCGGCCCGGGCCCCATGTCCTGCTCATCATCCCCCTCCCCCTTACCCTCCTCGTCGGACGAGGCCTACCCTCCCTCCTCCTCCAGCACGCCGACCCTCTGCTGCACGATGTTGTGAAGAATGCAGCAGGCCACTACGATGCAGGCGACTCTCTCAGCATCATACGGAAGGGTCCCTCCAGAGTGATCCAGGCACGTGAACTGCATCTTCAGGAGGCCGAAGCACCGCTCGATCACATTCCTGGTCGCTGTATGGGCGTCGTTGTAGTGGGTCTCCGTGTCGGTCTGTGGCCCACGGATAGGTATCATCAGCTGTAGCCGCAGCGGGTAACCCCTGTCGCCCAGGAGCCAACTGTTCAGCCAGGAGGGGTGCCCCTCAAACATGTGAGGGACCACCGAGTGTGCCAGGATGAAGGAATAGTGCACACTGCCCGGGTATCGGGCGCAGAGGTGTACAATGCGCAGTTGATGGTTGCAGACCCCCTAGATGTTCATTGAGTGGTACCCCTCTCGGTTTGTATACAGCGGCCTCTTATCCGCAGGTGACTGTAGAGCGACATGTAATCCGTCCATCGCCCCCTGGACCCATGGCATCCCAGCGAACCCCGCTACACTGGCATCCTGGTGGGCTCAGTCCCCATGGAAATGGACGTACTTCTCCGTGTGGGCATATCAGGCCTCCGTGACAGCGTGGATGCACCTGTGCGCTGAGGTCTCGACGGTCACCAGGAGCGGGTGTCCTTCCCCATACCCCCGCAGAGGCAAGTGTGCCATCATCTGGTGTCATGTGAGAGTACCTTTCAGAAATGGGTGGTGATAAATGGGTGTGTATATAAATATCTGTAGTGAGAGTACCTTTAAGAAATGGGTGTTTATTACTGCGGTGATGTCAGAGAGTGGGTGGAGCTGGGCTGTCTGTCAGCTTTTTACTTTCGTTTTAGGCTGTTTGCTGCAGGGTGTGTTTTAGTTTTGTTTTCAGTGTTGGAGCTGAAGCCAGACAGAGCAGCTGTACTGTTGAACTCTCTGCCATGAAAAGACTATCTCTTGATCATTTGGTGAATTCAGAATTATAAATGTTCTCAGTAGTGAATGTAAACATAATGTGCTTCTGTTAAAAGGTATTTCTTTTGTCTTCTGGATGTTGTTTGGGAAGTTATTAAGGATTACTTAGTGTTGTATTCTTTGGGGGTTGTATTTGAATTGATAGTTGCTAAGATGTTCACTGTATGTTTTAAAAAGGTTAACTTGAGTTCATAGAATAAACATTGTTTTGCTTTAAAAAATACTTCTCCATTTCTGCTGTACCACTCCTGTCGAGTGGGCCGTGTGCTCCCCATACAATCTATTAAAAGTTGGGTCAGGTGAACTCCATGATACACTTTGGGGTTCTCTAAACCCTGGCCCATAACAAATTGGGGGTTCTTCTGGGATAAAAGTCTATCTATTGGATTGGCTTAGTGAATTTAAAAGACAGTGCGGGGCGAGCATATTGTGGTTGCTTTTCAGGTGTGGTATTTTAGTTTAAGTAGGGAGTGCGTTGTGGACAATGGCTTTTTCAGAGGCTCAGAAGTTCTGGGGGGTGGAGACGGTCACACACAGTACCTTACGGACAGAGACTAAAAGCAGACTGTAAGATTTGGCAAAAACATTGCAGTTAACATTACCTGACAAAATGCGAAAAGATGAGGTCATTATGGCGGTGGCTAAGCATTTAAAGTTGCCTGAGATACAGTTTGACTCATTGGAAATAGCAAAAATTCAGTTCCAAATTAAACAAATGGAACATGAGAAAGAATTAAAGCAGCTTGAATACGAAAGAGAGAGAGAGGAAAAAGAAAGAGAAAGAGAAAGAGAGAGAGAGGAAAAATAAAGGGAGAGAAAGAGGGAAACGAGAGAGAAGAAAGGAAAACAGAAGGAATAGCCCGAGCCGAACAAGAAGAAGGAGAAAGGGAGATACAGATCAGGGAAAAAGATAAAGAGAGAGAGTTTGGCCATGAAACATGACAGTCAGTTAAAATTGTCAGACGTAAAGGGAAACGTACAATTGGTGGATAGTGATGAGGATAGTG
The DNA here is from genome assembly GCF_047496885.1 of Scyliorhinus torazame. Lineage (NCBI taxonomy): Eukaryota > Metazoa > Chordata > Chondrichthyes > Carcharhiniformes > Scyliorhinidae > Scyliorhinus > Scyliorhinus torazame. The sequence goes on from NC_092709.1 coordinate 225,623,548, forward strand.
AGAAAGAGCGTCAAAGTCGAAGGCTTGGTGGGGATCTATTTAAATATGTCCAAGCATTGCCAAGGTTTGATGAGAAGGAGGTAGACGCATTTTTCATTTCATTTGAGAAGGTAGCTAAACAAATGAAATGGCCGCAGGACATGTGGGTATTACTGATTCAAATTAAGCTGGTAGGAAGGGCTAGTGAAGTGTTTGCATCACTACCGGAGGAGGTATTTGGGTCGTATGAGGTGGTGAAAAAAATCCATCTTAGGTGCATATGAACTAGTGCCTGAAGCCTACAGCCAAAGGTTTAGAAATTTAAGGAAAAGATTTGGTCAAACATACATGGAGTTTGAAAGGCACAAACAGAGTAATTTTGATGGGTGGATAAGGGCTTTGAAAATAGATCAAACGTATGAAGCTCTCAGAGAAATTATACTTTTGGAGGAGTTTAAAAATTCAATTTCTGATGTAGTGAGAACTCGTGTGGAAGAGCAGAGGGTTAAAACTGCGAGGTTAGCAGCAGAAATGGCAGGTGATTATGAATTAGTTCATAAATCAAAGCTTGGTTTCCGACATCAGTTTCAGCCTGTGAGGGATAGAAACTGGGGACATGAGAAATACTCAAGTGGTAAAGGTAAAGATGATCTGATGGGAGATAATAAGGAGAGTGTTCCTCAGATTAAAAAAGAAATCCAGGAGGGTGGAAAAGAAATGAAAAGTTTCAAATGTTTTCACTGTAATAAACTAGGCCATGTAAAGTCACAGTGTTGGTGGTTGAAGAAAAGCACTGGGAAGGCTGATGTGGTAAAACAGGATAAGACAGTGGGGTTTGTTAAAGTGGTAAAGGAAAGCCCAAATGAAGGAAAGGAGGTGCAAAAGAATGTACAGCCTGATCAAGAGGTGATTGATAAGAAGGTGCCAGATCTCTTCAAAGAATTTACTTGTGTGGTAAAGTTTACTTATGTGTATCAGGAGGAGTAGGTAAAGAAGTCACAATTTTAAGAGATATGGGAACTAGTCAATCTTTAATGGTAAGAGATGAGGAGTTATGTGTGTTGGGAAGAATGTTGCCAGAAAAGATGCTAATATGTGGAATTCAGGGTGAGAGGAGTAGTGTTCAATTATATAAGATAAGGTTGGAAAGTCCAGTGAAGAGTGGTGAAGTGGTAGTAGGAGTAATAGAGAAACTATCTTGTCCAGGAATACAGTTTATCTTGGGTAATGATATAGCTGGATCGCAGGTGGGAGTGATGCCTACTGTGGTTGATAAGCCAGTGGAAAATCAGACAACTGAAGTGTTGAAGGATGAATATCCTGGGATTTTTCCGGATTATGTAGTAACAAGGTCGCAAAGTCACAGGTTAAGACAAGAGGATAAATCAAAGAGTGAAGATGAAGTTGAAGTGCAATTATCAGAAACGATTTTTGATCAGATGGTTGAAAAAGAACAAGAACAGGTGGAGGATGAGGCAGATATTTTTAGTTCAGGAAAATTGGCGGAGTTACAACAGAAAGATATAGAAATAAAACAGATGTATCAGAAAGCATACACGGAAGAGGAATCTGAGTGTATACCAGAGTGTTATTACCGTAAAAGTGATGTCTTGATGAGAAAATGGAGACATGCAGGCTGATGAAAAGTGAGCAGAAGTTCATCAAGTAGTATTGTCGGTAGGGTATAGAAAGGAGGTGTTGCGAGTGCACATGAGGTTCCAGTGGGAGGTCATTTGGGAATAAGGACAACTCAAGCTAAAATCCAGAAACATTTTTATTGGCCTGGACTACATAAAGATGTCGTTAAATTTTGTCAATCACGTCACACATGCCAAGTGATAGGGAAACCTCAAGCAGTGATAAAATCAGCGCCCTTAATACCCATTCCAGCATTTGACGAACATTTCACAAGGGTCCTAATTGATTGCGTAGGACCACTTCCTAAAACAAAAAGTGGGAATCAATATCTTTTTTTTAACAAACCATTTTAAATCAGGTATTTTTGGCATAACAAACAACCACGTACAAAAACAATAGAGTACAAAGAACAGCAATTAAAAAGCAACCACCGATATCCATCTCTCCAAGGCCTGCCTATTTAACCCCCTACTCGATACTACCCTAACCCCCCCTCCCACCCCACCCTGCTGACGACTAATTCTCCACAAAGAAGTCGATGAATGGTTGCCACCTCCGGGCGAACCCTGACACTGACCCTCTCAAGGTGGACTTGATCTTTTCCAGGCCGAGAAAGCTCGCCATGTCGGTTAACCAGGCCTCTGACTTTGGAGGCCTAGACTCCCTCCAAGCCAGTAATACCTGTCGCCGGGCTACCAAGAAGGCAAAGGCCAGAACATCTACCTCTCTCTCCTCCTGAACACCCGGGTCTTCCAACACCCCAAAGATCGCTACCCCTGGACTCATTTCCACCCTTGTCTTCAATACCCTGGACATGACATCCGCGAACCTCTGCCAATATCCCCTAATTGTTGGGCATTCCCAGAACATGTGGACATGGTTCGCTGGTCCACCTGCACACCTGACACACTTGTCTTCCACCCCAAAAAATCTACACTCATCCGGGCCGCTGTCATGTGCGCCCACCTTAAATTGGATCAAGCTGAGCCTTGTGCATGTAGCAGTCGCGTTGACCCTGATCAGCGCCTCCGCCCATAGGCCATCTTCCATCTCACCCCCCCAGTTCCTCCTCCCACTTACGCTTCAGCTCTTCTCTATGCGTCTCCTCCACCCCCATTAATTCTTTGTAGATGTCCGAGACGCTCCCCACCCCTACCCATCCCCTAGACACTACCCTATCTTGAATCCCTCTTAGTGGCAGGAGTGGGAAGGATGATACCTGCCTGCGCAGAAAGTCCCGCACCTGTAAATATCTAAAATCATTCCCTGGCTGCCAACCCGATCTTCTCCTCCATCGCCCTCAAGCTGGGGAAGGTCCCTTCCAGAAACATCTGGTCCCCCATCTTCTCAATTCCCGCCCTATGCCATACCCGAAATCTCCCATTTAGGCTCCCAGGAGCGAACCGATGGTTGTCACATATTGGGGACCAAACCGATGCCCCCCTGCTCCAACGTACCTCCTCCACTGACCCCAGATCCTCAGGGCCGCCACCACCACGGGACTGGTAGAATATCTCGCCGGCAGGAATGGCAACGGTGTCGTTATCAGCACCCCCAAGCTGGTGCCCCTGCACGAGGCTGCCTCCATCCACTCCCAAGCCGCCCCCGTCCCCATTACCCACTTCCTTATCATTGCAATATTGGCCGCCCAGTAATAATTACTAAAATTTGGCAGGGCCAGCCCCCCCTCCCCCCGATTCCTCTCGAGCATCACCTTTTTCACCCGTGGGGACTTACCCGCCCAAACAAAGGCCAAAATAATTTTGTTGATCCTCTTAAAAAGGACCGCGGGATGAAAATCGGGAGGCATTGGAACACAAATAAAAATCTCGGCAATATCGTCATCTTAACCGACTGCACCCTCCCCGCCAGTGACAGCGGGAGCACAACCCATCTCTGAAACTTGCCCCTCATCTGCTCAACCAGCCGGGACAAGTTCAACTTGTGTAACCAGCCCCAGCCGCGCGCCACTTGTATCCCCAGATATCAAAAATTGTCCCCCACTAACCTGAACAGTAACTCCCCCAGCTGGCCCTCCTGACCTCTTGCCTGGACTACAAACATCTCACTCTTCGTCATATTCAATTTGTATCCCGAAAACCGGCCGAATTCCCCCAGAATCGCCATAATCTCCCTCATCCCTGCTCCCGGATCTGCTACATATAGGAGTAAGTCATCCGCATATAGCATTACCCCATGCTCCACCCCCCCCCCCCCCCCCCCCTCCCACAACCAGCCCTTCCCAACCCCTAGAAGCTCTCACAGCAATTGCCAGCGGCTCTATGGCTAATGCAAACAGCAGTGGGGAGAGGGGACATCCCTGTCTTGTTCCCGGTGCAGCCTAAAATAGTCCGAGGTCGCCTTATTCGTCCTTACACTGGCTTCCAGAACCTGGTACAACAGCTTGACCCAGTCGATAAAGCCTCAACTGCCTGCCCTTGACAAATCCGGTTTGGTCCTCCATAATCACCTCCGGCACACAATCTTCAATCCTGGAGGCCAACACCTTGGCCAGCAACTTAGCGTCCACATTAAGCAACGAGATCGGCCTATCGGACCCACATAAAAGGGGCTGGTTTAGCACAGGGCTAAATCGCTGGCTTGAAAGCAGACCAAGGCAGGCCAGCAGCATGGTTCAATTCCCGTACCAGCCACCCCGAACAGGCGCCGGAATGTGGCGACTAGGGGCTTTTCACAGTAACTTCATTGAAGCTTACTTGTGACAATAAGCCATTTTCATTCATTTCATTTCATACATAGCTCCGGGTTCTTGTCCCGCTTCAATATTAACGAGATGGTGGCCTGTAACATCGTCGGGGGCAGCACCCCTCTATCCCTCACCTCGTTAAAAACCTTAACCAGCAACGGCGCTAATATCCCTGAAAATTTCTTGTACAATTCCACGGGGAACCTGTCTGGCCCCAGTGCTTTACCCGACTGCATCGCCTTCAAGCCCTCAGATATTTCTTCGGCCCTAATCGGTGCCCCCAACTCACCCACCAGCTCCCTACCCACCCTTGGGAAAGTCAGCCCGTCCAGAAAGCGTTTCATCTCCTTGGGCCCCGTGCGGGGTTCCGAGCGATAGAGTCCGCTATAAAAGTTCCTAAACGCCCTGTTTAGCCCAGCCGAGTCTCCTATCAGGTTCTCATCTCCGTCGACCACCTTATCAATTCCCCTGGCCGCCTCCCACTTTCTCAACTGCTGTGGCTGCATTCTGCTGGCCTTCTCTCCATATTCATACAGCGTCTACCTCGCCTTTCTAAGCTGCTCCACTGCCTTGCCGTGGACAGTACCCCAAACTCAGCCTGCAGCCTCCGGCGCTCCCTTAACAGTTCCGCCCCTGGGGTCACCGCATACCTCCTGTCTACCCGTAGGATCTCCTTGATCAGTCGGTCCATCGCTGCCCTGTCCGTCCTGTCCCTATGAGCTCGGATTGAAATCAACTTCCCTCTCACCACTGCCTTCAGCGCCTCCCAGACCACCGTTGCTGAGACTTCCCCCATGTCATTGACCTGCAGGTAGTCCTGCATGCACTTCCCTACTCTCTCGCACACCGCCTCGTCCGCCAACAAGCCCACGTCCAATCGCCACTGAGGGCGTTGGAAACTCTCCTCACTGGCCTGCAGTTCCACCCAGTGTGGGGCATGGTCCGAAATAGTGATGGCCGAGTACCCAGTGTCCACCAGCCCGCCAGCAAATCCCTGCTCAAAATGAAAAAATCAATCCGGGAATACACTTTATGTACATGCGAGTAGAAAGAAAACTCCCCAGCTGTCCGCTGCCTAAACCTCCATGGGTCAATCCCGCCCATCTGCTCCATGAACCCTATCAGCTCCTTTGCCATCGCTGGCACCCTCCCTGTTTTCGAGCACGACTGGTCCAGGCCGGTGTTGATAACCGTATTAAAATCGTCTCCCATGACCAGCTTGTGCGAGTCCAGATCCGGTATCTTCCCCAGCACCCTCTTGATGAATTCAACATCGTCCCAGTTCGGCGCATTGTCATTAACCAATACCACCTTCCTCCCCTCCAGCTTGCCCCCCCCCCCGTCCGAAACTATACTGCCCGCCTGGAATTGCACCCGCTTATTAATTAAGATTGCCACCCCTCTCGTCTTGGTATGCAGCCCCGAATGGAAGACCTGACTAACCCAGCCCTTCCTCACCCTAACTTGATCCGCCACTCTCAGGTGTGTCTCCTGCAACATCACCACGTCCGCCTTCAGAGCTCTCAGGTGCGCAAACACATGGGCCTTCTTGACCGGCCCATTCAGCTCTCTCACATTCCAGGTGATCAGTCTGGCTGGGGGGGCACAGCGTCCCCACCCCTCCCGCCGACCAGCCATCCCCCTTTCTGGGCCCGCGCCCCGCCCATGCGCCGCACCGCCATCTGCCCGCCTCCAGGTAGCCCTCACCCCCGACCTCCTCTCCGTCCCCGAACCCAGGTCCCTCCCTCGTCATCAGAGTAACTCCCCCCCTCCCCCCCCTAGCAACATCACCATATAACCCAACCCCTGCACCGTATTGAATCAATACACACACCCCACTGTGCTTCCATAGACTAGCTCACCCAGCTAGCCTGGTGACCCTCGCCGGAATCAATATTTCTTGACGATAATGGATGTGTCTACTAGATTTCCAGAGGCCATTCCAGTACGTAATATTACAGCTAAAAAGATTGTGGAGGAGTTACTTTAATTCTTTACTAGATATGGACTACCCACAGAAATACAATCGGATCAAGGATTGAATTTTATCTCAAGGTTATTCAAAGAAGTTATGGATAGCTTAGGAATAAAACAATTTAAATCAGAAACGCAGGGAATGTTAGAAAGGTGGCGTCAGACATTAAAGACAATGTTGAGGGCTTATTGTCAAGATTATCCAGAGTATTGGGTTAAAGGAATTCCATTCGTACTGTTTGCAATTAGGGGTGCACTTAATGAATTAACCAAATTTATTCCTTTTGAACTAATTTTTGGTCATGAGGTAAGAGAACCACTTAAATTGATTAAGGAAAAATTGGTGAGTGAGAAATCGGAAATTACATTATTGGATTACGTGTCAAATTTTAGGGAACAATTAAATAGAGCAGGTGAATTGGCTAGACAACATTTTAAAGTTGCACAAAATGTGATGAAACGGGTGGCGGACAAGAAATCCAAAGTTCGTAGTTTTGCCAGTGGAGATAAAGTTTTAGAGTTGTTACCAGTAGTAGGTGAACCTGTAAAAGCTAGGTTTTGTGGGTCTTATCAGATTGAAAGGAAATTAAGTGAGGTGAACTATGTGGTAAAAACACCAGATAGAAGGAAGACTCACCGAGTGTATCATGTGAATATGCTTAAAAGGTACTTTGAAAGGGAAGGAGAGAAAAAGGAGGAGGTTTTAATGATTTTAGCTCAAAATGACGAACCAAATCCAGATGACTGTGAATTTGACATACCTCAAATTAAATTGGAAAATGAGGATGCTCTTAAAAATTGGCATCAATTGTTGAGTTACCTTCCAGAGGAAAAACGGACTGACCTGAAAGAGTTATTGATATCACATGGGCATATTTGTGAAGATAAATTGGGAAGTACTAAAATGGCTGTACATGATGTAGATGTGGGAAATGCTGTTCCAATCAAACAACATCCATACAGACTTAACCCCTTAACATTGGCATAGGTTAATTGAAGTAGGTTGCAGCCAATGGGGCTCACCCATTGTGGTGGTACCTAAACCAGACGGTACCCAACGGTTGTGTGTGGACTATAGAAAGGTTAATGCAGTTCCAAGAACGGACTCTTATCATATCCCACATTTGGAGGATTGCATTGAGAAAGTGGGACAATCAGCTTTTATTTCCAAACTGGATTTACTTAAAGGTTACTGGCAGGTACCTTTATCCGAAAGGCGAAGGATATTTTAGCTTTTGTGACTCCAGATGGTATATACCAATTCAAAGTTATGCCATTTGGCAAGAAAAACACCTCAGCCACATTTCAACAGTTAACTAACAAAGTTGTTTCAGGATTATCCAATTGTGCGGTATACATCGACGATCTGGTAATTTTCAGCCAGACATGGAAAGAACATTTAAAACATCTGATGGAGTTATTCGATCGACTTCAGGAGGCGGGTTTGGTGATAAACCTAGCCAAAAGTGAATTTGGAAAAACCCAGGTCACTTTCCTTGGCCATACAATCGGACAGGGTCGAATGGTCCCACGGGAAGTGAAAGCAAAGGTTATTGGGGAGTTTCCGATACCCTCAAGACAAAGGGAAATAATGCGATTTCTTGGCATGAGTGGATTTGATCGAACATTTGTGCAAACGTTTTGTAGCGTGATAGCAAACTTGATTAGTAAGTTTGCAGACGACACAAAGGTTGGTGGAATTGCGGATAGCGATGAGGACTGTCTGAGGATACAGCAGGATTTAGATTGTCTGGAGACTTGGGCGGAGAGATGGCAGATGGAGTTTAATCCGGACAAATGTGAGGTAATGCATTTTGGAAGGTCTAATGCAGGTAGGGAATATACAGTGAATGGTAGAACCCTCAAGAGTATTGAAAGTCAAAGAGATCTAGGAGTACAGGTCCACAGGTCATTGAAAGGGGCAACACAGGTGGAGAAGGTAGTCAAGAAGGCATACGGCATGCTTGCCTTCATTGGCCGGGGCATTGAGTATAAGAATTGGCAAGTCATGTTGCAGCTGTATAGAACCTTAGTTAGGCCACACTTGGAGTATAGTGTTCAATTCTGGTCGCCACACTACCAGAAGGATGTGGAGGCTTTAGAGAGGGTGCAGAAGAGATTTACCAGAATGTTGCCTGGTATGGAGGGCATAAGCTATGAGGAGCGGTTGAATAAACTCGGTTTGTTCTCACTGGAACGAAGGAGGTTGAGGGGCGACCTGATAGAGGTATACAAAATTATGAGGGGCATAGACAGAGTGGATAGTCAGAGGCTTTTCCCCAGGGTAGAGGGGTCAATTACTAGGGGGCATAGGTTTAAGGTGAGAGGGGCAAGGTTTAGAGTAGATGTACGAGGCAAGTTTTTTACGCAGAGGGTAGTGGGTGCCTGGAACTCACTACCGGAGGAGGTAGTGGAGGCAGGGACGATAGGGACATTTAAGGGGCATCTTGACAAATATATGAATAGGATGGGAATAGAAGGATACGGACCCAGGAAGTGTAGAAGATTGTAGTTTAGTCGGGCAGTATGGTCGGCACGGGCTTGGAGGGCCGAAGGGCCTGTTCCTGTGCTGTACATTTCTTTGTTCTTTGTCTTTGTTTGTCGTGGTTGCTCCACTGATGGACTTGCTGAAGAAACGTCAAAAATTCCAGTAGACAGCGGAGTGTCAACAGGCATTTGACTGCCTGAAAGCTGTGATAACCAATGCTCCAGGGTTGGAGAATTACAAGGGGCTCTGTGATCAGATTGAACTCAAGTATCTGACTTTAAAGAGAAATGCCGAGGCGTAGAGAAATGGACGGATCGTGCAGAGACCGTCTTGTTCAAAGAGACTGTTAATCGAGAAGGATTTCAGTTGGAGGAAGAAAAACAAAAAAAAAATGGGTTATATTATTATACCTATTTGCGTGTGTTGGTTTTTGAAACGAAAAAGTGTATTTACTGTGTGCATTTCTTAAAGAATGGTGAAAAGGTGAAAAATGAAACCATCTTGAAGTTGATGGTATTTTCTTTTTCTTGAGGGGAGGTGTCATGTGAGAATACCTTTCAGAAATGGGTGTTTAAGAACATAAGAACTAGGAGCAGGAGTAGGCCATCTGGCCCTTCGAGCCTGCTCCGCCATTCAATGAGATCATGGCTGATCTTTTGTGGACTCAGCTCCACTTTCCCGCCCGATCACCATACTCCTTAATCCCTTTATTCTTCAAAAAACATCTATCTTCATCTTAAATACATTTAATGAAGGAGCCTCAACTGTGTCACTGGGCAAGGAATTCCATAGATTCACAACCCTTTGGGTGAAGAAGTTCCTCCTAAACTCAGTCCTAAATCTACTCCCCCTTATTTTGAGGCTTTGCCCCCTAGTTCTGCTTTCACCCGCCAGTGGAAACAACCTGCCCGCATCTATCTTATCTATTCCCTTCATAATTGTATATGTTTCTATAAGATCCCCCCTCATCCTTCTAAATTCCAACGAGTACAGTCCCAGTCTGCTCAACCTCTTCTCGTAATCCAACCCCTTCAGCTCTGGGTTTAACCAAGTGAATCTCTTCTGCACACCCTCCAGAGCCAGTACATCCTTTCTCAGGTAAGGAGGCCAAAACTGAACACAATACTCCAGTGGCCTCACTAACACCTTATACAGTTGCAGCATAACCTCCCTAGTCTTAAACTCCATCCCTCTAGCAATGTAGGACAAACTTCCATTTGCCTTCTTCATCACCTGTTGCACCTGCAAACCAACTTTTGCGACTCATGCACTAGCACACCCAGGTCTCTCTGCACAGCAGCGTGTTTTAATATTTTATGATTTAAATAATAATCCCTTTTGCTGTTTTTTTTGCTGACTAGTGTTTGATTTTACATTCTCACCCTCCATTTGTATTTTAAATTCCATTTATAAATGGGTGTGTATATAAATATCTGTAGTGAGAGTACCTTTAAGAAATGGGTGTTTATTACTGCAGTGATGTCAGAGAGTGGGTGGAGCTGGGCTGTCTATCAGCTTTTTACTTTCGTTTTAGGCTGTTTGCTGCAGGGTGCGTTTCAGTGTTGGAGCTGAAGCCAGACAGAGCAGGTGTACTGTTGAACTCTCTGCCATGAAAAGACTATCTCTTGATCATTTGGTGAATTCAGAATTATAAATATTCTCAGTAGTGAATGTAAACTTAAGGTTCTTCTGTTAAAAGGTGTTTCTTTTGTCTTTGGATGTTGTTTGGGAAGTTATTAAGGATTACTTAGTGTCGTATTTTTTGGGGGTTGAATTGATGGTTGCTAAGATGTTCACTGTCTGTTTTAAAAAGGTTAACTTGAGTTCATAGAATAAACATTGTTTCGCTTTCAAAAATACTTTTCCATTTCTGCTGTACCACACCTGCAGAGTGGGCCGTGTGCCCCCCATATCACAATCTATTAAAAGTTGTGGGTCAGGTGAATTCCATGATACACTTTGGGGTTCTCTAAACCCTGGCCCATAACACTGGCATATATGTTGCACTGTCCCCCTGCTCATCCGGAGTGTTCGATGGCATGCGCGGTCCGGCAGGCGACGCCGGTACACACAAGGCCACATGGGGCGCCTCTTTGGTACCTCCTCCTCCTCGGCCTATTGGGCGGCCAGCCCTCCAGCCAGTGTGGTCGCCACCTGCCCCTCTGCAGCCCGGTCCTCTGCAGCCCGTTCCTCTGCTGCTGCTCCACTCTGCAGCTTCCCGCTCCACTGCTGAAGCTTCCCCCTCCTCTCTGAGCGGCCCCCGCTCACGTGGCCGCAGGGCATGTCACAGAGCTCCGACCATCACCACGACGGCCACCATTGCTGGTTGAACACCAAATGCCATTGTCTGCAGGGGTGAAAAATCAACATGTTAGAATGGCGCATACTCCCATGCCCAGCCAGGTTGCATGGGCTACACGGTGGCCCCGGTTGGCAGTGCAGGCTCCGCCCATGCGTGTCCCTCCCCCACGCCCGTCCCCCTGCCCGTCGATGTCCGGCATCGTCGGTGCCCCCGGTCCTGACGCCCGTCCCTGCTGCCAAGGGTACCATTGGCTTGCACTGCCCTCACTGGAGGCTGCCGTCGGTATGGCCCTGGGTGCTTCCCCGGTGGGTGGTGGCCTGTTGGGCAGGGTGTTGGGGCGGGGGGGGGGGGGAGTGGGGTGCGGGGGTGGATGCACCCATACGGCGGGTGCTACTGTGTAAAACCAGAGGCCGAGGTGGGAGGTCAGTGGATACGCAGCAAGATGGCCGGCGTAATGGCAGTCAGTGCATGGTCATCGCCCCAGTCTTGTGGGGAGGGGCACCCCGGCTGCTCGGCCTGTTCCCCCCCCCTCCCCTGGCCCTGGCAGGGGGCCACCCCGCCCCAGCCAGCACGGCCGGTGTCCGGGCCGGCAGCCCCGCAGTAATTCCGCTCCATTTCCTACCTCCTCTCTCTCTCTTGCTCAGCAGCCATGATGCCAGGTTCACGATTTCTGAAACCACAAGTGAACCAGCTGTCGGGTACTTGGCCCATCGGAGGCGGTGAATCTCGGAGGCCCCGGACAATAGGGTGTCAGGCCCGCATATGACATGCCTACTGTACTTTAACCCCGCACGGCGAGCGACGCATTTATGCAATTTTCAGGATGCCGGAGCATCCCGATTTGGCGTCAAACCGGCATCCCGATTTTGGCGTCGGAAACTATTCTTCGCCCAATCGTGTTTCGTGATTTCGGCATCGGTAAGCGGAGAATCCTGCCCCCTTACTTTGTGGACTGGATCTTCTTTTTAAATTGGCAGTCAGGATCAAATTCCAAGATTCCTGGTGCGGGATTCTCCGAACCCCCGCCAGGTCGGAGAATCGCCGGGGGGTGGGGGGCGTGAATCCCGCCTCCGCCGGCTGCCGAATTCTACGGCGCCGGGAATCGCAGTGCGCAGGTCGGCGGCTGCTGGCAGCGGCCCCCCTGGCGATTCTTTGGCCCACAATGGGACGAGTGGCCGCCCGTTTTGGGCGGGTCCCACCGGCGTAAAGCACAACAGGTCCTTACCGGCGGGACCTGGCTCCATGGGCGGCCTGCAGAGTCCTCGGGAGGGCGCGGGGGGATCTGGCCCCAGGAGGTGCCCCCACGGTGGTCTGGCCCGCGATCGGGGCCCATCGATTCACCGGGCGTGCCTGTGCCGTGGGGGCACTCTTTCCCTCCGCACCGGCCACTGTCAACCTCCACCATGGCCGGTGTGGAGACGGGATGATGCCAGCTCACGCTGACGCTCCTGCACATGCGCCAACTCTTGTCGGCCGGCGGAGGCCCTTCGGCGCCGGTTGACGTGGCACCAAGCCCTTCCGCGCCGGCTGCTGCGGCGCCAAACACTCCGGCGCCAGCCTAGCCCCTGAAGGTGCGGAGGATTCACGCCACTCCTCAGCACCGGAGTGGCCCGCCCTGCCGGTTCGTGGAAAATCCCACCCCTGATCCTATTCCCAGGCTAATTTTCGGGAATGCCCTTAAAAGCTATGTACTAGTCCTTGTCAAAAGCCGAAATCCACCACTCCCGGTCTGGCTGGCTCCATTGCGGAGATAGAGGTATGTCCTATTCCTCTGCAATTTTCATGAAGTTGTGCCAGGTTTTTAAAGAACTGTAGTTCATGACCAATCAGAGGAGTTGAGAACCTTATTGTGCATGAGGGACCTTTTAAATAATAAATTTAAACAAGGACCTCCTAATGCCCCCCATGACAAGTTACACCCTTATCCACTTCTCATGGTCATATGTCCCTTATGTCAAATTCTGCCCTTCCACCTACCCCCTATGGCCCCTCATGCACACTATACCAAGCTCTGCTATGTCACTTTCATGCCCATTGGCCCACTGTACACCTTCTAAAACAAATGAACCCTATGGTGCAGAATGGAATGTAAAAAAACTTTTAAAAAAGTAATTAATTTGTAATTTTTGCCTATTTATGTTTGAAGAAAAGACTTTACTGCATGCTAATAAAAATATTAATCATCCAGGCACTTTAAAGTATCGAAACCCACAACCACAAACCTTTGAAACTACTTAACGTATGTAAGCAAACATTGTGAAATTGACAACAGAGATAGATAGCTGATCTGTCAATCAAACAATGTTTCCTCTGGGGAGAAACTGTTGCAACAAACTTAATGGACACCTGGACACTAAGCCAAGCCTCATTGAGCATGCATTCCCAGCTCCTGTTGCAATACACCTCCCTTTTAAGAGGTACAGGCTTGCTTTAAGCAGCGGAGCCTTAACTTTTACTAGTGCTAGCAAGTCTAGATTACGGGCACCCTGCTGACACATGCAACCAATCAATAGCACGTTTAGTGCAGGCTGCATTTCGAAATTGTGTAGATAAGCAGGTAACACAAAGGTGCTGCGCCAAATTACATCTAATGGGCACAGATTAACATGCATCTCAGTTACCACTCCTCTTTTTGGAAGTTATCTAACTTGGATCCGAAGAAGTGTCATATTGGACTCAATACATGGGCGCGATTCACCAGTCGCTTTGCGCTCAAGGGATAGCACAACGCGGCAGGAGAATGTCTGGAGAGGCTTCCAGCGAGCCTCATGAGATTCTCCAGAGTCCTGCGAGACGTCGGAGTTGGAACCCTGCCCCAAATGGGTGGGACCGAATGACACTCGCGGATGTAGGTCATAAACCTACTTACGACCTAGCTACATAGGATCCATTGACCTCCCTCGATTATTCGGCCTCCCAAGGGAGGCTGCAGCCAGGCGCTGATAAGTGCTGGTCCACTCAAACAGCACTCGGGGGGGGGGGGGGGGACTCCAGGGCCATCAGAAACCTCTGGGTGGTCAGGGTAAGTTCAGGGTGGCTCCTTGGCCCTCTCCCTGGAACGTGGGCACCTTGGCACTGACCAGCTAGCAGCTTGGCACTGCCACCCTGGCACTGTCAAGGTACCAAGATGGCACTGCCAAGCCAGCAGGAGCACTGCCTAGGTGCCAGAGTGCCAGTGTGGCACAGCCATGGGACAGGGGTGAGGGGGTCCTTGCCCATTAAACGAGGGTGGAGGGGGGGTTTGAAGGGCAAGTAAATAGGGGCCTCTGGGAGGTTGAGGGATTATGGGTGGGGGTCCTAGAAGGGAGATGGTGCTGTAAGGGGGCTTAGGGGCATGGAGAGGGGGAATCCCAGGGACCCCATTGGGGGGGTATCCTCACTTGGAGGGGGTGGGGTGGTGTCCCTGTATGTGGGCGTGACATTGCCCATGGGTGTGGGGTGTGGGGGACCCACAAGCTCACTTAGAGATCGGGGTACCCTTTCAAAATGGCGTCCCAATCTCCGAGTTCAGCTTCCCAATGTTAAAAACAATTCTAAGTGTGGGCTAAAACGGTGAGAAACGCTCCAGGGCCCAAAAAAGTGACTAAGTGTCATTGAATAGCGGTGGGGAACTCGCCGGCAGAGCCGAAGACAAACGCCCTGAAAACCCGCCACAAATTAACTTAGAAATTTTTTTTGGGGGGAGTGTCCATTGACCCTGTTTCTCTCTCCACACATGCTACTAGAACTGCTGAGTTTTTTCAGCCCTTTCTGTTTTTATTTCAGATCTACTCCAGTTGAGCCTGAACCTGGGCAATTGTGTACAGTTTTGGTCTACTTACCTAAGGAAGAGAATGCCACAAAGGTTCACTGGACTGATCCCTGGGACGGCCGGATTGATTTATGAGGAGAGATTGAGGAAACTGGGTCTGTATTCTCTCATGTTTAGAAGAATGAAAGTTTATCACATTGAAGCATACAAAATTCTTACAGGGCTCGAAAACATAGATACAGGAAAGATGTTTCTGCTGGTTGGGGCATGTCTGGAGTATGGGGACAGCCTCAGAGTGAGAGGTAGGCCATTTAGGACTGAGATGAGGAGGAATTTATTCACTCAGTAAGTGGTAAGGAATTCTCTACTGCAGGGGGCTTTGGAGGCTCAGTCAATAAAAGAACAAAGAACAAAGAAATGTACAGCACAGGAACAGGCCCTTCGGCCCTCCAAGCCCGTGCCGACCATGCTGCCCGACTAAACTACAATCTTCTACACTTCCTGGGTCCGTATCCCTCTATTCCCATCCTATTCATGTATTTGTCAAGATGCCCCTTAAATGTCACTATCGTCCCTGCTTCCACCACCTCCTCCGGCAGCGAGTTCCAGGCACCCACTACCCTCTGTGTAAAAAACTTGCCTCGTACATCTACTCTAAACCTTGCCCCTCTCACCTTAAACCTATGCCCCCTAGTAATTGACCCCTCTACCCTCGGGAAAAGCCTCTGACTATCCACTCTGTCTATGCCCCTCATAATTTTGTAGACCTCTATCAGGTCGCCCCTCAACCTCCGTTGTTCCAGTGAGAACAAACCAAGTTTATTCAACCGCTCCTCATAGCTAATGCCCTCCATACCAGGCAACATTCTGGTAAATCTCTTCTGCACCCTCTCTAAAGCCTCCACATCCTTCTGGTAGTGTGGCGACCAGAATTGAACACTATACTCCAAGTGTGGCCTAACTAAGGTTCTATACAGCTGCAACATGACTTGCCAATTCTTATACTCAATGCCCCGGCCAATGAAGGCAAGCATGCCGTATGCCTTCTTGACTACCTTCTCCACCTGTGTTGCCCCTTTCAATGACCTGTGGACTTGTACACCTAGATCTCTCTGACTTTCAATACTCTTGAGGGTTCTACCATTCACTGTATATTCCCTACCTGCATTAGACCTTCCAAAATGCATTACCTCACATTTGTCCGGATTAAACTCCATCTCATAGTTCGGGATCCTCTTGGAAGGAGCGACCACAATATGGTGGAATTTAATATACAGTTGGAGGATGACAAGGTAAACTCAAACACTAGTGTTTTGTGCTTAAACAAAGGCGATTACAATGGGATGAGAGAAGAATTAGCTAAGGTAGACTTGGAGCAAAGACTTCATGGTGAAGCAGTTGAGGAACAGTGGAGAACCTTCCGAGCGATCTTTCACAGTGTTCAGGAAAGGTTCATACCAACAAAAAAGAAAGACGGTAGAAAGGGGAAAAATTGACCGTGGATATCTAAGGAGGTGAGGGAGAGTATCAAATTGAAGGAAAAAACATACAAAGTGGCAAAAATTAGTGGGAGACTAAAGGACTGGGAAGTCTTTAGTGGACAACAGAAAGCTACTAAAAAAGCTCTAAAGAAGAGTAAGGTAGACTATGAAAGTAAACTGGCTCAGAACATAAAAGCAGATAGTAAAAGCTTCTACAAATATATAAGACAAAAAAGAGTGGCTAAGGTAAATATTGGTCCTTTGGACGATGAGAAGGGAGATTTAATAATAGGAGACGGGGAAATGGCTGAGGAGCTGAACAGGTTTTTTGGGTCGGTCTTCACAGTGGAAGACACAAATAACATGCCAGTGACTGATGGAAATAAAAATATGATAGGTGAGGACCTTGAGATGATTGTAATCACTAAGGAGGCAGTCTTGGGCAAGCTAATGGGGCTAAAGGTAGACAAGTCTCCTGGCCCTGATGGGATGCATCCCAGAGTGTTAAAAGAGATGGCTAGGGAAATTGTAAACGCACTAGTGATAATTTATCAAAATTCACTAGACTCTGGGGTGGTCCCAGAGGATTGGAAAGTAGCAAACGTGACACCACTGTTTAAAAAAGGAGATCGGCAGAAAGCGGGTAATTATAGGCCGGTAACCTTAACTTTGGTTGTAGGGAAAATGCTGGAATCTATCATTAAGGAGGAAATAGCGGGGCACCTGGAGGGAAATTGTCCCATTGGGCAGACGCAGCATGGGTTCATAAAGGGTAGGTCGTGTCTGACTAATTTGGTAGAATTTTTTGTGGACGTTACCAGTGCAGTAGATAACGGGGAGCCAATGGATGTGGTATATCTGGATTTCTAGAAAGCTTTTGACAAGGTGCCACACAAAAGGTTGCTGCATAAGATAAAGATGCATAGCATTAAGGGTAAAGTAGTAGCATGGATAGAGGATTGGTTAATTAATAGAAAGCAAAGAGTGGGGATTAATGGGTGTTTCTCTGGTTGGCAATCAGTAGCTAGTGGTGTCCCTCAGGGATCAGTGTTGGGCCCACAATTGTTCACAATTTACATAGATGATTTGGAGTTGGGGACCAAGTGCAATGTGGCAAAGTTTGCAGACGACACTAAGATGAGTGGTAAAGCAAAAAATGCAGAGGACACCGGAAGTCTGCAGAAGGATTTGGATAGGTTAGGTGAATGGGCTAGGGTCTGGCAGATGGAATTCAATGTTGCCAAGTGTGAGGCTATCCATTTTGGGAGGATTACCAGCAGAATAGATTATAATTTAAACGGTAAGATGTTAAAACATGCTGCTGTGCAGAGGGACCTGGGTGTGCTGGTGCACGAGTCGCAAAAAGTTGGTGTGCAGGTGCAACAGGTGATTAAGAAGGCTAATCGAGTTTTGTCTTTCATTGCTAGAGAGATGGAGTTCAAGACTAGGGAGGTTATGCTGCAATTGTATAGGGTGTTGGTGAGGCCACATCTGGAGTATTGTGTTCAGTTTTGGTCTCCAAACTCCAGAGGAGATTCACTAGGTTGATCCCAGAGTTGAGGGGATTAGATCATGACAAGAGGTTGAGTCGACTGGGACTGTACTCATTGGAGTTTAGAAGGATGCGGGGGGGATCTTATTGAAACATATAAAATTATGAAGGGAATAGATAGGATAGATGCGGGTAGGTTGTTTCCACTGGTCGGGGAAAGCAGAACTAGGGGGCATAGCCTCAAAATAAGGGGAAGTAGATTTAGGACTGAGTTTAGGAGGAACTTCTTCACCCAAAGGGTTGTGAATCTCTGGAATTCCTTGCCCAGTGAAGCAGTTGAAGCTCCTTCTTTAAACGTTTTTAAGAAAAAGATAGATACCTTTCTAAAGAATAAAGGGATTCGGGGATATGGTGTACGGGCCGGAGAGTGGAGCTGAGTCCACAAAGATCAGCCATGATCTCATTGAATGGCGGAGCAGGCTCGAGGGGCCAGATGGCCTACTCCTGTTCCTAGTTCTTATGTTCTTATGAGTCCCAGTCAATATTGGGGAAGTTGAAGTCTCCCATCACCACAACCCTGTTGTTTTTACACTTTTCCGAAATCTGTCCACCTATCTGCTCCTCTATCTCCCGCTGGCTGTTGGGAGTCCTGTAGTAAACCCCCAACATTGTGACTGCACCCTTCTTATTCCTGATCTCTACCCATATAGCCTCACTGCCCTCTGAGGTGTCCTCCCGTAGTACAGCTGTGATATCCTCCCTAACCAGTAGCGCAACTCCGCCACCCCTTTTACATCCCCCTCTATCGCGCCTGAAACATCTAAATCCTGGAATGTTTAGCTGCCAATCCTACCCTTCCCTCAACCAGGTCTCTGTAATGGCAACAACATCATAGTTCCAAGTATTAATCCAAGCTCTAAATTAATCTGCCTTACCCATAATACTTCTTGCATTAAAACATATGCATTTCAGGCCACCAGACCCGCTGTGTTCAGCAACTTCTCCCTGTCTGCTCTGCCTCAGAGCCACACTGTCCCTATTCCCTAGTTCTCCCTCAATGCTCTCACCTTCTGACCTATTGCTCCCATGCCCTCCCCCCTGCCATACTAGTTTAAACCCTCCCGTGTGACACGAGTAAACCTCGCGGCCAGGATATTTATGCCTTTTCAGTTTAGATGCAACCCGTCCTTCTTATATAGGTCACACCTGCCCCGGAAGAGCTCCCAATGGTCCAGATAACAGAAACCCTCCCTCCTACACCAGCTGTTTAGCCACGTGTTTAGCTGCTCTATCTTCCTATTTCTAGCCTCACTGGCACGTGGCACAGGGAGTAATCCTGAGATTACAACCCTAGAGGTCCTGTCTTTTAACTTTCTGCCTAGCTCCCTGAACTCCTGCTGCAGGACCTCATGCCCCTTCCTGCCTATGTCATTAGTACCAATATGTACAACGATCTCTGCCTGTTTGCCCTTCCCCTTCAGGATGCCCTCTACCCGTTCGGAGACATCCTGGACCTTGGCACCAGGGAGGCAACATACCATCCTGGAGTCTCTTTCACATCCACAGAAGCACCTATCTGTGCCCCTGACTAGAGAGTCCCCTATTACTATTGCTCTTCTGCACTTTGACCCTCCCTTCTGAACATCAGAGCCAGCCGTGGTGCCACTGCTCTGGCTGCTGCTGTTTTCCCCTGATAGGCTATCCCCCCCGACAGTATCCAAAGGGGTATACCTATTCGAGAGGGGGACAACCACAGGGGATTCTTACACTGACTGCCTGCCCTTTCTGGTGGTCACCCATTTCTCTGCCTGCACCTTGGGTGTGACCACATTTATATTACTGCTATCTATGACGCTTTCCGCCACCTGCATGTTCCTAAGTGCATCCAATTGCTGCTCCAACCGAACCATGCAGTCTGTGAGGAGTCTAGTTGGGTGCACTTTCTGCAGATGAAGCCATCCGGGACGCTGGAAGCCTCCCGGACCTGCCACATCTCACAGTCAGAGCACTGCACCCCTCTAACTGACATTGCGTCAATTAATTAGTAAATTAAAGTTAAAAGTTTGAAAAAAAAATTTAAGTTACTGTTAACTATCTGTTTCCTAGCACTAGATTTCTACTATAAATATGAAAGCTAAATATAGTACTCTCCGATCTCTGGCTTAGATACCTCCCTAAATTATAATTAAATAATTATGTTTAATTAGTTACCAATGCTTAATTTTTTTAATTTAGTGTAGATACCCAACCAGCCACTCAGGTCACAGCTTTTCTGTGATGTCACTTTAGTTTCCCCCCCCCACCACACACAATTTGAAAAGGGAATAAAAGTAAAACTGAGTAAAAATCACTTACTTACCTTCTGAGGGTCTTAGATGTTCTCAGGTTCTCTCCCTGACAGAGACTGCTTCTCCTCCTCCGAACGGCTCCCGAAACTAGGCCGCGATCTTTTTAAATCTCCGCTCCGACTATCAGCTCCTGCTCTTTTTAAATCTCTGCTCCGACCCGCAACTCCGGCGCTTTTTAAATCACTGCTCCGACTCGCAGCTCCCGCTCTTTTCAAATCTCCGCTCCGACTCGCAGCTCCCGCGCTTTTTAAATCACCGCTCCGACTCGCAGCTCCCGCTCTTTTTAAATCTCTGCTCTGACTCGCAGCTCCCGCGCTTTTTAAATCTCCGCTCCGACTCGCAGCTCCCGCTCTTTTTAAATCTCCGCTCCGACTCGCAGCTCCCGCGCTTTTTAAATCTCCGCTCCGACTCGCAGCTCCTGCACTTTTTAAATCTCTGCTCCGACTCGCAGCTCCCGCTCTTTTTAAATCTCCGCTCCAACTCGCAGCTCCCGCTCTTTTTAAATCTCCGCTCCGACTCTCAGCTCCCGCTCTTTTTAAATCTCCACTCCGACTCGCAGTTCCCGCTCTTTTTAAATCTCTGCTCCGACTCGCAGCTCCCGCTCTTTTTAAATCTCCGCTCTGACTCGCAGCTCCCGCGCTTTTTAAATCTCCGCTCCGACTCGCAGCTCTGGCGCTTTTTAAATCTCTGCTCCGACTCGCAGCTCCCGCGGTTTTTAAATCTCCGCTCCGACTCGCAGCTCTGGCGCTTTTTAAATCTCCGCTCCGACTCGCAGCTCCCGCGCTTTTTAAATCTCCGCTCCGACTCGCAGCTCCCGCTCTTTTTAAATCTCCGCTCCGACTCGCAGCTCCCGCTCTTTTTAAATCTCCGCTCTGACTCGCAGCTCCCGCGCTTTTTAAATCTCCGCTCCGACTCGCAGCTCCCGCTCTTTTCAAATCTCCGCTCTGACTAGCAGCTCCCGCGCGAGATATGGAGATAGTGTAGCAAAATGGCATTGATGCGGAAGATTACCCATGATGTAATTGAATGACAGAGCAAGCTTGAGGTGCCAAACGATCTACTGTTTCTATCGCCTATGTTCCTATCCCAGCTTCTGCAGTATTTTGCTTTTATTAAGCAACAAAAACCCCCTGTAAATTGATTTTTTTTTGCACCAATTGAGTTGTGCATTATTTATTACTTAGTTACAACAAATAACACTTCTGACCAATCAGGAGTGTCATCTCCAATTGTTAAAATAGGCTGTCAAAAGGAAACACAACCGGCTTAGTTCAGTTCTAATGAGGTGAATAGACAGTGGTAAATATCCCTCCTTGGGGTGCTTTACATACAATTTACTGGAATGCAAAAGGTTGACAATTCATCAGCTTCGTGCTGAATTAGAACATTAACTCTGGGCCTGCACAGAATTGACATCGTTTTGTATCTGTGCAAAGCCAGTAATAACTTTGCAATGTCTGGTGGAATATTTCCATTTCCATGGAAACATTGGGAACCCTGTGCTTAGAGTGTTCCAATAGGTACAATAAAGCTATTTCAGAAGGGTGACGTTTGGCATTATTAGTTTCTTCAGCACATTTTCTTTTTATTAATATTGATATATAAATTATTATATCCTCAAAGATCTATATCATACCTCAGCCTATGTATTGTATATCTTGATCTTTGAGGATATAAAGAAAAGAAAAAGAAATCATTTTCCTTTACATGTTTATACAGGGATTGGGGAAAAAAACCCAAAGGTGCTTGAGGAATGATTTATTATTTCTAACCTCTTTGCCACCCTCGCAATAGAGTTGCACCTGCAAGTTTTAGAAATTGTTCAATGAAGCTTCCAGTCATCTAGATAGACTGTGGACATTCCTTTTCCGTAATCTGCAAAAAACTAGGATTTCTAGAATGAACAACAAGCCACTGCGTTTACCTGGGAAGAAGCCAGCGATATCGCTAAAGGCCACGTCAGTGGACTAATTTCCAACTACTTTCATCTGAAGTACATCTGAAATGAGACTCCTGCCAGAGGCAGTTAGTGGTAACCATGGAGGTGGGACAAATACTAATCACACAATGAAGGACTTTGCCTTGTTCCTCCTGGAACTGGAACTCTTGGTGAGCCACTAATTTGATGATCATCCATTTCTTATTTGAGATAATGCTGCACAAATTCTTAGTTGACAGGTAACCACAGTAATTCTACACATAAATTAACAAACATTAAGGAAAAATAAAAATGTTGTCCCTGATTCATAGATTAGAAGGAGGCCATTCAGCCCACTGTGTCTGTGCTGGCCCTCTGAAGGAGAAATTCATCTAGTGCAACTCTCCCTGCCTTTTCCTCTTAACCCTGCACATTCTTCCTTTTCAGATAATAATCCAACTTCCTCTTGGATGCCTCAATAGAACTTTCTACCATTTCACTCTCAGGCAGTCCATTCCAGATCCTAACCACTCACTGTGTGAAAAAGGTTTTTCTCACATGCTCACTGCTTCTTATGCCAGTTACCTTAAATCTATTCCCTGTGATTCTTGATTGTTACACCAATGGGAACAGTTTCACCCAATCGACTTTTTCCAGACTGCTCATGATTTTGAATTTCTCTATCAAATCTCCAGTCAACCTTTACACTTCTCCAAGAAAAACAGTCCCAACTTTTCCAATATATCTACGTAATGAAGTTCCTCATTACCAAACCATTCCTGTAAATTTTTTCTGCAGACTCCATAATGTCTTCATGAACTGTGGTGCTGAGAAGTGGACACAATATACAGGTTGAGGCCAAACCAATGCTTTATACAAGTTGAAGTCAGTTGCAACACGGATACAAAATTGGTTGTGTATTCTATGCCCCTACTGATAAATCCCAGGATGCCGTATGCATTGTTAACCACTCTCACGACTTGTCCTGCCACTTCACTGATCTTTGCACATACACACCCGGGTCCCTCTGCTACTGCAACCCCTTTAGAATTGTGGAAGAGAAGGGATCCGAACACTGATCCCTGGGGGAACGCCAATATCAACATTTCTCAATAACTAAGGCTCTCTGTTTCCTGCCGCTCAACCAATTTTGTATCCGTATTGCAACTGTCCTTTATATTCCATGAGCCCAAACTTTGCTCAAGCCTGATTTAAGACACTTTAGTAAATGCCTTTTGGAAGTCCAGATGCAGCATACCTACTGTCATCACCCTCTCTCTTAACTCATCAAAAACTCAAGCAAGTTAGTTAAACATGATTTTCCCTCAATAAATTTGCACTGACTTTCCTTAATTAACCCACATTTTACCAAGTGACTTAATTTGTCCTGAATCACAGTTCTAAAAGATTGCCACACCGCCGGGATTAAACTGACTGACCTATAGTTTATCTTTACACCCCTTTTTGAACAAGGGTGTAACATTTGCAATTCTCCAGCCCTTGGGCAGTACCCCCGAGTCTAAGGTGAACTGGAAATTTATGGCCAGTGCTTCTGCAATTTCCAGTGAATTTCAAGTGTTTGAATTACCTTGGGCGGGATTCTCCGACCCCCCGCGGGTCGGAGAATACCCAGGGGCCAGGGAGAATCCGGCCCCGCCACTCTGACGCCGGCTGCCGAATTCTCCGGTGCCAGTTTTCGGGCGGGGGCGGGGATCACGCCGCGCTGGTCAGGGGCCGTTGACAGCGGCCTCCCCGTTAATTCTCTGGGCCCCAATGGGCCGAGCGGCCACCCGTTTTCGGCCAGTCCCGCCGGCGTGAAATAGACATGGTCCATCCCGGCAGTACCTGGCTTGGAGGGCGGCTCGCGGGGTCCTCGGGGGGGGGTGGGTGGGTGCGGTTGGATCGGGCCCCATGGTGGCCTGGCCATCGATAGGGGCCCACCGATCTGCGGGCGGGCCCGTGCCATGGGGCCACTCCTTCCCTCTGTGCTGACCTCTGTAAGGCTCTGCCAAGGCTGCCACGGAGAAGAAATCCCCTGCGCATGCGCAGGAAACATGCCGGCGGTCCTGCACATGCGCCAACTCGCGCCAGCTGGCGCGGCCCTTCAGTGCCAGTTGGCACGGCGCCAACCCCTCCAGCGCCGGCCAAGCCCCCGTAAGTGCGGAGGATTCCGCAACATCCGGGCAGTCTGATGCCGGAGTGGTTCACACCGCTCTTGGCGCCAGTACGGGCCACCCTGCCAATTGCGGGAGAATCCCGCCCCTAATCTTTCACCATGACCCAGGCAGCATCTTCTTCCTTGGCAAAGATGGATTCAAATTATTCACTTTAAACCTTTAGCCATGCCCCCAACCTTTTTGCGCGAAACCCATTTTCATTCCCCAATTCACTCACTCCTTTTACCACCCTATTTAAATGCGTATGAAGATAAGACTTGTGGGAACCGTTTTACGTTAGCTGCCAGTTTCTTCTCATACTCTCTCTTTGTTGCTCTTATTTGCTTTTTCAATTTTTCTCTGCCCCTTCTATACTCAGCCTGGTTCTCAATTGTATTATTCACTGGACTCTGGTTATAAGCACACTTTTTCACATCATCTTAACCTCTCACACTTTCAACATCCATGGGCCTCTGAATTTGTTTCCCTACCTCACATCTTCATTGGAATATACATTGTCTGTACTCAAACCATCTCTTGTTTAAATGCAGACAAATGTTTAGTTACAGTTTTGACTGCTAATATTTTATTCCAATTCATCCTTAATAGATCCATTCCTACCTCATTTATGTTGGCTTTCTCCCAGTTAATGATTTATAAGCTGAATTGTTCTTTGTCCTGTTTCATAGCGAACTTTAGCCTTATGATACAATGATCACTGTACCTAACTGTTCCCTTACTGACATTTTATCAACTTAGTCCACCTCATTTCCAAAAACTGGATCTAGAAATACTTCCTGTTGGATTGGAAACAGACTACTGTGGGAAATTCTCCTGAATACACTTTATGAACTCTTGTTTTCTCTGCCCTTTACATTAAAAGTCGTACAAATAAAGTCCCCCATTATAACTACTTTATAATTCCTGCACTGTAATTTGTAATCCTCTGTAATTTCCTAGCAAATTTGGTTGGCTTCATCTTTCCACCAGCTGGTGGTCTATCAATCAAACTGAACAATGTAATTGTACTTTTATATTCACTAACTCTAACGAATAGATTCTATTGAAAGAGAAAATGCTGGAAAATCTCAGCAGGTCTGGCAGCATCTGTAGGGAGAGAAAAGAGCTAACATTTTGAGTCCAATGACTCTTTGTCAAAGTTAACAGGCAGAGAATGTGGGGAATATTTATACTGTGGAGTGAGAATGACAGATGAGTTATAGCCACAGAAACCCAGGGAAACCGGGTGCTAATGGCCACAGAAAACAAGGGGAATGAGTACTAATGGCAGTCCCCAGAGAGAACAAAAGGTGTGAGAGGCCAAACAGCAGAGAAACTAACATCAGTGGCTAAA
Source organism: Scyliorhinus torazame (assembly GCF_047496885.1). Taxonomy (NCBI): domain Eukaryota; kingdom Metazoa; phylum Chordata; class Chondrichthyes; order Carcharhiniformes; family Scyliorhinidae; genus Scyliorhinus; species Scyliorhinus torazame. Next base: position 225,649,136 of record NC_092709.1, read on the forward strand.
CTGTGACAGATGGAAATGTGGGGGGAGGGGAAGGGGAAAGCAAAGCGAAGAAGGGGAAAGGAAATGTGGATAAGATTGGGGGGGTGGAATGGTTAAATATCTATTAAGAAAGACAAGAAAGAAAGAAATGTTAAGAGACAGTTGAAATGGGATGGAAACAAATGGTCTAGGTGGGGTGGAGCTAATCATCTGAGGTTGTTGAATTCGATGTTGAGACCGGAAGGCTGTAGCGTGCCTAACCGGAAGATGAGATGTTGTTCCTCCAGTTTGCGTTGAGCTTCACCGGAACATTGCAGCAGGCCAAGGACAGACATGTGGGCATGGGAGCAGGGTCTTGTGTTAAAATGGCAAGCACCAGGAAGGTCCGGGTCCTGAATGAGCACAGACCGAAGATGCTCAGCAAAGCGATCACCCAGTCTGCGTTTGGTCTCTCCGATATAGAGGAGACCACATTGGGAGCAGCGAATGCAATAGACCAGATTGGAAGAGGTGCAAGTGAAACGCTGCACCTTTTGTTCTCTCTGGGGACTGCCATTAGCACTCTTTTCCCTTGGTTTCTGTGGCCATTAGCACCCCGTTTCCCTGGGTTTCTGTGGCTATGACTCATCTGTCATTCTCTCTCCACAGTATAAATATTCCCCACATTCTCTGTCTGTTAGCTTTGACAAAGAGTCATCGGACTCGAAACGTTAGCTCTTTTCTCTCCCTACAGATGCTGCCAGACCTGCTGAGATTTTCCAGCATTTTCTCTTTCGTTTCAGATTCCAGCATCCGCAGTAATTTGTTTTTATTTGAATAGATTCTATCTTTGGCCTCTCTGGGACATCCTCCCTCTCCAGCACTGCAATGCTCTCCTTAATCAATACCACCACTCCTCCTCCTTTCCTATCTGTCTTTAACTATTTCTATCTGGGAGTATTTAATATCCAGTCATGCCTTTCTTTGAGCTAGGTCTCCATTATCACCATCGCATCATATTTCCTTTGGTCATCTGCGCCGGCAGCTCACTAACGTTATTTACGGCACTCAACATATTAACTTCCATGCGCCGACAGAACCTAGACTTTTTAACTCCCCTTTACTCTGAACCCACCTTATGATTCCTCACTCTAGTACTATCTGACTCTCCAAGCATTTTGTGCACCTCGGTATTCCTGTCTGGTATTATCTCCTAATTCCTACATCCCTGCCATGTTAGCCGTGCCCCATAGCGCAAGCAAATCACTCACAAGAAAATAGGCCCTGGCTTTGTTTAGCTGCAATCTGTTCAGTCTATACAAGTGGCATCTCCTCCAGAGCTGATCCCAATGTCCCAGGAATATAAAGCCCCCTCTTCTGCAATCTTTCCATCCCCATATTCATGTTTTATCCTCCTCTTTCTGTATTGACTTTCCCAGGTACTGGGCATAATCTGGAGATGACTACTTTTGATGTCCTACCTAGTTCCCTAAACTCTGACTGCAGGTCAACCCCCCACCCCTTTTTATCTATATCGCTGGTACTGAGGTGGACCATGACCACTGGCTGGTCATCCTATCCCCTCAGGGTGCTCTGCAGTCATTCAGTGACGCCCTTAACTCTGGCATCAAGGTGGCAACATACCATCCTGAATTCATATCTGTGGCTGCAGAAATGCCTATGCATTCCCCTAACTATTAAATTTCCTATCGCTATCACTCTTCCAGTCTTCCTTGTGATCTCCTGGACAGCTGAGTCACCCTGGGTGCTATGGACTCCCCAGATGTCCCATCAGTTTCATCAGCATTTTGAACCAAATACTGGTTGGAGAGAGGGATGCAGTCAGGCAACTCCTACATTACCTGCCTGTTTCTTTTTGACTGCCTGGTATTCAGCCATTCCCTCTCTTTCTGCATACTCTTAAAATTCAGACTGACCAGATCCATAATTTTATCCTCTCCCCTTTCCAATTCCTTTCACACTGCCTGAATCTTTCTCTAGTTCTACGATCAATATTTTGAAAATCTCTAAAGTCTTTGGTCAAGGTACCTGACTGACAAGAATAATTGGGGGAAAAATGGACAGAGGCCATCTAACACTAACTAGTTAATTTACCTTAGACCATCTACTGTATGCTCCTGAGTGGTCTCAACATAGTAGATAAGGTGCAACAGTTCCCCTTGGAGGAAGGCTCAGTAACCAGAACACCCTGAGTTAAGGTAATTGACAAAAGAAGCAATGACAACTTGAGGGGTGGAATTGTCCACTCCTGCCACCAGTATGAATCGTGACGGGTGGGGAACAAAATCTGGCAGGAGGCCAAAAGGCAGTTTCCCGACTGTACATGAGTGGAATGCGCCTGGTGGCGTAAACGTCATCCTGGAGTTTGAGGTCAGTAGATGCTGATTTTGCCTTCCTTTCACACCATTACTGAGAGATATTGGTTGCGTTTGGCAAAAGCTGTGCCAAGGTTAGTCACAGAGAAGAGGTAAGACCAAAGCAGGACTGGGGGAGGGAGTCAAGCAGCAGAGTGGAAGAATGAATGGCTGTCGGGTACATCTTCATGGGCACCCAGATGTAGTGATCTGTACATCTGTACATACATCTGCACATACACCAGGGACTACAGACAAATGTAACAGCCACAGCATCACTAGAGGGCAGCATCAGAGACAGGTATAAAGGGTCCAGCTCAAGGGAGGATCTGCCTCTTTCAGGGCTAGTGAGCAGTAGCAGACAGAGACAGCTCAGCATAGGCAGTTTACCTTAGCTTCACTGGTCATACCTCTTGACTATTATATCTAGTTAAGCTCTGGAAACAGAACAAACCCATTGACTAAAGTATTTGTGTTAACTGGAAGTCTACAATCTTTATTCAGACTTAGAGAATAACATATGATACCAGGAGTGATTTCAGAAAGCTAGCTAGACACCAGCAAGCGAAGAAAAAAATTAAACCGGATATTCAACTGTGGAAGACTTCGCAGCAAATGGATCCTTGACGACTAACTGATTTGATGGAACTTGTTGGAACTCCATGGCAGCTGGAAACAACCGGTAATTTAAGTGATAACTGGAAAATGTTTGAACAGCTGTTCCAAATATTTATCACAGCTAATGGTTTAAGCACTGCCTCTGGTGCAACAAAAATGGCCTTACTACTCTCAACAGGAGGGCATGAAGCTAGAGAAATCTATAATTGCTTTAATTACTTAGAAGGCGAGGACAACACCAAAGTAGATGTTATATTTGCTGAACGCTATAACAGTCAGTCTGGAGAGATGCCGGAAAGATTTAACTCTTGTCAGAGAAACGGAGGGCCCATCTCTGATTTTATTACAAATCTCAAGTTAATACCACAAGGCTGTGATTATGCTGATTTCAGGGACACTGTGATAATGCATCAATTAATTTCTGGACTATCTGATAAAAATTTGAGGGAAGAACTTTCACAAAATAAGTATCTAACTCTAGAAATCGCTGCACAAAAATGCCTTGCTTATGAACAAAAACAAAATCAGTACTTTGAGTCTCTACAAACACAGAATCATCATTTAGAAAACAAAATCAGTAAAAATGGCGCGAACACTCACCAAGAAGTGGAGGCAGGGTTGAATCGGAGAAAGACGGAGGTTCTGAGCGGCAGCCATCTTGGGAAAGGAGCCGCACATGCTCAGTTGCGAAAAGAGGGCACAGTACAGGAAACCCGGTGTGCGCATGGGCAGTCGAGTCCTACGTATGACGTCACGAGCGTCATGACATTAGAGGACCAAGACCATGACCACTTAAAAGGGAAATGCACAAAAATGAACAAAAAGAAATTTAAAGCTGCAAAACCCAATGTCCTAGCCTCAAAAGACAGAACAATGCCCGAACTTACACCAGGAGTTAAAATTAACTTTCATAACACCCTGGAACAAGCAATTAGCACCATCCTAGAAGATGATATGGTCCTTGTAGACTATGACTCAGATGAAGATTTCATCTTGGGAGATGGCTACCCCAGTACCAAATCCGAACCACAACTAGAGGTGTTGTACCGTGAAGACCCCGATGTTGAATTCTTCGGAATGGGGAATCTTCAGCCCAGCATATATGACATCCCGGCTCGTGAATGCAGGATTATGCTGCGGCCTGATGCTAAGAAACAGAGAGTGGTCCACGCACCATGAAGGGTCCCAGCCTCCACACAAGAAGATGGTTTGTTCATTGAACATGAAGAGAACGATCACAACTCCGAAACAGAAAGCGATGATTGGTCCAACGAACAATACACACAATACTGCTCAGACATGGCTGAGTTATTCGGAGATCCTGATCACAGCATCAGCAACACGGTTGAAAAGCTCACTACGACTCTTCTCATGGTAGATGAATCCAATACCATGGTGCCATGGAAGATCGTCGGTACATTGGATGACAGCAATACCCAAGACGAAAAAGACAACGCCACACAGAGAGCACAGGGCGACTCCATTGAGAGAGCACAGATCGACTCTACAGCGAGAACACTGCACAACTCCACAATGAGAGCGATGACAGACTCCACAGAGAGAGCGATGACAGACTCCACAGAGAGAGCGATGAAGGACTCAACAGAGAGAGCGATGAAGGACTCAACAGAGAGTGCGATGACAAGCTCCACAGAGAGTGCGATGAAGGACTCCACAGAGAGAGCGATGAAGGCTCCACAAAGAGAGTGACGCAAGCCTCCACAGACAGCTTGGTGACAGACTCAAAAATGGAAGCAAGCAAATGCTCTATAGCGAACGCCATGCATGTACAAGACCATGAAGATGTATCAACCTTATTTGAGCCACCAGAAGAAGACACTGAATGTCCACCCACTGTATGTGAGACAAGTGACGAAGAAATCACAATTCCCATACAGGATGTGTAGGATCACAGCGAGACTGACATATCTCAGCTCATCTGCACAGAAGCACTCAATAATCAGAGGACGGCCACCCATGAGTCCAGAGAGACCACGTCAATTGAAATGTTGGAGATTTTGACTCCAGAAGAGGAGCACCAAGAGTCCAGAGAGACCACGTCAATAGAAATCTTGAAGATTTTGACTCCAGAAAAGCAGCACAAAGAGATCACAGATGATTCAAATGAACCTGAAATGACTCCAAAAGAAGAGCACCAAGAAATCACTGATAATTCAAGTGAACCTGAAATGACTCCAAAAGAGGACCTGGAAATCAATGATGATTCAAGTGAACCAGAAATGACTCTAGAAGAGGAGTACCAAGTAAGCAAAGAAGAGGAATCGAATCCACCACAAATGACTGATGTCACCAACATCAATGCAACATCAGATCATTCTCACAATTCTCAAGAAGATACGCTCAGTGTAGCAGATACCACAAAGGACACTGACACCAATAACTGTGACAATGACTCAAATCATCCACATGGCACACTTATTGAGCACAACAAGAACAACAAAAACCACAAGAAGCACAGCAGAAACAAGAACAACAGCAACAACAAAAACAACATACAGCGCAACAAGAAAGATAAAAGCAACAAGAAGCATCCCAGAAACAACAAGCACGACAGGAAAAAAAACAAGAATAAAAGCGAAAACAACGAAAACAGAATCAACAAGCGCGACAAAAAGAACAACAAGAAGGACAACAACAAGAACGCCAACGAAAACAACCAAGACAGAAACAACAGAAACAACAACAATGAAACAACGACCTGTACAACATGGTACAACTCTGCACATGAAGGACAATGCCACAGCACACTGCAAAACAATGACAAGACTGCAAACATGCCATGGCATGATAAAGAATCTCACAAATTCACATCTGCTCCAGAACAAACAAGCAAAACAGCTTTCACGAACGATGACATACAGAATCAATACCACAAACACAGGAAAAAGTAGAGGTCAGACAACGGTGCGACACAGAATCGCTACCCGCAATCAAATGGAACAGGGGAAAAAGGTGTCCACATCATTAAACGACTCATCAGCAAAGCAGCCGAGTCACGTTCCGACATCAACCTAGCTCTGTTATCATACCGAGCAACCCCATTGAGCTCAGGACTGTCACCAGCGCAAATGCTCTTTGGCAGAGACATCCGGACAACCCTACCGGCAAAGCAATTCCGAGATCCCGGCAACGCACCGGTTCTCGACGACATGTGGGCACTATGCTCCAAACAAAAACTATACTACGATCAACATGCGATCCCACTCAAGCCACTGACAATAGGTGACACCATCAGAATCAGGGACCCAGAAGGCGGATGGTCTGAGTCAGCCACGGTGATCAGGCAGGAGGCACCACGGTCCTACATTGTCAAATCGTCTGCGGGAGTACTTTTTCGCCGTAACCGCCGGGATCTATTAGAGATTCGAATCACAACGCCAATATTTCCCACACTGGACTTTACCGAGTCCATTTATCCACAGGACGTTCCCCGCCACACAATGCCAGGCAGTACTCTTGATGACATCAAATCATCATCCCTACTACCACCGTTAAGACGCTCCAGCAGAGGCTGTAAGGCACCCGACCGGATAGATTTGTAACGGCACTTCAACACTCGCACAAGACGAATATGGACATTTCTCACGATGGACTCACAACACAGTTAATTGTTTCTGTATTACTTTATCATTTTCGCAATGTGCAGATTTACATATTCTCACCACTTATTATGTACAGTTTTCTTGAGGCCAGTCTAGAAAGCATGTCCAATAAAAGGGGGGGGGGGATGTAGTGATCTGTACACCTGTACATACACCTGCACAAACACAACGGAATACAGACAGATATAACAGCCACAGCATCACTAAACGGCAGCATCAGAGACGAGTATAAAGGGTCCAGCCCAAGGGAGGATCCGCCTCTTTCAGAAGCGCAGGGCTAGTGAGCAGCAGCACACAGAGACAGCTCAGCATAGGCAGTTTACCTTATCTTCACTGGTTGTTATAACCTGCCTACTTACCATTGGCTGGGGACTAATGACTATCCCACAATCCTGTGGGAGTATGAGCTTCCCCAATGAGGGGGGGCGGAGAAACCACTAGTAAACTCCTAGTATAAATAAAGCTGGCCAGTTCAGGAACCAGCAAGAAGGAGTATGTAGCAAGGGAAGTTACTGCTACTGTTATGTATATATGTTATAGTAAATAAATGTTATTACTTTGTATCCTTAAAACTCGTGCTGGATTCTTCGTGGCCCTTACAAAACTGGCGACGAAGGTTCAAGTGAATAGCTGTCTGCACTGCTGAAGCCACCTCCCTGGATTTTTGTTGGATACAGGTTGGAAGTTGTTTTCTATTATACCATGCCTCTGTATGGACGTTTGGATGTTTTTGATGCTGCGCTGGAAAGCTGGAACCAGTACACACAACGGATGCGTTACTATTTCCGGGCAAACAATATCACCGAAAACGAGCGCCAGGTGGTCATATTGCTCACCGCCTGCGGGCCGCATACGTTTGGGGTGATTAGGATCCTTACGTACCCAGCTGCACCAGACACCAAAACGTTTGATGAACTTGTGAATACAGTGGGGCAACATTTTAACCCAACCCCGTCCACGATAGTCCAGCGTTACCGGTTTAATACCGCTGAGAGGACCCTTGGAGAATCCCTTGCCGATTTTCTATCCAGGCTACGCAGGATTGCGGAGTACTGTGACTATGGTGAGACCTTGTCAGAAATGTTACGCGACCGTTTGGTTTGCGGTATTAACAATGCGGCCACCCAGAGAAAGTTGTTAGCGGAGCCAACATTGACTTTTCAACAGGCCATTCAAATAGTATTGTCCCGAGAGAGCGCAGAGCGAGGAGTACAGGAGCTACAGGGAATGGAAGTGCATGCCTTGGGGCGCAACCCCTTCCGTCCGAAAACATCCCCCCGCACTCCTGCGGTACCTTGGGCGAGGCAACGTCCGGACCGACGCCAGTGGCCATCGGACATTCCTCCCCGAAGGGAGCCTTCTCCAGAACCAGTGGATGAGGAGCCATGTCCGTGTCAGACTTGTAGGCGCCGACCCCGTCGCGGACTGCGGTCCTGGGGGCGCCAGAGGTGCCGTCGTTCCGACTGAAACTGGGACCAGCCCAGGGGCCGTAACTGGGACCAGCCAGAGGCCGTACCTTCCATGTGGATGAACCTGCGGCGACTACTCCTGAAGACGTGGAGACGGAGGACGACTGCCTGCAACTGCATTGTGTGGCAGCTCCCTGTGTGGCCCCTATTCAGGTGACAGTACGGGTCAATGGCCACCCGCTTGAGATGGAGTTGGATACTGGCGCAGCGGTCTCCGTGATCGCCTAGAGGACATTCGACTGCATCAAGCAGGGTATACAGACCCTGACATTAACCGACTCACAGGCCAGGTTGGCCACCTACACGGGGGAACCACTGGACATTGCAGGAACTACAATGACCCCTGTTGTCTATGGACGCCAGGAGGGGCGTTTCCCACTTATCGTGGTGCGCGGCCATGGGCCCAGCCTGTTGGGTCGGGACTGGTTGCGCCATTTGCGGTTGCAATGGCAGCACATCCTCCAAACAGATTCTGAAGGGTTGACTGAGGTGCTAGGACGATACCCAGATGTATTCCAGCCTGGTTTGGGGAAAATAAAAGGGGCCGTAGCCCGTATCCAAGTTGAACCAGGAGCCACGCCGCGCTATTTCCGGGCGCGCCCAGTGCCTTCCGCCTTGCTCGAGAAGGTAGAAGAGGAGCTCACTCGTTTGGAGAGTTTGGGTATTATCAGGCCCGTCCATTTTGCTGACTGGGCAGCACCAATTGTACCTGTAATGAAGCCAGATGCCACAGTTCGCTTGTGTGGCGACTATAAACTTACAGTGAATACAGTTTCCCGACTCGACCGATATCCAATGCCTCGCATAGAGGATCTCTACGCGAAACTTGCAGGTGGACTCTCGTTCATAAAATTAGATATGAGTCACGCCTACCTGCAGTTGGAGCTGGACCCTGCCTCCCGACCATATGTAACGATTAATACACACCGGGGCCTGTATGAATATACACGGTTGCCCTTTGTAGTAACCTCTGCCTGCGCAATTTTTCAACGTGTTATGGAGGGCATTTTGAGAGGTTTACCACGTGTGGCTGTCTACCGAGATGACGTTTTGATTACAGGGACGTCGGAGCAGGAACATTCGGGAAATCTGGAGGCTGTCCTTAGACGCCTTTCAGAGGCTGGAGTCCGTTTACGTCGCACAAAGTGCGTATTTCAGGTAAAGGAAGTAGTCTACCTAGGTTATCGGGTGGACCGCGAAGGTCTGCACCCCGTCGCAGAGAAGGTGCGAGCAATTCAACAGGCCCCCGCCCCTACTGACACTTTGCATCTTCGTTCTTTTCTCGGTCTCGTAAACTATTACGGGAAGTTCCTCCCCAATCTGGCAACTACGCTGGCCCCTTTGCACCTTCTGCTAAAGAAAAATCACACATGGGTTTGGGGTCAGCCGCACAAAACCGCTTTCCGGCGGGTAAAGCAACAATTGTCATCGTCTGGGTTACTAACCCACTATGATCCTGGAAAGCCTTTGCTCGTCACATGTGATGCATCTCCGTATGGTATTGAGGCCGTCCTGTCCCACAAGATGGAGAACGGGGCCGAGCGACCGATAGCTTTCGCCTCCCGCACATTGACTGCAGCGGAGAAAAAGTACGCGCAGATCGAGAAGGAGGGCCTGGCAGTGGTTTTTGCGGTGAAACGCTTCCACCAGTACGTGTACGGCCGCCATTTCACTATCGTGACTGATCATAAGCCTCTGCTGGGACTTTTCAGAGAGGATAAGCCAATACCGCCCATTGCTTCTGCACGGATCCAGCGCTGGGCTTTGTTGCTTGCTGCATACGAGTATTCTCTGGAGCACAAACCAGGTACGCAGATAGCAAATGCCGACGCACTGAGCCGATTGCCTTTATTGACCGGCCCCATGTCGACCCCCACAACCGGTGAGGTGGTTGCAACCCTAAATTTTATGGACACCTTGCCTGTCACGGCATCACAGATCCGTGAGTGGACCCAGACGGAGCCAGCCCTGTCAAAGGTTCGGCACATAGTCCTGTATGGTGGGCAGCATAGACAACTCCCAGGCGAGTTGCGGGCATTTTCCTCCAAGCTGTCAGAATTCAGCGTGGAAGACGGCATCCTCTTGTGGGGGACGCGTGTGATTGTCCCGGAAAAACGCCAGGAGCTGATACTAACAGACTTGCACAATGGGCATCCAGGCGTGACCAAAATGAAAATGTTGGCCCGGAGTTATGACTGGTGGCCAGGCCTCGACACCGACATTGAGAAGGTCGCCCAAAACTGCTCCATTTGCCAGGAGCATCAGAAGCTTCCGCCGGCCGCGTCCCTACATCACTGGGAATGGCCAGGGCGGCCTTGGGCACGCTTGCATGCAGATTTCGCAGGCCCTTTTCAAGGATCCATGTTCCTTCTACTAATTGACGCCCAGTCCAAATGGCTAGAGGTGCATAAGATGCAGGGGACAATGTCCTGCGCAACAATTGAAAAGATGCGTTTATCGTTTAGTACGCATGGCCTCCCTGAGGTACTGGTCACGGAAAACGGCACTCCATTCACGAGAGAGGAGTTTGCAAGGTTCACGAAGATGAACGGCATCCGCCATATCCGCACTGCCCCTTAGCACCCGGCTTCAAATGGGTTGGCAGAGCGCGCAATGCAGACATTCAAAAGAGGCCTAAAGAAGCAGTTTTCCGGATCAATGGACACGAGACTGGCTCGCTTTTTGTTTACCTACAGGACCACCCCCCCATGCGGTGACTGGGGTAGCACCCGCAGAACTCCTAATGGGCCGGAGACTTCGCACCCGCCTTAGTATGGTTTTCCCGGACATTGGCGCAAAAGTACGCCGCACACAAGAACGGCAGGGACAGGGGTTTTCTCGGCATCGACCGATTCGGCAGTTTGCGCCCGGTGACCCAGTGTTCGTTCGGAATTTTGCTGGTGGTGCCCAATGGGTTCCTGGTGTAATCTTTCGCCAAACGGGCCCTATATCTTACCAAGTGCAAGCCCAGGGTCGTCTCCAGCGAAAACATGTAGACCACGTTCGGTCCAGAAGACTATCCTCTCAAAAGATTCCCCCCCTCCGGAGCTCATTTCTACAGCTGCAGAGACCAGAGACAAGGGAAGGTAGTCCTCACAATCTTCCACTGGTGCCTCACTCGAAGCCTGCGCAGGTCGTTATGGGACCGAATGGAGATAGAGACGCTGACATGACGGAGGCAGCAGACTCTGACTCCGAGATGGAGACACAGGATGCATCAGAGGGGGAATCCTCGGGTCCACGGGCCGTGGATGTACAACCGTTGCGCCGTTCATCACGGAAGCGCCGGTCTCCGTCTCGTTACACGCCGCCTGATCCAGCGCCGCGTGGAAATGGTGTCCGGCCTGCGGCCAAACGAGTCAGACGCCCTCCTTCGCCAGGGTCTTAGGTGGATTCCTTGGACTTTGGGGGGGAGGGATGTTATAACCTGCCTACTTACCATTGGCTGGGGACTAATGACTATCCCACAATCCTGTGGGAGCATGAGCTTCCCCAATGAGGGGGGCGGAGAAACCACTAGTAAACTCCTAGTATAAATAAAGCTGGCCAGTTCAGGAAGGAGTATGTAGCAAGGGAAGTTACTGCTACTGTTATGTATATGTGTTATGGTAAATAAATGTTATTACTTTGTATCCTTAAAACTCGTGCTGGATTCTTCGTGGCCCTTACAAAACTGGTCATACCTCTTGATTGTATTATATCTAGTTAAGCTCTGGAAACAGAACAAACCCATTGAATAAAATATTTGTGTTAACTGGAAGTCTACAATCTTTATTCAGACTTAGAGAATAACATACCAGACATTGAAACCACTGAGGTAATGGTGGGCGGGCCACCACAAGATTCAATGTGCTCCTTATCGATGCGCATTGAATGAGCTGATCTTGTAGGTTCAGTGGCCCCGCTCTCCAGCGTCAGTCACTCTGACTTCTACTTTTACCACTGAGCTTAGTCTCCAGAATGGATGATTCCACACAAGGAAACACTGGGCGGGATTCTCCGTTGCCCGATGCCAATATCAGCGATCGGCCGGAGAATCCCTTCTGACGCCCAAATCGGGGCGCCGCCGGTTTGACACCGGTTTTCTATTCTCCGCCCCCTCTGAAATGGCGTCTTCACGTCGCGCCCCACACGCCGTTGGAATGGCGTCATCGGAAGGCCCTCCCCGATTCTCCAGCATGATGGGCCGAGTTCCTGACTGCGCGGGGGACGTGTGGTCTCAGCAGTTGGGAACCCGGTGTGGCGACCGCGGACTGTGTCCAGCGTCACCACAGTCGGCCGGGAGCCATACTGCTGGCCGGGACTTCAGCGAGGGCTGGGGGGACTGGTGGGGGGTGGCCAGGGGGTGGTCAGGGGGACAGTATTTGGCAGCTCGGGTCTGCGTACAGCCGCCGCATGTTGCATGGCGTGACCGCTGCAGGTCCTCGCTGTGTGCATGCCCTGCCACGGACCCGGCCATTCGCTGCCCGTTTTTGGCATGGGAGCCGGGCGTTTTACCCGGCGCGTCTGCTAGCCCCTCACAGGCCCCAGGATAGGTGAAGGTTTGGCGCTGATTTTGGCATCGTGAAAGTTCCCACGCCAGCATCGGCACTTAGCCGCTAAATCTGAGAATTCATAGAGTCATAGATGTTTATAGCATGGAAACAGGTCCTTCGGCCCACTTTCCGCATTTGGCCCATATATCCCTCTATACCCACCCTGCCCATGTAACTGTCTAACTACTTTTTAAAGAGAAAAATTGTACCCGCCTCTACCACAGCCTCTGGCAGCCCGTTCCAGATGCTCACCACCTTCTGTGTAAAGAAATGTCCAATCTGGTCTCTTTTGTATCTCTCTCCTCTTACCTTAAACCTATGCTCGCTAGTTCTAAACTCCTCTACTTTTGAGAAAAGATGTTGACTATCTACTTCATCTATGCTCCTCATTATTTTATAGACCTCTATAAGATCACCCCTAAGCCTCCTATACTTCAGGGAAAAAAGTCCCAGCCTATCCAGCCTCTCCTTATAGCTCAGACCATCAAGTCCTGGTAGCATCCTTGTAAATCTCTTCTGCACTCTTTCTAGTTTAAGAATATCCTTCCTATAATAGGGTGACCAGAACTGAACACAGTATTCCATGTGTGGTCTTACTAATGTCTTGTACAACTTTTAAAAACTCAATCAAATTCATGAGACATGATTTTCCGCTTACTTTCTGCTGACTTTCCTAATTAGCCCTTGCCTATCTAAATGCCCGTAGATCCTGTCCCTCAGAATAACATGTAACAATTTTCCTACTACAGAAGTAAGGCTCACCGGTCTGTATCAGTCTGAGTCCAGCCCACTTTTTACACAGTGTGTGGCTAGGATCTAATACACTTCTGGTTGAGGCAGATCTGATTGTGGTTTTAAAAAGGTAACTGGATAATAATTTGAAGAGGAAAAACTTGTGGGCTACAGGGAAATGGAGCAGGAATGGGGCGGGTTGAGTAGCTCTTACAGAAAACCAGTCAAAGAACATAAGAAATAGGAATAGGAGTAGACCAAGCATGGGCACATTGGGCCAAATATCCTCCTTCAGTGTTGTGACCATTCTATGAATAACATGATTTTATTCTATGTTAAAGTTGGAATACTTCTAACTTTTGACTCCTGATATCATGAGGGAGCTTATAAAAATTTTACAAATAATTGTTATAGGGATGCATTCGCACATTGTCAAATATATAATATAATAGATATAATACAATATAATATATCTAAATTACTCCATTCTTATGAATTTTTAAAGATTTTATCCAACTTCGGAAAAAAAACAAATTCTTTGTTTGTATGACAGCTCGAGACCATTTCTACCTGAGTGCTCTTCCCGAAGATCCTTGATTTGTTATCTGCTGATGCTTCATTCTGGGCTGTTTTTGTCAGTGTAGGTTTACCATTGCTTTCCACTCAAGGGCAGGACGAGGAGGTAGGCCCCAAAACTACCTTAGCCAGACTTGGCATTTATCTGAACCACACACTAGCCATCAAGGCAACGGGGTTAATTAGTTCACATCATTTAGATTTGTATACATTCTGGTCCAGTGATTCCGTGTACTGCGTTAAGAGTGTCCAATGTCTTCTTTCTGTGAAAAGTGTTACTTTACTCCTATGATGCTAAGCCATAACATATCAATATCTGACACTAATCCACAAAAACAAGGACATCCCATTTCCAAGATCTGAATTATTTATTTTTGCATCATAATTACTCCTAACCGTGAATCTATTGCTCAAGTGGCAATTGTTAATTGTGTTCTGTCGTTTACACATAAATAATTTTGTATAAAACGCTTTATGAACGGGCTTTGTAAATAAAAACAAGAATCTAATTTTCTCTTTATAAAACTGAAAATAGTATACAACAAATATTTATATATAGTTGCCTCACCTGTAATTCATCTCCTCTTCTGGTATCTAAATTTCTCATTTATGCCCATACATCTTCTTGTAATAGTTGCGGGATCTAATTAATCTTCTAAATAACAGTGCATAAAGATGCAGTTTGTTATTTAAAAATTTATTATTTCCCTAATGTGTTCTGTATATCATGGAGCACATCTTAAATTTGTTTCATTTCAGGCAGAGCTCTGGCATTGTATCGAAGATTTACACTGGAAAACTCAATCCTTGTTTGAATACAAGCATGCGATATAGGAACATAAGTAAGCCATTCGACCCCTCGAACCAGCTCCGCCATTTGATAAGATCATGGCTGATCGGTTTGTATTTCAATTCTACATTCCCATCAACCCCCCAATGATCTTTAATTCCCTTGCCTAACAGGAATCTACCTACCGCTGCCTTAACAATATTCACTGGACCCGCCTTCACCATCTTCTGAGGCAGAGGGCAGAATTCTTCCATTTTGAGACTATAATAATTGCCACAAGTAGGCTTACAATAACACGGCTTTGAAGTCACTGTGAAAAGCCCCTAGTTGCCACACTCCAGCGCCTGCTCGGGTACAGAGAGGGAGAGTTCAGAACCTCCAATTCACCTAACAGCACATCTTTCAGGATTTGTGGGTGGAAACCGGAGCACCCGGAGGAAACCCATGCAGACACGGGTAGAACGTGCAGACTCCACATAGACAGTGACCCAAACGGGAATGGAATCTGGGACCCTGCCGCTGTGAAGCAACAGTGCTAACCACTGTACTACCGTGCCACCCACTCAGTGCTCTGGCGACTCTGGCGGTGCTTTTCCCGGTGGCCAGAATGGCAGCAGATTCTGCATTTGGAACCTCGTTAATTATGCACAGGCAAATTTCCCTTAAATCATCTGACGAGCCAGCAGTTGATTCGTCTACCCACTGTCAGCTGGCGGTTCAAATGTCCTGGCGCCAGATTTAAATACCAGTCCAGCACACTCATAACACACTCTCCAACCCACCTGTCTTCACCAGACTGTGCAGGATGTCAGAAACCCAGAGGGATACGTTCAGCAGCCTCAAGAGAAGTTTGTTCCTCAATTCAACCACCCTTCCCCTGAGTCTATCACTTGCAAGGAGCCCATGCCCCACTTGTACCTCTACTTAGTACATCTTTGCGCATCCCCTTCCAGTGAATAATGTAGAATTCCTTTAAACCCCTTGTTTGTGACTTTTTTCATGCAGTCTTGTTGGGATCCAGCTTCCTGCCCATAGTCTTCACCCTGCCTTCAAATGTTCGTCTTGTTATCCAATTCCTTGTCTCTCTGCTGCCATTGTGAGCACTCACCCTTTGCTCCCCATCCTAGCACAGTCCCCTTTCCACATTGGCCCCCTTGTCTTCATCAGACCACGCCCCCCACCCCGGCATCACCTTGCGCTCCACTGCCGGCCAAACTTCGGATCTTTGTTGCAGTGGCTGTACGAGTTGCACAGCACGGTGCTGCCCAGGTAGGCACTGGTGTGTGGAACCAGAGGGAAGGAGGTCCCTGTACTCCCCAACCCCAGGTGCTGTAAGGATATAATTTGGGTGCACAGGAAGGTCTATGGGTCCAGCAGCACAAAGCTGTCCATGACGACCAGCTCAGCATGGAATTGGAGGGCAGAAACCAGTGTGCCCTGGCAGAGTGATGAACAGCACATTAGGAGCAGCGCAGCGCTATGACAGAAAGGTTTTGCTGCACTCACCTCGAAGTCTCTTATGAACTGAGATTCACCTTGTGCATGCCATTCTTTAGCAGTCGGGTTTTAGAACAACATAATTTCACATTGGCGAGGCACAAGATTGGAAGGCCAGAGGGACATCATCAGGCAACTGTTTTAATGAGCATTTATGAGTTACAAATAAATGCAATTGATGTTTGTACCCCACCGCCAGTCTGGGCCCTCTCCTGCTGATTGTTTGAGAGCTTTTCCTGAGGGGACACAAAGAGGGCATCTTTAGCCACAAGCATGGTTCACAGTTGTGGGGGGGGGGGGGGGGGTAGGTGTAAAGGGAGGGTTGGGGTGGAGGGAGGGTTGAAGGGGTGGGTGGAGGAAGTACTGAAAGGGAAGGGGGATGGAGAGATGGTGGGGGTCGCCTGTGGGGATGCTCCCTTGGGGGGTTGGTGCCTACTCACTCGTGTTGCCCAATGTAGGTTGTTGACCTTCTGACACTGGAGGCCAGTCCTATTCACGCTGCCCGAGCTGACTGCTGCCGCCACCTAGTCCCAGGCAGCACTTGGAAATTTTTCCAGAGAATCGCACCCAAAGTTTTTTTTAAAATAACCTCATCCTTAGAGCCTGACATGTGAAGGACATGACTAGAGTTGAGCATCTTGTTTACAAGAGTGAGATCTTGTTCTTGCATTTAAAGTTTCAGCATCACAGCTCTCTGGGATAACGAATTGTAAAGATTGACAACCCTTTGAGTGAAGAAATGTTTCCTCATCTGAATGGTCCTAAATGATTGATCCCTTGAGATTATAAACGCTACTTCCAAACTCTCCAGTTAAGTGAGACATCCTCACAGCATCAATCTTAAAAATGTTACATGTTTCACCTTGAATTCTTCCAAATTCCAGGTAAAATTGTCTAATCCACTCTCTTCTCCTATGACGCACTTCTCAGCCCAGGAATCAGTCCAGTAAACTTTTGTGTACTCCATCTATGATGAGTATATACTTCCTTAGGTAAGGAGACAAGGAAACTGTATTCCAGGTGTGATGTCACCAAGGCCCTAAATAATTGCAATACGGCTTCTTTACTGTTATATTCCAATTCCTTTGTATCGGAAACCAGGGCAGCACGGTAGCAAGTGGGTAGCACTGTTGCTTCACAGCTCTAGGGTCCCAGGTTCGATTCCCGGCTTGGGTCACTGTCTGTGCGGAGTCTGCATGTTCTCCCTGTGTTTGCGTGGGTTTCCTCCGGGTGCTCCGGTTTCCTCCCACAAGTCCTGAAAGACGTGCTGTTCGGTAATTTTGACATTCTGAATTCGCCCTCTGTACCCAAACAGGTACCGGAATGTGGCGACTCGGGGCTTTTCACAGTGACTTCATTGCAGTGTTAATGTAAGCCTACTTGTGACAATAAAGATTTTTATAATAATTATCACTTGCCTGTGAACGTCCAGTAGTTAATGTACTAGGGCACCCAGGGTCCTTGGAATACCAACCTTTCTTATCTTGTTGCCTTTTGAAAATTATCTGCTTTTCTATCTTTCCAAAAACTTCAAATCTCTCCAAATGATGTTCCATCTCATATATTCTTGCCCATTCACTTAACCAGCCTTTGCTCCTTTGCATCCGCTTTCCATCCTCCTCACAGCTTACTTAACCACCTAGTTTTGTATTGTCCGCACACTTGGATACATTATACTCAGTGTCTCCATCTAGGTCATCAACATAAGTTATAAACAGAACTCTTCCTTTCAGTACCCCAATATTTACAGTACGTTAACCTGAAAATGACCAATTTGCTCCTCTCTTCTGTTTTCTGTTCATTCACAAATCACAATCCATGCTAATATATTACCTCACTCCCATGAGTCCTTCCTAATTTTGCCTACTAACCTCTTATGTAGTGCCTCATCAAACACTTTTTGAAGATTAAAGGTACATAAAAAGAACAATTTCCTGATTATGATTTCATTTACATAATGATAGTCAATTTTCTGGCCAATCTATTTATAGAGTTGCACTACACAGGTCTGCGCAATACCTAGTGGCAATCACAATTAGTTCCATGCAAAGCAAATTACAATTGCATTACGCTAGTTTTTATTTCTCAGTAAATCTCATCTGTTCTGTAGATTAAACCCCAAAGACAGAAATTGTGCAAGGTGCCAATGCGTCGACAGCTTACACATTCCAAATTCTTACCTATTTATAAAGTCAAATGAAATTGGAAAAAATATGAATAATTCATACAGCTCAATTTAACTGAACAGTATGATAATCAAAATTATTTTGACCTTGAACTATTTTCAAAGTTACTAAATGGCAATGAAATGTATATAGTTGATGGTAATGTTATTCTTCAGTATATTAATAAGATGAATTCAACAGACACCACTAGAATTGCTGTAAAATTACAGTATCAACAATGTATTAAAATGAAGCTTTACATAAGCAGATCATTTAAGATGAATTAGCTAATTTTATATTATTTCCTTAATTTGAAATTTAATTTTATTCACAAAGTATATTTTGAAAGGACATTGATTACCTTTCTACAAAAAGAAATAGAAGACTGAATGGATACCTAATAGAAGCCTTTAAAATTATGAAGGGCTTTGATGAGGTACATATAAAGAAAATGCTTTGACTTGTTGGAGAATCAGGGTCATATACAAGATAACCATGAATAAATCAAACAAGAAATGCAGGAGAAAGTTCTTCACTTAGGAAGTGGAACTAACGATCCCATGGAGTATTTGAAGCAAATAGCTTGAAGCATTTAAAGGAAAACTAGATTGTGTAAATGAGGGAGAAAGGGATAGAGGGATACTGTACATTGATAGGGTTAGATGATGTAGGGTAGGAAGGATAAATAGCAATGTAAACCAATTGGGCACAATAGCCTGTTTTTGTACCAGAATGTTTTTGTAAATTTGTTAGAAAAATGTGTTTTTGTCTGTTTATAAATACATGTTGCAAAACTATGGTTTTATGAAGAGATCTTAACTGTGTTTAGGGGATTTATTTGCAAGACAATACCTTGGGATTAATTTTTATCTTCTTTGTTTGGTGATAAACTGGCTAAATGGGAATGAAAAGCAGATTGGTTCCGCTCCGATCTGATCTTATAACCACAATTTATGTGCTGCCATCGGACGGGTGGCAAACCTGATCGAGCACAAAATTGCACGGGAAAATGTTGGGCGGGTGTCCCAAAGTCAAAGCGACATTGCGCCACATCACGGTCGGTAGGCGCGCACGTGAGCCTGAAGCCCACTCAACGACAATGAAAGTTCCAATAGGCGCGATTCTCCGGCCTCGTTGTGTTCTCACTCGAGCGAAACAAAGCCAATGAATAGCGGGAGAGGCAGAAAACGAGACCCCCGCCGGGCGGCAAACTATTTGCGACGCAATCGGCCCGTTCCCGTAGGAGAAATCTCGTCATAGCAGGGCCAGAAACCATTTATCACCACTTAAGACCTATTTTCATACAATTAACGGAAGCCACCCCACATCCAACGGCCTCCTGTGATTCAGTGGCCTGCCCAGCAAGTGGTTACATTGGCGCCGCGCCGATTAGTACTCCTTTTGAAAAGCATGAACCTGGCAGACGGGCTACTGCGGGGAGCCAAGCAGGTGAGTAGCCATCATTGCTCACAGACAGTAAGCCAGGGATATTGGGCATGTTACCCCTGTGCTCAGGTGTGGGGGGGTGCAATTGGGGGGTGCAGCTCCGGTTAAAGGGGTGCCATGGGGACTGGGGGTCTCGGGGCTGGAGGGACTCTGCAGGGGACATGCACGGGTCCACCATGCTAACCCTGGGAAATGTGTTCCCATACTGGGGGCAACCATAGCCCCTGCCTGTCTGCCCCATCGACCACCTATAACTCCCACTGATCGAAAAGGCCTTTGACCTTGCGGCTGAAGGCGATCGTTAATAGGGAATTGGCAAGTGTAGTTAAGTGCACACTTCACGCATCCCAAGTAGATCCCTGTGGGTGGGCGGGCCAAGTAGAACGTGGGGCTCATTGCCTAGCATCTCAATCACAGCTTGATACATGGACACTGTGCCTGAACACTGCAGGATACAACACCACACACGCAGCAGCCAACCTTCGATCACCCAGGAAAGGGGCCCCAGCCTCAGGCACATGTCCACGGCTGGGTGTGCGTGGGCAGGGTGCCTCTATTGGGGGGGGAGGGGGGGCGCAGGGGGCCCATCTTGGGGGGATGGGGCGTGGGATTGGTGGATGGCCCGCATAACGGAATAAATAACCAGAGGCATGATACTGGTGAGAGTATTATAATGTTCCTCTTACAAGTGTACACCACTATCCCCACAATCCCTTCTTCACTCCCCCCAAACCTCCCACAATTCTCCCTCTCCTCCCCCACTTACACTCCACTCCTTACCCCTTACCCCCTCCACCTTCGTGCACCCCTCCCCCTCCATTGGACGGATGGAACTCAGAGGAGCTGGTGGCCACCATCGCCAGATTAAAGGATGGGTCCGGGTTTCCACCCAGCGCCCCCTCCTCCCGCTCGGTGCCCATAAGGCCCTGGGGTTCACCTCAGGATGGAGGGGCAGCTGGTTCGAGCCCTGGCTGCCCCTGCGTCACCTGCCTCTGCCAGCCCTGGTGTTTCCCCATGATCTGCACCATCGTATCGACCCCCTCGCCGATGCTCCTCAGTGATTGGGCCATGCTCTGCAATGACTTGGCAATGACCACCTGCGACTGGGACAGGCTCTGCAGAGCCTCCGCCATTCCCATCTGAGAGTGGGACATGTCCTGCAGCACGTCATCAAAGTCAGCCTGGCACTGGGTCACGTCCCCCATTGAGTCGGACATTCTACCGAGGCCATGGCCGTCACTCAGCCATGGCCGTCACTGACTGCGCAATGCCTTGGACACCTTCACTCATGCTGCCGATGTTAAACATCAGGTTCCCCACTGCAGTTGCCGTCCTAGCAGTGTTGGCCTCTATGCCACTCATTGCCAACGAGATCTCCTGCGCCTGTAGCCTCTGGGACTCCTCCAATCGGCTATGGACCAGCTGGAGGGTCCCTGACTTCTCCCTCTGAATCTCCCTGCCATTCCCTTAAATCTCCATCAGCTCCAGGTAGCCCTGTTCCAGAGGCTCAGCATCAGGCTGGTACCCAGCTGGGTCCTGGGATCCAGCAGCTCTCTGACCGCTGTCTCACCTGGGGGTTCCTGCCTCCACCTGATGTGCATTAGCGACGGTGTGGTGCTCACCAGATTGTGCCCTAGAAGCCTGTCCATTAATGCTGTCCACCAAGGTACATGTCTCTGCACTGGTGGAGAGTGGGGATGAAGCTGTGATGCATCAACTGTCGCATCCTCGGAGATCTCCTTTGAGGTGGCCTCATGGGAGGCAAGGGAGGGGGCCACCCCGGACAGGCAAGTGCTGTTGGCTGGAGGACCTGCGGGAGAATGAACATGTGATCAGTGGGAGGGATGGCAATAACAACCGACATGTGACAGGTCCTCCGGGTGGGGCCCAGTGTAGCCTCACCTCGGTGGCATGCGCCAATCTCCGCATTGGTGACCGCTCTGCCCTCGGCCACACCCATAATCCCCAGGGCCCGTTCCTCGAAGGTCATGAGCATTCTTCTGTCTGGCACTCTTCCACCAGTCTGGGTCCTCTCCTGATGATTGTAGGAGAACTTCTCCTGTGAAGGCACAGAGGGCATTGTTAGCTGCACATGTGACTCGCATTGTTTGGGGGAGCTGATGTGAAGGGACGGTTGGGGTGATGCGAGTGTTGGGGTGAAGGGAGGGGGCTGAAGGGTGAGTTGGGGTTTCAAATGGAGGGTTTGGGGGGACCGGTCGCCTTTGGGGGCGGGGAGTTTCGGGGGGGGGGTGGTCATCTCACCGTGCTGTCCGGTGTAGGTCATTGACCTTCTGGCGTCGCTGATGGCCGCTGTCACTTCATCCCAGGCGGCACTGGCTGCTCTGTGGCTCCAGGACCCTCAGGGGAACAGGACATCCCTCCTGGCCTCCACCACATCTAGGAGCCTCCCCAAGACCGTGTCTCCAAACCTTGAGGCTGGTTGTCTCGGTGCAGTGGCTGCGGGTTGAGTGGGGTTGGTCGTGCAAATGCTGTTTAAGTGCTGCTCAACCTTGTTAGTGGGGGGATCTGGTGAGCGCAGTCCCGGTGAATCGGCTGGCGGGCCTTCAATTGTGGCGTGAAGCCTGTAGGGCCTCATTAAGTGGACCTATCAATGCTGAATAGCGTTGCCAACCTCGCCGGGCTGAGCACCGTGAAGTTCCGGCTCACTACCACACATCAAAATCTTTCCGGAGAATTGCACCCAATGAAACTAATTAAAGCTCAAAATGACTGGACGTTTTAGTGGCCCGTTGGTTCACATTTGTTTCACAGGCCAATCAACCAGGTGGCCTTCATATTTCTGCATCATTCTCCTTCCAGGGTAGTATAAAATGCCCAGAAGATATTTGAAGGTTAAGCGGTTATGTGTATTGCAAGGGTCATGGAGGTCAGACAGAAAAGTTAAGATCACAATGAGATCGGTTATGATCATATTAAATAGCAGAGTAGTCATGAGGGGCCGAAAAGCCTATTCCTGCATCTAATTATTTTGTTTTTGTGTCATTTGTAGATGCTGCCTGTTCATTTTTTGCTGTTCACCACATGATATTACTTCAAATCATAGAATCATAGCACCATAGAATTTACAGTGCAGAAGAAGGTCATTCGGCCCATTGAGTCTGCACCGGTCCTTGGAAAGAGCACCCCACCTAAGTCCATGCCTCCACCCTATCCCCATAACCCCGTAATTCCACCTAATGTTCTGGACACTAAAGGCTATTTAGCATGGCCAATCCACCTAACCTGCACATCTTTGTACCCTGGGAGGAAACCGGAGCACTCGAATGAAACCCATGCAGACGCGGGGAGAACGTGCAGACTCCGCACAGACAATCACCCGAGGCCGGAATTGAACCCGGGACCCTGGAGCTGTGAGGCAGCAGTGCTAACTACTGAGCCACCATGCTGCCCAAACTTACTGCTAAGCATGATCAAACATCCCCGTTTGAAAGCAAGTTACAAAACCACTTGTTGGACTGTGAAAGAATAATGAGCTGTCAGGTGTTATGTGTGATAGGATTCATCCTCCCAACTCACTGCATCCATGTATGTCTGGGCTGTCCAAAATATGCAAAAGTGACTTCCCTTGATGCCTTATCTCATCTATGACTGGTCCTGCAAAACATGAATTGGCCAGATGGTTGGGTGAATTACTAAAAACAGTTCTGCGAAGGTTTTACACATACACAGTGAAGGATTCCTTCACATTTGCTAAGACCGTACAACACTTGCATATCAATAGAAGCACTGTGTCCATGTGTTCATTCAACGTTGCTAGCCTATTCACCAATGTAGTGTATTACGATCCCAGTTGATGTTATAATTGGACAGAAGGATCCCAGAATGGAATCCTAGCTCAAAAGACTGTAACTTTTATATTTTTTAATAAAATGTGGAATGATAAAGTCACATGCCTGATAATTAATTTTAACATCAAGAAATAAAATTTATTAAGCATGGAAAAATTGGATTATGATGCAATACCCCTTTGGGCAGCACGGCGGTGTAGTGGTTAGTACTGCTGTGTCACGGCGTTGAGGTCTCAGGTTTGATCCCAGATCTGGGTCACTGTTCATGTGGAGTTTTCACATTCTCCCTCTGTTTGCGTGGGTTTCGCCCCCACAACCCATAGATGTGCAGGCTAGGTGGATTGGCCGTGCTAAACTGCCCCTTGATTTGGAAAAATGAATTGGGTACACTAAATGTATAAAACAAAACAAAAGAAAAATGATGCAATACCCCTTTACTACCCCCTTAGCATAACAAATGCGCACCAATTTAAAGATTAACACTGAGTACAAAGCACATCTTAAGCTACAGTTCTCCCATGAACACAAGGTCCCTTTTACGAACACAGATTGGCTGTGGTCAAATACACACTTTTGGCTCTGAACCCAAGTGTCTGTGGTTTCCTCCTCAGAGTCCCTCAGATGATGATTGTCACATGTGAGCTTCCAAGCTCCCCAAAACACTCTTTAAAATCTTCTCTGATAATAATAATGCTTTCCCTTAGCGGTTTGTATTCTGAAATCTAGTCCAGGTTTTCAAATGACACTTTTAAACAAAGA
Organism: Scyliorhinus torazame; assembly: GCF_047496885.1. Classification (NCBI taxonomy): domain Eukaryota; kingdom Metazoa; phylum Chordata; class Chondrichthyes; order Carcharhiniformes; family Scyliorhinidae; genus Scyliorhinus; species Scyliorhinus torazame. Next base: position 225,673,488 of record NC_092709.1, read on the forward strand.
TTCCACACCACTTTTAACAACAAATCCAATCCAGGATTTTACACCAACCCCTTTTAGGATTTCCTTGTCTTGACAGCTGTGCAAACTGCTTTAACTCTCAATTCCAAGACTGTATTAAAATTACATCAAATGTTCCATCTACCTCTGAAGTCTGCTGCCCTACTTTAAATCTAGTTACTGCAATTGTCTCTACAATTCAGAACACTTTAGTTACTTATTCTTGAATTCTTATGAACAATATATTGATTTCTGTTCTCTTAACTTCAGGAGTCTTAAACGTGCATTCTGCCCTAATTCCCTGGTTATCTGGATTGTATCTTGTTCCTTAGGAAGCTTGCATCTTTGCAAGTCCCGTCATGCCCATCTTCTCTTGGCAGAGTTGGGAGCTGTTCAATCCCCAGTGTCCTGTCTCCAAGTGCTCTGGCTTCTGGTTAAAACTAAGAACAAAGGAAAGTCCTACCCATTGGAGCGTGGCCTCCTGTTGCTAAGCACCAACTTACTTCTATTTACTCTTCATGTCATAACCCTCTCTAAGCACAATAGAGACATAATTGGAACTGAACCAATCCCCACACATACAAACACCTTTGTTCAGCATGAATCTAACTATAGGTTTTACCATTTCATGCACAGAAACATTATATTAAACTAACTTAAGAACGTTACCTTATTTCTAATGTTTACCAATAAAAATATAAATCTATTAAAACTACTTTCATTTTCCTAACAACTACTGAAGTAAGCCATAGTTATTTGTACTGCATCATGGCAGCGTCATTGTCTGAATTTGTATTCATTGAAGTTATGAACTCAGAAACCCATGCCGTTGAGTTCAGTTTAATGGCACTGTGTATGCCCAAATAAATGCTGTTGTCATGGAATCCCCCGAGATCCAACTCTCACAAACATCTTTGTTGGTTCCACGACAATTACATCTTTGATGGAATGACACCCAACCTCCTTCCCCTTGCCTAGTGTTGATTGGTAGTTGTTACATTTGCTATATTTGAATTCACAGCTGCATGTAAGAGTCTCTTTACATATTTTAATGGGCTCCATCCTGTGTTCAAATTCACCATTGAATTGGAGCAGTCGGATGACCTTCCTTTTCTTGATGTATTTAATTGAGAAATTTGCCAAAGAATCCTCCTCTACTATCCATTGCAAGCCTACCTTCATTGGTCAATATACACGTTGGGATTGCTACAGTTCCACATGTTATAATATTGGCCTTATCAGCAACATTGTAAATAGGACCCGAGCCATCTGCTAATGATGCAAGCTTGATGCTGAAATAGGAGGCATCAAAACCAGCCTGTGGGCCCATTCTCCCCATGTCTGTGTGGGTCTCAACTCCACAACCCAAAGATGTGCAGGATAGGTGGATTGGCCGTGCTAAATTGCCCCTTAATGGGAAAGAAAAGAATTGGGTACTCCAAATTTATATTTTTTTAAAATCATCCTGTGGGATAATCAGATCTTTTCTCACCATATATCGTGCAAACTGAAGAATAGGCCTAAGGCTGCCACTTTTGGTCCTGAAAGGTGCCCAGTCTACATCAGATTACCCTCGAAGGGCAAGGGTCAAAATTATTTAATGTTGGTATTATGCAGTAGCAACACAACTAATATTTTCCACAAGAAAGATGCTGTCAGCAAGCCAAAAAGACCTTCTGCGTATCACACAAATGAGTAATGTGGGATATGAATTCAGTGCCAGTATTTATTTAGGACAACGATTGCTGATCGCACCATTCCTTCAGCTGTTCACAACAGGCAAAGAACTGACCATACCAAATCAGCTATCTTTTCCCAGAAGCCTTCAAACATGGGCAGCACTAGCTTGACAGCTCTGACGGCAGAGAGACCTTGCCCGTACCTGGCACAAGGTATCACCAAGGCCTCACTTCATTACCCTTAAAGCTAGCAAAGGATTTTTTAGGGAAGATGAATTATAGCTCTTAATTACCTTATTTACTTACAAAAGAATCTTAAATGAATCCATTATGGTACTGCCTGGCATCTATTTCTCCTTATCTATTAGGAAGGTATTCCTAAACCCAAACTCAACAAATCAGAATTGGACATGATCATAGGAATGTACCTTTACTCCATAACTGATGGTTACCCAATAACTGACTTTAGCATTGTATGTTAAAGTATTTTATTAAGGTGCTCTATTAGAACTACGACTACGGGGGGAATCTTACCATAAAATGGCAATCTCCGAGTGAGAAAAGCAGAGTGAATCCTGCCAACTCAGTTGACTGGGATTTCTCACGGAATCTTGCGTCTCTGAAAGAAAAGATTTTCTCCCAACGAGAATCACGCCACGCTCATGCTGCCCTCCCGTTGAATCGCTCGCCTCGGGGAAGGTCAATCACTGCAATCACTGGGGAGCCCCATATAAACGCTTCCCCAGCACTTGTTCCAGATCCATCAAAGGGCAGGGCAGCATGAAAGCCAGTAACATGTGTTGTGTTATGCTTCTTCATGTAGCATAAGCTTCTTCCTTGATGTATGCTCTGACAAAGGAAGGTTCAGACTTGGAGATAGATTTAACACATTTATTGAACAGTTAACAATTCTCCTACTTGGGTTCGACTCTCCTGCTAATCTAACTATAGTAACTCGATCTAACTAACCAGTCTGCTCTAATCCATGTGGTGGGTGTGATGCTTCCTGATCTGCCCCTGTGTCTCTGAGTGTCCCCTATGGAAAGAGGAAGAGCATGTGTGCCCTGTCCTTTTATATGGGTAGCCCCTTGTGGTAGTGTCACCTCTGGGTGTGTCTTGACTGCCCATTGGCCGTGTCCTATCTTACTGACCTATTGGTTGAATGTCTGTGTGTCATGATGTCTCTGGTGCTCCCTCTAGTGTTTATTTAGTCTTAGTGTATTTGCATTAACCCCTTGTGTATTTACAGTGATGCATATCACCACATCCCCACTTTTTTGTGTTACATATTTTCTGTACTACATTGAAGAAAATTGAACAAAATAGGTAGATAAGTGATGACATGTACAAATCATGATGACAGTGATGATTATACAACACCAAATAATATGTATGACTCCGAAGTCCATGAATTAATATGGTTGAGTGGTTTTCTTGTTTTGTTGGTGGTGATGTTGATGGTGGCATGTCCTTGTGAACGCCGTCAGTGTCCCTGTGCGTAAGGAACCAAGAAGTGGTCAAATCACTTTGTTGTCTGAGTTGGACTCTTTTTTTCTATGCTTGTGGTAGCTATGCAGTATGTAATCTGTGTCGTCTGACCTGGATTGTTGCTTGTGATTGCGATATTGTTGCCATAAGTCAGCCGCCTTGAAAGCTGGTTTGCTTGTTTGCAGTGGAGCAAACTTGGATCGGTGAGATTTGCAGTCATGCCATGGTATGGCTGTACTCTTGCCAGTGTTAGGAGCTGTGCTGTCACAGTGTCCTGCATTTGCAGAGTTGTATCATGTCGGACCAGTCATTGTTCCAGTGTTGCCGTTTTTTGCATTTGCAGGCCTACCTTCGCCTCGTGGTACGTATTGGCGCCTCTTTTACCGTTCTCTCTTGTGTTTTCCTCGCAGAATTCTTGAAACCTGTCCAGGACTGCCTGAAAGTCACTCTTTTGTTACCCTCTGGAATACTTGTAGGTCTCAAAGATTTCTGCTGCTCTTGCACCAGCAAGCTGAAGCTTTATTTTCTCTGTATTGCCACGCCATCGAGGTCAGACGCTACCAGGTAGATCTTGAATCTCTGCCTGAACGCACGCCAGTTTGCACTGAGATTGCCGTGGTACCTGAACTGCTTGGAACCGGAATCTTGAACATCTTGCCTGGGTGCTGTTGCTGGTAGTCACGGATTTGTTGAGTTGAACTATATAGCACTCCTGGAACCATGTTGTGTTATACTTCTTCATGTAGCATAAGCTGCTTCCTTGATGTATACTCTGACAAAGGAAGGTTCAGACTTGGAGATAGATTTAACACATTTATTGAACAGTTAAAAATTCTCCTACTTGGGTTCGACTCTCCTGCTAATCTAACTACAGTAACTCGATCTAACTAACCAGTCTGCTCTAATCCATGCGGTGGGTGTGATGCTTCTGATCTGCCCCTGTGTCTCTGAGTGTCACCTATGGAAAGAGGAAGAGCATGTGTGCCCTGTCCTTTTATATGGGTAGCCCCCTTGTGGTTGTGTCACCTCTAGGTGTGTCTTGACTGCCCATTGGCCGTATCCTATCTTACTGACCTATTGGTTGAATGTCTGTGTGTCATGATGTCTCTGGTGCTCCCTCTAGTGTTTATTTAGTCTTAGTGTATTTGCATTAACCCCTTGTGTATTTTCAGTGATGCATATCACCACAACATGCTTCACAGAGGGAGCCCTCCTGAATGCGGTACAGGACTTTCTGCCTCTGCTGTACACCATCCAGGAGTCTGGTCAGGGCTCCCTCTGTGAAGCATGTTAATGGCTTTCATGCAGCCTGGGAGGCAATAGCTGCCTTGGTGGGTGCCAGCATTCTCCAGGAGAGGGCAGCCTCCAGGAGAGCAGTGCAGGAAGAAGATGAATTATCTTCTTTGCATGGTCAGGATAGGTCTGCCATCTCCAGTCTCTCTCTGCACCTCATCACTCACCCCTCACACTTCCCCGGTGATCTCTCAGCCAGCCACCTTGCAGGTTGCCCATAGATGATGAGGCTCTCTTCGCCCTACCCCACCAGACACCATGCTGCCCCCCAAGTCTTAACTCTGCTCCTTACATCCCTGCCCACTCTAGTCTCACGCATGCCACTCATCAACCATCTGAACTGGCAGGGCGTCTGCCTACACTCTCTCCATCTGTGTCTCCGCAGGACAAAGTCGAGCACAACTGGCATGAGAGGGCACAACCTCCTGGACTGATTTGAGAGCTCCAGAACCTGACCCCGCATGAGGACAGAGCCCTTGAGCTGGCCAGGGAGGAGCCTGACTGCGCCTGTGCAGATGGTGAAGTAGGGGCAGGGAGCACATGTGAGGACCCTAAGAACAAACAGCCATTCCTCAAGCCTCAGGTGAGTAAACATTTCACATCATTTGCCCTCCGTGATGTACTAATGCCATCTACCTTCCCTTACAGGGCAATCAGACGAGCAGCCTGCACCATCCTGGTGCACCCCGGTTAACACTGACCTGAGCAGCTGAGAGGGGCAATTCGCAGACCTCACCAGAGAAGAGGCATCACAGCTGTCACCCCAACCCTCCACCAGCGCAGACACTCACACCTCGGTGGGATTGAGTAGTAGGCATGCTTCTGGGTCACTCACTAGTGAGCACCTCATTTTTGATGATCCACATCAAATGGAGGCAGGGACGTCCCAGGGATCCGGCACAGGGATTCTGGAGCCCAGGATACTATTGAGCCCCTGGCCGATGATGAGCCCCTGGGTCCGGTCTTCCCGGACCTGATGGAACTGCAAAAGCAGAGTCGCGAGAATCAGGAAGGAGTGACAGCCTCCCTCCTTGGACTGAGGAGATGATGCCATCACTCCAATGCAACGAGGTCAACGCCGCGAGGGTGACGGCCACAGTAGAGACCTTGGTACAGGGCGTGCACTCAATGGCGGGGGTTGTCCGCCCTATAACTGAGGGCATGACCTCCATGGCTGAGGGCATGAGTTCCATGGTTCAGGACTGGCTTGCATGCTGCTGGTGCTGGTGGGAATCTACGAGTGTCTGCGCCAGACGAGGCAGGGCTTCAGGCAGCAGGGCGTGGAAGTCAGCTGACGGCCTCAATCTGAGCTGTGGATCCTGGGCATACACCTAGATGTAGTGTGAAGGTGAGAAAGAATAGGAAATTGTGATGCCTGTTGGGGACAGGTGAACATAGGCACTAGTTGAGATAGCTCACCACTTGTAAATAAACATCACTTTGTTCATCACTAGAACAACCTTGTCATTTAATAGCACCATGCTCAGCAAATCCTTGTGCTCACTTAGTGCTTCATTGCTGTGCAGCGTGAAAGTGGCAGCGCCATGCCTCTGTCAATGCCCACACTGACTCAGTGAAGATGCGCTGCTGCTGGCAATGCCCCCCCCCCCCCCCCCCCCGGCATCAATGCTCAGGTCTCTGATTGCAGCCAGTCTTCTCCAGTGATGAAAATGCCATGAATAGAGGCTGACTCACCCCAGAGGTGAGTTGGACAAAAACACCAGGACCCCTGACCTCAAAAGGGGCTGCAGCAGATAAGAGCTCATCCCACGTCTCTGAAGCCCATGACAAGCATCATTGGGAGGATGCGCTCAGCTCTCTGTCAGGCAGCAGTCATAAATATCGCTGAGGGTGAGAGCAGCATCACTCTGTCCTCAAGCTGGTTATCATCATTCTCCTGCAGAGTCCAGCCAATGGCTTTAGCGTCCTGCCTATGGTATTGGACACCATCATGGAAACCTATTGCTGGCACCTCACTAATGCCTAGATAGCAATCCCCATGGTTGGAACTATCCTCTCTCCTAGTCCTTCTCATCCCGAAACGTAGAGGCTATAAGGGCATCCCTAGCCCGACAGCCCATGCGATCCCTTGCCATAGCTCTTCTTCCTCCTCCTCCACGGGTTGCCCCTTGCCACCATCCTCGACTTCTTCCTCATCTGAGGAGATGTGGCGTTCCTCCATCTCCTCTGGATCCAGGTGACCTCCTCTCTTCAGTTCCAACTTGTGGAGAGCACAGCAGACCACAATAATGTGGGACACCCTTTGGGGGCTATACTGAAGAGCATCCCCCGACTGGTCCAGGCATTGGAATCACATCTTCAACTGTCCAATCGCCTGCTCCACCACCAGTGCAGTGAAGCCTTGTTGTAAGGAGTCTCCACTTCAGTTTGTGACCTCCTCACTGGCGTCATCAGCCACCTCCTTATTGGATAATCCTTGTAGCCATGAAACCATCCTTCCAGAAGCAGCTTTCCATCAAAGTCATCTTGGATCTGCGAGCGCCCCAAGATATAACTGTCATGGATGCTTCCCGGGAAACAGGCACACACCTGCATTATTTGCATCATGTGGCCACAGATGATCTGCACGTTGATGGAATGAAATCCCTTGCGGTTTATAAATGGCACTGCATGATGCCATTGCAGACTGCAGCACCATGTGGGTGATTTCTATCAAACACTGCATTGGGGCATACCTGCTAAATGGGTGAAGCCCATGGCCCTGGTGTCTTGGCTCTCTTAGTCCCAGTAAAAATTAATATACATGTGGGCCCTCACATAAAGGACATCTGACACCTCCCTAATGTTCATGTGTGGCTGAATGGGAGATGCCACACATCACCGGTGCTGCCCTGAAACGAGCAGCTTGCATAGATGTTCAGAGCGGCGGTGACTTTAAGAGCAATGAGCAGTGGTGTCCTCCCATCACATGTGGTGCCAGCTCATGCAGGACATCGAAAAGGTGGTCCACCATCCCCCGGGACAGGCGCAGTCTTCTCTGGCACTGTGGCTCCGACATCTGTAGATAGGAAGAAGATGTTGGAAGACCCTTCTCCGGTACAGTCTCAAACGGAGCAGTTCCCTCTGTGGCGCTGCTCCCAGTTTGGCTAAGGGCTCAGGATCCCCCACAGCAAGGTGCTGCACCTGGCCGCATGCAGTGGCACATTCCTGTCTCTGCTGCTGCTCTGTTGCGATGAGTAGAAACATCCACTTGACAGTCTCCATGATTCTCCACAATAAAGCACTGAAAAGAGAAGGAAACCAAAGTGAGTGGTGTGGATTCCTGAGAAGGCCCTGCCCCTCAGCCCTCTTTAGCTCTGGGACCTCCACCCATGCATTGCCCCTTAGTGAGTGCCTGTCCACTAAGCCTCACATCCTCTCTCACACAGGCATATCCCCACACCTGTCCATCTCAAGCCCACCATGATCACATGCCTGGACATTCGAGAGTCTCAGAGGCACAAATCTCAAGGCCATACTCCAGCCCTGCAACTCCTTGCATTAGATGACAGGGCTCTTGAGTGGATGGATGGGACCTGTGTCTGCATCCTCATGGGGCACCCCAAAGAAACTCCCCGTCATGACATGTAACGTGGCGAATGATGATGGACTTCACCATGAGGCTTTGCTTTGGGGGTCACATCAATGTTTCCTGTGTGATATCAAGTCTGACTGAGCATTGGGGTTCAATGCTTGGGACTCAAACCAGTGGCAGTTCTCTTTATCTTTGCATATCTCATTGGCACTGTTGGGTTGCCAATGAAATATGAAATCACATTCCAATCAATTGATTGACTGCTTGTGATAGAAGAGGCACAGCTGATTAAAGTGAAGTCTATAGTTAGCATGCCAAGCACACACCTAGAGGGCACCCTCATTCTCAATTTCACAGCCCTACACACTTATTTCTGAGGGACAAGCATATGCAATTGATATTCAGTGGAGCTCAACCCTTGGTCCTCAGAGTGCTGCCTGAGTGTGGAGTTCTAGACATAGTTCAGTTGTGCTTCTCCAAGTGAGTGGGTCTTCATTATTCATGAGGCAGGGATGCAAGTCATTCCTGAGGTGCCCACTCTGCCCCTGCAGCCTAGCTTCTCATGGGACCCCACCCAGTTACCTTCCTGTTACCCCCAGTGCTGACCCTTAGTATTCAATTCCTGCCACCCACTTTCCACCCCTCATAAGGACAGGCACTTCCTCAATGCTGATTTGGTCTCAAGCCCAGCAAGGAGGAAACAGGAAGTGATGGCTGTATGCCAGCCTCCAGATCCTCTTAAAGCAACGGGCACCCTGAAGTGAATGGAAGGTAAGGCCTGCTAGCACCCCCTCCTCTTGGAATGAGTGACTAACTCCCAGCCGTGAGTTGAACTTACCTGTGTCCCCTATGTCCTCTCCGGTGCACCCCTGAGCAGTGAAGAGCCTGAGAACTAACCTCCGATATCCCCCTCGGAGATGAAACCGCCAGGTTCACGCTTTTGTGGACCTGTTGTAAATGACACGTACTCAGCAACCTCTGCGCCCCGCACGATAACACCTGAGGGAAAATAAATAAAAACTACTTACCAGTCACCAGCCAATCCCTTACCTGCAGGCTGTGACGTACCTGAACAAGAGACCCTAGCTGTTCAAGTGAAGACAAGCATCCAGCAGAGGGCAGTAGAGCGGAGCTGCTGATTGGCCGTTGCAGTGGAAATTTGCATACGTCCGTGTGCTCACCCTAACCTGGAGGCGTACCTGAACAAGAGACCCTAGCTGTTCAAGTGAAGACAAGCATCCAGCAGAGGGCAGTAGAGCTGAGCTGCTGATTGGCCGTTGCAGGGGAAATTTGCATATGTCCGTGTGCTCACCCTAACTTGCAGGTGGTTTGTGGAGGAGTTCTTGTCAAGTGACACTTAAACCCGAAACACTTCTTCAGTGTTTCCCTCCCTACCCCCTCCTCGAACCAAAAAAAACAACCGCTGTAAGGATAAAGTGGAAGGCTTGGGAGCAGTAGAAGTGGAAAGTTGAACCTTGACGTCACAGACTGCTGGTAAGGGATTGGCTGGTGACTGGTAAGTAGTTTTTATTTATTTTCCCTCAGGTGTTATCGTGCGAGGCGCAGAGGTTGCTGAGTGAGTGCTTGATGAGAAGGGGAGTGAATAACAGGTAAACTCTTTCTTTCTTTTTTTTAATCTAGAGGGGATGACAGGGAAGGTAGTGCAATGTTCCTCCTGCAGAATGTTTGAGGTGAGGGACGCCGTCAGTGTCCCTGCTGATTTCATCTGTGGGAAGTGCACCCATCTCCAGCTCCTCAGAAACCGCATTAGGGAACTGGAGCTGGAGTTGGATGAACTTTGGATCATTCAGGAGGCAGAGTTGGTCATAGATAGAAGCTTCAGGGATGTAGTTACTCCGAAGAATAGAGATAGATGGGTGACGGTGAGAGGGGCTGGGAGGTAGCAGTCAGTACAGGGATCCCCTGTGGCCATTCCCCTTAGTAACAAGTATACCGCTTTGGATACTGTTGGGGAGGGGGGGACTTACCAGGGTTAAGCCATAGGGTACAGGTCTCTGGCACAGAGTCTGTCTCTGTTGCTCAGAAGGGACGGGGGTGGGGAGGAGTAGAGCATTAGTCATTGGAGACTCCATAGTTAGGGGGATAGATAGGAGATTCTGTGGGAACGAGAGAGACTCACGGTTGGTGTGTTGCCTCCCAGGAGCCAGGGTGCGTGATGTCTCAGATCGTGTTTTCGGGATCCTTAAGGGGGAGGGGGAGCATCCCCAAGTTGTGGTCCCCATCGGTACCAACGACATAGGTAGGAAAAGGGATGGGGATATAAGGCAGGAATTCAGGGAGCTAGGGTGGAAACTTAGATCTAGGACAAACAGAGTTATTATCTCTGGGTTGTTACCCGTGCCACGTGATAGCGAGACGACGAATAGGGAGAGAGAGGAGTTGAACACGTGGCTACAGGGATGGTGCAGGAGGGAGGGTTTCAGATTTCTGGATAATTGGGGCTCATTCTGGGGTCGGTGGGACCTCTACAAATGAGATGGTCTGCACCTGGGCCAGAGGGGTACCAATATTCTGGGGGGGAAATTTGCGAATGCTCTTCGGGAGGGTTTAAACTAGTTCAGCAGGGGCTTGGGAACCTGAATTGTAGCTCCAGTATACAGGAGGTTGAGAGTAGTGAGGTCATGAGTAAGGTTTCAAAGTTGCAGGAGTGTACCGGCAGGCAGGAAGGTGGTTTAAAGTGTGTCTTCTTCAATGCCAGGAGCATTCGGAATAAGGTGGGTGAACTTGTGGCATGGGTTGGTACCTGGGACTTCGATGTTGTGGCCATTTCGGAGACATGGATAGAGCAGGGACAGGAATGGTTGTTGCAGGTGCCAGGATTTAGATATTTCAGTAAGCTCAGGGAAGGTGGTAAAAGAGGGGGAGGGGTGGCATTGTTAGTCAAGGACAGTATTACGGTGGCAGAAAGAACGTTTGATGAGGACCCGTCTACTGAGGTAGTATGTGCTGAGGTTAGAAACAGGAAAGGAGAGGTCACCCTGTTAGGGGTTTTCTATAGGCCTCCGAAAAGTTCCAGAGATGTAGAGGAGAGGATTGCAAAGATGATTTTGGATAGGAGCGAAAGCAACAGGGTAGTTGTTATGGGGGACTTTAACTTTCCAAATATTGACTGGAAACGCTATAGTTCGAGTACATCAGATGGGTCTGTTTTTGTCCAATGTGTGCAGGAGGGTTTCCTGACACAGTATGTAGATAGGCCAATGAGAGGCGTGGCCATATTGGATTTGGTACTGGTTAATGAACCAGGACAGGGGTTAGATTTGAAGTTAGGTGAGCACTTCGGTGATAGTGACCACAATTCGATTACGTTTACTTTAGTGATGGAAAGGGATAGGTATATACCGCAGGGCAAGAGGTATATCTGGGGGAAGGCAATTATGAGGCGATGAGGCAAGACTTAGGATACATCGGATGGAGAGGAAAACTGCAAGGGATGGGCACAATGGAACTGTGGAGCTTGTTCAAGGAACAGCTACTGCGTGTCCTTGATAAGTATGTACCTGTCAGGCAGGGAGGAAGTGGTCGAATGAGGGAACCGTGGTTTACTAAAGCAGTCGAAACACTTGTCAAGAGGAAGAAGGAGACTTATGTAAAGATGAGACATGAAGGTTCAGTTAGGGCGCTCGAGAGTTACAGGTTAGCTAGGAAGGACCTAAAGAGAGAGCTAAGAAGAGCCAGGAGGGGACATGAGAAGTCTTTGGCAGGTAGGATCAAGGATAACCCTAAAGCTTTCTGTAGATATGTCAGGAATAAAAGAATGACTAGGGTAAGAGTAGGGCCAGTCAAGGACAGTAGTGGGAAGTTGCGCTTGGAGTCCGAGGAGATAGGATAGGTGCTAAATGAATATTTTTCGTCAGTATTCACACAGGAAAAAGACAATGTTGTTGAGGAGAATACTGAGATTCAGGCAACTAGACTAGAAGGGCTTGAGGTTCATAAGGAGGAGGTGTTAGCAATTCTGGAAAGTGTGAAAATAGATAAGTCACCTGGGCCAGATGGGATTTATCCTAGGATTCTCTGGGAAGCTAGGGAGGAGATTGCTGAGCCATTGGCCTTGATCTTTAAGTCATCTTTGTCTACAGGAATAGTGCCAGAAGACTGGAGGAGAGCAAATGTTGTCCCCTTGTTCAAGAAGGGGAGTAGAGATAACCCCGGTAACTATAGACCAGTGAGCCTTACTTCTGTTGTGGGCAAAATCTTGGAAAGGTTTATAAGAGATAGGATGTATAATCATCTGGAAAGGAATAATTTGATTAGAGATAGTCAACACGGTTTTCAGAAGGGTAGGTCGTGCCTCACAAATCTTATTGAGTTCTTTGAGAAGGTGACCAAACAGGTGGATGAGGGTAAAGCAGTTGATGTAGTGCATATGGATTTCAGTAAAGCGTTTGATAAGGTTCCCCATGGTAGGCTATTGCAGAAAATACGGAGGCATGGGATTCAGAGTGATTTAGCAGTTTGGATCAGAAATTGGCTAGCTGGAAGAAGACAAAGGGTGGTGGTTGATGGGAAATGTTCAGACTGGAGTCCAGTTACTAGTGGTGTACCACAAGGATCTGTTTTGGGGCCACTGCTGTTTGTCATTTTTATAAATGACCTGGAGGAGGGCGTAAAAGGATGGGTGAGTAAATTTGCAGATGACACTAAAGTCGGTGGAGTTGTGGACAGTGCGGACGGAAGTTACAAGTTACAGAGGGACATAGATAAGCTGCAGCGCTGGGCTGAGAGGTGGCCAATACAGTTTAATGCAGAAAAGTGTGAGGTGATTCATTTTGGAAGGAATAACAGGAAGACAGAGTACTGGGCTAATGGTAAGATTCTTGGCAGTGTGGATGAGCAGAGCGATCTCAGTGGCCATGTACATAGATCCCTGAAAGTTGCCACCCAGGTTGAGAGGGTTGTTAAGAAGGCGTACGGTGTATTAGCTTTTATTGGTAGAGGGATTGACTTTCGGAGCCATGAGGTCATGTTGCAGCTAGACAACACTCTGGTGCGGCCGCATTTGGAGTATTGCGTGCAGTTCTGGTCGCCCCATTATAGGAAGGATGTGGAAGCATTGGAAAGGGTGCAGAGGAGATTTACCAGAATGTTGCCTGGTATGGAGGGAAGATCTTATGAGGAAAGGCTGAGGGACTTGAGGCTGTTTTCGTTAGAGTGAAGAAGGTTAAGAGGTGACTTAATTGTGGCATACAAGATGATCAGAGGATTGGATAGGGTGGACCGTGAGAGCCTTTTTCCTCAGATGGTGATGTCTAGCACGAGGGGACATAGCTTTAAATTGAGGGGAGATAGATATAGGACAGATGTCAGAGGTAGGTTCTTTACTCAGAGAAGTAAGGGCGTGGAATGCCCTGCCTGCAACAGTAGTGGACTTGCCAACACTAAGGAAATTCAAATGGTCATTGGATAGACATATGGACAATAAGGGAATAGTGTAGATGGGCTTTAGAATGGTTTCACAGGTCGGCGCGACATCAAGGGCCGAAGGGCCTGTACTGCGCTGTAATGTTCTATGTTCTATGACACCAGCAGGCCAGGTGAATATTCCATGAGGGGTGAATGTCTGGAGAGAGTGCTCGCTAATGACATGCTAATGTATTAAAATGAGGTTCCCGGGCTCGCGTAGCACGATTTGCACTGTTCCACTGGCAAGGGAGGGGGAAGATTACAAAAGCCAATCACACTGGAGAGAATCGCATTTTTCAATTCTCTTCGGAATTTGAGCCCGTGTCGGGTTTCTCACGAATGGGAGAGATGGCTTAAAATTGTCCCCTTTGCTTTTGATCTTTTATAGCCATTAACATTGTGGTGTACGTATCCAATTTAAAAGTTTATTGCAGGTTAAATAGGTTTGTAATAAGCCGTGGATAATGGGGATCCTTTTGTGAGGGCCACGAAGAATCCAGCACGAGTTGAAGGATAGAAAGAAATAACATTTATTTACAATAACATATATATATACAACAGCAACAACAACTCCCTTGCTGCTCACTCCTCTCTAGCTGGTTCCAAACTGCCCAGCTCTATTTATGCAGGGAATCTGCTCATGATTTCTCTGCCCCCCTCATTGGGGAGGCTCATACTCCTCAGGGATTGTGGGATTGCCATTAGTCCCCAGCCAGTGGTAAGCAGGCAGGTTATAACATCCCTCTCCCCCAAAGTCCAAGGAAACCACCTGGCAAAGGAGGGCGTCAGACTCATTTTGCCTCAGGCCGGAAACCATTTGCTCGAGGCGCTGGTTCGGGCGGCATGTAACGAGACGGAGAACGGCGCTTCCGTGTTGAACGGCGTAATGGTTGTACATCCACGGCCTGTGGGCGCGAGGACACCCCTCTGAGGTGTCCTGTGTCTCCATCTCGGAGTCGGAGTCCGCTGCCTCCGTCATGTCGGTGTCACTATCTCCACGCGGTTCTGTAACAACCTGCGCAGGCTTTGAGTGCTGCACCAGAGGAAGATTGTGAGGAATACTCTCCACTGTGTCTGGTCTCTGTGGCTGTAGAAATGAGCTCCAGTGGCGGGGAATCTTTGGAAGAGATGGTCTTCTGGACCGAACTTGGTTTACATGCTTGCGCTGGAGATGACCTGGGCTTGAACCTAGTAAGAGATAGGGCCCGTTCGGCGAAAGATAACGCCAGGGACCCACTGGGCACCACCAGCAAAATTTTGAACGAACACTAGGTCATCGGGCGCAAACTGCAGAACCGGCCGATGCTGAGAAAAACCATGTCCCTGCCGTTCTTGAGTGCGGCGTACATTTGCGCCAATGTCCGGGAAAACCATGCTAAGGCGGGTGCGAAATCTCCGGCCCATTAGGAGTTCCGTGGGCGCTACCCCAGTCACCGCATGGGGGGTGGTCCTGTATAAAAACAAAAAATGAGCCAATCTCGTGTCCATAGACCCGGAAGACTGCTTCTTTAGGCCCCGTTTGAATGTCTGCACTGCGCGCTCCGCCAACCCATTGGAAGCCGGGTGGTATGGAGCGGTATGGAACGGTGTGGATATGGCGTATGCCATTCATCTTCATGAAACTCGCAAACTCCTCACCTGTGAATGGAGTGCCGTTGTCCAGCGGAAGCTTCTGATGCTCCTGGCAAATGGAGCAGTTTTGGGCCACCTTCTCAATGTCGGTGTCGAGGCCTGGCCACCAGACATAACTCCGGGCCAAGGTATTCATTTTGGTCACATCCGGACGCTCATTGTGCATATACCTTAGTATCAGCTCCTGTCCTTTTTCCGGGACAATCACACGCATCCCCCACAAGAGGATACCATCTTCCACACTAAATTCTGACAGCTAGGAGGAAAATGCCCGCAACTCGCCTGGGAGCTGTCTATGCTGCCCACCATACAGGACTCTGTGCCGAACCTTTGACAGGACTGGTTCCGTCTGGATCCACTCCCGGATCTGTGATTCCGTGACAGCCAAGGAGTCCATAAAATTCAGGGTTGCAACCACCTCACTGGTCCTGGGGGTCGACATGGGGTCGGTCGATAAAGGCAATCGGCTCAGTGCGTCGGCATTCGCTATCTGGTTTCCTGGTTTGTGCTCCAGAGAATACTCGTAGGCAGCGAGCAACAAAGCCCAGCGCTGGATCCGTGCGGAAGCAATGGACGCTATTGGCTTATCCTCTCGGAAAAGTCCCAGCAGAGGCTTATGATCAGTCACGATAGTGAAGTGGCGGCCATACACATTCTGGTGGAAGCAGTTCACTGCAAAGACGACCGCCAGGCCCTCCTTCTCGATCTGCGCATACTTCTTTTCCGCTGCAGTCAATGTGCGGGAGGTGAAAGCTATCGGCCACTCGGCCCCGTTCTCCATCTTGTGGGACAGAACAGCCCCAAAACCTACGGGGATGCATCACACGTGATGAGCAAAAGCTTTCCAGGATCTTAGTCGGTTAGTAACCCAGGCATCGACAATTGTTATTTTACCCGCCGCAAAGCGGTTTCTTGCGGCTGACCCCAAACCCAGGTGTCATTCTTCTTTAGCAGAAGGTGCAATGGGGCCAGATTGGGGAGGGACTTCCCGTAATAGTTTACAAGGCCGAGAAAAGAACAAAAATGCGAAGTGTCAGTCGGGGCGGGGACCTATTGAATTGCGCGCACCATCTCTGCGACGGGGTGCAAACGTTCGCGGTCCACCCGATAACCCAGGTAGACTACTTCCTTCGCCTGAAAGACGCACTTTGTACGACGTAAATGGACTCCAGCCTCTGAAAAGTGTCTAAGGACAGCCTCCAAATTTTCCACGTGTTCCTGCTCCGACGTCCCTGTAATCAAAACGTCGTCTAAGTAGACAGCGACACGTGGTAAACCTCTCAAGATGCCCTCCATGACGCATTGAAAAATAGCGCAGGCAGAGAGAGGATACCCCAAAGGGCAACCATTTATATTCATACAGGCCCCGGTGTGTATTAATAGTTACATATGGCCGGGAGGCAGGGTCCAGTTCCAACGTAGGCGTGACTCATATCTAATTTCGTGAACAAGAGTCCGCCTGCAAGCTTCGCGTGAAGATCCTCTATGCGAGGCATTGGATATCGGTCGAGCCGGGAAGCCGTATTCACTGTAAGTTTATAGTCGCCGCACAAGCGAACTGTGGCATCTGGCTTCAGTACAGGTACAATTGGTACTGCCCAGTCAATGAAACGGACGGGCCTGATAATACCCAAGGACTCCAAACGAGTGAGCTCCCCTTCTACCTTCTCGAGCAAGGCGTAAGGCACCGGGCGCGCCCGGATATAGCGCGGCAAGGCTCCTGATTCGACCTGGATACGGGCTACGGCCCCTTTTATTTTCCCCAAACCGGGCTGGATTACATCTGGGTACCGTCCTAGTACCTCCGACAACCCTCCAGAACCTGTTTGGAGGATGTGCTGCCACTGGCGCAACCAGTCCCGACCCAACAAGTTGGGCCTAGGGCCGCGCACCACGATAAGTGGGAAAAGCCCCTCCTGGCATCCATAAACAACAGGGGTCATCATAGTTCCTGCAATGTCCAATGGTTCCCCCGTGTAGGTGGCCAACCTGGCCTGTGTGTCGGTTAATGTAAGGGTCTGTATACCCTGCTTGATGCGGTCGAATGTCCTCTGGATGATCACGGAGACCGCTGCGCCAGTATCCAATTCTATCTCAAATGGGTGACCATTGACCCGTACTGTCAAGAACAACAAAGAACAAAGAAATGTACAGCACAGGAACAGGCCCTTCGGCCCTCCAAGCCCGTGCCGACCATGCTGCCCGACTAAACTACAATCTTCTGCACTTCCTGGGTCCGTATCCCTCTAATCCCATCCTATTGATGTATTTGTCAAGATGCCCCTTAAATGTCACTATCGTCCCTGCTTCCACCACCTCCTCCGGTAGAGAATTCCAGGCTCCCACTACCTTCTGTGTAAAAAACTTGCCTCGTACATCTACTCTATCACCTTGATGCTGCGCTGGAATGCTCACCCTGTCACCTTGATGGGGGCCACACTGGGAGCTGCCACACAATGCAGCTGCAGGCAGTCATCCTCCGTCTCCATGTCTTTGGGAGTAGTGTTGCTCTTTTTAACCTTAGTCTATTTGCTCTGTTTACGTCACCTTTGCTCATGAGTTGCCAGGTATCTTTATGATACCGCCACGTGGTTCAAGTTCAGGTTATGATTAATAATACAGCACACCGCTTAGTAAGGATTAAAACAATGGTCATTTATTATATACAACAAGCAATATTAATACCCTAATACTACTATTTATATCATAAACCTATCACTACTGGCCAATACTTAACTTAGGAAGAGCCCACCAGGTCAGGGAAATGAATGGCTTGTCCAATCAAATCTGGCCCGCGGAATTCAAAGGGCTGCTACAGGTCGGTGGCTAGGTGTCTCTACCGGATAGCGATCGCTGGATTCAAACTTACTATTGCCGGTGGCTGGTCTTGCGAAGGTCTCAAGCAGGCGAAGATGAGAGAGAGCGAGATCTGAACTTGGACCCTCACTTTTATAGGGCCCAGGGGCTTCCCGCCTCCCAGGGCGGCCCTTGACCCTGAGTCCCAAGTGATTGGATTCTGTCCCCAATCTCTGGGGTCGATGTGTCCAATGGTGAGGCGATTCCTCGATCGGGGGGTGGTCGTTCACCTGTCTTTGTTTCGGCCACTGCAGGCGCCGACAGGTCTGGCCCGGTATTCAATTGCTAATATGTTGCAATTGTTCCCGGGGATAGCCGATTTAACTGTGGATGTCTGAATAGATGGGCTGCAAACAGTCCTGAATGCAACTGCGAATACCTGGGTTGATGGGCTGTTGATAGCCCTGAGTATCGATCTGGGCTACCTTCCCAGAGCCGAATATGCAAAACTGTCTGCAGCTGCCTGTTTGTGTCTTCTTGGCTGCTTTTCCCAGCAGTCTTTCGGGTTAGCCGTTTTAAACTGGGTTTTGGCCAGATTAATCGGAACGCAGCCATTTTACATGGCTACATACCCGCCTTGTGATCCTAAAGCGAAGCATGAAGGATCACATAAATTTTGTCCTCTTCGTTTCCCGACTGGGGGGGCATCTCCCACATGGCCACTACTCTGACCCTAGCTATGCACAAAAATTTACCTAAACAATTCTTGAGGGCGCTATGTCAGGCAGGGGCATGTGTCTGGAAAAAAATAAACTGGGAACCTCTAATTTTACCTAAACAATTCTTCAAGTATTATACAATCTTATCTCTCTATACAATAACAATTACAACATTTAATATATTCTTTCCTGGCTTGGCAGTCAAGCTCAGGATCATACATTTCCACACATTCTCTTTTTATTTACAGGAAAACCCGCCAGTGCATGTTTTATTATTCATATATCGCGGGGGTCTGGGGTCTGGTCATAGCCGAATATCGGGGATCGGATCAGATAGACCGGGGTTCGAGCGCGGTACGCTCTCCTTTTCCACTTGCGGAGGCGCATGGTCTGTACTGCACAACTGAGTATAGCCAATGCCAACAGTGCCTCAATGATGTACGATAGGGAGTACCAAGTTATGAACTTGGCACACCAGGATAATGCAGCGTGGTTGGTGACTGGGCCCTCGGTACTACTGGACCGTGAAGTGTTAACAGTAAAGGGGTTTGGAGTGATGGGGTCCGCCTTCCCGTGCAACCAAAGGTCCATAATAAACATGTTGAGCACGAAGAAGGGAGTCCTCATGGCTGTCTTCTTTCTTTTCCTTTTTCTGTTTACTGGTTTTCTCCGGACTTGGAGCTTCTGGAGTTCTGTAAGACAAGCGTAGTGTGTGTAAATACTTCGGTTTAATATCTGGTGTGTTAGTGTGTCTGTCCTTCTCGGGGCCAATTAAACCCTTATAATTGGTCACAGTATGTGACTCTCCCCCCATTTTTTTTTCAAAACAAATGTTTGGACACGGCACACTTCCCAATGGTGGACCAGTGCTAACTTTATCATCCAAATGTTCCAGGATGTAAATAGCATGTGGCAGCAACCCAAAGGTTGCCTAAATAAAATAAAACGGTTTTTGAAAGTAAAGTTTGAAAGCGTGTGGGCCGCGAAGGGTACGATTTGGTTGGAGTCCCCGAGTAGGACGGCTACCAATACCGTATCTTCCCTACCCGAGCGTTGTTGACCAACGGGGGGGTCCCCAGGCAGGGCGGGTCTCACGCCGTTTCTCCACTGCCTGAGCGACAAAGAATGGACAAAAATGTAGTCATCATGGTGGGGTTACTGTTCTGATTCTACCATCAAATCAGAAGAGTAGTTACGATTGGGTGTCTGAGGCAAGTCCTCAGGGGTATCAGCCGAATGGGCGTGTGTCGGTGGTGGGTGTATGAGGCAAGTCCTCAGAGGTATCGGCCGAATGGGCGTGTGGCCGCGGTGGGTGTCAGTGGGAAAAGTTAAAAAGTTCAGGTGAATGGGTGTGGGGCGGTGAGAACATTCTCCTGTAGGACGAACAACATTTAACAAACGGACAGACAACGTAAAACATTCTGCAGGCTCCATCAGAAAGAACAACACTTTTCACCAAGTGTCTCCTTTAAATCATCATGTGGACACCTCAGTTCTCGGTCGCTATGGGCTCTGCCTTTTTCTTATCGAGAGTGCCTGTCGGTTGGGCACTCTGTGGTTTCTTAGGGCCATTGCATTCTCTAGCAAAATGTCCCAATTGGCCGCAATTGTAGCACTCTTGCGGTTTGGCAGGGGGGCTGTTCTTTCCCTCGTTTACCCAGGCGGGGTTGTGAAGAGTGATTCTTACTGCCTGCACGTCTGCGGCGGCTTGGTTTTCCTCGGGGGTTCTAGTGGCTGATTTACCGTGAGCCGCTTGTTCCCAAACGCGGGACAATCTCTTGACCACCCACTTCTCATTATGAGCCTCCTCCGAGGGGTCATAATTGCTACAGGCATTCTGTCCTGCTTCCGTGGCATGGGAGATAAGGGTGCGGGTCCACATGGCCATATTGTCTGGGGACAAATGGGCACGATCTACGTTGCCGAAAACGGCTTCAAAATGAATCCACAAGCGTCCTGCGAACGCTGTGGGGTGTTCAGACTTTTTCTGTCTGCATTTATTCAGACCGTCTACGGGGTCGCCCCGGTTGTACCCGATCGCATTCAGGATCACGGTATGCATTTCTGCAAGGGTGCCTCCTCCTACATTCTGTGGGTCGGGAAGGGCTGCTGCGACCGATGGGTCTAAGCTGAGGACCGTGAGCTTTACCTGCTCTTTCTCATCCAGGCCGTACATGGTCGCCTGGTGTTTGACGGTGGCGAAGAAATGGTGTGCGTCTGAAGCGGGGAGGAACGGTGTGATTTTGGCACACGCGTCCCGTAATTGGGTCACTGTGAGGGGGGTGGAATATAAGACTTCCGCCTCGTCTGCTGTGGCGGTGCGGTGGGTTGTTACAGGGTTCATGGGAGCCTGTATTATCTGTTGTGTGGGTGGTGGGGGTGCTTTCCTCCTTTGGGGTTTTCCCTGCGCACATGCTCCCTGAACATATCTCTGCGCTGTCTCTTGCAATTCTTCCCAATCAGGGCCGTCTTCCTGTTCTAAACTTTCCCCAAAGGTTTCTTGAAATCCCTTTTGGACAGAAAGCAGTGCTTTCAAGTCTGTAACCTGCTTTCGGCACTTTGCATGGTCCAAAGTACTCTGCCTTTGTTCCGTGGTTGTGGCGTGGAGCACTCTCAAGGCTGCCTTAAGATCACTGCATTGTTTCTGGAGCGTCTCTAACTGGTTTTCTGTTTCTTTCTTTACCAGGACTGCACGCTGCAGGTCCTGATAAGCCTTTTCATATTGTGACTGGAAACTACTCAAGCGCGCCAGACAAGATTGGTGACCCCGTTTGGCGTCAGCCACCTCTTCGTCATTTGCTGCTAATTTCCCTTTTAACTCCAGGTTCTCTTTCTCAATTTCGCATATATTGGTTTTACTTATCCGATGTATGCCTTCTATTTCCTTGCGGAGCGTCCTGACGACCTCCTCTGTGCCTCGCAATTGTGCCAGACAGGACACAATTGCCATCGGCTTGCGCGCTTTTGCTAAACTCTTTCTGTGGATCTCACTCAGGTTCTCCCACCAAGTATACCCTATACTTCCAGGACCTGAGTCGTCGTTATTGCAGAAACCCTTCCACACGGGCCATCCTTTGCCCTGCAGAATTTTTCGGATTTCCACTTCCCAAACAGGACACTGTCCCGCTCCTACGCTGCTGACTGGTGCGACAGCATAATCTTCGGGGTTCATGAGGCGCTGCATCGCTCGCATTGCCTGCATGGCTCACTCTTATGTGCTCGTTACGTTCGAATTTGGAACAGGGGGCCAAGGTGGTGTGGTAGATGCGGGTACGGCTTGCGCTAATTTCCGAAATACCAACTGCCGATAGTTTTGATGCAACAAAAAATCTATCAGTTTTGCCTTATAACCCTGTTAGTTACGCATGCATATACACACTTCCGAATTGTGAATTATTAACCAGAACCGCTTGAACACTTGTGGGTTTTTTTTTGTTTTGTTTCCGATTGGATTCTAATTCAAATGTTGGGGTTCTCCCGGAGTGGTTTTCCACTTCTATGTCGGGTCCCGGCAGAGTCGCAAATTATGTTGCTCTTTTTAATCTTAGTCTATTTGCTCTGTTTACGTCACCTTTGCTCATGAGTCGCCAGGTATCTTTATGATACCACCACATGGTTCAAGTTCAGGTTCTGATTAATAACACAGCACACCTCTTAGTAAGGATTAAAACAACGGTCATTTATTATATACAACAAGCAATATTAATACCCTAATACTACTTTCTATATAATAAACCTATCACTACTGGCCAATACTTAACTTAGGAAGAGCCCACCAGGTCAGGGAGACGAATGGCTTGTCCAATCAGATCTGGCCCGCGGGATTCAAAAGGCTGCTACAGGTCGGTGGCTAGGTGTCTCGACCGGATAGCGATCGTTGGATTCAAACTTACAGTGGCCGGTGGCTGGTCTTGCGAAGGTCTCGAGCAGGCGAAGGTGAGAGAGAGAGAGATCTGAACTTGGACCTTCACTTTTATAGGGCCCAGGGGCTTCCCGCCTCCCGGGGCGGCCCTTGACCCTGAGTCCCAAGTGATTGGATTCTGTCCCCAATCTCTGGGGTCGATGTGTCCAATGGTGAGGCGATTCCTCGATCGGGGGGTGGTCGCTCACCTGTCTTTGTTTCGGCCACTGCAGGTGCCGACAGGTCTGGCCCGGTATTCAATTGCTAATATGTTGCAATTGTTGCCGGGGATAGCCGATTTAACTGTGGATGTCTGAATAGATTAGCTGCAAACAGTCCTGAATGCAACTGCGGATACCTGGGTTGATGGGCTGTTGATAGCCCTGAGTATCGATCGGGGCTACCTTCCCAGAGCCGAATATGCAAAACTGTCTGCAGCTGCCTGCTTGTGTCTTCTTGGCTGCTTTTCCCAGCAGTCTTTCGGGTTAGCCGTTTTAAACTGGGTTTTGGCCAGATTAATCGGAACGCAGCCATTTTACATGGCTACACCTCCTCCTACATTCTGTGGGTCGGGAAGGGCTGCTGCGACCGATGGGTCTAAGCTGAGGACCGTGAGCTTTACCTGCTCTTTCTCATCCAGGCCGTACATGGTCGCCTGGTGTTTGACGGTGGCAAAGAAATGGTGTGGGTCTGAAGCGGGGAGGAACGGTGTGATTTTGGCACACGCGTCCCGTAATTGGGTCACTGTGAGGGGGGTGGAATATAAGACCTCGGACTCGTCTGCTGTGGCGGTGTGGTGGGTTGTTACAGGGTTCATGGGAGCCTGTATTATCTGTTGTGTGGGGGGTAGGGGTGCTTTCCTCCTTTGGGGTTTTCCCTGCGCACATACTCCCTGAACATATCTCTGCGCTGTCTCTTGCAATTCTTCCCAATCAGGGCCGTCTTCCTGTTCTAAACTTTCCCCAAAGGTTTCTTGAAATCCCTTTTGGACAGAAAGCAGTGCTTTCAAGTCTGCAATCTGCTTTCGGCACTTTGCATGGTCCAAAGTACTCTGCCTTTGTTCCGTGGTTGTGGCGTGGAGCACTCTCAAGGCTGCCTTGAGATCACTGCATTGTTTCTGGAGCTTCTCTAACTGGTTTTCTGTTTCTTTTTTTACCAGGACTGCACGCTGCAGGTCCTGATAAGCCTTTTCATATTGTGACTGGAAACTACTCAAGTGCACCAGACAAGATTGGTGACCCCGTTTGGTGTCAGCCACCTCTTCGTCCTTTGCTGCTAATTTCCCTTTTAACTCCAGGTTCTCTTTCTCAATTTCGCATATATCGGTTTTACTTATCCGATGTATGCCTTCTATTTCCTTGCGGAGCGTCCTGACAACCTCCTCTGTGCCTCGCAATTGTGCCAGACAGGACACAATTGCCATCGGCTTGCGCGCTTTTGCTAAACTCTTTTTGTGGATCTCACTCAGGTTCTCCCACCAAGTATACCCTATACTTCCAGGACCTGAGTCGTCGTTATTGCAGAAATCCCTCCACATGGGCCATCCTTTGCCCTGCAGAAATTTGCGGATTTCTACTTCCCAAACGGGACACCGTCCCGCTCCTACGCTGCTGACTGGTGCGACAGCAAAATCTTCGGGGTTCATGAGGCGCTGCATCGCTTGCATTGCCTGCATGGCTCACTCTTGTCTGCTGGTTACGTTCGAATTTGGAACAAGGGGTTAAGGTGATGTGGTAGATGCGGGTACGGCTTGCGCTAATTTCCGAAATACCAACTGCTGATAGTTTTGACGCAACAAAAAATCTATCAGTTTTGCCTTATAACCCTGTTAGTTATGCATGCATATACACACTTCCGAATTGTGAATTATTAACCAGAACCTCTTGAACACTTGTGGTTTTTTTTTTTGTTTCCGATTGGATTCGAATTCAAAATGTTGGGGTTCTCCCGGAGTGGTTTTCCACTTCTATGTCGGGTCCCGGCGGAGTCGCCAATTGTGTTGCTCTTTTTAACCTTAGTCTATTTGCTCTGTTTACGTCACCTTTGCTCATGAGTCGCCAGGTATCTTTATGATACCGCCACGTGGTTCAAGTTCAGGTTATGATTAATAATACAGCACACCGCTTAGTAAGGATTAAAACAACGGTCATTTATTATATACAACAAGCAATATTAATACCCTAATACTACTATTTATATCATAAACCTATCACTACTGGCCAATACTTAACTTAGGAAGAGCCCACCAGGTCAGGGAAACGAATGGCTTGTCCAATCAAATCTGGCCCGCGGGATTCAAAAGGCTGCTACAGGTCGGTGGGTAGGTGTCTCTACCGGATAGAGATCACTGGATTCAAACTTACTATTGCCGGTGGTTGGTCTTGCGAAGGTCTCGAGCAGGCGAAGATGAGAGAGAGAGGGAGATCTGAACTTGGATCCTCACTTTTATAGGGCCCAGGGGCTTCCCGCCTCCCAGGGCGGCCCTTGACCCTGAGTCCCAAGTGATTGGATCTGTCCCCAATCTCTGGGGTCGATGTGTCCAATGGTGAGGCGATTCCTCGATCAGGGGGTGGTCGCTCACCTGTCTTTGTTTCAGCCACTGCAGGCGCCGACAGGTCTGGCCCGGTATTCAATTGCTAATATGTTGCAATTGTTCCCGGGGATAGCCGATTTAACTGTGGATGTCTGAGTAGATGGGCTGCAAACAGTCCTGAATGCAACTGCGAATACCTGGGTTGATGGGCTGTTGATAGCCCTGAGTATCGATCGGGGCTACCTTCCCAGAGCCGAATATGCAAAACTGTCTGCAGCTGCCTGCTTGTGTCTTCCTGGCTGCTTTTCCCAGCAGTCTTTCGGGTTAGCCGTTTTAAATGAGGATTTGGCCAGATTAATCGGAACGCAGCCATTTTACATGGCTACAGTAGTCACCGCAAGTTCATCCAAATGGTTTCTGTCGGAACAACGGCGGGGCGCCCCCAGGACCGGCGTCCGCGACGGGGTCCGCGGCCACAAGTCCGACACTGACAAGTTCCTCATCCATTGGTTCTGGAGAAGGCTCCCTTCAGGGAGGAATGTCCGGCGGCCACTGGCGTCGATCCGGACGCCGCCCACCCAAGGTACCGCAGGGGTGCGATGAGATGCTTTTGGACGGAAGGAGTTGCACCCCAAGGTGTGCACCTCCATTCCCTGTTGCTCCTGCACTCCCCATTCTGCGCTCTCTCGGGACAATACTATTTGAATGGCCTGTTGAAAAGTCAATGTTGGCTCAACAAACAACTTTCTCTGGGTGGCCGCATTGTTAATACCGCAAACCAAACGGTCCCGTAACATTTCTGACAAGGTCTCACCATAGTCACAGTATTCCGCAATCCTGCGTAGTCTGGATAGAAACTCTGCAAGGGATTCTCCTGGGGTCCTCTCAGCGGTATTAAACCGGTAACGCTGGACTATCGTGGCTGGGGTTGGGTTAAAAAGTTGCCCCACTATGTTCACAAGTTCATCAAACGCCTTGGTGTCCGGTGCAGCTGGGTACGTAAGGCTCCTAATCACCCCAAACATATGCGGGCCGCAGGCGGTGAGCAAAATGACCACCTGGCACTCATTTTCGGTGATGTTGTTTGTCCGGAAATAGTAACGCAGCCGATGTGCGTACTGGTTCCAACTTTCCAGCGCAGTATCAAAGACATCCAAACGTCCCTATAGAGGCATCGTGTAACAGAAAAAAAACTTCCAACCTGTATCCAACAAAAATCCAGAGGGTGGCTTCAGCAGCTTAGACAGCTATCCACTTTAACCCTTATCGCCAGTTTTGTGAGGGCCACAAAGAATCCAGCACGAGTTGAAGGCTAGAAAGAAATAACATTTATTTACAATAACATATATATATACAACAGCAGCAACAACTCCCTTGCTGCTCACTCCTCTCTAGCTGGTTCCATACTGGCCTGCCCTATTTATTGACTCTGCTAATGATTTCTCCGCCCCCCCTCATTGGGGAAGCTCATACTCCCTAAGGATTGTGGGATTGCCATTAGTCCCCAGCCAGTGGTAAGCAGACAGGTTAAAACAGATCCTGTAGATGTAGTATACCTGAACTTCCAGAGGCGCTTGATAAGGTATCGCTCAGAAGGTTAATACACAAGATTAGATCACATGGGATTTGGGATAATTTATTAGCTTGGATAGTAGACTGGCTGACAGACAGGAGACAGAGAGTCAGGAAAATGTATCTTTTTCTGGATTGCAAGATGGAACTAGTTGCCGCAGGGTTCGGTCCTTGGGACCAACTATTTACAATCTATATTAACGACTTGGATACAGGGTTAGAAGGTTCTTTAGCCATATTTGCAGATGACATTAAAATAGCTGGGACAGTAAGTTGCAATGAGTAAATAAGAACCTTACAAATGGATATATAAACAGGTGGGCCAAAATATGGCAGATGGAGTTTCAAGTGGATAAGTGTGAGGTCATCCATTTTGGTCGGAAAAATGGAAAGGCAACTTATTATCTAAATTGGGAGTGACTTTGGGGTGTTCCGGTACAGAGGGAACTGGGTGTCCTCATGGACGAGATGCAGAAAACAAGCATGCAGGTACAGCAGGTAATAAAGAATGCGAATGGAATGTTGGCATTTATAGCAAAAGGAATAGAATATGAAGATGAGGAAGTGTTGTTGAAACTATACAAGACATTGGTAAGACAGCACCTGGAATATTGTGCACATTTTTGGTCCCCTTATTTGAGGAAAGATGTAGTGGCATTGGAGGCAGTTCAGAGGAGATTCACTAGATTGATTCCAGAGATTAGGGGTTTATCTTATTTGTTATGAAATGAAGAAAGATGGATGGTAGCTGATGTGGAGAATTGACACAAATCTGTTGCGCCGAATGTTCTTTTTTGTGTTATAAATCTTTATGTAGTTCTATGTGAATCACATAGGGCGATGTTGGAAGCAGTATTCGTTCTAATGCCAGCCGTTAGAAAATGTCAGCCTTGACTCAGTGGCTCACGTACCACTAGAGATTTGAGCTCATAATCTAGCCTGATGCTTCAGTGCAGTACTGAGGGAATGCTGCATTGTCAGAGACGCTGTGGTTAGGGTGAGGTGTTTAAACAAAACCAAAGCCCTATCTGCCATCTCAGGTGGATGTAAAAGATCCCATTGCTCTGTTTTGTAAAACAGCAAGGCGATAGTGTCTTGGCCAATATTTATTCTTCAATAACCATCACTACTAGGGTTGTGTCCTGGGCCCAAACATCTTCAGCTGCTTCATCAATGATCTCCCTTCCATCATAAGATCAGAAGTGGGGATGTTTGCAGATCACTGTACATAGGTGGTACGGTGGCACAGTGGTTGGCACGGCTGCCTCACAGCACCAGGGACCTGGGTTCAATTCCGGCCTTGGGCCACCGTCTGTGTAGAGTTTGCACCGTCTCCCTGTGCCTGCGTGGGTTTCCTCTAGGTGCTCCGGTTTCCTCCCACAGTCCAAAGATGTGCAGGTTAGGTGGATTGGCCATGGTCAATTGTCCCTTAGTGTCCAAACAAATGTGTAGGTTACACTGAGGGGTTAATGGGATAGGGGGGGTAGTGAGCTTGGGTGAAGTACTCTTTCACAGGGTCAGTGCAGACTCGATGGACTGAATGGCCTCCTTCTACACTGTAGGGATTCTATGATTCGAAGGCAGATTGAGCCGTTTAGTTCCAAACTCTAGAATGTATAAGAATTAGGGGAGATCAATTTGAGGTATATAAGATGATAAAAAGTATGGATAAAGTAGACGTGGAGCAGAGGGGGGGATAGCTAATTAAATTCAATGTATTTATGAACATTTAAATGAGGTTCTGGCCCTTTGTGTATGTGAGCCTCGTGACATCACAATCGAGGAGTGAAGAAAATCTGGGAACCGATCTCTCTGGAGAGAATCACATTTCCTGACTCTCTCGGATTTTCCGCTCTTGTTGGCGATCCGGTGGGCCACTAACACGGGCTCAAAATCACCCCCTGTCTCTCTGGTGCTCACACAAATGATCATTCTTCAGTGCCTTCAAACTTTTTATTCAGTGTTTGTTCTCAACCACGATCACATTTGCACACCTCTAGCAGCGACTTGTCAGTAATTATCCATCTATGTAAGATGGTAGACATGTAGCAAATTCATTGGGAATGGAGGTGATTCATTTGGTGCACTTTTGCAGATGGCTGAAGCGACTAATTGGTGAGAGGTAGGTTCCTCCACAGGTGTCACATATGTGGTGGTTATCAGGTGTTGTGAGCTTTAATTTTCACAGCTGGCACCTATTACCAACCTCTGCAGCTGCTGATTATCATGGCGGTGCACAGTGACCCACAGGTAATGTTGTCATTTCACTCGGTTGTTGGCTAGTGTTTCACAGGTGAGTAAATTGTGGTTCAAGACCTTCATGTCACCTTTGCAAGGGTTCTTGAGGCAAAACTCTGGGCCTCCTACTGGTTGACTGGTTTCAGCTACCTCACCTCACAGAAACACCTTGGAAATGCATCAGTCTTCCATTCTGTGCATATACCTGAGCAAGCAAGTGCTGGCATACTTGGGAGATTTACCTTTGAGAGGGCTGTCATGTTCGTGATTTTTGTCCTTCCATGAAATACATGCTGCAAACAAAGAAGATGAAAATTGTTGAGCTTCCTTTCCCAATAAGATACAATATGGTACTGAAAACATTGTTCTCATGAACCAACATCTTGGTCCTAAGAATCAGCTTGGTGTTTCTTATACACATTTCAGGAATTGGCCAAAGACGATGGCTGCTTTTCATGAGCGTTTATCGAGTTTTGCTTCAAGAGACAGATTGTCATCATGGAGCAAATTTGCTGAACACTTTCAGCAGTGTGTAGCTTACTGTAGCCCAGTGTGGAGAAGTGGCACTCTGACCCAGAACTGCCATTTCCCTAATGCTTAAAGTAAGGGGGAAAAAATGACAGGTATGGGGGAGACAATCATGTGTCTTTATAGCTGAGTTTCGGTGTGAGTGACTAGCATGCCATCATCAGCATAGAGGAGATATCTGATCAAGACATGCTGAATTTCTGTTTCTGTTTTCAGTCTGGACAAATTAGAGAGCTTGCCGCCTGGCCTAGTATGCAGGTAAACTCCTTCCATATCTACAGGGAAGGCAAAGGTCCTGGCATTATAAAATATCACAATAACACTGACATATTTCAGGCAGGGGAAAACTGTCGCTCCATCTTGTCTGTCTATCCAATTTCCTCTTTCTTTGCAGTGAAATATCTCGACATCATTTTAATAACAATGAGTGCCTTCAGATGTCAGCAACTTGCTTATTTCTTATATGAAATCGCTTCAAATTTTCTGCTTGATGAGACAGACTAGCAGCTGCTGTCTCTTTTTGCGAAAGAAATTCAGTCTGAATCGATGCTAAGTTTGGCTTTCCTTATTGTGAACTTATTCCCATCAGTTCTGGATCTCTATGTTCCATTTCCGTTTCTAATTTATCAAAATCTACCTAATCTGAAAAAAATAATCATCTCATGTAAATTTTATCCGAATCAGAAACAAATGCTTCTGGAAGAAATGGAACAGGTTTAATCAAACAAAACAGATTGGATGTTTTAAGTAGCTGAAGTAGAAATCACAAGCTGCCACTTTTAGTGGAAAATAAATATACTCCACACAGATCTGTCTTTTTTCAGGACGGAGAAATAAAATATGAAGGTAATCAAAATACGAACATACAAAAAAAGTCGGCCATTCGGTCCCTTGAGCTTGCAATGTTCTCTGTATGCACGGATGGCGAGGTCTTTGTAGCTGAAGTGATCAGAGAACATACAACTTTGTAAATGAACAACCTGTTTATTAATTAACTAAAACACTAAAGGGTTTCTATGATGTCTACTAAGATTACAGTTGGATTTGATGGCTAAATACAAATAACTATGATTATTATTAATTACTGTTGACTCAGGAGCTGCTCGATCTGTGACTGCAGTCTGTGCCTGCAGTCCAGTTTGTGTGCCTCTGCTGTCTTTCAATGATGTTCTCCTGTCCCCACGCCACCTGTGGTCGGATGCTAGAATATCAGTGGCTTTCTCATGTTGCCACGCCACCTGTGGTTGGATGCCAGAATGTGTCCTGTCTCACCATGTGGCCGCCTTCCAGTAACGTTCTCCTGTCGTCACCCCACCTGTGGAGGATGCATGCAGACACTAATGTTTACATACAGTTTGGTTATTATATTATATACATAGATGATAGTTCACATATCATCACAGAGCCTACTCCACCATTTGATAAGATCATGGTTGATCTGTTTGTGTTTCGAATTCCACATTTCCATCTACTCCCGATAACCTTTGATTGCCTTGCCTAATATGAATCTGTCTACCTCAGTCTTTAAAATATTCAGTGATCTCGCTTTCACCGCCAGGCAATGACCATCTCCTACAAGAGAGGATCTAACCACCGCCCCTTGACATTCAATGAATCCCCCACAATCAACATCCTGGGGGGTGACCATTGATCAGAAACTGAACTGGATTAGTCATAGTAATACTGTGGCTACCAGAGCAGGTCAAAAGTTGGGAATCCTTTCAGGCTCAAAGGGCCTGATGGCCTACTCCTGCTCCTAGCTCTTATGAGTAACTCGCCTCCTGCTGCCCCAAAGCCTGTCCACCATCTATAAGGCACAAGTCAGGTGTGTAATGGAATACTCTCCACTTGCCTGGATGGATGCAGCACCAACAATAGTCAAGAAGCTCAACACCATCCAGGAAGAAGCAGCCCGCTTGATTGCTCCCCCTTCCACAAACGTTCAATCCCTCCATCACTGACAAACAGTGGCAGCCATCTGTACCATCTACAATGTGCACTGCAGTAACTCACCAAGATTCTTTAGACAGCACCTTCCAAACCCACGACCACTACCATCTAGAAGGATAAGGGAACCCCACCACTTGGATGTTCCCTTACAAGTCACTCACCACCCCGACTTGGAAATATATTGTTGTTCCTTCGCTGTCGCTGGGTCAAAATCCTGGAACTCCCTACCTAACACCTCAAGGACTGCAGCAGTTCAAAAAGACAACTCACCACCACCTTCTGAATGGCAACTAGGGATGGGCAATAAATGACGGCCTAAGCAGCGTCGCTCACATCCCGTAAATGAATGTTTAAAAATTCCTTTCTCAGTCAAGTGCTGCCTTGATGTCTCACCTCACCTCTGGCATTCAACTCTTTTGTCCATGGTTGAACCAAGGCTGTTATGCAATCAGGAGCTGAATGAGCCTGTTGGAACCCAAACTGAGCATCCGTGAGAAGACTCTTTCAGACTGTTGAACACCAATCCTTTACACTGTGTCAATTGCAATAATATGTTCAGGTTATGGTCCTTTTCTTGCTTTGTTCTTCCTACAATGGCAATTTCATCAGCAATACAGATGTATCCTGGAACATACATGTAATGTCGTCCATTTGAGCATGAAAGAGATCCTGCCTAACAGATATCCCAAATAGAAGTAATTGAGAACAGTATTTTCCGAACGAGGTATGAAATGTACTGAGTTCCTGGGACTTCCGTGAGATATGTACTGATGAGCATTAGGTTTTGAGAAAGCTTTTGCACCTACAAATTTCAGATTTAACTCTTCCAAAGTGGCCATTTTGTAAGAACAATGTTTCAAAGCTGCATTTAAATGTTGCGGCTTGAGGCATACTCTCAATGATCTGTCCATACTTATGACACTTGTGATGGAGCTATTCCAGTCTGTGTCCTCCAGGAGTCCTCTGATGACCTCATCTTTCTCCAATTTATCTAGTTTGACTTTCAATTTCTCTTTTAAGTGGATGTTGCACTTATGTGATGGATCAATGGACGGATTTGCACTTTCCTGCAAGTGTAATATTGCAGCTTCCTTTAAATTTTGTAAAAACATTCTGGATATTTTGATGTTAGGTCATGAGCTGAGGCCGTAGGGATAATTTCTGAGGCTGATCTGTGTGTGGAGTCTGAAGGATTCCAAGGACTGTCATGGAGTGTGAGGTTATGACATGCTGGTAGATCTGCAATCACCAGACCTTTAGTCTCGATGATGTATAACATTTGTGGCACACGGGATGATTGATTGTCCTTGCACTCCAGAACTATGAGTCCTGCACATGGAATTAGTGAACCGTTGCATGCTGAATGTTTCACAGCAGTAGGTTTCGCCATGGCCCTCCACATCTGTGGATACATGTCTTTTAGAATTTTCAGTATGTTGGCACTTGCCACATGTCAATCTTAGCCAATAACAGATAGTTACCAACTTTCTCAGGGCAGGTAATTTGAATTTTGGCAAACACTTCAGATGGTGAGATAGCATCAATGTTCTCCATGTGATTACAGTACGAAGTCTTACAACACCAGGTTAAAGTCCAACAGGTTTGTTTCGATGTCACTAGCTTTCGGAGCGCTGCTCCTTCCTCAGGTGAATGCAGAGGTCTGTTCCAGAAACACATATATAGACAAATTCAAAGATGCCAAACAATGCTAGGAATGCGAGCATTAGAAGGTGATTAAATCTTTACAGATCCAGAGACGGGGTAACCCCAGGTTAAAGAGGTGTGAATTGTATCAAGCCAGGACAGTTGGTAGGATTTTGCAGGCCAGATGGTGGGGGATGAATGTAATGCGACATGAATCCCAGGTCCCGGTTGAGGCCGCACTCATGTGTGCGGAACTTGGCTATAAGTTTCTGCTCGGCGATTCTGCGTTGTCGCGGGTCCTGAAGGCCGCCTTGGAGAACGCTTACCCGGAGATCAGAGGCTGAATGCCCTTGACTGCTGAAGTGTTCCCCGACTGGAAGGGAACATTCCTGCCTGGTGATTGTTGCGCGATGTCCGTTCATTCGTTGTCGCAGCGTCTGCATGGTCTCGCCAATGTACCACGCTTCGGGACATCCTTTCCTGCAGCGTATGAGGTAGACAACGTTGGCCGAGTCGCACGAGTATGTACCGCATACCTGGTGGGTGGTGTTCTCACGTGTAATAGTGGTATCCATGTCAATGATCTGGCACGTCTTGCAGAGATTGCCATGACAGGGTTGTGTGGTGTCGTGGTCACTGTTCTGAAGACTGGGTAGTTTGCTGCAAACAATGGTTCGTTTGAGGTTGCGCGGTTGTTTGAAGGCAAGTAGTGGGGGTGTGGGGATGACCTTGGCAAGATGTTCATCATCATCAATGACGTGTTGAAGGCTGTGAAGAAGATGACGTAGTTTCTCCGCTCCGGGGAAGTTCTGGACGACGAAGGGTATTCTGTCGGTTGTGTCCCATGTTTGTCTTCTGAGGAGGTCGGTCCGGTTTTTCGCTGTGGTGCGTTGGAACTGTCGATCGATGAGTCGAGTGCCATATCCCGTTCGTACGAGGGCATCTTTCAACGTCTGTAGATGTCTGTTACGCTCCTCCTCGTCTGAGCAGATCCTGTGTATACGGAGCGCTTGTCCATAGGGGATGGCTTCTTTGATGTGTTTAGGGTGGAAGCTGGAGAAGTGGAGCATCATGAGGTTATCCGTGGGTTTGCGGTAAAGCGACGTGCTGAGGTGACCGTCCTTGATGGAGACGAGTGTGTCCAAGAATGCAACTGATTTTGGAGAGTAGTCCATGGTGAGTCTGATGGTTGGATGGAACTTATTAATGTCATCGTGTAGTCGTTTCAGTGATTCTTCGCCGTGGGTCCAAAGGAAAAAAATGTCATCGATGTATCTGGTGTATAACGTCGGTTGAAGGTCCTGTGCGGTGAGTAGGTCCTGTTCAAACTTGTGCATGAAGATGTTGGCGTATTGGGGTGCGAATTTGGTCCCCATGGCTGTTCCGTGCGTCTGGATGAAGAACTTGGTGTCAAAGGTGAAGACGTTGTGATCCAGAATGAAGCGGATGAGTTGCAGAATTGCGTCTGGAGATTGGCAGTTGTCGGTGTTGAGTACTGAGGCTGTTGCAGCAATGCCGTCGTCATGGGGGATGCTGGTGTAGAGTGCCAAGACGTCCATTGTGACGAGGAATGTTCCTGGTTCAACTGGTCCATGGGTGCTGAGTTTCTGTAGGAAGTCCGTCGTGTCGCGACAGAAGCTGGGTGTACCTTGTACAATGGGTTTCAAGATGCCCTCGATGTAGCCAGAGAGGTTCTCACACAGGGTCCCATTGCCTGAAACGATAGGGCGGCCTGGTGTGTTGGCCTTATGTGTTTTCGGGAGGCAGTAGAGATCTCCAATGCGGGGAGTACATGGGATGAGAGGACGTAGGGTGCTCTGAAGATCTGGATCCAAGGTCTTGATCAGTCTGTTAAGTTGGCGGATGTGTTCCTTGGTCGGATCTGCGGGTAACTGTCTGTAGTGTTCTTGGTTGTTCAGTTGTCAGTATACTTCTTTGCAGTAGTCCGTTCTGTTCAGTACGACAGTGGCCCCCCCTTTGTCTGCTGGTTTGATGACGATGCTGCGGTTGGTCTTGAGTGCGCGGATGGCATTGCGTTGTGCTTGGGTGACGTTCGGGGCTGTCTTGTGAATGCGACTGATGAATCTGGCATTGACACGACTCCTGACGGCTTGAGCATACATGTTGAGTCTAAGGCAGCGGCCTTCCGGAGGGGTCCTATTCGACTCTTTCCTCTTCGGTTGCCGCACCGCAGATCTCTCGGTCTGCAGTTCCGGTTCATTGGTAGTCTGCTTGGGTTCGCTGTTGGCCTCTTGGGGTCTGTGGAAGAATTCCCGGAGCCTCATTCGCCTGATGAATTCCTCCGTGTCTGCCGCGAGGCTGATGGGGTCCATTTTGGTGGTGGTGCAGAAATTGAGCCCTCTGCTGAGGACTTCGATTTCGTCTGGTTGAAGGGTGTAGTCTGACAAGTTGACAATAGATTTCCCTGTATTGTTTTCTACTGTGACACCGGGGGTGGCTTGGTTGCTGCTGGTGGTGATGCCAAGTTTCTCAAGCTTTCTGTTCTTGGTATGCATATAGGTGGCATAGTATTGTTGTCTCATCCGCAAACTCCATGTGATTGACAGTGTGAACACCTGTTCACCATTCTTCATCTCATTGAGCATATCATTGTCATTTTCTGGTTTCATTTTCTGGTTTGTCAATCATCTCATGTAATGTCTCTGGCAGGATGCTGGATGGTCATTCTTATTGCTTGAAGGTACCCCTTGTGTACAATCTACTTGTATCAATGCACAGCTCTTTGTAGCTACGTCAGCCTTTGCCCTGGTGCAAGTGGCCATCCCTACCACATGCCTTG
The DNA here is from genome assembly GCF_047496885.1 of Scyliorhinus torazame. Lineage (NCBI taxonomy): Eukaryota > Metazoa > Chordata > Chondrichthyes > Carcharhiniformes > Scyliorhinidae > Scyliorhinus > Scyliorhinus torazame. The sequence goes on from NC_092709.1 coordinate 225,709,220, forward strand.
CAGAACTGGTGGAAACCTGTTTCCTTAGTGAATGAAGAAGACCACACCTTCCACATGGCTTTCTCAGCCTGGGTGTTCTAATAAGTGTGCTAAAAATTGGGGTGCTGCTTAGGACCTGTAATCTTCCTCTACCTGCAAAGATCACTTCATATCAACATCCATCCTCGAGTACCTCTTCAACACTTTATGTTTTGAACTTGTCTCACAGATCCTCCTGGAATGCTTCCGTATTGAAATCCTTGGGAAATAATTAAGCAATAAATTTGTAAAGTAATAAAAACATAATAAATAATTTAAAACATAACACTGAAACATCCCATTGGAAATATGTAAAACAAGAGTAGGATCCATCACAAGAATGAAGGAAGAGCATGCTGGTGGTTAACCTCTTAATGGAATATTATATGAATGTGATTAATCACAATTACATTAACTAAATATAATTAACTAAGTAATCTGATTGACGAAATTAAATTGCATTTAACATTATTCATTGCCATTGTATAATAAACAAAATAACAACAGGAATTGTGTCATTCATTAGCTACTTCATACCACCTCACAAATTGATTGTGCGTATTATTACTTTATTTGACTGAAGTATGAGCAATTTGAATTAATGTTGTCTGATCATTCTCAATGTAGAGTTAATTTAATTTCTAAATGTCATTTCGTATTAATTCCTTTCTTAATTATCCTTCACTCGAATCCATAAGATGTATTGTCCTCAAGCATTATGTCCTTTGTGCCTTAAAACATTAACTATTATGTTAAGATCATCTGGTGGGAAAAGTGCAATGAGATCTTTGAAAGAGGTTTATTGATTATTTCCTGGGATATGTTAATTCTTAATGAATGTAGAAGAACAGTCAGACTTTTTTTTCCATTTCAATGTATTCAGTCAATTTTACCTTAATTCTAATTCACTTCAACTGGAGTTTCCAAAGAAAACTTGGGTTTCGAGCTAAATGGGTGATCCACTGCCCTCACAATGCTTTATACATTTCTGAATTACCATCTTTGTAATCTTTAATGCTTTAATTTTAAGAAGGAGCTCATTACTTGCCATTAATTAAGTTAAGTATTAATCCATTTGAAGTAAAAATAATTCACTGAACTACAAAAGTGTAAATCATAGAATCATAGAATGTACAGTGGAGAAGGAGACCATTCGGCCCATCGAGTCTGCCCCGACCTACTGAAAGAGCACCCTACTTAAGCCCACGGCTCCACCTTATCCCCATAATCCAGTAACCTCACCTAACCTTTTGGACACTAAGGGGCAATTTAGCGCGGCAAATCCACCTAACCTGCACATCTTTGGACTGTGGGAGGAAACCGGAGCACCCGGAGAAAACCCTCGCAGACACGGGGGAAAGTGCAAACTCCACACAGGCAGTCACCCGAGGCCGGAATTGAACCCGGAACCCTGGAGCTGTGCTAACCACTGTGATAGCAAGAATGTAATAACCAAATGATCCATCCATGTATCAAAATAAAATCAGATTAGTTGCGTGAGACACAGCTTATGTATTTGTGATCAAAATCAATTTAATCCTTATTTCATGGCAGACTTCAAATATCAAGCAAAACAGCAATGTGACTACAACAAGTACAACCTTGCCAATCAGAGTGCAGGGATCAATTCTGTCCTGGAAGTTAGGCCAGCCAAAGTTACTTTGTGATTCGGCCCATATGTGTCTCAGTCTCAGTGTAGAACTTCCCTCCTTCATAATCTTTATTATCCCACACAATAGATCTGACTGCAGTTCCCCTTTATTGCTCAGCTTTAATATGAATCTTAATACGCTTGCCTGAATTGATGTTTTTTATTATTATTCATTTCCAGGATGCTGGCGTTGCTGGTTAGGCCAGCATTCATTACCCATCCCTAGTTGCCCTTCAGAAGGTGTTGGTGAGTTGACTTCTTGAACCGCTGCAAGTCCTTGAGGTGTAGGTACACCCACTGTACTGTCAGGGAGGGAGTTCCTGCATTTTGCCCCAGCGACAGTGAAGGAACGGCGACATATTTCCAAGTCAGGGTAATGAGTGACTTGGAGGAGAACCACCAGGTGGTGGGGCTCCCAGGTATATGCTGCTCTTTTCCTTCTGGATGGTCGTGGTCGTGGGTTGGAAGGTGCTGTCTAAGGAACCTTGGTGAATTACTGCAGTGCATCTTGTAGATGGTACACACGGCTGCCACTGTTCGTTGGTGGTGGGGGGGGGTTTGAATATTTGTGGAAGGGGGAGCAATCAAGTGGGCTGCTTTGTCCTGGATGGTGTCTAGCTTCTTGGGTGTTGTTGGAGCTGCACTCATCCAGGCAAGGATGAGTTGCTCTGGTGTCTTTGCTATTGGCACCGGTAAATACCAGAACCTTTCACCTTACACAATCTCTCTAAAAATAACAATTTATAGCCTGTCAATTTTCAAGTTTAAGCAGCTCTCGAACACCCAGACTTTGATTATCTGTCCCTTCACGTCGGCAGGATTCTCCATTCCCACTGCAGCAAATGGAGATTTGGCTGAGCACCAAATTCTCCATCCTCACTGGCAGCGGCAGCAAGGCAGACTCGCCAAGGAGGATCCCGCCCCAAATCTCAGTGCGTATCACAAGATACGTACTGAGTCCCGAACCAGCCTTAGGGGCTGGTTTAGCACAGTGTGCTAAACAGCTGGCTTGTAATGCAGAACAAGGCAGCAGCGCGGGTTCAATTCCCATACGGGCCTCTCCGAACAGTCGCCGGAATGTGGCGACTAGGGGCTTTTCACAGTAACTTCATTGAAGCCTACTTGTGACAATAAGTGATTATTATTATTAAGAACAGTTCTATGATATCTTGCTCCTTTATCTATTTCCATGCAGTGCCATCTTTCTTTTTATTCGTTCTTGAGCCAGCATATATCGACCATTCCTATTAGCCCTTGAGGAGATTGTGGTGAGGTGCACTCTTGAACATCTGCACCCCATGTGGTGTAGGCGCATACACATGGGGAGGAAGTATTTTGAGACGACAGATGATGGGTGTCTTAGAGTGAACTTGCAGGTGGTGATGTTCCCTTGACATTCTGGATGGTAGAGGTCACTGGTTGGAAGCTGCTATTGAAGGAGGCGCGGCAAGTTGCTGCAATGCACCTTGTAGATGGTACACTGCAAACAACAATGCACCAATTATTGATAGAGCAAATGTTTAAGGTGATGATGGGTGTAGTATCCGACGGGCAAGAAACACTCACGGGATGCACATAAGGATACATAGAAAGGAATTTATTTAGATACACTACAATGCCCTGAAGGGTCACCCTCCCCGGCCTACACCCAGGTCAGGGTTCTTATACTGAGGAGCCTTCCCTGTTAACTGTTGTTCTGATCCATTGGCCATGTGGTCGGCGAGGACTGCGCCCACCCCATAAGGGGACGTGTCACATGTCAACAGCAGCGGCTTGGCGAGTTGGAAGTGCATAAGTAGGTTCAAGGATGACAGTTGCCATTTTCCCACATTGAATGCCTGCTGTTGGGACGGTGTCCTGTCCCACAGTTGACCCTTCTTTGCAAAAGGTGGAAGGGACTGAGGAAGGTTGCTAGGTTCAAGATGAATTTCCCATAATAGTTCACTAATCTGAGGAAAGAGTGTAGTTCTGTCTGGCTGCCGGTGACAGGGCCTGATTTATCATCCACACCTTGTACTCTACAGGGTGCAACCCATTCTGGTCCAATCGGTGCTTAAAATAAGTGACCTCGAGGGCATGAAAGACACATTTTTCCCTCCACTGGCAGACATCCCCCTTGCTCAAAACGGCAGACGATCTCGGCTAGGTTCGCCAGATGTTCCTGGTCGGACTCCCCAATGAAGAGGACATCGTCCAAGTAGACGTCCACCCTGGGTAACCCCTGCAGGATGCTCTCCATCACATGCTGGAAAATTGCGCATGCTGACGAGACCCCAAACAGCAATCGGCTATATTCCTATAAACCCCTATGGGTGGTCACAGTGACGAACCGGCAAGAGGTCGGGTCCAGTGTTAACTGCAGATATACTTGACTCATGTCCAGTTTTGTGTACGTTCGTCCTCCGCTTTGCACAGTGGTCTTCGATGGGGAGGACCAGGTATCAGTCCAAATGGGAAACACAGTTCACCGTCATTTTATAGTCCTTGTAGATACCATGGAACTGTCTGGTTTGAGTACTGGTGTAGCCATCTGGGATGGCCACGTCCCGATTACAAAATGGACACTTGCAAAGACTGCAGGGAAAATTGGACAATGCTAAGAAACAAGCTGGTGCAAGCTCTGTCTGTTGATTAGAACCTTAAACGCTCAGACAGGACAGAAACTACCAAACGATTTACATACTAATGAGCCATCTCCGGGGACAAAAGGGAAACATTTAGATAAACAATGTTAGGACAGATTCCCCGGCGCGAGAAGAAGCTAAGATAAAGCTGATTGACAGTCACCAGGACACGCCAAGCGATCAGGGAACCACCCCTCTATTGGAGGAAAATCGATACCGATGATTGGGAAAGACCCAATTAGTTGAGGCCAATTTCAAGGCCCGCCCAAAAGAGCGCGAAGCCCTTTGCAGTATAAGAGGTATCACCCAAGGCAGAATCTCTCTACTTTGGCTTTGGCTCTCAGCGAAGAGAGAGACCAGCCCAGCAGCTGCATCAGACCAAGTAAGTTCCAAGTCAACGCATGCTACGAGATAGACGCTCCTAGTTGCTACCCTGTAAACAGCTCAACCCAGCAGCCTCAGAACCGAGCAACGGCCATTGTTCCTCTGACTGAGTGGGCGTCCGAAGCTAAGTATAGGCCTTAGTAATAGTGGTAGTTTAGTTTGTAGAGTTTATGCATGAGTAGATTTGACTGTGTGTAAATAAATGAGCATTGCTTTTGAACTTACTAACTGGTGTATCGAGTCATTGATCAGTATTCGGTTCTGAACCCTGTGGCGGTGTCGAAAGATACCTGGTGACTCTTGAGCAAACGTGATTAAATAGAGCCAAATTAAGAACCAACCAAAAGTTAGCAACACTGGCACGACTAGGGAGGCCAATTAGTGAATTGTATGGAGCAAATGATCCATGCTCGAGCCAGTCCAATTCAGCATCGACTTTTGGCCGCAATGTGTAGAGGACCAGGTGGGCGTGGAAATAACAAGTCTGTGCCTAAGCTGATTCTGGCCACGGCGACTTTGACTTTTCCCAGTCCATCTACGAAGACCTCGGGGAATCTGGCCAGGAGCCCCTTGGGACTTTGCGGATTCATACGGCATACCCACTGCAGAGATACAAATGGCACAGCCAGTCCCAACCCAGCAAACATGGTCCCCCACCACGAACGATCACCAATGGTAGGTTAGCGAATTGGTGCCCATAAGTCACCGGTACATGAGCCCCCAATCGCCAATGGCTTCTGGGTGTAGGTGGCCAACCTGGCCTCGGTGTGGCGGAGAGTCAACGTGTGGAAGCCGGTGTGGATGCCCTCAAATGTGCAGCGACTGATCACAGACACAGCTGCTCCAATTTCCAGCTCCATGTCGATGGGGTGCCCATTTATCAAAAGGGGCACTCGAATTTGGGCAACATTGTGGAGTTGTTGGTCGGGGTTCTCCTCCTTGCGGTCGTCGACATAGTGTGCCCTGTTACGAGGGGGGTGAAACCATCTGCAGGGGCGGCAGGCGGGCTGGTCGGCACGTGGTCCACTGGACCTTGGGCCTGGATGCCTGTCTGGGCACCTCTGCATCATGGATTCGTCCTTGCATTCCACGGTTGCTCTGCACCTCCAGCCGTCATTTTGTTTGCGGGCATTTCATTGCTGGGTTGCTCGGTCCTCCGGCCAGGATGGATCATGGCAGTCTTCCGGAGAGCCCCTGATTCAATACTGCCATCCATTGAAGCTCTTGGACTCCAAGCTCGGTGCTCTCGAGGGAGACGGCAGTCTCAAGGGTTATAATCTGCCATTCATCTCCAATTGTGCCGTTGGTCCGAAAGAAATGTTGCATACATTCTATATATTGAGCCCAATCATTGTTATTCACATCAAAGGCCTCCAGCTTTACTGTATGAGGCATCTCGGTAGGTTGAGGTAAGGCCTCGTGCAGCCTTGACGAAGTGTTCCGGTATGGAACACATGGTGCCGACAACAATTCCACTTCAGCCTCGTCGCCAGTGTAGTATCTGACGGGTGAGAAACGCTCATAGGATGTACGGTAGGATAGAAAGAAAGAGATTTATTTAGATACACGACTAAACTCCCACGCCCTGAAGGGTCACCCTCTTGACCTGCACCCAAGTCGAGGTTTTGATACTGTGGAGCCTTCCCTGTTAAGCACTACTACCAGCTCCAGCTCCTGCTCATTCTTGCTGAATGTTGCCAGTTTTGGGTACACTTCAGCTTGGCCTACAGACTAAAATTGGGATTCCCAAACCTTTTCCACTTTCCCGCTTCTTTGTTCCACCTTGGAAAGATTGATGAACTGAAAAATGAGGGGGCTTTCGAGGCATCAATCACCTTTTGAAAATTGCTCTCCCACAAGCAAAGCCATAGGTTTGTCCCTCTCCCAGGAAATTAGCATATCTGCTCACCGTCCTCTCTATGAACAGCTGACATGGTAGCAGGACATCAGGTGCAAAAGCAGTGCAGGCTCTTATATCCAGGCATCGGCAGCCAGGAGTTTGGGAAAGGCAGTGGTGTAGTGAAATGTCACTGGACTGGTCACCCAGAGGCCCAGGCTGATGCTCTCGGGCCATGTGTCCCATCATGACAGCAGGTGGAATTTAAGCTCAATTAATGAATTTAATGGAACTAAAGCCAGTCTCAGTAATGGTGACTAAAAAAACATTGTTGATTGTCATAAAAATCTATCTGGTTCACTAATGTCCTTCAGGGAAGGAAATTTGCCATCATTACCTGGTCTGGCCGACATGTGACTCCAGACCCACAACAATGTGGTTGATTTTTAAATGCCCTCTGAAATGGCCTAGCAAGCTGCTCAGTCATATCAAACTGCTGTAAATGTTGGAAAGTCCTCCTTACTAACAGCTGGGATCCTGTGCCAAAATTGGGCGACCTGTTCCACAGATGTTCTCCGGGCTGACCTCACATCTGTCATGCTCCATAACTTTCAGTTCATCCTATCCTACACCAAGTCCCCCTCATCTATCACCTCCTGTGCCTATCAACACATATTAGCTGCTTCACCCGTAATTCTCAGCTTCATGTTTAAAGCCCTTTTTGTACCTTCTCCAGCTCTATAATTCTCCAAAAAGACTGATTTCCCCCAACTCTGTTCTCTTGTGTATCATTCTGCACCTTTCAGTGACCAATGAAGGCCTTCAGTGGTCTTGGTCCCAAGCTTCCAGCTTTCTTCCTTACATCTCTTTGTTCCTCCATCTCTCGCTCTCCTCCCTTAATACCTCCCTTGAAACACATTAAATTGGGCAAGCTTTTGGCTGCTGTTTCAATGATCTTATCTTGACATAGAATATTGTTGGACTGTTCAGTGAAATGCAATGTCACAGTTTTCTACATTGAAGGAAATACAGTTGTTGTAGTATTGGGATGTAATCCCACGCTAATTGCATTTCAGGCCATGTGCACTTAGCTGGGATCACACTAACACTACAGAAAACTGAAAACTGGCTCAACTTTAATAATCTTACAGTCTTTATTTGAATTCTTTAGAATAAAGCACCTTATAAAGTTGGAAATCAAATTTACTCACTTACACATACTTTAAATTACTGGGACCAATGTTCAATTTTCCGGACCCAGGATAATAACAGAAGGGTCAGAACAACACACCCTGACCCTTCTTGGCTGGGTTGTGGAAAACTCGGACCACGTTGTATGTAAGTGTAAGCCAGTTATTAATATATGTCACAATAAGAAATGGACATTGTATTGCCTGTGGGTGTTATGGTCTGAAGTTGATTCAAATCCATTTTCACTGTGAGACTATTAAGACTACTAAGAGTATTATTGTGCCAGGTGATCCATGCTCAATATTTCATGTTATACTTGCCTTTAGAGTAGCGTGAATATAACACTGAAGATTCACATAAATAGGCTTTACTCTTAAAGCGATCTCTCACTCTGTTGGCCATTGGGTTAAGTGTGACTATTTTCAATGATTTCAGTTTAAACTATAGGCCATTCTCTTCAATTTTTAAATTTAAAGCAAAATTCAGATGAAAAATCTTTTAAGTGGTTTACTGTCTTTTCGATATTGGGATTTCCCATTGACTGCACCCTTCACCGCAGGGAAACCCATGCGCCGTCGGTGAGACTGGGATAACCCTCAGGCGTAAACAGCCGGTAAACTCCGCCCGAAACCGACTCCCAGATTTCCAGCATGACCAGCGAGTCACTGAGGATGTTTGACAGTGATGATTTTCATTAACATATATGCATATTAAGACATGTTGTTGTGAATCCATTAACTTGCATGCACGCATTTTAAATCACTTTATTGCCTTCATTACTTAACTGTATTCTCAGAAGGATAATTCACTTGATCATTTCGGATGCCGGAACTTGAATTTGCCAAATTATATCAGGCCTTCTTGTGCTATTGAAAGAAAATTTGTCACGGCACAGTGCTTCACAAATATAGATCACCAATTGATTGCTTGTCATCTCTTCAAAAAAATTAGTAAAATTTACAAAATCTTAAGTTTTGATCTGTACTCATTCAGCAGATGTTTACTAGAGGAGCTGCAGCTGCTTGATATGGAGCTGGGGGTATTCTGCAATCACATTTATGTGATGGAAGTTAATGGAGGAACCATTTTCACTATGCATAGTACAATTTAGCCCCAATGAGAATTAATTATGCTCTTTGCTGCTGCTGTCTTCTGATGCCAATAGAAAGAAATTCTATTAAAGCATTTAAATTTGTGACAGTGATATCAAACTGCTACCATGCCCGAGATGTGTCATCCCATCTGCAGGCTCGTGAAACAGGGAGATCAATCCCTTAAGTGATCCACGAGCCAGATGTACTGTCAGCAAACAAAAAATCAAGAAATCCCAAACCCATTTGCCCTGAATTAACAAGCTGAAGGCGGGTTCTGCTAAGGGCAGAATCTGACCCATACAAGAAAAACAGTAAAAATGACAGAGTGGATGATGGAGGCTATGGTTGGTTTTCAGCATGGCACAAAGAATGAGGAACAGGAGCCAATTTCCATGTACTCTACAGAGTAATTATATTAATACAAAATATACCCTTGGACATCAAGCCATTACTGACCTTCTGGGCATCCAGTGTAAAATGGGATACCAGATGAAGTGCGACCAAATTCATTGGTAAATATGTGTAATAATGATTGCAATATGATCCCGCGCGAAATGTTTCTTCTCCTAGCTTAAAAAATCATAAAAAATGCAAGGACAATCATTCAATCTGTTGTATCTAATGATTAAATACAATTACACCAAAATCTAACGGCAAAATCATTTTTGAAGGGACTAATTATGCACACGCTCGTAAGCTATCCACGAAACAAACATCCTTACAAAATGTTGTCAATGTCTGAATCTCCATAATTAACCTTCAGTGAACTAATTGTATTGGGAAAAGCTGCATCAAACCAAATCTGGGTCTAGTCTGCATTCACCGTGAAGTGGCTTTGATGGAATATCTGGAAATCATAAACCTAAAATCAAAAATAAACTTTAAAAATAAATTTAAATCAAAGACTGGTCTGCCCTACATTTTAGCATTCTTTTTAGAAATAAATGATTCAGATGGGATCAGCTTTCTAATTGTTGTATTAGATTGAGAGACATGTATTGGTACCTGGTGATCTCCTAATGAACACTATTAAATTTGAGTGATCAATGTTAATGATTTCCAGTGGTGGCATGGAGTAAGTGGTCGCACACGCAAATAGGTGGCTGCCATGACATGCAGACATACAGCTAATGAACACATAGAATAGGACACGACCAATGGGCAGTCAAGACACCCAGAGGTGACACTACCACAAGGGGGCAACCCATATATAAGGACAGGGCACACATGCTCTGTCTCTTTCCACAGGCAACACTTAGAGAGTAGGACAGGGGCAGTTCAGAAGCATCACACCCACCACTTGGCTTAGAGCAGCCTGGTTAGTTAGACTGAGTTACTATAGCAAGATTAGCAGGAGAGTCGAACTCAGAGAACTGTGCTAATGGTTCAATAAATCACATTGAACTTACTTCAACGTCTGAAGTATCTTTTGGTCAAAGCTGCATCGAGTTGCAGCCTGTGTTATCCCAGAGTACATAACACATCAGGCCGGTCAAGAGGACACGTGTGTTCGTGCATCTTAGGGGACTGAAGACAGATGTGATAATGTTGCAGGAGAAGCACCTCAGAGTAACTGACCAGATTAGATTGAGGAAAGGCTGGGTCAGTCAGGTCTTTCACTCGGGACTGGATTCAAAGAATAGAGGGGTTGCGATCCTGATCAATAATTGGATGGTGTTTGAGGCGGGTAGAATAGTCTCGGATGTGGGAGGTCGGTACATTATGATCAGTGGGAAACTGGAGGGAGTGCAGGTGGTATTGGTAAATGTGTATGAGCCAAATTGGGATGATGTGGAGTTTATAAAGAGGATGGTGGTGAAGATACCGGACCTGGACTCGCACAGGTTGGTCATGGGAGGGGACTTCAAAGCAGTTATTGACCCTGGCTTGGACCGGTCAAGCTCAAAAACGGGCAGGGTGCCAGCAATGGCAAAGGAACTAAAAGGGTTCATGGAGCAGATGAGGGTAGGGGGGAGGGGGGGGGGGGGATCCATGGAGGTTTGGGAAGCCGAGGGTGAAGGAGTTCTCTTTCTACTCACATGTGCATAAAGTGTACTCCCGGATTGATTTCTTTATTCTGAGCAGGGCCTTATTGGCTGGGATGGTGGACACGGGGTACTCGGCGATCACAATCTCAGACCATGCTCCGTACTGGGATGACCTGCAGGTTATTATAGACAGTAACCATCGCCCGCAATGGAGGTTAGATGTGGGACTTTTGGCTGACGAAGGGGTGTGCGAGTAGCTGAGGAAAAGTATTCAGAACTACCTGAAGGTCAACGACACGTGGGGTGGGGGGCAGGGGGGGGGTGGGGGGGTGGGGGGGGGGGGGGAGAGAGAGAGCACAGAGTCTCGCTCTATGCAGACAACCTGCTTCTGTATGTATCGGACCCATTAGAGGGGATGGAAGAAATCATGAGGATTCTAGGGGAATTTGGCCGGTTTTCGGGGTATAAGCTAAACATGGGGAAAAGTGAGATGTTTGCGGTCCAGGCGAGGGGACAGGAGAGGCAATTGGGGGAGCTGCCGTTTAGATTAGTAGGGGGAAGCTTTAGGTACGTAGGCATTCAAGTGGCGCGGGGAATGGGACCGGCTGCATAAATTAAATCTGGCCCGACGAGTAGACCAAATGAAGGATGATTTTCGGAAGTGGGACGCGCTCCCGTTGTCATTAGCTGGGAGGGTGCAGACGGTGAAGATGACAGTCCTCCCAAGATTCCGGTTCATGTTTCAATGTGTCCCCATCTTTATTCCGCGGTCGTTTTTTAAACGGGTCAACAAAGTGATCTCCAGCTTTGTTTGGGTGGGCAAGATCCTGCGACTAAGGAAGGTAATGCTTGAGCGGAGTCAGGGAGAGGGTGGGCTGGCGCTGCCAAATTTTAGTAACTATTACTGGACGGCGAATATAGCCATGATCAGGAAGTGGGTGGTGGGGCAGGGTCGGCATGGGAGCGTATGGAGGCTGATTCATGCAAGGGCACCAGTTTAGGGGCCTTGGTAACTGTGCCTCTGCCATTCCTGCCGGCACAGTACTCCACCAGCCCCGTGGTGGTGGCGGCCCTGAGAGTCTGGGGGCAATGGAGGAGACATGTGGGAGCAGAGGGGGCATCGGTCTGGTCCCCAATCTGTAATAATCCCTGGTTTTCCCCGGGAAGTATGGATGGGGGTTCCGGTTATGGTGGAGAGCAGGGATTGAGAGGATGGAGGAAATGTTTATAGACGGGAGCTTTCCGAGTATGAGGGCGCTGGAGGAGAAGTTTGGGTTGGTGAGGGGAAACAAATTAAGGTATCTGCAGGCGTGGGACTTCCTACGTAAACCGGTGCCAACCTTCCCGCTCCTACCACGAAGAGGGATTCAGGACAGGGTAGTTTCCAGAGGGTGGGTAGAAGAAAGGAGCATCTCGGACATTTACAAAAACGTCAGAGGAGATGCAGACCGAGGAGCTGAAGCGCCAGTGGGAGGAGCTGGGAGGAGAGATAGAGGATGGTCTATGGGCGGACGCGTTGTGTAGAGTCAACACGTCCGCAACATGTGCCAGGCTCAGCCTGATACAATGAGATCGTTCATCGGGCTCACATGACAGTGGCCCGGATGAGCAGATTCTTTGGGGTGGAAGTCAGGTGCGCAAATTGTGTGGGAGGACCAACAAACCATGTCCCCATGTTCTGGGCATGTCCGAAGCTTAGGGGATTTTGGCAGGGGTTTGCAGATGTCATGTCCACTGTGTTAAAAACAAGGGTGGCGCTGAGTCTAGAGGTGGCGATTTTCGAGGTGTCGGAAGACCCGGGAATCCAGGAGGAGAAAGAGGCAGGCATTCTGGCCTTTGCTTCCCTGGTAGCCCAGAGACGGGTACTATTAGCTTGGAGGGACTCAAAGCCCCCTGATGAAGGTCCTGTCCTGGGCACTGTACTGTCTGCTCCTAATGGTGACGGGTTTGCAATCCGGGGTGAGATTCGCAAACAGGGGAGGTGGATCGACCTTAAGGGTTGTGAGGCTGCAGACGGTGAGGGGGATAGGGGTCCGCCGAATTTTAAGGTTAGGCTTTGGAGTCCAGGCCGAGTAACAGGGCAGCGCAGCTGTGGGGGAGGACGTACAGCCGGACGTTGCTGAACCCTACGCCTTGGATGGTGATGGTTGCGATGCAGTACCCCCGGATTTCCACGGAATGGGATCCGGAGGCCAGGGAGATTTTCTGGGTGATGGGGTGTACCGGGAGGGAACAGCGCCTTACCGTAGTGGGTAGATGAAGCTCTCTGTGCTCCCGGAGTCAAAAAGGCAGGTCGTCTCGTGCCCATCGATCTTCACCGTCGTTGTCGCGGTTGCGGGGCCGGGACTGATCCAGAGTGATAGAGGCGAGCTGCGGCAGATGCTGGGAGGTCCCGGGCTGGTCAGCGGTGGTGGAGGTAGCGGCAGGCGATGAACGGCCAGACGGGCAGGGGTCCTGAGACGGAGTCCAAAATGGCACCGAAGATGGCGGCGCCCACGGGGCGCACATGGCATGCGGCATCAAAGATAGTGGCTCCCACGGGCCGCAGGTGGCTTGCGGTGAAGAAGATGGCGGTGCCCACGGGCCGCACGTGGCTTGCGAAGGGGAAAATGGCGGTGCCCGTGGGTCGCACGTGGGGGGTGTAGGAACGCTGGGCCTGGAAACAGCGGCGACCGACCGGGCCTGGCAAACAGAAATAAAGTGTCCCTTCTTCCCACAGCCGTTGCAGGTCGCGCTCCGTGCTGGCAGCGCTGCCTGGGGTGTTTGTTTTGCCTGCAAAAATAGCACTTGGGCCCCCCAGAGTTGGCTGCCTGCCGCGCGGCGCAGGCTTGCGGTGGGCTGGAGTCGGCAGCTGATGGGGCCCACAATGTCCACGAGGGTGCCACGCGGTCGGGGGCGTAGGACTGGACGTTATGGGAGGCCACTTCTAATGAATTAGCGAGCTGCCTAGTTCCCGCAAGATCAAGCGTACCCCCTTCCAGTAGCTGCTGGCGGACGTACGCACACTTCATGCCCGTAATATAAGCGTCTCGAATTAAAAGTTCAGTGTGCTGGACAGCCGAAACTGCCTGGCAGTCACAGTTCCTACCTAGAATATGCAGGGCATGCCAGAAATCGTCCAGAGACTCCCCGGGGAGTTGCTGTCTCATGGCCAGGTGGTGCCTGGCGTATACTTGATTGACTGGTCGAACGTAATGTCCCTTCAGGAGCTCCATCGCTTCGGAGTAAGTGGGCGCATCCTGGATGGGAGGAAAAATGTCAGGGCTCACCCGTGAATAGAGGACTTGGAGCTTCTGCAAGTCTGAGGGTTCCTCAGCGGCTGTTCGGAGGTAGCTTTCGAAGCAGGCTAGCCAGTGGTCAAAGCTGGACGTAGCGTTGGCTGCTTGAGGGCTCAGCTGCAGGCGATCAGGCTTGATACGGAGATCCATCATTTAAAAAAATCTTTGCTCAATAAATTGATGCACTACCAATTACCACAAAGACGAGAGTAGTGGAATAATCGAGGCTTTATTGAGCAAAGATGTTGTGCCTCCTGTAGCTAGAACCAGAATGGCTGCAGCACCGGCGAGCACACACATTTATACACCGCCTACTGGGCAGAGCCAGCAGGCAGGGATTTACCCATGTACCTCTATTATACGTGTCTTACCGTAATACATATAATACTGCCAGTGGTGACTACCACAAGGGGTAAGGGCAGAGGAACTTGGGAGCTTGGGAGGGCACAAAGACCGGAGTGGGCAGAAGGGGCTGAGGGGTGCTTTGGGATGGAGGAGGCAATTGCCTCAGATGGGGATCACCCTGCTAGTAAGTAGGCTTGTTAACGGAAGCGAAGTGGGGGTAGATTGTGGATGATGAAGGGGGTTGGGGTCGGGATGTTTTTCTTTGTTTGCGGCTGGGGGTTGGTTTCGGAGGGCAGGTTGTTTGGTGTTTGGGTTGGGATGGGGTAGGGGTGAGGGGTGGGCTGCTAACGTGGATGGAGTTGATGTAGCGCAGTTGGTTAAGGGGGGTGTGCCAACGGACATCGTGGGGAGGTCCTGGAGGTGAGCAAGGCGTGGATCTGAAAGAGACCATTAAAGAGGGTGTATGGCTGATCAGAGAGGAGGGAGGTCTGGAGCCCCCCGACCTGGCTGATCTCTTGGAACGTCAGGGGTTAAATGGGCCAATTAAGAAGTCACGCGTCTTTGTTCATTTGGAGAGTTCAAAGGCAGATGTAATGCCCTTACAAGAGATCCATTTGAAGATAGTGTATCAGACAAGGTTGGGGAAAGGTTGGGTGGGACAGATAATCCATTTGGGACTGGACATGAAGGCGAGGGGAGTAGCGGTCTTGCTTAGTAAGAGTGTGACCTTTGCAGCGGGGAGTATAGTGGCGGATCCTGGGAGCAGGTTTGTGATGGTAAGTGGGAGGCTGGAGGTGGTGTCTGGAGTGCTGGTGAATAGCTATGCCTCAAATTGGGAAGATTGGTATTGGCGTTGAGGGTATGGAACTAATGCCAACAGCATTTCAAGATGGAAGGCATCTCGCTGTGGGTGCGGATTTGTGGCAATCATAGGTTTATTCCGTCTGGCTTGGACTCTATGTTTAGGGTGTGGGAGCGGGCGGGGATAGGATGCTTCAGGGACCTTTTCATAGGGGGGGGAGAGTGTACGGAGTTAGGGGAATTGGAGGTGGAGTACCAACTGCCAAAGGTGAGTGCTTTTGAAGTGGGATCTGGAATGAGGCTCTCCAAAGGGTTAACTCAACCTCATCAATTGTGAGACTAAGTCTCATTCAGGTCAAAATGGTGCATAGGGCAGACATGACGGTGTTAAGGGTGAGTCGGTTCTTTCCCAGGGTAGAAGAAAGGTGTGGACAGTGTGCAGGGGGCCCAGCGAATCAAGTTCACATGTTCTGGGCATGTCCAAAGTTCAAAGAGTTCTGGAAAGCTTTTGCAGAGACAATGGCAAAGATTTTGGAAGTGAAGATCGCTGCGAGCCTGTGGGTGGCAATATTTGGAGTTTTGGAGGATCTAGGAGTGCAGGTGGGGAGAGAGGCTGACGTGTTGGCCTTTGCCTCCCTGATAGTCTGAAGGTGGATATTGCTGGGATGGGAGGACCCGGAACCATCTAAAGCAGGGGTATGGGTGAGCAATTTGGTGGAGTTTCTGCACCTAGAAAAGATAACATTTGCCTTCAGAGGTGTGGGTGAGGGTTTTTTCTCAAGGTGGAGGCTGTTCATCGACTTCTTTAAGGAGTGTCAGCGGAGGAGGGGTTGGGGCACCAATTTTCTTCTTTTTGGCGTTTGTTACTAAAATTAAAATGGGGGCGGAGGGAATGAGCTGGGCCTGAGAAATGGGGGTAGTTAGCGCTCGATAATTATTGGTGGTGTTGCTTTCTCTTTTTGGATTTGGATTTGGATTTGATTTATTGGCACGTGTACCAAGGTACAGTGAAACGTATTTCTGTATATCATTGAAAACGCCTTTAATAAAAATATATATATTATTAACTGTTGATTGGGCTTTTCACAGTAACTTCATTTGATGCCTACTTGTGACAATAAACGATTTTCATTCATTTCATTTCATTTCATTCATTCATTCATTTCATTTGTTGGGTTGTATAATAACCCTCATGAGACCCACGGCAACACGCTGATTGATCTTCCCATGGGACTTGTAGGATCCGAGTTTCCCCATTGGTGGGCAGAGGCCATCCCAGCTGGGGCTCATAAACTCACCGTATAAAAAAACAGTCCAGACTGGGACCAGCCCTTATGGTAGTCCCAATTGGGACATTTGAGTTGCTGGCTGTGTTATGGCCTTTACATTAATTAAATAAATGTTATTGAAATTACCTGCTCAGGCCTCCTGGACTTTTATAAGTTGCAGACTCATATTCACCGTGAAGGGTTGCTCCATTGGTGTCATTGAGGAAACCTGTGCAGGCAGAACAGGTAATGGTGGCCTGTGGTGCTGTCTGTCCCTGGGAAATGGCATAGCCTCTATAGAGAAACTATGGGCAAACAAATGTGTCCATGCAGCACCATAGAATTGCTGCATGGACACATTTTTTTGCCCACAGTTTCTCTCTTTGCTCCCACTCCTGTGTGCTTACTCTTTTCACTGGCTTTTATTTCTGTCATTCTTTTTCAATTTCACTTCCTTCTTGATCGCCATCTTCAAAACTAGATTGGCAGAGGGATGGGAGCCTGAGGGCAAATTCAGAGCGAAGAATGGGAGATGCAGAATTAGTGACTGACTCTGAAAGATAGAGGCAGCAATGGTTAAAACGTGTACAGCACAAGAATTTGGCAGTGTTAAATGTTTTATACATAAATGCAAGGAGCAGAGTAAACAAGGGCTGGTTTAGCTCAGTGGGCTGGACAGCTGGCTTGTGATGCAAAACAAGGCCAGCAGCGCGGGTTCAATTCCCGTACCAGCCTCCCCGAACAGGTGCTGGGATGTGGCAACTAGGGGCTTTTCACAGTAACTTCATACTTGTGACAATAAAAGGTTATTATTATTAAATAAAGCTGATTAGCTGAGGGCACCAATACACACATGACAGCATGATATCATCGGTATAACGGAAACCTGGCTTAAGGATGGGCAAAATGGCAGCTCAACATCCCTAGATATAGAGAGTGTTCAGGCAGAATAGGGGTGGGGATGTAGCATTATTGGTTAAATAATCGATTACAGCTGTGAGGAGGGATGGTATACTGAATGAAACATCAAGTGGGGCCTTATGCATTGAGTTCAGAAATAAAAAAAGGGCAAGCTGGGAGTGTACAATAATCCCCAAATAGTGGAAGGAAGTTAGAAGAGCAAATACGTAGACAGATTTCCAAAGAGCCCCGACAGTGCAAAAGGAGATCTTTCAGCCCACTGAGTCTGCACCGACCCTCTGAAAGGCCCATCCTACCTTGGCCCACTTCCCCGCCCTAACCCCATAACCCCACCTAAGGAGCAATATTTTTGCAAGGCCAACCCACCTAACCTTCAGATCTTTGGACTGTGGGAGGAAACTGGTGCACGCAAAGGAAACCCACGCAGACCTGGGAAGAATGTGTAAGCTCCACACAGACAGTCACCCAAGGCCAGAATCGAATCGGGGTCCCTGGCAATGTGAGGCAGCAATGCTAACCACTATGCCACCGTGCTGCCCTGAGTGTAAAAACAATAAGACTTCCTAATATCAACTGGGAGATGAACAGTGTGAAGGGCTCAGAGGGTGCGAAATTCTTGAACTGCATTCAAGAGCACTTTTTAAGCCGTCATGTAACAAGTCTTACGAGAGGGGCCACAATTATAGATTTAGTTTTTGGGAATGAAGCCGGGCAAGTAGCAGTGCCACTGGGGGACTATTTTGGAGATATTGACCATATTTTTAGGTTTATCATCTTATGGAAAACGACAAAGATAGAACAGGAGTAAAAATTCTAAATTAGGGACAGACCAATCTTACGAACAAAGAACAAAGAAAAGTACAGGACAGGAACCGGCCCTTTGTGGTAGTCACCACTGTTCTATATATCACATACGAGATGTAATACGGTAAGGCTCCTGTACTACAGGTACGGGGGTAGATCCCTGCCTGCTGGCTCCGCCCAGTAGGCGGAGTATAAATGTGTGTGCTCACGGAGCTGCAGCCATTTTGGCTGCAGCTGCAGGAGGCTACACATCTCTGCTTAATAAAGCCTCAATTACACTATACTCTCGTCTCGTCGTAATTGATAGTGCATCACCCTTCAGACCTCCAAGCCTGCGCCGACGATGCTGCCCGTCTGAACTAAAATCTTCTACACTTCCTGGGTCCGTATCCCTCTATTTCCATCTTATTCATGTATTTGTCAAGATGCCCCTTAAACGTCACTATCGTCCCTTCTTCCACCACCTCCTCCGGCAGCGAGTTCCAGGCACCCACTACCCTCTGTGTAAAAAACTTGCCTCGTACATCTACTCTAAACCTTGTCCCTCGCACCTTAAACCTATGCCCCCTGGAAATTGACCCCTCTACCCTGGAAAAAAGTCTCTTGACTATCCACTCTGTCTATGCTCCTCATAATTTTGTAGACCTTGAGAGATGAGCTGATGAGTGTGGGAGGCATTCAACGATGAAACTCGACAGGCACAGGGTAGACATGGGGCAACACGGTAGCACAGTGTAGAAATGTCCCCACAAAGAATTACCTGAGGATTACCTGATTCACCTGAGGAAGGAGCAGCGCTCCGAAAGCTAGTGACATCGCAACAAACCTGTTGGACTTTAACCTGGGGCGGAATTCTCCCCCAACGGCGCGATGTCCGCCGACTGGTGCCAAAAACGGCGCCAATCAGACGGGCATCGCGCCGGCCCAAAGGTGCGGAATGCTCCGATCTTTGGGGGCCGAGCCCCAACATTGAGGGGCTAGGCCGGCGCCGGAGGGATTTCCGCCCCGCCAGCTGGCGGAAATGGCGTTTGTTGCCCCGCCAGCTGGCGGAAATGGCGTTTGTTGCCCCGCCAGCTGGCGCGGAAATGCGGCGCATGCGTGGGAGCGTCAGCGGCCGCTGACAGTTTCCCGCGCATGCTCAGTGGGGAGAGTCTCTTCCGCCCCCGCCATGGTGGAGGCCGTGGCGGAGGCTGAAGGGAAAGAGTGCCCCCACGGCACAGGCCCGCCCGCGGATCGGTGGGCCCCGATCGCGGGCCAGGCCACCGTGGGGGCACCCCCCAGGGTCAGATCGCCCCGCGCCCCCCCCAGGACCCCGGAGCCCGCCATCGCCACCTTGTCCCGCCGGTAAATACCAGTTTTGATTTACGCCGGCGGGACAGGCAATTTCTGGGCGGGACTTCGGCCCATCCGGGCCGGAGAATTGAGCGGGGGGTCCCGCCAACCGGCGCGGCCCGATTTCCCCCCCCCCGCCCAATCTCCGGTACCGGAGACTTCGGCGGGGGTGGGGGCGGGATTCACTGCGGCGGGGGGTCGGAGAATGACGCCCCTGGTGTTGTAAGACTTCGTACTGTGCCCACAAAGAAAGAGGGTGATATGCCCAAATCTAGATGCATGCTTCATACAGCTCAAGATAAAGCAGTAAAAGAAATTATATGACAGTCACAAAAATAATTAATACTGTAGAAAGCTTAGAGGAGTATAGAAAGTCCAGGGGTGAAGTAAAAACAGAAATCATGAAAGCAGGGAGAATGTGAAAAAGTACTGGAAGTAAAATCAAAGAAAATCTGAAGACATTTTACTGATACCTTAAGAGCAAGAGAATAACTAAGGAAAAGGTAGGGCCTATAACTTTTGGATTGATTCAGACGATGTGAGCAGAGTTTTCAATGAGTACTTTGTCTCTGCTTTCCCTAAGGAGAGGGATGATGCAGGCAATCTCGTTAGCAAGTGTGAAGTATCAAGTACAATAAGCATAACGAGGGAGATAGTATTGGAGGGACTGGCATCTTTGAAGGTGGATAAAAAACCAGGCTAGATAGATTGTATCCCAGACTGCTGAAGGAAGCCAGGTAGGAAATGGTCTGACGATCATTTTCCAATCCTCACTTGGTACAGGTGAGGTCCCAGAGGATTGGATGACAACGAATATTGTACCATTAGTAGTGTACTAGCCAGCACGGTGGCACAGTGGTTATCATTGCTGTCTCACGGCGTCGAGGTCCCAGGTTCGATCCCGGTTCTGGGTCACTGTCCGTGTGGAGTTGGCACATTCTCCCCGTGTTTGCGTGGGTTTCGCCCTCACAACCCAAAGATGTGCAGGGTAGGTGGATTGGCCACACTAAATCGCCACACGGACAGTGACCCAGAGCCGGGATCGAACCTGGGACCTCGGTGTCGGGAGGCTGCAGTGCTACCCACTGCGTCATCATGCTGCCCTTCACTGGCGAAGAATTGACTCCAATATACACTAATGACTTGGATGAGAGAAATGAATGTATTATTGACAAGTTTGCGATGACTCAAAAATAGGTAGGAAGGTAAGTGGTGAGGATGGCACATTGAGGGTGATTTGGTGGGTCCATTAGCTGTGACCCCAAATTCGGTAATGGCCCCAAAGTATCACGAGGGGCCAAAAACGGAAGTTGCACCCATGGGATTTAAGGACGTGATGTTCCTGGGCCTTGCTCAATGACAAGGAAGCAAGGGGGCTGCAGAGGGATTTGGACAGGCTAGGAGAGTGGGCAATGAAGTGGCAAATGAAATACAATGTGCAAAAGTGTGAGGTTATGCACTTTGGAAGGAGGAATTTAGGCATAGACTATTTTCAAAATGGGGAAATGCTTAGGAAATCAGAAGCACAAAGGGACTTGGGAGTCCTTGTTCATGATTCTCTTAAAGTTAACATGCAAATTCAGTCGGCAGTTAAGAAGACAAATGCAATGTTAGCATTCATGTCAAAAGGGCTAGAATACAAGAGCAGGGATGTACTTCTGAGGCTCTAGCCAAACCCCATTTGGAGTATTGTGAGCAGTTTTGGGCCCCGGATCTAAGGAAGGATGTGCTGGCCTTGGAGATGGTCCAGAGGAGGTTCACAAGAATGATCCCTGGAATGAACAGCTTGTCATATGAGGAACGGCTGAGGATTCTGGGTCTGTACTCGTTAGAGTTTAGAAGGATGAGGGGGGATCTTATTGAAACTTACAGGATATTGCGAGGCCTGGATAGAGTGGACGTGGAGAGGATGTTTCCCCTTGCAGGAAAAACTAGAACCAGTGTACACCATCTCAGACTAAAGGGACGATCCTTTAAAATAGAGATGAGGAGGAATTTCTTCAGCCAGAGGCTGGTGAATCTGAGGAACTCTTTGCCGCAGAAGGCTGTGGAGGCCAAATCACTGTGTCTTTAAGACAGAGATAGATAGGTTTTTGATTAATAAGGGGATCAGGGGTTATGGGGAGAAGGCAGGAGAATGGGGATGAGAAAAATATCAGCCATGATTGAATGTCGGAGCAGACTCGATGGGCCGAGTGGCCTTATTCTGCTCCCATGTCTTTTGGTCTTATGGAACAGTTTTGGTCCCCTTATCTAATGAAAGATATGCTGGCATAGAAGATCATCCAGAGAAGATTTACTTGGTTGATCACTGGCATGATGTGATTATCTCTGGAACGAAGGAGGTTAAGGGGCGACCTGATAGAGATCTACGAAATTATGAGGGGCATAGACAGAGTGGATAGTCAGAGACTTTCTTCCAGGATAGAAGGGTCAATTACTAGGGGGCATAGGTTTAAGGTGCGAGGGGCAAGGTTTAGAAGACATGTGCGAGGCAAGTTTTTTTACACAGTGGGTGCCTGGAACTCGCTGCCGGAGGAGGTGGTGGAAGCAGGGATGATAGTGACATTTATGGGGCATCTTGTCAAATACATGAATAGGATGGGAATAGAGGGATACGGACCCCGGAAATGTAGAAGATTTTAGTTTAGCCGGGCAGCATGGTCGGCACGGGCTTGGAGGGCCGAAGGGCCTGTTCCTGTGCTGTACTTTTCTTTGTTCTTTATTCCTGTTTGAGAGGTTGAGTACGTTGGGCCTGTTCTCATTGAAGTTTTGAAGAATGAAAGGCGACCTTATTGAGACATATTAGATTCTCAGTGGCTCAACAGGGTAGATTCTGTGAATTTGTTTCCTCTTGTGGGAGAGTCTAGGACCAGGGGGCACAATCTCAGAGTTAGGGGTCACCCATTAAAACAGAGATGAGGAGGAATTTCTTTGCACAGAGGAATGAGTATCTGTGGGATTCTTTACAGCAGAGGGCTATAAAAGCTAGGTTGTTAAGTATGTTCAAGGCTGAGATTTCAGATTTTTAATCAATAAGGAAATCAAGGGTTATAGAGGTAAGTCAGGAAAGTGGAGTTGAGGATTGTCACATCAGATTTTTTCATTTCATTCATCAGTCATGAACTCATTGAATGGCAGAGCAGACTCGATGGGCTGAATGGGCTACTTCTGCTCCTACATCTTATGATTTTATGGTCTTATTTTAAAAAGGTGTGAGGGATAGGCCAGAAAATGATAGGCTGGTCAGTCTGAGAGACAGGATAAACTGTCACTTAGAAATGCATGGATTGACCAGGAATAGTCAGTGTGGCTTTGTTAAAGGAGGATTGTGCCGTACTAACATAATAGAGTTTTTGAGGAAGCAACAAGGAGGATTTATGAGGGTAGTGTAGTGGATGTTGTCTAAATGGATTTCAGTAAGGCATTTGACAAGGATCCACATGACAGACTGGTCAGGAAAGGGAAATCCCATGGGATACAGGAG
The DNA here is from genome assembly GCF_047496885.1 of Scyliorhinus torazame. Lineage (NCBI taxonomy): Eukaryota > Metazoa > Chordata > Chondrichthyes > Carcharhiniformes > Scyliorhinidae > Scyliorhinus > Scyliorhinus torazame. The sequence continues at coordinate 225,732,243 of NC_092709.1, forward strand.
AAGGTGGCAGGTTGGATCCAAAATCGGCTCAGTGACAGGAAACAAAGTGTAATGGTGGTGGATAGTTTTCAAAATGGAAAACAGTCTCCAGTGGTGTTTCACAGGGCTCAAAGTTGGGGCCCCTCTGTTTGTTGTACATATTAATGATTTAGACTTCATTGTGGGAGGCATAGATCATTATCATAGAATTTACAGAGCAGAAGGAGGCCATTCAGCCCATCGAGTCTGCACCGGTTCTTGGAAAGAGCACCCTACCCAAGGTCAACACCGCCACCCTATCCCCATAACCCAGTAACCCCACGGGCAATTTTGGACACTAAGGGCAATTTATCATGGCCAATCCACCTAACCCGCACATCTTTGGACTGTGGGAGGAAACCGGAGCACCCGGAGGAAACCCACGCACACACGGGGAGGATGTGCAGACTCCGCACAGACAGTGACCCAAGCCAGAATCGAACCTGGGACCCTGGAGCTGTGAAGCAATTGTGCTATCCTCAAGGCTACCGTGCTGCCCCAAAGCATGATAAGAAAATTTGCAGATGACATTAAAATTGGTCATGCAGTTGACAGTGAAGATACTAACTGTCAACTCCAAAATATTATCAATTGTTTGGTTGCGTGGACAGAAAAGTTGCAAATGGAACTCAACTTAAGGTATCCAGACTCTGTGTCTGCTAAATCTGCAATTAAGAAGTCATAAAAGGTGAGGCTGTGATTAATTTTAACCATTTACTTGCTTGCAGAGAGATACTTAAAGCAATATTGCTATGATTGCTGGGGATTCCCTGCAGTGTAGATAATTTATGGGGGAATGGTGTTTGGTCCTAGCTAAGCAGGTCATGGAACATAGTGGGATACAGATGATATAATTAATGGGAGGAGCCAGGTTTATAGCAATCAGTTTTGGATGTGGAAATTTATAGCCCGACAAAGGCAGAATGATTCTCTCCACTTTTCTGAAAGGAAATCTCTACACAATAGTACAGCAAATATCTCTGTGTTGCTAACTTTATTTTGTGGCTTTTGACCTGTAATGGGCTTTACTTATTTGGTTATAGAGAAGGATAAAGTTAGAAGTTCAAATGTTTCCTTTTATTTTAAGAATTGTTTAACTGTTAATTGAAAAGCTATTTTCTGTGACGTTAGTGTGATTACCCCTGTGTTAATAATAATGTTTGTTGAATATAAAAGATCCTTATTTGTCAGTGGCATAACTCCTGGAACGAAGTATCCTTTCTTCACAGTTTACAAATTGAAAAATTGGTGAGGTTTCTTGTCTGGTTTCCTAATATAAATTGGGATCTGGTCCGGTACAATAACAATATGCAATGCTTTCCTTTATTGGATAGGGTGTTGAATACAAAAGCAGGGATGTAGTGATAGAACTGTACAAAACAGTGGTCAGGCCACAGTTAGAAATTTGTGTACATTTCTGGTCACCACATTACAGGAAGGACATAGTTGTACATAGAGAGTGCAGGGGAGATTTACAAGAATGTTGCCAGGGCTTGAAAATTGTAGCTATGAGGAGAGATTGGATAGGCTCCTTCGAACAGCGGAGGTTAATGGGTGACATAATTGAGGTGTACCAAACAAATTATGAGGGGCCTAGATAGGGTAGACAGGAAAGACTTGTTTCCCCTCACTGAGGGGTCAATTACCAGGGGGCATTGATTTAAGGTAGAAGGATTAGAGGAGACATGAGGAAAAATCTTTTCGCCCAGAGGGTGGGTGCGCGTCTGGAATTCACTGGCTGAATTGGTGTTTGAGGCTGAAATGCGCAACTCATTGATAATGTATCTGCATCTAAAGTGCTGTAACCTTCAAGGCTATGGACCAGGTGCTGGAAAGTGGGATTAAAATGAGCGGCTCGTTTCTTTTTTCTCCTTTCACGACGGTTTGAATGACCTCTTTCTGACCCCTTTCTGCAGCGTAACTCTTCTATGATTCTAAGGTTCTCTTCTTTGCTCTATCTTCCGACCCTTTTATATGCTTCTTTTTCTGCCCTTCTCTCTTTCTTGTTAACCAAAACAAATTGTTCTTATTACTGTTTGTGTTGGTTATCCACGGTAAACATCAGCATGATTATTAACAAAAATGTAGCATCATAATGCAATAATGAATGCAATTTCATTTATGATTCAGGCGTGCAGTTTGAGAAATTGTTGGTGATTAGTGTTTGTCTCTCAGGAGGAGCAATTGTTTTTGTGGCTGAGTGATCTGATAGCCCTGTATCACTAAAATAAATGAGCATGAATCTGCCTTTCTCTTCTCAGTCCATTGTCCATTGTATCCCTTTTGGAAAATCGAATCATTCCTCTTCTATAGCCCTTCTATATAAAACAAATTGAAAGGCTAGTTCCTTGTTGCCTAATGTAAGGTAAATCCAGAGGAGACAGTTAATAATGAATAAATGCAACAGTGAGCGGTATTTATAAATAATGTATTCATTATTTCCTACATTTCATTTTCTCGTATTAAAATGACATAGTCTTGAAATGATCCTAAATAAAAACAAAAAATGCTGGAACTACTCAACGGGCCTGGCAGCATCTGTGGAGAGAGAAACAGAGTTACCAATTCTGGGGCGAAATTCTCCGTTTTCGGGGCAAAGTCCGCCGATCGGCGCAAAGAACGGCGCAAATCCGACTTGCGTCACGTCGGGAAAATGGGTCAAAAGTCTCCGGCCCGAAATGGGCTAGCAGCGACGTGACGGGATCCGCGCTTGCGCACATGGTTCACGCCGTGCAGCGTCACAGTGAGAGGGGTATAGGGCCGCCAAATTTGAAAGTTAGACTTTGGAGATTACACTGGAAGTCTAAACCTAGGAGTGTGGCCACGCAGAGGTGGGGAAGGAAATAGAGCAGATAATTTTTAAACTCCCTTCCCTGGACTGTGAGGTTTGCTACACAAAACCCCTTTATCTCTAATGAGTGGGAACCGGAGGCCAGGGAGATTTTATGATTAATGGGGTGGACGAGGAGAGAACAGCGCCTCACCGTGTCGGGGTGTATGAAGCTCTCTGTGCTCCCAGTCGATTAAGCAGGACGTCTCGTGCCCGTTGATTAGTACTGTTGTTGTAGCAGGTCAGAGTGTTCGAGGCCGGGACTGATCCAGGGTCACCGAGGCTAATCTCAGCAATTGAGTGTTCTCGTCGGGCAGTGTGTGGTCAGCCGAGCTGGGGTCCTGGGAGTCCATCCAAGATGGCGGCTGCCATTGGTCGCACATGGCTGGGGGTGCACAAAATCCCATCTATCGCCCATCTATCGAACGTGGCGTCCGCTGGACAAGATGGCGGCACCTGGGGGCCGCACGTGGCCCTGGAGTAGGAAGATGGCGGTGCCCGCTGGCCGCACAGGGACCGTGGAGAGGTTTGTGGTGGCAGTCCACATTCGCCGCCGGAGACCGCGGCGACCGCTCGGGCCTGGCATACCACCACAAAGTGGCTCTTTTTGCCGCATCCCTTGCAGGTGGATGCGCGGGCTGGGCAGCGCTGCCGAGGGTGCTCAGCCTGCCCGAAAAGGTAGCAGCGGGACCCCCCAGGTTGCCAGGCTGCCTTGCAGCACAAGCTTGTGGGGGGATGGGGGATGTCTCGGGGTCGGCTGCGGAGGGGTTCCACACTGCCCATGGGGCTGCCGTGTGATCGGGAACGTAAGCGCGGGTGTTTCTGGAGGCCACATCCAGGGTGCCTGCAAGGGCCCGTGCCTCCTTGAGGCCTAGGGTGTCTTTTTCCAGCAATCGCTGGCGGATTTGGGAGGAAAGCATACGTGCCACAAAAGCGTCCTGGATCAAGAGTTCTGTGTGGTCGTTCGCCGAAACATGCGGGCAGCTGCAGTTTCTCCCCAACACCAGGAGCGCACGGTAGAATTCTTCCAGCGATTCCCCAGGGATTTGTCGCCTCGTTGCTAGCAGATGTCAGGCGTAGACCTGGTTTACCGGGCGAATATAATGTCCTTTTAGCAGCTCTATTGCTGCATCGAAGTCTTCCGCATCCTCGATGAGGGTGTAAATTTCTGGGCTCACCCTCGAGTGCAGGACTTGCATTTTCTGTTCTCCCGTGGGTATGTTTTCGGCTGTTCCGAGATATCCTTTAAAACACGCCAGCCAGTGCTTGAAGGTTGCCGCTGAGTTCGCCACGTGGGGGCTGAGTTGCAGACACTCCGGCTTGATTCGGAGCTCCATCCTTTTAAATCTAGCTTATTAAATTGATACATGATCAATGACCACTAGAGCGAGGTTGTAGTCCAACTGAAGGCTTTAATAAGCTAGATGTTTCCCCCAGCAGCTCAGGTACAGAATGAAGGCTGCTGGGGCGGCACGGGCTCTTATACCCCGCTTTGCAGGGCGGAGCTACCATACAGCTTGACCAATAGGAAACATACAATATTTACCAATGGTGTTCCAGCATTACCAGGTACCGTAATACCTCTACACAGACTACCACAGAGGTGTATCTGTATGGAATGTGGTACCTGATGGGAGCACAGCAACAGTTCGCGTCCAGTGTTTGGAAGTTAGAATCAGAGAAGGTGTCATTCAGAACCGCTGTCATGTGGGCAGGGTTGGAATTTGAGGTACGCACCTGTAAATACTACCCCATGGTGACGGGAACCAGGATTACGGGTGGCTAACCTCTCTACGTCATTCTCCACTCCTTTACTTTCCATCCACCCTCTTTCATTGCCCCTCATTCCCCCTCCTTCACCCCTTCCCACCTCCTTCACCCACCCATCCCCCCTGCTTCACCCCACATCCGCCCCTTCACTCCGATCCCCCTCCTTCATCTCTGCCCCTCCCCATTCTCCTGAAGGAAAACGTTGATAATTAGTGTGTGTGTGACCCATTTGTATCCAGCCTCCTTCAACAGTCAGCAGCCTCCATTCGGGACGTGCCCACTGGCATTTTAATGCTTTTGGCTACTGGAAATATCAAGGGGAAACCAGCATTGCAGTAGGATGTGACGTACGGCAGTGCACCACCAGCTTACCGGGAGAGAGAAGCACATTCTACAGATATATCCCTTACCTTAGCACTGAGGCAAGACCAACTCAGTCCACGTTAGGCATGCATTCTCTCAGAAAGAACAATATATTCTACTTTTCAATTAATGTCCTTTCTTCTTTTTGTTATCACAAGCAGGAGCAAATCTGCAACCTCTTTAAGTTTTCAAATTTAATAAATATTTTATACGAAGCAAAACTTGGGTCATGGAATCATAGAATTTATAGTGCAGAAGGAGGCCATTAGGCCCATTGAGTCTGCACTGGCTCTTGGAAAGAGCACCCTACTCAAGCCTACGCTTCCACCCTATCCCCCTAACCCAGTAACCCCATCGAACTGTTTTTGACACTAAGGGCAATTTATTATGGCCAATTCACCTAACCTGCACATCTTTGGACTGTGGGAGCACCCGGAGGAAACCCACGCAGACACAGGGAGAAAGTGCAAACTCCACACAGACAGCCACCCAAGACGGGAATCGAACCTGGGACCTTGAAGCAACTGTGTAAACCACTGTGCTACCGTGCTGCCCTTAAACGTGAAGTCAAATTCTTTAAGAATATAGATATTTCTTTAGACCCCAGAAGTTTTGTTAATCACTTCATTTATCCTATTTGAATTAAAGACACAATACCTAAAATTGGCTATGTATATTATGAAACTCTGATAACTGGTCAGAAATTAGGGTGTATGACTGTATTCAATAGATATTATGGCAGAGAAAAGATAATTGAGGATGCAGACAAGAATTTCTTCCTTACTCAACATGTTCGGAAGTAATGTATTTAATCATCGGCAGTACTTCTGAGATGATATCCCATTTCCATGTCGGAATGATAGAAATTCAGAGCACAGAAGGAAGCTACTTGGCCAATTATTGTAACTGCACAGCTCTCAGAAAGAACTAATCATGTTGTCCTATTTTCCATACCTTGCTACTTTTAAAATTTCAGATATAAAACATTTAATGCATTCTATTACTGATACAGGGCGTCATTCTCCGACCCCCCGCCGGGTCGGAGAATGGCCGTTGGCCGCTGTGAATCCCGCCCCCGCCGAAGTCTCCGGTACCGGAGATTTGGCGGGGGCGGGAATCGGGCCGCGCCGGTTGGCGGGAACCCCGCTCAATTCTCCGGCCCGGATGGGCCAAAGTCCCGCCCAGAAATTGCCTGTCCCGCCGGCGTAATTCAAAGCTGGTATTTACCGGCAGGACCAGGCGGCGTGGGCGGGCTCCGGGGTCTTGGGGGGGGCGCCGGGCAATCTGACCCCGGGGATGCCCCCACGGTGGCCTGGCCCGCGATTGGGGCCCACCGATCCGCGGGCGGGCCTGTGCCGTGGGGGCACTCTTTCCCTTCCGCCTCCGCCCCGAGGCGGAAGAGACTCTCCCCACTGCGCATGCGCGGGAAACTGTAGGCGGTCGCTGACGCTCCCGCGCATGCGCCGCATTTCCGCGCCAGCTGGCGGGGCACCAAACGCCATTTCCGCCAGCTGGCGGGGCAACAAACGCCATTTCCGCCAGCTGGCGGGGCGGAAATCCCTCCGGCGCCGGCCTAGCCCTTCAATGTTGGGGCTCGGCCCCCAAAGTTGCGGAGCATTCCACACCTTTGGGCCGGCGCGATGCCCGTCTGATTGGCGCCATTTTTGGCGCCAGTCGGCGGACATCGCGCCGTTGGGGGAGAATTTCACCCACTGTTCTTGGTGGGAAAATTCTATGTCCTAACAACCCTGCAATTCATATCAATAGTCATTGCATGATCATGTTTCATTGGTTGAGGAAACTATTGCTGCAGACAATATTGCTGTACATGCTGTAAGAATTGGTTCAATTTTCAGGTACAAGAAAGGTCTCAAAAATGTTTTATTTTCTTTTTATAAATTTAGAATGTCCAATTAAATTTTTTCCAATTAAGGGGCAATTTAGCATGGCCAATCCATCTAGCCTGCACATCTTTGGGTTGTGGGGGTGAAACCCACACAGACATGGGGAGAATGTGCAAACCCCACACGGATAGTGACCCAGAACTGGGATTGAACCTGGGACCACGGCGCCGTGAGGCAGCAGGCTAACCACTGCGCCACCGTGTTGCCCTGGAAAGGTTTCAAAAATAGAGATTGGGGTGGGCTGGTTGGTGGAGATAGATTATAGAGAAGAAAAGTAATGTCATTTATATAAATAATCAAAATGTAGCCTCAAAATGAATATTACACAGAGTATAAAACATTGTATTGATGGAATCAGACACAATTAAAGTTAAACAAAGCCACAATTTAATCCGGAAAATAAATTACTAAAACAAACTGATCAGTGGCATTCCCATTGTAAAGCTTTTTAAGTTATATTAGTGGCCTGAAAAGCAACATAGGTCCTTTTGAAAGATTTAGCATGGTGGTGAGGATTAACAAATAGGATATGGTGGAAATGTAAATATATATGTTTTGTATTCATTTTCACTGTTGAAGAGACACAGCCTTAGATACAAATGCTTTAGATATTGACTCCTTGAATGTCAATTCTCAATGGCCTTAACTTGGCTGGAGACACTAAAGATTTATCATGTTGCTAGAACTCATACACAGCATTTAACTTTGAATGCTGGAGAAAATCATTAATTTAGCTGACTAATAGTCCTTTGAAATCTGGCCTAGTTTGTATTGACTAGAGAAAGGGCTTGATGCGTGAATTATTTCATACTTGTACCAAGCCCATTCATTGATATCTAGATAGGAGCACATGAACAAGGGTTGGCCACTCAGCCCCTTGAGCTTGTTCTGCCATTAGAGTTGATCTGTATCTTAACTCTATTTACCCAGTTTTGTTCCATATCTTGTAAGTAAAGCTCTGTAATTCATGTTTTCAATGGGCTTTAATTAAATTGCTGCAAAATGAATTTCTAACAATGCTAAAGACGAATGAATCAATGGTTCCTGTTCAAAATAAAATGCCATTGGCACTAATACTTTTCAATTAAAAAGCATAGTGTACTGACATTTGGAGATTGAAATTATTCAAATGTAGGAAAACAACAGTGTGACAGCAGATGAAAAATTACATGACTAATGTATTTTCTTAGAACTCCTGCACCTCAAAATTTCCTACTGCATTATTGGTGGTGGCAGAGAGAGAGCGAGTGTAAGGGGTGGATTCGGGGAACAGGGATTGTGTGCAAAGGGTGGATGAAAAAGCAAGTGCGTGCGAAGGAGGGGGGGAAGAGAAACGTGTGTGTGAGGGGAGGGGGAATAGAGTGTGTGAGTGAGGGGAGAGGGAAGAGAGAGTGTGTGAGGGGAGGGGGAACAGGGGCTGTTTAGCACAGGGCTAAATCGCTGGCTTTGAAATCAGACCGAGGCAGGCCAGCAACACGGTTCAATTCCCGAAACAGCCTCCCCGAACAGGCGCCGGAATGTGGCGACTAGGGGCTTTTCACAGTAATTTCATTTGAAGCCTACTTGGGACAATAAGCGATTTTCATTTCATTTTCATTTCAACAGAGAGTATGTGAGGGGAGGGGGAAGAGAGAGTGTGTGTGAGGGGAGGGGGAACAGAGTGTGTGTGAGGGGAGGGGGAACAGAGAGTGTGTGAGGGGAGGGGGAAGAGAGAGTGTGTAAGGGGAGGGGGAACAGAGAGTGTGTGTGAGGGGAGAGGAAAGAGAGAGTGTGTGTGAGGGTAAGAAGAGAGAGTGTGTGTGAGGGGTGGGAGGTCAGATAGCGTGTGTGAGGGGAGGGGGGATAGAGGGCGTAATTCTCCCATTGTGAGACTAAGTGCCGAGGGCGGAGTGAAAACCGGAGTGTTTCACTCCGGCGTCGGAGGCCGTTCCCAGCCCCTTATTCTCCCCCCCCCCCCGGGGGGCTAGGAGCGGCACCGCGTCATTTACACGCGCCGGGCTTTGGCGCCGCCTTTATGCGTAAATGACGCGGCCGGCGCTGCGTAAATGACGTCATCCGCGCATGCGCGGTTGCCGTCCTCCCCACGGCCACCCCGCAAGAAGATGTCGGATGGATCTTGCGGGGCAGCGGAGGAAAGGAGGTCCTCCTTTAGAGAGGCCGGCCAGCCGATCGGTGGGCACCGATCACGGGCCAGAACCCTTTTGAGTCCCCCACTGGTGTAGGAACCCCCCCCCCCCCCACAGGCCGCCCCCCCTTGGTGTAGGAACCCCCCCCCCCACAGGCCGCCCCCCCACCCAGCGATCCCACCCTGTTCCCTTCGGCAGTGACCGGGGGCGAGATTCTCCGACCCCCCGCCGGGTCGGAGAATCACGGGGGCTGGCGTGAATCCCGCCCCCGCTGGTTGCCGAAGTCTCCGGCACCTGAGATTCAGCGGGGGCAGGAATCGCACCGCGCCAGTAGGCGGGCCCCCCGCTCGATTCTCCGGCCCAGATGGGCCGAAGTCCCGCCGCTAGAATGCCTGTCCCGCCGGCGTAAATTAAACCACCTACCTTAACGGCGGGACAAGGCGGCGCGGGCGGGCTCCGGGGTCCTGGGGGGGGGGCGCGGGGCGATCTGGCCCCGGGGGATGCCCCCACGGTGGCCTGGCCCGCGATCAGGGCCCACCGATCCGTGGGCGGGCCTTTGCCGTGGGGGCACTCTTTCCCTTCCGCCTTCGCCACGGTCTCCACCATGGCGGAGGCGGAAGAGACTCCCTCCACTGCGCATGCGTGGGAAGCTGTCAGCGGCGGCCAACGCTCCCACGCATGCGCCGCCCGGAGATGTCATTTCCGCGCCAGCTGACGGGGCACCAAAGGCCTTTTCCGCCAGCTGGCGGGGCGGAAATTCGTCCAGCGCTGACCTAGCCCCTCAAGGTTGGGGCTCGGCCCCCAAAGATGCGGAGCATTCCGCACCTTTGGGGCGGCGCGATGCCCGTCTGATTTGCGCCGTTTTGGGCGCCAGTCTGCGGACATCGCGCCGTTTCCGGAGAATTTCGCCCCAGGTGTGGACGGCGCCGGTGGGAACCCGTCGTATTGGGCTGGCCGCTTGGCCCATCCGGGCCGGAGAATCGCCACTCGCCCGTTACAAACAGCGAGTGCCGATTCTCCGAGCGGCCAGCCGTGATTCTCGCCGTGCCGGTTTGCGGGGGGGGTTAGGGAGAATCGCGTGCGGGTGCCGGGGCGGCGTGGCGGGACTCACGCGGCGCCCTGGAGATTCTCCCACCCAGCGTGGGGTTGGAGAATTACGCCCAGAGAGTGTGTGAGAGGAGGGGGGACAGAGAGTGTGTGTGGGGGAAGAGGGAAGAGAGACTGTGTGTGTGAGGGGAGGGGGCACAGAGAGTGTGTGTGTGAGGGGAGGGGGAACAGAGAGTGTGTGTGAGGGAAGAGGGAAGAGAGACTGTGTGTGTGAGGGGAGGGGGAACAGAGACTGTGTGTGTGAGGGAAGAGGGAAGAGAGACTGTGTGTGTGAGGGGAGGGGGGACAGAGAGTGTGTGTGTGAGGGGAGGGGGAACAGAGAGTGTGTGTGAGGGGAGGGGGAACAGAGAGTGTGTGTGTGAGGGGAGGGGGAACAGAGAGTGTGTGTGAGGGGTGGAACAGAGAGTGTGTGTGAGGGGAGGGAGAACAGAGAGTGTGTGTGAGGGGAGGGGGAACAGAGAGTGTGTGAGGGGAGGGGGGACAGAGAGTGTGTGTGAGGGAAGGGGGAACAGAGAGTGTGTGTGAGGGGAGGGGGAACAGAGAGTGTGTGAGGGGAGGGGGCACAGAGAGTGTGTGTGAGGGGAGGGGGAACAGAGAGTGTGTGTGAGGGGAGGGGGGACAGAGAGTGTGTGTGAGGGAAGAGGGAAGAGAGACTGTGTGTGTGAGGGGAGGGGGCACAGAGAGTGTGTGTGAGGGGAGGGGGCACAGAGACTGTGTGTGTGAGGGGAGGGGGAACAGAGAGTGTGTGTGAGGGGAGGGGGGACAGAGAGTGTGTGTGAGGGAAGAGGAAAGAGAGACTGTGTGTGTGAGGGGAGGGGGAACAGAGAGTGTGTGTGTGAGGGGAGGGGGAACAGAGAGTGTGTGTGAGGGGAGGGGGAACAGAGACTGTGTGTGTGAGGGGAGGGGGGACAGAGAGTGTGTGTGAGGGAAGAGGGAAGAGAGACTGTGTGTGTGAGGGGAGGGGGCACAGAGACTGTGTGTGTGAGGGGAGGGGGGACAGAGAGTGTGTGTGAGGGGAGGGGGAACAGAGAGTGTGTGTGAGGGGAGGGGGAACAGAGACTGTGTGTGTGAGGGGACGGGGAACAGAGAGTGTGTGTGTGAGGGGAGGGGGAACAGAGAGTGTGTGTGAGGGGTGGAACAGAGAGTGTGTGTGAGGGGAGGGGGGACAGAGAGTGTGTGTGAGGGGAGAGGGAAGAGAGACTGTGTGTGTGAGGGGAGGGGGGACGAGAGTATGTGTGTGAGGGGAGGGGGAAGAGAGACTGTGTGTGTGTGGGGAGGGGGGACAGAGAGTGTGTGTGAGGGGAGGGGGGACAGAGAGTGTGTGTGAGGGGAGGGGGGACAGAGAGTGTGTGTTGGGGAGGGGGAACAGAGTGTGTGAGTGAGGGGGTGGGAAAGAGAGAGAGTGTGTGTGAGGGGAGGGGATAAGAGATTGTGTGTGAGGGGAGGGGGAACAGAAAGTGTGTGTTGGGGAGGGGGAACAGAGTGTGTGTGTGAGGGGGTGGGAAAGAGAGAGTCCAATTGAGGGTGGGCATCGACCTTCAGATCGTCGGGTGGTGTGAGGCCCCAAAAAGAAGCTGAGTACAGTGTCCCATGACTTGCAAATCCGCCTTTGACTGTTCCTTCAGCGCTTCGGCTCTTCTGTCAGTTTTGTGGGCAGCACAGTAGCACAAGTGGATAGCACTGTGGTTTCACAGCGCCAGGGTGCCAGGTTCGATTCGCCGCTGGGTCACTGTCTGTGCGGAGTCTGCACGTTCTCCCCGTGTCTGCGTGGGTTTCCTCCGGGTGCTCCAGTTTCCTCCCTCAGTCCAAAGACGTGCAGGTTAGGTGGATTGGCCGTGATAAATTGCCCTTAGTGACCAAAAAGATTAGGAGGGGTTATTGGGTTACGGGGAAAGGGTGGAAGTGAGGGCTTAAGTGGGTCGGTGCAGACTCAATGGGCCGAATGGCCTCCTTCTGCACTGTATGTTCTATGTTCTTAAATTCCTCTGCAACTTAACCCATCCCTCTAATCCTACCGAGTTCCGCTCTGTTCAGTGCCTTACTGCTCAACATTATATACATTGGGTAATTGAAATACCTAGAGGGGGAGCTTGTATTCTGCAAGGAGCACGCGGAAGATGAGCATTCCCATCCCGTAGATCCTGTGTGTCATATTACAGTTTTGCTCATCCTTTCTCATATCTCCTTTTTTGGCTTTCTGTCAATCTAAATACAAACATGCAGGGCACTTCCGGGTGCGGCTATGCAGAGCTAGGTCGCATATTCGGCAGCTCCCGCTTGGAACGGACTTTTGGGCTCTTTTACAGGGCCCCCTCGGCATTTGTTTGACATTTCCCGGTGTGGGAAGAAGACTGCAGCATTCCCCTGACGGTGTCCCCCAGGAGTGTTGTGTCTCTTGGCTGCCAGACCCGGCAGAAACAGTGAAGGATTTGGCTTGTGCTGCAGGAATAGACAGAGGCCTCTTCCAGCATGCAGGCGGGGGAAGGGCAAGCTTAAAGCTGCAATCTGACTTGACTCTATCAAAGGTGAATTCTAGCAGCAGAGGGAACAACTGTGAAAGGATCTACCAAGGCCATTGAAGAGGCGGGGACGAGGCTTCTGGTGGCGGCCATGAAGGAGTAGGTCGCGCATTCGACAGCTCCCGTCTGGAACCGACTCTCAGACCTTTTTCAGGAGTTTCCATACACTTTTTGGGGCAGACTGGTGAAGCAAACACTGCCAACTTCTATGAAACGGACCAGACGTGTAACGGCAAAAGGAGCGGCACTGGAGCAACGGGAGAAGCGAGGGAAAGAAAACAAAATGGCGGCGGCCAGGGACAAAGGGGAGCTGCAGGAGTTAATCAAGCGCTGCTTCGAGGAGCAGCGCGAGGAGATGCGCAAAGAGATGTTGGTGCCTATGCTTTCGGCAATTGAAGGACTTGGGATCACGCAGAAGGCCCACGAAGCTAAGATCCAGGAGGTACAGAAAAGAGTCAGTCAGAACGAGGACGAGCTCGTGGGCCTGGCGGTGAGGGTGGAGCAGAACGAGGCGCTACACAAGAGTGAGCGGGAAGACTCGAAGACCTGGAGAACAGGTCGAGGAGAAAGAATCTGCGAATCCTGGGTCTCCCTGAGGGAGTGGAGGGGGCTGATGCCGGCGCATACGCGAGCATGATGCTCGAGACGATGATGGGCACGAAGGCCCCTTCGAGGCCGCTGGAGTTGGACGGGGCACATCGGGTGCTGGCGAAGAAGCCCCAGGCAAATGAGCCGCCAAGGGCGATGGTGGTGAGGTTCCACCGGTTCACGGACAGAGAGTGGGTCCTGAGATGGGCCAAGAAGGAGCGGAGCAGTAAGTGGGACAATGCAGAGATCCGAATATACCCGGACTGGAGCACGGAGGTTACAAAGCGGAGAGCGGGTTTCAACCAGGCCAAAGCGGCGTTGTACCGGAAAGAAGTGAAATTCGGAATGCTGCAGCCAGCGCGACTGTGGGTCACATACAAGGGCCAACACTATTACTTCGAAAAGCCTGAAGAGGCGTGGACCTTTGTACAAGCCGAAAAGTTGGACTCTAACTGAGGGTTTGTGAGGGTGGGGGGGATGTTTTGGGGTTTGATGTATGATGGTTGTTGTAAAAAGGGGGTCAATTACGTGCAGGAAATGTTACACAGGCTGGGGGAGAGAGACAAGGCCGCGACAGGACCTGCGCCAGAGGGGGCGGAGCGGGCTTTGGAAAGCGCGGGGTTTTTTCCCGCGCGCGGGAAGAAAGGCGGGAAGGGGAACGAAGGAATGCATATGGATTGGGAAACTCCCACGCGGGGAGGTCAATGGGACGGCAGGGGAAGCCGGGGTCAGCAGGCGTCAGCTGACTTACGGGAGTGACATGGGGGGAGCAAAAAAGCTAGACAGGGGTCTAGCGGGGGGAGGGGAGGGGGGGAAGGGGGGGGGGGGGGAAAGGGTTGCTGCTGCACTGGCCGAAAGGGAATGGGACACAGAAGAGGTGGTCGGGACGGGGGTCCCCCCTCTGGGGGACTGGAGGGTGAGGGAGGCGTGGACACGGGACTGGCCCAGAAAAGGAGATGGCTAGTCGGCGGGGCGTTGGGGGGGGGGGGGTGAGAGCCCCTCCAATCCGGCTGATAACGTGGAATGTGAGGGGCCTGAATGGGCCGGTGAAGAGGGCTCGAGTGTTCGCGCACTTAAAGGGACTGAAGGCGGACGTGGCCATGCTCCAAGAGACACATCTGAAGGTGGCGGACCAGGTCAGGCTAAGAAAGGGATGGGTAGGACAGGTATTCCACTCGGGACTGGACGCGAAGAATAGAAGGGTGGCAATATTGGTGGGAAAGCGGGTGTCATTTGAGGCCAAGACTATTGTAGTGGGCAATGGAGGGCGATATGTAATGGTGAGCGGTAGGCTGCAAGGGACGTGGGTGGTGTTGGTAAACGTATACGCCCCGAACTGGGATGATGCAGGATTCATGAAGCGCATGTTGGGGCGCATTCCGGACCTAGAGATAGGAGACCTGATAATGGGAGGGGACTTCAATACAGTGTTCGATCCAGCACTGGACCGCTCCAAATCAAGGACTGGAAAGAGGCCGGCGGCGGCCAAGGTGCTCAGGGGGTTTATGGATCAGATGGGGGGAGTGGACTCATGGCGGTTTGCAAGGCCGCAGGCCAGGGAATTTTCTTTCTTCTCCCATGTACACAAAGCCTACTCCCGGATAGATTTCTTTGTTCTGGGTAGGGCGCTCATCCCGAGGGTGGAGGGGACGGAGTATTCAGCTACAGCCGTTTCGGACCATGCCCCGCACTGGGTGGAACTGGAGCTGGGAGAGGAGAGGGACCAACGCCCGCTGTGGCGGCTGGATGTGGGACTGCTGGCCGATGAGGTGGTGTGTGGGAAGGTGAGGGGGTGTATCGAAAGGTACTTGGAGGCCAACGACAACGGGGAGGTGCGGGTGGGGGTGGTATGGGAGGCGTTGAAGGCGGTGATCAGGGGAGAGCTCATTTCCATTAGGGCTCATAGGGAGAAGACAGAGGGTATGGAAAGGGAGAGGTTAGTGGGGGAGATTTTGCGAGTGGACAGGAGATACGCAGAGGCCCCGGAGGAAAGATTACTTGGGGAAAGACGATGGCTCCAGATGGAGTTTGACCTGTTGACCACAGGGAAGGCGGAGGCACAGTGGAGGAAAGCGCAGGGGGCGACCTACGAGTATGGGGAAAAGGCTAGTCGGATGCTGGCACACCAGCTCCGTAAGAGGATGGCAGCGAGGGAAATAGGGGGAGTCAAAGATGGAGGTGAGCCACGGTTCGGAGTGCGACGAAAATAAACGAGGTATTCAAGGCCTTTTATGAAGAGCTGTACAGATCCCAGCCCCCAGCGGGGGAAGAGGGGATGAGACGATTCCTAGACCAACTGAGATTCCCGAGGGTGGAGGAGCAAGAGGTGGCTGGTTTGGGGGCACCAATTGGGTTGGAGGAGCTGAGCAAGGGTTTGGGGAACATGCAGGTGGGGAAGGCCCCGGTACCGGACGGATTCCCGGTGGAGTTCTACAGGAAGTACGCAGACCTGTTGGCCATAAGACCATAAGACCTAGGAGCGGAAGTAAGGCCATTCGGCCCATCGAGTCCACTCCACCATTCAATCATGGCTGATTTCAACTCCATTTACCACTCTCTCTCCATAGCCCTTAATTCCTCGAGAAATCAAGAATTTATCAACTTCTGTCTTAAAGACACTCAACGTCCCGGCCTACACCGCCTTCTGTGGCAATGAATTCCACAGACCCACCACTCTCTGGCTGAAGAAATTTCTCCTCATCTTTGTTCTAAAGTGACTCCCTTTTATTCTAACTCTGTGCCCCCGGGTCCTAGTCTCCCCTGCTAATGGAAACAACTTCCCTACATCCACGCTATCTAAGCCATTCATTATCTTGTAAGTTTCTATTAGATCTCCCCTCAACCTCCTAAACTCCAATGAATATAATCCCAGGCTTATTAGACGTTCATCGTATGTTAAGCCTACCATTCCTGGGATCATCCGTGTGAATCTCCGCTGGACCTGCTCCAGTGCCAGTATGTCCTTCCTGAGGTGTGGGGCCCAAAATTGCTCACAGTATTCTAAATGGGGCCTAACGAATGCTTTATAAAGCTTCAGAAGTACATCCCTGCTTTTATATTCCAAGCCTCTTGAGATGAATGACAACATTGCATTTGCTTTCTTAATTACGGACTCAACCTGCAAGTTTACCTTTAGAGAATCCTGGACTAGGACTCCCAAGTCCCTTTGCACTTCAGCATTATGAATTTTGTCACCGTTTAGAAAACAGTCCATGCCTCTATTCTTTTTTCCAAAGTGCAAGACCTCGCACTTGCCCACGTTGAATTTCATCAGCCATTTCTTGGACCACTCTCCTAAACTGTCTCAATCTTTCTGCAGCCTCCCCACCTCCTCCATACTACCTGCCCCTCCACCTATCTTTGTATCATCGGCAAATTTAGCCAGAATGCCCCCAGTCCCGTCATCTAGATCGTTAATATATAAAGAGAACAGCTGTGGCCCCAACACTGAACCCTGTGGGACACCACTCGACACCGGTTGCCATTCCGAAAAAGAACCTTTTATCCCAACTCTCTGCCTTCTGCCTGACAGCCAATCGTCAATCCATGTTAGTACCTTGCCTCGAATACCATGGGCCCTTATTTTACTCAGCAGTCTCCCGTGAGGCACCTTATCAAAGGCCTTTTGGAAGTCAAGATAGATAACATCCATTGGCTCTCCTTGGTCTAACCTATTTGTTATCTCTTCAAAGAACTCTAACAGGTTTGTCAGGCACGACCTCCCCTTACTAAATCCATGCTGACTTGTCCTAATCTGACCCTGCACTTCCAAGAATTTAGAAATCTCATCCTTAACAATGGATTCTAGAATCTTGCCAACAACCGAGGTTAGGCTAATTGGCCTATAATTTTCCATCTTTTTCCTTGTTCCCTTCTTGAACAGGGGGGTTACAATAGCGATTTTCCAATCCTCTGGGACTTTCCCTGACTCCAGTGGCTTTTGAAAGATCATAACTAACGCCTCCACTATTTCTTCAGCTATCTCCTTTAGAACTTTAGGATGTAGTCCATCTGGGCCCGGAGATTTATCAATTTTTAGACCTCTTAGTTTCTCTAGCACTTTCTCCTTTGTGATGGCTACCATATTCAACTCTGCCCCCTGACTCTCCGGAATTGTTGGGATATGACTCATGTCTTCTACTGTGAAGACTGACGCAAAGTACTTATTTAGTTCCTCAGCTATTTCCTTCTCTCCCATCACTAGATTACCAGCGTCATTTTGGAGCAGCCCAATGTCAACTTTTGCCTCCCGTTTGTTTTTAATGTATTTAAAGAAACGTTAACTATCATTCCTAATGTTACTGGCTAGCCTACCTTCATATTTGATCCTCTCTTTCCTTATTTCTCTTTTTGTTATCCTCTGTTTGTTTTTGTAGCCTTCCCAATCTTCTGACTTCCCACTACTCTTTGCCACATTATAGGCTTTCTCTTTTGCTTTGATGCATTCCCTAACTTCCTTTGTCAGCCATGGCTGCCTAATCCCCCCTCTGATAACCTTTCTTTTCTTTGGGATGAACCTCTGTACTGTGTCCTCAATTACTCCCAGAAACTCCTGCCATTGCTGTTCTACTGTCTTTCCCACTAGGCTCTGTCCCAGTCGATTTTCGTCAGTTCCTCCCTCATGCCCCTGTAGTTACCTTTATTTAACTGTAACACCTTTACATCTGATTCTACCTTCTTTCTTTCAAATTGGAGATTGAATTCTACCATATTATGATCACTGCCTCCTAAGTGCTCCCTTACTTTAAGATCTTTAATCAAGTCTGGCTCATTACATAACACTAAGTCCAGAATGGCCTGTTCCCTCGTGGGCTCCATCACAAGCTGTTCCAAAAAGCCCTCCTGTAAACATTCAATGAATTTCCTTTCCTTAGGTCCACTGGCAGCATTATTTACCCAGTCCACCTGCATATTGAAGTCCCCCATGATCACTGTGACATTGCCTTTCTGACATGCACTTTCTATTTCGTGGGGCATTTTGTGCCCCCGGTCCTGACCACTGTTAGGAGGCCTGTACATAACTCCCATTATGGTTTTTTTGCCTTTGTGGTTCCTCAACTCTACCCACACAGACTCCACATCATCTGACCCTATGTCATTTAGGGCTATTGATTTAATTTCATTCCTAATTAACAAGGCAACCCCGCCCCCTCTGCCCACCTCCCTGTCTTTTCGATAGGTTGTGAATCCCTGGATGTTTAAATGCCAGTCCTGAGCCCCCTGCAACCACGTCTCTGTGATGCCTACCACATCATACCTGCCAGTCACAATCTGGGCCACAAGCTCATCTACCTTGTTCCGTACACTGCGCGCATTTAAATATAGCACCTTTAATTCTCTATTGACCGTCCCGTTTTGTTTTCTTAGTGTGGTGGACCTTGGTTTACTGAGCCTTTCCATGCACTGTGTCATATTTTGTGGGATGGGGACTATCGTAACCTCTCCTGAGTTTTGTCTTTTTGTGTTTTTTTGTATTCCTAAGCAGCTACGCTTCCCATTGATTACTTCACCTCTTGGTTCCCTGACTTTCCCTTCCCCCCCCAATCTCTAGTTTAAAGTCCTATTGACCACCCTATTTATTCTTTTCGCCAGAACACTGGTCCCAGCTCGGTTCAGGTGGAGACCATCCCAACGGTATAGGTCCCCGCTGTCCCAAAACTGATGCCAGTGTCCCATGAAAAGGAACCCCTCTTTCCCACACCACTCTTTCAGCCACGTGTTAACTTTCCTTATTCTTGCCTCCCTATGCCAATTTATACGTGGCTCGGGCAGTAATCCGGAGATTATGGCCCTTGAGGACCTGTTTTTTAATTTGAATCCTAGCTCTTTATAATCTCTAAATAGGTCCTCTTTCTTAGACTTGCCTATGTTGTTGGTACCGACATGGACCACAACAACTGGATCCTCCCCCTCCCTCTCCAGTATCCTTTCAAGCCGGTCAGAGATGCTGGCCCCGCTACTGGTGAAGACCTTTAATGAGGCAAGAGAGGAGGGGACCCTGGGGCGAAATTCTCCCCCAACGGCGCGATGTCCGCCGACTGGCGCCAAACACGGCGCCAATCAGACGGGCATCGCGCCGGCCCAAAGGTGCGGAATGCTCCGCATCTTTGGCGGCCTAGCCCCAACATTGAGGGGCTAGGCCGACACCGGAGGGACTTCTGCCCCGCCAGCTGGCGGAAATGGCGTTTGTTGCCCCGCCAGCTGGCGCAGAAATGCGGCGCATGCGCGGGAGCGTCAGCGGCCGCTGACAGTTTCCCGCGCATGCGCAGTGGGGAGAGTCTCTTCCGCCTCTGCCATGGTGGAGGCCGTAGCGGAGGCGGAAGGGAAAGAGTGCCCCCACGGCACAGGCCCGCCCGCGGATCGGTGGGCCCCGATCGTGGGCCAGGCCACCGTGGGGCACCCCCCGAGGTCAGGCCCCCCCCCAGGACCCCGGAGCCCGCCCACGCCGCCTGGTCCCGCCCGTAAATACCAGGTTTGATTTACGCCGGCGGGACAGGCAATTTCTGGGCGGGACTTCGGCCCATCCGGGCCGGAGAATCCAGCGGGGGGTCCCGCCAACCGGCGCGGCCCAATTCCCGCCCCCGCCCAATCTCCGGTACCGGAGACTTCGGCGGGGGCGGGGGCGCGATTCACGGCGGCCTACGGCCATTCTCCGACCCGGCGGGGGGTCGGAGAATGACGCCCCCTGTCCCCGACAATGTCGGAAGCGACAATTTCTTTGATCCCAAAGCAGGACAAGGACCCACTGGCCGATCTCGCTCCTCAATGTGGATGCAAAGTTGCTGGCAAAATGCTGGCCACGAGGATCGAGGACTGTGTCCCGGGGGTAATCCACGAGGACCAGACGGGATTTGTAAAGGGCAGGCAACTAAACACCAATGTGCGGCGGTTCTTAAACGTGATAATGATGCCATCGGAGGAGGGAGAGGCAGAGATAGTGGCAGCTATGGACGCGGAGAAGGCCTTTGACCGAGTAGAGTGGGAGTACCTCTGGGAGGTGCTGTGTAGGTTTGGGTTCGGGGTAGAGTTTATTAATTGGGTTAAGCTCCTTCACAGAGCCCCGATGGCGAGTGTAGTGACGAACCGGCGGAGGTCGGAGTACGTTCGACTGTACCGAGGGACGAGGCAGGGGTGCCCCCTGCCCCCCCTGTTGTTCGCATTGGCAATCGAACCATTGGCCATGTCATTGAGGGAGTCTAATAAATTGAGGGGGGTGGTCCGAGGGGGAGAAGAGCATCGGGTGTCGCTATATGCGGATGATCTGTTGCTGTACGTGGCGGATCCAATGGAGGGGATGGTGGAGGTCATGCAGACTCTAAGGGAGTTTGGGGAGTTTTCGGGCTATAAGCTCAATGTAGGGAAGAGTGAGCTCTTTGTATTACAGGCGGGAGACCAAGAAAGAGAGATAGGGGATCTACCGCTGAGGAGGGCGGAGGGGAGCTTTCGGTATCTGGGGATCCAGTTAGCCAGGAGTTGGGGGACCCTACATAAACTGAATCTGACGAGGTTGGTGGAGCAAATGGAGGAGGATTTCAAAAGATGGGACATGTTACCGCTCTCGCTGGCGGGTAGAGTGCAGTCGGTCAAAATGGTGGTTCTTCCAAGGTTTCTGTTTGTGTTTCAGTGCCTTCCCATCGTGATCACTAAGGCCTTTTTTAAGAGAGTAGGCAGGAGTATTATGGGGTTTGTGTGGGCGAATAAGACCCCGAGAATAAGGAGAGGGTTCCTGGAATGCAGTAGGGACCGAGGAGGGTTGGCGCTGCCAAACCTGGGGAGCTACTACTGGACAGCAAATGTGGCGATGATCCGCAAGTGGGTTATGGAGGGAGAGGGGGTGGCATGGAAGAGGATGGAGATGGCGTCCTATAAAGGAACGAGCCTGGGGGCGTTGGTGACGGCACCGCTGCTGCTCTCGCCGACAAAGTATACCACGAGCCCGGTGGTGGCGGCAATGCTAAGTATCTGGGGCCAGTGGAGACGGCACCGGGGTGCAATGGGAGCATCGGTGTGGTCCCCGATCAGGGGTAACCACCGGTTTGTCCCGGGGAAGATGGACGGGGGGTTCCAGAGCTGGCATCGGGTGGGGATTGGAAGAATGGGGGACCTGTTCATCGACGGGACGTTTGCGAGCCTAGGGGCACTGGAGGAGAAGTTTGAGTTACCCCCGGGAAATGCCTTTAGATATATGCAGGTGAGGGCTTTTGTGAGGCGTCAGGTGAGGGAATTCCCGTTGCTCCCGGCACAAGAAGTTCAAGATAGGGTGATCTCGGGTGTATGGGTCGGGGAGGGCAAGGTGTAGGAAATACACCAGGAGTTGAAAGAAGAGGGGAAAGCGCTGGTAGAAGATCTGAAGGGTAAATGGGAGGAGGAGCTGGGGGAGGAGATCGAGGAAGGTCTGTGGGCTGATGCCCTGGGTAGGGTTAATTCCTCTTCCTCGTGTGCCAGGCTCAGCCTGATACAATTTAAGGTGGTCCACAGAGCGCACTTGACGGGGGCGAGGTTGAGTAGGTTACAAACCGTTACAAACAGCGAGTGCCATTTCTCCGAGCGGCCAGCCGTGATTCTCGCCGTGCCGGTTTGTGGGGGGGGGGGGTTGGGAGAATCGCGTGCGGGTGCCGGGGCGGCGTGGCGGGACTCACGCGGCGCGCCGGCGTGGGGTTGGAGAATTCCGCCCAGAGAGTGTGTGAGAGGGGGGGGGCGGGGAGAGAGAGTGTGTGAGAGGGGGGGGGCGGGGAGAGAGAGAGTGTGTGAGGGGAGGGGGAACAGAGAGTGTGTGTGAGGGGAGGGGGGACAGAGTGTGTGTGTGAGGGGAGGGGGAATAGAGAGTGTGTGTGAGGGGAGGGGGGACAGAGAGTGTGTGTGAGGGAAGAGGGAAGAGAGACTGTGTGTGTGAGGGGAGGGGGAACAGAGACTGTGTGTGTCAGGGGAGGGGAAACAGAGAGTGTGTGTGAGGGAAGAGGGAAGAGAGACTGTGTGTGTGAGGGGGGGGGATAACAGAGGTTGTGTGTGAGGGATGGAACAGAGAGTGTGTGTGAAGGGAGGGGGGACAGAGAGTGTGTGTGAGGGGAGGGGGGACAGAGAGTGTGTGTGAGGGGAGAGGGAAGAGAGACTGTGTGTGTGAGGGGAGGGGACACAGAGAGTGTGTGTGTGAGGGGAGGGGTGACAGAGAGTGTGTGTGTGAGGGGAGGGGGAAGAGAGACTGTGTGTGTGTGGGGAGGGGGAACAGAGAGAGTGTGTGTGAGGGGAGGGGGAAACAGAGAGTGTGTGTGAGGGGTGGAACAGAGAGTGTGTGTGAGGGGAGGGGGGACAGAGAGTGTGTGTGCGGGGAGAGTGAAGAGAGACTGTGTGTGTGAGGGGAGGGGGAACAGAGAGTGTGTGTGAGGGGAGGGGGGACAGAGAGTGTGTGTGAAGGGAGGGGGGACAGAGAGTGTGTGTGAGGGGAGGGGGAACAGAGGTTGTGTGTGAGGGGTTGGCAAAGAGAGAGTGTGTGTGTGAGGGGTTGGGGAAGAGAGATTCTGTGAGGGGAGGGGGACAGAGAGTGTGTGTGAGGGGAGGGGGGACAGAGTGTGTGAGTGAGGGGAGGGGGAACAGAGAGTGTGTGTGAGGGGAGGGGGACAGAGAGTGTGTGTGAGGGGAGGGGGGACAGAGTGTGTGTGTGAGGGGAGGGGGAACAGAGAGTGTGTGTGAGAGGTGGAACAGAGAGTGTGTGTGAGGGGAGGGAGGACAGAGAGTGTGTGTGAGGGGAGAGGGAAGAGAGACTCTGTGTGTGAGGGGAGGGGGAACAGAGAGTGTGTGTGTGAGGGGAGGGGGATCAGAGAGTGTGTGTGAGGGAAGAGGGAAGAGAGACTGTGTGTGTGAGGGGAGGGGGAACAGAGACTGTGTGTGTCAGGGGAGGGGAAACAGAGGGTGTGTGTGAGGGAAGAGGGAAGAGAGACTGTGTGTGTGAGGGGAGGGGGAACAGAGAGTGTGTGTGTGAGGGGAGGGGGATCAGAGAGTGTGTGTGAGGGAAGAGGGAAGAGAGACTGTGTGTGTGAGGGGAGGGGGAACAGAGACTGTGTGTGTCAGGGGAGGGGAAACAGAGGGTGTGTGTGAGGGAAGAGGGAAGAGAGACTGTGTGTGTGAGGGGACGGGGAACAGACACTGTGTGTGTGAGGTGGGGGGGGGAACAGAGGTTGTGTGTGAGGGGTGGAACAGAGAGTGTGTGTGAAGGGAGGGGGGACAGAGAGTGTGTGTGAGGGGAGGGGGGACAGAGAGTGTGTGTGAGGGGAGAGGGAAGAGAGACTGTGTGTGTGAGGGGAGGGGACACAGAAAGTGTGTGTGTGAGGGGATGGGTGACAGAGAGTGTGTGTGTGACGGGAGGGGGAAGAGAGACTGTGTGTGTGTGGGGAGGGGGGACAGAGAGTGTGTGTGAGGGGGGGAACTGTGAGTGTGTGTGAGGGGAGGGGATCAGAGAGTGTGTGTGAGGGGAGAGGGGACAGAGAATGTGTGTGAGGGGTTGGCAAAGAGAGTGTGTGTGTGAGGGGAGGGGGAAGAGAGATTGTGTGTGAGGGGAGGGGTAACAGAGAGAGTGTGTGTGAGGGGAGGGGGAACAGAGAGTGTGTGTGAGGGGTGGAACAGAGAGTGTGTGTGAGGGGAGGGGGGACAGAGAGTGTGTGTGCGGGGAGAGTGAAGAGAGACTGTGTGTGTGAGGGGAGGGGGGACAGAGAGTGTGTGTGAGGGGAGGGGGGACAGAGAGTGTGTGTGAGGGGAGGGGGAACAGAGAGTGTGTGTGAGGGGAGGGGAACAGAGGTTGTGTGTGAGGTGAGGGGGGACAGAGTGTGTGTGTGAGGGGAGGGGGAACAGAGAGTGTGTGTGAGGGGAGGGGGGACAGAGAGTGTGTGTGAGGGGAGGGGGGACAGAGAGTGTGTGTGAAGGGAGGGGGGAGAGAGAGTGTGTGTGAGGGGAGGGGGGACAGAGAGTGTGTGTGAGGGGAGGGGGGACAGAGAGTGTGTGTGAGGGGAGGGGGGACAGAGAGTGTGTGTGAAGGTAGGGGGGACAGAGAGTGTGTGTGAGGGGAGGGGGAACAGAGGTTGTGTGTGAGGGGTTGGCAAAGAGAGAGTGTGTGTGTGAGGGGTTGGGGAAGAGAGATGGTGTGAGGGGAGAGGGAACAGAGAGTGTGTGCGAGGGGAGGGGGGACAGAGTGTGTGTGTGAGGGGAGGGGGAACAGAGAGTGTGTGTGAGAGGTGGAACAGAGAGTGTGTGTGAGGGGAGGGAGAACAGAGAGTGTGTGTGAGGGGAGGGGGAAGAGAGACTCTGTGTGTGAGGGGAGGGGGAACAGAGAGTGTGTGTGTGAGGGGAGGGGGATCAGAGAGTGTGTGTGAGGGAACAGGGAAGAGAGACTGTGTGTGTGAGGGGAGGGGGAACAGAGACTGTGTGTGTCAGGGGAGGGGAAACAGAGAGTGTGTGTGAGGGAAGAGGGAAGAGAGACTGTGTGTGTGAGGGGACGGGGAACAGAGACTGTGTGTGTGAGGGGGGGGGGACAGAGGTTGTGTGTGAGGGGTGGAACAGAGAGTGTGTGTGAAGGGAGGGGGGACAGAGAGTGTGTGTGAGGGGAGGGGGGACAGAGAGTGTGTGTGAGGGGAGGGGTAAGAGAGACTCTGTGTGTGAGGGGAGGGGGAACAGAGAGTGTGTGTGTGAGGGGAGGGGGATCAGAGAGTGTGTGTGAGGGAAGAGGGAAGAGAGACTGTGTGTGTGAGGGGAGGGGGAACAGAGACTGTGTGTGTCAGGGGAGGGGAAACAGAGAGTGTGTGTGAGGGAAGAGGGAAGAGAGACTGCGTGTGTGAGGGGACGGGGAACAGAGACTGTGTGTGTGAGGGGGGGGGGAAGGGACAGAGGTTGTGTGTGAGGGGTGGAACAGAGAGTGTGTGTGAAGGGAGGGGGGACAGAGAGTGTGTGTGAGGGGAGGGGGGACAGAGAGTGTGTGTGAGGGGAGAGGGAAGAGAGACTGTGTGTGTGAGGGGAGGGGACACAGAGAGTGTGTGTGTCAGGGGAGGGGTGACAGAGAGTGTGTGTGTGAGGGGAGGGGGAAGAGAGACTGTGTGTGTGTGGGGAGCGGGGACAGAGAGTGTGTGTGAGGGGGGAACTGTGAGTGTGTGTGAGGGGAGGGGATCAGAGAGTGTGTGTGAGGGGAGAGGGGACAGAGAATGTGTGTGAGGGGTTGGCAAAGAGTGTGTGTGTGTGAGGGGAGGGGGAAGAGAGACTGTGTGTGTGTGGGGAGGGGGGACAGAGAGTGTGTGTGAGGGGGGGAACTGTGAGTGTGTGTGAGGGGAGGGGATCAGAGAGTGTGTGTGAGGGGAGGGGGACAGAGAATGTGTGTGAGGGGTTGGCAAAGAGAGTGTGTGTGTGAGGGGAGGGGGAAGAGAGATTGTGTGTGAGGGGAGGGGGAACAGAGAGAGTGTGTGTGAGGGGAGGGGGAACAGAGAGTGTGTGTGAGGGGTGGAACAGAGAGTGTGTGTGAGGGGAGGGGGGACTGAGAGTGTGTGTGCGGGGAGAGTGAAGAGAGACCGTGTGTGTGAGGGGAGGGGGACAGAGAGTGTGTGTGAGGGGAGGGGGGACAGAGAGTGTGTGTGAGGGGAGGGGGAACAGAGAGTGTGTGTGAGGGGAGGGGAACAGAGGTTGTGTGTGAGGTGAGGGGGGACAGAGTGTGTTTGTGAGGGGAGGGGGAACAGAGAGTGTGTGTGAGGGGAGGGGGGACAGAGAGTGTGTGTGAGGGGAGGGGGACAGAGAGTGTGTGTGAAGGGAGGGGGGACAGAGAGTGTGTGTGAGGGGTTGGGGAAGAGAGATTGTGTGAGGGGAGAGGGAACAGAGAGTGTGTGTTGGGGAGGGGGAACAGAGTGTGTGAGTGGTGGGAACAGAGAGTGTGTGTGAGGGGAGGGGGTAAGAGATTGTGTGTGTGAGGGGGTGGGAAAGAGAGAGTCCAGTTGAGGGGTGGGCATCGACCTTCAGATCGTCGGGTGGTGTGAGGCCCCAAAAAGAAGCTGGGTCCCATGACTTGCAAATCCGCCTTTGACTGTTCCTTCAGCGCTTCGGCTCTTCTGTCAGTTTTGTGGGCAGCACAGTAGCACAAGTGGATAGCACTGTGGTTTCACAGCGCCAGGGTGCCAGGTTCGATTCGCCGCTGGGTCACTGTCTGTGAGGAGTCTGCATGTTCTCCCCGTGTGTGCGTGGGTTTCCTCCGGGTGCTCCGGTTTTCTCCCTCAGTACAAAGATGTGCAGGTTAGGTGGATTGGCCATGATAAATTGCCCTTAGTGACCAAAAAGATTAGGAGGGGTTATTGGGTTACGGGGAAAGGGTGGAAGTGAGGGCTTAAGTGGGTCGGTGCAGACTCAATGGGCCGAATGGCCTCCTTCTGCACTGTATGTTCTAAGTTCTTAAATTCCTCTGCAACTTAACCCATCTCTCTAATCCTACCGAGGTCCGCTCTGTTCAGTGCCTTACTGCTCAACATTATATACATTGGGTAATTGAAATACCTAGAGGGGGAGCTTGTATTCCGCAAGGAGCACGCGGAAGATGAGCATTCCCATCCCGGAGATACTGTGTGTCATATTACAGTTTTGCTCATCCTTTCTCATATCTCCTTCTTTGGCTTTCTGTCAATCTAAATACAAACATGCAGGTTGTATTGATAGAGTTTCACTGCAACATTATAAACAGTCAAGGTGTCATCAATGTCACCATGATTCTAATCATAGTCAAGGAGGTGGTGATTCAAGTGATTCAGTTTTAAAAAATAGCTGACAATTCATCAGGATGTATATGAATCTGCAACTAAGAGCAATTGTTTCTCAGGTTATGAATTTTTGTGATTATGTTTTCCATGGATGTGGTGTCTTTAGTCTTTTACAGGAATTTTAAATGTATTTTATGGTATTTTGTTATTCGCTGATACCAGAATAGGAAGAGGATTAAGGAAGAAACTACATATTGTCTCAGAAATGTAATAGCGTTTAATTAGCTTTTGAAATGATGAGCAGGGGCTGGTTCAGCACATGGCTAAATCGCTGGCTTTGAAAGCAGACCAAAGCAGGCCAGCAACATGGTTCAATTCCCGTACCAGCCTCCCCGAACAGGCGCCGGAATGTGGTGACTAAGGGCTTTTCACAGTAACTTCATTTGAAGCCTACTTGTGACAATAAGCAATTTTAATTTCATTTTATTTCAGGAGCTTATGATTTTAGTGCCTGTGACTTGATCGAGGGCTAATATAACCCTGTTATTTTAGAAACGACATTAACTGTTTAAAATAAATGTTGTTGAAATAGCAACTGATGGTGTTCGAATAACCCCGTTTGTTGTTTTCTGCCAGTTCATTCCAGATTGTTCTGATACAGTAAGAATGCTTCTTTTAACTTCTCATCCACTTTTGGACATGAGATGCTGAGGAAGAAACAAAGGGCTGATTTTGGTACAGTCCGCCAAAGCTTGCATGATAGTAGGGGTTGTGGGTGGCCAGCGAGGTGGGTTCTGGGGAATTTGGGCAGGAGTACCTGCACCAGATTCCTGACATCAGGAAAATTGTCCCCAATTATTTTGAGGGATGGAAAGAGCCAAACGTGGGATACCCATCTACCAGTAGCCGAGTGTCAATTAGTCTCAATAATGAGCCATTGGCACCAATTATCTTTGAACACACCACAACTTAGTGGCCCTCAGGAATTAAATATGGGCAGCACGGTAGCAAATGGGCAGCACGGTAGCGCACGTGGATAGCACTGTGGTTTCACAGCGCCAGGGTCCCAGGTTCGATTCCCCACTGGGTCACTGTCTGTGCAGAGTCTGCACGTTCTCCCCGTGTCTGCATGGGTTTCTGCCGGGTGCTCCGGTTTCCTCCCACAGTCCAAAGACGTGCAGGTTAGGTGGATTGGCCATGATAAATTGCCCTTAGTGACCAAAAAGGGTAGGAGCGGTTATTGGGTTTTGGGGATAGGGTGGAAGTGAGGGCTTAAATGGGTCGGTGCAGACTCGATGGGCCGAATGGCCTCCTTCTGCACTGTATAGTCTAAGTTCTAAGTCTAAGAACACACGCACCTCGTCCGTGCCACCCGAAGGCCACTCACCAAACCCATGTTGGGTTTACCACTTGCCTCCCGAGGGGGTTCCCTTATGGTCAGAGGTACTTGATGCGCCCATCCTTGGGAAGAGGGGGACAGTGAAAACCACTCCCAGCCCTTGGCTCTGACACTAATTCTGTCCTCTCTTGCACCCCTATCTTGCAACAACCCCCTTCCGTCCCACTCTCAGTCATGTTTGGCCTGGTGTCCTTCAATGATCCTGGGGCTCTGCTACATTACCAGAAGATGTGACTACTCCCAGTGGTGTTGAAGACAATGAGAAGTTGCAGGCATCTGATCGGCCAGCAGCTCCTGAGGGCCGAGATTTCCGTCCCCAGGGTCCTCAATCCCAGGGAATGCCTGACAGTGGCCAGTTAAATACTTGATGGGCACATAATTGTGTTGGTTCTCACCCACTGAACTGATTTGGTTTTCCCACCAATTCTCCAACTGGTGTGTGAAACACTCTTCGAGCCCATTAAATCCTGCCCAGAGATTCATAATGTAAGGCCTGTGTGACATGGCTTAAAAATCTACTATGAGTTATGTTCTAGAATCGTGTCCTCCTTGATGATGATAAACCTGCGACTATAGCACAAATGCTACTTACCACTTATCAGTTCATACCTGAATGTTGTCCAGGATTTGCTGCATTTGGACATGGAATGCTTCAGTATCTAGTTGTAACTGATACTGAGCGCTGTGCCATCATCAGTGAATATCCCCTTTTCTGACTTCCGTTGGCGGGAAGATCATTGGTGAAGCAGCTGAAGATGGTTGAGCCCATGACACTACCCTGAGGAATTCCTGCAGTAGTCTCTTGGGACTGAGATGATTGACCTCCAACAACCACAACTATCTTCCTTTATGTTCAGTATGATTCCAACCAGACCTCCATTCACATTGACTCCAGTTCTGCTCAAGCTCCTTGATTCTACACCTGCTACTTTGATGTTAAGGTCAATCACTCTCACCTCTTGTGTTCAGCTCTTTTGTCCAAGGCAGCAATGAGGTCAAGATTCGAATGGCCCTGGCAGACCCCAAACTGAACATCAGCGAGCAGATTATTACTGAGTAAGTATCATTTAATAGCGCTGTCAATGTCACCTTTCATCAGTTTGCTGATGATCAAGAGTAGAACGATAAGGTGGTAGTAAATTGGATTTGTCCTGCTCTTTCTGGAGAGGACATATTTCAGCAATTTTCCACATTGCCATATTGAGAGCAGACATTACTTTCAATCTCTGGGCAATATGGCAAAACAATTAAAATGTTGGACAAATAGCCAGAACAGAAGAGACTATGGCAGAAACTTTCACTGAATACTTTAGGCATCAAAGAGGAAAAGAAGTGTCCAAGATGGGGTCTGATTGCCACACAAATTAGCTACTAGAACTCATGAAAGAGGTATTTTTGTGGCTAACATTTCCACAAACAACTCCCTTTAATAGCAATCAACCAAGTGCAAACTTGATGGGCCGAGTGGCCTAATTCTTTTTTTTTTAGTAAACATTTTATTGAGGTATTTTTTGGTATTATAATAACAACACAATAAACATTGTACATGAAATTACAAACATAATGCAAAAGCCGACACCCTCCCTTACAGGTCCCACCTTTATTCACCCGCTACTCTCAGCAAAACTACCCCCCCCCTTTTCTGCTGACGATTAATTTTCCGCGAAGAAGTCGATGAACGGTTGCCACCTCCGGGCGAACCCTAACAGTGACCCTCTCAAGGCGAACTTGATTTTCTCCAAACAGAGAAAGCTAGCCATGTCCGATAGCCAGGTCTCCACGTTCAGGGGCTTTGAGTCCCTCCAAGCTAATAGTATCCATCTCCGGGCTACCACAGAAGCAAAGGCCAGAACGTCTGCCTCTTTCTCCTCCTGGATTCCAGGGTCTCCCGACACCCTGAAAATCGGCACCTCCGGACTCAGCGCCACTCTTGTTTTTAACACCATGGACATGACATCTGCAAATCCCTGCCAAAATCCCCTAAGCTTTGGACATGCCCAGAACATGTGGACATGGTTCGCTGGTCCTCCTGCATATTTTGCGCACCTGTCTTCCACCTCAAAGAATCTGCTCATCTGGGCCACTGTCACGTGAGCCCGATGAACGACCTTAAATTGTATCAGCCTGAGCCTGATACAGGTTGCGGACGCATTGACTCTACTCAACGCGTCCGCCGATAGACCATCCTCTATCTCTCCTCCCAGCTCCTCCTCCCACTTGCGCTTCAGCTCCTCGGTCTGTGTCTCCTCTGACCCCATAAGTTCCTTGTAAATGTCTGAGACGCTCCCTTCTCCTACCCACCCTTTGGAAACAACCCTGTCCTGAATCCCCCTTGGTGGTTGGAGCGGGAAGGTTGACACCTGTTTACGTAGGAAGTCCCACATCTGCAGATACCTGAATTTGTTTCCCCTCGCCAACCTAAACCTCTCCTCCAGCACCCGCATACTCGGAAAGCTCCCCTCTATAAGCATATCCCCCATCCTCTCAATCCCTGCTCTCCGCCATATCCAGAACCCCCGATCCATACTTCCTGGGACAAACCGGGGATTATTACAGATTGGGGACCAGACCGATGCTCCCTCTGCTCCCACATGTCTCCTCCATTGCCCCCAGACTCTCAGGGCCGCCGCCACCACGGGGCTGGTGGAGTACCGTGCCGGCGGGAACGGCAGAGGCATGAAGCCGCCTCCATACGCACCCATGCCGACCCCGCCCCACCACCCACTTCCTGATCATGGCTATATTCGCCGTCTAGTAATAGTTACTAAAATTTGGGTGCGTTAGCCCACCCTCTCCCAGACTTGGCTCAAGCATCACCTTCCTTACCTGCGGGGTCTTGCCCACCCAGCCAAAGCCAGAGATCACTTTGTTGACCCGTTTAAAAAAGGACCGCGGAATAAAGATGGGGAGACATAGAAACACGAACAGGAATCTCGGGAGGACCGTCATCTTCACCGTCTGCACCCTCCCAGCTAATGACAACGGGAGCGCGTCCCATCTCCGAAAATCATCCTTCATTTGGTCTACTAGCCAGGCCAGATTTAATTTATGCAGCTGGTCCCATTCCCGCGCCACTTGAATGCCTAGGTACCTAAAGCGTCCCCCTACTAAACTAAACGGCAGCTCCCCCAATCGCCTCTCCTGTCCCCTCGCCTAGACCGCAAACATCTCACTTTTCCACCTATTTAGCTAACAGTGGGGAGAGGGGGCATCCCTGTCCCGTCCTCCGGTGCAGTCTAAAAAAGTCCGATGTTGTCCTATTCGTCCGCACACTTGCCACAGGAGCCTGATACAGCAACCTGACCCAGTCAATAAAGCCCCGCCCAAATCCGAACCGTCCCAGTACCTCCCACAGATAATCCCATTCTACCCGATCAAAAGCCTTTTCTGCATCGATCGCTACCTCCACCTCCCTACCTTCCGGGGGCATCATGATCACATTTAATAACCTTCTTACATTGGCCACCAACTGCCTACACTTAGCAAACCCCGTCTGGTCCTCCCCAATAATGTCCGGAACGCAATCCTCAATCCTGGAGGACATAATTTTGGCCAGCAGTTTGGCGTCCACATTCAACAGGGATATCGGCCTGTAGGACCCACACAGCTCAGGGTTCTTGTCCTGGAATGGCCTAATTCTGCACCTATGTCTTATGGTCATATGGTCCAAAGAGATACTTACCATTTCATGTCTGTTGTGGCTGGAACTGGGAAGAGAATTTCTGCAGACCTTCTAGGCGGAGATTTAAAAAGCACGGGAGCTGCGAGTCGGAGCGGAGATTTAAAAAGCGCCGGAGCTGAGAGTCAAAACGGAGATTTAAAAAGATCGCGGCCTAGTTTCGGGAGCCATTCGGAGGAGGAGGAGCAGTCTCTGTCAGGGAGAGAACCTGAGAACATCTGAGACCCTTAGAAGGTAAGTAAGTGATTTTTACTCATTTTTACTTATATTTCCTTTTCAAATTGTGCGTGTGGGGGGTTGGGGGGAGGGGGAACTGAAGTGACATCACAGAAAAGCTGTGACCTGAGTGGCTGGTTGGGAATCTACACTAAATATAAAAAATTAAGCATTGGTAACTAATTAAACATAATTACTTAATTATAATTTAGAGGGGTATCTAAGCCAGAGATCGGAGATTACTATATTTAGCTTTCACATTTATAGTAGAAATCTAGTGCTAGGAAACAGATAGTTAACAGTAACTTAAAAAATTTTTAAAAAACTTTTAACTTTAATTTACTAATTAATTGACGCAATTTCAGTTAGAGGGGTGCAGTGATCTGACTGTGAGATGTGGCAGGTCCGGGAGGCCTCCAGCGTCCCGGATGGCTTCGTCTGCAGAAAATGCACCCAACTGGACCTCCTCACAGACCGCATGGTTCGGTTGGAGCAGCAATTGGATGCACTTAGGAGCATGCAGGTGGCGGAAAGCGTCATAGATCGCAGTTATATAAATGTGGTCACACCCAAGGTGCAGGCAGAGAAATGGGTGACCACCAGAAAGGGCAGGCAGTCAGTGCAGGAATCCCCTGTGGTTGTCCCCCTCTCGAACAGGTATACCCCTTAGGATACTGTCGGGGGGGATAGCCTATCAGGGGAAAACAGCAGCAGCCAGAGAAGTGGCACCCTGGCTGGCTCTGATGTTCAGAAGGGAGGGTCAAAGCGCAGAAGAGCAATAGTAATAGGGGACTCTATAGTCAGGGGCACAGAGAGGCGCGTCTGTGGACGTGAAAGAGACTCCAGGATGGTATGTTGCCTCCCTGGTGCCAGGGTCCAGGATGTCTCCGAACGGGTAGAGGGCATCCTGAAGGGGGAGTGCAAACAGGCAGAGGTCATTGTACATATTGGTACTAACGACATAGGCAGGAAGGGGCATGAGGTCCTGCAGCAGGAGTTCTGGGAGCTAGGCAGAAAGTTAAAAGACAGGACCGCTAGGGTTGTAATCTTGGGATTACTCCCTGTGCCACGTGCCAGTGAGGCTAGAAATAGGAAGATAGAGCAGCTAAACACGTGGCTAAACAGCTGGTGTAGGAGGGAGGGTTTCCGTTATCTGGACCACTGGGAGCTCTTCCGGGGCAGGTGTGACCTATATAAGAAGGACGGGTTGCATCTAAACTGGAGAGGCATAAACATCCTGGCTGCGAGGTTTGCTAGTGTCACACGGGAGGGTTTAAACTAGTGTGGCAGGGGGGTGGGCACGGGAGCAATAGGTCAGAAGGTGAGAGCATTGAGGGAGAACTAGGGAATGGGGACAGTGTGGCTCTGAGGCAGAGCAGACAGGGAGAAGTTGCTGAGCACAGCGGGTCTGGTGGCCTGAAGTGCATATGTTTTAATACAAGAAGTATTACGGGTAAGGCAGATGAACTTAGAGCTTGGATTAGTACTTGGAACTATGATGTTGTTGCCATTACAGAGACCTGGTTGAGGGAAGGGCAGGATTGGCAGCTAAACGTTCCAGGATTTAGATGTTTCAGGCGGGATAGAGGGTGATGTAAAAGGGGTGGCTGGTTCGGGAGGATATCACAGCTGTACTACGGGAGGACACCTCAGAGGGCAGTGAGGCTATATGGGTAGAGATCAGAAATAAGAAGGGTGCAGTCACAAAGTTGGGGGTTTACTACAGGCCTCCCAACAGCCAGCGGGAGATAGAGGAGCAGATAGGTAGACAGATTTTGAAAAAGTGTACAAACAACAAGGTTGTGGTGATGGGAGACTTCAACTTCCCCAATATTGACTGGGACTCACTTAGTGCCAGGGGCATAGATGGGGTAGAGTTTGTAAGGAGCATCCAGGAGGGCTTTTTAAAACAATATGTAGACAGTCCAACTAGGGAAGGGGCGGTAATGGACATGGTATTGGGGAATGAGCCCGGCCAGGTGGTAGAAGTTTCAGTAGGGGAGCATTTCAGGAACAGTGACCACAATTCAGTAAGTTTTAAAGTGCTGGTGGACAAGGATAAGAGTGATAACAATATTAGGCGGGAACTGAAGAACCTAGATTGGGGGCGGATGTTTGAGGGTAAATCAACATCTGACATGTGGGAGGCTTTCAAGTGGCAGTTGAAAGGAATTCAGGACCGGCATGTTCCTGTGAGGAAGAAGGATAAATACGTCAATTTTCGGGAACCTTGGATAACGAGAGATATTGTAGGTCTCGTCAAAAAGAAAAAGGAGGCATTTGTCAGGGCTAAAAGGCTGGGAACAGACGAAGCCTGTGTGGAATATAAGGAAAGTAGGAAGGAACTTAAGCAAGGAGTCAGGAGGGCTAGAAGGGGTCACGAAAAGTCATTGGCAAATAGGGTTAAGGAAAATCCCAAGACTTTTTACACAGACATAAAAAGCAAGAGGGTAGCCAGGGAAAGGGTTGGCCCACTGAAGGACAGGCAAGGGAATCTATGTGTGGAGCCAGAGGAAATGGGCGAGGTACTAAATGAATACTTTGCATCAGTATTCACCAAAGAGAAGGAATTGGTAGATGTTGAGTCTGGAGAAGTGTGTGTGGGTCACATTGAGATCCAAAAAGACGAGGTGTTGGGCGTCTTAAAAAATATTAATCATAGAATTTACAGAGCAGAAGGAGGCCATTCGGCCCATCGAATCTGCACCGACTCTTGGCAAGAACACCCTACCCAAGGTCAACATCGCCACCCTATCCGCATAACCCAGTAAGCCCACCCAACACTAAGGGCAATTTTGGACACTAAGGGCAATTTATCATGGCCAATCCACCTAACCTGCCCATCTTTGGACTGTGGGAGGAAACCGGAGCACCCAGAGGAAACCCACGCACACACGGGGAGGATGTGCAGGCTCCGCACAGACAGTGACCCAAGCTGGAATCGAACCTGGGACCCTGGAGCTGTGAAGCAATTGTGCTATCCACAAGGCTACCGTGCTGCCCCAAGGTAGATAAGCTTAAGGTAGATAAGTCCCCAGGGCCTGATGGGATCTACCCCAGAATACTGAAGGAGGCTGGAGAGGAAATTGCTGAGGCCTTGACAGAAATCTTTGGATCCTCACTGTCTTCAGGTGATGTCACGGAGGACTGGAGAATAGCCAATGTTGTTCCTCTGTTTAAGAAGGGTAGCAAGGATAATCCAGGGAACTACAGGCCGGTGAGCCTTACTTCAGTGGTAGGGAAATTATTGGAGAGAATTCTTCGAGACAGGATCTACTCCCATTTGGAAGCAAATGGACGTATTAGTGAGAGGCAGCATGGTTTTGTGAAGGGGAGGTCGTGTCTCACTAACTTGATAGAGTTTTTCGAGGAGGTCACAAAGATGATTGATGCAGGTAGGGCAGTGGATGTTGTTTATATGGACTTCAGTAAGGCCTTTGACAAGGTCCCTCATGGCAGACTGGTACAAAAGGTGAAGTCACACGGGATCAGGGGTGAGCTGGCAAGGTGGATACAGAACTGGCTAGGTCATAGAAAGCAGAGAGTAGCAATGGAAGGATGCTTTTCTAATTGGAGGGCTGTGACCAGTGGTGTTCCACAGTGATCAGTGCTGGGACCTTTGCTGTTTGTAGTATATATAAATGATTTGGAGGAAAATGTAACTGGTCTGATTAGTAAGTTTGCAGACGACACAAAGGTTGGTGGAATTGCGGATAGCGATGAGGACTGTCAGAGGATACAACAGGATTTAGATCGTTTGGAGACTTGGGTGGAGAGATGGCAGATGGAGTTTAATGCGGACAAATGTGAGGTAATGCATTTTGGAAGGTCTAATGCAGGTAGGGAATATACAGTGAATGGTAGAACCCTCAAGAGTATTGACAGTCAGAGAGATCTAGGTGTACAGATCCACAGGTCACTGAAAGGGGCAACACAGGTGGAGAAGGTAGTCAAGAAGGCATACGGTATGCTTGCCTTCATTGGCCGGGGCATTGAGTATAAGAATTGGCAAGCCATGTTGCAGCTGTATAGAACCTTAGTTAGGCCACACTTGGAGTATAGTGTTCAATTCTGGTCACCACACTACCAGAAGGATGTGGAGGCTTTAGAGAGGGTCCAAAAGAGATTTACCAGGATGTTTCCTGGTATGGAGGGCATTAGCTATGAGGAGCGGTTGAATAAACTCGGTTTGTTCTCACTGGAATGACGGAGGTTGAGGGGCGACCTGATAGAGGTCTACAAAATTATGAGGGGCATAGACAGAGTGGATAGTCAGAGTCTTTTTCCCCAGGGTAGAGGGGTCAAATACTAGGGGGTATAGGTTTAAGGTGCGAGGGGCAAAGTTTAGAGGAGATGTACGAGGTAAGTTTTTTACACAGAAGGTAGTGGGTGCCTGGAACTCGCAACCGGAGGAGGTGGTGGAAGCAGGGACGATAGTGACATTTAAGGGGCATCTTGACAATACATGAATAGGATGGGAATAGAGGGGTACGGACCTAGAAAGTGTAGAAGATTTTAGTTTATGCGGGCAGCATGGTCGGCACTTGTTTGGAGGGCCGAAGGGCCTGTACCTGTGCTGTACTTTTCTTTACATAAGAACATAAGAACATAAGAACTTGGAACAGGAGTAGGCCATCTGGCACCTCGAGCCTGCTCCGCCATTTAATGAGATGGCTGATCTTTGTGGACTCAGCTCCACTCTCCGGCCCTTACACCATATCCCCGAATCCCTTTATTCTTTAGAAAGGCATCTATCTTTTTCTTAAAAACGTTTAAAGAAAGAGCCTTAACTGCTTCACTGGGCAAGGAATTCCAGAGATTCACAACCCTTTGGGTGAAGAAGTTCCTCCTACACTCCATCCTAAATCTACCACCCTTATTTTGAGGCTATGCCCCCTAGTTCTGCTTTCCCCGACCAGTGGAAACAGCCTGCCCGCATCTATCCTATCTACTCCCTTCATAATTTTATATGTCTCAATAAGATCCCCCCCACATCCTTCTAAACTCCAATGAGTACAGTCCCAGTCTACTCAACCTCTCGTCATAATCTAATCCCCTCAACTCTGGGATCAACCTAGTGAATCTCCTCTGCACTCCCTCCAGTGCCAATATGTCCTTTCTCAGGTAAGGAGACCAAAACTGAACACAATACTCCAGATGCGGCCTCACCAACACCCTATACAATTGCAGCATAACCTCACTAGTCTTGAACTCCATCCCTCTAGCAATGAAAGACAAAACTCGATTAGCCTTCTTAATCACCTGTTGCACCTGCACACCAACTTTTTGCGACTCGTGCACCAGCACACCCAGGTCCCTCTGCACAGCAGCATGTTTTAACATCTTACCGTTTTAATAATAATCCATTCTGCTGTTATTCCTCCCAAAATGGATAGCCTCACGCTTGGCAACATTGAATTCCATCTGCCAGACCCTAGCCCATTCACCTAACCTATCCAAATCCTTCTGCAGACTTCCGGCATCCTCTGCCCTTTTTGCTTTACCACTCATCTTAGTGTCGTCTGCAAACTTTGACACATTGCACTTGGTCCCCAACTCCAAATCGTCTATGTAAATTGTGAACAACTGCAGGCCCAACACTGATCCTTGAGGGACCCCACTAGTTACAGGTTGCCAACCAGAGAAACACCCATTTATCCCCACTCTCTGCTTTCTGTTAGTTAACTAATCCTCTACCCATGTTACCACTTTACCCTCAATGCCATGCATCTTTAGTTTATGCAGCAACCTTTTGTGTGGCACCTTGTCAAAAGCTTTCTGGAAATCCAGATATACCACATCCATTGGCTCCCCGTTATCTACTGCACTGGTAACGTCCTCAAAAAATTCTACCAAATTAGTCAGACACGACCTACCCTTTGTGAACCCATGCTGGGTCTGCCCAATGGGACAATTTCCCTCCAGGTGCCCCGCTATTTCCTCCTTAATGATAGATTCCAGCATTTTCCCTACAACCGAAGTTAAGCTTACCGGCCTATAATTACCCGCTTTCTGACGACCTCCTTTTTTAAATAGTGGTGTCACGTTTGCTACTTTCCAATCCTCTGGGACCACCCCAGAGTCTAGTGAATTTTGATAAATTATCACTAGTGCGTTTACAATTTCCCTAGCCATCTCTTTTAACACTCTGGGATGCATCCCATCAGGGCCAGGAGACTTGTCTACCTTTAGCCCCATTAGCTTGCCCAATACTGCCTCCTCAGTGATTTCAATCATCTCAAGGTCCACACCTATCATATCTTTATTTCCATCAGTCACTGGCATGTTATTTGTGTACTCCACTGTGAAGACTGACCCAAAAAACCTGTTCAGCTCCTCAGCCATTTCCCCGGCTCCTATTATTAAATCTCCCTTCTCATCTTCCAAAGGACCAATATTTACCTTAGCCACTCTTTAATGTCTTATATATTCGTAGAAGCTTTTACTATCTGCTTTTATGTTCTGAGCCAGTTTACTTTCATAGTCTACCTTACTCTTCTTTATGGCTTTTTTAGTAGCTTTCTGTTGTTCTTTTGTATACCATATCCTTATTTGTGCATGGGATCATTCCTGGAGTGACTTATTCTTTCCTCAGTCTTACAAATTAAATTAAATATTGGTGTTTCTGTCCGGTATTCTAGGACAACCGCCAAAGTGGTCCCAGGTCACAGGGCTGGGATTGCAGCAGTCTGCCTCCATTTCTGATGTACTACCTGTGGACCCATCTAGATGGAGCGATAGGGCCTGTAAGGCTAGAAAGTTAGACACCGTTAAGTTGGCACGGGTGAAGCACATAGGTTAGCGATAGGGGCACAATACCTGCATATATCACGATAAAGACCTGTTGACCAACATTCCGACCTGTCTCGGTGCTCTGCCTGAATAGTATGAGGGATGGGCTGAGCAGGGCTGGGTGCAGACGGTGTTCTGGGTGGAGTGGTGGAAGGCTGCTGGTGTGGGGCACGGGCGCGGAGGTGGGCACAGGCCAGGACTCCCCGGGTACCACCACGGAGGTGGCAGTGGACCGGTAGGGCCTACTCGATGCATGATCCACCACCTCACACCAGCCCGGTACCCAACCCCCCAGTCACCCCTGGGGTTCGATGGGACCGTGCGATAGAATGGCCAGCATGCATGCAGCGGTCACCCAGGCGGAGGATGGAAAGTGCTTCCGAGGGCAGGGATCAGAATCAGTTGTCAAATGATGCAGAGCACCAGAGCTCATCGTCCCCTGGCACAGACCCACTGTTACTGCCAACCCAGAGTCCACAGCCTGTAGTGAAGCAAGTAGGAAGCACAGATGGGGTGTAGGTGCGAAGCGGGGGGTTGCGAAGCGGAGCTCCTCAGTGCAGGAAATGAAGGGTAAGTGCGGCCTCAACAGAGTCCCCTTCAATAGTAGGGTCAACACCCCGCTAAACCCACCTAAAATGGGACTGATTTTTTGGGGGATAAATTGCGCACAAAGGGTGGCACGGTGGTGCATTGGTTAGCACTGCTGCCACACGGCGCCGAGGCCCCAGGTTCGATCCCGGCCCTGGGACACTGTCCATGTGGAGTTTGCTCATTCTCCTCGTGTTTGTGTGGGTCACCCCCACAACCCAAAAAGATGTACAGGGTAGGTGGGTTGGCCACCCTAAATTACCCCTTTATTGGAAAAAAATAATTGGCTACTCGAAATTTATTTTTAAAAAATGAGAATAAATAAATTGATCACGCACAACTTTTTTTTTAATATACCATAATCTTTATTTGTGTGTGGAATCACTCCTGGAGCAAAGTATCCTTTCCTCAGTCTTACACATTAAATAAAATCTTGGGGTTTCTGTCCGGTATCCCAGCAACAGCTGGGGCCTGGTCTTGGATCGTAATACTCTGCATGTTTGCTTCTTGCTCCCTCTTCTTTCTACACCTTCTCTTAAGCAGATCAGCATTGCAGTACCTTCATGAGTCTACAGTACATATTTCTCTCTTATTTGATGGGGAAAAGTACTCTCATTTTGATGTCCGTCTTCTGAACGCTGTTGTACAGATCTCAATCAAGTAGATGGTTCTACCAGCATCACCTGCTTTGGTGTCTTCCTTCATCTGTGATAATTGCAACTTCTCTGGTCTCTGTTTTTCGTACTGTTATTCAGTTGCAATTGAAGCCCCTCAGTTTCTTCTTGCTGTCCATGTCGGAAATGAAGATGATATTAGTGGTGCTTTTGATTCATGTTTGTGAATTGGACAGGTGATACATCTGGACATCATTTCTTCCCATGACTTTGAGACACCTGTCTACCAAACTGAATACTGTGCTCTGGCTCTGCACTTGGTAATACCTAAATGACCTTGATGTAGGCATTGTAAGATCTCAAGTCCCAATACCCTTGGGATTACTATTCTATCTGCTTTACCGATAAACTGTTGACCACTGTCAGATGTTCTCACTGCTCAAAAAAAGTCTGAGGAAATGATTAAGGGGTATAAATATTGACCATCTTCTCTGATCTCCTTATATTCTGTGTCTGATTTTTGAGCCTCTCTGATTTCATTTTAATACCCGTATAGTTGTTAATAATGTGTGGATTGCCAATTTAGCAAATTTCTCATCTTCTTCCACAATTTCATTTATTTGTGTTTTCTAGATCCTCTGTTCCAATATGTGATAATGTATCTGCTTTGCTCTGATCCTTCCCTTGGAAATATACCATATGAATATCAAACTTCATCAATCTTAACTCAAACCTTGGACTCTTGATGGCATTGCTGCAAGTTTTAAAATTTACTAGTGTGACGAAAGTTTTGTGGTCTGTTTCCATGATAATGTGAAGACTTAAGACATAGTCAGCAAATTTTTTGACACAGCTGCGAATGCTTTCTCTTTGATTACTCCTCTTCTGTGTATCCGTTAATGACTGTGATGCACACATAATACGCTGATCTGTATTTTCCATCCCTTTGCACCTGAATATGTACTACACCCGCTCTTGTAGAGGATAATAATAATCTTTCAGTGTCACAAGTAGGCTGACATTAACACTGCAATGAAGTTACTAGTCGCCCACTACAGCGCCTGTTTGGGTACACTGAGGGAGAATTCAGAATGTCCAATTCACCTAACAAGCACGTCTTTCAGGATTTGTGGGAGGAAACCGGAGCACCTGGAGGAAACCCACGCAGGCTCAGGGAGAAAGTGCAGACTCCGCACAGTCAGTGACCCAAGTGGGAATCGAACCGGGTCCCTGGCTCTGTGAAGCAACAGTGCTAACCACTGTTCTACCGTGCCGCACCGGATGTGTCCGCCGCGATAAAGGTAGGTAACTCCAGATTTAAGATGCTAATATCACTGATGACATAAACTGCTCCTTGATTTTTCGAATGGTTTCTGATGCGCTTCTTCCGAAAACCATTCATTTTATTGGCATAACAACTAGCATAGTGGCCTGTTGAGCTCAGTAAACATTTCTTAGAAATTTTGCTACTTGAATCACCAGTCCTGTCAACCGTTGTAATTCCATAATGTTCCTTGGGAATTCTTTTATGACTCTGGTCTTGAGTGCATCAACCTTTATTCCCGATGTACTCACTTGGTCTGGTTGTGAAAACTTGCACTTACTGTTGAGTGTCAATCCCACCTCTTGTAGTCTTTTCAGCACTGCTCTCACATTCATGCCATGCTCAGTTTGCGTGGAGCCTTGCATCAACACATCATCCATGTGGCAAGCAACTCTGCGTAAGCCTTCTAAAAAAATTGACATTGTTCTTTGAAAGATCTCTAGTGCTGATCTTGGGCGGGATTCTCCGACCCCCCACCCCCCCCCGCCGGGTCGGAGAATCGGCGGGGGCTGGTGTGAATCCCGCCCCCGCCGGTTGCTGAATTCTCCGGCACCGGATATTCGGCGGGGGCGGGAATCGTGCCGCGCGGTTGGCGGGCTCCCCCCCCGGCGATTCTCCGGCCCGCGATGGGCCGAAGTCCCGCTGCTGGAATGCCTGTCCCACCGGCGAGAATCAAACCACCTCTCTTACCGGTGGGACAAGGCAGCGCGGGCAGGCTACGGGGTCCTGGGGGGGGGGGGGGGGGCCGTGGGGCGATCTGGCCCCGGGGGGTGCCCCCACGGTGGCCTGGCCCGCGATCGGGACCCACCGATCCGCGGGCGGCCCTGTGCCGTGGGGGCACTCTTTTCCTTCCGCCTTCATCATGGTCTCCACCATGGCGGAGGCGGAAGAGACCCCCTCCACTGCGCATGCGCGGGGATGCCGTGAGCGGCCGTTGACTCTCCCGCACATGCGCTGCCCGGCAAAGTCAGTTTTGCGCCAGCTGGCGGGGCACCAAAGGCCTTTCCCGCCAGCTGGCGGGGCGGAAATCAGTCCGGCGCGGGCCTAGCCCCTCAAGGTGAGGGCTCGGCCCCTCAAGATGCGGAGACTTCCGCACCTTTGGGGCGGCGCGATGCCAGACTGATTCGCGCCGTTTCTGGCGCCGGTCGGCGGACATCGCGCCGATTGCAGAAAATCCCGCCCCTTATTCCAGAAGGTAACCTGTTAAATCGTCCAAATGGTGTTGTGAAAGTTGTGAGAAGCTTGGACTCCTCTTCTAGGGATATTTGCCCAAATCCACTATCGGTGTCTAATCTAGAGAATATTGGGCTCTTCCCTAATTTAGCTAAACTTTCATCCTCTGCTAACATTGGATTGTAGTCTCCTTCCCATGATTTTACTGAGTTAAGTGAGATCAACACATATTCTTATGGAACAATTTGGCTTCAGAATCATTATCATCCCTGAGCTCTTCTACAATGAATTCATTGGCTCTTCTACAGATGAAGTAACTCCTTGAATTGCCATTGAGTCAATCTCTTCCTTTACCTTTGGAAGTAATGTGTATAAAACCTTTTTGGGTCTATACAAGCATATTGGCTTCACATCTGGGCTTAGTGGTTATACGATATTCTGTTCCCAGCTTTCCCAATCCTTTAAACAACTTCAAAAACTCTGCTCTAAACTCCCCTGATTGACCTTTACCATTCTTTATTTCTGCTATTCAATGAATGCAATTCAATTCCTTACATGCCTTTTTACTTAAGGGCGAACAGTTACGGTCTCGAATTAAGTACAGTTCTTCAGTAATTACTGTCTCTCTGTGCTATGACGTAGACCATAGAATATACAGTGCAGAAGGAGGCCATTCGGCCCATTGAGTCTGCACCGACCCACTTAAGCCCTCACTTACCCTATCCCCGTAACCCAATAACCCCTCCTAACCTTTTTGGACACTAAGGGCAATTTAGAATGGCCAATCCACCTAACCTGCACGTCTTTGGACAAGTAGTTGTTAGTTCTCCCAAAACATTCAGCTCTGTTCCTCCTGGTTTATGTAGCTCTTTTCAGGATGTTTGAAGAACTCTCATTTAACTATGGTTCAGTATCTGAAAGTACTGGAACTGCTGCTTTAGTATCTATTTCAAAGTGGGCATAAGACCATATGGCTTATCCTCAACTCCACTTTCCTGCCTTATCCCCGTAACCCTTGATTGCATTGCTGCTAAAAAGAAATCGGCCTGTCTCAGCCTTGAACATACTTAACGGCCCAGCCTCTGCAGCTCTCTATGGTAAAGAATTCCACAGATTCAGTACCCTCTGAGAGAAGACATTCTTCCTCATCTCTGTCATTTATTCTTTGACTAGGCCCCCTGGTCTTAGACTATCCCACACAGGGA
Organism: Scyliorhinus torazame; assembly: GCF_047496885.1. Classification (NCBI taxonomy): domain Eukaryota; kingdom Metazoa; phylum Chordata; class Chondrichthyes; order Carcharhiniformes; family Scyliorhinidae; genus Scyliorhinus; species Scyliorhinus torazame. The sequence goes on from NC_092709.1 coordinate 225,776,170, forward strand.
AACAACCTCTCAGCATCTACCCTGTCAAACCCCCTGAGAAACCTTTGTGTCTCAGTAAGGTGACCTCTCATTCTTCTAAAGTCCAATGAGTACAGGTCCGATCCACTCAACCTCTCCTCATAATAAAATCCCTCCATACCCAGGATCAACCTCAAGAGCCTTCTCTGACTGCCTCCAATGCCAGTATACCTTTCCTTAGATAAGGGTGCCAAAACTGTTCAGGTGTGGCCTAACTCGTGCCTTGTATACTTTCAGCAAGACTTCCTTACTTTTATACTCCATTCTCTTTGAAATAAACATGGATCTTTTCACTCTAAACATTCCCATATAAATTCTTTAACCTCTCCTAAGAAGGTTTCCCCTGATTCCCTGTAAGTCTTCGACTTCATGGACTCTGTTTTCTTTTAAAACGTTCTTTTTTTGAGTGTTTTGCTCATTTCTTCTTCTGCGTTATAACTGCCTGAAAATGTCCTTTATTTTTACATCACTGGCTTTGACGGGACAATTCCCACACCTATGTCTTTCTCAGTTAGCCTGGGCTGTCACCATAAATTGCTTTTCTTGCCACACATTTCCCTCTCTTTCCCTTTTTTTATGCCCGGTTAATTCAACTGTATCTGCTACTTTGGGATTCTGGCTGTCTCTCTCTTCCTGACTAGGGGTTTTGCTTCCTGATCTCAGCTTGTCTACTTAATTGAATTGCCTTCATCAGCGCCAAGTCATTTTGGGTCTGCAAATTATCTGATAATGCATTATCCACTACTCCAAACTATTTTGTTGCAAATTAACTCCTCTTTCAGATTAGTGAACTCAGTCTTCAGCTAATTGGTACAAATCATAAATAAATGAATCAATGTTTTCACTCTGTCTCTGGATGCATTTATTGAATTTTGCATGTTCCACTATGGTATTTTTGTGGAGATTGAAATGTGTCTCAAATGCATTAATGACCTCAGAATATGTGGCTTTACCCTCATCGATCCCCAGGGTAATTAGGATGTCATCTGCACAGTTGCCATTGTGTACAAAAGTGTGCTGACCTGCTCAGAGTCTGGTTTTGCTGTGAGACCCAATGTTGAGCAAAATCGAGCAAATCCCCTGTTCTACTTGGCCATGCTTCAGCCTGATTGAGGCCTGTGACTGTCTCAAAGTGCTACAGTTAGACATTTCTGTTACCATCTTTTTCTTACCACAGCCCACCATATGTTATTGTATTGTTCGGTTGGAATAATTTCAATAAATTCTCAAAGACTGCTAGCTGGTAGTCATTATAACTTTATTGTAACATGTTTATAGATATGAGGACATGTTATAATAACCCTTTGCACTGGTTTCTGACCATTCTTACTCTCCTCAAATCCAGATGCGGGGTCACATGAGTGTATGTGGGATAGCACAGTGGTTAGCACTGTGGCTTCACAGCGCCAGGATCCCAGGTTTGATTCCCCACTGGGTCTCTGTGCGGAGTCTGCATGTTCTCCCCGTGTCTGCGTGGGTTTCCTCCGGGTGCTCCGGTTTCCTCCCACATGACTTGAAGGACGTGCTTGTTAGGTGAATTGGACATTCTGAATTCTCCCCCTGTGCACCCGAACAGGTGCCGGATTGTGGCGACTAGGGGCTTTTCACAGTAACTTCATTGCAGTGTTAATGTAAGCCTACTTGTGGCAATGAAGATTATTATAAGATTATTATGTCACTTTCTTCCATGACACACAGTTACTGTGAACCCTTGAGGGGACAGAGTCTAACACATTCCATCATACTGCACTTGCTGGGAATTAAGCTAAGGCATTATCATGTTTTGGAGAACACATTTAGAATAGTTCACCACTTCTGGTAATGTTGTCACAGTTGAGCCTTTCTCAGCTGTGACTCAGTAATATCACTCTCCTTTGAGTCAGAAGGTTGTGGATTTAAGGCTCCATTCCAGAAAGTTATAGAATCTTAGAATAGTCACAGTAGAGAAATAAAGCATTCACCCCACTGTCTCCACACTGGCCCTCTGCTATAATCTGGGCAAACATTTCAGTATAGCATTGAGGGAGTGACACATTGTCAGAGATGCTCGGCTAGATTCTCTGTTCCAGAGACTAAGTGTTAATGCCGGGGCAGGATTCGCGGAGTTCTATGACATTAAAACTGATGCCGCACCTGGACCAATTCACTGACTGTTAAGGGGCTAGCACCAGCGCTATGTGGAACACAATTGATCCCAATTAGATATGGTGCGGGATTCACCGGGTCCCGGATTGCCACTCAGGCGGCTGAAAAGCTGCAGCTGCATATACACACTTCACTCCCCACACACACCATCCCAACCAACAAGATGGCAGCAATTTGCACGGCCCCGAGATTCACCGGCACAGAACTGGAGACCCTGCTGAATGTCGTGGAGGGGAGGCGGGAACTGTTCCCCATGGTAGGAAGGAAGCTGCCAGCTGACACCGTTCACCAGGCCTGGGAGTGGGTGGCAGGGGTGGTCAGCGCTGTGGGCAACAACGCCCCGATCGGCCAGCAGTGCAGAAAGAAACTGCATGACCTCCTCAAGGTGGCCATGGTGACAAGACAACACTGTACCCCTGGCACTATCCCCCACACCACACACCTGTAACCCTCTCCCCCTTCCCCCCCCACCTCCCGTCCTCCCATACTTGGCAGGGCCCCTCGACACCACCACCCCGCCTCCCCCCACCCCCCACAGCCAGCGCAGCCAGTGTCAGGACCAGCAGCCCACAGTCACGCTTCTGTGTGTCCTATTTCTTCTGTCTCCTTCATCAGCCACGATGCCAGTTTCCCGATTTTTAAAAGCACAAGTGAACCTCGCCATCAGGAATTCCCCCCGGTGGAGGCGAAGCATCACGGAGACCCCAGAGAATACCAGGTCAGGCCGCTAATGATACGCAAATGGCGTTTACTGCACATGCGGAATGCATTGACGCCGCTGTCGAGGCACCGGAGAATTGCAATTTGACGTGAACTCGGCGCCCGCCACGGTTTTGGCGTTAAAATCAATTTTCTGCCCAACTGCCTTTCCCGATTTCGGTGTCTGCCAACAGAGAATCCTGCCCACTATTATTCAGATGATATCTTAAACGTCGTCTTCTGCCTCAGTTGAGGAAATCACTTCCATGGTACCATAGAATTCACAGCGCAGAAGGAGGCCATTCGGCACATCGATTCTGCACCGGCCCTTGGAAAGAGCATCCTACTTAAGTCCACACCTCCACCCTATCCCCACCTAAAGTTTTTGACACTAAGGGGCAATTTAGCTTGGCCAATCCACCTAACCTGCACACCTTTGGACTGTGGGAGGAAACCGGAGCACCCGGAGGAAACCCACGCAGACACGAGGAGAAAGTGCAATCTCTACACAGACAGTCACCCGAGGCTGGAATTGAACCCGGGACCCTGGAGCTGTAACGCAGCCATGCTAACCACTGTTCTACCATGCCGCCCTACCATGATTATTCAATAACCTGCTTAAAATTTATTAATAGTCATTTTCTAGTACAAAACATGAGTATCGCTGAAACATGACTCATTTTGTGTTGAATATTTTCTGGCACTTCATTGGGACATTTGCAAGAATACAATATAAGGGAAATCAGAAAATTTACATGGTTTGAGAAGAGCGTGCTGATTGGTTGGCAAGTGGATCCTGATTGGCAGAGGTATTACCATGGAAGATGCACCACTTGATTGTGACTGACAGTTAACTGCCAAGCATTGTTTGAAATTTAAATCAGGCAGCTTGACTTTCATTGGTCAATTTTGCTGAGGGATGAACCAGTGAATGGCTGTCACCTAGCTACAGCTTTTGCTTTCAGACTTAACAACACCAAGTGTTTGCCTTATAGATGGTGTTGCCTAGGTCCAACTCTTACAAACAGCTTTGTTGAGGAGTGGGGGGGGGAGGATTTTCTGCTCCTGTTTTTGTGGGGGGCGGGAATGGTGGACGGGATGGAGAATTGAGCTGGAGTCCCAAAATGTCTTCAAAGCTAGTAAGTTTACCTGATCAATTATCCCCAGCTTGTGACTGTGATGTGACAAGAATCCTGATATTAAAAGTCTGGATCTTCATTTGCATAGACCCTCCACATGAAATTGTCCATTCACTTTCGTGTGAGGGCATGATGACATGAATCACGACGTGCAATGTGCGCCTGACGAGCAGAACCTGTTGGAGGTGCTCTGGTGAGTAACACCCCCAGAGGGGAGAGGGTAATGCCCAGGACCAAACCCTGGCACTGCCACCTGGCACTGGAATGTTTCACGGGAAGAGCCTTTTGTGGGTGAAGTGCCAGGTGCTTCCATGGTGGGGGGGGTCGTTCTGTGGTTGGGGGTGGGGGCATGAGTTCCGTTAATTCGGTGGGCTGGGGGTGGTTTGTGGGGGGGGGGAAGGATTTCCATTTTAATATTTTTTAATTGGGGTGCTCTTTAATAAGGACACTTTGCCAAAAAATTGTAAAATTACACTGTTGAGTTCCAATAGAAATACCTTTGTTGGAATGACAGCTAACTTATTACTCCATACATATTTCTGATATGTGGATGATACATTTTCTCTACTTAAATTTGTAGCTGTAGATAATTTCCTTACATGTCCTAATTGGCCCCATCCTGCACTCAATTTCAGCTTTGAAATGGATCAGTCAAATGAATTTGCTTTCCTTGACATACTAGTTGCGAAATCTGCTAGGCGGTTCTCCACCACGGTCTACTGCATGTATGCCTTCACAGGTCAAGATTGGCTTTATCAGCAACCTTGTAAATAGGGTCTGAGCCATTTAGTCATCATGCAAGCTTGGTGCTGAAATAGGACATGTCAAAGGCTACCCTGATCAGATCATTTTACACTGTATATCGCACAAGCTCAAGAACAGGCCTAAAGCTGTCACTTTCAGCCCAGTTTACCTCAGATTATCTTGGATGGGCAAGGTATCTCAAACAATAGATGGAGCTAGCAATTTCACGCTGTTACCATGCGGTAGGAAAATGGGTGGTATTCACCAGGATTCACCAGGATGCTGCCACTAAGCCAAAAGGCCTATCTCGTAAATGAGTAACGTGGTATATGAATTTCAGTGAATTTCAGGGACATTGTGATGCTAGGTATTTAGGCTGCACATCCCGAAGGCTGGCGGATCGTGTCAAGCAGCAAGTCCCTTCAGCTGTTCATAATGGGCAAGTTACAGACCGTACACAACCAGCCTGTGCTTGCAAAGCTCAATCACACAGGGCGGGATTCTCTGGTCACCGACGCCGAAATCGCATTCGGCGACCGGCCAGGGAATCCTCATTCACGACCGAATCGGGGCGGAGCCGCTTTTGCGATGCTCCGCCCCCTCCAAAACTGAATACTCGGGATCGACGGCCACAGGACATTGCCTGAGGCCCACCCCCCGATGCTCTGCCCCCCACCAGCCGAACTCCTGACGGCGTCGGTCGCATAAGGTCTCATCCGTCAGGAACTCGGCGTGACGGTGCGGACTCAGTCCAGCGCCGCCACAGTCGAGAGAGGGCCGATCCGTGGGCAGGGGGGACATTGCCAGGGGCTGGGGGTGGTCCTGGCCACACGAGCCGGCCAAATGGGTGGGACTATTTCACAGGCCGGGTCCTTAAGCGGCCGGCGCCATGTTGCACGGCGCAGCCACTGCAGGCCAAATGGAGGATCGGTGGCCTTTTTACACCATTTTTCTGTCGTAAAACGCCACCGTTCCCACGCCGGTGTGGGGACATAGCTTCAAAATCGGAGGATCCAGTCCAGTGTCCAGCATTAGATGTGATTCTGTGATTGGACAACATTTTCTAAATAATCCTCAGTCTGCTAAAAGTTACACTGACAACCAATTTAAGATTGTCAGTTGGGCTCTTCGTGGTGCATTAACTGGAAGTTACATACATCAATACACAGGGCCCTATTCTTTTCAGACAGAAAGAATATGTACACATGATGGACGTGATTCTCCATGTCCCCCCAAGGCATGTAATGCACCACTGCAAATGGGTTTTCCTGTTGTGTGCACTCCCCACTACCAGGAAACCCGCGGTGGGGATTTGCCATTGGCAGGACTGAAAGATCCCGCCAATGGGTATGGCCATAAATTTCCAGCCATTGTGTCCATTTCAGCTGAACAAAATACAAATAAATGATAGCTGGTCTGCTGATTCCTTCTTCAGGGCAATTCTTCGACCAACTAGAGTCAAGCTGCCTGGTTTAAATTTCAAACAATGCTTGGCAGTTAACTGTCAGTCACCATCAACTGCTGCATTCTCCATGGCAATGTCTCTACCAATCAGAGTCTACTTGCCAGCAAAAGGATGCACTTGTTGATTTGCCTTACATTGTATTCAATGTCGTGATGAGTGCAGATGAAAAGCTACGCAAAAAAATCTATTTTCTTAGCAATACTTAATATTTATTCCAGTAACACTAACAATCAGATTATCATGTAATTATCTCATTACTGTTTATGGGAGCTTTTTCTGAGCATGTATGCTGCTATGTTTCCTACATCACAACAGTGACTATGATTCTAAAATACTTAATTGGCTGTCGAGCACTTTAACAGGTTCTGATATCATGACAGATATAAGATTAAGGCAAATTCATTTGATATGTTAATAATACTAATGCTGAATTAATTTGAGTTTGGAAGGGGTTAGATTCAGAGACATGCTGAGCTGGAAAATATTGATTAAGTTTCAGGCAGAACCTTTGAAGCAGCACGCCTCAGAAAATGGAAGCTGAGGCAATTTAATAATTATTCACCCCTATTCTGGTCAAAGTGATCCACTTTGTTTAAGTTCAGTTGAAGGAGATGTCAAGGTCTTTCTGAGGAAGTACGTTCATTGATTTCCAACTGGTGGGCATTCATCTCATCAAATGCTTCTGATTTTGTTTCTTGTAGGAAGCAACAGCACCAAGACCAGACCTTGTTCCCTGTTTGGTAACCCTTGCCCACATATCCACTTCATTCTACCACTCATCGTATGGTTCAGGCTCTACAAGGCTGGGAGGGTAATCATACCCTGACAATTGACGCATGCCATCTGCCATTTTCCACAATGGTTTATGGAACAGCATTTTTATGTATTAATTGTGTTTGCTTAGATTCAACCTTCAGGCAACCATACTCGGCTGCCATGTTATATTCCAATGATGAAGAACAGAACTGGAGACAACCTTTACACCGTTTCATAAGCATTTATTTCCAAAGTTACTAATTACAAGCGTGCATTTCTTAACACAACAATCACAGTTTAAGTGATCGCAAAACCTCATTGATGTAATATATTCCAAATTTGCATTGTTTCAGATGACATACAGCCACTGGACCCCTCCTTACTCCGGTGTAACTATCATCCCCTTTTATCCACTAGATTCAGCCATGAGAGGCCTATCGAGAGCTTTAGGCAATTGAACCTCATCAAGCAAGCGGCCCTGCTAACATCTCCGCCAGATTCATCCGCCAGTTCTCTTACGAACTTGCTAAACCTTTGATACACAACGGAGAGCTCCTACACAGTGGAAAGAGGTCAATGTGGTTCCTATTCTGAAATTATCACCAACTTGTATTGACAGCGCCGCCAGTATAGTCAACACCACGTCCAATTGCAGCCATCTGGGATGGCCACTTACAAAGAAACATGGACATTTGCAAAGACTCAAGGGAAATATGGCCAATACAAGATTCAGGCAAGCTCAGAGCCTAAATGTATGTTTGTAAGCAGAGAACCAGACAGTATCGAAACCCCCAGCCGATTTGCATTCTAATGACCCATTTCCCTAAGACAAAGGACTGGTGCACAGGTGTCCGATACAATTCCAGACACATCGGCGCCACTCCCTTTACTCAGGAAGCATAAACAGCAAGGTCAATAACCGCTTAGGACACGCCCAGCCATCAAGGCACCCACACCTTTATTGGCTCGGATCGAAGGCAGTGATTGAAGTCTGCCGAATTATTGGGTACAAATCTAAGGACCGCCCAAAAGAGCGCGAAACCCCCCAAGGATAAAGAGAGACACTACCATGTGTTTGATCTCTTTTGGACCTGGCGCTCCGGCAACGTCTATCTCCAACTGTAGCACCACGACCAGAAGCAAGTCCAAGTTCAACGCTCGCTACCAGATGGATGAGCCTAGCTGAACCGCAGTTACTTCTCCAGACCCAGCAGATCCAGATTCGAACAAAGGCCACTGTTCCTCTGACCTAAGCTGGGTGCCTGAAGTTAAGTACAGGTTGTCATAGTGTTAGGTGTAATTTAGCTCGTAGTGTTTATGTTGAATGTTTAAGTTAATCTTGTGTGTAAATAAAGCATTATAGAACTTGAACTAACTAACTGGTAGTTGGGTCATTAATCGATATCTGGTTGAACCTTGTGGTGGTATCATTTGATACCTGGCAACTCTGAAAGCAATATAATATCAATATCTAGTCAAAAGGGCAACCTTATTGACTGCCATATTTATAGCGAGTAAATATAGCAACATTATTGGCGACCTCTGACGGGACTCGACCCAGAAGTGATTTTGTCACTCCGAGAGAACCCACAAAATGTTTGAATTAGAAACCCAATTGGGAAAGTGAGAGAAACCACAAGTGTAAGCCCAGTATCGATCAAACTACCAAGATTCGGAAGTGTGTAGTAATTTGCATGCGTACTAACAGGGATATAAGGTAAACTCATTAGATTTTGTTGCATAAAACGTTCGGGGGTTGTCTGAACCGGAAAATAGCTTAAGCCATACCCGCTGTTTGCATCACCGCTTTATTCCCACCTGTCCCAGATTCACGGTAGAAATACAGAGATTACGGTAGAGATACAGAGATTACGGTAGGAAAAGACATAATCGTAGAAATGGCAATGAAGGTAATGGAACGCCTTATGTACCCACAGGAACCCGAGGTCGCAGCAACCAATAGAGCAGAGCAGTGTCCCATATGGGAAGAGGAAATTAGGAAGTATCTAAAGGGGAAAGGATGGCCCCTATGATCTTGAGTTTTGTGCAAATGAAGTCCTGGTAGTATAGGACAAACTTGGTGGGATAACCTGACCAAGATCCATAAAAAGAGTTTAGGTAAAGTTCGTAAGCCGATGGCAATCGTGTCCTGTTTGGCACAATTGCGAGGCACAGAGGAGGTCTTGAGGACACTCCGCAGACAGCTTGTAGAGAAAGAGAAGAGTAGTGAGGGAAACGTTAGTGAATGCAAAAAATTAAATGAGCAACTCCGAGAGCAGCTAGCAGCAAAGGACAAGGAGATGGCTGATGTCAAACGGGCACACAAATCTTGTCTAGCTCATCTAAGCAGCTTTCAGACACAATATGATAAGGCCTACCAAGTCACGCAAGGCGTAGTTTTGGTCAGGGAAGAAACTGAACACCAAGTAGAGCAATTAAAGAAATTGATATCAAGGAGAAACGGACAGACAAATGAGGTATTAAAGGTAATAATAGATATTATGCTTGCACCCCCAGGAATGTACGAGGATACAAAGAACAAAATACAAGGTGAAGACAGAACTGTTGACCTCCATCATGATTCATCGTTGGATCACTACAGTTGCGCGCATCGACGACCCCTGTAACCCACACCACATTGGCCCCAAACACAACCATACACACGATACCCCTAGCCCGGACACCACACCTCACATGGAAATAAACATTGATACCCCCACATGGTGCGATAACATCATAAAATGGTATTCCCTCTCATACACGGTAGAAACGCTATTAGTTATTGCAATACTATGCAGTGTCGTTCAGACACTTAGACTTCAGAAATGGCGAAGGAGAGCTTCCCGCTCCCCAATATATAGTCTCAGAGCCCCTTTTCCTGGACTTCAACAGACCACACACTCTTTTTGAACCCTTTTTCTGACTAATAAATTCCGCGGTTTTCAATAAAAGTTGCATTTTCTGTAAATGTGATAAGTTTAAGTAGGAATGTGATGCTGCTATTGATTAAATTTTTGTACTGTAATATAAGTTCTGTTGGTTATTAGCAAGCAGCATAAGTGTAGTTTAGGTAAGGACAGTTAGAGGTCCCCCTTTGTGTAAAGGAGTTAAATGAAAGATTGAATGTTATAGTGCCCCCTTAGAATTTTTATAGATGTGTGATGTATTAGAAACTTAGGTAAATGTTCCAATCCATAGGACAGAGTAGTATAGAACCTGTCCTTGATTAAGGCTACCCGGCACACCAAAGAACAGATGAAGATTCAGTAGTGTGATCCACCACGCTTCACATTTAGGATCAAGAGGACAGACTGTAGCCATCTGGGATGGCCACTTACAAAGAAACATGGACATTTGCAAAGACTCAAGGGAAATGCGGCCAATACAAGATTCAGGCAGGCTCAGAGCCTAAATGTATATTTGTAAGCAGAGAACCAAACAGTATTGAAACCCCTGCCGATTTGCATTCTAATGACCCATTTCCCTAAGACAAAGGACTGGTGCACAGGTGTCCGATACAATTCCAGACACATCAGCGCCACTCCCTTTACTCAGGAAGCATAAACAGCAAGGCCAATGAACCCTTAGGACACGCCCAGCCATCAAGGCACCCGCCCCTTTATTGGCTCAGATCGAAGGCAGTGATCGAAGTCTGCCGAATTATTGGGTCCAAACCTATTGCACCCAAAAGAGCACAAAACCCCCCAAGGATAAAGAGAGACACTGCCATGTGTTCGATCTCTTTTGGACCTGGAACTCTGGCAACGTCTATCTCCAACTGCAGCACCACGACCAGAAGCAAGTCCAAGTTCAACGCTCGCTACCAGACGGATGAGCCTAGCTGAACCGCAGTTACTTCTCCAGACCCGATAGATCCAGAATCGAACAAAGGCCACTGTTCCTCTGACCTAAGCTGGGTGCCTGATGTTAAGTACAGGTTGTCATAGTGTTAGGTGTAATTTAGCTCGTAGTGTTTATGGTGCATGTATAAGTTAATCTTGTGTGTAAATAAAGTATTACGGAACTTGAACTAACTAACTGGTTGTTGGGTCTTTGATCGATATCCGGTTGAACCTTGTGGTGGTATCATTTGATACCTGGCAACTCTGAAAGCAATATAATATCAATATCTGGACAAAAGAAGGGCAACCTTATTGACTACCATATTTATAGCGAGTAAATATAGCAACACAATCTTGCTAACTGGCCCATTCTCCCAAATTGCAGGTCACTGTATAGCATTCCAAACCATGGAGGCAACTTGACCCCAAGCAGTTTGGAAACATAGAACATAGAACATTACAGCGCAGTACAGGCCCTCCGGCCCTCGATGTTGCACCGACTTGTGAAACCACTCTAAAGCCCATCTACACTATTCCCTTATCGTCCATATGTCTATCCAATGACCATTTAAATGCCCTTAGTGTTGGCGCGTCCACTACTGTTGCAGGCAGGGCATTCCATGCCCTTACTACTCTCTGAGTAAAGAACCTACCTCTGACATCTGTCTTATATCTATCTCCCCTCAATTTAAAGGTATGTCCCCTCGTGCTATACATCACCACCTGAGGAAAAAGGCTCTCACTGTCCACCCTATCCAATCCTCTGATCATCTTGTATGGCTCAATTAAGTCATCTCTTAACCTTTTTCTCTCTAACGAAAACAGCCTCAAGTCCCTCAGCCTTTCCTCATAAGATCTTCCCTCCATACCAGGCAACATTCTGGTAAATCTCCTCTGCACCCTTTCCAATGCTTCCACATCCTTCCTATAATGCGGCGACCAGAATTGCACGCAATACTCCAAATGCGGCCGCACCAGAGTTTTGTACAGCTGCAACATGACCTCATGGCTCCGAAACTCAATCCCTCTACCAATAAAAGCTAACACACCGTATGCCTTCTTAACAACCCTCTCAACCTGGGTGGCAACTTGCAGGGATCTATGTACATGGACACCGAGATCTCTCTGCTCATCCAGACTGCCAAGAATCTTACCATTAGCCCAGTACTCTGTCTTCCTGTTATTCCTTCCAAAATGAATCACCTCACACTTTTCTGCATTAAACTCCATTTGCCACCTCTCAGCCCAGCTCTGCAGCTTATCTATGTCCCTCTGTAACTTGTAACATCCTTCTGCACTGTCCACAACTCCACCACAGCAAAGATGTGTTAACGTTCCATTGCCTGATCAATATCCTGCATGGACATGCTGAGGGGTCAGAATCAGTATTGTCAATGATGCTTACAGTCTTCTCCAAAGCATTCAATCACTCAACCGCCATCTCAAAATTCCTACAAATGGGAGTTGACCCATCTCTTGTTTCTTGGGTAGGCAGCTTCATTTCAAATCATGAACAATGTGTCAAGATCGTAGGTAAAGTGTCAAAGTGAACCAGCACACTGGTGTTCCCCAGCGAACCAAGCTGAGGTCCACTCTGTTCCTTGCTTTGACCAATGATACTGGCTTCAGAGAAGTTGACATTGGTAGTCACCCCTTGAAATATATCGATGACCTGATGGACATCGAAAGGCGTTGCACCCACATTGGGCCAACCGTTCTTGAACAATTTTACAATAGGTCGGGCACATGAACCAAAAGATGCACGGTTATTGACATCTAGTTCACTCGAAATTAACCAGCCCCTCCCAATTTACATACCAACATCGTAACACCACCAGACTACTGGATATACCTATCCGGGCAGATCTCAAATGGGATGGATATGTTTGTTCTCTTGTTAAATGAGCAAACAGCAAGCTACATGCTTTGGAGGCTGAAATACCATTCCCTGTCAAACAATAACCTCGACATGATCTCGTAACCATTTTCAAATATTTAACTGCAACACATTGGAATGTAGGGCGCATGCGTGGTTGAGGCAGAAAGCAGTCATGTAAAACCATTGAAAGTGTTCAGAGAGGTTACTCAGGTGCCATACACGATTGTGGTTTGGAGTCCAGAACAGACACAATCAACTCCATAGTCCTTCCGCAAGATCGCTGCTGATCTCCAAACCTCAGTCCGTGTGACTTGCAGACAGATCCCACTTGGAATCTTACTTGGAATGTATTAATTGTAAAACGCACCTCAATTCGGCCCTTGACCGTGACGGAAGTGCCGTTTAAAATAAACCAAGCTCAGATGAATGTATCTGTTGGTGGAGATACACGTGAACCCGCAGCAAACGTTCTCCACCCTCTCAGAATTCAGCACAATGAACACGCAATTAACACTGGTGGTTATCGTGTTGTTGCAAACCCAGTGCATTCGATCAGGAATACTCCTACTTGTAGTTCAGTAATCCTACTCCCTGCAAATAAATTACTGACCTGCGTCCATTCTTGCGTATACACATTGGTGTGATCGACAACTCTGAGACTATGAACGGTGGAGTGGATTGTACACACATTATGGAAATAAGTAACACATCCAGCTAGAGAGACATGAGCCAACTTCAGTGTCCACGGTTCTCATATAAATAACTAAGTTCCTGAAAAGTAAGCGGAATATATATTACAATGCAAATATTCATTTGTCCCCCTACCCCCTGATGTATTATGCTTTTCATAAAGCAGCTTTGCAGGGATTCCGACCCGCGCCCCTGTAAATCTCCTACACTGATATGATTTAGTATTGATCCTGTCTTTATAACGGATGGTAATTTAAATTGACATGCAGTATTACAGTGGGGGTATTGCAGCCATTCAATTAGGTATCAGCTTGCGCAGCAAATGACCGGTTGCCAAACAAAAAGTGGACAAGATACAGCACAAGGCTGTCAAAGAGACAAATGAGAAAGGAAAGAATTCAAAGGAAAACACTGCACTGATTTTTCCAGGACGAACTGTTCTTTTCTTTTCTGATATCCAGAGCCGACGGCACCTTGAGTGTAATAACCTCCGGCATGTTTCTATATAGAATTCACAGTGCGGGGATGATAATATCGCAGCCCAATACATTTCATCCACTTCAGGAATCACAGCAAGAATTTCCAATATCCCAGAAAGGTGGGGAGGGGTGTGTGGGGGGGGGGGGGGGGGGGGGGTCTTATGCTCAGAAATATTGGAAAGTTGGGGGGAAAAAGAAACTGACTTGGGGAACAAGTGCACTCGATCAGCACAGCCCCATCCTTTATCTTTTTGCTCCACTCTTTGGGTTCTGTCCCTCGGGCTTTGCTCGGAAAGACAGTCACAACCTCCTCCTGACAAGTTACTGTAATTCCCAGCTGACTTTCGTTCCGTTGCTCCACAAGCCGATCCTCACATTTGGCTCTGCACCCCCCCCCCCCCCCCCCCCGCCTCGGGTTTCACGCCGGCGGATGACGTGACCCCAGAATGACTGCAGTCTGATTTCAGGCTGTGGCAAAGAACCTGGAGATTTTCGCTGTTCTGTTTGTGCAACATCAAACTTTAAAACAAATATTTATTTATTTATTTATTTCCACTGCTGCATTAACATTAAACATGCCAGTGGCCAGCGATGGCGAATCTGGGTGAGTCAGTGCAGTCTGGACTAGCCTTATTAATATTGAAGCGTGGCCGTGCAACGGGAGAAACGTGTGGACCACGCCAGGAGACAAACACGTTTTGATATCTAACAGATAAATTAAGAAAACTCTGATCAACTATTTCCAGAAAGTTTCTGATTGTGAGTAGTCGTTCAGATTATTTTGATAAATTAGCAAAAATAAAATCCTGAAAGGATTTTCTACTAAAACAAATCCTTCATAGTATCCAGACCTCCGTTTGCAGGTCGCTGTTGATTAATAACTTAAATAATTGTCAGATTTAAGTAACTACGGTTAATTGGTGCCACTCCAAAAGGAAGCATTGTCAGCGTGCACACGCATTTTATTAAGTCAAAAATACATCCTCAATGTGAACCGCTTTTAATTTGAAGCCTTTGAAACATCCTTAAATCTACTCCGATACTGAAGTCAAAGTAAGGAAACCCTACACTATCTTCAACACAAAGTTAAATGCCACTTTCGATCGTTTAAACAGCAGAAGTGATGCCCGGAAAGTTGCCACAATCAAAACGAGTGATGAATGGTATTGTACAAAGCGGATGAGGTGAGCTTCATTCAATAATAATAATAATAATGAGCTTCCATTAATAATAAAAAAACGAAGTCCAGTTTCGTGAAATAACTGAACTACGTCCATTAATTGACGAATTTCAGTTGAGGAGAAAACTCCCCGTGAAGCACACAATTGAATGAATGGCGTGTTGTGTGTGTGTAGCTTCTAGCTGGTTAATCTGTGAAGTTTGATTGAACGATCTCTAGGTGGCAGCAGATCTCCTTTGAGTTATGAGCCGTCCATGGTCCTGAAATGCGGGATTATAACATATTGATATTCCCAATAGATTTTAGTCACTTCAGGAATCACATCACAAATTTCCAGTACCCCAGAAAGGAGGGGAGAGCTCGGTGGGTGAGGGGGTTGTGGAGTCATCAGCATGTAAACTGCAATTCTTTTTTTGAAATTAAAATGGTAAGTTGTCTTTCATTCCAGTCTTTGGGCAAACGTTTAAAGTAATGGAAGCAAATCACGGGACGCTTTTGAATAGCACACCCATCTCTCCACTGTGCAATGTCTGGCTCCATTTTCATTACACATTTGATTCCGTCATCCCAGTTTTGCCTCGTCTTAAGTATTATTCAACGGTGTTATACAATACCTAAGGACTGATGGATATTGTGTGAATCTACTTTTACAATGTGCAGCATCCCTCTGCTCTCTTGGAGATTTGAAGGAAATTAACTTAGTGGAAAAGTTAGGAAACAAAGGCGTTCAGTGATGATTGAGTTAAATAAATATCTAGGAAGTGCACCCCCCCCCCCCCCCCCGCCACCCCCATACTCAAAACGGTCTCCAACATGAATATTTGTTTAACTGCGATATTCTTTTAGAGCCAATATTTCATTTTCGCATATTTGTCCTTTGTCCTGGTACAGAATTTACTGCAAAAACAAACGCCTACACATGGAGGAGGGCGAAGGGTCGCTCGGTGTTACCTCTAGGTGGAGGGAGGGGTGTGTATTAGACGAATTTCCTTCTCACTGTCATCACGTTGGGCAAGATACGCGCAGAAAACGGCCGAGCGACGTAAGATAATGACCAACTCCGTCTGCATTATTGATCCAAGAATCAGATCTACTTCAAGCACAGTGAGGGTGGGGGAGCTACTTTGGCTGACAGAGATTAAGAAACGTGTTGCTCAAGGTAGAGAAAAAAACAACAGAGGTGATGCAGAATCAAAAGGCTGACATGGTCCTGGCTGTTTCTACTTCCACTAACATCAGACTGAGCATCAGCATGGAAAGGCACACTTCAGGGATCTATTAGCGATCTGACGT
The DNA here is from genome assembly GCF_047496885.1 of Scyliorhinus torazame. Lineage (NCBI taxonomy): Eukaryota > Metazoa > Chordata > Chondrichthyes > Carcharhiniformes > Scyliorhinidae > Scyliorhinus > Scyliorhinus torazame. The sequence goes on from NC_092709.1 coordinate 225,792,499, forward strand.
ATCCTGGACGGCAGTATATATTAATTCACTCAGCCACCATTCGTTGAGGGAAAAGCCAATGATTTATAGAACTAAGAAAGTAACGACGTGTGTGTTCTGTGGGCTTAGATGATCTTTCCCTTTAAATAATGTAGCTTCGCCTGGAATTTGGAGCCCGGAGGATTGACACAACTTCTCCTTCAAGTCTCTCGGAATGGAAATGTTCAACAACAGCACCTTCTCAGACTCCGCTTTCAGCAAGGACAACCAGACCAACTTTTCAGAGGTGACGCTCACTTATCAGATCGTAACTTCCTTGTTTATCGGAACTATGATCCTTTGTTCCATCATTGGAAATACTTGTGTGATCGCAGCTATAGCACTGGAGCGCTCTCTCCAAAACGTAGCCAACTATTTAATAGGATCGCTGGCTGTGACAGACCTGATGGTTTCTGTGTTAGTGCTACCTATGGCTGCTTTGTACCAAGTTCTGAACAAATGGACCCTGGGACAGGTAACCTGTGACATTTTTATCTCTTTAGATGTGTTGTGCTGTACATCTTCTATCATGCACCTTTGCGCTATTGCTCTAGACAGGTACTGGGCTATCACTGACCCAATAGACTATGTCAATAAGAGGACTCCCAGACGAGCTGCTGTCCTGATCAGCCTGACATGGCTGATCGGTTTTTTAATTTCAATCCCTCCCATGTTGGGCTGGAGAACACCCGAAGACAGAGCCGACCCCGATGCTTGTAACATTAGTGTGGATCCCGGCTACACCATTTATTCCACCTTCGGCGCCTTTTACATCCCCCTGATATTGATGTTAGTCCTGTACGGGCGAATATTCAAAGCCGCCAGGTTCCGCATTCGCAAGACCGTGAAGAAATCGGAGAAGCAAAAAGTAGCAGACACTTGCTTGACTGTGTCCCCGGCCGCCATGCAGAAGAAAAACAACTGTGAGAACAGCAAGAACTGGAAGAGGAGCGTGGAGCCGAGGCCCGCCTGTATCAACGGGGCGATCCGGCATGGAGAAGAGGGCTCCGTCTTAGAAGTCATCGAAGTCCACCAAAACTCCAAAAGCTACCTTCACCTGCCCAGCAACACCAACAGCCAATCGACACCGTGCTTTGAGGCTCGCAATGACAAGAACATTGAAGCGAAGAGAAAGGTGGCCCTTGCCCGCGAGAGGAAGACTGTGAAAACTTTGGGCATCATTATGGGCACCTTCATATTTTGCTGGTTGCCATTCTTCATCGTGGCCCTGGTCTTGCCATTTTGTGGACAACAATGTTACATGCCAAAGTGGCTCCAATCTGTCATCAACTGGCAAGGCTACTCCAATTCACTCCTAAATCCCATCATATATGCTTATTTCAATAAGGATTTCCAAAGTGCTTTCAAGAAAATTATCAAATGCAAGTTCTGCAGACAATGATTCAATCATCATTTCGACGATCATAGTTCATCATTGCGACATATTTGAGCAGAAAAGTTCACAACATTTTAGCATGTATCAACTTTTAATATTTATTTGAATCTGCATTTGTGACTGGAGTTCGACTGGATTCATCCTGTTTCTGTAGGCAGGTGACTACATTTGTGCGGGCAGCTTTTAACAACATTGTCAATCAGGACAGAAAGTCTATTCAGTTTCAATGTTAGATTATTTACCTAATCATGGTGTCCCTGAATGTAATTGAGAAGTAACTGTGTTGTTCTGCGATTTAATATATTAAAAAAAACACAGTCCTGGTCATTGCTGGTGAAGCCCAGTGCGTGACGGGATAAATTGCACCACTTACTGAAGGAAATTAATCGTGGGTTTAGCTAAATGTGCTTCGTTCCACAACCCATATAGCAGTTCTATGCTGTGTGTTGAGGTTTTCTGCTTGTCTTTATTTACTTTCGTGATTTTCGAAGTTGCAGATTTGGGTCTGTGATCGTTCGCAATCAGTAAAGTCACCATCACTTTAGAGAAAATAAAACTTGTCTGATAAAGAACATTCTCGCCTGTTTGCATTTATTGAATTGGCCTACATATCAGATGCAGCTAGACAACGCTTCATTCTAGTTAAACTATTGCCCGCTAACCTTGCTTTCTGACACACTTTCAGATGTTCACAAAGTGCTAGCCTGTTGTGTGGAACATAATTTGATTTAATATGAAAGATTCTATGGCAGAAAGCCATTGTGTGACGGCGAAGCCATCAAATGTATCTAGAAGGCAGTGAGATGCAGCGCTGTTTAAGCATAGTCCCAAATAGAGTGTGTGAAAACTCGATGAGGTTATACTGTAACATAGTGTTAGACAAAATAGCTGTGCCTTTCAAATAGTTTGTTCAACTGTGATTCTACGAACTCAAGTTCATTCCTTCATTAATGATAAATTATATTACAAGACTAGGCATGCTTGGGCCAGCGGATTGTACAGCAGACAAACTCGGAATCTTCTGAAAGGAGATATACATTGACCGACTCCAAGTCGTCTGTACCTGGGCAAAAGGTTTGCTCAGGACTTTGCCAGTAATTCAGACGAACCTTCTGCATTCGCTTCCATACAGTTCTCCCAGTTCACTGGGCTTCGATGTAACTTGGTTGTTACTAATCTTATTCTCCCCACGGTCCACACGGGAGGGGGGCGGGGGGACATCGGTGGCCGTACGGTAAGTTGTCTTCCAGGCATCCTTTACCGGGGGGCTGAGCTGAACTTCTGCTTTGAAAAAGATTCACAGGGGCTCGAAACGTTAACTCTATTTTATCTCCCCACAGATGCTGCCAGGCCCCCGCTGAGTTTGCCCAGCATGTTCTGTTTTATTTCTGCTTCAAGCATAGTTCCCAGTAGCGGAGCTGAGATTGGAGAAGCCACTTGCGCGGGAATTCAGGCTATATTGCCGCTGCTCCGTGACTTCACCAAGTTGTCCACCCCCTTCCCATCCCAAACCCTCCCGGCACACTGCTGCTTGTTAACTTTCCCGTTTCCAATTGACTGCTCTGTCATCTGAACCCATGTTTGTCAAACAAAAGTTGGAACCAAACGAACAAAGATTGTGAAAGTGTTGCTGTTTTTCTTAACCCCCACTCCCAAACTGACTTCTGCCAATGGTCCGTTAGATTACGAGGAAAACTTGGTTAATGAGGAAACATTGGCGAATCAATGAATAGATTGGCATTTATTGAATAACTGCACGAGGAGGCAGTAAAGAGAATTGTAGGGAAATCGCCAAATCCAACAGGGTGAGTATCAACAACCCAATATGTTGCGAGGAGAGCAAAGAGGGAATATGAGAAAGCTCTGGCTGGTAAAGTTAGGGAAAATCCCAAGATGTCCCATAAGTATTTCAATGAGAAGAGGGTAACCAGGGAAGGAGTAGGGCCCATTAGGGACCAACAGGGAAATCTGTGGGTGGACATTGGTAGGGTGTTGAACGAATATTTCACACCTGTCTTCAACCAAGAGAATGAAGATGTAGATATGGCACTCAGAGAGAGACTGTGTGGTTCTTGAGCAAATTGACATAGGGAGTTGGCAGGCTTAAAAGTGGACAAATCTCCTGGTCCAGATTAATTGTATCCCAGGTTGCTGTGGGAAGCAAGGGAGGAGATTACAGGGGCTTTGACCCAAATCTTTAGTTCCTCTCTGGCCACAGGGGAGGTGCCAGAGGACTAGTGGTCCCACTATTTAAGAAGGGTTGTAGAGATAAGCCAGGGAACTACAGACCAGTGAGTCTCACGTCAGTGGAAGGGAGACTATTGAAGAAAATTCTGAAGGAGAGAATCTATTTCCACTTGGAGAGGCAAGGTTTGATCATTGATAGTCAGCATGACTTTGTCAGAGGGAGGACATGCCTAACAGATTTGATCAAATTTTTTGAGGGGGTGACCAGGTGTGTAGATGAGGGTAGTGCAGTTGATGTATTTATATGGATTTCAGCAAAGCTTTTGGGGAGGCTACACCTGGTTAACTGTGTGCAATTCTGGTCACCATATTATAAAGAAGGATATGATTGGACTGGAGGGGGTGCAGAGGAGATTCGCCAAAATATTGCCTGGGATGGAACATTTAAGTAATGAAGAGAGGTTGGATAGGCTTGGGTTGTTTTTGTTGGAGCAGAGAAGACTGAGGGATGCCTGTTTGAGGTATACAAGATCATGAGGGGCATGGACAGGGTGGATAGGGAGCAGCTGTTCCCCTTAGTTGAAGGATCAGTCATGAGAAGACACAAGTGCAAGGTGAGGAGCAGGAGGTTTAGAGGGTTGTGAGGAAAACCTTTGTACCCACAGGGTGGTGATAATCTGGAATGCACTGCCTGGGTATAGGCAGGTTGCCTCACATCCTTAAGAAGTACCTGGATGGGCACTTGGCACGCATTAACATTCAAAGCTATTGGCCAAGTGCTGGCAAATGGAATTAGGTAGGCAGATCAAGAGGTTTTCATGTGTCGTTGCAGACTCGATGGGCCGAAGGACCTCTTCTGCATTGTATTTTCTGTGATTCTGTGATGTTCCATTGCTCGCGAACGGTGCTCTCTAACAACAGTTAACAAGGGAATGGCAGGTTTTGTTGTTTCCCGGACAACATTGATATAAGTAATAAAGATAACCCCATCAGATAAAGTGTTGATATGCTGAAACGTAAAGAAACGGATGACTGCCAAGCCAAGTCTAGTTTTTGCCTGAAATTGTGATGTGGAGGTGGCAAATCTTTCAACAATCCCTTTGGAAGAAACCCAGAATCTCTAACAAAATCCGCTAACTGTAAAATAATGTTTCTGAAAACGAGGTTGGTAGATAACCCATCACCCCCCCCCACCCTCTCTGTTTATTCCAGACATATTCAAGCGCTCTTCTAATTTCAATTAGTGTTTAGATTTCAAGCTACATAGAGACAAACAAGAATTATTTGTCTAGAATAAAATAGTGTTCAGTACAGTAAGAAAAAGAAGATTTTAGACTACTGTTTAAGAATCATGGACTACTTTACAGTAATGGGTCGCCCCTCGAGAATTGGAACAGACTGATTAGTAAAATCAGGAATGGGAGGATTGGTCCCATTATATTCTGTACCATGATCACCAAATAAACAATCAAGCGCTTGTACTTTGGTTATGATGGTTGATTAATCTATCCAACTAAATATCATATTTCTATATGTTAATGGGCTGCAGTGCTGTGAAGAGCTGAACCCAGTTCACAGTTAAATACTTCTGTAGAAAATCAAAGTAAATGGTCTTTTAACCACAATTGTCAAAAGCTCTAGGTAATACCTTTAATCCATAAAGGAGAAAGTGTAAGTTAAAACAATGATTTGACTTTTGTGAGTAGTGTATCTTGAGTTCCATTGAACCCTTTGCGGCATAGATGGAGGACATTTTGCCTATCCTGCCTGTGCCGGCTCTTTGCTTGAATAATACGAATGAAACCAATTGCTCTCCGAGTGCCTCTCCCTTTGTTTTCTTTTAAAATTTGCAATGTTCTCTACCTCCGTTATTTCACGTGCGAAACCATTCCACTCACTCTTTATAAATCACATTTTCTTAATCTGCCTTTGACATCTCTGCCCTTGCAAGTTATTATCTTCCAACCTTCCTTTCTTCTCCAAAGCACTTGAACGTGTTTTCTTCCCAAACCAAGCCCACCTTTCCCTTCAATTTTATCTTTGAATCCCTCTAAATAAGTTTTGTTGCCTACCACAATACTGAAAAGATCCTTATCAAAGTCACAAATTACACACCATGTGACTATGACCATAGTAAATTATACTCTCCTCATCCTTTACAACCTGTATGCAGCCTTCACCATTGTTAACACCATTTGCCTTCTGTTTCTCTCTTCTGAACTCCACTGATACGGGACTGCCCTCACCAGATTCCATTCCTATCTATGCAGTCATAGTCAGGGAATCACTTGCACTGGCTTTTCTTTCCGCTCACCCACTATTACGTCTGCAGTCTCTCCAAGAATCTATCCTCGGCCCTTCCAACTAGATCGGCCATGATTCATTTGAATGGTGGAGCGGGTGCGAGGAATCAAACTCCTGCTCTTAACATTTGTATGATCCTGCATTCTGCCCACTTTCCCCGGTATGTGGAAGGGTGGGATTGAAGGAGTTTGGGGATCACCGCTGTGTTTGGGGAGTAAGTAATTCAGAAGTTGTTGAGGTTGTTGAGAAGCTACTTAAGATGTCATTTATTATTGAATCCTAGATTTCGCAGCTATGCAAACTGCTTACTGACTTGTCAGCAAATCGTTGGTGTTACTGGAGCCCAAGTAGCTGAATAGGTAGCACCCCTGCCTGTGATCTAGAAGGTCCAGGTTCAAGTCCGACTCCAGGACTTCTTGGCCAAGTAAAGTGCATTCATATAACTCAAAGCAGGCTACGAATCAGCCTGCAAAATCCTTCCATGCTCCACACCATCTTACCAGGGAGAAAAGCGTATGAAGATAAACAAACTAGGTTTACTGAGGGGCGGTCACAGTAAGAAGAGCTTATTGTGAAACTGACAAGCTGTGAAGGCTTCATTCAGTTACACTGAGAACTCAGGTTGAGAACCAGGGCCTGGTTGGAGGCTGCTGTTCAAAGTACATCTTCTCTCGGAGTGCTTTCACAGCCTGATAGGTGGTTTCCAACATTGGAGGCAGGGTCATTGAGTAATTTTAAGGCAGAGGTAGAATCTTGACAAACAAGGGAGTCAAAGGTTATTGCGGGAAGGATTAATATGGAATGGTAGTTACAATCAGATCAGCCATGATCTAATTAAATGGGGGAGCAGGCTTGAGGGACCAAATGGCCTACTCATGCTCCTAATTTTTATGCTTGTTGGTGAGCTGTTAATTGGTTGATTCCGGTAAAGAGCAACGGGAAGGCCCACTAATCAAGAGGTTGGGTTAGCACGAATGGCCCGGCCATGCTCCTGCCAGTAAGATTCCACCTTTGTAATCTGGTTAAAAGAGAACTAGGATCTGGCTAGACAGCCAAGACAGTCCTTGTAACAGATAATAGGTAAAAGCATGAAAGAAAGGTGAGAAACAAGAAACATGTGAATAAATCGGATAGTCGGGAGTGGGGGGCATCAAGTTTGAAGTGGAAATTGAAGAATCTGGTGGAATATGGCAAGGTTGGATGTTCCAAAGAGAAGATAGGAGGCTGACATTGTGGGTGCAGAACCCTCCACCAGCACAATGTTCTGATAAAAGGTTTACAAATATGCAATCTCAGTTCAAATACATTTTTGCCAATAAGATGCTACAAAGTATGTAAAACTTTATGAAACATTTTATTTCCCTTTCCAAGCCAGTAATTGCATCAGCTTTGGCAAAGAGTCAGAACTGAAACATTAACCCAGCTTTCTGCTTCAGGTGGTGGTCAGTTTGATGTGTATTTTCAGCATTTTCTCCATATTCAGTTGCAGATTATCTTGTTATATGTGATTTTGATTACATACTGTCCTAATCAATTGCATAAAATTCCTTCCACGGCATAAAACATTTTTTCAAGGATCTGAGGACACTTTTCTCATGCCTGGAAAACACTGTACCTAAAAATTAGATGATCTCGATTTTGGATGGACAAATAGATTTTGTCTGAATTATTGTACCAGCAGTAAAAACATTTAATGCAGCTTTTCTCCAAAATACCTAAAGTTTCTGAAGAAGCCAATGCAATGCATTGGCCTCTGGATAGAGAAATGTGGGTTCAGCAGATTTGAGTTAATCTGTAAGTTCCCTCACCCTTTCTAAACAGGGACAAGAGAGGTGTACACATGGGTGCTGGCAGCGATAAACCGAGCACCACTCACCAGCAACCAAATGCTGATTTAAGTTTGACATTGGAGTGAAGCTTATTTGAAGTTTGCACTCTGCTAACCTTACATATCCAGTTTAAGTAGAGATCAAGCAGGTGTGCTTTGAGTAACTAGATGTGAATTAGGTTGCACAGTTTATATGAAGTTGAAACTGAAACAGACTCGTATTGATTGAATAGCATAATATAATTGATTTACTGACTATATGTATAAAACACATTCCCACAGCATATCACAGGACTTTATAATGCAATCAATACAGTAATGCATTTAATGAATTAATTCATTTTACTTAGTGCATCATTTATTCACCTGCGCTCCTTAAATGTAAGCAATTAAACAAATAACAATCAGCTTACCTCCTGATTCCCCAAAGACTTCCGACCATTTATAAAGCGCAAGTCAAGATTCAAATGAAATACTCTCTATTTATCTGGATGAGTGCAGCTCCAACAATACTTAAGAAACCAGACACCATCCTGTACAAAGCAGCTCACTTGATTGGCACCCCATCTAGTGCCTTTAACATTCACTCCCTCTACCACCAGTGCAATGCTGCAGCAGGGTGTACCACCCAGAGGAGGCACTGTGGCAACTCACTGAGATCCCTTTAGCAACACCTTCCAAACTCACAACCCCACCATCAAGAAGAACAAGGGTATCAGTGGATGGAAACACCACTGTGGTGATATGTGCATATGCATATCTGCATATAACTGTACATTGTTATGTTTGGTCTTCTATGCGTTGCACGACTGTTCACCTGTATGCCTTACTACCATCTCCTACTACCATCTCCTACAACCATCTGGTGATGGCCGGATGTGTCTCCACTTATATGGGAGTCCCTGGTTACATAACCACGGTCTTAAGACTGCATGGTGTGTCTGCACTGCCACCTACTGGTTGGAGGTCACACACCATTCATCTATTATATTGCCTATAGGCATATCACCACATCCCCCTTCCTCACAAACCATGAAGATTTGTTTACAAGCAACTTTGATTGTTTTAACTTTATACAATCATGATATTGTCTAACAATGTGAATGAGTTTAACTAGGGTGTCCATCTTGAGCTTCAGCGTCTTCCAGCGCGTTGAGTCACCTCAGGTTGCAGTTCACCAGATCGGTCTGCCCGCCGAATTCCTAACTTTGTCACTGCCATCGTTACCTTCAAATCTTCAGCACTCTTGGTACTATGTTGTGTTTGGTCTTCTATGCCTTGCAAAGGAATCCACCAAACACCTTGACTTGTCCAAACTAGGATCTTTATTGAATCACACATGGTAAGATAGCGATCTGTTACAGAGCAAGTTATCATGGAGTTTCTTTGTACTCCTCTGGAACTACACCTAGCATGAATGTTCACCTGTCTGTCTTACTACCATCTCTTGCAACCATCTGGTGATGGCCAGACGTTTATCCACTTTTATGGGAGTCCCCAGTCACATGACCTCAGTCTTGAGGCCACATGGTGCGTCTACACCGCCACTCACTGGTTGGAGGTTGCACACCGTCCATCTATGATATTGCCTATAGGCATATCACCACGTGCAGAATTGCACCAATGTATATATCTGTATATAACAAGAACAGTATATATATCTAATGATCAATACATGTAGTGACAGTCATGACCTCCTGCCAGTAGGTGGAACCAGACACCCATAGAGACACATATATATACCAGGGGACAGACGAGACAGGGCACTTGGTAGTAGGATGGAAATCAAGACAGGTGCATCTCACCTTAGCTCCACCTGACGTAGACATAATTGTCTGTACATAGAATTACATGGTTACCTTTCTGCATGTCAAGAATAAATACTTATCACAACCACACACTCATGTTCTATGCGTGTCTTCATGATCAGGGGAGCCATGGAACACAACAACCACGACCTGCAAATTCTCCTCCAAGTCAGAGAACATCTTGACTTGGAAACATTTTGGCATTCCTTCACAGTTGCTGAGTTAAAATCCTGGAATTCCCTCCCTAATTGCAGTTTAGTTACCTCCACCATGTGAATTACAATGGTTCAAGAAGATAGATTGCCACCAGCCTTTTAAGGGTAATTAGGGATCTGCAATAAATACTCACTGGGCGGGATTCTCCGCCGGCGGGATTCTCCGTTTTGCCGGCAGCCCGGGGGTTTCCCGACACCGTGGGCCTGCCCCACAATGGGAACCCCATTGGCTGGCCGGCGTAATGGAGAATCCCGCCGGCGGGTCGAGGCAGAAATGTGGCGGGGCGGAAAATCCAGCCCAATTTCTCAGTGAGGCTAATGCCCCATTTTGAATTAAAAAATGAATGTTGGCAAGAACATTTAGAGCATTCAAATAAATAATGAAATGCACTAAAAGGCTGTTATTTTTGTTATTTCACAACATATTTTCAAAATATAAAGACAAAACCAACATTTTGGGTTCACAGAAATGGATGTCTGGTTTTGAACCTGCAAAATTGAGGCATTTGTCTCTTGCTGGTTATAATTGAATTGTCTGGTATTTTATAACCCTGGCTGAAATTTTACACCACACTCGGCTGGCACAGTGGGGATGCATAAACTGGGGTAGAGTGGTAGAGAGTGACATGCATGTTGCTTTCTTATTTCCACTGACATTTTACCAATGGTGGAGCAGTACCGAGCAGTACACCCATCCTCGGCCCAATTGAAGTCCTGAAGTGGCTAATTAATAGCCACTCAAGGGCCTTTTCCTGCTGCTGCTGGTATTTTACGAGTGGCGGGGAGAGGCCCGCCAAATATGGCTGCCTGACTGACCTCGGTGAGTCCACACTCCTTACCCTTAATCTGGGTGTCCTGCACTGCTACTGGTCTGGGGTCTACTGAGATCCCATCAGTGATCACAGCTCCTGGGGCACTGCAGAGAGTGAAGAGCTGCCAGCACAGCATGGGCAAAGATTAATCTTGTGTTCACGTCAAAAGGTTATCCTTTGCTTTGCATTTCCTGAGTAAAACACTCTTAGATTGTCAGATTACAGTAAGCGTCTCGTGATGTTCTTGTTGGGCAATATCTTAATTACATTATGAGACCAAGGAGCCACATTCCTGATATAACTGTTTTGTAGCCTTCCTTCCACAGAGACATAACATTCATCTGGGGGTGCCAGGGCTGGTGAAGTTGGGCTCACTTTCCTGACAGTGGGCAGGACAAATGCCTCCAAATGAAATGTCAACCACTACATTTTCCATGGATCCAATCTTAACCTCTGAAAATATGAACAAACATTGCACCTTCAGTCATTCTGTTGTGGGAACCAATAAGAAAAAGATTCAAAGTATGAAGCCAATTGTGCCAAGAAAATAACCCAAAAAATGATAACAATGGGGTGGTAAGGTGGCACAGTGGTTAACGCTACTGCCTCACAGTGCCAGGGATCTGGAAACAATTCAATTCCGGCCTTGGGTCCCCCCCCCCCCAAGGGGTTGCATTAATTTTCAATACTTTGTCGTTGTGAAGAGGTGTGGTCTAGACATCCAATGTTATGACAGTTGTAGAGACTGGGCAGTTTACTACAATAACTAAAATCCCTCTATTAGATATGCCACTACGATATAGGACTGATACCCATTTGCTATGTTTCTGTAATCTTGTAACAACTTTCTAAAGATTTACAGCTTTGCAGACTGACTGACAATTACAACCAAAACCAGAGCTTCATTCTTAACTGTTAAGAGGGAGACCTTTAGGGACATTTTCATTTGTTTCATCCCTGGAAGGCCCCACAGAAAATTGACAAGCATGCCATATTAATGTTTCAATAACCTTATTGTATCTGGCCATTTGTCACAATTATCAATCATTTCCTCTGATAGCTTCTTGAAGTGAAAGATGAAAAACATAAGAAAATCTGATGTTAGGAAAACAAAAGGAGCTTATGGGGATTTAGATGTGTGCTGGTAAACATTAGAACTATGTTATAGTTTTAAGTGGGCTTAATTTAATGTTTCTGTGCCTGGAAAAGTAAAACGCAGATTCATTGGTTAAGTTCCAGCTGTGTTTCTATTGAGCTTAGCGAGGGCTACGGCATGAAGAATGAATAAAAGGCATAAGCATGCAGGTGTTGCCTAGCAACTGGGCCTTGTAAGGCAGAGAAGTTTCTAAGTTTTACTTTAGCTAATTTGATAGCAGCTGAAGACAGGTAGCTCTCACAGCTCTGCTGGGAAGAAATTGGTTCAGGAAGCTAGGGTGGGATTATTTCTCTCTGCTTTGCTGGAAGAAAAGCAATACCATGGAGTAATGGTGAAGAAAAAAAGTGAAGAGATCTGAAGAGCAGCTAGTTAAGGAAATTAGAGAAATGAATATAAATTTCTAAAAAGTCTGAGGTTATAAGTACTAGAACAGAGCATTGTTCAGTAAAGACCAACCAAGCTGAGAAGAAGGCTGAAATGCCAGAAAGATAGCTGAGATGCCAGAAAGATAGCTGAAGTGATTTTCAGGTTTGTGAGGTTTTACTACAGCCTGGGGAATGTGAGTTAAAATAACAATGGAAATAGATAGCTGGACCTTGGATGTTGTGTAAAAGCCGTCAAAACCAAAGAAACTCTAAAGGGGATGGTGTAAAATTCTGGACTGGATTCTCTGTTAAAAGTGAAACCGAAGCTTGGGCTTAAAGTGTCATTTGGAAAACACGGCCTGGATTTCAGAATGCACACCACTAAGGAAAAGCATCATTACAAGAGAAATTTTAAATTGTGTTTTTGGGAGTGGACTTTTGAAATTCATATGTATCATCATCTGGGGGGATTCTGAGGAGAAATCCACCAACGTGGGTTCAGAGAATAGTATATATTTGTCCACAGTCATCTTGTGTGCTTAAAAGGTACTTTTTGTGTCAAGAAACTATTGCAGCTTAAGATATACTTTGTAATCTATCGTTTATGTAAATGTGCTGCCCTGATACCTTATAATAATCTCCGTAAAGATTTATAAGTGTTTTAACGAGCGGGAATTGCCGCAGCCTTCCTGGAGTTCGGCCCAGCGAGGCCAGCAACGCTATTCAACATTAATTGGTCCACTTAATGAGGCCCCATGGGCTTCTCGCCGCAAATGAAGGCTCATCAGCTGATTTGTTGGGACCGCCCTTGCCAGCCCCCCGCTAACAAGGTCGAGCAGCACTTAAGCTGCAGTTACTCAGCCAACCCCGGCCAGCTTGCAACAATGGCGTCGAGGAGACCTGTTCCAAGATGCAGAGACCTGGGGAGGCATTTAGATGCTGTGGAAACCAGGAGGGATGTCCGAGGGCCAGCCACAGGGAAGTCAGTGCCGCCTTGGACCAGATGGTGGCGGCAGTGAGCTCAGGGAGTGTGACCAGGACAATTGGCCTCCAGTGCAGGGAGAATGTCAATGACCAACACCAGGCAGCATGAGTGTGTAGACACCAACACTCACCCCCCCCCCGAAACCTCTCACCCCAATGGGAACGTCCACCCCCCCTCCCACTTGATCCCCCAACGCATCTCCACCCAGTCCCCACTTCAACCCCCTCAACCCTTACTTCCCACCTCCCCACCCAACTACTGTGAACCATGCATGTGGTTAACAATGCCCTCTCTGTGTCTCAGGAAGAACTCTTCCATAATCGTCGGTTAAGGGCCCTGACTGGTGGTGGTGTTTCAGACATCAGGGGCGTCATTCTCCGAACCCCCAGCGGGTCGCAGAATGGCCGTTGGCCGCCGTGAATCCCGCCCCCGCCGGTTGCCGAAGTCTCCGGTACCGGATATTCGGCGGGGGCGGGAATCGGGCCGCGCCGGTTGGCGGGCCCCCCCGCTCGATTCTCCGGCCCGGATGGGCCAAAGTCCCGCCGATAAATTGCCTGTCCCGCCGGCGTAAATTAAAGTACCTATTTACCGGCGGGACAAGGCGGCGTGGGCGGGCTCCGGGGTCCTGGGGGGGGCGCGGGGCGATCTGACCCCGGGGGGTGCCCCCACGGTGGCCTGGCCCGCGATCGGGGCCCACCGACCCGCGGGCGGGCCTGTGCTGTGGGGGCACTCTTTCCCTTCCGCCTCCGCAACGGTCTCCACCATGGCGGAGGCGGAAGAGACTCTCCACACTGCGCATGCGCGGGAAACTGTCAGCGGCCGCTGATGCTCCCGCGCATGCGCCGCCCCGACATGTCATTTCTGCGCCAGCTGGCGGGGCAACAAAGGCCGTTTCCGCCAGCTGGCGGGGTGGAGATCCCTCCGGCGTCGGCCTAGCCCCTCAATGTTGGGGCTCGGCCCCCAAAGATGCGGAGCATTCCGCACCTTTGAGGCGGCGCGATGCCCGTCTGATTGGTGCCGTTTTGGGCGCCAGTCGGCGGACATCGCGCCGTTTGGGGAGAATTCTGCCCCAGGTTCCTCACCACCTTTGATGAGCGGGCTCTGGAGGTGAACACTGTGGCCAAGGACAGTGTGGTCACCAACGCGGAGGCTGGAGGACGCCGCAGAGGTGAGGAACCAATCGGCCCTGGCCGGAGGCCCTCTCAAACATGAGTTGTTATTGCTTTACTGACTGGTCCATCCCTCCCACTGACCATGGGCGGGATTCTCCGTTCAGCGGCGGGGCGGGCCGTACCGGTGCGATGGAGTGGCGTGAACCACTCCGGCATTGGGCCGCCCCGAAGGTGCGAATCCTCCACACCTTTGGGGCTAGGCTGGCGCTGGAGGGGTTGGCGCCACGCCAACTCGGGCTGGAGGGCCTCCACCGGCCGACGCGAGTTGGCGCATGCGCGGGAGTGCCAGCGCATTCTCAGGCAGATTCTTCTCTGAGCCGACCATGGTGAACCGTTACAGCAGCCGGCGCGGAGGGAAAGAGTGCCCCCACGGCACAGGCCCGCCCACGGATCGGTGGGCCCCGATCGCAGGCCAGGCAACTGTGGGGGCACCTCCCGGGGCCAGATGCCCCTGCGCCCCCCCCGAGGACTCCGCAGCCCGCTCGCAGAGCCAGGTCCGCCGGTATGGACCTGGTTTGATTTACGCCAGCGGAACTGGCCGAAAATGGGCGACCGCTCGGCCCATTGCGGGGCGGAGAATCACCGGGGGGCCGTTGCCAGCGGCAAAATCCCGCGCCGGAGAATTCGGCAGCCTGTGTCGGGGTGGCAGGGCGGTATTCACGCCACCCTTCGGCGATTCTCAGACCCGGCCGGGGGGGGGGGGTCAGAGAATCCCACCCAACATGTCCATTCTCCCACAGGTCCTCCTGCCGATGGCACTGGCCTATTCTAGGTGGCACCCTGTCCAGCCTCCTTAGAGACCACCTCAGAGGGAAGGTCTGAGGGTGCCATACTAGCCTCGTCACAGCTGTCATCCCCAACCTCAACAAGTGTAGGTACACGCACCTCGGTGGGAACCATTAGTGATCAGGCTTCAGGGGCACAATCTGGTGAGCACCACACAGCTGATGATGCACATCAGGTGGAGGCAGGAACCCCCAGGTCAGACAGCAGTCGGAGGGCTGCTGGATCCTAGGACCCAGCTAGGTCCCAGCCTGATGCTGAGCCTGTGGAAGAGGTCATTCCGGAGCTGGTCGAGACGATAGGGAGCATCCCAGACAATCAGAGGGTGATGTCAGCAACACTGCAGCAGATCCATAGCCGCTTGGAGGAGTCCCAGAGTCTGCGGGTGCAGGAGATGGCGCCGGCAATGAGTGGCACCGAGGCCAACACTACTAGGGTGGCGACTGCAGTGGAGAGCCTGGTCGGTGTCATTAGTGAAGGTGTCTAAGGCGGCGTGCAGTCGGTGATGGCCATGGCTGAGGGTCTCGACAGAATGTCTGCCTCGCTAGGGGATGTAACTCAGTACCAGACTGACCTTGATGAGGTTCTGCGGGACATGTCCTGCTCTCAGATGGGAATGGCCGAGGCACTGTGAAGCTTGTCCCAGTCGCAGGGCGGGCATTGCCAAGGTGCTGCAGAGCTTGGCCCAGTCACTGAAGAGCATCGCTGAGGGCGTCAACACGATGGTGCGGACCATGGGGAGTTGCCAGGACTAGCAGAGCTAGATGATGCAAGGGCAGCCAAGGCTCAAACCAGTTGCCCTCCATCCCAAGGTGAACCCGGGGCCCCATGGGCACCGACAAGGAGGAGGGAGCACTGGTTGCCAATACGGACCCATCCCATGGAGTCGCTACGGCGGCCACCAGCTCCCCCGAGTTCCACCCCTCTGATGAGGATGCGTCTGATGCCCAGCACACAGGACAGGGTGGCATGGCTGTGCGTGCGCCGCCAACAAGCGAGCTTGTGTTTTGTGCCTCAGAGCCCCAGAGAATGCCCGCCAGAGACATCGAAGGCCGTGGGACGAGGTAAGCAGCTGGCTGCCTCCGCCTGAGATACGCATCCTGCGGATACATCTAGTAGTGGTAGAGCTAGGAGGGCGGGCCATGTAGCATGTGTAGCTCATTGCCTAGCATCCCAGTCACCCATTGATGCCTGGACACTGTGCCTGAACACTGCGGGAGGCAACACCACACATGCAGCAGCCACCATCTGAAGAACTAGGAAGCCCACGCACGTCGAGGATCACTGAGGGCATTGGAGGAGGGGGGGTTGGGGCTGGTTTAGCACAGTGGGCTAAATAGCTTGCTTGTAATGCAAAACAAGGCCAGCAGCGTGGGTTCAATCCCCGTACCTGCCTCCCCGAACAGGCGCTGGAATGTGGCGACTAGGGGGTTTTGACAGTAACTTCATTGAAGCCTACTTGTGACAATAAGCAATTATTATATTATGTTATTGGGGGGGGGGGCTCGTGTTAATTCCATGGAAATAGGGCTTAAGTGTGATTGGTTTCTCGCCACACTATGGCGAGATCTCAATTTCACTTACGGGAGTGGGCAGTTTGCATTGCAAACTGTTTGGCACTTGGCGCAATTCTCGTTTTTGGCCTCTCTCCCTATTCACTGGCCTCATTTTGCTTGAATGAGGGTGTAACGAGGCCGGAGATTCGCGCCCAATGTATGTGAGGAGGAAGAGAAAATGAATGTATTTTCGAACGAGTGCTGCTTGAATTGGCAGAGAGGAAGTGAGACTCCTATGAGACCTAATTCAGTAATCTATTAGCTCGTGGAATCACAGGCTAATTACCCACAACACCACTGCACTCAATGTGACACAGGGGATTATTTGCCAGCATGGGAAACGATTGATCCTGTGTTCAAGTCAAGGGGTGAACTTTTGCTTTGCTTTTGCTTTGCACGTCCTGGGGAAAACACTTTTAGATTGTTAGATTACAGAAAGCTTTTAGCAATGTGCTTGTTGGGCAATCTTTTGAAGTTTATCATTGTTCACACAAACTAGTACATCAATTTATTAATTAGATTACGAGAACAAGGAACTAAATTTCTAATGTAATTTTGTTGACTGATTGTTCCAAATGCAAATTAAAGTGGCTGAGTGGCAGTGATGAACATTGTGACTGGTTGAGGGCTACCTGGGGCGGGATTCTCCGTAGCCCAATGCCAAAATCGGGTTCGGCGATCGGGTGAGAATGGACTCCGACGCTGAAATCGGGGCCGGCGCCGGCTTGATGCCGGTCAGCCATGCTCCATCCCCTCCAAAATGGCATTACCATGCTGCACGCCGCACGCCATTTCAGTGCCGTTGGTGTGTCATTGGATGGCCCCCTGCAATGCTCCGCCCCCGATGGGCCGAGTTCCTGATGGCGTGGGACACATGTGGTCTGAGCCGGCATGCCGGCTGCGGACTGTGTCCAGCACCGCCACACTCGACCACGAACCATGCCGCTGGCCGGGAGGGTGGGCATTTGTTTGGGCTGGGGGGGGACTAGTGAGGGGTGGCCAGGGCGTGGGCTATGGGGACACAGTTTGCGGGTTAGGTTACACGCATGACTGGCCCCATGTTGTACGGCATGACCGGTGCAGGCGACTGGTGCAGGTCGTGAGCCGTGCGCATGCGCTGCCTAGGACTCAGCCATTCTCTGGCCATTTTGGGCGTGGACGGCGTGGGTTTCAAGTCGGCGCCGGTACTACCTCCTCACTGGTACCTGAATCGGTGAGGGGTCGGCGCCGAATTTCCTTTCGTGGAAATTGACACATTCTACGCTGACGTCAGCTCTTAGTCTCCAGAATGGAGAATCCAGCCCTCTCTCAGTCACCTGTACAGGATGATAATGTGAATTTTTATCTTGTGTATAGTAGTCACTTCAGGGGAAACTGATCGGAAGAACTGCCACCGTGAAGTGCTACAAATGTACAATTGTTTCAACATTGCTTCAGGTGCTCCGAATCCGCCTTGCATTATAAACAATCTGAATTCAGAGGACCATGCAGATTTGTGACGTGAAGGAGCTCATAAATAAGTATTGAAGATGCCAGGTTTGGTAATGGAAATAACAGGGAGGCTGTCAGTGCTCACAATTATTTATGTGGAAATTGGGCAGCAACTTCCAAAAACTAAACAGACACGAATAAATGGGAACTCCAGTGAGTTGTTTAATTGTCCACCACCAGTCACGGCTGGATGTGGCAGGGCTGCAGAGCTTAGATCTGATACGAATATTGCGGAATTGCTTAGCTCTGTCAATTACTTACTGCTTATGCTGTTTGGCACACAAGTAGTCCTGTGTAGTCGCTTCACCAGGTCGACACCTCATTTTTTGGTACGCCTGATGTTGCTCCTTTGAACCAGGGTTGATCCACTGGCTTGGTGGTAATGGTGGAGTGGGGGATATGCCGGGCCATGAGGTTACAGATTGTGTCTGAGTTCATTTCTGCTGCTGATGGCCCACAGTCCCTCATGGATGCCCAGTCTTGAGTTGCTCGATCTGGGAAGTCTATCCCATTTAGCAGGGTGGTAGTACCACACATGATGGAGAATATTCTCAATGTGAAGACGGGACTTTGTCTCCACAAGGACTGTGCGGTGGTCACTTCTACCAGTACTCTCATGGATAGATGCTCCTGCAGCAGGCAGGTTGGTGAGGATGAGGTCAAGCAGGTTTTTCCCTCTTGTTGGTTCCCTCACCACCTGCTGCAGTCCCAGTCTAGCAGCTATGTCCTTGAGGACCCGTCCAACTCGGTCTGTGGTGGTACGACCGAGCCACTCTTGGTGATGGAGATTGAGGTCCCCCAACCAGAGCATATTCTACGACCTTGCGACCTTCAGTGCTTCCTCCATGTGGTGTTCAACATGGAGGAGTACTGATTCATCAGCTGATGGCAGCCAGAATGTGGTAATCAGCAGGAGGTTTCCTTCCCCATGTTTAACCTGAAGCCATGAGACTTCATGGGGTCCAGAGTTGATGTTGAGGACTCCCAGGGCAACTCCCTCTCGACTGTATACCACTGTGCCACCACCTCTGCTGGGATGGTGATAGTGGTGTCTGGGATATTGTCTGTAAGGTATGATTCTGTGGGTATGACTATGTCAGGCTGTTGCTTAACTAATCTGTGAGACAGCTCTCCAAACTTGGTGACAAGACCCCAGAAGGACTTTGCAGGGTCGGCAGGGCTGGGTTTGCCATGGTCATTTCCGGTGTCTGGTTCGGTGCCTGGTGGTCCATCCACTTTCATTCCTTTTTTATGTTTTTGTAGCGGTTGAACACAACTGAGTGGCTTGCTAGGCCATTTCAGAGGGCAGCTAAGAGTCAACCACATTGCTGTGGGTCTGGAGTCACATTTATGCAAGACCAGGTAAAGACGGCAGATTTCCTTCCCCAAAGGACATTAGTGACCAGACTGGTTTTTACAACAATTGACAATGGTTTCATGGTCATCACTAGACTTTTAATTCCAGATATTTTGTTGAGTTATTCTGGGTCTCTAGATTACTAGTCCACAGACAATACCACTGTGCCACCACCTGCAGAGCAAACTGCAAACAGCTCGCAACCATGCCACTGGCCCCACCATCCCCCCATCGCCCCATTTCCCCCATCCGTAACCGCCCCCCCTCCATCTCCGCGATGAACGACACGTGTGGCTCACACTGTCCCCTCTGTCTCCCCCAGAGGACTTGGCCCACTACAGATGGGAGAGGGCCTTGACGGACAACGGGGCGTCAGATATCAGACTCCTCACCCCCAACGAGGAACGGGTCCTGAAGATCGCGGGGCTGGCTGAGGACAGATCGGTCACCGACTTACATGTTGGTGTACAGCGCAGAGGTGAGGATCCACCGGGCTCCACACGTGAGTTGTTAATGCCATACAGATTGTGCCAGCCCATCCGGGATAGTCCAACCCCCTGCCGCCCATGAGAACAGCTCGGAGGGAAGCTGCAAGGAGATCACCATATTTGCAGCACAGCTGTCATCCCCACCCTCCACCAGCGCAGAGACACACACCTTGGTGGGTGACAGTTTGAAGATGGCTACTCTCCTCCTTGGGTCCCCACAGCAGCTATTTCACCAACTTCACGTTTTTAAAAGGTGTACGAATCGGCGCCCGAATGACTACTTGCTGGGGAGGCAGGTAAATCAAGGGAGGCTGTTAGATATGGGGTCATTCCCGTTAATTAATTGGAGATTGGCCTTACGTGGTGATTACTGGGACGAAATTCTCCCCCAACGGCACGATGTCCGCCGACTGGCGCCCAAAACGACGCGAATCAGATGGGCATCGCGCCGGCCCAAAGGTGCGGAGTGCTCCGCATCTTTGGGGGGCGAGCCCCAACATTGAGGGGCTAGGCCGACGCCGGAGGGATTTCCGCCCCGCCAGCTGGCGTGGAAATGCGGCGCATGCGTGGTAGCGTCAGCGGCCGCTGTCAGTTTCCCGCGCATGCGCAGTGGGGAGAGTCTCTTCCGCCTCCGCCATGGTGGAGGCAGTTGCGGAGGCGGAAGGGAAAGAGTGCCGCCACGGCACAGGCCCGCCCGCGGATCGGTGGGCCCAATCGCGGGCCAGGCCACCGTGGGGGCACCCCCCGGGGTCAGATCGCCCCGCGCCCCCCCCAGGACCCCGGAGCCCGCCCACACCGCCTGGCCCCGCCGGTAAATACCAGCTTTGATTTACGCCGGCGGGACAGGCAATTTCTGGGCGGGACTTCGGCCCATCCGGGCTGGAGAATTGAGCGGGGGGTCCCGCCAACCGCGCGGCCCGATTCCCGTCCCCGCCCAATCTCCGGTACCGGAGACTTCAGCTGGGGCGGGGGCGGGATTCACGGCAGCCATCGGCCATTCTCCGACCCGGCGGGGGGTCGGAGAATGACGCCCAAGGTTTCTTACCACGATATGACGGGATCCTGATTTCACCAATGGGAGCGGGTGGGTTAGATTGCAAACAGCTTGGCACCCGGTGCGATACTTGATTTTGGCCTGTCCTGTGGCCTGGTCTGTGGTCACTCAAGCGCAATGCGGGCCATTAAATCGCCCCCAACAACTCTCCCAAGTCAACTGAGATTCAAACAATGTAAGGGGAACTGAGGCAGAACACTTCATGCAGCGTGTCCAGGAAAATGCTTTCACCAAATTAGTGACAAACCCAACGAGAGGAAATTCTAGACCTAATCTTGGGGAATGAAGAAGGGCAAGTGGGTGAAGTGACAGTTGCCGACAATATCGGGGATAGCGATCACAATTCAGTAAGGTTCAGTATTACCATGGAAAAGGGCAGAGATAAAACAGGAGTAAATATTTTGAACTGGGCGGGGGTGGGGGGGGGGGGGGGGATTTTGAGGTGGACTGTGCAGCACTGCTAGAGGATAGATCAGTGGAAAACCAGTGGGAAGCTCTAAAAAGTGAGATCCTAAATGTACAAAGTAGATACGTCCCCTCCAAAAATAAGAGTGGTACTGCCAAATCTAGACCCCCCTGGTCTTCCAGAGGAATACAAAGAACAAACAAAGAAATGTACAGCACAGGAACAGGCCCTTCGGCCCTCCAAGCCCGTGCCGACCATACTGCCCGACTAAACTACAATCTTCTACACTTCCTGGGTCCGTATCCTTCTATTCCCATCCTATTCATATATTTGTCAAGATGCCCCTTAAATGTCCCTATCGTCCCTGCTTCCACTACCTCCTCCGGTAGTGAGTTCCAGGCACCCACTACCCTCTGCGTAAAAAACTTGCCTCGTACATCTACTCTAAACTTTGCCCCTCTCACCTTAAACCTATGCCCCCTAGTAATTGACCCCTCTACCCTGGGGAAAAGCCTCTGACTATCCACTCTGTCTATGCCCCTCATAATTTTGTATACCTCTATCAGGTCGCCCCTCAACCTCCTTCGTTCCAGTGAGAACAAACCGAGTTTATTCAATCGCTCCTCATAGCTTATGCCCTCCATACCAGGCAACATTCTGGTAAATCTCTTCTGCACCCTCTCTAAAGCCTCCACATCCTTCTGGTAGTGTGGCGACCAGAATTGAACACTATACTCCAAGTGTGGCCTAACTAAGGTTCTATACAGCTGCAACATGACTTGCCAATTCTTATACTCAATGCCCCGGCCAATGAAGAAAAGCATGCCGTATGCCTTCTTGACTACCTTCTCCACCTGTGTTGCCCCTTTCAATGACCTGTGGACCTGTGCTCCTAGATCTCTTTGACTTTCAATACTCTTGAGGGTTCTACCATTCACTGTATATTCCCTACCTGCATTAGCCCTTCCAAAATGCATTACCTCACATTTGTCCGGATTAAACTCCATCTGCCATCTCTCCGCCCAAGTCTCCAGACAATCTAAATCCTGCTGTATCCTCAGACAGTCCTCATCGCTATCCGCAATTCCACCAACCTTTGTGTCGTCTGCAAACTTACTAATCAGACCAGTTACATTTTCCTCCAAATCAAGGGAATCAATACAAGGGAAGATCAAACAGAAAAAGAAAGTGTACAATCGACACAAAGAACTAAGCACTGCAGATAGCTTTACGAGTATAGGAAGTGCAGGAGCGAAGTTAAAAGGAAATAAGGAATTCAAAGAAAGGGCATGAAAAAAGATCAGCAAGCAAAGTTAAAGAAAACCCAAAGATGTTTAACATAATATTAATGGTAAAAGATTAGTTAAGGAAAAAGTGAGTCCTATCAGAGATGAAAAAGGGAACTTGTATGTGGATCAAAAGCGGTGGGAAGGATTATAAATGAATATTTTGTCTCCCTGTTTACAAGAAAAGGGATGATGTAGATATAGTAGTCCAGGAATTGGATGGGATAATCATAAAGAGAGAGGAAGTACTCAAAGGGTTTGAATCTTTGAAAGTTTATAAGTCGCCAGTGCCAGGTGGGTTGTTTCCGAGGGTGCTGAAGGCGGTCGGGGGAGGTAGTAGCCGCTCTGAGGATGATTTTCCAATCCTCACTAGATACAGGGGAAGTACCAGAGGACTGGAGAAATGCAAACATAGTTCCAATGTTTAAAAAGGGATCAAAGGAAGTGCCAAACAATTATAGGCCAGCTAGTCTTATGTCGGTGGTTGGCAAATTATTAGAATCAATCCTGAGAGATAGGATTAACTTTCTGAAAGATCCTCTTATCTCTTACTCAGGATAAGGTACTCAGTCCGGTTGAAGAGGTATACAAAGCACTCTTTATTTTCAATAATTCACTTGGTACATTTGCACAAAATTAAATCGAAAAACTTTTGAGAGTACATTGAAAAGTCCTTGTGATATTGAAGAGTGAAAGCAAAAAGCTTCAAGATCAGAGTAATTCTAGATTTACAAAATAAAAGTCATTTCAACAAAAGGCTTTTAAAAAAGTAATTTTAACGAATGCTTCAAGAATCTCGGAAGGCTAATCAGTCACATGGATCACATAAATAAGGGAATACGTATCTATGATTTAGCCCCTTATTTACTTTCACTGGTTCTAATTCTCAGCTGATACCCCCTTGATTCATTCAGGAAAGTGTCAGTCAATTAACAGATGATTGGTTAATTAGACATTAATCGATTACTCCAAATTAATTATCCTTCTCATGGCTCCTGTCTCACTGTCAAACTCCGTACGTCACAGCTACGAGATTGTTATAAAATTGTTGAATGTACCCTCATATCGCTTCTCTTCAGTACATCTTTTGCAACATTTGAGACAATCAGGGTCAGGATTCAAAAGTTTAGCCAATTTTATAACTTGATCATATTTCTATAAATTCAATAATTTCCAAGTACCATTTTATTTTCCAGTATATTTTAACTAATTCTTTTAAAGGACCCCCTTTATAATTGTTGAACCCAACACTGTCACATAGAAAGGAATGGACTAGTCAGTGATGGTCAGCATGGATTTGTTAAAGGAAGATTTTGTCTCACAAATTTGATTTAATTATTTGAGGAAGTGACAAGCAGGATTGATGAAGATAGTGCAGTGGATGTGATGTACATGGATTTTAGCAAGGCATTTGGCAAGGTCCCACATGGCAGATTGGTCAAAACTTAAAACCCCAATGGCCTCCTTCTGTGCTGTAACCTTTCTATGGTTCTATCGCTAATTACATTGGTTAAAGTGATTTATCATATATAACCTGAAAATCAGAATGCTAATGCAACTGATGGATGATCTTGGTAATACAGTGTTATGGGCTAGGGTTTAGAGAACCCCAAAGTGTATCATGGAGTTCACCTGCCCACAACTTGTAATAGATTGTGGTATGGGGAGCACACGTCCCACTCTACAGGTGTGGTACAGCAGAAATGGAAAAGTATGTTTTAAAGCAACACAATGTTTATTCTATGAACTCAAGTTAACCTTTTTAAAACATACAGTGAACATCTTAGCAACTATTAATTCAAACATAACCCCCAAAGAATACAACACTAAGTAATCCTCTAAGCTTTCCTTTTAACATCCATTAGACTTTTAAAAAAACCTTTAAAAAGAAGCACATCAGGTTAAAGTCACTACTGAGAGCAGTTATTAGTTTTAAATCACCAAAGGATCAATTTACAGTCTTTAGATTACAGAGAGAGAGACTCATACACCTTCTAGCTGTGACTGCAGCTATCCAGCTCTGGAAATGAAACTAAAACACACCCTGCAGCAAACAGCCTAAAATGAAAGCAAAAAGCTGACAGACAGCCCAGTTCCATCCACACTCTGACATCACTGATAAACACCCATTTCTTAAAGGTACATTTCTTAAACACCTATTTATTAAAGGTACTCTCACATGACAAAATCGAGAAAAGACGATATCCACAAATAGGGAGGAGACTTCATTTGTAAAATAACGACATATGATATCATGATAGCTCTCTTAATTTCATTGGACATGTAGAAGAGATTACTATTGCTGGACAAAATAAGGTGAATGGTTCCTGATCAACCAGCAGGCAACTCAATGAAGTACGGATTCACAGTATGGACACATAAGAAATGAATGGACTGGTTTAGACTCTGTTCATGTTACCTAATTTTGTTATATATTTTATCTGATAATGATCATGACACTGAGGGAAAATTCATGTTAGGAATATGTTTCTAAGTAATCCATTTTTGTATTTGTGTGTGTTAGGAATAAGGTGTACCTTTAAGGTTAAGTGTTATTTACATTTCTGAGGTTGTGTGATTTGGAGATTTCACTTTTAGTTTCACTTTAAAAAATGCCTGCATTTTAATGAAGTTCTTACGACTTTAAAGCAAACACAGGGTATTAAAAATCTGACAGTTTCCTGGCAACCAGGTGCCCACATAGACGGCAAAGCAATTTGGGTCCAGTTGGAACAAGGTGACACAGAAGGAAATGCCAGTCCACAGAAACTGTTGGAACAGCAAGGACATGAAAGGAAACTGCAGAGACAAGCCCCAAAACCAGCGAGAGGGACAGAAAGTAGTTCCAAAACCTTCCAGTCCAAGGAAAAGAATAGCAATCTGGAAAAGATTTTGTTAAGTAAGGGTGAGGATCAGGGAGACTCCAAGTTAAAAGGTAGTGTGGAAACGCATAGACCTGGGACAACATTTCTTTGTTTCCATTATTAATTCCCCAGTGTCACCCTCAAAGGGACCAACATTTACTGTAACCAATCTCTTCCTTTTCATACACTTGTGCAAGGTCTTATTGCCTCTTTTTATATTTATTGTTACCTTACTCTCATATTTTATTTTCTCCCCCTTTATTATATTTTGGTCATCCTTTGCTGGTTTTGAAAATGTCACCATCTTTGGGACTACCACTAATCTTCATAGCATTTCACGCCTTTTCAGTGCATCCTTCTCATGGAGCCTTTCTTTTCAATGGAATAATGTTTTGCTCAGCGTTTTGAAACCTCTCCTTAAATGTCTGCCATTGTCTTACTTTTTAACCTAATTCCAAAGTTCATTCCAGCCAACTCTGTCTTCATACTTTTGTAACTGCATTTATTTAAGTTTAGTATTCTCGTCTCAGACCTACAAACTGATTGTGAAATTCTATCGTGTTATGATCACTGTTGTCTAAATGATGCTTTACTCGAAGGACATTCATTAACACTGTCTCTTAACACATTACCAGATCAAATTTTCATCCTTCTTGGTTGGTATCAGAATATATTGTTCTAAGAAAATTTTTAGAACATATTCTATAAACTGATTCTCAAGTTTACCTTTGCCAATTTGATTCATCCTATCTATATGAAGATCAAAATCACACAATCACCACAGTACCTTTCTTACAAGTCCCCTCTGTTTCCTCATTTAATCTCTTGTTATGATGCTAGCTGATCTTATTACTGGCCAATTTAGATCCCAGAGTAGAACCTGGCTTGGTAGATCCCCCACCTTTTATTTTTTGTTTAGATGCATGGAAGTTGATTACTGAACAGTGTCAAAGGAGTCAGCTGAAGAACTCATGACAAAATAATAAAACATTTATTAAACAAGAGAAGATTAATTATTTTACACTAACACAAGATGCAAAATCCATCTTATACTCTAATGTTTACATTAGGTACACAGTCCATGTAAATGAATAGGCAAACTGTGGTCAGACACCCCACACTGGGTGGCAGATGCCACCCAAAGTGGCAAATGCCACCCAAATAACTTCTATGTATTTCTCATCATTTTATCCCAGATGCTTGTCACACTGTGAGCCAACTGATCTCACTGGAACTGTCTTTCACACAAGAATTTTCAACCTCCGCCCTCAAAAATTATGTCTTGGAATAATCACCCAAATTATTCTTTCTCTCAGATGTCTTCCCCAAGGATCCCCTTCTAGGGTGTCAATCTCTCCTTCCGGTTTCCCCTGCGGTGGATTGCAATGTGCAGTCAAACTTCCACGCCATCTGTGAGATACCAAACCACCAACAGAATACCATTGTTTCACAGACCTGTAGTAAGGATTCATCTATCTTCTGGTCACTTTGGATCTCTGTCTTCGTGCAAGCTGATCCCCGCCCCCAGGTCAGCACCTTGCAGGCCTGTCTTTCACTGGACCATCTCTGCTTCCACTCATACGTTTGCTGAGCCAATCATGCCCCTGCCTGTTCCAGAGGTTTCTGTGAGAGGCTGTTTACTCCTACTCTTGCTTTCCTGTTTGGGCCCCTGGTTACGAGGCAACAGCCTAGTTTTTAAAACCCTGTGTTTGCTTTTGGGTCGTAAAATCCTCATTAAAATACAGGCATCTAAACAAACCTTACAGGCAACTTTTTAAAAATGAAACTAAAACTTAAAGCTATACCTTATGCCCAACACACATAACTACAAATATAAATTACTTAAAACTGTATCTATTTCCCAACACTGTTCTAAAGTGTAGCTACTGTCTGGGCTCTTATAAATTACTCCCAGCAGTGACTTCCTTCCCTTACTAATTCTTATCTCTATCCTAAACGATTCAACATCTTGATCATCTGATCCCAAAAAAACAGAAAATATTGTCTTAACATCTAACATTTCAGGGTGAAATTGTCTTTCAGAGAGTAAAGGGAGAGGTTAGGAAAATATTATTAATGTCGTGATAGGGAATGGTTGAGGCAAAGACCACTGCAATTTTAAAGGAACAGGGGATAAATATTTGCAACAGGGGAAAATCCATGGCTTTTGGGAGAGAGCAGGGCAGTGGGTTTCATGTTGTATTACTTTAGCCACGAGCCAACGCAAACATTGGGCCAAAAGGCCTCCTGTGCTGTAAACCTCTACGGTTTGACAATGCATCAAGAGAGTATAAATATACATAAAGGATAATCAATATGATTTTTGAAGAAATAAATTCTAGTGTTTGTGTTCCACCTTCTTATTCCCTGTGGTGTTATGCATGTTTTGTACTTATGCCTATCAGTATATAGTGGCCATGCTATCATCATTTTGATCCTTGGAATGGAAACTACTGTCTCCTTTCCATTCTCAACTCCTATTTTTCTCCTCCTTTCCGCTCGATAACTCAAGAAGTAACCAAATCACATCACTTACCAAAATAAGGTATATCTTATTACAGGCAATAATGTAATTGACTCTGAATAGCTGATTATAAGAAGTTTAGGAGGTTTTTTGACGTATTTACCAAATGTCAATGTCCACACATAATCAGTTCCCATTCACCATTTTTCATGTGACATGTTTTACTGTTGATTCAGTCTTTACATTTGTTTTCACTTTTACCTTGGATTCCTATTCTTGTACAGTATGAGAAGCATTCAAATAAAATGCCCAAAAAGGGAGGGGAAAATCTATTATTCTGCAAAATGTAAACAAATGTAAGCATTTTCCTGTCAGTTAGAAACATAAGAATTAGTTGTAAGTCTTTTGCTTTACTCTTTCATTGCCCATAAATGTTTTTTCAAGACATGGTAAGGAATTAGAACAACGGCCTTTGATTTCTGTGCTCTCATAAGGTCACCTCTTCGAGGGAACATGGCGGACAAGCTCTTGCATTGGCTTCTGCACTACATGCTACTATGGAAACAAGAGAAGGGGTTGGGGTGGACAGTGAAAAGCTGCGGCCCTCCATGTAGGCTTAGTTCAAATATGGTTAGTTTGGTCTGGACACTATTTTGTAACAAAAACATTTTTTCCACTTAGACGTGTCTTGAAATAAAATTGCACCCGTAATGTACGCATGCAAGAATTGTAATATTGAAAAGTATACTGATGACAAAGTAAAACTGCTGCTTTAATATTTGTACTTTCAAATTCTCAAATCTCTTAACTGGCAATATTATCATTTAACTTATTTCAGTGACACAATCTAATGATTCTTTTTTCAAATAATTTCTATCAATTTCCTTTGCTCTTTTACAATAGTTTTACAAACTTTCAACCACTGTAACAGATTTTCTATTTTTCCATTGAAGAACAAGAGACAATCAACTCTCTTTTATGTTATTATTAATAAGATTATCTATAAGTCAATTTACAATAAACACAAGGACATCAAGACCAGGTGCATGAATGAAGCATGAAAAAGAAATTGGTGCCTTTTTTTGGCAAGTATCTTTTTGGAAAATTGGCAAGTTTTTGTGCTGTTAATCAAGCTTTGTTGTGGAAACTGCATCTGTGGGGACAGCTGGATGATGTAAATATTTTTGAAAGGTTGTGAAAATATCATTTCACTTTTCTTTGCTTGACATTTTACAGAGTAGTCCATAACATTTCTTTCTACATTTTAGCTGTGTACTAAGTTTGCTTTTGGACACTTGTCTTTGAGTGAAGCCTAGAATCAGTTCTATTCTAATCTAATGCGAAAGGAAACATATTATAGTACAGACATAGACAAAACTTTCCACTTTGCTGTCAATGAAACATGTTCATTGGCCAACAAAAAAGCCGAAACCAGGATTTCTGCTGAATGAGCAGTGAACATCAAAGTCATCTCATAGCAAGACTCAGCTGATGTCAACAGATGACCTTTAGGAGGCCTTGGGCCACTGTGTAACAAACTTGGCAAGATGACAGCATACCATTCCCAAAGTGTGAGGAGGCTTGATTGCGTAGATACTGAAATAATATTTTCCCTTTTAGGAGAGACTAGAACTGATGGGTACAGTTGAAGTTTGTAAGGGTTAATGTGTGGGACTGTGTAATTAGCACCTCCCACAATGATGATGTAAGAGAACACATGACTGAGAGTAGAGGAAAATGTCCTTGGCTACAGTAATGTAACACCTTGTCATGTTAAAGGGAGGTAGTAGCGTGGTGGTATTCTGACTGGACTAGTAATTCAGAGACCCAAGGTAATCCTTTGTGGACTGGGTTCAAATCCCACCATGGCAGATGATGGAATTTGAATTCAATAAAAATCTAGAATTGAAAGTCTAATGATGACCATAAAACCATTGTCAATTGTCATAAAAACCCATCCGGTTCACTATTAACCTGACCCACAACGATATGTTTGACTCTTATAATTTCTAGAAAGCCACTCAGTTGTATCAAATGTCTGAAAGGAATGAAACCAGATGGACGATCCAGCATTGCCCACGGTATCAGGAATGACGACGGCTAACCCACCCCTGGGTAGAATTCCCCCAACCAACCAAGTGGTAAGTGGGTGCAGTGAATCTGGCGGTAGCCAAAAAGTTGCAAACTCGCCAGCGTAAGATCACGTTTCAATTCTCCGAATACTAGGTTAATGGTGGGTCTCTTGTCCCACTGGCAAGTAGCAGAAATGTTATTTTCCATTCATTTACATATCATGAATGCTTATTCAAACCGTTGCTGCTGGAATCCAATCTTGCGTTACGCCAGCAGAAAATCAAGTCAGCATCAAACCCAATTGAGAAAGGAGTTCGCCAGTTCACCAGAGACTCAAGGTGGGTGCAACGTGCAAAGCCTACCTGCCATAGTGCTGCACTGCTCCTGATGCGCTGTATACCAGCCTGCCAGGGCAAACTGGCTCTTGCCCTTCATCTCCATGCCAAGCTGGACAGCATCATGCTTCTGGATCCATGGGCCATCCTGTGTCACCGTCTCGGATCAGTCCTGCGCCTGGAGTTGGGGAGTACACGGGACTCCTGGTTCCACACACCAGTGTCAATTAGGATAGCATTGTGCTGTGGGACTCAGGCAGTCACTGCAACTAATGTTGGAAGTTTGACTGGGGGTAAGGTGACAGGTGAGAGTGACAGGTTGGAGTGGCTGGATGAAGACAAGGAAGACAATGTGGTACGAGGTGTGTACAACAAGGGGGATGGAGAGGCAAACACTAAGGAGCTATGTGGAAAGAGGGCTGTGCACGGAGGGGATGGGGAGGGGGAAGGGCTCACAATGGAAGGCAGAGGGCAAGGATATAGCAACGGGCAGGAACAATCATTGGAAGCATTGTGTACTCCACCTGTAGGGAGGGGAAAGTACTGTCTTCCTCAAAGGAAAAATGCACAGCTTGGTGTTGATATCCCTGGGTGTGGTGGACTCTATACTGGACTGCAGAGGGTATGCTGATGGTCACAGGGGGCACATGAAGCCTGTAGATAGGGAATACATAATATGGTGGGGGCGGGGCATTGTGTTATGCCTGAGAGCCGTGGTGTATGATGCCAGGTTGGGAATGAACTATCCCAAGAAGTTGACCATACCGAGGAAGCTTAGTACCGCCTTTTTGTCTTCCGGGTTCTTCATGTCGTTAATGGCCTTGACTTTGTCCGAATCTAGTTGCACACCCTGCTGGGATATCTGGTCGCCCAAGAACTTGATGGATGACATGCCAAAGGAGCATTTGTCCTTATTCAACTTGAGGCCATTCGCATGGACACATCGAAAGCCTTGTTTGAGATGAGATATGTGTTCCTTGGGTGTCGTGGACCATATTATTACATCATCTATGTACACTCTCACCCACCCTCATGGCACACCCTCAATGCCCTCCATCATCTGCTCCATGATCCTGTGGAAGATTTGAGAGGCTGAAACAATGCCGAACGGCATCCGGTTATAACAGTACCATCCAAAAGGTGTATTGAACATGCAGAGCTTCCTGCTGGACTCGTCCAGTTGTGTCTGCCAGAAACCACGTGATGCATCTAGCTTCGTGAAGAATTTAGCGTGTGCCTTCTCACTGGTCAGTTCCTCCCGCTTCGGGATCGGGTAGTGTTCCCGCATTATGTTCCGGTTAAGATAGAACAAATAACAAAGAACAAAGAAAAGTACAGCACAGGAACAGGCCCTTCGGCCCTCCAAGCCCGTGCCGACCATGCTGCCCGACTAAACTACAATATTCTACACTTCCTGGGTCCGTATCCCTCTATTCCCATCCTATTCATGTATTTGTCAAGATGCCCCTTAAATGTCACTATCGTCCCTGCTTCCACCACGTGTTCCGGCAGCGTGTTCCAGGCACCCATTACCCTCTGTGTAAACACTTGCCTTGTACATCTACTCTAAACCTTGCCCCTCGCACCTTAAACCTATGCCCCCTAGTAATTGACCCCTCTACCCTGGGGAAAGGCCTCTGACTATCCACTCTGTCTATGCCCCTCATAATTTTGTAGACCTCTATCAGGGTCGCCCCTCAATCTCCATCGTTCCAGTGAGAACAAACCGAATTTATTCAACTGCTCCTCATAGCTAAAGCCCTCCATACCAGGCAAGATTCTGGTAAATCTCTTCTGCACCCTCTCTAAAGCCTTCACATCCTTCTGGTAGTGTGGCGACCAGAATTGAACACGATACTCCAAGTGTGGCCTAACCAAGGTTCCATACAGCTGCAACATGACTTGCCAATTCTTATACTCAATGCCCCGGCCAATGAAGGCAAGCATGCCGTATGCCTTCTTGACTACCTACTCCACCTGTGTTGCCCCTTTCAGTGACCTGTGGACCTGTATACCTAGATCTATATGGACAGCACTATTTGGGGCAGCACGGTAGCATTGTGGATAGCACAAATGCTTCACAGCTCCAGGGTCCCAGGTTCGATTCCGGCTTGGGTCACTGTCTGTGCGGAGTCTGCACATCCTCCCCGTGTGTGCGTGGGTTTCCTCCGGGTGCTCCGGTTTCCTCCCACAGTCCAAAGATGTGCGGGTTAGGTGGATTGGCCATGCTAAATTGCCCATAGTGTCCAAAATTGCCCTTAGTGTAGGGTGGGGTTACTGGGTTATGGGGATAGGGTGGCGGTGTGGACCTTGGGTAGGGTGCTCTTTCCAAGAGCCGGTGCAGACTCGATGGGCCGAATGGCCTCCTTCTGCACTGTAAATTCTATGATTCTATGATTCTATGATCTCTCTGACTGTCAATACTCTTGAGGGTTCTACCATTCACTGTATATTCCCTACCTGCATTAGACCTTCCAAAATGCATTACCTCACATTTGTCCGGATTAAACTCCATCTGCCATCTCTCCGCCCAAGTCTCCAAACAATCTAAACCCTGCTGTATCCTCTGACAGTCCTCATCGCTATCCGCAATTCCACCAACCTTTGTGTCGTCTGCAAACTTACTAATCAGACCAGTTACATTTTCCTCCAAATCATTTATATATACTACAAACAGCAAAGGTCCCAGCACTGATCCCTGCTGAACACCACTAGTCACAGCCCTCCAATTAGAAAAGCATCCTTCCATTGCTACTCTCTGCCTTCTATGACCTAGCCAGTTCTGTATCCACCTTGTCAGCTCACCCCTGTTCCCGTGTGACTTCACCTTTTGTACTAGTCTACCATGAGGGACTTTGTCAAAGGCCTTACTGAAGTCCATATAGACAACATCCACTGCTCTACCTGCATCAATCATCTTTGTGACCTCTTC
Source organism: Scyliorhinus torazame (assembly GCF_047496885.1). Taxonomy (NCBI): domain Eukaryota; kingdom Metazoa; phylum Chordata; class Chondrichthyes; order Carcharhiniformes; family Scyliorhinidae; genus Scyliorhinus; species Scyliorhinus torazame. The sequence goes on from NC_092709.1 coordinate 225,825,834, forward strand.
GGAAAACTCAATCAAGTTAGTGAGACACACCTCCCCTTCACAAAACCATGCTGCCTCTCACTAATACGTCCATTTGCTTCCAAATGGGAGTAGATCCTGTCTCGAAGAATTCTCTCCAGTAATTTCCCCACCACTGACGTAAGGCCCACTGGCCTGGAATTCCCTGGATTATTCTTGATACCTTTCTTAAACAAAGGAACAACATTGGTTATTCTCCAGTCCTCCAGGACATCACCTGAAGACAGTGAGGATCCAAAGATTTCTGTCAAGGCCTCAGCAATTTCCTCTCTAGCCTCCTTCAGTATTCTGGGGTAGATCCCATCAGGCCCTGGGGACTTATCTACCTTAATATTTTTCAAGACGCCCAACACCTCGTCTTTTTGGATCTGAATGTGATTCAGGCTATCTACACACCCTTCTCCAGACTCAACATCCACCAATTCCTTCTCTTTGGTGAATACTGATGCAAAGTATTCATTTAGTACCTCACCCATTTCCTCTGGCTCTACACATAGATTCCCTTGCCTATCCTTCAGTGGGCCAACCCTTTCCCTGGCTACCCTCTTGCTTTTTATGTACGTGTAAAAAGCCTTGGAATTTTCCTTAACCCTATTTGCCAATGACGTTTCATGAACCCTTCTAGCCCTCCTGACTCCTTGCTTAAGTTCCTTCCTACTTTCCTTATATTCCACACAGGCTTCGTCTGTTCCCAGCCTTTTAGCCCTGACAAATGCCGCCTTTTTCTTTTTGATGAGGCCTACAATATCTCTTGTTATCCAAGGTTCCCGAAAATTGACGTATTTATCCTTCTTCCTCACAGGAACATGCCGGTCCTGAATTCCTTTCAACTGCCACTTGAAAGCCTCCCACATGTCAGATGTTGATTTACCCTCAAACATCCGCCCCCAATCCGTACCAGGATCAGAATCCAGTAGACCTTGCTGTACACATCAAACGCGTTTGCGTTGGAAATGGGATTGCTGGCCCTTGACCGGTGGTGCAGACCTGCACATGGCTGCATAATGTCCAGGCTTCCCACAATTTAAACATCGTCTGCCTTTTGCAGGGCATTGCCGCTTTAAGTGGGCGGTGCCGCAGTTCGGGCACGTCATGACGTTGACATCGTTACGCTCCGTGCATCGTCGCACAGGTGCAGTGCGGTCAGCCGACGTTTGCACTTGCGCAGTTTGGTCTTTGGCTGGTTCGTTCTCCCGTTCGTGGTGCGCATGCGTGGGACCCCGGGAAAAGCGCGCGAAATGGCCGTCTTCATCGATACTGAGGCTCCGCATCCGGGCGATGGCCTGTACACTCTCTTCCTCGTGGGAGGCAAGTTGTTCCCGTTTTGCCGATTTGAAACGCGAGTACCGATTTCTCGCCTATTCATGCACTTTACACGTCTCGACTGCAACTGGCAGGGTCATGTTTTTAATTTTGCGGAGCTGCTCCCGCAAAGAGTCGGAGTGGACCCCAAACACGATCTGATCCCTGATGATGGAATCCGCGGTGTCACCATAGTTGCAGGACTGCGCTAATATACGGAGATGAGTTATAAAGGATTGGAAAGGTTCATCCTTACCCTGAAGGCGTTGCTGGAAGACATAGCGCTCAAAGCGTTCGTTCGTTTCGACTTCACAGTGACTGTCGAATTTTGCTAAAACGGTCTTAAATTTGGTCTTGTCCTCGCCATCGGCAAAAGTGAGCGAGTTGAAAATTTGGATGGCTTGGTCCCCCACAGTTGATAGGAGCAGCGCGATTTTTCTGGCATCGGACGCATCCTCAAGGCCCGAGGCCTCAATGTAGAGAAGGAACCTCTGCTTGAAGACCCGCCAGTTGGCGCCGAGATTGCCGGAGATCCGTAGCTGTGGAGGGGCCTGGATCTTCTCCATGCCGCTGGATGGCACTTGCTGGTCGTCACTGAAGCACTCAAGGTAAATCACTTAGATAAAGTAGACTACTGGTACCATGTCGTGTTATTCACCCTGGGGTAACACGGACTGCAACTGGATGCAGTTGTACTGTAAAGTAGACACAAACTTAGACATTAGTTCAATTCGATTTATTGAACTTCTGGAGCAGTGCACACAGCTTGCTGTGGGTTGACACTCTACTAAGCTAAGTGTGCTAACTATAACTAACTAGACCAGACTAGCTCTGAGCCACGTGTAGAAGGTGCTAACTGATATATACACCCTGACTGTCACTACAGTTGTCACCAGTGGAAAGAGGCAGAGTGCTGATGCCTCGTGTGTTTTATAGTGGGAAACCCCCCGCTAGTGTTCTGCCTGGTGATTGGTTGTGTTCTGTCCTGTGTGTTGATTGGCTGTACGGGGTGTCTGTCGCTGCCTGTCTGTATCTCATTATGTGCAAGAGTGCATATCATGACACGGGGGGGGGGGGGGGGGGAGGGTTGGAGTACGTGAAGCTCTCATGGGGGGTGGGAATTGCGAGGGGGAGCTTTAGGGAAGGAAATCTGCAATCCTCTCCGGTCTGACGTACATGTGACTCTAGATCCACAACAATGTGGTTCACCTTTACATGACCTAGCAAGCCACTCAGTTGTATCAAAACTGCTACAAAGTATAAAAGGAAAGAAAACAGACGGACCACTCTCATGGACCTAGGCAGTGGAAATGACAATGGCAAGCCCAGCCTTTCGACTCTGCAAAGTGCTCCTTAATTGGGAGAGCTGTCTCACAGACTAGTCAAGCAGCAGCCTGACATATTCATACTCACAGAATCATACCTTACAAACAATTAGATGGTGGCATAGTGGTATTGTCACTAGACTAGTAAACCAGAGACCCAAAGTCTCTGGGTCCAGGGACCCAGACTCAAATCCCACCACGGCAGATGGTGAAATTTGAATGCAATAAAATCTGGAATTAAAAGTCTAATGATGACCATAAAACCATTGTCAATTATGGAACCCCCCTGCTGATTAGCATGTACCGTCCCTCTTAGCTGATGAATCAGTACTCCTCCATGTTTAACACCAATTAGATGAAGCACTGAGGTAGGCAGGGGAAAAGAATGTGCTATGGGTGGGGGACATCAATATCCATCACCGAGGGCAGCACATGGCATATAGTTAGCACTGCAACCTATGGCGCTGAGGACCTGGGTTCGAATCCCGGCCCTCGGTTAGTGTCCGTGTGCAGTTTGCAGATTCTCCCCGAGCCTGTCGGTTTCACCCCCACAACCCAAAGATGTGCAAGTTAGGTGGATTGGCCACGCTAAATCGCCCCCCCCAATTGGAGAAAAAAATAATTGGATACGCTAAATTTTAAAAAAAAATCAATATACATAACCAAAAGTGTAGCATCACTGCTGTGAAGGACATAGCTGCTAGATTGGGCCTGCGGCAAGTGGTGAGGGAACTAACAAGAGGGAAAAACACACTTGGCCTGGTCCTCACTGACCTGCTTGCCGCAGATTCATCTGCCCATGAGAGTTTCGGTAGGAGTGACCACTGCACAGTCCTTGTGGAGGTAAAGTCCCATCTTTACATTGAGGCATCTATTGTGTTGTGTGGCACTACCACAGTTTTGAAAAGGGCCTAGCAACTCAAGATTGGACATCCATGAGATGCTATGGACCATCAGCAGCAGAATTGTACTCAAACACAATCTGTAACCTCATGGCCTGTCAGACTGCTCACTCTGGCATTATCACCAAGCCAGGGGATCAACCAAAAAATGAGGTGCCAACCTGGTGAAGCTACAACACAGGACTACTTTTGTGCCAAGGAGCTTAAGCAGCAAGGAATAGACAGAGCTAAGTGATTCCACAACCAACAGATCCGATCTGAATTCTCCCTGTGTATCCGAACAGGCGTCGGAGTGTGGCAGCTAAGGGCTTTTCACAGCAAATTCATTGTAGGGTTAATGCCTGTCTACTTGTGACAATCAGACAAATTAATATTATCAAGGAGCTCTAGCAAAACTGGAGTCAATGGGAATAGTCCTCAGATGCCACGCCGATTCCCGGCGGATGATAGCACACGTGACCAACGCCGTTGGGAGCTCGTCCAGTCGGGGGTGGAGCATTGTGGGGTGGGCCTCAGGCAACGTCCTGAAGCCTTCGGTACGGTGCACCGTACTCCTAGAGTATGCCGCTTTGGAGGGGTAGGAGCATCACGAAAGCGACGCCAGTCCCGATTTCGTCGGAGACGGGTATTCTCCGACCGATCGCCGAACGCGATTTTGCCGTCGCCGACCGGAGAATCCTGCCCGAGTGTCACTGAATAGCGATGGGGAACTCGCCGGCTGAGTCGACGGGAAACTCCCGCCACAAATTAACTTTGGAATCGTTTGGGAGAATCAGGCCCTTTATGTGTGAAACCCAGTTTGTTTTTTCCTTTTCTTGTTTATTCTGTAACTGTTATTCGGAATACCAATAAAAATATTTTCAAAAAAGCAAAAAGCTCTGAACAGCTTCCCATCCTACCCAAAAAATTACTTCCAGGGCTATCCCAGATGATCAAAGAGCTCAAAAATGAGAACAATAGGCTTTCAACTATAACCGGGGGTACCGGACCTGGAACCTGTGCATGTTGATAGAAGGAGAAAAGCTGTGGCCATGGAACCAAAAGGAAGGAGGAGGAATAGTTAGGAGAGATGTCAATCAACTGAGATCGTATTTAGTATGTATTTCAGGATGTAGTGTAGATAGAAACTGGAGGAAAATCCAACTAACAGTCATACATTTTGAAGAATCAAATGTTGAGTCAGAAATTAGTAAACAACCAAATACTACAACTCTTAATAAAAACCATCCAAATCAAGAAAAAGGAAAGAGACTGCTAGTCTGGCAAGAAAACTATCAGGGAGAGATGTGAAGCCTCTTGGGAGGGGTGCTGCAGTGGGTGCTGGAGTAAACAGGCTGCTGGGTAGGAAGGGAAGGGAACTGGGCCAATTAGGGAGACCCCCCCCCCCCCCCCCCCCCCCCTTGCCATCCAGTGAGAACTGCCAGGCTGTATGCTTGGTGTGGGCCCTCTGGCCATGAGTTGAAGCGGCACTTTTATTTAAAAACTAGATATACAACACACCTGCACAGTATTACTGTATTAGCCCGGAAACTAGTCAGAATTGCAGTAAAATACATTCAGTGCCATTAAACAAATTTGCTTTTGTAAATGAAGAACGCCACTTTAATTGATACTTTGTATTGTATTTAAATACCACCACAGTTCATGTTACCTATTGACAGTCTGCAATATGGATGGTACCTACTGCTAACCATTGACCTACGCAGTGTAACAATACACTGAGAACTCTGTTGGTTACGTCAGGTACATATCACTTCTGTGGGTATTCAAGGCTATATAACAAATGTTTTTCACAGACCAGGGACCTGTACTGAAGTTCGCACTGTTCTGCCATCAGACTCCCTTCAAAAGCAAGGTGAGGCTCATAAGTGGCCAGTAATAGGCCACTTTAGAGCCTCACTTGATTCACAGGCAGGTGGGGACCGCCCCCCCCCCCCCCCCCCCACCTTGCCACTGGTAACACTGCGGTGTGGCCAGGGGTTGCCAGGTAGGCAATGGTGCCCATGGAGTTTTGTACACCACCCTCCCAACCCCCTACCTGCAGACCCACCCCCAAAAGGGCTGTAAAATTCAGCTCATAATTTCAGCGATGTTTAAAGTGGCAGTCCATAAATGGAATTGAAAATGGTCAGGATGGTCAGTGGATATGGCAGCACCGGACCTTAATGATACCTCACTGTAACTGCAGTCAGGAGGGCGAGGGACATACTATTATCCAAAAATAGGAGGAAAAAATCTGCTGCTCTTGCCATGAAGGTGTGGTTGATTCTATCCGAGGGTGTACAACAGTGGCATTAGTGCAGGTCACGGACGCAATGTAGGAAGCAATTTAATGTCACAACCAGGTCACAAAAACATTTTCTGATTGAACTACATTCTGTGTTTTGAGTACCTCCCTTTTCACTCCCTTTCTCTTTGTTCTCCATCACATCACTTCTCACATCCAATTAGTTTCAGCAGCAGTAGCAGTTTCTATGTGCTTTATTATCTTCACATTTATCCATCTATTGTTGACACTCACCTGAATCCTCAAGCAATGTGAGGTATATGCCTCATCGACCCCTGGCTGAATATATTGCACCCATTAAGTGACAATTTCACCTTCTTGCTCCTTGTAGAAAAACTGTGCAAAATGCAAGAGAGAGACAGAACTGGAGGTGGGCCACCACACATCGTCCGACTGACAGATGCAGAGGAGGCGGCACCTGCTTAGCAACAATCTGTTCACTGACGCTGAGTTTGGGTTTCACCAGGGTCATTCAGTTCTTGACTTTATTCAAACATGGGCCAAAGACCTGGGGCGCGATTCTCCACTCCCGCGCCGGTTGGGAGAATCGCCTGGGCCGCCAAAATTTCCCGGGACGCCGGTCCGACGCCCTCCCGCGATTCTCCCAAGCGGCAGGAACGGCCCGGTCGTGTTTCGCGGGCCGCAGGCCGGAGAATCGCCGGAGACACCCAAAATGGCGATTCTCCGGCACCCCTACTATTCTCAGGCCCGGATGGGCCGAGCGGCCAGGCCAAGACGGCGGGTTCCCCCGCCGCCGTCCACACCTGGTCGCTGCCGTCGGGAACAGCGCGGGAACGCTGGGGGGTTGGCCTGTGAGGGGGCGAGGGGGGATCCTGCACCGGGGGGGTACCTCAAATGTGGGGTGGCCTGCGATCGGTGCCCACCGATTATCGGGCCGTCCTCTCTGAAGGAGGACCTCCTTCCTTCCGCGGCCCCGCAAGATCCGTCAGACATCTTCTTGCAGGGCGGACTTAGAGAGGACGGCAACCACGCATGCGCGGATGACGCCCATTATGCGGCGCCGGCCGCGTCATCTATGCGGCGCCGCTTTTACGCGGGCGACAAGTCCTGGCGCGTGTAGATGATGCGGCCCCGATCCTAGCCCATTGTCAGGGCCTGAATCGGTCGGGATCGGGGCCGTTTCACGCCGTCGTGAACCTCAACGGCATTCACGATGGCGCGGCCACTTCGGCGCGGGAGTGGAGAATCCCGCCCCTGAATTTCAGAGATTAGGGGAGAGTGACTGTTCTTGACATCAAAGTAGCATTTGACCGAGTAGGGCACCAAGTGGTCCTAGCAAAACTGGAGTCAAAGGAAATCATAGAGAAAACCCTTCAAATGTTAGAGTGTCAAGCATCTCAGTCCCAGGACATCACTGTAGAAGTTCCTCAAGGTAGTGTCCTAGGCCTCACCGTCTTTAGCTGCTTCATCAATGACCTTCTTTCCACCATAAGGTCAATAGTGGAACTGTTCGCTGATGATTTCAAAATGTTGTCCACCATTCGCGACTCCTCAGATAATGAAGCAGTCCATATCCAAATCAGCAAGACCTGGACGACACCCAGGCTTTAGCTGACAAGTGGCAAGTAACATTTATGTCATTCCAGTGCCAGGCAATGACCATCTCCAATAAGAGAGAATCTAACCACCACCCGTTGATATTTAAAGACATCACCATGGCTGAACTATCAACATACTGGGGTAGTTACCATTGACCAGAAACTGAACTGGCCAGTCATATAAATACTGTGACTACAAGAGCAGGTCAGAGGCTGGGAATCCTTCGGTGAGTTACTCATCTCTTGACTCCCCAAATCCTGTCCACTATCTACAAGGCACAAGTGTGATGGAATACTCTCCACTTGCCTTGATGTATATTGCTGTTCTTTCACTGTCGCTGAGTCAAAATCCTGCAACTTGCTCCCCAACAGCACTGTGGGTGTACTTACACCACATGGACTGTGGCAGTTCAAGAAGGATAATCATCACCAGCTTCTCAAGGGCAATTAGGGAAGGGCAATAAATGCTGGCCTAGTCAGCACATACACAAATGAATTTAAAAAAAAGAAAATTGCCCGAGAAAAAAGTAGCACGTCTGAGTCCTTCTGAATTAGAACATAGAACATACAGTGCAGAAGGAGGCCATTTGGCCCATCGAGTCTGCACCAACCCACTTAAGCCCTCACTTCCACCCTATCCCCGTAACCCAATAACCCCTCCTAACCTTTTTGGTCACTAAGGGCAATTTATCATGGCCAATCCACCTAACCTGCACGTCTTTGGACTGTGGGAGGAAACCGGAGCACCCGGAGGAAACCCACACACACACGGGGAGAACGTGCAGACTCCGCACAGACAATGACGCAGCGGGGAATCGAGCCTGGGACCCTGGCGCTGTGAAGCCACAGTGCGATCCACTTGTGCTACCGTGCTGCTCTAATCACTTTTTAAAATTTCAGATATTTTATTGAGTTTAAATTCCATCACCTGCGGTGGTGGGGTTCGAACCCCGGTCCACAGATCGTTGTCCTGGGTCTCTGGATTGCTAGTCCAGCGACAATACCATTATGCCACCACCTCCCCTAACACAGAACATACAGTGCAGAAGGAGCACATTCGGCCCATCGGGTCTGCACCGACCCACTTAAGCGCTCACTTCCACCCTATCCCTCCTAACCCTTTTGGACACTAAGGGCAATTTATCATGGCCAATCCACCGAACCTGCACGTCTTTGGACTGTGAGAGGAAACCGGAGCACCCGGAGGAAACCCAGACACACACGGGGAGAACGTGCAGACTCCGCACAGACAGTCACCCAGCGGGCAATCGAACCTGGGACCCTGGCGCTGTGAAGCCACAGTGCGATCCACTTGTGCTACCGTGCTGCCCACTATTGGAGATTGAAGATGAAGAGATGAAGAGACAGGGAGATGGAAAGACAGGGAGATGGAGAGACAAGGAGCTCGCAGATAAATATGCTTCAATAAGCAGCCACTCACATTCTGTTAGGAAATTTGTACAGAATCACAGAACACTGCAATACAGAAGAAGCCCTTCGGCCCATTGAGTCTGCACTGACGCATGAAAGGCCCTGATCTGCCCACCTAATCCCATTTGCCAGCACTTGGCCCATAGCCTTGAATGTTATGGCATGCCAAGTACTCATGCAGGTACATTTTATAGGGTGTGAGGCATCCCACCTCTCCCACCCTCCCAGGCAGTGCATTCCAGACCGTCACCACTCTCTGGGTTAATACATTTTTCCTCAAATCTCCCCTAAACCTCCCACACCTCACTTTGAATTTGTGTCCCCTTGTGACTGACTCTTCAACTAAGGGGAACAGCTGCTCCCTATCCACCATGTCCATGCCCCTCATAATCTTGTACACCTCAATCAGGTCACCCCTCAGTCTTCTCTGCTCCAACGAAAACAACCCAAGCCTATCTAACCTCTTCTTATAACTTAAATGTTCCATCCCGGGCAACATTCTGGTGAATCGCCTCTGCACCCCCTCCAATGCAACCACATTCTTCCTATAATGTGGCGACTAGAATTGCACACAGTACTCCAGCTGTGGCCTCACCAAAGTTCCATACAACTCCAACATGACCTTCCTGCTTTTCTAATCTATGCCCCGATTGATAAAAGCGAGTGTCCCATATGCCTTTTTCACCGCCCTATGACCTGCTATTCTGCTTTCAGAGATCTATGGACAAACACGCCAAGATCCCTTTGTTCTTTGGAACTTCCCAGTGTCAGACCCATCATAGTATACTTCCTTGTTATATTACTCCTTCCAAAGTGTATCACCTCACACTTTTCAGGGTTAAATTCCATCTGCTACTTATCCACCCATTTGACCGTCCCTCCTATATCTTCCTGTAATCAAGATGCTCACCCTCCCAGCCAATCTTTGTGTCATCCGCAAACTTTCAGCCGATTTCTAACAGCAGCGAAATGTGTTTTTGTTTAACCTGGAAATGGATGCATTGGAGTCAACTTGCACTGCAGCCCTAAAAATCAATACCTTTTACCCTCACACCTGCTCTCACCTCATCCATTCTCCCCACTCCTCCCCACCAAGAATCCAGATCTGTGGCTACCCTTCTGTGGAGAGGAGAAGTATCTTTGTTAGATTGTGTTTAAAACATGTAGAGTATAATTCCATTACTGAATCCTCAGGGAACATCTGGTACTCAGACATGTCCTCCAGCCTTTCCACCGCTTTTAATTCAGCCCAGGCTATCTCAATTGTTCCACCTGCTTCCATTTGGAACTACCATCTCCAGATCACATCCTCTCTCGTCTGCATAATCTAAGTGCGAACATCTTAAACGTCCCATACTTCAAGACCTTTTCACCTTTGAATTATTTATTTCCCTATATATAATCCTTGTTCATCACTAGAAATGTTTTTACTACTTTGGATATTTAAAATTACACTTCCTCGATTTGATGGCATTTATCTTCCTTGAAATCCTTCACTTGGATTTTTGGAATTCTACAGGAATTGTTTTGCTTCTTTCCTTTCATGTTACAGCACATTTTCATTAACACGCCAATAATGAAGGTGACCAACTTGCTGCTGTATCCAGAACGTCCCAAACCTCATCGAAAGTGTTTTTTTTTAATTCTGAGGATGCCTCAGGAGAGCGCACAGCTCTGACAATAATATAAGTAGAAACCAAATTATCATCACAGGCAAGGCTCCGTGCCTCAAGCCTCAAGCCAGCCATACAGTGGTTTTCATTAACTGTCTTCTATGACACGTCCACTCCTGATGGATGTCAGGCCTGTTGAGTTTGGGTAGGGCACCCCCCCCCCGCCCCACCCTCTCAGATGTCTGACGTGCAAAGTGTTCTCTGGTTTTCCTGTCTCCGTTTCAGATTTCCTGGATCTGGGATTTTTGTTTCTTGTTGCATTCTTTGGTCACTCCAGCCATTTTCTCAGCACTGAACTCTCGGGAAATATTGCAAATGTGCTCCTTGAGTCTAACATCCTGATATTCAGAAGTAGCGCTGTGAGGTCATCTTTTCCAAGTTGCTCTCAGTATTATTGATGGAAAACTGATGATTTCTGTAAGATAGCCGGTGCTCACCGTTAGTGCAATGGAAATAAGCTGCAGCACCTCAACCATAAATGCAATTTAGCTGCAGTGTTAAATATTGCAATGGAACAGTTAATCTAGTAGAATTACCTAAAAATGTTGTGTGGCACAGGTGGTGGATAATACACGGAATACTCGATAGCTAAACATCAGGAGCTGGTTGTTTTGGGTTAGGAACATGCCCGAGCAAAATAATTAATTTTTGAATGCCATGCGCGTGGTTGCTTTGTGGTACATTTAGCAATCAAAAAGATCTTATAAAGTAATGAATGATTTCCAGAGCAGCAGCTGGAGCTGAACAATTCGTCTCAATGCCTCTGGGCTAGTGAAGGGAAATATAATTTCAGTTCCTACTGCCAGTTGACTCCTACTCAAAATTGGCCATATATAGATGTTATCCATGGTAAGTTACCTTTGACATGTGAGAGTGCCTTTAAGAAATGGATGTTTAAGCAATGTACCTTTAAGAAGTGAGGTGATGTCAGAGTGTGGGTGGAGCTGGGCTTTAGATCAGCCATTTTGCAGTTTTGGGGTTTCAGTTTGAAAAGAGCTTGGGAGTGTCTGTGTTTGCAGTGAGCTGGAGCTGCTGTGATCTCTGCCATGAAAGACTATCTCTGGATCATTTGGGTGCTTTAAACTAATAATAGTAAAGCCTTTAACCTGATGTGTTTCTGTTTAAAGGTGTTAAGTCTCATGGATGTTGAAAAGAATAACTGAAGGATTAGTTAGTGTTGTAATATTTTCGGGGTTATCTTTGAAGTAAGGGGGGTGTTAAGGAATCCAATGTTTATTTAAAAGGGTTAAGTTGAGTTCATAGAATAAACATTGTTTTGTGTTTAAAAACCATTTGTCCATAATCGCTGTATCACACCTGGAGAACAAGACGTGTGCTCGGAAAAGCAACAAAATACATTAAAGGGGGAGGTTGGTTGAACTCCATGATACATTTTGGGGTTCTGAAAATGCCTCTCCCATAACACCTTTCTGACACTTATTACTTTGTAATAGCTTTTGGTGGTGCTCCAAAGTGAACTGTTGTAATCAAGCCATTAAAACCCCAATTAAAAATTAATATGGGGCAAATTTTCAGGATGGCAAGCGCTAATGTAACCTGTGCTGCTCTCTTGTACATGCTTAATGCCATTTCACGGTCAATTGGGCTCTGATTCGCAGTAGGGGGGGGGGCGCCCCAAATCTGAAGGGGCTGGGTGGGAAAAGGACCTAAAGTGGCCACTTAAGGGCCTTGATAGGTGAAAGGGAAAGTTTCCTGCCCAAGGCCTGGCTGCCCCACCATGAATTTGCACCTGGGTCGGGGGCCGAGGGGGGGGGGTGGGGGGGGGGGGAGGGGTAGCCCGGAGGGAATGCCCTCCATGCAGCTTTACACTTCTCCCCTCCTCAGAATCCACCGGGGGAGGGTAAAATTCTGCACACAAGCCCTTTCGTTGTGGAGAAGGGACACTAAACCAGACTTTTCCCTTCATTGCTCCTGGGGGAGTTTCCTGTTCCCAGCTACTGAGTCAAGTTTGATTTTTGTCTCAGAGGGATCCCCCAGAAATCCCACAACTTCTCCATTTGGGTGGAGCGAGCCCTGCACCTGCAGTAGGTGGAAGCCCATCCTTGACAATGTACTTTGCTTTAACCTTGAAGAAAAAAAGTCGTAACTACCTCATTTCATGTGAGAAGAATATCAGAAATAGGCCTAAGGAAGGTTTGAGGTAGATTTTCATGGGGCGAAATTCTCCGTTATCGGCGCAAAGTCCGCTGATCGGTGCCAAAAACGGCGCAAATCCGACTTTCATCACGCCGCCCCAAACGTCGCAAAGTCTCCGGCCCGGAATGGGCTAGCAGCGACGTGACGGGATCCGCGCTTGCTCATGTGCTTCACGCCATGCGGTGTCATACGCGCTGCACGGCGTGACGCCTGATCAGGACGCGCTGCTCCCCACCACCCGACCGGAACACCCGACCGGAACACCCGACTGGATGGCTGGACGCCGCTCAGCCCCGAGGTTCCAGTCACGGGATCTGGAGGCGCTCCTGGACGCAGTGGAGCAGAGGAGGGAGGCCCTGTATCCCGGACACGGCCACAGAGTTGCCCCACGCCACAGCCGGCGTCTGTGGAGGGAGGTGGCAGAGGCCGTCACCGCTGTGGCCCTGACACCACGGACAGGCACCCAGTGCCACAAGAAGGTGAACATAGAACATAGAAAATACAGCACAGAACAGGCCCTTCGGCCCACGATGTTGTGCCGAACCTTTGTCCTAGATTAATCATAGATTATCATTGAATTTACAGTGCAGAAGGAGGCCATTCGGCCCTTTGAGTCTGCACCGGCTCTTGGAAAGAGCAACCTACCCAAACTCAACACCTCCACCCAACACCAAGGGCAAGTTTGGACATTAAGGGCAATTTATCATTGGCCAATTCACCTAACCTGCACATCTTTGGACTGTGGGAGGAAACCGGAGCACCCGGAGGAAACCCACGCAGGCACGGGGAGGACATGCAGACTCCGCACAGACGGGTGACCCAAGCCGGAATCGAACTTGGGACCCTGGAGCTGTGAAGCAATTGTGCTATCCACAATGCTAACGTGCTGCCCTTAAGAACAAATAAATCTACACTATATCATTTTACCGTAATCCATGTACCTATCCAATAGCTGCTTGAAGGTCCCTAATGTTTCCGACTCAACTACTTCCACAGGCAGTGAATTCCATGCCCCCACTACTCTCTGGGTAAAGAACCTACCTCTGATATCCCTCCTATATCTTCCACCTTTCACCTTAATTTATGTCCCCTTGTAATGGTTTGTTCCACCCGGGGAAAAAGTCTCTGACTGTCTACTCTATCTATTTCCCTGATCATCTTATAAACCTCTATCAAGTCACCCCTCATCCTTCTCCGTTCTAATGAGAAAAGGCCTAGCACCCTCAATCTTTCCTCGCAAGACCTACTCTCCATTCCAGGCAACATCCTGGTAAATCTTCTTTGCACCTTTTCCAAAGCTTCCACATCCTTCCTAAAATGAGGCGACCAGAACTCTACACAGTACTCCAAATGTGGCCTTACCAAAGTTTTGTACAGCTGCATCATCACCTCACGGCTCTTAAATTCAATCCCTCTGTTAATGAACGCGAGCACACCATAGGCCTTCTTCACAGCTCTATCCACTTGAGTGGCAACTTTCAAAGATGTATGAACATAGACCCAAAGATCTCTCTGCTCATCCACATTGCCCAGAACTCTACCGTTAACCCTGTATTCCGCATTCATATTTGTCCTTCCAAAATGGACAACCTCACACTTTTCAGGGTTAAACTCCATCTGCCACTTCTCAGCCCAGCTCTGCATCCTATCTATGTCTCTTTGCAGCCGACAACATATCCCCCCCTCCCCATATCCCCATATCCCCCCTCCCTCATATCCCCCCTCCCCCATATCACCCCTCCCCCAAATCCCCCCCTCCCCCATATCCCCCTCCCCCATATCCCCCCTCCCCATATCCCCCATATCCCCCCTCCCCCATATCCCCCATATCCCACCTCCCCCATATCCCCCATATCCCCCCTCCCCCATATCCCCCATATCCCCCTCCCCATATCCCCCCGTCCCCCATATCCCCCATATCCCCCCTCCCCATATCCCCCATATCCCCCTCCCCCATATCCCCCATATCCCCCCTTCCCCATGTGGTAGTATGCATTAGGGGTCATGTGGGACTGTGAAGCCGTGATGCCATTGGCTGACAGATCCCGGGTCCTGGTTGGCTGTTGATCTCTAGCTCCGCCCTGAAGGTGGAGTATAAGAACCAGGAGTTCTCCCCGCAGCTCCAGTCTGTTGCTGAACTGTGGGGAACAAGTCACGCTTAATAAAGCCTCATTGACTTCATCTCTATTCGTCTCTCGTAAGTCATTGTGCGCTACAATTTATTAAGCGTGCTTAAAGGACTATGGAGCTCAGGATCGTCCCGGAATGCCTGAGGATCAGCCCCCACGCAGTGAACTCAGCAGCAGTTTTTAAACACTGGCAGACTTGTTTCGAAGGCCTACCTCAGAACGGCCCCCGGCCGGGTCACAGAAGACCAGAAACTGCAGGTCCTGCATTCGAGGGTAAGCCCGGAAATTTTCCCTCTCATAGAAGACGCAGAGGATTTCCAGACGGCGTTCTCAGCACTAAAGAGCGTCTACGTTCGCCCAGTGAACCAGGTCTACGCACGCTACCAACTCGCAACGAGACGGCAAAGTCCCGGAGAATCGCTAGACGAATTCTACGCCGCGCTGCTAATTTTGGGACGGGCCTGCAGCTGCCCGCCGGTAAACACGGCTGAACACACGGACATGTTAATTCGCGATGCGTTTGTGGCAGGTATGAACTCTCCCCAACTCCGCCAAAGACTGTTAGAAAAAGAGTCGCTAGGACTCTCAGAGGCACGGGCCCTTGCAGCTTCCCTAGATGTGGCCGCGCAAAACGCCCGCGCGGACGGCCCCGACCGCGCGGCAGCCCCTTGGGCTCCGTGGACCCCCGTCGCGACAAACCCCCCCCCCTCACAGGCATGCGGGGTTCAGACGCCAGGTCATCCCGGGGGGGCCCGCTGCTATTTCTGCGGCCAGTCGAAACACCCCCGGCAGCGTTGCCTGGCCCGCGCAGCGATTTGCAAGAGCTGCGGCAAAAAGGGCCATTTCGCGGCTGTGTGCCGGTCCCGGGGGGTCGTTGCTGTCCCCGGAGAAGAAAGAGTCCAGCGCAACCCAAACGCTCCCCAACCCCCCCCCAGCGCCCCATGTGCGACCCGCAGGCGCCGCCATTTTGGGTCCCGGCCACCACGATGGGAGGATGGGCGCCGCCATCTTGTGACCCCCCCAGCCATATGCGATGCATGGGGCGGCCATTTTGTCCACCCCGCCGCCATCTTGGGACCCCCCAGCCATGTGCGATGCATGGGGACGGCCATTTTGTTCACCCCCGCCGCCATCTCGGACGACAACAATGGACCCCAGCATCGACGGCTCCACGGGGTTCGAAGAAGACGCTGAGACACTGCAACCACGTCTGGCCTCGGTGACGCTGGACCAAGCACGGCCCCGGACGCTCCAGACGACGACAACAACGGTGCTGATCAACGGACATGAGGCACCATGCCTGATCGACTCCGGGAGCACAGAAAGGTTCATCCACCCCGACACGGTAAGACGCTGTTTTTTGACCATCCGTCCCAGTACGCAGAAGATTTCCCGAGCTGCAGGATCCCACTCCGTACAGATTAAAGGGTTCTGCATAGTGACCCTAACCTTGCAAGGGAGGGAGTTTAAAAACTACAGGCTCTACGTCCTTCCCCAACTCTGCGCGCCCACATTACTGGGATTAGACTTCAAGTGCAACCTGCAGAGCCTAACATTCCAATTCGGCGGCCCAATACCCCCACTCACTATCTGCGGCCTCGCAACCCTCAAAGTTGAACCCCCATCCTTGTTTGCAAACCTCACCCCGGATTGCAAACCCGTCGCCACTAGGAGCAGACGGTACAGCACCCAGGACCGGACATTTATTCGGTCCGAAGTCCAGCGGTTGCTGAAGGAAGGCATAATCCAGGCCAGCAATAGTCCCTGGAGAGCACAGGTGGTAGTAGTAAAGACAGGGGAGAAGCAAAGGATGGTCATAGACTATAGCCAGACCATCAACAGGTACACACAGCTAGATGCGTACCCTCTCCCCCGCATATCCGACATGGTCAATCGGATTGCCCAATATAAGGTCTTCTCCACCGTGGACCTCAAGTCCGCCTACCACCAGCTTCCCATCCGCCCAAGTGACCGCAAGTACACAGCCTTCGAGGCAGACGGGCGACTATACCACTTCCTAAGGGTCCCATTTGGCGTCACAAACGGGGTCTCGGTCTTCCAACGGGAGATGGACCGAATGGTTGATCAACACGGGTTGCAGGCCATGTTCCCGTATCTCGACAACGTAACCATCTGCGGCCACGATCAGCAGGACCACGACGCCAACCTCCAAAAATTCCTCCAGACCGCTAAAGCCTTGAACCTCACATACAACGAGGACAAGTGCGTATTTAGCACAAGCCGGCTAGCCGTCTTAGGATATGTAGTGCGCAATGGGATAATAGGCCCCGACCCCGAACGCATGCGCCCCCTCATGGAATTTCCCCTCCCCCACTGCTCCAAAGCCCTGAAACGCTGCCTGGGGTTCTTTTCATATTACGCCCAGTGGGTCCCCCAGTACGCAGACAAGGCCCGCCCCCTAATACAGACCACTACCTTCCCCCTGTCGACAGAGGCTCGCCAGGCCTTCAGCCGCATCAAAGCGGATATCGCAAAGGCCACGATGCGCGCCATCGACGAGTCCCTCCCCTTCCAAGTCGAGAGCGACGCCTCCGACGTAGCTCTGGCGGCCACCCTTAACCAAGCGGGCAGACCCGTGGCCTTTTTCTCCCGAACCCTCCACGCTTCAGAAATCCGCCACTCCTCGGTGGAAAAGGAAGCCCAAGCCATAGTGGAAGCTGTGCGACATTGGAGGCATTACCTGGCCGGCAGGAGATTCACTCTCCTCACTGACCAACGGTCGGTAGCTTTCATGTTCGATAATGCACAGCGGGGCAAAATTAAAAATGACAAGATCTTAAGGTGGAGGATCGAGCTCTCCACCTTCAACTACGAGATCTTGTACCGTCCCGGAAAGCTGAACGAGCCGTCCGATGCCCTATCACACCGTCGGGACGATAGCCCGCGGCACATGTGCCAACGCACAAATAAACCGTCTCCAAACCCTCCACGAGGACCTCTGCCACCCGGGGGTCACTCGGTTCTACCATTTTATAAAGTCCCGCAACCTCTCCTACTCCGTGGAGGAGGTCCGTACAGTCACCAGGAACTGCCACATCTGCGCAGAGTGCAAACCGCACTTTTTCAGGCCGGATAGAGCGCACCTGATCAAGGCTTCCCGTCCCTTTGAACGCCTCAGTCTGGATTTCAAAGGGCCCCTCCCCTCCACCGACCGCAACACATACTTCCTGAACGTGGTGGACGAGTACTCTCATTTCCCTTTCGCCATCCCCTGCCCCGACATGACAGCGGCCACAGTTATTAAAGCCCTTAACACCATATTCACACTGTTCGGTTGCCCCGCATATATCCATAGCGACAGGGGGTCCTCCTTCATGAGTGACGAGCTGCGGCAGTTCCTGCTCAGCAAGGGTATAGCCTCGAGCAGGACGACCAGCTACAACCCCCGGGGGAACGGGCAAGTAGAGAGGGAGAACGGCACGGTCTGGAAGACCGTCCTACTGGCCCTACGGTCCAGGGATCTCCCAGTTTCACGGTGGCAGGAGGTCTTCCTGGACGCTCTCCACTCCATCCGGTCGCTGCTGTGTACTACCACTAACCAAACGCCTCATGAGCACCTCCTTGTCTTCCCCAGGAAGTCCTCCTCTGGAACGTCGCTGCCGACCTGGCTGGCGGCCCCAGGACCCATCTTGCTCCGGAAACATGTGCGGGCGCACAAGTCGGACCCGTTGGTCGAGAGGGTTCACCTCCTCCACGCGAACCCGCAGTACGCCGACGTGGCGTACCCCGACGGCCAATAGGACACGGTCTCCCTGCGAGGCCTGGCGCCCGCCGGCAACACGCACACCCCCCCGACACCAATCACCCCCTCCCTGCCACCGGTGCACCCCGCGACCGCCCCCTTCCCGGGAGGATCGGTCCTCCTCCCATGTCCGACCAGGAGTGAAGCAGAAGCAGACACCGTAAAGCTCCCGGAGACGACAACGCTGGAACAAGCACCGGCACCACCACCGGGGCTGAGGCGATCGACAAGGAAGACCAGACCGCCCGCTCGACTCGTGGCATCGGTGTAACACAAGAATGTTGTGGACTTTAACGAGAATGTTCTTTTTTTCTTCTTACGAATATTGTAAATAGTTCACAAACCCTGTACATAGCCCAGTGTAGGGCAAAGTGTAGGGCACTGTAATGACATGCAAAAGTTTTTCCTCCCAGGACCAGCCTTGTAAACCCCTACCACCATGCGAAGCACCACCCCGCCGGGTTCATTTTTAACAAGGGGTGAATGTGGTAGTATGCATTGGGGGTCATGTCGGACTGTGAAGCCGTGATGCCATTGGCTGACAGATCCCGGGTCCTGGTTGGCTGTTGATCTCTAGCTCCGCCCTGAAGGCGGAGTATAAGAACCAGGAGTTCTCCCCGCAGCTCCAGTCTGTTGCTGAACTGCGGGGAACAAGTCACGCTTAATAAAGCCTCATCGACTTCATCTCTATTCGTCTCTCGTAAGTCATTGTGGCATATCCCCCATATCCCCCCTCCCCCATATCCCCCATATCCCCCATATCTCCCCTCCCCCATATCCCCCATATCCACCATATCCCCCCGCCCCATATCCCCCATATCCCCCCCTCCCCCATATCCACCTTCCCCCATTTCCCCAAGTGAATCCAGCCCTAACCTTAACCTCTGCAATACACGCGCAACCGATGGCGTGCATTCATATACCTGTCTAACACTGTTGCCTTTTACCCCTGCCACCCCCCCTCCCCAACAGGAGAAGCGCGCACACAACAATAGGGAGCATGTGAGGACTGGAGGAGGGCCCGCTGATGAGAGGCCACTGACCGAACACGAGGAAAGTGCCCTGGAACTGGCTGGCGGACCTGAGGACCGGAAGGTTGCTGATGCAGAGGTCGGGGGCGTACTAACAAGTGAGCCACCGACAGCCCGTCCCCATATCCTCCCTCCCCTATATCCCCCTCCCCCATATCACCTGATGACTGCCTGCGTGTCTAACCATGCATGCTTCATTGTGTATCGCAGGACCAAACGTCCAGGCACCCATCCCCGCAGATGCAGACCGCCCGCAGGATGCCCCTCGGAGGCCACGGGAGACAGAGAGACCCGGACCCTCCGGCATGCGACGCCCGCAGGATGCCCCTCGCACACCACGGGAGACGGAGAGACCCGGACCCTCCAGCATGCGACGCCCGCATGATGCCCCTCGGAGGCCACGGGAGACGGAGAGACCCGGACCCTCCGGCATGCGACGCCCGCAGGATGCCCCTCGCACACCATGGGAGACAGAAAGACCCGGACCCTCCGGCATGCGACGCCCGCAGGAAGTCCCTTGGAGACCACTGGAGACGGAGAGACCTGGAGCAACAGGGAGACGGCGCCCCCATCTCGTGCGGGAGCGACGACGCAGGCGTGTGCCACCCAGCGACGAGAGGGGCAGCCACAGGCCCCCGTCACAGCCGAGCCAGGACACCACTCCCCAGGACACCACTACCCAGGACACCACTACCCAGGACACCACTATCCAGGACACCACTACCCAGGACACCCCTACCCGGGACAGCACTACCCAGGAAGACGATATACCGGACAGTGACACAGAGTGGATGGGTGGCGTCGAACCCCCACCCCAAAGTGCCATGGACTCAGAGTGGGACGAAGAGCACGACACAACGCCACTGCTGTCACCAACACCCTCCACCATCGCAGAAACACTCACCACGGTTGGGCACTTTAGTGATGAGGCGTCTGGTACACTCACTGGTGCGCACAACACAGCCGTCCCGGTACAGCAGGTGGAGGTAGAAGCAGCAGAGGGGCCAGGCGGTCGGAGGGCAGCCCAGCCCAAGCGAACATCTGCCGCCCAGATGGATCCCGGGTTCCTGGAGTTACCACACCCACCCATAGATCCGATGCAACCACCGAACCAGAGACGAGCGAAGAGGGTGACGGGTGGCTTGCGGCGGCTGCGGTCGCCGGTGGAGGAGTCCAGCCGCGTCCAGGAGCTGGGAGTGGTGCCGGTCATGCGTGCCACCCAGGCCGACACCGCACGGGTGGCGTCCGCGGTGGAGGCAATGGGTGCGACGGTGACAGACATGGGGAACGGTTTGCGAGGCCTGGGGCTTTCCGTGCAGGCGGCGTCTGTGGCCCAGGACATGGCTGCCCTCTCACAGGTGGCCATGAGCCAGCGCCAGATGGCAGAGGCGCTCAACGCCATGGCCCTGTCTCAGCAGGCCATGGCCCAGTCTCAGCAGGCCATGGCCCAGTCTCTGCAGGCCATCGCTGAGGGCATCGGCGCCATTGGCCATGTGCGAGCCGGCGTCGCACTGTCACAGACAGGGTTTGACAACCCCCTGGGCTCCATGGCTGCAAACCTGCAGACCCCTGTCGATACCAGCACGGGCCTCCAGGACTGGCAGCGGCAGATGTCGGGGGGGCGTCGGATGGCCAGTCCGTTCGCATCCCCCACCCATGTAGAGGCCTGGGGGCCATCGGGCACCCCGAGGGAGGAGGAGGTGGTGTGGTCCGTCCCGGGTCCCCCTGTAGGGGAGGTCCCGGAACACCACGACACCTCGGACTCCCCCCCTTCCGTCCCAGGTGCATCGGGTGGGCAACGGGCAGGACAGGCTGGCAGCTAGCCATCCCAGTCGCCCGGGCCGCAGCCTGGCCCATCTAGGCCAGGACGCCCCAGGAAACGGCCGCCAAAGGGATCCCGTGTCAGAGGGCAGGAATCACAGGAGTCCACCTCCAGTTCTGCTGTACCGTCTGGGGAACCACGTAGACGTAGTCAAAGGGCCCGTAAGGCCAAACAATTAGACACTGAGTAAGTTGGTACGGGTGCAGGGCACAGATGAGTTTTAGGGGCTAGGGCACGTGCATGAACTCCTTTGGTTATTAAAGTCAATGTTACACCTACAGAAGCTGCCTTTGTGCTCTGTCCAAAGTATGCGGGGGTGTCATGTACGTTGAGCGCAAGTGTGTGTGTGTGAGGGGTAGTCTTACCTCAGCCCCAGGTGAGTCTGCCCCCTTCCCCCTGGGCCGCCATCAACATCCCCCTGGGCAGAGGACGGGACCGTGCGCTGCAGTGTCACAGCCGCATGCAGGGATGGTCCGGGTGGATGGTGGTACTGTGGCCATGGGTCAGACATAGTCCAACGATGGGGAGCCAGGAACTCATCGCAGGGCGGGTTGTCATCATCCTCCATGGCCTGCGATAGACACGCGTCCACCGGCAACTGTGTGAGCCCGGCCGTTGTGCCGCAGGTGGATCGGCAATGGGGGGGTGGTGTGCATGCGGATGGGGTGGGTGGGGTTGGGGAGGGGGGTGAGGGTGCTGGGTGGGTGGGTGGGTGGGGGGTGTGGGTGGTCGGCTGTTGCCATGGTGTGCGGTCTGTGGCCATACTACCCGATTCCCACGCCCATCTAGTCAGTGAAGCGGGCGTCTATCAGCCTGTCCCGTGCCCACTGGCCCAGCCGGTAACAGTGGGCAGCCACCCGCCTGTGTCTAGCCCGTCTGCCCTGACCATTGCCCCCATCCCCCTCATCTGGGGAGGACTGCGCCTCTTCCTGCTGCTCCTCCATTCCGCCCTCCTCTGCCTGCGGCACATCGCCCCTCTGTTGGGCTATGTTGTGCAGGACGCAGCACACCACAATGATGCGGCCGACCCTATCTGACCGATACTGGAGGGCGCCCCCAGAGAGGTCCAGGCACCTGAAACGCATCTTCAGCATGCCAAAGCACCTCTCTATCACTCCCCTTGTCGCTACATGGGCATCATTGTAGCGGTTCTCCGCCTCATTGCGTGGCCTCCGTACAGGTGTCATCAGCCACGATCGCAATGGGTAGCCCCTGTCGCCCAGCAAGCAGGCCCTCAGCCGGGGATGGCGTCCCTCGTACATGCCGGTGATGGATGACTGCGACAACACGTATGAGTCGTGTACACTGCCTGGGTAACGGGCGCAGACGTGCAGGATCATCATGCGGTGGTCGCAGACCACCTGTATGTTCATCGAATAGGTCCCCTTCCTATTGGTGAACACGGCCCTGTTATCTGCAGGTGGCCGCACGGCGACGTGCATCCCATCGATCGCGCCCTGGACCATGGGGAACCCGGCCACGGCAGAGAAGCCCACGGCCCGGGCATCTTGGCTGGCCCGGTCCACAGGGAAGCGGATGTAGCGGTGCGCCATGGCATATAGGGCATCTGTCACTGCCCGGATGCACCGATGCACCGATGTCTGCGATATGCCGGACAGGTCCCCACTCGGTGCCTGGAATCACCCCGTTGCATAAAAGTTCAGGGCCACCGTAACCTTGACGGACACGGGGAGAGGGTGTCCCCCGCTAGTGCCATGCGGTGACAGGTGTGCCAGCAGGTGGCAGATGTGTGCCACGGTTTCCCGCCTCATCCGGAGTCTCCTCCTGCATTCCCGGTCCGTGAGGTCCTGGTATGACTGCCGGGGCCGGTAGGGCGCCCCCGTTGCCGTGGGGCCGCGACGTCCTCCTCGTCCTGTCGGTCAGGTGTCCCTCCAGCCTGGGCGGCTGCCGCCTGCCCCTCTGCGGCAGCCTGCGCCGCCTCTCTGGCACGCTCCTCCTCCTCCTCCTCATCCAGGGCAACATAGACATTAGCGGCTGCCGCCATGGCGGCCAACATCGCTGGCTGATCGGAAAACATGACGGCCTGGTGGGGGGGGGGAACGACGATATATCATCATTGCCCATATCCCTTCCTCCCCCCAGCCAGGTGGCATGGACCGCGTGGTTCCAACTGTTGGAGGCTGGCACCTGGCCAGGTGGACCAACTCACTTGCCCTCGCTCCCCCACTCCCCGGCACGGAACCCATCATCCTACCCGGCACGGACCCCATCCTCCTCACCCGGCACGGACGCCCCCATCGTCCTCCCCGGCACGGACCCACGCATCCCCCTCCCTGGCACGGGCCCCCCCATCCTCCTCCCCGGCACGGACCCCATCCCCTTCCCCGGCACAGACCCCATCCTCCTCCCCGGCAAGGACCCCCCCATCCTCCTTCCCGGCACGGACCCCCCCATCCCCCTCCCTGGCACGGGCCCCCCCATCCTCCTCCCCGGCACGGACCCCATCCCCTTCCCCGGCACAGACCCCATCCTCCTCCCCGGCAAGGACCCCCCCATCCTCCTCCCCGGCACGGACGCCCCCATTCCCCCTCCCCGGCACAGACCCCATCCCCCTCCCCGGCATGGACCCCATCCTCCTCCCCGGCACGGACACCCCCATTCTCCTCCCCGAAACAGACCCCCCCATCCCCCCTCCCCGGCAGGGACCCCAACCTCCTCCCCGGCACGGACCCCCCCATCCCCCCTCCCCGGCACGGACACCCCCATCCTCCTCCCCGGCACGGACCCCCCCATCCCCCCTCCCGGCACGGGCCCCATCCCCCTCCCCGGCACGGACCCCACCCCCCTCCCGGCACGGACCCCATCCTCCTCCCTGGCATGGACCCCATCCTCCTCCCCAGCACGGACCCCATCCTCCTCCCTGGCATGGACCCGACCCCCCCTCCCCGGCACGGGCCCCATCCCCCTCCCCGGCACGGACCCCATCCCCCTCCCACCACGGACCCCATCCTCCTCCCTGGCACGGACCCCCCCATCCTCCTCCCCGGCACGGACCCCCCCAGCCTCCTCCCCAGCACGGACCCCTCCATCCCCCCTCCCCGGCATGGACCCCATCCCCCTCCCCGGCACGGACCCCATCCTCCTCCCCGGCACAGACCCCCTCATCCCCCCTCCCCGGCACGGACCCCCCATCCTCCTCCCCGGCACGGACCCCCTCATCCCCCCTCCCCGGCACGGACCCCCCCATCCTTCTCCCCGGCACGGACCCCCCCCCATCCCCCCTCCCCGGCATGGACCCCCCCATCCCCCCTCCCCGGCACGGACCCCATCCCCCTCCCCGGCACGGACCCCATCCTCCTCCCCGGCACGGACCCCCCATCCCCCCTCCCCGGCACGGACCCCATCCTCCTCCCCGGCACGGACCCCCCCACCCCCCCTCCCCGGCACGGACCACATCCCCCTCCCTGGCACGGACCCCCCCATCCTCCTCCCCGGCACGGACCCCCCCATTCCCCCTCCCCGGCACGGGCCCCCCCCATCCTCCTCCCCGGCACGGACCCCATCCCCTTCCCCGGCACGGACCCCATCCTCCTCACCGGCAAGGACCCCCCCATCCTCCTCCCCGGCACGGACCCCCCCATTCCCCCTCCCCGGCACAGATCCCATCCCCCTCCCCGGCACGGACCCCATCCTCCTCCCCGGCACGGACACCCCCATTCTCCTCCCCGACACGGACCCCCCCATCCCCCCTCCCCGGCACGGACCCCATCCCCCTCCCCGGCACGGACCCCATCCTCCTCCCTGGCATGGACCACCCCATCCCCCCTCCCCGGCACGGACCCCATCCCCCTCCCCGGCACTGACCCCATCCTCCTCCCCGGCACGGACCCCCCCTCCCCGGCACGGACCCCATCCTCCTCCCCGGCACAGATCCCCCCCATCCTTCTCCCCAGTATGGACCCCCCCATCCCCCCTCCCCGGCACGGACCCCCCCATCCTCCTCCCCGGCACGGACCCCCCCATCCTCCTCCCCGGCATGGGCCCCCCATCCCCCCTCCCCGGCACAGACCCCATCCACCTCCCCGGCACGGACCCCATCCTCCTCCCCGGCACGGATCCCCCATCCTCCTCCCCGGCACGGACCCCCCCATCCTCCTCCCCGGCACGGACCCCTCCACCCCCCCTCCCTGGCACGGACCCCATCCCCCTCCCCGGCACGGACCCCATCCTCCTCCCCGGCACGGACCCCCTCATCCCTCCTCCCCGGCACAGACCACATCCCCCTCCTCGGCACGGACCCCATCCTCCTCCCCGGCACGGACCCCCCCATCCACCTTCCCCGGCACGGACCCCAACCTCCTCCCCGGCACGGACCCGCCCATCCTTCTCCCCGGCACGGACCCCCCATCCTCCTCCCCGGCACGGACACCCCCATCCCCCCTCCCCGGCACGGACCCCATCCCCCTCCCCGGCACGGACCCCCTCCATCCCCCCTCCCCGGCACGGACCCCATCCTCCTCCCTGGCACAGACCCCCCCATCCTTCTCCCCGGCACGGATCCCCCCACCCCCCTCCCCAGCACGGACATCCCCATCCTCCTCCCCGGCACGGACCCCCCCATCCTCCTCCCCGGCATGGGCCCCCCCATCCCCCCTCCCCGGCACAGACCCCATCCCCCTCCCCGGCACGGACCCCATCCCCCTCCCCGGCACGGACCCCCCCATCCTCCTCCCCGGCACGGACCCCCCTATCCTCCTCCCCAGCACGGACCCCTCCATCCCCCCTCCCCGGCACGGACCCCATCCCCCTCCCCGGCACGGACCCCATCCTCCTCCACGGCACGGACCCCCCCATCCCCCCTCCCCGGCACGGACCCCATCCCCCTCCCCGGCACGGACCCCATCCTCCTCCCCGGCACGGACCCCCCCATCCACCCTCCCCGGCACGGACCCCATCCTCCTCCCCGGCACGGACCCCCCCATCCTTCTCCCCGGCACGGACCCCCCATCCCCCCTCCCCGGTACGGACCCCCCCATCCCCCCTCCCCGGCACGGACCCCATCCCCCTCCCCGGCACGGACTCCATCCTCCTCCCCGGCACGGACCCCCCCCATCCCCCCCCCCCCACCGCACACACACACACAAAACCCTACACACACCTCTCCCCCACACATTCAGACTGCGACCACACCATCGCCTGTCCAGCGGCCAACCCCCCAGGCCGTCACCCACCTCCACGCTGGTCGGCGTAAACCTTGAGCACTGGTTGACGCCGATTGAAAGGTGGTTTGTTTTACGCCG
This sequence comes from Scyliorhinus torazame, assembly GCF_047496885.1. Lineage (NCBI taxonomy): Eukaryota > Metazoa > Chordata > Chondrichthyes > Carcharhiniformes > Scyliorhinidae > Scyliorhinus > Scyliorhinus torazame. The sequence goes on from NC_092709.1 coordinate 225,852,494, forward strand.
ACGTGACCCGTCATCACGTCGACGGGACTTCGGCCCATCCGGACGGGAGAATATCGACAGGCCCAAAATCGATTGCCTTGCGCCCACCCGTGCCATTCTCCGAGGTGTGCGGCGCCATTGACGCCCCGACGACTTTTCTCCCTTCGGAGACTTCGGCGGGTGCGGAATTCATGGCGGCCAACGGCCATTCTCCGACCCGCTGGGGAGTCGGAGAATCTCGCCCCTGGTGTTAGAAGCTAGTTGGCCATTATATAAACTGCCCAATTTTCCCTGAATTGAGAATCAAAATCACAGATGGTTGATTGTGCAATAGGCAGATGAGCGTCTACATCAGTTTTACGCCAAGACAGAAAGTTGAAAATCTACTGCACTGGAACGCAGTTATTCTTGCTCTTACTGAAATGTGTTTTGATGATTATATTTGTTCATGAAGGTTAAAGGTGTCAGTTTATTTTGTGGTCAGATCCATTCCATGAGTCTGCGCCTGCTAGTTAATTGTTTTGAGATTCCCCAAAATCATCACAGGTAGGATTTTACAGACATCACAAACAGAAAACTGGGCTGGATCCCAGCCCAGTCACTGGTCTCGGAGATTAAAAGACATTTTCTTGCTCTTTAATTATATGAGGCAATAGATCCTTAAATGTTGGGCATTCAAAGCCAATTCTGTCCTGACAATCTACCAGGAAGATGATCAATTCTAGCATATCTGTAATCAATGACATTTGCTATGTTTGCGCTGGGTGAAAATCTTCAAGGATTAACATCTGTATGAATGGGTATTAAGAAATGTTTGCTCTTGTTTGAAACCTGTCTATTATCTCTTAGTTTACACTCAAACGCCAGGGAATTTGTGAATGATACTGAAAGGAAGCTTGAATCTTATTTCATAGAAAATCAAAAGCTGATCTAATTATACTGCAAAGGCTGTCAGTAAGGTTTAAATTAGAATTAAGTATTTATCCCAGGGGAAATAAACACCATTTTGTGATGTTAAATAAAATAGATTATTAGCACCATGGCACCACAGATGTATTATGCCCTGCAGCTCTAATTTATAATAATAATAGTTGGTGTCGCAAATGGCTTGAGTTTGCGCATCTATGTTAACTAGTGTTCAGAGGATGGCTTCTGATCAACAGATTAAATGAGTCTCTTTGTACCATGTCGGAGTCATTCATTGTTTAAGTCGCAAAGTTGTTTGTTTTGCGGGTTGATTAATGGAATGGAGGGAATTTAACATCTGGGTTTTATGGACTGTATTGCTTCCTTGTGTTTTTCATTTAAAAATGTAATTTTGTTAAGTTCACCTCAAAAGCTGACTTCAAGCAAATTGAGCAGTTCGAAAAGGTCTCTGAAGCAGTCCTACAATTCTTGTGGAATTCGGCTGCTGGACTGAGGCAGAAGTGCACAGTTTTCATCAACAGCCTGAGGAAACAGGAAGTCCCATTCTGTAACATGAATCAGTTGCCTGCCGGGGATTAATGCACAACCAGAGGTGCAAGTTTAAAGCTTGTTCAATTCGGAGTGAATTTAAGGCCCCGGCTTCTCAAATTGTTGAGGCCTCTGACAGGCAATACTACTCATTATTTCAAATACAGATACTATTATGCTGCATCATGAGGGGCTAGTTTAGCACAGGGCTAAATAGCTGGCTTTTAAAGCAGACCAAGGCAGGCCAGCAGCGCGGTTCAATCCCCGTATCAGCCTCCCCGGACAGGCGCCGGAATGTGGCGACTAGGGGCTTTTCACAGTAACTTCATCACAGTAACTGCTGCAATTGTATAAGGTGTTAGTGAGGCCACACCTGGAGTATTGTGTTCAGTTTTGGTCTCCTTGAGAAAGGACGTACTGACACTGGAGGGTGTGCAGAGGAGATTCACTAGTTTAATCCCAGAGCTGAAGGGGTTGGATTACGAGGAAAGGTTGAGTAGACTGGGACTGTACTCGTTGGAATTTAGAAGGATGAGGGGGGATCTTATAGAAACATATAAGATTATGAAGGGAATAGATAGGATAGATGCGGGCAGGTTGTTTCCACTGGCGGGCGAAAGCAGAAGTAGGGGGCATAGCCTCAAAATAAGGGGAGGTAGATTTAGGACTGAGTTTAGGAGGAACTTCTTCACCCAAAGGGTTGTGAATCTATGGAATTCCTTGCCCAGTGAAGTAGTAGAGGCTCCTTCATTAAATGTTTTTAATAAAAAGATAGATAGTTTTTTGAAGAATAAAGGGATTAAGGGTTATGGTGTTCGGGCCGGAAAGTGGAGCTGAGTCCACAAAAGATCAGCCATGATCTCATTGAATGGTGGAGCAGGCTCGAGGGGCCAGATGGCCTACTCCTGCTCCTAGTTCTTATGTTCTTATCTGAAGCCTACTTGTGACAATAAACGATTTTCATTTCATTTCATTTTCATGATGACCACAACAGCATTTCAACTTCTGGGTTCAGCAGACCTGTGCTGAACAATCCCCAACAGCTGAACCATAGCAGAATTTGCAAAGTGATCAGATGGAACAAAAACAAGTTTAAAAAAATACTTTCCTGTGGAATCATAGTTGGCTTTGGGGTTCCGCCGCAGTCCCAGCCAAGTTTTCCCCTCCCATTGGCAGTATCAGCTGCCAAAGCCCCTGCACAACATTAACTCTTTACTGCGGTCTGTGGTGTTGGGTGCTCTGAGGTACAGATGAACCAACACGGTTGCAATTGGTACAACACTGTTTTATTTCAACTTGTTATTTACAGATCTGTCCTGGTACTCAGCGCGTGGTGACTCTCTGAGTGTGTTGTTAATCAGGTCCTGTCCTTGTCCTGGTCTCCAGATCTACTGACCACCAGGTGTCGTGTTTCTTGTCTTATACTGTCTCTGTCCTTGTCTGTGATTGGCTGTCGTGTTATGTGTGCTAATTGGTCTGTTGGTCAGTCTATCATGATATGTGTGTTTGAATATCATGACATCCCCCCTTTTTTACAAGATTATGTGCCTACATGGTTATAAATATGAATGTGTCCTGAGTGCAGCTAAAGGTGTGTGTGCGTGATATTTACAGCATGTGCATGTGGCGTAACTATATACATGGGGCGATGTCAGGTGTGGCATGCTAACGAGGTTGTACCATAACAAAAGAAGAAAAACTTTGAAGTGTGGTCCAGTCAAACGAGATCTGGAACGATAAAACAGTAACATGTTACAATACAATAGTTTCTAAACTTTGACGTGTGAACAGTCTCATAAGTCCATTCTAGTAGGTGGGCGACGAATACGGGTTGACCGCCTCAAGGGTGGGTCGAGAACCACCGGCTGAGGTGCGAGCCTGGCCACGGGTGGCGACAGAAGGGGCATGGTATATGGCAGCTCCACAAAGTCACTATCAGGAACCATTGGAGGACGCGGCGTCTGTGTGTGGTTCCGTTGCGAGCGTGGAAGTAGGCGAAGGGCTCGCCGATTGCGCCTACGCACCGATCCATCCGTCATGCGTACCAGGAATGAGGTGGAGTCTTTTTCTTTTTATGTTTGTGGTGGTGTTGTCGGATGGCATCTTGTAGCTGATGGGTCGTTGACATTGAAGAGGTACCATCAACAGTATCATTCGAGGTCATGAATGTGCCAGATGTTGAAGTCGGATGAGACTGTGCATGCTGGTTCTGGCCACATGCTGTGCTGGAAGGGTGATTCTGCTGAGAAGCATTGAAGCATGTCGATTTGGAGACAGAATTGCTGCTGGCATCAATGTCTGGTGATGGTGTGAAACTAGAACCTTGCATCTGATAGGAAAACGCTATTTGGCCAGGCTGGGGTGCAGCAAATCCTGGGCTGTAACTAAGGCATCCAGTCTGTAGTGCAGATTGCGCTGGCGGTAGTCCTCCTTCGGTCTTGATTCCATTAGTGGGCAATCCGTAGTGCTGGTCTGTTTGAGAATATGCTGCATAGACTGCTGGCTGCTGCATGCCTGAATACTGGGTTTGTCCAGCATGAGCTGTCATTGGCTGCACTGTTGGTGTGGAAACAATGTGTGGAGATAGCTGTGGTGAAAATTGGTGTATTCCTCTTGGACTGTAGCTGCTGCTTGTTATTGCTGACCCAGTGTGATTGTCACGTGATCCATCTCCTGTCGTTGTGGCATCTGCTGTCACCCTGAGCGTGTCATCACTGAGGTTGCGACACTGCCTGTCTGGAGTAAAGTCTGGCTTACGTGAATCAGAATCGGCGTTTGGCTGCTCCCCATCTGGAGTCTGGTCTGTTTTTTGTTGATGCTCCCCGTCCAGTGTCTTAGCAGGTTCACTGGAGTCAGCTGAGATTTCTTGAAGCTGCACTTCTGGAGTTGGAACATGCAGGAATGCATTGACTAGTGGAGAGGTTCGAGCAATTGAGGGTGGAAGTAGTGTGGTGTCACCATAGTTACCAGTGGTCTCACCGTGATCGTCGAGTGCCTCTGTATGCACTAGCTGAGGTCTGTCACTTTGCACCTTTTGCATGGGAAGTGGGATGCTGTCGTCACTCGTTTCACATACCGTGGGTAGATCCTCAGTAGCTGCTTGCTGTTCACTAGGGTTGGGTAAATTGTCAGAGTTTTCATCTGGTGGTGCAAACCATGTCGGTGGACTGTCATTGCCTTGCCGTTGTCCTTCATTTGGGCTTTTCTTCTTTGGAATTTTAAATCTTCCCCCAGACATTACAGAACCTTGGTCATTTCCCTCAATTTCTCCCATATGTAGGGCAGCAAATGTTAGATCCGATGTTTCTTTCGTCATTGTACCAGTTTCCAAAGAACAGTCCGTTTCAATTTTCTTCTCAGTTACTTCATACGCATCCTTTTCTAATGTACATGCCTTCATAGTCTCTGGATCTGATTTTGCTGGGACTGGCATAGTCACCGTCTCTCTTTTACTGTTCTCAATTTCCCACATTCTACTCCCCAGACATAAATGCTTAATCTCTGGAGTTAATGTGGTACAATGGATAATCGGGTCGACCTTATCTGCATCTTCACCATCACTGGAAAGCACAATTGGTTCACTTGAAACTGCTACGGGTTTTAAGTGCTTTGTCTGGCTACTCGATGTCGGTGTCCTCAGGATTCTTGCTCCAATGTTCTGCTCATTTATCAGTGGAGTGTGCATAGGTTCAATGCGATTAATATTCCCATCAGGGTTTGAAGAGTCATTACTGACTAACTGCTGGTCTCTGAAGTTGGGACTTTGCGGTTTTGTGTTGAAGGGAGACAGTTGTCCCTGCTGTAGATATGATTCAGGTTGTGTTATTTCCATTGAATGAGGATCAATGTCTTGTCCATTTTTTCGATCCGTACTAAAACAATGGCAATTTTTAGTCTGCTCCTTGCAAGTTAGACATACAAGTAATTTCTTTAGCAAATCCTCAGCATCCTTCTGTGACTGTGCAGCATTATTAATATCTCTTCGGCTATAATGATCCTGAAGTTCAGCGCATAATCCTTTTTTCTTCGGGCTTGGAAGAGGCGATTCCTTTGGCTTGTCTTCATTTGGGTTTGAACAGTCATCAGCGCTGTGCCCTTCATTGTAGCATGATAGACCGTCATGGTCGTCCTGTTGTGCACTGGAGCGTGGTGGACTGTTATAGCCTTCTTGCTGTTTACGTGAGCATGGCAGACTTGCTTCATCTGCCGCTAGTTGGTCAGAGGAGGTTGCTAGACCCTCATGGTCTTGTTCCTGCAAGGACTGTGCATTGGATTCTTGCGTTGCTTCCCTCGTTGGGTCGGGAACCCTGAGCGGGGCGTGGACCACGCTCTGTGTGGCAGCAGGCCGCTCTCTGTGTGTCTGTACCGCTTTCTGTCTCTTAATTTCAGGCTGCAGCATCATCCTGCACTGATGAGTTGGGACGTCGTATCTGCTGGGCTGAAGATGCTCAGATCCGAAAAGTGAATCCGCATCTGCATCGGATTCAATGTGGAGGTCGCCAATGTTCAACATGAAAGGTTCGTACGGGTCGTAGTCGTCCAGGACCATGGAGCTGTCATTGGGCTCGCGAGGTCCGGAAAAAATGTAAAGATCAGTATCGAAGTATTCGCGGTCGGAATCATCGGTTTGTGCGTAGGTAACTGCTTGTTGCAGGGTTCTTCGGAGGCTAAATTCATTCCCTGGTTCAATTTGAGGCATTGTGCTGTCATTCCAGGTGAAGGAAGGTTGTTTTACAGCTTTAAAAGATTTTTTCTTTGATTTGGGACGTTTCCCCTTTAAATTGGTGCGGTCCGGGGCCTCTGACATCACGGCGCGTGTGACGTAGCACGTAGGAAGTGACTACGCATGCGCAGATCGCCGTTCCTTTACCGATGGCCGTTTTCTTGATTGCGCATGCACGCCGTCTTGCGCATGCGCAGACGAACCTTCCGGTTCTGCGCACTTCTCGCGCAACTGCGCTGGTGTACTCCCTTTAGCAAGATGGCCGCCGACCTCGACCCAAATCACTCTCTGGTCCGGGATTTCGGCCTCGAGGTGAGTACTGCCGCTTTTCTTACCTTTCCTTGCCGATTGGAGTGTGTTATCCTCACAGTATTTGGCGAATTTGTCCAGGACTGCCTGGAAGTCGTACCTGTTTTGCCCTCTGGAGAACTTGAATTTTTTAAAGATTTCTTCTGCTCCTGCACCGGCGATGGGGAGGAGAAACTCTATTTTTTCATCATCGGCCAGGTCCTTAAGTTCGGCTGCCACCAGGAAGAATTCAAACGCCCGCCGGAATCACTGCCAGTTTTCGCGGAGATCGCCGTGGCACTGGAGCGGCTGCGGAACCGGGAGCTCGTACATCTTGCCTGGGTATTGCTGGTTGTCTCTGTACGCTGAGGTATGGCGGCGGGTATCGATCCACTCATTTGGTACCATGTGGTGTTGGGTGCTCTGAGGTACAGATGAACCAACACGGTTGCAATTGGTACAACGCTGTTTTATTTCAACTTGTTATTTACAGATCTGTCCTGGTACTCAGCACGTGGTGACTCCCTGTGTGTGATGTTAATCAGGTCCTGTCCTTGTCCTGGTCTCCAGATCTACTGACCACCAGGTGTCGTATTTCTTGTCTTATACTGTCTCTGTCCTTGTCTGTGATTGGCTGTCGTGTTATGTGTGCTAACTGGTCTGTTGGTCTGTCTATCATGATATGTGTGTTTGAATATCATGACAGGGTCCATGTCCATGTAAAGGAATTGATTAAAACTGCAGGTATGTTCTGAATATTTGTTATGGCAATTGCTATTGAATTATTAAAATTTAATTTGTCAGGCCTCATCATTTATTTTGCTGCACTTTACTTTTTGTACAATAATATAATTGTATAATAAGTTTAAACTAATATGCAAGGGGGAGGGGAACCTATGTAAGGAATCAAAGAAAGAGGGAGTAAGGACAAAAACAAAAGGTAGAAAAAGGAATAAGGAAAGTGATAGGTGGAGACACCAAGGGCAAAATTCAAACAAGGCAAAAGAGAAAAATATTGGGAGCAAGACAATGTGAAAAAGACAAACTTAAAGGCTCTGTGCCTTAATGCACGGAGCATTTGCAATAAAGTGGATGAACTAATTGCGCAGATAGATATAAATGGGTACAATATAATTGGGATTACGGCGACATGGCTGCAGGGTGACTAGGGATGGGAACTGAACATCCCAGGGTATTCAGTGTTTAGGAAGGACAGGCATAAAAAAAGGTGGCGGAGTGGCACTGCTGGTTAAAGAGGAAATTAACACAATAGTGAGAAAGGATATTAGCTCTGACAGTGTGGAGTGTGTATGGGTAGAGTTGAGAAATACCAAGGGGCAAAAAACATTAGTGGGTGTCATATATAGACCCCCAAACTGCAGTGGTGCTGTTGGGAATGGCATTAAACACGAAATTAGAGATGCATGTAATAAGAGAATATCGGTGATCATTCCTGTCTGGCACAAAAGCAAAATGGGTAAGATGGCCAATCTATTACTTACAAAGGAAATTAGAAATAGTATCTGATCCAAGGAAGAAGTATACAGATTGGTCAAGAAAAATAATAGGTCTGAGGATTGGGCGCAGTTTAGAATTCAGCAAAGAAGAACCAAGGGATTGATTAAGAAGGGGAAAATACAGTACGAAAGTAAGCTTGCAGGGAACATAAAGACGACACTAAGAGTTTCTATAGATATATGAAGAGAAATAGATTGGTAAATAGATTCTTTGAAATGTAAGCCTCCTACAGACAGAAACAGGGGAATGTATAATAAAGGACAAAGAAATGGCGGAGCAATTAAATACTTGGTTCTGTCTTCACAAAAGCAGACACAAACCAGAGGACACCAGACATGTTGGAGAATGAAAGGTTTAGTGAGAGGGAAGAACTGAGGGAGATCGATATTAATAGAGAAATGATGCTGGGAAATTTGATGGGATTGAAGGCGGATAAATCCCCAAGCAGTGGCGGACCCACATATTTGGGGCCCTGAAACTTGAACTGTTATGGGGGCCCCTTCGCAACCAGCAACAAGGTCTGGGTAACCACTGTTATCTTCTTTAATGGGGTTGTTCAACGACAGATCACCACAAATTTTTAAAAAATATAACCACTACATCTCAGATTTTGATTAAAATTGCTGTACTGGATTATCTCACATGTCAAAGTCACTGGTGCGAATAAAAAATTCCTATGCCTTATAGTTTTCGAGTTATGGGGGGTTGAAAATTAGGGAAATGTTATATACATGCATGATGAAATGATGAAATAAAACATAGAAAAGACCACAGTCAATATAATCTTTTATTTTAGACACCTATGAGAATACGTACTACATGAAGCACATTTTACAAAATACTCTTTTTTTCTGTTTTTGCTAGCAACATATTCACGTACAGTTTTGTCATATGAGAGCTTCCTTGCAATGTCATTTTCTAGAGACAATATGCATAAAGAATTTAAGCGCTCTTCAGTCATGGTAGATAGAAATTTGTACTTTATAAAGGATAGCTTTGAAAAATTCCTTTCTGCTTCACAGCTCGTGATAGGCATTGTCAAGGACAGCTTAAGCACAGTAGTAATATTGGGGAACACTTCAATTCGGTATTGCAGAACTTCTGCGCATTACATTTTAGATGGCGTGTTTTCTTCTGTGTTCTGGGATTTCCTCAGGTGCAAATATTCTTTGAACTGATAACACTCGTTTACTAATTTGTGGTCAATATCATCTTTGCAAAACGATATTATAAGTTTGATACTGTCCTCATCAATTTCAGAATTGTTCACCAATCTCAGCATGAAATCTTTCCCATACCCCCACACTCCAAGAGGCGTTGCAACCAGGTTTACGCCCATCATTAATTTAAATACATTTTAATATTCAATATCGGCTGAACGCCAAATCTTCTGGGAATACCAGATGTTCCACCTGCCAGAGTGACGTAATGCCGGCGGGAATCACTACTGGCCTCCAAAAACGGAGACTGTGGGTGCGATTCTCCCCCAAATTTTCGAAGTTAATTTGTGGCGGGATTTTCAGGAAGTTTCCCGTCGGCTCTGCCGGCAAGTTTTCCACCGCTAATCAATGACACTTAGCCACTTTTTTGTGGCCTGGGGAGTTTCTCACCGGTTTAGCCCACACTTAGGGCACCATTCTCTGGGCTCGTTACGCTCTCGCTCAAGCGTAACGAGGCCTGTGAATAGTGGGAGAGGCCAAAAACAAGACGCGGGCTGGGCTTTAAACAGTTTGCGATGCAACCGGCCCCCTCCCGTAGGCGAAATCGGGATCTCACCGTAGCTTGGCGAGAAACCAATTATCACCACCCAAGCCCATTTCCATACAATTAACAAGAGCCATCCCATATTCAACGGCCTCCCATCATTCAGCAGCCTCCCCAGCAAGTGCTCACGCTGGTGCCGATTAGTACTCCATTTGAAAACGTGAACCTGGTGGAAGGTCTTCTGTGGGGAGCCAAGGAGGTGAGTAGCCATCTTTGTTCACAGGCAAAGAGCTCAAAGCTCTGGGATTGTTGCCCCTGTGCTTGGCGGGGGGTGGGGGACCCTCGGCCGGGGGTGTGGGACCCTTTGGGGGGGGTGAGGCGGGATGTGCTGGGGGGGCAACCAGGGGCCAACCACTCATACACCACAATGCCAACCCTGGAGCGTGTTTATCCATTTTGGGGGCAACACTTGTCCCTGCCCTTCTGCCCCACCGAAAACCCATAACCCCCACCAACTGCCGAGCCCTTTGGCTGCGTGGCTGAAGGCTGTTGCTGGTAGGGAATTGGCAATCGTGGTTAAGTAAGCACTTTACAGGACAGAACAGTGGCGCAGTGGGTTAGCACTGCAGCCTCACGGCGCCGAGGCCCCAGGTTCGATCCCGGCTCCGGGTCACTGTCTGTGTGAAGTTTGCACATTCTCCCTGTGTTTGCGTGGGTTTCGCCCCCACAACCCAAAAATGTGCAAGCTAGGTGGATTGGCCACGCTAAATTGCCGCTTAATTGGAAAAAATGAATTGGGTGCTCTAAATTTAAAAACAAGGTGAGCACTTCATACATGCCAAGTGGATTCCTGTGGGTGGATGGGCCATGTAGCATGTGGGAGTCATTACCTAGCATCCCAATCACATCCTGATGCCTGGACACTGCTTGAACACTGCGGGAGGCAACACCACATGCACAACATCTGAACACCCAGGGGGTGGAACATAGCTCCGGGCATATGTCCACGGCTGGAGGGTGGGTGAACGCCACGGCGAGCCGGGGGTGGGGGGGGGGGGGGGGATGCCCGGAGAGATGGACAAAGGGTCCGGGGGCCAGCCCTCATTGCAGAAGGAAGTGACAGAGGCATCATAATGGTTGTGCAAAAAGGTGTTTAATGTGCTGTACGATACCCCATTCCCGGTGGTGCCGTCCCCTCAACCCCCCCCCCTACCTACCTAACCCCCCCCCCCCCCCCCCCCGGTGCCCTCGGTGATCCTCAACATGTCTGGCCCTCCTAGCTCTATACTATGTCTAGGTGATTCCCCAGGATACATATCTGAAGTGGAGGCAGCCAGCTGCCTAACTCATCCCGTGGCCTTCGATGCTCCTGGCGGGAATCCTCTGGGGGCTCTGGGGTCAGAGGGCCATGGCTCACTTGTCAACGACACCTGCACAGCCGTGCCACCCTGTCCCATGTGCTGACCTTGAGATGCGGCCTCATTAGGGGGTGGAACTCGGCGGAATCCCAAGGCTTTTTACACGTACATAAAAAGCAAGAGGGTAGCCAGGAAGAGGGTTGGCCCACTGAAGGGGAGGGGAGGGAATCTATGTGTTGAGCCAGAGGAAATGGGCGAGGTACTAAATGAATACTTTGCATCAGTATTCACCAAAGAGAAGGAATTGGTGGATGTTGAGTCTGGAGAAGGGTGTGTAGATAGCCTGGGTCACATTGAGATCCAAAAAGACGAGGTGTTGGGCGTCTTGAAAAATATTAAGGTAGTTAAGTCCCCTGGCTTGATGGGGTCTACCCCAGAATACTGAAGGAGGCAAGAAAGGAAATTGCTGAGGCCTTGACAGAAATCTTTAGATCCTCACTGTCTTCAGGTGAAGTCCCGGAGGACTGGAGAATTGTCAATGTTGTTCCTTTGTTTAAGAAGGGTAGCAAGGATAATTCAGAGGTCTACAAAATTATGAGGGGCATAGACAGAGTGGATGGTCAGAGACTTTTTCCCAGGGTAAAGGGGTCAATACTAGGTGGCGTAGGTGCGAGGGGCAAGGTTTAGAGGAGATGTATGAGGCAAGTTTTTTACACAGAGGGTAGTGGGCGCCTGGAACTCGCTGCTGGAGGAGGTGGTGGAAGCAGGGATGATAGTGACGTTTAAGGGGCATCTTGACAAATACATATAGAGGATGGGAATAGAGGGATACGGACCCCGGAAGTGTAGAAGATTTTAGTTTAGATGGGCAGCATGGTCGGCGCAGGCTTGGATGGCCGAAGGGCCTGTTCCTGTGCTCTGCGTTTTTTGTTCTTTGACTGGGGGTCACCTGGGGAGTTGGGAGTGTGGATGCTCCCTTGCCTGGGTATGGGGCAGGGGGTTGGTGTCTACTCACTTCTGCTGCCGGCACTGAAGACCAGTCCTCCTGGTCACACTCCCCGAGCTGAGAGCTGCCTCCACCTCATCCTACAGTGGCTGCCTTGTGGCTCATCCCCCGGGACACTCGGGGGAACAGGACACCCCTTCCTGTTCTCCACTGTCTAGGATCCTCCCCAGGTCTGCGCCCCCGAATCTTGATGCTGGTCTCCTCGGCGCCATTGTTGTGAGCTGGCTGGGGTTGGCTGCGCAAGTGCAGCTTAAGTGCTGCTCGGGCTTATTAGCGGGGAGCAGGCGAGAGCGGTCCCGACACATCAGCTGGCGCACCGTGCGGAGAGAAGCCCGTGACACCTCGTTAAGTGGACCAATTAACATTGAATAGCATTGCGGGCCTAGCTGTGCCAAGCACCATGGAAGCTTGCGGCATTTCTCACTCGCAACCACACTTCGGACTTTTCCCTGAGAATCAAGCCCTTAGAATTTCTGTTCGCACTGGGGAGCTGAACAAAGATCAGGCCGGCATTTTGAAAGGGTGCCCCGATATCTAAGTGATCTTATGGGTCCCCACCCATGGGCAATGTCACCTTCCACACACATGGACACCACCTCACACCCCTCAAGTGACACCCCGCTATTGGGTCCCTGGGGGTCCCCCCTCTTCAAGCTCTCCCGTCGTCATACAGCACTCCCTCCCTTATAGGACCCCCAGCCATCTCGCAGCCAATCTCCCGGAGGCCCCTATTTACCTACCATGCACTCCCCCACCCTTCAAACCCGCCCTCCACCCTCATTTCATGGCCATGGCCCCCCTCACTCCCTGACCCTTGGCAGTGCTGCCCTGGCACAGGCACCCTTGCGCTGCCACCCTGGAACCCAGGCAGTGCTCCTGCTGGCTTGGCAGTGCCATCTGAGCACCTTGGCAGTGCCAGGGTGGCAGTGCCAAGGTGCCAGCTGTGCAGTGCCAAGGTGCCCGCGTTCCAGGAGGAGGATAAGGGGGCCACCCTGTACTTACCCTGACCACCCAGGGGTCTCCGATGACAGGAGGGACCCCTTGGGTGCCTTTCCACCTGGTCCACATTTGTGTGGACTAGCACTGATCGGTGCCCAGCTTCAGCCTCCCTGGGGAGGCCGAAGAATTGAGGAACGTTGGTGGATCCCACACAGGTAGGTCGTAAGTAGGTTTCATTCGGTCCCGCCCATTTGGGTCAGAGTTCCGACTCCGACACCTCGCGGGACACTGGAGAATCTCGCAAGGCGCAAAGCCTGTCGGGAGGCTCCCTGCAGGCCTGTCCCGGCATTCTCCCACCGCGCTGTGCTCTCGCTTGAGTGCAACGCGGCCGGAAAATCACGCCTCAGATGTGGTGACCACGCTGGGGTCTCAGAGGCCAGTGTAGCCCCTAGGTGGTCAGGGACATGGTAGGGCATGCCGTCCTGGCACTGACAGGCTGGCAAAGCTAGGGGTAGGTTCTGAAGGGGTGGGGCCTGAAAGAGAGGGGCCTTTAGATGATCCCATGGTAGGGATTTGCTTTATGTGGAGGGGCTGATGGGCAGGGGCGGCACCGATGTCCTGAAAACCAGAGATTAGTGGGGGGGGGGGCAATGCCCGAAGACCCAGTGCCGGTGATGATGGGGGAGGGGTGTCTTTAACCAGGATTTCAGATCAGGATGCGCTTTTTAAAGGCATCTGTGGCGTTGAGCTTGTTGCCCCTCACAATGATGGCACAAAACATGGCCCCCTTCTAAAGAATGACAAAGTGTGGGAAGATCCCGTTGGAAAACTTGCTTGTTTCTCTGGGGATAAACACTGCGGTTTTCATTTGGGAAAATTCTGCCCTATGGCTATTGCAACTGCAATTTCCTCCCCTATTTCTTATAATACCCTAGGTGAAAACTATCAGGTCCTGGAGATTTGGTAAACAGACAATCCTACCTCGAGACTCAGAGGTTGAACAATAAAGCAAAATAGTAGAAATTTTCAAAATTGTGGCAGAGTTTATGAACATAATTTAAAAATCAGTAATTGGTCATTCAGGAACAGGTTAATAACTATGCTGAGGCAGCTATTTGAATACAATTAGAGGGAGATGAGCTCATCCAAAAGGAAGCAAGCTTGTCGGGCCAGATCTCCTTTGTTTCCTAAATTCTTACCTTACTATAATCATATGGCTCTGTGTTACATCCATTAGACACAGCCATTTTCTGAAAGTGCACAGGGCTCAAGCTGAGTTACATGATACAGAAGAAGACCATTCAGCCCTTTTTTACATATACTGGCTCTTCGAAAAAGCCAACCAATCAATGCCATGTCACTTGAGCATTTCCTTTGGGACGGTGTTGTCGAACCTGCTTTGACCATCCTTTCAGGCTATGCACTCTGTAACAACACAATGCATTTTAAAAATCCTCAGTTTATTTCTAGTTCTTTTGCCAGTTATCTTAAATCTGTAACTTCTGGTTACCTTTACCTGCTCAATTTCTAATCATTTTCTACTGCACAGTAAATTGTTAGATATTTTATGGTAATCTCAGTTTCCAATGCCTCAGAAGATAATGCATCGAATGTTGGTGGATCGGGATTGTTCTGGGCTGAACCAACAGACCTCTGTCAGGGTAGGGCAATGATGAGATTACTAAAATTGATCCCAGTGTATCCAACATAGAAACCAGTCAAGATTCTTAACCATGATTGCTGTCTCAGGACCCTGATGGAAAAGATGCCTTTGTACATTTTGCACAAAGATAGAAATGAGTTCACGTGTGATGCCTCCATTATTGAATAGGCTGCCAACACCACCATTCTATAGAACGCAGACGTAGGAGATCCACACGCAAAATGTTGTAACATTTGGGTGTGTTCATGAATAAAATTATGAATGACCAAATATGAAAAATATCTTTTAAAAGTTCAAAAATATTGCAAATTCAAGTTACATTGTGCTGATTTTGAAAATATTGTTCTTGTCTCCAGTGATCTGATTGATGTGCCTCTTATTTCTGTGTGTAGTGGTTTAAGAGTGGAGAGAGAGCTTTTCCAGAAGATTGATTTTGATAATGGCAAATACAGCACACAGGATTACCCATTTGAAAAGATGCTGTTCGCTTGCTGGCTGTCTCATGATTAGCAGTAATTGCTGTCTGATTATCACTTTTCTGGAAGTACTTTGTGCTCACGCCATCCGACCCTCAGCCTTGATCAAATCCTCTCACAGAACTGAATCATTTCTCTTATCAAAGAGAAATGTATTCCAGCTGCTGATAGCATTGGCTCTTAACGCCTTTGATTTGATAAATAAAACAGATGGATCTATTTGCAGATTAGCAGTAACAATTCACAATTTTGATTGATTTTAGTACTATGTAATTGGGTTATTATCATATAATATTTGATATGGCTGAGCCATCCGGCGTTGCCTAGGTAGTGGGATCATTTTAGCATAAAGGGGCTCCTGGGGTAGCAACATTATCTTTCAGTTGTCGAATCTGCACAAATGATATGTTGAAGTGTCCACTCCAAATGTTTCTGTTGAATTCTGTGATAGCACGGAGTGATGGAAAGATTGCCACTTTCCCTAGGTTATCAACTTTATCAGTAGTTCTGAGCAACAACAGAATACTAAACTGAAATGCACACTTTGCTGGAGGCTGCAAAGTTTGCAATATTGAGATGATTGCAGGAGAAAGGCTTTCACTCAAGTGTTGTGAAAGTCTTTTGGAGACAGTGTAGTAGTCTCATACATTGTTGATTTCTATTCTTATTCTATTTACCTAGCTCTAAATACTTGCACCAGTGAACCAGGAAGTCACCATGAATATGTAGCACCGTCTCTGGATATAAACACAAAGGGCAAAATTTCCATCACTGTGATTGTCACATTCATGCTGTACACATGCGCAAGGACGTGTTTGTACTGTTGCCATGTGAATGTGCATGTTCTGTCCAGTTTTACGCTGCAAGCAGGAGCAATCTGCAAATGACATTTATTTCATGCAAAAAAAAGGGGCTCTTCCAGGATTGCCTGCAGTTAATGTTTATCTCACAGCTGAGGGCATCATGTATGACCTGTACTAAAGAAGCTCTTATTTTTATGTGATGGGCTTTGTTCATAACAAAACATGGTCAAATGTAAATTTATAATTCTACTGCTGTAATGAGAGCTCAGCAATCAGGAGGAATCAAAGAATTGTTTAAAGAAATCAGAAACAGAAATAGCATTAAGAGGGGTTGTGCTGCACTGAGTTAGGGAGGTGTTATAACCTGCCTACTTACCATTGGCTGGGGACTAATGACAATCCCACAATCCTGTACTGTGACTATGGTGAGACCTTGTCAGAAATGTTACGCGACCGTTTGGTTTGCGGTATTAACAATGCGGCCACCCAGAGAAAGTTGTTAGCTGAGCCAACATTGACTTTTCAACAGGCCATTCAAATAGTATTGTCCCGAGAGAGCGCAGAACGAGGAGTGCAGGAGCTACAGGGAATGGAAGTGCATGCCTTGGGGCGCAACCCCTTCTGTCCGAAAACGTCCCCCCGCACTCCTGCGGTACCTTGGGCGAGGCAACCTCCGGACCGACGCCAGTGGCCGTCGGACATTCCTCCCCGAAGGGAGCCTTCTCCAGAACCAATGGATGAGGAGCCATGTCCGTGTCAGACTTGTAGGTGCCGACCCCGTCGCGGACGGCGGTCCTGGGGGCACCAGAGGCGCCGTTGTTCCGACCGAAACTGGGACCAGCCCAGGGGCCATAACTGGGACCAGCCCAGGGGCCGTACCTTCCATGTGGATGAACCTGCGGCGACTACTCCTGAGAACGTGGAGACGGAGGACGACTGCCTGTAGCTGCATTGTGTGGCAGCTCCCCGTGTGGCCCCCATTAAGGTGACAGTACGGGTCAATGGCCACCCGCTTGAGATGGAGTTGGACACTGGCGCAGCGGTCTCCGTGATCACCCAGAGGACATTCGACCGCATCAAGCAGGGTATACAGACCCTTACATTAACCGACTCACAGGCCAGGTTGGCCACCTACACGGGGGAACCACTGGACATTGCAGGAACTACAATGACCCCTGTTGTTTATGGACGCCAGGAGGGGCGTTTCCCATGGGCCCAGCCTGTTGGGTCGGGACTGGTTGCGCCATTTGCGGTTGCAATGGCAGCACATCCTCCAAACAGTTTCTGAAGGGTTGACTGAGGTGCTAGGACAATACCCAGATGTATTCCAGCCTGGTTTGGGGAAAATAAAAGGGGCCGTAGCCCGTATCCAAGTCGAACCAGGAGCCACGTCGCGCTATTTCCGCCTTGCTTGAGAAGGTAGAAGGGGAGCTCACTCGTTTGGAGAGTTTTGGTATTATCAGGCCCGTCCGTTTTGCTGACTGGGCAGCACCAATTGTACCTGTAATGAAGCCAGATGCCACAGTTCGCTTGTGTGGCGACTATAAACTTACAGTGAATACGGCTTCCCGACTAGACCGATATCCAATGCCTCGCATAGAGGATCTCTACGCGAAGCTTGCAGGTGGACTCTCGTTCACAAAATTAGATATGAGTCATGCCTACCTGCAGTTGGAGCTGGACCCTGCCTCCCGACCATATGTAACGATTAATACACACCGGGGCCTGTATGAATATACACGGTTGCCCTTTGGAGTATCCTCTGCCTGCGCAATTTTTCAACGTGTTATGGAGGGCATTTTGAGAGGTTTACCACGTGTTGTTGTCTACTTAGATGACGTTTTGATTACAGGGACGTCAGAGCAGGAACATTTGGAAAATCAGGAGGCCCCCGCCCCGACTGACACTTCGCATCTTCGTTCTTTTATCGGTCTCGTAAACTATTACGGGAAGTTCCTCCCCAATCTGGTAACTATGCTGGCCCCTTTGCACCTTCTACTAAAGAAAAATCACACCTGGGTTTGGGGTCAGCCGCAAGAAACCGCGTTCCGGCGGGTAAAGCAACAATTGTCGTCGTCTGGGTTACTAACCCATTATGATCCTGGAAAGTCTTTGCTCGTCACATGTGATGCATCCCCGTATGGTATTGGGGCCGTCCTGTCCCACAAGATGGAGAACGGGGCCGAGCGGCCAATAGCTTTCGCCTTCCGCACATTGACTGCAGCGGAGAAAAAGTACGCGCAGATCGAGAAGGAGGGCCTAGCAGTGGTTTTTGCGGTGAAACGTTTCCACCAGTACGTGTACGGCCGCCATTTCACTATCGTGACTGATCATAAGCCTCTGCTGGGACTTTTCAGAGAGGATAAGCCAATACCGCCCATTGCTTCCACACAGATCCAGCGCTGGGCTTTGTTGCTTGCTGCATACGAGTATTCTCTGGAGCACAAACCAGGTACGCAGATAGCAAATGCCGACGCATTGAGCCGATTGCCTTTATCGACCGGCCCCATGTCGACCAGTGAGGTGGTTGCAACCCTAAATTTTATGGACACCTTGCCTGTCACGGCATCACAGATCCGTGAGTGGACCCAGACGGAGCCAGTCCTGTCAAAGGTTCGGCACATAGTCCTGTATGGTGGGCAGCATAGACAGTTCCCAGGCGAGTTGCGGGCATTTTCCTCCAAGCTGTTAGAATTCAGCATGGAAGACGGCATCCTCTTGTGGGGGACACGTGTGATTGTCCCGGAAAAAGGCCAGGAGCTGATACTAACAGACTTGCACAATGGGCATCCAGGTGTGACCAAAATGAAAATGTTGGCCCGGAGTAATATCTGGTGGCCAGGCCTCGACACCGACTTTGATAAGGTGGCCCAAAACTGCTCCATTTGCCAGGAGCATCAGAAGCTTCCGCCGGCCGCGCCCCTACATCACTGGGAATGGCCAGGGCGGCCTTGGGCACACTTGCATGCAGATTTTGCAGGCCCTTTTCAAGGATCCATGTTCCTTCTATTAATTGACGCCCAGTCTAAATGGCTAGAGGTGCATAAGATGCAGGGGACAACGTCGTGCGTAACAATTGAAAAGATGCGTTTGTCGTTTAGTACGCATGGCCTCCCCGAGGTGCTGGTCACGGATAACGGCACTCCATTCACCAGTGAGGAGTTTGCGAGGTTCACGAAGATGAACGGCATACACCATATCCGCACTGCCCCTTACCACCCAGCTTCAAATGGGTTGGCAGAGTGCGCAGTGCAGACATTCAAAAGAGGCCTAAAGAAGCAGTCTTCCGGATCAATGGACACGAGACTGGCTCGCTTTTTGTTTACGTATAGGACCACCCCCCATGCGGTGACTGGGGTAGCTCCCGCAGAACTCCTAATGGGCCGGAGACTTCGCACCCGCTTTAGTATGGTTTTCCCAGACATTGGCGCAAAAGTACGCCGCACACAAGAACGGCAGGGACAGGGATTTTCTCGGCATCGGCCGATTCGGCAGTTTGCGCCCGGTGACCCAGTGTTCGTTCGGAATTTTGCTGGTGGTGCCCAGTGGGTTCCTGGTGTAATCTTTCGCCAGACGGGCCCTATATCTTACCAGGTGCAAGCCCAGGGTCGTCTCCAGTGCAAATATGTAGACCACGCTCGGTCCAGAAGACTATCCCCTCCAAAGATTCCCCGCCCCCGGAGTTCATTTTTACAGCCACAGAGACCAGAGACAAGGGAAGGTAGTCCTCACAATCTTCCACTGGTGCCTCACTCGAAGCCTGCGCAGGTCGTTACAGAACCGAATGGAGATAGAGACGCTGACATGGCGGAGGCAGCAGACTCTGACTCCGAGATGGAGACACAGGATGTATCAGAGGGGGAATCCTCGGGTCCACGGGCCGTGGATGTACAACCGTTGCGCCGTTCATCACGGAAGCGCCGGTCTCCGTCTCGTTACACGAGCGCCGCGTGCAAATGGTGTCCGGCCTGCGGCAAAACGAGTCCGACGCCCTCCTTCGTCAGAGTCTTCGGTGGATTCCTTGGACTTTGGGGGGGAGGGATGTTATAACCTGCCTACTTACCATTGGCTGGGGGCTAATGACAATCCCACAATCCTGTGGGAGTATGAGCTTCCCCAATGAGGGGGGCGGAGAAACCATTAGTAAACTCCATGTATAAATAAAGCTGGCCAGTTTGGAAACAGCAGGAAGGAGTGTGCAGCAAGGGAAGTTGCTGCTGTTTTATATATATATATATGTTATTGTAAATAAATGTTATTACTTTGTATCTTCAAAACTCGTGCTGGATTCTTCATGGCCCTCACAAAAGGAGCTGGATGTCCCTTACTGCTGTTCCCAATCCTATCAATTACTGTTAGAAGTACATCAAAGCACATATTTGTAACTTAGATGCATATTAATTGGATCACCCTCAGTAGTTGGCATAGGAACATGACCATAAATGTGACTTTCCATTCCTATCTGTGAATCAGCTCCTTCCCTCCAAAGACATGTTAGAATTTCTGCTAGCTGCTTAAAAGAAAGGAAAACAGATTATCATGTTCCAGTTCTGTATGCAGTCTGGACGTATAGGACGCGATTCTCGGGCCTCGTTTCGCTCTCGCTCAAGCGAAACGAGGCCAGTTGCAAGGTGGCAAACAGTTTGCGATGCAACCGGCCCGTACCTGTCGGCGAAATCGGGATCTCACCTTAGCTCCATTTCCGTAGAATTAATGAGAGCCATCCCATATCCAGCAACCTCCTGTCATTCAGCGGGCTCCCCAGCAAGTGGTCACACTGTCTCTGATTATTACTCCTTTTGAAAAACGTGAACCTGGCGGAAGGGCTTCTGTGGGGAGCCTAGGGGGTGAGTAGCCATCTTTGCTCTCGGGCGAAGAGCCCGGGGGTACTGTGATTGCCATCCCAGTGCTCGGCAGGGGGTGGGGGACCGTTGTCTGGGGTTGTGGGACCCTCCACAGGGTTGGGCTGCCATAGAAGGGTGGGGGGCAGGTGCTGGAGGGGCAACTGGGGAACAACCGCGCATGACACCACCATGCCAACCCCTGGATCGTGTGTGCCCGATCCGGGGGCAACCCTTGTCGCTGCCCATCTGGCCCACCGAACACTCATAACCTCCACCGACTGCCAAGACCTCTGCCCGCGCAGCTGAAGGCTATTGCTAATAAGGAGCACTTCACACATCCCATGTGGATTCCCATGAGTGGGCGGGTCATGTAGCATGTGGGAGTCATTGCCTAGCATCCCAATCAGACCATGATGCCTGGACACTGCCTGAACACTGCAGGAGGCAATGCCATACAAGCAGCAGCCAACATCCGAACACCCAGGGGATGGGACACAGCTCCGGGAATATGTCCATGGTTCGGGGCCGGGCCCGATTGCAGACGAAGGTGACAGAGGCAGCATACTGGTTGTGCACACGGGTGTTTAATGTGTAATACAAATCCCTACTCTCCCGATGGTGTCTAACCAAGATTGCACATCAGAGGTGGGGCAGCCAGCTGTTTACCTTGTCCCATGGCCTTCGATGCCCCTTGCGGTGTCCTCTGGGGCCAGAGGGCCTCAGCTCACTTGTCGCCGGCATATGCACAGCCGTGCTGCCCTGTCCCTTGTGCTGACTTCAACCTCATCAGAGGGGTGGAACATGGGGGAGCTGGTGGCCACTGTCGCCTCTCCATGGACGGGACAGGTTGGCACTCAGCTCCACGTCCTCCCGCTCGCTGCACATAGGGCACTGGGGTTCACCTTGGGACAAAGATGCAGCTGGTTCAAGCCCTGGTTTCCCTTACATCATCTGGCTATGCCAACCCTGGCAGTTCCCCATGGTCCGCGCCATCAGGTCGACACGCTCAGCGATGCTCCTCAGTGATTGGGCCGTGCTCTGTAGCATCTTGTTAATGCCTATCTGCAACTGAGACAAGCTTCACCATGCCTCAGCCATTCCCATCTGATAGCGGGATATGTCCCGCAGAACCTCTTCAAGGTCAACCTGATACTGGGTGATATCCCCTAGCGAGGCAGACATTCTGCCGGGTGTGATGATATGCATAAAGCAAGATTGTACATAATATTATGCATGACATCCGACCACTAGGTGGCAGTGTAAACCCACCACATGACCTTGCGGCAGTGGAGTTGGGGGTAGGTCGTACTGGAGGATAGACGTATATTGCAGTAGCTCTACAATAATTATTTAGTGTTGGTAGTTTATTATTTTATTTATCCTAGTTATCACTGGTTATCAGTGGTTAGCACTGTTGCTTCATAGCGCCAAGGTCCCAGGTTCGATTCCCGTTTGGGTCACTGTCTGTGCGGCGACTGCACGTTCTCCCCGTGTCTGTGTGGGTTTCCTTTAGAGGATGAGAAGGGAGATTTAATAATGGGAGATGAGGAAATGGCTGAGGAACTGAACAGGTTTTTTGGGTCGGTCTTCACAGTGGAAGACACAAATAACATGCCTGACTGAAATTAGGCTATGACAGGTGAGGACCTTGAGAGGATTGTTATCACTAAGGAGGTAGTGATGGGCAAGCTAATGGGGCTAAAGGTAGACAAGTCTCCTGGCCCTGATGGAATGCATCCCAGAGTGTTAAAAGAGATGGCTAGGGAAATTGCAAATGCACTAGTGATAATTTACCAAAATTCACTGTACTCTGGGGTGGTCCCAGCGGATTGGAAATTAGCAAACGTGACACCACTGTTTAAAAAAGGAGTTAGGCAGAAAGCGGGTAATTGTAGGCCAGTTAGCTGAACTTCGTTAGTAGGGAAGATGCTGGAATCTATCATCAAGGGAGAAATAGCGAGGCATCTGGATGGAAATTGTCTCATTGGGCAGACGCAGCATGGGTTCATAAAGAGCAGGTCATGCCTAACTAATTTAGTGGAATTTTTTGAGAACATTACCAGTGCGGTAGATAATGCGGAGCCAATGGATGTGGTATATCTGGATTTCCAGAAAGCCTTTGACAAGGTGCCACACAAAAGGTTGCTGCATAAAATAAAGATGCATGGCATTAAGGGTAAAGTAGTAGCGTGGATAGAGGATTGGTTAATTAATAGAAAGCAAAGAGTGGGGATTAATGGGTGTTTCTCTGGTTGATAATCAGTAGCTAGTGGTGTCCCTCAGGGATCAGTGTTGGGCCCACAATTGTTCACAATTCACATTGATGATTTGGAGTTGGGGACCAAGGGCAATGTGTCCAAGTTTGCAGACGACACTAAGATAAGTGGTAAAGCAAAAAGTGCAGAGGATACTGGAAGTCTGCAGAGGGATTTGGATAGGTTAAGTGAATGGGCTGGGGTCTGGCAGATGGAATACAATGTTGACAAATGTGAGGTTATCCATTTTGGTAGTCATAACAGCAAAAGGGATTATTATTTAAATGATAAAATATTAAAACATGCTGCTGTGCAGAGAGATCTGGATATGCTAATGCGTGAGTCACAAAAAGTTGGTTTACAGGTGCAACAGGTGATTAAGAAGGGAAATGGAGTTTTGTCCTTCATTGCTAGAGGGATGGAGTTTAAGACTAGGGAGGTTATGCTGCAATTGTATAAGGTGTTAGTGAAGCCAGACCTGGAGTATTGTGTTCAGTTTTGGTCTCTGATGCACTATCAATTACGATGAGACGAGAGTAGAGAGTAATCGAGGCTTTATTAAGCAGAGATGTGTTGCCTCCTGCAGCTGCTACTAGAAAGGGTAGCAGCTCGGTGTGCACACACATTTATACTCCGCCTACTGGGCGGAACCAGCAGGCAGGGATCTACCCCTGTACCTCTAATACACGTATTATACAAACAGTGGTGATTACCACATTCACCCTCTGTTAAAAAGGAGTCCAGCGGGGGTGGTGGAAAACTATTTACATGTATGTGAGAATTTACAGCTTACGGTCTTTTGAAAATCAGCAAATTTAGCCGGTTGGGGGCCTTGATCCTCCGTTGTGAGCGCCGCAGACCCGGTGGTGATGCAAGTGGAACCGGTGGGAGGACAGATCGTCCTGGGGCGGGAGCTGTAGTGAGGTGCGCTGGGGGGAGGGTGGGTGGCGCCGGGGCAATCGGAGGGTGGGTGTGTCGAGTGGTGTGGGGCCGTGGGTGGGGATCCAGCTGGTGCCAGGTCCCTGAGGGAGACTGTGTCCTGGCGGCCGTCGGGGTACGCCACGTAGACCTACTGCGGGTTCGCATGCAGCAGCTGTACCCTTTCGATCAACGGGTCAGCCTTGTGGAACCGCATGTGTTTGCGGAGGAGGGCGGGTTCTGGAGTTGCCAGCCACATTGGGAGTGAAACCCTGGAGGTGGACTTCCTAGGGAAGGCAAGGAGATGTTCATGGGGGGTTCCATTAGTCGCAGTGCAGAGTAGCGATCGGATGGAGTGGAGCACGTCGGGGAGGATCTCCTGCCAGTGGGAGACCGGGAGATTTTTAGATCGCAGGGCCAGCAGGAAGGCCTTCCAGACCGTCCCATTCTCCCTCTCCACCTGCCCGTTTCCCCGGGGGTTGTAGCTGGTCGTCCTGCTCGAGGCAATGCCCTTGCTGAGCAGGAGCTGACGCAGCTCATCACTCATAAAGGAGGATCCCCGGTCGCTGTGAACGTAAGCGGGGAAACCGAACAGGGTGAAGATGCTGTTGAGTGCTTTAATGACCGTGGCAGACGTCATATTGGGGCATGGGATGGGGAAGGGGAATCTGGAGTATTCATCGACCACGTTCAGGAAGTGCGTGTTTCGGTCGGTGGAGGGGAGGGGCCCTTTGAAACCATGCTGAGACATTCAAAGGGGCGAGAGGCCTTCACCAGGTGTGCGCGATCTGGCCGGTAGAAGTGCGGTTTGCACTCCGCGCAGACCTGGCAGTCTCTGGTGACAGCCCTGACCTCCGCAATGGATAAGGGCAGGTTGCGGGCCTTTGTGAAGTGAAAGAACCGGGTGACTCCTGGGTGACAGAGATCATTCTGTCGGGCCCGGAGTCGGTCCACTTGTGCGCTGGCACATGTACCTCGGGATAGGGCACCAGGGGGCTCGTTGAGCTTACCAGGGCGATACAAAATCTCGTAATTGTAGGTGGAGAGCTCGATCCTCCACCTTAAGATTTTATCATTTTTGATCTTGCCCCGCTGCGTATTATTAAACATGAAGGCAACCGACCGTTGGTCAGTGAGGAGAGTGAATCTCCTGCCGGCCACTTAATGCCTCCAGTGCCGCACAGCTTCTACGATGGTTTGGGCCTCTTTTTCGATGGAGTGCCGAATTTCGGAGGTACGGAGGGTGCGGGAAAAGAATGCCATGGGTCTGCCTGCCTGGTTGAGGGTGGCGGCCAGAGCTACGTCCGATGCATCGCTCTCGACCTGAAAGGAGAGGGTCTCGTCGACCGCGTGCATCGCGGCCTTGGCGATGTCAGCCTTGATACGGTTGAAGGCCTGGCGAACCTCAGCCGTCAGGGGGAAAACCGTGGAGTGAATGAGTGGGCGGGCCTTGTCCGCATAGTTAGGGATCCACTGGGCGTAATAGGAGAAAAACCTCAGGCATCGTTTGAGGGCCTCGGGGCAGTGGGGGAGGGACAGTGCCATGAGGGGGCGCATGCGGTCGAGGTCAGGCCCTAGAACTCCATTTTCCACAACATAGCCAAGGATGGCTCTAAGCGGTTGGTGCGGAACACGCACTTCTCCTTATTGTACGTAAGGTTCAGGAGTTTGGCGGTGTGGAGAAATTTGAAAAGGTTAGCGTCGTGGTCCTGCTGGTCATGGCCGCAGATGGTGACATTATCTAGGTACGGGAAGGTGGCCCGCAGCCCGTACCGGTCAACCATTTGGTCCATCTCCCGTTGGAAGACCGAGACCCCGTTAGTGACGCCAAAGGGAACCCTAAGGAAGTGGTAAAGGCGGCCGTCTGCTTCGAACGCAGTGTAATGGCGGTCCGCCTTGCAGATGGGGAGCTGGTGGTAGGCAGATTTCAGGTCCACTGTGGAAAAGACCCGGTACTGTGCAATCTGATTGACCATATCAGATATGCGTGGGAGGGGGTACACGTCGAGCTGCGTGTACCGATTGATGGTCTGGCTGTAGTCAATGACCATCCTATGTTTCTCCCCAGTCTTAAATACTACCACTTGGGCTCTCCAGGGGCTGTTGCTGGCCTCAATGATGCCTTCCCGCAGCAGCCGCTTGAGCTCCGACCTGATGAAGGTCCTGTCCTGGGCACTGTACCGTCTGCTCCCGGTGGCGACGGATTTGCAATCCGGAGTAAGGTTTGCAAACAGGGAAGGTGGGTCGACCTTAAGGGTCGTGAGGCCGCAAACGGTGAGGGGTGGTAGGGGTCCGCTGAATTTTAGAGTTAGGCTTTGGAGGTTGCACTGGAAGTCCAGGCCGAGTAACAGGGCAGCGCAGAGGTTGGGGAGGACGTAGAGCGGAAGTTGCTGAACTCTATGCCCTGGACGGTGAGGGTGGCGATACAGTACTCCCGGATTTCCACGGAGTGGGATTCGGAGGCCAGGGAGATTCTTTGGTTAATGGGGTGTACCGCGAGGGAGCAGCGTCTTACCGTAGTGGGGTGGATGAAGCTTTCCGTGCTCCCGGAGTCCAGAAGGCAGGATGTCTCGTGCCCATCAACTTTCACCGTCGTCGTCGCGGTTGCGAGGTTGTGCGGACGGGACTGGCCGAGCGTGATGGAGGCGAGCTGCGGCTGGTGTTGGTAGGTCCAAAATAGCGCCGAAGATGGCGGCGGTAAAGATGGCGGCGCCCACGGGCCGCACGTGGTCTGATGGGAGGAAGATGGCGGCACCCACAGGTCGCACGTGTTCTGCTGGGAGGAAGATGGCGGCGCCCACGGGTCGTACGTGGGGAGTGCGGAAACAATGGGCCTGGATCCAGTGGCAACCGACCGGGCCTGGCACACCGCAGCGAAATGTCCCTCCTTCCCGCAGGCCTTGCAGATTGCGCTCTGCGCCGGGCAGCGCTGCCGGGGGTGCTTTGTCTGGCCGCAGAAGTAGCATTTGGGCCTCCTGGGGCTGGCTGGCTGCCACGCAGCGCAGGCTTGGGGTTGGCTGGGTGTGGTCGCTGGTGGTCATGATGTCCATAAGGGGGGTGGCGTGCGGTCCGGGGCGTACGACTGTACATTACGGGAGGCAACAATCAGTGCGTTTGTGAGTTGCCTGGTTGCCGCAAGGTCGAGCGTACCCCCTCTAATAGGCGCTGGCGGACGTACGCTGACCCCATGCCCGTAACAAAAGCGTCCCGGATTAAAGGTTCTGTATGTTCGACTGCCGAAACTGCCTGGTAATCACAGTTGCTCGCCAGGATGTGCAGGGCACACCAGAAATCATCTAAAGACTCACCAGGGAGTTGCTGTCTCGTGGACAGGAGGTGCCTGGCGTACAGTTTGTTGATTGGGCGGATATAATGTCCTTTCAGGAGGACCATTGCTTCTGTGTAAGTAGGCTCATCCTGGATAAGGGGGAAATGATCGGAGCTCACCCATGAGTAGAGGACCTGGAGTTTCTGTTCTTCCGAGGGTTGGTCCGCCACAGATCGAAGGTAGCTCTCGAAACAAGCGAGCCAGTGGTGAAGGTCGAAGCGGTGTTGGCTGCTTGCGGGTAGCTGCTGTAGGTGATCAGGTTTGATGCGTAGTTCCATCGCTGTAATATCTCTGCTTAATAAATTGATGCACTATCAATTACGACGAGACGAGTGTAGAGGCTTTATTAAGCAGAGATGTGTTGCCTCCTGCAGCTGCTACTGGAAATGGTAGCAGCTTGGTGTGCACACACATTTATACTCAGCCTACTGGGCGGAACCAGCAGGCAGGGATCTACCCCCCGTACCTGTAGTACAGGAGCCTTACCGTATTACCACTAATACACGTATTATACAAACAGTAGTGACTAACACAGTCTCCTTACCTGAGAAAGGACGTACTGGCACTGGAGGGTGTGCAGAGGAGATTCACTAGGTTAATCCCAGAGCTGAAGGGGTTGGATTACGAGGAGAGGTTGAGTAGACTGGGACTGTACCCGTTGGAATTTAGAAGGATGCGGGGGGGATCTTATAGAAACATATAAAATTAAGAAGGGAATAGATAGGATAGATGCGGGCAGGTTGTTTCCACTGGCGGGTGAAAGCAGAACTAGGGGGCATAGCCTCAAAATAAGGGGAAGTAGATTTAGGACTGAGTTTAGGAGGAACTTCTTCACCCAAAGGGTTGTGAATCTATGGAATTCCTTGCCCAGTGAAGCAGTTGAGGCTCCTTCATTAAATGTTTTTCAGATAAAGATAGATAGTTTTTTGAAGATAAAGGGATTAAGGGTTATGGTGTTCGGGCCAGAAAGTGGAGCTGAGTCCACAAAAGATCAGCCATGATCTCATTGAATGGTGGAGCAGGCTCGAAGGCAGATGGCCTACTCCTGCTCATAGTTCTTATGTTCTTATAATAGACGGTACAGGCCCCAGACGCTCACCATCTGTGTGGAACGGGCCCTGGAGTTTTGGCGATGGCCGGGACAGATTGGTTACCGATGTCGAGATTGGCCTGCACAGCAGAGGTGGGTAATCGCCGCACCCTCCCAGAGGATCTGTCACATGTGAGTTGTACATGTCAGCATGTTGATCCTGCCCCCCACTGTCTCCCAAAGGATCCCCATGCAGTGGCGCCAACACATCCAGGGTGGTCCCGCACCCATGCCTCTCAAGAGGCATGGAGCTGAGAGGATGCCATGATAGTAACAACACACCCATCAACCTAATCCTCCACCAGTGCAGAGACACACGCCTCGGTGGGCGAAAGTAGTCAACATGCTTCTGGGCCCATTCTGGTGAGCACCACGCAGTTGCTGGTGCACATCAGGTGGAGGCAGGAACGCCCAGATGAGACAGCAGTCGGAGGTCTATTGGAACCCAGGACAGATGCTGAGTTTCTGGACGACATTTATCTACAGCTGACACAGTCGATAGGGTGTGGCCGAGAGATTCAGAGGGGGGTGTCAGCGACACTCCAGCAGGTTCACAGCCAATTGGAGAAGTCCCAAAGGCTACAGATGCAGGAGATAGCACCGGCAATGCGTGGCACTGCAACCGCAGTGGAGAACATGGAGCATGACATCAGCACCATGAGTGGTGGTGTCCTCAGCTGCATATCCCCGTCACTGGGGTACGTGTCCCTGACGTAGGTGGACCTTTCCGAGGCACTGCGGCGCATGTCCCAGTCTCAGCTGGGCATTGCCGAGGCACTCCAGTGTGTGTCCCAGTCGCTGGGGGATGTGTCCCAGATGCAGGTGGACATGGCCGAGATGCTTCAGAGCATGTCCCAGTCACTGAGGGCTGTGTCCCAGATGCAGGTGGACATTGGCGAGGCACTGCAGAGCCTAGTCCACGCTCAGAAGAGCAGTGCTGAGGGTGCCGACACCATTGTGCAGACATTGGCAGAGCCAGGCGACGCAGGGACATCCGGAGCTCAATCGAGCTGCAGCTCCTCCATCCCGACCTGACCCCAAGGGCCCTCTGGGTACCGACTGAGAGGAGGGGGTGTTGGGAGCCAACCCGGGGCCTCCCTATGGGGTGGCGACGCCGTTCATCAGCACCCTGAGCCTCCCACTGACAACCGCACATCTCGGTGTCAGCACAGGAACAAGAAGGCACGGAGGGCATGTTCTGTTGGTGAGTGGGCTGAGGCCGTCTGGTCCCAGGGCCTGACGGGACGGAAGGTGAGAAGGGTGGGGGTCTGCAGGGTGGGACGACCAATGTCTTAGCCTCATCCTATGTGAAGTGGGCAAGGATGAGACCCACGGGTGTGCCGGTCCCTCGCTGCTGCCGCCTGTCCTCCATCCTCCAGCTGATCCTGCGGGTCCTCCCCGGGCTAGTCGCCCAGTCCCTCCTGGTCCGGCGCCTCATCGTCCTCCTCAGAGGTGTCCCAGGTTGTGGAGGGTACAGCAGACCACCACAAGGCGGGCCACGCTTCGGGACATCCTTTCCTGTACAGTGGGGGTACCCAGTAGGGGTACATTGGCGAGACCATGCAGACGCTGCGACAACGAATGAACGGACATCGCGCAACAATCACCAGGCAGGAATGTTCCCTTCCAGTCGGGGAACACTTCAGCAGTCAAGGGCATTCAGCCTCTGATCTCTGGGTAAGCGTTCTCCAAGGTGGCCTTCAGGACGCGCGACAACGCAGAATCGCCGAGCAGAAACTTATAGCCAAGTTCCGCACACATGAGTGCGGCCTCAACCGGGACCTGGGATTCATGTCGCATTACATTCATCCCCCACCATCTGGCCTGCGAAATCCTACCAACTGTCCTGGCTTGACACAATTCACACCTCTTTAACCTGGGGTTACCCCATCTCTGGATCTGTAAAGATTTAATCACCTGCTAATGGTTGCATTCCAAGCATTGTTTGGCATCTTTGAATTTGTCTATATATGTGTTTCTGGAACATACCTCTTCATTCACCTGAGGAAGGAGCAGCGTTCCGAAAGCTAGTGACATCGAAACAAACCTGTTGGACTTTAACCTGGTGTTGTAAGACTTCGTACTGTGCTCACCCCAGTCCAACGCCGGCATCTCCACATTAAGGTTACATAGTTAGCTGCTCAGGCAAATAGGGCATCCATGATCTCATAGATGACCATCCGGGTTGTAGCTTGTGAGACGCCGCACAAGTCCCCGCTCGAGCCCCGGAATGATCCTGTGGCACAGCCGTTTAGGGCTGCGGTGACCTTGACAGCCACCGGGAGCGGGTATTCTCTTAATTTTTTTGGAAAATATTTTCTTCAACATTTGGAATTTTCACAGTTTAACAAATTTAACAAATTAACATTCTTAGCGGCCCGACACATGCAACCACATTATAATAACATACCCAACTACCCTCCTGCCCTCACTCCTAACTACCCGTACATTCCCTGTCCTTACTTTACACTGCCGTGCATCCCATTTTCTCCGCCCCGCTTTCTGCTGACGTTCAGTTGTCCTTAAAAAAGTCGATGAACGGCTGCCACCTCCGGGCGAACTCCTGAGTTGAACCTCTCAAGGCAAACTTAATCTTTACCAGCCGGAGAAACCCCGCCATGTCGCTGACCCACGCTCCTGACTTTGGAGGCTCCGAGTCCCTCCATCCCAGCAAATTCCGTCTCCGGGCCACCAAGAAGGAGAAGGCCAGAACATCGGCCTCCCTCCCCCCCAGGGAACCCGGATCTTCCGATACCCCAAATATTGCTATTTCTGGACTCGGAGTCACCCTCCCTTCCAGGACCTCTGACATGAAGTCGGCAAATCCCTGTCAGGATCCCCTCAACTTCGGACACGCCCAGAACATGTGTACATGGTTAGCTGGGCTTCCCCCCACAGCGCCCGCACCTGTCCTCCACTTCCTCAAAAAACCTACTCAACCGGGCTACCGTCATGTGGGCCCTATGAACCACCTTGAACTGGATCAGGTTAAGTCTGGCACAAAACGAGGATGAATTGACTCTCTTCAAGGCCTTTTCCCATAGTCCGACTTCCAACTCCCCTCCCAGCTCCTCCTCCCACTTCCTCTTCACCTCCCCGATAGGGACCCCTTCCCACTCCATCAACTCCTTGCAAATCTTCGAAACCCTCTGCTCCCCAACCCCCATTTTTGACATCACCTTATCCTGTAGTCCCCTTTGTCGTGAAAAATCAGAAGAATATGACATTTGAAACATGAAAGTAACAATGAGAATGCCTGAGACTTTTAATGAAAGGGAGAAGTCTCACAAGGGGTTGACACGGCAGCCTGTTTTTGAAAGCAGACAGCTTCACAGACGAGGAAGAAAAACAGATAGGAGCTTCATTTTAATTTACAAGTTAGAAAAGTCATTTGATAGACTTAAACTCTTAAAGTTATATGAAAGGGAACAGTATTTCACAAATCTTTAAGCAATGAATTATTTTATTTAACAATTAAGAAAAGCAGCCAGAATCTAAAGTATAAGATGAGGAACAACTGTTAAGTGTGAAAAGCTGCTGACACTGGTAATAAAGTGAAACAACTGATTTACAAATTAAGGAGACTAGAAGGTGACAAGGTTACACTATAATGTATATCATATTGGAAGTTAAAACCTTTTAGAAGATGGCCAAAGCAGATAAAGTTAGAGTCAGAGAGGATAACCCTAACATGACATGAGCTTAACCCAAAGATGACCAGGGTCGAAACTGAGAAAACTCATTAAAAAAGACATAAATCCAAAAGAGTGCTAACTATGACACAGACAAATTATTTACATGTCAAGAAAAGCGAGAACATTCCAGTAAGGAATGGCGAGCTGGTGAGGATGAAGCCGCGTTGTCGCTGTTAAAGTAGCGCCACGCTTCTAAACCGATAAAACTTAGCTTTCAAACTGTCAAGCAGGCAGTCTGAAGGGTGCCAGGTGCAGAGGTTACGGGGCCCCAAATTGCTATAAAAACTGGGGAAAATGAGCAGAAAATTATCACTTCTTCCTCGGTGATGGGACAAGCAACATCGACAGACCGAGCAGCCCAGAGAAGTGAGCAGAAGACCAAAAGTTAAAGAAAACTGATTGTCAAGAGAGACTTGAAAGTCTGCAACTGGTCCGAACAAGAAAGATCTTTTTACCTTTCTGTAAAAGTAGTTATTCTCTTTTAACTTGAAAATAAAGTTAAGTTCAAATTGATAACCTGAAAGAGTGGTTATTATTATTTTCTTTAGAAAGTTTACTTTACTTCACTTAGCAAGCCAGACCCATGTGTAAGTTACTAAGTGGTAAGTAAATGAAATTCTTCTATGAAGATACGGGTTATGCCGGGGGATAACTTGAAACACTAGTTTGATCCGAATAGCACCCGCCTAAGTCTGCGTAGGAGTCAGGGAGTGAGAATCCCTGCTCACCATTTAGAATAAATTGACCCTTTTGGGGGAATTCTAAGGATAGTGGTGAGGATAAAATGACAACTTGGAGGGAGGCGAGGAAAGCTTGGAACCTGCCTCTGGACAAAATCCTGCACCTGTAGAGGGCAGTAGAGCGGAGCTGCTGATTGGCTGTTGCGGGGAAAATTTGCATCAGTGCATTGCGGTCACCGTATCTTGAAGGTGGTTTGTGGAGGAGCTGTGGTCAGCTGAATCCGGTCAGAGTGAGGACAGAGTGACTGCTGGGTAAGTAGTCAAGATTTTAATTGTTTGTGCGGGCCCATAACAGCTGATTGCTGTTCTTGTGTGGGGTGCAGTGGTTGCTGGTTAAGTGTTTTATTTAAGCTGGGCAGTTCCTAAACCCTAGACACTACGCTTGTAATGTCCCCCACCCTTCCACCTCCTCGAACCTAAGGGGTAGAGTGAATGACAGGTAAGCTGTTTCTTTTTCTTTTTTTTATCTAGAGGGGATGGCAGGGAAGGCAGTGCAATGTTCCTCCTGCAGAATGTCTGAGGTGAGGGACGCCGTCAGTGTCCCTACTGATTTCACCTGTGGGAAGTGCACCCATCTCCAGCTCCTCAGAAACCCCATTAGGGAACTGGAGCTGGAGCTGGATGAACTTCGGATCATTCGGGAGGCAGAGGTGGTCATAGAAAGTCGCTTCAGGGATGTAGTTACTCCGAACAATCAAGATAGATGGGTGACGGTGAGAGGGGCTGGGAGGAAGCAGTCAGTGCAGGGATTCTCTGTGGTCGTTCCCTTCAGTAACAAGTGTACCGTTTTGGATACTGTTAAGAGGGATGACCTACCAGGGGTAAGCCACGGTGAATGGATCTCCAGCACTGAGTCCGTCCCTGTGGCTCAGAAGGGAAGGAGGGAGAGCAGGAAAGCAATAGTTATTGGGGACTCGATAGTTAGAGGGACAGATAGACGGTTCTGTGGCAGCGAAAGAGACTCACGGATGGTATGTTGCCTCCCGGGTGTCAGGGTCCGTGACGTCTCGGACCGTGTTTTCAGAATCCTTAAGGGGGAGGGGGAATAGTCACAAGTCATGGTATACATTGCTACCAACGACATAGGTAAGAGAAGGGATGGGGATTTAAAACAGGAATTTAGGGCGCTAGGGTGGAAGCTGAGAGCCAGGACAAACCATATTGTCATCTCTGGTTTGTTGCCGGTGCCATGTGCTAGTGAGGTGAGGAACAGGGAGAGAGTGCAGGTAAACACGTGGCTGCAGGGATGGTGTAGGAGGGAGGGTTTCAGTTACGTGGATAATTGGAGCACATTCTGGGGAAGGTGGGACCTGTACAGACAGGACGGTTTGCACCTGAACCAGAGGGGCACCAATATCCTGGGAGGGAAAGTTGCTATGGCTCTTCGGGGGGGTTTAAACTAATTTATCGGGCTGGGAAAACGAGCTGTAGTCCAGAAGCCAGTGTCGAGAGCAGTGAGGTACTGAGGAGGGTATCAAGGTTGCAGGAGTGTACCGGCAGACAGAAAGGTGGGTTGAAGTGTGTCTACTTCAATGCAAGGAGCATCCAGAATAAGATAGGTGAAATTGGAGCGTGGATTGGTACTTGGGACTACGATGTTGTGGCCATTACGGAGACATGGTTAGATCAGGGACAGGAATGATTGTTGGAAGTTCTGGGTATAGTTGTTTCAGTAAGAGTAGGGAAGGTGGTAAAAGAGGTGGAGGAGTAGCATTGTTAATCAAGCATAGTTTAACGGCTGCAGAAAGGCAGTTCGAAGGGGATCTACCTACTGAGGTAAGATGGGCCGAAGTTAGAAATAGGAAAGGAGCGGTCACATTGTTAGGAGTTTTCTATAGGCCCCCAAATAGTAATAGAGATGTGGAGGAAGAAATTGCAAAACAGATTATGGATAGGTGTGGAGGTCTCAGGGTAGTTGTCATGGGTGACTTTAACTTTCCAAATATTGATTGGAACCTCTATAGATCGTACAGTTCGGATGGGGCAGTTTTTGTACAGTGTGTGCAGGAGGGTTTCCTGGCACAATATGTGGATAGGCCGACAAGAGGGGGCCACATTGGATTTGGTACTGGGATAGCGTCATACGGCAGGGTAAGG
Organism: Scyliorhinus torazame; assembly: GCF_047496885.1. Classification (NCBI taxonomy): domain Eukaryota; kingdom Metazoa; phylum Chordata; class Chondrichthyes; order Carcharhiniformes; family Scyliorhinidae; genus Scyliorhinus; species Scyliorhinus torazame. The sequence continues at coordinate 225,887,373 of NC_092709.1, forward strand.
TTTATAATTGGGGGAGGGGTAATTATGATGCGATTAGGCAAGAATTAAGGAGCATAAGATGGGAACAGAAACTGTCAGGGAAAGGCACAAATGAAAAATGGAGCTTGTTCAAGGAACAAATACTGCGTGTCCTTGATAGGTATGTCCCTGTCAGGCAGGGCGGAAATGGCCGTGTGAGGGAACCATGGTTCACAAAAGAGGTTGAATGTCTTGTCAAGAGGAAAAAGGAAGAGTATGTAAGGATGAGAAAACAAGGTTCATTTGGGTCGCTTGAGGGTTACAAAGTAGCAAGGAATGAGCTAAAAAAAAGGGCTTAGGAGAGCTAGGAGGGGGCATGAGAAGTCCTTGGCGGGTCAGATCAAGGAAAACCCCAAGGCTTTTTACTCTTATGTGAGAAATAAAAGAATGACCAAAGTGAGGGTAGGGACGGTCAAGGACAGTAGTGGGAACTTGTGCATGGAGTCAGAAGAAATAGGAGAGGCGTTGAATGAATACTTTTCTTCAGTGTTCACCAAGGAGAGGGGCCATGTTTTTGAGGATGAGAGTGTGATACAGGCGGGTAGGCTGGAGGAGGTAGATGTTCTGAGGAAGGATGTATCAGCAATTTTGAAAAATCTGAGGGTCGACAAGTCCCCTGGGCCAAATGGGATGTATCCAAGGATTCTTTGGGAGGCAAGGGATGAGATTGCAGAGCCTTTGGCTTTGATCTTTGGGTTCATGGGGATAGTGCCAGAGGACTGGAGAGTGGCGAATGTTGTTCCTCTGTTCAAGAAAGGGAATAGGAATGACCCTGGTAATTATAGGCCAGTTAGTCTTACTTCGGTGGTCGGTAATGGAAAAGGTCCTGAAGGATAGGATTTATGACCATTTGGAAAGATGCAGCTTAGTCCGGGATAGTCAACACGGATTTGTGAAGGGTAAGTCTTGCCTCACAAATTTGATTGAATTCTTTGAGGAGGTAACTAAGTGTGTAGATGAAGGTAGAGCAGTTGATGTCGTATACATGGATTTTAGTAAGGTGTTTGATAAGGTTCCCCGTGGTCGGCTCATGAAGAAAGTAAGGAGGTGTGGGATAGAGGGAAATTTGGCCAATTGGATAAGTAACTGGCTAAAATGAAGCGCTCCGAAAGCTAGTGACATCGAAACAAACCTGTTGGACTTTAACCTGGTGTTGTAAGTCTTCGTACTGTGCTCACCCCAGTCCAACGCCGGCATCTCCACAACATAGAAGACAGAGGGTGGTGGTGGATGGAAAATTTTCAGACTGGAGACCAGTTACCAGCGGTGTACCACAGGGATCAGTGCTGGGTCCTCTTCTATTTGTGATTTTTATCAATGACTTGGAGGAGGGGGCTGAAGGGTGGGTCAGTAAATTTGCTGATGACACCAAGATTGGTGGAGTAGTGGATGAGGTGGAGGGCTGTTGTCGGCTGCAAAGAGATATTGATAGGATGCAGAGCTGGGCCGATAAATGGCAGATGGAGTTTAACCCTGATAAGTGTGAGGTGATTCATTTTGGTAGGGAAATTTTGAATGCAGATTACAGGGTCAACGGCAGGGTTCGGAGGAATGTGGAGGAACAGAGAGATCTTGGGGTTCATGTCCACAGATCTCTAAAGGTTGCCACTCAAGTGGATAGAGCCGTGAAGAAGGCTTATAGTGTGTTAGCGTTTACTGACAGGGGGCTTGAGTTTAAGAGCCGCGGGGTTATGCTGCAACTATACATGACCCTGGTGAGACCCCATTTGGAGTATTGTGCGCAGTTCTGGTCACCTCACTATAGGAAGGATGTGGAAGCATTGGAAAGGGTGCAAAGGAGATTTACCAGGATGCTGCCTGGTTTGCAGGATAGGTCTTATGAGGAAAGGTTGGGGGAGCTAGGGCTTTTCTCTTTGGAGCGGAGGAGGATGAGAGGCGACTTAATAGAGGTTCATAAGATGATGAGGGGGATAGATAGAGTGGATGTTCAGAGACTATTTCCGAGGGTGGATGTAGCTGTCACAAGGGGGCATAACTATAAGATTCAGGGTGGGAGATGTAGGAGGGATGTCCGAGGTAGGTTTTTTACTCAGAGAGTGGTTAGGGTGTGGAATGGACTGCCTGCTGTGATAGTGGAGTCGGACACTTTTGGAACTTTCAAGCGGTTATTGGATAGGCACACCAGAATGACAGGGAATGGGATAGCTTGATCTTGGTTTCGGACAATGCTCGGCACAACATCGAGGGCCGAAGGGCCTGTTCCGTACTGTTCTATGTTCTATGTTCTATGTAGGTACCGAAACCCGTTCCCACCCGACAACTCAAACTCCTCCTCCTCTAATGCTTCCAGGCTCGGAAAGCCCTCCTCAATGAAGAGCTCCCCAAATCTCTCAATCCCTGCTCACTGCCACCTCCTAAAGCCCCCATCCAGTCCCTCCGGAACAAACCGGTGATTATCACAGATTGGTGACCACACTGACGCCCCCTCCAATCTCAAGTGCTGTCTCCATTGTCCCCACACCCTCAGATCTGCCACTACCACTGGGCTTGTGGAATATGGAGCCAGAGGGAACTGCAGGGGCGCCATTAGCAGAGCCTCCAGACTCGTACCCTTACAGGATGCCGCCTCTACTCGCTCCCAAACCGTCCCCTCCCCCACTACCCACTTCCTAACCATCGATATGTTGGCCGCCCCAGTAATACTTCATAAAATTCGGACGGGCTAAGCCCACCTCCCCGCGGCCCCGTTCCAAAAGTGCCTTCTTCACCCTCGGGGTCTGACCAGCCCATACAAAACCCGAGATCACCGCATTCACCTTCCTGAAAAATGCCTTGGCGATTAAAATTGGAAGACATTGAAAAATGAACAGAAACTTCGGGACGACTGTCACCTTCACAGTCTGCACCCTCCCCGCCAATGACAGTGGGAGCATGTCCCACCTCCGGAAGTCTCCTTTCATTTGCTCGACTACCCTGCCCAGATTTAACTTATGGAGCTGACCCCAGTCCTTAGCCACCTGAATCCCCAGGTACCTAAAACTCCTCCCCACCACTTTGAACGGTAACTCCCTCAGTCTCCTCTCCTGCCCCCGTGCCTGGATCGCGAACACCTCGCTCTTACCCATATTTAACTTGTAGCCTGAGAACCGACCAAATTCTTCCAGTATCTCCATAATTCCAGCCACCCCCCCAGTGGGTCTGTACAGGAGCAAATCGTCTGCGTAGAGCGAGACCCTATGTTCCACCCCCCCTCTCACTAGCTCCCGCCAAACATTCAATGACGTAAGGGCCATTGCCAAGTGCTCTATGGCCAGGGAAAACAGTTGTGGGAGAACGCACACCCGTGTCTTGTCCCCCTACACAAACTAAAGCATTCTGACTGGACCCTTCGTCCTTACATTCGCCTTCGGTGCCTTGTATAGCAACTGGACCCAATCCACAAATCCCTGCCCGAACCCAAACCTTCCTAAGATATCCCACAAGTACTTCCACTCCACCCGGTCAAAGGCCTTTCCTGCATCCCCGGTTACTACCACCTCAACCTCGCGCCCCTCCGCTGGCACCATTCTAACATTCAGGAGCCGTCTATTGTTGGACATCAGGTGCCGTCCATTCACAAATCCCGTATGGTCCTCCCCTATTACATCTGGGACACAATCCTCTATACGTGTGGCCAGGATCTTTGCCAGCAACATTGCATCAACATTCAACAGAGAGAACGACCTATACGACCCACAGCTCTCTAGATCCATATCCCGCTTCAAAATAAGGGAAATTAATGCCTGTGATAGGGTTGGGGGGAGCACTCCCAGCTCCTTGGACTCATTAAAAGCATGTACCAAGCACGGCCCCAGTAACTCAGAAAACTTTTTGTAAATCTCCTCCGGGTATCCATCAGGTCCTGGAGTGTTACCCGATTGCATCGCCCCCAGTCCATCTATCACCACCCCGAGCCCAATTGCGCATCCCAAGCCTTCCACCAACTCCTCATCTACCCTCGGGAACTCCAGACCCCCCCCCAAGAATCACTTCATACCCTCCTCCCCGGCTGGGGGGTTCCGATTTATAAAGTCGGCTATAAAATTCCCGAAATACATCGTTCACCCCCTCCAGGTCCATAACCACCTTCCCCCTTGTATCCTTTACTTTCCCAATTTCTCTCGCTGCCTTCTGTTTCCTCAGCTGATGCGCCAGCATCCTGCTAGCTTTTCCCCCACATTCATACACCGCCCCCTTTACCCTCCTTAGCTGTCCCACATGCCTTACCTGTGGACAGAAGCCCAAATTCCATTTGGAGTCTCTGATGCTCCTTCAGGAGATTCTCAACCGGAGACTGCGCATATCTCCTGTCCACCTGGAAAATTTCACCTACCAGCCTGTCCAACTCCGCCCGTTCAGTCTTCTCCCTGTGAGCCCGAATCGAGATGAATTCCCCCCTAATAACCACCTTCAGTGCCTCCCATACCACCTCTGCCAAGATCTCACCTGTATCATTACTCTTTATGTACCCCCGAATGGCCTTCCTCACCAGCTCACACACCCATCCTCCGCTAGTAGTCCTACGTCTAACCTCCATTGCGGCCGCTGGGCCTTTCCTTTACTCACTCGCAGGTCTGCCCAGTGTGGGGCATGGTCTGACACCCGAATTGCTGAATATTCAGTATCCACCACCTCCGCCAGCAGCATTTTGTCCAGGACGGAAAAGTCTATCCTGGAATACACCTTGTGCACATGGGAGTAGAATGAAAACTCCTTTCTCCTTGGCCTCCCGAATCTCCACGGATCCACCCCTCCCGTGCGCTCCATAAAGTCCCGCAGCTCTTTTGCCATTGCTGACACCTTTCCAGACCTGGGACTCGACCAAGTTAGACTGAGGAGGGGATGGGTCAGACATGTGTTTCACTTGGGATTGGACTTTAAAACGAGGGGAGGTGGCAATTCTGGTCAACAAAAAGGTGACATTCGAGGTGGGGAAGATAGAGGCAGACCCGGGGGGGGAGGATTTATTATGGTTAGCGGGAAGCTGGAGGGAATGGCCCTGGCGCTCGGATCCAGGACCGTGTTGAAATCCCCCCGCCCCCATAATCAGTCGGTGCGAGTCCAGGTCCGGAATCTTCCCTTGCACCCTCCTAACGAACTCAACACCATCCCAGTTTGGGGCATATATATTCACCAGCGCCAGGGCCATTCCCTCCAGCTTCCCGCTAACCATAATAAATCCCCCCCCCCCGGGTCTGCCTCTATCTTCCCCACCTCGAATGTCACCTTTTGTTGACCAGAATTGCCACCTCCCCTCGTTTTAAAGTCCAATCCCAAGTGAAACACATGTCTGACCCATCCCCTCCTCAGTCTAACTTGGTCTCCCAGCTTTAAAGTGTGTCTCCTGCAGCATGGCCATGTCTGCCTTCAGTTGCCTCAAGTGTGCGGACACACGGGCTCTTTTGACCGGCCCATTCAGTCCACGAACATTCCACATGACCAACCTGGTCGGGAGGCAGCCTACCCCCCCCTCCCCTGTTGATCAGCCATAGCCTCTCCTAGGCCAGCCCTTGGCCCATGCCCCGCACCTCACCTGGCCCGCCCTCCGGCAGCTACCATCATCAGCTCTTCTCGTCCATCCTAAAAGTCCCCTCCCCGTCAGCAATCTACCCCCACCCCCACTGATCCCCCCTCCCAGCTCACCCCCCACAATGCTTCTGTGAAGTAGCCCTCCCAGGTAGCCTGGCAGCCCCCGCCCCTGGACGCCTAGCATCCTACCCTCCACTGATTCCCCTCCCCCTGCTTTTAATGTGAACTCCCAAAACGATGGCAAGAAGCAAAAACAAACAAACAAATCCCTCCCAAGATCCGAGCACAAAGGCCCACCTCTCCTCCCTTAACAAAGTATTATCCAGTCAACTAACCTCAAACAGACCAGATGAAAAATCGAAAAAGAAAGAAAATATATATACAAAGCCTCAAACGTCGTGCCAGTCTGATGCGACCATCAATTCACTCGAGAAGGGAGTAGAAGTAAACTGTGGCTTTAATCAACTTAGAACAGTGCCTGCCTGCGACTGATCCAATACTGAGAACCACCTCCAGGTCGACTGCTCTTTATACCTCCCTTCAAGGGGAGGAGCCATGGGCAGAGCCCATACAACCCCAACATGTTCCCCTATGCATAATGCCATACAATGGCCCATAGCAGGATCCCACAAGGGCAACAGCATAGCACAGATACAAATACAAGGGCAACCAAATACAATGGTGGATTATTGGCATAATACATTCACCACATTCACCCCCTGTTAAAAAATGAAGTCCGGCGGGGGTGACGGGTTCATAAGTTCATCCGGTCCGGCGCACGGATTTTGCGCTGTGATCGCCAAAGCACTGGCGTTGTTGCTGGCCCAGGTGTCGAGCTCGTCTGTGCTGGCATTGGTAGTGAGGGCGCCGGTGCGGGTACAGACGTGGACTCCGGTAGCGTCATTCCTGTGGATCGGTGAAGAGGGGATGGCGGGTGGGAGGGAGCGTGGGAGCCATATAGGGGCGGGGGCGCTGGTCATGGTAGATTGGGTGGGATATGGTGGGGGGGCGGTGGTGGTGGTGGTCAGGTCCCGGAGGGAGACCGTATCCTGTCGGCCATCGGGGTGTTCAATATAAGCATACTGGGGGTTGGAGTGTAGGAGCTGGGCCCTCTCTACAGAGGATCGGACTTATGGCTCCTGACGTGTTTTCTGAGTAGGACTGGCCCCGATGTCTTCACGAGGCCCCTGAGGTGGATCTCCTAGGGAAGACAAATAGGCGGTCGTGAGGGGTCTAATTTGTGACCGTGCAAAGTAGGGACCTAATAGAGTGGAGCGCATCGGGGAGGACCTCCTGCCAGTCAGAAACTGGGAGATTGCTGGACCGCAGGGTCAGTAGGACGGTCTTCCAGACCGTCGCGTTCTCCCCCTCCACCTGCCCGTTTCCCCTGGGGTTATAACTGGTAGTCCTGCTCAAGGCGATGCCCTTACTGAGCAGGGACTGACGCAGTTCGTCGCTCATGGATGACGAGCCCCGGTCACTGTGGACATAATTGGGGAAACCAAATAGGGCTATGTAGGACTTTAATAACGGTGGACGTGTTCATGTTGGGGCAAGGGATTGCAAAGGAGAAGCAGGAGAACTCATCAATAATGTTGAGGAAATATGTATTGCGGTTATTGGAGGGGAGGGGCCCTTTGAAATCGATACTGAGGCACTCGAAGGGCCGGGATGCCTTCACCAGGTGGGCCTTATCTGGTCGATAGAAGTGCGGCTTACACTCCGCGCAGATCTGGCAGTCCCTGGTCATGGCCCTGACCTCCTCGGTGGAGTAGGGCAGGTTGCGGGCATTGATATAGTGGATAAGCCGGGTGACCCCTGGGTGGCAGAGGTCATCGTGGATAGCCCGTAGTCGGTCATCTTGCACGCTGGCACATGTGCCGCGGGACAGGGCATCTGGGGGCTCTTTGAGCTTCCCAGGACGATATACTATATCGTAATTGTAGGTGGAGAGTTCGATCTTCCACCTCAAGATCTTATCGTTCTTGATTTTGCCCCGCTGGGTATTATCGAACATGAAGGCTACCGATCGTTGGTCGGTGACGAGGGTAAACCTCCTACCAGCGAGGTAGTGCCTCCAGTGCCGTACGGCCTCCACGATGGCTTGGGCCTCTTTTTCGACTGAGGAGTGCCGAATTTCGGAGGTGGTGAGGGTAGCGGCGAGAGCGACCTCTGATGCGTCCCTCTCCACCTGGAAGGGGACGGACTCATCCACCGCGTGCATCGCGGCTTTGGCGATGTCCGCCTTGATGCAGCTGAAGGCCTGGCGGGCCTCAGTCGCCAGTGGGAAGATGGTGGCCTTGATTAGTGGGCGGGCTTTGTCTGCATAGTTGGGGTCCCACTGGGCATAATATGAAAAGAACCTGAGGCACCTCTTCAGGGCCTTGGGGCAGTGGGGGAGGGGAAGTTGCAGGAGGGGGCACATACGGTCAGGCTCAGGTCCTAGAACCCCGTTTTCCACGACATACCCAAGGATGGCTAGTCTGGTTGTGCGGAAAACGCATTTCTCCTTGTTGTACTTGAGGTTTAGGGTTTGGGCGGTTTGGAGAAATCGGTGGAGGTTGGCGTCGTGGTCCTGCTGATCATGGCCGCAGATGGTGACATTGTCCAAGTACGGAAATGTGGCTCGCAGCCCGTACCGGTCCACCATTTGGTCCATTGTTCTTTGGAACACCGAAACCCGTTCGTGATGCCAAAGGGGACCCGGAGGAAGTGGAAAAGGCGGCCGTCTGTCTCAAAAGCCGTGTAGTGGCGGTCCTCCGGACGGATTGGGAGCTGGTGGTATGCAGACTTCAGATCCACTGTGGAGAACACCCGGTAGTGAGCGATCTGGTTTACCATGTCTGCAATCCGGGGAAGGGGGTATGCATCGAGTTGCGTGTACCAGTTTATGTAATCTACAACCATCCGGTTCTTTTCCCCGGTCTTGACGACCACCACCTGAGCTCTCCAGGGGCTATTGCTGGTCTCGATGACTCCCTCCCGCAAGAGTCGTTGGACCTCGGACCTGATAAAAGTCCTGTCCTGTATGCTATACCGCCTGCTTGTGGTGGCGACTGGTTTGCAGTCGGCAGTGAGGTTTGCGAAGAGTGGGGGGGGGGTCGACTTTTAGGGTCATGAGGCTGCATATGGTGAGTGGGGGTAGGAGCCCCCCGAACTTCAGGGTTAGGCTCCTAAGGTTACCTTGGAAATCTAGTCCCAAAAGGAGAGGAGCGCAGAGGTCTGGGAGCACATATAATTTAAAATTGGCGTACTCGGTGCCCTGTATTGCTAGGGTTGCGGTAGTGCACCCTCGGATTTGCACCGAGTGCAACCCAGAGGCGAGGGAGATGGTTTGGTGCGCTGGAAAATTGGGAGCGAGCAGCGTCTTACCATGTCCGGGTGAACAAAGCTCTCTGTGCTCCCGGAGTCGAAAAGGCAAGGTGTCTCGTACCCGTTTACCCGGACGGTCATCATGGAGCTCCGGAGGTGCTTGGGTCGCGATGGTCCAGGGTGACAGCACTGAGTTGCGGGTAGCTGGCGTGGTCGGAGGTGCTGGGGTGGTTCCGCGATGGCTGCCCATGTTGATCGTACGCGTCAAGCGGCGTAGCAGATGGCGGGCAAGATGGCAGACCTCGTTGGTCGAGCGTGGCGGGCGGTGAGGAAGATGGCGATCAAGATAGCGGCCCCCATGGATCGCACGTGGCCGGCCGCGTGGGGGAGGATGGCCAAAGTGGCGGCCCCCGTGAGTCACACGTGCTGTGAGGGCTGGAAGATGGCTGCCCCCACGGATAGCACGAGGCTGATGACGCGTCTACAGGGGGCAGAGTCAGCAGACACGCTGCCACCCTGTGGGGTCTGCGGGCCTGTGAGTCTGAGGATCAGTCCTGTGGGTTAGAGTTCATTGACCTGGCCAGGCAAACTTTGGCGAAATGTCCATTTCTCCCGCAGTTGCTGCAGTTCGCGTTACAGGCCGGGCAGTGCTGCCGGGGCTGTTGGGACTGGCCGCAGAAATAGCATGGTGGCCGCGCGGCATAGGCCTGGGGTAGTCTTTGGTCGGGAGACCACGAGGGGGTCGTGTGGTCAGCCGGGAACGCGTTAAGGCTCTGGGATGCTACTTCCAGAGAGGAGGCTAACTTTACCGTCTGATCCAGGTCCAGGGCCCCCTTTTCGAGTAGGCGCTGTCTCACGTAGTTCGACCGGACTCCCGCCACGTAGACGTCTTGGACGGCGACTTCCATATGTTGAGTGGCCATAGCGGCCTGGTAGTTGCAGCTGCGTGCGAGTGCTTTGAGGTTGCGTAGGTAGTCTTCTAGCGATTCCCCGGGGCGCTGGCAGCGAGTGGTGAGGATGTGTCACGCGTAGACCTCGTTCACGGGCCGTACATAGAGGCGTTCGAGCATCACGAGGGCGTCTGCGTAGGAGGAGGCCTCGTCGAGTTGAACAGAGATTCGATGGCTCACCCGAGCGTGGAGGAGGCTCAGCTTCTGTTTGTCGGTGACAGAAAGCGTGGAGGCGGCTGCGAGATAGGCCTTGAAGCAATGGAGCCAGTGCGAAAAAATTTATTTCGCCTCTGCGGCCTACGGATCGAGTTCCAGTCGGTCAGGTTTGAGGGCCGATTCCATAGTTGTGTTTAAGTTGATTAAATTGATGCGACCATCAATTCACTCGAGACGGGAGTAGAAGTAAACTTTGGCTTTAATCAACTTAGAACAGTGCCTGCCTGCGACTGATCCAATATTGAGAACCACCTACAGGTCGACTGCTCTTTATAACTCCCTTCAAGGGGAGGAGCCATGGGCGGAGCCCATACAGGTCCCAACATTTTTCCCTATGGATAATGCCACACAATGGCCCATAGGAGTAGCCCACAAGGGGAACAGCATAGCACAGATACAAATACAAGGGCATCCGCACAGATACAAATACAATGGTGGATTATTGGCATAATACATTCACCACACAGACATCGCAAATTAAACGTTGAAAGTTTAAAGTTTTTATAAAACATAGCTCATAGCTCAGCTCCCCACAGTCAGAGTTCAAGGTCTTTATTCTCCTGTCAGTTTATTGTCTTTCATAAAGTCCACCACAACCTCCGGCAAGCCAAAGTACAGCTCCCGACCCGCATAGGTCACCCATAGACGGGCCGACTTGACCTTATTGAAACTCACCCTCCTCTTTGCGAGTTCTACTCCCAAGTCCTGCTACACCCAGATCTCGGCATCTTCCCACACATACCACTTCGCCTGCCTGGCCCATCTCATAACACGTTCCTTGACTAGGAACCGATGCAGTCTTACCACCATCGCCCTTGGGGGTTCACGCCCCTGGGGCTTTCGTATAAGTGCCCTGTGGACCCGGTCCACCTCCAACGGCTTGTCAAACGCACCTTCCGCCATCAGCTTCTCCAGCATCTTCCCCACAGACGCACCAGCATCCAATCCTACATCCCCTCCAGCAGATCCACGATCCGGATGTTCTGCCTCCGTGAACGGTTCTCCAGCTCCTCCACCTTCTCCAACAATTGCTTTTCCTGGTCCTGCAGCATCCCGATCTCCGCTGCCATCAAGGTGGACTGCTCCTCATGCTCCCCCACCTGCTCCTCCAACCTCTGGATTGCCTGTCCCTGGATCGTCAGTCTCCCCTCCACGCGGTCAACCACCGTCCTGGTTGAGTCCACCGCCCGGGCCAGGTCCTCCGCACACTCCTTACATTGATGGGAGAACTTCTCATTCAAGAAGATCACCAACTGGTCCGTCGACCACTGAGCTGGCGGGCCAAACCCTGCTCATCTGCCATTGTCACACTCGGAATCTGGTCCTCACTCACCACCAACTTCTGATTCCTCCAACAATCCGGCGTAAGAGCCACAAAAAGACTAGCATGAGCAGGAGCTGCCAAATGTGCGACCTTTCACTCCATGGCCGCCACCGGAAGTCCGGGAGCAGGTATTCTCCTTCATGTGGTGCCAAGCCCATGAGGACAAGGCACAGGTGCCGCACCATCTCCTTGTTGAGGCAGAGCCTCCTGCGGCACATGCTGCCTGTCAACTGATCGAAAGACCAGCAACACCTATACACCTTGGGCAGTGTTCAGGCACAGTGCCCAAGCATCATGGTCTGATTGGGATGCTAGGCAATATCGCCCATGTGCTACATGGCCCACCTACCCACGGGAATCCACTTGGGAGCTGTGAACTGCTCAATTAACTATGATTGGCAATTCCCTATTAACAATAGCCTTCAGCCACATGGCCAGACAGACAGACAGGCAGAGTCTGGAGTTGCCCCCTAACAGGTACAAATGGCCTAGAGGGTGGCATAATGGACTCGCGGGCACTGAGATACCCAGCCCTCCCCAGCCCAGGGAAGAACCCCCCACCCAATGGCAGCCCACCCAGACCAAAGCAGCCACTCCTGGGGGCTCCCCCACCAGCCTTCCTGAGCATGGGAGCATCAACTCCAGTGCCCTGGGCTCATTCCATGGGAATGAGGATGGCTCCTCACTCCCCGTAGTAGCCATTCCGCGAACTTCAAAGTTTTGAAAAGGTGTACTAATCAGCGCCCGCATGACTACTTGCTGGGGAGGTGGTTAGATCACAGGAGGCTGTTAGATATGGGGTCAGGCCCGTTAGTTGTATGGAGATTGGCCTTACGTGGTGATTATTGGTTTCCCGCCATGCCACAGTGGCATCCGGATCTCGCCAACGGGAGCGGGCTGGTTAGATCGCAAACCAATCGGTGCCTGACAGGGTTCTCGATTTTAGCCTCTGTCGTGACCTAACAGCCTTGTCGTGCTCTCGCTCAAGCACAAGCAGCCATTAAATCACTGCTTACAATGTTTCCGTTAGATCGCATCCCCAGATTTTCCTAATACCTGGTCCCTTGAGGTGAAGGGAGATTGGAGACAGAATTGACAATTCTTCCTGTCTCAATGACTGAATTGTAAGATTATCACAGAACTGAATAAGAAACCTGAACAAAGAAGAATACCAACTCTTGTTATCAGTGATGAGGAAGGAGTACTACAAGCTGGATTGCATTCTACACCACAGAAGTGCAAGAGGTGTGAAATTTTGGAGGCCTTGAAGGCACACTTTAAACCTTCCACTCATGTCATTTCTGGACACTATAGGCTGGAATCTCTGGTCGCCAACGCCGAAATTGCATTCTGCAATGGGCCGGAGAATTCACATTCCCTCAGAATCGGGGGCGATGCCGCTTCCGCGATGCTCCATCCCCTCCAAAGTGAGTACGCCTCACCACGTATCCTGAGGCCCACCCCCCGATGCTCCACCCCTGATCGGCCAAGTTCCTGACGGGGTGGGTCTCTCATGGTCAGCCGGTCGGGAACTCAGTCCAGCGCCACCACAGTCGGGGGAGGGACGATCCGTGGGCAGGGGTGGACATATTCAGGGCTGGGGGCACTGTGGGGGGGGGGGGGGGTAGCGGTCTGATACATTGGTGTGGAATCCCTTAGCGCTGTCTATTACTTGTTGCTTATGCTGTTTGGTACACAAGTAGCTTCACCAGGATGGCACCTCATTTTTAGGTGTGCCTGGTGTTGCTCCTGACATGCTGTCCTGCACTCTTCATTGAACCAGGGTTGATCCCCTGGCTCGGTGGTAATGGTAGAGTGGGGGATATGCCGGGCCATGAGGTTGCAGATTGTGGTTGAATTCATTTCTGCTGCTGCTGATGGCCCACAGCGCCTCATGGATGCCCAGTCTTGAGTTGCTAGATCTGTTCGAAGCACAGTGATAGTGTTGTTATGGGTCAGGGTTTAGAGAACCCCAAAGTGTATCATGGAGTTCACCTGACTCACAACTTTTACTAGATTGTGGTATGGGGAGCACACGGCCCACTTTGCAGGTGTGGTACAGCAGAAATGGAAACGTATTTTTTAAAGCAAAACAATGTTTATTCTATGAACTCAAGTTAACCTTTTTTAAAACATACAGTGAACATCGGGCAGCACGGTAGCCTTGTGGATAGCACAATTGCTTCACAGCTCCAGGGTCCCAGGTTCGATTCCGGCTTGGGTCACTGTCTGTGCGGAGTCTGCACATCCTCCCCGTGTCTGCGTGGGTTTCCTCCGGGTGCTCCGGTTTCCTCCCACAGTCCAAAGATGTGCGGGTTAGGTGGATTGGCCATGATAAATTGCCCTTAGTGTCCAAAATTGCCCTTAGTGTTGGGTGGGGTTACTGGGTTATGGGGATAGGGTGGAGGTGTTGACCTTGGGTAGGGTGCTCCTTCCAAGAGCCGGTGCAGACTCGATGGGCCGAATGGCCTCCTTCTGCACTGTAAATTCTATGATAATCTTAGCAACAGATAATTCAAATACAACCCCCAAAGAATACAACACTAAGTAATCCTTACTTTCCTTCTAACATCCATAAAACTTTTTAAAAACAACTTTTAACAGAAGCACATCAGGTTTAAATTCACTACTGAGAACAGTTATAACTCTGAATTCACCAAATGATCACAAGATAGGCCGGGATTCTCCCAGAATCGGTGGGGCTGCCCGTACCGGCGCCAAAGAGCAGCGTGAACCACTCTGGCGTAGGGCTGGTTGGAAGTTGCGGAATCCTCCACACTTCCAGGAGCGAGGCCGGCGCTGGAGGGCCTCCGCTGGCCGGCGCGAGTTGCCGCATGTGCAGGACTGCCAGCATGTTCTGGCGCATGCGCAGAGCCGCTGCCATGTTTCCTGCGCATGCGCAGGGGGTTTCTTCTCTGCGCCGGCCATCGCGGAGGGAAAGAGTGCCCCCACGGCACAGGCCCGCCCGCAGATCGGTGGGCCCCGATTGAGGGCCAGGCCACTGTGGGGGCCCCCCCTGGGGCCGGATCCCCCCGTGCCCCTCCGAGGACTCCGCAAGCCGCCCTCCAAGCCAGGTCCTGCCGGGATGGACCATGTCCATTTCACGCTGGTGGGACTGGCTGAACACGGGCGGCCGCTCGGCCCATCGGGGACCGGAGAATTGCCGGGGTTGGCCGCTGCCAACAGCACGATCCCGGTCCCCGCCCGAAAACCGGCAGCGGAGAATTCGGCAGCCAACGTTGGAGCGGCGGGGCAGGATTCACGTCGCCCCCGGCGGGGGGTCGCAGAATCCCGCTCGTAGTCTTTACATTGCAGAGAGAACAACATTACACTTTCTGTGGCTGACTGCAACTCCAACACTGAAACAAAACCAAAAAAACACAGGCACACCCAAGATTTTCTCAAAGTGAAACTAAAAGCTGACAGGCAACCCAGCTCCATCCCGACTCTGACATCACTGCAGTAATAAACACCCATTTCTTAAAGGTACACCCACTACAGTTATTCTATAAAAAACACCCATTTCTTAAAGGTACTCTCACATGACAGTGTCATACAACATAATGGAGGGTATCCTCAATGTGAAGACGGGACTTTGTCTCCACAAGGACTGTGCGGTGGTCACTTCTATCCATACTCTCATGGATAGATGCTCCTGCAGCAGGCAGACTGGTGAGGATGAGGTCAAGTATATTTTTCTCTCTTGTTGGTTCCCTCACCATCTACTGCAGTCCCAGACTAGCAGCTGTGTCCTTTAGGACCCGGCCAGCTCGGTCTGTGTTGGTACTACCGAGCCACTCTTGGTGATGGACATTGAAGTCCCCCACCCACAGGGCATATTCTGTGCTCTCGCCACTCTCAGTGCTTCTTCCAATTGGTGTTTAACATGGATGGTGGAATGTAACTGGTAATCAGCAGGGGTTTTTCTTGCCCATGTTTAACCTGAAGCCATGAAACTTCATGAGGTCCAGAGTGGATGTTGCGGACTCATGGGGCAACTCCCTTCCAATCGTATACCACTCTGCCACCACCTCTTCGGGGTCTGTCCTGTCGGTGAGACAGGACATATCCAGGAATGCTGATAGTGTCTGGGACATTGTCTGTATTGATTCTGTTAGCATGTCAATGTCAGGCTGTCTCGTCTGTGAGACAGCTCTCCCAATTTTGCCACGAGCCTCCAGATTATGGCCAGAATTCTTTGGCCGTTTGCTGGTGGTGAGATTCTCTGGTCTCGCTGGCAGCGCACCCCCGGCCGCGGGTTTTCCGGTGGCATGAGGTGCGTTCAATTGGAAATCCCACTGACAGCGGCGTGAGCAGAGAATCCTGCCACCAGCGAACGGCACGCCGCCTCCCGCCACCATGGAACACGTGGCTGAGAGGCAGGAGAATTCCACCCTTCAGCCTAAATTCAGCAGTACTCCAAAGTGAGTAGGATAGGGGGCACCAGAGTGATGAGACCTGAAGGCTGTCCTACATTTATCTTTGGGTATCTGTTTTGATGAGAAGTCACTTACTCCATATAATCGGGCTGGATTCTCCGATTCTGGGGCTATGTCCCAACGGGCTATGTAGGAATGGTGGCATTTTACGCCAGAAAACATGGTGCAAAACCCCCACGATTCTCCGTTTTGCTGGGGGCTAGAAGGATGGCAGCGTAAAGCACCTGGCTCTCGCTGCCAATATGCCCCAGATAATTACTGGGTCCGTGGCCGCGCAGGATCACGGCGGCGGCCTGCAGCAGCCGCACCGTGCTACAAGGCGGCCAGCGAAATAGCGCCCCACTTCGGTTGGCTCGCGCACCCCGGACCCCCCCCCCCCCCCCCCACAGTGCTCCCAGCCACGAATAATGTCCACCCTTGCCCACGGATCGGTCCTCCCTCGACTGTGGCAGCGCTGGACTGAGTCTACAGCCGCCACGCCGAGTTCCCAACATGTGAGATCACACGCAACCCACGCCATCGGGAACTCGGCCGGTCGGGGGCGGAGCATCATGAAAGCGGTGCCGCCCCCGATTTGGGCGGAATCGGGTAATTTCCGGTCAATCGCCGAACACGATTTCGCTGGAGAATCCCACCCTGGAAGTTTGGCTGAACCCCAAATTCTCCGTCCTCGTTGGCAGCGGTAGTGAGGCAAACTCGCAACGGAGAATCCCACGCATGGTTTTTCTTGAAATTATTCATTAAGCACTATTGACAAAGACTTCATTGTTCGCAGACTATTCTGTGTCTTGTTCTATTGGAGCATTGTGATCATCTGACTCTGACGCCATGCTTCCATCATCTTTGATAAAATTCTCTCATTAACATAACCATTAACCCTTTAGACTACATCATCCCCAAGTATAATCTCAAAATTATTATAGAATTTTGTTTAACTATTTACATGACATTCCCACTGTCTGTAAACCTCATGCAATCTTTACTTTCTATGCAATTCCTACTTTCTCCATCTCTCCCCCTTAAGTCACTGTCTCCAAAGGTGTCAATCCCGAACAGCGTTCTGGGCTCTCTTGGAGGATGTGGTCAATGAGGGTGTTCCGTGCCTCCTTCTTGGCCACTGTGCCACCCAGGATGGTATGTTGCCTCCCTGGTGCCAGGGTCAGGGATGTCACTGAATGGCTGCAGGGCATATTTAAGAGGGAGGGCAAATAGACAGATATGGTGGTACACATTGGTGAGTTGAGGGCACAAATTAAAACATGAGGGTATGATGTCATTGCTATCACTGAGACATGATTTAGAGAGGGGCAGGATTGACAGCTTAATATTCCAGGATATAGAATCTTCAGGCGAGACAGGGAAGGAGGTAAAAGAGGAGGGGATGTCGCAATTTTGATCATGGAATCAATTACAGCCATAAGGTGGGATGACATCGTAAAAGACGCTTCAAAAAAATGCATATGGGTAGAACTTAAAAACCAAAAATGAGCAACCACATTGCTGGGAGTGTTCTACAGGCCCCCTAACAGTCCGAGAGAAATAGAAGAACAGATATGTCGGCCAATTTCAGAGAAGTGTAAAAGTAATAGGGTAGTGAAAATTGGGGATTTGAACTTCCCCAATATTAACATAATGTAAAAGGTTTAGAGGGAGTGGAATTCTTAAAATGCACCCAGGAGATTAAGCCAGTACATAGAATGCCCTACAAGAGAGAGGGCAGAGCTGGACTTTAAGTAACAAAACTGGGAAAGTGGTTGAAGTATCAATGGGGGAGCATTTTGCAGACAGTGATCATAACTCTATTATATTCAAGATTGCTATGGAAAAGGAAACGGATGGGCCTGAAATCAAAGTTCTGAACAGGGAGATTGCCGATTTTAATAAGATCATATATGATGGTCAGAGTGGACTGGGAGCAGACACTTTGAGGTAAATCTGTGACAGAACAGTGAGACGGATTAGGAAGGAAATAGGGAGAGTACAGGGCCAACATGTTCTAATCATGAAAAAGAGTGGGACCAACAAATCCAGTGAACCCTGAACATCAAGGAATATTCAGCACTGGATAAGCAGAAAAAGGGAGGCGTATGGCAGATATCGAGGGCTTAAAATAGCAGAAACCCTAGAGGCACATAGTTTATGCAAGGGGGAACATAAAAAAGAAACTCGGAGAGCAAAAAAGGGACATGAAAGGGTATGGGCAGGAAATAAAAAGAAAATCCTATATTGTTTTCCAAATGTATTAAGGGTAAAGGGATGACTAGGGAATGAGTAGGGCCCATTAAGGACCACAGTGGTAATTTGTGAGTGGAGCCAGAGGACATATGTAGGGTTCTAAATGAATACTTTGTGTAAATATTCACATCTGGCACATCTACTTGGATTTCAGCAAGGCTTTTGGTAAGGTTCCACATGGGAGACTGAAAGCAAATGGGATGCCTATTGGATCCAAGAAAATTTTGCAAATTGGATCCAGAATTAGCCGAGTGGCAGGAAGCAGAAGTTGAAAGTCGAGGGATGTTTTTCTGACAAGAAGCCAGTATCCAGTGGAGTCCCACATGGATCAGTGTTGGGGCCCTTGCTATTAGTGGTTTCTATAAATGATTTAGGCATGAATTTAGGAGGGTTGATCAGTAAGTTTGTAGATGATATGAAAATTGGTGGATGGTAAATAGTGAGGAGGATAGCCTTTGATTACAGAAGGATATAGATGGGTCAGTTGGGCTGATCAGTGGCAAATGGAATTCAATCCAGATAAGTGTTTGGGCAGGACAAACAAGGCAAGGAACTACATAATAAATGGCAGGACCCTGGGAAACATCAAGGATCAGAGGGACCATGTGCACTGGTCCCTTAAGGTAGCAGAACAGGTAGATACAGTATTAGTCGAGGAATAGAGTTTAAGGGCAGGAAGGTTATACTGGAACTGTATCAAATGTTGGTTAAATACAGATAGAGTACTGTGTGCAGTTCTGGAATCCACATTACAGGAAGGATGTGATAGCACTGGAAAGGGTGCAGAAGAGATTTACCAGGGTGTTGCTTGGGCTGGAGAGTTTTAGCTATGAAGAGAGATTGGATAGACTGGGGTTGTTTTCCTTGGAGCAGAGAGCTCGAAGGGGGACAAGATAGGGATGAATAAAATTATGAGGAGCATAGATAGAGCAGACAGGGAGAAACTTTTCCCCTTGGTGGAAGGATCAATGATCAGGGGGCATAGATTTAAGGTGAGGGGCAGGAAGTTTAGAGGGGATGAGAGGAACACCTTTTTCACCCTGAGAGTGGTGGGAGTCTCGCTGCCTGAAGAATGGTAGAGGCAGAGAGCCTCATAACATTTAAGTATTTAGATGTGCACTTGTGATGCCAAGGCTTACATGACTATGGGCCAAGTGCTGGAAAATGGAATTAGAATACTTAGGTGGTTGTTTTTGACCGGTGCAGACACAATTGGCCAAAGGGCCTTTTTTGTGCTGTAGACCTCTATGATTCTATGACACTTCAGGAGACGAGGAAAGGAAGACTTCCCTACCATTCTTAGAGTAGGAATTTCACTTTCTGTCCGGAGTGGTATAATTTCTACTCTTGTTTCAGTGTGAGGCTGCTCCGCTGAAGACAATGGAATCACGAGGTCAACATGAGAAAGTAGGATTGAAAAGTCATCAACAATGGAATAAATCTCCAGACTGGAATCTGTACGAAATTCTTGCATCATAATCTTCAGCTGTAGAAGTTCTGTAGTTTGGGACTCTGCCTGTTACTGAAAGAAGATTTGAGTTCATCCATGAATTCAGAATAACAGAATATTTACAGTGTTGAAAGATGTCATTCGGCCCATCGAGTCTGCACTGACTCTCGCAAAAGGGAATCCTACCTAGTCCCATTCCCCTGCTCTATCCCTGTAACCTTACACTTTCTTTCTTTTCAGATAGTAATCCAATTCCCTTTTGAATACCTCGATCGGCTTGCTGGTGAGATCCAAGTGTGACCTGCAGTTTACGTTTATACAAACTAATAAGTTCTGAACTTGCATTATTGGTTTGATCCAACTTGGAGTTAAGCATCTCATTCTCCCTGGATGACTTTCTGCCGTCTGCATGCGATTGTTGCTGCATGTCATTGGCGAGCTCAGTAAAATAAATAGACAAATTCACCTTTTTATTACCTTCTTCAGCAAAATGACCATTCTCCTCAAAATAGACAACAGAGACTTCACATGCGTTGGCAGTGTAGTCAGAGAGTGTAGCAAGATCTAGGACCTTTTCTTCCAACAGATCATCTGCCTGCTCAATTCCTCCATTCTCTTAAACTCTATTCCAAAAGAGATAACCAAGGTCCAGAAGCTCCTCCAGCAGATGGTCACCAGTTTTATCAGTGCATCCTGTTTCCACCTCTATTACCCTGCCTGCAAATAGAAATTAGAGATCTGCAATCACCTCCTGTAGTCCAATGGATGGTGTTTACCACAAACCTATTTGTACTGGTCAGTATATGCCGTGGGATTTCTATAGTTCCAAGTGCTATACGATTGGCCTATTGTCAACATTATAAATAGGGTCCAAACCATTTGTTCACTGTGCAAGTTTGATGCTTAGATCGGGCGCATGAAAACCAGCTTGCGAGATAATAGCTACCCAGATCAGATAATTGCTCTCTGTATATCGCGCAAACTCATGAATGGACGTAAGCTGCCACTTTCGGTCTTGAAAATTGCCAGTCTACCTTAGATTACCCTGGAAGGGTAAAGTACCTATGAAGAAATATTATATTGTTCAACATTTTTCCAATATAACTGTGGTATAAAATGAACCAGTTTCTGTGTTTCAGTATAGATGTGAATAACTTAATTGAACTGAAGACAGTAGACTGCAAGATTCTGAACATCAAAAGTGGGTTCGGTGTGAAAGCAAGTAGTTGAAGTGGAGATGAGCAGAGCTAAGATAGAGTGCCAGTGGGCAGCATGATTGTAAATTTACATTAGGAAGATAAGGGAAATGACTTGCTGTTAACTAGTGTGTTTCAAAAACTACATGTACAATTGGCATAGATTGTAAATGGATGAAGCAAAGTAGTAAGTTTACTTTTACCCCCCAAAATAGTCACCATAAAATAACATGAAAGACCTGTAAATTCTGAGAAAAGGAACTTCTAAAGGAATGTAAAACAATAGAGTTGAAGATGAAAGATAATAAAGCATAATCTAAGGCTTTCCTGGTCACTATTTATCACAGCATCACTGTTTGTGTCATCTGTGAACTTACTAATCTTACCTTCCACATTCCCGTTTAGATCATTTTTTTTTTAATGAACATTTTATTGAGGTATTTTTGGTATAGTAACAACAACAAAATAAACAATATACATGAAACCATAAACATAGTGCAAAACCATTTACCTTTCGTACAGGTCCCACCCTTATTGACCCCCTACTCTAATCTAAACTACGCCCCCCCCCCTGCTGACGATTAAGTTCCGCAAAGAAGTCGACGAACGGTTGCCACCTCCGGGTGAACCCTAACAGTGACCCTCTCAAGGCGAACTTGATTTTCTTGAAACAGAAAAAGCTAGCCATGTCCGATAGCCAGGCCTCAGACTTTGGGGGCTTTGAGTCCCTCCAAGCTAATAGTATCCGTCTCCGGGCTACCAGGGAAGCAAAGGCCAGAATGTCTGCCTCTTTCTCCTCCTGGATTCCCGGGTCTTCTGACACCCCGAATATCTCCACCTCTGGACTCAGCGCCACCCTTGTTTTTAACACCGTGGACATGATGTCCGCAAACCCCTGCCAAAATCCCCTAAACTTTGGACATGCCCAGAACATGTGGACATGATTTGCTGATCCTCCCGCACATTTTGCACACCTGTCCTCCACCCCAAAGAATCTGCTCATCCGGGCCACTGTCATATGAGCCCGGTGAACAACCTTAAATTGTGTCAGGCTGATCCTGGCACATGTTGCAGACGCGTTGAGTCTACTCAACGCGTCTGCCCATCAACTATCCTCTATCTCACCTCCCAGCTCCTCCTCCCACTTGCGCTTCAGCTCCTCGGTCTGCGTCTCCTCCGACCCCATAAGCTCCTTATAAATGTCCGAGACGCTCCCTTCTCCTACCCACCCTCTGGACCAGTTTGGATCATTAATATACACTATAAACAGCAAGGGACCCAACACTGATCCCTGCGGTATGCGACTGGGCCCAGGATTCCAGTCACATAAACAACCTTCAATCAAAAACTCTGCCTCCTGCCACTAAGTCAATCTTCGATCCAATTTGCCAGATTGCACTGGGCGTTAACACTTAGGGCTGGATTCTCCGATTTTGAGGCTATGTCCGGAGGATCCGTGGCGTTTTACGTGGGAAAGGTTGGCGCCACCCCAGCTCCGATTCTCCGACTGGTGAGGGGCTAGCAGCCGTGCCACGTAAAACGCACGGCCTCCATGAAATAAATGGTCAGAGAATTGCCAGGTCCGTGGCTGCGCATGCGCATGGCGACGACCTGCAGTGGTCGCGCCGTACAACATGACGCCGGCCGGGCAGGGTCCCGACCTGACAGATGGTCCCCCCCTGGACTCTCCCTTGCCACCCCCTCGCCACCCCCCACTAGTCTCCCTAGCCCTAGACGAAGCCCCCCAGGCAGCAGCATGGCTCCCGCCAGACTGTGGTGGCGCTGGACACAGTCCGTAGGCGCCACGCCGGGTTCCCGACCGATAAGACCACATGTCAAATGCGCAGTTGGGAACTTAGCCCATCAGGGGCGAAACTTCAGGGAGGGCCTTCAGGTGACATCCTGAGGCAATCCCAACAGCGTGCGGCTTTGGAGCGGGCAGAGCATGCGCAACCTGTGTACAAGAGGCGCCGCCCCCGATTCAGTCGTGGAAATGGATTCTCCGCCCAATCAGCAATTACTAAATCATCATTGGCAAACAGAGAATCCCGGCCCTCGTCTCAGAAATGGAGAATCCCGCCCATGATCTCTCCCCTGACAAAGCCGTGCTGACTATCCTTGATTAATCCTTGCCTCTCCAAGTGGAGATTAATTCTGTATCTCAGAGTTACACTGTGCCATTCTCTGTGAACTCACTTCATGAAAATTCAGATTCCTCCTCTCCATGCTCTTAACTTTAATAATATCACGTTCCTAGAATTTTAAAATTGCACCTTCCGTTCACGTCTTTACATATTGATTGTTGATTCTTTTTTTTATTTCATTTTATTTACAGTGTATTTTAAAAGGTGCTCTGTCAAAAACAGCCTGGGCTAGAAATTTGTCTGCCTCAGTTGTTCATTTGAGACCTGTCTGCGCCTGTTCAGATTGAAATTCATCCATCCACCTCACCTGAATTAATTTAGTTCCAACTGGTGTTTCTCCAATTTAGTTCTATCCTTATCAAAGCTGCTGGTGAGCTCTGCACACAGCAGGGGGCCCTGGCAGTATTGTTTCTGACCACATGGTACACGGAACCTGGGCCAGGAATCTCCGGTCTCCGACGTCGAAATCGCATTCGACGATCGGCCGGAGAATCCCGTTGGTGCTGAAATGGGGGGCGGCGACGTTTTGCGATGCTCCGCCCCCTCCAAAACGAGTACGCCGCACTCCATATGGATGGCATCAGGACGTCACCTGAGGCCCTCCTCCGATGCTCCGCCCCCTCCAATGGGCCAATGTCCCAACGGCGTGGGTCACTCATGCTATTTATTTTCGGGAACCCGGCGTGGCGACTGTGGACTGAGTCCAGTGCCGCCAGAGTCGGGGGGAGGAGCCGATCCGCGGGCAGGGAGGGCTTTGGCGGGGACTGGGGTCACTGGTGGGGGGTGGTCTGAAGATGGCGAGCCTGGCCAAAGGCAGGCACTATTTGGCAGGCCGGGTGTGCTCGCGGCCGGCGCCATGTTGCACGGCCCCCCCCCACCAGACGGAGGATTGGTGTTAGGTTTTGCAGCGTTTTATTTGGCGTAAAACGCCACTGTTCCCACGCCGCCGTCAGCACTTAGTCTCAAAATCGGGACTCCAGCCCTTGATTTTTAGACAGGCAGCTCCCTAAAGAGAAGCTGCACAAAACGATTGCTGCAATGGAAATTCTGACAGAGCACCAGGGCAGATTGAGAGATTCAGACTGACAGATGCAGTGCTGGCAGGACTGGCATTGCAGGTGAGCAGTAGGGGAGACACCACGGTCTCTTGGTGGGCCAGGAGGACCTCACGTACCACCCCCCAGAAGGAAATGGGAGCAGATGGCCAGGGAGGTCAATTCACAGCATCTGGGCACGAGGATCTGGCAGCAGCAGTGCTACAAAAAAACCTAACCATCTTATTTGGGTGGCCAAGGTCAGTGAATGCATTTTCACATGACATCCCCTACCTACCATACTACCAAGTCAGCTCGGCCAGCATTGCACTGCTGGATTACGTTTTACACCCCTTGTATTTAAATTACGTCTTTAAAATGTCAACAAACATTTGATTGGGGGAACTTTTGACTTTGAGTCCATTGACGTCAATGGAAGCAATTACCTGAGAGATGCATAATGAATGGCTGAATTGATTTTGTACATTTTACACTGTTACCAAACTCAACATTGTCATCAGTCAGACAAAGATGGAATGCCATGCTTAAAAGGATGCATCAGGAAGGGTGATCAAATGTTTGGTCAAGGTGGTGGGTTTAATGGAGGTCATGAAGGAATAGAGGAAGGTGGAGAAACAGAAATTTCAAGAGTGTGGTGCATAGATACTGAAGAATCAACAATCAGTGGAACAAGGGAGAAGGAACAAGGGAACATGGCTGACGAGGAAGTCAAGGACAGCATAAAGGCAAAAGAAAAAGCATACAAAGTGGTGAGGATTATTCGGAAGTCAGAGGATTGGGAAGCCTTTAAAAGTGAGCAGAGTACAGCTAAAAAAGCAATAAGGGGAGAGAAGATTAACTCTGTGTGTAAGCTAGCTAATAATATAAAAGAAGATCGGAAGAGTTTTTTTTCAATGTATAAAAGGTAAGAGAGAGGCAAAAATAGACATTGGACCACTGGAAACCGTGGCTGGAGAAGTAATAATAGGAAACAAAGAAATGGCATAGTAACTGAATAGTTACTTTACATCAGTCTATATGGTGGAAGACATCAGTGGGATGCCAGAGCTCCAGGAGAATCCGGGGGCAGAGGTGAGTGTAGTGGCCATCACTGAGGCGAAGACTCTGGGGAAACTGAAAGGTCTGAAGGTGGATAAGTCACCTGCACCGGATGGACTACACCCCAGGGTACTAAAAGTGATAGTTGAGGAAATTCTGGAGGCATTGCTGGTGATCTTTCAGGAATCACTGGAGGCAGGGAGGGTTCCAGAGGACTGGAAAGTGGCTAATGTAACACCGCTGTTTAAGAAGGGAGGGTGGCAGAAGACGGGAAATTTTAGGCTGGTTAGCCTGAATTCGGTCATTGGTAAGATTTTAAAGTCCATCATTAAAGATGAGATTGCGGAGTACTTGGAAGTGCATGATAAAATAGGACTGAATCAGCACGGCTTTGTCAAGGAGAGGTCATGTCTGACAAATCTGTTTCTTTGAGGAGGTAACAAGGAAGTTAGACAAAGGAGAACCAGTGGACGTGATTCATTTAGATTTCCAGAAGGCCTTTGAAAAAGGTGCCGCATAGGAGACTGTTAATTAAGTTAAGAGCCCATGGTGTTAAGGGTAAGATCCTGGCATGGATAGAGGATTGGCTGACTGGCAGAAGGCAGAGAGTGTGGATAAAGGGGTCTTTTTCAGGATGGTAGAAGGTGACTAGTGGTGTGCCTCAGGGGTCTGTTCTGGGACCACAACTTTTCACAATATACATTGAAGAAGAAAATTTAGGCACTGTTGCTAAGTTTGCAGATGATACAAAGATCTGCAGAAGAACAAGTAGTATTGAGAAAGTAGGGTGGCTGCAGAAGGACTTGGACAGGCTAGGAGAGTGGGCAAAGAAGTGACAGATGGAATACAATGTGGAAAAGTGAGTGGTCATGCACTTTGGAAGGAGGAATGGAGGCATAGACTATTTTCTGAATGGGGAAATGCTTAGGAATTCAGAAGCACAAAGGGACTTGGGAGTCCTTGATCAAGATTCTCTTAAGGTTAACGTGTAGGTTCCGTCAGCAGTTAGGAAGACAAATGCAATCTTAGCATTCATATTGAGAGGGCTAGAATACAAGGGCAGGGATGTACTTCTGAGGCTATATAACGCTGTGGTCAGACCCCATTTGGAGTTTTGTGAGCAGTTTAGGGCCCCCCGTCCAAGGAAGAATGTGCTGGCCTTGGAAAGGGTCCAGAGAAGGTTCACAAGAATGATCCCTGGAATGAAGAGCTTGTTGTATGAGGAACGGTTGAGGACTCTGGGTCTGAACTCGTTGGAGCTTAGACGGATGAGGGGGGATCTTATTGAAACTTACAGGATATTGCGAGGCCTGAATAGAGTGGATGTGGAGAGGATGTTTCCATTTGTAGGAGAAACTAGAACCAGAGGACACAATCTCAGACTAAACGGACAATATTTAAAACAGAGATGAGGAGGAATTATTCTTATCATAGAATTATAGAATTTACAGTGCAGAAGGAAGCCATTTGGCCCATCGAGTCTGCACCGGCTCTTGGAAAGAGCACCTTACCCAAGGTCAACATCTCCACCCTATCCCCATAACCCAGTAAACCCACCCAACACTAAGGCAATTTTGGACACTAAGGGCAATTTATCATGGCCAATCCACCTAACCTGCACATCTTTGGACTGTGGGAGGAAACCGGAGCACCCGGAGGAAACCCACGCACACACGGGGAGGATGTGCAGACTCCGCACAGGCAGTGACCCAAGCCGGAATCGAACCTGGGACCCTGGAGCTGTGAAGCAATTGTGCTATCCACAATGCTACCGTGCTGTGTACATTCCTCGACCGCATAAAAATACTTTTCACTGTACTTCGGTTCATGTGACAATAAATCAAATCAAATCAAATCAAAAATTTCTTCAGCCAGAGGATGGTGAATCTGTGGAACTCTTTGCCACAGAAATCTGTGGAGGCCAAATCACTGAGTGTCTTTAAGACAGTGATAGATAGGTTGTTGATTAATAAGGGGTTATGGGGAGGACGCAGGAGGATGGGGAGGAGAAAAATATCAGCCATGATTGAATGGCGGGGCAGACTCGATGGGCCGAGTGGCCTAGTTCTGCTCCTATGTCTTATGGTCTCATGGATACATAATCAAAAATACGCGAAACAGAGGTTACTGGTGGAAGTGGAGTGGTTGTAGGACGTGAAGAAGTTTTTAAAATTCTTTCTGGGGATGTGGACTGCTGGCTGGGCCAGCATTTATTGTCAATTCCTAATTACCCTTGAGAAGGTGGTGGTGAGCTGAATTCTTGAACCCCTGCAGTCCATGTAGGGTAGCTACACCCACTATTAGGAATGGGGAGTTCCAGGTTTTGGACCCTGCGACAGTGAAGGAATGACGATACATTCCCAAGCCAGGATGATGAGTGACTTGGGAAGAGAGGTTCAGCAGTCGGGATGGAGGTGCACAATCTATAAAATTGAAAATAGGCAGCCTTAATGATGGAGAGGATGTGGGGGTCTGCAGCTCATCTTGGGATCCAACTGACTGAATGAGATTATGACAGAGCCCACCAGCAGTGGGACAGACCAAGGTAGTGGAGGTGTCGAGCCAATGGTGAAGAGGTAGAACTAGGTGCCGTTATCACAGTTGTGGAAACTGGCCCCAAGTCTTCAGAAGACATTGTGAATAGGCAACATGAAAATGCCATGGCTACGGGCACCTTGAACATTAGCCCGGCGCTGGTTGACCTAATTCCCTGTGTTCCATGGCCATCAGCATTACGACCCTGGTCGAAATCAGAGCAGGCATCCAGGACCGTCAGCGGCAGGTGATGGCATAGCCCCCAGAGCTTGCTCTGGCCGCATCCCCAACCTAAGGAGTAGCCCAGGGGCCATCCGGCACCCTGAGGGAGGAGGAAGTGATGGAGCCGTGCCAGTGACATCGCAGGGGAGATGCTGGGACACTGCAGCGCCTCTGAATCCCCCTCACCTGTCCCTGGTACATCCGATGGGTAGTGGGCAGAATAGGGTGGCATCATGCCACCTGTGACACTCGGAAGGCTGCTGGGCCCATCCAGTCCATTTGCTCCATAGGACGGCCGTCAAAGGGACCGAGGTCACAGGGCGGGATACGCAGCAGGTCGCCTCCACGTCTGATGCACCGCCTGGGGACCCACCGATACTGAGCTTTAGGACACGTAAGATTGGAAAGGTGGACACCAGTTATGTTGGCACAAGTGCAGCACACAGGAAGCGTTAGGGGCTAGGGCACATACATTGTACATAGCACTGACACAAATAAACACCTGTTCACCGACGTTCCAAACTGTCTTGGTCCTCTATCCGAAGGGTGTGAAGAATAGGCTGGGTAGGGCTGGGAGCAGATGGTGTGCCGGGTGAGGAGGGGAGGTAGGGTGGTGGTTGGGGGAACGTGTGGGAGGCCGGTGAGGTGGGACAGTCGGGGGTACCCCCGGGGTCACTCTCGGAGGTGGCAGGGGACTGGGCCTGCGATGTGGGGATGCCATGTGGTTATGACTACCTGGTGAGTGATCCATCACCATCCGCAGGACCACCTCCCTGCCCCAGACCCCATCCCCACCACTACCTCCCCCGAAGGTCTGTGGGTCCTTGTGATGGAATGGCCAGCATGCATGCAGGGATCAACCAGACGGACAGTGGAATGTGACACCGGGGCAGGAGTCAGACTCTGTTAAACGATGCAGAGCATCAGAGCTCATCGCACTACGGGCTGTCATCATCCTTCATCCCATTGATCAGACCCGATGATACTCCCAGCCAAGGGCCAACACCCTGTGGTGAAGTAGTGGGAAGCTCGGGTGGAGGTGCTGAGGTTGGGGGGATGGAGTGCAGGAAGGGGGGACAGGGGAGGGGGTGGATGCCAATGGGGGGGGTTATGTGGAGACTGGCCGGGAGGACTGGTCTGCCGATGGCCAGGCTGCCTAGTCGGCGAACCTGAAGGCGATTAGGTTGTCCCGTGTGCAATGGCCCAGACAGCCTCCTGTGCCTGCAAGCCCCATGCTCCATCCTGACCCTCCTCCACATCCTCCTCGTCAGACGAAACCCGGCATTCCTCCTCCTCCTCCAGCAAATCGCTCCTCCGCTGCATGATGTTGAGGAGGACGCAGCAAGCCACCACGATGTGGGAGAGACCCTCCTGGGGCTTGTTGCCAATTCGCACCGTAGACGCCAATAATGTTGCTCTTTTTATCTGGACACTGATATGCCAGTTATTAATGATAATATTGCTTTTCAGAGTCGCCAGGTATCAAGTGATACCACCACAAGGTTTTACCAGATATCGATCAAAGACCAAACAACCAGTTAGTTAGTTCAAGTTCAATGATAGTTTATTTACACACAAGAATTACTTCGACATGCAACATAAAACACTACAATCTGAATTACACCTAACACTGCAACAATCTGTACTTAACTTCAGGCACCCGGCTTTATGCAGAGGAACAAGGCCTTTGTTCGGATCTTGCGTGGCTGGGTCTGGAGAAGTGACTTCGTTTCTGCTGGGCTCATCCGCCTGGTCGCGATCGTTGGTCTTGAACTTGTCTTCTGGTCGTGATGCTACACTTGGTTTTAGACATAGGTCAGGGCCAAGAGAGACCGAGCGCCGGGGCCAAGAGAGACTGAACACATGGCAGTGTCTCTTTTTATCCTTCTGGTGTTTCGCGCTCTTTTGGGCCATCCTTTGCTTTGGACCCAATAATTGGACAGGCTTCGATTACTGCCTTAGATTTTTGCCAATAAACGGGCGGGTGCCTTGATGGCGGGGCATGTCCTGAGCGGTCATTGACCTTGGCTTTTTGGGCTCCCTGAGCAAAGGGAGTGGCCCCGATGAGTCTGTTTCTGCATCTGTTACCTGAGTACAGGTCTTTTGTTCTGGGGAAATGGGCCATTAGAATGCAAAGTTGCTGGGGGTTTCGATAGCGTCTAGTTATCTGATTTGCCAATATACATAAGCTCTGAGCGTCTGAGTCCTGGGTTGACCATATTTCCCATGGTCCTTTGTAAGTCACCATCCCAGATGGCTACATCCCGTCCTTTTGATCCTGAACGCAAAGCGTGGTGGATCATACTATTGGTCTTCATCTGTCCTTGGTGTGCCGGTTACCCTTGGTCAAGGACAGGTTCTATACTACTCTGTCCTATGTTTTGGGAGCATTTACCTAATTTTATCAACACATCATAAATTCATAAACTCTAAGGGGCCACTATAAAACATTTAATCATTGCACATTTAACTTATTTACACAAGGGAACCTCTAACTATCATTACCTAAGCTCCTTTCATGCTGCTGGCAAATATTAAAAAGGAACTTATGTACAATACAAAAATTTTAAAGAAAAAATAGCAGCAACACATCTCTACTTAATCTATTACAGTGATAGAAGAAGTACAATCTTTTTATTTTGGCAGTGAAAAAGGTTTAAAAGGTTTGTGGGGTTTGTTGGATTCCAAGGAAAGGGGCCCGGAGTGTGTAGATCGGGGAGTGGGAGGCTCTCCTTCACCATTTGCGGAGTCTAAGTGTCTGAACGACAGTGCAGAGTATTGTTATTACCAAAAGGGCTTCTACTGTATAGGATAGGGAATACCATTTTACAATGTTTTCGCACCACATGGGGTTTTCAGTGTTTATTTTCATGTGAGGTGTGGTGTCCGGGCTAGGGGTCTCATATTGTATGGTCATGTCCGGGGCAGGCGTGGTGTGGGGCACAAAGGCTTTCAATGCGCGCAGCTGTCGGAGTCCAGCGATGATCACAATGGAGGTCATCAGTCCTGTCTTTATCTTGTCTTTTTATTCTTCGTTCTTCATATATTCCTGAGGGTGCAAGCATAATATCTGTTATTATCGTTGGTTAACATCTCGTTTTGTTTGTCTTTCTCTCTTCAACTTCAAATACCCATTAGAATCGTCACCACGTGTGACTCGCTCATTTAAAAAAAAACATTTTAGAGACAAGACACCATATAAGTGCAAGGAAACCCGATGCGGTGAGTGGGCGGACAATTTCTCCGTCCAGGGTCCAGAGATAGTTCACGCCTAGCAGCAAATGTGTAACAACCAAGTGTGTCAAACACGTAAATAGCAGTTGGGATAGCGACCAAAAAGTCACGGAAGGTAAAGAGTTGAGTGTATAGGCTGTGGCAAAAGGCATTCTCTAAACCACACTAAAGAGCAGATAAGGGGAACCAAAGACCTGCCAAGGACAGTAAGGAGTGTAAAGAACTATTCCAGATTACTTGAAATGATCAAAGCATGAGGTGCGTGTGGGCCGCAGCACGACAAGGATGGGTGGGATTTACCTGGTAGGGCGGTGATCAGTGACGTTGCTCTACTACCAGAGCTTGGCTGACCGGATGTATTGGGGATCCTCACAAAGTTGTCGATGGGCGGGCGGAATCGTCTGCCATTGCTAGGGAGACGTGGTGGGAGTGGCTACATTGGGTTCCAGAAACTTTAAGTTGGTTAGTATGGAACCAATCTGTTTTTCCATTGGGGTACGTTATTTTGTACACAGAGGGGCTCACTATATCCAAAATGGAGAAGGGTCCTGCAAATTTAGGGGTGAGGAACGAACTGGGATTATCCAGGGAAACCATCACTTGCTGACCGACTGAATACTCTACTGGGTGGACTGTTTTATCAAAGCAGGCCTTACTCTGCTTTTTCCTAGCACCTAGCCGGCAGCTGCAGCGAGCTGGGCTGCTTTAATATTTTCCGTTGTTGGACTGCTTGTTCGTGGGTGAGGGCGGTGACTGTGGGGCTGGTCAAATCAAGTCCGAATAAATATTCAGTTCCTTTCATAGGTCGGCTGGTCATGAGGGTGTGGGGAGTGAATCCTGTGGAACTTGATACTGTGTTCCTAATAAACATAAGGGCGAATGGGAGAACTGTGTCCCATGTGGTGTTATGCTGTTGCACCATTTTCCTAATAGTCGCTTTCAGGGTCCGATTCATACGTTCCACAATACCGCTGGATTGGGGGTGATAAGCAATGTGGAATTTTTTTTAAATTCCAAAAATAGTTAGGGCATTCTGCATTACTCTGCCGGTGAAATGGGAACCTTGGTCTGATTCAATGCTGCGGGGGAGTCCCCAGTGTGTAAATATCTGTTGTGTTAAGATCTTGGCTGTTGCCTTCGCCGTGTTTGTCCTGGAGGGAAATGCTTCCACTCATTTTGTGAAGGTGTCGATTACTACCAACACATATTTAAAACCTTTCTGCAGGGGGGGAGGGGACCAATGTAATCGAGCTGTAAATTCGTCCATGGGCCATTAACAGGTCGGGTGTGTCTTAATTGTCCTTTCCTGGAGTACCTTTCAGGATTATTCTGTGCACAGATTAAACAATTCTCAACATAATGTGTGACGTCTGCTTTTAAATCGGGCCACCAGCACAAAGGTCTTAAGTGGGCAATGGTGGTTTCTATCCCCTGATGTCCGTGTCCGTCATGAAACTGGCAAATTATCTGGCTTCTGTCCTGGGTGGGGACCACATAAATTCTATTCTTTAAAATTATATTGTCCTGTACCGTCAGTGAGTCCTTGAATTTGTCGTAGGGGGCTGGGTAGATTCCGTCTAAAACCTGCTTAAGAGTGTCGTCTGCCTTTTGGGCATGGGCTAAATCTTCGATATTGGTCTGTGAAACCTGGATTGCGTGTATCGGTTCACTCTCGGGGGGGTTGTCAAAAGTTACCGCGTCGTGATCCTGATTTGGCTAAGGCGTCTGCCTTTACGTTAACGGGTGGGGAGGAATGATGATGGCTTCTGACTTTGATTATGCCATATGTGCGGTCTTTTGCTGTCTCAAGAATATGCTTCAATAATGGGGCTGAGGGTAGGGGTTTACCGTCAGCGGATATGAATCCTCTAGATTCCCACAGGGGCAGGAATTCTGTCAAACTATTGCAGACATATAAACTGTCCGAATATATATCTGCGGGGGTCGGGAAAGAATCTGGGTGCTGCACTATATATGCTATTGCTGATAATTCGGCTGCTTGTGATCCTAAGTGGCCTGGCAATTTTAAAGATATTTCCTTTAATATGTGTCCCTGCGCGTCTTCCACATGAATACCACATCCTGTTATTCTTTTTCCATTGTCAATGGTGGAGGAACCGTCTACATAAATTTTTTAAGAGTTACCCGTGGTAGGGGGATTCTGTGTTCTGATGCTTGCTCGTGTGGGTAGTGATTTCGGAATAAAGGGTCTTGTGTGGTGTTTGGCTGCAATGATCTGGCACTCATGTGGGGTTCCTGCATGCTGCAGGTTGTCCGCTAAAAATGTGTGGGTCTTTGTCCGTTTAACTGTGATGTCCCTTCCTTGTAATAAGTGTCCAGCGAGCTGCTCTGATCTGTCCTTTAACCTACCATCTAACAAAGCTGTGTTGGGGTGTGCTCGGTTAAAATCGTTACGGGGTTGAGGCCTGTGATATATGCAAAATACTGCTCTGCCCAAAAGCCTGCGAGCAAGTGCCGTTCGCAGGCTGAAAATCCTTGCTCCACGGGATCCAAAACTCGTGAGGCATAGGCTACAGGTCCTAATCGGTCATGTCTTTCTTGGAGTAGTACGGCCGATAGGGTTCGGTCGGTGGTCGCTACTTCTATGGCGTAGGGAGAATGTGGGTCTGGTACCTGCAAAGCGGGGGCTGTGCCTAGGGCACATTTTAATTCATCGATGGCGTCCGTGTGTTGAGAAAGCCATTCCCATGGGGCGTTCTTTTTAAGGAGCTCTGAGAGTGGGGCTGCTTTTGTGGCAAAACCATCTATATGCTTCCTACAATACCCAACTAATCCTAAAGTTAATCGGAGTTCAGTGACATTGTGGGGCAAGGGCAATTTAACTATTGATTCAATCTGTTTCTGTTCGACCTCTCTTTTCCCGTATGTGAGTACCTTTCAGGATAATTCTGTGCGCAGATCAAACAATTCTCAACATAATGCGTGACGTCTGCTTTTAAATCGGGCCACCAGCACAAAGGTCTTAAGTGGGCAGTGGTGGTTTCTATCCCTTGATGTCCATGTCCGTCATGAAACTGGCAAATTAAGTAAAGGAACTTTTTTTTCAGGATCTGGGCTTTTATCGGGTTGACTTTGCATCCAATGGATTGTAAGAGACCTAGCAATTCGGAAAGAAGCTTAACATGCTCTTCCTTTGTGTCCGTCTGTAGGAGTAAGTCATCCACATACTGAATAAGGCATTTGGGTCGGTAAAATTTGGAAAGTCCGTTGGCCAATTGTCGGTGAAAGATGGAGAGGGAGTTGTGGAAACCTTGCGGGAGGCATGGCCACGTATACTGCTGTCCTTGAAATGTGAACGCAAACTTGTATTGACAGGCCTTAACTAAGGGAATGGACCAAAAGCCATTGCTAATGTCCAGCACAGTAAAGTACTTAGCATGTACTCCCTGCTTCAGCATGGTTTCGGGGCTCATGGCAACGGTGGGGGCTGCTAATGGGGTGACCTTGTTGAGCTCTTGGTAGTCAATGGTCAATCTCCATGAACCGTCGCGTTTCTTTACGGGCCAAATTGGGGCATTGTTTGTTGAGGCTACAGGCCGAATTACTCCTTGATCTAGTAAGCTATTGATAACTTTTGCAATCTCACCCCGGCTTGCTGTGGGAAACCGTATTGCTTCTGGGGCTTGGGATCGGGACCTATAATTGTGACTGTTCCCGGAATTTTTCCACAATTGTGCTTGTGCTGGGTGAAGGATGCTTTATGTTTTCTTAGGGCCTCTCTAATCATCTTATTTGTACTAATGGCTTGAGGATCAAACCAATAGTCGCCTACTGAGCAGATTCTATGTTCGTAGTCTCCTATTGTGAGCGTGGCAGGGGCTGTTCTGGCCATTTTCCAAACACACTTATTCACGGGGTCAAAGGAAAGGTTGTGTGAACTCATGAAGTTAATCCCTAAAATGTGCTCTGCTGTTTGGGGCAAGTCGACTAAAATAACGGAGTGCTTGGTGTTTATGTTGCCGATTTGAATATCTACGGGGGCTGTGATGTATCCCTGCTGTACATGTTCTGCAAATCCACTAAGAGTGATGGTGTCTGTGGTGGGCCATTTGTCATGCTGAAACATTGGGGAGGAGTTTAAAGTGGTGCGGGACCTTCCTGTGTCCAAAAGGAACTCTACTGGGTGTCCCCAGACTGTGCCTGTGACGACTGGTCTGCGTGATTTGTCTCAGAGTGTGTCATAGATCCAAGTTGGGGAGTCTGAACACCATCAATCTGTGCTATTAATCACTGCATTATCTGATCGGGCGCTAATGCTATGTATGGGCCTAACATTGTTTCTAGGTGGGGCGTCGATTGCTGGTTCGGGGGTGGGGGGGGTGCGTTGCATTCGTGGGCGTAATGTCCCTTTTGTCCTCAATTATAGCAACCTTGTGGTGCCTGTGCTCTGGGGTGCTTCATTTCTGCCCTCATTTACCCATGCAGGGTCCTGAGTAGTCCTGACTGGGTTCATATTCGCTTCTGCCTTCTCCTGATCTGCCTTTCTATTAAGGGATTGTTCCCAAGCTCTGGAGAGTCTCTTTAAAACCCAAACTTCATTATGTGTGGCGTCTGCGGAGTCGTAATTTACACAGGCCTTTTGACCTGCTTCTTTGGCGTAGGAGACTAAAGTACGAGCCCATTTAGTTGTGTTGTCGTTATCTAAGTTTGTGCGGTTCAATTCCCCAAATACCGCTTTAAAATGGATCCAAAGTCGATCTGCATATTCAGTCGGATGCTCTCCCTTCTTTTGTCTACATCGATTCAAACCTTCTACAGGATCTCCTCTGTTGTATCCAGTCGCGTCTAAAATAGCTGCCTTCATCTCCTGGAGGCTTCCTCCTCCTACATTCTGGGGTTCTGGTAAAGCTGAGCTAACGGAGGGGGTCAAGGCTCATGACTATAAGCTTAACTTCCTCCGGTTCGTCCATACCGTACATAACTGTTTGCTGTCGTACTCTCTCAAAACAATTATGCGGGTCTGCGGTGGGTTCGAATGGTTTAGCTCACTGGGCTAAATCGCTGGCTTTTAAAGCAGACCAAGGCAGGCCAGCAGCACGGTTCAATTCCCGTACCAGCTTCCCCCAACAGGTGCCGGAATGTGGCGACTAGGGGCTTTTCACAGTAACTTCATTGAAGCCTACTCGTGACAATAAGCGATTTTCATTTTCATTCATTCATTTCATTAATTTGGGAAAGGGGGAATAAGGGGGCGATTCGAATAGCGGGTATGGCCTAGGCTATTTTCCAGTTCACAATACTCCCGATAGTTTTACGTAGCAAAATCTAACAAGTTTACCTTATATCCCTGTTAGTACGCATGCAAGTTAATACACACTTCCGAATCTTGGAGATTTGATCGATACGAGCCTTACACTTGTGGTTTCTTTCACTTTTCCTCAATTGGATTTCTAATGCAAAGTTTTGTGGGTTCTCTCGGAGTGACAAAATCACTTCTAGGTCGAGTCCCACCAGAGTCGCCAATAATGTTGCCAATTCGCACCGGAGATGCCAATAATGTTGCTCTTTTTAACTGGATACTGATATGACAGTTATTAGGATAATATTGCTTTTCAGAGTTGCCAGGTATCAAATGATACCACCACAAGGTTTTACCAGATATCGATCAAAGATCAAACAACCAGTAAGTTAGTTCAAGTTCAATGATAGTTTATTTACACACAAGAATTACTCCGACATGCAACATTGAATTCCATCTGCCAGACCCTAGCCCATTCACCTAACCTATCCAAATCCTTCTGCAGACTTCCGGTATCCTCTGCACTTTTTGCTTTACCACTTATCTTAGTGTCGTCTGCAAACTTTGACACATTGCACTTGGTCCCCAACTTCAAATCATCTATGTAAATTGTGAACAACTGCGGGCCCAACACTGATCCTTGAGGGACCCCACTAGTTACAGGTTGCCAACCAGAGAAACACCCATTTATCCCCACTCTCTGCTTTCTGTTAGTTAACCAATCCTCTACCCATGCTACCACTTTACCCTCAATGCCATGCATCTTTAGTTTATGCAGCAACCTTTTGTGTGGCACCTTGTCAAAAGCTTTCTGGAAATCCAGATATACCACATCCATTGGCTCCCCGTTTTCTACTGCACTGGTAACGTCCTCAAAAAACTCTACCAAATTAGTCAGACACAACCTACCCTTTATGAACCCAAGCTGCGTCTGCCCAATGGGACAATTTCCCTCCAGGTGCCCCGCTATTTCCTCCTTAATGATAGATTGCAGCATTTTCCCTACAACTGAAGTTAAGCTTACCGGCTTATAATTACCCGCTTTCTGCCGACCTCCTTTTTTAAACAGTAGTGTCACGTTTGCTACTTTCCAATCCTCTGGGACCACCCCAGAGTCTAGTGAATTTTGATAAATTATCACTAGTGCGTTTACAATTTCCCTAGCCATCTCTTTTAACGCTCTGGGATGCATCCCATCAGGGTCAGGAGACTTGTCGACCTTTAGCCCCATTAGCTTGCCCAATACTGCCTCCTTAGTGATTACAGTCATCTCAAGGTCCTCACCTATCATATCTTTATTTCCATCAGTCACTGGCATGTTATTTGTGTCTTCCACTGTGAAGACTGACCCAGAAAACCTGTTCAGCTCCTCAGCCATTTCCCCGTCTCCTATTATTAAATCTCCCTTCTCATCTTCCAAAGGACCAATATTTACCTTAGCCACTCTTTTTTGTCTTATATATTTGTAGAAGCTTTTACTATCTGCTTTTATGTTCTGAGCCAGTTTACTTTCATAGTCTACCTTACTCTTCTTTATAGCTTTTTTAGTAGCTTTCTGTTGTCCCCTAAAGACTTCCCAGTCCTCTAGTCTCCCACTAATTTTTGTCACTTTGTATGTTTTTTCCTTCAATTTGATACTCTCTCTCACCTCCTTCGGTATCCACGGTCGATTGTTCCCCTTTCTACCGTCTTTCTTTTTTGTCGGTATGAACCTTTTCTGAACACTGTGAAAGATCGCTCGGAAGGTTCTCCACTGTTCTTCAATTGCTTCACCATGAAGTCTTTGCTCCCAGTCTACCTTAGCTAGTTCTTCTTTCATCCCATTGTAATCGCCTTTGTTTAAGCACAAAACACTAGTGTTTGATTTTACCTTGTCATCCTCCAACTGTATTTTAAATTCCACCATATTGTGGTCGCTCCTTCCAAGAGGATCCCAAACTATGAGATCGTTAATCAATCCTGCCTCATTACACAGGACCAGATCTAGGACCGCTTGTTCCCTTGTAGGTTCCATTACATACTGTTCCAGGAAATTATCCCGGACACATTCTATAAACTCCTCCTCAAGGCTGCCTTTACCAACCTGGTTAAACCAATCGACATGCAGATTAAAATCTCCCATGATAACCGCTGTACCATTTCTACACGCATCCATTATTTCTTTGCTTATTGCCCTCCCGACCATCCTGTTACTATTTGGTGGCCTATAGA
Organism: Scyliorhinus torazame; assembly: GCF_047496885.1. NCBI lineage: Eukaryota > Metazoa > Chordata > Chondrichthyes > Carcharhiniformes > Scyliorhinidae > Scyliorhinus > Scyliorhinus torazame. Next base: position 225,925,741 of record NC_092709.1, read on the forward strand.
CTACTCCTATCAGTGACCTTTTCGCCTTACTATTCCTGATTTCCACCCAAATTAATTCAACCTTGTCCCCCATAGCACCAATATCATCCCTTACTATTGCCCGGATGCCATCCTTAAACAACAAAGCTACACCACCGCCCTTACCGTCCATTCTATCCTTTCGTATAGTTTGATACCCTTGGATATTTAACTCCCAGTCGTGACCATCTTTTAACCATGTTTCAGTAATGGCCACTAAATCATAGTCATTCACGATGATTTGCGCCATCAACTCATTCACCTTATTCCGTATACTACGAGCATTCAGGTAAAGTACACTTATGCTGTTTTTTATGTCTTTGTTATGAATCCTAACACCTTGATCAGTAACTTTTCGCAAATTATTTTTCCTCTTAACCTTTCTCCTAATTTTCCTTGTCTTTGAACCCATATCTCTACATAATCTCTGAGCGTCTGAGTCCTGGGTTCACCATATTTCCCATGGTCCTTTGTAAGTGCTGTATCAGGCTCCCCGAACAGGCGCCAGAATGTGGCGACTAGGGGCTTTTCACAGTAACTTCATTTGAAGCCTACTTGTGACAATAAGCGATTTTCAATTCAATTTCAAAGTGGCCATCCCAGATGGCTACAGGCTAAATTGGAAGGCCCCACCAGAACGGTCCAGGCACCTGAAGCGCACCTTCAGGATGCAGGGCACTGCTCACTGGTGCACCTGGTTGCTGAATGGGCGTTGTTGTAATGGTTCTCCATCCGTCTGGGGCCTCCGGACAGGCTTCATTAGCCACGACCATAGTGTATAACCTCTGTCGCCCAAGAGCCAACCCCTCACCTGGGGGAGTGCTTTGAAGGTGTTGGGCATCGTTGAATGTGCCAGGACGAATGTGTCATGCAGATGTGCATGATGTGCTGTCGGTGGTCACACACCAACTGCTCATTCATGGAGTGGAAGCTCTTCCTATTAATGAATGCCACCCCCTCATGCGCTGGTGCTCACAGGGGGATCTGTGTCCCGTCGATCACCTCTTGAACCTGGGGCATGCCTGTGATGGTGCAGATGCATGCTGCCTAGGCAACTTGGTGAGCTTGGTACATAATGAAGATGATATAGTGTGCCACCTGGGCATATGGAGCATCCGTGATAGCGCGGATGTACCTGCGTACAGACGTCTGTGAGATCCCAGACAGGTCCCCAATCTGCACCTAAAATAACACCACGGCGTAAATATTCAGGGCAAGTGTCACGTTGACGGCCACCCAGAGCGGGTTTCCTTCCCCCACATCCCCATGGTTCTAGGTGCGCCATCATCCAGCAAAGATGTCATACGGTCTCTCTGCTCAGCCTCAGTGCGTCCACAAGGGCCGCCGCAGTCAGACAGATGCCAACATTTCTTGGCTGGACTCCGAAATACATTGGCTGCAGGTGGTTAAGGGTACTCCAGGTGCCCACCCTGGTCCAATGGGCTACACGGTGGCCTTGGCTTGCACTGCAGCCCCTGCATGTCTCCTCCTCCCACTCCCACCCCATCCCCGGCTGTTCCCCCCTCTAACCCGGCCACCCAGCCCTGCCGTAAGGGGTACCAGTGGCTGGCGCTACTCATGTTAGCGGTCCGCTCTGCAGCCCCTGTCCTTGTCCTGCGACCTCCTGTGTGGTCTACTGTGGGTGTCCTCCGATGGTGGACCATGTGATACCCCACCAGCAGGGTGGCACCTGGTTGTGGGGTGGAGGGTGGCCACCCTGTGCCACTGACCAGCGCCATGCTTGGAGGTATGCATGCAGGCAGGGCGCATGGACGGGGCTGGGTGAGGGGGGACCGTAGCTGTGGTGTGCTAGGGGTCCTGTGTGTGATGTGTGAGTTGTGCCTACCTGTCCGTGGGCAGGATGGATGCGAGCAGGGGTGCAGTGGGCAGGCTGGGCTTGGTAACGACTGGTGGTTTTGCAGGGTGGGCTAGCTGATGCATCTGCCCTGAGAGGGGCGATGTGGCAGGGTGGGTGCCAAAAGTCACAGTTCTTGTGTCCGCTGTTCAGGGTAAATTCTGCTCTCCCCCTGCTGTGGGGCAGGGTCTCAGATGGGTGAATTGAGGAGTGCCAACGCTTGGTGGGCCACTGGCTGCACTCGACCACGCCCATCCCGTTGATCTGTCGGCTGGGGTCTGAGTGTTCCTCGTGGGGGTGGCCTGGGGGTTGGGGGTGGATACGGCCGGTAGTGCTCTGCACATTTACGGGACAGAGTAAGCAGTCGGCGGAGTGCGCAGCCAGATGGCTGCCCTGTGGGCCGCGGCAATGGCAGTCCGTGCCTAGAAACCCTGGTCCCGGGGGGGAACAACCTGAACCCTTGGCCCATCTCCTGGTTGCCATCCGCTACTCCCCCTGACCTTGGCAGATGCCTCCCCAGCCAGCGGCTTCACTGTCTATCCATCGTTGCACCTTTGGAAACTTTTCTTACCTCCTCTTTCTCCCTCAGCAGCAACAGTGCCCGGTCCCCGTTTTTAAATACCACAAGTGAACCTCGCCGACGTCACTGCCGCTTGGCGGAGCATCGCGGCACGCCAGAGACTATCGGGTCAGCCCGTTAATGATATGTTAATGAATGATACTGTACGATTTGCATACCTGCACAGGGTGTGGAATGCATTCACGTAATCATCGAGGCACCGGAGCATGGCGCTCTGATGGGTGTCTGACGACGGATGGCCCATTCTCCGCACAATCACGATTCGCGATTCCAGCATCGCTGGGCGGAGAATCCCGCCCATTGACTTCCATTCAATAATTTCTTTGTTCCAATATATGCTTTGTTGCAGCCTTAGTTTTATTAGCTCTAATTCTGTCGCCTTTGCTCACGAGTCGCCAGGTATCTTTCTGATACCGCCACGTGGTTCAAGCTCAAATAATGATTAATAATGCAGCACACCGCTTAGTAAAAGTTAAATCAACGATCATTTATTATATACAGCAATAAATACTTATACAATAATCCTACTCCTAGACTATTACCTACCACTAAAGGCCAATGCTTAACTTTGGTGATGGCCCACAGGTCAGGGAAACAAATGGTCTATCGAATTGGATCTGGCCTGCGGGATTCAAAAAGGCTGGTACGAGTCGATAGTCTGGAACACCTATCTGGTAGCGATCGCTGGAGTAACACTTACTTGTTTCTTCGTCGAAGGGTCTTGAAGGTTGCGAGTAGGAGAAGAAGGGTCGATCTGAACTTGGCCCCTAATGGCTTCCCGCCTCCCGGGGCGGTCCTTGACCCTGGTTCCAAGTGATTGGACTTGGTCCCAATCACTTGGTTCGATAAGCTCCAATAATGGGGCGATTCCTTGATCGGGGGGTGGTCGTTCACCTTCCTTTGTCACGGCCATTGCTGGCGCCGAAAAGTCTGGATCGGCTTTATGTTGCTAATGTGTAGCAATTGTTCCCGGGGATGGCTGATTAATATGCAGATGGCTGGGTTGTTGTGATGTTAATGGCTACAGGTATTGGTCTGGGCTTACTTCCCCAGAGCCAAATACACTGTTTTGCCTACAGCTGTCCATTTGAGTCCTGTTGGCTGATTTTCCCATCAGCTTCTTTCGTTCGCCATTTTAGATCGGGGTCTGACCATTCTAATCGGGAATCAGCCATTTTATGTGGCTACAGTCGCTCCTTGTGATCCTAACTCGAAGCGTGAAGGATCACATAAATTTTGTTCTTTCCATTCCCTGACCGGGGGGGACACCTCCTACATGGCCTCTGCTCTGACCCTAGCTATGCACAAAAATTTTTACCTCACAATTCTAAGGGCGTTATGTCAGGCAGGGACATGCATTTACAAAATAACAAACTTGGAACCCCTAATTTAACCTAAATACACTATACTCACTAAACATTGCATTATCCTATCTTCCTAAAACATACAACAACAATCATAACATTTAATATACTCTTTCCTGGCTTGGCAGTCAAGCTCAGGATCATACATTTTTTTTGTTCATGAAAAGTTTTGTACATCTTTTTATTTACAGTAATAACGCAAGTGAATGCTCTTTATTATTTTGTTATCGATCACTGGTCACTATGTGTGACTCCCGCATTTTTTTTCTCAAAAACTAATGTTAGGACACGGCACACTTCCCAATGACGGACCAGTGCTGATTTACCATCCAAATGTTCCAGGATGTAAATAGCAGATGGCAGCAACCTAAAGGTCGCCTAAACAAATAAAAACTTTTTGAAATGAAAAATGTCAAATGAGGTGCGTATGGGCTGCGACGGGTAAGATTTGGATGGCGTCCCCAGGTAGGACGGCTACCAATGCCGTATCTCCCCTACCCGAGCGTGTTTGACCAACGGGGGGGTCCCCAGGCAGGGCGGGTCTCACGCCGTTTCTCCACTGCCTGAGCAACCGACAAGAACGGGCAAAAATGTAGTCATTGTGGTGTGGTTGCTACAGTGATTCTATCCTTGAATCACAAGAGCAGCTACGATCGGGCGTCTGGTACCCGAACCGGTATCAGCTGAAGTGTCTGCACACAAGCTAGTTCCACTGAACAAGCGTCTGGCCGCGGTGGGTGTCTGTGGGCAAGTGCTCAGAAGTTTCAGGTGAATGGGTGTGTGGCAGTGAGAAAAAATTCTCCTGTCGGACGAACAACACAAAACAAACGTACGAACAACATAAAACATCCTGCAGTTTCCATCAGAATACGGGACATCGTAAATCACATTTGGGCTGGGGTGTAATTAGCATATGGAGGCAGTGTAGTGTGACCAAAGAAGAAAGGAAGGAGGAGTGAAACAAAAATGAAGTGGCCTTGCTGAGGTAACGCTGCCATGAGAAGTGGTGGGTAAGCGCTCACAGTGTGCATGGAGCAGCTGGGACCTTGTAGCTGCTGTGGGTGGTGTTCTCTTTCATATCTGGGGGCTAGTCTAGCTGGTGCGGGTCTCCTGCAATCTCGAGCGAAGTGTCCTGGCTGCTCACAGTTGTAACATGACCCCTGAGGCACATAAGGTGGAGCAGGCTCTCTGCTGCATTGTTCCCTTGGGTGTGGTTCCCTGGGTGGGGGGTCGGGGCTGTTGGTGACTTTGCTGGTTCGGGGGCATTTGTGGGCTGATCCCGTTGCTGTTTCAGGAGGGCTTGACATTTTTGTGCGTAATGTCCTAATTGTCCGCAATTGTAACATTCTGGAGGTTTCTGTGGGGGGCTGTTCCTTCCTTTGTTTACCCATGCGGGGTTCTGGTGCATTTTAACTGGATGCATGTCTGCCTGCTCTTCCTCGGGTTCCCTAACTGCGGGTTTGTCTGCTTCTGCCTGCTGTTCTTCAGGATTTTTAACTGCGGGTTTGTTTTGTACAGACTGCTCCCAGGTGCGGGACAATCTTTTTAAAACCCATTTCTCATTGTGGGCTTCCTCTGAGGGGTCATAATTCGTACAGGCTTTTTGTCCTGCCTCTGTGGCATGGGAGATAAGGGTGCGGGTCCATTTGGTCATACCGTCTTGGGACAAATGGGCACGTTCTAAATTACCGAAAACTGCTGTGAAATGAATCCACAGGCGTCCAGCAAACACTGTGGGGTGTTCAGACTTCTTCTGCCTACACTTATTTAGGCCATCTACGGGGTCACCCCGGTTATACCCGATCGCATCCAGGATTGCGGTATGCATTTCTGCAAGGGTGCCTCCTCCTACGTTCTGTGGGTCGGGAAGGGCTGCTGCTACCGATGGATCCAAACTTAGAACCATGAGCTTTCCATGCTCTCTCTCGTCCAGGACGTGCATGTGCGCCTGGCGTCTAACTGTGGCAAAGAACTGGTGGGGGTCTGAGCTGGGGAGGAACGGTGTGATCTTCTCGCACGCGTCCCGTAATTGGGTCACTGTTAAGGGGGTGGAATATAGATATGCCGCATCGTCCGGTGTGGCCGTGCGGAGGGTGGTCACAGGGTTCATTGGAGCCTGAACTACCTGCTGTGTGGGGGGTGGGGGTGCTTTTCTCCTTTGGGGCTTTCCCTGCGCACATGTTCCCTGAACATATCTCTGCGCTGTTTGCTGTAACTCTTCCCAATCAGGGCAGTCTTCCTGGTCTAATTTTTCCCCAAAGGTTTCTTGAAATCCTTTCTGGACAGAAAGCAGTGATTGCAGGTCTGCAATTTGCTTCTGGCACTTTGCATGGTCTATGGTGCTCTGTCTTTGTTCTGTGGTTGCAGCGTGGAGCGCTCTCAAGGCTGCCTTGAGATCACTACATTGCTTCTGTAGCATCTCCATCTGCTTCTCTGTTTCTTTCCTTACCAGGACTGCACGCTGCGTGTCCTGATAAGCCTTTTCATACTGGGACTGGAAACTACTCAAATGCGCCAGACAAGACTGGTGACCCCATTTGGCATCAGCCACCTCTTCGTCCTTTGCTGCTAATTTCCGCCTTAATTCCAGATTCTCTTTCTCCACCTCGCATACATCAACTTTACTCATACGATGTATGCTCTCTACTTCTTTGCGGAGCGTCCTGACGACCTCCTCTGTGCCTCGCAATTGTGCCAGACAGGACACAATTTCCATCGGCTTGCGAGCTTTTGTTAAGTTCTTTTTATGGATCTCACTCATGTTCTCCCACCAAGTATGCCCTATACTTCCGGGACCTGAGTCGTCATTATTACAGAAATCATTCCACATGGGCCATCCTTTGCCCTTGAGGTATTTCCGAATTTCCTCTTCCCAAGTGGGGCACTGTCCCACTCTACTGCCACTGGTCGCTGCGACCGCAAATTCCTCGGGGTTCATGAGGCGTTGCATTGCCTGCATGGCCATCTCTCCCATCCGCTTGCTTCGGTTAAATTTGGAACAGGGGGCTAAGGTGTTGTCGTAGATGCGGGTACGGCTTGCGCTAATTTCCGAAAATACAGACTTCCGACAGTTTTGACGCAACAAAAATCTATCAGTTTTACCTTACAGCCCTGTTAGTTTTGCATGCATACACACACTTCTGAATTATGAATTATTAATCAGAACCGCTTGAACACTTGTGGTTTTTTTGTTTCCAATTGAATTCCAATTCAAAATTTCCTGGGTTCTCCTGGAGTGGTTTTCCACTTCTAGATCGGGTCCCATCAGGATGTCACCAAAATGTTGCTCTTATTAGCCTTAGTTTTATTAGCTCTAATTCTGTCACCTTTGCTCACGAGTCGCCAGGTATCTTTCTGATACCGCCACGTGGTTCAAGCTCAAGTAATGATTAATAATGCAGCACGCCGCTTAGTAAAAGTGAAATCAACGATCATTTATTATATACAGCAATAAATACTTATACCATAATCCTACTCCTAGACTATTACCTACCACTAAAGGCCAATACTTAACTTTGGTGATGGCCCACCAGGTCAGGGAAACAAATGGTCTATCGAATTGGGTCTGGCCTGCGGGATTCAAAAAGGCTGGTACGAGTCGATAGTCTGGAACACCTATCTGGTAGCGATCGCTGGAGTAACACTTACTTGTTTCTTCGTCGAAGGGTCTCGAAGGTTGCGAGTAGGAGAAGAAGGGTCGATCTGAACTTGGCCCCTTATTTTTATAGTTCCCAGGGGCTTCCCGCCTCTCGGGGCGGACCTCGTACCTGGTTCCAAGTGATTGGACTTGGTCCCAATCACTGGGTTCGATATGCTCCAATAATGGGGCGATTAATTGATCGGGGGTTGTCGTCCACCTTTCTTTGTCTCGGCCACTGCTGGCGCCGAAAAGTCTAGGTCGGCTTTATGTTGCTAATGTGTAGCAATTGTTCTCGGGGATGGCCGATTGAAATGCAGATGGCTGGGTTGATGTGCTGTTAATGGTTGCAGGTATCAGTGTGGGCCGACTTCCCCAGAGCCGAATACACTGTTTTGCCTGTAGCTGTCCGTTTGAGTCCTGTTGGCTGATTTTCCCATCAGCCTCTTTCGTTCGCCATTTTTGATCGGGGTCTGACCATTTTACTCGGGAATCAGCCATTTTAGGTGGCTACATCTTTCAGTTTCAATTTGGAGCTCTCCTCCTTCTCACACTGAACTGATGATCTAGATATTCCTCGAGTATTAGTTTGCATTCGTTGCATTAATGATGTCTTGCCAGTGTGTTTGCTGTTTTCTACCTCTCATTGGGTCAATTCCATTTACCTCTCAGATGCCCCTCATATATTTCTGAGCATCATTTTCATTTCAGCCACTTGTATGCTGAATTGTTGAATTGATACCCTGACCACTGGAGAAATGGCCCAATTATCCTTTCTATATAAATCAATGGAAATTAAAATTAGGTAGTCTTATAACTGTAGCCAACCTGCCTGCTAATTTACTTGTCCTAACTGTGAAGACAAAAATGACTTTGACTGTGTGGTATTTTCTTTTAAAGGACTGCCGGATTTAGATATGGTCTGTTCGCACATTTCGCAATGTGACCACGTTTATACTTTTATTGATTCATGAAGCAAATCTTATTTGTGTGAGGGGCCTTAATTTTAAATTAATGTACCAATTTATGGATGACTGTTGGAGCTATGTGAAAGTGAGTCATCTGTTTTCACATGTAGTTCATGACAGGTTCCCATTATGTTGTAAATGCCATTATGCAATGTGAGCCTCGAGCTGATTCTGTGGTAATGCCTGGTCTCATCTATTCTTAATGCTACATTTTTGCATGTTTAATGAAAGTTAAAGATTTAAATTTTAATATAATGCTTTTCACAACCTCCAAACACCCCAAAACAGTCTCCAACCATTTAAGTGCTTTTGAAGTTGCAATTCAGGAAAAGTGGCACCGAATTGGTGTACAGCAAGGTTCCAGAGACAGTAATGAGTTAACTCAACTGCTTTTAGATTGAGGGATAAATATTGGTCCAAACACTGGGAATAATTCCCCTGTTTTTCTTCAAATAATACCATGAGATCTTTTATGCCGAGCTGAGAAGGCAGGCGGGAGATTGGTTTAACATCACATCTGAAGAATAGCACCTCCAACAGTGCAGCATGCTCTATGTGCTCCACTGGAGTCTCAGCTTAGCCTATGGCAGCATAGCTGAAGCAGCACCAAAAGGATTCCCTACCCATGTCTTACAGAGACACTCTGGTGTTCTTTCTCTTTGAGAGGATAGGAAACCACCACATCCTTACATAATAACGATATTTGTGTGTACAATTTCCATTCCATTGTTATAATGGAACAAGAAAATACAACCAAAAGCCAGCAAGTTAAACTAAGAGTTATTTATCTTTCTAAATACTTCACAGAAAAGTTATCCTCTACCTCTGTTTTAGTTGTGTCAGCATCACAGACTATCCATATTCTGCCAAGGTGCCGCACACAAAGTAAGATCACATGGGGTTGGGGTAATTTATAAGCTTGGATAGAGGGCTGACTAACCAACAGAAAGCAAAGAATTGGGATAAATGGGTCTTTTACTGGTTGGCATGATGTAATTAGTGATGCGCCACAGGGTTCAGTCCTCAGGCCCCAACTATTCGCAATCTATGGGTGTGATTCTCCAGAGCCGTGACTAAGTGCTCCCACCAGTGGGAAAACCAGGATGAATCCTGCTGGTGCTAGGAGCAACCCCGAGGTGTCATGCTATGGCACTTGGAATTATTTTTAGCTGACTCGGCTTGTCCGTGCCATTCCATGACACACCGGGGTCCAAGCTGCAACTGAGAAGGGTGAGACCTAATCTCTCTGACATGTCCTGCACCTCTGACATTGGAGTGCTATTTCCAAAGGGCGGTCCAACTTCAAATCGCTGCTGCAGAACACACCCACCTCTTGCAGATAGCTAGCAGGGCATCCCTCCTCCATCTTAATCACTGTCAAGGCCCCCCCTTCAGAACATCTCTTCAGCCCCCCCCCTCAGAAGCCCCCCCCCCTTCAATCACCCACCTCTCTCAGTACCCCTATCGTTTTCCTTCAGCCCTACCCCTCGGCACCTTGCTGTCCGAGGAGTGGCAAGGTGGGAAATACCCGACCAACAATTGCCAGCAGAATGCCGAGGGGGGTCCTTCATGGGAAGTGAGGGTCAGGGCGGGCTTGTGCTGGGCTAGAGAGACTCAGGTCAGGGATTCTTCCTGAGATGGAGCTCGTTTGGCTGCTCTTCCCATCAGCAGCTTTTGAACTCTTTATACAGTCAGTCAGTTTTCTCGTGATAAAGTGAAAGTGTTCTCATCTGTACCCCTAAAGTATTTATAAAGTCTGTCAGTATGCCAAGTTTAAAGTTCTGTGAGATGAAGGCGAAAGTAATCCCTTTAAAGTGGTGGAAATCTTTTAAGCGGTTTTCACACATTCAATTTCATTTCCTTTAAACTGAATTCTGTGTGTATGCCGAGAAGGCTAAAAATTTTGATCAGCATTGCTTACATTCAATATCATGCCTGTTGCCTGCTAAAATCTTTTTGATTGACAGGTTGAGGCAGTTTCAAAGGGGAGATTCAGATTGTTTATTTATATAGCTCTGGAGTGATCCATTAACTCAAGGTGGCAGATGTTTTCCTAACCGCTAATTTTTTTACAACTCTGAGCATTGTTCTCAAGTGCTTCTCAGAAAGTACCGGGGCAGCCCCCATAGTTGCACTTTCCAGGAAGCACTTGAGAACAAAGAGGCTGTCCAAAATTTAGCAGATGGAGTTTAATGTGAATAAGTATGAGGTGATCCATTTTTGTTGGAAAAATAGAAAGGCCCTTATTATCTAAATGGAGAGTGATTTCAGAGTGCTTTGGCGCAGAGGGATCTGTGTGTCCTTGGGCATTAATCACAGAAAACTACTTTGCAGGAACAGCAGGTAATAAGGAAGGCAAATGGAATTTTGTTATTTATGGCTAAAGTAATAAAGCATAAAAGGGAACTGTACAAGGCATTGGTGAGACCGCACCTGGAGTATTGTGTTCAGTTTCGGTCCCCTTATTTGAGGAGGGATGTAGTTAAATTAGAGGCTGTTCAGAAGAGGTTCACTCCATTGATTGCAGAGATGAGGGGTTTGTCTTATGAAGAGAGATTGAGCAGTTTAGGCCTATAATTTCTCGGGTTCAGAAAAATAAGAGATCTAATTGAGGTATATAAGATGATAAATATATTGACAAAGAGCGTGACATGGTGGCACAGTGGTTAGCACTGCCACCTCACAGCGCCAAGGACACGGGTTCCATTCCGACCTCGGGTGACTGTGTGGGGTTTACACATTCGTCCCATGAGTTTCCTTTGTGTGCTTCGGTTTCTTCCCACAGCCCAAAGGTGTGCAGGTTAGGTGGAGTGGCCATGCTAAATTGCCCTTAGTGTCCAAAGGTTAGATGGGGTTGCGGGGGTGGGCGGGGGAGTGGGCCCAGGTAGGGTGCTCTTTTGGAGGTTCGGTGCAGACTCGATGGGCCAAATGGCCTCCTTCTGTAGGGATTCTATGAAAGTAGACATAGACGATGTTTCTTCTTGTTGGGCAATCTAGAATGAGAGGTCATTGTTTTAGGATAAGGGGTAGCAGATTTAAAACAGAAATGAGGAGAAATTATGGGTGCAATTTAATCAAGAAAAATTAGGGTTTGTTCTGTGCGGGATTAGCGGGGTCATTTCGGGGCTTGTAGCACCAGGAGCGACCCCGCTATCTAATGGCCAGTTTGCTGCTATTTTGGCCCCCGGCGGTGAACACTGCCTCCTCCCCGAGGCCCCACTTTGCGTCATTTCCTGCGCTGAGGAACACCAGCGAGCGGAGCTCCTCAGTGCAGGATGAGATGGTGCAGCATTTAAAAATAGCGTCCCAACCTCCTGACCCCATGACACGGTCCCCGGACCCCCCCCCCCCACCTATGCCCCCTGCACCGCACCTCACATGGGAAGGGCATCTACAGGCCCAATCCCCGACATGGGAAAAATGCCAGCCTGGCACTGTAGCAGTGCCCCTGCCACACTGACAGTGCCTCTGCCAGCCTGGCAGTGTCCCTGTTAGCCTGGCAGGGACACCTGGGCACCCTGAAAGTGCCAGGCTAGTACCTGGGTGGCACTGCCAGGATGACCAGGCATCACTGCCAGGGTGCCAGGCTGGCAGTGTCAAGGTGCACAGGTGGCATCAGCTGCCCAAAGGCCGACCACCCGGGCTCCTCTGATCACCTGGGAGACTCCCCAAGTGGCCTTCTGCCTGGACCCCATTTGTGGGAACCAGTGTTAAGCAACGCCTGGCTGATGTCTCATCTGCAAGCCCGGTAGATGCCAGGCGACCATTCTATACAGCGCAGACATAATTAAATGGCCTTTTAAGCTCTTTTAACTGTACGAGTCCGGGTCCCACCCATCGTGGGTTGGATCCAGATCGTGACGTCTCATGAGATCTAGTTAGATCTCATGATTCCGGCAGGCCGCGGCCAGTAAATCTTTGGAATTCACTACCCCAGAGTGTGGTGGATGCCAGGACATTGCGTAAATTTAAGGAGGAGTGGACAGATTTTTAATTAGTAATGGGTTGAAGTGTTATGGAGAATCGGTAGTAAATGGAGTTGAGGCCGAGATGCGATCAGCCATGATTGTAATGAATGGTGGGGTGGAGTGGGCTGGAGGGGCTGAATTGCCTACTCCTACTCCTAGTTCTTATGTTCTTTTGTTTATATGGGAAAAGTGAGCTAAACCAGGCACAATGTGCTGAGTGATAGTCCTGATCGATGGAAATAATCTAAAGGTGGGTCTTCATGGATCTACAAATCATTCAACAGAATAGGTACAGAAAACAATATCCACCCTCTTATAGTTGTAATGCCTTAAGCATCGGGATCCATCTCAGCTTTTTCAAGAGCTGCCACAAAGCCACATATCAATAATCCTTTATGAGTTACTAAATGATTAACACACTGAGCGAGAGAAATCCAGCACTCAGTGGAAGCAGAATCATGGCTTTGTTTTCACATCTTCTATTGAAAAACAGTGAGCGTTCCATTGCACTGTGGGGCACTGGTCTCTGTTTAAGTGCCAACAGGAAGAGACCTATATCTGTTCGGGTCTGTATGCATATCAAGATTAGTATAAAAGTGGGTTCCAAAAGCCATTATAGTTATAGAGCTCTCATCCTTCATATCTGGCCTGTGTCATCGGCTTTGGCTTCTGGTGTGCAAATCTCACGAGCTTTGAAAGAGTAAACTGATCAAGATTTGCTCAGTATAGCAGCTGAAAGGTCCTGGTGAAATGTATCTTCCAGATAGCTGGCTCTTGTGAATTCCGGAAAGTTTATTTTAAGATTACCACCAATGCCCCGAACAACGGCTCATGAAATATAAAAGCAGTTTAATTTATAAAGTGCACTCATCAGCTGAAGTATTGTGTACCTATCATCAATGGCAAATGAGCAATATAGGAATACCTTTAAAAGTAGAAGGACATTGAAGGGAAAATGAACAAACTAATGGATACATGCTCATTACTTTTAGCTCCCTTTTATTTCTGTTGACTGCCATCAGACTTTCATTCCTGCCTCCTCCCCTGCCACCTTTCATTTTGCAAAGTTTTCCTCTTTCAGTTCCTGCTCCAACATCACCACCCCACCCTCTCCACCACTCTACATTGCAAATTCTCAGTGTTTCTAGTGACACCATCCCAAATTGCACCGTTCTGAGATAAGCCCACAGCATTCTTTGTGCCTCAATTGTCTTTTTCTGAAGAGCACATCAAGGTATCCAAAATTGCCTCCTTACCGGCAGCAACTAAAACTGCCCCATTGCCCTTCCTCAGTTGACAGCTGGTTTGTGATGCAGACCGAGGCCAGCAGCACAGGTTCAATTCTTGTACCGCCTGAGGGTATTCACGAGGGCCATGCGTTCGCTACCTTGCTCCACGCCTAAGGTGTGGTGATCCTCAGGTAAAATCACCACCGGTAACCTCTACCCCTCAAAGGGAAAAGCAGCCGATAGTCATTTGGAATTATGGCGACTTTATCTTAGTTTTTTGTATTTTTATACTTTACTTGGAATGATTGTAAAACTTACCCTTGACCATGATGGAAGCTGAGTTAAAAATAAATAAACCTGGGGTGTGCTTAAGGGTGAGGGGTGTATTGAAAGGTACTTGGAGCTTAACGACAATGGGGAGGTACAGGTGGGAGTGGTCTGGGGGGCGCTGAAGGCAGTGGTTAGAGGGGAGCTGATATCTATTAGGGCACATAAAGGAAAGCAGGAGGGTAGGGAAAGGGAGCGGTTGTTGAAAGAACGGCTGAAGGATGGACAGACAATATGCGGAGGCACCGGAGGAGGGACTGTACAGGGAAAGGCAAAGGCTACATGTAGAATTTGACTTGTTGACTACGGGTAAGGCAGAGGCACAATGGAGGAAGGCACAGGGTGTACAGTACGAATATGGGGAGAAGGCGAGCAGGTTGCTGGCCCACCAACTGAGGAAAAGGGGAGCAGCGAGGGAGATAGGGGGAGTGAGAGATGAGGAGGGAGAGATGGAGCGGGGAGCGGAGAGAGTGAATGGAGTGTTCAAGGCATTTTACGAAAGATTATATGAAGCTCAGCCCCCGGATGGGAAGGAGAGAATGATGTGCTTTCTGGATCAGCTGGAATTTCCCAAGGTGGAGGAGCAGGAGAGGGTGGGACTGGGAGCACAGATTGAGACGGAGGAAGTGGTGAAAGGGATTGGGAGTATGCAGGCGGGGAAGGCCCCGGGACCAGACGGATTCCCAGTTGAATTCTATAGGAAATATATGGACTTGCTGGCCCCGCTACTGATGAGGACCTTTAATGAGGTGAGGGAAAGGGGGCAGTTGCCCCCGACTATGTCAGAGGCAACGATATCGCTCCTCCTAAAGAAGGAAAAAGACCCGCTGCAATGCGGGTCCTACAGGCCCATTTCCCTCCTGAATGTGGACGCTAAGATTCTGGCCAAGGTAATGGCAATGAGGATAGAGGATTGTGTCCCGGGGGTGGTTCATGAGGACCAAACTGGGTTTGTCAAGGGGAGACAGCTGAATACAAATATACGGAGGCTGCTAGGGGTAATGATGATGCCCCCACCAGAGGGGGAAGAGGAGGTAGTGGTGGCGATGGATGCCGAGAAAGCATTTGATAGAGTGGTGTGGGATTATTTGTGGGAGGTGCTGAGGAGATTTGGTTTTGGGGATGGGTATATCAGGTGGGTACAGTTGCTGTATAGGGCCCCGATGGCGAGCGTGATCACGAATGGACGGGGGTCTGACTATGTTCGGCTCCATAGAGGGACGAGGCAGGGATGTCCTCTGTCCCCGTTATTGTTTGCACTGGCGATTGAACCCCTGGCCATAGCATTGAGTGGATTCCAGGAAGTGGAGGGGAGTACTCAGGGGGGGAGAAGAACACCGGGTATCTCTGTATGCGGATGATTTGTTGCTATATGTGGCGGACCCGGCGGAGGGGATGCCAGAGATAATGCGGATACTTGGGGATTTCGGGGATTTTTCAGGGTACAAACTGAACATGGGGAAAAGTGAGTTGTTTGTGGTGCATCCAGGGGAGCAGAGCAGAGAGATAGAGGATTTACCGTTGAGGAAGGTAACAAGGGACTTCCGGTACTTGGGGATCCAGATAGCCAAGAATTGGGGTACATTACACAGGCTTAACTTAACGCGGTTGGTGGAACAGATGGAGGAGGACTTTAAGAGATGGGACACGGTGTCCCTGTCATTGGCAGGTAGGGTGCAGGTGGTCAAAATGGTGGTCCTCCCGAGATTCCTTTTTGTGTTTCAGTGCCTCCCGGTGGTGACCACGAAGGCTTTTTTCAAAAGAATCAAGAAGAGTATTATGAGTTTTGTGTGGGCTGGGAAGACCCCGAGAGTGAGGAGAGGATTCTTGCAGCGTAGTAGGGACAGGGGGGGGGCTGGCACTACTGAGCCTAAGTGAGTACTACTGGGCCGCCAATGTTTCAATGGTGTGTAAGTGGATGGGAGAAGAGAAGGGAGCGGCGTGGAAGAGATTGGAGAGGGCGTCCTGTAGGCGGACTAGCCTACAAGCAATGGTGACGGCGCCGTTGCCGTTCTCACCAAAGAAATACACCACAAGCCCGGTGGTGGTGGCTACATTGAAAATTTGGGGGCAATGGAGACGGCATAGGGGAGGGACGGGAGCTTCGGTGCGGTCCCCGATAAGAAACAATCATAGGTTCGTTCCGGGGAGAATGGATGGGCGATTTGGAGCATGGCAAAGAGCTGGGGTAGTACAACTGAGAGATCTGTTTGTAGACGGGACGTTTGCGAGTCTGGGAGCGCTGACGGAAAAATATGGGTTGCCCCAAGGGAATGCATTTCGGTACATGCAATTGAGGGCTTTCGCGAGGCAACAGGTGAGGGAATTCCCGCAGCTCCCGACACAGGAGGTGCAGGATAGAGTGATCTCAGAGACATGGGTGGGGGATGGTAAGGTGTCGGACATATACAGGGAAATGAGGGACGAGGGGGAGATCATGGTGGATGAGCTGAAAGGGAAGTGGGAAGGGGAGCTGGGGGAGGAGATTGAGGAGGGGCTGTGGGCTGATGCCCTACGTAGGGTAAACTCGTCGTCCTCGTGTGCCAGGCTAATCCTGATACAATTTAAGGTGTTACATAGGGCGCATATGACTGGAGCACGGCTCAGTAGATTTTTGGGGGTAGAGGATAGGTGTGCGAGATGCTCGAAAGGCCCAGCGAATCACACCCACATGTTCTGGTCATGCCCGGCACTACAGGGGTTCTGGGTGGGGGTGGCAAAGGTGCTTTCGAAGGTGGTGGGGGTCCGGGTCGAACCAAGCTGGGGGTTGGCTATATTTGGGGTTGCAGAAGAGCCGGGAGTGCAGGAGGCGAGAGAGGCTGACGTGTTGGCCTTTGCGTCCCTCGTAGCCCGGCGCAGGATATTGTTAATGTGGAAGGAAGCCAAACCCCCGGGTGTGGAGACCTGGATAAACGACATGGCAGGGTTTATAAAGTTAGAACGGATTAAGTTTGTGTTAAGGGGTTCGGCTCAGGGGTTCACCAGGCGGTGGCAACCGTTCGTCGATTACCTCACAGAAAGATAGAGGGAATGGAAAAGAAGTAGACAACAGCAGCAACCCAGGGGGGAAGGGGGAGGGGGGGAGGAATCGAACGGACTCTCAGAGATGTTATTGTATATGTATAATATGTATAGGTAGTTGTTATAGGTAATTGTATATTGGATTGTTGGATTGTATTTTTGGAGAGTATTTATTTTGGACAAGGCAGTTGCCATTCAGTTTTGTTTTTGTTTTTGTTTATATATTATTTATTTATTTGTTTAAAACTGTCCACTGTTATTTATATTGCTTTATTGTTGTGTAAAAGAAACACTACGTACTGTTATGTTTGGCCAAAAATCTTAAATAAAATATATATTTTTTTAAATAAATAAATAAACCTTTGATAACAAGCTCATGAGTGGCAATGCCTTATCTTATCCTTCCTCAAACCTTGTTGCAAAGTCTATACTTTCCCCTTTGACAAAGAGTGATCCGGACCGCAAATGTCAGCTCCATTCTCTTTCCACAGATGATGTTAGACCTGCTGAAATTGTCCAGCATTTTCTGTTTGTGATTCAGATTTCAGCATCCGCCATAACTTTTTACACTTTACACCCCTTGCCATACCCTCAAATTTCCACATGACCCTTATCACCCAATCACAAATTGGTCTCACGTCTGCTCTGAGGTCATTCTCCTCCTTTGAAAACCTCAACTTGTTAAATCCCTCTTGCCTCTCCTTTAAAATTATCAATCTCTAACTCACTCGCGTTTCTTCATGAGATATCTCCACTTCTTTCCCTCCTCAACTTCTGCATTGAATAACTGGTTGGATATATTCCTGGAAGTATGATTATTTGGTGCTTAATCACATGACATGTGCCGGCAGTTTGCAAATATTGCTGCAATTACCTGGCACAGATTGCACCACCCCCACCCACAGCTGCGCACTTTGTGCCCCATGAACATGTGAAAAATATATTTTACTCAATGGCTGAGAGAGGGATGTGTGGAAATTGGAACATTTCCAAAGTGCCCCCATGAATGCTTTCCTGCCGCTTCTGGGAGAATCACCGACTGATCCCCGTCTGCCCGAGAGTTTCATCACCTCTGAGAAACCAAAGGTTGTCAATTCTTGTAATCTCAAACAACAGCAGAAAATGCTGGAAACACTCGAGGCAGCACTGTACATGAAACATCATTGACCTTAACTCTATTCTGCCTGACCTGCTGTGCATTTCCAGCCCGTTCTGCTCTAACTCCACAAGAGGCAATGTTTAGCTGAATCCTGTGTTTGCAAAATACTCAGGAAATTTCTCAGTAAGCAGCTTAGTATTTGTTCAATTGGTGGCGATTTTATTCAGTTTCCTATTGAACATATGAACCAGACTGATTATATGAGGTATTTTGATTGAGGAAAAGCCAGCAGTTAACCAGAAGAAACAGATTTAGGATTGGTAAATGGGGCGATGAGGAGAACTGTTTTTGTCTGTTTTAGTCTGTGAGTCTGGGATGCAATGATTCAGTAATAACATCAAAAAGGAATTGGATAGATATTCCAAAAGCAAAAACAATGCAGGCCTTTGGGAATACAGCAGGAGTGCGACTAATTCATAGATTCTTCAGCAAGCTGGCACAGACTAGATAAGCTGAATGGCCTTCTTTGCCTTATGGTTCCACAACATTTCTTACAGGTTTGCTGCTGAGCTTCAGCATTAAGCACAGCTTTGCTTTTGATCTTCACCAATCAATCAATCAAAAATGGTTTACTGCTGAGTCACTTCAGTTTTTTATCAAATGTACTTGTTATCAATTTTTGTCTGTACTAACTATTTTCAGCAACATTGGTTTCTTTGATAAAAAAATCCTCGGCGGGATTCTCTGATCCTGAGGCTAAGTGTTGACGCCGTCGTAAACGCCGTTGAGAAACCCTACACGGGGCCAGCGCGGCTCTGGAGTGACCCACGCCGCTCCAGCTGCCGATCCCCGGCGCCAGATGGGCGCCGCGGGTCTGCGCATGCGCAGTGGGACTGGAGCTAATGCGTGCATGCGCGGTGGCTCCCTTCTCCGTGCCGGCCCTGATGCAACATGGCGTAGGGCTACAGGGGCCGGCACGGAACAAAAGAGGCCGGCCTGCCAATCGTAGGCCCCAATCGCGGGTCAGGCCACAGCGGAGGCCCCCCCCGCCCCCCCCCCCCCCCACCCGCATCCCCCCCCTGTCATAATATCCAATCATGTATATAATGAGATGCAGACAGGCAGTGATTGACACACAGGATAACCAATGAACACACACGACACATAACAACCAATCATCAGACAGGACACCACCACTATAAAGCACACAGGGCATTAAGACTCTCTCTCTCTCTACAGGACACAGCTACTGAGATAGTAAGAGTGCACAAGCCAGTGAGCACCATCTCCATGAGGTAGAGAGTTAGTCTGGTCACGCCAGTAGGAGGTTATCAGTTAGATTAATAGAGTGTCAACTCACAGCAGACTATGTACAGCAATCAGGAAGTTCAATAAAACAGTGTTGGACCATCTCCTGTGTCAGAAGCCTGTTTCTAGTTTCACTGCATCCAGTTGCAGTCAACGTTGAACCAACTTACTTAACACATCATGGTACCAGAGTGCTATTAACCCTAACGAACCTACCTCGAGTGCATCTGCAATGACCAGCAAGCAGCCACCCAGCGGCATGGAAAAGATCCAGCCTCCTCCGCAACTCCAGATCTCCGGCAACCTCGGCGCCAACTGGAAAGTCTTCAAACAAAAGTTCCTCCTGTACATCGAGGCCTCCGACCTCGAGGCAGCATCGGATGCCAGAAAGATCGCGCTGTTCCTGTCGACTGCGGCGATCACGCCATCCACATCTATAATTCGCTTACGTTTGCCGATGGCGAAGACAAGACAAAGTTCAAGACAGTTCTGCTGAAATTCGACAGCCACTGCAAAATTGAGGTGAATGAGAGCTTTGAACGGTACATCTTCCAACAGAGGCTTCAGGGTAAGGATGAACCTTTTCAGTCCTTCTTGACCCATCTCCGCATCCTAACGCAGTCATGTAATTATGACTCGACGACTGATTCCATGATGCGGGATCAGATCGTTTTCGGGGTCCAGTCCTACTACCTGCGGGAGCAGCTCCTCAAAATCAAACAGTTGACCCTCTCCATCGCCATCGAAACGTGCGTTGTCCATGAGCATGCCAGAAATCGCTACTTCCACATCAGGGCGGCAGAAACTGCAAAACTGGCCTCCCACCAGGCAGACAGGGTGCAGGCCATGGCGAAAATGCAAGGCCTGAGCTTCGAGGAGAGTGGCCGCTTTGTGCGCTTTTCTCGGGTCCCCACGCATGCGTGCCACGACCGGGTGGACGATGAGGCCGAAGACCCGGAGGCACATGCGCGAACGTCGGCCGACCGCACTGCGCATGCGCGATGGCGAATTCAACTGGACGAGTCCAGTCGGAAGCTGTGCACTCCGTTCAGCAGGCATTGCTACAACTGCCTTTTGGTATATCAGCTTCCGAAGTATTTCATCGCATAATGGAGCAAATGATGGAGGGCATCGAGGGGGTGCGAGTCTATGTGGACGACGTGATCATCTGGTCCACGACGCCCGAGGATCACATTGCTCGCCTCAAACAGGTTCTCCAGAGGATTCATGAAAATGGCCTCCAGCTCAACAGGGCCAAATTCTCGTTTGGGCGGTCCGCTATCAGGTTTTTAGGTGACCACATTTCACAGCAAGGTGTGCAACCTGACGCCGACAAGGTGCTGGCAATCAATGCAATGAAGACACCAGAGGACAAAACGGCGGTCCTCTGCTTCCTCGGGATGGTAAATGTTCTCGGAAAATTCATTCCCAACATGGCATCCCACAACACGGCCCTCCGGCATTTCGTTCAAAAGTCGACAGTGTTCCAGTGGCTTCCCGCACCTCAAGCGAGTGGCTTGAGTTGAAGGCGAAGCTCACCACAGCCCCAGTACTGGCGTTCTTTGACCCAACCAAGGATACCAAGATATCCACAGACGCAAGCCAGGACGGCTTTGGGGCGGTGCTCCTCCAGCGAGACGATTCCTCGTCCTGGGCTCCAGTGGCATATGCCTCCAGGGCCATGACTCCGACCGAGCAACGGTATGCCCAGATCGAAAAGGAATGCTTGGGTCTCCTGACAGGAATAGTCAAGTTTCATGACTGTGTGTACGGTCTGCCGAAGTTCACGGTGGAAACAGACCACAGGCCTTTAGTCCACATAATCCAGAAGGATTTAAATGACATGACACCTCGGCTGCAGCGAATTCTTCTTCGTCTCCGCGATATGACTTCGAACTCGTCAACACACCGGGCAAGGAGCTGATCGTCGCGGATGCCCTACCCCGATCCAGCACCATGCCTTGTGAACCGGGCGACTTCAGTCGCCACGTCGAGGCACAGGTGCAGTTGTGTGCCAGCAACCTCCCAGCCACTGATGAACGAGTTGTCCAGATACGCGAAGAAACTGCCAAAGAGCAGGTGTGAACGGCGCCGGCGGGACTCGGCTTTTTCTGCGTTGCCGCTTGGCCCATCCCGGGCTGAGAATTGCCGTGGGGGGGGCCCGTAGAGCAGCCCCTGACAGGTGCCGCGCCGACTGCGCCGATGGCAATGGTGCCGATTCTCCGCTCTCTGTAGAATCGGCGGACCGGCGTCGGGGCTGCGAGGCGCGATTCGCACCAGTCCCGGCGATTCTCCAGCCCGGCCCTGGGGTGAGAGAATCCCGCTCCCTATGTCCTTTCTAATCAGGGGTTTATTGATCATACTAGTCAGACAATAGTGTGAGCCAAGGAACATCAAATCCCTTGTGGCCTGGATACTATAACCACACATCCATTTTTCTTTTCTCTGCAAGGCAGACTGGTTAGCCCTTGAACAAAATGATGTCTATTGCAAGCAAACAACCGGGTCTATTTTACATACAATGGGTCATATCTTCTGAGCTCCCCAGCATCGGATCTGGGGGGTACCAACGATACACTCAGGAACCCCACTCGGAATTTCAGAGGTAAGGATTTACACGGCAAAGGGCGGCATGGTGGCACAGTGGTTAGCACTGCTGCCTCACAGCGCCAGGGACCCGGGTTCAATTCCGCCTCAGGTGACTGCCTGTGTGTAGTTTGCATTTTCTCCCCGTGCCTGTTTGGGTTTCCTCCGGGTGCTCCGGTTTCATCCCACGGTCCAAAGATGTGCAGGTTAGGTGGATTTGCCATGTTAAATTGTCCCTTAGATCCAAAAGGTTAGGTTGGTATATGGGGATAGGGTGGGGACCTTACCCTAGATGGGGTGCTCTTTCAGTGGGCTGGCTCAGACTCAATGGGCCAAATGGCCTCCTCCTGCATTGTTGGAATTCAACGATTCTTCTATGATTCTGTGATTTGCCCAGGAGCACAATCCTCTGCACTGAAAACCATCCGAAAATGTGATTTAAATCACAGACTTTGGGTGGTTGCAGAATGGTTACAGCAATAGTTACACAGAAAAAGTTAGAGGAATTAAGACCTCTTCCAACGTCTGGGTAACTATTGTACAGACCCAAACCCATTTTCCCATGGGACTCTTCCCCCACGCCCCGGACCCCTACAGGGAACTATTCCCGACCCTCAACTAGCCACCCTCTTACGACCTCCCAGACCCGAACTCCTCCAGCATCCCCCAACCTGATCGGCCAACTTCTGTCAGCCGCAACCCCTCTGAGTTCCAGCCCGCACCCCACCAGGCCTCAGACCCTGCACCACACCAGAGATCCGGTCCCTCTCACCCCATCAGGCCCAAATGCCTCCACCATACCTGACCCATGCTGGCCACACCACCCCCTTCCTCCACTCCCCCCACCTCCCCCACACACACATTCGGTGTGGTCCCATAAGCAAGCTGAATTAATTTCTTAGATGCGCACATCCCTGAAATTGGGCAGCTGTACTCTTTTTTTAAAAATCCGTTTTCTCCAGGATGTGGGCGTCGCTGGTTAGGCCAACACACCCACTGTGCTGTTAGGGAGGGAGTTCCAGGATTTTGACTCAGCGGTAGTGAAGGAGCGGCGATATATTTCCAAGTCCAGATGGTGAGTGACCCGGAGGGGAACCTCCAGGTGGTGGGGTTCCCAGATATCTGCTGCCCTTGCCCTTCTAGATGGTAGTGGTCATGAGTTTGGGAGGTGCTGCCTAAGGAACCTTGGTGAGTTACTGGAGTACATCTTGTAGATGGTACAAAAGGCTGCCACTGTTCAACGCTGGTGGAAGGTTTGAATGCTGTGGAGGGGGTGCCAATCAAGTGGGCTGCTATGTCCTGGATGGTGTCGAGCTTCTTGAGTGTTGTTAGAGCTGAACTCGTCCAGGCAAGTGGAGAATATTCCATGACGCTCCTGACTTGTGCCTTGTAGATGGTGGACAGGCTTTAGGAAGTTAGGAGGTGAGTTACTCGCTGCAGGATTTCTAGCATCTGACCTGCTCTTGTAGCCACAGTATTTATATGGCTAGTCCAGTTGAGTTTATGATCAATGGCAACCCCCAGGATGTTGATAGTGGGGCTTGAGTGATGGTAATGTCATTGAATGTCAAGGGGCAATTGTGTAACTCTCTCTTATTGGAGATGGTCATTGCCTGGCAGTTGTGTGGCGCGAATGTTGCTTGCCACTTGCCAGCCCGAGACTGGATATTGTCCAGGTCCTGCTGCATTTGCATGTGGACTGCTTCAGTGTCTGAGGAGACATGAATAATACCAGGTTGGATTTATCCTGCTTTTTGTGTACAGGACATACCTGGGCAATTTCTCACATTCTCGGCTAGATGCCAGTGTTGCAGCTGTACTGGAACAGCTTGGCCAGGGGCACCATTTTCTGGAGCAGACGTCTTCAGTCCTATTGCTGGAATATTGTCAGGGCCCAATTGCCTTTGCAGTATCCAGTGCCTTCAGCCGTTTCTTGATATCGTGTGGAGTGAATCGAATTGGATGAAGACTGACATCTACCTGTGATGCTGGGGACCTCCGGAAGAGATGGAGATGAATCATCCACTTGGCACTTCTGGCTGAAGATTGTCCGCCTTGACATTTTCACAGATGTGCTGAGCTCCTTCATCATTAAGGATGGGGATATTTGTAGAGCCTCCTCCTCCAGTGAGTTGTTGAACTGTCCACCACCATTCATGACTGGATGTGGCAGGGCTGCAGAACTTATATCTGATACATTGGTTGTGGCATTGTTTAGCTCTGTTTATCACTTGCTGCTTATTTTGCTCGGCAGACAAGTAGCCCTGTGTTGTAGCTTCACCAAGTTGCGCTTCATTTTTCGGTATGTCTGGTGGTGCTCCTGGCATGCCCTACTTCATTGAACCAGGTTGATCCCTGGCTTGGTGGTAATGGTAGTGTGGGGGATATGCCAGGCCATGAGATTGCAGATTGTGGCTGCTGCTGCTGATGGCCCACAGTCCCTCATGGATGCCCAGTCTCGAGTTGCTAAATCTGTTCTGAATCTATCCCATTTAGCACGGTGATAGTACCACACAACACGATGGAGAGTATCCTCAATGTGAAGGCGGTACTTTGTATCCACAAGGACTGGGCGGTGGTCACTTCTACCGATACTGTCATGGACAGATGCATCTGCATCAGGCAGGTTGGTAAGGATGAGGCACATATGTTTTTCCCTCTTGTTGGTTCCCTCACCAACTGCTGCAGTCCCAGTCTAGCAGCTATGTCCTTTAGGATTCGCCCAGCTCAGTCTGTGGTGGTACTACCAAGCCAATCTTGATGATGGCTCTTGCCAACATCAGTGCTTCCTTCAAGTGGTGTTCAACATGGAGGAGTATTGATTCATCGGCTGAGGGTGAATGTTACATGGAATTGATTTTAACTTAATAGAAATATTTTAATGTAAATTGCTCTGAAATCCCTCTCAGGCCAAATTTCAAAATTCAGAAGAACATATTGCATTAAACAGCATGATCAGAAAATAGAAGAAGGCCCATGTTGGACTTGTAACGGTGTAGCGCACAAAGACTCCGTGAGACGAATAGAGTGAAGTCGATGAGGCTTTATTAAGCATGTCTGTTCCCCCGCAGCTCAATAGTAGACTGGCCTGCGGGGGAGGACTCCGGCTTCTTAAACTCCGCCTTCAGGGCGGCTAGAGGTCAACGGCCAACCAGGACCCGGGATCTGTCAGCCAATGACATTAGGGCTTCCAGTCCCACATGACCCCCAATACATACTACCACATTCACCCCTTGTCAAAAATGAACCCGGCGGAGTGATGCTTCGTATGGTGGTAAGGGTTTACAGGACTGGTCCTGGGAGGACAAAAAACATTCACATGGCAATACAGTATTGTACAATTTTGTCCTGTTTCAACTATTTACAGAGGGTATAGGGAGAAAAGCAAAATGTTCTTGTGAAAAGTCCATATTTTGATTTAGATCGACGCCACGAGTCGGTTGGGCGGTCTGGTCGTCCGTGTCGATCGCCTCGGCCCCGGTGGTGGTGGTGGTGCTTGTACCGGTGTTGTCGTCTCCGGGAGCCTTACGGTTTCAGCTTGGGCTTTATTCTTGGTCGGGCCTGAGGGGAGGGGAACCGATCCTCCTGGGAAGGGGGCGGTCGCGGGGTGCGGCGGTGGCAGGAAGGGGGGGGTTGGGTGACTGGTGTCGGGGGGGTGTGTGTGTTGCCGGCGGGCGCCAGATCCCGCAGTGACACCGTGTCCTGTCGACCGTCGGGGTACTCCACGTAAGCGTACTGCGGGTTCGCGTGGAGGAGGTGAACCCTTTCGACCAACGGGTCTGCCTTATGTGCCCGCACATGCTTTCGGAGCAAGATGGGTCCTGGGGCCGCCAGCCAGGACGGCAGCGACGTTCCAGAGGAGAACCTCCTAGGGAAGACAAGGAGACGCTCATGAGGCGTTTGATTAGTGCTCGTACATAATAACGACCGGATGGAGTGGAGAGCATCCGGGAGGACCTCCTGCCACCGTGAAACTGGGAGGTCCCTGGACCGTAGGGCCAGTAGGACGGCCTTCCAGACCGTGCCGTTCTCCCTCTCTACTTGCCCGTTCCCCCGGGGGTTGTAGCTGGTCGTCCTTCTTGAGGCTATGCCCTTACTGAGCAGGAACTGGCGCAGCTCGTCACTCATGAAAGAGGACCCCCTGTCGCTGTGGACGTATGCGGGGTAACCGAACAGTGTGAAGATGCTGTTCAGGGCTTTAATGACTGTGGCCGCGGTCATGTCAGAGCAGGGAATGGCAAAAGGGAAGCGGGAGTATTCGTCCACCACATTAAGAAAATATGCGTTGCGGTCGGTGGAGGGGAGGGGCCCTTTGAAATCGAGACTGAGGCGTTCAAAGGGGCGGGAAGCCTTAATCAGGTGCGCTCCATCCGGCCTGAAAAAATGCGGTTTGCATTCCGCGCAGATGTGGCAGTCCCTTGTGACTGTACGGACCTCCTCTAAAGAGTATGGGAGATTGCGGGACTTGATGAAGTGGAAAGACCGAGTGACCCCCGGGTGGCAGAGGTCCTCGTGGAGGGTTTGGAGGCGGTTAATTTGTGCGTTGGCACATGTGCCGCGGGATAGGGCATCGGACGGCTCGTTCAGCTTTCCGGGACGATACAAAATCTCATAGTTGAAGGTGGAGAGCTCGATCCTCCACCTTAAGACCTTGTCGTTTTTGATTTTGCCCCGCTGTGCATTATCGAACATGAAGGCTACCGACCGTTGGTCCGTGAGGAGAGTGAATCTCCTGCCGGCCAGGTAATGCCTCCAATGTCGCACAGCTTCTACTATGGCTTGGGCTTCCTTTTCCACTGAGGAGTGGCGGATTTCTGAGGCGTGGAGGGTCCGGGAGAAAAAGGCCACGGGTCTGCCCGCTTGGTTAAGGGTGGCCGCTAGAGCTACGTCGGAGGCGTCGCTCTTGACCTGGAAGGGGAGGGACTCGTCGATGGCGCGCATCGTGGCCTTTGCGATATCCGCTTTGATGCGGCTGAAGGCCTGGCAAGCCTCTGTTGACAGAGGGAAGGTCGTGGTCTGTATTAGGGGGCGGGCCTTGTCTGCGGACTGGGGGACCCACTGGGCGTAGTATGAAAAGAACCCCAGGCAGCGTTTCAGGGCTTTTGGGCAGTGCGGGAGGGGAAATTCCATGAGGGCACGCATACGTTCGGGGTCGGGGCCTATTATCCCATTGCGCACTACGTAGCCCAGAATGGCTAGCCGATTGGTGCTAAAAACGCACTTGTCCTCGTTGTACGTGAGGTTCAAGGCTTTGGCGGTCTGGAGGAATTTTTGGAGGTTGGCGTCGTGGTCCTGCTGGTCGTGGCCGCAGATGGTTACATTGTCGAGATACGGGAACATGGCCCGCAACCCATGTTGATCAACCATTCGGTCCATCTCCCGTTGGAAGACCGAGACTCCGTTTGTGACGCCAAAAGGGACCCTTAGGAAATGGTATAATCGCCCGTCTGCCTCGAAGGCTGTGTACTTGCGGTCACTTGGGCGGATGGGGAGCTGATGGTAGGCGGACTTGATGTCCACGGTGGAGAAGACTTTATATTGGGCAATCTGATTGACCATGTCGGATATGCGGGGGAGAGGGTACGCGTCTAGTTGTGTGTACCTGTTGATGGTCTGGCTATAGTCTATGACCATCCTTTGTTTCTCCCCTGTCTTCACTACTACCACCTGTGCTCTCCAGGGACTATTGCTGGCCTGGATTATGCCTTCCTTTAGTAGCCGCTGAACTTCGGACCGAATGAAGGTCCGGTCCTGGGCGCTGTACCGTCTGCTCCTAGTGGCGACGGGTTTGCAATCCGGGGTGAGGTTCGCAAACAAGGACGGGGGTTGCACCTTGAGGGTTGCGAGGCCGCAGATAGTGAGTGGGGGTATTGGGCCGCCGAATTTGAACGTAAGGCTCTGTAGATTGCATTGGAAATCTAATCCCAGCAAGGTGGGGGCACAGAGTTGGGGAAGGACGTTTAGTTTGTAGTTTTTGAACTCCCTCCCCTGCACCGTTAGGGTAACTATGCAGAATCCTTGGATCTGTATGGAGTGGGATCCTGCAGCTAGGGAAATCTTTTGTGCGCTGGGATAGGTGGTCAAGGAACAGCGTCTTACCGTGTCGGGGTGGATAAAGCTCTCCGTGCTCCCGGAGTCGACTAGGCATGGCGTCTCGTGGCCGTTTATCAGCACCGTTGTCGTCGTCGTCTGGAGTGTCCGGGGCCGAGCTTGATCGAGCGTAATTGAAGCGAGACGTGGTTGTAGTAATGGAGTGGGGTCCGTTGTTGCCGTCCAAGATGGCGTCGGGATGGACAAAATGGCCGCCCCCATACATCGCACGTGGCTGGGGGGTCACAAGATGGCGGCGGGGGTGGGCAAAATGGCCGCCCCCACGCGTCGTACAGGTCTGGGGCGGTCCAAGATGGCGGCGCCCTTCCTCCCCTCGTGGTGGCTGGGACCCAAAATGGCGGCATCTGCGGGTCGCACATGGGGCGCTGGGGGTCTGGGGAGCGCTAGGACCGCGCGGAGCTCCCTCACCGGGGACAGCGGTGGTCGGGACCCAAGTTGGTGGCGCCGGCGGGTCAGACGTGGGGCGCGGGGTGGGGGTTAGGGGGGCGTTAGGGACGCGCAAAACTCCCTCTTCTCCGTGGAGAGTGGTGGCCGGGACCCAAAGCGGTAGCGCCGGCGGGTCTTACATGGAGTGCGGGGAGGGGGGTTGGGGAACGTACGCGGCGTGCAGGGCTCCCTGTTCTCCCAGGACCGCGGTGGTCGGGACCCAGAGCGGCTGCACCTGCGGGTCGTACATGGCGTGCTGGGGGGGTTGGGGCGCGTAAACGGCTTGCAGGGCTCCCTGTTCTCCCGGGACAGCGGCGACCTCGCGGGACCGGCACACAACCGCGTAATGGCCCTTTTTCCCGCAGCTCTTGCAGATAGCTGCGCGGGCCGGGCAGCGCTGTCGGGGGTGTTTCGCCTGGCCGCAGAAATAACAGCGGGCGCCCCCGGTGCGACTCGACGTTTGGACCGCGCAAGCCTGTGGGGTGTCCGGGGGGGGGTGGGTTTGTCGCGACGGGTACGTACGGAGCCCAATGGGCTGCCGCGCGGTCGGGGCCGTCGGCGCGGGTATTACGCGCGGCCACGTCTAGGGAGGCTGCTAGGGCCCGGGCCTCTGAGTGTCCTAGCGACTCTCTTTCTAGAAGTCTTTGGCGGATTTGGGAGGAATTCATATCTGCCACAAAAGCATCGCGCATTAACATGTCCGTGTGTTCATTTGCGTTCACCAAAGGGCAGCTGCAGGCTCGTCCCAAAATCAGCAGCGCGGCGTAGAATTCGTCCATCGATTCTCCGGGACCTTGCCGTCTCGTCGCGAGCTGGTAGCGAGCGTAGATTTGGTTAACTGGGCGGACATAGAGACTTTTCAGTGCTGCGAACGCCGTCTGGAAATCGTCCGAGTCTTCGATGAGGGAGAAGATCTCTGTGCTCACCCTCGAGGGCAGGACCTGTAGTTCTTGGTCTTCTGTGACCCGGCCGGTGGTCATTCTGAGGTAGGCCTCGAAGCAAGTCTGCCAGTGCTTGAAGGCTGCTGCCGCGTTCACTGCGTGGGGGCTGATCCTCAGGCATTCCGGACTGATCCTGAGCTCCATAGTCCTTTTTAGGCACGCTTAATAAATTGTAGCGCACAAAGACTCCGTGAGACGAATAGAGTGAAGTCGATGAGGCTTTATTTAGCGTGTCTGTTCCCCCGCAGCTCAATAGTAGACTGGCCTGCGGGGGAGGACTCCGGCTTCTTATACTCCGCCTTCAGGGCGGAGCTAGAGGTCAACGGCCAACCAGGACCCGGGATCTGTCAGCCAATGACATTAGGGCTTCCAGTCCCACATGACCCCCAATACATACTACCACAAACGGTAACTCTGTTTCTCTCTCCACAGATGCTGCCAGACCTGGCAGAGCTTTTCCAGCATTTTCTTCTCTATCAAAATGCCTCAGATATTACAACAAATACCTCTCCTACTTAGACTTCCTTTGCAATATCAGAATCTTTCCAGATTTTAACTCAGTACAGAACAAGGCCTGAAGAAGCTAGTGCACCTGGATGACAGGATTGAAGGAAGATCAAACTGATTTTTAATTGCTGGGCCTTCTTGTGAGTTTGCAGTATGGATGCCAGCTCGAACCTGGAAAATATGATGAGGTGCCTGCTGAACAACAGCATGATTTTCTGCAGCAGGAGGCTGTTGCCAGGGAGATGATCCAAGCATCAGATCAATGTAGGGGGTGGGGTGGGGGTGGTGCTTCAGAATTGATCACGGTCAAAGAAGGAGAGATTTCCAAAACAGGGAATGACCGAGGTTTCCTAGCATCGCACTCCTGCTCTTCCCCCTCGCCCATTAGGAAACCTTCAAAACAGAAAGGTCAGACAATGACCATTTCCAACATGGGAGAGTCTATAATCACCTCCCCTTGACGTTCAATGGCATTACCATCGCAGAATCCCCCACTATTAACATTCTGGGGATTACCATTGACCAGAAACTGAACTGGACTAGCCATATAAATACTGTTGCTACTCTAGTCAGCGGCTGTATATTCAGTGGTGTATAATCCACCTCCTGACTCTCCAAAGCCTGTCCACTACCTACAAGGCATAGATCAGGAGTGCAGTTTCAAAAAATGTTGAACTTTGACACCATCCAGGGCTAGGCAGCCTACTTGATTGGCACCCCATTAACCATCTTAAACTTTCACCCCCTCCACCAGTGGCACAAAGTAGCAGTTAAGTGGTCTATCTATAAGGTGCAAAGTAGCAACTCACCAAGGTTTATGGGATATTACCTCCCAAACTTCCAGTACCTTGAAGAACAAGGCCAGCAGGCACAAAGAAGCACTCGCACCTGCAAGCCTTCCTGCTGGGCACACACCCATCTTGACTTTAAAAGATAGCGCCATTCCTGAATCATTAGAGTCAAAGTCCAGGAACTCCCTCCCTAACAGCCCTGTGGGTGTACCTCCACCATAAGGACTGCAGTGGTTCAAGAAGGCAGTTCACCTCCACCTTCTCAAGGGCAATTATGGATGGGAAATGCTGGCCTGGCCAGAGATGCTCACATACAATGAGTGGATGAATACGTTTACCTGTGCACCTTCTGATCACTCCATTCCGCTTCCTCCAGGCATCACAATTCAAGACTATGATCACTCAGGGTCGCTGCTCCAAACATTTGAATAATTTACTGACATTGGCAGAACCTCAACCACCTGGAAGATTGAGGAAAATAAAATGACGTTACCCAGGAGCAAGGCGAGATTTTGTCAATAGGCCCATTTGCTCAGTTTTAACCCTTTCCACGCATACCAAATCCATGAGGGGTTGAAACCCCCAACTCATCAAGTCTGGTTATGATTCAGCCAATGATTGAAACAAGGAAGTACCAAGTGATGTGTGTGTGGCCAAACCGCAAAAGAATAGTCACTTGGGTGACTTTTATAATAATAATCTTTATACAGAGGGAGAATTCAGAATGTTCAATTCACCTAACAGCACGTCTTTCAGGAGTTGTGGGAGGAAACTGGAGCAGCCGGAGGAAACCCACGCAGACAAGGGGAGAACGTGCAGACTCCACGCAGACAGTGACCCAAGCCGGGAGTCGAACCTGGGACCTGGGTGCTGTGAAGCAACAGCGCTAACCACTGTGCCATCGTGCCGCCTATTGTATGTGTACAAATCTTAGTTTCATTTAAACAGGAAACTAAGATTCCTTTCAGAAATAAAGATAGAAACTTTACACCACGGTTATCAGAAGAAAACAGGAAGCTAATGGCTTAGCTTGAAGGGCCAGTCAATTTGGAGCCGACTCAATTATTTGGCAATAAGTGTGATCACAATGGCAGTATCAACTGGACGAATTCAAACCATGGGAGATAACATGTCATTTATTAGTTTAATAAGATTAATTTGGTGCTTCTAACTATGGAATATAGCCGAACACAGAAATTCCAAACAAAATATTTATTTTCTGTGGACCATGGAGTAACTTAGTTAACTTCTCGGTGCTGAAGTCAGGGACAAAATGTTCCTGTGTCAAGTCACCCATAGCTTTGCTAGACTATTTACACACATAAGGAAACTTAACAGCCTACCATAAATTTCTTCTGAGGCCCATTTGTGTTGAAGCAAATTAAATAAAAGCCTTGAAGGCAGTAAATAGTTATTTGTCCTGAAAACTGCCATATCTATTATTTTCAGTCCAGGAAAGCAAATAATAAGTTTAACGTTAATGAGGCAATTTCTTACTAAAAATTTCAGAGTCACCAATAATGTACAATGCTAAAATGAAAAATCTGATATGCTTTACTGTGTGGGATTAGTTAGAATTGAGTTTCTTATTTATTCTCAGGATCTACTCAATACTAGCAAAGGGGGATTTATTGCCTGTTGTGATAAAAGTAGGAATTTCAGGTATATATATTGTATTATATGTATCTGGTGCAGTAATAGTTAAAAGCCAGGGTTAGGGTGTATATGTGACTGCTGCAATAATTTTTTTTTAAATGTCCTTGTTTAAAAGGAAGACAGACACTGCGGCTACAGAGGTGCAATTGAAATGTTTTAAAAATAAGATCATAATTCATTCCAAACATGTATCTTGTGAAGTGAAATAAGGCTAAAGGAATTTTGTTTATAGAAAGAAGGTTCCCTGGGGAGTAGATAATGAGAAACAATGGGCAGGATTCTCTTTCGGCTGATGGCGGAATCAGGAAATGTGATTGGGCGGTGAATCGGTTTTGACGCCAAAATCGTGGTGGGCGCTGGTTTCATGCCAAATCACAATTCTCTGGTGATTACACAGTTCTGGGTATGTACCACATCACATTGACTGTGCCATCTCCCTCTGGGACTGGGCCACCTCCCTCTGTGTCTGCGCCACATCGGCCGGCACCTGGGCAATGCTGCCGACACTCGCATCCATGACCCGCTTTGACTGGGCCATGCTCAGGAACGCTGCTGCAGTGTCCAGGTGGCTCTGGCACATGGCTGCCTGCTAGAGGGCTGCCCTGTGTGGGGACGTGGCCACCGCCTGCACAGAGTGCCCAGGCCATGGACATACTGTGTTGGCCTGGGTGGCACGCATGGCCGGCACCACCTCCTGCTCCTGCACACAGTTGGAGGCCTCTACCTATGCCTGCAGGGGCTGGATGTTTGCCGACAACGCCTCATGCAATCCCTGGCTCTGTGACTGCATCTGCACGATCGATGGGACTGTTCGTCCTGGAAGCCCGAAAACCATCTAGACGATTGCTAGTTCCTGGGATCAGCCCTTCTTCTGACCATCCGCTCCTTCGGGTGTTCCTACCTCCATCTGCTGGACCAGAGCAGGTGTGTGGTGCACACCAGAGAGTATCCCAGTAGCCTCTTCACTAAAGTGCCCAACCAAGGTGAGTGTCTCTGGAATGGTTGGGATGGTGGAAGGTGTTGGAGACAACTGTGATGGGAAATCGTGTCATCCTCGGACTCAAGCTCAGGGATATCCTGGGTCTGGGTCAACGCTTCCTGCCCATTTTGGTGTCATCGTCGCTGGTCAGCACCTGGAGTTCTGGCTCTGGCTGTGGGTGTGGCTGGAGTCGGGGGTGGGGGACACCAGAAGGGGCCATCCCATCACCAGCAGGTCCTCCCAGGCATAAGACAAGATGCATGATTAGACCGCGGGCCGGGGGTAGTGGTAGCGGTGGGAGTATGTTGGGGAGGGGCAAGGGGGGATGTTTCAGAGTGGGGAGTAGGGGTGGTGGTGGTGTGGGTGTGGGGGTTGTGTGAGGGAAGTGTGGGGGTGAGGGTGATGTGGGTGTGAGGGTGGTGTGGGTGGAGGGTGGTCTGGGGTGTGACACACGAGTCACAGTGAACCGCAACTCAGTAGGGTCTCACTTCCTCGGCCGATGCCGATCTCCAATCTGGTGACTGCCCTTTCCTTGGGCCTGCCGACAACGTCCAGGGCCCACTGCTCTGTCATGGTGAGGGGCCACAGGTCCAGCGATTCCCCTCCAGTCTTCCACCATTCCCGGCAGTTATGATGGCCTTCTCCTGGGGTCTAGGATGGGAGTGGGGGGGACAGAAAACGCATTAGACAGTCCGACGCATGCAGCCCAGGATTGGGAAGCTGGTGACCTCAGTGTCCAGGTTACCCAGCCATGTCAGTTATGGTGACGACATGTGGTGCAGGGCAGAGATTCGGTCGCTCTCCAGGTGGGGCGGGGGGGAGGGGGTTACGGGTGTGCGGGACAGGGGTTGATACCAGGGGCACAGTGCTGCCTACTCACCCTGGCCGCCCTGAGCAGTTTCTTCCAGCAAAGCTGTCCGGTCCGGACCGCGTTCCTGACGGCCTCTGCCACCTACGTCCAAGCACGGCGAATGGCGCCGATTAGCAGCCTCCTTCCCGGGCCGGAGCACAGGGTCACCCGCCTCTCCTCCATTGCATCCAATAGGGTCTCGAGCTCGGTATCTGTAAAACGGGTCCCGCTTTCCTCACAGCCATCTTGTTGCCTGGGCTGATGTATGTGGGGAGTGAAGTGTGTATATGCAGTTGCAACTTATCAGCCTCCTGAGTGTCAATCACGAATCCGGCGAATCCAGCACTGTTTCCCATTGGAGTCAATTGTGTTCCACGTGGCACAGGTACTAGCCCCTTAACGGTCATTGATACGGTCTAGGTACGGCGGCAGTTTTGTTGTCGTCGAAGCCCACGATTCCTACCCTGGCATCAACACTTAGTCTCAGGACAGGAGAATTCTGCTGATTGTGTTTGGACTCAGCAAGCTGGTTGTAACCCAGTTAGTGGGATAGAGATGATGTAGTTAGTGGGAGGAGCCAGGTGCTGAAGCAGTCAGGTGTTAAGATTCAGTTAAATATTTTGCTGTGAACAGAAGAGAAGCTTTTTGACGAAATGCTGGAGAGTTAAACAATAGTTTGGCACAGGCAAGAATCTGCAGGCTATTTCCTGAAGGATCTCTCTCTGTCGCAACGCAGTTTATCCAAGACACCTCTATACAGCAAGTATTTGTGGGTTTGTTAACTATTTAAAAGTGGATTCTGACCTGAGATTGGTTTGCTCGATTCAAGATAGAAAGATAGCAGTTAGTTGTTAAGTTGTTTCACTTTATTATTAAGCATTGTTTAACCGGTAATTGTAAGCCATTTCATGTAGGACGTAAAATTTAGATTAATACTGTGTCAGTAATAAAGTTTGTTTTAATATACCATATCCCTATTTGTGTGTGGTGTCACTCCTGGAGGAAAATATTCTTTGCTCATAGTCTTACAAATAAAATAAAATCTGCCCTTGCAACTGGTGGAGTCTGGTCTGGGATCGCAATACTATCTCTAGGTGATGGTGGCCTCTCATTGAAGTGCTGCAGTCTTTTTTCTCACGATGATCATGTCATTGGGGGTAAGTAAGAAATTCTTATCAGGTGATGATGAAGGACTGATGTTAATGTCAGAATGGTAAGTGACCCGGGAAGGGAATTTGTAGATGTGATGACTGGGAGATTTTAGGAAATTGGTTTGAAGATATAGTGGGCAATTTAGGGACGAAGAGCCTAAGGGTAAAACTGATAGCCCTGTGACAGAGGTATACATTCACACGTGGCTTTTGAGTTTGGCTGAGAAACTAGTTAGCCTTGCCCAAAGGGACAAAGAAGGCAGAGATAATACAAGTCATACCTCAATGTTTAAACTTGCCAGTGACACGGCCTAACCTCTTTGAATCTAATTACAAATAAATTGTTGAAAATGCAACAAAAACTGAAAGAAATGGAGATGGAAATGAGGAGGGAAATGGAAAGGAATAAGATTGAAGTGGAAAGGGAATAATTAGCAAAGGAAGAGAGAGAGAGAGAGAGAGGGAGATTGACAATGGCAGAAGCAAAGGAAAAAGAGAGAGAGTTTGAACTTCAGAAATTGGAACTGGAAGGAAAACAACATAAAAGTGTTGGAGGCAGAGGCAGAAGTGGAAGAAGGTCTAGAAGAAGAAGAAATGCTCCCTCGTCAAAAGTTTAGTAGGGATATCTTTAAATATATGCATGGCTTGCCAAGATATCCTTGCAATGGAGGGAGTGCAGCAAAGGTTTACCAGGCTAATTCCTCCAATGGCGGGATTGTCATATGAGGAGAGACTAGTCAGTTTTTTTTTTATTTTATTCTCCTCCTTTTTCACATTTTCTCACAAATTTACACCCACCAACAATAAACAATAATCAGTAACAAATATGTCAATCCCCATATCAATAACAACAATCCCATCCTCCCACCAAACCCCAAACATTAGCCCGCATGTTCACACAAACAAATGACAAAAAGGAATCAGGAATCACCCATAGTCACCATCAACACACACCGCCCCCCCTCCCCCCAACCCTCCTCCCCCCCCCCTCCCACCAACTAATGTTCAATGTTATCCAGTTCTTCAAAGTGCATAATGAATAATGCCCATGAATTGTAGAACCCCTCCATCCTGCCCCTCAGTTCAAACTTAACCTTCTCAAGAGTCAAGAATTCCAACTGGTCCCCCCGCCACGCCAGGGCACAGGGTGGGGAGGTTGCTCTCCAACCTGTCAGGATCCGCCTTCGGGCGATCAATGAGGCGAAGGCTACAACATCTGCCTCCGCACCCATTTCCCCCATTTCCAACCCTGGCTGGTCTGACACCCCGAATATGGCCTCCCGGGGGCCCGGGTCCAGTTTCACATGCACCACTTTAGAAATTACCCTAACAACCTCCTTCCAGTAATCCTCTAGCTTTGGACAGGACCAAAACATATGAACGTGATTAGCCCCCCCCCCCCCACCCCCGCATCGCTCACACACAACTTCTACTCCTTCAAAGAATCGGCTCATCCTTGCCCTCGTGAGGTGTGCTCTGTGTTCCACCTTCAGCTGTATCAGCCCCAATCCCGCGCATGAGGTGGAGGTATTCACTCTCCGGAGCACCTCACACCAGAACCCCTCCTCCATATCCTCTCCCAACTCTTCCTCCCACTTTGCTTTGATCCCTTCCAGTGGTGTCTTCTCCTCTTCCAAAATAGCTCCGTAAACCGCTGACACTACCCCCTCCTCCAGTCCCCCTGTTGTCAGCAACTCCTCCAGCAATGTGGAGGCCGGCTCCACTGGGAATCTCTGTATCTCCTTTCTGGCAAAATCCCGAACCTGCATGTATCTAAACATTTCCCCCTGCTCCAGCCCATACTTCACTTCCAGCACCTTCATTCCTGCAAACCGACCCCTGAGAAACAAATCTTTTAGCATCTTAATCCCCTTCTCTTCCCATTTCCGAAAATCTCCATCCCACTTCCCTGGCTCAAATCTGTGGTTCCTCCGAATCGGCATTTCCCTTGACCCTGCCCCCAACCCGAAGTGTTGGCGAAACTGCCTCCAAATTCTCAATGAAGCTATTATTACCGGACTCCCTGAGTATTTCCCCGGGGCTATCGGGAGCGGCGCTGTTGCTAGCGCCTCCAATCCCGACCCCCTGCACAAACTCTCCTCCATTCTGACCCACTGGGAATCAACCCCTCTGACCCAGCTCCGTACCTTCTCCACATTCGCCGCCCAGTAGTAATACATCAGGTTTGGAAGACCCAAACCCCCTGCCTGCCTTCCCCTCTGTAGCAGCACCTTTCTAACTCTGGCCACCTTCCCTCCCCATATGAACGAAGTAATCCTTCCCTCAATCTCTCTGAAAAAAATCTTTGGCAGGAAACTCGGCAGGCATTGAAAAATAAACAGAAATCACGGCAACATGTTCATTTTAACCGCCTGTACCCTGTGGTGATGTGCATCAATGTAAATACATGTAGGCTAGCTAGACACTAGAGGGGGCAATAGAGACATCACACACACTCAACCAATAGATCAGTTAGATAGGACATGACCAATGGACATTCACGATACACATGGAGGTGACACGACCAGTGGAGACAGTCAGTGAGTAGAGACACAGGTTGATTCAATATTATACCCACCACGTGGATTGCAGCAGCTGGTTAGTCAGTCTGGGTAGCTATAGTAGGATTAGCAGTAATGTCGAACCCGAGTAATAGAAGTGTAAATAGTTTAATAAAATTGTTGAAGTTATCTCCACGTCTGAACCTTCCTTTGTCAAGTGCACCACAAGGAAGACACTTATGTTACACCTAGAGCATAACAAATCATACCCGACCCGCCAGTGACAGAGGGAGACCATCCCACCTTGCCAGATCAGCTTTCACCCTCCCCACCAAACTAGAAATGTTGTACCTGCGGAGCCCCCCCCCCCCCACTCCCGAGCAACCTGCACCCCCAGGTACCTAAAATGAGTCCCTGCCCTACAGAATGGCAGCCCCCCCACCCCTGCCCCCACCCCCGGCCGAGACACCACAAAATACTCACTCTTGTCTAGATTTGTTTGTACCCCGAGAAAGACCCAAATACTCAAAGCAGCTCCAATATTCCGCCTATCAACACACTCGGCTCCGACACGTATAACAGCAGGTCATCGGCATATAAGGACACCCTATGCTCTATCCGCCCCCCCCCCCCCCCCTGCACTATTTCTTTCCATACCCCCAACCTTCTTAATGCGATGGCCAACGGCTCAATCGCGAGTGCAAACAGCAGGGCGGACATAGGACATCCCTGCCTAGTCCCACGGTGGAGAGGAAAGTATCTCGAGCTGATGTTGTTTGTGCGGACACTCGCCCTCGGCTACTTATATAGTAGCTTTACCCAGTTCACAAATCTTGGTCCAATCCCAAACCGCTCCAGAACTGCCATCAAGTACCCCCATTCTACCCGGTCAAACGCCTTCTCAGCGTCCAATGCCACAACCACCTCTGTTTCCTTCCCCTCCGCCGGTGCCGTAACGACGTTCAATACCCTCCTAATGTTCGAAAACAGCTGCCTCCCTCCCACGAACCCCGTCTGATCTTCACCTATCACCTTCGGGAGGCACTCCTCCAGTCTACCCACCAGTAACTTCGCCAATACTTTTGCGTCCACATTCAGAAGTGATATGGGCCTATACGACCCACACTCCGTCGGATCCTTATCTTTTTTTAGCAGCAGAGAAATCGATGCCTGCCCCAAGGTTTGTGGCAACACCCCACTCCCTATCGCCTCTTCAAACATCCCCACCATCAGGGGTGCCAGCTTATCCTTGAATTTTTTATTATATTCCACCGGAAACCCATCCGGCCCTGCCACCTTCCCCGACTGCATCCTCCCAATTGCATCCTTTATCTCCTGCTCCACTATAGTTCCTTCTAATGTAGCCCTGTCCCCCTCCGCTAACCTCGGGTACTGCAACCCATCTAGAAATTCCTGCATCTCACGGTCTCCCCCATGTGGCTCTGACTTGTGCAACCTCTCATAAAATTCCTCAAAAACCTTGTTTATCAGATCCGGAGCCACCACCAACGTCCCTGCCCTATCCCTCACCTGAACAATTTCCCCTACCGCTGCCTCCCTCCGGAGCTGACCTGCTAACATACCTTATCTCCATGTACGTAAACTGCACCCCTTGCTCGTCTCAGTTGGTGCACCGCCTTCCTGGTAGATAGTCAGTCAAAGCTCGCCTGTAGTTCCTTCCTCTTTTCCAGCTTCGCCGGGTCCCCATCCTCTGCATAACTCCTACCTACTTCCAACATCTCATCTATTACCCTCTGCCACTCCAACCTCTCCTCTTTGTCCACCCTGGCCTTAAACAAAATCACCTCACCCCTCACCACCACCTTTAGACCCTCCCAGACAACTGCCTTCGACACCTCACCCGTACAGTTGAAACCTACATATTCCTCAATTACCTTTTCAATTTTGTCACAGAATACTTGATCCCCCCAAAGCCCCACATCCAATTTCCACCCCGGCCTCTGCGCTACGCCCTTCTCCAGTACCATATCCACCCAATGCGGAGCAGGCTCTGACACTGCAATTGCCGAGTATTCCGACCCCTTAACCCCAGCCAGCAAAGCCTGCCCCACCACGAAAACGTCGATCCGCGAGTATACCTTATGGACCGCTGAGAAAAACGAGTACTCCCACTCCCTTGGGTGCAGAAACCTCCAAGGGTCCACCCCCCCCCCCCCATTTCCACCATTAGCCCAGCCAGCACCTTCACCCCCCCTGATGGGACCAGTGAGCGCGGCCGTGACCTGTCCAACCTTGGCTCCTGCACCAAGTTCCAGTCCCCCCCCCACTATCAGTTCATGTGTATCCAAGTCGGGGATGGCCTCAAACATCTTCTTTACGAATCCCACATCGTCCCAATTGGGACCGTATACACTTAACAGCGCCACTAACCTCCCCTACAGTGCACCTGTCACAATCACACATCTACCCCCCTGATCTGTCACCACCTTCTCCATCTGGAACTGTACTCTTTTGCTGACCATTACCGCTACCTCTCGAGCCCTTCCGTCAAGTCCAGAGTGAAACACCTGACTAACCCAGCCCTTTTTAAGTCTCGCCTGGTCCTTCACCCTCAAGTGAGTCTCCTGCAGCATTGCTACATCGGCTTTCAAACTTTTACGATGCGCAAGCACCCTTGACCTCTTGACCGGACCTCCTAACCCCCTCACATTCCACGTGACTATCCTAACTGGGGGTCTCTCATCCTCCCACCGTTCTTATCCACCATCATTATACCACCGGGCCCTGCCCCATGAGCCTGACCCGCCCCTATCCATTATTAAGATCGAAACCCTTCCCCCCCTCCCAAAAACCCCCCCTACATTTCCTCTCGAAAAAACATCTCCCAGCATCAATCCCCCCTCACCCCCTCGCTCGCCATTAGGCCCATCGAAACCTGCTAACCAGGCTCCAATGTCCGCAGCCCTACTCTCACCTCACGTCCGTTCACTAGCCAACTTTAGTTAGCTAGCGTGGGTGGCTCCCCCTGCCAAGGCATATCGTCCCCTCCCACCCAGTCCCAGAGAAAGAAAAAACAAAAACACCAATCCAACCCATGCAATTCACTAACATAAGATTTAACCGTCGCAACACAGAATGCCAGTCATCCCAACTAATAACTTTAACTCTGTAACAATGTGCAGAGAAGTAAATTACAATACACGTCAGTAAAAAGAAAGTTATAGCATTTATACATTTTCCAGCTCCCCAATCACAGTCCACAGTCTCTCTTCCAGCTCCGCTCCTCACGTCTGTCCCAAGCCTTCTGCCCTCATGAACGCCTCAGCCGCCTCCGCTGTCTCAAAATAAAAGTCTTTGGCGTCATATCTCACCCTCAGCTTCGCCGTGTATACCATACCAAATCGCACTCCCTTTTTGTACAGTGCTGCCTTCACTCGCCCGAACGCCACTCGTCTTTTTGCCAACTCCATCGTCAAGTCCTGGTAGATCCGAACTCCAGCACCATCCCACTGCACCTCATGCTTCTGCTTCGCCCAGCTTAACACCTTCTCCTTCATGCAGTACTTATGGAAGCAGATAATTACTGCTCTTGGCGTCTCATTCACTTTGGGCTTCGGCCTTAATGACCGATGAGCTCGGTCCAGCTCGTACCGGAAGAGGTTCTCAACTCCGCCAACTTCTTAGCGAAGTACTCGGTTGGCCTTGGGCCCTCTGTCCCTTCGGGCACGCCCACAATTCTCAGATTGTGCCGCCTCGAGCGGTTCTCCAAGTCCTCAAGCTTTGCTCGGAGCCCTCTGTTGACCTCCATCACCCTCCGCAGATCGTCCCCCATCGAGGTGAACTGGTCGCTGTGCTGCGACGCGGCCTCCTCCACTTCCTTCATCTTCTCGCCCAGCTCTCTCACCTCGGCTGATGTCTTTGCCACAGTTACCCTCACTGGGCGATTGCCTCCTCCACCAATGACTTCAATGTGACCGCCATCTCCTTCCTCAAAGCCTCCATGTGCCTCGCAAACTGCTTTTCCAGCTCCACCGTCATCACCTCGGTCATCTTCTCCACCGTAAGTAGTGCGGCCTCACCATGCGGTCCGGCATCCGCCAGCTTGTCAGCACTTTTGTGGTCCTCTCATTCAACGTCGAGCCCACGTTTCCTCCCTTCCTCGATGCTGCTTTTCGCATCCTTTAACTGCTTATTATTTTTTCTTTTTTTTCACCCTTCTTTCCTTCTTCAATCTTTTTTTTTTATAGAAAAACAAAAAATCCCTCCTTCAAAAAAAGAAAAAAAGAAAATTTTCACCAAGTTTTTTTCAAACTTCTTTCTCTTCTTTTTTGTATTCCTCCAGAATTTCCCTGGGCCCAGACTTCAGTGTTCTTACAACATTCTAGGCGGGAGCCACCTGATGTGGGACATCTCACCAACATCGCGCCCTGGCTTCGGGCCTGCTGATCCGACATCCGACGCCTCAGCACCAGCCGCCCGACACCCTCGCGGGGTTCCTCGCCGGTTTTCGAACCAGCCCCGCTTGATGCCCGGGACAGCCCCAAAGGCCGACAATAATCGGGGGGGAGAGCGAAGAATCGGGGAAACCCCCGAAAACGTTGCAAATATTGGCCACCGGCGGGAGCTCCCCTCGATGCGGCCGACCCGCTCGCAAACACCACCGGAAGTCCAGACTAAGTCAGTTAGGATTATATTCATTGGGGTTTTGAAGAGTAAAAGGGGATCTCATGAAAATTTATAAAATTCTAACAGGATTAGGCAGGGTAAATTCAGAAAGAATGTTCCCAATGGTGGCGGAGGACTGGGGTGGGATTCTCCAAGAATGGGGTTATGTCCCCACTCCAGCGTGAAAACGTGGACGAATCACTCTGGACTTTCCTGAAGAAAGTTCAGAGTGATTCTCTTCCCTGAAGGGGGCTAACAGGGCCCCGGAGTATTCCTCGCAGCTCCGGCTGCGGATACGGGGCCCTGCACCTCCGGTCGGGGATCCGCACATGCGCACAGCGGCGGCCTGCGGTGGCCACGCCACACGATATGGCAGACCCACACCGCGGACTGGCACCAAAAAGATAGGCACCCCAAGATTGCACGCACCCGCGGATCGGTGGCCCCCGATCGATAACCTGGTCATTGGAGAATCGCCGCAGGGGCTTCTGTCAATGGCCCCCTACCCGTGCCTCGTAGACCGCGTGCACGGGATTCATGGTTATTCGGAGA
Source organism: Scyliorhinus torazame (assembly GCF_047496885.1). Lineage (NCBI taxonomy): Eukaryota > Metazoa > Chordata > Chondrichthyes > Carcharhiniformes > Scyliorhinidae > Scyliorhinus > Scyliorhinus torazame. Next base: position 225,968,792 of record NC_092709.1, read on the forward strand.
ATCGTGGGAGTGGCGTCGCACCAGATTTCGGCGTCGATGCCCATTCTCCGCCTCCTCGCTGATCACGATTTCGGCGCGGAAGCTCGGAGAATCCCGCCCCAGAAATAGGGGTCATAGTTTGAGGATAAGGGGGAAACCTTTTAGGACTGAGGTGAGGAGAGATTTCGTCAGCCGGAGAGTGGTGAATCTGTGGAATTCACTACCACAGAAAGTAGTTGAGGCCTAAATGTTGTGTAATTTCAAGAAGGAATTAGCTCTTGAGGCTAGAGGGATGAATGGATATTGGAGCAAGGCAGGATCAGGGTAATGAACTCATTTTTTCCAATTAAGGGGCAATTTAGCGTGGCCAATCCACCTAGCCTGCACATCTTTGGGTTGTGGGGGCGAACACGGGGAGAATGTGCAAACTCCACATGGACAGTGACCCAGAGCCGGGATTGAACCTGGGTCCTCGGCGCCGTGAGGCTGCAATGCTAACCACTGCACCACTGTGCTGCCCCAGGGTAATGAACTTGATCATAATGAATGGCGGAGCAGGTTCGAATGGCTTCCTCCTGTTTCTATTTTCTATCTATGTTTCTATGTATGAAGCATATTTCAATTAATTTGAGAAAATAGCTAAACAATTGAATTGGCCAAAGACCATGTTAGTGTTGTTGGTTCAAACAAAGTTGGTAGGCAGAGCTAGTGGTGAGTTTGCATCACTAACAGAGGAGGTTTATAAGGATTATGGTGGTGAAGAAAGCCATACTAAGTGCCTATGCACAAGTGTCAGAAGCCTACAGACAGAAGTTTAGAAATCTAAGAAAAGAACCATGTCAGACCTATATAGAATTCGAAAGAACCATACAACCTAATTTTGATAGCTGGCGAAGAGTACTAAAAATAAACCTAACGTACATGGCTCTTTGGGAGATAATTATTTTGGAGAAATTTAAAGATTCACTGACAAATCACGTGGAAGAGCAATGAGTTAAAAATGCTAGACTGGTCACAGATATGGTTGTCGATTTTGAATGGGTTCATAAAGTGAAATTTTGTGTTCACCATCAATTTCAATCTGCGAAGGAGCAAAACTGGGGAAATGATGAATTCACAGATGGTCAATGCATCTAAGACTATGCCTCAGGGTAAAAAGAGATAAGAAAACTTATGTGTTTTCATTGTAATAAAGTTGGACATGTGAAGTTGCAGTGTTGGTGTCTTAAGAAGATTACTGGGATGACAGACTGAGTAAGACAGGATAAGCCAGTGGGGTTTATGTAAGTGGCTGGAAAACCACAGACCCAGTGGAAGAGGTGCAAGAGAGTGTGCAGCCTGTTCAGAGGTTGGTGGATATGCAGCTAGAACTTTTTAAGGGTTTTATTTGTGAGGGTAATGTTTACTCATGTGTACAAGGTGGAGTAGGCAAGGAGATTAAGATCTTACAGGATACAGGAGCAAGTCAATCTTTAATGGTGAGAGTTTGGAAGGAGCATTGTCGGAAAAGATGGTAATATGTGGGATTAGTGGTGAAAGCAGTAATGTGTCACTATGTAAGGTAAAGTTAGAAAGTCCGGTGAAAAGTGGTGAAGTGGTAGTAGGAATAATAGGGGAAAAAAATCATGTTTTGGGGTAACATTTATCCTCGGTATTGATAGAGCTGGATCACAGGTGGGAGTGCAGCCTACTGTGGTTGGAAAGCCATTGAAAAGTCAAATAACTGTGCTGTTGTAAGAAGTATATCCGGGAGTGCTTCCTAATTGTGTGGTAACCCACAGGTTGAGACTGGAGGAAGAGAATTTGGGGAGTGCTGATGGGGAGGCTGAGGTTCAATTGTCAGAAACAATGTTTGATCAGATGGTTAGTCAAGAGCAAGAGCAGGTGGTGGATGATTTGTCAGGAACCATGTTTGATCAGATGGGTAGTAAAGAGCAAGAGCAGGTTGTGGATGAAGTGGATGTCTTTAGTTCAAGCAAGTTGGTTAAATTACAACAAAAAGGTTCAGAGATAAAGTAGTTATATCAAAAAGCATATGCGGAAATGGAACCTGAGTGTATACCATACTGTTATTACATGAGAAATAATGCATTAATGAGAAAATGGTGAGTACATATTCAAGCAGATGAAAAATGGGCAGAAGTTCATCAAGTGGAATCACTGGTGGTTAATAGAAAGGAAGTTTTGCAGATAGTGCATGGGGTTCCAGTAGGGGGTCATTTAGGGGTGAGGAAAACTCAAGCAAAAAAAAAATACATTTTTATTGGTTTGGACTGCATAAGGATGTAGTTGAATTTTTCCGTACATGTCACACATGTCAGGTTATAGGGAAATCTCAGGCGGTAATTAAATCAGAATCTTTAATACCCATTCACGCATTTGAGGAACCATTTATGAGGGTCCTAATTGGTTGCATAGGACCCCTGCCCAAAACCAAAAGTAGGAATTGGTATCTGTTGACCATAATGGATGTGTCTACAAATTTCCGAAGGCAATTTCATTAAGAAACATTAAATCTAAGAGAGTTGTAGAGGAGCTAATCAAATTTTTTACAAGAATAGGACTACCAAAAGGAATTCAATCAGATCAGGGATTCAATTTTATGTTGAAGTTATTCAAGGAAGTGATGGTTAGCTTAGGAGTAAAGCAATTTAACTCAATGGCATATCATCTGGAATCACAAGGGGCATTGGAAAGATGACATCAAACTCTAAAGGCCATGTTGATTCCATTGTACTATTTGCAATTTGCACCGAATGAATCAACTAAATTCAGTCCATTTGAAGTGATTTTTGGTCATGAGGTGAGAGGACCAGTGAAATTGATCAAAGAGAATTTAGTGGGCCAGTGGTCAGAGACTACACCGTGGCCTGTGTCAAACATTAGGGAGAGATTAACCAGGGCTTGTGAGTTGGCTAGAAAGCACTTAAAATTCTCACAACATATTTTGTTAATGGGGAGAAAGTACTGGTACTGTTACCAATGGTAGGTGAATCATTCAAAGCAAGTTTTAGTGGGGCGCATCAGATTGAAAGGAAATTGAGTGAGGTGAATTATTTGATAAGAATGCTAGATAGAAGGAGGATTCACAGAAGGAAAGAAGGAGGAAGTGATAGTAACTCAGGGAGAAGAGATAAATCCAGACAATTCTGAATTGAACATTCCTCAAATTAAATGGGATGATGAGGAAGTATTCAAAAATTGAGATAAATTATTGAGTTACCTTCCGGAGGAAAATCAAAATGGCTTAATTACAGTCACATAGAACTTTATGTAGAGATAAATTGGGAAGCACAAAACTAATTACACAGAAACGGAAGATGGCTGGAAAGACGGATTCGGAAGAAAGCTGAGCTCCAGCATCAAATTGCACAGGAACTTCATACCAGCAGTCGTCTGAGCTAGAAGAGGAGCACCAACACCTTCAATAAGAGAGCGAACTATTCACAAAACAGGTTGCAATAAAAGAAAGTGCAGGAACTGTGGAGCTCCAAGGGCCGTCAAATTCTTAACCATAGGGGCGGCATGTAGCGCAGTGGATAGCACTGGGACTGCGGCGCTGAGGACCCGGGTTCGAATCCCGGCCCTGGGTCACTGTCCGTGTGGAGTTTGCATATTCTCCCCATGTCTGCGTGGATTTCACCCCCACAACCCAAAGATGTGCAGGTTAGGTGGATTGGCCAAGCTAAATTGCCCCTTAATTGGAAAACAAAAATAATTGGGTATTCTAAATTTATTTTTAAAAATAGAAAAAAGAAAAAAAAAATCTTAATCATAATGGTGACACAGGAAGTGATGACACTAAGATCTGGCCTCATTCTTTCACAGAGAGCATCATCTGTGGTGGAATAAGGAATCTGGAGGCTGAAGTAGCCAGAATATTCAGAAAACTTTCAACATGCAATAACTGGTGTTTTACACTGTCCAAATGCACCACTGTTACCAATTATTTTTGGCGACCCTCAACAGACAGCAAATGAAGCAGGTTATAAGAGAGTTGAAAATGGTGAAGAACTGATGATGAAGGCTGCAACATCGGTGAACAATCTGTCTTAATATCAAGTGGAAAATTCTGCTGGCAAAGCTACGTAACTGCATGTAACTGAATTGTTGATGAAGTTTTTGTTGTGTAACAGTAAGTGTGGAAACTATCACAAAGATCACCTTTATGTTTGAAATTGCCAGCACTACTTGGACAAAACTAGTGCAATAATTTGTCCGAAAGAAAATAAGATTGCTGATAATTATCATGACTGTGACATGGGAGAAGACTACGAAGGACTAGATTCATGTGATGTTTGCTTGTTTACAAATGTAAGGTTAGGAGAGTGGGCCAAAATGTGGCAGACAGAGTTTAACGTGGATAAGTGTGATATCATGTATTTTGGTCAAAAAAGTGGAAAGGCAACTTATTATTGAAATGGGGAGAGACTTTGGGATGGTCCAACGCAGAGGAATCTGTGTGTCCTCGTTCATGAGTCATGAAAACGAGCATGCAGGTGCAGCTCTAATAAGGAAAGCAAATGGAATGTTGACATTTATAGCCAAAGGAATTGAGTATAAAGGTAAGGAAGTGTTGTTGCAAATATTCAAGGCATTGGTAAGATCACACCTGGAGTAATGTGCACGGTTTTCGGCCCCTTATTTGAGGAAAATGAAGTGGCATTGGAGGCAATTCAGAGGAGGTTCACTACATTGATTCCAGAGATGGTGATACAGGAAGTGATGACACTAGGATCTGGTCAGGAGGGACAGATGAAGGACTGAAGCTGTCTCACTCTTTCTCAGAGAGCATCATCTGTGGTGGAATAAGGAATCTGGAGGCTGAAGTAGCCAGAATATTCAGCAAACTTTGTCACATGAGGAGAGATTGAACAGTTTAGGCCTATGCGCTCTAGAGTTTAGAAGAATGAGGGGAGATCTAATTGAGGTATACAAGATGCTAAAAGATATGGGTAAAGTAGATGTGGAGCTGATCCTTCCTCTTGTGGGACATTCTAAAATGAAAGGTCATAATCTTACCAAATTTAAAACAGATTTGAGGAAAAACTACTTCTCCCAAAGGGTTGGGAATCTGTGGAATTCGCTAGCCCAGAGTGCGGTGGATGCAGGGACAGTGAGTAAATTTAAGGAGGAGTTAGACAGTTTTTAAATTGGTGATGGGTTGAAGGGTTATGGAGAAGGGGCAGGACCGTGGAGTTGAGGCCATGATGGGATCAGTCATGATCACATTGATGGTGTTTAGGCTTGGGAGGCTAAATTGCCTATTCCTGCTCCTAGGTCATGTGTTCTAGGGAGGAGATGCTCTGGCTGATTTCGCAATCCAGCTCTTGGTCTGTAGCATTGTAGATAGCAGATGAGGAACATGTCAGCCATAATAGAATGGTGGAGCAGACTCGATGGGCCGAATGGCCTGATTCTGCTCCTATATCTTCTGAACTTATGAACTTATGAATAATATATCATATAGACTGTAAATTGTATATAATTGTAAGAAATGTTCAAAGTTGGAAAGAGTTCAGAAAATGAAGCCATTTATGTGTATATTGATGGGATGACTGGGAGATGTCAGGAAATTGGATCGAAAATGTAGTGGGCAATTTAGGGGCTAGCAACCTGAGGGTAAAACTGCTAGCACTGAGTCCGAGGTAAACACCCACACCTGGTCTGAGTTACATTCTCCCATTCAGACTTAAACTCGTTGATGGGAATAAACAAGATACCCCTGTACAGCCGGGATGATTCATTCAAGATCCATTGTCCTTCGGGACACTCTTGTCTGACCAGCCATTAGCCCATTATGGAGTCTGATTGCTTCTTTTGGCCCTAAAGTGGAGGTTTGTTGCATATTCTTAGCATGGCCCTGTTCTTTTGTATAAACGGGAGTGGGTGATCAAAAGTCCAGACAGCGATGATGAGTTCAAGTCTGGACACGTCTGAACAGAATCATCTTTGAGGAGCTCGGCAGAGCTCAGAGAGATAAAATAATCCTGTTCAAACAGATGGGGACAGAAGGATTTAGAGAACGTTCGGGAGAGGCCATGAAAAGACTGCCAGAGAGACAGGCTTTCAGACTGGAGCTTCATTAACAGCAGGAATATGTTCTGGAATGCATGTATAATTGTTGCCTGCCTGCATAAGTGAAGTTGACGAGCTGTTTAATGGGAAATCGTCTGTTGACGTTAAGAGGTACAAGTAAGCTGTTCTTGGTATGTTCGAAATTTAAAATTTAAATATTGTTTTTCTTTTGATTATAATAAAGTTTGGTTTGTAAAAATAACCAAGCCCTATTTCTCATGCAATCATCCAGGAGCGAATCGATCACTCCGCACAGTCTTAAAAAAATACAGGAAAATGTGGCGATTCTGGTCCAGTACCATAGCCATTGTTGGGATCTGGCCTGGTATCCATAACACAACTGATGGTGTTTCTGTGATATTGTTGGTCTTGTCCTTGTGACCAACCAAAATGGAGAAGGCCCTTTTGAGCAGGCACCAAGCATATCAAGAGACTCGGTCAGGAACATGCAGAGATACAGCTGAGGCATTGGAGGGAGTGCACAACCTCTAAGCAGAGAGACGGAGGGATCACTGCTGCCGAGTAAGCCATGCCCTAAGTCACGGGTTTGAGATCCTGGTCCTAAAATCCTATTGACAAGCAGCAGGAACAGAGAACCCCGCTGCCAGCGAATGGTATGCCGTCGAGAAACATGCAGCTGGAGGACCGCAGAATCCAGCCCATAATTAAAAAGGTTAAAATGAACCTTTATTTCAAGAGGGCAGAAAGTTGAGAAGGCACCAAGACCGGATGAGATGTATCCAAGGATATTGTAAGAAGTCTTACAACACCAGTTTAAGTCCAACAGGCTTGTTTCGAATCACTAGCTTTCGGAGCACAGGTTCTTCATCAGGTGAGTGAAGAGGTGGGTTCCACAACCACATATACAGACAAAGTCAATGATGCAAGGTGATACTTTGAATGCACGTTTTTTGGGGATGTTGTCTCCTTTCTTGCACCTTTGCAGAAACATGATGTCAGTGTCTATATGCGCAATCTTCTTGGAGATCCTCTCCATGTTGAGCGGAGAAACCACGACATCTTCTTCGCAACCTTCGACACGTCACCAATGAAGATGAACATCTTGCCAAGGCCATCCCCACACCCCCACTACTTGCCTTTGTACTACAACCGCGCAACCTCAAACAGACCATTGTTTGCCGCAAACAACCCAGCCTTCAGAACAGTGACCACAGCACAACACAACCCTGCCATGGCAACCTCTGCAAGACGTGCCAGATCATCGACATGGATACAACCATTACACGTGAGAACACCACCTACCAGGTACACAGTACATACTCGGATGACTCGGCCAACGTTGTCTACCTCATACGCTGTATGGTATGTGTGGTACATTGGCGAGAGCATGCAGACGCTGTGACAACGGATGAACGGACATTGCGCGACAATCGCCAGGCAGGAATGTTCCCTTCCAGTCGGTGAATACTTCAGCAGTCAAGGGTATTCAGCCTCTGATATTCGGGTAAGCGTTCTCCAAGGCTGAGCAGAAATGTATAGCCAAGTTCCGCACGTATGAGTACGGCCTCAACCGGGACCTTGGCTTCATGTCGCATTACATTCACCCCCCTACCATTTGAGCTTGCGAAATCCTACCAACTGCCCTGGCTTGAGACAATTCACACCTCTTTAAGCTGTGATTATTCCTCTCTCCAGTCACTCCGCCTGGACCTATAAAGACTTAATTACCTGCAAAGACTCACATTCAAAGTATCATCTTGCATCATTGACTTTGTCTATATATATGTTTCTGCAACCCACCTCTTCATTCACTCGAGGAAGGGGCTGTGCTCCGAAAGCTAGTGATTCGAAACAAACCTGTTGGATTTTAACCTGGTGTTGTAAGACTTCTTACTGTGCTGACAGCAGTCCAACGCCGGCATCTCCAAATCCAAGGATATTAAAGGAAGTGAGAATGGAAATTGCAGGGGCGCTGGCCATAATCTTCCAGTCGTCACTGGACACAGGGGAAGTGCCAGAGGACTTGAGAATCGCAAATGTTGCGCCCTTGTTCAGAAAATGCTGTAAGGATATCCGCAGCAATTACAGGCCAGTCAGCTTAACATCAGTGATGGGCAAGCTTCTAGAAACAATTAGTCGGGATTGAATTAGTAGGCACATGGAAACATATGGGTTGATTAAGAAGAATCTAAAGGGTAATCATGCTTTAACTAACTTTCTGAAGTTTTTTTGGGAGGCAACAGAAAGGGCCGATGAGGGCAATGCTGTTTATCTGTTGTGGCGTGACAAACAAATGCGATGTGAGGAAGGCCTTTTTCACACAGTGAGTGCTTCGGGTCTGGGATGCACCTCCTGGAAGTGGGGTGGTGGGAGGCATTCAAGAAGCCAGCAGGTTATTACTTGAATATGGGTACCAGAAAAGGATAGTGGAATAGCACTAAGCTCATTTGGAGAGCTGGTGCAGACATGATGGGCGAAATGGCCACGTCTGTACTATAACAAATCTGTGATTGGTGAATACAAAGGAATGGAAGTGATGCTCCATTGTATAAATCCATGGACTACTCGGTACTGCATTCAGCACTGGGCACTGCACCTCAGGAAAGATATACTCGCCTTGGATTCACCAGATTGATCCTGAAGCTAAAAGGGTAAAAGTTTGAGGGCAGATTGCTTCGACTTGGCTTGTATTTCCTTAAATAAAGTTGATTAAGGGTGATGTAATTGAGATATTTTAGATGATAAAAGGAGCAGATGATAGACATAGAAACAATTTCTTCTGAAGATGGAGTCCAAAAGGACACATACCTTAAAATACAAGGACATTCAGGGTGATGTCACAGAACAATTGGTTACACAAAGGGTAGCAGAAATCTGGAACTCTCCCCTCAATAAGCTTTTAACTGAGTTTTAAATTTCAACACTGAGACTCTTAGGGCAAGATCTAATGGAAAGGTTTCTGGACGCAATCTACCGGCCACGCTGCGCCCAAAAGGCAGAGCGCCGTGGCGCAACGTGGACGGTAAATGCCGGGAAACCCCGCTACCGCGATCTACCGGCTCGCCATGCCTCGCGATGTCTAATGCGATCTCGCAAGACATTGCAATGTGAAGCCCGCCCATTGTGTGCGGGATCAGTTTTTTGCTCATCAGATGACCTCACTCTAATATGCAGTTTTCTGAGGTAATAAAGATGTTGGGATTTGTCCCGTTGGGCGAGTGCTGTTCATTATTGATCCCCACAAATGAGGACCAGATGGAACAGCATTCGTGGGGGTCTCCCAGGTGCTTGTCCTCTGGGCAGGGTGGCACCTTGGCTTTGGTGGTGCCATCCTGGCACTGTCAGCCTTTTTACAGCCCCCCCTTACAGGATACCCACTGTCACCCCCAACCTCCCTGAGACCTCTTATTTGCTGTCTTTCACCCCCTCCCTTCTTTTATGGACATGGCCGCCGTTGGGCCCTGACCCTTGGCAGTGCCATCCTGGCATCCAGCCACCATTGCACTACCATTCTGGAACTCTGCCAGTGCTCATGTTGGCTTGGCAGGGCCAGCCCGGCAGTGCCAAGGCACCCACATTCCAGGGGGAGAGCCAGGGGCCACCCTGCCCTATCCCTGACCAATCAAGGACTTCTGTTTTGAAAATCTTTGCATTGACATTTCTCATATTTATAAACAATTGTGTGCATACATCATGGGCGGGATTCTCTGACCCCCGCCGGGTCAGAGAATCGCCGGGGGCTGGCATGAATCCCGCTCCCGCCGGTTGCCGAATTCTCCGGCACCGGATATTCGGCGGGGGCGGGAATCGCGCCGCAACGGTTGGCGGGCCCCCCCCGCCGATTCTCCGGCCCGGATGGTCCAAAGTCCCGCTGCTGGAATGCCTGTCCCGCTGGCGTGGATTAAACCACCTCCCTTACCGGCGGGACAAGGTGACGTGGGCAGGCTCCGGGGTCCTGGAGGGGGCGCGGGGCGATCTGGCCCCGGGGGGTGCCCCCACGGTGGCCTGGCCCACAATTGGGGCCCACCGATCTGCGGGTGGGCTTGTGCCGTGGGGGCACTCATTTCCTTCCGCCTTCGCCATGGTCTCCACCATGGCGGAGGCGGAAGAGACCCCCTCCATTGCGCATACGCGGGGATGCCGTGAGCGGCCGCTGACACTCCCGCGCATGCGCCACCCGGCAATATCATTTCCGCGCCAGCTGGCGGGGCACCAAAGGCCTTTCCCGCCAGCTGGCGGGGCGGAAATCAGTCCGGCGCGGGCCTAGCCCCCCAAGGTTAGGGCTCGGCCCCCCAAGATGCGGGGGATTTCGCACCTTTGGGGCGGCGCGATGCCGGACTGACTTGCGCCGTTTCTGGCGCCGGTCGGCGGACATCGCGCCGATTACGGAGGATTTTGCAACATATCTTTCTTACCCGCGTTAATTTGCTTTATTGTACAGAGAGGTTTATTTTGTCTTTCATTTAATTGACCCTATGTACATTTCACTGTCTTCTGGATCGGTCTATGGTCCCTCCCCCCTCCACATTTATAGTTCTGGCTGCTCCGATACCCCGAAGATTGCCACTATTGGGTATGGCTTCACTCTCACCCCACAACCTTGGACATTGCCTCAGCGAAGGCTGTCCAGAACCCAGCAAGTTTGGGGCAAGCCCAGAACATGTGAGTGTGGTTGGCCGGGCCCCTCTGGCACCGTTCACATTTGTCCTCCACCTCCGGCAAGAACCTGCTGATGACCTGGGAGACTCTCCGGGTGCTGTTCTCCTTGGTCCACATTGATTTGTTATGTTCTTGGTGTAACATAAGCGGCTTCCTTGTGGTGCACTTGACAAAGGAAGGTTCAGACGTGGAGATAACTTCAACACGTTTATTAAACTATTCACACTTCTATTACTCAGGTTCGACACTACTGCTAATCCTACTATAGCTACCCAGACTGACTAACCAGTTGCTGCAATCCACGTGGTGGGAGTGATATTGAATCAACCCTGTGTCTGTACTCACTGACTGTCTCCACTGGAAAGAGGCAGATCATGTGTGTGGTGTCCTTTATATATGGGTTGGTGTAAAGCCGCCTTGTGGTCGTGTCACCTCTGTGTGTGTCGTGAATGTCCATTGGTCGTGTCCTATCTAACTGATCTATTGGTTGAGTGTGTGTGTGTGATGTTTCTGGTGCTCCCTCTAGTGTCTAGCTAGCCTACATGTGTTTACATTGATGCACATCACCACATCCCCCCTTTTTTATATGTTACATATTTTCTGCACACTTTGAGAAAATTGAACAAAAAACAGGTTGATAGGTTAAGGTATATACAAGTCATGGGAACAGTGATTAAACAATAAGTCCAAATCATTCGTGTGAGTCCAAAAACCATCAATCATCATAGTCAAATGTCTCTCTTGGTTATGAACGCCATCAGCGTCCCTGTGCCACAGGAACCAAGAAGTGGTCAAATCACTTTGCTGTCTGATTTGGAGACCCTTTCATTTTGGTGGTGTTGTCGGATGGCATCTTGTAGCTGATAAGGTGTTGACATTGAAGAGGTACCATCAACAGTATCATTCGAGGTCATGGATGTGCCATATGTTGAAGTTGGATAAGACTGTACATACTGGTTCTGGCCACATGCTGTGCAGGAAGGGTGATCCTGCTGAGAACCGTTGGGGCTTGTCAAATTGGAAACAGAATTGCTGCTCGCATAAATACCTGGTGATGGTGTGAAACTAGAACCATGCATCTGATAGGAATATGCCTTCTGGCCAGGCTGGGGTGCAGCAAATCCTGGGCTGTAACTAAGGCATCCAGTCTGTAGTGCAGATTGCGCTTGCGGTAGTCCTCCTTCGGTCTTGATTCCATTAGTGGGCAATCCATAGTGCTGGTCTGTTTGAGAATATGGTGCATAGACTGCTGGCTGCTGCATGCCTGAATACTGGGTTTGTCCAGCATGAGCTGTCATTGGCTGCACTGTTGGTGCGGAAAGAATGTGTGGATATAGCTGTGGTGAATATTGGTGTATTCCTCTTGGACTGTAGCCGCTGCTTGTTATTACTGACCCAGTGTAATTGTTAAGTGATCCATCTCCTGTTGTTGTGGCATCTGCTGTCACCCTGAGCGTGCCATCACTGAGTTTGCGGCACCCCCCGTCTGGAGTAAAGTTCGGCTTACGTGAATCAGAATCGGCGTTTGGTTGCTCTCCATCTGGAGTCTGGTCTGTTTTAACTGAGTCAGTGTTGGTTTGTTGATGCTCCCCGTCCGGAGTCTTAGGTTCACTGGAGTCAGCTGAAATTTCTTGAAGCTGCACGTTTGGAGTCGGAACATGCAGGAATGCATTCACTTGTGGAGAGGTTCGAGCGAATGAGGGTGGAAGTATCATGGTGTCACTGGAGTCACCAGTGGTCTCACAGTGATCGTCGAGTGCCTCTGTACACAGTAGCTGAGGTCTGTCACTTTGCACATGTTGCATGGGGAGTGGGATGCTGTCGTCACTCGCCTCACATACCATGGGTAGATCCTCAGTAGCTGCTTGTTGTTCACTTGGGTTGGGTAAATTGTCAGAGTCTTCATCTGGTGGTGCAAACAATGTGGGTGGACTGTCATTGTCTTGCTGTTGTCCTTCATTTGGGCTTGGACTGTCATCGTCGCTTTGTTCTTCACTGTAGCATGATAGACCGAAATGGTCGTCCTGCTGTGTAGTGGAGCGTGGTAGACTGTCATAGTCTTCTTGCTGTTTATTTGAGCATGGCAGACTTGCATCGTCTGCCGCTAGTTGGTCAGAGGAGGTTGCTAGACCTTCATGGTCTTGTTCCTGCAAGGACTGTGCGTCGGAGTCTTGCGTTGCTTCTATCGTGGAGGCTGTCCATGAGCTCGCTGCGGAGGCTTGTGACACTGGAGTCACGTCTTGTGTGTGCAAGGACTGCGCTCTGGAGTCTTGCGTTCCTTCTATCGTGGAGTCTGTCCACGAGCTCACTGTGGAGGCTTGTGACACAAGAGTCACTTCTTGTTCATGCAAGGACTGCGGTGTGGAGTCTTGCGTGTCTTCTTTCATAGAGTCGGGAACCCTGAGCGGTGCGTGGACCACGCTCTGTGTGGCAGCAGGCCGCTCTCTGTGGGCTTGTACCGCTCTCTGTCTCTTGGTGTCAGGCCGCAGCATAATCCTGCACTCACGAGTTGGGATGTCATATGTGCTGGGCTGAAGATCCTCAAATCCGAAGAACTCGTCGTCGGGGTCGTCAATGTGCAACACGTCTCGTTGCGGTTCGGATTTGGTACTGGGGTAGCCTCCCAAGGTGAAAGGTTCGTCAGAGTCATTGTCTTCCAGGACCATATCATCACTGTTTGCGTCGGAGCTGGCATTGGGCTCGCGAGGTCCAGAGAAAATGTAAAGGTCGGTATCGAAGTATTCAAGGTCGGAATCATCGGTTTGGGCACAGGTAACTGCTTGTTGCAGGGTTCTTCGGAGGTTAATTTCATTTCCTGGTTCAATTTGAGGCATTGTGCTGTCATTCCAGGTGAAAGAAGGTTGTTGTATGGCTTTAAAAGATTTTTTATTTGATTTGGGACGTTTCCTCTTTAAATGGGCGTGGTCCGGGGCCTCTGACATCATGACGCATGTGACATCATACGTAGGAAGCGTTTGCACATGCGCAAATCGCTGTTCCTGTACCGATGGCCGTTTTCGTGATTGCGCATGCGCTGCATCTCACGCATGCGCAAACGGACCTTCCCGTTATGTGCGCTTCTCGCGCAACTGCGCAAGTGCAATCCCTTTAGAAAGATGGCCGCCGATCAAAATTGTTCTCTGCTCTGGGATCTCGGCCTCGAGGTGAGTACTGGCGCTTCTCTTACCTTTTCTTGCTAGTTGAAGTGTGTTTTCCTCACAGTATTTGCCGAATTTGTCCAGGACTGCCTGGAAGTCACTCCTGTTTTGCCCCTTGGAGAACTTGAATTTTAAAAATATTTCTTCTGCTCTGGCACCGGCGATGGTGAGCAGAAGCTCTGTCTTTTCAGCATCGGCCATGTCTTCCAGGTCGGCTGCTACCAGGAAGATTTCAAACATCTGCCGGAATACCCGCCAGTTTTTGCGGAGATCACCATGGCACTGGGGCTGCTGCGGAACCCGGATCTCGAACATCTTGCCTGGGTATCGTTGCTGGTTGTCACTGTATCCTGAGGTATGGCTATATGGATTGAAACAATCCACACCTGGTACCATGATTTGTTATGTTCTTGGTATAACATAAGCGGCTTCCTTGTGGTGCACTTGACAAAGGAAGGTTCAGACGTGGAGATAACTTCAACACGTTTATTAAACTATTTACACTTCTATTACTCGGGTTCGACACGACTGCTAATCCTACTATAGCTACCCAGACTGACTAACCAGTTGCTGCAATCCACGTGGTGGGAGTGATATTGAATCAACCCTGTGTCTCTACTCACTGACTGTCTCCACTGGAAAGAGGCAGATCATGTGTGTGGTGTCCTTTATATATGGGTTGGTGTAATGCCCTCCTGTGGTGGTGTCACCTCTGTGTGTGTGGTGAATGTCCATTGGGCGTGTCCTATCTAACTGATCAATTGGTTGTGTGTGTGTGTGTGATGTCTCTGGTGCGCCCCCTCGTGTCTAGCTAGCCTACATGTATTTACAGTGATGCACATCACCACACATGTTTGTGTGGACCAGTACTGAATGGCACCTGGTGTGGGACTCCCGCTTAACCCCGTATACATTCTGTATAGAACCAATGAATCCTATGCTGAGAGTAATATATTTTTAAAATGTTTTACAGAAACAATCATTCAGCAAAATTGTTTTCACTACAGCTCAATAAAAGTTTGAGTCATCCTCACATTTTAAAGCTTCAATATCATGGGCGGGATTCTCCACTACCCAGCGGGGCACCTTTCTCCGCACCTTTAGGGGCTAGGCCCGCGCCGGAGCAGTTTCCGCTCCACCGGCTGGCAGGAAAGGCCTTTGGCGCCATGCCAGCCGGGGCCGAAAGGTCTTCACCGGACAACGCGGGTCTGCGCATGTGCGGGAGCGTCAGTGGTTGCTGACGTCATCCCCGCACATGCGCAGGGGAGGGGGGTCTTTTCCACCTCCGCCATAGTGAAGACTATGGCAAAGGCGGAAGAAAAAGAGTGCTGCCACGGCACAGGCCCGCCCGCGGATCAGTGGGCCCCCGATCGCGGGCCGGGCCACCATGGGGGCACCCCCCGGGGCCAGATCACCCTGCGCCCCCCCCCCCTCCACCCAGGACCCCGGAGCCTGCCCACGCCGCCTTGTCCCGCTGTTCAAAGGGTGGTTTAATCCAAACTGGCGGGACAGGCATTCCAGCAGTGGGACTTCGGCCCATCACAGGCCGGAGAATCGGCGGGGGTGGGCCCGCCGACCGGCGCGGCGCGATTCCCACCCCAGCCGAATCTCTGGTGGCGGAGACTTCGGGACACGGCGGGGCCGGGATTCACGCAAACCCCCGGCGATTCTCCGACCCGGCGGGGGTCGGAGAATCCATTCTGTAAGTACTTGAAACTTCTTTATCTTGCATAACTAAATATTGTGAAATTATACGAAGAGATCAGAAAAGCTATCAATCAAGCAATGTTTTCCCTGGGTGCAGCTGTTTCAACATGCTAATGGATGTGTGGGCTTTCAACCGAGCTTTGTTAACCTAATTTTTCCAAGTGCCAATTTGTTTTCATGTTTCTGCTCTCAGACAGAGCTGACCTTTATTCAACTATTAACACATACTTTGGATCAAAGCTTTGTTTCTTTACGACTGTTCCACTTCCTACCTACCACCCCCATTTCTTTTATATTTAATCCCCATCCTCTAACCTATCCCTGGCGTGGGGTTGGGCGCAGCTGCATATGTTGAATTTGGCTCGGTTTGTGGAGCAGATGAAGGGGGATTTTAAGATGTGGGATGTGCTGCCATTGTCGCTGGTGGGGGGGGGGGGGGGGGGGGGGGGGGGGTGTTGTTAACAGTGAAGATGACGCTGCTGCCGAGGCTCTTGTTTGTATTTCAGAACCTCCTGGTCTTTGTCCCAAAGTCATTTCTTAAGAATGTCAATGCATTGATTTTGGGGAAGACCCCGAAGGTTAAGAAGGCGCTTTTGGAATGGAGCCCAGGGTAGGGGAGGCTGGCACTGCTGAATATAATGAATTATTACTGGGCGGCTAACATCACTATGGTTAGGAAGTGGGTAGTGGGGAAGGGGTCGCTATGAGGCAGATGGAGGCAGCCTGTTGCAGGGGAATGAGTTTAGGGGCACTGTTGACACTGCCTCTGCTGTTCTTGCTGGCCAAGTGCTTTGTGTGCCAAGTGGTGGTGTCAGCCTTGAAGGTGTGGGGGAAAGTGGAGGCAGCGCTTGAGATTGGAGGGTGCCTTGGCATGGGCACCGATTTGTGGCAACCACAGGCTTCCCCCGCGGGGAGGGGGGTGGGGCTGGACGCAAGGTTTCGGAGGTGGCGGCTGGCAGGGATCGAGCGTTTTGATGACCTGTTTGTAGGGGGCGAGCTTAGAGGACCTGGAGGAGGAAAATGAGTTGCCCAGCGGGAATAGGTTTAGATACTTGCAGGTCTGGGACTTTATGAGGAGGCACGTGCCATCCTTTCCCGTGTTGCCGCCCTCAGGTTTGCAGGATAAGGTGCTGTGGAGGGAGGGAGTAGGGAAGGGCAAGGTTCCCGAGATTTATGAGGATTTATAAGGATATGGACTCGGAGGGAACCCCGATAGGAAATGCTAAACGGAAATGGGAGGAGGAGCTGGGCGAGCGAGGTGGAAGCTGGGACGTAGGAAGAGTGCCTGTGGGAGGTGAATGTGTCCTTGCCGTGTGCAAGGCTCAGCCTTATTCAGTTCAAAGTAGTTCACGCTGCGCAGATTTAGGCAGCTAGGATGAGTAGGTTCTTTGAGGGGGTAGAGGACAGGTATGGAAAGTGCATGGGGAGGTCTACGAACCATGTCCACATGTTCTGGGAATGATTGAAACTGAAGGGGTTCTGGCAGGAGTTTGCTGACATAATGTCCGAGGTGTTGGGGGTGAAGGTGGTCCTGTGTCCAGAGGTAGCAATATTTTTTTTAAATAAATTTAGAGTACCCAATTCATTTTTTCCAATTAAGGGGCAATTTAGCGTGGCCAATCTTTAGGTTGTGCGGGTGAAACCCACGCAAACACGGGGAGAATGTGCAAACTCCACACGGACAGTGACCCAGAGCCGGGATCGACCCTGGGACCTCAGTGCCGTGAGACAGCAGGGCTAACACACTGCGCCACCGTGCTGCCCCTAGAGGTAGCAATATTTGGGGTGTCAGAAGACCTGGGAGTCCAGTGGGTGAGAGAGGCCGGTGATTTGGCCTTTGCCTCCCTGATAGCCTGGTGATTTGATTAGATTTATTGTCACAGGGACCGGAGTACAGTGAAAAGTAATTTTCTGCGGCCGAGGGAACGTACACGGATTTTGCTTGGGTGGAGGGACTCGGAGCCACCAAAATTGTGGGTGTGGGTGCGTGACCTGGTGACATTCCTGAGGTTGGAAAAGATTAAGTTCGACTTGGGTAGGTTGGGTGATGGGTTTGCCCGGAGGTGGAAGCCATTCATTGACTTCTTTAAGGAGGATTGAGGTGTAGGCAGAAGGGGGCGGGGATAAGGCGGTTAAAATGGGAAGGCAGGAGGGGAGGAGGGAAAGGGCAGTTATGGTGTGGGTGTTGGTTATTTCTTATGTTATACCAGTTTGCCCTTGCTCTTATTTGTGTGTTTGTTGTTTATATAAACGCCTGAATAAAATATTTCAGAAAAATAAATTTCAAGAGGGGCCAAAAACAGGATTTGTGCTGGTGAGATTATGGAATGCGATGGGGCAGCTCGGTAGCACAGTGGTTAGCAATGTTGCTTCACAGCTCCAGGGTCCCAGATTCGATTCCTGGCATGGGTTACTGTTTGCGGAGTCTGCACGTTCTCCCATTGCATGGGTGGGGTTCCTCCGGGTGCTCCGGTTTCCTCCCACAGTCCAAAGATGTGCAGGTAAGGTGGAGTGGCCATGCTAAATTGCCCTTCGTGTCCAAAAAAGGTTAGGTGGGGTTAGCGGGTTACGGGGATAGGGTAGGGGTGTGAGCTTAAGTAGGGTGCTCTTTCCAAGGGCAAGTGCAGACTCGATGGGCCGGATGGCCTCCTGCACTGTAAATTCTAGGATTCTATGATCTATGTTCCTGGTCCCTCCCGATGACATGATCAAGTTCACAGCCAGGAAAGCTGAATTGAATGAGTTTGAATGCATTTTAATATCATTAGTGTGTTTAAAGTCGAATCTTCAGACCTCATTGACTCTTCCCACCCATCAGGCGTGACATCACGCGAGTGCGAATTACTACTGCTCTTTAAAAATGGGAACAAGACGCCACGACCTCCGATAGGGAGGAAGAAGGTGAGCACCCCCCTCCACCCAGCACCCAGGGTGTACAAGGGGACTGTTATGGCAGCTCTATAGTGGGAAATGGTTCAAGGGTGTTGGGGCGGGGGGTGATGGGGGATTGGGGGCCTGCTCTGGGATGGGAGTCGCGGATGTTGTTAGTTGTCCTGAAGCCTGCAGGCTGTGTATTTAAAATTTATGCAGTGGCTGTCCAAGAGTCTTAATGTAAAGGCCTGACAGCAATGTGATCTCAGGATGAGTAAGAACGGTGCCTCTTAATCTTGTCTATCTCTGATTTGGAGAGTAATTGTGCCCTCTAACATTCCTGCTCATCAAACTAATTGGCCATCATGAGTTAACCTGGCCACAGTCTCAAGTCAAGGATACAGGTGAAAATTCATGTTCCAACAATAAAAGGTTGGGTGCAGAGGATTGAGAGGGAAGCATAATTGTCAGATCCCAGCACCCTTAGCCCTCAATGTTTACATAAGCGTCCAGTTGAGCCTTCCCATGAGGGATGGGCGACCATTGAAACAGCCTGTCCAACCCCGAGTGATGTATATATTAAGGGAGAGGACCATCAGCGGGGAGGCCACAGGCGGCTCTAAAGCGTTGAAGGCATAGACCAGAGTCGGTCAAGCAATGAAGTAGGAAGGGAACCAGACATGTGAGGAAGTGCTAGCCACCATACAAGGTGTAGGAATGGTAGCTTCCAGGACCGGACGGACAAAGGGTGAGGGGAGGGTCTGAAGGTAACAGGCTGGGACACTAACCTTACTCTCTCTCCCTCTCTCTTTCTCTCTCTCTCTGTCTCTCATTCCTCACAGCTTTCCAAGATTTATCGGAATGAAACCAATAGAGCTGGCAATTCTGCTTATAACAGCGCTGGAGGAGCATGGGCAAGCACATACACCAGCAGGAATGAGCGGCCGCACCCAGGGACAACAACGTGCCAGGAGGCATGAGGGCCGCAGGGCAGGGTCAAGGGCCGGACGCAGCAAGAGCGGACCAGGGGGCGCCAAGGAGGCCAAGGTTTTACAGGACCTGGGTGTCCTTCATGGAGCTGTTGGACAACATGTGATGCAGGAAACTTCGCCTCAAAAGGGAGATAGTGTGGCACCTTTGCGACATTCTAGCCAACTTGGTACCTGGTGAAGGAGGAGGGCACCCTAATTAATAATCATAGTCCTACCCCCATAAAATCAAAGCAATTATGAGTTACCTAAAGAAAAATGATTCTGGAGTGGGGTTGATGGTGGTAGTGTTGTTACTGTTTGGTATAATCAGAGACCTTTTATGAAAGATTTTTTGTTTTAAGTGGAATTCTTTTTAACATAAACCTTTCCCGGTGATGATGTTAAGAGTAAATTACATAATTAGCATTTGCAAAACCCCTTAGTTCTAATTAATGTCTGAACATTTTCAGACTGAGACTATTGCCATTCTAAAAGAGTATATTAATTTTGAAACTGCACGTTGTTATTCCTGTACTAATAACACCTCCTTTGGGGACAAACATGAAAATAAGTGATAAAATATGTATTGGTATATCTTTGGCAATGTTTCCTTCACCATTTACTCTAATCATCCAAGATCAATTTGACTAAATGAAATATGCATCAGTCTCATTAGTTGATTTGTTAAATGCTTTTAGCCCTTAACCATATTGTATCAAGAAATATGAAAGCACCTGTAAGCTTTTTAAATTTTCTATTGTGTCAATTTTCTAAAATGTTCAATTTAGCTCATATTATTTGTAATGGATTAATCTCCTGATGGTTGCTTGCGTTTTATTTTAGTTTTTTTTTAAAAATGTATATTCAAATTTTTCCAACAACATTTTTGTAACAAACAAACCCCCCATAACAAAAAGAAGAAAGAACACAAACACCACAATCAAAAATAATAAGCTACTTATACATTGGGTTTCTCCCATATATATTAACCCCCCATATGACATTCAAAAGTACCCTTGGGAAAACCCCCCCCCACCCGCCCAAATACCCCCTCGAAAGAGCTACCAGGGACGCAAAGGCCAGGATACCGGCCTCTTTCGCCTCCTGCACTCCCGGCTTGTCCGTTACCCCAAATAGTGCCAGCCCCCAACTCGGCTTGACCTGGACTTTCACCACCTTGGACATAGTCCTCGTGAAACCCTTCCAGAACCCATCCAGTGCCGGGCACGACCAGAACATGTGGACGTGATTTGCCGGGCTTCCCGAGCACCTCCCACATCTGTCCTCCACCCCAAAGAACCTACTCAACCTCGCCCCTGTCATATGCGCTCTGTGAGTAACCTTGAATTGTATTAGGCTGAGCCTGGCGCAAGAGGAAGAGGAGTTAACCCTACTCAGGGCATCAGCCCACAGACCCTCATCAATCTCCTCCCCAAGCTCCTCCTCCCACTTGCCCTTTAGCTCCTCTACCGAAACCTCCTCCTCTTCTGTCATCTCTTGATAGATCGCCGAAACCTTGCCTTCTCCGACCCATACACCCAAAATTACCCTGTCTGAATCCTCTGTGCCGGGAGCAACGGGAATTCCCTCACCTGCCGCCTCACGAACGCCCTCACTTGCATGTACCTGAAAGCATTTCCCGGGGGTAACCCAACCTTCTCCTCCAGCACCCCTAGGCTCGCAAACGTCCCATCTATAAACAGGTACCCCATTCTTCTGATCCCTGCCCGATGCCAGCTCTGAAACCCCCCATCCATTCTTCCCAGGACGAACCGATGGTTCTCCCGAATCGGGGACCAAACCGAGGCTCCCACCTCGCCCCTATGCCGTCTCCACTGCCCCCAAATCTTCAACGTTGCCGCTACCACCGGACTCGTGGTGTACCTTGTCGGCGAGAGCGGCAGTGGTGCCGTCACCAGCGCCCTCAGGCTCATGCCCCTGCAGGACGCCATCTCCAACCTCTTCCACGCCGCCCCCTCTCCCTCTATTACCCACTTACGGATCATCGCCACGTTGGCTGCCCAATAGTAGCCGCACAGATTCGGCAGCGCCAGCCCTCCCTGTCCCTGCTACGCTCCAGAAACACCCTCTTTACCCTTGGGGTCTTATTTGCCCACACAAAACCCATGATGCTCCTACCTACCCGTTTAAAAAAGGCTTTGGTAATCATAATGGGAAGGCACTGGAACACAAAGAGAAACCTCAGGAGGACCATCATTTTAACCGACTGTACCCTGCCCGCTAGCGAGAGTGGCAGCACATCCCATCTTTTGAAATCCTCCTCCATCTGCTCCACTAACCGCGTCAAATTGAGCTTGTGCAGGGCCCCGCAGCTCCCAGCCACCTGGATCCCCAAGTACCGAAAGTTCCTTTCCGCCCTCTTCAATGGTAGGTCGTCTATCCCCCTTCCCTGGTCCCCTGGATGCACCACAAAGAGCTCACTTTTTCCTACGTTGAGCTTATAGCCCGAGAAGTCCCCAAACTCCCTTAGGATCCGCATGACCTCCACCATCCCCTCCACTGGATCTGCCACATACAGCAACAGGTCATCCGCATACAGCGACACCCGATGTTCCTCTCCCCCTCGGACCAACCCCCTCCATTTCCTGGACTCCCTTAGTGCCATGGCCAAAGGCTCGATTGCCAATGCAAACAACAAGGGGGACAGGGGACACTCCTGCCTCGTCCTCGGTACAGCCGAAAGTGCTCCGACCTCCGCCGATTCGTAGCCACACTCGCCACCGGGGCTCTGTATAGGAGCCTGACCCAACTGATAAACCCCTCCCCGAACCCAAACCTCTGCAACACTTCCCAAAGATACTCCCACTCCACACGGTCGAAGGTCTTCTCCGCGTCCATAGCTGCCACTACCTCCGCCTCTCCCTCCACCGATGGCACCATAATCACATTGAGGAGCCTCCGCACATTAGTGTTTAGCTGCCTGCCCTTTACAAATCCCGTCTGGTCCTCATGAATCACCCCAGGGACACAGTCCTCAATTCTCGTAGCCAACACTTTTGCCAGCAACTTAGCATCCACATTGAGGAGCGAGATCGGTCTATATGACACACATTGCAGTGGGTCCTTCTCCCGCTTCAGAATCAGCGAGATCAGCGCCCCGGACATTGTCGGGGGCAGGGTGCTCCCCTCCCTTGTCTCATTGAAAGTCCTCACTAACAACAGGCCTAGCAGGTCCACATATTTCCTATAAAACTCAACCGGGAACCCATCTGGCCCCGGGGCCTTCCCCGCCTGCATGTTCCCCAATCCTTTAACCAGCTCCTCCAACCCAATTGGTGCCCCTAAACCAGCCGCCTCCTGCTCTTCCACCCTCGGGAACCTCAGTTGATCCAAAAATCGTTGCATTCCCTCTTCCCCCGCTGTGGGCTCAGATCTGTACAGCTCCTCATAGAAGTCCTTAAATACCTCATTTACTCTCACCGCACTCTGCACCGTATTCCCCCTGCTATCTTAACTCCACCTATCTCCCTCGCTGCCACCCTCTTACGGAATTGGTGTGCCAGCATCCGGCTCGCCTTCTTCCCATATTCGTACGTAGCCCCCTGTGCTTTCCTCCACTGTGCTCTGCTTTCCCTGTGGTCAACAGGTCGAACTCCGTCTGGAGGCTTCGCCGCTCTCGAAGTAGCCCCTCCTCGGGGGCCTCTGCATATTTCCTGTCCACCCTTAAGATCTCCCCCACCAACCTCTCTCTCTCACTGCCCTCTCTCTTCTCCCTGTGGGCCCTAATGGAGATTAACTCTCCCCTGACCACCGCCTTCAACGCCTCCCAGACTACCCCCCCCTGCACCTCTCCGTTGTCATTGGCCTCCAAGTATCTCTCAATGCACCCCCGCACCCTCCCGCACACCTCCTCATCCGCCAGTAATCCCACATCAAGACGCCACAGCGGGCGCTGGTCCCTCTCCTCTCCTAACTCCAGCTCCACCCAGTGCGGGGCGTGGTCTGAGATGGCTGTGGCTGAATACTCCTCCGTTCCTTCCACTTTCGGGATTAGCGCCCTACTCAACACAAAGAAATCTATCTGGGATTAGGCTCTATGTTCATGGGAAAAGAATGAGAATTCCCTGGCAAAGGGCCTAGCAAACCTCCATGGATCCACTCCCCCCATCTGGTCCATAAACCCCCTAAGCACCTTGGCCGCAGCCGGCCTCTTCCCCGTCTTGGATCTGGAGCGATCTAATGCTGGATCCAGCACCGTGTTGAAATCCCCCCCCCCCCCCCCCCCCCCCCATTATCAAGCTTCCTGCCTCCAGGTCTGGAATCCGACCCAGCATGCGCTTCATAAATCCGGCATCATCCCAGTTCGGGGCATATACGTTTACTAGTACCACCCACACCCCCTGCAACCTACCGCTCACGATCACGTATCGACCTCCATTATCCACTACAATATTCTTGGCCTCAAACGACACCCGCTTCCCCACCAGTATTGCAACCCCTCTGTTCTTCGCATCCAGCGCCGAATGGAATACCTGTCCTACCCATCCCTTTCTCAACCTGACCTGGTCTGCCACCTTCAAATGTGTCTCCTGAAGCATGACCACATCTGCCTTCAGTCCCTTTAAGTGCGCGAAACCTCGGGCCCTCTTAACCGGCCCATTCAGGCTCCTCACATTCCAAGTTATCAGCCGGATTGGGAGGCTTCTCACCACCCCCCCCCTCCCGCCGACTAGCCAGCTCCTTTTCTAGGCCAGTCACGTGCCCGCGCCTCCCGCACCCTCCAGTCCCCCAGACGGCGGACCCCCGCCCCGACCACCTCTCCTATTTCCAGTTCCCCATTGGCCAATGCAGCAGCAACCCTATACCCCCCTCTCCCTCCGCTAGATCTAGCTCTTTTGCTCCCCCCATAACACTCCCATAAGTCAGCTGACTCCTGCTGACCCTGGCCTCTCCTGCCTTCCCATCGACCCCCCCTGTGTGGGAATCCCCCCTCCCCCTCAGTCAGTGTGCGCTTCTCCGACCCCCACCGCCTTCCTTCCCTAGCCTGGGAAAAAGCCCGCGCTTTCCTGAGCCGGCCTCGCCCCCTCTGGCGCAGCTCCTTTTGCGGCCTTATCTCAATTCCCCCCATCCCCGGGCCTCCCCTCCCTCCAACACCGGCGCCCACACTCTCCCACAGCCTCCTCATCAAATCCCTTCACCCATCCCCATCCAACACCCAACCAAGGGAACATTCCCTACACGTTGTTAAAATCATATATCCCCCCTCCATTCTAAGCGCGGGAAACAATCCTCGCTTCCCCGCCCCGGCCCCCCCCCCCCAGTCTTCGGCGCAGGAAAAAAGCCCGCGCTCTCCACCTACCAGGCCCCGCCACCAACCAAAACAGTGCCCAACCCGCCCCATCCACCCTCCCCAACCCGAAAGAGAAAAACACAGAGAAAAAGAAACCCAAAACAATGCAAAGGCCCCCCACCCGAACCAAAAATAGGCATAACATATACATCGCAGTCCCCAATCGCCCATCCCGACCCTCAGTCTGTGCCCAGCTTCTCGGCCTGAACAAAGGCCCACGCCTCCTCCGGAGACTCAAAATAATGGTGCCGGTCCTTGTAGGTAACCCAAAGTCGCGCCGGCTGCAACATGTCAAACTTCACCCCCTTCCTGTGCAGCACCGCCTTTGCTCGATTGTACCCGGCCCTCCTCTTCGCCACCTCCGCACTCCAGTCCTGATATATCCGAACCTCCCCGTTCTCCCACCTGCTGCTCCTCTCCTTCTTGGCCCACCTGCGCACACACACCCGATCGACGAACCGATGGAACCGCACAAGCACCGCCCGCGGAGGCTCGTTAGCCTTGGGCCTCCTCGCCAACACTATATGGGCCCCTTCCAGCTCCAGGGGCCCCTGGAAGGACCCCGCTCCCATCAGCGTGTTCAACATGGTGACCACTTAGGCCCCCACGTCCGGCCCCTCCAGCCCCTCCAGCCCCTCCGGGAGGCCGAGAATCCGCAGATTCTTCCGCCTCGACCGATTCTCCATCTCCTCGAACTGCTCCTGCCATTTCTTGTGGAGCGCCTCGTGCGCCTCCACCTTTACCGCCAGGCCTAAGATCTCATCCTCATTGTCAGAGATCTTTTGTCGAGCCTCTCGGATTGCCACCCCCTGGGCCGTCTGTGTCTCCAGAAGCTTATCAGTAGAAGCCTTCATCGGCTCTAGCAGGTCCGTTTTAATCTCTCTGAGGCAGCGCTGGATACCCTCCTGTTGCTCCTCCGCCCACTGCTTCCACGCTGCCTGGTCTCCGCCCGCCGCCATTTTGTCCTTCTTCCCTCCCTTCTTCTGGTCCACCACCACCTTTTTAGTGGCCCCGCTCCTAGTTAAAGCCATATGCTGACGGGGAGCTATTATTAACTCCTTCCCACACCGGGAAACGTCGGAAAAGTGCCCTTGGGGGCCCTGAAAAGAGCCCAAAAGTCAGTTTTTGCGGGAGCCGCCGAATGTGCGACTTAGCTCCGCATAGCCGCAACCGGAAGTTTCGAGAGGGAATCCTTTTGGCAGTGTTCACTTCACCAATCTGCCCCAAAATGTCTGTGGAAACTCCTGAAAAAGGTCTGAGGGTCCGTTCCAGACGGGAGCTGCCGAATGCGCGACCTACTCCTCCATGGCCACCACCGGAAGCCTCGTCCCCGCTTCTTCAGTGGCCTTGGTGAGATCTTTTCACAGTTGTTCCCTCTGCTGCTAGAATTCACCTTTGATACAGGCCCTCAGGTCAGCTTGCAGTTTTAAGCTTGCCCTTCCCCCGCCTGCATGCTGGAAGAGGCCCTGTTTAGCCTGCAGTTGCAGCCAAATCTTTTACTGTTTCTGCCCGGTCTGGTAACCAAGAGACATACCATTCCAGGGGGTCACTATCGGGGGAATGTTGCAGCCTTCTTCCCACACCGGGAAATGTCAAACAAATGCCGTGGGGGCCCTGTAACGAGCCCAAAAGCCCGTTCCAAGCAGGAGCTACCGAATATGCGACCTAGCTCTGCATAGCCGCACCCGGAAGTCTTTATTTTAGTTTTAATGATATACTGCAGCAGGCGAAATATCAAATTGGATTTGATCGGCTGGAATTTTCCAGCCCTTTGCACTACAGGAATCGTCACGGGCTCACTGGCCCCGGGATGGGTGTGGGGGGGGGGGATTCTGCGGAGTATGTATACATGTATATATCCATCATCATTTATATCTGCATGGAATGTAAGTATAATATGTTCAATGAAATATCACTTTCAAATCATTTGTATTTGTTAATGTTAAAAAACAAATGTGTAGTATGGCATTGAGCTTGGACAGTATCCACTTGCATACAATCCAACAGACATGCTGTAGATCTTGTTGTACTCCCCCAAAGTGTTGTGGATTCTGGAATACAGGAATTGAAACTTCCAATGCTGAGATTGATTGAGTTTTGTTTGGTAATTGTATCAAGGAATTTGGAATTGTGTTGGGTAAATACGGATCAATAATGGTCCAATTGGATGGCAGAGCAGATTTGAGGGCTGAATGGCCTCTCATATCTGATCCATCACCGATACCATGTAGTTTCACCTCTAACATTATCTATCTCTACCTCTGTGTCAGCCTATCTACTGCATAAAACCTATCCATGCCTTTGTTACTTCTAGACTTATCTATTGTGATGAATGTAGGACATTTTTATATAAATTGTTTATATATATCTGTTGCAGTAAATTTATCAACCGCCTGGGTTAAGGTCTATATATCTGTGAAGTACTATCTTTAAAACTCCTGGTTTAACATACAGACAGGAGGTCTGTCTGTACAAGGTGCAATTAAGATGTCATAATGTTGAGATCATCATTCATTCCAACCAGGTATTTGCTTACAAAGAGAGGCCTAATGGAATTTTGTTATGATGACTGGGGATTCCCTGGAGAGTAGATTTAGGTAAGCAGGTTATAGGATCTGAATGGGATAAAGATGGTGTAATTTACAGGAGGTACCTGGTCTGGAGAAGGCGGTTTAACTTTGAGTCTGCAAGGTGTTTTAAGATGAGCAGCAGCTTTTTCCAAATGCTGTCAGATTAAGCAGTAGTCTGACACAGAAATAAGGTTCTGCAAGCTGTTTCCTGAAAGGATCTCTCTCTCTACAATCAATATTTCCAAGGAATCTCTATACAAGTGTGCAGCAAGTAACCCTGCGTTTGCTATGGACCCGGGTTTGATTCCAGACTTGAGTCACCGTCTGTGCGAGTCTGCACATTTTCCTCGTGTCTGGGTTTCCTCCAGGTGCTCCGGTTTCCTCCCACAAGTCCCGAAAGACGTGCTTGTTAGGTGAATTGGACATTCTGAATTCTCACTCAGTGCACCTGAACAGGTGCCAGAATGTGGCGACTAGGGGATTTTCACAGTAACTTCATTGCAGTGTAAATGTAAGCCTACTTGTGACACTAATAATGATTATTATTATTATTTGTAAGTGTCTTTTAACCAGTAATGGACTTTGCTTAATTGGAGATAGAGAAGATGTAGATTAGTAGTAAAAAATGTTTCCTTTTATTTTAAGAATTATTTAACTGTTAATTTCAAAGCAATTTTCTGTGATATTAACGTATTTAATCCTGTGTTAAGAATAAAGTTTGTTTTAACATTGAAGATGCCGATTGGTCAGTAGAATCACACCTGGAGTGAAGTTATCCTTTCCTCACAGTTTTAAAACTTAAATTAAGTGTTCGAGGTTCTTGTCTGGTATCTGAACAAATGTTGGATTCTGGTTCTGGATCTTAACACTATTCCAGTGCTCTCCTGGTTGGCATCCCACCTTGAATCCTCTGTAAATTTGAGCCCCTCCAAAACCTAGTTATCCATACCCAAACTAGCATCAAGCCCCTTTCACCTATCATCCTTTGAGCTCACTGAGTTACATTGGCTCCTGGTCAAGCAACAACTTGATTTTAAAATTCTTTATCTTGTTTTCAAATCTCTTGTCCTTGTTCTTTCCATACCTTTGTAAACTCCTCTAGCTCCACAAATCATTGAGATAACTACTTCTCCAGTTCTAGCTTGATGCACGGCCGAGCTTAGTGTGGTGATACACCACTGTACCTCCCTAGCATTGTACATAGTATATAATAGTTGTGCGTAACGTGGCCCTGTAATACTGTGTATTGTACTGTAACTCTGCAGAGGTTCGGTCACTGGTAGGTAACCCGACCTGGCCACGGAGAGCTCCGCCTTAGCCACTCCCCCGGGAGTCAGTATAAGAACCTCTTCTGGGACAGGCCCCATTCTGTCTGGGGTCGTCTGTGTCGGGTAAGCCTCCCATGTAGTATATTAAAGCCTGAGATAAAGTCTCACATGTCTTTGTGGTTCTTGACGCTTAGCGCATCACTTAGTCACGTGTCCATTAGCGGCCGTACCTCAGCCCTGAGCTCTGGAATTCTCTTCCGAAACCATTCCACCCCACCACCTCTTTAGCACATTGCTTAAAATCGCTTTCACCAAACTATTGATTGCCTGCATTAATATCTCCTCAGGAGGTTATATTGAGCTAAAGGTGCTTTATAAATTCAAGTTGCCTTCGTTATTCCTAAAATCATGGACATGTCAAATTCAACTCAAACTAGAACGCGTTTTGGTTCACACAGTGTCAGCTCCATTTATTTATAGCGTGGATGACATCTATTTTCTGAAATGGGACCAAATCCTTGACACAATGTGCATGGTACAAAGTACTGGATGTGCTACCTTTATTTTACTGCCAAGCCCGTTGTATTTTTTTTAAATTTAGAGAACCCAATTATTTTTTTTCCAATTAAGGGGCAATTTCGTGTGGCCAATCCACCTAACCAGCACATCTTTGGGTTGTGGGGGCGAAGCCCACACAGACACGGGGAGAATGTGCAATCTCCACATGAACAGTGACCCAGGGCCAGGATTGGAACCCGGGTCTTCAGTCCGTAGGCAGCAGTGCTAACCACTGTGCCACATGCCACCCTACCAAGTTCATTGTGGTATACCTTAGTCTACTTTGCTGCTTACTTGACATAGATTAGTCACTGAAGGATTGGGGCAGACACCTTAGTTGCTGACATCGGCCATGATTTGACGGGGATAAAACAGTGTCCCATTTTCGGCATGTTTCGGCAGCTGCTATTAAATGGGATTCTGTCTTTTTATTGGCCTCACCGAGGCCAGACTTACCGTACTTTACCCCATTTTTAAATGCTGCCCCAATCTCCCGACCTCCCACTGTGGCCTCCGAAATCCCCCAATGTCTCAACTTGCCATGTCCTCCTGCCCCTCCTCACCCCATCTCATAAGGGCAGATATCCCCGGGCCCAATCCCTGGCATGGCAACCTGGCAACCTGGCATGCAGGCAGTGCCCCTGCCAGCCTACCAGTGCCACACAGGCATGCTGGCAGTGTCATGGTGGCACTGCCAGTGTGCAGGTTTATTACTGCAAGGGTGCCAGGGTGGCAGTGCCAAGTGCCCAGATGTCAGCGACCACCTGGGGGCCTCAGATGGCCATTTGTGTGTGAACCAGTGCTAAATGGCACCAATACGAGATCTCCCAGTTGTAGATATTCGTTCCCGGGCCTCTGGAGAATTGGACGGTGACATATTTAACTGAGACCATCTGGTCACTTAAATATGGAAATCTGGACCCCACCCAGCGAGGGCGAGATCCAGATTGTGGCACCTTACGAGATCTCACTAAGCGTTCTTAGCATCGCAAATCTCACGAGAAGTCTCTCGTGAGATTTACTGGCCTCGCTGTGTCATTGAATCGGGCACAACAAGGCCGTTTAATTGCGTGCATTGTCTTTGCAACAATGAAGAGCTAATGAGGACCAAGTCGGTCTTTGGCAGCAGTTTGAAATGGGCATTAGAAAACTGGCAAGCTGTTTTACATTACTCCTGCTTTCTTTATAAAAAGAAAATCGGTCATGATATCTTTCACCTTCCTTGTTTTGCACTCTTGTCATAGGCCAATTTGACCCCCCCTCTCCTCACCGTCCTTCAAATGAGAAGATTGTTTTGTCAGAGGAAATACCACTCCAGGTTTTTGCTTTTCTGTGAATTCTTATGAAGTTAATGCACCTTCTTCACCATCACCATTGCCATTGGGCTTTTGACACATCTGAGAACATTGACCACCCAATTTCTGTACAGCAAATGAGATACTTCAATATGCACTCCTGAACAAGTAGGAGGTGGATTAAAAAATAAGGAGCAAAGCCACGATTGATAATTTAGCTTGAATTATGTGGTCAGTGGTAAATGAATGGTGCTTGCTGTTCATTAAGCTTACAGCTAATACAATTACAGCTGCAGAGTCTAAGCCAGGAAGTGTACATTAAATATTTAATTCAATGTTAAATCAGGTACAAATAATTAAATAAAGTTGAGGATAAAAATGGGATTAAGAAAAAATGATAAAAGAGACAAAAAGAAATCTCTGACGATAAGTAAAATCTGAAGGAATGAGATCCCATACTTCAGAAAATAAATCAGTTGGGTTAAAGATGCTTCTTGGTAATTAAGACTAATCATGTCTAGTCTAAAATTAGGGCCAGACCATTCAGGAGAGATGTTAGGAAGAGCTTCTACATACAAAGGTGGTAGAGGTTTGGAACTCTCTTCCACAAACAGCAATTGATGCTAGATCAGATGTTAATTGTAAATCTGAGGTAGGTCAATGTTTGTTCAGCAAAGGTATTAAGGGTTATGGGCCAAAGCCAGGTATATGGCAGTTAGGCCACAGATCAGTCATCAGCTCATTAAATAACAGAGCAGGGTGGAGGGGCTGAATGGCCTACTCTTTTTCCGATGTTCCTATTTTTAAAAAATCACTTAATCTTGAATGCACACGTTCCAATTTCATTTTGCCTGTTTAGTAGGTATTTCGGGGTTAGGTTGTGCAACTTTGCATGCTGAAATGCTGAGTTTCTAAACCAATGCAGTAAAGCTTGTTGAGGAGCAAGACAAATTGCCCAGCAGACTTCTGATTTTGCTGTTTAATTGTGTATACTTAATGATGGAAGTTGCTAGCTGATTTACTCCTTAATGAAGCGCTACAAAATGCGAGTTTTATTTTTGAGTTGTGGGGCAGATATAGTAACATGAAATTGTGCTCAGCAGGATAAAGGAGCATATTTATGTGCAACTTGTAAGAATTCAGTTCTTTTTTAACTAAGCTTGAATTGGCAGCTATTTTTTCATTTAACAATGGCATAAAATTATTCAAACATATTGAGAATTTTTAAGCTGGAGGGAATGAACTCGAATTGATTATAGTCATAGGCGGGCATGCAAAAATGATTGTACTCTTAAATTAATATTTTTACAAATAGTATTATAATGTTCTGACAATAATACACTGTTCACTGGTCCCTGCATTTATTTTATACTCAGATCTCAAGAGGAACATTTCTTTTTGTTTATCAGTCTCAAGGGTATAAAAATTGTTTTTCAGCTGTCCTTGTTCCCATCTCAGACTCTAATTCATACTTTAACTCACTGTTGGTGTCAGTAACCATTATTCAATTTATCAATCTTCCCTGTTTTATGTCTGTGTCTCTGTATCCTTTACTGCTGCACCTTTTTTCTTTTATTTCTGTTTCTTGCTGTCCATTTGTCTTTGTCCCTTCCCCTCAATTCCTCTTAGAGTTCTCCTCCAAAGATCCTGTAGGTTGATTCAGGAGCCTGGAGGCAGATCAACTGCACCTAGCCTACAATGCCCATCCTAACACTAATGCAATCTGCGCCCTTCCTTTGGTCAGGCTGTGAGACTGAAACAAATGCAAAAGAAAAGGAAAGTGGAACATATGAGAGGAAATATATACCATGAATAGAAATAAAATAAGGCTAGGAAAGAAAAGCCGTGGAAAGCAGAGGCCGACTTTCAATAAAAAACACAGCACTGCAGGCCGGGGCCCCTGCCAATGGGGTGCCCCATATGCAGAGGTGACTGGTGTGGTCGGAACAACATGGGAATGCCAATCAGAGCGTTGTATTATGAAACCAGACCAGGCCCCAACAGTAGTTGGATACTGGACCAAAACCCCAATATTTCAGTTTATTTTGTAAGACTGCAGAAAGAATGATTGACTCCAGGAGTGATAACATGAAGGAATAGTGCTCTGGTATTTCTAAAACAAAAGTTTATTATGAATATAATATTAAACATTTTTAATACACACCCAAAAAGAACAGCTTACAATTTCTCCTTAACACTATGGCTCAGTTGCTGATTAAACAACAATCAAATAAACATACAGCTCTCAATCTACCTTAGAATTAGCAGGGCATGGAGTAATACTTGCTTAATAAAATAGATTTGTCTCTTGTTCGAACCCTTTCCGACTCTGGCTGAATATCTTCAAAAAGCTGGTTCACCTGACGTGTTTCAGCTTCATCCTGGTCCCCAGGCAAGACTGCTCTGCTTTTAACATTATTACTCTTTTATATCTATCCTACTGTGAGAGAATTGTGGGCACAGTGTCAGACAACTCAGAATTCAGCTCCTCTCTCTCTCCCAAAGCTTCTCCAAAACTCACTGCCTCTCTGCTTTCCTTGCCTCCACCCAGCAATGACCTCATCTCCCTAAGCTGAAAAAACAAATTATCTCTGCAGGCTGCAAAAGCACATTAACTCCTCGGGGACTTCCCCGGTAAAACCACATTCCTCTGGTCAATTTCACATGCTGCGAATGTTCCCAGCCCTTTACAAAACATCCTTTTTAAAAACATGACTACTGCAGTCAAACACACTATAACCCCAGGCTTTTGATCCTGAAATTGTGCCAATATTTAGAAGCCAATATTCTTAAAATCCTCCATTTGTCACACTTGCTAATTTTGCTAAATTTTCTAATAGGTTTAAGCAGGCAAGACAGAACAACATTGGGCTTTGGGGAACTCCCCTTTAGAAGGGGGTAACAGTTCGCCAGACGTTGAGAGGTGGTGGAGACTTAGAGCAGTTCAGGCATGGATCTCCTGATTTGGTGTGAACTTTCTGAACTTTCATTCAGTAAAGGGGCAGAGCAGCAGCCAGGTTTCAGGCATTCGGTAAGGTGGGCAGCCTGAGGCAAAAGTGAGGTTGCCGACCTAACATCGGGGTGTGAGCCTGCAAAACCTTCAGTGGGGTAGGGAGGAGGCCGTGGCCAATGGCCATTGACGGAGTCAGCGGGACTCTGATCTCCAGGCCATTGCTGCGGAGGGAGTGTGGACAACCAACCAAAAATAACAGAGATCACCAAGTCTGATAGCCAGAAGCAGCCAGCCAGTCAGCCAGGAGCTCACTCCAGCTGCCCCTTCATCCCCAGTAACCCAGGGGCCAATGATCACCCAGCGGGAGGACTGAAGCACCTTCCGGAGCCTTCCACCCAGGAAAGCCTGGGAGGCTGGGAGTGACCAGCCCTTTTGAATCCACACTTCCTGACACCGGCTCACCTCAGGGGCAGCAGGTTGAACAGATTGATGCAGCAACACCAGTGTCACCTGAGAGTAGACCAGGGCCCTCCAGGTCACGACCCTCCAGAGGACACCCGCCAAGGGTACCTCAGGCAACAGGTCGTGAAAGGCAGCATGGCACCTCCATATCTGATATGCATCATGCGAATACACCTAGACGTAGTGGGAGGGTTGTAAGGGCACAGACTGGGCATGGGTGAAGTTAGGCTCAAATATGAGGGTGTCTTTATCAAATGTCACAAATGCACATATTACCGCATTAAAAACTCTTGTTCTACACAACCGTAAAGTTTCACAGTCGTTGGAGTGAGATAGCGCTTCACCCCTTCCGGATACAACTCTTCTCACAGGCCCTCAAAGCTAGACAAATGGTTGGGCCCACTCAAAGTGAACAGAAGATAGGGTGGGATTCGCTGTTTCAGAAACTATATGTTGACATCAGGGAACTTCTACGAAAACAAAATTGCCGCCGGTCCCAGATCAATTCATGATCCACTAATGGGCTAGCACCGGCGCCATGTGGAATGCGATCGATTCCAATGAAAGGTGGTGTCCAAATTGCCGGGGTTAGAATTGACACTCGAGGGGCTGACAAGCTGCGGCAGCATATTAGCTCTCCACTCCCCACACACACTCAACCCAGCCAACAAGATGGCAGCAGGGAGAGCGGCACCCCGGTTCACAGAGCGGAGCTTGGGACCTTACTGGACGCTGTGGAGGAGAGGCAGGCCACCTGTTCCCTGGGGTGGGAAGGAGGCTGCCACATGCCGCTGTTCACCGGGCCTGGACTCAGGTGGCAGAGGCCGTGAGCGCCGATGGCCCCACCACCAGTCGTAGAAGTTCCCCAGCCAGCAGTGCAGGAACAAACTGCACAATCTCCTCAGGGTGGCAAGGGTGAGTAGGCAGTACTGTGGTCGTCACCACTGTTGTATTATATTGGAAATACTGCACTGCATACGAGGGTATTACGGTCAGGCCCCTGTACTACAGGTACGGGGCTAGATCCCTGCCTGCTGGCTCCGCCCAGTAGGTGGAGTATAAATGTGTGTGCTCTCCGAACTGCAGCCATTTTGGCAGCAGCTGTAGGAGGCCACACATCTCTGTGTAATAAAGCCTCGATTACTCTCTACTCTCGTCTCGTCCTAATTGATAGTGCATCAATTTATTACACAGAGATTTTACAATGTTGGATCTCCGCATCAAGCCGGATCGCCTGCAACTGCATCCTCAAGCAGACAACGCCAAAAAAGACTTGCACATTGGCTAGCTTGCTTTGAAGCATACATCGGGTCTGCGACAGACGCAATCCCAGAAGCACAGAAGCTCCAGATTCTGTACACGCGGCTGAGCTCCCATGTCTTTCCCCTCATCCAGGACTCGCCTACCTACGCAGAGGCCATGGCACTACAGAAGGAGAACTACGCTCAGCAGACCAACAAGATCTATGTCAGGCACCTCCTGGCCACGTGGCACCAACTTCCCGGCGAGTCTGTGGAAGATTTCTGGCGTGCCCTGCTCGCCCTGGTGAGAGACTGTGATTGCCAGGCAGTTTCGGCTGCTGAACAATCTAACCTGCTAATGAGAGACGCGTTCATTACGGGCATAGGGTCGGCACTTAGAAGGGGCTACGCTTGACCTCGCGGCGATCAAGAAACTAGCGGTCTCGCTCACAGTCGCCTGACGCAACGTACAGGCGTTTGCCCCCGACTGCACGGCCCACCCCTCCTGGGCATCGTGGACCCCGCCAGCAGCCACCACATCGTGGACCCCATCAGCGACTGCCCCCAGCCAACCCCACGCCTGTGCCGCGCGGCAGCCAACCAACCCCGGGGGACCCAAGTGCTACTTCTGTGGACAGACAAAACACCCCCGGCAGCGCTGCCTGGCGTGGAGCGCGCTCTGCAAGGCCTGCGGCAAGAAAGGACATTTCGCTGCCATGTGCCAGGCTCACTCAATCGCCGCTATTGTCCCTGCACCCCCCGCCTGTGGCCAGTGGGCGCCGCCATCTTCCTCGCCTCAGACCACGTGCGGCCCATGGGTGCCGCCATCTTGCTCCCCTCACAACACGTGCGGCCCGTGGGCACCGCCATCTTGCTTGCCTCACAACCAATGGGCAGAGCCATCTTGCCTGCTCCAGGACACGTGCGGCCCGAGGGCGCCACGATCTTGCCTGCCTCAGGACACGTGCGGCCCGTGGGCGCCGCCATCTTCCCCGCCTCAGGACCTCATTGGGCCGCTTGTCGCCTGCAACCGCCGCCGACCAGCCACGTCTCACCTCTGTCACGATCGACCAGTCCCGACAACCTCGCGACCGCGTCGACAAAGGTGAAGGTCGTCGGGCATGAGATATCCTGCCTTCTGGACTCCGGGGGAACTGAGAACTTCATCCACCCCGATACGGTAAGGCGTTGCTCCCTTGCGGTACACCCCATTAACCAAAGAATCTCCCTGGCCTTCGGATCCCACTTCGTGGTGATCTGGGGGTACTGCATCACCACCCTCACCATCCAGGGCGTAGAGTTCAGCGGCTTCCGGCTGTACATCCTCCCCAACCTCTGTGCTGCCTTGCTACTTGGCCTGGACTTCCAGTGCAACCTCCAGAGCCTCACCCTGAAATTTGGTGGGCCCCTACCACCCCTTACTGTGTGCGGCCTCATGACCCTTAAGGTTGATCCGCCTTCTCTGTCTGCAAATCTCACCCCGGATTGCAAACCCGTCGCCACCAGGAGCAGATGGTACAGCGCCCAGGACAGGACCTTCATCAGGTCTGAGGTCCAGCGGCTGCTGCGGGAAGGTATCATCGAGGCCAGCAACAGCCCATGGAGAGCCCAAGTGGTAGTGATGAAAATGGGAGAGAAAAACAGGATGGTCGTTGACTACAGTCAGACCATCAGTCGGTCCACGCAGCTCGACGTGTACCCCCTCCCACGCATATCTGATATGGTCAATCAGATTGCGCAGTACTGGGTCTTCTCCACAGTGGACCTGAATGTTTTGTTATGTTTCCTTTGTAACATAAGCGGCTTCCTTGTGTTGCATTTGTCAAGGAAGGTCGAGACGTGTAGATAACTTCAACTCAATTATTTACACTATGTACACTTTTATAACTTGAGTTCGACACTACTGCTAATCCTATTGTAGCTACCTAAACTGACTAACCAGCTGCTGTCTTCCACATGGTGGGTGTGATAATGAATCAACCCTGTGCCTCTCCTCACTGACTGTCTCCACTGGCCAAAAGAGCTGATCATGTGTGTGGTGTCCTTTATGTATCGGTTGGTGTAATGCCCCCCTGTGGTCGTGTCACCTCCTTGTGTATCGTGAATGTCCATTGGTCGCCTCCCATCTAACTTATCTATTGGTTGAGTGTGTGTGTTTGATGTTTCTGGTTCTCCCTCTAGTGTCTGTCTAGCTTACATGTATTTACAGTGATGCACATCACCACACTGAAATCTGCCTACCACCAGCTCCCCATTCACAAGGCGGACCGCCCATACACCGCATTTGAAACGGACGGCCGCCTTTACCATTTCCTTAGGGTTCCCTTCGGCATCACTAACGGGGTCTTGGTCTTCCAACAGGAGATGGACCGAATGGTTGACCGGTACGGACTGCGGGCCACCTTCCCGTACCTGGATAACGTCACCATCTGTGGCCATGACCAGCAGGACCATGACGCTAACCTTTCCAAATTTCTCCATACCGCCAAACTCCTCAACCTAACCTACAACAAGGAGAAGTGTGTGTTCAACACGAACCGATTAGCCATCTTCGGCTCTGTGGTTCAGAACGGAGTTCTAGGGCCTGACCCCGATCGCATACGCTCCCTCATGGGTCACCCCCTTCCCCACTGCCCCAAGGCCCTCAATCGATGCCTAGGGTTCTTTTCGTACTACGCCCAGTGGGTCCATAAATATGCGGACAAGGCCCGCCCACTCATCCACTCCACCGGCTTCCCACTGACAGCTGAGGCTCACCAGGCCTTCAACCGTATCAAGGCCGACATCGCCAAGGCCGCGATGCACGCGGTCGATGAGACGCTCCCCTTCCAAGTCGAGAGCGATGCATCAGACGTCGCTCTGGCCACTGCCCTCAACCAGGCAGGCAGGTCCGTGGCATTCTTTTCCCGCACCCTCCGAAATTCAACACTCCTCCATTGAAAAGGAGGCCCAAGCTATTGTTGAAGCTGTGCGGCACTGGAGGCATTACCTGGCCGGCAGGAGATTCACTCTCCTCACTGACCAACGGTCGGTTGCCTTCATGTTCAACAACACATAGCGGGGTAAGATCAAAAATGATAAGATCTTGAGGTGAAGGATCGAGCTCTCCACCTACAATTACGAGATTTTGTATCGCCCCGGTAAGCTCAACGAGCCCCCCGATGCCCTATCCAGAGGTACATGTGCCAGCGCACAAGTGGATCGACTCCGGACCCTGCACGACAACCTCTGTCACCCAGGGGTCACACGTTTTTACCATTTCATGAAGGCCCGCAACCTGCCCTACTCCATCGAGGAAGTCAGGGCGATCACCAGTGACTGCCAGGTCTGCGCAGAGTGTAAATCACACTTCTACCAGCCAGACCATGCGCGCCTGGTGAAGGCCTCCCGCCCCTTTGAACGCCTCAGCGTGGACTTCAAAGCGCCCCTCCCCTCCACCGACCGCAACACGTATTTTCTCAATGTGGTCGACGAATATTCCAGATTCCCCTTCGCCATCCCTTGCCCCGATATAACGTCTGCCACCGTTATCAAAGCCCTCAACACCATCTGCGCTCTGTTCGGTTTCCCCGCCTATGTCCACAGTGACCGGGGATCCTCATTTATGAGCGATGAGCTGCACCAGTACCTGCTCAACAGGGGCATTGCCTCGAGCAGGACGACCAGCTGCAATCCCAGGG
The DNA here is from genome assembly GCF_047496885.1 of Scyliorhinus torazame. NCBI lineage: Eukaryota > Metazoa > Chordata > Chondrichthyes > Carcharhiniformes > Scyliorhinidae > Scyliorhinus > Scyliorhinus torazame. Next base: position 226,007,514 of record NC_092709.1, read on the forward strand.
GAAACGGGCAGGTGGAGCGGGAGAATGGGACGGTCTGGAAGGCTGTCCAGCTGGCCCTATGGTCCAGAAATCTCCCGGCCTCCCACTGGCAGGAGGTCCTCCCCGACGCACTTCACTCCATTCGGTCGATCCTGTGCACGGCGACTAACGAAACGCCCCATGAACGTCTCTTTGCCTTCCCCAGGAGGTCCACCTCCGGGGTTTCGCTCCCAATGTGGCTGGCAGCTCCAGGACCCGTTCTCCTCCGCAAGCACGTGCGGCTCCACAAGGCGGACCCGTTGGTTGAGAGGGTACAGCTACTCCACGCAAACCTGCAGAACGCCTACGTAGCGTACCCCGATGGCCGCCAAGACACAGTCTCCCTCAGGAACCTGGCACCAGCTGGGTCCCCACACATCCACCCCTCTGCCCCGGCGCCACCCTCCCTTCCTCCAGCGCACCCCACCACAGCCCCTGCTCCAGGACAATCCGTCTTCCCCTTGGTCCCACCCGGGGAAGAAGAGGATGTCGACACGCTCCTGGAGTCACCGACGACCGAGCCGACGCCTGACTCGCCACCAGCACTGCGGCGCTCTCAACGACGGATCAAGGCGCCCGGCCGTCCAAATTTGTAACCTTGCCTGAAATTTTAATGACAACCTGTATATAAATAGTTTTCCACCACCCCCGCTGGACTCATTTATAACAGGGGGTGAATGCGGTAGTCACCACATTATATTGTATATACTGCACTGCATACGAGGGTATTACAGTAAGGTACGGGAGTAGATCCCTGCCTGCTGGATCCGCCCAGTAGACGGAGTATAAATGTGTGGGCTCTCCGAACAGCAGCCATTTCAGCAGCAGCTGCAGGAGGCCACACATCTCTGTGTAATAAAGCCTCGATTACTCTCTACTCTCGTCTCGTCGTAATTGATAGTGCATCAAGTACCAACCCCATCCCAAACACCTGTAACTGCTCCTCCCCCAACCTGGAGGGTGACCGAATCCCATCCACAGGCAGTGCGCGCAAACTCCACCCTGCACTGAATGCTAGCACCCAAACCGGCTGCCACGGCCGGATGCTCTGGCCAAGAACGCCAACAGCTGCCCACACCCTTAGCTGCCCGCATCCAACTGTCTAACACTGTGTGCTGTTTGTCTCCCCCATCCACCCCCCACTCCAGGAGAAGGCAGCGCATAACCACAGAGTGAAAGAAGACCGGAGGAGGACCGCCTGACCTGCGGCCCTCATCATCGTGGAGTGGCAGGCACTGGACCTGGGCAGTTGCCGAGGTAGAGGTAGAGATCGGCATCGGGCAAACAAGTGAGACCCCACTGTGTTGCGGTTTCCCATGGCATGCACAACCCCAACTCCCTCACGACCCTCTCACCACCCCACCCCCAGGATCACCTGGGGACCAGGCAAGCCCTTCCGGTGTCCCCCGACCCCAACCCCAAGCAAATGCTGGTGATGAGGAGGCAACGGACAGCAATGCAAGTCCCCAAATGCCAGCCCGAGGCACTCCGGAGCACCAGACCGGGGACAACACGGATTCCCCGTCACAGCTGCCTACAACACCCCCCACACCCCAGAGACACTCACTCTCGTTGGGCACTTTAGTGAAGAGGCTCTTGGGGCACGATCTGGTGCGCATCACACACGTGCTGCGGTATAATTCATATATCAGTCGATTTCGGCGGCGTGAGAGCAGCTGGTTAGTCAATTTCAGCGGGAGCATTGCGGAAGGAGGTTGCTGGGAGGTAAGTCAACCTTTAAAAGCACTTCTCTTTGCAGGGGCAGGCCAGTCGATTTCGGCGGCGTGAGAGCAGCTGGTTAGTCAGTTTCAGCGGGAGCATTGCGGAAGGAGGTTGCTGGGAGGTAAGTCAACCTTTAAAAGCACTTCTCTTTGCAGGGGCAGGCCAGTCGATTTCGGCGGCGTGAGAGCAGCTGGTTAGTCAGTTTCAGCGGGAGCATTGCGGAAGGAGGTTGCTGGGAGGTAAGTCAACCTTTAAAAGCACTTCTCTTTGCAGGGGCAGGCCAGTCGATTTCGGCGGCGTGAGAGCAGCTGGTTAGTCAATTTCAGCGGGAGCATTGCGGAAGGAGGTTGCTGGGAGGTAAGTCAACCTTTAAAAGCACTTCTCTTTGCAGGGGCAGGCCAGTCGATTTCGGCGGCATGAGAGCAGCTGGTTAGTCAGTTTCAGCGGGAGCATTGCGGAAGGAGGTTGCTGGGAGGTAAGTCAACCTTTAAAGGCACTTCTCTTTGCAGGGGCAGGCCAGTCGATTTCGGCGGCGTGAGAGCAGCTGGTTAGTCAGTTTCAGCGGGAGCATTGCGGAAGGAGGTTGCTGGGAGGTAAGTCAACCTTTAAAAGCACTTGTCTTTGCAGGGGCAGGCCAGTCGATTTCGGCGGCGTGAGAGCAGCTGGTTAGTCAGTTTCAGCGGGAGCATTGCGGAAGGAGGTTGCTGGGAGGTAAGTCAACCTTTAAAAGCACTTCTCTTTGCAGGGGCAGGCCAGTCGATTTCGGCGGCGTGAGAGCAGCTGGTTAGTCAGTTTCAGCGGGAGCATTGCGGAAGGAGGTTGCTGGGAGGTAAGTCAACCTTTAAAAGCACTTCTCTTTGCAGGGGCAGACCAGTCGATTTCGGCGGCGTGAGAGCAGCTGGTTAGTCAATTTCAGCGGGAGCATTGCGGAAGGAGGTTGCTGGGAGGTAAGTCAACCTTTAAAAGCACTTGTCTTTGCAGGGGCAGGCCAGTCGATTTCGGCGGGAGTGGAGCTCGCTGGTTAGTCAATTTCAGCAGGAGCTGAGAATTTTTCTTTTTTTTTTAAATTAGTTTTTTAGGCGGGAACAGGAAGTCGACCCGCGGACGTCTGGGAAGACCCTCACCAATAAATTCTGGTGGAGAGGAAACCCGAGACACTACACGTGTAGTGTCTCCCACCCACCCTCCTCCTCTAACCTAATAATAAAACCCATTGGTCTGAGGTAAGTACCATATTTTTATTATATTATTATTATTTTTAATAAAAATTTAATTTAGTTGTTAGCCAGATCTTGGTAGAAAGTTAGAGGAATGGCAGGGAAGGGAGTGCAATGTTCCTCCTGCAGGATGTTTGAGGTGAGGGATGCAGTTAGTGTCCCTGCTGAATTTACCTGCAGGAAGAGCTGCCATCTCCAGCTCCTCCAAGACCGAGTTAGGGAACTGGAGCTGGAGTTGGAAGAACTTCGGATCATTCGGGAGGCAGAAGGGGTCATAGATAGCAGCTTCAGGGAATTAGTTACACCAAAGATTGGAGATAGGTGGGTAACTGTAAGAGGGACTGGGAAAAAACAGTCAGTGCAGGGATCCCCTGCGGTCGTTCCCCTGAGAAACAAGTATACCGCTTTGGATACTTGTGGGGGGGACGACTTACCAGGGGTAAGCCATGGGGTACGGGCCTCTGGCACGGAGTCTGTCCCTGTTGCTCAGAAGGGAAGGGGGGAGAGGAGCAGAGCATTAGTAATTGGGGACTCTATAGTCAGGGGCACAGATAGGAGATTTTGTGGGAGCGTGAGAGACTCACGTTTGGTATGTTGCCTCCCAGGTGCAAGGGTACGTGATGTCTCGGATCGTGTTTTCCGGGTCCTTAGGGGGGAGGGGGAGCAGCCCCAAGTCGTGGTCCACATTGGCACCAACGACATAGGTAGGAAAGGGGACAAGGATGTCAGGCAGGCTTTCAGGGAGCTAGGATGGAAGCTCAGAACTAGAACAAACAGAGTTGTTATCTCTGGGTTGTTGCCCGTGCCACGTGATAGTGAGATGAGGAATAGGGAGAGAGAGCATTTAAACACGTGGCTACAGGGATGGTGCAGGCGGGAGGGTTTCAGATTTTTGGATAACTGGGGCTCTTTCTGGGGAAGGTGGGACCTCTACAGACAGGATGGTCTACATCTGAACCTGAGGGGCACAAATATCCTGGGGGGGAGATTTGTTAGTGCTCTTTGGGGGGGTTTAAACTAATGCAGCAGGGGCATGGGAACCTGGATTGTAGTTTTAGGGTAAGGGAGAATGAGAGTATAGAGGTCAGGAGCACAGATTTGACGTCGCAGGAGGGGGCCAGCGTTCAGGTAGGTGGTTTGAAGTGTGTCTACTTCAATGCCAGGAGTATACGAAACAAGGTAGGGGAACTGGCAGCGTGGGTTGGTACCTGGGACTTCGATGTTGTGGCCATTTCGGAGACATGGATAGAGCAGGGACAGGAATGGATGTTGCAGGTTCCGGGGTTTAGGTGTTTTAGTAAGCTCAGAGAAGGAGGCAAAAGAGGGGGAGGTGTGGCGCTGCTAGTCAAGAGCAGTATTACGGTGGCGGAGAGGATGCTAGATGGGGACTCTTCTTCCGAGGTAGTATTGGCTGAAGTTAGAAACAGGAAAGGAGAGGTCACCCTGTTGGGAGTTTTTTATAGGCCTCCTAATAGTTCTAGGGATGTAGAGGAAAGGATGGCGAAGATGATTCTGGATATGAGCGAAAGTAACAGGGTAGTTATTATGGGAGACTTTAACTTTCCAAATATTGACTGGAAAATATATAGTTCGAGTACAATAGATGGGTCGTTTTTTGTACAGTGTGTGCTGTAACCTAATAATAAGACCCATTGGTGTAAGGTAAGTGCCATATTATATTATTAGCATTGTGCAGGTCAAGGATTGGAGGTGGAGGAGCAGTCTCTGTCAGCGAGGGAACCTGAGAACATCTCAGAAGGTAAGCAAGTGATTTTTACTTTTATACCTGTTTTTCAAATTGTGTGTGTCGGGGGGAAACTGAAGTGACATCACAGAAAAGCTGTGACCTGAGTGGCTGGTTGGGATTCTAACCTAAATTTTTTTGAGTATTTGGGATCTAATTAAACATAATAACTTAATTATAATTTAGAGGATATCTAAGCCAGAGATCGGAGAATATTATAGTTAGCTATTGCATTTCTATTAGAAATCTAGTGCTAGGAAACAGATAGTTGACAGTAACTTTGAAATTTAAAAAAGTATTTAAAAAAAAAAAAAAGACAAATTTTAATTTTAATTAATTGACGCAATGTCAGTTAGAGGGGTGCTGTGCTCTGACTGTGAGATGTGGCAGGTCCGGGAGGCTTCCAGTGTCCCGGATGGCTTCATCTGCAGAAAGTGCACCCAACTGCAGCTCCTCACAGACCGCATGGTTCGGTTGGAGCAGCAATTGGATGCACTTAGGAGCATGCAGGTGGCGGAAAGCGTCATAGATCGCAGTTATGTAAGTGTGGTCACACCCAAGGTGCAGGCAGAGAAATGGGTGACCACCAGAAAGGGCAGGCAGTCAGTGCAGGAATCCCCTGTGGTTGTCCCCCTCTCGAACAGATATACCCCTTTGGATACTGTCGGGGGGGATAGCCTATCAGGGGAAAACAGCAGCAGCCAGAGCAGTGGCACCACGGCTGGCTCTGATGTTCAGAAGGGAGGGTCAAAGCGCAGAAGAGTAATAGTTATAGGGGACTCTATAGTCAGGGGCACAGATAGGCGCTTCTGTGGACGTGAAAGAGACTCCAGGATGGTATGTTGCCTCCCTGGTGCCAGGGTCCAGGATGTCTCCGAACGGGTAGAGGGAATCCTGAAGGGGGAGGGCAAACAGGCAGAGGTCGTTGTACATATTGGTACTAACGACATAGGCAGGAAGGGGCATGAGGTCCTGCAGCAGGAGTTCAGGGAGCTAGGCAGAAAGTTAAAAGACAGGACCTCGAGGGTTGTAATCTCGGGATTACTCCCTGTGCCACGTGCCAGTGAGGCTAGAAATAGGAAGATAGAGCAGACAAACACGTGGCTAAACAGCTGGTGTAGGAGGGAGGGTTTCTGTTATCTGGACCACTGGGAGCTCTTCCGGGGCAGGTGTGACCTGTATAAGATGGACGGGTTGCATCTAAACCGGAGAGGCATAAATATCCTGGCCGCGAGGTTTGCTAGTGTCACACGGGAGGGTTTAAACTAGTATGGCAGGGGGGTGGGCACGGGAGCAATAGGTCAGAAGGTGAGAGCATTGAGGGAGAACTAGGGAATAGGGACAGTGTGGCTCTGAGGCAGCGCAGACGGGGAGAAGTTGCTGAACACAGCGGGTCTGGTGGCCTGAAGTGCATATGTTTTAATGCAAGGAGCATTACGGGTAAGGCAGATGAACTTAGAGCTTGGATTACTACTTGGAACTATGATGTTGTTGCCATTACAGAGACCTGGTTGAGGGAAGGGCAGGATTGGCAGCTAAACGTTCCAGGATTTAGATGTTTCAGGCGGGATAGAGGGGGATGTAAAAGGGGAGGCGGAGTTGCGCTACTTGTTCAGGAGAGTATCACAGCTATACAGCGAGAGGACACCTCAGAGGGCAGTGAGGCTATATGGGTAGAGATCAGGAATAAGAAGGGTGCAGTCACAATGTTGGGGGTATACTACAGGCCTCCCAACAGCCAGCGGGAGATAGAGGAGCAGATAGGTAGACAGATTTTGGAAAAGAGTAAAAACAACAGGGTTGTGGTGATGGGAGACTTCAACTTCCCCAATATTGACTGGGACTCACTTAGTGCCAGGGGCTTAGACGGGGCAGAGTTTGTAAGGAGCATCCAGGAGGGCTTCTTAAAACAATATGTAAACAGTCCAACTAGGGAAGGGGCGGTACTGGACCTGGTATTGGGGAATGAGCCCGGCCAGGTGGTAGATGTTTCAGTAGGGGAGCATTTCGGTAACAGTGACCACAATTCAGTAAGTTTTAAAGTACTGGTGGACAAGGATAAGAGTGGTCCGAGGATGAATGTGCTAAATTGGGGGAAGGCTAATTATAACAATATTAGGCGGGAACTGAAGAACATAGATTGGGGGCGGATGTTTGAGGGCAAATCAACATCTGACATGTGGGAGGCTTTCAAGTGTCAGTTGAAAGGAATACAGGACAGGCATGTTCCTGTGAGGAAGAAAGATAAATACGGCAATTTTCGGGAACCTTGGATGACGAGTGATATTGTAGGCCTCGTCAAAAAGAAAAAGGAGGCATTTGTCAGGGCTAAAAGGCTGGGAACAGACGAAGCCTGTGTGGCATATAAGGAAAGTAGGAAGGAACTTAAGCAAGGAGTCAGGAGGGCTAGAAGGGGTCATGAAAAGGCATTGGCAAATAGGGTTAAGGAAAATCCCAAGGCTTTTTACACTTACATAAAAAGTAAGAGGGTAGCCAGGGAAAGGGTTGGCCCACTGAAGGATAGGCAAGGGAATCTATGTGTGGAGCCAGAGGAAATGGGCGAGGTACTAAATGAATACTTTGCATCAGTATTCACCAAAGAGAAGGAATTGGTAGATGTTGAGTCTGGAGAAGGGGGTGTAGATAGCCTGGGTCACATTGTGATCCAAAAAGACGAGGTGTTGGGTGTCTTAAAAAATATTAAGGTAGATAAGTCCCCAGGGCCGGATGGGATCTACCCCAGAATACTGAAGGAGGCTGGAGAGGAAATTGCTGAGGCCTTGACAGAAATCTTTGGATCCTCGCTGTCTTCAGGGGATGTCCCGGAGGACTGGAGAATAGCCAATGTTGTTCCTCTGTTTAAGAAGGGTGGCAGGGATAATCCCGGGAACTACAGGCCGGTGAGCCTTACTTCAGTGGTAGGGAAATTACTGGAGAGAATTCTTCGAGACAGGATCTACTCCCATTTGGAAGCAAATGGACGTATTAGTGAGAGGCAGCACGGTTTTGTGAAGGGGAGGTCGTGTCTCACTAACTTGATAGAGTTTTTCGAGGAGGTCACTAAGATGATTGATGCAGGTAGGGCAGTAGATGTTGTCTATATGGACTTCAGTAAGGCCTTTGACAAGGTCCCTCATGGTAGACTAGTACAAAAGGTGAAGTCACACGGGATCAGGGGTGAACTGGCAAGGTGGATACAGAACTGGCTAGGCCATAGAAGGCAGAGGGTAGCAATGGAGGGATGCTTTTCTAATTGGAGGGCTGTGACCAGTGGTGTTCCACAGGGATCAGTGCTGGGACCTTTGCTCTTTGTAGTATATATAAATGATTTGGAGGAAAATGTAACTGGTCTGATTAGTAAGTTTGCAGACGACACAAAGGTTGGTGGAATTGCGGATAGCGATGAGGACTGTCTGAGGATACAGCAGGATTTAGATTGTCTGGAGACTTGGGCGGAGAGATGGCAGATGGAGTTTAACCTGGACAAATGTGAGGTAATGCATTTTGGAAGGGCTAATGCAGGTAGGGAATATACAGTGAATGGTAGAACCCTCAAGAGTATTGAAAGTCAAAGAGATCTAGGAGTACAGGTCCACAGATCACTGAAAGGGGCTACACAGGTGGAGAAGGTAGTCAAGAAGGCATACGGCATGCTTGCCTTCATTGGCCGGGGCATTGAGTATAAGAATTGGCAAGTCATGTTGCAGCTGTATAGAACCTTAGTTAGGCCACACTTGGAGTATAGTGTTCAATTCTGGTCGCCACACTACCAGAAGGATGTGGAGGCTTTAGAGAGGGTGCAGAAGAGATTTACCAGAATGTTGCCTGGTATGGAGGGCATAAGCTATGAGGAGCGATTGAATAAACTCGGTTTGTTCTCACTGGAACGAAGGAGGTTGAGGGGCAACCTGATAGAGGTATACAAAATTATGAGGGGCATAGACAGAGTGGATAGTCAGAGGCTTTTCCCCAGGGTAGAGGGGTCAATTACTAGGGGGCATAGGTTTAAGGTGAGAGGGGCAAAGTTTAGAGTAGATGTACGAGGCAAGTTTTTTACGCAGAGGGTAGTGGGTGCCTGGAACTCACTACCGGAGGAGGTAGTGGAGGCAGGGACGATAGGGACATTTAAGGGGCATCTTGACAAATATATGAATAGGATGGGAATAGAAGGATACGGACCCAGGAAGTGTAGAAGATTGTAGTTTAGTCGGGCAGTATGGTCGGCACGGGCTTGGAGGGCCGAAGGGCCTGTTCCTGTGCTGTACATTTCTTTGTTCTTTGTTTGTTCTTTGAGGGTTTCCTGAAACAATATGTTGACAGGCCAACAAGAGGCGAGGCCACGTTGGATTTGGTTTTGGGTAATGAACCAGGCCAGGTGTTGGATTTGGAGGTAGGAGAGCACTTTGGGGACAGTGACCACAATTCGGTGACGTTTACGTTAATGATGGAAAGGGATAAGTATACACCGCAGGGCAAGAGTTATAGCTGGGGGAAGGGCAATTATGATGCCATTAGACGTGACTTGGGGGGGATAAGGTGGAGAAGTAGGCTGCAAGTGTTGGGCACACTGGATAAGTGGGGCTTGTTCAAGGATCAGCTACTGCGTGTTCTTGATAAGTATGTACCGGTCAGACAGGGAGGAAGGCGTCGAGCGAGAGAACCATGGTTTACCAAGGAAGTGGAATCTCTTGTTAAGAGGAAGAAGAAGGCCTATGTGAAGATGAAGTGTGAAGTTTCGGTTGGGGCGATGGATAGTTACAAGGTAGCGAGGAAGGATCTAAAGAGAGAGCTAAGACGAGCAAGGAGGGGAAATGAGAAGTATTTGGCAGGAAGGATCAAGGAAAACCCAAAAGCTTTCTATAGGTATGTCAGGAATAAGCGAATGACTAGGGAAAGAGTAGGACCAGTCAAGGACAGGGATGGGAAATTGTGTGTGGAGTCTGAAGAGATAGGCGAGATACTAAATGAATATTTTTCGTCAGTATTCACTCAGGAAAAAGATAATGTTGTGGAGGAGAATGCTGAGCCCCAGGCTAATAGAATAGATGGCATTGAGGTACGTAGGGAAGAGGTGTTGGCAATTCTGGATAGGCTGAAAATAGATAAGTCCCCGGGACCTGATGGGATTTATCCTAGGATTCTATGGGAGGCCAGGGAAGAGATTGCTGGACCTTTGGCTTTGATTTTTATGTCATCATTGGCTACAGGAATAGTGCCAGAGGACTGGAGGACAGCAAATGTGGTCCCTTTGTTCAAAAAGGGGAGCAGAGACAACCCCGGCAACTATAGACCGGTGAGCCTCACGTCTGTAGTGGGTAAAGTCTTGGAGGGGATTATAAGGGACAAGATTTATAATCATCTAGATAGGAATAATATGATCAGGGATAGTCAGCATGGCTTTGTGAAGGGTAGGTCATGCCTCACAAACCTTATTGAGTTCTTTGAGAAGGTGACTGAACAGGTAGACGAGGGTAGAGCAGTTGATGTGGTGTATATGGATTTCAGCAAAGCGTTTGATAAGGTTCCCCACGGTAGGCTATTGCAAAAAATACAGAGGCTGGGGATTGAGGGTGATTTAGAGATGTGGATCAGAAATTGGCTAGCTGAAAGAAGACAGAGGGTGGTGGTTGATGGGAAATGTTCAGAATGGAGTACAGTCACAAGTGGAGTACCACAAGGATCTGTTCTGGGGCCGTTGCTGTTTGTCATTTTTATCAATGACCTAGAGGAAGGCGCAGAAGGGTGGGTGAGTAAATTTGCAGACGATACTAAAGTCGGTGGTGTTGTCGATAGTGTGGAAGGATGTAGCAGGTTACAGAGGGATATAGATAAGCTGCAGAGCTGGGCTGAGAGGTGGCAAATGGAGTTTAATGTAGAGAAGTGTGAGGTGATTCACTTTGGAAGGAATAACAGGAATGCGGAATATTTGGCTAATGGTAAAGTTCTTGAAAGTGTGGATGAGCAGAGGGATCTAGGTGTCCATGTACATAGATCCCTGAAAGTTGCCACCCAGGTTGATAGGGTTGTGACGAAGGCCTATGGAGTGTTGGCCTTTATTGGTAGAGGGATTGAGTTCCGGAGTCGGGAGGTCATGTTGCAGCTGTACAGAACTCTGGTCCGGCCGCATTTGGAGTATTGCGTACAGTTCTGGTCACCGCATTATAGGAAGGACGTGGAGGCTTTGGAGCGGGTGCAGAGGAGATTTACCAGGATGTTGCCTGGTATGGAGGGAAAATCTTATGAGGAAAGGCTGACGGACTTGAGGTTGTTTTCGTTGGAGAGAATAAGGTTAAGAGGAGACTTAATAGAGGCATACAAAATGATCAGGGGGTTGGATAGGGTGGACAGTGAGAGCCTTCTCCCGCGGATGGATATGGCTGGCACGAGGGGACATAACTTTAAACTGAGGGGTAATAGATATAGGACAGAGGTCAGAGGTAGGTTCTTTACGCAAAGAGTAGTGAGGCCGTGGAATGCCCTACCTGCTACAGTAGTGAACTCGCCAACATTGAGGGCATTTAAAAGTTTATTGGATAAACATATGGATGATAATGGCATAGTGTAGGTTAGATGGCTTTTGTTTCGGCGCAACATCGTGGGCCGAAGGGCCTGTACTGCGCTGTATCGTTCTATGTTCTATGTTCTATAATACATGGAGGTAGGAATCCCAGAGGGTGCGGACGGTTGGAGGGTGGACCGACCCCAGGGATTAGCTGTCATCCAGATGGACCTTGAGCTTCTGGAAAGGCTGGTTCTATCGATAATGGAAATGCAGACACAGAGTTAGGGACTACTGCAATACTCACACCGTGGTCGCAAAGGAATTAGCATGGTCCATGTGCGGGGGGTGAGGGGGAGTGTTTCTTGTGCTGTCAGACAATATGGTGTTCCTATAGTGTTAAGCGGGAAGCGACAAGGGCAACCCCCCCCCCCCCCCTCCCTTGCCGGTACAGGGTGGAGAGGAGTGTTCACCTCCTTCTTCCCTCTCGGAGGTCATGGTTTCTTGTTTCAGTTCTTAAAAAGCAGCAGCCATTCACGCCCATGTGACATCACGCCTGGTGGAGGAGAAAATTCAATGAGGTCAGAAGATTCAACTTCAACCTTCCTGGGCGTGTACCTGATCAGGGGTGAGATTCTCCGACCCCCCGCCGGGTCGGAGAATCGCCGGGGGCTGGCGTGAATCCCGTCCCCGCCGGTTACCGAATTCTCCGGCACAGGATATTCGGCGGGGGCGGGAATCGCGCCGCGCCGGTTGGCAGGCCCCCCCCGGCGAAGTCCCGCTGCTGGAATGCCTGACCCGCCGGCGTGGATTAAACCACCTCTCTTACCGGCGGGACAAGGCGGCACGGGCGGGCTCCGGGGTCCTGGGGGGGGGTGCGGGGCGATCTGGCCCCGGGGGGTGCCCCCACGGTGGCCTGGCCCGCGATCAGTTCCCACCGATCCTTGGGCGGGCCTGTGCCGTGGTGGCACTCTTTTCCTTCCGCCTTTGCCACGGTCTCCACCATGGCGGAGGCGGAAGAGACCCCCTCCACTGCGCATGCGCGGGGATGCCGTGAGCGGCCGCTGATGCTCCCGCGCATGCGCCGCCCGCAAAGTCAGTTTTGCGCCAGTTGGCGGGGCACCAAAGGCCATTCCCGCCAGCTGGCGGGGCGGAAATTAGTCCGCGTGGGTCTAGCCCCTCAAGCTTGGGGCTCGGCCGCTCAAGGTGCGGGGGATTCCGCACCTTTGGGGCGGCGCGATGCCGGACTGATTCGCGCCATTTTTGGCGCCGGTCGGCAGACATCGCGCCGATTGCGGAGAATTCCGCCCCAGGTCATCAGGAATGGGCCCGGAAACTTTCCTGATGCAAATCCCGCTTCTCGCCTCTCAATACTTTGCATCCAAGATGGAATTTGCTCCCACGACTAATGGGCCTGCTAAATCCTGCCCACTGTCTAGTTCAGCTTCACTAATTTGCCCCATAAGCAGTTCTTGGGCTGGATTCTCCGCCGGCGGGATGCTCCATTTTGCCGGCAACCCGGGGGTTTCCTGATGGCGAGGGGCTGCCCCACAATGGGTAACGCCATTGACCTGTTGGCGTAACGGAGCATCCCACCGGTGCAGTGAAACGGAAATGTGGCGCGGCAGGGCGGAGAATCTAGGCATTTGTGTCCCCTATTGTAAACAATTTGCTTTTACTGTTTAATACCTGGTCATAAACCTGGGACCATTACAATGAATAAATGAAACTCCTTGTCACGATTTTACAGCCGTTCATGCCGGCAGGACCTTCTGGTCTCGCTGACGGTGCAGCCCACCGCGGGATTCCCTCGGTGAAGGGTCAATTCAACAGGAAACCTAGTTGACAACGGCAGGACCAGAAGATCCTGCCTCCAGCCCATGGTGGGCCGCCTTCCACTGCGGTGAAACATGCGGCAGGTTGCTTGGTAAATCCCGCACACTGCTCCGCACACTGCAATCCTGCACATGACATCCTCATACATTTCCCCAAGGAAAGCCAACTGCTAAACAAAAATATCTTACCTGAAACATGAAAGGGTCTTTAGAATAAGGACCAAAATCACAGGCGCCAGGAAAGCATATTGGGAGCTCGGGCACACAATCCAGATTAGCAAGCTCACCGCCAGGGCTCTACTTTCATGAAATAAGTATCATGTTTACCAGTTAAAACTCGCAGATCCTCTGAGGGCCAGCAAGAATGATTTAAATTTACAAATATGACAGCCGCTTAGAATGTCTACAATTTGTCCTGCATCAATTTCAATTTCTCACAATTTCAATTTCAAGCAAGTGGAAATGCTCAATTTGATACATTACGCTACATACCTCTCACGACTTAAATATTTTGACGTTAACTTCAAGGAAGGGGAAAGTGCTCAATTTGATACATTATGCTATATTTCAAGATGTGGAGATGCCGGTGTTGGACAGGGATGGGCATAGTAAGAAGTCTTACAACACCAGGTTAAAATCCAACAGGTTTATTTGGAATCACTAGCTTTTGGAACGTAGCTCCTTCCTCAGGTGAGTGAAGAGGTAGGTTATACAAACACAGCATATAAAGACAAAGCCAATTATGCAAAATTATACTTTGAATGCAAGTCTTTGCAGGTAATTAAGTAATTACAGGTCAAGACGGTGCAACTGGAGAGAGGGATAATCACAAGTTAAAGAGGTGTGAATTGTCTCAAGCCAGGATAGTTGGTAGGATTTCGCAAGCCCAGGCCAGATGGTGGGGGGGTTAAATGTAGTTAAATGTAGTGAGACATGAATCCAAGATCTCGGTTGAGGCGGTACTCATGCATGTGGAACTTGGCTATGAGTTTCTGCTCGGCAATTCTGCGTTGTGCGTCCTGAAGATCGCCTTGGAGATTGCTTACCTGAAGATCAGAGGCTGGATGCCCTTGACTGCTGAAGTGTTCCCCGACTGGAAGGGAACATTCCTGCCTGGTGATTGCAATGTGTCGAAGAATGCAACTGATTCCAGAGAGTAGTCCATGGTGAGTCTGATAGTGGGACGGAACATGTTGATGTCACCGTGTAGTCGCTTCAGTGATTCTTCAACTTGAGTCCAAAGGAAGAAAATGTCATCGATGTATCTAGTGTGTAGCGTCGGTTGAAGGTCCCGTGTGGTGAAGAGGACTTGCTCGAGCTTGTGCATGAAGATGTTGGCGTATTGAGGTGACAACCTGGCCCCATGGCTGTTCCATGGGGCTGGATGAACAATTGGTTGTCAAAGGTAAAGATGTTGTGATCCAGGATGAAGCGAATGAGTTGTAGAATTGCATCTGGAGATTGGCAGCTGTTGGTGTTGAGTACTGAGGCTGTTGCAGCAATGCCGTTGTCATGGGTGATGCTGGTGCGGGGTGCCAAAAATCGTCCATTGTGACGAGGAGTATTCCTGGTTCAACTGGTCCATGGGTGCTGAATTTCTATAAGAAGTCCGTAGTGTCACGACAGAAGCTGGGGGTTCCTTGCACGATGGGTTTCAGGATGCCCTCAACGTAGTTAGAAAGGTTCTTACAAAGGGTCCCATTGCCTGATACGACGGGACGGCTGGGTGTGTTGGCTTTGTGTACCTTTGGGGGGCAGTCGAGTTCTCCATGTCCTGATGTCTGTGATGACCTTGGTGGACGTCTTCCGGTTGTTCTGGAGAGGCCCGGCCTCATAAAGATCTCCTGCTCAGTGGTAGAAGCACCCTTGGCGGTCTGGACTGCTGCAGTTGTGTGAGGGGACTGTGAGTGGCTGAATACCCTTGCGGTCCTGATGGAAGCTGCCGGGGTGCCCAGCTTATGCTTATCCTCTCTGTGGGTGCTGGAGGGCCCAAGCATGATTCCTGGAGGGAGGTCAAGGTGCCTGGGCCTAAGTGACCTACATCCTGATGTCCACCAGAGTGTGTGGCCGCGGAGTGCAGGACCAAGCACAAATCCAACAGGATCTGCTGGACCAAGATCTCCATGGTGGCCTTGAGATGCTTGCATGTCGGAGCCATGACATTAGACGGAACGGGGAGGGACTTCTCCATCGTGCACTCTAGCCTGATGAGTAATTGTTGAAGCTCTGCCCGATGTTCCTCTGCCTCCATTTGCATCTTCAATGAGCTGACAGCCGCTTCCAGCAGCTCAACAACTGACTGGGACTGAGCAGGTAGCTGGCCTCCAGCAGCCCTCCGAGTGCCGGAGACCTGGGCTGTCCCTGTCTGACTGCTGTAGGGATGTGTCTGAGAGGTGTTCTCAAGGGATAACCTTGAGCTAAGCCCCACCAATGTGTGTGTCTGCGCTAGTAGAAGGTGGGCTTGAGCGCTTTGACGATTCTTTAATAATAATTATAATCTTTATTAGTGTCACAAGTAGGCTTACATTAACACTGCAATGAAGTTACTGTGAAAAGCCCCTAGACGCCACATTCCGGCACCTGCTCAGGCATACTGAGGGAGAATTCAGAATGTCCAATTCACCTAAACTGCACATCTTTTGGGACTTGTGGGAGGAAACCGGAGCACCCGGAGGAAACCCACGCAGACACGGGGTGAACGTGTAGACTCCGCACAGTCAGTGACCCAACCGGGAATCAAACCTAGGACCCTGGCGCAATGAAGCAACAGTGCTAACCACTGTGCTTGATCACATCATCCTCTGATGTGCTCCAGGGGCTTGGAAAGCTGCTGGCTGCAGTCTGCTGGTACCTGCAAAAGACAAAAGGACAGTTTTACTGGATGAGCTGAAGCTAATTCAGGGTATGTTGCACTCAGTGTGAATTGTAGGTTTGAGTGAAGCGATTAAGCTGAGATCTGTGGGAAACTACTGTGTTCTTATATTAAGGGTTGTACGGGTTATAAATATGCGTGGCCTCCAGCTCGCTGCCATTTCGTCAGCTGCTGTAGGAGGCCACACATCTGATACTAATAAAGCCTCAGTTTGAATTCAACTTATTCTCCAGCCAAATTGATCGTGCCTCAATTTATTAGTATCTGATTCAGAAGATGGACCTCCGGATTAAACCAGATCGCCTGCAGCTGGATCCACACTCAAGCGACGCCAGAAAGGACTTACAGCACTGGCGAGCTTGTTTTGAAGCGTACATCAACGTGGCGCCGACCCCTGTTCCAGAGGCTCAGAAGATTCAAATCTTGTACTCCAGACTCAACTCTAAAATCTTCCCGCTGATCCAGGATGCGCCCAATTACGCTGACACTATGACTTGACTCAAAGAGAGTTATGAGCAGAAGCCGAACACGCTCTTAGCCAGACACGCGCTCGCAACGCGTACTCAACTACCTGGTGAGTCAATCGAGGACTTCTGGAGGGCCCTGATCCCACTAGGTCGGGACTGTGATTGCCAGGATGTTACAGCTAAGGAGCACTCAGATCTCCTTATGAGGGACGCTTTTGTAACTGGGATTGGGTCCGATGTTATCAGGCAGCCACGCGCGACCTCGCAGAGACTAAAACACTAGCGTTTTCCATGACGGTCGCCCTGCGCAATGTACAGTCCTATGCCCCCAACCGCGCAGCCTACTCCTCCTTCGCTTCATGGGCCCCACAGGCAGCCGTCCCAGCGGGGGCGCTACCCACCCAGTACGCCTGCGTTACGCGCCAGCCAGTGATCTCCGGGGGGCCCCGATGCTATTTTTGCGGCCAACAAAGACACCCCCGCCAACGCTGCCCGGCCTGCGCTGCCCTTTGTAAGGCCTGCGGGAAGAAGGGCCACTACGCAGCGGTGTGCCAGGCCCGCTCAGCGGCAGCAGTCGCCCCCAACCCCCCTGGTCACGGACAATGGATGCCGCTATCCTCCCCTCCTCCCCAGGCCATGTGCGAGCATTGGGCGCCGCCATCTTCTCCCCCGCACAACATGTGCGTTTCATGGGCGTCGCCATCTTGCTTGACCCCCGCAACTTGCGTTCCATGGGCGCCGCCTTTTTGTGACCCCCAGGACCTCCGGGCGCCGCCATCTTGTCCATCCCGCAGCGCACGGAGACCAACGGCGTTTCAGGACCCCGACTCAGCGGCCGCCTCACTACCCGACGATCAACCACGACTCGCATCCATGGCAATCGACCAGTCCAGACCACGCACTCTGACCAACGCATCCACCAGCATGAAAGTCAACGGCCACGTGACCTCCTGCCTACTGGACTCCGGGAGCACCGAGAGCTTTGTACATTCAAATACGGGAAGGCGTTGCTCCCTTAAGGTACACCCTACCAATCAAAGTATCTCCCTGGCCTTCGGATCCCATCGCGTAGCGATCCGGAGGTACCGCACAGTCATGCTCACAGTCCAAGGTGTAGAGTTCCACAGTTTTTGCCTCTACGTCCTCCCTAACCTCTGCACTGCACTTATCCTTGGCAACCTCCAGAGCCTGACCCTAAAATTCGACGGACCCTTACCACCCCTCACTGTGTGCGGCCTCGCGACCCTAAAGGTCGATCCTCCTTCCCTCTTTGCCAATCTAACTCCAGGTTGCAAACCCGTCGCACCAGGAGCAGATGGTACAGCACCCAGAATAAGGCCTTCATCAGGTCAGAGGTCCAGCGGTTGCTTCAGGAGGGAGTCATCGAGGCCAGCAACAGCCCCTGGAGAGCTCAAGTGGTAGTGGTTAAGTCTGGGGAGAAAAATCGAATGGTCATGGACGACAGCCAGACCATCAACAGGCACACGCAGCTCGACGCGTACCCCCTCCCACGCATATCTGACATGGTTAACCAGATTGCACAGTACCGGGTCTTCTCAACGGTGGACCTGAAATCCACTTACCACCAGCTCCCCATCCGTAAATCGGACCGGCCCTACACCGCCTTCGAGGCAGACGGCCGGGTATATCACTTCCTTAGGGTCCCCTTCGGCGTCACCAATGGGGTTTCGGTCTTCCAAAGGGAGATGGATCAGAGTTGATATTGCCAAGGCCACAATGCACGCTGTAGACAAAACACTTCCTTTCCAAGTAGAAAGCGACATATCGGACGTCGCCCTTGCCGCCACCCTCAATCAGGCAGGCAGGCCCGTGGCATTCTTTTCACACACCCTCCATGCCTCCGAAATTCGGCACTCATCCATCGAAAAGGAGGCCCAGGCCATAGTAGAAGCTGTGCGACATTGGAGGCATTACCTGGCCGGCTGGAGATTCACTCTCCTCACTGACCAACGGTTGGTTGTCTTCATGTTCAACAACACGCAGCGGGGCAAGATCAAAAATGACAAAATCTTGCGGTGGAGAATCGAGCACTCCACCTATAATTACGAGATTAGGTATCGCCCTGGCAAACTCAACGAGCCCCCAGACGCACCTATCCCGAGGTACATGTGCCAGCGCACAGGTAGACCGACTCCGGACCCTACACGACAGCCTTTGTCACCCAGGGGTCACTCGGTTGTACCACTTCATTAAGGCACAAAATTTGCTCTATTCCGTCGAGGAAGTAAGGACGATCACCAGGGACTGCCAGGTCTGTGCAGAGTGCAACCCGCACTTCTACCGGCCGGACCGCGTGCACCTGGTGAAGGCGCCCCTTTGAACGCCTCAGCGTGGATTTCAAAGGCCCCCTCCCCTCCTCCGATCGACACACATATTTCCTCAGTGTGATCGATGAATACTCCTGTTTTCCCTTCGCCATCCCATGCCTCGACATGGCGTCTGCCACCGTCATTAAAGCCCTTAATTCTATCTTCACTCTGTTTGGCTTCCCTGCCTACATCCACAGTGACAGGGGATCCTCATTCATGAGCGATGAGCTGCGCCAGTTCCTGCTCAGCAGGGGTATCGCCTCCAGCAGAACGACCAGCTACAACCCCCGGGGAAACGGACAGGTAGAAAGGGAGAATGGGACTGTATGGAGGGCCGTCCAGCTAGCCCTGCGGTCCAGAAATCTCCCAGCCTCCCGCTGGCAAGAGGTCCTCCCTGATGCACTACATTTCATTCGCTCATTACTCTGCACTGCTACTAACAGTACACCGCATGAACGTCTTTTTGCCTTCCCCAGGAAGTCCACATCCGGGGTATCACTCCCAACTTGGCTCACAGCTCCGGGAACTGTGCTTCTCCGTAAACATGTGCGGCTCCACAAGGTGGATCCGTTGGTGGAAAGGGTGCACTTGCTCCACGCAAACCCCCAGTACACCTACGTGGCATTCCCTGACGGCTGACAGGATACCGTCTCCCTCAGGGACCTGGCACCAGCAGGTTCCACCCCCGCCGCCCCCGGCACCACCCTCCCCTCCCCCGCCACCCCCATCACCCCCCCTAGGACCGTCCGTTCTCCCCCTGCCCACCCCCGTTGATGAAGAGGATTTTGGCACGCTCTCGGAGTCAACTTCGACCACGACAGCACCAACATCGCCGGCTCCACTTTGTCGATCTCAGAGGACGATCAAGGCGCTGGACCAGCTGAACCTCTGACCGGCCCGCCGGATGACCAGAGACATTTTTTTACTGTTCTGTAAATATTAAAGATTGCGAATTGTATATAGTTATCCACCACCCCCGCCGGACTCAATTTTAACAGGGGGTGAATGTGGTAAACCACTGTGTTCTTATATTAAGGGTTGCACCCTAGAACTTGCTCTACAGGTTCGCCTGAACCCCTGCATGCTAGCTCCGCCCAGGAGCCAGGTTATAAATATGCGTGACCTCCAGCTCGCTGCCATTTCGTCAGCTGCTGTAGGAGGCCACACATCCGATACTAACAAAGCCTCAGTTTGAATTCAACTTCGTCTCCAGCCAAATTGATCGTGCCTCAAGATCTGTACCAGGTTATTGCGAGAGGCCAAGCTCTGCGTCGTCACAGGAGCAATCCTGGTCCTCGCTGGCGAACCCTCCGGCAGTATCCTGAAACTCGCTGAGGGCCAGCATCTCTACCAGCCCTCCCTCTGTCTGGGCTCTCTCGTGCTTGTTGTGTGCAGGTTTGGCCTGTCTGGAGACAAAAGAAAGATGTGATCAGAGGGGTGGAGCAGAGGTTGGGTGAAATAATAATTCCTCTGTGTGATGAGCCCTCCATTGAAGGAACAGGGATTGGTGTTCGAGCAGCAAGACTGATGGGATGGTGGTGGTGTGAAAGTCTTGTTGAGAGAGTAAGCTAATGGTTGTGTCAGATCCACAAAGAGAGTAGCCATTTAAATACATGATGCCATGTTGAAAGTTTGATAGTGGAGGTTGCTGAGAGAGGACTTATCCCGGTGGAGTAAATGTGCTCATTAATCCGCTTCCTGCACTGGATAGTGCTTTGCGAGTTGGTGACAACCGCACTGATCTCCTGGACAATGACTTCCCAGGCTAGAGAGGTAAGGCTCTTTGGGTCATCTCTGGGGTAGTGGACATGTTGTTGGACCCGCATTCCCCAAATTAGCCTTGAGGACCCTGGCAGTGAAAACTCGTGCGACCTTCTGGAGGCTGTTAGCCATTTTCCGTTGGGTTCCAGACACGTTGGAGGGACTGACAAAGTTGGGAGAGCTGTCTCACAGACTAGTTAAGCAACAGCCTGACATAGTCATACCCACAGAATCAATACAGACAATGTCCCAGACACACTATCACCATTCCTGGGTATGTCCTGTCTCACTGGCAGGACAGACCAAGCAGAGGTGGCGGCACAGTGGTACACAGCCGGGAGGGAGTTGCCCTGGGAATCCTCAACATCGACTCTGGACCCTATGATGCCTCATGGCTTCAGATTAAACATGGTCAAGGAAACCTCCTGCTGATTTCCACGTACCGGCCACTGGAGGAGGAGGCACCAGAAATATCCCCATCCTCAATAATGGAGGAGCCCAGCACATATGTACAAAAGACAAGGCTGAGGCATTCACAACAATCTACAACCAGAAGTGGTGAGTGAATGATCCATCTCGGTCTCCTCCGAAGGTCCCCAGCATCACAGATATCAGTCTTCAGCCAATACGATTCACACCACGTGATATCAAGAAACGGCTGAAGGCACTGCAAAGGTTTGGGGCCCTGTCGTGTTGTTCAGCCTGGTGTAACACGGATTGCACACAATGCAGTTAACTGATCAAGTATACACCAAACGTGGGCATTGGTTCAATATGAGATTTATTGAACTCCAGTAACGAAACACACAGCTGCCTGTGGGTTGACTCTCTACTACTCTAAGTAAACTAACGTTAACTATCTAGACCAGACTAGCTCTGAGCCACGTGTAGAAGGTGCTAACTGATATATACACCTTGACTGTCACTACAGCTATCACCAGTGGAAAGAGGCAGAGTGTTGATGCCTCGTGTGTTTTATAGTTGGAAGCCCCCCCTCTGGTGTCCTGTTTTGTGATTGGCCATGTTCTGTTCTGTATATTGATTGGCTCACCTGGGGTGTCTGTCACTGCCTGCTTTTACCTCATGATGTGCATAGGTGCCTATTATGACAGGCCCTAACAGTATTCCAGCAATAGTACTGGAGACTTGTGCTCCAGAACTTGCCGCACCCCTTGCAAAGCTTTTCCAGTACAGCTACAACACTGGAATTTACCCAGCAATGTGGAAAATTGCCTAGGTGTGTCCTCTACACAAGAAAGAGGACAAATCCAACACAGCCAATTACCGCCCTATCAGTCGACTCTCCATCATCAGCAAAGTGATGGAAGGAGTCATTAACAGTGCTATCAAGCTGTACTTACTCAGCAATAACCTGCTCATGGACGCCCAGTTTGGGTTCCGCCAGGGTCACTCAGCTCCTGACCTCATTACAGCCTTGGTTCAAACATGGACAAAAGAGCTGAATGCCAGAGGTGAGGTGAGAGTGACTTCCTTTGACATCAAGCCAGCATTTGACCGAGTATGGCATCAAGGAGCCCTAGCGAGGAGTCAATGGGAATCAGGGGAAAATACTTTGAAGTTACTTTCGCACCACGTAAGTGCCAGGCAATAACCATCTGCTACAACAGAGGATCTAACCACCACCCCTTGACATTCAATGACATTACCATCGCTGAATCCCCCACAATCAACATCCTGGGATTACCATTGATCAGAAATTGAACTGGACTAGCCATGTTAATACTGTGGCTATGAGGGCAGGTCAAAGGCTCGGATTCCTATGGCGAGTACTCACCGCCTGACTCCGCAAAACATGTCCATCATCTACAAGACACAAGTCAGGAGTGTATTGGAATACTCTCCACTTTCCTGGGTGAGGTGCAGCTCCAACAACACTCAAGAAGTTCAACACCATCCAGGACAAAGCAGCCCACTTGAATGCCCCCCCCTTCCTCAAACATTCAAACCCTCCACCATCGCCGAACAATGGCAGCCGTGTGTATCATCTACAAGATGCACTGCAGTAACTCACCAAGATTCCTCAGAAAGCACCTTCCAAACCCACAACCATCACTATCGAGAAGGACAAGAGCCACAAACAGCTGGGAACTCCACCACCTGGAGGTTCCCCTCCAAGTCACTCACCACCCTGACTTGGAAATATATCGCCATTCCTTCGCTGTCGCTGGGGCAAAATCCCTAACAGCACAGTGGGTGTACTTACACCTCAAGGACTGCAGCGGTTAAAGAAGGCAACTCACAACCACCTTCTGAAAGGCAGCTAGGGATGGGCAATAAATGCTGCCCTAGCCAGCGATGCCCACATCCCATAAATGAATTTTTAAAGAAAAATGATAATCCTCTCCGGTACGTATTGGGAGCCACCTGAGCGGCCCAGGCATCTGAATCACATCTTCAGCAGTCCAATGGTTTGCTCTATGAAGGAGAATGTGGTGACTGGAGCAGCATTGTAACTTTCCTTGGCTGGTGTCTGAGGGCAATGAACCAGTGTCATCAATCAGTGTTTTAGTGGGTACTCCTTATTCCCCAGCAACTATCCCTACAGACATTCTGGCCCCTCTGACTGAGGATGTAAGAGTAATAGCAACTCCCAGGGAACCGAGCACAAATGTTCAGGATTTGCTTTCGATGATCACACACCAACTGCACATTGATGGAATGGAAACCCTTACAGTTGATGTATCTCAAAGGCGTTTAGCCACATGGTGCAATCTATTGCTTCCTGCACCATAGGGAACACAGAGAGAGCTGTGAAGTCCATGAATCTCTAAGCCTTGATATCCTTGTCCAGAGCAAAGTTTACACAATGGTGGGCCCATTAAGGTTGGGACCCAGATTTGCATATTCAAGTGAGTAGTTAGTCTGTCTACGCTGGTTCTACCCAGCGCGCGGGATCAAATGGCCTCACCTCGGAGACCCCGAGCAGGCGCCATTTAATACTGGTTTACACAAATGTGGACCACACGTACCAGCAGTTGTGTGGGTCTCCCAGGCTCCTGCGCAGGCGAGCTCTGGGTGGGGTGAGACCCTGGCACCCCCACTGCCACCCAGTCACTTTGGCACTGCCAATCTGGCACCCTGGAAGTGCTACTAGCAGTGTCATCTGGGTGCAACCCTGGTAGTTGCAGGGTGCCCAGGTGACATTGCTAGGCTGGCGGGGGGGACTGCCAGGGTGCCAGCCTGGCAGTGCCAATGTACCCAGGTGGAATCATGCCATGCCGGGGATCAGGCCTGGGAGTGCCAGGGGAGATTTACCAGGATGTTGCCTGGTATGGAGGGCATTAGCTATGAGGAGCGGTTGAATAAACTCGGTTTGTTCTCACTGGAACGAAGGAGGTTGAGGGGAGACCTGATAGAGGTATACAAAATTATGAGGGGCATAGACAGAGTGGATAGTCAGAGGCTTTTCCCCAGGGTAGAGGGGTCAATTATTAGGGGGCATAGGTTTAAGGTGAGAGGGGCAAGGTTTAGAGTAGATGTACGAGGCAAGTCTTTTACACAAAGGGTAGTGGGTGCCTGGAACTCGATACCGGAGGAGGTGGTGGAAGCAGGGACGATAGTGACATTTAAGGGGCATCTTGACAAATACAAGAATAGGATGGGAATAGAGGGATACGGACCCAGGAAGTGTAGAAGATTGTAGTTTAGTCGGGCAGCATGGTCGGCACGGGCTTGGAGGGCCGAAGGGCCTGTTCCTGTGCTGTACATTTCTTTGTTCTTTGTTGTTCTTATGAGGTGAGGTGCGGGGGTCTCGATGACCCCCTTATTGGTGAGTTGGGGTGTTGGGGGGGGCGCGGGGTCCAGAGGCCATTTCAAAATGGCACTCCGATCTCTTCCTGAAGGAAATGGGACTAAGTCTGGCCTCTTTGGGGTGGTTATTGCTGAGGCCCAGAAATGAGGCAAAATCCCGCTTAATAACGGAGTCGTTCTTGGCACTGTCAGTGCCGTGAAACACCCGGGTAACCGCGCTCGGTACCGGACTCTGTTTCATTTTGATTAAATCGCGCCCAAGTAATGTGTGAGATCAGCTCACTTTTGGGAGTTAATTTGAAAAAACTGTATCTTTAGTACAGAGTTACTCTTTACTCGAGACTTTAGGCAGGTTAAGCTGTGAAAGGTGGTGGAGATCATTACTAAAGTATTGCCATTATGGTTGGCTACAAAATGCCAGGCATCTCAAAAGATAAATATTGTATCAATTAATGAATTCAATTACTGCCTTGACCTAATTTTCCTGAACATAAATGCTAAAAGCTTTTTGGCTACGTCCTACCTCTCACGGAATGAGGCACTGGACCTGAAAAGAGCAAATGATACTTCAGCATATAATAGAGTTATAATCACATTTAAGTGCAGAAAACCATTTTAATAATAAAAATCATTCAGGAAGAACATTCTGTATTTTGCTACTTAAGTTTGAATTACAGAAATTCAATTTGTTTATCACTGTTTTTGTTATCTGTTGGGAGGTGAAGAAGACTGAAATAATGTTCCTAATCTCCATCCTCAATGATGGCAGTGCCTGCTACATTGGTACAAAAGCCTTTGTGCTGAGTGGATGATTCTGAGGTCCGGCCTACTGCTGATTCCCCACCATCACAGATGCTAGTTTTCAGAATTCACTCCATGTGATATCAAGCAGCGGCTGAGCTCAATGTATACAGCAATGGCTTGGCACGCTGACAACATTTCAGCTGTATTCCTAAAGACTTGTGTTCCAGAATTAGACATTCCCTAAGCCAACCTGTTCAAGGACAGCTAAAACACTGGCACAACCTGGATAAATGCCCAACTGTGCCATGTCCACCAAAAACAGGACAAATTCAACCTGATCGATTACCACCCCATATGCCCTCACTCATCAGCAAAATAATGGGAGGTTTTGCAGAAAGTGCTATGAAGCAGCACTTACTCGTATATTCTGTACCTGGGCAGGACCAGAACCAATGTCCGAGGAGGAGTGTTTGCTAGTGCTATTGGGGAGGGTTTAAACTAATATGGCAGGGGGGTGGGAACCGTTGCAGGAAGTCGGAGGGAAGTAAGAACAAAGAAAATGTTCCTCCAAGCCTGTCCCGACCATGCTGCCCTTGTAAACTAAAATCTTCTACACTTCCTGGGTTCGTATCCCTCTATTCCCATCCTATTCATGTATTTGTCAAGATGCCCCTTAAATGTCACTATCGTCTCTGCTTCCACTTCCTCTGGCAGCGAGTTCCAGGCACCCACTACCCTCTGTGTAAAAGACCTGCCTCATACATCTCCTGTAAACCTTGCCCCTTAAACCTATGCCCCCTAGTAATTGACCCCTCTACCCTGGGGAAAAGCCTCTGACTATCCACTCTGTCTATGCCCCTCATAATTTTGTAGACCTCTATCAGGTTGCCCCTCAGCCTCCTTCGTTCCAGTGAGAACAAACCGAGTTTATTCAACCGCTCCTCATAGCTAATGCCCTCCATACCAGGCAACATTCTGGTAAATCTCTTCTGCACCCTCTCTAAAGCCTCCACATCCTTCTGGTAGTGTGGCGACCAGAATTGAACACTATACTCCAAGTGCGGCCGAACTAAGATTCTATACAGGTAGGGTCAGAAACAAAAGGCAGTAAGGGGAAAAGTGGTAGGCAGAAAAACCAAAGACAAAAATCAAAAAGGGCCACACTACATCATAATTCTAAAAGAGCTATAAATGTAAAAAAATGCGAGGAGCATTTGTAATCAGGTTGATGAATTAACTGTGCTGACAACCATTAACGGATATAATGTAATTGGGATCATGAAGCCCTGGGTCCATGATGACCAAGAATGGGAACTCAACATCCAGGAGTATTCAATATTCAGAAAAGATAGAGGGAAAGTCAGATGGAGTAGGGTTGCTGATTAAAGAGGAGATTAATGTAATAGTAAGGAAGGAAATTAGCCTGGACGATGTGGAATTTGTATGAATGGAGCTGCAGAATACCAAAGGGCAAAAATGCTAGTGGGAGTTGTGTACAGACCACCAAATAGTAATTGAGAGGTTGGCATCAAACAGGAAATTAGAGTAGCGTATATTAAGGGTGCAGCAGTTATTATGGGTGATTTCAATCTGCATATTTATTGGGCTAATCAAACTTGTAGCAATGCGATGGAGAAGGATTTCCTGGAATGTATAAGGGATGGTTTTCTCGATCAATATATCGAGGAACCAACTAGAGAGCAGGCCATCCTAGACTGGGTATTGTGCAATGACAGAGGATTAATGAGCAACATTATGGTGCGAGATCCTTTAGGGAAGAATGACGATGATATGGTAGAATTCTTCATTAAGATGGAGAGTGACACAGTTAAGTCTGAGACTAGGGTCCTGAACTTAAAGAAAGCTAACTTTGATGCTATGAGATGTGTATTGGCTAGGATAAGCTGGCAAAGGATATTTAAGGGGTTGATGGTGGATAGGCAATGGCAGACATTTAAAGAACACCTGGATAAACTTCAACAATTGTACATCCCTGTCTGGCGCAAGAGTAAGACCGGGAAGGTGGCCCAACCATGGTTAACAAGGGAAATCAGGGATAGTGTTAAAGCCAAAGAGGAGGTATATAAATTGGCCAATAAAAGTAGCAAGCCTGAGGACTGGGAGAAATTTAAAGAGGAGAACAAAAGGGTTTAATTCAGAAGGGGAAAATAGAATATGAGAGTATGCTTGTAGAAAACATAAAAACTGACTGAAAAAGCTTCTATAGATATGTGAAGAGAAAAAGACTGGTGAAAAGGAAAAGACTGGTGAAGACAAATGTAGGTCCCTTACAGTCATAATCAGGTGAATTCATAATGGGCAACAAAAAGATGGCAGACCAGTTGAACAAATACTTTGGACCTGTCTTCACGAAGGAGGACACAAATAACCTTCTGAAAATACTAGGGGGCAGAGGGTCTAGCATAAAGGAGGAACTGAAGGAAATCCTTATTAGTCAGGAAACTCTATTGGGGAAATTGATAGGATTAAAATCCGATAAGTCCCCAAGGCCTGATCATCTGCATCCCAGAGTACTTAAGGAAGTGGCCTTAGAAATAGTGGACGCATTGATGAACATTTTCCAGCATTTTATAGACTCTGGAAGAATTCCAATGGATTGGAGGGTAGCTAATGTAATCCCACTTTTTAAAAAAGGAGGGAGAGAGAAAACGGGAAATTATAGACCAGTTAGCCTGACATTGGTGGTGGGAAAAATTCTGGAGTCAATTATTAAGGACAAACTAACTGAGCATTTGGAAAGTGGGGACAGGATTGGTCCAGGTCAGCATGGATTCACAAATGGGAAATCATGTCTGACAAATCTTCTGGAATCTTTTGAGGATGTGACCAATAGAGCGGACAAGGGTGAGCCTGTGGATGTTGTGTATCTGGACTTTCAAAAGGCTTTGGACAAGATCTCACACAAGAGATCAGTGAGCAAAATTAAAGCTCATGGTGTTGGGGATAATATATTGGCGTGAATAGAGAACTGGTTGGCAGACAGGAAGCAGAGAGTGGGAATAAACGGGTCATTTTCAGAGTAGCAGGTAGTGACTAGTGGGGTAATGCAGGGTCCAGTGCTGGGACCCCAGCTGTTCACAATGTACATTAATGATTTGGATGAAGGAATTTCATGCAATATCTCCAAATTTCGGGATGACACTAAGCTGAGTGGGAATGTGTGATATAAGGAGGGTGCAAAGAGTCTGCAGGGTGACTTGGACAGGCTGGCTGAGTGGGCAAATACTTGGCAAATGCAATATAATGTGGGTAAATGTGAGATTATCCACTTTGGTAGCAAAAACAGAAAAGCAAATTATTATCTGAATGGTGGCAGTTTCGGAAAAGGGGAAGTGCAACGAGATCTGGGCGTTATGGTGGAACAGTCGCCGAAGGTTGGCTTGCAGGTACAACAGGCAGTGAGGAAAGCTAATAAAATTCTGACCTCCATAGCGAGAGGATTTGAGTAGAGGAGTAGGGATGCCTTGCTGCATCCTTGGTGAGGCCACACCTTGAGTATTGTGTGCACGTTTGGTCTCCTAGTTTGAGGAAGGACATTCTTGCTATTGAGGATGGTAGCGAAGGTTCACCAGACTAATTCCTGGGATGGCAGGACTGACATATGAAGAAAGTTTGGATCAACTGGGCTTGTTCTCACTGGAGTTTAGAAGAATGAAAGGGGATCGCATAGAAACATATAAAATCCTGATGGGACTGGTGACGCTAGATGCAAGACGGATGTTCCCGATGTTGGGGACATCCAGAACTAGGAGTCACCGTCTAAGAATAAGCATTCCAAGCATTGTCTGGCATCTTTGAATCTGTCTATATATATGTTTCTGGAGCATACCTCTTCATTCACCTGAGGAAGGAGCAGCGCTCCGAAAGCTAGTGACATCGAAACAAACCTGTTGGACTTTAATCTGGTGTTGTAAGACTTCTTACTAAGAATAAGGGATAAGCCATTCAGGACTGAGATGGGGAATAACTTCTTCTCTCAGAGAGCTGTGAACTTGTGGAATTCTCTACCACAGAAAGCTGTAAAGGCCAGTTTGTTGGATATATTCAAGACGGAGCTGACATGGCCCTTGCGGCTCAAGGGTTCAAAGGGTACGGCGAGAAAGCGGGAGTGGGATACTGAATGATCAGCCATGATCATATTGAATTGTGGTGCGGGAGCAAAGGGCCGAATGGCCTACTCCTGCACCTATTTTCTATGTTCCTGTTACTCAGCAATTCACCGATATTCACTGATGCTGAATTTGGGTCTCAAATGGCCACTCTGCTCCAGACCTCATAATAACCTTCTTGAACATGGAGAAAAGAGCTGAATTCAACAGGGGAAGTGAGGTGCGAGTGATTGCCCTTGACATCAGAGCAGCATTTGACTGAGTGTGGCATCAAGGTGCATTGCAAAATTGAAGTCCATGGCATTTGGGGGTAAAGTCTCAACTGGTTGGAGGCATATCTAGCACAAAGATGTTTCGTTATGGTTGCTGGAAGTCAATAATTTCAACCCTAGAACATTGCTGCAGGATTTCCTCAGGGTAGTGTCCTAGGCCCAACCATCTTCAGCTACTTCATCAATGACCTCTCTTCAACGTAAGTCAGAAATAGTGATTTTGTTGACGATTGCACAGAATTCAGTACAATTTGAGACTTCTCAGATACTGAAGCAGTCTATGTCCATATGCTGCAAGACCAGGACAACATTCACACTTGGCTTTTTAAAAATTCATTCAAGGGATGTGAGGATCGTTGACTATTTATTGCTCATTGCTAATTGGCCGTGAGAAGGTGGTGGTGAGCTGCCTTCTTCAACTACTACAGTCCAGTAATGTGTGTGCACCCACAGGGCTGTTAGGGAGGGAGTTCCTGGATTTTGACCCAGGGACAGTGAGGGAACATCAGCATACATCAAAGTGGGCACCATGAGTGGCTTGGAGGGGAACGTCCAAGTGGTGGTGTTCCTAGTATCGGCTGTCCTTGCCTTTTTAGATGATAGTAATGGTCATAGGTTTGGAAGGTGCATCTCAGGAGGCTTAGCGAGTTCCTGCAATGTGTATTGATGGTAGAGGGAGTGAATGTTTGTGAAAGGGATAACAATTAAGCGGGCTGCTTTGTCCCGGATGGTGTCGAGCTTCTTGAGTGTTCTTGGAGTTGCACCTATCCAGGCAAATGGAGAGTATTCCATCACAATCTTGACTTGTGTCTTGTAGATGGTGGACAAGCTTTGGGGGATCAGGGGGTGAATTACTCACCACCGAATTCCCAGCCTCTGACCTGTTTTTGGAGCAACATTATTTAAATGGCTAGACCAGTTCAGTTTCTGGTCAATGGGATTCAGCGATGGTAATGCCATTGAATGTCAAGAGGCGGTGCTTAGATCGTCTCTTGTAGGAGATTTGATTTGATTTAATTTATTATTGTCACATGTATTAGTATACAGTGAAAAGTATTGTTTCTTGCATGCTGTACAAACAATGCATACCGTGCCTAGGGAAGGAAGGAGAGACTGCAGAATATAATGTCACAGTTATGGTCATTGCCTGGCACTGGTGTGACATGAATGTTACTTGCCACTTGTCAGCCCAAGCTTGGATATTGTCCAGGTCTTGCTGCATTTGCATGTGGACTGTTTCAGTGTCTGAGGAGTTGCAAATGTTGCTGATCAGCGAACATCCCCCCTTCTGACCTTACATTGGAAAGGAGGTCATTGATGAAGCAGCTGAAGATGATTGGGCCTGGGACAATGTCCTGAGAAACTCCTGCAGCAATGTCCTGGATTTGATTTGTTTTCTTGTCACATGTACCGAAGTACAGTGAAAAGTATTTTTCTGCGGCCGAGGGAACGTACACAGTACGTACATAGTAGACAAAAGAATAATCAACGGAGAACATTGACAAATGGTAAATGGATAAACAGTGATTGGTTACGTGCGTAACAAGGAGCCAAACAAAGCAAATACATGAGCAAGAGCAGCATAGGGTGTCGTGAATAGTGTTCTTCCAGGGAACAGATCAGTCCAAGAGGGAGTCATTGAGGAGTCTTGTAGCTGTGGGAAAGAAGCTGTTCCTATGTCTGGATGTACGAGTCTTCAGACTTCTGTACCTTCTGCCTGATGAAAGGGTCTGGAAGAAGGCAATTCCTGGGTGGGAGGGGTCTCTGCCGTCCTGAGGCAGCGGGAGGTGTATACAGAATCAATGTGAGGGTGGCAAGCTTGTGTGATAGCGTTGGGCTGAGTTCACCACACTCTGCAGTTTCTTGAGATCTTGGACCGAGCAGTTGCCATACCAGGCTGTGATGCAGTCGGATAGGAGGCTCTCTATCGTACATCTATAGATGTTTGTGAGAGTCGATGCAGACATGCCAAATTTCTTTAGCTTCCGTAGGAAGTAGAGGCATTGTTGGGCTTTCTTGACTGTTGCATCACCGTGAGTGGACTAGAACAGACTGTTGGTGATGGTGACCCCCAGGAACTTAAAGCTATTGATCAGCTCCACTTCGGAGCCATTGATGCAGATGGGAGTGTGTGTCGTGCTAATCTTCCTGGTTGATGATCAGTTCCTTGGTCTTTCCAACATTTAGGGAGAGATTGTTTTCGGTACACCATGCAACCAAGTGATTTATCTCCCTCCTGTAGTCTGATTCATCATTGTTTGAGATATGGCCGACCAGAGTGATATCATCCGCAAACTTATAGATATGGAAGTAAGATGATTGATCTCCAACATTGCAGCCATCTTTATTTCTGCATGGTATGACTCCAACCAATAGAAAATGTTCCCCCGATTCCCATTGACTCCAATTTTGCTCGGGTTCCTTAATGACACACTCGGTCAAATGCTGCCATGATGTCAAAGCAGTCACTCTCATCTCACCGCTGGAGTTCAGCTCATTTGCCCACGTTCGAAGAAAGGCTGTAATGAGGTCAGGAGCTGAGTGACCCTGCGGAACCCAAACTGAGCGTCCGTGAGCAGGTTATTGCTGAGTAAGTGCTGCTTGATAGTGCTGTTGATGACCACTTCCAACACTTTACAAATGATTGAGAGTAGACTGATGGAGCGATAAACGACTGGGTTGGATTTGTCCTGCTTCTTAAGTACACGCTATACCTGAGCAGTTTTCCATATTGCCAGGTAGATGACACTACTGTAGCTGTAGTGGAACAGCTTGCTTAGTTCCATGGCAAATTGTGGAGCACAAGTCTTCAGTACTATTGCCAGAATGTTGTCAGGGTCCACAGCTTTTGCAGTATCCAGTGGCTTCAACCATTTTTTGATACATGTGGAGTGAATCGAATTGGCTGAAGCTGATATCTGTGATGCTGGGGATCTACGGAGGAGACCGAGATGGATCATCCACTTGGCACTTCTGGCTGAAAATTGTTGTGAATGCCTCAGCCTTGTCTTTTGCAGTGATGTGCTGGGCTCCTCCATCATTGAGGATATTTGTAGCGGCTCCTCCTCCAGTGAGTTGTTTAACTGTCCACCACCATTCACAACTGTATGCGACAGGACTGTAGAGCTTAGATCTGATCCAATGGTTGCAGAATCGCTTAGTGCTGTCTATCACTTGCTGATTATGCTGCTTGGCACACTAGTAGTCCTGTGTTGTAGCTTCACCAGGTCGACATCTCATTTTTTGGTCTGCCTCATGTTGTTCCTAGCATGGTCTCCTGTACCCTCCATTGAACCGGGGTTGAAACCCTAGCTTGGTGGTAATGGTAGAGTGGGGGATATGCCAAGTCATGAGGTTATAGATTGTGTTTAAGTACAAAACTGCTGCTGTTGACGGTCCACAGGGCCTCCTGGTTGCCTCATCTTTAGTTGCTAGATTTGTTGCAATCCATCCCATTTAGCACAGTGGTAGTGCCACACACTATGGAGGGTATCCTCAATGTGAAGATGGGACTTTGTCTCCACAAAGGCACTGCAGTGGTCATTCCTATCTGTGTTGTTCCTTGTGTCTTAATAACACTCGTAGTCTTGAAGTTTAAGTAGATGCTTTGTTGTGAGTTTGTTTTCTCTTCAGTGCTTAACTTTAAGTTACATCGGAGCTGCCTGTCTGTGTCTTGCTACCAGCTCCCGTTTCTGTGAAGTGTCCTGACTTCCTGTTCATGTGTTTTTATACCTCCCATGCTCCCTCTAGTGATTGCTCAGTTGTATTGCATCTACATTGACCCCTTGCTTAATATACACAGATATACAGATCACCACATCCCCCCTTTTTTCTTTACATATTTTCTGTACAGTGTTAAAGAAAATTGTACAAAACAGTTAGATTACTTATGATATGTATATGAAATGAAAATGAAATGAAAATCGCTTATTGTCACAAGTAGGCTTCAAATGAAGTTACTGTGAAAAGCCCCTAGTCGCCACATTCCGGCGCCTGTATCTGTACAAGTGATGATGATATTGGATATTTTACAAAGCCAATTAATATTTATGAGTCCAATCTTAATAAAAACATTTATGAGTCCAAACTTGATGAATTTGTTCGTTGAGTTTTTTCTTTTTCGTTGTTGACGTGGTGATATTGATATTGCAACTCCATTGTGAATGCTGTCGGTGTTCTTGTTTTTTAAGTAACCAACAAGTCATCCCGAGGTGTTTGAGTGGTCGAACCACTGATGTTGACTGACATGGACTTTTTTCTGTCCTTGTGGTATCGATTTGGTGTGTCATCTGCCTTGAAAGCTGGTGTGCTTGCTTGTTCTGGAGCAGATGTGAAATTGTGCGATTCGTTGTCATGCCATGGCATGTTTGTAGTCTTGTCATTGTTTTGCAGTGTGCTGTGGCATTGTCCTTCAAGTGCAGAGTTGTACCATTTTGTACAGGTTGTTGTTTCATTGTTGTTGTTTCTGTCGTTTCTGTCTTTGTTGTTTTCGTTGTCGTTCTTGTTGTTTCTGTTTTTGTTGTTTTCGTCATTGTTCTTGTCGTGCTTGTTGTTGTCTTTATTATGCTTCTTGTTGTTTTTGTTGTTGTTCTTGTAGTTTTTGTTGTTGTGCTTGCAGTTTTTGTTCTTGCTGTTGTTGTTCTTGTTTCTGCAGTGCTTCTTGCGGTTTTTGTTGTTCTTGTTGCGCTTCATGGTGTTTTTGTTCTTGCTGTTGTTATTCTCGTTTCTGTTGTGCTTCTTGTGGTTTTTGTTTTTCTTGTTGTGCTCAATGAGTGTTCCGTGTGGATAATGTGCGTAATTGGTGCGAGTGTCCTTTGTGGTATCTGTTACCTTGAGCGGTTCGTCTCGAGAATGGTCTGATGTTGCATTGATGTTGGTGACATCAGTCATTTGTGGTGGATTTGATTCCTTTTCTTTGCTTTGTTGGTGCTCCTCTCTGGAGTCAGAATCTTCCCGATTTCCTTTTCTTGTTGGTCTTGGTGCTCCTCTTCTGGAGTCAAAATCTTCAAGATTTCATTCTCTTGTGGAGCTGCCTGCTCGTGCCTTGCTACCAGCTCCCGTTCCTGTGAAGTGTCCTGACTTCCTGTTCATGTGTTTTTATACCTCCCGTGCTCCCACTAGTGATTGCTTAGTTGTATTGCATCTACATTGACCCCTTGCTTAATATACACAGATATACAGATCACCACACTATCAATACTATCTTGGACAGATGCATCTGCGGCAGACAGGTTGGTGAGGATGAGGTCAAGTATGTTTTTGCCTCTTGTTTCCCTCACCACCTGCTGCAGTCCCAGTCTAGCAGTTATGTCCTTTTGGACCCGGTCAGCTGGGTCTGAATAGAAACCACCTTGAAGTCCCCTACCCAGAGTGAGAATTTAGTAGCGTTGTCACCCTCAGTGCTTTCTCCAAGTGTTGTTGAACATGGAAGAGTCCTGACCCGTCGGCTGAGGAGGCCTGGCGGTAAATGGTAATCAGCTCATATTTGACCTGATGCTATGCAACTTCATGGGTTGAGGATGCCCAGGGCAACTCCCTCCCGAACCTCTGCTGACATGTGGCGATGATGGTGTGTGGGATAGTATCTGTAAGGCATGATTCATTGACTATGTCTATGTTTGTGAGACAGCCTCAGTTGTTATCGAGGAGGACTTTGCAGCGTCAACAGGGTTGAGTTTGCCGTTGAAGCCGGGTACTCTGTCCAGTTTCATTCCCTTCAGGCTTTTTGCTCGGACATTTCTTTCCCCGAAAGACATATCAGCTTTTCAGGTAAACAACAATGTTTTCATGATCAAAATAAACTTTTATTGCCATATTTATTGAATTCATATTTCGCCATCTGCCAAGGTGGGATTTGAACCCAGGGTCTCCAGAACTTTACCCTGGATATCTGGATTACTCGTCCAGTGACAATATCACTATGCCACCACCTACTTTTGATATGGAGGTTGCTAAATGAAAGGTAATATTCACACCACACATGTGCAAAGCAAGGACTATTTTCAAGAAGAGAGAATCTAATCATCTCCCCCAGATGTATACTGAATCCCCACCACAAACATCTTTGGGCTTACCCTTGACCAGAAACTTAATTAGCCCAACCATATGAATACTCTGACTACATGAACAGATCAGAGGCTGAGAATTCACTAATGAATAATTGGCCCCATTCCTGCCCACCTGTCCATGCCAGCTGGTAACAAACTCAATTGACCATTAATAATTTATTTTAAAATGGCTGTCGATTTTGGTGTCCACCCAATTACTGTATTATTGGGGCAGCTTGGGGGCAGGTGGGAAGGTAGTGTGGGCTTGCCACATTGGCATCAGTTTTCCACTTGTCCTTGGTGGCAGAGATTGCAGGTTTCAAAGGTTCTGTCAAAGAAGCCTTAACTAGTTGCTTCAGTGCATTTTGTAGATGCCATACACTGCTGCCACTGTGCATCAGTAATGAACTGAGAACATCTTTAAGGAGAGGCTACCTGCTCTTCTTAAAGGCAAGCTGTCTCTTAAAGAAACACTGCGAAAAAGATTTGTTGCAGTGTAAATCCTTACACAGTGAACAGCACAGCCGACTGAGGGCTCCAGAGTGATAGATGTGGTGTTGGATGGATGAATGGTACAGATGGGCAGGAAGAGAGACACCAACCTCCCACAGGGGTCAGATGGCCCTGAGGAAGGGAATGGGAAAGATGTCCAAGGATGTCTACTCTCAAATTCTGGACCAGGGGATTTGGCAGCAATCCCATAGGAGATTTGATCACTCACATGTGGTTTCAACGTGTGAGGGAATCTATAAATTCAATTTGTAGTTTTTGAGGCAGACCATAACTACAACAGAAACTGAACTGAAAAGGAAACAGAACAGGTAAACATGGAAAGGAAGCAGTGCCTTTCAGTTTCTAAGGAAACATTTAAAAAATGATGTTGGAAACCAAAACATCTGGTAAACTGAACTTGTATGAAAGATATAAAAGGACACAGATCAGTCCAAAAAGCAGGAGAGTGCACTGGTGCAGTACAAGCAGGCTAAGAGAGACTGAAGAAGGCTGTATCCAGAAATTGAGAATAAACAAATATATAGTTGTGACAGCTGTTTCTGTTACATGAAGATAATAGAGGCGGACCTACACCATCTGGGCAGCGATGAGCAGGTTCTGAACACTTCTACTATTTTTGGTGAAGCCGGTGCCTATAGAACTCTGCCTGTGCAAACACAATGGGCCAAATGGCCTCCTTTTGCACCATAACAATACCGTGATTCTGTAAACTCTGTTTGGCGATGCATTGCTGTTGGCTGGGGATCAAACCAGCTCAGAGAAGGAGAGTGACTGAAATTCCTCACAAGGAAGACAATTTGAAGGAATCTGTGACTGAATGTGATCACCAAAATCTGAGTGGACTACTGAGCAAATTCATAAGCTAGATTTTAGTTGTATCTTTAATGTACAATTTATAGCTTATATTCAACCTCAAATTGCTTGTGAATTTATATTTAACTCATTAATTCTCAATGTCAGTGTTTAGGATTGATAGTATTTCATGTTTGCTTTGTTAACTCTTGTATGATACGAATTCTTTTGTTTCAAATTGTGGGATCTTTTGGCTTTATCCTTTTAGGAAATAGTTGGGATTTCATATTCATTTTGTTTAATAAAAGGTTACTGGTCTCTACTGAGATGATAACAAAGAAATGCATCTTTGCTTGATATCTGCTATCCACCACACCACCAACCTCTCACATGTCCAGTGCACCACATCCCCATCACTCATGCAGCAGCACCTTCTACCATTCAAAACTCAAGCAAAACATCATGGTACTCTATCTCACATGTGTGTTTCTTTTCACACATTGCCCACTCGAACAAACTTATTGATGGAACGCATGAGGTAACTTTATCCAATTCTAGTGAAAGATCAATGGCTTGAAGCATTAAATTTACTTATACGTCACAGTTGTTGCTTGCTGAGTGTCCAGAATAGTTTGATTTTATTTCTGATTTCCAGCATTGGTTTTTGTTTGGCAGATGACGGCATGATCTGAGCCGATATATGATAAAGGCAAAATATTTCACCAATTGGTCCATATTTTTTCTTATTCATTACAGTATTATGGGAAAATATACAACGTAACTTTTTCCCATCCTGATTTGTATCATTTTGAACAAATTTCCGGAGCAAATTATCATTAGTTTTGATCTGGTAACAGGTGTCATGGCCGACATTAATGATGAGGACACTCCATTCAGTTGATGCACAGTGCCATTGTCACTGAATGATTTAATTCATGATGAAATCACTTCAAGATACCAAAACCTAACCTGTAGGGCATTAAAAGGAAATAACATTGCCCTGTATATAAGACGTTGAATAGCAGACAGCAAAACAGAATTAATGAGATTCGATCCTACTGGTTTGGATTTGTGTACACACTCATGTCCTTTCATACCCATGATATCTCAAAAACAACAAGAGACAACACAGCCATTTCTAACGTGTCAGCCAATGTACAAACGATCAGGATTAATAACCTGATCAGGAGGTGGACTGATAACCTTTTCAAAACTTCCCTGAACTTCAGAAGTGTTTTGAAATAGGATATCAGTCAGTTTGCTGACAGAGTTATTAGTCTTCACTGATGGGCACTTTTCAGTACATTTCAAATTGAGATGCACACCAAGTTAAGTCCTACCTTCAAGATTAAGTCAGTGATACACAGGAAACTCATGCCTCCTGTTTCCCGACAGTCTAAAGGTTGTGTGCACCCGATGAGGTTGGCCAATTCTATCAGCACCCTCCTTAGCCTTAATCACCCCCATTTACATCTTTGTCAAACTCCACCTATCACTAGCCCCCAATCCAGCCCCACCGCTCCGTGCCCCCCACTACAGTATAAATCTGACCCCATTTCCAGTTCTCTCCAGTTTGGCAAAGAGTCGTCCAGACTCAAAACATTAGCTCCCTTCTCTCTCCTTAGATGCTGTCAGGCCTGCTGAGATTGTCCATTATTTTCTGTTATTGAGGTTGTCCAACTTTACATCTGAGCTGAGGTTTTGGGCGGGTGGGGGGATTTTCTGGCCCTTTCCCTGGCTGGATCTTCCGGTCCTGCGAAAGGTGACCCCCCCCCATTCACCCCATGTGAGGGTTCTCTGGCGGTGGGATGGGCGAGCCACACAACATGTCGTAAACATCGGCGGGACCAGAAGATCCCATCAGTGGCCAATTGCAAGCTTTCTCTTCCGCCAGAAAATACGCTGTGGTGGGGGCCAGAAAATCCTGTCCTTTGTCTAACATAATGACACTATGGAGGGGAGCAAAAGAAGCTTGACAGTCCAGTAATGGTAAATGTGTTGTTCCTTGTGTCTTAATAACACTCATAGTCTTGAAGTTGAAGTAGATGCTTTATTGTGAGTTTGTTTCTCTTTAGTGCTTAACTTTAAGTTACATTTGAGCTGCCTGTCTGTGTCTTGCTACCAGTTCCCATTCCTGTGAAGTGTCTCCTGACTTCCTGTTCGTGTGTTTTTATACCTCCCGTGTTCCCTCTAGTGATTGCTCAGTTGTACTGCATCTACATTGACCCCTTGCTTAATATACACAGATATGCAGATCACCACATCCCCCCGTTTTTCTTTATATATTTTATGTACTGTGTTAAAGAAAATTGTACAAAACAGTTAGATTACTTATGATATGTATATCCGTACAAGTGATGATGATATTGGATATTTTACAAAGTCAATTAAGATTTATGAGTCCAATCTTAATAAAAACATTTATGAGTCCAAACTTGATGAATTTGTTCATTGAGATTTTTCTTTTTCGTTGTTGACGGGGTGATATTGATATTGCATCTCTGTTGTGAATGCTGTCGGTGTTCTTGTTTTTAAGTAACCAACAAGTCATTCCGAGGTGTTTGAATGGTCGAACCACTGATGTTGAGTGACATGGACTTTTTTTCTGTGCTTGTGGTATCGATTTAGTGTGTCATCTGCCTTGAAAGCTGGTGTGCTTGCTTGTTCTGGAGCAGATGTGAATTTGTGCGATTCGTTGTCATGCCATGGCATGTTTGTAGTCTCGTCATTACTCTGCAGTGTGCTGTGGCATTGTCCTTCATGTGCAGCATTGTACCATTTTGTACAGGTTGTTTCATTGTTGTTGTTTCTGTCGTTTCAGTCTTTGTTGTTTTCGTTGTCGTTCTTGTTGCTGTTTTTGTCGTATCTGTCTTTGCTGTTTTCGTTGTCGTTCTTGTTGTTTCTGTCTTTGTTGTTTTTGTCGTTGTTTTTGTTGTTGTTCTTGTTGTGCTTGTTGTTTCTGTTTTTTTTTGTTTTCGCCGTTGTTCTTGTCGTGCTTGTTGTTGACTTTGTTATGCTTCTTGTAGTTTTTGTTGTGCTTGCAGTTTTTTTTGTTGCTGTTGTTGTTCTTGTTTCTGCAGTGCTTCTTGCGGTTTTTGTTGTTCTTGTTGCGCTTCATGGTGTTTTTGTTCTTGCTGTTGTTGTTCTCGTTTCTGCTGTGCTTCTTGTGGTTTTTGTTTTTCTTGTTGCGCTCAGTGAGTGTTCCGTGTGGATAATTTGCGTAATTGGTGCGAGTGTCCTTTATTGTATCTGTTACCTTGAGCGGTTCGTCTCGAGAATGGTCTGATGTTGCATTGATGTTGGTGACATCAGTCATTTGTGGTGGATTTGGTTCCTCTTCTTTGCTTTGTTGGTGCCCCTGTTCTGGAGTCATTTGTGGTGGATTTGATTCCTCGTCTTTGCTTTCTTGGTGCTCGTCTTCTGGAGTCAAAATCTTCACAAATTCATTTTCTTGTTGGTCTTGGTGCTCCTCTTCTGGAGTCAAAATCTTCAAGATTTCATTCTCTTGTGAGTCTTGGTGCTCCTCTTCTGGAGTCAAAATCTTCAAGATTTCTATTGACGTGGTCTGTCTGGACTCATGAGTAGCCCTACTCTGTGCTTCTGTACAGACGAGCTGAGATCTGTCAGTCTCGCTGTGATCCTGCACATCCTGTATGTCGAGTGTGATGACATTTTCACTGTTTTCGCATGCAGTGGGTAGACTTACATTGTCTTCTTCTTGATTATGTGAGCTTGGTAGACTTTCATAGTCTGCTTGTGGTTGCTCAGACACGGTGGGTTGACTTTCCTGGTTTTGATCATGCATGGCGTTTGCAATGGAGTGTTCGTTTGCTTCCATTTTGGAGTCTGTCAATGAGCTGTCCATGGAGGCTTGCGTCACTCCCCCTGTGGAGTCTTTCATCGCTCTCTCTGTGGAGTCATGCAGTGTTCTCTCTGTGGAGTCAATCTGTGCTCTCTCAACGGAGTCATGCTGTGCTCTTTGTGTGACGTCGTCTTCTTCTTGGGTATTGCTGTCATCCAATGTCTCAACGATCTGCCATGGCATCATGGTATTGAATTCATCTACCCTGAGTAGAGTCGTGTTGAGCTTTGCAACCGTGTTGCTGATGCTGTGGTCAGCATATCCGAATAACTCAGCCATGTGTGGGTAGTATTGTTCGACAAACAAATCATCTTTTTTTGTTTCAGATGTGTTTTCGTTCTCTTCATCTTTTTTTGTTTCGCATTTGTTATCATTCACTTCACTTTGGGTGGTGCAGACTGCTTGTTCCAGGGTGTTGTGAAAGTTATCTTCCACTGCTGGTAAACGTTCAAGCATTGTTCGGTCTTTTGAGGTTAAAAAATTCGGTTTTACAGCTTAAGTTTCTTGTTATCAATTTTCGGGCATTTCCCTTTTAAGTGGGCATGATCAGGGTCCTCTGACGTCATGACTTTCGAGACGTCATGCGTGGGGCTCGATTGCGCATGCGTACATCGATCTTCCTTTACTCTGCGGGTTTTAGACCCATCTTCGAATGTTGCGATCTTTTCTTTGCACGGCGCTTGCGCGGCTTGCGCATGCACAGAAGGCAAAACGGCTGATTTTAACTGCGCATGCATGGCTTCTGTTCCCTGCGCATGCGTAGATGCAGATTTTCATCTTTTGTTCCATGGAGATTGTAAAATGTGCTCAGACGGCATTCTGGAGTGCATTTCAGCGTTTTTGCTTTGTAAGACATTAAAATTACTTTTTCCTTTCGATCTGGACTTTTCAATCACGATTTGCAGAGTTTACCCTTTCTATTCAAGTTTTGATTGTTTGAGTTTTGCATCACTCATTCCTTGTGCAATTTGGTCTCTGAGCATACAGTATTGTTCAAATTCCATACAGTGCTCTTCAAATTTTTTTAGTATTACTTCTAATTTGGTGCTGTCTTCACCTTTCAAGTATTTAAAGCAATTATATATTTCTCTAGCTTCATGTCCTGCGATGAGCAGAGCTATTTTCATTTCTTCTGAGGCTGCTTTTAAATCATTAGCTATGATATATATCAAATATTTGTTTAAATCTTTTCCAGTCATTACTTAAAGTACCGGTTGTGTTCAGCTGAGGAGGGGTTCCAACAGATATAATCGAATTAGCAAAGTCTTCCCATCTCGAATGTCCGGTAGAAGTTTTCCTTGCCATTTTGGTCTTTTTGTGTCTGCAGCTTGTGTAGTGTTATAGTAAGCGTTCTGAAGTCACCTGGTACCATGTGTTGTTCCTTGTATCTTAATAACACTCGTAGTCTTGAAGTTGAAGTAGATGCTTTATTGTGAGTTCGTTTTCTCTTCAGTGCTTAACTTTAAGTTACATTTGAGCTGCCTGCCTGTGTCTTGCTACCAGCTCCCGTTCCTGTGAAGTGTCTCCTGACTTCCTGCTCATGTGTTTTTATACCTCCCGTACTCCCGCTAGTGATTGCTCAGTTGTATTGCATCTACATTGACGCCTTGCTTAATATACACAGATATACAGATCACCACAGTAAGAAGCAAGGGGTGGTTGCTGGACCAATGATCAAGGCTAAACCTAACATTGCACCTGGAAAAAAAAACAATTAAATCTGGCTACTTCAACTAACTGGTACATGGATCCAAACTTTTCTCAACCACCGTTGGGGTGCTCAATTCTTCAGCTCTCTGCCTGTAAAACCCAATTTTTTTTTTAGTAAACATTTTATTGAGGTATTTTTGGTATTATAACAACAACAAAATAAACAATATACATGAAACTATAAACATAGAGCAAAAGCCGTCTCCCTCCCTTACAGGTCCCACCTTTATTAACTCCCTACTCTAAGCTAAACCCCCTTCTGCTGACGATTAATTTTCAACGAAGAAGTCGACGAACGGTTGCCACCTCCGGACGAACCCTAACAGTGACCCTCTCAAGGCGTACCTGATTTTCTCCAAACAGAGAAAGCCAGCCATGTCCGACAGCCAGGTCTCCGACTTCGGAGGCTTTGAGTCCCTCCAAGCTAATAGTATCCGTCTCCGGGCTACCAGGGAAACAAAGGCCAGAACGTCTGCCTCTTTCTCCTCCTGTATTCCCGGGTCTTCCGACACCCTGAATATCGCCACCTCTGGACTCAGCGCCACCCTTGTTTATAACACCGTGGACATGATATCTGCAAACCCCTGCCAAAATCCCCTAAGCTTCGGACATGCCCAGAATAAGTGGACATGATTCGCTTGTCTTCCCGCACATTTTGCACACCTGTCTTCCACCCCAAAGAATGTGCTCATCCGGGCGGCTCTCATATGAGCCCGGTGAATGACCTTCAATTGTACCAGGCTGAGCCTGGCACATGTTGCGG
Source organism: Scyliorhinus torazame (assembly GCF_047496885.1). Lineage (NCBI taxonomy): Eukaryota > Metazoa > Chordata > Chondrichthyes > Carcharhiniformes > Scyliorhinidae > Scyliorhinus > Scyliorhinus torazame. The sequence continues at coordinate 226,050,583 of NC_092709.1, forward strand.
ACGCGTTGACTCTACTCAATGCGTCTGCCCATAGACCATCCTCTATCTCTCCTCCCAGCTCCTCCTCCCACTTGCGCTTCAGCTCCTCGGTCTGTGTATCCTCTGACCCCCTAAGTTCCTTGTAAATGTCAGAGACGTTCCCTTCTCTACCCACCCTCTGGAAACTACCCTGTCCTGAATCCCCCTTCGCGGTAGGAGCAGGAAGGTTGACACCTGTTTACGTAGGAAGTCCCGCACCTGCAAATACATGAATTTGTTTCCCCTCGCCAACCCAAACTTCTCCTCCAGCGCCCTCATACCCGGAAAGCTCCCCTCTATAAACATATCCCCCATCCTCTCAATCCCTGCTCTCCACCATATCCGGATCCCCCCATTCATACTTCCCGGGGCAAACCAGTGATTATTCTAGATTGGGGACCAGACGGATTCTCCCTCTGCTCCCACATGTCTCCTCCATTGCCCCCAGACTCTCAGGGCCGCCACCACCACGGGGCTGGTGGAGTACCGTGCCGGCGGGAATGGCAGAGGCGCAGTTATCAACGCCCCCAGACTGGTGCCCTTGCGTGAAGCCGCCTCCATACGCTCCCATGTCAACCCCTCCCCCACCACCCAGTTCCTGATCATGGCTATATTCGCCGCCCAGTAATAGTTACTAATATTTGGCAGTGCAGCCCACCCTAACCCCGACTCCGCTCAAGCATTACCTTCTTACCCGTGGGGTCTTGCCCGCCCATACAAAGCCAGTAATCACTTTGTTGACCCGTTTAAAAAAGGACCGCGGAGTAAAGATGGGGAGACACTAATAATAATAATAAACACGAACAGGAATCTCAGGAGGATCGAAATTTCATTTAATTCATTCATTCATTCATTCATTCATTTCCTTCATTTCATTTCATTCATTTATCTTCACCGTCTGCACCCTCCCAGCTAATGACAACGGGAGCACATCCCATCTCCGAAAATCGTCCTTAATTTGGTCGACTAGCCGGGCCAGATTTAATTCATGCAGCCAGTCCCATTCTCGCGCCACTTGAATGCCTAGGTACCTAAAGCTTTCCCCTACTAATCCAAACGGCAGCTTCCCCAATCGCCTCTCCTGTCCCCTCGCCTGGACCACAATCATCTCACTTTTCCCCATATTTAGCTTATACCCCGAAAACTGGCCAAGTTCCCCTCGAATCCTCATAATTTCTTCCATCCCCTCTATTGGGTCCGATATATACAGAAGCAGGTCATCTGCATAGAGCGCGACTCTGTGCTCCACACCCCCCCCCCCCCCCACACCCCCGCCCCGGACCAGCCCCTTCCAGCCCCTTGAGGTTCTCAGAGCAATTGCCAACGGCTCTATAGCTAGTACGAACAACAGTGGGGAGAGGGGGCATCCCTGTCTCGTCCCCCGGTGCAGTCTAAAATAGCCTGCTGATGTCCCATTCGTCCGTACACTTGCCACAGGAGCCTGATACAGCAACCTGACCCAGTCAATAAAGCCCCGCCTAAATCCGAACCATCCCAGTACCTCCCACAGATAATCCCATTCTACCCGATCAAAAACCTTTTCTGCATCCATTGTGATCACTACCTCCACCTCCCTACCTTCCGAGGCATCATGATCATGTTTAACAACCTTCTTACATTGGCCACCAACTGCCTACCCTTAACAAACCCCATCTGGTCCTCCCCAATAACGTCCGGAACACAATCCTCAATCCTGGAGGACAAAATTTTGGCCAACAATTTGGCATCCACATTCAACAGGAATATCGGCCTGTAGGACCCACACAGCTCCGGATTCTTGTCCCACTTCAGAATCAGCGAAATCATGGCCTGTGACATAGTCAGGGGCAGCACCCCACTTTCCCTTGCCTCATTGAACATCCTCATCAACACCGGCCCCAATATCCCAGAGAACTTTTAATAAAACTCCACTGGGTACCTGTCTGGCCCCGGGACTTTACCCGCCTGCATGGCCTTCAGACCCTCCACTATCTCTTCCAACCCGATCGGGGCCCCAGCCCTTCTACCAGCTCCCCGTCCACCTTTGGGAAATTCAGCCCACCCCAAGAAGTGCCTCATTCCCTCCGGCCCCGTAGGGGGTTCCGACTTATACAGCCTGCTGTAGAAATCCCTAAATGCCTTATTCACCCCTGCTGAATCTCCAACCAAGTTTCCATCTCCATCATTTACTTTCCCTATCTCGCTGGCTGCCTCCCTCTTTCTAAGCTGCGGTGCAAGCATTCTGCTGGCCTTCTCTCCAAACTCATAGATCGCACCCCTCACCTTTCTCAGCTGCTCCACCGCCCTCCCTGTGGTTAACAAGCTGAACCCCGCCTGTAGCCTCCGCTGTTCCCCTAAAAGCGCTGCCTCTGGGTCTCCGCATACCTCCTTTGGATCTGTAGTATCTCCTTTACCAGTCGGTCCGTCTCTGCCCTGTCTACCTTCTCCCTGTGGGCCCGTATCGAGATCAGTTCCCCTCTGACCACCGCCTTCAGTGTTTCCCAGACCATCGCTGCTGAAATTTCCCCCGTGTCGTTGACCTGCAGGCAGTTCTGAATACATTTCCTCAGCCGTTCGCACACCCCTTCGTCAGCCAAAAGTCCCATATCTAACCTCCAGTGTGGGCGCTGGTTACTGTCTTTGCTAACCTGCAGGTCAACCCAGTGCGGAGCATGGTCTAAGATTGTGATCGCCGAGTACCCCGTGTCCACCACCCCTGCCTTTAAGGCCCTGCTCAAAATAAAGAAATCAATCCGGGAGTACACTTTATGTACGTGTGAGTAGAAGGAGAACTCCTTCACCCTCGGCTTCCCAAACCCCCCCCCCGCATCTGCTCCATGAACCCTTTTAGTTCCTTTGCCATTGCTGGCACCCTGCCCGTTTTCGAGCTTGACCGGTACAAGCCAGGGTCAATAACTGTGTTGATGTCCCCTCCCATGACCAACCTGTACGAGTCCAGGTCCAGTATCTTCACCAGCATCCTCTTTATAAACTTCACATCATCCCAATTTGGCGCATACACATTTACTAATACCACCTGCACCCCCTCCAGTTTCCCACTGACCATAATGTACCGACCTCCCACATCCGAGACTATTCTACCCGCCTCAAACACCATCCAATTATTGATCAGGATCGCAACCCCTCTAGTCTTTGAATCTAGTCCCGAGTGAAAGACCTGACTGACCCAGCCTTTCCTCAATCTAATCTGACCAGTTACTCTAAGGTGCATCTCCTGCAACATTACCACATCCGCCTTCAGTCCCTTAAGATGCGCAAACACACATGCCCTCTTGACCGACCCATTTAACCTTTGAACATTCCATGTGATGAGCCTAGTTGGGAGGCTTATTGACCCCCTCCCCTTCGCCAATCCACCATCCCCTTTTTTGGGCCCGCCTCTAGCCCATGGTCCGCACCTCCACCTGCCCGCCCCCAGGCAGTCTCCACCCCCAACCTCCTCTCTGTCCCTTAGCCCAAGTCCCTCCCTCGTCAGCAGAACATTTTCCCCCCATCCCCCCCTTGTAACGCCAAACCCAATTCTTAATGTTTTTTACTGTTGCATTGCTGGCTGCCTTAAATCTGCCAAGTTACTTTACCCACTCGGAGATATTGCACCACCAGACATTCAAAAAAAATAGCTTTGACTGGAGCTGAAAGAAACAGAAAATGTCATGCTCTGTACATCCATTATTCCAGCACCATTCGGTTCAGATGAACTGAAGCTGAGATGCAGCTTCTGTCAGAACCTATAACCGGGTGGCACTTATCGAATCAGAACGATCGTCTTCCCAGAGCCTTTTGCAGAATATGCACTTCCCCGTTAAGGGGACGCGGCCATTTCAATCACTTCCTATATAAAGCCGGTCGGTCGGGGACCGGTCAGCACTCACCCGGTTGGGTATCGCCGAGAGCCGTGCAACAGAAGCTCCCGAAATAAACTGTTCTTCTTTCACTCAACTTGGTGTGGACTTCCTTTCTTTTAAGCACAAGACTGGCGATGAGGAGTAAACTTGTTCAACTGTCGACGTTGAGGCCTTGTGGCTCAGCCAACTCCTGCCGTTTGGTGGTGGGTTGGAGCCTGCATTTTCTTTGCCTTGCTGCTGTTCGGCTGATTGGACACTTTCAACGCCAGAGTTGAGGATTGGGCTCAATATGCAGAGTGCCAAACGGTGATCTTGCTGACCTCTTGCGGGACTCATACTTAAGGGATGAACCAAAGCCTTACGTGCCCGACAGCGCTGGACACCTGCATTTTTGACCAGCACGTGGACTTCATCGGTCAGCACTTTAGCCCACCACTGTCCATCAGAGTCTTGCAAAATCAATTTAACACGGCGGAACGCATCCCGGGTGAGTCAGTCACTGAGTTCATGACCCAGTTGCGGAATCTCACCAAATTTTGTGAATATGGAACTTCGCTCTCCGAGATGTTGTGCAGACTTGTCTGCGACATCAGCAAAGCTGGGACGCAGTGGAGACTCTTGGCCGAGCCGTCCCTGAACCTCCAACAGGCGCTACAGAGCTCCTTTTGTGGGAGAGCACAGAGCATAGAGTTCAGGAGATCCAGGGCATTGAGGTAAATGCTCTGGGATGTGGCCCCTCCCCTGGTGCCTCCCCCCTATCCGGTCTGACAGATGGCAGAGCCCGTCACAGGCCCGTCAACCACAGCGGGAACCCTCCCCGGAGTCCACCGTGGGCGATTTGTCTCCGTGCAAGACGGTCCCGGCGCGATGGCAGGCATTCAGGATCCCAGTAGTCCAGGCGCCCCAGCTGGGGTCGATGTCCGCCTAGAGTTTCCTTTGGATGATCCGAGGATGAACCTGCAATACAGCGGCATTGCCTGGCAGCACGACACATGGCCCTATTCGAGTCCTCGTTCAGATGAATGGGTACTCATTGTGAATTGGAGTGGGACACTGAGATGGTGTTGTCCATAGTGGCCCAGAGCACTTTTGACCACATTCGATGGCGTGTTCAAACTTTGGCTTTAATGGACATGGCAGCTCATTTGGCTATATCCACGGGAGGTCATGGGGACAGTGTTGTCCCCCTTTGTTTATGGCCGTCAGTTGGCTCAACTCCCCCTTAATGTGGTTAATGGGGACAACCCCAAACTGCTGGGGAGTGAAAGATTGCACCGCTTCCGACTGGACTGGCAGCGCATTCTGCAGGTAGGACCCGGTGGACTGTGCAAAGTATTCCGGATGTTCCTGGAGGTTATTCAGCCCGGTCTAGGGACCATCCGAGGAGCCTTGGCAAACATTCAGGTGGACCAGATGGCTCAAACGCACTATTTTCCGGCATGTCCAGTCCCCTATGCCTGAGTGTATAGAGTGGGCGCTGAACCCAACCGATTGAGGGTCTGGGCATTCTTCAGCCCGTGCGCTTCGCCAGTTGTGCGGCGTCAGTGGTTCCCCATGCTAAAACCAGATGGGATGGTCCGCCTCTAGGGGGATTAAAAACTGGTGATCAGTACCGCCTCGAGGCCCGGTAAACTATTACGGAAATTTGTCCCAAATCTGGTGAATGTACTGTCCCCTCTGTACGTGCTCCTAAAGAAGTACCAGGTGTAGGTCTGGGTGTGAGAGTTTGGCTCAAGATAGAATAGAACTTTATGGGAAAATAGAATGTCAAATAGAGCTTTGTGAGCTGGAATGTCAAGGCAGGCTTTGTAGCAAGCTATGTAATCACTTCTGCTTTTGCACCAGACAAATTGCAGTAACGGCCTTGGATGGTTCCGAACTTTAAAGATAACTATAACTGAGCTGAAAGCACAGACAGAATGCCAGGGGGCTGTTCTCAGAAAAGAAACAGTGTCATAAAATGTATATAAACTGCTGTCGGATGTATTAACTTTGGCTTGCTGTTGTACCTCCCCGAGATACAGTGGTGCAGCTCCGGCCGAGAATAAACGTATGATTGAGAAACTTGGTGTTCGATTGATCATTTCATCCGGACTGAAGGGAAACAAATTCACATTTGGTGGCAGCGGTGGGTTCTCAACGAGCCTCGCCAGGAGCAGTCGGTGTAACTGACAGACCGTGTCCAGAGGCGAAGGAGGGATCGGGCCCCCAAATGTGAGTACCCTTGTTACCACTTCGGTTTCCCCCTCCGCTGTACCGAGCGCGACCTAGTCCTACCGTCTGTTTCTGAAGAGACTCTTACGAGATCCAGGTCAGTCCGGCGAACCCATTGGAGACAGGGTTAGAGGCCCGAGACAGGGTTAGAGGCCCATAAGAGGTTAGATTCCTCTTTGAGTCAGGGTTAGAGGCCCGTAAGAGGTTAGCGTCCTCTTCGAATCAGGGTTAGAGGCCTGTAAGGGTTTAGAGTCCTCTTCGAATTAGGGTTAAAGGCCCGTGCGCGAGGGTTAGAGGCCCTCGGCTGAAGAAAGGTGCTTGGCTGATGATGATCCTTCAGGTTGCTTGATACCTTCGCGATAAAAGGTTGCCCTTAAAACAAGTGATTGTCTCAACCAGTGTCTTGACTTGTTCGACACTCCGGGTTGACTATTGGCGACAGCGGAGCCCGGTAACTCCGTCCAAATTATAGTACTTCCCATCAGGTGCGGATGACGCCTTAAACTCCACAATAAACAGGGTTTCACCGTCGCGTACCCTGTCTGAACACTCGAACAATTGCCTAAGCCTCCTGATTGGGTAACGGGGCAGGATAACCCCGTTTAAATTCTTGATTGAATAAGCGATTTAGAATCGCCATCAAAATTAAGTAAGTAACCACAAGAATCATCCGAGGATAGGAGACAATGGGTAATACTCTGGATAGCACCTCTGATAGTGGAAGCGCGTTTCAGACTCTTTGCGAACAGTATCCGGAACATTCTAAGCAGCTGCGGCAGTTGTCGGGGGAATTGCATAAGAATTTGGGAAAGGGGAAATGGCCCCTGGGAGGATCAAAAGATTTGCCCACGGTTATGGAGGCACAGCAGCTTATTTGGCGATATAACCGTAGCTCCACGGCTAAGAAATTGATTGAGTTATGGCGGGAGTACTGCCAAAAATTAAAAGATACATCTTTATTGGCTAATTGGCAGCTAACGCTTTAAAGTTGGGTATTGAATTAACAGAAGGGGGGATTGTTAAGACTGCGGAGGTTTTGAGAAAGGAATGTACCCACCATAGAAAAAGGCCTAAATCTGTAAAAAAAAACATTTCTAAATCGGGACCGTGCGGACAAATGGCCGGCCTTGCCTTGACCGAGGGAGACCCTGAAAATTGGCAATATAGCGGACGACCAACCGTTCCCCCGCCACTACCACCGCCTCCACCTTACATTCAAGCCCTTTATCCACCACTCCCACCGCCACTACCACCACCTCCGCCGTCGCAAGGAGGTCCGGCGACTCGCACTCGTTTTAAAACCCATGCCAATCAATTCCCACAGATGAATCAAGAGTTAGTCCCCGGAAAAGAGGGGGCACCGGAGGTGGCTTTCCCTGATTACCCAGACGATTATCAGCCGCGGTGCCAGTTCCCCGTCCAACAGATTCCCAATATAGTATACAACCCTGCCAACCCCCGGGGCCCAACAACTAGGCATTTCAAAATAATTATTATAATTAGTAAATTAATCAAATTTGATACTACTGATTCAGTACTAATAAATTATACAATATGTTAATAATACAGTCAAACAGTTGATTGATCAGTAACATTTCAATAATAGTATTTCAGCTCAAATTCATCGATTGGGGGTACAGTTGGGTTAGTTTGAATCATTCTAATTGTTGGTCCCCTGCGTTTAGCGAATAGTTTTTTTATGCACTTAGCACATTGGTATGTTATGTAAATGATGAATACAGCTACACAGGAGAATAAGATTATTCTTATTGTGGACATTCCAGTGTGTCCAAGCCACCCACAAATTTTATCCCAGAGAGAGATAAATTTGATTTCTTTTTGGATATGTAATGCCAAATCTTTAACTTCTTTAGAGTTATTGGGAATGAAGGTGCAACATTCTGCACCAATCAGGGCGCAGGTGCCACCTTTTTCAGCTAGCACATAGTCAAGTGCCATTCGATTTTGTCAAATCTTTGACATCTTCTGGATTATACACAAAAGCTTGTTGAAAGGGTTAATTTTCTTGCAGAGACAAAAAGAGGCGTATAGCTTGGAATGATGCCATTCGCATCTCTAAACTTTAAAAAAAAATATTTGTCACTCAAATGGACTGGGAGTAAAAGTTGGATTGCTGCCAAATTCCCGTTATCAGATGTCTTTGAACGATCTGTTCTTTTGGAATATTGATTTGCTTTTAATCAGAGTTGTTTTGGGTTTTTTTTAAAACCAGCTTCCACATTTGAAGTTTTAATTTCCAGGCTAATTCTAAACATTTGTTTTAAAATATCAAACACAATAACTTATTAAACATATAACTGAACCAATCTCATGCTGTCTCTTGGTTTTCTGTAGATGAATTTGTCGATTCTATTAAAGAAAGCACAACTAACAAGATATGTTAATTTCTTAAAATTAATAAAGCAATATTCAGAATAATGACAGTTCCCTTAAGTTGACAGTTCTTGACTATCCCGCCTGCACTCAGATCCTTGCTTCTATTTACAACAGCCTCCAGTCGGTGGCTAACCTTACCCTCCAGCAGGACATTGTGGTTTACAGTTCCCACTCTGTCACGGCACTGCTCGGACAGCTCCAAACCCAACATTTAACCATGGCTCGGCAGAACAAATACGAGATTTATCTCCTGAATAATCCCAAGCTCCAATTTCGCCACTGCACCACTATCAATCCAGCAAGTTTTCTCTCCGAACCGCCCTCGGAATGCTCACAGCCAGGCCACGATTGCCTGACGCTCCTCAGAGAGGAAGCCTCCGTGCGCGATGATCTCACTGACACTCCCCTGCCCGATGCAGACTTAACTGTTTTCACCGACGGCAGTGCTTCCGTCGGCGAAAGGGGGGATAGATTATCAGGGTACGCTATAGTTTATCAGCAGGGCGAAACTCTGGAAGCAGCAGAATTTGAAACGCCGTTCTCCGCCCAACAAGCCGAGCTATTTGCACTTATCCGAGCGTGCGTGTTAGGAGAGAATAAGAAAAGAAACATTTACACAGACTCCAGATACGCATTTGGAGTCACACATGACTTCGGTCAATTATGGAAGAACAGGGGATTTCTTACATCTGCAGGCACTCAGATATCCCACAAACAGTTAGTTACACAATTACTACAGGCTTTAATGCTCCCTAAACAAATAGCCGTAATAAAGTGCGCTGCCCATACGACAGGCAAAACCCCGGTGGACGTGGGTAATCGGCAGGCAGACCACCAAGCCAAAGAGGCTTCTCGCTTAAAAGACAAGATGGTACCGAAAATGATGAGCCAGACTAAAAACTCTAAGGGTCAGTCTCCCTCTGAAAAGCCAGTGCCGACCATCACTGACGTCATTCAGTTACAGGAGGACGCTCCTGCCTGTGTAAAAAGACTATGGGAAGAATTGGGATGTTGTTATGATCCTGTAAACAAATTGTGGGTCACCCCGGCAGGGCAAACTTGTCTGCCCGATGCATTAGCAGCCTGGGTCACTGAATGTGTTCACTTTCCAACTCATTGTGGTGCGCGAGCTACGGGTGATGTATTGCTCAAGACTTGGTGGCATCTAAGACTGCAGGACATAGCGCAAAACATTAGCAGTCGTTGCCTAGTATGTCAGCAGTATTATCCTGGAAAAGCAATACCCTGTGAAATGGGTAAAACCCCGCTACCGGAGGGTCCCTTTGAGACACTCCAGATGGATTACATTGAGTTGGAAAGATGCCAATGTTATAAACATGTATTAGTTATTGTTGATGTATTTAGCAAATGGATAGAAGATTACCCCACTGTAGATAACAAAGCTTCCACGGTAGTAAAAGTTTTAATGCAAGAAATTGTTCCTAGATTTGGGATTCCATATCGATTAAGCTCTGATAATGGACCTCATTTTGTGGGACAGATCAATGAGGAATTTTGTACTCAGCTGGGAATAAAACAACAATTACATTGCGCATACTGACCCCAAGCAGCGGGAATGGTAGAAAGGGCTAATCAGACATTAAAAACAAAACTGGCAAAACTACAGGCAGAGACTGGAGCCACTTGGCTCAAATTATTCCCTATTGCCCTCTTCCAAATACATGCAACCCCAGCTGGAAAGACACGACTGAGTCCCGCCGAAATTTTATACGGAAGACCCTTGCGTACTCCTTGGATCAAGGGAAACATAAGGAAGTACAGTTTCACCATATGACCACTGAAATGGCCAACTATGTGATAGCCTTGACTAAAGTACTAAAAGGCCTCCATTCACGGGTACGAGTTGCTTATGAGGAGATACCTCCCTTGTCCAGTTCTGTCACTATTAATCCGGGGGAGTATGTTCTGATTCGTAATTGGGTTAGGAAAGGATTAGAACCCCGATGGGAAGGACCACACCAGGTCCTACTCACTACTCCCACTGCTGTAAAAGTGAAAGGCAGAAATGCCTGGATCCACATCCACCATTGTAAGGTTGTGAAAATGCAATAGAAAATAATCCTCTCTTTCGAGCCCTTGGTAATAAATCCGGCATCACTTAAAGGATGAAGGCCACACTTATTATCGTAACCCTGCTGGGACTTTTGGAAACGGGAGGAGAGGCCAAGCGAAGGACCTGTGGCCCCAAGGGAAGACGGACTCATCACCTCTGTCGAGGAGACACCTTACAATGCACCAGTCAAGGCTCAGGAGAAAGACCTTGGAATGTGACCCCTGCGGACGGATGTTCGGCCTACGTACAACGATGCAATCGGACCATACTCATCAGTGGAGTGACTAAGGGCAACCTACCCTGTCATCGGGTCAACTGTAAATGGGACTATAGCTGCTGAAACAAAAATAAGACTTTACCCTTGGGATGCGTTGACCAAGGGAGGGTAAGGCTGCGGAAAAAAAGGGAATTACATGTAAACACGTATCTGTATATGTCATATGTGTACGCAAAGGATATGAATGTTTCTGGTTGCTGGGTATGCACACATCTCCCGACCCATGCTAAGGGAGGGATCCCCCTCAGACCTGTTCCGCTTAACCTGTCAGAAACAGTAGAATGGTATATTTACCAGAATGGTACTCGTCAATCCCCCAGGACTATGAGAATTGCATCTATGGTAAGACACCCAGACGGTGGGGCAGCTTCTAGTTTATCGTTTCTCCCCATATCCCCAAGACCTTGGAAAGAGGGGGGCTATCCAATGAACACCTTTGAAATGTGGTACCAACCAAGTTATAACAGATCCCACCAGCCTCCGTTTCTTACCCTCACTAATACCACCAACATGGGAAGACCACTGGGAATAATATGTTTGGTAAGGAATGTGGTTAAAGGGATATTTGTAGGTGCGAGTCAATGCGAGCACAAATTTGTAGTGGCCAACATATCCGAGGTCTATCCCGTACATACGTCTCCTCAGTTTTATGGGTGTGCACTGGATGTCCCCTACGCTAACGGGACAGGTACCTTCAAGTACTCCCTGATGGCTGAAGGGTTTGATGTGGACAAACTCACTTCGTACAATGGGACGTACTTTATTTGTGGCCACAAGGCATATCCCTGGCTGCCAGAGAATTGGACGGTATCCTGTTATCTGGGGTATGTAGTCCCCTTTATACACCATCTCGCCAATTTAGGCGACCATTACCAAATGATGAAGCGACAAAAGAGAGCAATAACCGAAACGCAGCGATACTTTGGGATCCTGCTTCCCCCTATCGGGGTAGCTCTTGCAATAAAGGAAATAAGGAAGATAACAAAAATCCTGGAAGAGGTAGCAAACGACACCACTGAAGCACTGACTGAGATAAATAATGAAATGGTGGCAATAAGAACCGTAGCCCTACAAAACTGAATGGCCCTCGATTACCTCCTTGCAAACAAAGGTGGGACTTGTGCCGTGATAGGTTCGGAATGTTGCACCTACATCCCCGATAGTTCGGAGAACATCACCCACCTCGTGGATCATATCCGCAAAGAGGGTAAGAAACTGCGTGAAACATCAAGAGATGGGTGGCTAGATTGGTTGTTTGCCGGATCATGGGGGTCTTACCTAGTGCATGGATTAATAATCCTGGTAGTTGTAATACTTGTAATAATTATGCTTAGCTTCCTAATGAAATGCTTGTGTAAAAGTGTCAGTGCAGCAGTAATTTCTCAACAGCATATGATTGAGAAACTTGGTGTTCGATTGATCATTTCATCCGGCTGACCAAATGTGAATTTGTTTCCCTTCAGTCCGGGTGAAATGATCAATCGAACACCAAATTTCTCAATCATACGTTTATTCTCGGCCGGAGCTGCACCACTGTATCTCGGGGAGGTACAACAGCAAGCCAAAGTTAATACATCCGACAGCAGTTTATATACATTTTATGACACTGTTTCTTTTCTGAGAACAGCCCCCTGGCATTCTGTCTGTGCTTTCAGCTCAGTTATAGACCATCCAAGGCCGTTACTGCAATTTGTCTGGTGCAAAAGCAGAAGTGATTACATAGCTTGCTACAAAGCCTGCCTTGACATTCCAGCTCACAAAGCTCTATTTGACATTCTATTTTCCCATAAAGTTCTATTCTATCTTGAGCCAAACTCTCAGGTGCATCCAAGAGATGGCTTTCCAACGCATAAAGAGATGGGGGGTGGTGGTGGTATTGACCCACTTTGACTCGGGAAAACCGTCGATTGTCACTTGCGATGCGTCACCTTATGGAATTGGGACCACTTTGGCCCATCAGATGCCGGATGATAAAGAGCGACCGATCGCTTTTGCATCCCGCATGCTGACTGCAGCTGAGAGATGGTATGTTCAGATCGAGAAAGAGGGTCTGGTAATGTTGTTTGGTGTTAAGAAATTCCACCAGTATGTATATGGTCGCCATTTCAATATCATATCACGGACCATAAGCCTTTGTTTGGCCTCTTTCATCAGGACAAAGATGTTCCGTCCATCGCACAGTACAAATCCAGTTCTGGGCATTCCTGTTAAGCCGCATATGAGTACTTATTTGTACATCGGCTGGGGACCCACTAGCACATGCGTAAGCACTGAGCTGCCGATCGAAGCCTCCCTCCCCCTCAGGTGGGCGTAATTGCTGTGTTGAACTTCATGGACTCCCTGACGGTCATCACATCTGTGACTGTACACAGACAGACTTCATCCTCGCCAAGCTGCGGCATTTGGTGTTGGTAGGGGGCCACAATCGACCGTTACCCGGACAACTAGGAGCATTCTCCTCCAGGCTGTCTGAATTCAATGTAGAGGGTGGTATCCTGCTATGGGGCACATGGGTTGTGATCCCTGCAAAAGGCCAGGATCTCAGATTGTGGGATCTCCACAACAGACACCCAGGGGTGTCTAAAATGAAGATGTTGGCAAGGAGCTATGTCTGATGGCCAGGGCCCAATACGGACATCGGGAAGGTGACTTAACAGTGCCCCATCCGCCAGGAACACCAGGGGCGGGATTCTCCCCTAACCGGCAGGGCGGGCCATACCAGCGCCGAGGAGTGGCTTGAACCACTCCAGCGTCGGGCCGCCTGGAAGGTGCGGAATCCTCTGCATCTTCAGCGGCTAGGCCGGCGCCGAAGGGCTTGCCGCTGCGCCAACCGGCGCCGAAGGGTCTCCGCCAGCCGGCGTGAGTTGGCGCATGCGCGGGAGCACCAGTGTGTGCTGGCGTGATCCCAGCACATGCGCAGGGGGGTTCTTCTCCGCACCGGCCATGGCGGACGTTTACAGCGGCTGGCACGGAGGGAAAGAGTGCCCTCACATCACAGGCCCGCCCGTGGATCGGTGGGCCCTGGTCGCGGGCCAGGCCACCGTGGGTGCACCCCCCAGGGCCAGATACACCCGCGCGCGCCCACCCCCCCCCCCGCCCCCACCCCCCCCCCCCCCCCCCCACCCCCCGCCCCCCCCGAGGACTCCGCAGGCCGCCTGCAGAGCCAGGTCCCGCCGGTAAGGACCTTGTTTGATTAACGCCGGCGGGACTGGCCGAAAACGGGCTGCCACTCGGCCCATCGCGGAGCGGAGGATCGCCAAGGGAGCCACTGCCAACAGCCCCCGACCGGCATGACGCGATTCCTGCCCCTGCCGAAAAACCAGCGCTGGAGAATCTGGCAGTTGGCGTCTGGGCGTCTGGGCGGGATTCACGCCGCCCCACCGCCGGGGGGTCGGAGAGAACCTCCCTGCCGCCACGCCTCTTCATCCCTGGCAGTGGCCATGCTGCCCCTGGACCCGGGTTCACACTGACTTCGCTGGTCCGTACATGGGCTCAATGGTTCTCCTTTTGGTGGACGCCCATTCAAAGAGGTTGGAGGTCCACAGATTGGCTACAATCAATTCTTGTGCTGCCATCTCTCTTTTTCCTCGCATGGTATCTCAGAGCGCCTCGTTACAGACAAGTGAGGAGTTCTCAGCATTCCTCAACAACAATGGAAGTCGGCGTATACAGACGGCCTCTTACCACCTGACATCTAACTGCTTGGCTGAATGGGCCATGCAGATGTTCAAGCGGGGGCTCCGGAAGATTTTGGGGTCCATGGATACGAGATTGACTCCTTTTTTGTTGGCCTCTTGGGCCACGCCAGACGCAATGATGGGGGTAGTTCTGGCAGAGTTGCTCATGTAGCGGCGCCTCTGTAACCGCCTAAGTTTGTTGTTCCCAGATATTGGGGCAAAGGTGCGCCAGGCCCTGGAGCAGCAGGGGCGTTGCCCTACTCTGAGACGTCTGCCACGGCATTTTTATCCAGGGGACATGGGATTCATCTGGAATTTTGCCCTTGGCGACCGCTGGCTCTCAACTGAAACTGAAGCACCCGGAGGAAATCCACGCAGTCACGGGGAGAACTAGCAGACTCCGCACAGACAGTGACCCAAGCTGGGAATCGAACCGGGGTCCCTGGCGCTGCGAGGCAACAGTGCTAACTACTGTGCTACCGTGCTGCCCCGTGATGTTCCACCTGAGCTAAAAAGAGTCCATCGCGTTTCCGCTCCTGTTTCTCCTCCTACTCCTAGTCAACGGCCAATGGAGCGTCCTTCGGACTTTGGGGGGAAGGGGGAAGGGTGTCATAACCTATAACCGGTCAGCACTTACGGAGTCAGAATGATCGTATTCCCAGAGCACTTTGCGTATCCCTCTAAGGGATAGGATTATTCAATCACTTCCTATATAAAGCCAGCCGGCACTCAGTCGGCTAGGTGTCGCCAAGAGCTGTGTATCAGAAGCTCCAAGAATAAACCATTCTTCTTTCGCTCAACTCGGTGTGGACCCCACTTTCTTGTAAGCACAAAAGCTTCCTTCATTCTATCAACCGTCTGGAATGCAGTTTGAAATATCTGAGAACAAAGGCATGAAGAACACATCCTCAGAATAAACGACATCATCTGGATATCAAACCTCCTGAATAGCATCCAGCTGGAGCTTATGAACTATAGCCAATCTGGCTATGCCTCAATACACACCGATACTGATCGTTCAGAAGTAATGATATGGGTAATGGGGTTACTCGAACAGTAAGTCAGTGATATGCGACTGTGGTGATGAGCCGCAAACGATGGACCATCTGCTTCTCTGCCAACTCCTGTCTGAGTCTTGCAATGCTACTGACCTTGTCATACACAATGATAATGGGAAGGCATGTGTAGGCTTGCGGCAGGGAACCTAAATCATTGAAAATTTAAGGTAATTCTTGATTAGAAATAAGTGGGCTTAGCTGGGTGAAAGAGTGAAAACAGGGACCAGATGAGTGCTGTGCTATTCAGGTCATACTCATCTGAAAGTCTTGTTTTCGCACAGTTTTGCAGCACCAATTGTTGATTACCACATTTTGAATTTGGCTGGAGGATCGAAATCAGACTCCTGCAGGTTTTGCACTCAAGTGCTGTAAGATGCAATTTTTTTATAGCACTGTAGGTTTGCTCCACCAACTCTTTCCACTGAAGGTGCGGAGTGAGCTGATTGATGCATGGAGATTACAGAGGAGGTGAGCTGCCATGGGTTCCTCCTAAGATTCAATACAGCAGATGGATGAATGAAATGAAAATCGCTTATTGTCACAAGTAGGCTTCAAATGAAATTACTGTGAAAAGCCCCTAATCGCCACATTCCGGCGCCTGTTCGGGGAGGCTGGTACGGGAATTGAACCGTGCTGCTGGCCTGCCTTGGTCTGCTTTCAAAGCCAGTGATTTAGCTCTGTGCTAAACCAACTGCTGAACCACCTCCTCTGATCAGCAAGGGTAACTGGCAATGTTACACAGTATCAAAGGGCCTCTCATGAGGGTATCAAGCGAAATGACTTTTCAAGTGGAGCAAGAGGTCAGGATGGGAATTGTATGCACATTATCAGTACCACATGGCTAAAGAAGCCAGACCGTGTGACAGTTGTGTATGATCATGTGGGGGTACCAGTTAAACTGTTTGGCCTGTATGTGGTATAGGGATACATGGAGACTAGGGAGTGAGGTGTAACTGACAAGCTAATAACTTTCCAATTGCTCATGCAGGATAAGCAGATATTCAATGCCAGGAAAAAGGTCAAGGCAGGGGGAGAAGTGGTCAAGCTGAGAGTAATCACGGCTTTGGAGCATGAGGCCTTGGAAATTTCTGGAGAACAGGGAGAAAGCTATCCAGCAAAGTGAGATATCAGCACTGGAGACATAAATAAAACTGTTGTTTGATGATAGACTGAGCTGCTCCTTAATATCTTTCTTGTTTTTTCTCCCTGTAACTTGTTGCCCAGGCTGAGAAGGCCAATGCCAATAGTACTAACAGAAGGAGAGCACTCATAATGTATCATCATCTGCATCTCCCTCAGCCTCCACCAGCACAGTTACACTCTTGCGCCTTTCTCAGGGTTTGTGTGTGGAATTGAAGGCATAATACTGGTAATCATTTCACAGACACATCCCAGCAGCTGAGGGAGGCCGTGTCAGCTGAGGTTCCTGACAATGGGAGGATTGTTGGGGATTAGGCCAATGCTGATCCCCAGGCTGATGATGGGCCTCTGGTATTGGCCACACTAAGCCTTCTGGAGATGTAGAGGTAGGAAGGAGATCATCAGGCAGAGGTACCAGAGTCCATGCTGAACCTTGCATGGCCAGTGAAGGCATCCATCCAGGCCTTGATGTCTGCCTTGGCTCTGGCAGGTGTGCGCATGGCTTCTTCCATGGAAAGGATGGCAACTGCCATGGAGAACCAGGCCTAAAATATGACCCATAAGCATGAGGACCTGCATTCTGTTACTCTGGTTAAAAGTGGCATTTACTCAGCAATAACCTGCTCACAGACGGTCAGTTTGGGTTCCACCAGGGCCACTCAACTCCTGACCTCATTACCATCTTGGTTCAAACATGGAAAAGGAGCTGAACTCAAGGGGTGAGGTGAGAGTGACTGCCCTTGACATCTAGGCAGCATTTGACCGATATGGCATCAAAGCGCCCTCGCAAAACTGGAGTCAATGGGCATCAGAGGGAAAACTTTCCTCTTGTTGGAGTCATACCTGGCACAAAGGAAAATAGTTGTATCACTGCAGGAGTTCCTCAGGCTAGTGTCCTCGGCCCAACCATCTTCAGCTGTTTCATCAATGTCCTTCCTTCCATCATAAGGTCAAAGTGGGGATTGGTGCTAACTTGCTGTTGTCTCTTAATTTGGCTCTGTTTAATTACGTTTGCTCAAGAGTCGCCAGGTATCTTTCGATACTGCCACAAGGTTCAAAACCAAATACTGATCAAAGACTCGATACACCAGTTAGTAAGTTCAAAAGCAATGCTCATTTATTTACACACAATCAAATCTACTCATGCATAAAACTCTACAACCTAAACTATCACTATTACTAAAAGCCTATACTTAGCTTCGGGTGCCCACTCGGTCAGAGGAACAATGGCCGTTGCTCGGTTCTGAGGCTGCTGGGTTGAGCTGTTTACAGGGTAGCAACTAGGAGCGTCTATCTCGTAGCGTGCGTTGACTTGGAACTTACTTGGTCTGGAGCAGCTTTGGCGAGTCTCTCCTTGATGAGAGCCAAGGCCAAGAGAGCTATTCTCTCTTGGGGAATCCTTTTTATACCCAAAAGGGCTTTGCGCGCTTTTCGGCGGGCCTTGAACATGGCCCCAATTAATTGAGCCTTTTCCCAATCGTCCCTATCGATTTTCCTCCAATTGAGGGGTGGATTCCCTGATTGCTGGGCGAGTCCTAGGTGGCCGTTGGTCTGCTTTGTTTTAGTCTCCTCTGGCGCCAGGGTGTCTGTCTTAGTATTGTTTACCTAAATGTTGCCTTTTGTTCCCGGGGATGGCTCATTAGTATGTAGATGGTTCTGCAGTACCAATCTTGTCTGAGAGCTACAGCTCTAATCAACAGACAGACCTTGCACCTGCTTGCTTTTTCGGTATTGTCCAATTTTCCCTGCATTCTTTGCAAAGTGTCCATTTTGTAATCGGGACGTGGCCATCCCAGATGGCTACACTCTCTCCTTGAGATCCTCAACGCGAAGCGTGAAGGATCACATTACTGCGTCGTCTTCATCCTCTGACCAAACGGGGCACCCAAAATCAGGCCTATCCTATGAAACACAATTTTACCTAAATCATTTTAAATACATACATTATTATAAAACTCTACGGGGCACTATGACATTAATGCATGCATTACAGAAAAATAAAAAAAAATTGGAACCTCTAACTATCCTCAATAAACTATCCTCACTCGAACAATCCCAAAAATGATCTATAACATCTTAAACTGTACAAAATAGCAGCACACAAATTTCTCTGGCCTGGCAGTCAGGCACAGAGGTTTACATTTCTTTATTTAACAGAATACATAAAGAGAAACAGATGCACTTTAATTCATGTCAAGGGGTTCGGGGGTTTGGTGAAATCCGAAAATAGGCGACCTAACCCTGTATACCGGGGTGCGAGAGCGGTAGGCTCTCTTTCGCCATTTCCTGACTCTAAGTGCACGACACTGCAAAGTATCGCCAGTACTAAGAGTGCTTCTACTACATACAATAGTGAGTACCAGGTGATAAACTTATCACATCAGGTCGTGGTATTGTTAGCTGTCGCGGGGCTAACTATCTCGGGGTTCTGTGTATTGCAGGGGTGGGAATCATTCACGGCTTGTGTGGTAGGGGTCAGGGGGGTAGCGTCCGCGCGCTACTGAAGGGATCCCGCTAAGATCCAGGTGAAAAAGATGGAAGTCGTTTTCATCTTTCCGTCTTTCTGGCTTCTTCTTTTTCTTCCTCTGGGGTTCCTGAGGTTCCAGAGTTCTGTGAACACAGGCATAATATCTGTTATTATCTTGCTTAAGATCTCGTACGTCTGTCTGTCTGTCCTTTGTTGCCAATTTCCCTTTATAATTGGTCACCATCTGTGACTCCCTCATTTTTTCTTTTAAACCAAATGTTTGGGACAAGACATCCGACAAAAACACTGACATAGTGCGAGCTGTCTCGCAGCCTGTGTGATCTACCATCCTAGTGTTTCAGGATGTAAATAGCATACGGGAAGCAACCTAAGGGTTGCCAAAACCAAACAAAAGAATTTCGAACGTAACAAGCCAAAATGGGGTGCGTATGGGCCGCGGCGGTTAAGAAATGGGTGGAATCTCCGGGTAGGACGGTAGTCAATGCCGTTTGTGCTGTACCCGACGTAGCTGACCAGAGGGGGGTCCTCAGGCAGGGCGGGGACCAATGCCATTTCTCCACTGCCTGAGCAACCGGCAAGAACGGGTAAGAATGTGGTCGTTGTGGCTGCCTCTCGTGATCAAATCAGGAGAGTAGCTATGAGTAGTGTCTGTCGACAAACTAGTTCCTCTGAACGGTTGTCTGGGGACAAACTTGTTCCTCTAACAGGCATTGGGCGTCAAAGGAGTGGTGACATGGGGCCGTGAAAAACTTTCGAGTTTCCGAACAACACTTAACATTAACACGAACAAACAAACAAACAACAAACATGGTGCAGTTTCCATCAGAAAGGACACCGTATCTCTCCATCGGTTCCTTTTTCTCCATCATCTGAACACCTCACTGCTCAATAGCGAACAGGGTCGCAAAGGGATTCGTTTGGTGGGAGTCAGACTCTAAGTCATCATCTTCTCCCAGCTCCCAAACTCTTGACTGTAGTAATTGTGCTCAAGCTGCTTGGGGCGAATTGGGGTCCATCTCAACATTCCGGATGAGCCTGAACAAATTGTCTCGGTGCCAGAATCGTGTGTCGAGTTTGGAGCTACTAGGTTTCAATCCGTAATCGTCGGGCGGTGGGTCTGGGGCTTTGATATATGTAATCTCGAAGGGGTCAGTGGAATCATGCTCGGATTCGCTGGGAGTGGGACCAGGTACAGGGGGATAATCGTAACGTGGTGTGCTGTGGCTATCGTCATCATGATCGCTATCGCTGTCGCTGCTGGTTGAAGGAAGGGAGAGGCGGAGTCGTGCCTCTGGGGGTGGAGTTGAAGTCGTGTCTGAGGACAGGCTGGACTGGTTGGGGGAGGGTAGGAAAACATCATCTGTGGGCGGGGCATGCTCGTCTGCTGCTGCGAGCAGGATGTGGTGTGTGTGGCTATTCTGCAAGCCATAAGCCTTGAGCTGGTTTCTATGAAACCACACAGACTTGCAATTGGAATATGTAATCTTGTATACCGAGGGGCTGACTTTGTCCGAAATGGAGTACGGTCCGGAGAATTTAGGGGAAAGGAATGAACTAGGGTTGTATAGGGAAAGCATCACTTGCTGCCCTACTGTAAACTCAGTGGCGTGTACTGTTTTGTCAAAACAAGCCTTGCTCTGTTTCTTCCTGGTCCCAAGTCTCACAGCTGCTGCGAGTTGGGCTGCCTTTATGTTCTCTATCAATTGTTGTACAGCATTTTCATGCGTGAGGGCGGTGACTGCGGGGCTGGCCAAATCCAGTCCTAAAAAATACTCAGTGCCTTTCATGGGGCATCTGGTCATGAGGGTATGTTTTTTTTTTCCTGTGGACGTGGATACCGTGTATCTTATAAACATTAAAGCAAATGGGAGAACTGAATCCCAGGTGCTGTTATTCTGCTGTACCATTTTCCTGAGGGTGGCTTTTAATGTGCTGTTCATCCTCTCTACAATACCACTTGACTGGGGGTGGTATGCTATGTGAAACTTTTGTCGAATGCCGAAAATCGTGAGGACATTTTTCATTACACGTCCAGTGAAATGGGAGCCTTGATCGGACTCTATACTGCGGGGGAGTCCCAATTTTGTAAAGATGTGGTGTGTTAATATTTTAGCCGTTGTCTTGGCCGTATTAGTTCTCGATGGAAATGCTTCCATGACCACCAACACATACTTATAAACATTTCTGCAAGGGTGTAGGTGTCCTATATAGTCTCTCTGTAGATTTGTCCAGGGTCCATTAACGGGGCGGGTATGACTAAGTTGAGCCTTTTTCGCATATCTGTCCGGATTGTTCTGGGCACAGATCAAGCAATTCTCTATATAGTGGGTAACATCGGCTTTTAAATCAGGCCACAAGCAGAGCAGTCAGGGGTGGGCTAGGGTGGGTTCAATACCTTGGTGTCCATGATTGTCATGGAACTGACAAATGATCTGGTTCCTGTTCTGGCTGGGAACGATATAAATGCCATCCTTTAAAATCACACCGTCATGTGTGGTTATTGCATTCTTGTATTTATCATAAGGGGCTGGGAAGGTACCCTTTAAAACCTCCCTGAGTTTCTCGGCCTCTTTCTGTGCCTCCGCTAGATCCTGAATATTGGTCTGTGAGACCTGAACTGCGTGTACCTGGGTGCTTTCGGGGGGGGGTTCCAAAAATAACCATGCCTGGAGCCTGCCTTCGCTAGAGCGTCTGATTTAATGTTGCCGGGGGGGGAAGAACGGTGATGACTGCGAACCTTAATTATTTCATATTTTCTATCCTTCGCTTTCTCTAAGATATGGCGGAGTAATGGGGCTGAGGGTAGGGGTTTACCGTCCGCGGAAACAAATCCTTTTGTTTCCCACAGGGGTAGGAATTCCGTCAAACTATTACATACATACAAGCTGTCCGAATAGATGTCTGCTGGGGTCGGGAATGAGTCGGGGTGGTCTACAATATAAGCGGTTGCTGCCAGCTCTGCTGCCTGCGAGCCTAAGTGTCCTGGCAACTTTAGTGAAATCTCATCTAGGGTGCGTCCCTGCGCGTCCTCTACGTAAATACCGCAACCGGTGATTCTCTTTCCATTTAACACTGTGGAAGAGCCATCCACATAAATCTTCAGGGGTGCGCACGTGTCTGTGGGCTGGGGTCTCTAGGGTGTATTACCCGTTTTCCTGGGAGGTGTTTTGGGAATAAATGGGCCTGTGTTCTGTTTTGTGGTGATGATCTCACACTCATGAGGGGTTCCTGCATACTGCAAATTATCGGCAAGGAAGGTGTGGGTCTTGGTTCTTTTTACTGTGATGTCCCGTCCCTGTAAAAGGAGGGTCCAACGGGCTGCGTGGATTTGGCTGACTGTGCCATCTTTAAGTCGGCCGTCTAACAATAGCTGTGTTGGGGTGTGTCCTGTGAGGATGGTGATGGGGTTGAGTCCTGTAATGTATGCGAAGTACTGTACTGCCCAAAAAACTGTGAGCAGGTGCCTTTCACAGGCAGAAAACCTTTGCTCTACCGGGTCTAACACGTGTGAGGCGTATGCTACGGGGCGTAATTGGTCATGGCGTCCCTGGAGGAGCACGGCCGAAAAGGTTCGGTCGGTGCTTGCTACTTCGATAGCGTACGGGGAAAGTGGATCTGGGACCTGTAGTGCGGGGGCTGTTCCGAGTGATCTTTTTAAAGCATCCACGACATCTGTATGCTGTGGAAGACATTCCCAAGATGTCTGCTTCTTGAGAAGTTTGGAAAGGGACGCTGCTTTAGTGGCGAAACCGTCAATATGGTTTTGGCAGTCGCCAACCAGTCCTAAAAGTGACTGGAGGGCTGAGACATTGTGGGGAAGGGGCAATTTGACGATCGAGTCAATTCTCTTTTGCTCGATCTCGCATTTACCACGAGTGATCACTGTTCCCAAGTAAATCACTTTCTCTTTCAAAATCTGGGCCTTCTTGGGGTTGACTTTACAACCAATTTCTTTTAGGAGTCCTAGGAGTTCGGCGAGAAGCGAAATGTGCTCTCCCTTTGTGTCTGTCTGTAGTAACAAGTCGTCTACATACTGGACCAGATAATCGGGACGGGAAAATTTTGCTAATCCATTTGCCAGGTGTCGGTGGAAAATGGAGGGGAAGTTGTGGAAGCCTTGTGGAAGGCACGTCCACGTTTATTGTTGTCCCTGTAATGTGAAGGTGAATTTGTACTGGCACGCTTTAACCAATGGAATGGACCAAAAGCTGTTACTGATGTCCAGAACCGAAATTTTTTTTGACTGGAGTCCCTGTTTGAGCATGGTCTCGGGACTTGTGGCTACGGTGGGGGCTGCTGCTGGGGTTACTTTGTTCAGTTCCCGGTAATCAATGGTCAGTCGCCATGATCCATCCGGTTTCCTGACGGGCCAAATTGGTGCGTCGTTTGTGGAGGCTACTGATCCGAGTACGCCTTGATCCAACAAACTCTCTATTACTTTGGAGATTTCTCCCTCTGCTTCCTGGGGAAATCCGTACTGCTTCTGAGGTTTGGGGTCAAACCTATAATGTTCACAAAGCCAGCCAGTTTGCCACAGTCGTGCTGGTGCTGTGCAAATGCTGCTTTATGTTCCTGCAGGACTGCCCTAACCTGTTTGTCTGCACTAATGGCTCGAGGGTCGAACCAGAAGTCTCTTACTAAGCTAATCCTGTTCATATACTCTCCTACTGTGAGCGTGGCAGGGGCTCTTGCTGCCTTTGACATTTTCCATACACACTTGTTAATTGGGTCAAAAGAAAGGTTATGGGAGCTCATGAAATCAATCCCAAGAATATGTTCTGTTGTCTGGGGCAGATCAACCAAAACTATGGGGTGCTTAGTTGTGATGTTACCCATTTGTATCGCTACAGGGGTTGTGATGTGTCCCTGTTGTAAATGGCCTGAAAGGCGCTGAGTGTAATGGTGTCTGTTGTGGGCCACGTGTCTCGCTGAAACATCGTGGAGGAATTGTGTGGTGCGGGACCCTCCTGTGTCCCAAAGAAATTCTACGGGGTGTCCCCAGACTTTGCCTGCTACTACCGGTCTCCCGGATTTGTCCCAAAGGGTGTCGCAGACCCAAGTTGGGGAGCCCGAACACCGTCAGTCGGTGCCGCTCATGTCTGCATTCTCTGAACGGGTGCTAACGCTATGGATCGGCTTTGCCCTATTCCTGTTTAGGGTGCCTGTCTGTTGGTTTCTCTGCTGTTTTTGGGGTGCGTTGCACTCTCGTGCAAAGTGTCCTAACTGTCCACAATTGTAACATTCTTGAGCTTTGGGCTGGGATGGGCTGTTCCTGCCCTCATTTACCCATGCGGGGTTCTGGTGCGCTTTAATTGGATTCAAGTCTGCCTGCTCTTCATCGGGTTTTATAAATGCGGTTTTGCTTTGGACTGATTGCTCCCAATCGCGGAACAATCTTTTCAAAACCCATTTTTCATTGTGGGCCTCGTCAGAAATTTGCGCAAGCTCTCTGTCCTGCGTCTGTCGCGTGAGAGACTAGGATTCGAGTCCATTTGGCCATATTATCTGGGGACAAATGGGCACGGGCTAACTCTCCGAAAACTGCTGTGAAGTGTATCCACAAGCGTCCAGCAAACGCTGTGGGGTGCTCTGTCTTCTTTTGCCTACACTTGTTTAAGCCTTCTACGGGGTCTCCTCTGTTGTAGCCGATCGCATCAAGGATCGCTGTGTGCATCTCTTGGAGTGTGCCTCCTCCTACATTCTGTGGGTCGGGAAGGGCTGCCACGACTGAAGGGTCGAGGCTTAAAACTGTGAGCTTCACTTTCTGCTTCTCGTCCAGGCCGTACATGGTAGCCTGCTGTTTGACTTCCGCAAAAAATTGGTGGGGGTCTGATGTGGAAGGAACGGTGTAATTTTTCCATACGCGTCCCGTAATTGGGTCATGGTTAACGGGGTTGTGTAAAGGAAATCTGCTCCTCCTTCTGCTGTGGCCCTGCGGTGTGTGGTTACAGGGTTCATGGGGAGGGTGTTCTGCCTGTGCGGTTGGGGGTTGGGGCGCTTTCCTTTTCTGGGGTTTTTCCTGCGTACATGTACGTATCTATGGGCAGTCTCGTTCAATTCCTGCCAATCGGGGCCGTTTTCCTGATCTAACTGGGGTCCGAATGTACTCTGAAAGCCATTTTGAACGGAAAGCAGAGATTGCAATTCTGCAATTTCTGCAATCCGGCACTTTGCGTGGTCTACTGAGCTCTGCCTTTGTTCCGTCGTGGAAGTATGGAGTGCTCGTAGCGCTGCTTTCAAATCATTGCACTGTTTCTGCAATTTCTCAACTTGTTGCTCGGTCTCCACGAGGAAAGCAATGCATCAACTCCGCCAGGCACAGAGGACCCTGTACGAGCATGGAGACAAAGCCAGCCGCCTGCTGGCTCACCAGCTGAGAAAGCAGGCAGCCGCAAGTAAAGTAGCACAGATTAGAGACGGCAGAGGCAAACTAGTAGCGGAGCAAGAGAATGTCAACGAACCATTGGAGGCCTTCTACTGCGGGCTGTACAATTCCAAGCCCCCCGAAGGGGACTTGGGATGAAGCAGTTCCTCGATGGACTGGACATGCCAGTCGTGGGGGAAGATAGGAAATGGGGGCTGGAAGCACCAATAGAACTGGGAGAATCTCGATGCAGGTAGGGAAGGAGCCGGGGCTCAACAGATTCCCGGCAGACTTTTACAAAAGCTTTGCGACGGCACTGGCCTGCAGGACATGTTCGCGGATTTGCTGTTGATGGGGCATCCTGTCGCCTACGCAGTACAAGCCTCAATCTCGCTGATACCCAAAAAGGACAAACACCCAACATAATGAGGAACGTACAGATGCATTTCACTGCTCAATGTAGAGGTACAAATACTGGCCAAAATCCTAGCCAGATGACTGGAGAGCTGCGTACCAGAGGTCGTGGCAGAAGACCAGACACGCTTTGTTAAGGGTAGACAGCTAACATCGAACATCAGGTGACTGCTGAGCCTGATAATGACCCCACCCAGGGACAGAACACCAGAGGTGATCATCTCTGTGGCTGCAGAAAAGGCCTTTGACTGAGTCGAATGGAACTACCTCCTAGAGATACTGGAGCGGTTTGGGCTTGGAGCAGGGTTCACCACCTGGATGAAGCACCTGTACAGTGCTCCCATGGTGTGTGTACGGACGAATACCACCAGCTCTAAGTACTTCTAGTTGCACAGAGGCACAAGACAGGGATGTCCACTGTCCCCGCTGCTGTTCACCCAACGATCAAGCCACTAGAGATTGCGCTCAGAGCGGTAAAGAATTAGAAGGGGGTCCAGGGATGAGGCAGAGAGCACAGAGTCTCACTCTATACAGATGACCTGCTCCTCTACGTCTGGGATCCCCAAAGCAACATGGAGGGAACCATGGTGCTTTTGAAAGCGTTTGGAGTCTTCTCGGGCCACAAACTCAACCTGAGCAAAGTGAAATGTTGCCGGTGAACCCGCAAGGGGGAGCAGCAGAGCTGAAGGGATTGCAATTTAAACAGGCCCGAAACAAATTCCGCTACCTGGGGATCCAAATCGCTCATGACCGGACACCTGTCCATAAGTGGAACCTGGCCAGTCAGGTGGAGGAAGTTAAAAAGGGCCTGCAGAGGTGGGGCGCACTCTCGCTCTCCCTGGCGGGGAGGGTGCAGACGATCAAGATGAATATACTGCCCAGGTTCCTCTTCCCATTCAGATCCATACTGATCTACATGCCCAAGACCTTTTTCAACTTATTAGAAAAACTGATCATGGCGTTTGTCTGGTGGGGAGAAACCCCATGATCCCCCCAAAAGTCCTGCAAAGAACGAGAAGCATGGGGGGGGCCTTGCCCTCCCAACCTGCAGTATTTCCACTGAGCTCCAACTGCGAAAAGAGTGAAGGGATGGATAAAGGAACTGGAAGCCGAAAGGGTAAGAATGGAGGAGAGTTTCTGCACGGGGATATCTCTCCAGGCTCAGGCCATGGCAGAGATCCCATCCCCACCAACTAAGCCCTCCAGTAGCCCAGTGGTAATAATAATAATAATCTTTATTATTGTCACAAGTAGGCTTACATTAACACTGCAATGAAGTTACTGTGAAAATCAAACCCTGGTTCAGGCCAGCCAAAATGGACGCCACCTTCAAAAGGTGGAGACAGGACAGGGACACTGACAGTTAGGGACTTTTACACAGACAACAGACTGACATACATTAGAGGAACTGACAGAGAAGTTCCAACTGATCAGGGGAAACGAGGTAAGACACATGCAAATTTAAAACTTCCTACGTAGGGAAACAAAGACATACCCATGGGCATCAAAACAATCGCTATTAGAGGACCTATTGAGCATGGACTTCCTTGGGAGGGTGAAACTGTGGGACCTGTATGGATGACTACTGGGAAAGGCACGCTCTCCATTGGATGAGACAAGACAAAATGGGAGGAAGACGTAGGGATGTGGGGCCCCGGCAGGCACAGGAGGCCGCACAACGTGTGCGCCAGGGCAGACATGCACCGGAGTGGTGAGCCACTGACTGAACAGCGGTCCCCGGGGCCCTAAAATAAGCCAAATAGCCTCACCTTGGAAATCAGCCTGTAGCTGGTGACTGGGCAGATCTTCTCCAGGACCAAGGCACATCAGAATTCAACCAAGGCAGCTAATTTGGGATTTGTGCAATGGATTTCCACATACAGCTTCCAGTATAATCAACCCAAGAGAAGTTACCAAGAAAAGGGCAGCCAAAGACCCACAGAGAAAGGGATCTGGAAAAACAGACAGCGGGTCATGGTTGTCTGATCTGATGTGTCCCTTACCAGATGGCAGAAAAGCAACATCAACAGATGCTTAGGAGCTGGTTAATTGCATACCATCTTATCCGTGGAAAGTGCTGTGCAGGGAATAGCAGGAGGGAGAGAAAATTCCAGAAATGCAATAAATTAAGTGTAGCTGAAATGCGCGGAGGCCTGCAAAAATTGTCCTCAATAGTTATATCAGGATTTTATTTATCTCCAATAGATTGCAATATTATAAAGGATGACTAGTATCAGAGTAATGTGGGGACAGGCCACTGTTCAGATCAAGGATTATGTGAGGTACCCAATGGGACAAGAGACCATAAGAACATAAGACATAGGAGCAGAATTAGGCCACTGGGCCCATCAAGTCTGCTCCGCCATTCAATCATGGCTGATATTTTCTCATCCCCATTCTCCTGCCTTCTCCTCATAACCCCTGATCCCCTTATTAATCAACAACATATATATTTCTGTCTTAAAGACACTCAGTGATTTGGCCTCTACAGCCTTCTGCGGCGAAGAGTTCCACAGATTCACCACCCTCTGGCTGAAGAAATTCCTCCTCATCTCTGTTTTAAAGGATCGTCCCTTTAGTCTGAGATGGTGTCCTCTGGGTTCTAGTTTTTCCTACAAGTGAAAATATCCCCTCCACGTCCACTCTATCCAGGCCTCGCAGTATCTGTAAGTTTCAATAAGATCCCCCCTCATCTTTCTAAACTCCAACAAGTACAGACCCAGAGTCCTCAACCGTTCTCCATACAACAAGTTATTCATTCCAAGGATCATTCTTGTGAATCTCCTCTGGAACCTTTCCAAGGCCAGCACATCCTTCCTTAGATACGGGGCCCAAAACTGCTCACAATACTCCAAATGGGGTCTGACCAGAGCCTTACACAGCCTCAGAATTACCTCCCTGGTCTTGTATTCTAGCCCTCTTGACATGAATGCTAACATTGTATTTGCCTTCTTAACTGCCGACTGAACCTGCACGTTAACCTTAGAGAATCGTGAACAAGGACTCCCAAGTCCCTTTGTGCTTCTGATTTCCTAAGCATTTCCCCATTTAGAAAATAGCCTATGCCTAAATTCCTCCTTCCAAAGTGCATAACCTCACACTTTTCCACATTGTATTTCATTTGCCACTTCAATGCCCACTCTCCTAGCTTGTCCAAATCCTTCTGCAGCCCCCTTGCTTCATCAATACTACCTGTCCCTCTACCGATCTTTGTTAACCAGCCTATAATTTCCCATCTTCTGCCTCCCTCCCTTCTAAAACAGTGGTGTTACATTAGCCACTTTCCAGTCCTCTGGGACCCTTTCTGCATCCAGTGATTCCTGAAAGATCATTATCAATGCCTCCACAATCTCCTCAGCTATCTCTTTTAGGACCCTGGGATGTAGCCCATCCGATCCAGGTGACTTATCCACCTTCAGACCTTTCAGTTTCCTCGGTAACCTTCTCCTTAGTAATGGTCACTGCACTCACCTCTGCTCCCTGGTTCTCCTGGAGCTCTGGCATCCCACTGGTGTCTTCCACCATGAAGACTGATGCAAAGTAACTATTCAGTTCATCTGCCATTTCTTTGCTTCCTGTTATTACCTCTCCAGCCACATTTTCCAGTAGTCCAATGTCTATTTTTGCCTCTTTCTTACCTTTTATATATTGGAAAAAACTCGCCCTATCTTCCTTTACATTACTAGCTAGCTTGCACTCATACTTCATCTTCTCCCCCCTTATTGCTTTTGTAGTTGTCCTCTACTCGCTTTTAAAGGCTTCCCAATCCTCTGGCTTCCCACTAATCCTTGCCACTTTGTATGCTTTTTCTTTAGCTTTTATGCTGTCCATGACATCCCTCGTCAGCCATGGATGCCTTGTCCTCCCCTTAGCATGTTTCCTCCGCCTTGGGATGAATTTCTGTTGTGCCTCCCGAATAACCCCCCAAAACCCCTGCCATTGCTGTTCCACTGTCTTCCCTGCTAGGTTCCTTTTCCAACCAACTCTGACCAGCTCCTCCGTCATGTCTTTGTAGTTACCCTTATTTAATTGTAATACCTTTACATCTGATTGCAGCTTCTCCCTCTCAAACTGCATGGTAAATTTTATGATATTGTGGTCACTGCTCCCTAAGGGTTCCTTCACCTTAAGTTCCCTAATCAAGTGTGCCTCATTACACATCACCAAATCCAGAATTGCCTGTTCCCGAGTAGGCTCTGTCACAAGCAGCTCCAAAAAAACATCTCTTAGACATTCTACAAATTCCTTTTCTTGGGATCCACTACCAACCTGATTTTCCCAGTCCCCCTGCATATTGAAGTCCCCCATGATTATGTAATATTGCCTTTTTTACATGCCTTTTCTATCTCCTGATTTATTTTCTGCCCCACATTCTGATTACTGCTAGGGGACCTGTACATAACTCCCGTCAGGGTCTTTTTACCTTTGCGATTCCTCAACTCTACCCACAGAGATTCTGTGCCTTCTGATCCCATATCACTCCTTGCTATCGATTTAACTTTATTCCTTACTAACAATGCAACCCCACCCCCTTTACCCATCATAAGAGGAGTAATGGGGTTGAATTTCATGGGCCTGTGGTGTTCTTTGTGTTGCTTATTTCAGGATGGTTGGCGTAATGTTCACAAAGACCACAAAATAGCTTTAACTTAAACAAAGCTATAAATTTATTAACACTACTAACTTGGATTCGACACGTACTCCGAAAGAATACACAGTTGATTAATAACATCTAAAACTACATTCACCTACAGTTAATCTCACTACTGTTTTAAACTATGATCTGCTCTCACTTACACTATTTATACTTCTGATTCTCTCAAGCTAACTCTTCCACAAGGCTTAGCATCACTGCCTTATATAGTTGTAACTGTAGCTCCCTCTAGTGGCTACTCTAGACACTTCATTAACCCTTGCAGTTCCAGTAGTTATGATAATACCACAGGGCTTTCTCCTGCCGTCCACCAAACCTTGACAGAAGATCCACAAAACCCCCAGAGAAATGACACAAGCTCAGGAGAATCCCCATAGAAATTCAACTCCAGTCACTTATGGCGAAGTACTATCCCTGCAATAAAAACAAAGTTAACATTCTTTTGCATGTTGGCTGTCTAATCTCATTGTTGAAATAATTGTTTTACCTAAACATCAGGCGGGATTCTCCCATCGGGCGGCTAAGTGCCGACACCAGGGTAAAAACGGGAGTGTTTTACTCCGGCGCCGGTTCCCATTCCGAGACCCAATTCTCCGGGCCTCAGTGGGGTAGCACGGCACTGGAGCGGCCTACACTGTTCCAGCTGCCGATCCCTGTGTGAACCTGGCGCAGTTGGCCCGGCGCCAACTAGCGCATGCGCAGTGGCCTTCTTCCCTGCGCCGGCCCCGACGCCAAATGGCGGAGGGCTACAGGAGCCGGTGCGGAGGAAAGGAGGCCCCCCGACAGATAGGCTGGCCCACCGATCGGTAGGCCCCGATCACGGGCCAGGCCACTAAGGAGCCCCCCCCTGGGTTGGACCCCCTCCCCCACCACAGGCCGCCCCCGGACCCTTCAAGGCTGAGGTCCCGCCGGCTCAGTGGATGTTAGAACGGCGCCGGCGGGACTCGGCTTTTAGTTGACGGCCGCTCGGCCCATCCAGGCCGGAGAATCGGCGGCACGCCGTCCCGGACCGGAGAGTTGGCGCATACGCCGGCCCCAGTGACGCCGATTCTCCACAGCGTCCCAGCATCGGGGCGGCGTGGCATGATTGCGCGGCCCGCCAGCGATTCTCCGACCCGGTGGGGGGTCGGAGAATTCCGCCCATGATGTTTAGAACAGACAGCTGCTAAAATGGTAAGATTCTAAAAGCTGATATTTTGATGTCATTGCGAACTCAACAATCAGAAGAGAATGATGTTTCTTGCACTGGGAATACTTCAGGGCTTGGGAATATGGCATTGGCAGAATCACGGGACTTCCATTCATCATGGGTTGGAAAACCAGCCAGGCATACACTTACTCCTTGGACTAATGCTGCCATACATGTAGTCAGGGCCAACCACACCTTGACATGGTAAAAGACATATGCATGTCAAAAGTATAATTCCAAAGAAAGCTTTGAGTGAACTGTGAGGGGTCCTGCAACTGGAGCTTGAAGCCACTTCTTCCCCAGAACAGGGCCAGCCAGTAGCTGGGATTCATTCAGGTTTACATAGAATTTACAGTGCAGAAGGAGGCCATTCAGCCCATCGAGTCTGCACCGGCTCTTGGAAAGAGCACCCTACCCAAGGCCAACACCGCCACCCTATCCCCATAACCCAGCAACCCCACCCAACACTAAGGGCAATTTTGGACACTAAGGGCAATTTAGCATGGCCAATCCACCTAACCTGCCCATCTTTGGACTGTGGGAGGAAACCGGAGCACCCGGAGGAAACCCACACACACACGGGGAGGATGTGCAGACTCCACGCAGACAGTGACCCAAGCCGGAATCGAACCTGGGACCCTGGAGCTGTGAAGCAATTGTGCTATCCACAAGGCTACTGTGCTGCCCCTGTTTGTTCCAGCTTTTATTTTTAAAATTGTGCAGCCGATGTAATGGAAAGAGAACTGAACCAAACACTGTGATGTTCCTGTTGTGGATGTGTTTCTGGAAGATGTGCGGCTGCAGGAGAGACGGCCGGTTGTTTGTGTTTGAAACGACAGATGACATCATGCACCTCCTTGACACAGGAAACGATAGAAAAGATCTGTTCCACAAAAAATGGAAAATCGAAGCCTCTGTGGATCAACCTAATTCTATGTTCAATATTTGAATGCTGTGCCACTGGGCCCTGTCACAGGTGCCTTGCTGGGTTAGGCTGCACAAGTTACTTATTTCTCATGGAAATAATTCAGCAACACAAGAAAGCCCTGAGCTTTTTACTGTTTGGCTGAGTTCCCCAAAGTGTGTACATGAACTGAAAGGGGGTAGCATTAATATGGGAATATGGGAAAAGCTGTGCTCCTAGTCCTCAGTCAACAGCCTTGTCAGGTGAATGTGTGAGCATGTCATATGCTTGGTTGTCGGGGAGGCAGTGGCGTAGTGGTATTGTCGCTGGACTAGTAATCCAGAGACCCAGGGTAATACTCCAGGGACCTAGGTTCGAATCCCACCAGGGCAGATGGTGGAATTCAAATTCAATAAAATAACTAGAATTAAAAGTCTAATGACCATGAAACCATTGTTGATTGTCGTAAAAACCCATCTGGTTCAATAATGTCCTTCTGGGAAGAAAATCTGTCATCTGTACCTGGTCTGGCCTACATGTGATTCCAGATCCACAGCAATGTGATTGACTCTTAAATGCCCTCAAGGGTGGACAATGAATGCTGGCCCACATCCCATGAACAAATTTTTTTTAAGTATACGGTGTCTGTTGTTCACCACTTTCCATTGGCCACTTTCCATTGATGACAATGCAGGGTGCCTTGGCAAATCATGAGAATATCTGGCTATTTGGGGATGTGTCATTTAGATAGATTTCAAAATGGCTTTGTTAAATTTTGCACAATGCCAACACATGTCAACAACTTGGCGCAGCTCAGAATATTGTTTCTTCACTTGCAAGGTTGGGCCAGAAGTGAGCTTAATCCTCATGCTCACCCTTCTGACGGTGCTCTTGTCTAAAGAGTGCCCCTTTGCCCCAGAAAGATCCACCTTTTTGCAGCAGTTCCTCCAGAATCACCTCCAAAGAAGCATTGTGGAATAGTGCTGGTTTTCACCTTTCCTCTGCCATTTTCAAATTTGGCTATAGTTCCTTCTTTAACAGTGACCAGCAGGGAGGTATCCCACCCCTGACCCTTCAATTTTCCCTCTGTGTTCTGAACCAGACAGGAGCCGCCATCATTTATTTTTATGAGTGAGCAGAGGTTCAAGACTGCAAGCTTCCAACCGACTAAACACGAGAAGACTATCTCCACACTTGTTCCTCATGAGAGTAAATAGACACAGCCTTGAGTTACAAAGTAGGACACAAGCCACCTTAAAGAGTTATCAAAGTAATGTACAGGTTGAGCATATTTTTCAGGTTTTGAGGGCTTGTTGAACAAGGTAATAAGTGCTGAGAGAGAACTAAAAGATCTCAATCCAGCTTCAGTGGAGTAAATGAGGAGCATGTTTTTTTAAGGGAAAAACAAATATCCTTCCTTTGAAACAGTTGAGTAGTGGCTGTTTGTGCCATTACTGGATGTGATTTTACTAATTGCTGCAATAACCTCCGAGTATGTAAACCAACTCCTTCCATGTTTCAGTCTTTTGCATCCTCTTGCTGGAGGCTAGGAATCCATTGTTCATCCTCATCATCCTACTGTGAAGTTCACTTCTGTCTGGATGACAAACTACACCATGTAGCAGATGGGGATGATGTGGAGACGGTTTGGACATTAGACCAGCACCCTGTACTGAATCATCAAGCAGCAGAATTATTGCTTATGGACCGGTGTGGAGGAACCAACTCCATCCTTCTCTCTGATGACTGCTTGAGGCTGAGCCAGCCTGCTTATCAGTGCTGGCTAATGGCTGGAATTTAAAATTCCAGCCATTCTGTCACATCAAAATGCTACCATAGCTCAAGAAGAAGGGCCACCTTCTCAGGGCAACTAGGAATGGACAACTGGGAATGAGCAATAAATGTCAGCCTTGCCAGCAACACACATATTCCAAGAATGAATTGTTTAAAATGGTAATCAGCAGGGAGCTAGCAGAATGGCTCACCACCCAATTTCCCATCTTCCCCTGTGCCACTATTATTAAAGAGGTGGATTTGCTGCAGAGGTTCCAATGCCATCAACTTGCAATGTGTCACGACTATTACATTAATGTGTAATGGTACATTACACTTCCAACAGTTCCCCACATTGATTTTTTGTGCACTTTACAATTCAGCAGGACAAGGTGTCAGTTGAGGATGACAAAATGGAAAATGTACTGAATACAGCAGCATGACACTTTCCCACAGGGAAAGGGTTTAAATCAAGAAGAGAAGTCATATTGCTGTATACAGTACTTCACAAAAGCCAGTTTTAGAGCTGCATTAGTGGAAGTCTGAGAGTATTTAGCTGCCCTCTTTCAAAAACCTGCAAGGCACAGGAAAACGCAATAAAGAGGATGTGGAAGAAAATACCTTAAAGTTCAACCTCAACAATGAAGAAAAGGAAAAAAAGAATGCTACATTTAAAGTTGCATGCTGTACCAATGCACTGTTACATCTTACACATCTTTAATCTCAATGACTGATATGTCTCACCTTTACCTTCAGAAGATGCCTAAATTACTCGTCAGCTGTTTAATTGCTGGCTTTTGTTTCCTTGCAAGGGTGAGCAAGATGTGAACACTAGGGCATTTGTCGTCAATTATGCTGTTCTAGCAAAATCATATTGAGCCAATTATGTGAAAAGTGGGGAGGGATTCTCCGTTGCCCGACGACAAAATCGTGTTTGGCGATCGGGCGGAGAATAGGCTCCGACGCCCAAATCGAGGACGCTGCCGGTTTGACATTGATCAGTCATGCTCCGCCCCCTCTTAAATAACAACATTGCGCTGCGTGCGGCGTGCTGTTGCAACAGCGATGGCACATCATTGGCTGGCCCTCCCGCGGTGCTCCGCCCCTGATGGGCCGCGTTCTCAACGGCGTGGGACATGAGTGGTCTCAGCCGCGCGGGAACCCAGCGTGGCGGCTGCGACTATGCCGTTGGCCGGAGGGCTTCCGCGAGGGCTGGGGCAACTGGTGGGGGGTGGCCAGGGTGTGGACTGGGGGTGGGCGGTGAGGTCGCGGATGGCGGGTCGGGTCCGCTCACGGCCGACGCCATGCTGTACGGCGCGACCGCTGCAGTCCATCAGCCATGTGCATGTGCAGCCCAGAACCCGGCCATTCTCCGGCCGTTTTTGGAGCAGGCGGTGGGAGTTTTACATTTTTGTGTGCTGGTCCCGGAATCGGTGAGGGGTTGTCGCCAATTTTTTGGTCATAAAAGACTCTGCCTGCCACCGGTACTTAGCCGCTGAAACAGAGAATCCAGCCCCTGGTCTGTGCACAGTTTTACTCATTTGTCATTATGTCTCATAATCATATGGGATGGAAATGTTATTTGTCACCTCTTATCTCGTTTATAATGAAAATGAGATGTGCAAGGGCAGGGTGAAGGGTGGATGGTTGGGGATGGTAGGGTTAGATCTATCCGCACTGACATTGAGGATAGCCCCCCCCAGTTAGAGATAATCTGTGTCGGTATCTCTTTTTTTAATTCAGTTTTTGTGTTCCTTTGAATTGGAGAATCTGTGCCTTTATCCGTCAATTGACAAACTACATAACCTGGAGAGGACTGGGCTCCTTCTGTCTCTTCCTTGACATTGAGTTTCTCCTATGGGTCTCCTTTTTCTTCAGAGCTATCAGAATGAGAGGATTGGAGTAATGGAGTTTGGTTAATCTGTGGTTGCTCAGTTGAGGAGAGGGATTGTTTTGGCATCCCCTCTGTGATGGTGGACAATATGGAGTGGCAGTGGATGTTTTTGGGTCAGTCCTTTGTAGCTGCATCAGCCTTTGTTTCAGTGCACTGCCACTGTTAATGGCTTTTTCCGCCACATGCTTTGTGGAATTGCTGGAAAGCTGGCCATTTCCTTGATGCATGCAGAAGACCACACCCTGCACATGGCTTGCTAGGCTTAGATGCTCCAGTCAGTGATTCAACAATTGGGATTGTACATGGAACTTGCAAGTTTCATCTACCTGCAAGGATTGCTTCATACTTACGACCATCTTCGAGTAGTTCTGCAATGCTATACGTTTTGGGTTTGATTAGCACATCCATGGATTGCACGGTAGCACAGTGGGTTGCTTCAAGCTCCAGGGTCCCAGGTTCGCTTCCCGGTTTGGGTCACTGTCTGTGCGGAGTCTGCACATTCTCCCCGTGTCTGTGTGGTTTCCTCCGGGTGCTCCGGTTTCTCCCCACAAGTCCCGAAAGACGTGCTGTTAGGTGAATTGGACATTCTGAATTCTCCCTCTGTGTACCCGAATAGGCGCCGGAATGTGGCGACTAGAGGCTTTTCACAGTAACTTTGTTGCAGTGTAATGTAAGCCGACTTGTGACAGTAAAGATTATTATTATTATGGAAGTTTTCCATGGGAGTGAATGGAATCACCAACTCAACAATTACTTCTGCTAGCTCTGTGTTTGAAAAATCACATTCCATACCCTTTTCTCTACTGAAAAAGTGGTCTACGGATTCAATAGGCTAAAGTCAAAATGGCACAAACTCTAGTCAATGAATTCCTGGCACTGAGACATCTTCCAATGTAGTCCATTGGGGATCCTGTGGCTCTTCTGCTGTTAATCCTGATGTGTACAGCCTCTATAGACCTTCATTCCCAATTGCTGGGCAAATTTTCATGGCTTGTTTTTCTGGTTTAGATACACCTGAATCAAAAATGTTGGCAATGGTATTGTCACTGGACAATACCAGAATGCCAGGCTGGCATTTTTCCTGTAATGAGAACTGGGCCCGAGGGTGTCCTGCCCAGGTGCGGTGGGCTGAGGGGGCTCCCCGGAGGACCCCCTTACAGGTGAGTTGGAGCTTTGGGTGTGAATGGGGGT
The DNA here is from genome assembly GCF_047496885.1 of Scyliorhinus torazame. Taxonomy (NCBI): domain Eukaryota; kingdom Metazoa; phylum Chordata; class Chondrichthyes; order Carcharhiniformes; family Scyliorhinidae; genus Scyliorhinus; species Scyliorhinus torazame. The sequence continues at coordinate 226,088,154 of NC_092709.1, forward strand.
CGAGAGATTGGGACACCATTTAAAAATGGCGCCCTGATCTCCTCCTGCACTGAGTTCTGGCGAGCGGAGCTCTGCCGTGCAGGAAACGGGACTAATTGCGGCCTCAACGGTGTGGCGAATTGAACCTTCTCTAAAGTTATTGCGTTTTGGAAAATTAAAACCAATGCACCAACTGTTTCATTAGCCACTTGTTCCAAGACCTTAGGGTGAAGTCCATCCAGATCCAGGAGGCTTTTCAGCACACAGAACCAACAATTTGCTCAATACCACTTTTCTGTGATTATAATTTTCCAGAGTTTCACTCTTCCTTCCTTTTCCTGATTTACAGTTATTTCTCAGACGTTACTTATGCCCTCGACAGTGAAGGTTGATGCAAATACCTGTTTAATTCATGTGTCATAGCCCTGCTTTCCATTACCAATTGCCCAGATGCTCTTTCTATAGGACCAATGCTCACATTGTTAACTCTTTTCTTATTTAAATATCTGTAGGAATTCTTACAGTCCATCTTTATGTGACTGGCTAGTTTTCTCTCATACTCTAGTTTTTCCCTTCTTATCAGTCTTTTTGTCATTCTTTGATGTTATCATAGAGTTATCACAGAATTTACAGTGCAGAAGGATACCATTTGGCCCATTGGGTCTGCACCAGCCCTTGGACAGAGCTCCCTACTTAAGCCCTGGCTTTCACCCTATCCCCGTAACCTAGTAACCCGACTTAACCTTTTGGCATGGCCAAACCACATCTTTAGACCGTGGGAGGAAACCAGAGCACCCAGAGGAAGCCCAGCAGACACGGGGAGAATGTGCAAACTCCACACTGACCGTCTCCCGAGGCCGGAATTGAACCTGGGACCTTGGAGCTGGGAGGCATAAGTGCTAACGACTGTGCCATCGTGTCGCACATGATGTTCTTTACATCCTTTCCATTTTTCTACCTGCCACTCATCTTTGTGCAAATATATGCTTTTTATTTAAGTTTAATACTGCCTTTAGCCTTTTAGTTAACCACAGATAATGTGACCTCCCCGTGGAATTTTTCTTTCTCATCGGAAGGTGTTTATTCTGTGTACTCTGAAATATTCTTTTAAATGTCTGCCACTGAACATCTCTTGATCTATTATTTAAGCACATTTGCCATATCTCTTTAGCTAGCTCTGTTTTCATGCCCTCATAAGTACCCTTATTTAAGTTGAAAATTCTAATCTTGGATACATTCTTCTCTCCCTCAAACTGAATGTAAAATTCAATCATATATGATTGCTCCTACCTATTTGTGCCTTCACTGTGAGGTTATCAATTAATCCTGGGCACGATTCAAAGTAACATTTTCAAAATGTGATTCCAGAGCGTTTAGTGGGGTGTTTTGTAATGGCTGCAGTTTTGAGATGGAGACCACTTTCAACTAGCCATTTGTTTAGGGTCTTGGCGAGTTTCTCCCTGGTCGAGGCCACTCTTTGAAATTTTTCCCCTGGGGAGCAGAAAGGACCGGCGAGGCCAGCTCCTCAGAGACTGGGCTGCCAGTTTAAAAGGCTACCTCGATCTCTATGTGACACCACCCCTTTCAGGATCTCCCTCCCCCTTCACCCCCTAACCTTTCTGCGACCCCTTCATACCTCCCTCACCTCCCTTTAATGGGCATGGCCCTCCTCAGGCCCCAGCGATTTGCAGTGCCAACTTGGCATCCTGGAACTGCCAGGGTGCCCAGGTACCACTTCCAGAGTGCCTGGGTGCCAGGGAAAGTGGCAGGGTACTACCCTGCCCTGTCCCTGACCACCAAAGGGGAGCTAGTGGCCTCCAAGACAGCTCCCCCCCCCCCCCCAAATTACCAGCATGCCTCATCCATGATTGTGGAAACCAGTACTAATTGGTGCCTGGTTGAACTTGCAGGCATGGCTGCTCACTCCTGGGCCACTGGGCGAATATGGCGGCAGGATATCTAAACATGCCTAATGGCTCAGTTAAATATCATTATCTGGGCGTGATCCAGATCGCGCCAGGTGTAGCGAGTCAGGTGACTCGTGATCGGCCTGGCACGAAGTCCGATATGGGGATCTCCTGAGATAAGAACAAAAGAACTGTGAGCAGAAGTAGGCAATTCAGCTTCTCAAGCCCGCTCTGCCATTCATTATGATCATGGCTGATCTCTGGGGCAGACACAATGCTGTGGTTGAATAGTACAGTATCAGGTCTAGTACAGCCTGCTCTCTCTTTGGTTCCAGAATGTGCTGTCCTAAGACATTATCCCGAAAACATTCCATGCACTCCTCATCTAAGCTACCTTTGCCTATTTGATTTTTCCGATCTATTTGCAGATTAAAATCCCCCATAATTATCGCAGTACCTTTCTGACACACTCCCATTATCTCTTCTTTTATACTCTGTCTGACCATGTAGTCACAATCAGGTAACCACCCCCGCCAATGACTTTTTGCCTTTATAATTTCTCATCCCAATACAAACTGCTTCTATATCCTGATTTCCTGAACTTAGATCATTCCTCTCTGATCTGTTAATATTATCATTAATTAACAGAGCAGCCCCTCCACATGTTTCTAACTTCCTGCCCTCCTAAATGTCACGTATCCTTCAATGTTCCGGTCCCAATCTATGTTATCCTGTAGCCATGTCTCTGTAATGGTTTCCGATCATACTACCTGAGTTGCTGAGAAAGACCCGCTATTAAACTCGGTAAGGCCCCATTGAGGCCCCATTTTAGTCATTTCCTGCATTGACAAGATCATCACGCCAGGGCAGAAACACTACCCACAGGTCAGGGCGCCATTTTCAAGGGAGGCCTGATCTTTTGACCCCCTCAGTGACCCCACCGGACCCCCCTAAAGGAAACTTTAATTTATAGGGATCTTAACCTGTCGAACCACGCCAAGTTTGGGGGAAGCTTAGTTGATGAATCAAGTCCTGGCGCAATACGACAAGTTGTAAGATTTGTAATATTTGTAGACTGTGTTAAGTTGTTCGATTCCTTGTATTATTCGACTGTGTATAGTTGAAGGAATTTATATCATCTCTGCTATTCGGTTATCAGTAGCACTTTGCGAATACTGGAACTCAGCAGAAATTTGCAGTATAAACTCCTCAGGTGCCAAAAAGAATTGTTTTATTTGTAGTCGCTTGATTACAATTTGAAAGTCATTTAAAAGGCAATTCGTAGACAATTCGAAGCTTTCAGAGAATTACAGACATTATCTTTCTTTGCTTAGGCAGACAGCTCGAAAGTAACTTTTTAAAGGTCAAAGTCTGGCAATGAAACATGAAGAGAGAGAGAAAGCTAATCTTCAGCTAAACTCAAACTCAAAGTCAAAAGTGGACTAACATCACTGACACAGACTGTCAAACTGACAACCCCCAAAGACAATTCTAAAATAGAGACTATAAAGGACAAAACTGACTAAACTAAACACTAAAACCAAACCCCACAAAGACAATACTCACAAAGACAATACTCACAAAGACAACAAAACCCACAGACAACACACGAAAAAAAAACTAAACTAAAATGGCGGGGGAAACTTTTCAGTTATACACTTTCATATCTGTCTTAAGTCATCTAATCACACCCCAATATAATCCTAATTGGTTTGGGTTAGACTCAAACACATTTGATTTGATGGCAAGCCGTCCATCTTCAATGTGCAACATCAGCTTTTCTGACCCAGCTGTTATCTGCATTGTGAACAATGGTGCCTTCGTGTTGCCGTGTAGTCAGTCCCTGTCCTTGACAATTAGCACAAGCAGTGTCAAATTATCTTGAAAATATGCATTTGCCAGAACAACGGACTTCAGTAAAAGTGAATTATGCTGTATAAATGGGTATTTAAAGCTGGGGCTCAACATTTATGCTTAAACAGCTATCTTTTACCTATACTAGTTGTATTTGAAATACTTGGCTTCTACAGTCGGCCCTTTGATAAATCGAAAAATTGAGATATATCAAAAAAGATTAAAATACATCATTAATGCGATAGGATAGGTAAAAGCGCAAAGAATCATTGCAGTTTTAAACAATAAAATGGAACTAACATTGCAACAGGCATTTCAAAATAATTATTATAATTAATAAATTAATCAAATTTGATCACATTGGTAATTAATAATAACTTCATGTAAAATTATTATACAATAAAAGTTGAACATATGATCTAGTAATAAATGGTAAAATGATTATCAAAATTGATGTCAAGTCTTTGACATCTTCTGGATAATACACAAAAGCTTGTTGAAAGGGTTAATTTTCTTACAGAGACAAAAGAGGCGTATAGCTTGGAATGATGCCATTCGCATCTTTAAACTTTTTTTTTGTCACTCAAATGGACTGGGAGTAAAAGTTGGATTGCTGCCAAATTCCCGTTATCAAATTTCTTTGAACAACCTGTTCTTTTGGCTTTTAATCAAAGATTGTTGGGTTTTTTTAAAAACCAGCTTCCACATTGTTTGAAGTTTTAATTTCCAGGCTAATTCCAAACATTTATTTTAAAATATCAAATACAATAACTTATTAAATATATAACTGAACCAATCTTGTGCTGTATCTTGATTTTCTGTAGATGAATTTGTCGATTCTGTTAAAGGAAACACAGCTAACAAGATATGTTAATTTCTTTAAATTAATACAGCAACGTTCAGAATAATGACAGTTTTCTTAAGTTGACAGTTCTTGGCAACTTTTTAGCGATACATTGAGGGTTCTTTAGCTGCTTTGATGGCAGCCGTTCTCTTCTGAGTAAGTTCCCTTTCTCGTTTGGAAATTTTCTGTCCCAAGTAAACATCTTTCTGGGCAATTTGTGCTTTGTGAAAGCTAGCTGTGTGACTGTTGGTACTGAGGAGGTTCAAGACCACCCATAAGTCTTTGTCATGATCATCTTTATTGATAGAGGTTATCAGAACATCATCTTCATATTGGATAACGGTGGAAGGCCGAACAGGCAGTTGCCTGAGATGATTCTGTAAAGCCATGTGGTAAACAGTTGGGCTATTATGATACTGTTGTTGATTAACTGTAAAAGCAAACCATGGTTGTAGTTGCTTAGCCAGTTGGGCTGACCAGAAGCCATACTGGGTGTGTCTTGTTGGTACGTGTTACATGGTTGACCACGAGGTGGAGATGTATTGTAGTGAACATTGTCTACTTCATTATCATCTCTTGAATCTATCCGTTGTTTTTGATAGCATTTTGCCATCCAGTGTCCTACTCTACCACAGGAAAGACATTGTGGTATTTTCTTACGTGATTTTAATGGAGCAAGGGTACATGTTTGCTCTGGCGCTGGTGGTGAAATTGTAGTTACTGCTGATATTCCTGCAGGTGCTGCAACAGCCGCGGCTGGAGCAGCAGGTAACATGGGCTGGATTTGAGCAATAGGCTGCATTTGAGCAGCTGCAGTGTTAAAAGTTGCCTGATTGTGCAAACCACGATCTATCTGAATGCATCGGTCAACTATGTCTCGGTATGTGCCAGCTGTGGCCCAAGCTGGTAAAACCAAATTCAAGGCAGCAGAAACTCCAGGTTTAACACCGGCTATAAAAGCCGTTTTTAATGGACTTAAAGTGCTTGCATCCCATGTGTCATTTTCCTGGTCGAGTGTCATCCCTGAATATTCCATCCAAGTATGTAAAAATCTTTCCTCAAAATCCTGAATATCTTCATCATTTTTTTGAAAGCAAGCTGTGATCTTAGACCAATTGGTCCTCGGGGGGCGAAATTGTAACAGCCAATTCTTGATTGTTAGCCAGCCAGCTTCTAAATTTTGCAAATCGTCTCCAAGGGCAACTTCTACTACATTTTTAAGGGTTGAACTTATACGAGTACCTAGCATGATAGTCAGAATTTGTACTCCATCAAGTGGGTGGAGACTGTAAATGGCTTGTAATCTGTGAATTCCATCCCATGTGGTCATACCACCCTTTTTAGGGTGTGGAAGACCCTTGGACCATTCGTCAATTTTAGAAGGATCAATTTGTTCATGAACCCATTGGTGGTCAAATATGTTTCTAGTGATAGTTTCACCATCTTCTTCTATTTTTTTGCTTCCAACTCTAACCCGTTTGCGTTTTAAAGGGGCTAGTCGAATTGCTTTAGTATTTTGTATTGTAGGAACACTATCTTTGTCTGATTCATCCGACAGAGAAAATGATTTATTTTTAACAATTGATCTCAGCTGTGCAATTGCCGATTGTGCCACTAGGTGGGTGGCTTGGACTGCTTTCTGAGTTTGTTCAATCTTTTGTACAGAAAGCATGTTTGTCAAAGAATTGCAATGTTCAGTCACGCTGGTTATATTTCTTTCTAAAACACATCTTTCTTTCACTAACTTGCAATTTTCAAGTTCAATTCGCTCAGTTTTTAATTGCAATTGTCGGTATTTTGACTCCACTTCAAAGACTTGATTTTGGAATTCTGTTATTTGAAAAGATAACTGCTGGAGTTCAGAGGTTTTGTTTCGCAAATCTGTTTTAATTTCATCAGAATGCTCAAGTTTGGATTTTGCATCTTGCAATTCTTCAACAACTGCAATTAGTTGCTTTTTAGTGGACCTATACTCATCATCGCTTCGCTCAGTAGTTAATTGCAACTGTTGGTATTTTGACTCCACTTTAAAAACTTGGATTTGAAATTGCTGGAGTTCAGAGGTTTTGTTTTGCAAATCTGTTCTAATTTCATCATAATGCTCAAGTTTGGATTTTGCAACTTGCAAATCTGTTTTAATTTCATCAGAATGCTCAAGTTTGGATTTTGCATCTTGCAAATCTGTTTCAAGTTTGGATTTTGCATCTTGCAATTCTGTTTTAATTTCATCATAATGCTCAAGTTTGGATTTTGCATCTTGCAAATCTGTTTCAAGTTTGGATTTTGCATCTTGCAATTCTGTTTTAATTTCATCATAATGCTCAAGTTTGGATTTTGCATCTTGCAATTCTGTTTCAAGTTTGGATTTTGCATCTTGCAATTCTGTTTTAATTTCACCATAATTCTCAAGTTTGGATTTTGCAACTTGCAAATCTGTTTTAATTTCATCAGAATGCTCAAGTTTGGATTTTGCATCTTGCAAATCTGTTTTAATTTCATCATAATGCTCAAGTTTGGATTTTGCATCTTGCAAATCTGTTTCAAGTTTGGATTTTGCATCTTGCAATTCTTCAACAACTGCAATTAGTTGCCTCTTAGTAGACCTATACTCATCATCACTTCGTTCAGTACTTAATTGCAGCTGTTGGCATTTTGACTCCATTTTAAAAACTTGATTTTGGAATTCTGACTCCACTTTAAAAACTTGATTTTGAAATTCTGTGATTTGAACAGTTAACTGCTGGAGTTCAGAGGTTTTATTTTGCAAATCTGTTCTAATTTCATCATAATGCTCAAGTTTGGATTTTGCATCTTGCAAATCTTCAAGAACTGCACTTAGTTGGTCTTTAGTGGACTGAAGCTGATGATCACTTTTATTTTTAACAATGATCTCTTGCTGACTGTGTATCTGTCCCGTAATTACCAGGGACCATTTTACACGTTCTGCACCGTGTAATCGTGTGCATTTTCCCCATGCTCTCTTGATATTATTTAAGGACCACTGTCCTCTGGGGATATCATACTTTGATTCAATTTGAGGTTTCACATAGGTTAAAATGTCTACGAGTGAAAGATCTACAATCTCCCAACATATCTTCAACAGAAACATCTGGTATTCCAGCAACCCCCCCCCCCTTGGATGTAGTGGGGAGTAATTTTCTGTCTGCTAAAGGCTCTGAATCAACACTTTGAATTGGATCAGCCATAACTTTTCTTGATCGCTGACTGCCATTTTATTTTAGTTACTGCAGTGACTCATCTTCCAGTCACGTCTATGATAGTCTGACCGACTGGCACTTGATTTATTTAACACAGTCTATAAAAAATGTTCTTTTCAAGGGTCGAAGTACTGATTGATGCGGCTTTAAGACTTTTAATGGGTGAAAAAGATATTTCTTACCCCAGTCTAGCCGTGGGTTCCGGCTGTCTTCTGGGCCTCCGCCGATTATCTCCGAAGCTTCCCGAAGGTTCCCGACCTCATCCGATTATCTTCGAAGCTTTCCGTCTTCACCTGGGCCTCCGAAGGTCGTTCAGTACTCCCCCCTTCTGCCCGACTACGCCAATTATAAATGGCTTGTAATCAGAAGATTCTAGGTTCGACCCCTGCCGACTACGCCAATTAAAGGAAACTTTAATTTATAGGGATCTTAACCTGTCGAACCACGCCAAGTTTGGGGGAAGCTTAGTTGATGAATCAAGTCCTGGCGCAATACGACAAGTTGTAAGATTTGTAATATTTGTAGACTGTGTTAAGTTGTTCGATTCCTTGTATTATTCGACTGCACTGGGCAAGCAACACAGCTGTCTGGATTCTCACTCCTTGCTACAGAGAACAGGGATAATCCTCACTACACTGCCCGACTACCATTACATTCTTATGTGATCTCCCCACTTGAATGGCATCCTGTACCATAGAGCCATGGTCAGTCAACTCATCCAGCATGCACCTTCTCTCAGCTAAACAAGGTGAAAGAATCTCAAACCTGTAGGAAAATTGCAGAGGCTGGCTCTCCTACCCTCTGGGTCCCCTTGCCTGCCTCAGCTGTAGTCACACTCTCCTGCCCCTGACCACTTTCAAAACCAGATGATTCTATCCTAAGCGATCTCACTGCCTCCTGAAACAAAGCGTCCAAGTAACTCTCACCCTCCCAGATCCACAGAATCCCTACAGAATCTCTACAGTGCAGAAGGAGGTCATTGATCCCATCTTACCTGCACCAACCCTCTGGAAGAGCACCCTACCTAGGCCCATTCCCCTGCCCTAACCCTGTAGCCCCATCTAACCAGAACATCTTTGGACGCCAAGGGGCAATTTAGTAATACATGGCCAATCCACCTAACCAGCACATCTTTGGGCTGTGGGAGGAAACCGGAATACCTGAAGGAAACTCACACAGACACAAGGAGACTGTGTAAACTCCACACAAACAGGACCCAATGCCGGAATTGAACCCGGATTCCTGGTGCTGAGGCAGCAGTGCTAACCACTGTGTGACCGTGCTGCCCTTGTGTGTCACAGAGTCTGCTGTTAAGAACCTCGCTGGTGTTAAATGGGGGGGTATCCCAAAACACAGAAGGGTAACTTGAAACACTGGTTCTTAGTGTAGTATATACTGTGAGGAAAGATATGCAAACCAGGGAGGAATAGCTCAGTCTTTTTTTGATCAATTGATAAAGAATATTTATTAATTTCAAAGAAAAACGCATAAGAAGGACTATAACACACTACAACAGTACACTTAATTACACTTTTGCCTATACACACACAGTATTACGTAAAGTTACTCCTTTGTTCCCAACTACTTACATTTCCTGAACTCTGAAACACTTATTCCAAAACAACATCTAACATTATATAACTCTATGAGCTAAATTCAGAAGACAATAACCACACACAGTTTTGAGAAAGCAGTCTTCAGTTTCAGCAAAGGCATAATCCTTTGGGTCCGAGTTTTATTTTAACCAGCTGCCCTTTTAGCAATAACTCGTTTTCAGGTGAAACGCTTTTCTGCAGCTGGGTGTGGCTGTGATGGTAGCTGCCTCTACTCTGTCTGTTTCTCCAGTTATTGTGCTATGTATATATATGTGTATTTCCCTTTGATGTTACCCACCCTGTGGACCTAGCTTTTTAAACATAAGTGCCAATTCCCTTATCTCTCCACTTTGAAGTTACCTCTCCCATACCCATTGTTTTCCCATAGTCACATAGGTAAACACTTGCTTTTGTCACTGGCATGCTAATTCACATACCAAAACCCCCTTCAGATAACTGCACTTATCAATTCCTCGGACAAAAGTGTAAGTCCGCTTTTGGCGGTGATGCTCGGTGACTGCAGTGTCGGGAATCATCCCACCATTCAGCTGCACTTTGCCGTATTTTTGGCCTCAGGGAGTATCACCCCGCCGAGACCACGCTCAGAGAGATTTCCTGCTGGCGAGCTGATCTCTTCGGCAGGAACCGCTGTTTGCAGATCGGGGTGCCATTTTGAACAGCAACCCGATTTCCCCTTGCCATTTTCTGGACCTCACCCCTCAACCTTCGCTAACCCCTCCTCACCCCCCTTCCAATTGGCAAGGTGCATCCCAGGCCCGACCCTAACTGTGCGAACCTGGCACCCAGCCACCCTGGCACTGTCAGCATGGCAGTGCCCTGCCCTGGCCACCTGAGGGTCTCTAATGCCCTGCGAGACCCCAAGATTACACACGGTCCATGTTTGTGTAGACCAGTACTAAACTGCGATATGGCGAAATCTCACAGGCCTGGCCGTTGACTTTCAGACGCCAGGTGAATCCGGCGTCTGGGTATTTAAACAAGCCTAATGGCTTATTTAAATATGCAGACCTGGATTTTGCTCATTGAAGGCGTGATCCAGATCGCGCCGGGTGGAACTAGTCGGGTGACTCACGCTTGGCCCTGCCCCTGACGCAGAGCCCAATTGGGGGGAGGAGGGAGGGAGTTGGTAGAGGGTGAGGGGGAGCTGGACGGATGGCTATTTGCCTGTGAGCAAAGATGGCTATTCATCTCCTCGGATCCCCACAGAAGTCCTTCCACCAGGTTCACGTTTTCAAAAGGTGTACTAATCAGCACCAGCGTGACCACTTGCTGGGGAGGCCGCTGAATGACGGGAGGCCGTTGGATATGGGATGGTTCTCATTAATTGTATGGAAATGAAGCTTAAGTGGTGATTATTGGTTTCTCACCATGCTACGGTGAGATCCCAATTTCGCCTACAGGAAGGGGCCGGTTGCATCGCAAACTGTTTGATGCCTGGCGTGGGTCTCGTTTTTGGCCTCTCCAGCTATTCACTGGCCTCGTTACGCCCATTTTCTCCAGTAAGTACAATCTGCTCCAAATGCCACACAAATTGTATTTTAATGAGACAAGAAAATTTAAGTGAGCATCATATTTTGTTGTATTCAACCTCACCTCATCAAATATACACCAGTTTCAATACTGACCTGCTAATATATCTGGATTATAAACTTTAAACACAGATTCTGATGCCCTTGATTCAATCCTTTTCTTTGCAACAACCATTTGTCAGATTGAGTTCCTAGTAACGGACAAATGTGTAATAAGCTTTGCAAAATGATCCCTCCTTGTAAGTCTTACAAACAATTAATAGCAAAGCAAAGTTAACCTTTCAGTCATCATGGTATGGCTTTCCATCACGTGATGAATTATTATCTTTCTATATAGATCTCTCTGCTTAATTATAGAATTCTCTATTTAAATACCTGGTTGACATTTCTGTTTATTTTGCCCAGCTGCTGTCTCCTGCAATAACTGTTAACAGAATCTCTGTGGTTTGCTGCTGACCCACTCTTGGGTAATTTCAAGCAGAGGAACACCTGCTCAGCCTATTTCTACTTTACAAGCTGCGTCACACTCTTGGAAATTGTAATTGATCTTATTAAGCTTTCAATAGTTTAGTTAAATATTACAGGAACTGTTACACTTGACAATGGGGCTCAGTAGAGCAATCACCCTGCCGCCCGAATGCTTTCAGGAGAAGTGTGTTATAGCCCTCATGGGCCTATGGGGTGGGATTGATTATCTTCCCCTTGTGGAGTACGAGCTAACCCGCCAGGAGCTATTGACCTCTGCATAAAAGGTCGGCCAGTAAGACACCATCCAGAAAGTAACCCAATCGGGATCTACCGGACGGGGCATATATTGTGCTGTGAATAAAAACTTTGTTCCTTTCATTTTACTCAGTGTGGACTCCCAGTGTCCTTATTAAATTGGCGACGAGGAGTAAACTGGTTTGCTGTCGCCGCTGCTACCTACTCAGCTGAGCCACCTCCCCGATTTTCTCGACCCAGGTTTGGATTTCTTTGATTCGCCATGCCTCTGTTTGTGTGGTTAGATGCATTTGAAGCCAATGTTGTAGACTGCAACCAGTACACAGAAAAGATGCATTGCTTCTTCCGGGCTGTGTGAACCACGTCCATGTTCCAGTCTCGTTTGAAGTGGGTTGGTAATCTGCCAGTGATCTCTGACTGCAGCTCTCTGATCAAGAGAGGGAGTGGAATCCAGCTCCTTATTGACAAAGCCAAGGTTAAACATCAAAGGGGAGTTGGGAAGGCAAAAGGGGAGGAGCTACTGCGTAGCAAGTCTCAGGTGGGATAATGAGCACCATTGTAGTTTCTGTCAGGCCTGTCTTCGGGTGCTTTTTCAATGGCATATTTAAAACAATAAAAAATCTGTCTCTCTCGCACCCTATCCATACAGAAAATTAATCCAAAGTGTATTTCACAAATAAAGCTAATTCCTTGAGATGCCTATTTGAGTTTGATTAGAGTCTTTTTTCGATTACATCAAACAAATTAACTAATTCCGTGCTTCACATTTTTCAAAGATATTCATCTCCAGAAAATAAGGGCCTAATTTCCCCTTTTAGTAGTCATTTGAAAGTTACGTTATTGACATATAGTAACTGTTACTTCAGAAATTAAATTTTATTTGGGCAGCACATATACTGATTTACTACTTCTAAAATGAATTTAATACAGGAAAAATGTATCTGCGACAGAGACCAAATAAGTTCAGTAATAATTATGAATGACATTCTCTGCAACTGTGACCATGCTGCGATACTGCCTTTGACATGGTCAAGCACATCCATATTCCTCCCACCCTCTCCTCCACTGCCCAGCCACATAACATTGACCTCACTTGGTTCCATTCTTATCCATCCAACTGCAGCCAGAACTGTTCAGAACGTTTCTTCATACATTCAAACTATTACCTTAATAGAACCCTCAAAATTATTCCTCCTATATCTCACTCTGTCCGAACACCTCATCATTTTAAAGACTACTATTAAATCTCCGGTTAGCTCTCACTGCACCATTAGAAATAGTTCCAGCATTCCAATTCTCCCCTCATAATTACACCATTCCATCCCTGGCATTCACTTACATAATCTGTGCTGCAAACCCTGTCAGGTTTTAATGACCTTTCTAAAATAGAACTGTAAACAGTATTCAAACTGGAACCCAGTTATTCCATATGCAGCAATTCAACATTACTGCTGTACTATTGCACTTCTTATTTTAAACTCAAAATGCTGTTGGTGTTTCTTTGTTTTATCTATCTGAACTCACACTTTCAAGGAATTAGATATTTGAACTCCAAGGTGTTGCAGTAATGATTACCGGTTAAGTAAATAAGAAACAATAATGGAAACTGGAACAAAGATTTGGGATATTTGGGGGAATAAGCCCAGCTTGGTGCATTCCAGGGATATGAAAATGGGTGAAAATGGAACACAGTATTGTGTTCTGTGAAGCTTGTTGTCCGGACTTTTGGTTTTTCTACTGTTTTAGAGTACAGAAGGGATGTCTGCGCATGTGGGACATCAGCACAGTCTCTGCAGTGAATGTGGCATTTGGATCCTGTGCAAGATTACAGGTAGCTGCAGCCTGGAATTCATCTGTCACTGGCCTTGTGACGAGCAGCACAACACAGAATGCAATAGAGTCCTCCAGTCTGAACAACACAGCCACTTTCCACACCAACAGATAGCTACTTGCAACTTCACAATTCCTCTTGTTAAGTTGTTGATGGCTGCAGAGGAAAGATAATACGGACTAATTTTTAAAAATCTTATTGCATTATATAAAATTACTGAGCAGGTAACCTGTCTCATATAGCGCTCTAGTTATTTGTGAAATAAAGTTGGACATTGCTTTAAAATAAAACAGGGAAAATATGCGTCCACTGTTTCCTTGGATCATTGAATGCCAGTCATTTGAACTTCACCATCTGGACTGTAACCACTTAGACTTGACGGGCAGCCAGTCGTAGAATCTGTACGATTCTCAGCACGTGGAAAGCACTGGAATGAGAATCAGGGACGTGCTATGATGAACTGACAATCCACCCAGATGGTGAGGTTGAACATTTATATTTTATTCATTTATGGGATGTGAGCAGCACGAGCAAGGCAGCATTTGCTGCTCATTCCTAATTCCCCTGGAGAAGGTGGTGGGTGGCGAGTCATCTTCTTGAACCACTGCAGTCCAGGTGTAGGTACACCCACAGTGCTGCTAGTGAGGGAGCTCCAGGAGTTTGATCCGGTGACAGTGAAGGATCAGTTTTCGATTTCCATGTCAAGTTGGTGTGTGGCTTTATGGGTAACTTGCAGATGGTGGTGTTCCCAGGCATCTGCTGCTCTTGTCCTTCGAGCTGATAGTGTGAAAGGTGCTCTTGAAGGGGGATGGGTGAGTGCATCTTGCAAATGGTACACACTGGTGCCACTGTGTGCCAATGATGGAAGTTATGAATACTTATTGTGGTGGATGGGGTATCAATTAATTGGGCTGCTTTATTTTTGATGGTGTCAAGCTTCTTGAGTGTTTTTGGAACTGCACTCATCCAGGCAAGTGGAGAGTATTCAATTAATACTAATAATAATCGCTTATTGTCACACGTAGGCTTCAATGAAGTTACTGTGAAAAGCTCCTAGCCGCCACATTCCGACGCCTTTTCAGGGAGGCTGGTACGGGAATTGAACCCGCGCTGCTGGCATTGTTCTGTACTTCAAGCCAGCGATTTAGACCACTGTGCTAAACCAGCCCCTATTACACTCCTGACTTGTGCTTTGTAGATGATTATCACGGTAGCACAGTGGTTAGAACTATTGCTTCACAGTGCCAGGGTCCCAGGTTCGATTCCCACTTGGGTCACTCCTGTGCAGAGTCTGGACGTTCTCCCCGTGTCTGCGTGGGTTTCCTCCGAGTGCTCCGGTTTCCTCCCGCAAGGCCCAAAAGACGTGCTGCCAGGTAATTTGGACATTCTGAATTCTCCCTCTGTGTACCCGAACGGGCGCCGGAGTGTGGCGACTAGGGGCTTTTCACAGTAACTTCATTGCGGTGTTAATGTAAGCCTACTTAAAAACATAAGAACTAGGAGCAGGAGTAGGTCATCTGGCCCTTCGAGCCTGCTCCGCCATTCAATGAGATCATGGCTGATCTTTTATGGACTCAGCTCCACTTTCCGGCCCGAACACCATAACCCTTTATTCCTTTATTCTTCAAAAAACTATATATCCTTATCTTAAAAACATTTAATGAAGGAGCCTCAAATGCGTCACTGGGCAGGGAATTCCATAGATTCACAACCCTTTGGGTGAAGAAGCTCAGTCCTAAATCTACTTCCCCTTATTTTGAGGCTATGCCCCCTAGTTCTGCTTTCACCCGCCAGTGGAAACAACCTCCCCACACCTATCCTATCTATTCCCTTCATAATTTTATATGTTTCTATAAGATCCCCCCCCGCATCCTTCTAAATTCCAACAAGTATTAATAAAGATTATTATTATTACAATGGCTGTAGAGACTGAGAACTTCTAAAAATATATTTTAATTCCAGTGACTGGTGGAAAAGATCACCAAGGTTTGTGACTTCCAAGATGTTTACTTAATAAACTAAAAGCAAGGGGCAGCATGGTGCCACAGTGGTTAGCACTACTGCCACACGGCGGCGAGGACCCATGTTCTATCCAGGCCCCGTGTGACTGTCCGTGTGGAGTTTGCACATTCTCCCCGTGTCTGCATTGGTCTCACTCCCACAACCCAAAGATGTGCAGGGTAGGTGGATTGGCCATGCAAAATTGCCCCTTAATTGGAATTTTTTTTAAAGTGTAAAAATTAAAAGCAACAAAGACAAGCTTTATTTGTGTAGGTAACTTATACTTTAAAATTGCAGCCTCACGGCACTGAAGTCCCAGGTTCGATCCCGGCTCTGGGTCATTGTCCGTGTGGAGTTTGCACATTCTCCCCGTGTTTGCGTTGGTTTCACTCACCCCAACCCAAAACGTTGTGCAAGCTAGGTTGATTGGCAGTGCTGAATTGCCCCTTAATTGGGAAATAATGAATTGGGTACTCTAAATTTATTTTTTTTAAACTTCTACTTTAAAATACTGATAAGATTCCCAATGTGATTTTTAATACGAACAACAATCCCATGCCACAGTTTTACTGTATTCTATTCATTAAGTGGATACTTTATTCTCCCAGACCTGTTGAAAGGTATTTCCCATTCCTAATGGCCTGCTTCCTTTTTTCTTTTCCCATCTGGAGATTCTTCATTCTAACCAAAGCTATGGAACTCTTCCAGCTTCATTTAAATCCTCACAAGCTTAGTCTATTCAGTCGGAGTGCAAGTTCTGACCTGCCTTTTGCATGGTGAATAGTAAATACTACGTTTTCTATGTTTCATGTGCAGGACTGGCTATCTCTACCTCACTGGTCTCTCCCTCACTCCCGCTTTCTCCCTCCTTCCATCCCTCTTTCTCCCTCATTCCCTCCCGCTCCCTTCTTCCCTCTCTCCCTCTGTTCCTCCCTCCCACCCTCTCTCTCATCAATTCATGTAGTCTGACTTGTTTCTGACCGGTTCAATGACATCTTGGAAAACCTTATAAGCTAATGCTACTTGCTATGGACTCTTATCCTCTCAAAGCCCATCTCCATGACAATGTGAATCACATGGGTCTTTTATTGAGATATAATTGCTGAGTATAACTGTTAATAAAACCTGACATTCCTAACAGTTCCTTGAGATACCCAAAAACTGATAGCCTACCCACAGTCAGCACAGACGCTCTTGCCATTGGCTACAGGTGTGAACATCTTGCACCATCTTCCCAGTAAGACAATCTGGGCACCTGTTTAAACTTTGACAACCAAACCACCCAGACATATTGTTGGGAGCAGGTCCCAGGACACCTTTGACTAAACCATTTTACCTTAAATTAAACAATTTGTCCCAATGCATAACAATCTCATAAACTTTGTATTTGTAACATCATAGAATCACGACAGTGCAGAAGGAGGCCATTTGGCCCATTGAGTCTGCACCGACCCTTTGGAAAGGTGCCCTACCTGGGGTCAGGCCCCCACACTATTCCATCAACCCAGCAACTCCACTTAACCTAGCCTTGTGAACACTAAGGGGCAATTGATGTCTACGTGCTGACAGTGTGGACTGATGTCTAAGTGCTGACAGTGTGGACTGGGGTCTAAGTGCTGACAGTGTAGGCTGATATCTAAGTGCTCACACTTGTCTAAGTGCTGACAGTGTGGACTGATGTCTAAGTGTTGACAGTGTGGACTGACGTCTAAGTACTGACAGTGTGGACTGATGTCTATGTGCTGGCCGTGTGGACTGATCTCGAAGTGCTGACAGTGTAGACTGATGTCTAAGTGCTGACAGTTGTCTAAATGCTGACAGTGTGAACTGATGTCTAAATGCTGACAATGTAGTCTGAGTCTATGTGCTAACACTTTAGACTTATGTCTAAGTGTCGACAGTGTAGACTGATGTCTACGTGGTGACAATGTAGACTGATGTCTAAGTGCTGACAGTGTAGACTGATGTCTACGTGGTGACAATGTAGACTGATGTCTAAGTGCTGACAGTGTAGACTGATGTCTGAGTGTTGACAGTGTAGACTGCTGTCTAAGTGATGACAGTGTGATGTGTTATGTACTCTGGGATAACACAGGCTGCAACTAGATACAGCTTTAACCAAACGATACTCCAGACCTTGAAGTTAGTTCAATCTGATTTATTGAACCAGTAGCACAGTTAGCACAGCTCTCTATGAGTTTGGCAATCTGCTAACCTAAGTGTGGTTACTCTGTCTGACTGAACCATACTAGCTCTTAGCCATGTGCTGGAGGTGTGATGCTGTACATGTGTTCATCAGTGGAAAGAGACGGAGTGTGAGTGCCTCGTGCCTTTTATAGTGAGATACCACCCCTGAGTGTCCTGCCTGCTCATTGGTCATGTCCTGTTCTCTGTATTCATTAGCTGCCTGTCTGTGCCTGTCTGTATATCATTATCTGCATGTCTGTATATCATGACACAGTGTAATCCAATGTTTTTCCAGATTTGTTTTCCTGAGACTTACTTTGCCAACTGACTGACCCACACCAGCCGACCTTCGCGACCCACCATTTTCGCTTACCTTTAATGCAACATGTGAGCCTGTTTGGTCCCCACGATCTCACTTGATTTGTCATTCAATGTTACATTTTTGCTAAGGACTTCAGTTGATTATTTAAGTTCTCGCTGTATCTTTTGAAAAAAAGTCAAGAGGATGTCCTCAAACTCGCTATGTCTTCAAATGCCATTGAGGTTTTGAGTGTTTCAAACTTTAATTTGTTAGTACATTCCTGCATATAACACATATGGGCGTGGCATCCTGATTTGCACTGACACAATTAACAAAACCATATCTCAAGAAATCATCTTTATTCTGCTTCGTTCCCGATTTCAACTTCTTATTAATGGGTTGTTCACAAAATGCCCTGGAGCTCAACCCAGCATTGCTTTGTCCTGCCGTGGACTCTCCTGGGCAGCTCTCTCCAGTAGAGTTAGTTCTGAGATCCTGGCCTACTTGTGTCTCTGGCCCTCTCGTCATTATTACGAAACAATCAACTATCATTTCTTCACAGTCCTGTTGCCTTGCTTGATAGCAGCTACAAAATGGAGGAATCTCTCCTTTGTAATTTCACACCCAAAGCACGGACATGTCTATTTGTTGACAATATAGACCAGTGCTGGGCAACCTATGGCCCGGGGGCCGCATGCGGCCCATCTGTGTTCTGTGTGCGGCCCATGCAACATTTTGTTGACCGTTGCCTATTCGCAGGATTGCTTGATTCCACTGATTTCTGTCCTCATAGGGCCCGATTCTTCAGAAAGATTTCGAAGTGTGGTAGCGAGCTGGAACTGCCGCGAGCTTCCCGGCGCTTGGCCCGGCGAAGCCAGCTTTTCAATGTTAATTGGTCCACTTAACAATACCCCATGGACTTCTCGCCGCAAACAAAGGCTCGCCAGCCAATTTTCTGGGACTGCTCTTCCCAGCCCCCTGGCACTAATAAGGTCGAGCCATCCCCAATCAGCTCGCAGCCATGCCGCCAACATGACCAGTCGCAAGATTCAGGGATGCAGTCTTGGGGAGGCTCCTCGATGCGGTGGAGGTCAGAAGGGATGTCATGTTCCCCAATGGGTCCCGGAGGGTGAGCCACAGGGCAGCCAATGTCATCTGGGACAAGGTAGAAGCAGCTGTGAGCTCAGTGAGTGTGACCAAGGGACTGGCCTCCAGTGTCGTAAGAAGGTCAACGACCTACACCGGGCAGCACGGGTAAGTTGCCACCAACACCCCCCACCCCCCCCCCCAGGTTCTTTCCGCCTCCACGTGAGCATCCACCCCCCCCCCCCCCCCCCCCCAACCCTCTACACGGTCCCAACCCTCCCTTCACCCCTCCTCCCACTTTTCCTTGAAACTTTTCCGCCTTCCTTCACATCTCTCCCCGGTAATGTTCTTTGATTGGGCTGATGTTAAATCTTGATATTATGATATTGAACCTCAGACTTTGTTTTACAAACAAAGTTATTTATTACTAACACTACACTAACAAATTAATAAAATGTCTAAGATTAATACAGTTGGAAATAATGGTCTAACACTAACTTACACTAAGACACTACACAGCTACTCTAATAGGCGACTGCTACAAACTCCTGACCAACACCATTTCCTGGAACACGTGGTGTGTCCGGGTCATGTGTCTGCATACTCACACCACATGGTGGCCTGCTGCTGGTGGTACAACAGTTATACAAATATTATTATATACATACAGATGATAATACAGAGGACAATCTACTTATCATCATACACCCCTCCCACCACTGTGAACCACGTGTGTAGCTAACGATGACCTTCCTGTGTCTCCACACGAGAAGCTCTCCCACAATCGCCGGGAGAGGGGCCAGTCTCTGAGGCATTTGTCAGGGCTAAAAGGCTGGGAACAGACGAAGCCTGTGTGGCATATAAGGAAAGTAGGAAGGAACTTAAGCAAGGAGTCAGGAGGGCTAGAAGGGGTCATGAAAAGTCATTGGCAAATAGGGTTAAGGAAAATCCCAAGGCTTTTTACACGTACATAAAAAGCAAGAGGGTAGCCAGGGAAAGGGTTGGCCCACTGAAGGATAGGCAAGGGAATCTATGTGTGGAGCCAGAGGAAATGGGCGAGGTACTAAATGAATACTTTGCATCAGTATTCACCAAAGAGAAGGAATTGGTAGATGTTGAGTCTGGAGAAGGGGGTGTAGATAGCCTGGGTCACATTGTGATCCAAAAAGACGAGGTGTTGGGTGTCTTAAAAAATATTAAGGTAGATAAGTCCCCAGGGCCGGATGGGATCTACCCCAGAATACTGAAGGAGGCTGGAGAGGAAATTGCTGAGGCCTTGACAGAAATCTTTGGATCCTCGCTGTCTTCAGGGGATGTCCCGGAGGACTGGAGAATAGCCAATGTTGTTCCTCTGTTTAAGAAGGGTGGCAGGGATAATCCCGGGAACTACAGGCCGGTGAGCCTTACTTCAGTGGTAGGGAAATTACTGGAGAGAATTTTTCGAGACAGGATCTACTCCCATTTGGAAGCAAATGGACGTATTAGTGAGAGGCAGCACGGTTTTGTGAAGGGGAGGTCGTGTCTCACTAACTTGATAGAGTTTTTCGAGGAGGTCATTAAGATGATTGATGCAGGTAGGGCAGTAGATGTTGTCTATATGGACTTCAGTAAGGCCTTTGACAAGGTCCCTCATGGTAGACTAGTACAAAAGGTGAAGTCACACGGGATCAGGGGTGAACTGGCAAGGTGGATACAGAACTGGCTAGGCCATAGAAGGCAGAGGGTAGCAATGGAGGGATGCTTTTCTAATTGGAGGGCTGTGACCAGTGGTGTTCCACAGGGATCAGTGCTGGGACCTTTGCTCTTTGTAGTATATATAAATGATTTGGAGGAAAATGTAACTGGTCTGATCAGTAAGTTTGCAGACGACACAAAGGTTGGTGGAATTGCGGATAGCGATGAGGACTGTCTGAGGATACAGCAGGATTTAGATTGTCTGGAGACTTGGGCGGAGAGATGGCAGATGGAGTTTAACCTGGACAAATGTGAGGTAATGCATTTTGGAAGGGCTAATGCAGGTAGGGAATATACAGTGAATGGTAGAACCCTCAAGAGTATTGAAAGTCAAAGAGATCTAGGAGTACAGGTCCACAGATCACTGAAAGGGGCTACACAGGTGGAGAAGGTAGTCAAGAAGGCATACGGCATGCTTGCCTTCATTGGCCGGGGCATTGAGTATAAGAATTGGCAAGTCATGTTGCAGCTGTATAGAACCTTAGTTAGGCCACACTTGGAGTATAGTGTTCAATTCTTGTCGCCACACTACCAGAAGGATGTGGAGGCTTTAGAGAGGGTGCAGAAGAGATTTACCAGAATGTTGCCTGGTATGGAGGGCATAAGCTATGAGGAGCGATTGAATAAACTCGGTTTGTTCTCACTGGAACGAAGGAGGTTGAGGGGCGACCTGATAGAGGTATACAAAATTATGAGGGGCATAGACAGAGTGGATAGTCAGAGGCTTTTCCCCAGGGTAGAGGGGTCAATTACTAGGGGGCATAGGTTTAAGGTGAGAGGGGCAAAGTTTAGAGTAGATGTACGAGGCAAGTTTTTTACGCAGAGGGTAGTGGGTGCCTGGAACTCACTACCGGAGGAGGTAGTGGAAGCAGGGACGATAGGGACATTTAAGGGGCATCTTGACAAATATATGAATAGGATGGGAATAGAAGGATACGGACCCAGGAAGTGTAGAAGATTGTAGTTTAGTCGGGCAGTATGGTCGGCACGGGCTTGGAGGGCCGAAGGGCCTGTTCCTGTTCTGTACATTTCTTTGTTCTTTGTTGTCTGGTGGAGGCATGTCGGACATAAGAATCCCCGCGACCTTTGAAGAATGGGCCCTGGGAGTGATTGGGGTGGCCGAGGACAGAGTGGTCACCAATGCGGAGGTTGGCGGACGCTGCAGAGGTGAGGATCCCTGGGCACCACCTAGCGGGCCTGTCACACACGAGTCGTTATTACCATACCTGGAGCTGATGGAGACATTAAGGTACGGCCGGGACATTCAGCGGGAAATGTCAGTGACACTCCAGCAGGTCCATAGACGATTGGAGGAGTCCTGCAAAGGATGCTTGGAAATTTAGTTCTTTGCAAACTGTCAAATCTCTAACTATCTGTCACCTCCCAAATTCCTTCTCATCATTCCCCATGTTTGCCTTCCTCCAATCAGATTTCCACCCTTTCTCCAGTACAGAAGAGGCTCTTATCAAAGACAAAAATGACATACTATGTGACTGCAACAAAGGTAAGCAGTTGCTCCTTGTTCTTCTTGACCTGTCTGCAACCTTTGACATAGTTGATCACAACATCCTCCTCCACCGTCTCGCCACATCGTTCAGCTCGGTGAGAGTTCACATGCCTGGATCCGTTCTTATCAAGTTTACTGTACATAGATGCATAGAACAGACAGTGCAGAAGGAGGCCATTCGGCCCATCAAATCTGCACCAACCTATTTAAGTCCTCACTTCCACCCTAGCCCCATAACCCAATAACCCCCTTTTTTTTTATTAAATATTTTATTGAAAATTTTTGGTCAACCAACACAGTACATTGTGCATCCTTTACACAATATTATAACAACACAAATAACAATGACCTATTTTATAAACAAAAAATGAATAAATAATAAATAACAAAAATGAAAACTAGCCCTAATTGGCAACTGCCTTGTCACAAGTAACACTCTCCAAAAATATAATTTAACAGTCCAATATATAATTATCTGTAGCAACGACCTATACATACTATACAGTATATATTAACAACCCTGAGAGTCCTTCTGGTTCCTCCTCCCCCCCCCCCCCCCCTCCCCCGATCCTGGGCTGCTGCTGCTGCCTTCTTTTTCCCATTCCGTCTAACTTTCTGCGAGGTATTCGACGAACGGTTGCCACCGCCTGGTGAACCCTTGAGCCGACCCCCTTAGGACGAACTTAATCCGCTCTAGCTTTATAAACCCCGCCATGTCATTTATCCAGGTCTCCACCCCCGGGGGCTTGGCTTCTTTCCACATTAGCAATATCCTGCGCCGGGCTACTAGGGACGCAAAGGCCAAAACATCGGCCTCTCTCGCCTCCTGCACTCCCGGCTCTTGTGCAACCCCAAATATAGCCAACCCCCAGCTTGGTTCGACCCGGACTCCTACTACTTTTGAAAGCACCTTTGTCACCCCCATCCAAAACCCCTGTAGTGCCGGGCATGACCAAAACATATGGGTATGATTCGTTGGGCTTCTCGAGCACCTCGCACACCTATCCGCCACCCCAAAAAATTTACTGAGCCGTGCTCCAGTCATATGTGCCCTGTGTAATACCTTAAACTGAATCAGGCTTAGCCTGGCACACGAGGACGATGAGTTTACCCTGCTTAGGGCATCTGCCCACAGCCCCTCCTCGATCTCCTCCCCCAGCTCTTCTTCCCATTTCCCTTTTAGTTCATCTACCATAGTCTCCCCTTCGTCCCTCATTTCCCTATATATATCTGACACCTTACCATCCCCCACCCATGTCTTTGAGATCACTCTGTCCTGCACCTCTTGTGTCGGGAGCTGCGGGAATTCCCTCACCTGTTGCCTCGCAAAAGCCCTCAGTTGCATATACCTGAATGCATTCCCTTGGGGCAACCCATATTTCTCGGTCAACGCTCCCAGACTCGCGAACTTCCCATCCACAAACAGATCTTTCAGTTGCGTTATTCCTGCTCTTTGCCACATTCCATATCCCCCATCCATTCCCCCCGGGGCAAACCTATGGTTGTTTCTTATCGGGGACCCCCCCAAGGCTCCAGTCTTTCCCCTATGCCGTCTCCACTGTCCCCAAATCTTCAGTGTAGCCACCACCACCGGGCTTGTGGTGTAGTTCCTCGGTGAGAACGGCAATGGGGCTGTCACCATAGCCTGTAGGCTAGTCCCCCTACAGGACGCCCTCTCTAATCTCTTCCACGCCGCTCCCTCCTCCTCTCCCATCCACTTACTCACCATTGAAATATTAGCGGCCCAATAATACTCACTTAGGCTCGGTAGTGCCAGCCCCCCCTATCCCTGCTACGCTGTAAGAATCCCTTCCTCACTCTCGGGGTCTTCCCGGCCCACACAAAACCCATGATGCTCTTTTCAATCCGTTTAAAAAAAGCCTTCGTAATCACCACCGGGAGGCACTGAAACACAAAGAGGAATCTCGGGAGGACCACCATCTTAACCGCCTGCACCCTCCCTGCCATTGACAGGGATACCATATCCCATCTCTTGAAATCCTCCTCCATCTGTTCCACCAACCGCGTTAAATTTAACCTATGCAATGTGCCCCAATTCTTAGCTATCTGGATCCCCAGGTAACGAAAGTCCCTTGTTACCTTCCTCAACGGTAGGTCCTCTATTTCTCTACTCTGCTCCCCTGGATGCATCACAAACAACTCACTTTTCCCCATGTTCAATTTATACCCTGAAAAATCCCCAAACTCCCCAAGTATCCGCATTATTTCTGGCATCCCCTCCGCCGGGTCCGCCACGTATAGTAGCAAATCGTCCGCATACAAAGATACCCGGTGCTCTTCTCCTCCCCTAAGTACTCCCCTCCACTTCTTGGAACCCCTCAACGCTATTGCCAGGGGCTCAATCGCCAGTGCAAACAATAATGGGGACAGAGGGCATCCCTGCCTTGTCCCCCTATGGAGCCGTAAATATGCAGATCCCCGTCCATTCGTGACCACGCTCGCCACTGGGGCCCTATACAACAGCTGCACCCATCTAACATACCCCTCTCCAAAACCAAATCTCCTCAACACCTCCCACAAATACTCCCACTCCACTCTATCAAATGCTTTCTCGGCATCCATCGCCACTACTATCTCCGTTTCTCCCTCTGGTGGGGCCATCATCATTACCCCCAACAACCTCCGTATATTCGTGTTCAGCTGTCTCCCCTTCACAAACCCAGTTTGGACCTCGTGGACCACCCCCGGGACACATTCCTCTATTCTCATTGCCATTACCTTGGCCAGGACCTTGGCATCTACATTTAGGAGGGAAATAGGTCTATAGGACCCGCATTGTAGTGGGTCCTTTTCCTTCTTTAAGAGAAGCGATATCGTTGCTTCAGACATAGTCGGGGGCAGTTGTCCCCTTTCCTTTGCCTCATTAAAGGTCCTCGTCAGTACCGGGGCGAGCAAGTCCACATATTTTCTATAGAATTCGACTGGGAATCCATCCGGTCCCGGGGCCTTTCCCGCCTGCATGCTCCTAATTCCTTTCACCACTTCTTCTACCTCGATCTGTGCTCCCAGTCCCACCCTTTCCTGCTCTTCCACCTTGGGAAATTCCAGCCGATCCAAGAAGCCCATCATTCTCTCCCTCCCATCCGGGGGTTGAGCTTCATATAATTTTTTATAAAATGTCTTGAACACTCCATTCACTCTCTCCGCTCCCCGCTCCATCTCTCCTTCCTCATCCCTCACTCCCCCTATTTCCCTCGCTGCTCCCCTTTTCCTCAATTGGTGTGCCAGCAACCTGCTCGCCTTCTCCCCATATTCGTACTGTACACCCTGTGCCTTCCTCCATTGTGCCTCTGCAGTGCCCGTAGTCAGCAAGTCAAATTCTACATGTAGCCTTGGCCTTTCCCTGTACAGTCCCTCCTCCGGTGCTTCCGCATATTGTCTGTCCACCCTCAAAAGTTCTTGCAGCAACCGCTCCCGTTCCTTACTCTCCTGCTTCCCTTTATGTGCCCTTATTGATATCAGCTCCCCTCTAACCACCGCCTTCAACGCCTCCCAGACCACTCCCACCTGGACCTCCCCATTATCATTGAGTTCCAAGTACTTTTCAATGCACCCCCTCACCCTTAGACACACCCCCTCATCTGCCATTAGTCCCATGTCCATTCTCCAGGGTGGGCGCCCTCCTGTTTCCTCCCCTATCTCCAAGTCCACCCAGTGTGGAGCGTGATCCGAAATGGCTATAGCCGTATACTCCGTTCCCCTCACCTTCGGGATCAATGCCCTACCCAGCACAAAAAAGTCTATTCGCGAGTAGACTTTATGGACATAGGAGAAAAACGAGAACTCCTTACTCCTAGGTCTGCTAAATCTCCACGGGTCTACACCTCCCATCTGCTCCATAAAATCTTTAAGTACCTTGGCTGCTGCCGGCCTCCTTCCAGTCCTGGACTTCGACCTATCCAGCCCTGGTTCCAACACCGTATTAAAATCTCCCCCCATTATCAGCTTTCCCATCTCTAGGTCCGGAATGCGTCCTAGCATCCGTCTCATAAAATTGGCATCATCCCAGTTTGGGGCATATACGTTTACCAAAACCACCGTCTCCCCCTGTAGTTTGCCACTCACCATCACGTATCTGCCCCCGTTATCCGCCACTATAGTCTTTGCCTCGAACATTACCCGCTTCCCCACTAATATAGCCACCCCCCTGTTTTTCGCATCTAGCCCCGAATGGAACACCTGCCCACCCATCCTTTGCGTAGCCTAACCTGGTCTATCAGTTTCAGGTGCGTTTCCTGTAACATAACCACATCTGCCTTAAGTTTCTTAAGGTGTGCGAGTACCCGTGCCCTCTTTATCGGCCCGTTCAGCCCTCTCACGTTCCACGTGATCAGCCGAGTTGGGGGGCTTCCTACCCCCCCCCCTTGTCGATTAGCCATCACCTTTTTCCAGCTCCTCACCCGGTTCCCACGCAGCTGTATCTCCCCCAGGCGGTGCCCCCCCGCCCATCCTCTCCCATACCAGCTCCCCCCTCTCCCCAGCAGCAGCAACCCAGTAATTCCCCCCTCCCACCCCCCCCGCTAGATCCCCCGCTAGCGTAATTACTCCCCCCATGTTGCTCCCAGAAGTCAGCAAACTCTGGCTGACCTCGGCTTCCCCCCGTGACCTCGGCTCGCACCTTGCGACGCCCCCTCCTTCCTGCTTCTCTATTCCCGCCATGATTATCATAGCGCGGGTACCAAGCCCGCGCTTCTCCCTTGGCCCCGCCCCCAATGGCCAACGCCCCATCTCCTCCACCTCCCCTCCTCCCCCCATCACCACCTGTGGGAGAGAGAAAAGTTACCACATCGCAGGATTAGTACATAAAACCCCTCTTTGCCCCCCACATTCGCCCCACCACTTTGTTCGAACGTTCTTTTTAATAACCCGCTCATTCCAGTTTTTCTTCCACAATAAAAGTCCACGCTTCATCCGCCGTCTCAAAGTAGTGGTGCCTCTCTCGATATGTGACCCACAGTCTTGCCGGTTGCAGCATTCCAAATTTTATCTTCTTTTTATGAAGCACCGCCTTGGCCCGATTAAAACTCGCCCTCCTTCTCGCCACCTCTGCACTCCAGTCTTGATAAACGCGGATCACCGCGTTCTCCCATTTACTACTCCGAGTTTTCTTCGCCCATCGAAGGACCATTTCTCTATCCTTAAAACGGAGGAATCTCACCACTATGGCTCTGGGAATTTCTCCTGCTCTCGGTCCTCGCGCCATCACTCGGTATGCTCCCTCCACCTCCAACGGACCTGCCGGGGCCTCCGCTCCCATTAACGAGTGCAGCATCGTGCTCACATATGCCCCGACGTCCGCTCCCTCCACACCTTCAGGAAGACCAAGAATCCTCAGGTTGTTCCTCCTTGCGTTGTTTTCCAGTGCCTCCAACCTTTCCACACATCGTTTCTGATGTGCCTCCTGCGTCTCCGTCTTCACCACCAGGCCCTGTATATCGTCCTCATTCTCGGCTGCCTTTGCCTTCACGACCCGAAGCTCCCGCTCCTGGGTCTTTTGTTCCTCCTTTAGCCCTTCGATCGCCTGTAGTATCGGGGCCAACAGCTCTTTCTTCATTTCCTTTTTGATCTCTTCCACACAGCATTTCAAGAACTCTTGTTGTTCAGGGCCCCATGTTAAACTGCCACCTTCCGACGCCATCTTGGTTTTTGCTTGCCTTCCTTGCCGCTGTTCTAAAGGATCCACTGCAATCTGGCCACTTCCCTCTCCTTTTTCCATCCGTATCCAGGGGGGATTCCCTTCTGGTTTACCGCACAGTGTTTTTAGCCGTCAAAATTGCCGTTGGGGCTCCTATCAAGAGCCCAAAAGTCCGTTTCACCGGGAGCTGCCGAAACGTGCGACTCAGCTGGTCATC
The DNA here is from genome assembly GCF_047496885.1 of Scyliorhinus torazame. Lineage (NCBI taxonomy): Eukaryota > Metazoa > Chordata > Chondrichthyes > Carcharhiniformes > Scyliorhinidae > Scyliorhinus > Scyliorhinus torazame. Next base: position 226,116,344 of record NC_092709.1, read on the forward strand.
GCCGCACCCGGAAGTCCCAATAACCCCTCTTAACCTTTTTGGACACTGAGGTCAATTTAGCATGGCCAATCCACCTAACCTGCACGTCTTTGGACTGTGGGAGGAAACCAGAGCACCCGGAGTAAACCCACGCAGACACGGGGAGAACGTACAGATTCCGCACAGACAGCGACCCAGCGGGGAATCAAACCTGGGACCCTGGCACTGTGAAGCCACAGTGCTAGCCACGTGTGCGACCGTGCTTCCCAGGCAGACTATTACTTGTATTAACTTCTTGCTTCTACTCCAGCACTGATGTCCCCAAAAGATCTATCTTTGATCCTTTCAGCTACATGTTATAGCTCAGCGAAGTCATTCGAAAACAAAATGTCAATTTTCACAAGTACATTCATGATGCCCAGTTCTACCTCGCCACAATCTCTCGCAACTCCTCCACTTGCTAAATTATCAGACTGCTTTTCTGACAACCAGTTGTGGATAAGCAGAAATATTGTCCAGTTAAACATTGGGGAGACTTATTGTTGTCTTTAGTCCCTGCTAGAAACTCCATTCCCATTCTACCAACAGCACCCCTCTCCCTTGTAGAATGTCTGAGATTTAACAGAGTTGGTGTTATATTTGACCCAGGATGAGTTTACAATCCATGCCTGCACCATCACTAATACCACTGGATGGCCTTTTACATTTTACGTACATAAAAAGCAAGAGGGTAGCGAGGGAAAGGGTTGGCCCACTGAAGGATAGGCAAGGGAATCTATGTGTGGAGCCAGAGGAAATGGGCGAGGTACTAAATGAATACTTTGCATCAGTATTCACCAAAGAGAAGGAATTGGTAGATGTTGAGTCTGGAGAAGGGTGTGTAGATACCCTGGGTCACATTGAAATCCAAAAAGACTGAGGTGTTGGGCGTCTTGAAAACTATTAAGGTAGATAAGTCCCGAGGGCCTGATGGGATCTACCCCAGAATACTGAAGGAGGCTAGAGAGGAAATTGCGGAGGCCTTGACAGAAATCTTTGGATCCTCACTGTCTTCAGGTGATGTCCCGGAGGACTGGAGAATAGCCAATGTTGTTCCTCTGTTTAAGAAGGGTAGCAAGGATAATCCAGGGAACTACAGGGTGGTGAGCCTTACGTCAGTGGTAGGGAAATTACTGGAGAGAATTCTTCGAGACAGGATCTACTCCCATTTGGAAGCAAATGGACGTATTAGTGAGAGGCAGCATGGTTTTGTGAAGGGGAGGTTGTGTCTCACTAACTTGATAGAGTTTTTCAAAGAGGTCACAAAGATGATTGATGCAGGTAGGGCAGTGGATGTTGTCTATATGGACTTCAGTAAGGCCTTTGACAAGGTCCCTCATGGTAGACTAGTACAAAAGGTGAAGTCACACGGGATCAGGGGTGAGTTGGCAAGGTGGATACAGAACTGGCTAGGTCATAGAAGGCAGAGAGTAGCAATGGAAGGATGCTTTTCTAATTGGAGGGCTGTGACTAGTGGTGTTCCGCAGGGATCAGTGCTGGGACCTTTGCTGTTTGTAGTATATATAAATGATTTGGATGAAAATGTAACTGGTCTGATTAGTAAGTTTGCAGACGACACAAAGGTTGGTGGAATTGCGGATAGCGATTAGGACTGTCAGAGGATACAGCAGGATTTAGATTGTTTGGAGACTTGGGCGGAGAGATGGCAGATGGAGTTTAATCCGGACAAATGTAAGGTAATGCATTTTGGAAGGTCTAATGCAGGTAGGGAATATACAGTGAATGGTAGAACCCTCAAGAGTATTGAAAGTCAGAGAGATCGCAACACAGGTGGAGAAGGTAGTCAAGAAGGCATACGGCATGCTTGCCTTCATTGTCCGGGGCATTGAGTATAAGAATTGGCAAGTCAAGTTGCAGCTGTATAGAACCTTAGTTAGGCCACACTTGGAGTATAGTGTTCAATTCTGATCACCACACTACCAGAAGGATGTGGAGGCTTTAGAGAGGGTGCAGAAGAGATTTACCAGAATGTTGCCTGGTACGGAGGGCATTAGCTATGAGGAGCGGTTGAATAAACTCGGTTTGTTCTCACTGGAACGACGGAGGTTGAGGGGCGACCTGATAGAGGTCTACAAAATTATGAGGGGCATAGACAGAGTGGATAGTCAGATGCTTTTCCCCAGGGTAGAGGGGTCAATTACTAGGGGGCATAGGTTTAAGGTGCGAGGGGCAAGGTTTAGAGTGGATGTACGAGGCTAGTTTTTTTTTTTTTTTACACAGAGGGTAGTGGGTGCCTGGAACCCGCTACCAGAGGAGGTGGTGGAAGCAGGGATGATAGTGACATTTAAGGGGCATCTTGACAAATACATGAATAGGATGGGAATAGAGGGATACTGACCCAGGAAGTGTAGAAGATTGTAGTTTAGTCGGGCAGCATGGTCGGCACGGGCTTGGAGGGCCGAAGGGCCTGTTCCTGTGCTATACTTTTCTTTGTTCTATAAACTTGAGTTGATCAGAAATTCTTGTGCGGTAACCATACTAGCAACAAGTTCTCTCACCCCCTGTACTGACTTATTAACTACCAGCCATGCAAAGCCACGATTTTGATAGTCTTATCCTCACTTACAAATCCCTCCATGGGCCTATCATTGTAAATGCCACCAGCCTCACAAATGTCCAACAGAAAAAACACATCCTCTCGCAATGAAGGCCAGCATACCATTTGCCTTCCTCATCGTCTGCTGTACCTGCATGCTTATCTTCAGTGACTGGTATACGAGGACACGCAGGTCTCGTTGCACATTCCACTCTCCTAATGTATGGCCATTCAGATAATAGTCTGCTTTCTCATTTTTGCTATCAAAGTGGATAACCTCACATTTCTTCAAATTATTCTGCATCTGCCATTCATTTGCCCACTCACTCCACTTGTCCAAATCACACTGAAGGATCTCTGCATCCTCCTCACACCCACCCAACTTGGTTTCATCTGTAAATTTGGAGATATTACATTTTGTTCCCTCATCTAAATCATTAATATATATTGTTTTTTTTAAATATATATATATTTAAAATAAATTTAGATTATCCAATTATTTTCTTCCAATTAAGGGGCCAGTTAGCGTGGCCAATCCACCTACCCTGCACATCATTGGGTTGCGAGGATAAGACCCACGCATACACGGGGAGAATGTGCAAACTCCACACCGACAGTGGCCCAGAGCCGGGATCGAATCCGGGTCCTCGGCTCCGTGAGGCAGCAGTGCTAACCACTGTGCCGCCGTACCGCCCCAATACATATTGTGAATAGCTGGGGAGCTAGCACAGATCCCTGCAGTAACCCACTAATCACTGTCTGCCAATTTGAAAAAGACCTGTTAATTTCTACTCTTTGTTTCCTGTCTGCCAACCCAGTGTTCTATCCATCTCAATACACTTCCCCCAATCCCATGCGTTTTAATTTCACATGCTAATCTCTCATGTGTAAAACCTTATGAAAGTCCAAATACACCACATCCACTGGCCCCCCTTCATCAACTCTACCAGTTGCATCTCAAAGAATTCTCGTAGATTTGTCAAGCATGATTTCCCCTTCATAAATCCATGCTGACTCTGTCCGATCCTGCTACTGTTGTCTAAGTACTCTGCTGTAAAATCTTTGATAATGGATTCCAGAATTTTCACCACGACCGACGTCAGGTTTACTGGTCTATAATTCCATTTTCTCTCTACCTCCCTTTTTAAATAGTGAAGTTATATTAGCTACCCTCCAATCTGCAGGAATTGGTCCAAAGTCAAAAGATCCTGGAAGATGACCACCAAAGCATCCATTATTTTGAGAGCTACTTCCTTAACTACTCTGGGATGTAGATTATGAGGCACTGGGCATTTATCATCCTTCAATCCCATCAATTTCCCCAACACCATTTCTTTACTAATATTGATCTTCAGTTCCTCCCTCTTGCTGAACCCTGCATTCCCCAACTTTTCTGGTATCTTATTTGAGTCGTCATTTGTGAAACCAGACCCAAAGTATGTATTTACTGGGTAATCAGCCATTTCTTTGTCCCCTATTATACAGTCCGCTCTTCACCATTCTTTTTCTCTTCATGTACCGATAGAAACATTTACAGTCAGTTTTTATGTCCCCTGCAGGCTTACTCTCGTACTCTATTTTCCCTTTCTTAATTATTCCCTAGGTTCTTCTTTGTTGAATTGTAAACTGCTCCCAATCCTCAGACCTGTTCAGCGGAATTCTCCGTTCCTGAGTCTAAGTGTTGATGCTGGCACAGGATTCGGCTACTGTTAACATGGAACAGAATTGATTCCAATGGGAAACAGTGCCGGATTCACCAGTTTCTTGACTGACACACCGGAGACTGCCAAGCTGCAGGATCACACAGATTTCCCATCACAGCTGCCTCCAACACCCGCCACCATCCCAGAGAAACCCACCTCGATTGGGCACTTTAGTGAAGAGGCTCCTCGGGCACTATCTGGTGCTCACCACACAGCTCCTCTGGAACATTAGGTGAAGGTAGGAACAACCGAGGGGGCAGGCGGTCGGAGGGCGGGCTGGCCCAAGGAACTATCTGCCGTCCAAATGGGTTTCGGGTTTCTGGAACAGTCAGTCCCATCAATTGTGGAGATGCAGTCGCAGAGCCAGGGACTACATGAGGGGGTGTCAGTGAACATCCAGTACCTGCAGGAGCAGTTGGAGGAGTCCAACCACATGCAGCAGCAGGAGGTGGTGCGACAATGTGTGCCACCCAGGGGATGATGGTTTTGGCTATGGATCAGCATCGCCAAGGCCTGAGGCATTCAGTGCAGGCACTGGTCGAGGCCCAGGAGAGGGTTGCCATCTCACAAGCAACTATGTGCCAGAGCCACCTGGACATTGCAACGGTGCTTCTGAGCGTGGCCTAGTCACAGCATTCCATGGCTGAGAACGCCGGCAGCATTGGCCAGGCGCTGGCTGATGTGGCACATATACAGAGGGAGGTGGCCCAATCCCAGAGGGAGATGGTGCAGTCACTGGCTGATGTGACACAAACCCTGAGTGGGTGACTTGTCACAGCCCCAGATGGAGGTGGTCCACTCCCTGTGCTCCATGGCGGCGAGCATGCAGACCCTGGTCAAGACCAGAGTGGGCCTCCACGACTGGCAGTGGCAGGTGGTGGGGGAGCCTCAGAGGATAGCTTCACTCGCACCTCCGTCCTATGGAGCAGCCTGGGGGCCATTGGGCACCCGGAGGGAGGAGGAGGTGATGGGGCACATGCCAGTGACTCTTGCAGGGGTAGTTCCGGAACACCGCATACCCCCCTCCCTCCCTCCTGTCCCTAGTGAATCTGTTGGGCAGCGTGCCGAAGCACCGTTGCAATGTCCAGATGGCTCTGGCACATAGGGCAGCGCGCCGAACAGGAGGGCACAAGGGCACCTGGGACACCCGAGCAGCAGCTAGGCCCGGTCGCCCCAGATGAAGGCTGCCAACAGAGACCCAGGTCGCGGGGCGGGAATCACAGCAGGCCGCCTCCACTCCTGATGTACTACCGTCTGGGGATCCACCAGGACCCGTAAGGCCAGGATGTTACACACCAGTTGAGCTGGCACGGGTGCAGGGCAGTTTAGTGATAGGGGCTAAGGCACAAATCTCTACATACGTTGTCACATTAAACAACTGTTCACACCTGTTACTACCTGCCTCGGTGCTCTGTCAGATTGGTGTGAGGGTGGGCTGCTCTGGACTGGCCAGAGGGGGGGTGCAGGGAGGGGGGTGGGGGGGAAATCTAGTGAGTTACAACTTGAGAAAGATCAATGTACACTGCATCTGTAATTCATCATAACTGACTGATAATTTCTACATCATATAAATCAGCTTCTTGGAAGGTAACAGTGGTGCAAGATGTTTGTGTATATTGTCATCTACACAGCTGTATTGGTAGTCAGAGATTGAATATCTAAAACACTCTTCAATTCTTGACATCGGTCAATAAGAATTTTATGTAAATATCCTCAAGCATAACAGTTCAGAAAGAGTCACATAAATCGCCACTGTGACTGCCAAGATAGTCAGGCCTGCCCACAGACATCATGGAGCAAAAGTGCCCTAAAAGCTGAATTTGTAATCGAAAACTAGCTGGTCTTCCATCCCTTAATTATGGAATTATTTTTTTGGATGCAACTGGAGTCATAACTCCTGCCATTGTGCAGGATGTGCAGTTGCAGTGATGATACCTAAAATTGATTTTCACACATCGATTTTTAATTTCTCCTGTGATAATCCTACTAATTTATCACCTTGCATATTATGATTTCATCTTTTTCAATTACAGCCTTTAACTTCATATCTAAAGGCCCTTGGACAACTTGCTACTGCAGTTAGAGCTGCATATGCCTGAGTTTGACTTGACGAACTCCAAAAAACTGTAGTCAATCAGTACTCATAAATATCTGCACGTTACTCAGAAACACTATCCCATCGACAGCGTAAGGAAGTTTACACGAGTGGAGAATGTTATACTGTAACATACACATTATTATTATTAATGCCTTTAGGGTCCTGAATATTCTTGAGCGCTTCCTGCTGGCCTACTTGCTGTGGACTGTGTGTCACTGACCCCTGCCTCTGGCCCTGTTACAGGATCCAGTGAAAAGGGCTTGAATGACTTAATTCAAGAATCCTAGATTGGTCCAACTCCACACCGATATGGAGATCTTGCGTTCCCACGAGTAGATAGTATGGAACATATGATGTCAAATGTCTGCTCGATGGACCATTTCCTAAAGTTCAGGCATCTGAGTTGACAGCCCGCTTTATAAGAGAGTCCTCCTTAGTTATTTTAAGGCAACATCTGCACGGTTTTCCAATATTCTACAGAGAACCAAAAGCTATATTCACTACTGTCTCCAAACTGCTAGGAGTGGAGATTCTGGTTGAGGTATTTTCATAGCATTAGTTAAGTGGAAAGGGCTCAGCATCTGTGACACCTTAGCTGTACATGTTGTATTGAAGTGTTATAAACTATAATGACGCAGTTTGGTACCATTCTTAAAATATGAGGAAAAAAGTACAGGTATAGGTGAGGGATGGAGAGCAAACTAAACAGCAAAACAAATTAAACAGGCTTTTCGACTGAATTAATGTTAGCAGTAGTTTGCTTACCTTCTTTCAAGGTGTCCGAAGGTGAAATTGAGAAGGAAATACCCAACTATTGTGCTTACACATGATTGTTTGGAATGATCAGCCAGAGGTGCCAAATGGATGATCCATTTTGGCCTTCCACTGAGATCCCCAGCCTCTAATTCAATTTACTCCACATGATATCAAATGGCTACAGGCCCTAAATATAGAAAAGGCTTTGGCCCTGACAGCATTCCGACAGTAGTACTGAAGACATGTATCATGTTCTGTCGACTGGCCGAAGTAAATGATGAACATCTAGTTTAAATAATTTATTATTAAACAACTGCGTGATTAAGATAACTAAGATGAATAAAATAACAAACTACTAACACTAATTAACTATTGTAGAGCTACTTGTAGACAAAATGTCATAATATATACCAGTATATTATGGTGCAGACACACACACACACACACTGATGGACATGCAGTGGGACCAATCAGCATACACAACACCGCAGCCAATCACCAGTGAGAGCACACGCACTATAAAGTCAGGGGACAGGAGAGTTCCTGCTCATTCTAGTAGCAGCCAGCTCGGAGCACAGAGCTCACAGCCTGCAACACAGACATTCACCATGTGCTGAGTTCATCATCTGATTCGGACTAGGCAAGGGTCAACAGTTAAAGCTGGTATTGCATGGGCTGTTTAGCACAGGGCTAAATCGCTGGCTTTGAAAGCAGTCCAAGACAGGCCAGCAACATGGTTCGATTCCCGTAACAGCCTCCCCGAACAGGCGCCGGAATGTGGCGACTGGGGGCTTTTCACAGTAACTTCATTTGAAGCCTACTTGTGACAATAAGCGATTTTCATTTTCATTTCATTTACCCACAATTCAAGTATGTTAATATAGTTAACCTTATAATAAAATAGAGTTGCACCACTTCCAGTGTTGGTGACCGGTTTGTGATCCAGTACACCCAACACATCACAAAATGTGTCTGTCTCCCAGCATGACCTACCCCCAGCTCCCCAGACCCAAAGTCATGTAGTGGGTTAACACTGCCACCTAGTGGTCGGGGGCCAGGCATAACATTATGTACAGAACTGTTTTATGCATATCATCACAACATATGCTCCAGAACTTGCTGCATTTCTAGACAAGCTGTTCCAGACAGTTATAACACTGGCACCTACCCATGGAAATTTTCCCAGGAATGTCTTGTCCACAAAACTCAGGGCATATTTAATCTGGTTAATTACCAGCTCATTAGACATTTTAAAAATTATTTCATGGGATGTGGGTATCGCTGTCTAGGCCAGAATTTATTTATGGCCAATCTTAATTGCCCTTGAGAAGGTGGTGGTGTGCTGCCTTCTTGAACTGCTGTAGTCCATGTGTAATAGGAACATGCGCACATGCAAAATAGGAACAGAAGAAGCCATTTGGCCCCTCGAACCTGCTCCGCAATTCAATAAGGTTCTGGCTAATTTGTTTGTGTTTCTAATTCCACATTCCCAATCACCCCCAATAACCTTCCATTCCTTTGCCTGTCAAGAATCTATCTATCTCAATTAATCATCTGAGAAAAAAGATTCCTCCTCATCTCTGTCTTAAAAAGATGACCCCTAATAGTAAAACAGTGCCCCCTGGTACTGGACTTACCCACAGTGGAAACATAATTTCCAACTCCACCTTGTCAAGACCATTCAGGATCTTATACACTACAATCGAGTCAGCCCTCACACTTTTGACCGCCAGTAGAAACAATCCCAGTCTGTCCAACCTTTCCTCAAAAGATAACATGCTCATTCCATGTTTCAATCTGACAAACCTCCTCTGAACCACCTCCAACGCATTTAAATCCTTCCTTGAACAGGGAGACCAAAACTGCATACTATTCAAGATGTGGTCTCACCAAGGTCCTATATAAATGAAGCATAACATCCTTATTTTTATATTCAAATCCTCTTGTAGTAAAGGATGGCATTCCATTAGCCTTCTTAATCACTTTCTGTACCTGCATACTAACGTTTTGTGACTCATGTACTAGAACACCAAGATCCTTCTTCACCTCAGAATGCTGCAGCTGTTCTTCATTTAAGTCATATTCTGCTGTTTTATTCTTTCTGCCAAATTGAACAGCTTGACATTTTACCACATTATATTCCATTTTCCAGGCTTTTTCCCACTCAATCAACCTATCTATACTCATCTGCAACCTCCTTATGTCCTCTTCACAACATACATTCCTAGCTATCTTTGTCTCACCTGCAAATTTAGCTACCATGCCTTCATTCTCCTCATCAAAGTAATTGATACAACTTGTAAAAGGTTGAGGCCCCAAACAGACCCTATCAGAACTCCATTTGTCACACCCTGCCAATCAGAAAAAGACTAATTTATGCCTACTCTGTTTCCTTTCAGCCAGTCAATCTTCTGTTCATGCCAATATAATATCCATTACACCATAAGCTTTTATATTCCACTATAAACTTTGGCACCTTGTCAACTATTCTGGAAATCAAAGTGCAGTATGCCTACAAGATCACATTTATCCACAGCACATGTTACTCTTTTAAAGAATTCTAGTAAATTGATTAAACATAATTTTCCTTTTACAAAATCATGCTGACTCTTTCTGATTACCTTTAGTTGATTACCTTTAAATTTGCAGGTGAGACAAAGATAAGTGTCTAGCTATAATCTCTTTAATGATCAATTCTAACAACTTCCCCACGACAGACATCAAGCTAACTGGCCTATAGTTTCCTGTTTTCTGCCTCCCTTCTTTCTTGAATGAGGGGGTATATTTGCTACCTTAAATCTGATACAACTTTGCCAGAATCTGCACATTTTGGAAAATTCACACCAAAGCATATATTATTATTGGCCACTTCTTTTAAGTGTCTTGAATAAACTCCAGCAGGATTTGTCACCCCGCAGCTCCACCGGTTTGCTCAGTACTGCTTCCTTCATGATTGTAATTTCATTAAGGAACACCCACAGTGCTGTTAGAAAGGGAGATTACTCTAAATTGTCTGCAAAATTATGGAAGATGCTATCGACAGTTCTATCAAGTGGCACTTACTCAGCAATAACCTGCTCACTGACCCTCACTTTGGGTTCTGCCAGGGCCACTTGGCTCTTGACCTCATTACAGCCTTGGTTCAAACATGGACAAAAGAGCTGAACTCAAGAGCTGAGGTGAGAGTGACTGTCCATAACATTAAGGAAGCATTTAACCAAGTGTGGCAATAAGGGGACAATTCTCCACTGATGTGACTCATACCTAATACAAATGGCTGTGGTTGTTGGATCATTTGAATCCCAGTGAATTGCTGCAGGAGTTCCTTAGGGTAGCGTCCTAGGCCCAACTATTTTCAACTGCTTCATATGACATCCTTCCCCCATCATAATGTCAGAAATGGGGATGTTTGCTGATGAATGCACAATGTTCAGCACCACTCACAACTCGTCAGATACTGAAGCAGTCCATGCACACTTGCAGAAAGACCTGGACAATATCAAGGCTTTAGCTGACAAGTCGTAAGTAAAATTCATGCCACACCAGTTTCAGGCAATGATCATTGACCCCTGACATTCAATGCATTACCATCACTGAATCCTCCACTATCAACATCCTGGGTGGGTGCTTACCGTTGGTCAGAAACTAAAGTGGACTGGCTATATAATCACTCTGGCTACAAGACTAGGTCAGAGGCTGGGAATCCTGTGGGGGAACTCTCCTAACTCTCCAAAGTCTGCCCACTGTCTTCAAGGCACAAGTGGAGTGGCAGAAAACTCTTCATTTACCTGGGTGAGTGCAGGTCCAACAACACTCAACACTGGGAAGGCAATGGCATAGTGATATTGTCACAGGACTAGTAATTCAGAGATCCAGGGTAATGCTCTGGGGTCCTGGGTTCGAATCCCACCACGGCAGATGGTGAAATTTGAATTCAATAAAAAGAAATCTGGAATTAAAAGTCTAATGATGACCTTGAAAATATTGCCAATTGTGGTTACAAACCCATCTGGTTCACTAATGTCCTTCAGGGAAGGAATACTGCAGTCCTTGCCTGGTCTGGCCTACATGCGACTCCAGATCCACACAGTGATGCGGTTGACTGTTAACTGCCCCCGACTGAAATGGCTTAGCAAGCCACTCAGTTCAAGGCAGTTAGGGATGGACAACAAATGCTGGCCCAAGAATTAATTTTTTTAAACTCAAGAAGCTCAACACTATCCAAAGCAGCAACTTGGCATCCACGACCTTAAAGATTCTCTCCTTCTAACACTAATACCCAATGGCAGCAGTGCGTACCACCTATAAGATGTATTGTCGCAGGTTTCCAAGCCTCCTTCAACAGTACCTTCTAAAGCCACATCCTCTACTGTCTACAAGGACATGGGCAAGAGATAGGTGGGAATACCACCACCCATAAGTTCTTCTCCAAGCCACATACCATCCCCACTTGGAATGATATCACCATTGCTTCATTGTCGCTGAATCAAAATCTTGGCATTTGATCTCTAATAACATATGGCCATATAGACCACAATGGCTCAAGACAATCACCACCTTCTGTGGACAACAGGGGTGGGGATCAAATGCTGGCCTAACCAGCGTTGCCCACATTCCATGAAGAAGTTAATAACTTATTTTTATTGAGCTGTTGTCATGCAGGCTTCTAGCAGTAGCTGTTGCATATCAGCTCTGTAGGCCATCTGGTTGTACTGTTCCATTAAAAAGTTTTGTTCTAGTCTCTGATGGAAAAAAAACATCTGTCTGGATTTGAAAGAAGGAACTTTTGAAGTCTGTGGAGATTACAAATGAATGTTAACCTATTTTCACTTTCAGATGGTGACAGATGTACAGTACATTTCCAGTATGTTTTAATATTTTAACTTATTCACATCATTCTGTGCTGGAAGTAGCTTCATATTTTGATCCTGCTATTTATAGATCAGAATGACTGCACCAAATTACCAAGTTCCAAATTCCCACTCTGGATGTGTCTCACTCAGGCTGTGTCTCTTTGACCTGCGCAAAGCTAGGTCCAAAGGTTACTGAGGGAAGGAGTCATTGAAGCTAGCAACAGTCCCTGGAGAGCTCAAGTAGTGGTGGTAAAGACCGGGGAGAAGCATAGGATGGTCATTGACTACAGTCAGACCATCAACAGGTTTACGCAGCTGGATGCGTACCCTCTCCCCCGCATATCCGACCTGGTAAATAGGATCGCATATTACAAGGTCTTCTCCACGGTGGATCTTAAGTCTGCCTACCACTAGCTCCCCATCCGCACTAGTGACCGCAAATACACTGCCTTCGAGGCAGATGGGCGGCTCTATCACTTCTTAATGGTTCCCTTCGGTGTCACCAACGGGGTCTCGGTCTTCCAGCGCGAGATGGACCGAATGGTTGACCGATACTGTTTACGGGCAACATTCCCGTATCTCGATAATGTCACCATCTGCGGCCACGACCAGCAGGACCACGACACCAACCTCTGAAAATTCCTCCAGACCGCTAAAATCCTTAACCTTACATACAACAAGGATAAATGTGTGTTTAGCACCGACCGCCTCGCCATCCTCAGCTACGTAGTGCGAAATGGAGTTAAAGGCCCCTACCCTGAATGCATGCGCCCCCTTATGGAGTTCCCCCTCCCTCATTGCTCCAAGGCCCTGAAGCACTGCCTCGGAATTTTCTCTCACTATGCCCAGTGGGTCCCCAACTATGCAGACAAGGCCCGTCCCCTGATTCAATCCACAATTTTTCCCCTGTCGATAGAGGCCCACCAGGCCTTCAGCAGCATCAAAGCAGACATTGCAAAGGCCACGATGCACGCCATCGACGAGTCCCTCCCCTTCCAGGTCGAGAGCGACGCGTCTGACGTAGCTCTGGCCGCCACCCTCAACCAAGCGGGCAGACCCGTGGCCTTCTTCTCACGTACCCTCCATGCTTCCGAAATCCGCCACTCCTCAGTCGAAAAGGAGGCCCAGGCCATAGTAGAAGCTGTGTGACATTGGAGGCATTATCTGGCCGGCAGGAGATTCACTCTCATCCCTGACCAACGGTCGGTTGCTTTCATGTTCGATAATGCACAGCGGGTCAATATAAAAAACGATAAGATCTTGCGGTGGAGGATCGAACTCTCCACCTACAACTACGAGATCTTGTATCGTCCCGGGAAGCTAAACGAGCCTCCTGATGCCCTGTCCCGCGGCACATGTGCCAACGCACAAGTGGACCGCCTCCGAGCCCTCATCGAGGACCTCTGCCACCCGGGGGTCACTCGCTTTTTCCACTTTATCAAGACCCGCAACATGCCCTACTCCATCGAGGAGGTCAGGACAGCCACCAAGGACTGCCAAATCTGCGTGCGGTGCAAACCGCACGTCTACCGGCCAGAAAAAGCGTACCTGATAAAGGCTTCCTGTCCCTTTGAACGCCTCAGCATGGACTTCAAAGTCCCCCTCCCCTCCACCGACCGCAACACGTACTTCCTGAACGTGATTGATGAGTACTCCCGGTTCCCATTTGCCATCCCCTGCCCTGACATGACCGCAACCACCATCATCAAGGCCCTCCGTAGCATCTTTGCACTGTCCGGGTTCCCCGCTTACATACATAGTGATAGGGGGTCCTCCTTTCTGAGTGACGAACTGCGTCAATTCCTGCTCAGCAAGGGCATCGCCTCGAGCAGGACGACCAGTTACAATCCCCGGGGTAACAGACAGGTAGAGAGGGAGAACGGAACGGTCTGGAAGACCGTCCTACTGGCCCTACGGTCCTGAATCTCCCAGTCTCCCGCTGGCAGGAAGTCCTCCCGGATGCCCTCCACTCCCGGTCACTGCTGTGCACCACAACCAACCAAACACCTCACAAACGTCTCCTGGTCTTCCCCAGGAAGTCCTCCTCTGGGACCTCGCTCCCGACCTGGCTGGCAGCTCCCGGACCCATCCTGCTCTGAAAACACGTGCGGGCGCACAAGTGGGACCCGTTGGTCGAGAGGGTCCATCTTCTCCACGCTAACCCCCAGTACCCCGACGTGGCGCACACCGACCGCCGACAAGATACGGTCTCCCTACAAGACCTGGCGCCCGCCGGAGCCCCACGCACATCCCAGCCACCAGTCCCACCCTCCCTCCCACCTGCGCACCTTACAGGAGGGTCGGACCTTCCGCCGGCCCCGTCTAGGCCCCCCCACCCACCGATGCACCCCGCAGATGCTCCCTTCCCAGGTCAACCGTTTTCCCCACCAGCGCCGTCTAGGGGTGTCGAAGCTGCCACAGGGATCGAGACCATGCTCCCGGAGTCACAGACGCCCGAGCCTCCACCGGAGTCACCACCGAAGATCCGACGATCACAGAGGACGACCAGGGCCACCGATCGACTGATTGCTTCATTTTAAAGTGCATACTTAATTATGAATCGTAAATTGTAAATAGTAAATAGAATTGTAAATAGTTACAAAACGCTGTACGGAGGTATTACGGTACCTCCATAACTATAATTTCTACCACATTACCATGCTGTAATGTCAGGCCACCACCCTCACCGGACCTTTTTTTAACAGGGGGTCAATGTGGTAGTCTCTCTAGAGGTATTACGGTACCTGGTAATGCTGGAACATCATTGGTAGATATTGTATGTTTCCCATTGGTCAAACTGTATGGTAGCTCTGCCCTGCTAGGCGGGGTATAAGAGCCCTTGGCGCCCCAGCAGCCTTCATTCTGTACCTGAGCTGCTGGGGGAAACACCTAGCTTATTAAAGCCTTCAGTTGGACTACAACCTCGCTTTAGTGGTCATTGTGCATCGTGCATCACGGGGGTCGGGAAAGAATCTGGGTGCTGTACTATGTATGCGATGGCTGCCAACTCGGCTGCCTGTGATCCCAAATGTCCTGGTAATTTTAGTGATATCTCCTCTATCTTCCTGTCCTGGGTGGGGACCACATAAATTCCATTCATATATAATGTGTGACGTCTGCTTTTAAATCGGGCCACCAGCACAAAGGTCTTAAGTGGGCAATGGTGGTTTCTATCCTCTGATGTCCGTGACCGTCACCATCTATATGGTTCCTGCAGTAACCAACCAGTCCTAAATTCCATTCCTGCGCGTCTTCACATATATACCACATTATGAACAGTAGAGGAGCCAACTGCGTAAATTTTTGAAGGTTTATCCGTCGGCTGGGTTCTCTGCGGTCTGATGCCTGCTTTTGTGCGGAGCGATTTAGGAATAAAGGGTCCTGTGCTGTGCCTGGCTGCGATGATTTCACACTCATGTGGGGTTCCGGCAGACTGCAAATTATCTGCTAAAAATGTGTGTGTCTTTGTCCTTTTTACTGTGATGTCCCTTCCTTGTAAGAGTAGGGTCCAGCACGTTGCTCTAATCCGGCTGACTGAACCGTCCTTTAACCTATCATCTAACAGTAGTTGGACTGTGCTCGGTTAAAATCGTTACGAGGTTGAGGCCTGTGATGTATACGAAGTACTGAACAGCCCAAAAAACTGCCAGCAAGTGTCTTTCGCAGGCTGAAAATCCTTGCTCCACTGGGTCCAAATCTCGTGAGGCATAGGCTACAGGTCCTAAATGATCGTGCCTTTCTTGGAGGAGTACGGCCGATAGGGTTCGGTCGGTGGTCGCTACTTCTATGGCGTATGGGGAGTGCGGGTCTGGTACCTGCAAAGCGGGGGCTATACCTATGGCGCATGTTAATGCATCAATGGCATCCGTATGCTGTGGAAGCCATTCCCAAGGGGCGTTCTTTTTTAGGAGCTTTGAAAGTGGGGCTACCTTGGCGACGACACCGTCTATGTGATTCCTACAGTAACCAACCTGTCCTAAAAATGACCGGAGTGCAGTGACATTATGGGGACAAGGGTAATTTAACAATCGAATCAATCCGTTTTTGCTCTATCTCTCTTTTTCCATATGTGATGACTGTGCCTAAATAAAAGACCTTTCCTTTTAGGATTTGGGCCTTTTTCGGGTTGACTTTACATCCAATTGAGTGTAGGAAACTAAACGTTCAGAAAGAAGCGAAATGTGCTCTTCCTTGGTATCGGTTTGTAGGAGCAAGTCGTCCACATACTGAATGAGGCATTCCGGTCAGGAAAATTTGCACAATCCATTTGCCAATTGTTGGTGTCAAATGGAGGGGGAGTTGTGGAAACCTTGCGGAAGGCATGTCCACGTATATTGCAGTCCTTGGAACGTGAAGGCAAATTTATATTGACAATTCTTTTCTAATGGAATGGAGCAGAAGCCATTGCTAATGTCCAGTACCGTAAAATACCTTGACCGTAGTCCCTGCTTTAGCATTGTCTCGGGACTCGTGGCAATGGTGGGGGCTGCTAATAGAGTTACTTTATTGAGTTCTCTGTAATCGATGGTCAGTCTCCATGAACCGTCTGGTTTCTGTACGGGCCAAATTGGGGCATTGTTTGTTGAGGCTACGGGCTCAATTACACCTTGGTCTAGCAAACTTTGAATTACCTTTGCAATTTCTCCCTCGGCTTGCTGTGGGAAGCCGCATTGTTTCTGGGGCTTGGGATTGGGACCTGTAATGGCGACTGTTCCTCAAATTTTTCCACAGTCGTGCTTGTGCTGGGCGAAGGATGCTTTGTGTTTCCTTAGGACCTCTCTAATCACCCTATCTGTACTAATGGCTTGCTGATCAAACCAATAGTCGCCTACTGAGCAGATTCTGTGTTCTTAGTCTCCTACTGTGAGCATGGCGGGGGCTCTCGCTGTTCTATCCATTTTCCAAACACACTTATTCATGGGGGTCAAAGGAAAGGTTGTGTGAACTCATGAAGTCGATCCCTAAAATGTGTTCTGCTGTTCGGGACAAATCTACTAAAACAACAGGGTGCTTGGCATTAACGTTTCCGATTTGGATATCTACGGGGGCCGTAATCATCATATCATAGAATTTACAGTGCAGAAGGGGGCCATTCAGCCCATCGAGTCTGCACCAGCTCTTGGAAAGAGCACCCTACCCAAGGTCAACACCTCCACCCTATCTCCATAACCCAGTAACCCCACCCAACACTAAGGGCAATTTTGGACACTAAGGCAATTTATCATGGTCAATCCACCTAACCTGCACATCTTTGGACTGTGGGAGGAAACCGGAGCACCCGGAGGAAACCCACGCACACACGGGGAGGATGTGCAGACTCCGCACAGACAGTGACCCAAGCCGGAATCGAACCTGGGACCCTGGAGCTGTGAAGCAATTGTGCTAACCACAATGCTACCATGCTGCCCCTCGAATATATCCCTGCTGGATATGTCCTGTAAATCCACTAAGCGTGATAGTGCCTGTAGTGGACCATTTGTCTCGGTGAAACATTGCGGATGAGTTTAAAGTGTTGCGGGACCCGCTTTGTCCCAAAGGAACTCTACGGGGTTCCCCCGGCCTGTGACTACTGGACTACCTGACTTGTCCCAGAGTGTGACGCAGACCCAAGTTGGGGAGTCCGATCACCATCAATCTGTGCTATTTATGGCCGAATTGTCTGGGCAGGCGCTAATACTGTGCATAGGCCTGGCATTGTTCCTATGTGGGGCGTTCGCTTGCTGATTCCATTGCTGGTTCGGGGGGCATTGCATTCGCAGGCGTAATGTCCCTTTTGTCCACAATTATAGCAACCTCGTGGTGCCTGTGCTCTGGGGTGCTGTCCGTCATGTCTACCTTCGTTTACCCGTGTGGGGTCCTGATGCGACCTTACTGGATTCATGTTTGCTTCTACTTTCTCCTGCTCTGCCTTTTTATGTAGGGCTTGTTCCCAAGCTCTAGAAAGTCTCTTCAGAACCCACACTACATTATGTATGGCGTCTGAGGTGTCATAATTCGCATAGGCGTTTTGACCTGCTTCTGTGGCGTGGGAGACTAAAATACCGATCCATTTGGTTGTGTTTTTGACATTTAGGTGTGCATGGACTAAATCTCCAAATACCGCTTTGAAATGGATCCAAAGACGACCTGCATATGCAATCGGATGCTCTCCTTTCTTTTGTCTGCAGCGATTTTGACCGTCTACTGGATCTCCTCTGTTATAACCAATTGCATCTGAAATAGCTGCCTTCATCTCCTGGAGGCTTCCTCCTCCTACATTCTGTGTATCGGTAATGCTGAACTAACGGATGGGTCAAGGCTCATCACTATAAGTTTCACTTCCTCCGGTTCGTCCATACCGTACATAACTGTCTGTTGTCTTACTCGCTCAAAGAAATGGTGTGGGTCTGCTGTGGGTTGGAATGGTTCAATTTTTGCGCTGGCATCTCGCAATTGTGTGATGGATAATGGGGTGGTGTACACAAAATCGGGTTCGTCGTCAATCGATGACTTGCGTTGCGTGGTGACTGAATTCATGGGGTTGTGTGCTGCTTGTGGAATCGATGGTGCGGATGTTTTCCTTTTCGGGGCCTGGGGGGCTCTATTCTGATTTTCAGTATCTTCTACATACCTATAGGCAGAGTCATTGAGTTCCTGCCAATCGGGGCCATCTTCCTGGTCTAAATTTGGTCCAAAGGTGTCTGTGAAACCATTTTGCACTGAGAGCAGTGACTGTAACCGTGAAATTTGCTGACTGCATTTGGAGTGGTCTATTGCAGTGTTCTTCAAACTTTTTTTCCGGGGACCCATTTTTACCAACCGGCCAACCTTCGGGACCCAACCCGGCCGAACTTCGCGACCCACGCCGGCTGACCATCGCGACCCACGCCGACCGACCTGCGCGACCCACCATTTTCTCTTACCTTGTTTGCTGCTGACAAAAATGGAGGAAATGGTTTTGGGTCCCTTTGGCCCTCGTACACGCTCCTCCAATGGAACCTGTTGGATGAAGGTGAAGCCTTCTGGTGTTGGAAAGTATGGAGTCTCCATCTGTCCAAAGTGCTGAATTTTTTTCCTGTAAAATTTTATCAAATAAACCCCCCCCCGAACTTGTAAAACAAAAATGAATAAAATAAATGAAAAAAAACCACTACAGAACTTGTAAAACAAAAAGCTGCAACCGTTTAAAAAAATAGCGGCCGCACTGCGCATGCGTGCCCGATTATCGCAGTGCATGTGCATTTGCGCATGCGCACCGATCATCGTGCGTGCATGCGCAATGCGGCTGAATTTTTCTTTTAACATGTTCGCAGCCGCTTGCACCCGGCGTTATGAAAAGCCAGCTGCTGCGCGGGGATTTGCGCGATAGGGAGCGCTGCGGACAACAGCTCCGCGACCCTCCCGACACCCGCCCGCGACCCACCCCCGACTTTGAAGAACACTGGTCTACTGAACTCTACCTTTGTTCCGTTGTGGAACTGTGGAGTGCTTGTAAAGCTGCCTTTAAGTCTGCGCATTGCTTCTTTAACTGTTCAACCTGTTGTTCCGTCTCTTCTCTTACAAAGACTGCGCGTTGTGTATCTTGGTAGGCCTTATCACATTGTGTCTGAAAGCTGCTGAGGTGAACTATACAAGATTGGTGTACCCGTTTGACATCAGCCATCTCCTGGTCTTTTGCTGCTAGCTGCTCTCGGAGTTGCTCATTAACTTTTTCACTCTTGAACGTTTCCCTCACTCTTCTCCTCTTTCTCTACAAGCTGTCTGCGGAGCATCCTCATGACCTCCTCTGTGCCTCGCAATTGTGCCAGGCAGGACACGATTGCCATCGGCTTACAAACTTTCCCTAAATTCTTCTTGTGTATCTCGGTTAGGTTGGCCCACCAAGTTTGTCCTATACTACCAGTACCTAACTCTTCCTTCGCACAAAACTTAGACCAAAGGGGCCATCCTTTCCCCTTCAGGTATTTCCTCAATTCCTCATCCCATTTGGGACACTGCTCTGCTCTGTTGGTCGCTGCGACCTCGGGTTCCTGTGGGTTCATAAGGCGTTCCATTGCCTTTGCTGCCATTTCTACTGGTATCTCTTTTCTGTATCCTAAATTTGGGATGGGGTGGAATAGGGCGGCGATGCAAACAGCGGGTATGGCCGAAGCTATTTTCCAGTTCACAAAACTCCCGATAGTTTTACGCAACAAAATCTAACACGTTTACCTTATATCCCTGTTAGTACACATACAAATTACTACACACTTCCGAATCCTGGAGGTTTGATCAATGCGGTTCTTACACTTGTGGTTTCTTTCACTTTTGCAATTGGGTTTCTAATCTAACGTTTTGTGGGTTCTCTCAGAGTGACAAAATCACTTCTAGGTCGAGTCCCGCCAGATGTCGCCAATTACTGTTGCCGACTTTGATGAGTGGAATACTATCCCGTCAATAATAACGGTTGCCAATTCTGCACCGGAGACGCCAATAATGTTGCCCTTCTTAATATTGAGTGGTATTGCTTTTCAGAGTTGGCAGGTATCAGATGATATCACCACAAGGTTCAACCAGTTATCGATCAAAGACCCAACAACCAGTCAGTTAGTTTAAGTTCAATAATGGGTTATTTACACACCAGATTAACTCACACATGCAACACAAAAACACTACAAGCTAAATTACACCTAACCATACAACAACCTGTACTTAACTTTCAGGCACCCGGCTTTGGCAGAGGAACAAGGCCTTTGTTTGGATCTGGAGTGGCTGGGTCTGAGAAGTAACTTCAGTTATGCTGGGCTCATCCATCTGGTAGCGATCATTGATCTTGAACTTGATTCTGGTCGTGGTGCTGCAGTTGGCTTCAGGTATAGGCCGGGCCGAAGAGTGCCGGTGTGCCAGGGCCAAAAGAGATTGAACACATGGCAGTGTCTCGCTTTATCTTTTGGGGTTTCGCGCTCTTTTGGGCGGTCCTTAGCTTTGGACCCAATAATTCGGCTGGCTTCGATTACTGCCTTCGATTTGAGCCAATAAAGGGGCGGGTGCCTTGATGGCTGGGCGTGTCCTGAGCGGTCATTGACCTTGGCTGTTTGGGCTTCCTGGGTGAAGGGAGTGGTGCCAATGTGTCAGGAATTGTATCTGATACCTGAGTACCAGTCCTTTGTCCTAGGAAAATGGGTCATTAGAATGCAAATTGGCTAGGGGTTTCGATACTGTCTGATTCTCTGTTGGCAAATATACATTTAGGCTCTGGGTTTGCCTGAATCCTGTATTGGCCATATTTCCCTTGAATCTTTGCAAGTATCCATGTTTATTTTGTAAGTGGCCATCCCAGATGGCTACACACCTTCACAAACTTTCCAATATAACTGCTGCCTCTCCCTGTTGCTGTTGGATGAAGAATGAAAACATTAAGGAAATGGATCTAAATACCTTCAATTCATTCCAGTAGAAGTCTGTGCTGCCGGATTTATTTAAATGGCTGCCCTTAAAACTAGCTTTGACAGATAGGCAGTGTAAAATAATCTTTATTAGTGTCACAAATAGGCTTACATTAACACTGCAATGAAGTTACTGTGAAAAGCCCCTAGTCGCCACATTCCGGCGCCTGTTCGGGTACAATGAGGGAGAATTCAGAATGTCCAATTCACCAATCCACCGTCTTTCGGACCCAGGCAGACACGGGGAGAACATGCAGACTCCGCACAGACAGTGACCCAAGCCGGGATCTGGTAAAAAAGCATAAATCCCATGCAAATTTACTGTGCCTGTGCATGCATCAGGATTGCGTAGTCCCGGCACGCAACTCTAGTGAACCACACTGGAGCAATTCTCATTGATTTGGATGTTCTGGCCCATTATCTAGTCAATGAGTTCTCCCTCTAACTAAAATGAAAACAGAAAATGCTGGAGAAACTCATTAGATCTGGCAGCATCTGTGGAGGGAGAATAGAGTCAATGTTTCAAGGCTGTATGACTCTTCTTCAAAGCTAACGTGAGGGAGAAATGTGATGGATTATCTATTGCATAAGAGGGGTGGAGTAGCTGAAGCAGGGGAGAAGACCAGTGATAGGTGGGAACTAGGAGAGTTTGCAACAAAGATGTGCAGGGCACAAAACAGTAAATGGCAGTGTGAAGGGCTATGGAAGATGCTGATAGGGGCGTAGTTACACTTGCAGAATGTGTTAATGGGGGAACTGAGGTCAGTGCTCAATGAAAGCAAAACTAAAGAACAAGTGACCGATGGATCAGTGGGGGGGGGAGGGGGGGGTTTATATTGAAACAAAAATGTTTGGGATAAATAAAAAGTATAAAGGTGGAGGAGAAAGGTCACAGTCTAGAGTTGTTGAACTCAATGTTGAGTCCCGAGGGCTGTAGCATACCTAATCGGAGGATGAGGTGTTACCCCCTCTGACCAATGTATTTTCAGGGTGATTTGTTGGAGTTTATTTCATCTTTCTTCGTAGTTCCGTTACTTTTAAACGTAGTCATTTTCTTTTATTTTTTAAAAATAATATTCTTATTAAGGTATTTGACATTTTTTATAACAGTAACAAAAACAATGACAGCAACATGGTAAAATAAACATTTCCCCCCCAGCCCAATCTTCACACACCTCAACCATACAACAACAATTCACCCACCCCCCACCCCCTCCACGCCCCCCCTTGGAATACTGCACCTGCTGACATTTTTAATTTTCCCCGAGAAAGTCGACGAACGGCTGCCATCTCCGGGAGAACCCTAACAGTGACCCTCTTAAGGCAAACTTTATTTTCTCAAGACTGAGAACCCAGCCATGTCACTAACCCAGGTCTCTACACTCGGGGGCTTTGAGTCCCTCCACATTAACAAGATCCGTCTCCGGGCTACCAGGGAGGCAAAGGCCAGGACATCAGCCTCTTTCGTCCCCTGAACTCGCGGATCTTCCGACTTTCCAAAGATCGCCACCTCTGGACTCGGCACCACCTGTGTTTTTAGCACCGTGGACATTGCCTGAGCAAAACCCTGCCAAAACCCTCTAAGCTTCGGACATGCCCAAAACATGTGGACATGATTTGCTGGGCTTCCTTCGCACCTCGCACACCTATCCTCTACCTGAGAAAACTTGCTCATCCTAGCCACCGTCATGTGTGCCCGGTGGATTACCTTAAATTGTATCAGGCTAAGCCTGGCGCACGATGAGGAGGTATTAACCCTGCTGAGGGCAACCACCCATAGACCCGCCTCTATCTCTCCTCCTAACTTGTCCTCCCACTTGCCCTTAAGCTCCTCCACTGGAGTTTCCTCCGCCTCCGAAAGCTCACGGTAAATATCCAATACCTTCCCCTCTCCCACCCAGGTACTGGAAACTACTCTATCCTGTGTCCCCCGTGGCGGCAGCAGCGGAAAGGCCGGCACCTGTTTCCTCAGGAAGTCGCGCACCTGCAGATACCTAAAACCATTCCCTGTTGGCAATTTAAATTTATCCTACAAAGCTTTTAAGCTGGGAAAGCTCCCATCTATAAATAGATCCCCCATCCTTCTAATTCCTGCTCTCTGCCAACTTCGGAACCCGCCATCTAGCCTACCCGGTACAAACCTGTGGTTGTTATAAATCGGGGTCCAAATCGATGCTCCCTCCACTCTCTTGGATCTCCTCCACTGCCCCCAGATCCTCAGAGCCGCCATTAACACCGGACCTGTGGAGTATCGGGCCGGCGAGAACGGCAGAGGTGCCGTTACCAGTGCTCCCAAACTGGTGTCTTTACATGACGCCGCCTCCATCTGCTGCCATGCCGACCCCTCCCCCACTACCCACTTCCTAATCATTGCGATATTAGCCGCCCAGTAGTAATTGCAGAAGTTCGGCAGCGCCAACCCACCCTCCCCCCGACTGCGCTCCAGCAACACTTTCTTCACTCACGGGGTTTTAGTCGCCGACACAAAGCCCAAAATAATCTTATTCACCCGCTTGAAAAAGGTCTTAGCGATGAAGATGGGAAAGCACTGAAAGACAAACAGAAATCTGCGAGGACTGTCATTTTCACGGTCTGTACCCTCCCCGCCAGTGATAGTGGGAGCATGTCCCATCTCTTAAAGTCCCCTTCCATTTGTTCTACCAACCGGGATAGGTTTAACTTGTGTAGTACCTCCCATTTCAGGGCCCACCTGGATTCCCAGATATCGAAAGCTCTTCCCTACCATTCTAAGCGGCAGCTCTCCCAGTCTCTTCTCCTGACCTCTTGCCTGGATCGCAAACATCTCGCTCTTCCCCATGTTCAATTTATACCCCGAAAGATTGCCAAATTCCCCCAAGATTCGCATTACTTCCCCTATCTTCTCCAACAGGTCTGAAATGTACAAGAGCAGGTCATCTGCGCAGAGCGAGACCCAGTGTGACACCCCCCCCCCCCCCCCACACCCCGAACCAGCCCTTTCAAGTTCCTAGAGGCTCTTAACACCATGGCCAATGGCTCTATAGCCAGAGCAAACAGTAACGGGGCGAGAGAGAGGGACCTTGTCCCTCGGTGTAGTTTAAAATACCCCGACCTCAGCCGGTTCGTACGCACACTCGCTACTGGTGCCTGATACAGCAACCGCACCCAGTCAATGAAACCCTCACCAAACCCAAACCTTCCCAGCGCCTCACACAGGTAATTCCACTCCACCCCGATCAAAAGCCTTCTCCACATCCATCGCTACCACCATCTCCGCCTCCTCTCCTTCTAGGGGCATCATAATAACATTTAGAAGCCTTCGAACATTGGCCTTGAGTTGCCTACCCTTAACAAATCCTGTCTGGGGGCAGCACGGTGGCGCAGTGGTTAGTGCTGCTGCCTCACGGCGCCGATGTCCCAGGTTTGATCCCGCCTCTGGGTCACTGTCCGTGTGGAGTTTGCACATTCTCCCCGTGTTTGCGTGGGGTTCGCCCCCATAACCCAAAAGATGTGCAGGGTAGGTGAATTAGCCACGCTAATTTGCCCCATAATTGGAAAAAATTAATTGGGTACCCTAAATTTATTTTTAAAAACAAATCCCATCTGGTCTTCCCCTATTACCCCGGGACACAGTCCTCTCTCCTTGTGGCCAGTATCTTAGCCAGCAGTTTGGCATCCACATTCAGTAGAGAAATCGGCCTGTACGACCCGCATTGCTCCGGATCCTTCTCCCATTTCAAGATCAATGAAATCGAGGCCTGCGACATTGTCATTTTCTTTTCTACATCCAACTGGGGGCTGACATTGTTCCCTACAAAGTCTTTGCTTAACCTGTGTGGACTTGTACACAAACGTTTTCTTGTCGGTTTAGCATAAGAATTTCACCAGGGTTTCACGAATTGGCCATGTCAGGTAACAGTGGAAGACTCGCGTGATGGGAAATTCACTAACAGCCCCATTCTCAAACCAATCAAGGAATGTTTTCTGAAATCCGGGTTGCATTTTACCTGATGTCATAACCTGTCACTTCAAGATATCTAATTTATTTTTAAAGTGCAAAAGAATCACAATCAAAGACAAGGAAATGCCATTTAATAATAATAATCGCTTATTGTCACAAGTAGGCTTCAATGAAGTTACTGTGAAAAGCCCCGAGTCGCCATAGCGCCTGTTCGGGGAGGCCGGTACGGGAATCGAACCTACGCTGCTGGCCTTGTTCTGCATTACAAGTCAGCTATTTAGCCCACTGTGCTAAACCAGCCCAGATTTCAATCCTCTTTGGGAACCCTTTCATGTGCTGTGTCAAAAGGCTTTTGATAAAGTTCCACATGAAAGGCTATCAATTTATTAAACTCAAACAGTGGGGATTCAGAGTAAAACCTGAAAAGACATGAGTTGAACATGATTTGTAATTGAGTAGAACATTGGCTGATGAAATTGAATGCAACCAAGTATGAAGTACTGCACATGACAAAATGGGTCTTTCAAGAATGATACTGCAGTAATGTAGGAAAAAGCTGAAGAACACAAACATTGTCAAACAATTCAGAGCAGCAATCAACCATGCCAATAGAATTCAGATTTACAGAACAGCCTACAAGTCAAAGAAGGTAATAATGCTCTGGTCAGATTTCACCATGAATACTGCATCCTTTTTTGCTCAGCAAGAAACAATAAAAATATTCAAATACAGGAACAAAGTGGGTAAGAGTTCCAAAGTTGATCCCCAGTGTCTGAAACTTGAGTAATGAGGAAAGACCAAACAATCTAGTCTTTTAAACCTAGAAATTTGACATCATACAGAAGTATATATTAATGTAAGGATTCAAAAAACAACTCAGAATATTAATTTAACAGTGGAAGTATGACGAGGAGGCCATATGTTCAAGCTAGTAAAATAACCTTCGGACTTCCCTCAGAAAATTCTTTTTCAGACATAGATTGATCAACATGTGAAATAGCCATCCTGATGGTGTAGAGGAAGCAGTAACAACTTGATGCTACATGTAGTGGGGTGACAGTGGGTAGGAGGCTTTAGGAGGCTTTAGGATCACTTATATTCATCATACATTTAGGGGTGGGATTGTTTATCGATGATCCCATTGTGTTGAGCTCTATTCATACCCCCCTTGCATTCTCACTCCCCAATCAAAATGAAGCTCCGACCAAAATCTGGCCAACATCCTGCCATGTGAGAACAAATAGCAGGAAACATGTATGCTTCGTAAGTGCTGGTTTGTGACAATTTTGAAGAAAAGAAAATCCATCTTTTTCTGACCTGTAATGGCACCACAATTGCTGGGTGCCTTAAATTAATTTCTTGTAGTTCGCCAGTGTAGATAGATTTAACTGGAGTAGGCATATTGTGGCTAGAAAATTTGGGCAGAAGTTCAGTCAACCACTTTTTAATGTGGTTTAAAACTTGGCACAATTCTGGTTCGAGAATTTGTTCATTCGCTTGATTGGTGCCCTGGTAATAAGAATCAATATCTATCCCATCTAGCACCAGGGTCAATGTTATTCTGACAGAAACTATTTCCCTTGAAGCCTCTAACATTGAAAATCAAATTGCTGGAACATCATCAGTCCTAAGATTCACTTTGTCTTCCTCACTTGTACATGTTATATTGTTCCCCCATTAATATCCTGGAATTCTCGACCTAACGCCATGCCATCGTAGAAGTATCATTTCCGCGAGAACTGAAACACTTCAAGAATACCTACCACCATCTTCTGAAGGTAGAAGGGGAAGAGAAACAAAATGCAAAGAGTGTTTAAAAACAACATAGAAACCTACTTGGCCTCTTCTTCACCAAAATACCTTACACAAGTGTAACTGAGGACTCAGAATATTACTGAGTATATTCATGAGATAAGGCCAACAAAACAAACATATTTCAAAAAGCAAGTGATGTGATGGTGGATGGGACTGGGTGGGGGCAGGTAGGGGGTCTTCCACCTTCCCTTTGCAGGTTGCTGCAGTCCCACAAGCCACATTGCCAGCCTACATCACTAATAATGTTTCTGCCATTACCCTGTCTTCCTCAACGTTATTATTTGAAGTGCATTTGCCACAAATTTAACTAGAATTGGGGATGGAAGAGGGGCGGATAAAGAGAAGGCAGTTAGAGACCCTGAAACAGGAGAACAACCAGTGCCCATGATTTCTCTCCCTGGCCCTGGTCTGGAGCCACAGATTACCCAACAAAGGGGTTCAAAAATTCACATGTGACTTGAAGGGAATTTACTTGGATTATTAAGAAGTAACAGTTTAGGTATGATACATAAATGAAATAGGCAGAAAAAAACATATGGCCCTTAATATTTGAGAATGGTTTACTGGTCCCAGATCACTGGTCTGAGCTAACTGGATACAGAGAAGGCTAATTACCCTGACAACCTCCCAACCATATTGCTGAGGAGTTGTGCTAAAGAACTACCCCTTGCCCTAGTCAAGCTGTTTCAGTACAGCTACAACACTGACATTAACCTGAAAAAATGGAAAATTTCCCAGGTATGCCCTGTCCATAAAATGCAGAGCAAATTCAATCCATCCAATTATTGCTTCATCAATCTACGCTTGTTCATCAGCAAAGTGATGGACTGTGTCGTCCATCACTGCTATCAAGGGATACTAACTCACTCTTAACCCGCTCACTGATGCTGCACTCATCCAAGCATTCCTTCACACTCCTGACAAATATGTTGTAGATGGTGGACTGGCTTGGATGAGTGCAGCTCCAACAACACTTAAGAACTCAACACAATCCAGAACAAAGCAGCTCATTTGATTGGCACCCCATCTACCAGCTTAAACATTCATTCCCTCCGCCATTGGCATACTCATGGTCCACAGCATTTGCCATCTATAAGATGCACTGCAGAAACTTTCAAAGACTTATTTAATAGCACCAACTAAATCTAACACCTTGTGTCCTGAGAAGGACAAGGTAGGAAGCATATGGCAGGTGGGGAGGGGGTCAGACTGTGGAAAAAGGTAGTGCCAGGAAGGGGGGCTTCCACCTATCCTCCTACAGAGTTGTCATTTTTATGCGAGTGAGGAAATGTGAGCGAGAGAGACACAAAGAGGAAATAGAGAAATAGGGCGGGATTCTCCGTAGCCCGACTCCGAAATTGGGATCAGCGATTGGGTGGAGAATGGACCATGACGCCGGATCTGGGGCATGCGCCGGTTTGACGCCAGTTTGCGATGCTCCGCCCCCTACAAACCGGCGTCATCGGGATGCGCGCCGCGCACAGTTGTAAGGCCGTTGGTGTATCATCGGCCGGCCCCCCCACGATGCTCCACCCCTGATGAGTCACGTGTGGTCTCAGCAGTCGGGAACCTGATGTACAGGCTGCGGACAGTGTCCAGCGTTGCATTTCCATCCGAGATTTGTGCCGCTGGCTGGGGGACCTCTGCTAGGGCTAGGGGGACTAATGGGGGTTGGCCAGGGAGTGTACTGTGGGGTTGGGGTGGGCAGATTAGGGTTCCAACATGGCCGGCGCCATGTTTTTTGGTGTGATCGGTGCAGGCCGCCAGCCCTGCGCATGCGCAGCCTGGGACCCGGCCATTATCCGGCCATTTTCCGCTCACTCACTGGGTGGATATCGCGGCGCCGGTGCTAGCCCCTCACCGGTACCGGAATTGGCAAGGAGTTGGCACCGATTTTCCTGTTGTGAACCACCCGCGGATTCTCCACTGGCGCCGGCACTTAGCCGCTGGAACAGAGAATTCCGCTCATAGTTCGTTTTAAATCAAGATGAAAATGTGAGGGAGGGGTTTTGATTGAGTGGGGGGTTTAAAACAGGAAATTGCCAATTCAATGGGGTAGATGCTGAGTTGGAGAATGGTATTTTGGATAGGGCAAATCAGCGGAAGATCGATGGGAATATCGGGGCCTGATAGAGGAGGGACGATCGGGGCCTGGTGTGGAGGGAAGATCAGGGCCTGGTGGTGGAAAGATCAGGGCCTGGTTGTGGAGAGATCAGGCCTGGTGGTGGAGAGACCCGGGCCTGTTGGTGGAGGGAAGATCAGAGCCTGGCGACATGAGATAAATCAGGAGCTGGTGACAGAGAGAAGAGCAAGATCAGG
The DNA here is from genome assembly GCF_047496885.1 of Scyliorhinus torazame. NCBI lineage: Eukaryota > Metazoa > Chordata > Chondrichthyes > Carcharhiniformes > Scyliorhinidae > Scyliorhinus > Scyliorhinus torazame. Next base: position 226,145,807 of record NC_092709.1, read on the forward strand.
GCCCGATGTTGGAGAGACAATGAGGGCCTGGTGGCAGAGAGAAGATTAGGGTCTCGTGGTAGAGAGAAAATGAGGGCCTGGTGGTGGAGGAAAGATCAATAGACTTGCTCTCACTGAGAGTTCTCTCATATCTAAGACCAATCTACCTTTAGTCAGGTCATCACGGCAGCACGGTAGCATTGTGGATAGCACAATTGCTTCCCAGCTCCAGTGTCCCAGGTTCGATTCCAGCTTGGGTCACTGTCTGTGCGGAGTCTGCACATCCTCCCAATGTGTGCGTGGGTTTCCTCCGGGTGCTCCGGTTTCATCCCACAGTCCAAAGATGTGCAGGTTAGGTGGATTGGCCATGATAAATTGCCCTTAGTGTCCAAAATTGCCCTTAGTGTTGGGTGGGGTTACTGGGTTATGGGGATAGGGTGGAGGTGTTGACCTTGGGTAGGGTGCTCTTTCCAAGAGCTGGTGCAGACTCGATGGGCCAAATGGCCTCCTTCTGCACTGTAAATTCTATGATCTTTTAGCTGCCCGAATTCACATCGTTCTACGAGCTGCGTTACTGCCTTCATGCATCGTTCAACTATTCTGTCTTCACTCTGAACTCTAGTGCTGAATACATTACGTTTGTAGACAACATTTACTGAGGATTCGAAAATGTACGTTCAAGGCTTTCAAAATCTCTGTCATCTTTTTTCTTTGCTCTTCTGTTAGATTTAGTGTGGTACCCACTTTATAACAGTCCTTCCCCAGCAGTGTTAAAGGTGTGGCTACCCTTATCATTTCAGATTGTTCATTAAATATGTTGCAATCTCATAGTTTTGCCATTGTGAGTGGAAAAACTGCCAGTTTTGCTACGTTTCCTCCCACAGTCTAAAGATATGCAGGTTAGAAAAGGGATGAGGATCTTAAAAGTGATTTTAGTGAGTTAGGTTGGAAGCTAAAGAGCAGGACAAGCAGAGTAGTGATCTCAGGATTGCTACCGGTGCCACATGCAAGTGAGACAAGGAACAGAGAGCGAGTGCAGCTGAACACGTGGCTACAGAGCTGGTGCAGGAGGGAAAGCTTCTGTGGATCATTGGGTATCTTCTGGGGAAGGTGGGACCTATACATGAAGGACGGATTGCACCTAAACTGGAGGGGCACCAATATCCTGGGAGGGAGGTTTGCTAGAGCTCATCGGAAGGGTTTAAACTAGTTTGGCAGGGGGATGGGAACCAGAGCTATGGATCAGAGGATAGGGTAGCTGTTGAACAGGCAGAAATAGTATGCAGCCTGTCTGTGAGGAAGGATAGACAGTTGATCGGGAAAGGTTGCACTCAGTGGAATGGTTAAAGTGTGTCTGTTTCAATGCAAGGAGTCAGGAATAAGGGAGATGAACTTAGAGCATGGATCAGGACTTGGAACTACGATGATGTGGCCATTACGGAGACATGGATTTCACAGGGGCAGGAATGGTTGTTAGATGTTCCGGGGTTTAGATGTTTTCAGAAGAATAGGGAGGGAGGTAAAAGAGAAGGGGGAGTAGCACTGTTAATTAGGGAGTGCATCACAGCTGCAGAAAAGGAGGTAGTTGAGGAGGGTTTGTTTACTGAATCAGTATGGGTGGAAGTCAGAAACAAGAAAGGAGCAGTCACTTTAGTGGGAGTTTTCTGTAGACCCCCCAATAGCAGCAGAGAGATAGAAGAACAGATTGGGTGGCAGATCTTGGAAAAGTGCAGAGGTAACAGAGTTGTTGTCATGGGTGACTTCAAATTCCCTAATATTGACTGGAACCTCCTTAGTGCAAATGGTTTGGATGGAGCAGATTTTGTCAGGTGTGCACAGGAAGGATTCCTGACTCAATATGTAGATAGGCCGACTAGGGGGGAGGCCATATTGGACTTGGTGCTCGGCAACGAAGCAGGCCAGGTGTCAGATGACTCGGTGGGAGAGCATTTTGGTGACAGTGACCACAACTCCTTGACCTTTACCATAGTCATGGAGAGGGATAGGAACAGACAGTATGGGAAGCTTTTTAATTGGGGGAGGGGAAATTATACTGCTATTAGACAGGAGCTGAGGAGCATAAAGTGGGAACAATTGTTCTTGGGGAAATGCACAACAGTAATGTGGGGGTTGTTTAAGGAGCACTTGCTGCGAGTGCTGAATTGTTTTGTCCCATTGAGACGAGGGAGGAATGGTAAGGTGAAGGAGTCTTGGATAACAAGAGAAGTGGTGCTTCTAGTCAAGAGGAAGAAGGAAGCTTAAGTAAGGTTGAGGAAGCAAGGATCTGACTCAGCTCTAGAGGGTTATAAGGTGGCCAGGAAGGAACTCAAAAATGGACTGAGGAGAGCTAGAAGGGGGCATGAAAAACCCCTGGCGGGTAGGATTTGGGAAAACCCCAAGGCGTTCTACACTTATGTGAGAAATAAGAGGATGATCAGAGTGAGAGTAGGGCCGATCAGGGATATTGGAGGGAACTTGTGCCTAGAGTCTGAGGAGATGGGGGAGGCCCTAAATGAATATTTTGCTTCAGTATTCACTAGAGCGAGGGACCTTGTTGCCCATGAGAACAGTGTGAACCAGGTTAATAGATGCGAACAGGTTGATATTAAGAAGGAGGATGTACTGGAAATATTGAAAAGCATCAGGATAGATAAGTCCCCTGGGCCAGACGGGATATACCCAAGGTTACTACGGGAAGCGAGGGAGGAGATGGCTGGCGATGATCTTTGCGTCCTCACTCTCCACTGGAGTACCACCAGATGATTAGAGAGAGGCGAATGTTGTTCCCCCGTTCAAGAAAGAGAATAGGGAAATCCCTGGGAATTACAGACCCATCAGTCTTACATCTGTGGTGAGCAAAATATTGGAAAGGATTCTGAGAGATAGAATTTATGATTATTTAGAAAAACATAGTTTGATTAAAGATAGTCAGCATGGCTTTGTGAGGGGCAGGTCATGCCTCACAAGCCTCATTGAATTATTTGAGGATGTGAGGAGACACATTGATGAAGGTCGGGCAGTGGATGTGGTGTATATGGATTTCAGTAAGGCATTTGATAAGGTTCCCCATGGTAGGCTCATTCACAAAGTTAGGGGGCATGGGATACAGTGAGATTTGGCAGTCTGGATACAGAATTGGCTGGCCGATTACAGCGGGTGGTAGTGGATGGAAAGTATTCCGCCTGGAGATCGGTGACCAGTGGTGTCCCATAGGGATCGGTTCTAGGACCTCTGCTCTTTGTGGTTTTTATAAATGACTTGGACGAGGAAGTGGAAGGGTGGGTTAGTAAGTTTGCTGATGACACGAAGGTTGGGGGAGTTGTAGATAGTGTTGAAGGTTGTTGTAGGTTACAACAGGACATTGACAGGATGCAGAGCTGGGCTGCGAAGTGGCAGATGGAGTTCAATCTTGATAAATGTGAAGTGATTCATTTTGGAAGGTCGAATTTGAATGCTGAATACACGGTTAAAGTCAGGATTCTTGGAAGTGTGGAGGATCAGAGGGATCTTGGGGTCCACGTTGTAGAGATCTACCATGCGGATTTAGTGGCACTTGCGAACGCTAAAACTCAGTAGAAATTTGAGTTAGAACTTCTCGGGTGCAAATAAGAATTGTTTATCGCCTCTATTTGATTACAATTGAGAGTCACTTAAATCCTATTCTCTAATAAGTCCGGCTAGCAAAAAGGACTTAAAGAGAAGCAACTTGTACACAATTTAACTTTTAAAATAATACAGAAATGGTTTCTCTGCAAAATGAATTGCAGATTTGTATTGAATTGAATGCAGTGATGGGATTCAAACCCGTATCCTGAGAGCATTACCCTAAATTACTGGATTACTAGTTCAGTGACAATACGATTACACCATTGCCTCCCTCCAGCTGTGAGAGGACAGAAGGGGTGGTAACTAGGAGAGGGCTAGATGGAGGCTGATTGAGAAGATCAGAAGGAGAATGGTGAAAGGAGTAAGGGAGAGGAGTGTAGAGAGGAAAGATATTTATCAATATTTCGGGAAGAGTGATTTGGAGCTGAGTAAGTGAAGTCAGCTGGCACTGAGTGAAACAATTCATATCATAGAATTTACAGTGCAGAAGGATGCCATTCGGCCCATTGAGTCTGCACCGGCTCTTGGAAAGAGCATCCTACTTAAGCCCATGCTACTAACTTATCCCCGTAACCCAGTAACCCCACCTAATCTTTTTTGGACACTAAGGGCAATTTATCATGGCCAATCCACCTAACCTGCACATATTTGGACTGTGGGATGAAACCGGAGCACCCGGAGGAAACCCACGCAGACACGGGGAGAATGTGCAGACTCCACACAAACAGTGACCCAAGCTGGGAATCGAACCTAGGTCCCTGGAGCTGTGAAGCAACTGTGCTAACCATTGTGTCATGATATCCAGATCAGCATATCATGGTGCAATCACGCACACACTGATGGACAGGCAGTTGGACCAACCAGCACACACATAACATCGCAGCCAATCACCAGTGAGAGCACACGCACTATAAAACAGGGAACACCACAGTTCCCGCTCATTCTACCAGGAGATAGCTCAGAGCACAGAGCTCACAGCGTGCCACTCAGACTTACACCATGTGCTGAGTGCCTCACTAAGATAGTGATAGGGCTGGGTCCACAGGTTAGCTGGTGAAGCACGTACCCAAGCCAAGAGTTAGTTGTTACCGTTGATTAGACAATAAAACAGAGTTGTACCATCTACAGCCGTGTTGGATCATTTGTGCATCAGAACACCCAACACGACACATTGTGCTACCGCGCTACCCACTTTCATTAAGATCCCAAATTCATTAAGATTTGTCTCATCAAAGCTTTGTCTAAAACCTGATATATTCTTGAGAATAATGTTTATTTGATTTGTTGAGGCACATTGAAAATGGGACTGTCAAATAGCTTTAATGGTTGCCTTTCTTGTCTAGATGAGACTGAATTTGGATCTCCCTGCACAGCCAATAGCAAAGTCACTTGCAATACCTACTTCCATGGCATTCCTAGAGACAAATTATATACGTAATAGATGAGACCTCAGAGAGTGTGCGTGTTTGACGTCAACTCCAAGGCTTTTACACAGATGGATCAGCTGCACTTCGGAGTATATTTACTGTGGAAAATGAGTCAGACTCCTGAAGTTATAGTTACAGATGTTGTTCAGGGTTTAACATCTTGTAGTGTACTGATGTTTTAGTCACATAATTTGACAATGTCATTATAAGATACAAAATGTTTTACCAGTTTTTGAGAAAGCTTTGCATTGGCAGTGGTAGACTGGTAGGTGATTGCTGGGATGTTGGAAGAGTCTTATGCATTCCAAATCCATTGGTAACAGGTTTCAAATGTCACAAGTTTGTTTGTAAAGCTGCAGCTAAAGCAACAGTGAAGAAGAGAAGGTGGAACTAATTAAATTAGGATCATGTTGCAATTTCTAATCACTTAAAGTGCATGTATGCAAGTCAGTTGTATAATCAGCTCCGACCTGCCACTAATGAAGTAATTATTGCCAAAAGTGACAAGAAAATAATGACATGCCTTTTGCACTCAGTGTGGCTGCCATTGTCTTTTAGATGAGAAATTATGTAAATACAGGATTCATGTGTGTGGTAAACCACTGTGTTCCTATATTAAGGGTTGTACGGTAGAACCTGCACTACAGGTTTACCTGGGCCCCTGCATGCTAGCTCCGCCCAGGAGCCGGGTTATAAATATGCGTGGCCTTCAGCTAGCAGCCATTTCGTCAGCTGCTGTGGGAGGCCACACATCTAATACTAATAAAGCCTCAGTTTGAATTCAACTTTGTCTCCAGCCAAATCGATCGTGCCTTCATTTATTAGTATCAGATTCAGAAGATGGACCTCCGGATTAAACCAGATCGACTGCAGCTGGATCCACGCGCAAGCGACGCCAGAAAGGACTTCCAGCAATGGCTAGCTTGTTTTGAAGCGTATATCAACGCAGTGCCGACCCCTGTTCCAGAGGTTCAGAAGATTCAAATTTTGTACTCCAGACTCAACTCTAAAATCTTCCCGCTGATCCAGGATGCCCCCAATTACGTTGATGCTATGACTCGACTCAAAGAAAATTATGAGCAGAAGACGAACACGCTCTTTGCCAGACACGCGTTCGCAACGCGTACTCAACTACCTGGTGAGTCAATCGAGGACTTCTGGAGGGCCCTGAACCCACTAGTGCGGGACTGTGACTGTCAGGACGTTACAGCTAAGGAGCACTCAGATCTCCTTATGAGGGACGCTTTTGTAACTGGGATTGGGTCCGATGTTATCAGGCAGCGGCTCCTAGATGGGCCATGCGCGGCCTCGCAGAGACTAAAACACTGGCGCTTTCCTTGACAGTCGCCCTGCGCAATGTACAGTCCTAGGCCCCCAACAACGTGGCCCACTCCTCCTACGCTTCATAGAATTTACAGTGCAGAAGGAGGCCATTCAGCCCATCGAGTCTGCACCGGCTCTTGGAAAGAGCACCCTACCCAAAGTCAACACCTCCACCCTATCCCCATAACCCAGTAACCCCACCCAACACTAAGGGCAATTTTGGACACTAAGGGCAATTTATCATGGCTAATCCACCTAACCTGCACATCTTTGGACTGTGGGAGGAAACCGGAGCACCCGGAAGATACCCACGCACACACGGGGAGGATGTGCAGAGTCCGCACAGACAGTGACCCAAGCCGGAATCGAACCTGGGACCCTGGAGCTGTGAAGCAATTGTGCTATCCACAATGCTACCGTGCTTCATGGGCCCCACAGGCAGCCACCCCAACGGGGGCGCTACCCACCCAATAAGCCTGCGCTACGCGCCAGCCAGTGATCTCCGGGGGGCCCCGATGCTATTTCTACGGCCAACAAAGACACCCCCGCCAACGCCCGGTCCGCGCTACCCTTTGTAAGGCCTGCGGGAAAAGGGCCACTACGCAGCGGTGTGCCAGGCCCGCTCAGCGGCAGCGGTCGCCCCCCCCCCCCCCCGGTCACGGACAATGGGCGCCGCTATCCTAACCCTCCTCCCCAGGCCATGTGTGAGCAATGGGCGCCGCCATTTTCTCCCCCGCACAACACGTGCATTTCATGGGTGCCGCCATCTTGCTCCACCCCCGCAACGTGCGTTCCATGGGCGCCGCCATTTTGTGATCCCCAGGACCTCCGGGCGGTGCCATCTTGTCCACCCCGCAGCACATGGAGACCAACGGCGTTTCAGGACCCCAACTCAGCGGCCGTCTCACTACCCGACGATCAACCACGACTCGCATCCATGGCAATCGACCAGTCCCGACCACACACTCTGACCAACGCATCCACCAGCGTGAAAGTCAACGGACATGTGACCTCCTGCCTACTGGACTCCGGGAGCACCGAGAGCTTTGTACATCCAAATACGGTAAGGCGCTGCTCCCTTAAGGTACACCCTACCAATCAAAGTATCTCCCTGGCCTCCGGATCCCATCGCGTAGCGATCCGGGGGTACTGCACGGTCACGCTCACAGTCCAAGGTGTAGAGTTCCACGGTTTTCGCCACTATGTCCACCCTAACCTCTGCGCTGCACTTGTCCTCGGCCTGGATTTTCAGTGCAACCTCCAGAGCCTGACCCTTAAATTTGGCGGACCCTTACCACCCCTCACTGTGTGCGGCCTCGCGACCCTAAAGGTCGATCCTCCTTCCCTCTTTGCCAATCTAACTCCAGATTGCAAACCCATCACCACCAGGAGCAGATGGTACAGCACCCAGGATAAGGCCTTCATCAGGTCCGAGGTCCAACGGTTGCTTCGGGAGGGAGTCATCGAGGCCAGCAACAGCCCCTGGAGAGCTCAAGTGGTAGTGGTTATGTCTGGGGAGAAAAACCGAATGGTCGTGGACTACAGCCAGACCATCAACAGGCACACGCAGCTCGACGTGTGCCCCCTCCCACGCATATCTGACATGGTTAACCAGATTGCACAGTACCGGGTCTTCTCAACGGTGGACCTGAAATCTGCTTACCACCAGCTCCCCATTCGTAAATCGGACCAGCCATACACCGCCTTCGAGGCAGACGGCCGGCTATATCACTTCCTTAGGGTCCCCTTCGGCGTCAAAAGTGGGGTTTCGGTCTTCCAAAGGGAGATGGACCGAATGGTCGACTGGTACGGCTTGTGGGCCACGTTTTCGTACCTAGACAATGTGGCCATCATTGACCATGATCAGCAGGACCATGACGCCAACCTTGCCAAATTTCTCCGCACCGCCACTCTCCTCAACCTCACATACAACAAGGAGAAGTGTGTGTTCCGTACAAACCGCTTAGCCATCCTCGGCTACGTGGTCCAGAATGGAGTTCTGGGGTCAGATCCCGACCGCATGCGCCCCCTCATGGAGCTTTCCCTCCCCCACTGCCCCAAGGCCCTCAAACGCTGCCTGGGGTTCTTCTCGTATTACGCTCAGTGGGTCTCAAACTATGCAGACAAGGCCCGCCCACTCATACAGTCCACTTATTTCCCCCTGACGGCCGAGGCCCAACAGGCTTTCGCCCGGATCAGAGCGGATATTGCCAAAGCTGGAATGCACGCTGTAGACGAAACACTTCCATTCCAAGTAGAAAGCGACGCATTAGACGTCGCCCTTGCCGCCACCCTAAACCAGGCAGGCCCGTGACATTTTATTCCCGCACCCTCCATGCCTCCGAAATTCGGCACTCATCCGTCGAAAAGGAGGCCCAGGCTATCATTGAGTCTGTGCAACATTGGAGGCATTACCTGGCCGGTAGGAGATTCACTCTCCTCACTGACCAACGGTCAGTTGCCTTCATGTTCAACAACACACAGCGGGGCAAGATCAAAAATAACAAAACCTTGCGGTGGAGAATCGAGCTCTCCACCTATAACTACGAGATTAAGTATCGCCCTGGCAAACTCAACGAGCCCTCAGATGCCCTATCCCGAGGTACATGTGCCAGCGCACAGGTAGACCGACTCCGGGCCCTGCACGACAGCCTTTGACACCCAGGGGTCACTCGGTTGTACCACTTCATTAAGGCACAAAATTTGCCCTACTCCTTCGAGGAAGTAAGGACGATCACCAAGGACTGCCAGGTCTGTGCGGAATGCAAACTGCACTTCTACCGGCCAGACCGCGCGCACCTGGTGAAGGCCTCGCGCCCCTTTGAACGCCTCAGCGTGGATTTCAAAGGCCCCCTCCCCTCCTCCGACCGACACACGTATTTCCTCAGTGTGATCGATGAATACTCCCGTTTTCCCTTCGCCATCCCATGCCCCGACATGACGTCTGCCACCGTCATTAAAGCCCTTAATTCTATCTTCACTCTGTTCGGCTTCCCCGGCTAGATCCACAGTGACAGGGGATCCTCAATTCATGAGTGATGAGCTACGTCAGTTCCTGCTCAGCAGGGGTATCGCCTCCAGCAGAACGCCGAGCTACAAACCCCGGACAGGTAGAAAGGGAGAATGGGATGGTATGGAGGGCCGTCCAGCTGGCCCTATGGTCCAGAAATCTCCCAGCAATCCACCGGCAAGAGGTCCTCCTTGATGCACTACATTCCATTCGTTCATTACTTTGCACCGCTACTAACAGTACACCGCATGAACATCATTTTGCCTTCCCCAGGAAGTCCACATCCGGGGTATCGCTCCCAACTTAGCTCACAGCTCCGGGAACCGTGCTTCTGCGTAAACATGTGCGGCTCCACAAGGCAGATCCGTTGGTGGAAAGGGTGCACCTGCTCCACGCAAACCCACAGTACGCCTACGTGGTGTTCCCCGACGCCGCCAGGATACCGTCTCCCTCAGGGACCTGGCACCAGCAGGTTCCACCCCCACACCACCCCCGCCGCCCCCGGCGCCACCATCCTCTCCCCCGCCGCCCCCATCACCCCCCCTAGGACTGTCCGTCCTCCCCCTGCCCACCCCCGTTGATGAAGAGGATTTTGGCACGCTCCCGGAGTCAACTTCGACCACAACAGCACCAACATCGCCGGCTCCACTTCGTCGATCTCAGAGGACGATCAAGGCGCCGGACCGGCTGAACCTCTAACCGGCTCGCCGGATGACCAGAGACATTTTTTTACTGTTCTGTAAATATTAAAGATTGCGAATTGTATATAGTTATCCACCACCCCCGCCGGACTCAATTTTAACAGGGGTGGATGTGGTAAACTACTGTGTTCTTATATTAAGGGTTGTACGGTAGAACCTGCACTACAGGTTCACCTGTGGCCCCTGCATGCTAGCTCCGCCCAGGAGGCGGGGTATAAATATGCGTGGCTTCCTGCTCACAGCCATTTTGTCAGCTGCTGTAGGAGGCCACACATCTGATACTAATAAAGCCTCAGTTTGAATTCAACTTCGTCTCCAGCCAAATTGATCGTGCCTCAATATGCATTGACATTCTCAATAACAGACTACGTATGAAAAAGAGGGCGTAAAGAATTCCTGGGATTAACCATTGTCGAAGAAGACCATGGGCGGGATTCTGCGCCGGTGGGATGCTCCAGTTTGCCGGCCCACGGGGGTTTCCCGATGGCGTGGGGCTACCGAAGGGTGGGATTCTCCGCCAGTGGGATGCTCCGTTTTGCCAGCTCCTGGGGGTTTCCCGATGACGTGGCAAACCACATCGACCAGCCAGCATAACAGAGCATCCCGCTGACATGGTGAGGCAGAAATGTGGCACAGGGGGGTGGAGCATCCCTCCCCATACCTGTCCTATAAGGTTATTATAAGACTGATTGTCAGATGCTGACAGATTGTATGAGGGCCTCCACAGTGATTAAAATGGCGCTGCCTGAGGCAATGACAGTCATACATGCTCTAAATTTTTTATGCTGAACTCATTTGTTAAAATTTGTTTTCAGGGTGTGGGTGATACTGGGAATGTTGCATTTTTGCCCATTCTTAGTATTTCATTATGTTGCTGACCTCATGTAGGCAGTGGAGAGGCCGTGAGGGATCAGAAGATGACCCAGTCATCAGAGAGTACTCATCATTTTCCATGTTCTTGAGGAGAGAGAGGGAGGGGAGGGAGTGTCACAGGTAAGTCTCCACAGTGGCTTCTTCATGTCTGGTGTTTAGTGTGGTGCAGGGGCTCCAGTGCGAGGCGGGGACAGAAAGCAGCACAGACTGAAGGAAGGGAGCCTTAGAGCAAGGGCTCCAGTGTGTGTGTGTGTGTGAGAAGCTTGTGGAAAGTAGCATACAAACACATGGCTGGGGGACGTGAGGGAGAGCAAGCAGCCAATGGAGGAACAGTTCAAAAATGTGGAATTTGCCACAGCTGAAACAAGTTAGCATCAGCTAAATTAACATGCTTGGAGTCAGGCTCATGTGGCAATTCTGCCTACTCAAGCAATGTTAATTCCTGAGAGTGCCAATGATTGCTCCTCTAATATTAATGCATCCTTTTACTGCACAGGGTGCCAGTTTTCTTTAGCAGGGTGTTAGCGCTCACCACCATTGCCACCATGTCCCATGCTGGATTTGTCACCTTGGATGAGGTTCTTTGCCCAGAGTGGTGGTAGAGGACTTTGTGACCGGTCTCCGCTGAATCCAGTAGGTGCTCGAGAGACACATCACTGAATTTGGGAACAATAAGTTTCCTCCCTTTGGAATCCACGATTTCTTGGAGGGTGCTTGCTCTGTGTAGGGACGCCCTTTAAATATGGTGCACAGATTACAGAAGGCCTGAGCTCACAGCCGGGCAGGTGAGTCAGAAGTGATTCAACGTGAAACCCGTGCCTCTCAATTTATTCCATCCAGCTGCGCACAGTACAGGGTGAAAAGCCATTATTGCTATTATCGGGTCAAACGCTGATTTCCCCGCCTACATTCGGACTTTGTCGATGTCACGGAAAATTCCGACCAGTGTCGGCCTGGTCTTGTGAAAGGGAAATTGTGTTTAACTCATTTATTAGAGCTCTTTGAGGAAGTAACAACCAACATGGATAAAGGGGAACCTGTAGTGTCATCTACTTGGATTTCCAAAAGGCATTCGACAAGATACCATATCAAATGTTACTGCACAAGGTAAGAGCTCATGGTGTGGGGGGTTACATGTTTACATGGATATAGGATTGGTTAGCTAACAAGAATCAGGGAGGAGGGACAGTGCTACGGGCAACAATGCTGGGACCTCAACTATTTACAACCTATATAAATGACTTGAATGAAGGGATTGACTATACACTGGCTACAGGAAAGTAAATTGTCAAGAATAAGTAAAGGGTCTTCAAAGGAATATTATGGGTTAAGTGAGTGGTCATAAATGGTCATAAATGAAGTACATAATGTGGGAAAATGTGAACATGTCCTCTTTGGCAGGAAGAATACTATTTAAATAGGGAATGATTGCCCAAAATCATGGTACAGAGGAATCAGAGTTTCCGGTACGAGTCACAAAAAGTTGGTATGCAGGTATAGCAAATGATTAGGAAGGGGTGGCTTGGTGGCACAGTGGCTAGCACTACTACACCACGACGCTGAGGACGCAGGCTTGATCCCAACCCCAGGACACTGCCCATATGGAGTTTGAACATTCTCCCCGTGCCTGCGTGGGTCTCAGCCCCGCAACCCAAAGATGTGCACGGTATGTAGGTTGGCCACGCTAAATTGCCCCTTAATTGGAAAAATTTAAAAGGCGATTAGTAAGGTATTGCCATTTATTGCAAGAGGATTTGAATATGAAAGTGTGGACGTTTTGTTGCAGCTGTACAGGCCACACCACCAGAGATGGGACACCTGGGTTGGGCTCAGGTGGCCTGTCAAATGGTCATCAACTGGACCATTGGCTGCTGAGATTCTCTCTTGAGGCATCATTGGCGAGAGCCAGAGGAAATGGCAAAAAGGAGGGGGATATAAACAAGCATTCCGGACCCCTCCATGCCCCGATATGACGTCTGCCACCGTCATCAAGGCCCTCAACACAATCCTCGCTCTGTTCGGTTTCCCCACCTACATCCACAGCGACAGGGGATCCTCATTCATGAGCGATGAGCTGTGTCAGTTCCTGCTTAGCAGGGGTATCGCCTCCAGCAGAACGACCAGCTACAACCCCCAGGGAAACGGGCAGGTAGAGAGGGAGAATGGGACGGTTTGGAGGGCCGTCCAGATGGCCCTACAGTCCAGGGACCTCCCAGCATCTCGCTGGCAGGAGGTACTCCCTGTTGGACTACACTCCATCTGGTCACTACTGTGCACCGCTACGAATAACACACCCCATCAACGTCTCTTTATCTTCCCCAGGAAATCCATATCTGGGGTATCGCTCCCGACTTGGCTCGCAGCTCCAGGACCGGTCCTGCTCCGTAGGCACGTCCAACTCCACAAGGCAGACCCGTTGGTGGATAGGGTACACCTGCTCCATGCCAACCCTCAGTATGCCTATGTGGCATACCCCGATGGCCGCCAAGATACTGTCTCCCTCAGGGACCTAGCACCAGCAGGTTCCACCCATACACACTTCCCCGTCCTGGCGCCATCCTCCCCTCCCCCAGCGCTTCCAACATTAAACCCACCAGGTCCATCCCTCCTTCCCCCGCCCACGCAAGAGGACGAAGAGGATTTTGGCACGCTCCCGGAGTCATCCAACATCAGGCCAGCACTGACGTCGCCAGCATCGACATCACCGCCACCGTTACGGCGCTCCCAGCGGAACGCCAAGGCACCAGACTGGTTGAACCTCTAACTGGCACCAAACTTTCAAGAGGACATTTTTTTTTCTCACTTCTTTTTTAATAAAACGCTGTATATAATTTTCAATACTGTATATAGTTCCACACCATCCCCGCCGGACTCATTTTTAACAGGGGGTGAATGTGGTGAACCACTGTACACCTGTATTAGGGGATGTAAGGTAGGATCTGTACTACAGGTTCGCCGGTAGCCCCTGCCTGCTGGCTCCACCCAGGAGGAGGAGTATAAATATGCGTGTCCTCCATTCAGCTGCCATTTCGCCAGCTGCTGTAGGAGGCCATGCATCTTAATGCAATAAAGCCAGTTGTACCCAATCTGAGTCTTTATACAATTGTTCGTGCATCATCCCTCATGATGGTTTCTTCGCTACTTGATGTACACCAAATCTTGCAATCAGTCCTTCGCCATACACCCAACTTAATGTTCATAGAATCATAGAATCCCACAGTGCAGAAGGAGGCCATTTGGCACATCGAATTTGCTCCGACCCTCCAAATGAGCACTGCACCCAGGTCCACTCTCCCACCAATCCCACTCTGTTCCTGGAACCTAATCTGCACATCCTGGGCACTAAGGGGCAATTTAGCATGGCCAATCCACTTAACCTGCACATCTTTGAACTGTGGTAGGGAACCGGAGCCCCCAGAGGAAATCCACGCAGACATGTTGAAAATGTGCAAACTCCACACAGTCACCCAAGACTGGAATTGAGCCCGATTCCCTGGTGCTGTGAGACAGCAGTGCTAACCACTGTGGCACCGTCCGCACAAAGTTATGATTCCTGTGGTGATCCATAAACTAAAAGAACCAAATTTACTGAACAACACCTGAATTACCGAACAAGGGGCGCGATTCAGCCACCACATTACACCAGGCATGGAGCTGTGCGCAACAGATGAATCCCGCGAAAGCCCCAAATTGGGCTGTGTACTGGGTGCTGGCCCATCGCTAGTCACCAACTCGCTCCACACGGCGCGATCTGGATCATGCCCTTACCTCACTTCCCACACTTACCTCACTTCCCGCACTTACCTCACTTCCCGCACTTACCTCACTTCCCGCACTTACCTCACTTACCTCACTTCCCGCACTTACCGCACTTCCCGCACTTACCTCACTTCCTCATCAGTGCAGGAAGAGATCGGGCACAATCTCTCGACCCCCTCGGACTACTCACCACAGCCTCCGGACCCTCTCCAGCTTACCCCAGGAGCAATCAGCTCCCAGCTCCCCAGTACAGGGTGGCTAAGGACCCATCCCATTTCTATCAGGCAGGTCAGCTGTGATGTTTATATATCATTCTTCGCTATCAGGCAATACAAATAGCAGCAACGGTTTAGAGTGCTGAAGCAACAAAAAGAAATGAGAAAGATAAGTTTTTGACAAGAGAGCTCAGAAGTGAGAGTGAGCAGTAGTAGTTGAATTCAGACCTCAAATTCATCGGGGGAAAAAATGAAACACTATTAACATACCGGTAAAGATTGTTGAGCAGATGTAACATCAATATTGATTAGTAAAATCTTCACAAGAACATGCAAAGAAAGCAGATTTGTTTTTGCATTGTATTTGACAATTTGCCAGCTGAGTCCAGATCTCAATGATCCAGATCAAACGACAGTCTGCTGCAACTGGGGAAGAGCTGAAATTAAATTACAAAGAGATGCATTCATAAATAATATATTACTTTATTTCTAATTTTCCCCTTTGTGGTGATCCATTGTAATATGAGATGTAAGGTAGGACCTGCACTACAGGTTCGCCGGTAGCTCCTGCCGGCTGGCTCCGCCCAGGGAGAACTGTATAAATATGCATGACCTCCAGTGTCCTGCCATTTCGTCAGCTGCAGCAGGAGGCCTCGCATCTGACTGTAATAAAGGCCACAGTTGTCCCCAACTTTAGTCCTTGTGCAATTGATCGAGCATCAATTTATTACAGTCAGATTTTCCACAGAATGGATATCCGAATTAAGCCTGCAGCTGGATTCTCACTCGCCTGCGCCAGGAAAGACTTTACTCACTGGCTAGCACGTTTCGAGGTTTACATCAACGCAGCGGACCCCGCGCCAACGGAGGCCCAGAAGATAAACGTCCTGTACTCCAGACTGAGCTCCAGCATGCTCCCATTGATCCAAGACGCCACGACTTACACAAAAGCGATGGAACTCCTCAAAGAACACAACACACAGAAGGCGAACACGCTCTTCACCAGGCATGTACTTGCCACCCACTCGCAACTACCTGGTGAGTCCATCGAAGACTTCTGGCGGGCCCTAATTCCACTCGTCCGGGACTGTGACTGTCAGGCCGTCACGGCCGCCGAACACGCGAATCTCCTCATGCGCGATGCCTTTGTGACGGGGATTGCGTCGGACCGCATCCGAGAACGATTGCTGGAAGGGGCCACGCTCGAACTGGCGGAGACGAAAACCTTGGCACTCTCCATGACGGTTGCATCCCGTAACGTACAATCGTACCTCTCCCGCCGCGCTGCCCAACCTTCTACCCCTTGCTACCCCTCCTGGACCCCGTCGACGACCTCCTCAGCCGGGGCCCTGCCTTCGCAATACACCTGCGCCGCACGCCGATCCGCGCACCTCGGAGGTCCCCGCTGCTACTGCTGCGGTCAGCAGAAGCACCCCCGCCCAGTTTGTAAAGCCTGCAGTAAAAAGGGCCACTTCGCGGCTGTGTGCCAGGCCCGCGCAGTCGCTGCGATCGGGCCTGCTGTCGCCCCCTCCCCCACGCCAGACGCACAATGGGAGCCGCCATCTTCTCCTCCCGGGTCCATGTGTGACCAATGGGCGCCACCATCTTGTCCCGACCCCACAATGTGCGCACCATGGGCGCCGCCATCTTGTCCCGACCCCGCAATGTGTGCACCATGGGCGCCGCCATCTTGTTCCCCACAGGGTCCCCGGACATCTCAACATCGGAACCGCTCCCGCTCGCCACCCGAAGCATCCGATGGCTACCCGCAGCTCGCTTCGATGACGCTGGTCCAATCTCGGCCGCACAACCTGGCCACCGGGTCGACGACGGTTAAAATCAACGGCCACGCGACCTCGTGCCTGCTGGACTCCGGGAGCACCGAAAGCTTTGTTCACCCAGATACGGTAAGGTGCTGCTCGCTTGCGGTCCACCCTGCCAATCAAAAGATCTCCCTAACCTCCGGATCCCACTCCGTCCCGATCAGAGGCTTTTGTACAGTCACCCTCACGGTCCAGGGTGTAGAATTTAGTAACTTCCACATCTATGTCCTTCCTAATCTCTGCGCTACACTCCTGTTGGGCCTGGACTTCCAGTGCAACCTCCAGACCCTCACCTTCAAATTTGGCGGGCCCTTACCCCCCACCCCGCTTACCGTTTGCGGCCTCGCGACCCTCAAGGTCGATCCCCCCTCCCTTTTTGCAAACCTAACTGCGGATTGCAAGCCCGTTGCCACTAGGAGCAGACGGTACAGCACCCAGGACAAGATCTTCATCAGGTCCGAAGTCCAGCGGCTGCTTAAGGAGGGTATTATCGAGGCCAGCAACAGCTCCTGGAGAGCCCAAGTGGTAGTGGTTAAAACTGGGGAGAAACACAGGATGGTCGTGGTCTACAGCCAGACCAGCAATCGGTACACGCAGCTCGACGCGTACCCCCTCCCACGCATATCTGATATGGTCAATCAGATTGCGCAATACCGGGTCTTCTCAACGATTGACCTGAAATCAGCCTACCACCAACTCCCCATCCGGAAGTCGGACCGTCCATACACGGCCTTCGAGGTGGACGGTCGCCTCTACCACTTCCTTAGGGTCCCTTTTGGTGTCACAAATGGGATCTCGGTCTTCCAAAGAGAGATGGACCGAATGGTCGACCAGTACAGTTTGCGGGCCACCTTCCATACTTAGATAGTGTCACCATCTGCGGCCATAACCAGCAGGACCACGATGCCAACCTCGATAAATTCCTCCGCACTGCCACCCTTCTCAACCTGACCTACAACAAAGAGAAGAGTGTGTTCAGCATGACCCGGTTAGCCATTCTCGGCTATGTAGTCCAAAATGGCCTTCTCGGGTCCGACCCCGAGCGCATGCGGCCCCTCATGGAACTTCCCCTCCCCCACTGCCCCAAGGCCCTCAAACGCTGCCTGGGGTTCTTTTCCTACTACGCTCAGTGGGTCCCAAACTACGCGGACAAGGCCCGCCAACTCATTCAGTCCACACAATTCCCCCTCGTGGCTGAGGCACAACACGCTTTCGCCCACATCAGAGCAGACATCGCCACGGCCAGGATGCGCGCAGTGGACGAGTAACTGCCTTTCCAAGTAGAAAGCGACGCTTCAGACGTCGCCCTTGCCGCCACTCTAAACCAGGCAGGCAGACCCGTGGCACTATTTTCCTGCACCCTTCATGCCTCTGAAATTCGACACTCATCCGTCGAGAAGGAGGCACAAGCTATCATTGAAGCTGTGCGGCATTGGAGCCATTACCTGGCCGGTAAGAGATTCACTCTCCTTACGGACCAACAGTCGGTAGCCTTCATGTTCAATAACACACAGCGGGGCAAGATCAAAAATGATGAAATCTTGCGGTGGAGAATCGAGCTCTCCACCTATAATTACGAGATCTTGTATCGCCCCGGTGAACTCAACGAGCCCTCAGACGCCCTCTCCCGAGGTACATATGCCAGCGCACAAATGGACCAACTCTGGGCCCTACACGACAGCCTTTGTCACCCGGGGGTCATTCAATTGTACCATCTGGTCAAAGCTCGCAATCTGCCCTACTCCGTCGAGGAAGTAAGGACAGTCACCAGGGACTGCCAGGTCTGTGCAGAGTGCAAGCCGCACTTCTACCGGCCAGACCGTGCGCGTCTGGTGGAGGCTTCCCACCCCTTTGAACGCCTCAGCGTGGATTTCAAAGGGCCCCTCCCCTCCACCGACCGTAACACGTATGTTCTCAGTGTGGTCGATGAGTACTCCAGATTCCCCTTTGCCATCCCATGCCCCGATATGATGTCTGCCACCGTCATCAAGGCCCTCAGCACCATCTTCGTCAGCGGCCGCTCACGGCATCCCCGCGCATTCGCAGTGGAGGGAGTCTCTTCCGCCTCCGCCATGGTGGAGACCATGGCGAAGGCGGAAGGAAAAGAGTGCCCCCACTGCTCAGGCCCGCCCGCGGATCGGTGGGCCCCGATCGCGGGCCAGGCCACCGTGGGGGCACCCCCCCGGGGCCAGATCGCCCCCCCCCAGGACACCGGAGCCCGCCCGCGCCTTGTCCCGCCGGTAAGAGAGGTGGTTTAATCCATGCCGGCGGGACAGGCATTCCAGCAGCGGGATTTTGGCCCATCCGGGCCAGAGAATCGGCGGGGGGGGCCCGCCAACCGGCACGCCGCGATTCCCGCCCCCGCCAAATATCCGGTGCCGGAGAATTCGGCAACCAGCGGGGGCGGGATTCACGCCAGCTCCCGGCGATTCTCCGACCCGGCGGGGGGTCGGAGAATCCCGCCCTAGATCTCCATTTTTTTCTCATAATGATCTTAAGATTCTCTTAAGATGAGTTTGTCTGTTGCCTTGATTTTTCTAAAAGCTTTCATTAACAGTTTTTTTAAAGTCTACTTTAAAACTCTGGGAGATATATTTTTAAAGCTTGTTTGTTACCTAGCTAGAAATTGCCTGTTCTTTTAAAACGCAAATAACCTTGCTGGCGAATTATGCGAATGAAATCCCTGTTCCAAGCATGGCACGGTAGTATGGTGGTTTAGAACTGTTGCTTCATAGCTCCAGGGTCCCAGGTTCGATTCCCAGCTTGGGTCACTGTCTGAGCTCACGTTCTCCCCGTGTCTGCGTGGGTTTCCTCCGGGTGCTCCGGTTTCCTCCCACAGTCCAAAGATGTGCAGGTCAGGTGGATTGGCCACGCTAAATTGCCCTTCGTGTCCAAAAAGGTTCGGTGGGGTTGCTGGGTTACGGGGATAGGGTAGAGGTGTGGGCTTGAGTGGGCTGCTCTTTCCAAGGGCTGGTGCAGACCCGATGGGCTGAATGGCCTCCTTCTGCCTGTAAATTCTACGATTCTATGAACCCCAAAGCTGGAGCTTGTATGAATGCCCGTTTCAGGACTGTGTGAGAGCATTATTGTTCCTCTTGTTCTATGTGGTCTTGTGAAGGTTCCCCCCCACCCCACCCCCATCTTTGGTTATGTTTTGTGCGGGCACTTCCAGCCTAGCAAAATCCTTTATGAAAGTCTTACAGTAACTAAATAAACTCATAGCTTGTGTAAATCTTTCTACGTCTACGGGTTCAGGCTTCCTTTCGACTATGGGGAGTTCTTGATTGCCATGTGATATTATATAGCCCAAATACTGTACTTCTTGCTTCACTAGCCTTCACTGACCTGCCTTTAAATGCAGCTGTCCATAAAAGGATGCAACATTCAATAATTAGTCTAGAACCGTCTCAAAATTAAAAGCCAAGAGGGGCCTCCATCTCAAAATACAATCGTAGAATACCCACAATGCAGAAGGAGGTCATTTGGCCCATTGAGTCTGCACCAACCCTTGGAAAGAGCGCTCTACCTCGGCCCACTCCCCTCCTTATCTCCATAACTCTATAAACCCTATAGCCAGAGAGTGGTGAAAATGTGGAACTCGCGACCACAGGGAGTGAATCATTTGGATGCATTTAAGAGGAACTTCATACAAGCATATAAGCAGAGGGGCAATTTAGCGTGGCCAATCCATCTAACCTGTACAGCTTTGGACTGTGGGAGGAAACCGGAGCACCCGGAGGAAACCCACACAGACACGGGGAGAACGTGCAGACTGCACAGACAGTGACCGAATAACTTACGAGCTGTTGGTTTGGATGTGCCACACAATTCCCTGCTCCAGCCCTGGAATGAACCCGAGGCCCAATTGTTCAGGGCTGTGGTGACCTTGATGGCCACCAGGAGTGGATATCCTCCACCTCCATGTGGTCCCTAAACCACAAGGACACCGTCCCCTTGTTCAGGCGACGTCTCCTGTGGCATACGTTTCTTTAAATGACAGCGACACCTGTACATCTTGGGCAGTAGCTGGCCTCCCCCTCTCGTTCCCTCCCTAGCCTGATGGGCCGTCGAGCTCTCAGGACCTGGGGCGGGCCCTTACATAGGGCTGCCCTCTTGAGCCTCTGTTGATGATGCTACCGCCATTCCACTGCGAGGGCAGCTGTTGCGAGGTCCACAATATCATCCATAATGTTATATCTGTAAGGAATTGGAGAGGGCGAGAGACCGATAATTAGTTCGGGTTTCCACCCCGCTACCCTCACACTCCCAAGCCTCCCCACCCTTACATCTCCCGGCCTCTCTCAGGGTGCCATCCAATGAGCCGATTGTGCTGGGGGCCTGACCTGCACACGCACCCCAGCCACAGTAGGGGCCCCTGGGCACCAGACCCCAGACCTCCTCCGTGAACATTACTTGGACCAGGCATGTGCCCCCTCCCCCATCCACACACCCACCCTCTGGTCGCGGGGATGTCCCCAGTGCTGAGGTCTAGCTCTCAGCTGTTTGATTGTTGGTTACTGCCTCTTTGATGATGATGCCTCCCGTGTTCAGGCAAAGTGTCCAGGACTCACAGTCTGATTGGGATTCTAGGCAATAACTCACGCCTCCTACATGGCACGCCTACCTACGGGAATCCACTTGGGAGCTGTGGAGTGCTCATATTACTAGCATTGCCAATTCCCTATTCGCGATAGCCTTCAGCTCCGTGGCCAGAGGCTGCTGCGGTCAGCCGGAATAAAGTGACCTGCACCATATTACCACGGATGGGGCTCTGTCCTAGAGGTGTCCACTGGGACGGACAGGCAGCAGCTGAAGTTCCCCCATTATGAGGACATACGGTCCGGGGGAGGGGGTGGTGGCATGTTGGTCCCTCGGGCGCTGAGCCCCTTCCCCCCGCCAAACCTAAGGGCACCCCCCACCAATGGCGGCTGACCCCGCTGAATGTGCCCATCCTGCCAGGGGACTCCTCCACTCACCCCGAGCACTGGGGCAGCAGCCCCGGTGCCCCTGTCTGATTGTCCCATTGCCAAGATGCTACTCACCTCCTCCGATCCCCTCACTTTCCCACTCCTCATGGTTCACTAAATGTCTGTTCATTTCTCCTCTAATCTCCAATATTTATTGATTTTGGCCATAGGAACATGAGTCTCAATGTCCCCGGTCCAAGGCTGGTGACTGTGTTTTATCAGAGTGAGGTGGCGTTCTGGATTTGTCACTCACTTGTCTAATTATTTGTAGATATAAATTAATGTAAGTATAAACCATTACCCCTTTCAGCTATTTGTCCTTCTTCTGGCCTCCCCATCAGCTTAGGGGTCCCTTCTGGGTTGTTTCATCTTTCTGCATTTTCTGAACTTTGACTGCGAACTTTGAACCTCGTGATGGAACCCTCGGCTCCCAATCAAAACTTACAACATTCTCTTTAGTTTTCTTTCTTTTGTTTAAGCATTTTTTAACCTTTATCTATGAAATGGGAGGTATGAAAATAACAGCAGGAAAAGGGAATGAAGCAAGGTCCCAATGAAATAGAATAGATAAATTGCACATTACGAACTGTATACTAACACCAGAATTACACACCAGCAGTTACATTTTTTAACTCACTTACGGGATGTGGCCGTCGCTGGTGAGGCCAGCATTTATTGCCCATGCCTAATTGTCCTTCAGAAGGTGGTGGTGAGTTGCCTTCTTGAACCGCTGCAGTCCTTGAGGTGTAGGTATATCCACTGTGCTGTTAGGGAGGGAATTCCAGGATATTTTTTTTTCCACTGAATTTTAATGTTATTCCTTTCTCAGAGTCACAAAGCCAATGTGCAGAGTGGACAGGGCAAGCTCTTAACCATTTCCTGGCTTGCTCAGAAAAAAACTCAAGTACAAACGGAATCCAATTCATAGTCCCCACAAGAGAGACATACAGGATCCAAGTTGACAAGAAATTATGCCTGAGCACGGGCTTGATCTTAACCAAAAGACTGAGAAGCAATCAGTTGGGCACTCGCACACATTTTTGGCAGTTAACTATCAATTAAATCAATTGCTTTCAACTAACAGTCAATTGTTTGGATTTGTCACTTCTCACTCTATTTGTTAATCTCCACTAAAATACCAGAGTAAAACTATTCAGCATGTTAGCATTAGAATACGAACAAACTTTACAATTTAAGGGAAGAGTTATGTCTCAAAGAAAGTAAAATATTTAGTGAATGATGAATAGGAAGAGTTTGCATTCAGAGCGACTTGGGTGTCCTTACTGTAAAATATAGGTACAACAAGCAATTAGGGGTGTTTTTGTTACAAAGTAATTGGAGCATAGGAGAAATGAATTCTTACTGTAATTATAACACTGGAGGCAGTACTAGCACCCTTAAGAAGGACTTACTTGCCCTAGAGGGAGTATAATGAAAGTTTACAATGAGTGTCTGTGATGATGATTGAATAATATACATATTCCCTGAATTTTAGAAGAATAAGTTGTGATCTATTGACACAGGGCTTGATACGGCTGAGAAAACATTTCCCTTGGCTGGGATCTAGCACACAGGTTTACAGTTTCAGAATAAAGGATCGGTCATTTCGGACTGAGATGAGCAAAAATGTCTTCACTCAATTGCAATCTTGGAATTCGCTACCCCAGAGAACTATGGATGACCACTCACTGAGTGCATTCACAACAGAGGTTGGTCGGTGTTTTTTATTCGCTCACAGATGTGGGATTCACTGGCTAGACCAGAAATTATTGCCCATCATAATTAACCTTAAGAAAATGGTGATGAGCTGCATTCTTGAACCACTTCAGTCATATGGTATACTCACAGTGCTGTTAGAAAGGAAGTTCCAGAATTTTGATCCAGCGACATTGC
The DNA here is from genome assembly GCF_047496885.1 of Scyliorhinus torazame. Classification (NCBI taxonomy): domain Eukaryota; kingdom Metazoa; phylum Chordata; class Chondrichthyes; order Carcharhiniformes; family Scyliorhinidae; genus Scyliorhinus; species Scyliorhinus torazame. The sequence continues at coordinate 226,169,383 of NC_092709.1, forward strand.
AGGAATGGCAATATTGTTGCAAGTCAGGATAGCATGTGACTTGGAGAGGAACTTGCAGGTTGTGGTGTTCCCATTCTTCTATTGCCCTTGCCCTTCTCAGTGATAGAGCTTATTGGTTTGGAAGGTGCTGGCAAAGGAGCCTTTGTGAGTTCCTTGTAGCTGGTACACACTGCTGCCATTGTGCATTGGTGGTGGAGGGAATGAACGTTGAAGATGATGGATGGGGTACCAATCAAACAGGCTGCCTTATCCTGGGTGGTATGGAACTTGAGTGTTGTTGGAGCTGCACTTATCCAGGCAAGTGGGGCGTATTCCATCACACACCTGACTTCGTCCTTGTAAGTGATGAACAGACTTGCGGAGTCAGGAGGTGAGTTACACTCTGCAGAATTCCCAGCCTCTAACCTGCTCTTGTAGCCACAGTATTCATGTGGCGTGTTCAGTTCAGTTTCTGGTCAATGGTAACCCCCAGAATGTTGAGTGTCCATAATGGAACCCAGAGTGTCAGTGAGCAGGTTATTGCTGAGTAAGTGCCGCTCGATAGCACTGTCGATGATACATACCAGATGATCAAGAGTAGACTGATGGGGCGGTAATCGGCCGGGTTGGATTTGTCCAGCTTTTTAGTGTACAGGACATACCTGGGCAATTTTCCACATTGCCGGGTAGATACCAGTGTTGGAACTGGAACAGCTTGCTAGTTGCGCAGAAAGTTCTGGAGCAGAGGTCTTCAGTACTATTGTCAAGGCCCATAACCTTTGTCGTGTTCAGTGCCGTCAGCATTTCTTAATATGACATGGAGTGAATTGAATTGGCTGAAGGCTGTGGCATCTATAATGGTGGGATGTCAAGAGAAGACTGAGATGGATCATCCATTCGTCACTTCTGTCTGAAGATAATTGCAAATGCCTCAGCTTTGTCTTTTGCACAGATATTCTGGGTTCACCCATCATTGTGGATGGGGATATTTGTTAGTAAATGGAATGCAAAGCTTAGAGCTGATCCATTGGTTGTGGGATTGGTTAGTTCTGTCTACTGCATACTGCGTTCACTGTTTGTCATGCAAGTAGTTCTGAGTTGTAGCTTCATCAGAATGGCATCTCTTTTTAGGTATGCCTGGTGTTGCTCCCAGCACGCTCTCTTGTATGCTTCATTGAACCTAGCTTGATCACCTGGCTTGATGGTAAATAGAGTGAGCGATATGCTGGGACATGAGGTTGCAATTTCTGGTTGAATACAATTCTGCTGCTCATGGTCCACAGTGCCTCATAGAACATAGAACAGTACAGCACAGTACAGAACCCTTTGGCCCACGATGTTGTGCCGACCATTTATCCTAATCTAAGATCAACCTAACCTACACCCCTTCAATTTACTGCTGTCCATGTGCCTGTCCAAGAGTCGCTTAAATGTCCCTAATGCCTCCGAATCCACCACCTCTGCTGGCAGTGCATTCCATACACCCACCACTCTCTGTGTAAAGAACCTACCTCTGACATCTCCCCTATACCTTCCTCCAATCACCTTAAAATTATGTCCCCTCGTGACAGCCATTTCCGCCCTGGGGAAAAGTCTCTGGCTATCCATTCTATCCATGCCTCTCATCACCTTGTACACCTCTATCAAGTCACCTCTCTTCCTTCTTCGCTCCAGTGAGAAAAGCCCTAGCTCCCTCAGCCTTTCTTAATAAGACATGCCCTCCAGTCCAGGCAGCATCCTGGTAAATCTCCTCTGTACCCTCTCTAAAGCATCCACATCCTTCCTATAATGAGGTGACCAGAACTGGATACAATATTCCAAGTGTGGTCTAACCAGGATTTTATAAAGTTGCAGCAAAACCTCACGGCTCTTAAACTCAATCCCCCTGTTAATGAAAGCCAACTCACCATACACTTTCTTAACAGCCCTATCTACCTGGGTGGCGACTTTGAGGGATCTGTGTACCAAGATCCCTCTGTTCCTCCACACTTCCAAGAATCCTGACTTTAACCCTGCATTCAGCATTCAAATTCGACCTTCCAAAATGAACTACAATGGGGATGCGGGGGGGAGGGACAGGTGGTGGGGGGTAACTTGGCAGAAAACACGCGCGGCACCACCATGCCAACCCCTGGGTCATGTGTACCTATTCCGGGGGCAGCCCTAGCCCCTGCCCATCTGCCCTACCGACCACCCATAACCCCCACCGACTGTCGATGTCTCTGTCTGTGCAGCTGAGGCTATTGCTAATCGGGAATTGGCAATCGTGGTTAAGTGAGCACTTCACACAACCCAAGTATATTCCCGTGGGTGTGTGGGCCATGCAGCATGTGGAAGTCGTTGCCTAGCATTCCAATCAGACAGTGATGCATGAACACTGTGCTTGAACACTGCTGGAGGCAACACCACACTCGCAGCAGCCAACATCCGAACACCCAGGGAATGGGACACAACTCTGGGGACATGTCCACGGCTGGAGGTTGAGTGAGGTCTGGTAAAGGGGACCTGGTGCGGCTGGGTGTGCGTACCAGGGCGTACCGGGTGGGGGGGTGGAGGGGATCAATGGGTGAATGGCAGGTCCCAGGGTGGGAGCCACCACTGTTTGTCAGTCTAACACTCTCTCCCAATGCCTTACAGATATTGAATGCATTGGCAGGGATATTGGACCCAGACCTTGTCCTAGTGGTGCTGCCGCTAGGATGGGCGGTCAGGCACAGGAGACGGCGGCAGCAGCAGCGTCTACAAACCATATGCCGGACCCCCACACCCTGCGGACCCATTGTGGTATTATAGGTATTACGGTACCTGATAGGCTAAAGCACCATTGGTGGAAACTGTATGCTTTCTATTGGTTAGAATGTATGATAACTCCGCCCTGCTAGGCGGGGTATAAGAACCTGTGCCACCCCAGCAGCCTTCATTCTGTACCTGAGCTGCTGGGGGAAACATCTAGCTTATTAAAGCCTTCAGTTGGACTACAACCTCGCTTTAGTGGTCATTGATTGTGCATCAACTTAATAAGCTAGTTTTTTAAGAAGAAAGGATGGAGCTCCGAATCAAGCGGGGTGTCTGCAACCCACGCGGCGAATTCAGCGGCAATCTTTAAGCACTGGCTGGCGTGCTTTAAAGGGTATCTCGAGACGGCCGAAAACGCACCCACGGGAGAGCAGAAACTGCAAGTCCTGCACTCGAGGGTGAGCCCGGAGATTTACACCCTCATCGAGGAAGCGAAAGACTTCGATGCAGCAATAGAGTTGCTAAAAGGACACTATATTCGCCCGGTAAACCAGGTCTACGCCCGGCACCTGCTTGCAACAAGGCGACAAACCCCTGGGGAATCGTTGGAGGAATTCTACCGTGCACTCCTGGTGTTGGGAAGAAGCTGCAGCTGCCCGCAAGTTTCGGCGAGCGAACACACGGAGTGGCAGGTATGCTATCTTCACAAATCCACCAGCGTCTGTTAGAAAAGAACACCCTGGGTCTCAGGGAGGTACGGGCTCTTGCAGGCTCCCTGGACGTGGCCTCCAGGAACGCCCGCGCTTACGTTCCCGACCGCGCGGCAGCCCCCGGGCAGCGTGGAACCCCTCCGCGGCCGACCCCGAGACTTCCCCCATTCCCCCACAGGCCTGCGCTGCAAGGCGGCCTGGCAACCCCCGGGGGGCCCCGCTGCTACTTTTGCGGGCAGGCCAAGCACCCCCGCCAGCGCTGCCCGGCCCGTGCATCCACCTGTAAGGGATGCGGCAAAAAGGGCCATTTTGTGGGGGTATGTCAGGCCCGTGCGGTTGCCGCGGTCTCCGGTGGCGAATGCGGACCACAACCACAAACTTCTCCACGGCCCCATGCGGCCAGTGGTCGCCGCCATCTTCATATTCCAGGGCTACGTGCGGACCCCGGGGGCCGCCATCCTGTTCCGCGGACGCCACATTGGAGGGATGGGCACCGCCATTTTGTGCACCTCCAGCCATGTGCGACTAATGGGAGCCGCCATCTTAGATGAACCCCCAGGACCCCAGCTCGGCTACTAAGGGAAGGGGTCATTGAAGCTAGCAACAGTCCCTGGAGAGCCCAAGTAGTGGTGGTAAAGACCGGGGAGAAACATAGGATGGTCATCGACTACAATCAGACCATCAACAGGTTTACGCAGCTGGACGCGTACCTCTCCCCCGCATATCCGACCTGGTAAACAGGATCGAGCATTATAAGGTCTTCTCCACAGTGGATCTCAAGTCCGCCTACCACCAGCTCCACATCCGTCCTAGTGACCGCAAATACACTGCCTTCTAGGCAGATGGGCGGCTCTATCACTTCTTAAGGGTTCCCTTCGGTGTCACCAACGGGGTCTCGGTCTCCCAGCGCGAGATGGACCGAATGGTTGACCGATACTGTTTACGGGCAACATTCCCGTATCTCGATAATGTCACCATCTGCGGCCACGACCAGCAGGACCACGACACCAACCTCTGAAAATTCCTCCAGACCGCTAAAATCCTGAACCTTACATACAACAAGGATAAATGTGTGTTTAGCACCGACCGCCTAGCCATCCTCAGCTACGTAGTGCGAAATGGAGTTATAGGCCCCGATCCTGAACACATGCACCCCCCTATGGAGTTTCCCCTCCCTCACTGCTCCAAGGCCCTGAAACGTTGCCTAGGGTTTTTTAGCTACTAGGCTCAGTGGGTCACCAACTACACGGACACGGATCGTCCCCTGATCCAATCCACAGCTTTTCCCCTGTTGATAGAGGCCCGCCAGACCTTCAGCCGCATCAAAGCAGACATTGCAAAGGCCATGATACACGCCATCGACGAGTCCCTCCCCTTCCAGGTCGAGAGCGCTGCGTCCGACGTAGCTCTGGCGGCCACCCTCAACCAAGCGGGCAGGCCCGTGGCTTTCTTCTCCCGTACTCTCCATGCTTCCGAAATCCGCCACTCCTCAGTCGAAAAGGAGGCCCAAGCCATAGTAGAAGCTGTGCGACATTGGAGGCATTACCTGGCCGGCAGGAGATTCACTCTCCTCACGGACCAACAGTTGGTTGCTTTCATGTTTGATAATGCACAGCGGGGCAAGATAAAAACGACAAAATCTTGCGGTGGAGGATCGAACTCTCCACCTACAACTACAAGATCTTGTATCGTCCCCGGAAGCTAAACGAGCCTCCTGACGCCCTATCCCACGGCACATGTGCCACCGCACAAGTGGACCGCCTCCGAGCCCTCCACGAGGACCTCTGCCACCTGGGGGCCACTCGCTTTTTCCATTTTGTCAAGACCCGCAACCTGCCCTACTCCATCGTGGAGGTCAGGACAGCCACCAGGGACTGCCAAATCTGTGCGGAGTGCAAACCGCACTTCTACCAACCAGAGAAAGCGCACCTGATAAAGGCTTCCCGTCCCTTTGAACGCCTCAGCATGGACTTCAAAGGCCCCCCTCCCCTCTACCGACCGCAACAAGTACTTCCTGAACGTGATTGACGAGTACTCCAGGTTTCCATTCGCCAACCCCTGCCCCGACATGACCGCAACCACCGTCATCAAGGCCCTCCATAGCATTTTTGCACTGTTCGGGTTCCCCGGTTACATATACAGTGATAGGGGGTCCTCCTTTCTGAGTGACGAACTGCGTCTATTCCTGCTAAACAAGGGCATCGCCTCGAGCAGGACGACCAGTTACAACCCTCGGGGTAACGGACAGGTAGAGAGGGAGAACGGAACGGTCTGGAAGACCGTCCTACTGGCCCTCCGGTCCAGGAACCTCCCAGTCTCCTGCAGGCAAGAAGTCCTCCCGGATGCCCTCCACTCCATCCAGTCACTGCTTTGTACGACCACCAATCAGACACCTCACGAACATCTCCTTGTCTCCCCTAGGAAGTCCTCCTCTGGGACCTTGCTCTCGACCTGGCTGGCAGCACCCGGACCCATCCTGCTCTGAAAACATGCGCGGGCGCACAAGTCGGACCTGTTGGTCGAGAGGATCCATCTGCTCCATGCTAACCCCCAGTACGCCTACGTGGCGTACCCCGACGGCCGACAAGATACGGTCTCCCTACAGGACCTGGCGCCTGCCGGAACCCCACGCACATCCCAGCCACCAGTCCCACCCTCCCCTCCACCGCAGCACCTTACAGGAGGATCGGTCCTTCCGCCGCCCCGTCTAGGCCCCCCCACCCACCGATGCCCCCCGCAGGTGCTCCCTTGCCAGGTCAACCATTTTCCCCACCAGCGCCGTCTAGGGGTGCCGAAGCTGCCATGGAGATCGAAGTCACGCTCCCGGAGTCACAGACACCCGAGCCTACACCAGAGTCACCACCGAAGCTCCGACAATCACAGAGGACGACCAGACCCCCTGATCGACTGATTGCTTTATTTTAAATGGTAGACTGTAAACTGTAATCTAATTGCTCCATTTTAATTGTAAACTGTAAATATAAACCATCAAATGTACATAGCTATCAGAATTGTAAATAGTTACTAAACACTGTACGGAGGTATTATGGTACCTCCATAACTAATTATACCACGTTGCCATGTTTTGTAGTTTCAGGCACCACCCCCGCCGGACTCTTTTTTAACAGGGGTGAATGTGGTATTATAGGTATTATGGTACCTGATAGGCTAAAGCACTATTGGTGGAAACTGTATGCTTTCTATTGGTTAGAATGTATGATAGCTCCGCCCTGCTAGGCGGGGTATAAGAACCCGTGCCACCCCAGCAGCCTTCATTCTGTACCTGAGCTGCTGGGGGAAACACCTAGCTTATTAAAGCCTTCAGTTGGACTACAACCTCGCTTTAGTGGTCATTGATCATGCATCACCCATCAGGACAGGGAGGGACCCAGGGTATACAAGCGTCGCTGGTCGTTTGAATAGATGATGGACAGTGTGCGCCGCAGGAGGCTCCGCCTCAACAGGGAGACGGTGCGGCAGTTGTGCCACGTCCGCACGTGGCTGTCAAAGTCACTGCAGCCCTGAACCTTTACACCTTGGGATCATTCCAGGGCGCAAACAGGGACCTGTGTGGCATCACGCAGGCCACAGCCCACAGGTGCAAACGGATGCCCTCTTTGCCCAGGCGGAAAACTACTTCATCTTTGACATGGACCAAGCCCAACAGGATGCACAGGCAGCAGGTTTCTCCGCCATCACCAAGATGCCCCAGGTCCAGATGACCTGCGCTCACCGGGCCATCTGGAAGTGCCCTTCATTGACAGAAAGGGATTCCACTCCCTAAACATAAAGCTTGTGTGCGACCACCAGATGACGATAATGCACGTGTGTGCACGTTTCCCGGGGAGCGTCCACGACAGCTAAATCCTGGGGCAGTCGGTCATCCTCAGTCTCTTTGAGGAGCACCCCAGGATGGGCAGCTGGCTCTTGTGGGATAAGGGGTACCCGCTGAGGACCTGGCTAATGATGCCAGTACAGAGGCCAGAGACCCAAGCGGAGACCCGGTACAACGAGGCCCATGTGGCCACCCGGGCTGTCATTGAGCAGTGCATCGGACTCCTAAAGATGCAGTTCCAATGCCTTGTCTGCTCAGGTGGTGCACTCCACTACACCCCGCGGAGGGTCACCCGCTTTGTGGTGGTCTGCTGTGTCCTCCACAACCTTGCACAACAGCAGGTTGAAGGGAGCGGCGGATGGAGGGAGGGCTGGGGTTGCATGGTGAGTTGGGGAGGTGGATGCTCGCGTGGGGGTGGAAAGGTCTCGGGGGGTGGGGTCGACTCATTTGTGCTGCCCAGTGTAGGTCGTTGACTTTTTTCCGGCACTAGATGCCAGTCCTCCTGGTCACACTCCCGGCGCTCATAGCCGCCACCATCTCGTCGCAGGCAGCACTGGCTGATCATCAAATCAATTTTTGATTGTAAACAATGCAATTTAAAAGGATCTAAATTAACTGTATTCTGGTCGCCACACTACCAGAAGGATGTGGAGGCTTTAGAAAGGGTGCAGAAGAGATTTACCAGAATGTTGCCTGGTATGGAGGGCATTAGTTATGAGGAGCGGTTGAATAAACTCGGTTTGTTCTCACTGGAACGACGGAGGTTGAGGGGCGACCTGATAGAGGTCTACAAAATTATGAGGGGTGTAGACAGTGTGGATAGTCAGAGTCTTTTTCCCAGGGTAGAGGGGTCAATTACTCGGGGGCATAGTTTAAGGTGCCAGGGGCAAGGTTTAGAGGAGATATACGAGGTAAGTTTTTGACACAGAGGATAGTGGGTGCCTGGAACTCACTGCCAGAGGAGGTGGTGGAAGCAGGGACGATAGTGACGTTTAAGGGGCATCTTGACAAAAACATGAATAGGATGGGAATAGAGGGATACGGACCCCGGAAGTGTAGAAGGTTTTAGTTTAGACGGGCAGCATGGTCGGCACAGGCTTGGAGGGCCGAAGGGCCTGTTCCTGTGCTGTACTTTTCTTTGTTCTTTGCTGTACTGGAGATAGAAGGGTGACTGGCGAAATAAATAAAAATGCACTCTTATTGCACAAGAGCAGGTCTGATTCCGAGGCGGAGCAGGTCTGATTCCAAGGCGGAGCAGGTCTGATTCCGAGGCGGAGCAGGTCTGATTCCGAGGAGGGGCAGATTATTCCATCAGCATTCCCGTATATAAACTGAAAGACTCAACTCCAGTTCCCTTGAACTTTTTTTTTACAGCTGATCCCTCAATCCCATTATTTGGTTAATTTGTTTTCATTCCAGCTGATTGTTAGGTTTCCAATTCCTCTCCTGCAAATTAGCTAAACTATATCTGATAAACTCAATTTACAGGATTTCTGCATCAGCTATATCTGTCCTAAGTTAGGACTGATTCCCTATTCAACAGCTGTCTGCACAGTGTTCTGTTTCCTCTGAGTGCCTTGATTACTTTACCATATTGATCTCCTTGGGAAAACTTCATTGCGGAATTAGCCCTCTTGGTTCTGGAATATTCTATTCTATTCATTGCACTGGAAAATCACCTTTGCTTTTTGCGAACCCATTTTTCTGCACTTTTTATGAATTGTAGATTCAGAATTAGCGTAAAGCATTATTCCCACTTGAAATCCCTATGTAAGCATTGGCAGTGTTTAAATCCATGATTTATACTTGCTGCACTCATAAATGTGCAGATAATTGATGCTTAAAAGTACAGCCCACCAAATTTGAGAGTTTATGCATTGCAGTCAAGAATGCACAGATCCAATTAGTAGACAGGATAAGCCTCTATTAATTGTTAGAGCAGCTCAATCCAAACCAATTTACACATTATATGAGGTTACACTTTGTGGCATGTACACTGATGCCATCTGCGACCTTTAGACAGTGATTTGTTTCCAAGACTGCTCTGGGTAGTGGCCAGCCCTCCTTTCTCTCATTTTATGACTGAATACTTCCATTGCTTGTTACAAGACTATCAGGCCATAAGAAGAGAAGAAACAGGAACAGAAGTAGGCCATTCGGCCCCTCGAGCCTGCTCTGCTGTTCAATAGTATCATGGCTGATCCAACATTCCTCACGGCCACTTTCCTTCCCATTCCCCGTAACTCTTGATTCCCTTACTGATCAAGACTCTATCTCAAGCCATAAATATATACAAGGACTCTGTCCCCACAGCTCTCTGTGGCAAGGAGTCCCAAAGACTCACATCCCTCTGAAATAGGCACCCCTTTATTCTGAGACTATGCCCTCTGGTCCTAGACTCTCCCATGAGGGGAAACATCCTCACAGCATTCCACCGTGTCAAACCTCTTTAGAATCCTACATGTCTCAATGAGATCACCGCACATTCTTCTCAATTCCAATGAGTAGAGACCCAACCTGGAGATCAACTTAGTGAACCTTCATTGAACTGCTTCCAATAAATTGAGGCCATGATTTAATGGCGCATTCGGCCTGGCGAGAATCTGTGCAAGCTGGTTAGATCACTGGTTAGATCGCGGGAGCCGCCTAAATTGGCAAACTTGCCAGGTGCCAAACAGTTTGGGATCTAACCAGCTTGCTCCCGTTGGGGGATTCCTGAACTCGCCTAGGCATGGCGCGAAACCAATAATCATCAATCAAGGCCAATCTCCATTTCATTAAGGAGATAAGTCACCCGATCCGACAGCCTCCTGGGATCTAAACGGCTCACCAGAGGGAAGTTCCATGAACAATGGTTAGCACTGGTCCACAGAAACAAGGACCAGATGGAACAGCACCTGGAGGGTCTCCTAGGCTGTTGGAGGCCCCTGGGTGGTCAGGGACATGGCTAGGTGGCTCTGTGACTCTCCCCGATACCTGTACACCTTGGCGTTGCCAAGCTGGCACCTTGGCACTGGCACTCTGGCACTGCCAACATGCCAGGGTGGCACTGCCAGGCTGTCAGGAGTGCTTCTAGGGTGCCAGGGTGGCAGTGCAGATGTGCTCGTGTTCCAGAGTCGCACTGCCATGGGTTAGGGCCCGATGGGAGGGGTGTTCATGAAAGGAGGGATGAGGGCAGTGGAGGGCGGTTTTGAGGGGGCCTGCGGAAGGGTGGGGGGATGAAACGTGGGGGTCCCGTCAAGGGGGGACTCAAAAAGGAGTGGGACCCCATAGTGGGGTGTCATCACTTGGTCCATGGCAGGTGACATTGTCTGTGGGTGGGGATGTGAAGGACCATCACGCCCATTTAGTGATTGGGACACACTTTCAAAAGGCAGCCCGATCTCTGAGGAGTGGTCTGGCCAGCACATTCAGCTCACCAGTGATGAAAATAATTCTCGGGCTCAACCGGTGAGAAACTCCCCAGGGCCCCAAAAAGTGACCAAATGTTGTTAGATGGCGGTGGGGAACTCGCCGGCAGAGCTGGCGGGAAACTCACAGCAAAACCCGCCACAAATAACAGTTAGAAACTTTTCTGTTAGATTGCGCCCATTATCTTTCCTTAATTAAGGGGATGAAAACTGTTCACAGTACTCCACATGTGGGGGGCGATTCTCCAAAATGGAGACCAAGTGTTTGCGCTGTTGTAAACACCGTCACTTTTCATGACGGCGCGAAACGGGCCCGGGTACGACCGATTCTGTCCTCCACAGGGGGCCAGCACGGCGCTGGAGTGGTTCACGCCGCTCCAGCCTCCCTTCCCAGTGCCAAATGGCCACCGTGCCAACCCGCGCATGTGCAGTTGGGCCGCGCCAACCCGCGCATGCGCGGAGGACTTCTTCAGCGCGCCGGCCCCAACTCAACATGGCGTCGGTGTTCAGGGGCTGGCCGCGCAACAAAGTAGGCCCGGGGTGGGAGAGGCCGGCCCGCCGATCGGTGGACTCCGATCGTGGGTCAGACCCTAACGGAGGCCCACCACCTCGGTGAAGGATCGCTTTCCCCCACCCCACAGATCACACCCCCTGACCCTTCATGCAGAGTTCCCGCCGGCAGTGACCAGGAGTGAACGGCGCCGGCGGGACTCTGTCGTATCCGTGCGGCCACTCGGCCCATCCGGGCCAGAGAACCGGCGGCCCCGCCAATTCCTGCGGCCTGCGCCGCATCAAACGCGCCGGCGCAAATGACGCCGATTCTCCGCACCTCGGAGAATCGCGCGCCGGCGTTGGGGCGTCGTGGCGCTGTTGCAGCAATTCTCCGGCCCAGTGCAGGGCTCGGAGAATCGCCCCCGTGGTCTCAACAGTACCTTGCACAGTTGCAGCAAGACTTCCCTACTCTAATACTCCAACACCTTTCAAATAAGGACCAACATTCCATTAGCCTTCCTGATTACCTGCTGCACCTGTGTGCTGGCTTTCTGTGTTTCATGCACAAGTTCCCCCAAGTCCCTTTGTGTTTCAGTTTTCTGCAGTTTTCCTTCATTTTAGCAATACTCTGCTCTTTCATTTTCCCAAAACGGAGAATCCCGACGACGGAGAATTCAGCCTTGTTTCTTTCCCTCTCGCAACTTGCCTTTCCACCTACTTTTGCATCATCTACAAATTTGGCTGTAGTACATTTTCTTCCTTCGTCCAAGTCATTAATATGCATTGCAAACAATTGCAGCACCAGCATTGATCCCTGTGGAACCCCACTAGTTACAGGTCGCCAACCTGAAAAAGAACCCCTTATCCCCACTCGCCGTTTCCTGCCCATTAGACAATTCTCTATCCATGCCAATATACTACCTCCAACACCATGGGCTCTTTTCTTATGACTTAAGCTTTTGTGAGATCACATGTTGAACACCTCCTGGAAATCCAAATACAACACATCTACCGGTTCCCCTCTATCCACTCTGGTTGAGAATTCCTCAAAAAACCCTAAGAAATTAGTCAGACACAAACGTCCTTTCACAAAGCCATGCAGATTCTGCTTGATGGTTTGTAAATGGGGAAAAACAGTTAGGATCACTGTACTTACTTCCCAGTTTTTACTGGTGTTCCATTTTAAGGTATACAAGACCAGTTCGACCCAGTATTCTTATTTTCCCAAACTATACTTTTTTTTTTTTCCCTTCTATACTTACTTCCCATTGATATCTTTCAGGAGTTTTTCTGTACAAACCCCTGGCTGACACAAAATCTAGGCTGATACTCCAGCACAGGGCTAAAGCAGATTCTGCCTTTTGGATGAAATGTTGAATGAGGTCCCACCTATCCTCTCAGTTGTCTGTAATAGATCCAATGGGATTATTAGGAAGGAGAGCAAGGAAGTTCTCCCCAGTGTGCTGGCCAATATTTGTCCCTCAAACGACATCACTAAAATAGCTTATCTGGTCATTATTATCTTGCTGTTTGTACGACCTCACTGTACTCAAATTGGCTGCTGTGTTTCCTACATTGCAGTAGTACTTAATTAACGGTGAAGTGCATTGTGATGTCCCGAGGCCATGGAAGATGTAGGAGTGGATTCTCCATTACTGGATGCTGGCAGTGGGAGAATGGAGCCATGGCCGATAAAAGTGCTTTTTGCTGTGAGAAAGGGGACGTGAAAGCAGTTAGCTGCTTTTGATGTGGGGAACTGTCAATCATAACAAGAGTGTTTGTAAACATTGTGGTTGGCATCAAAGCAGGGTACTTGAGATGCATTCAAGCATGAAGGACCAGTTGGATCAAAAATCCACCAAACAGCTTTCTCTGGAGTAATAAAACTGTCAATCACTGGCTAGTGACATGTATTGCTGTTTGTAATAGAATGGAAGATTTGCATTTCAAAGGCTGTCAAGGGATTTGAAGTCCTTTGAAGTGCATTTGGCTTTGGAGGAAGTCTCTGACATTTAAAGCTGATGCTTTAAACTCTTTTTTCACTCTGGGGCAGCAGATGTTAGGGAAGGGTAAGTGAAAATGCAGTGATTTTTCATTCTACTGCCTGGACCATTCTTCAGCTTTCAGGCATGGAGTCTCTGATTAAGTCTCTGATAGGAGTCTCTGTTGGGGGCTCTGACTGGGACCTCTGGTGCCATAAAAAGGTCAACGACCTACACTGGGCAGCACGAATGAGTCGTCACCAACGCCCCCCCCCCCCCCCCACACCGAGACCTTTCCAACCCCATGCAAGCATCTACCTCCCCAACTCACCCCCCTCTCCCTTCAACCCGCTGTTGTGTGAGCTTGTGGAGGGCACAGCAGACCACCACAAAGCGGGTGACCCTCCACGGGGTGTAGTGGAGTGCACCACCTGAGCGGCCGAGGCATTGGAACCGCATCTTGAGGAGTCCGATGCACCGCTCAATGACAGCCCGGGTGGCCACATGGGCCTCGTAGTACCGGGTCTCCGCTTGGGTCTCTGGCCTCTGTACTGGCATCATTAGCCAGGTCCTCAGCGGGTACCCCTTATCCCACAAGAGCCAGCTGTCCATCCTGGGGTGCTCATCGAATAGACCGAGGATGCCCGACTGCCCCAGGATTTTGCTGTTGTGGATGCTCCCCGGGAAGCGTGCACACACGTGCATTATCGTCATCTGGTGGTCGCACACAAGCTGTATGTTCAGGGAGTGGAACCCCTTCCTGTTAATGTAGGGCACTCCCAGATGTCCTGGTGAGCGCAGGGTCACATGCGTGGCACCTATTACCCCCTGGACCTGGGGCATCCCGGTGCTGGCGGAGAAACCTGCTGCCCTGGCATCTTGCTGGGCTTGGTCCATGTCAAAGATTATTTTGTTTTCTGCCCAGGCAAAGAGGTCATTCATTTGCACCTGTGAGCTGTGGCCTGCGTGATGCCACACAGATCCCCATTCGAGCACTGGAATGATCCCGAGGTGAAAAGGTTCAGGGCTGCAGTGACCTCAACGGCCACGTGGTGCCAAGTCCGCGGGGATGTTGCCTGTGTTGCCTGTGGCCTTCTTTTCCTTTACCCTCAACGCCTCCGAGATTCGACAGTCCTCTGTCAAAAAGGAAGCTCAAGCCATTGTGAAAGCTGTGCGGCATTGGATGCACTACCTGGCCGGGTGGAGGTTCACCCTCGTCACCGACCAACGATCGGTAGCCTTTATGTTCAACAACACACAGCGGGGCAAGATCAAGAATGATAAAATCTTGAGGGGGAGAATCGAACTCTCCACCTATAATTACAATATTGTGTATCGTCCTGGGAAGCTCAATGAGCCCCCAAATGCCCTGTACCGCGGCACATGCGCCAGCGTGCAAGATGACGGACTTCGCGCCATCCACAATGACCTCTGTCACCCGGGGGTCACCTGGCTTCTCCACTTCATCAAGGCCCGCAACCTGCCCTACTCCACCGAGGAGGTCAGGGCCATGACCAGGGACTGCCAAGTCTGCGCGGAGTGCAAGCCGCACTTCTATCGGCCAGACAAGGCCCACCTGGTGAAGGCATCCCACCCCTTTGAGCACCTCAGCATTGATTTCAAAAGACCCCTCCCCTCCACTGACCGCAACGTGTACTTTCTCAACGTTGTTTCCCCATTCCCATCCCATGACCCGACATGACCGCGGCCACTGTCATTAAGGCCCTGCACAGCATCTTCACCCTGTTCGGTTTCCCCACTTATGTCCACAGTGACCGGGCCTCCTCATTTCTGAGCGATGAGCTGCGTCAGTATCTGCTCGGTAAGGGCATTGTCTCGAGCAGGACTACCAGCTACAACCTCCGGGGAAATGGACAGGTGGAGAGGGAGAACGCGACGGTATGGAAGGCCATCCTTCTGGCCCTATGGTCTAGAAGTCTCCTGGTTTCCCGCTGGCAGGAGTTCCTCCCCGACGCTCCACTCCATTCGGTCGCTCCTCTGCACAGCCACGAACGAAACCCCTCACGACTGTCTATTTGTCTTCCCCAGAAAATCCACCTCAAGGGATCTCGCTTCCGTCCTGGCTGACAATATCGGGGCCTGTCCTCCTCCGGAAGCACGTGAGGAGCCATAATTGCGACCCCCTGGTCGAGAGGGTCCAGCTCCTACATGCCAACCTTCAGTATGACTACGTGGCGCACCGTGTCGGCCGACAAGATACAGTCTCCCTCCGGGACCTGGCACCCGCCGGTTCCCCAGCAACCATCACCTACGCCCCTCCCCTACACCGAACACCACCCCCGCCCCTGCACGGCCTACAGCCCCCTCCCCCCATCGCCGACCCACCGTGATGAAGCTCCAGACGACACGCTCCCGGAGTCAACGAGCCCAACACTCGTTTATCTCAAGAGGCTTGGAATATAAAAGCAGGGATGTACTTCTGAAGCTTTATAAAGCATTAGTTAGGCCCCATTTAGAATACTGTGAGCCCCACTCCTCAGGAAGGACATACTGGCACTGGAGCGAGTCCAGCGGAGATTCACACGGATGATCCCAGGAATGGTAGGCCTAACATACGATGAACGTCTGAGGATCCTGGGATTATATTCATTGGAGTTTAGGAGGTTGAGGGGAGATCTAATAGAAACTTACAAGATAATGAATGGCTTAGATAGGGTGGATGTAGGGAAGTTGTTTCCATTAGCAGGGGAGACTAGGACCCGGGGGCATAGCCTTAGAATAAAAGCGAGTCACTTTAGAACAGAGATGAGGAGAAATTTCTTCAGCCAGAGAGTGGTGGGTCTGTGGAATTCATTGCCACAGAGGGCGGTGGAGGCCGGGACGTTGAGTGTCTTTAAGACAGAAGTTGATAAATTCTTGATTTCTCGAGGAATTAAGGGCTATGGAGAGAGAGCGGGTAAATGGAGTTGAAATCAGCCATGATTGAATGGTGGAGTGGACTCGATGGGCCGAATGGCCTTACTTCCGCTCCAATGTCTTATGGTCTTATGGTCTTAACACCCATGCCCGCAGCGAAGCCGGAGCTGAGGCGATCACAGAGAACGATCAAGGCGCTTGACAGACTCGATCTGTGAGACCACTTCACCCCCTGCTGGACTTCAATTTTTTAACAGGGGGTGAATGTGGTGAACGCATTGCTACTACAATTCACCACTGTATTGTATTATGTTGATGCCCTTGTGGGCTCCGCCTGTGGCTCCGCCCTCTCGGGGGTGATATATAGATCTGCAGCATGTAGGCGGCACTCAGTACAGAGCAGTCGCAGGCAGGCACAGATCTAGCTTATTAAAACCACTGTTCACTTCTACTAATCGTCTCGTATGAATTGATGGTCGCATCAAGTACTGATTCACACTGCGCCTATGGCAATGGTGAATCCCGGAAGCTGGGAAACTCCGGCTTCGAATGGCTGAGCATATTTAAATTAGTTTGAAGACTCATTTAAATGTAGAATTTACAGAATTTACAGTACAGAAGGAGGCCATTCAGCCCATCGAGTCTGCACCGGCCCTTACAAAGAACATCCTACTCATCCTACACGGTTCTACCCTATCCCCCAAACCCCCACTTAACCTTTTTGGACACTAAGGGCAATTTAGCATGGCCAATCCACCTAACTCGCACATCTTTGGACTGTGGGAGGATGCCGGAGCACCCGGAGGAAACACGCAGACACGGGGAGAACAGACAATGACCCAAGCCGGGAATCGAACCTGGGACCCTGGAGCTGTGAATCAACTGTGCTAACCACTATGCTACCGTGCTGCCCCTTATGTGTGGGTTTTGTTCAGACCCTCACTGAGCGTGAACCAGATCAATCGAGTGCTGCGGGCCGGGAGCATCACACTCTATTCAGTGCCTGACGTGAACCCCGTTTGGCCTGGGTAGGGGCTGTCCCGCTATTTTCCAGGACTAGAGGGCAGCCTGCCGGGAATGAGAGGGGGGGTGGTTTGAGTAAAAAAGACAGAAATAAGATTGGAAAATGTAAATCCGATGAAGGAAACAGAAGAAAAGGTATTGACTGCTCAAACCTACTGAGAACCAATTACCTATTGGAAGATGACATTGCTGAAACTGTGAAACAAGTGGAAATGAAGATTAAATTTTTAAAACATCAACTTTCAGAAAGAACACAGCGTACCCCAAAGAAAAAGTAAATTAGAGTTCACTTAGGAATGCACAGAGTGAAATTTTCCTTCGGAAGCAGCAGGTCAAACACACAGGGTGGAATTCTCCGTAGCCCGATGCAGAAATCGGGAATGGCGATCGGGCGGAGCATGGCTTCTGACGCCGGATGCGAAGCAGGCTCCGGTTTGACGCCAGTTCATGATGCTCCGCCCCCTCCAAATCAGCATCATCAGGACGCGCACCGGGTGCAGTCGCAACGCCATTGGCGCATCATCAGCCGGCCCACCCGTGATGCTCCGCCTCCGGACACCCATGACACCGATGTCACAACTGGGGTGGCACCAGCGGAGCTGCTGTTGGGCTGGCACCTCAGAACCTGATTAAGCCTGACATTCCCCAACCTGGGCAGGAAAGTGGAGCTGCAACAAGACTCACAGCCGAAGTATCATGACCACAGGACCCCAGGGTGGAATTTTCAACCAGGGATCACAGTTTATGCCTGCAACTTCTGACATAGTGCATTCTGGCTCCCAGGAGTTGTATTGGAGAAATCAGGACCTGTACCATACAAGGTTAAGTTCCAGGGGAAGGCCTTGCTTAGAAACGTGGACCACCTGAAGAAGCGAGAGCCCGCACTAGAACACGCCTGACCAGGAACGTCGATACTTCCACCGACCCGGGAACCACTGTTTAGCCAAGGCATGGAACGGACCGTGACCCAACAGCTGCACCATCAAGACGAAGACAACTCTGGCTCAGAGATGGGCACAGAGGTGTCCGCACAGACAGATGATGCCAAGTCCGGAGCTGGAATTCTGGCAATAATCCTCCAGAGATCATCCAGAAAAAGGTGCTCTACCAACTGTTACACACCAGACCCACTGCTGGCAGAAGCACAGACACATGCAAAGTGGCACAGAAGGCCTTTTCAGATGATTGCAGAGGGTTAACTTTCCGACATGGCCAGTGGGGGAAGGGTGTAATAACTCCCACAAGGCCCATGGGGGGACCGTAATTGATCTCCCCATGAGGCATGTGGAATACAAGCTTGCCTGTGAATGGGTGGAGGCCCACCCATCTGGGGCTCGTAAGATTGAGCATAAAAGCCGGCCCGAACAGGGACCAGCACGTTGGTTATCCCAACGGGGCTATTACGTTTCAATAGATCGTGGGCAGACTTTATGTTATCTTAATTAAATCTATGTTCTTCCCACCGCTGACTTCCTGGCCATTATCAAGAGCATGCCATGTGCCTTTTTAACTACTTTATTGATCAGCCCTGCTGCCTTTAAATATCTGTGGGCATACATTCCAAGCTCCCTCTCTTCCTCCACTTTATTCAGCATCCTATTTATTGTGAATTTTCTTGCCTTGCTGCTTCTCCCAAAATTCATTGCTTGACACTTCTCTGGATTGAATTCCATTTCTCACTTTTCTGCCCAATGTACCATACCATCTCCATCTTCCTGCAGTTTAAAGCTTCCCACCTCACTGGCAACCACACGGCACCTTTTTGTGCCATCTGCAAACTCCTTTATCATACTCTCTACATTTCAGCCTGCAGCCACAGAAAACCCTCCCCCAATTAATATGGCCAAATCTCCAAACAAGAATTAGCGACCTGCAGAACCTTCAAAACTCTTCCTTAATATTAATAGGATGCTACCAACAGCTCTATAACACCACTTGTCTAATTCCACCTAGAGACATTCTACAAATGCTAACCATAACCTAATTAATTTAATCTTGTTACACACTAAAAACATCAGATAATCACTCTTTAAAGCTGCTTTAGGCTGCTTTAAGCATTACTACCAACATTACCTGATGTTGGCCACTTTTATCAAATCCTAAGTTGCCCTTGGTGCACTCTGGATGCAATTCTTAGATTTAAGCCACAGAAGTGTTAATACAAATTCATATCTGCCATAGGCATCTACTGGGTCCAGTAGCATGAGTCACTTTCATAAACAGTCTGAGTATCTTACTCATTAAAGATGACTCACATTGCCCATATACTCTGCTCGTCGAAGAGCACAACCTGAGGATGTGACGAGGTTTCTGATTGCCCAAACAATGTAATGAATTGCTCAGATACAGTCCACTGTGAAACAGCTATTCCGTTATCTTCCTAAATATCCAGGGCGGGATTCTCTCAGCCCACGCCGGGCCGGAGAATTGCCGGGCCGGGCGCGAATCGCGCGACACCACCCCGACGGCGGTCCACTGATTCTCTGGAGAGCGGAGAATCGCGCCATTGGTGCGCCGCCGGGGGCTGCTCTGTGCGCCCCCCCCCCGCCGATTCTCCGCCCGGGATGGGCCGAGTGTCCGTAATAAAAATTCCCGAGTCCCGCCGGCACCGTCTACATGTGGTCTTACCTGGCGGGACCTCAGCGTTCATCCATCCGGGGCCGGTCTCATGTGGGGGGGAGGAGGGCTCCAACCCCGGGGGGAGCCTCTGCTGTGACCTGGCCCACGATCGGGGGCTACCGATCGGCGGGCCGGCCTCTCGGGCTGGGGGCCTTTTTTGCTCTGCGTCGGCCCCTGCAGCCCTACGCCATGTTGCGTTGGGGCCGGCGCGGAGGAGGGAGCCACCGCGCATGCCGCAACCGTGCTGGTCACAGTGCGCATGTGCGCATTCGCGCCAGTCGCACTGCGCATGCTCAGACCCGCGGCGCCCATTTGACGCCAGCATCGGCAGCTGGAGCAGCGTGGGCCGCTCCAGTGCCATGCTGGCCTACTGAGGGGCTCGGAATCACTGCTCCTGAGGGCCCGTTGGCGCCGTCGTGAAACGCAACGGCGTTTACGGCAAAGTCAACACTTAGCCTCAGGATCAGAGAATCCCACTCACAGTGTCTCAGGTTTTTTTTTTGATTTTAACTTCTCTGAGAACAATGGGTGGGATTCTCTGGCTGTTCATGCCGGCGGGAAATTCCAGTCCCACGCCAGCGCACGGGTTTCCCGGTGACGAGGCCTCTGTCAAAGGGAAATCCAGTTGTCAATGGCGGGACTGGTAGATCATGCTAGCAGGCCGCCTCCATTGCTGAGAAACACGCAGTGGGGTGGTCGCTAAACCCCACCCAATGTGTCCTGAAAAGTCCAACTTCTAAAAAAATATTTTTTCCAAATCTCTTCAGTGGGAAATTGACCAAAAATTCCCAAACTGTAAAACTTACCTTTCTTATTAGCATTTAGCATAATGAACACCCGGCATCATCACGGACACTTCACGGGAAGGCGTCAGGCATTAACTCGTTCCCTGGATGGGGATGTGCTGAACAGATGCACGAAAGGTGACTCTCCTCCTGGAAACTTGAAATTAGGCACTTTTGGTCCGAAAATGGACCACTAAACCCGGGAAAAAAACACCCTCCTCCAACACCAGCACAATGAATAAAGCATGCCAGGCAACAATCTGAGGAACCAAAAAGATGGTAGAGGCAGTAAAAGTCTGGAGAGGAAGATTAAGGCGATGGCGTTCATGCTTGGCGATGAGGATGCGACCACACACGAATGGGATGGATCACCAGAACATATGCTGAGCTACCTCCCGATAAATTAATGGAGGGTCTGTGGGGAGAAAAGGGAGCTCCTGTTGCATGGCTGGATGACCCTTCTCAAAGACAGAGGCACGAGGCAGGGGTGCCCGCTAACCCCGCTGCTGTTTGCTCTGGCAATCGGGCCACTGGTGATCGCCCTCAGGACAAGATGGTGAGGTATCCAAAGTGGATACCAGAGGATCCAAAAGAAGGTGCTAGAAAGAAAAAGAAACGTGGGAAGCCTGACCCTCCCTTCGGAGACATGGATAGAGCAGGGACAGGAATGGTTGTTGCAGGTGCCGGGGTTTAGATATTTCAGTAAGCTCAGGGAAGGTGGTAAAAGAGGGGGAGGCGTGGCATTGTTAGTCAAGGACAGTATTACGGTGGCAGAAAGGACGTTTGATGAGGACTCGTCAATTGAGGTAGTATGGGCTGAGGTTAGAAACAGGAAAGGAGAGGTCACCCTGTTAGGGGTTTTCTATAGGCCTCCGAAAAGTTCCAGAGATGTAGAGGAAAGGATTGCAAAGATGATTCTGGATTGGAGCGAAAGCAACAGGGTAGTTGTTATGGGGGACTTTAACTTTCCAAATATTGACTGGAAACACTATAGTTCGAGTACTTTAGATGGGTCCGTTTTTGTCCAATGTGTGCAGGAGGGTTTCCTGACACAGTATGTAGATAGGCCAACGAGAGGCGAGGCCATATTGGATTTGGTACTGGGTAATGAACCAGGACAGGTGTTAGATTTGGAGGTAGGTGAGCACTTTGTTGATAGTGACCACAATTCAATTATGTTTACTTTAGTGATGGAAAGAGATAGGTATATGCCGCAGGGCAAGAGTTATATCTGGGGGAAAGGCAATTATGATGCGATAAGGCAAGACTTAAGATGCATCGGATGGAGAGGAAAACTGCAGGGGATGGGCACAATGGAAATGTGGAGCTTGTTCAAGGAACAGCTACTGCGTGTCCTTGATAAGTATGTGCCTGTCAGGCAGGGAGGAAGTGGTTGAGCAAGGGAACCGGGGTTTACTAAGGCAGTCAAAACACTTGTCAAGAGGAAGAAGGAGGCTTATGTAAAGATGAGACATGAAGGTTCAGTAAGGGTGCTCGAGAATTACAAGTTAGCTAGGAAGGACCTAAAGAGAGTGCTAAGAAGAGCCAGGAGGGGACATGAGAGTAGTAAGTGTGTGGAATGCCCTGCCTGCAACAGTAGTGGACTCGCCAACACTAAGGGTATTCAAATGGTCATTGGATAGACATATGGGCGATAAGGGAATAGTGTAAATGGGCTTTAGAGTGGTTTCACAGGTCGGCGCAACATCGAGGGCTGAAGGGCCTGTACTGCGCTGTAATGTTCTATGTTCTAAATCTACAGGTGTACCACTGGGCACCCTTTCGCAGAAAGAGTGAGAGGATGGGTGAAGGACCAGGAGCAGAGTAGGTGAAGGTGGAGGAGAGTGCTTGTATAGGGACGTCCCCCTGAGCCCTAGCCACAGCCTCTCTCTCCCCCCCCCCGCCCCCCCCACCCCCCCTCCCCGACCAAACACTCGGAAATCCCAGTGGTCGCACTCCAGACATGGTACTAAGTGAGACAGCACTTTGGCCTAACCAAAATGTCCACCATGGCCCCCATCTGCAACAACCACAGGTTTACTCCTGCAATAATGGAGGCCACCTTCAAAAGGTGGAGACAGGGTGAGGGGATACTGATAGTTAGGGACAGTTACATGGATGACAGAGTAGCGACCCTGGCGGAGCTCACGGAGAGGTTCTAATTACCAACAGGAAATGAGCTAAGACACATACAGGTCAAAAACCTTCTCCGTAAGGAAACAACGGCGTACCCCCAGATACAAGGACATTCGTTAGTGGACCTGGGCGACCTAGGATGGGAAACTGTGGGGACCTGCACGGGCGACTGTTGGAGGAGATACGTTCCCCCCTGGATGAGACAAGGGTAAAATGGGGGTTAGAACTAGCCATAGAGTTAGGAGGAGGACTCTGGATCAAACCACTGCACGGGGTGAACCTCACCTCCACATGCGCAGGGTTTAGCCTAATGCAGCTAAAGCTGGTGCACAGAGCACACTTAAACAAAACTTGAGTGAGTGGGTTCTTTCTGGAGGTCGAGGACAAATGTGAATGGTGCCAGGGAGGCCCGGCCAACCACATCCACATGTTTTGGGCCTGCCCCAGACTTGTCGGGTTCTGGACAACCTTTGTTGAGGCAATGACCAAGGTTGTGGGGGTGAGGATGGGGCCATGCCCAAAAATGTCAGTCTTCATGGTATCGGACCAGCCAGAACCGTTTATGGGGAAAGAGGCCGACGCCCTAGCCTCTGCCTGCCTGATCACCCGCTGGAGAATCCTGCTCAGCTGATGATCGGCAGCACCACTCAAAGCTGCAGACTGGCTGTCCGACCGGGTGGAATTGTTCAGGCTGGAGAAAATAACATTTGCCACCTGAGGGTTGGAAGAGGGCTTCCACAGGACATGGAAACCGTTCACCAATTTATTCCAAGATCTGTTCGTAGCCAGCAACCAGTAGTGTAAGGGGAGCTGGGGGAGGGGAGGGGGCGGGGGGTGGTGGAGACACAAACGACCCACAGGGCAAAGAGGAAAAGGAGAGTGTGGGGAGGGGGAAGGGAGTAAACAGGGGCAGGGG
This sequence comes from Scyliorhinus torazame, assembly GCF_047496885.1. Classification (NCBI taxonomy): domain Eukaryota; kingdom Metazoa; phylum Chordata; class Chondrichthyes; order Carcharhiniformes; family Scyliorhinidae; genus Scyliorhinus; species Scyliorhinus torazame. Next base: position 226,192,883 of record NC_092709.1, read on the forward strand.
GTGAAGGCACCCAAAGAAAACAAGAGGGACAAGGAACAAAGCTGCAGGGGACTGGTCCAAGGACAAGCCAAAGTCCAAACTAAACTGTAACTAGACACCTGTATATGCGGGCTCTGGCCATGCTGGGGATTGTAACAGATGTATGCTGACTAAAGAGTGTGCCACTGCCACAGTGGGAGGGAAACAATTGCCTGTAAATATATGTGCTGATTACTATTTGTCTTTATTATTTTCCTTTTTTGTGCAGTTTTTTAAATCTGTAACTTATGAATTGTGAAATATAAGATGTGAAAACCCAATAAAACGCTTAAAAAAGACATTAACACAGTGCTTCCCTAGCTTAATCCCGTTATGACCCCCATTTTGATGTCTCAGGCTTCATACAACCCCGGGGTGAGAAATTGGGCGGTATGAGAGTAGTTAAATTGGGGTAGGGGGCTGTGGAGGAATGGGTGGAAGCTTCGTTTTTTGAGCGCAGGACAGGGAGGGAGGAAAAAGTTGAGTGTATGCCTGCATCAGCCCTTCTTTTACCACCACCATCGCCCTCACCCTGTTCACCAATCTCCCTCTCCTTCACCACCTCTCCATTCTGTGTTCTCCGTTTTGCTTTACCTGGATGGCTTGGATGTGTAGTGTTGAACAACAAGAACTGCAAGCTTTGTTAACAAACAAAACTTTAAATGTATTTATACTACTTACTATGATTTGTTAACATTTCTAAAATAGAAGGTTTCTATATTAAACTATGCTATCTCTAACTGCAGAACAATCAAGTACACAATTGCTCTCTCTCATGCCTCATCTGTCCTTCGGTATCTTCTCTTCTTCTTCCGTCTCACAAGGTTTAGCCCCATCCCTTATATACTTATGGGACTAGCTCCCTCTAGTGGCTGTCTGTATACATTTCATTAACTCTTGCATTGCCTTCATTTATGATAATACCACATCCCCCTTTCTTTCAAAAGAAAAATTATTACACTTTGTTTAAGTCATTTTTCTTTGATTCTTATGTCATGCAGTATTAATCATAAATGCATTATCCTGTTCTATTACTAATGACTATACATGTCATACTAGCCCCCTTTCTCCATGTTTCTTGTCTGCAAGATAATTGGAGATTGCTGCAAACATATATCAAAATGATTGTCTGTTCATCATAAGCAATTGAGTACTAGTTAACAATTGTTTAAACTGTTGAAACTTTTTTTTTTCCATCCACAAATTTGAGAATGCACTCAGTCTTCACTGTGGTAGCGTGTTACAGTGCCAACAAGTCATCCGTCCAAATCGATCAGGTGTTCGACTGGTTGTACCATGTTTGTTGACTGACGTGGTTTCTTTCTGTGCTGGTGATGTTGCTTTTGTGTTTCCTTTGCCTTCAAAACCTGTTTGGCTTCTGGTCTTTGAGCAAATACCAACTCATTAATTCATTGGCATGACTTATTTTTTGTCTAAACAATATCTTGTTCTTCCTGATATTGGTGCCATTATGCGTGAATTTTGTATTGTCTGCACACACATTTGTCCGTGTTACTCGACTGGTGGTTATGTTTCCCTTGCTCTGTTGCCATCTGGATTGCTTTCCATACTGTATGGTCTGTCAAGTGTGACTGCAAGTTCAAACACTTACTTGTCATTGTGCTGTTCAATTGCCCTTCAGTTTCACAGGCATACCTTTGTGTATATCCTCTAGTTCCATAGTTGCTCTTTGTAATCTGTTCCATATCTGTTCCTTCTTGCTTGACTGATTCATTTTTAAACTTGTTAGTACCAGTGTCCTTTGTATTATCTGATGTTTCACTGCACTTTATGATCTCAGATCCTGTTGGATGTTCTGATTTATCTATGATCTCTTGGTGCTCCTCATCTGGAGTCGACTTGTCCAAGATGTCTTCATTTTCTTGTTGGCTGTTCAGATTGATGTGCTCTCACTTGATCTGTTCATTGTTGCACTCTGATTGTCAGCCTTTGTACAGTCCAGCTGAGATCTGTCAATCTGGCTTTTGACCTGCTCAGCTTGTATTCTACTTGTAATCACTTCATCACTCTTCGCAAATAAAGTGGATAGATCTTCATAGTCTTCTTTTTGTTGCTCATTATCTGTTTCTTCACTGTAGCCCTTACTTGAAAATACAGTGGAAAGACTTTTATAGTCTTTCTTTTGTTGCTCTTTATCTGTTTCTTCACTGTTGTCCTTATTGGCAAATATAATGGATAGACTTGCATAGTCTTCTTTTTCTTGCTCATCATCTGTTTCTTTCAGTGCTCTCTTTCCAAACTCTTTTATTGCTCTCCTTCTGGAATATTTTATTGCTCTCCCTCTGGAGAATTTTATTGTTCTCTTTCTGGAGTCTTTTATTGTTCTCTTTCTGGAGTCTTTTATTGCTCTCTTTGTGGAGTCTTTTATTACTCTTCTTCTGGAGTCTTTTATTACTCTTCTTCTGGAGTCTTTTATTGTTCTCTTTCTGGAGTCTTTTATTGTTCTCTTTCTGGAGTCTTTTATTGCTCTCTTTCTGGAGTATTTTATTACTCTTCTTCTGGAGTCTTTTATTGCTCTCTTTCTGGAGTCTTTTATTGCTCTCTTTCTGGAGTCTTTTATTGTTCTCTTTCTGGAGTCTTTTATTCTCTTTCTGGAGTCTTTTATTGTTCTCTTTCTGGAGTCTTTTATTACTCTTCTTCTGGAGTATTTTATTGCTCTCTTTCTCGAGTCTTTTATTGCTCTCTTTCTGGAGTCTTTTATTGTTCTCTTTCTGGAGTCTTTTATTGTTCTCATTCTGGAGTCTTTTATTGCTCTCTTTCTGGAGTATTTTATTACTCTTCTTCTGGAGTCTTTTATTGCTCTCTTTCTGGAGTCTTTTATTACTCTTCTTCTGGAGTCTTTTATTACTCTTCTTCTGGAGTCTTTTATTGTTCTCTTTCTGGAGTATTTTATTGTTCTCTTTCTGGAGTCTTTTATTGCTCTCTTTCTGGAGTATTTTATTACTCTTCTTCTGGAGTCTTTTATTGCTCTCTTTCTGGAGTCTTTTATTGCTCTCTTTCTGGAGTCTTTTATTGCTCTCTTTCTGGAGCCTTCCAGTGCTCTTCCTGTGGAGTCTTTCATTGTGTAAACTGCTTGTTCAATGCTGCTGAAAAAGTTTTCTTTTTCTGGTTGTTCATTTATCAGAGTACTGTCCTCTTCAGATGATTGCGGTATCATATCTCGTGGGCAATTAAAATTATCCTTTGTCTTCACGCTGTCAGGAATGTGCAGTCGTTTAACGAGGTTCAGGGCTACGCACGCATTCGCTGCCAATATGGACTCTTGCTTTGTGTCCACAATGGCGAATTGCACGATGAGACTTTGATTGTGCACCCATGCTTCTAGGTTACATACCCCTAACATTTCAATCATACTCCCACTGTAGTCGATCAGCCGTTTCTGTCGATCAAAAACTATCGGTTGAACTCTCATGCGGTTCAAATCGGAAAGGCTAAGGAAATTGTCACTTGTTCCGGTGACAAGCTTACATTTGATTAATGTGGCTTTCAGCATCACTGGAATTGTCCATTCATCGAGATTTGGAACAATTGTGATTGGGTTTGTTTTTACAGCTTCTGAAATTTCCTGTGTGCCTTTGTCTACACTTTCAATTTTATCTATATAGAATCTATTTCATCTTCTGTGATGTTGAGTTTATACTCTTTATTTTTAGATTTGTGAAAAAGTTCTTATTTTTTCATGCTGAAAACTTCTTGTTTAGCTGTTCGATTAAATTTCATCCCTGTTCTGCATTGCGAGGCAAAATTATTCAATTTGCTGCAGTTTAAACATAGTTTTCTGATTGCCGGGCATTTTTTTCTTAAGTGGGTGCGGCCACAACTCATACATGTCACCACGTCAGTGATATCGGGCGAAATTCTCCCCCAACGGCGCGATGTCCGCCGACTGGCGCCCAAAACGGCACCAATCAGACAGGCATCGCGCCGCCCCAAAGGTGCGGAATGCTCCGCATCTTTGGGGGCCGAGCCCCGACATTGAGGGGCTAGGCCGGCACCGGAGGGATTTCCGCCCCGCCAGCTGGCGCGGAAATGACATCCCCGGGCGGCGCATGCGCGGGAGTGTCAGCGGCCACTGACAGTTTCCCGCGCATGTGCAGTGGGGAGAGTCTCTTCCGCCTCCGCCATGGTGGAGGCCATTGCGGAGGCGGAAGGGAAAGAGTGCCCCCACGGCACTGGCCCGCCCACGGATCGGTGGGCCCCGATCGCGGGCCAGGCCACCGTGGGGGCACCCCCCGGGGTCAGATCGCCCCGCGCCCCCCCCAGGACCCCGGAGCCCGCCCACGCCGCCTTGTCTCGCCGGTAAATACCTACTTTAATTTACGCCGGCGGGACAGGCAATTTCTTGGCGGGCCGGAGAATTGAGCGCGGGGGGCTACCAACCGGCGCGGCCCGATTCCCGCCCCCCGCCCAATCTCCGGCACCGGAGACTTCGGCAACCGGCGGGGGCGGTATTCATGGCGGCCAACGGCCATTCTCCGACCCGCTGGGTGGTCGGAGAATGACGCCCATCATGCGCAAACTTCCATTGCGCCTGTGCAAATCGATTGTCGTCCGGAGTGTGCTCTATTTTTCCATGCGCAATCTTCTGCGCGTGCGCAGAACGATCAAAATCCGAATCGAACATTTTTTCCTTTAACTGAGCATGCCTGAAATGTCCGACTTCTGAAGCGCACTTTTTTCAGGTGCGCTTGCGCAGACTGGTCTTCCTTTCCAGAACTCTGAATTTCTAGGTGCACCACAGCTTCAACGGAGGCAAAAACATTTTTACTTTGCCGATTCAACATTTCGCCACTTCTATTTTTAGATTCTTTGCTCGCTCGGGATATATTACCAGGATCTTCTAGCATTGCTTTTGCAGTCGTTTACTGAGCTTTTGATTTCTTTTAAACTCACAATAATTATCCAATTTTTTAACGACCACACCAAACTTATTTTTTTCAACTTAATTCTCAAAGTAGAATGAGAAATACAATTCTCTTGCCAGCGGTACAGCCCAATTTAGTAACAGCGCAATCTTCCACTTCTCACTGACCACTTTGAGATTTAAGGTTGAGAGGCATTGTTCAAACTCTTGTTTGATAATTGTCCAGTTCACATCTACTTTACCCAATATCCTGAATGACTTTGGAGTCTGCAGACCTTCCATGAAGCTTCAGCTGGATATTTCATTTTTGTGATGCTGCTGTTTGTTGCTCTTGGATTCTGGTTGTGATTTTATTCTTCGCACGTTTTTTATTCTTTGAACGGCGATTCTTTCTTTCACCCTAAACCTTACTAATCTACTCTAGCCAGACCTGGTACCATGTGAGAACTTGGTACTTTAAATTTGAAATATGTCCACTCCTGGTAGCACTACTTACTATGATTCATTCACATTCCTAAAGTAGAAGGTTTCTATATTAAACTATGGTATCTCTAACTTCAGAACTCTCAAGTACACAATTGCACTCTCATGCCTCATCTGTCCATCTGTATCTTCTCTTCTTCTTCTGTCCCTCATATACTTATGGGACTAATAATAATAATAACTGCGTCATCTCCCTCTGGGACTGGGCCACCTCCCCCTGAGTCTGTGTCACATCGGCCAGTGCCAGGACCATGCCACTGACACTCTCAGTCATGGCCCGCTGTGACTGGGCCATGCTCAGGAGCGCCTTTGAAAGAGCAGCCCTGTCCTGGGCCTCATCCACTGCCTGCACAGAGAGCCCCAGGCATTGGACATGGCAGAAACCTCTGCCCCCAAGGCCTCCTCCGCGGACGCCACCCATGATCAGCACCACCTCCTGCTCCTGCACAAGGCTGGACTCCTCCAACTGCACCTGTGTGTGCTGGATGCTCACTGACACCCCCTCATGTAGTCCCTGGCTCTGCGACTGCATCTCCACAATCAATGGGACTGTCTGTTCCAGAAGCTGAAATGCATCTGGATGGCAGCTAGTCCCTGGGGACAGCCCACCCTCCAACTCTCCGCCCCCTCGGCACTTCCTACCACCACCTGATGTACTGGAGCATGTGTGTGGTGCGCACCAGATAGCGTCCCAGGAGCCTCTTCACTAAAGTGCCCAATCAAGGTGAGTGTCTCTGGGATGATGGAGGGTATTGGAGATGGCTGTGACAGGAAATCTGTGTCATCCCCGTATTCAAGCTCCGGGATGTCCTGGGATTTGGGTCGATGGCACCCGTTCATGTCGGTGTCGTCCTCGTCGCTGGTCGGCACCCGGGGTCTGGCTATGGCTGGGGCCGGGGGCGGGGGACACTAGAAGGGCCCATCCTATCATCAGAAGCTCCTGCAAGACACAAGACAAGACGCAAGATTGCATCATGGGCTGGGGGACATGAGGGTGTTGGGGGGGTGTTGGGGAGGGGGGAGGTAGGTGTGGTTGTGGTGGTGGAGCAGGAGTGTGGGCGGTGTGGGGGTGGTGTTGGGCGGGGTTGGTGACTCATGTGTCATGGGGAACCGCAACTCAGCAGGGTCTCACTTCCCCGCACAGGCCGATTTCACCCCAGCACCTGCTCTTTCTTCAGTCCCGGCAACCATATCCAGGGCCCTGTGCTCTGCAGCGGTGAGGGGCCCCAGGTCCGGCAGTCACCCTCCAGTCTTCTCCCTCTTCCGGCAGTTAAGAGTCGCCTTCACCTGGGGGGCCGGGGGATGGGGGAGGGGGCGTGGGCGGGGGGGGGGGGGGGGGGGGGGGGACACGGAACACACACAGTGTTAGACAGTCCAACACATGCAGCACCAGGTTAGCTGGTGGTTTCAGTGGATTGGGCACCCAGCCATGGTGGCCGGTATTGGTGCCGGCATGTGGTACAGAATGAGGGCTCGGCCACTCTCCTGGTGGGAGATGGGGTGGGCTGGTTATGGGTGTGTGGGATGGAGGTTTGTGCTAGAGGCACAGTATTGCCTACTCACTCTAGGCCGCCCTGAGGAGGTTGTGCAGTTTTTTCAGTCACTGCTGGCCAGTCCAGACAGTGTTGCTCACGGCACTGACCACCTCTGCCACCTGCGTCCAGGACCGGAGAATGGCAATGGCTGGCAGCCTCCTTCCCACACCAGGGTACAGGGTCACCCACCTCTCCTCCACAGCGTCTCGCAGGGTCTCCAGTTCCGCGTCAGTGAACCTCGGGACTGCGTGTCTTGCTGCCATCTTGTTGGCTGGGATGGGGTGTGTGGGGAGAGAAGTGTATATATGCGGCTGCAGCTTGTCAGCCTCCTGAGTGCCAATCCCGGACCTGGCGAATCCCGCACCGTGTCTCATTTGAATCGATTGTGTTCCACATAGCGCCGCCCCTTAACAGTTGTTGAATTGGTCCAGATGTGGCGCCAGTTTTGCTGTCGTAGAACTTCCGCGAATCCAGCCCCGGCGTCAACACAGTCTCAAGAACGGAGAATCCGGCCGCATGTAAAATCAGGGCCATATTTTTTAATCAAAGGTTTCCAATAATATAGTCGTACTTACTTCTGCCATAATTGGTGTGCAACAATAACATTAGCAAAATTAATAAAGCATTCAGTATGAATGATGTTGTGCACTATTGTATACTATTTACAGATCTCCATGGAAGGTGCTGACATACTTTGGAGAATCTATTAAAGGATCCTCTATGATTCACATCCTGGACCAATGGCTACACCAATCCAAAGAGCACATGGAAGGATTCATTGCTGGCACCTTAACAAACTCCAATTCAGGACACAGCAGAGAAATCTGCACGAAGAAGCCCTACTGGTTCTGAGTAAATGCAAGAACCAACCTGCCCTTCTGACTGTGCTCAGTCAAGCTGATTAATGTTGTGGGATATGGTCATCATCTGGAGGGCTCAGCCATGGATACTTTATGTTTCGTTAGTTTGGAGTTCTCTGTATATTTCGGAGGTGGAGACTACTTTCCCTCTTTGCCACCTTTGCAGAATGGAATATGAAACGTTTGCACGCGTTTATAATTGTTAATAATATCTGAGCTTTAATTTGACACCTTATTTTGCTGCAAGCAGCTACGTGATGAAAAAAGAATCCTGAAGCATTCTTTCCTTTCGAAACATTGGAGTAAAGCTCTCTGGTTTTCATAATGGATTTTGCTTTCCTGCCTGTCAAATCACTGGGGACTTGCTGAGGTCAGGAGACCATATTGGTGCTGAAGAATACCAGATTATCAGTCTGAAATCCAACCTTAAATTTAGAAAAGATGTTTGTGTTCAGAAACATTAAAGGAGGAAAGTTATATTTGCATCGGAACTAATGGTAGAAAACTGACTTTAAATTCTGACGGAGCTAAGTGATTTGCAATTTTACAGGAAGACCTGTGTTTTAATCAAAAGGACCCTTCCGGAAGCCAAAGACATTAATAGCAGTGGAAGAAAGAGGAAGGGTAGTGTTTGATCTTCACTTTAACATAATTCATTGATTGAAATGTCAGGCATAATCGCAGTTCAAATAAAGCTGAAACCTATGGTAAATTTGGGAACAGGTGTGGTGATGCAGCTATTTGTCCAGGTACATTATTAAGATTAATAGGTGGAAATAAAAGTTGTTTCCCAAACAATTTGGTTCTTTACTGCTTCCACATTACGAACCTCCGTCAACATTGGCCTGATCTCCATACAGAACCACCTGAGGCTGCATGTGCTCAATATGCAGCTGTAGAAAACAGAACTTACTGTCACTGACCTCTTCTGCAGTGTACCTAGTCCTACTAAACAGATAAACAGCAGTACTGGCCAGAGAAAAACAGCTCACCACATGACCCACTCCATCCATGTTGGTGAAGTTCTGTTGTTTTTGATGTTCTGTGGCTATGCTAAATGGGGTAGATTTTGACCATATCTAGCATTCATGAGGCGCTGTGAGCCATCAGCAGCAGCAGAATTATACTCACGCACAATCTGTAACCTCTTGGCCCGGCATATCCCCCACTCGACCATTACCACCAAGGGGATCAACCTTGATTCCATGAAGGGTTCAGGAGAGCATGTCAGGAGCAGCACCAGGCATACAGAAAAATGAGGTGTCAACCTGATGAAGCTACAACACAGGACTACCTGTGTGCCAAACAACATAAACAGCAAGTAATAGACAGAGTTAAGTGATTCCACAACAAATGGATCAGATCTAAGCTCTGCGGTCCTGCCACTTCCAGCGTGAGTACTGATGGACAATTAAACAATTCACTGGAGGAGGAGACTCCACAAATAATCCCATCCTCAATGATGGGGGAAGCCCAAAATATCTGTACAAAAGGTAAGGCTGAAGCATTTGTTACAATCTTCAGCCAGAAGTGTCGAGTAGATGATCCACCTTGGTCTCCTCCCAAGTTCCCCAGCATCACAGATGTCAGTCTTCAACCAATTCGATTCACTCGATGTGATTTCAAGAAAAGGCTGAAGGCACAGGATACTGCTAAAGCTACGGGCCCTGACAATATGCCAGCAATAGTACTGAAGACTTATTCTCCAGAACGTGCTGCGCCTCTATCACAAGCTATTACAACTACAACACTGGCATCTACGCAGAAATGCCAAAAATCTCCCAGGTATGCCCTCTACAAAAAGGCAGGATATCATAATAATCTTTATTAGCAGGCTTACATTAACACGGCAATGAGGTTACTGTGAAAAGCCTCACGTTGCCATATTCCGGCGCCTGTTTGGGTACACAGAGGGAGAATTCAGAATGTCCAATTCACCTAACAGCACGTCTTTCAGGACTTGTGGAAGAAACTGGAGCACCCAGAATCCAATCCAGCCAGGGGTCATCAGCCGTGCTAACATGTGGCACTTGCTTAGCGATAACCTCCTCACTGACACTAAGTTTGGATTCGGCCAGAGTCACTCAACAAGTCCCATAGGCCTGAACTAACGTCACCCACCTTATTACAATAATACCTCGGCTTTCGAGTCTCACCTACATCCTCAGTATCTTCCTTCATGATCTGAGGAGACCTCGGAGTATTCTCGGCTATCCAATCCTTACCTTGATTACCTTGATCTCATTTTGGAATGTCTAATGCAGGTAGGGAATTTACAGTGAATGGTAGAACCCTCAAGAGAATTGACAGTCAGAGAGATCTAGGCGTACAGGTCCACAGGTCACTGAAAACGGCAACACAGGTGGAGAAGGTAGTCAAGAAGGCACACGGTATGCTTGCCTTCATTGGCCGGGGCATTGAGTATAAGAATTGGCAAGTCATGTTGCAGCTGTATAGAACCTTAGTTAGGCCACACTTGGAGTAGAGTGTTCAATTCTGATCACCTTAGGCAGCGCCTTCCAAACCCATGACCACAAGCATCTATATGGGCAAAGGCAGCAGATACATGGGAACACCACCACTTGGAGAAGGTTCTCTTCCAAGTCACTCGCCACCCTGACATGAAAATGCATCGCTGTTCCTTCACCATCGTTGGGTTAAAATCCTGGAACTCCCTCCTAACAGCACAGCAGATGTACCTACACCACACGGACTGCAGTGGTCCTAGAAGGCAGCTCACCACCACTATTCAAGGGCAATTAAGGATGGGCAATACATACTGGCCTAGCCAGTGAAATGCACACCCCATGAATGGTTTTTTTTTTTAACTTCGAGCTTTCCTTACAATGTGCCTTGTCTGGTATTTGGCATGAAATGCTTCGACATTGTTGGCCTGGATTGTACTTCTTCTGAAGACTGACCAGTCTGAAAGTTAATCAGGCAAAGAGGCAACTTCTGATGTTTAGGACTGAGTTTAGGAGGAACTTCTTCACCCAAAGAGTTGTGAATCTATGGAATTTCTTGCCCAGTGAAGCAGTTGAGGCTCCTTCAATAAATGTTTTTAAGATAAAGATAGATCGTTTTTTGAAGAATAAAGGGATTAAGGGATATGGTGTTCGGGCCGGAAAGTGAAGCTGAGTCCACAAAAGATCAGCCATGATCTCATTGAATGGTGGAGCAGGCTCGAGGGGCCAGATGGCCTACTCCTGCTCCTAGTTCTTATGTTCTTATGTAATGTCTCTAGTAGGTCAATTCTACAACTGAGAGTGTACATTGAAACTTTGGATGTGACACTCATTTTCTACCTATTTTGGCCAATGGTCATAAACTCTTGCACAGTGTGCACCCAAGACTTTGTACGGGTTCTTCGGCAAAGGCCTGAGTTTGGAAATTATCCCATTCACTCTTTGTATACTACCTTTCATAGGGCCAATTTTTCTGACCAGAGCATGCCAGGGGTATCTGTACCAAAAGTAAAGTGTACTAGAAATATAGACAAAGACACAGCAGACAGAATCTTATTAACATTGGCCTGGATTCCCCGCCCCGCGGACACCAGGAATACAGATCGTGATAGGACAGAGAATCGGGCATCTGGCCAAAATCGAGGTTCGTGGCGGGTGCCAAATCGACCTCTATGCTCTGGCCCCCGCTCGCGTGCAGGTGCGTATCTCAATCCCGCCGAGGATGCTAATGGATGCAAATGGGTCATTCGGCTACTCCAGGCCGGCGTGATTCTTTGGTCTTCTGGGCCTTGAATCACGTGGGAGGATCACGACTGGTATTTACCAGCATGGCCCTGTTGTGGTGGAGCTCGCAGTAGGCCAAGAGGGTAACTCCTTAAGGAGGTTGCCCCAGAGACCATCCAAGGGCCACCCTTCCACCCCCCCCACAATGCACAACCTGCCCACCTATCCTCTAGCAGATCCTCCCCACCACCTCCTCCCCAGAGACCTACTAAAATGGGAGACCACCCACAGAGACCCACTAACTAAAGGAACCCCCCCCCAGATACCCCCTAACTAAAGGAACACACGCACAGAGACCCCAGTCTGGAAGCTTGTGCACAGTGAAAACAATTACTGCTTTAACACTCACCTGGGTGTACAACTGCTGGCTCAGAAAGAGGGTGCACCACATGTCCATTTCTGGAAAGAAAAAATCAGTGACCTGTGTTCAAACCCCTCAGATCCTTTAGCTGCAGGCCATTCATTCATTTCTCTTTGTGGGCTGTGATTGACAGTTTCCACAAACACAGCTGTCAGCCTTGCTTCATTCAACTCCCTTCATGAATGGGTAACTGGCATCTATCCAGCAATGTGCAAAATTGCCCAGAAATGTCCTGTACACAAGAAACAGGACAAATCCAACCTGGCCAATTACCGCCCCATCAGTCTACACTTGATCATCAGTTAAGTGATGGAAGGGGTCAACAAAACCCACTTAGAAATAACCTGCTCATTAATGCTTAGCTTGTGTTCTGCCAGGGTCAATCAGCCTCTAACCTCATTACAGCCTTATTCAAACATGGACAAAAGAGCTGAACTCCAGAGGTGAGGTGAGAATAACTGCCCTTGACAGTGCCGTTGATTACACTTGATGGCAGCATTTAGACGAGTGTGACATCACTGCAGGAGTTCCTCAGGGTCGTATCCTAGGTCCAACTATCTTCAGCTACCACCTCCTGTGGTAGTGTCACCTCTGTGTGTATCGTGACTGCCCATTGGTCGTGTCCTATCTTACTGACCTATTGGTTGACTGTCTGTGTGTCATGTCTCTGGTGTTCCCTCTAGTGACTAGCTAGGTGTAGTGTACGTACATTAACCCTTTGTGTACTTACAGTGATGTATATCACCACAGATAGCAGGTTAAAGATGAGGTGGGAAGGGGCATATGACAGTAATGTTGGCTGGTACAGACTCTGCCTCAACATTATCCTTGTTGTGTAGCGCCATCTCCTCCAATGAGCTCAGGTGATGAAGGTGGACCAGTCCTGCAACAGCTCTGCTTTTCCCCTTTCTATTGTGGGAAACATTACCCCACAAGAGGGATGCCAAAATGCCAATTATTTGTTGCACTGTGTTAGATCGATTCATCGGCCATAGCTGCATATCTGGAGGAATGTGGAGGGAGCAAAAGATGGATGTGATATTGGAATCATTTGAATTGGTGTGAGGGTGAAGTGAACAATGTGAATATTAGTTGTGAGTCCAGACTGATGAGGTGTGTACCTAAGAGGCTGCCAGTGTGGTTAATTTAAGATTCCCTGTGAAGATGCATTCCCTGATCCTGACTGCTTAGGAGAACTCAGTAAACTTCTCATAGCACTGTTACCAGGTCTTTGGGGCCAGATTTGTTTGCTACCAGTTCTCATTCCCTATGGAGTATGTTCTTTGAGGATCTGTTGGCCGCAGGTGGAAACATGGCAACCCTCCTCCGCTCAACCTCTATACCGAAGGCCTCTGGCAATGCATCCTATCTCTGCCCTAGTGCTACAGTTCCCTTCTATCCAATTACAGCACCGCCAATCAGTAGCAGCCTCCTCCCATTCAATGCAACTGCCTTTTAACGGGACAGACTGCATTTAAGGACTGGAGGTTAGCTAGAACATGGGCTAGCCTTGCACACTGTGAGAAACATAGAAACATGTAAATAGGTGCAGGGATAGGCCATTCGGTCCTTCAAGCCTGCACCACCATTCAATATGATCATGGCTAATCATGCAAATTCAGTATCCCACTCCCACTTTCTTTCCATACCCCTTGATCGCTTTAGCCACAAGGGCCACGTCCAGCTCCCTCTTGAATATATCCAATGCATTGACCCCACATGCTTTCTGTTGTAGAGAATTCCACATGTTCACAACTCTCATCTCAGTCCCTTATTCTTAGGCTGTGAGCCCTAGTTCTGGACATCCCCTACATCAGGAACATTCTTCCCCACATCTAGCCTGTCCAGTCCCATTAGAATTTTATATGTTTCTATGAGATCAACCCTCATTCTTCCAAACTCCAGTTAGTACAAGCCGTTGATTCAGTCTTTCTTCATATGTTAGGTACCCTGTTGATCATGCAGCCAGTCAGCAGCATGAATTGCACTGGTCTGCACCCTAAAATCATTTAAATGATTACTCAGTACAAAGTTTATATGCTGCCTGCCATACAGGAACAGCCATAGGCAGACTGCAAATAACAACCCCACACCCCCCACCACCATTGTATCTGAAACACCTTGTGCGGATGCACATCTGGCCCTTAGACTATTTTCCTTTGGACAATATCATTGTAGCCTCCATTCTGTGATTAGGCATCATAACTCTGCCAACAATGCACTTCTAGCCTTGCTTTGCTATTGATGCACGCTCAATTACTGCAAAGACGAAGTTAAAGCATAACTGAAGGCTTTAATAGACTAGAACTGTTCCCCAGCAGCTCAGGTACAGAATGAGGGCTGCTGGGAAGGCACCGACTCTTATACCCCGCCTATCTGGGTGGAGCTACATACTATGCAGCTAATGGTAAACCCCCAGGTTTGACCAATGGACTTCAGCCTCTCGGGTGCTGCAATACCTGATAATACCACATTCACCCCCTGTTAAAAAGAGTCCGGCGGGGTTGGTGGCCAGCGGCTACAACTGTATTCAACATGGTATGATCAGATATGGAGGTACCGTGATACCTCCTGACAGTGTTTAGAGGATATTTACAGTCATGGCAGATATATACAGTCAGTGTTTATTATTTACAGTTACAGATCGGTTAAGGTGAAGCAATCAGTCGGTCGGGTGCCCTGGTCGTCCTCTGGGATCGTCTGGGCCTCGGTGGTGATTCCGGTGGGGGTCCAGCCATCTGCGTCTCCGGGAGCGTGGCTTCGGCCTCCATGGCATCTTCGTCACCCCTAGACGGCGCAGGTGGGGAGAGCGGTTGACCTGGGAGGGGGGCGCCTGTAGGGGGCGTCGGTGGGTGGGTGGGCCCAGGCAGGAGTGGCGGGAGGGCTGACCGTCCTGTGAGGTGCTGCGGAGGGAGGGGGTGGGGGTGATGGTTGGAGTGCGCATGGGGTTCCGGCGGGCGCCAGGTCCCGTAGGGAGACCGTATCTTGTCGGCCGTCAGGGAACGCCACGTAGGCGTACTGGGGGTTAACCCTCTCGACCAACAGGCCCGACTTGTGCGCCCGCACGTGTTTTCGGAGCAGGATGGGTCCGGGTGTCGCTGGCCAGGTCGGGAGCGTGGTCCCGGAGGAGGACTTCCTGGGGAAGACAAGGAGACGTTCATGAGGTATCTGATTGGTGGTCGTACAGAGCAATGACCAGATGGAGTGGAGGGCTTCCTGGAGGACTTATTGCCAGTGGGCGACTGGGAGGTTCCTGGACCGAAGGGCAGTAGGACGGTCTTCCAGACCGTTCCGTTCTCCCTCTCTACCTGTCCGTTACCCCGGGGGTTATAACTGGTCGTCCTGCTTGAGGCGATGCCCTTGCTAAGCAGGAATTGACGCAGTTCGTCGCTCATAAAGGAGGACCCCCTATCACTGTGTATGTAAGCGGGGAACCCAAACAGTGCAAAGATGCTATGGAGGGCCTTGATGACGGTGGTGGCGGTCATGTCGGGGCAGGGAATGGAGAAGGGGAACCGGGAGTACTCGTCAATCATGTTCAGGAAATACGTGTTGCGGTCGGTGGAGGGGAGGGGGCATTTAAAGTCCATGCTGAGGCGTTCAAAGGGACGGGAAGCCTTTACCAGGTGCACCCTCTCTGGCCGGTAGAAGTGCCGTTTGCACTCCGCGCAGATTTGGCAGTCCCTGGTGGCTGTCCTGACCTCCTCGATGGAGTAGGGCAGGTTGCGGGTCTGAACAAAGTGGAAAAGCGAGTGACCCCCGGGTGGCAGAGGTCCTCGATGAGGGCTCGGAGGCGGTCCACTTGTGCGTTGGCACATGTGCCGCGGGACAGGGCGCAGGAGGCTCGTTTAGCTACCCGGGACGATACAAGATCTCGTAGTTGTAGGTGGAGAGCTCGATCCTCCACCGCAAGATCTTGTCGTTTTTTATCTTGCCAAGTTGTGCATTATCGAATATGAAAGCTACCGACCGTTGGTCAGTGAGGAGAGTGAATCTCCTGCCGGCCAGGTAACGCCTCCAATGTCGCACAGCTTCCACTATGGCTTGGGCCTCCTTTTCGACTGAGGAGTGGCGGATTTCGGAAGCATGGAGGGTACGGGAGAAGAAGACCACGGGTCTGCCCGCTTGGTTGAGGGTGGCCGCCAGAGCTACGTCGGATGCATCGCTCTCGACCTGGAAGGTGAGGGACTCGTCGATGGCGCGCATCATGGCCTTTGCAATGTCTGCTTTGATGCGGCTGAAGGCCTGACGGGCCTCTGTCGACAGGGGGAATGTTGTGGACTGCATCAGGGGACGGGCTTTGTCTGCATAGTTCGGAACCACTGGGCGTAGTAACTAAAAAACCCGAGGCAGCGCTTCAGGGCCTTGGGGCAGTGAGGGAGGGAGAACTTCATGAGGGGGCGCATGCGTTCAGGGTCGGGGCCTATAACTCCATTTCACACTACGTAGCCGAGAATGGCTAGACGGTCGGTGCTAAATACACATTTATCCTTATTATACGTTAAGTTAAGGATTTTAACGGCCTGGAGGAATTTTCGGAGGTTGGTGTCGTGGTCCTGCAGGTCATGGCCGCAGATAGTGACGTTATCGAGATACGGAAACGTTGCGCGCAAGCCGTACCGGTCAACCATTCGGTCCATCTCGCATTGGAAGACCGAGACCTCGTTAGTGACATCGAAGGGAACCCTTAAAAAATGATAGAGCCGCCCATCTGCCTCAAAGGCAGTGTATTTGCAGTCGCTCGTGCGGAGGGGTAGCTGGTGGTAGGCGTACTTGAGATCCACCATGGAGGTGACCTTATAATGTGTGATCCTGTTTGCCAGGTCGGATATGCGGGGGAGAGGGTACGCTTCCAGCTGCGTAAACCTGCTGATTGTCTGACTGTAGTCAATGACCATCCTATGTTTCTCCCCGGTCTTTACCACCACTACTTGGGCTCTCAAGGGACTGTTGCTAGCTTCAATGACCCCTTCCCTCAGTAGCCTTTGGACCTCCGACCTAATGAAGGTCTGGTCCTGGGCACTGTAGATTCTGCTCCTGGTGGTGATGGGTTTGCAATCCGGGGTGAGGTTCGCAAACAGGGAAGGCGGGTCGACCTTAAGGGTCGCGAGGCCGCAGACAGTAAGGGGGGTTATAGGGCCGCCGAATTTGAAGGTCAGGCTTTGCAGGTTACACTGGAAGTCCAACCCCAGGAGTGTAGCCGCGCAGAGGTGCGGAAGGACATAAAGGCGTAAATTGTTGACTTTCCTTCCTTGGACTGTGAGGTTTGCTAGGCAGAACCCCTTTATCTCCACTGAGTGGGAACCGGAGGCCAGGGAGATTCTTTGATTTACAGGGTGGGTAAAAAGTGAACAGCGCCTTACCGTGTCAGGGTATATAAAGCTCTCCGTGCTCCCAGAGTCGATCAGGCAGGACGTCTCGTGGCTGTTGATGAAGACCGTCGTCGATGCAATTGAGAGTGTCCGATGTCGAGTTTGGTCCAGAGTCACTGAGGCCAGACGCAGTAGCTGTGAATTTTGATCGGGCAATGTATAGTCGGCCGGGCTGGGGTCCTGAGGCCCCATCCAAGATGGCGTCTCCCATGGGTCGCACATGGTGGTCGGAGGTGGACAAAATGGTGGCGCCCATCCGTCCAGCGCGGAGTCCGGGGAAAAAGATGGCGGCTCCCGTGAGCTGCATGTGGCCCTAGGATACGGGGGTGGCGGTGATTGCTGGCCGCCTGGGGCCCGAGGGGAAGTTCGCTGTGGCAGCCCGGAGTCGCTGCTGGAGACCGCGGCCACCGCTCGTGCCTGGAAGGCCCCCACAAAATGGCCCTTCTTGCCGCACCCTTTGCAGGTGGATGTGCGGGCTGGGCAGCGACGGCGGGGGTGCTTTTCTTGCCCCCAGAAGAAACAGCGGGGCCCATCGGAGTTGGTGGGCCACCTTACAGCGCAGGCCTGCGGGGACAGGGGGAAGGTCTGTGGGGCTGCCACTGCGAGATTCCACGCTGCCCAGGGGGCCGCCGCGTGGTCGGGCATGTAGGATTGTGCGTTCCTGGAGGCAACGTCCATGGACCCTGCCAGTGCCAGGGCCTCCCTAAGTCCCAAGGTGTCTTTCTCTAAAAGACGCTGGCGGATCTCTGAGGAGCTCATACCTGCTACGAAGGCATCCCGGATTAGGAGTTCCGTGTGGTCGCTCGCTGAAACTTGCAGGCAGCCACAGCTTCTGCCCAGCACCAGTAGTGTGCGGTAGAACTCCTCCAACGATTCCCCGGGGCTTTGTCGTCTTGTTGCAAGCAGGTGACGTGCGTAGACCTGGTTTACTGGGTGGATATAATGTCCTTTTAAAAGTTCGATTGCTGCATCAAAGTCTTCCACCTCCTCGATGAGGGTGTAGATCCCAGGGCTTACCCTTGAGTGCAGGAGATGCAGTTTCTGCTCCCCTGTGGTTGTGCCTCCAGCCGTCTCAAAGTAGCCTTTGAAACACGCCAGCCAGTGTTTGAAAATTGCCGCTGAGTTTGCCGCGTGGGGACTGAGTTGCAGACACTCCGGCTTGATTCGGAGACCCGTCTTCTCTGCTTAAGTGTAGTCTATTAAATTGATGCACGATCAATTACTGCAAAGACGAGGTTAAAGCATAACTGAAGGCTTTAATAAACTAGAACTGTTCTCCAGCAGCTCAGGTACAGAATGAGGGCTGCTGGGACGGCACCGACTCTTATACCCCGCCTATCTGGGCAGAGCTACATACTATCCAGCCAATGGTAAACCCTCAGGTTTGACCAATAGACTTCAGCCTCTCGGGTGCTGCAAGACCTGATAATACCACAGCTATTTCCTGCCTGATCCAATTTTTATAAGGATATGAACTGAGCCCAGTTAAGTGCTGTACTGCATACCGATGGGAATTTTTCAATATTTACTAATGAGACTGATTTCAAATTAAAGTTTACTTTAAAATCACATTGTATATGCCCAGCTTCAGGCCTTTGAATTCAAAAATTAGATTATCTGTGACACTGATGCATGACTCTTTGGTGTATTTGTCAGGCACATTGTCTACAGGGGGTATATTAACCTCTTTACTTATTATTACAGTTTAAGGACGTTATAAAACTATTTGCTCTTTCAAAGTCTCATTGCAGCATCTATAAGCAAACCGTGTCCCTAGATTCCAGAAGCTGCACATCTTTCTATTCTCTGAACTAACTATCCCCCTGAAAAGAGATCCAGTTCTAGTCATCTGTTTAGTTCAAAAATCATCTTATCCTACAGCTATCAAATTCTCTTTGAAAAGACAGATGTTACCATACAGACCAGGTGATTTGTGTGTTGGTAGCACTCTCATTTCTGAGTAAGAGGGTTGGGGATACAAGTCCCACTCTAGAGACTTAGGCACGCAATCCAGACAGACACGTAAGTGTCACACTGAGCGAGTTACTGTTAGTGCTGCTGTCTTTGAGATGAGACATTAAGCTGGAGTCCATTCTACCCTCTCAGACAAACAGAAAAGATATCACAGTATTACATAAAGAAGAGCAGTGGAGTTCTCCTGGTCAATAGAACATAGAACGATACAGCGCAGTACAGGCCCTTCGGCCCACGATGTTGCACCAAAACAAAAGCCATCTAACCTACACTATGCCATTATCATCCATATGTTTATCCAATAAACCTTTAAATGCCCTCAATGTTGGCGAGTTCACTACTGTAGCAGGTAGGGCATTCCACGGCCTCACTACTCTTTGCGTAAAGAACCTACCTCTGACCTCTGTCCTATATCTATTACCCCTCAGTTTAAAGTTATGTCCCCTCGTGCCAGCCATATCCATCCGCGGGAGAAGGCTCTCACTGTCCACCCTATCCAACCCCCTGATCATTTTGTATGCCTCTATTAAGTCTCCTCTTAACCTTCTTCTCTCCAAAGAAAACAACCTCAAGTCCATCAGCCTTTCCTCATAAGATTTTCCCTCCATACCAGGCAACATCCTGGTAAATCTCCTCTGCACCCGCTCCAAAGCCTCCACGTCCTTCCTATAATGCGGTGACCAGAACTGTACGCAATACTCCAAATGCGGCCGTACCAGAGTTTTGTACAACTGCAACATGACCTCATGACTCCGGAACTCAATCCCTCCACCAATAAAGGCCAACACTCCATAGGCCTTCTTCACAACCCTATCAACCTGGGTGGCAACTTTCAGGGATCTATGTACATGGACACCTAGATCCCTCTGCTCATCCACACTTCCAAGAACTTTACCATTAGCCAAATATTCCGCATTCCTGTTATTCCTTCCAAAGTGAATCACCTCACACTTCTCTACATTAAACTCCATTTGCCGCCTCTCAGCCCAGCTCTGCAGCTTATCTATATCCCTCTGTAACCTGCTACATCCTTCCACACTATCGACAACACCACCGACTTTAGTATCGTCTGCAAATTTACTCACCCACCCTTCTGCGCCTTCCTCTAGGTCATTGATAAAAATGACAAACAGCAACGGCCCCAGAACAGATCCTTGTGGTACGCCACTTGTAACTGAACTCCATTCTGAACATTTCCCATCAACCACCACCCTCTGTCTTCTTTCAGCTATCCAATTTCTGATCCACATCTCTAAATCACCCTCAATCCCCAGCCTCCGTATTTTTTGCAATAGCCTACCATGGGGAACCTTATCAAACGCTTTGCTGAAATCCATATACACCACATCAACTGCTCTACCCTCGTCTACCTGTTCAGTCACCTTCTCAAAGAACTCAATAAGGTTTGTGAAGCATGACCTACCCTTCACAAAGCCATGCTGACTATACCTGATCATATTATTCCTATCTAGATGATTATAAATCTTGTCTCTTATAATCCCCTCCAAGACTTTACCCACAACAGACGTGAGGCTCACCGGTCTATAGTTGCCGGGGTTGTCTCTACTCCCCTTTTTGAACAAAGGGACCATATTTGCTATCCTCCAGTCCTCTGGCACTATTCCTGTAGCCAATGATGACATAAAAATCAAAGCCAAAGGCCCAGCAATCTCTTCCCTGGCCTCCCAGAGAATCCTAGGATAAATCCCATCAGGCCCCGGGGACTTATCTATTTTCAGCCTGTGCAGAATTGCCAACACCTCTTCCCTACGTACCTCAATGCCATCTATTCTAATAACCTGGGTCTCAGCATTCTCCTCCACAACATTATCTTTTTCCTGAGTGAATACTGACGAAAATTATTCATTTAGTATCTCGCCTATCTCTTCAGACTCCACACACAACTTCCCATCCCTGTCCTTGACTAGCCCTACTCTTACCCTAGTCATTCGCTTACTCCTGACATACCTATAGAAAGCTTTTGGGTTTTCCTTGATCCTACCTGCCAAATACTTCTCATGTCCCCTCCTTGCTCGTCTTAGCTCTCTCTTTAGATCCTTCCTCGCTACCTTGTAACTATCCATCGCCCCAACTGAAACTTCACACCTCATCTTCACATAGGCCTCCTTCTTCCTCTTAACAAGAGATTCCACTTCTTTGGTAAACCACGGTTCCCTCGCTCTACGCCTTCCTCCCTGCCTGACCGGTACATACTTATCAAGAACACGCAGTAGCTGTTCCTTGAACAAGCTCCACTTATCCAGTGTGCCCAACACTTGCAGCCTACTTCTCCAACCTATCCCCCCCAAGTCACGTCTAATGGCATCATAATTGCCCTCCCCCCAGCTATAACTCTTGCCCTGCGGTGTATACTTATCCCTTTCCATCACTAACGTAAACGTCACCGAATTGTGGTCACTGTCCCCAAAGTGCTCTCCTACCTCCAAATCCAACACCTGGCCTGGTTCCTTACCCAAAACCAAATCCAACGTGGCCTCGCCTCTTGTTGGCCTGTCAACATATTGTGTCAGGAAACCCTCCTGCACACATTGTACAAAAAAACGACCCATCTAATGTACTCGAACTATATCTTTTCCAGTCAATATTTGGAAAGTTAAAGTCTCCCATAATAACTACCCTGTTACTTTCGCTCTTATCCAGGATCATCCTCGCCATCCTTTCCTCTACATCCCTAGAACTATTTGGAGGCCTTTAGAAAACTCCCAACAGGGTGACCTCTCCTTTCCTGTTTCTAACCTCAGCCCATACTACCTCGGAAGATGAGTCCCCATCTAGTATCCACTCCGCCACCGTAATACTGCTCTTGACTAGCAGCGCCACACCTCCCCCTCTTTTGCCTCCTTCTCTGAGCTTACTAAAACACCTAAACCCCGGAACCTGCAACATCCATTCCTGTCCCTGCTCTATCCATGTCTCCGAAATGGCCACAACATCGAAGTCCCAGGTACCAACCCATGCTGCCAGTTCCCCTACCTTATTTCGTATACTCCTGGCATTGAAGTAGACACACTTCAAACCACCTACCTGAACACTGGCCCCCTCCTGCGACGTCAAATCTGTGCTCCTGACCTCTATAGTCTCATTCTCCCGTACCCTAAAACTACAATCCAGGTTCCCATGCCCCTGCTGCATTAGTTTAAACCCCCCCAAAGAGCACTAACAAATCTCCCCCCCAGGATATTTGTGCCCCTCAGGTTCAGATGTAGACCATCCTGTCTGTAGAAGTCCCACCTTCCCCAGAAAGAGCCCCAGTTATCCAGAAATCTGAATCCCTCCCGCCTGCACCATCCCTGTAGCCACGTGTTTAATTGCTCTCTCTCCCTATTCCTCATCTCATTATCACGTGGCATGGGCAACAACCCAGAGATAACAACTCTGTTTGTTCTAGTTCTGAGTTTCCATCCTAGCTCCCTGAAAGCCTGCCTGACATCCTTGTCCCCTTTCCTACCTATGTCGTTAGTGCCAATGTGGACCACGACTTGGGGCTGCTCCCCCTCCCCCTGAAGGACCCGGAAAACACGATCCGAGACATCACGTACCCTTGCACCTGGGAGGCAACATACCAAACGTGAGTCTCTCTCGCTCCCACAAAATCTCTTATCTGTGCCCCTGACTATCGAGTCCCCAATTACTAATGCTCTGCTCCTCTCCCCCCTTCCCTTCTGAGCAACAGGGACAGACTCCGTGCCAGAGGCCCGTACTCCATGGCTTACCCCTGGTAAGTCCCCCCCCCCCACAAGTATCCAAAGCGGTATACTTGTTTCTCAGGGGAACGACTGCAGGGGATCCCTGCACTGACTGCTTCTTCCCAGTCCCTCTTACTGTTACCCATCTATCTCCAATCTTTGGTGTAACTAATTCCCTGAAGCTGCTATCTATGACCCCCTCTGCCTCCCGAATGATCCGAAGTTCTTCCAACTCCAGCTCCAGTTCCCGAACTCGGTCTTGGAGGAGCTGGAGATGGCTGCACTTCCTGCAGGTAAAATCAGCAGGGACACTAACGGCATCCCTCACCTCAAACATCCTGTAGGAGGAACATTGCACTCCCTTCCCTGCCATCCCTCTAACTTTCAACCAAGATCAGGCTAACAAATACATTTTTTAAAAAAAAAATAATAATATAATATGGTACTTACCTCACACCAATGGGTTTTACTATTAGGTTAGAGGAGGAGGGCGGGTGGGAGACACTACATGTGTAGTGTCTCGGGTTTCCTCTCCACCAGAATTTATTGGTGAGGGGAGGGGGGGGAAAACCTTCCCAGATGTCCGCGGGTCAAACTTCCGGTTCCCACCTTAAAAAAAAATTAAAAAAAAAAAAAATACAACAGCAAAGAGGAACAGAAACGGGACCAGGTAAGTGTTTCAAACCTAAATACTCACCTACCGGCAGCCCCTGCACTCCGCTCCCGCCAAAACTCCAAGTGCTGCTCCTGCAAGGTAAGTTATTTTAAACTCAAATACACATCCACCAGCATCCCCTGCACTCCGCTCCCGCTGAAACTCCAAGTGCTGCTCCTGCAAGGTAAGTTATTTTAAACTTAAATACTCACCCACCGGCAGCCCCTGCACTCCGCTCCCGCCGAAACTCCAATAGTTACCCTTTAACCAAAGCCAGGGTGGCACAGTGGTTAGCACTGCTGCCTCACAGCGCCAGGGTTCAATTGCGGCATTGGGTGACTGGCTGTGTGAAGTTTGCACTTTCTCCCTCGTGTCTGTGTGGGTTTACTCCGACTGCTCCGGTTTCCTCCCACAGTCCAAAAATTTGCAGGTTAGGTGGATTGGCCATGTTAATTGCCCGTTAGTATCCAAAAGGTTAGATCGGTTACTGGGTTTATGGGGATAGAGTGGAGGTGTAGGATTAAGTAGGGTGCTCTTTCCAAGGGCCGGTATAGATTAGATGGGCCGATTGGCCTCTTTCTGCACTGTAAATTGTGTGAAAACAGATAGTGATGTAGTGGGAATGTGACGGGACCAGAAGCCAAGGCCAATGTTCTGGGGTCAGGAGTTCACATCTCACCGTGGCAGCTGGTGGAATTTAAATTCAATTAATAAATCTGGAATATAAATGTTAGTCTCACCACATGGCAACTCTCATCAATTCTCGTAAAAACTCCATTT
Source organism: Scyliorhinus torazame (assembly GCF_047496885.1). Lineage (NCBI taxonomy): Eukaryota > Metazoa > Chordata > Chondrichthyes > Carcharhiniformes > Scyliorhinidae > Scyliorhinus > Scyliorhinus torazame. The sequence continues at coordinate 226,217,262 of NC_092709.1, forward strand.
GACACAGATTGCCCTGAGGGTAGGAAATCTGCATCCTTGTCTGGGCTGGCCTACATGTGACCCACAGCAACAATCTGCCTCCTGAAAGAGCCGAGCAAGGCATTCAGTTCAAGGACAATGAGGGACAGGCAACAAATGCTGGTCTTGCCAGTGACACCCACATCCCGTGAAAGAATTTCTGTTTGTGGAGGTTTACTGTGTGGAAATTGTCAGTTGTGTCTCATAAGAACATAAGAACTAGGAGCAGGAGTAGGCCACCTGGCCCCTTGAGCCTGCTCCGCCATTCAATGAGATCATGGCTGATCTTTTGTGGATCCAGCTCCGCTTACCCGCCCACTCAGCATAACCCTCAATTTCTTTACTGTTCAAAAATCTATCTATCTTTGTCTTTAAAATATCCAACGAGGTAGTGTCAACTGCTTCACTGAGCAGGGAATTCCACTGATTCACAACACTTTGGGTGAAGACGTTCCTACTCAAGTCAATCCTAAATCTGCTCCCCCTTATTTTGAAGCTATGCCCCCTAGTTCCAGTTTCACCTCCCAGTGGAAACAATCTCCCTGCTTTTATCCAATCTAGTCCCTTCATAATTTTATATGTTTCTATCAGATCACCCCCCCCCCCCCTCCATCATCTTCTAAATTCCAATGAGTATATTCCCAGGCTATTCAGTCTCTCCTCACATGCTATTCCTCTCAACTCCAGAATTAACCTAGTGAATCTCCTCTGCACACCCTCAGTGCCAGTACATCATTTGTCAAGTAACAAGACTAAAACTGTGCACTGTACTCTAGGTGTGGCCTCACCAGCACCTTATATAGCTGCAAAATGGGCTGGTTTAGCACAGGTCTAAAGAGCTGGCTTTTAAAGCAGACCAAGGCAGGCTAGCAGCACGGTTCAATTCCCGTACCAGCCTCCCTGAACAGGCGCCGGCATGTGGCGACTAGGGGCTTTTCACAGTAACTTCATTGAAGCCTACTTGTGACAATAAGCGCTTTTCATTTCATTTCATTTAATTTCACATGGCATCCCTGGCCGGAATTCTCCTGCCATTCTCTGTTTCTGCCGGCAACGCGGCCCCGCCATGGGTTTCCGATAGCGTGGGGTGGCTTGACAGTTGCGGGAGCAGCAAATTGCGGCGCCAGAGAACGGCGTGTCGTCTCCATCTGCCGAGACACACGCGGCTGGGAGGCCAAAGGATCCCGCCCCCTGTTTTTAAACTCCATCCCTCTAGCAATGAAGAACAAAATTCCATTTGCCTTAATTACCTGCTGCACCTGCAAACCAAAGTTTCGCGATTCATGCACAAGCACACCCAGGTCCCTTTGCACAGCAGCTGCTACATTTTTTACCATTTATATAATAGTCCATTTTGCTGTTATTCCTACCAAAATGGATGACCTCACATTTACCAACATTGTATTCCATCTGCCAGACCCTTGCCCACTCACTTAAACCATCTATATCCCTCTTCAGACTTTCTGTGTCCTCTGCACACTTTAATTTACCGCTCATCTTAGTGTCATCTGCAATCTTTGACACATCACATGGTCCCCAACTCCAAATCATCTATGTAAATTTGTAAACAATTGTGATCCCAAAACTGATCGCTGAGGCCCACCACTGATCGCCAACCAGAAAAACACCCATTTATAATAATAATCTTTATTGTGACAAGCAGGCTTACATTAACACTGCAATGAAGTTAGTGTGAAAAGCTCCTAGTTGCCACACTCCGGCGACTGTTCGGGTACACTGAGGGTGAATTCAGAATGTCCAATTCACCTAACAGCACGTCTTTCGGGACTTGTGGGAGGAAACTGGAGCGCTCGGAGGAAACCCACGCAAACACAGGAAGAACGTGCAGGCTCCGCACAGATAGTGACCCAAGCTGGGAATCGAACCTGGGACCCTGGTGCTGTGAATCAACAGTGCTAACCACTATGCTACCGTGCCGCCCACTCTTTGCTTTCTGTTAGTTAACCAATCCTCTTTACATGCTAATACATTACCCATAACGCCATGCACCCTTATCTTATGCAACAGCCTTTTGTGCAGAACCTTGTCGAATACCACTGCTGCTTCACCCTAATTATAGAATTGCCCACAACAACCACTTGTCTTTTTGCTCCCCCTGCTTGAATGGCCTTTTGTATCACGCTGCAGTGGTCAGCTAGCTTATCCTCCCTACAACCCTTTTCCTCATCCCCACAGAGAACAGGTACCTCATACCTGTTGGACAAGGTCTAGAGCTGAGGCTCCTCCATTTCTGAATTCAGGATCGCTCTACATAGAACATAGAACATAGAAAATACAGCACAGAACAGGCCCTTCGGCCCACGATGTTGTGCCGAACCTTTGTCCTAGATTAATCATAGATTATCATTGAATCTACAGTGCAGAAGGAGGCCATTCGGCCCCCTGAGTCTGCACCAGCTCTTGGAAAGAGCACCCTTCCCAAACTCAACACCTCCACCCAACACCAAGGGCAATTTGGACATTAAGGGCAATTTATCATTGGCCAATTCACCTAACCCGCACATCTTTGGACTGTGGGAGGAAACCGGAGCACCCGGAGGAAACCCACGCAGACACGGGGAGGACGTGCAGACTCCACACAGACAATGACCCAAGCCGAAATCAAACCTGGGACCATGGATCTGTGAAGCAATTGTGCTATCCACAATGCTACCGTGCTGCCCTTAAGAACAAATAAATCTACACTATATAATTTTCCCGTAATCCATGTACCTATCCAACAGCTGCTTGAAGGTCACTAATGTTTCTGACTCAACTACTTCCACAGGCAGTGCATTCCATGCCCCCACTACTCTCTGGGTAAAGAACCTACCTCTGATATCCCTCCTATATCTTCCACCTTGCACCTTAAATTTATGTCCCCTTGTAATGGTGTGTTCCACCTGGGGAAAAAGTCTCTGACTGTCTACTCTATCTATTCCCCTGATCATCTTATAAACCTCTATCAAGTCGCCCCTCATCCTTCTCCGCTCTAATGAGAAAAGGCCTAGCACCCTCAACCTTTCCTCGTAAGACCTACTCTCCATTCCAGGCAACATCCTGGTAAATCTTCTTTGCACCTTTTCCAGAGCTTCCACATCCTTCCTAAAATGAGGCGACCAGAACTGTACACAGTACTCCAAATGTGGCCTTACCAAAGTTTTGTACAGCTGCATCATCACCTCACGGCTCTTAAATTCAATCCCTCTGTTAATGAACGCGAGCACACCATAGGCCTTCTTCACAGCTCTATCCACTTGAGTGGCAACTTTCAAAGATGTATGAACATAGACCCCAAGGTCTCTCTGCTCCTCCACAATGCCAAGAACTCTACCGTTAACCCTGTATTCCGCATTCATATTTGTCCTTCCAAAATGGACAACCTCACACTTTTCAGGGTTAAACTCCATCTGCCACTTCTCAGCCCAGCTCTGCATCCTATCGATAGCTCTACCTGCCTCACTCGCAGTTACACCCTGCTGTCCCTGACCACTGACCAAATTTGAGATACTTAATCCACGAGGTGTGACCACCTCCTGAAATAAAGTGTCCAGGTAACTCTCCCCCTCCTGGATGTGCCGCAGTGTCCGAAGCTCAGATTCCAGTTCATCAATTCTGAGCCGAAATTCCTCGAGCAACCAGTACTTGCTGCGGATGTGGTCACTGCAGCTCGCAATGGGATCTGCCAGTTCCCACATCAAACACATCACCTGCCCAGCCATCTCTACCTGGTTAATTAATTTATTAATAAGTTTTGCAGTGTTCTCCTTCTAATCCTGCAGATTAATCTCCACCCCTCCGATCCAGACCGTGTGATCGCCAGGGAGAGGCGATAAAACCAGAGTTAAAAACCCAGGGCCAACATGGGAATGAAGTCTAGGAAAACTTCTCTCTGACCCCGAATGACAATCGAAACGAGTCCAAGAGATCAGGTTAGGCTGAGAAAGGGATGGGTAGGGCAGGTCTTTCATTCAGGGCTGGATGCGAAGAACAGAGGGGTTGCAATACTGGTGGGGAAGCGGGTGTCGTTCGAGGCACTGAATATTGCAGCGGATAATGGAGCTCGATATGTGATGGTGAGTGGTAGGTGCAGGGGGTGCGGGTGGTACTGGTGAACGTATATGCCCCGAATTGGGATGATGCCGGATTTATGAAACGCATGCTGGGTCGGATTCCGGATCTGGAGATAGGAAGCTTGATAATGGGGGGGACTTCAACACGGTGCTGGACCCAGCATTGGACCGTTCTAGGTCCAGGATGGGTAAGAGGCCGGCTGTGGCCAAGGTGCTCAGGGGGTTTATGGACCAGATGGGGGGAGTGGATCCATGGAGGTTTGCCAGGCCGCAGGCCACGGAAATTTCCTTTTTTCCCCACGTCCATACAGCCTACTCCCGGATAGATTTTTTCATTTTGAGTAGGGCGCTAATCCCGAAAGTGGAGGGAACGGAATATTCGGCCATAGCCATCTCGGACCACGCCCCGCATTGGGTGGAACTGGAGTTGGGGGAGGAGAGGGACCAGCGCCCGCTGTGGCACCTCGATGTGGGACTGTTGGCGGATGAGGGGGTGTGCGGGCGGGTGCGGGGGTGTATTGAAAGATACTTGGAGGCCAACGACAACGGGGAGGTGCAGGTGGGGGTAGTCTGGGAGGCGTTGAAGGCGGTGGTCAGGGGCGAGCTAATCTCCATTAGGGCCCACAGGGAGAAGAGAGAGAGGAGGGAGAGGGAGAGGTCGGTGGGGGTGATTTTAAGGGTGGACAGGAGTTATGCAGAGGCCCCCGAGGAGGGGCTACTTAGGCAGCGACAGAACCTCCAGACGGAATACGACCTGTTGACCACGGGGAAAGCAGAGGCACAGTGAAGGAAAGCGCAGGGGGCGACGTATGAGTATGGGGAGAAGGCGAGTCGGATGCTGGCACATCAGCTTCGTAAGAGGGAGGCAGCGAGGGAGATTGGTGGAGTTAGGGATAGAGGGGGGAATACAGTGCGGAGTGCGGTGAGAATAAACAAGGTATTTAGGGATATCTATGGGGATCTGTACAGGTCTGAGCACCCAGCGGGGGAGGAGGGTATGCGACGATTCCTAGATCAGCTGAGGTTCCCGAGGGTGGAGGAGGAGCAGGTGGCTGGTTTGGGGGTGCCGATTGGGCTGGAGGAGCTGGTTAAAGGATTGGGGAGCATGCCGGCGGGGAAGGCCCTGGGGCCAGATGGGTTCCCGGTTGAATTTTACAGGAAATGTGTGGATCTGCTGGGCCCGTTGCTAGTGAGGGCTTTTAATAAGGCGAGGGAGGAGGGGACCTTGCCCCCGACAATGTCCAGGGCGCTGATTTCTTTGATCCTGAAGCGGGACAAGGATCCACTGCAATGTGGGTCGCATAGACCGATCTCGCTCCTCAATGTTGACGCTAAGTTGCTGGCGAAGGTGCTGGCTACGAGAATTGAGGACTGTGTTCCGGGGGTGATTCATGAGGACCAGATGGGATTTGTGAAGGGTAGGCAGCTGAATACTAATGTGCGGAGGCTCCTCAGTGTGATTATGATGCCCTCGGTGGAGAGGGAAGCGGAGGTAGTGGCAGCTATGGACGCGGAGAAGGCCTTTGATCGGGTGGAGTGGGAGTATCTTTGGGAAGTGTTGCGGAGGTTTGGGTTCAGAGAGGGGTTCATCAGTTGGGTCAGGCTGCTATATAGAGCCCCTGTGGTGAGTGTGGCTATGAACCGGCGGAGGTCGGAGTACTTTCGGCTGTACCGGGGGATGAGGCAGGGGTGTCCCTTATCCCCCTTGTTGTTTGCACTGGCAATTGAGCCACTGGCCATGGCACTGAGGGAGTCCAGGAAATGGAGGGGATTGGTTCTGGGGGGAGAGGAACACCGGGTGTCGTTGAATGCCGATGACCTGTTGTTGTATGTTGCGGATCCAGTGGAGGGGATGGCGGAGGTCATGCAGATCCTCAGGGAGTTTGGGGACTTTTCGGGGTATAAACTCAACATAGGGAAGAGTGAGCTCTTTGTGCTGCATTCAGGGGACCAGGGAAGGGGGATAGACGAGCTACCGCTGAAGAGAGCGGAAAGGAGCTTTCGGTACCTGGGGATCCAGGTAGCTAGGAGTTGGGGGGCCTTGCACAAGCTCAATTTGACGCGGTTGGTGGAGCAGATGGAGGAGGAGTTTAAAAGATGGGATATGCTGCCACTCTCACTGGCGGGTAGGGTGCAGTCGATCAAAATGACGGTCCTCCCGAGGTTCCTCTTTGTGTTCCAGTGCCTTCCCATTTTGATCCCCAAGGCCTTTTTCAAACGGGGAAGCAGGAGCATAATGGGATTTGTGTGGGCGAATAAGACCCCGAGGGTGAAGAGGGTGTTTCTGGAGCGTAGCAGGGACAGGGGGGGTTGGCGCTGCCAAATTTATGTGGCTACTATTGGGCAGCCAATGTGGCGATGATCCGTAAGTGGGTAATGGAGGGAGAGGGGGCGGCATGGAAGAGGCTAGAGATGGCGTCCTGTGTGGGCACGAGCCTGAGGGCGCTGGTGACGGCACCGTTGCTGCTCTTGCCGACAAGGTGCACCACGAGTCCGGTGGTGGCGGCGACGTTGAAGATCTGGGGGCAGTGGAGGCGACACAGGGGCGAGGTGCGAGCCTCGGTTTGGTCCCCGATTCGGGAGAACCATCGGTTCATCCAGGGAAGGATGGATGGGGGGTTCCGGAGCTGGCATCGGGCAGGGATTAGAAGAATGGGGGACCTGTTCATCGATGGGACGTTTGCGAGCCTAGGGGCGCTGGAGGAGAAGTTTGGGCTACCCCCAGGAAACGCTTTCAGGTAGATGCAAGTGAGGGCGTTTGTGACGCGGCAGGTGAGGGAATTCCCGCTGCTTCCGGCACGTAGGATTCAGGATAGGGTGATTTCGGGTGTATGGGTTGGAGAAGGCAACGTTTTGGCGATTTACCAGGAGCTGCAGGAAGAGGAGGTGGCCTCGGTGGAGGAGTTAAAGGGCAAGTGGGAGGAGGAGCGTGGGGAGGAGATAGGTGAGGGTCTGTGGGCTGATGCCCTGAGTAGGGTTACCCTACTCAGCCTAATACAGTTTAAAGTTACTCACAGAGCGCATATGACAGGGGCGAGGTTGAGTAGGTTCTTTGGGGTGGAGGACAGATGTGGGAGGTGTTCGGGGAGCCCAGCAAATCACGTCCATATGTTCTGGTCGTGCCCGGCGCTGGATGAGTTTTGGAGGGGTTTTGCGAGGACTATGTCCAAGGTGGTGAACGCCCGGGTCAAGTTGAGCTGGGGGTTGGCACTATTTGGGGTAACGGACGAGCCGGGAGTGCAGGAGGCGAAAGAGGCCGGTATTCTGGCCTTTGCGTTCCTGGTAGCCCGGCGGAGGATTTTTTTACTGTGGAAAGATGCAAAGTACCCTAGTGTGGAAGCTTGGATCAATGACATGGCAGGGTTCATCAAGCTGGAGAGGATAAAGTTTGCCTTGCGAGGGTCTGTGCAAGGGTTCTTCAGGCAGTGGCAACCGTTCATAGACTATCTCGCGGAGGAAGTCAGCAGCAGCAGCCCAGGGACAGGGGTGGGGGTGGGGGGGGGGGGGCAGGGAGGGGGGGGAGATGGGGGTTTCTTTTGGGGTGGCGTTTGGGTTAAGGTGGGGGGTTTCCCTATTTGTGTTTTTTACTGTTATATGAGAGGTTATTGTATATGAGGGAAATCCAATGTATAATTTTTGCTTGTTGTGTTCTTGTTTCTTTTTTCTTGTTGGGGGGGGGGGTTTATTGAAAATTTGTTGAAAAATTTGAATAAATATATTTTCCAAAAAAAAGTATTTAATTGAGGGGAACATACTTTGGGCACATCCTGATGTCATGAAAGATATTATATAATTTCCTCTCGTAAGGCCTAGGGTGGGATTCTCCATTCTGGGACGCTCGGACGCGTTCCAATATGGGACTGAGAATCAGGCGTCAGGGAAAAATCAAGATCGATGCCAGGCACTGACCCAATCGTGATGCTCTGTCCCCTCACTGGCGGTAGGTTCAAGGTCCACATCCGCGTGCCTGCAGGAGTATGTAAATGAATGAAAATGGGTTTTAATGACTCACTTGTATCCATCTAGTGGGCCTATCCCCCTGTGCTCCAGTCCTCCATGATTCTCCCGTTCCCACAGCCGGGAATCATGTGGGAGCGGATCACTTGTGGTCTCCACCAGTGTGGCCCTGGCAATCAAGGGGTAAGTGATATAGCATCAATGAACACACGACGAGTGGTGAACGTAGCTGAGGCTTTAATAAACTAAACGGAAAGCCCCCTGGCCTCTGATCCCTACTGAGGCAGTGGCGGAGACTAGCCACCTTTATACCGAGCCCAAGGGAGGCGTTGTCGTCTCGTGGCAAGGTGCCCAGCATACACTTCGTTTACCGACTTTACATAGTGTCCCTTCAGCAGCATTATCGCCCCCGTATATGAGGGGGCATCCCTGATGAGAAGAAAGACTTGCGGGTTCACCGTGCGTGGAGGATCTGCTTCTTTCGGAGGTCGGTGAAGTCTTCGGTGAAAGATCCGAGGTACACTTCGAAGCAGCTTAGCCAGTGCACGAATGTTGCAGTGGCGTTGGCTGCCTGTGGGTCCAGCTCCAGGCGATCAGGCTTGAGTGATGAATTTATCTTAGATGCTTAGTTTATTAAATTGATATGCCATCAATGAACACACGACGAGTGGTGAATGTAACTGAGGCTTTAATAAACTAAACGGAAAGCCTCCTGACCTTGGTCCCGAACTGAGGCAGCGGCGGAGACCAGCCACCTTTATACCGAGCCGGAGGGAGGCGGAGCCAGCAGGCAGTGGTTTACCACACTACATAGAATACAGTGGCAGTTTACCACAATACACATATTATATACTACAGTGGTTCGGACCCAGCAGGGACAAGCCCAGGCATGTAATAGTACAACAATACAATACAGTAGTTTACCACAGTAACGTCCCAAAGGAATTACCTCTTGGCCCCCAGAGAGGTCCATCACGCCAGGGCCACCCTGTTAGAGACCATCAAGTCCAAACAAGGGCCACCCCCCACAATGCACTGCCTGCCAACCCCTCCTCTACCAGACCACCCCCACTCCCCCACCCTCCCAGGGATCCCTGGTAATAGGAGGACCCCCTCACACAGAGTCTACAATAGGCAGGCCTCCCTGTGAGAAGTCTCCCTATTACTGGGGTCCCTGGGGTTCTCCCTACTATAAGGTTTCCTGGAGGGGATGGGTGAAGTCACGCCCGAATTTGAGGGGGCACCCAGGCAAACCGGAGGTGGGGGAACTTCTGTGTGGGGCTGGGTTTCATGGCCGGCCGCGGTACCTTGCTATCAGGCCACCTACTCAAAATGGTGGCCTGATAGCGGGATTCCCTCGGGAATCCCTCATATTCTATGCCATGCATAAATTTGCATGGCGAACAACACCGAATTGCTTACCGGTTTGAGCTCCTAGTGGGATCATAAATCGATTGCAATTCACCTGTTGGGAGAACAGTGGAGAATCCAGTCCCTAGTGTTTTATTTACAGCTAATTTTGATACGTTTAAACTCACCACTTTGGGAAATATTTTCCTTGGCTCTGGTGTGCAGAAGTGGTGCAGTAGTGTCCTGAAAATGACAGAGGAAAGTTTGTCCGCTGCATGCCTGCTCCCTCGGGTCCTACGACCAGCACTGAAGCCTGATTTGTATTTGGAAGCAGCATCCTGGCTGTTTCACACAGCACATGCTGAATGTCTGTCACAAGCTTGCTTAACAACTGCATCAGGCAAGCTATAGATAGTCTCTGTTTTTCTCCCATTTTAAATGACTTGACATCTCATTAACAGGGCAGGGAGTTGAAAACTCCCACACCTTTTCCAAACAGTTATTGAGGCAGAGATCTGTCACACAGCCCTTTGGTTTTCACAGCTGGAAGCCTGTCAATGATTTTCACTAGAAGGATGGGAATGGCAGCTGCTGTTTTTCCACTTATTGACCATAATTAATGATTACACAGAATTAATAATCTGCGAGCTCAGTATGGAAAAGGAACCGAGGCTGTTGTATGTTTCTATTTCAGGATGCAGGGATCAACATGTAGCTCACTGGTGAGCCATACTCAATTCACACAGATTGTTACAGTTTCTAGAAGAACCATTATCTTTCACAAGGATTTCTTGACCTTCTTTACACATTATAAGCTAACAAATGGAGCACGACAAATGGAGTTTTCCATACCCAGGTTTCAGCAGGAAAGTTAATCAGAACATTTGAGCACGCCAAGATTAGATCAAAATAGTTTGCTGCAACATCATTACCTGGTATGAATGACAGGCAGTCTCAAAACATGGATGGATGAATATTGCTAACTCAAGAACTACAACATTCGATAGGGTGAAATTGTGCACTTATTTTTGTGGAGGGTGAGACTGAGAAGTCACCATTGTAAGGATCTTTCCCAAAAGAACATTGACTACCAAATTGGGATGGGATCGGGTTGGACATTAAAATATTTTAAATCTCAAACCGGACCCATCTCCAACACATCCATTTCTGGTTTTCGCAGAGGCAGGATGTGCGCAGGCAATCAACTCAATCCCAGTAGGTGGGTTTAAATGGTACAGGGAGTCTGGATGTCTCATATTTCAGATACCTGGAAATGGAAAATGCTTTGACAGCACTGCTTGTGGACCAGGAGGAGCAGGAGTGTTTCCTTGCAGCCCCACCACGTTTACCTGCTTCCCTGTACAGTATCAGATAGTTCCCACAATCAGACCTCTTCCCCCTCCCAGAGGTCAGTGTTTGACCAATATAATGAATCATAGAGTCATAGAGGTTTACAGCATGGAAACAGGCCCTTTGGCCCAACTTGTCCATGCTGCTATGTTTTTACCACTAAGCTAGTCCCAATTGCCTGCATTTGGCCCATATCCCTCGAAACCCATTTTACCCAGATAATGTCCAAATGCTTTTTAACAGTCAAAATTGTACCCATCTCTACTACTGCCTCTGGCAGCTCGTTCCAGGCACTCATCACCTTCTGTGTGAAACAATTGCCCCTCTGGACCCTTTTGTATCTCTCCCCTCTTACCTTAAACCTATGCCCTCTAGTTTTAGACTGCCCTGCCTTTGGGAAAAGATGCTGACTATCTACCTTGTCTAAGCCCCTCATTGTTTTACAGACCTCTATAAGATCACCCCTAAACCTCCTACGCTCCAAGGAAAAAAGTCCCAGTCTATCCAGCCTCTCCTTATAACTCAGACCATCAAGTCCCGGTAGCATCCTAGTAAATCTTTTCGGCACTCTGCAGGATTGGACACCTCAAGGATCAGGGAGACGGCCCCTCCCCACACTGGCAAATTAAACTCTCTTTGCGGTCTCACCCTGCAAGCGTTCAACCAACAACAAAGGTGGCTAGAGGTCAAGCTATGTGGGAAAGCTATCCCGGTTTGCCCAGGTTGGGCTGCCTGCTAACAACAAATTATAGGGGGATGGGGAGGTCCTTCCTGCTCAGGCACCCAGTGTTCACTGGAGTAAACTGTTAATGGCAAGGATTCCATGGAAAGCAATCCCTGCCCTTTAAACTAGTACCCCCCCCCCCCCCCCCCCCCCCGCCTCCCTGCTTCCCTGCTTCACTGAGGTCTATCTGACTGGCCCTGCCCTAATGAGGCCTACTCACGTACTGGTTTTCTGAGGCTCCATGGCGGCTCCTCCTCCTGGCAACAGAGTGCAGTACTAGCAGTGGCCATTGGCGCAGCTGGTGCGAAGATTAGCCAGTCTTTGATGGGACGGCAGCTCATTCGGGGGTGTTCATTCGGACCAGAAAACCCTGACACTGACCAGAGCACCCTGGAATGGTCACAGAAGGGTTGTCACCAGCATTCAAGCTGGCATGTGCCCATCACTGTGATCATTTAATCCAGCCACCTGAGGGGAAATCCGAAATTCCAGTTTTATGGCCAAAACACCTCCCTATCATCTGTTGGCTCACAAGACCCATCCTACTGAATATCAATGCCTTAAATCCAGGTTGTTCTATTCCACAAACGCATTTACAGTGTTACACATTGCAAGCAAACACCTCCTAATCCACCACTCACAGGTTTAGTAGTGTCGATTTACAGCAAATCCCCAGTTAATGTTTATCACCTACATACAATTGAATGCAATTCGCAGTCATTGCTGTCGGCTGCCCCTCAGTTCAAGGATGACATGTTCTCGGGGTCACATGTTTTTGCCAGGGGTCTTCATGTGATTGAACAGGCCGATTCTCGACCCACAAGTGTTTGGGCACACAATGCAGCATGATGGATAAATTGTCACCATTTGATTTTGATTTTGATTTGATTTGATTTATTGTCACGTACCGAAGTACAGTGAAAAGTACTTTTCTGCAGCCGAGGGAACGTACACAGTACATACATAGTAGACAAAAGAATAATCAACAGAGAACATTGACAAATGGTACAAATGAAGGATTTGTAGCCTCCCATGCTGCCAAGGGCAGCTTCAGTGTCTTTGTCCTCCCCTGGAACACTGGTCATTTGAGAGTTGTTATTGTCGTGTTATTCACCCTGGGGTAACACAGACTGCAATTGGATGCAGTTGTACTGGAAAGTAGACACCAAACTTAGACGTTGGTTCAATACGATTTATTGAACTTCTGTAACAGTGCACACAGCTTGCTGTGGGTTGACACTTGCCTAATCTAAGTGTGCTAACTCTAACTAACTAGACCAGACTAGCTCTGAGCCACGTGTAGAAGGTGCTAACTGATATATACACCCTGACTGTCACTACAGTTGTCACGAGTGGAAAGAGGCAGAGTGCTGATGCCTCGTGTGTTTTATAGTGGGAAACCCCCACCTAGTCTTCCATCTGGTGATTGGTTGTGTTCTGTCCTGTGTGTTGATTGGCTGTACTGAGTGTCTGTATCTCATTGTGTGCAGGAGTGCATATTTTGACAGTTATCATCATGCTCCAGTGCTGCAGTGAGACCTGAGCTGGATATCAGCGACACAAAAGAGCGCTATAGAGAAATTCCAGCAGCAATGTCGCTGCCCCATCTTCCAAATTCAATTTGAGGAACGCTGAACAAACGCCTATGTCTTTCTTTCCACAAGCATGCAGGCAAAACTCTTCAAAATAAACAACAATGGGTTCAACACTGTCTGGATGGCCGAAAAGATTCTCACACCAGGTCCTGTTTTCTGAACTCTGAAATGCAATTCATATATAATTAACACAAGTATTCCATTTGAAACAGGAGTTAGTTCCCTTCAATAAGTCAATCAGAGTTTGATAAGGTGCCACACAAAAGGGTACTTAATAAGATACTATTGGGGGTAGTAAATAGTAAATTAGCATAGATAGTGGATTGACTAATTGATAGAAGACAGAGAGTTGGGATAAGAGGGGCATTTTCAGTGTGACAACCTGTAGTGAGTGGAGTGCCACAGGGATCAGTGCTCCAGCCACAATTATTTACGATAAATATTAATGACTAGGACAAGGGTAATGAATGTACATTTGCCAAGTTTACAGATTACACAAAATGGGGTGAAAGGCAAGTGGTGAGGGTGTCATGTGGGCCTAGATTCTCCCACCCCGCCTGCCGCAAGAATGCCACGGGCGAGCCGCACACAATGGAGAACTCCATTGACCTCAGGCGGTATTCTCTTGTCGCCGAGTGGACACCGTCGGAGAATCCCACCCATCGAGTCTACAGTTGGATATTGACAGGTTAGATGAGTGTGCAAAACTTTGCAGATGGAATATAATGTGGGAAAATGTGAAGTTATGCACTTTGGTAGGCAGAATAAAGGAGCTGAATATTATGTAAATGGAGAAAGACCGCAGAAAGCTGAAGTACAGGGAGATTTGGGGGTCCTCGTGCATAAATCAGAAAAAGCTACCATGCAAGTTCAGCAGGTAATAGTGATGGCAAATGGAATTCTGGACTTTATTTCAAAGAGAATGGAGTATAAAAATAGGGAAGTCTTGCTAAAACTATACAAGGCACCAGTTAGACAATACCTGGAATACTGTGAAGAGTTTTGGCCTCTTATCTAAGGAAAAATATACTGGCATTGGAGGCAGCCCAGAGAATGTTTGTTAGGTTGATGCCAGATATGAAGGGATTTTCTTATGAGGAGAGGTTGAGTTGGTTGGGTTTGTACTCATTGAAATTTAGAAAAATGACAGTCGAGCTCATTGAGACATGTAGGATTCTCAGGTGGTTTAAAAAGGTAGATGCTGAGAGGATGTTTCCTCTTGTGGGAGAGTCGAGGACCAGAAGGTATAATCTCAGAGTAGGGGGTCACCCATTCAAGACAACGATTAGGAGGAATTTCTTCTCTCAGACGGTAGTGATTCTGCGGAACTCTTTACTGCAGAGAACTGCAGACGTTGGGCCATTAAGTATGTTCCAGGCTGAGACAGACAGATTTTTAAGCAGTAATGAAATCAAAGGTTATGGGGGTAAGGCAGGAAAGTGGAGTTGAGGATTATATCAGATCAGTCATTATCTCATTGAATGGCGGAGCAGAGTCAAAGGGCTGACTGACCTAATTCTGTTCCTTTGTCTTACGGTCCTATGGTTTTACAGGTTACCAATGTTTCTCCCAAATGCATGGACCACTTTTTCTTTAAATGGATTACAGAAGGTTACCATGAGAAGTAACGTTGAGCTGTTAATATTGATGTTTATGGGCTTCTATTCCTGAGTTTGCCACAATACTGCAGGCTGCTGTCAGAAGGGGATCAAACCCCCAGTTTGAACACTCACTCTTCCGCCCCTTCAGCCTTGAGCTTACCAGCTAGCTGCTTGGTTCTGAATGAGATTAATATCCCTGTGTCCCAGCTTGCAAGCTGGATTGTCCTGTCCGATTGATGTCTGCAGTTGGCCAGTTTTCTGGAAATAAGACCCGAGGCATAGTTTCCAGGCAGCCGGAGGTCTACAATGTTGGGCAGACTTTCTGGGCACAATGCCCATGTCTGCTGGTCGAATTTCCCGAGCACTCTAATGTGTCGCTGAAACACATTCCAGTCTCACTGTCGCAGCGTGGTGATGCCAAGACTCAAAGTAAACACTACAAAGGCACTGATGCTCTCCTCGAAGTGTGGCACCGTGTGTATAGGTCGATAAGAATTTCTCAATTTATTCTTGGGGTCCTGGGAAAGAATGAGTTAAAAATAGGAGCTGGTGCTTTATTTCAACACAAGAAAGATACAAGGAAGAAGAATAGCACATAAACAGAATAAATCAGCTCAGGAGAAAGAAGTGAGGAAAGCTCAGAAGACAAATAACATAAATGGCATCAATAAAAATAGTCATGAAAAATTATGATGGAGAGAGCTATGAGACTAGTGATAATAGAAGATAGCCTGCTAGATAATGGAATTTTCTTGTTTTTTATCCCGGTTACAAAACTGTCAGGCTTGTAGATTATTTCAAGACATTGGCCGGGATTCTCCGACCCTGCCCTGGGTCAGAGAATCCCCGGGGGGAGGCGCGAATCCTGTCCCGCCGGCCCGACGCCGGCTTCCGTATTCTCCGACACCGTTTATCGGGCGGTGGTGGGATTCCTGCCACGCCTATCGGGGGCCGTTGACAGCGGCCCCCTGGCGATTCTCCGGGCCCCGATGGGCTGAGTGACCGACAAGTTTTGTCCAGTCCCGCCAGTGAGAATTACTCACCTCACACACAGCGGGACCTGGCAGATAAGTGTGCGGGGGCCATCCTGGGGGGGGGGGGGGGGGGGGGGGGGCGGAGATCCAACCCCAGGGGGCCCCCACAGTGGTCTGGCCCGCTATCGGGGCCTACCGATCGGCGGGTGGGCTGGTTCCGTGGTGGCCTACTTTCCTCCGTGCCGAGCCCCTGTAGGGCTCCGCCATATTGCCCGGGGGCCGGCGCGGAGAAGGGAACCCTCGCGCATGCGCAGAAGTATGCCGCATGTTCCGCGCATGCACGGAAATAAGCCGCCCGTTCCGCGCATGCGCGAACTCACGCCGGCTGGAGCTTCGGGAACCACTCCGGCGTCAACCTAGCCCCCTAGAAAGTGGAGAATTCCTCACTTCCACGGGCCGGTGACGCCGGAGTGGTTTGCGCAAGTTTTCATGCCGATGTGGGGACATAGCCCCATTATTGGAGAATCCCGCCAGTATGTTTTGCCTTCCTTCTACAATTAAGGAATTTGATTACTCAGTTCTTCTTGATATTTTTTGATTTTCTGCCTCTTTTCAACCTTGTTGATGTCTTGCATCAAATAGTTAGACTGTCCCAAGGCAGTGGCATTATGAAAACTCCCAGTAAAATCAGTATTGATATGCAAGATTTTGGGTGCGATTATCCACTACCCACTGTTAGTAGCGGGGTTTCTGATCCGGCGGAGAATCAAACAACGGGACCAGTGCTGTTCCAATCCGCCGGTCCCCCGACGGCGGTGGCAGTGAGCTACACGCCCTGCGCCAGTGAGACGATGCAAATTGGTAATTCGCACCAATTTGCGTCTGATTAATGTGCTGGAAATCTGATTCCCCAGGCCCTCATAAGGCTCTAGGCCTCTGAGTAGGGATTCACGCCGGCGTGAATTGGTGCAGATATTTCCAAGTGTGGTGTTGGTGTGGTGGACCTGGAGTGGGTCAAGGGGTTAAGTGTGTAATGTTAGTGCTTCCCAAAGTCCATCGGAGGGCCCTGTGTCCGCACAATGCAAATCCTGTGCTCCCAGTCCTCCCTTCAGATCCCCAGATCAGACCCCCAACAGAGATCTCCCCCCATCAGGACCCCCATCAGAGTGCCCCATCACAGAGCCCCAACAGAGACCCCCTCACCACATCAGAGACCCCTGTCTGAAAACCAAAGAGCAGTCCGGTCAGCAGATTGAAAAATCACTGTATTTCACTTACCCTTTTCTAACATCTGCTGCCTCAAACAGAAATGTTCAAAGCAGCAGCTGTTACAAGTGTCAGAGGCTTTTTGGAAAGCCCAGTACACTTCAAAGGGCTTGAAATCCCATGACAGCCTTTAAAATGCAGATCTTCTATTCAATTTCACACAGCAGCAATACATTGCATTCGCCAGTGATTGACAGTTTTATTACTCCAGAGACAGTTGCTTGGTGGATTGTTCATTGATCTTTGCCTTCACGTTTAAATACTACCATTACCCTGCTTTGATGTGGATCACGATGGTCATAACCACTCTTGCTATGATTGACATCCCCTCACCATGTCAAAGGCAGCTAAGTGCTTTGACTTCCACTTTTTCACAGCTCCCAGCATAAGAGGCGACCCAGAGTGATTCTATTCTGGTGGGAGAACCTAGTCTCCCGAATGGCGAATCCTGCCCTACATTTCTGGTATTACATAGGAACATAGAAAATAGAAGCAGAAGGAGGCCATTCGGCCCTTCGAGCCTGCTCCGCTATTCATTATGATTTCAATTGACCATCCAGCTCAATAGCCTGATCCTACCTTCCCCCCATATCCTATGGTCCCATTCACCCCAAGTGCTGTATCTAACTGCTTCATGAAAACATACACAGAAACATTCATTGCTGTGGTAATGAATTCCATAGGCAGACCACTCTCTGGATGAAGACATCTCTCCTCATCTCAGCCCTAAATGGTCTACCCCATATCCACGGACTGTGACCCCTGCTTCTGGACACCCCCACCATCAGGAACATCCTTCTTACATCTACCCTGTCTAGTCCTGTTAGAACTCCAGCGAATACAAACCTAACCTCACTGCCTGTGCAGAGTCTACATGTTCTCCCCGTATCTGCGTGGATTTCCTCCGGGTGCTCCGGTTTCCTCCCACAAGTCCCGAAAGCGTGCTTGTTCGGAGAATTGGACATTCTGAATTCTCCCGAAAAGGCGCTGTAGTGTGGTGACTATGGCATTTTCACAGTAACTTCAGTGAAGCATTAGTGTAAGTCTATTTGTGACACTAATAAAGATTACTGGATTATTATTATTAAGTCATTAATATGTATTGAGAATGATGTGGAGATGCCGGCATTGGACTGGGATGGGCACAGTAAGAAGTCTTACAGCACCAGGTTAAAGTCCAACAGATTTGTTTCGAATCACTAGCTTTCGGAGCTCAGATCCTTCCTCAGGTGAATGAAGAGGCGGGTATTGTGAATAGCTGGGATCCCAGCACCAATCGCTGCGGTACCCCACTAGTCACTGCCTGCCACTTGGAAAAAACGTGTTTATTCCAACTCTTTGTTTCCTGTCTCCCACCCAGTTTTCTATCCATCTCAATACACCACCCCTAACCCATGCGCTTTAATTTCAAATGCTAACCTCTTAGGTGGGATTCTGTTGAAAGTCTTCGGAAAGTCCAAATAAACCACATCCACTGGCTCCCCCTTATCAACTCTACTAATTACATCCTTGAAGAATTCCAGTAGATTTGTCAAGCATGATTTCCCCTTCATTAATCCATGCTGGCTCTACCTGATCCTGTCACTGTTTTCCAAGCGCTCTGCTATAACATCCTTGATAATGGATTCTAAAATTTTCCCGACAACCAAAATCACACTTAGTATTCTACAATTCCCTGTTTTCTCTCCGCCTCCCTTTTTAAATAGCGGGGTTGCATTTGTCACCCTCTGTTATATTACGATATTGTAATATATATATTACTCTTTTTGTCTAGCCGAGTTGTTGAAATATAGCCATAGTCTTCCAGTGATGATAAAGTAATTTAATGAGTAATATAAAATAATCTTGTGAGTTCTTTTTACTTAATACTATACTAGCAAACAAACAAATAACTGTAGATCAAACTATTAAATCAGATAAAGATAATTATTGATATCTACTAACTTCTTCTCTCTAGCTCTGTACTCTCTGCACTCCAGACACACACTCCTCCAGGAAAGAGCGGGAAAATATTTATATAGGTCCTGATAGTGCGGCCATCTCATGTTCAGTTGCCTGTACTAGCTTAACATAGTCTGATCATGTATTACTACATACAGAGATCACTCCACCCTCCAATCTGTAGGAACTGTTCCGCAGTCTATAGAATCCCAGAAGATGACCACCAAAGCATCCACTATTTCTCGAGTCACTTCCTTGAGGGGCTGTTTAGCACAGGGCTAAAACACTGGCTTTGAAAGCAGACCAAGGCAGGCCAGCAGCACGGTTCAATTCCCGTAACAGCCTCCCCGAACAGGCGCCGGAATGTGGCGACTAGGGGCTTTTCACAGTAACTTCATTGAAGCCTACTTGTGACAATAAGCGATTTTCATTTTCATTAAGTACTCCTGGATGTAGATTATCAGGCCCTTGGGATTTACCGACCTTTAATCCCAACAATTTCCCCAACACCATTTCTGTAATAACACTGATCTCACTCATTTCCTCCCTCTCACTCTTCCCCAACATAGCTGCTGAATACCAATGGTCATTTTCTGGTGCTAGCCCACAAACTACATAGTTTATTGAATTCTGCCTCATGGGCAGAACTTTACAGGCCCTCCATGGGCAGGAAAACTGGCAGGTGGACCCAAAGATTGTGGCACCATGCAATCACCACCAGTCCATCCACCTCTGCTCTATCACGATTTTATGGATGATGGGGTGAGGCGGTGGTGTAGTGATCTGTATAATCTGCTGGTATGTAAAGGGTTAACAACTGTATCATAGTGTTAGACAACCACTAGATGGCAGCACCAGATCCATGTATATAAACTGTCTCAGAGAATATTCCCACATCTTCGTATCAGGAGTGACTAGATAGCAGAGTGTTAGAGAGATATAGCTTAGTTGGCACGTGTAGTTAAACATTATTTATACTTCGTACTTACTTAATCATCAGTTATAGTTGTAGAAGAGTGAACAAATTCATAGATATTTATATTCGCTATTCATTAAATGTTATTTGCTTAATTTAAAGACTGATAGTTTCATTGAACTGCAACCATCAGACCATTCTGGAAGTAAGCTGAAGAGTAACGACGTATTACAATCATGTAATATAACAGTTGGGTGAGTCACCTGTCCGTGGCCTAATTAAGGTCCTTAAGTGGAAAAATAATGCCCAATTAAGGACCTCATCCTGCTGCCACTCCAATATAACAGGTGGCAGGAGAGGCCAGTGCCCGACATGTAGCCCAGCACGTTTAACCCTGCAGGCTGCAGGTCTCTGAAAGGGGGCTTTCTCCTTCCTGGGCCCCAGTGCACACTGAAGTCCCCCCCTCCACAGATTTGCCTCCCCATGTCTATCCTCCTCTTCCACCCCACCCTGTCTACATGCCATGTGTCACACACCGCACCTACCCCTTTCCTGAGGAGATCTTCCTTCCTGGCACATGGGACTATAAAGGTTGGTGGTTTTGTGCCAGTTGTAGTTACAATTGGTAACTATATGGCTTTTGCAGCTTTTGCTACCGAAACATATGCAACCTTTCAGCACACCAGTTTGGTTTATTCTTTCACCTGTAATTCTGCCTTACCCTGGGCCCATACTGCAATTCTAACCTCTGTCTCTCTAATCACAGAATCATGGAAGGTTACAGCACAGAATGAGGCCATTTAGCCCATTGTGTCTGTACTGCCTCCTAAAAAGAGCCAACCAATTAGACCCACTTCCCAACTGTTTCACTATAGCACTACACTTTTTTTCGAGGATATATCTGTCTGAATATCAATCAGAGCAAAGGGAAACAGAAGAGGAAGATGAAGATGAACCCACTGTCTCGATGAACAGTGGTGTCATTCACCCTATCTTTCCAACTATAGCTCAGAGACATTCACCCAAGGGAAGAAAGGATGTAGGGGTTGAGGACTTAGCACTGAGTCGATAATGAGATAGGGGAGCCAGAACAGTGAAAATGGTGAGAGGGTCCTGCCTGTTGTATGCAAAAGGTTCAAGAGGTAGAAGTTCTTAATTCAAGATCCTGTGGTATCAGATACCATGGACCATCGGCTGAAACAAAAGATGTGCAATGGGCAGCATATCTATGTGTAGGCACTGAGGACAATCTCGCAGGTCATTCAACAGATGTCAAGGAACATGGTGAACTCCGCTGCTAACTTATGTACCAATATCAAGGAGACATTTTACTATTTGGCTAGCCATCTGACCCAATCAGTGCCCAGCCAGAACAAATATTAGTGACACTGTAGAAGACCTTACTGTGCTGAGCAAATTAGGCTGAGATTCTCAGGCGTTTAGAAGAATGTGAGGCAATCTCATTGAAGCAGACTAGGGCTTGATAGGGTGGATGCTGAGAGATTGATTCCACTGGTCGGGGCGACTACGACATGGGGGCACAATCTTAGGTTACAGGGTTGATAATTTAGGACTGGGATGAGGATAAATTATTTCACTCAAAGGGCCATGAGTCTTTGGAGTTCTCTACCACGGAGGGTTGTGGATGATCCATTGTCGAACACATTTAAGGCTGGGATAGACTGATTTTTGGACTCTGAGGAAATCAAGCAACATGGTGAGGAGCTGGAAAGCGGAGTTGAAACCCAAGATCAGCATTGACCATATTGAATGGCAGTGAAGCCTCAGCGGGCCTTTTCTGCTCCCACATTTCTTGCGTTCTTATGATGCTTTAGTCTCAGGATCCTCCCACTCCTTCGGGTACCATATCCTAAGATGGCAATGGTGACCATGGGCTTTCATTGGATTGGTCCATGGTTATGCCTTACAATGTACAGTCGTAGTTTACCCTTGTCTTCTGAGGTACAGCCGACCAGGAAACCCTCCCCCTGTTACCACCTGCTGTCAGGCATATTAGAAGGATTTACAAGCTGATAATAAACCTGTTTGTCAACATTACATATACACCTTCCTTGGCCATCAGGTCCAACACCTCTGGGTCCAGAGGTAGTGTTCCTACCTGTGGACCACAAGACCTCCTGTCTGAGGAAAGCAATATGGTTGAGATCTCAAGTCAGCCACCTCAGATGCTTACAATGTTAGTAGAAAGTAGAAAGGATTGGCTATCCAGGCAGCAGTAATAGGGGCACAACTGTTGTTATGAGACAAGAGCCACCTCAGTGCCAAGATACCCTTGGTCCATGTCTGCAACTTAACTACCTCTCACAGCATTGGTCCACAAGTCTCCTGAGTGGATATTTTGGTTGCTTACTGTGCCCTGCACAACTGTGGAATTCCAAAAGTAAAGGATCACTGGCATACCTGGAGGAAGAAGTCATCATGATGAACTCAATAAGGAGTCTTCCTCCCAGCTGTCAGATAAGCAACTTAATGGATTCCCAGAAACAAATTAAATATCAACAATGGTCTCATTCTTCTTCTTCAGGGGCAGCATGGTGGCGCAGTGGTTAGCACTGCTGCCTCACGGTACCGAGGTCCCAGGTTCGATCATGGCTCTGGGTCACTGTCCGCGTGGAGTTTGCACATTCTCCCCGTGTTTGCGTGGGTTTCGCCCCACAACCCAAAGTTGTGCAGGGTCGGTGGATTGGGCACGCTAAATTGCCCCTAATTGGAAAAAATGAATTGGGCACCACAAATTTAGAAAAAAACCATTCTTCTTCTTTAGGGGGAAATCTAAAACAATCCTCTCTTTCATAGTCCCATGCTTCCTCTGGGTGTCTTGCAGTATGATCCTCTGACTTCATGTCAATCTTCTACCTGCAAATGGCAGTATTGGAAAAGGTGATTGGCTACACACATGGGCCAAGTATCCCCTGAGACTGGAGTAGTCCTTGATCATGAAAACCGAATCATGGGAAAGTTCTCATTCAGTGCAAAATGGTGATGGGAAAAAGCTGATAATTGGTTCACCCCTGCTGGCAAGGGAGAGAAACCGAGTTCAGTCACCAAACTCAAAATACCTTTCAGTTTATGAATGTGACAGCCATAAAGAGCAACAGCACTAGATATCAGAATACTTTACTAACAAATGGAATGGTCAGAATCATAGAATGATTATAGCCCAGGAGGAGGCCATTTAGCGCATCATGTCTATGCTGACTCTCTGTGACAGCAACTCAACCAATCCCATTCCCCCACTTTTCCCTGTAACCATACGAATCGTTTCTCTCGTGAAGGGTCCAATCCCGGGGCATTGAGAACTTGAAACCCCATAAAACGGTGCAAACTCTATACACAAAGAATTCTGTGGCAATTGGTGTAATAAGCACAAGCCAATGAACTGCCACACAAGCAGGAGGAGGTTTAATTAACTCACAAGATTGGCTGAGATAACTACAGGCACTGTTTCCATGTATATCCTGGAGGATTGATAGAGGTGTGACTTACTTCCTCACCTCTCATGCATTTTGGTACTGTAGCCAGTTAAAATGGCTAACTCCCGATTTAGAATGGCTAACCCCGATTTAAAATGGCAAACGGAAAAGGCTGATGGGAAAATCAGACAACAGAACTAAAACAAGCAGCTGCAGGTAAAACTGTGTATTCGCCTCTGGGAAGGCCAGACAAGATCGATACCTGCAGCCATCAGCACAACAAAACACCAGCCATCTGAATATTAATGAGCAATCCCCAGGAACAATGTGCAACAATTTAGACACACTAAGACAACCCAGACTTTTTGGCGCCAACAGGAGCCTACACAAAGAGAGGTGAATGATCACCCCAAGACCGCCCATCGATCAAGGAATCGCTCCAGCATTGGAGAATATCGAACCAAGTGATTGGGACGAAGTCCAATCACTTGGAACCAGGTACAGGGTCCGCCCCGAAAGGCGGGAAGCCCCTGGGAACTATAAGAATAGAGTCCAAGTTCAAATCGACCCTTCTGCCACCCTTTTGCAACCCCTTCTGCCTCCTGCACCCTTCTGCTGACCTTCTGCAACAGCCGCTCAAATCATAAGTCTTACTTCAACGCTCGCTACGAGATAGGCGCTCCTAGCTATCGATCTGTACCAGTTTCGAATCCCGCAGACTCAGAACCCAAACGAAAGGCCATTTGTTTCCCTGACCTGGTGGGCCATTTCCAAGTTAAGTATTGGCCTGTTAGTTGTAGGAAGTAGCTTAGAAGTAGAATTTATGCATGAGTATTGATTACTGTATATAATAAATTTTCGTTGATTTAACTCTTACTGAGCGGTGTGTTGGATTATTGATCATTACTCGGACTTGAACCACGTGGCGGTATCAGAAAGATACCTGGCAACTCAAGAGCAAAGGTGATAGAACAGAGCAATTAAACTAAGGCTAAAGTTAGCAGCAACAGTACCATTAGGTGCATGACAGAAAGATTGAACAATTCATAGAAAATTTCTGGAATCCATAATGTTCACAGAAAACTATTGTGGACAAACATTGCTACAATGAGGTTTGCTTGTCTTGAAGGAAAGATGTTTAAAGGGAACCTGCACCTGCAGATTTTCAGTAACAATAGTATGCACAGAAACATGGTGATGCTAACCATCTGTCATGCTCCTATAACTGTTATTTAAAGCTAAAATTTTAACTTTTATTCCATCAACATGGAAGTCTTCACAGTAATCGAGTGTTTCTCCGTCCTGCCAGCAGTGGGATTCTCCGTTCCCACAGTCGGCCAATGGATTTTCCCATTGTGACCACCCCACGCCGTCGGGAAACCCGCGGACGTGTGTGCATTGCCGGTGAAGCGGAGAATCCCGCCCACGAAGAATCGTGCAGGTTATCTACTTGAAATAATTGAGGGTGACTTGAAAGGAGATGTCAGCCACTTGACTGAACAGTTGGGCTCTTCAAGATTCATAATTCCTGAACATGTAACCATCAGTCAGATGACTCACTTTTTCTATTGTACAGTGTACCATCTATTATCACCAAAAATCTAAAGATTCATCAAGTAAGCTCCTGAGTTTGTGATGAAGTGTAGAGTTGACTAATGGCTGGCCCAAAGCAAGTGTATAATTTGGAAGAGAAGTAGGATAAACTGCATAACCAGGAGTGTTAGATTGAATTGACTCAAAAAAGGTAACACACAAATGGCCTGTAACTTCCCCAGGGATGATCTGCGTCGGACTGCCACTCTCGCTGGTCTTACCAAAAAATGAATAAGACACTCTAAATTTTAAATAAAAGATGGATCAGGGTACTTTCTAGATGGTATGAAGCTAAATTGAGTTGATGTCCGCTTTGGAGGGGGCAGAGCATCGTGGAAGTGGCACCTCCCCCAGTTCGGTCGCGAAATGTGATTCTCTGGCCGTTCGCCGAACGTTGGCGACCGGAGAATCCAACCCTTTGTCTTTTGAGGTGCTCCTAATTATTTTAGAATCTTCCCAATTCATTGTTGGGTTTCAATTTTTGTATTCACATTCTCTCTTCCTATTTGTTTTTTTAAAATAAATTTAGAGTACTCAATTATTTTTTTCCAATTAAGGGGCAATTTAGTGTGACCAATCCACCTACCCTGTACATCTTTGGGTTGGGGGGTGAAACCCACACAGACACGGGGAGAATGTGCAAACGCCACACAGACAGTGACCCAGGCCAGGATCGAATCCAGGTCCAGTGCTAACCACTGTGCCACAGAGCCGCCCCTACTCTCTTTCGATTTGGATCTGAAACCGCATCATATTGCCAGACATTCACTCTATGAAAGGCAATATACAGATGCAATTCACTCTTAGGTATATTTTAACAGAAGACAGGGCTGTAACCTGGCTGGCATGATATTATTCAAGCCTCCATATTGCCTGTTAATTGTTATGTTCATTTTTAACTGTCTCCCTGATTGTCTGTCTAAAATGAGGGATTTGAATTTGTTCCACAGTAATGTTTTTAACTTAAGGTATAGAGATTTGATTGGAGCCCTAGCACTTTACTGGCAGTAGAACAAGTGTCTGGTTCAATACCATTTGATACATGCAACCCCCAAGATAAATATCTATCTCAAAATAAATTAATCCAGATAAAAATTCATTTTAAATGTATTGAATAAGTTAATAGTTCAAAAGTTAGATTGGCTACATTTTGCTCTGGCAGGACATCTACCATTAGCTCGATTGACCTTTGCATGTTTAGGGTTTTCACTTTCTTTGCAGGGAGAGGTGTTGATAAGTTAGAATGAGCAAAACAACATCCAGCGTCTGAGTGGACGGGACTAATCACTATGACATTAACCGTAACCAATCAGATTGACGGTTTGTGGAATAAACAGAAGAAAAACAGAGAGGGAAGTGTAAGCGAGAAGAGGTGAATTTAATGTCAAATCTGGAAGAGAAAGGGAAATAAAGTGAACGAAAGAGAGATTGGATTGAGAGAGAGAAAAACAACGGGACAGAAGGAAAGTTAAAAATTAAATTTAAAATTCTCATTTATTAAATCCTGATCAACAATATAAACCTGAAGAAATAGGACTCCACATTTGCAATAGTTACCAAACCGTACCAGAAAGGTTGGTTGGCAATAATTAACACATATTATGTCATTAAAAAGTAGTTTTGCTTTAAACGTCAAGCCTTATCTTCCTTTGACAAGTTTTATCTGTTGTGCAAATACAACAGCTTCAATACATTTCAATGGTGAGGCAGAAAGCGAAATGGCATTTTCATGAAGCTAATGCCAGTGTGGCATATTTCAAACAGCAACATTTGTTTATTGGGATTTAATCATGCCCCCTGCCTTAAGTTGCTGTATCAATTATGCTTAAATTAAAGTGAGTGCCTTTAGTCTCATCGTTATTTTGACAACAAAATCTGGGCCAATAAGGTTTATTTAGAATGAATGTCTCAGCCAATATATTTCTGTTATCATTAGAGTTGCAGATTTTATGCCACAGGGGACATTGGCTATTTACTGAATATTCATTCTTCTCAAAAATCAATGTGATGCTTATTCAGTGCATCATTTATATAAATGTCATATTTTTGAATAAAAATAACTTGCATTTAATCCTCATGGTCATCTGAAGCTGCTTCCTACAAAGGTAATTTAATTAAAAGCTTCAGTTCTGTTTTACATCAGATATATATTTGCTTAGAGTGAATACTCTGGAGAATACATTTGTGACATATCACCTATTAAAACATCTGTAATGATCCACAGGAGGCAGGGGTTCCGTCACCACACCAGTATTTATTTGCAATAACTTATATACACGAGCAGCTCCAAACAGTGCTGCTAGCATTCCAATCAACTTAAGACAGCCTCACAAAGCGTACACAGGTGCTTATATGGGCCCCCTCAATGAGCTATCATTGAGGGAGCTCATACTCCAATTGGCCAACCAATAATGCCAATTGGAGGTCATTAAACATCCAAAACATTTGAAACAAGGGCTTGGAAACCATATAATAGAACAGGTAACATCGGGTGGAATTTTCCGCCCTGGAGACTAAGTGCAGTGTTGGGTGGATTGGTGGCGCGTTTCCTGCCAGTTGGTGTGGTGGGTTTCCACACCAGATCATCCGCTTTTCAGTTCATTATTTATGTCTGAATGTGAAGCACATCGTATCCAGTGTGAGAGGAGCTGGGATTTGTCCGCCCTTCCGTGACCTCATTGGGTCATATTTCTAGGCGCCATATTTAAACCGCTCCCACACAAATCATTCACTGCCTGTGGCCTAAGAATGGTTGTGGTGAGTGATAGTTATGAGAAGGAGGAAGACCACTGCCCTCAAGTTCAGCGGCAATGCAATGTGATTACTTCTTTATGCAGTGGAGGAATGCTGGGATATTCTTTACTCCCATGATGAGAGAAGGAAGTCCACAAATGTCACCATGCTGGCAACGGAGCAGATTGCCAAGATGGTCAATGCCAATGATCTTTCGAAGAGGACTGCCCATCCAGTGTATCATTTAATGTACTTTCTATGGATTCTTTATTTTACAGTGGTGGTGGCTCATTCATCTCTCTTTCGTTCTCTTTATTTCCCTTTCTGTTCCAGATTTGAGGCGTGTACGATTAAACATAAATATTTTTATTGATAGGCTTTAACTGTACAGTTCCAACAACAGTCTTGTATGGAGCTAATCCATGCAGACCTGCTGCTAACTGAGATCAGTTCTAGACTGTTTTATGACCATGTGACGACTTACATCACATTGTGGGCAGTGCCACTCTCCAGTCTCATATTAACCCTTGCCCTGTTGAGCACCTTACATTATAATACATGTGGCACATATCATCACATCCCCCTTTCTTTTTCAAAAAACATTCCTCCCTTCTAACAGAGAATACAACACAAAGGCTTACATCCCACCACAAAGCAACACAGACATTTGGCAATTCTTTCACAATCTTAGTCTGTCACGTGTGAAGGACTGGTCGTAATCCTCTGTTTCTAGGACTTAGGTTATGTGATAAAGTTTCTCCTCTCTCCAGCATTTCAATTCAGCATCTTTTTCATAGACCATTTTATCACATTGGTGCTTGTGCTATTCCATTAGCGTGGCCATTTCAGAAATCTGGGGCGTGATTCTCCGACCCCCCACCGGGTCGGAGAATCGCCGGGGGCCGGCGTGAACCCCGCCCCCACCGTAACCCGAATTCTCCGCCACCAGAGATTCGGCGGGGGCGGGAATCGCGCCGCGCCGGTTGGCGGAAATCCCCCGGCGATTCTCCGGTCCGCGATGGGCCGAAGTCCCGCCGCTGTC
This sequence comes from Scyliorhinus torazame, assembly GCF_047496885.1. Classification (NCBI taxonomy): domain Eukaryota; kingdom Metazoa; phylum Chordata; class Chondrichthyes; order Carcharhiniformes; family Scyliorhinidae; genus Scyliorhinus; species Scyliorhinus torazame. Next base: position 226,245,829 of record NC_092709.1, read on the forward strand.
AACCCACGCCAGCCGGTGTGGATTGAATCACCTTTCAAACGGCGGGACAAGGTGGCGCGGGCGGGCTCCGGGGTCCTGGGGGGGGCGCGGGGCGATCTGGCACCGGGGGGTGCCCCCACGGTGGCCTGGCCCGCGATCGGGGCCCACCGATCCGCGGGCGGGCCTGTGCCGTGGGGGCTCTCTTTTCCTTCCTCCTTCGCCATGGTCTCCACTATGGCGGAGGCGGAAGAGACCCCCTCCATTGCACATGCGCGGGGATGCCGTGAGCGGCCGCTGACGCTCCCGCGCATGCGCCGACGGCAAAGTCATTTCCGCGCCAGCTGGCAGGGCACCAAAGGCCTTTCCCGCCAGCTGGCGGGGCGGAAATCAGTCCAGCGCGGGCCTAGCCCCTCAAGGTGAGGGCTCAGCCCCCCAAGATGCAGAAAATTCCGCACCTTTGGGGCGGCGCGATGCCGGACTGATTCGCGCCGTTTTTGGCACCGGTCAGCAGACATCGCGCCGATTGCGGAGAATCCCACCCCTTGTTCTGGCACAATCTCAGTTTCTTTCTGTGTCTGTATTGCTGATTCTGCTGTCAATAATAATATTTTTATCTCTCCAGTTAATTTTTCATTGTCAAGATTCCTTCTTTAAGCTCTTATTCTCTTGATTCAATTCTTCACTGGACTTCTTGGGCTGGATTCTCCGGTCGCCGACGCCAAAATCTCGTTCAGCGACCGGCCAGAGAATCCGAGTTCCCAATTTAATCAGGGGTGACGCCGCTTTTGCGATGCTCCGGCCCCTCCCAAACGACAAACTCTCCAATTCACCGCGCCACGTATCGACAGCCTCAGGACATTGCCTGAGGCCCGCCTCCCAATGCTCCACCCCCGACTGGCCGAGTTCCCGACTGCATGGGACACGTGTGGTCTCATCCGTCGGGAACTCGGCGTGGCGGCTGCAGACTCAGCCAAGCGCCGCCACAGTCAGGGGAGGGCTGATCCGTGGGCAGGGGGGTGGTCCGGGGCACTGCAGGCCGCCGTCGTGCGCATGCGCGGCCACGGATCCGGCAATTCTCTGGGGCATATCGGCAGCTAGAGCCGGGTTATCTATGCTGTCGTCCTACTGGTCCCCAGCAAAATGGGGAATCAGTGGCTGTTTTGCACCATATTTTGTGGCGTAAACCGTTCCCACGCCGGTGTGGGGACATAGTCCCAGAATCGGGGAATCCAGCACCTTATTTTCTAGTTGCTTTGCATGAAGTTCAGCTTATTCTCCATTATCTCATTAATTTCTCCTTTTCAACTTTTGTCTTCTCTGGAACTTTAATTTTTTTTACTGATTCCTCTTTATGTACAATAATTCCTCATTTCTTTTGGTATCTTTAATTACTGTAGTTCTCCCCAGGATATGTACATTTTACAAATTGAACCTTCATTTCCACTTGTCTGAACTTCAACCAAACCCTTTTAGCTTCACTGGTGGACAGGTCTGTCTCTGGTGAAGTGTTAACTTGTTTCCATTCTGCATTTCTCTCATTGCCCTTCATTTAGTTATTTGGTGAATTTTGTTGCCATCCTTCTGGGGTCTTCTATTGCCTCCCATCTGAGATCTTCATTGCCTCCTCTAAGGTCTTCTGTTACCTCTTCTTTGGAGTCTTTGCTGCCCATTTGGACGTTTGTTGAGAGTTGCCCTCTGCCTGGGGTCTTGCTCTAATTTTCCTGTCCACCTTTTGTTTCTTCTTGTGGTTGCCGCTTTAAGTGTATTTCATCTTTAAGGGTATTACTGTTTTAAGACTGTGAAGCTGAACTTCACAACCCACCATTTTCACTTACCTTTAATGTGCCAGGAGAGCCTGCTTGGTCCTCACGATCTCACTTGCTTTGTCATTCAATGTTACATTTCTCACCGGCGAACCATGTCCACATGTTTTGGAAATGTCCAAAGCATTGGGGATTTTGGCAGGGGTTTGCAGATGTCATGTCCACGGTGCAAAAAACAAGGGTGGTGCTGAGTCCAGAGGTGGCGATATTCAGGGTGTCGGAAGACCCGGGAATCCAGGAGGAGAAAGAGGCAGACGTTCTGGCCTTTGCTTCCCTGGTAGCCCGGAGAAGGATACTATTAGCTTGGAGGGACTCAAAGCCCCCAAAGTCGGAGACTCTCAGTTTGGAGAAAATCAAGTTCACCTTGAGAGGGTCACTGTTAGGGTTCACCCGGAGGTCGCAACTGTTCGTCGATTCTTTGCGGGAAATTAATCGTCAGCAGGGGAGGGAGGAGTACTTTAGATTAGAGTAGGGGGTCAATAAGGGTGGGACCTGTACGAGAGGTAAATGGCTTTTGCACTATGTTTATGGTTTCATGTATATTGTTTATTTTGTTGTTGTCACTATACCAAAAATACCTCAATAAAATGTTTATTTAAAAAAAAGTTACATTTCTGATAATGACTTCAGCTGATAAGTTAAGATCTCACTGCATTCGTTGAAAAAAATCAAGCGGTTTGTCCTCGAACTTGCCATGTTTAGTCTTCAAATATCTTTGAAGTTTTGAGGGTCATCTTCCCTTTGCAGATTTATTTTGCAATGAATGTACCAATGCAGATACAGAGCGTGATTTAATGACCATGTTGTGCTTAAGCGAGAGCGTGACAAGGCCATTAAATTGCGCGAGAGGCCAAGATCGAGAACTGCGCCGGACTCCAATCTGTTTGTGATCTAACCAGTCTTCTCCCGTTGGCATCAATAATCACCACTTGAGACCAATCTCCACACAATGAACAGGAGGCACCCCCCGAACACGGTCATTTTCAAACCCAGGGTCGCGACCCGCGAGTGGGTCACGGGCGGGTATTCGGGGTTTGCAGGGCCATGCATCATGGGATTCCCGATCGTGGGAAGTAGTGTCCAATTGCGTGACCGGCTTTTAAAAATGCCAGCCGTGACCAGCTTTCAGAATGCCAGCAATTCAAGCATGTGTACCCCCTCAGCAGTGTGCAGTCGCTGAGCCCAGCGCATCAGAACGCCTCCTCCTGACATCAGTGCGCTGGCCCAGGAGACAATTGTTTTTTAAAGGACCGCTGGCAGGTCACGCTGACGCAATGTGATCTGGGCACAAGAGAGATTTTCACCGCTTGGATGTCTGCTTCTGCCTGCTGTTCCTCGGGTTCCCTAACTGCGGGTTTGTTTTGTACAGACTGCTCCCAGGTGCGGGACAATCTTTTAAAAACCCATTTCTCATTGTGGGCTTCCTCTGAGGGGTCATAATTCGTACAGGCTGTTTGTCCTGCCTCTGTGGCATGGGAGATAAGGGTGCGGGTCCATTTGGCCATACCGTCTTGGGACAAATGGGCACGTTCTAAATTACCGAAAACTGCTGTGAAATTAATCCACAGGCGTCCAGCAAACGCTGTGGGGTGTTCCGTCTTTTTCTGCCTGCACTTATTCAGTCACCTCTGTTGTAGCCGATCGCGTCTAGGATCGCTGTGTGCATTTCTGCAAGGGTGCCTCCTCCTACATTCTGTGGGTCGGGAAGGGCTGCTACGACTGAAGAGTCTAAGCTCAAAACTGTGAGCTTCACGTGCTCTCGCTCGTCCAGGCCGTACATGGCCGCCTGCTGCTTTACTCTAGCAAAGAAGTGGTGGGGGTCTGAGGTGGGGAGGAACGGTGTGATTTTCTCGCACGCGTCCCGTAATTGGTTATGGGGGTGGTAGAAAGAAATTCTGTATCTCCGTCCAATGTGACTGTGCGGTGGGCGGTTACTGGGTTCATTGGTGCCTGAACTATCTGCTCTGTGGGGGGTTGGGGCGCTTTTCTCTTCTGGGGCTTTCCTTGCGCGCATGTTCCCTGAACATATCTATGCGCGGTCTCATTTAATTCTTCCCAATCCGGGCCGTCTTCTGTATCTAACTGGGATCCAAAGGTGCTGTGGAATCCATTCTGAACTGAAAGCAAAGACTGCAGTTCTGCAATCTGCTTCCGGCACTTTGCGTGATCTAATGAGCTTTGTCTCTGCTCGGTGGCAGCATGGAGTGCTCGTAATGCTGCTTTCAGGTTGCTACACTGCCTTTGCAATGCCTCTACCTGTTTCTCTGTTTCCTCTCTTACCAGGACTGAACGTTGTGTGTCCTGATAGGCCTTTTCGTACTGTGTCTGGGAGCTGCTTAGGTGCGCCAGACAAGACTGGTGTGCCCACTTGGCATCATCCACCTCTCCGTCCTTTGCTGCTAACTTCCTTCTTAATTCTAGGTTCTCTTTCTCAACCTCACTTACATCGACCTGACTCATTCGATGTACTCATTCTATCTCTTTACGGAGCGTCCGAATGACCTCCTCTGTGCCTCGCAATTGTGCCAAACAGGACACGATTGCCATCGGCTTGTGAGCTTTTCCCAAGCTTTTCTTATGAATTTCTGACAGGTTCTCCCACCAAGTATGTCCTATACTCCCGGGTCCTGTTTCCTCATTGTCACAGAATTCACTCCAAAGGGGCCATCCTTTCCCTTTGAGATATTTCCTGATTTCCTCTTCCCAAACGGGACACTGACCTACTCTACTGCTGGTCGCTGCGACCACGAATTCTTCGGGGTTCATGAGGCGTTGCATTGCCTGCATTGCCATCTTTCCTCTCTGAATACTTCTCTTAAAATTTGGAATGAGGGGTATTAAGGCGGTGCTGTAATTACGGGTACGGCTTTCGCTATTTTCCGGAATACAAACTCCCGACAGTTTTTTGCAACAAAAATCTATCAGTGTTACCTTATAGCCCTGTTAGTTACGCATGCATTAACTCACTTCCGAATTATGAGGATTGATCAGAACTGTTTGAACACTTGTGGTTTTTCTGTTCTCAATTGGATTTCTAATTCAAATTTTGGGTTCTCCCGGGGTGGTTAAGCCACTTCTAGATAGGTTCCCGGTGGAGTTGCCAATAATATGTTGCTAACTGTTCGTTGGCTCTTAATTCGTAATTTGCTCTGTTTGTTTAACCTTTGCTCTAGAGTCGCCGGGTATCTTTATGATACCGCCATGAGGTTAAAGTTCAAGTAATGATCAATAACTCAACACACCAATTAGTAAGATTCAAATCAAAACACATTTATGAGACAGAGTAAATCACTACTCATGCATAAACTCTACTTTCTAGACTATTCCTATCACTAAAAGGCCAATACTTAGCTTCGGACTGGCCCACCAGGCCAGGGGAACAAATGGTCTTTCGTTCAGGTCCTGAGTCTGCAGGATTCAAAATCTGGTATGGACTGGTAACTAGGAGCGCCTATCTCATAGCGAGCGTTGACTTGAGACTTACTTGGTTGGCGGCCGCTGGACAGTTCACTCTCAGGGGTTGCTTCGCATTGCTGAGTGACCCTGCCAAGAAGGACGATTTGAACTTGGGGGCTTTACTTTATAGTCCCTAGGGGCTTCCCGCCCTTCAGGGTGGACCCCGTACCTGGTTCCAAGTGATTGGACTGCGTGAATTCAGTCCACGCAGAAGTGATTCGCAGAAGTAAGAAATTGTTTGTCGTTAGGCTGGAATAAACAGAAAAGCTACTCTGGCCCCTAGTGGTAGGGCCCGGGAGAAGGGGGTGCAGACAATGCCAAACCTTGGGACCCAGGAGCTGGGGCTGGCCCAGGATCCTTGTTGGAAACAGAGTTTCTCATCATCCACTCTGAGCAACCAGAGCTGCAGACCTGACAGACTGGACCCCTAACCACCTGGCAAAACCTGTTCCCCTGACTACCAATCTACAGCGGCGTGTGCTGTAAAAAGGGTGTGTGGCTTGTCTTTCCCTAACGATCCAACTCTACAAAGTAGGGACTCCAGGAGCAGGTACACTCCACTTTTCTCAAGGGGGCCCGGGACAGAAGACTGGGAGAGAAATGTGGAGCTCCAGTGCAAGGTAAGTAAATAGGAGAGGATTGGAATGGAATGGCAATCCAACAGTGATTGCGACTTCTCGGAATATTCGGCCAATGGTTTCAAACAAATACCAGTATGGACTTTACAAATAGAGGCATAGAAGGTGAAAACCAGATAGTAATGCCAAACCTCTATGGAATATTAGTTTGGTCCCAGCTGAAATATGGCATCCAATACTGGGCACCACAATTAAAAAATGATGTGAAGACTTTGAAAAGAATATGGAAGAGGTTTACGGAACAGGTTCCAGGAATGCAGAAATAGTTACATGGATAGAATGCAGAGGCTGGGGTAATTCTTCTTGAAGCAGAGAAGGTCATGAGGGGATTTCATAGAGGTGTTTAGAATTATGAAGGATGGAGTAAATAAAGAGATGCTGGCCTAGACTTTTGTCCCCTGCGCAGTGTCAGGAGATTTCTCAGCTGGCAAACGCGACCTTTAAAAGTGTTCTCCAATAGGTCGGCGAACAGGCGACAACAGGAGTCAGGATGGGCAACCCAGGAACTAATGCACAGACTGCTGGGTGGTAGGCTGGATGCAAGGCCTGCATCTATACCCCAGCACTGAGTTTCAATAAATAAAATATAATAATTAAACAAAAAACATCCCTAAAACCTTTACCTCTCACCC